>NC_079136.1:125150812-127780425 GCF_945859705.1 Episyrphus balteatus | reverse complement strand
TCTATATTTCACATTTTCCTATAGCAAACAAAATTTAAAAAATAAAAAAAACTGTAGGTATTCCCAAAGTACAAGAAAAAAAATCATCTTAAAGAAAATGTCTCGCAGCGAAATTACCAAAATTAAATAAGAATTCCCATTTAATCTTTGTCATAACATTAAAACTCAATTAAGAGTCCTGTGCCCTCTTCGCTTTTTTTCTCATTTTTCGTCAACAAAGAAAATCTCTTCAAAAGAATCTGCACAAACAAACAAAATAAAAAAAAAAAAAAATGAGGAGCAAAGAAATACAATTACACAAAATCCTTAGAGCAAATATTATATTATCCTTCTTCAATTAAATACATTTCCGTGTTGTCGTATTCGTATAAAAAAAAAAAAATAATAAAAGGACGAAAAATGGTCAACAGGATATGCAATGTAGATTAGTATTGGTTCCTTCGTCGTCGTCGTCATTCAGGATAAAAAGAAGAGAACCAACAACAAAAATGTTTTTGACATTTAATTAGTATTATAGATTAAGAGGGCAGCCCTGACTTTTTAGATCTAAAACCAGCAGCATTTTCGATAGGTCCTCTGGTCCTTCAAGGATATTATATGTGAATACAAACCCTCTTTTTTTTTTAACTCAAAATTGGCCTGCTCCAATTTCATTAATCTAATTGAAAACGGTGAAAATTTTGAAGAAAACAAATTGATTTTTCATCTGAAGTTGTCGGTCGTTGTAGAGTGGTCCACACAAAACTGGAAGAGGCAGGAGATAAATTATATTCAAGGAGTGCCTGAAGCGATGGGTCGGTGGGTTTGGTTTGATGTTTGTTATAATATAATGAAAGGGCGAACAACGACCGACGTTGGACAGTCAATAGCTCACAGGGAGAATAACCAAAAGTCAATATGCAAACAAAAGGGGAAATGTAAATAAAAAGCAAAATGATGGACGACGACATACACAGACACACTGTCAATGGCATGCCTTTGGCTCTTTGGCTGGCTGCTGCATGTCCTTGGCCGTATGTCGTGTATGGTATTATATTCCAACGAAGAATCAACAATGATCGTCGGGTGTGTTATGAGGATAAATGAATGGAAGAGGCTTTTTTTTGTTAGGTAATTTTTTTGTAGTCAGACAGGGTGGTCTGACAAAAAAGTCAAATCCAGAATGAACAAAAGGTAGGAATATCTAAAAGGACTTTATTATTATGAGAAACATTAAAAAAAAAAAGTTTTAAGCTATTTTTTGTTTTTGAGTCTGTTTGTGGTTTATATCAAAAACCCTCTTAGAGGCAGAGATATTGGAGATATTAAATTTTTTTTCTGTTCATCATGTGAGACTTTTAAAAACCTTTATTTTGACATGCAATTTGTTGAGGTAGGATTTTTTGAGCCTCGCTTATATCTAATACCTCAAAAATGGAGATATTAAAAAAAAAACCTTGAAAATAAACCGCATTTATTTAAAATTGATTTAAAATTTGACTGTTTTTTAAGAGACGTCGACAAAAAAATGTTCAAGACGATATTGACAACATCTTCTGAAATTCAAGCGAAACAGAAATTGCTCTAAGAAACTTGGAGATATTAACAACTTTTTCTAAAATTAAAGTGAAACAGAAATTGTTGTAAAAAACTTGGAGACATTAACATCTTTTCTGAAATTCAGGCGAAAGAGAAATTGCTTTAAAAATTATGGAGATATTAACATTTTCTTCCGAAATTCAGGCGAAACAGAAATTGCTCTAAAAAACTTGGAGATATTAAGAACTTCTTCCGAAATTCCTGCCACACAAAAACTGCTTTAAAGGACGTGGAGATATTAAAAACATCTTTCGAAATTCCTGCCACATAAAAATTGCTCTAAAAAACTTGGAGACATTGAAAATTTCTTTCGAAATTCATGCGTAACAGAAATTGCTTTAAAAGACTTGGAGATATTAATAACTTCTTCCGAAATGTCTTAAAGAAGACTTAACAACTTCTTCCAAAATTAGAGATAAAACAGAAATAGTTTTTTTTTTTTTTTAATTTTTTTGAAGGACTTGATTTGGAGATATTGAACATTTTTAGGAAATACCTCAATTGGAAACTGTTCTTTTTGGAGATATTGAATTTTGTTTGGAGATATTACTCATTTTTCATTTATTTAGTATTCTGTACTTAAATTTAAGTAACTTTAAGTCAAAGCTGAGGTAATTTTTCCATCCGACTTCACACTTTGAGGGTCTCAAGCTTCATAAATCATGAAAAATGATGACTTATCACAATAATATCATCAAAATCGTGATCAAGACAACAAAAAACAAAAAAAAAAAATATCTTTCAAAAAGTTGCACATCTTTTTTTTTTTTAAATTCAATTTATGATGGTTCCCAAGAATATAAAAAATACACATTTCAAAACTTTTCTATAAGAAAAAACCTAATAGAAAATTCTGAATAAATTTATCTAGAAGCATGCTGCGCAGGCCGACTGCCACCATCGCCGCGCACATCGCGTCACATAAAAGTATCAAGACTCTATCAAGACACAAGAAAAGAATTTTTCTATAAAATCGTGACAGTCCTACCTGCGTGCTTTGCCTTTAAAAAAAAGCTACTGAATCTAACAATACAAAGCATTTCAAAGGCATATTGTGTGTATTTCTCTATAACCTCCATATAAGTCACAACAATTGAATGCAAGTTAATAGAATTAACATTTATCCATCAAATATGAATTACACATTCTGACACTTTGATTGAATGAGCGCCGCGCCGGCTTTTCATCATCACGTTTCGTTTTTTTTTTCTATATTTTTGTCGAAACCGAGACGAAGTAACAGAGAATCAATAAAAAATAAGTACAAAAGGGATCCACTTCAAAGGAACAAAAAAAAAAAATAAAACTTTCAAAAGTGTTGCAGATGAATAAATTCTGGAATTGATCCTCACACCTCAAAAATGATTGGCAAACAATAGGAAAAAAAAAGAGGAAACGAATGTGGAATGTAATTCATACGAGTCCAAGTCCTTGTTTCCATTAAAGTTATTATGTGCCACACCACCATCGTGTGTCGCTCTCTAGCATCAATTGAAGTAAACAGGAAGGAAATTAACACACACACAAAAACAAAACAAAAACAAAAAATGGAGAAAAAACTCCTTGAAAAGGCACCAATTTTTGAGCATCAAGAGTTCAAACATGAAAAATGTTAGGAAAAAAAAGAAACCAGAGGACACGTGACTTGACAAGTCTCGATGGTAACATTAATCGCAATATATTTCCAATTATCCTGCTTAACTGTAAATTGATTACGTCTCTGGTACCTTACAACTGTTTGGTGGGTGGGTGTGCAGTGCAGAGCTTTGAATTATTATTTTATTTATGTATTGACTCGCATGTTAGTGGCAGCAGATTTTGCAATAAAATTCTACTCCACCCCCACCTTGAAAAAGTCCAAAGGAAACAAATCAAACAAACAAAAAAAAACAGGACTAAAATGGTACATCCATCATCATGAAAGTTGGAGAAGAATATCCTTTTACAGAAAAAGTTATTTGTATTCTTAATTTTAATGGCGTGTTGCAGTCGTTTCAATTGGCAAAGGGAGTGTGTGCGGCAGGAGATCTGTGCACAGTAAACACGTAATAAATAGACACTAACACACACACACACACAAACAAAGATATAAAAGACTTTTAGCCCTTTTGTGTACTAGCGGAATATTAAATTACAGACTTATTTGTTTTACAACTAACGCCAGGAGGCTGAGTGATTAGAGACAGAGATGGAGATATAATGTGTTGCATAGTTACAGGGTGCGGCCGGTGGCGGTGTTTTACATTTTTTTTTTTAAATAAAAAGGATATCGAATTTTCTTGCTTTGAGGGCAAAATAAAAAAAAAAAAAAAACACTCACAAAATTGAAGTTTTGGTCATTTACTTTTCTGATGCTCATTGAACTCGTTCGGGAGAGCTTATATCCCTAAGGAGATATTGCATTTTTTGAAAGGATATTACTAGTATTGCTATATGTAAATAATTCTGTACTTAAAAAAAATCTGTTTTTATTTATTTTTTATTTTTGAAAACTTGGAGATATCAAAGACTTAAAAAGAAATATTGGGGATATTACCCAATAACTTTTTTTGAAATTTTTTCGAAACAGAAATTGCTTTAAAAAACTCTGAGATATTAATAATTTTATGAAAAATTCACGCCAAACTTAAATTTTTAAAATGGCTAAGAAGGAAGATGTTAACAATTTCTTCAAAAATTCCTGCGATTTGAAATGGGGATTTAATTTTTACTTTAGGAAATGTTTGTACCTTGTTTATTTCGATTATTTCAAATACCTCGTTCTTACTTTAAAGCTTTTTGTTTTGGAGATATTAAAGATATTGAACATTTGTACTGATCTGAAAGGCATTGGAGTTCGAATGAAACATTTAATTTTATCCGTGCTCAATATCTCCGAAGAAATATTGGAGATATTGCTTTTTTTCAGCACATTTTATGTTCTTGACAGCAATAGCGGAATTTTCCTAAGAAACTGAAAATCTCATTTTTTTTTCATTTAATTTATCAGTTGTTAATTCAGCAGTTTTGTGTTCGAACAAGGAAACGGAGATATAAAAATTTTGACAATAGAATTAGATAAGAGAGTAACTCTTACAAATTTGATACAAATCGTTCGAACTAAGAAAATTGTAATATTTCGAAATTGTTATTTTTGTTAATTTTTCAAAAACCGGCAACACCATATTTTCGTTATGTGATTTTTGTTTAGACAAACTAAAAACGCGGTTTTTTTTTAAATCTTTAAGGGCATTACGTACAAAAATCGTTTGAGCGGTTTTTGGAAAATTTTCAATATCTCTAAATTTTTCTATGGGAGATATTTAGAAAATAAAGTTGAGGTTTTTCACGAAGATAAATTAGAATTTCGATATGAACCTCAATTATTTTTAGTTTTTTTACAGTTCATCGATTTTTAAAATACAGTGGTCTTGCATTAGAGATTTTAATTTTTTTTTAAAACTAAGACACAAAATATTCCACAAATATGGACCCCTTTTTATGTCTTATATAGAAGCAAATATCTCATTTTTAGCCCAAAAAAAAAAACACTTTCAAAATTACTACTTTTATAAAAATAATTTTTTGAGTAAAAAAAAAAACATCATTTCAATGGGGTGATCTTAGGTAATATTAGACATATTAAAAAAAAAATTAATTCCAGAATATGGAGTTTTGTAAAATATTTTAAAACGAATAATTTTTTTTCGACTAAAAATGAGCTAATTAGGGTCATAAGATTGACCTCTACAGTTAAGACCTCATTTTTGTCCATTCATTTGCCCTAAATTACAAGGTACCCATCCATAAATCTAATCCAATTTTGTTTACCAGAACAAAACAAGTGTAAAATCTGACGACCTACATAAGCTTCCAAACAACCTGATCAAAGACCTCCTCCGCCAACTAATTACTAATTCAAAACCACCTTCAAATTTATGTCTTTCATATATCAAAGTAAATGGATTTTAATTCCTCCGAAAACTATTCTTCCTTCAACGCTTTAGTTTATACAAAATAAAAATCAAAAACAAACTTCCCCTCTGTTTTTAAAAAAATGATTAACATCACCTCATTATAGTCAATAAAATGCTTCTCTTCTCAAGAAATTCATTGGCAATTTGTCACTCGTCGGTGACATTTTGCCTTGTTTGTTGGCTTTTAGGCCACACACACAAAAAAAAAAAAAATATTTATCAATACAATTTTTCCACTCGTTTTCATAGAGGATATACAAAATAACAAATATTCACGATACGAAAGGCAATTTTTTCAAAAAAATAAAATACCATAAAAGCCCCAAATATTGACTGAGAAAAAAGTTAAAAAATTTCATCCAAAAAAAATAGAAGCCCCTCCCGCAGTATTTTTTCCTTTGCGGCTTATTTATGAATGCACCTCAGAAAAGTGGAATCATTGGATTTAGATTATGTTTCTTTTTGATGACAAGCTAACTGAGTGAACATAATGTTTTACAGTGGCTCGGAGTGTTTAACAAAATTGACAAAAATTTAAAAAAAAATTGAATTTTTCGAAAAATGGTCACAGTTTTAGAATACCTATACAGAAAAGTTTTTTTTTTTCATTTTTAATTTCTCACAAAATTTCTTCAATTTTTTCATTCGGACTAATGAAGGTACTACTTTTAATTTAAATTTTTAGTGGAGTAACTAAAGCTCAAAAATTGGCAATATTAGGGAACCCGGCCGAACAGCTTAGATTTTGATGATCTTTTTTTTCAAACGTCAGTAATTAAAAATACTTTAAGGTCTATAGATTAAAAATTGCCGGTGTTGCCGTTTTGATTTTTTAAATTTAATTGAAGATTTTTGTGAACAAAAACAATTTTTTTTCAAACATTTTTCTTAAATTTCATAAATTAATTGATACCAAAAGATTGTCTAGGAAATTCAAGGGAAAAAAAAATATGGGAGTGAGGGACAATCTTCCATAGTTCAAGCGCTAAATGCAATTTTCTTATTAATTGACTTCAAACACAAAAAAAAAATATTTGAACACAACGGCAACACCTACAATATTCAAATATACATTTTTTAAAAGCTAGAAGCTTAGTCATATATGTAAAATTAAAATTAAGTTAATTGAATGAACGGCTTTTGAAAGAATGGTAATTGAATTCAGATTTTTGAAAAAAAAAAAATTATTGAAAAAATTTTAACATGTCGTTTTTCAAACTTGGCAGTAATATAAAATGCATTTATTTTCAAATTTTTCTGGCCGCATTTATTATGATTTCAAATTATAAAAAGAAATGTCAATATGTATTACGGTTTATGAAAAAAATTAAAAAGTATTTCATTTTCGAAGGACTTTTTTTAATAAAAGTTTTGAAAAAAAAATGTAACTTATTTTTTTTTTTAAAGTTCAACATCTAAACATAAAATTATTTTTTATTCATTTAATAACCCTTATTGTTGAAAGTTAAATAGCAAAAATTTAAAGTTAATATTTACCACAGTCTTTGAGAAAATTAATTATTTCAATGCAAAAATTCAGTTTTAATAAAAAAAAACCATTGAAATTGAAGTAATTTTTCAATTTTTTTTTCAAAAGTGTGATATATTTTACCTTTTTTGCTTCGAAATTCAACTGATAATATTTATGGCCAAAAATTTTTTTTAAATAAATTCATATTCTATTAGAAAAAGTTTGGAAAAAAGTCATTTTAAATTTTTCTAATAACATTTTTTTTTAATTCTGAGTTTGAGAACCATTTTTTCAAAAAGCCTTGATTAAATTTAGTGGATTTAAATTTAAGAGATAAGAATGAGCTTCTGGCTTTTTAAAAATGTATTTTTAAATATTGTAGGTGTTGCCGTTGTTTTCTAAATATTTTTTTTTGTGTTTGAGGTCAGAATGTTAGAAAATTGCATTTATCGCTTAAACTGCCTTTTATATATTTTCCTTAAATTACCTAGAGAATCTTTTGCTATCATTTGTTTTATGAAATTTAAGTAAAAAAAAAATGGTTTTGTTAAAAAAAAATTTAATTTTAAAAAACAATACGGCAACACCGGCAATTTTTAATCTATAGACTTTAAAGTATTTTTAATTACCTACGGTTGAAAAAAAAAATCGTCAAAATCAGAGCTGTTCGGCCGGGTTCCCTAATAATTTGCTTTAGTTACTCTACTATTTAGCTTTTCTTAAAGAAATTAGCTGTTTAAGGTTTTGGAAAAAAAGTAAACTAAAACATTTTTGGTTCTAGTTTTTTATCATTTTGTCCCACTGTAAAAACCCAATGTTTTGAGTCTTGACAAGGTGATATTTCCTGGAATCCACTTCACTTTGATTCGATTGCCTCTGGTTTACGTATTCAATTCGATACGATTCGATTCGACGACGTTGGTTGGTTGTTTTTGGCCCCCCGTTTCAAAATGAAATCACACAAAAGCACTAAAACTACAGTTTGTTGTTCCACATTTCTCATTCCAATTCGATTCGAACAATCTTACACAGTCACAGAGTCATCGTCATAGTCATCATCATCATTTCCATCATCAACATGTGAATTGCGTGAATTGTTTACCAAATTGAAATTGGCATCAAACACATACCAAATCCATGACGACTGGTGACTGAGTAAAGAACTACGAAATACCTGTTCCTATAGGGTACCTACCTCTAGCTCCTACTTTGATGGTAGTAGGAAAGAGAATTTGGAGATTTTCAAATTTTGGAATTACCTTGTCGAAGGATTTTCCAATAGAAACACAGAGAAAATCATTTTGTCATTTGACATAAGAAAGGTACCAAACGAGAGTTTATAAATTCTCATCAAAGGATTTGAATTTCATGTCAAGCAGATGTCAATTGGATTCCCGTTTTCCTGTTGTAGTTTATGTATATCAGAGAGAGAGAGGATGAGTGTCAAGAAAACCACTCTCTTTTTTGGGAAAGGATCCATTTCGGATCAAATAACAAGTAACTTTAGTTTTTGTTGTTTGCTTTGGTTCAGCTGGTTTTTGGTTTTGTGTATTTATTTACGAAAGCGACACATCTGTCCTCCCCTTCTCCCCTATTTTTAGTGTCGTGTTGTGTCTTTGACACACGTCAAAATTTATTCACACACGAGTGCGGATAGAGGTCTCAACCTTAATTCGATATAATAGGTACCAAACCGAACGTTCGTTTTGACTTTTTTCAAAAGAACTGATGGAAAAACCTTTGTTGTGTGTTGTTTAGAAATATGGAAACAAACATTGTCAGTTTATTATCATCATTATCAGCCGCACAAAATGATATTGTTTGAGTCACGGTAAGTTGCATTGTTTGATTCTGAAATGAATGCAGTTTTTTTTGTTTTTTTTTGTGATACCCTACCATGAACTCCTTTTAACATGGTTTTTGAATTGAATAATGTTAATGCAGAGATATAGAGAGATAAAAGTTCGGAAGTTGTTGGGTAATAAATAGACGAGGGTGAAGTGAATTTATTTTTGATTAATGATCAAAAAAGATACGTGATTATGGTGCATTAGAGAACCAATAAATGTACACTCCGCTTCAACTGAATAAGCACACAAATTTTCAAAGGTATTTTGTCCAATTTTTTCTAAGATTGAGCTTTCATGTAACATTTGATGATGTTAACCGTTAGCTTGTGATGTTGAGAAACCAAATCAGAAAGAATAATTCTCAAAGTACCGCTATTTTTTTTCGTGTTCTCTTACAAAGCGTCCCTTATGAAAAAATGCAGTATTTTTTGCGTCAACTGAATAGACACATGGTCTTTAAAGGTCAATATCTTCGTTGTTTGTGAGAGTTTTGAGGTGATTGGCATACCAAATGAAAGGTTGAAATGTTCTTAGTGAGATTTTGTCATTTCATTAAAATTTAAAAAAAAGTAGTAGGTTAAAAACTTTGAATACTGTCGACAGAGCTAAAATTAATTTCTTAACGGAACAAGTACTGACCGGGTCTGCTATAGCTACCAAAATTGATCGGAGTTTTAGTGTGTTGCCTATTCGTACCTCAGAAATAAAAGTTCGTGCAGGAAAAATATGAATTGCGGTAAAAAACGGCAAAAATAGCAGTTAATCGACGAGAAATTTTGAGATCTGGCTCCAATTCATTTGATTCTGGGGCAAAAATCAAACAAAAAGCTGGTGTTTCTGCAAGTGTTTCAACACTCAGCAGAGTAATTAACAGCACGGATCATTTTAACTCATTGAAAGTCCAAAAAAAACCACCTTTAAACAAGCAACAAAAAGGTATTCGTTTAGAATTTTCTAGACTCCATATGAGCTGGAAAAATGAGTGACGCAAAGTGGTTTTTTTCATTCGAAAAAGGTCAATTTTGATGGATTCATAATTGAAGTCATCGGGGCCATCAAAATTGACCTTTTTTGAATGAAAAAAACCACTTTGCGTCACTCATTTTTCCAGCTCATATGGAGTCTAGAAAATTCTAAACGAATACCTTTTTGTTGCTTGTTTAAAGGTGGTTGTTTTTGGACTTTCAATGAGTTAAAATGATCCGTGCTGTTAATTACTCTGCTGAGTGTTGAAACACTTGCAGAAACACCAGCTTTTTGTTTGATTTTTGCCCCAGAATCAAATGAATTGGAGCCAGATCTCAAAATTTCTCGTCGATTAACTGCTATTTTTGCCGTTTTTTACCGCAATTCATATTTTTCCTGCACGAACTTTTATTTCTGAGGTACGAATAGGCAACACACTAAAACTCCGATCAATTTTGGTAGCTATAGCAGACCCGGTCAGTACTTGTTCCGTTAAGAAATTAATTTTAGCTCTGTCGACAGTATTCAAAGCTTTTAACCTACTACTTTTTTTTAAATTTTAATGAAATGACAAAATCTCACTAAGAACATTTCAACCTTTCATTTGGTATGCCAATCACCTCAAAACTCTCACAAACAACGAAGATATTGACCTTTAAAGACCGTGTGTCTATTCAGTTGACGCAAAAAATACTGCATTTTTTCATATGGGACGCTTTGTAAGAGAACACGAAAAAAAATAGCGGTACTTTGAGAATTATTCTTTCTGATTTGGTTTCTCAACATCACAAGCTAACGGTAAACATCATCAAATGTTACATGAAAGCTCAATCTTAGGAATAAATGGACAAAATACATTTGAAAATTTGTGTGCTTATTCAGTTGAAGCGGAGTGTATTATTGACTAGCAAAAAGTAGATTGATCAAGAAAGAGAGAGGGAGAAATCGATTGCGGATCAATTGAGTGATCTTTTTAAGTGAATTTTAAAAGTAACATTGGAATTATATATGAAAATTAAGTACTGAGGTTGAAAATTATTAAATCGTTTATCTTAAAGTGGGTAATTTTTAACCCATTAAAAGTTCAATGAAGGTGAAAAAAAGTATTAGAAAATTTAAATTTCACATAGAAACTTGGGAATTACGTTAAAAAAAAACATGTCACATCTATGGTATGTCACTTTGTAGTAGGTACTTATGAATGAACACATAAAACCAAAATTTCACAAATAAAAATGTTTTTGAAAATTTGATTTTTCAAACAAAAAAAAAATATTTTGAAAATCTAAAAATGTAGTTTTTGAAAATTTTTATTTATATTGCATATTGAAAAAAAATTTAAAAAAAAATTAAAATTAAATTAACAACTTAGAAAATTTGAAAATTTTTAATCACAACCGTAGAAGCCGACTTTGGGAATATATTAGGTAATTAAAGTCCAAAATAATTTACTCCAAAAACTCCTCTCTGGAGTTTCGAAAAACCACTGCAAACCAAGTTTTAAATGTAGGCTGTGGATTTTCATGTCGACGGACCAAAATTAACAACATGACCAATTTGGAAAAGTATGTTTTTTCGTTAAAACGGCTCAAACGATTTTGATTTTAAAACTGTGAGCGTTGCTAAATAAAGGCCAGGCTCTGCTTAAAATTGTGTTTTTTTTTTTTTAGTTAAATTTTGCACTTTATACTTAAAACCTGCGACCTGATTGAGTCAAACGGACCTCGGATTCAGATTGAGCATCTGTTAGGGATTTCAACGAAAAATTTTATACAGAGGCGATTGGTTACCTAGTTAAAATGTTCAAAATATTTAATTGTTTTTTATTTTCTTTAAAACACTCTCGTTTGACGGGTCGATGATTTTTTTTCGAAATTTTGTTTCTATGTGTGGAATTTTTTTTTAGAATGACATAAACTTTTTTTTTTTTGCAATTTTGTTATAAAAGGCTGTATTTTTATTATTTCTTATTATATTTCGTTTTTCAAAATGATATTTTCAAATTTTAAAAACAATTTTTTTTTTTTTTTTTTTTACATTTTTGTTATCAAAATAAATTTAAATATTCTTGTATTAATTTTTATTACAAAGCTTCAATATTATTATCAACATTTACTATGAGAGCGACCAAGTTCTGCATTAGTTTTATAAAAGCTTTTGCATAAAATAATTTGTTGAAAAAATCGTAGTTAAAAAAATAATAATTTAAAAAAAAACAAGCAAAAAATGTAATATCCCAAAAGATTAATTTTGGAGGTACTGAAAATCATCAAATGCTCGACAATGTTTGTAATACTTTTTCGATTATTTTTTTTTTAACAAACAATTTTACATTTTATATCAATCTCGATAAAAAAAATTGATTACACTGCTCAACACAAAAAACACACAAAATGTGAATAATTAAAATATTTAAACAAAAATAGAGCTCCTAGAAAGCAACCAGTGTGATTTTTATTCTTAGTGAACCCAAATGCATTAGGTTCTATAAAAAAATTTCTGGAAAATGTTAACAAACAGTTAAAATAAGCATAACTTTAAAATTAGTGCAAAATAATTGAATGTGATATTTGGGTTAACTGACCCCAAATACATTAAGGGCCATTTTTTTCACTCGGAGTTGAACAAAATTATGTTCAACTCCGAGTGAAATAAAATGCACGACTGGGTCGCACGAACTTGCTCTTAAAGTTAAAGTTGCTTAAATTTTTAAGACTTTTTATATAGAAATTTGGAAAAAAAAATTAAATTCGTTTTTTTTTTTTAAATAAAATAAAATCCGAAATCAAATTGCCCTCCAAAACAAGTATGCAGTTTTGATTGATATATTGAGATGCATTTAAAAAAAAAAAGAATTTTCAAAATCGTTAGAAAATCGTTTGGAAAAAAAAGTTTTAAAATAAAATTGGTACGCCATTTTGTAGAAATCACTAATCAACATCTAAAACCAAAATTTCAAAAAAATTCAATGTCCCGTTTTCGGAAATTTGATTTTTCAAAAAAAAAATTTTCAAAATTTTTTTAAAAATCCAAAAATTATTTTTTTTGAAATTTTATTTTTGGCTTATATTAAAATTATATAAATGCTTCTTCGAAAAAGTTTCGTTGAAATCGAATAAGCGGTTTTGGAGATAATCGGATTTGAAAAAAACGATTCTATGGCAGGTACCGTTAATAATGATTTTCAAAATAAAATTTTTTCATAAGAAGATAGAACTTTGCTTAAAACTAACATTTGAATTATTTAAACAAAATCGTTGGTGCCGTTTTCGAGATATTTCAATTTTACTAAAATCGGTATATGACAAGTACCGTTATTTTTGGTGTAAGACAATTAATTCCAAAAACCCCTCTGGAGAGTCGCTAAATAACGCTACATACCAAGTTTGACATTAATCGGTCCTTCCGTTTAGGCTGTAGCTCCTTATACAGACAGACAGACAGACGGACTTCCGGGACCCACTTTTTTGGCATTCTCTACCATCGTAATGTCATGGAAAAATGTTATCTCAACTTTTTTTTTTATACGAATGCATAACTTGACATATAGTACCTATATCGCAAGTAAAAAATGGCCCTAATTTGAACATAAATTTTTCTGGTCAATTTTAATAAACGCTGAAAATAAGGAAACCTTAAAAATTACTATGAATATTCCCCTAAATATTTCAAAAACTAAAGCTGCTAGAAATAAACCAATATGTTTTTTAAGCTGACTGAACCCAAATCTATAAGATTTGATATAAATCTTTCTGGAAATTTTAAAAAGTTAAAAATTGTTGGCCAGTGTTATTTATTTTCACTTTATATTGTTGCCATCTAGGTTTTAAGTCGAAAATTAAAAAAAAAAAAATTTAAAATACAATTCTGAACTTTTCTAATATAAAATCATAATTCAGAGTGCGTCCCACCCAGTTTTATTAGGGTAATATTATTTTTTATCAATTTCATTTACCAAATTTTTATGAAATTGAGCATTAAAATGCCACCTAAAATTCTTAAATATACATATAGGTATGTTATGCCACAAATTAAAAAAAAAAAAACACGATATCTTATTTTTAAGTGTTTTTGAAATCTAGTCTTTATCCCATAAATATTATAATATTTCCATTAAATTTAGATAAAAGGTAGGTATTTCCTAAAATGTTACATCATAAAATTTCTAAATCTACAAAAATACATTCCATAAAGTGCACCTCTCACTTAAGACTCAAGTAGATGCACTTTGAAAATTTTGTAATACATAATTCGTATTTCTAATAAAATCGACTTAACCCTTCTGTAATCTCCAAAACAAAAACGAATTAGAAATTTAATTGAACTGCAATTTTAAGTTATTCACCAACCAACAAAAAAAAAAAAAAAAAAAAACAATAAAAACACAAAAGAGTGATGATGTCCTTTTACTAATTTCTAGAATTAAGGAATAGTCACGTTTTATGGATATTTTAGATGAATCACAGGCTTTTTTTTTTTAATTGATGTCTGGATATTCCTTTTATATATCCTAATGATGATATTGGGTGGTGGAGATAATGAAAGGATAATGGATACTTTAATGAAATTTGATTCTCTCTACGAATTTTGTTAATTTGAAAGAGAAAGGATATCTGAATAAACTCACTTAATGATTGATGAGCAATTTTAATGAATTTATATCAATATATTTGAAAAGTTTTCTACAATGAACTTGAATCTAAGCTGAAAGTCGAACAAAATCAATTTCAAGTACCTAACTCAAAGGCAATAAACTCTTCAAACGCATAGGAAATCCTTTCTACGGAAAAAGTTATTAAACTTCAATCCTATACTCTTTTCAGTTCATTGTCCTTTACATTCTCTTCAATCAAGAACCAACTTCTTGAAACAAAAAAAAATGAGAAAAAAAAGGATAAAAGATTACAATAGAAACTGACAGACAAACATCACAGACACAACATACTACATTGCCAAGGTATAGAAAAAAAAGGATATACTTTTTAACCACAAGCCAATCCCACACCTTAACTAGTATATGAATGGATCCCTGCCTGCCTGCCTATATCATCATCATCATCACCATCACCATCAGAGCACATCACAGGGAGCTTTTCTTCATCTTTCCCAGCTTCTTTCACTTTCCTGACAAGGATAATAATTTTGACATGAAATAACTCTCTTTCATATTTAATTTAAGTCCTTTTGTGTTGTGCTTGTGGTTTTTTTTTTTTTTTTTTGTGTGCCTGAGCAGAATAACAACAAAAGATTCCAAAATCCCCATCACACAAGTTAAAGTTCTACCCCCTCCCAAAAAAAAAAAAAACTAAAATAATTGAAACTTGTCAGTACTCTCTACGTGTATCTATCGAATACAATCTCTTTTGAGATTATCGATGACAACTCAAGGAGAGATCCCAAAATACTTGGACCATCAAAAGTGATTAATGAAGAGAATCCTTTTTTGTGAACTTGTTCAAAGAAAAGTAAAATGCATTGAACCATTATGAAACTTTAACAAAACATAATATCGCCTCGAGACATCTCTTTAAGGATAATAATTTAATGTATCTTTTCTCTTGTATCTGTATCTGTATCTGTACCCTGGGTTAAAAAAGTAACGTTGTAATCCAATTTGAACGTTAATCTACCAGAAAAACCATCGTCGTTGTCATGATCAACCGCCATGCAGTATATACATACAAAAAAAATTACACACAATTAGCATAGCTGGTGGAGATACTTTTTTATCCACTATAACAGATACATTTGTATCTGTATCTCACTGTTGTATCTTTATTTTTTTTTTTTGGTATGGTCGTAAATTTAATCCTTATCGTTTTTAATGCTACTTAATCCTTTTTTCGGTTGCATTTCAAATTGCGCCACAAAACACCCCGAGATATATGAAAAGATTCAATAGAAATAGTTAAATGGCGCCCGGGTGAATACATCTTTAATGATAATAATCACTTGCAAAGACCAAACGCGTGCCAAAAAAACGACCAGCTAATGAACTAGGTTTTTCTTTGAATACAAAAAGGAGATGGAAAAATTCATAAAAACCAGTCGATTTGAGTATAAAATTACGTAGAATAACGCGACGATCCGAACGTAACGCTCCGACGACATTCACCACGTTCGATGGTCGTACGAATACTGTCGAATGATATAAAAATGTTGCACTGAAATTGGGTATTCTGGAAGTTGTGTTCGGCTCGGAGGATTTCAATTGCAACCAAACTACGCATCGTCATCATCAAGTCGAGTCGTAACGCAGATGGAAAAAGTCACAAAAACAACAAAAAAAAGAGAAAATGCCGGTGTTTTTTGCTTTGGAGAGTTGTTGTAAACCAAACCGACTGTTGTCATAAACAAAAAAAAAAAAAAGCCGAAAGAGAGGTGGGTGGTTGGGTATAATTGAATGGAGCTGAGATTGTAATATGGAGAATAGCGATGATGGGGGAGACTATAGGGATCTCTGAGAGTGTGCGTTAAATCCAGTAGCCAAGTTAATATATAGCTACGCAGAACAAGAGAAGAAAAATTGACTCAAAATGTTAAAGGTGGAGGTGGATTATGGATGTTGGCTGGATCTTGGACCGTTTGAATTTTTTTTTTTATTTTTTACATTATAACAGACGCAATGGAGAGGGTGGTTAGGTTGCATATATCTGGAAAGTGTTGCATTGTATTTAATGTTTAGTGTTAAAGTTGTAAATTGTTTAGTGTTGTAAGATGTGTTGAATAAACAAAAAAAAAATTTCAACTTGAGGGTAGTAATAATTGTTAGAATATAACATTTGGAGACTTTAGTTTTTTTTTTTTATATGAGGGGTTTATTGTAAGGGAAAATGATGGTTGGAGTATTTCTCATTTTAATTAAGAGTTACATTTTCTTAAATAAAGTTGGAATTTTAGTTTTTAAAGTTAAGAAATACACACAACACGAAAAGAAACGCTACATCTCATTTTGATTTTCGTTTTTAGATTTGACTACACTTTGAAAAACTGGGTTTTGAAGGCTAGATTATGTGATTCCATTAATTTGGGTAAAATTAATCCAACTCGGGTAAATTCTTATAACTTATAAGGACCAAAAATCGATAGAAATATCTTTAAATGGGAAATAAACAATTAAACGGAGAGTTTTTCTGAACAATTAAACGGGTAGGTTTGTTTTTCTGTGATGTGAGTAATTTGGGTACAAGATAACAAGTTTGGGAAATGAAAAGCCTCTAATAATGTAATAAGAGCAATTTGGGTACACAAAATAAGTTTGGGTACAAAGTTTTTGGCAAAAAAAAATAAGTTTGGTAACAAAGTTTTTGGGAACAAACCTAAATTTTTAATAAGAGTTTAACTTATAAAATGTTATGTGAGCAATTTGGCTAAGAGAAAACAAGTTTGATTAACTTCCAAGATATGAAAACCCTCTTATAACGTTATTTGAACACTTTGGGTAAAATAAAACAAGTTTGGGTACAAAGTTTTGCGATCAAAACGGAAATTTTTAATAAAATTTTAGCTTTTAAGATATGAAAAATGTCTAAAAACGTCATGTTAGCGATTTGGGTAAAAATAAAAACAATTTTGGCTACAAAATTTTGGGAACAACATCTAAATTTTTAGGTAAAAGGTTAACTTCCCAGATATTAATATCTTCTTAGAACGTGATGTAAGCAATTTAGATACAATGCAGAAAAATATTGCTATATCTCGGGTAAAGCTGTACAAACATTTCTTAGTTGAAATACCTACATATAATTTTAAAATCTTTACGAAGAGAAGAAGTCAAAAGGGCAAAAACATATTAAATAAATACCCTCGAAAAAGGGTAAAATTATGTAAAAGTCCCCACGGGACGAAAGGAAGTCATAAGGGTGCCTAACATTTTATTTAGTAAATACCTTTCAAGTAATATTTTATGGTTATTCTATCTAACTACTTATTAAAAGTGAAGTTTTTCGGAAAATTGGTACATATTCATCTCAGACAAAATGACATGGGGACAGAAGGTTAAAAAAAATCAGCAAATACCCTTCTAAGCTGTCTTCTCTCTGAAATAAAATGGAGTAAAATCTATGTTTTAAATTCAGAAACCCGAAAACCGGAAATCCCAAAAAATCAAGAAAATCCAGAATTTCTAAAGCTTATATAAAATGAAAAATTTGGGCCAATTTGGCCATTCTGCGTTTTTTTTTTTTTATTTTGGGGATTCTAGGTTTCTAATATTTTGGGTACATTGGATTGTAGGTTTTCAGGATTTGGATTTTTCTTTATAACCCCATTGTTTAATTTTCTGAAACACCTACGTAACATGAGAATCTTGAAGTTTTTGTTCTTGAATTTTTAATTGTTTTTACGGGCATTCAAAAAATTGTAATTCAAAACATTTGTCAGTTTCCCCATGTTTGCAATAAATGGGATACCTCAGGGTAGCCACCAAGGGCCTCATTTCTTAATTTTCGATTTTTTACTGAATTTGATTCAAATGCAAATGATTTAAAACCCTCTCTAAAACGACAAAAAAAAGTATTCTTAGTCTATCAACACTATCCAGCTACAGTGTCAAAACGTTTAAATAAAATCCCACCCTTACTCCCTCTAAGCTTTTCCTCAAAATAATTCATCAAACATGTTAGATGTTGTGTCAAACATTCCAACTTCAAACCTTATGTTGCTATCTATTTTTGGTAAGTTAAACTTCAAACCTGCTGCAATCCCTTTCCCATATAAGGGACGAAAATAAGTAAACACACACAAAAAAGGACCACCTCCTAGAGGCTTCTGTGAAATGAAAAAAAAAACAACACAAAAACAAACAAAAAAGAAAGAATTTATACTTTGTAGCCTGTTGCTTTCTGTCTGCCTCCCTATATAAAAGCCCAAGACAAGGAAGGCAGTCAGGCTGGAAGGAAAGCAGACAGAAAGCGTCAAAGCCAAAAAAAATGTCCTTTCATACGTCATCACTTGGGGGCATATCAACTTGAGCGAATTTATTATCCTCGTCGTCGTCGTAGAAAAAACGAGACAAAAAAAAAATAAATACACTTCGTTCCATTTGGGGATCTTCGTCGTGCGTCGTCGTTTGTTAGGTATACACTATCTCGAGGACGTTTTCTTATTTTTTGTTTTATTTTAGCTTCAATTTCAATCCACTTAAAGACTTGTTGAACAAGTTCAAAGCCTTCTTTTGACAAATAATGAAACCTCTCACATAAAATTGCCAATGAATTTATAGTACAAGTGTGTAAGTCGTCGTTCTCGTTGGTCGTCGCCGGTCTTATGGCGAAAAAACCCTCGTGTAAGCATCGTGTGAACGTTTTCCAAAACTGGTTTATAGTTAGATAGCTTTTTTTTTTGTTGGTCTTGTGTTGTAGCCTCAAGAAACACGATAGATACAAATAGAATCTAGGAATTATTACACTCAGTGGCTTGTATAAAGTTGACTATTGGGCATAGATGGAAGTCCATGGCAATCAATAGATAGATGGGAGGCTTGATGAGGGGGTTTCTATAAAGGCAATTTAGTGATCGCAATCATAATCACGTTTTACGAGAGAGTAAAAGTGCGCTTAAGTAGATTGAGCACGATAAGTAGACTTTAATACTTGGAATTTTTTTTTGTCTTTTTTGTATTATTACCGATTACTGGCGTAAGAGCTGACAGGATAGGAGGTTCTCGTTCTAATTGCTGTTGAGTCTTTTTTAAAAAAAACCTCCAAAGCGCCGCTGCTGCCACAACTTATTTAGCGGGTTTCTATAGTAGATAGTGGGGGTATTAAAGAGGTTTGGTTATAGTGAGAATGTCAAAACATGATTCGTAATTAGATTGTTGTGGTGTGATGGCTTGGCGGCTGCGGCGGTGGTTCTGGTGTTAGATTGAGGATGGAAACTCTGTTATTAAAATTGATTGCCAATTTATTGGTTATAATCGAAAAGTATTTTGAACTTTTGAACTTTTAAAAACAAAATTAATGAATAAATGGCGTCATTTTGTTGATAAGGTACCAACTTTGTCTTGGGCAACTCTTATATTGGACAGCAAGACATTGTTTTTAGATTGAATGGTGTTTGAAAACTTGATGTAGGTCATGGAGGTAGATTGAGTATGAGCTCTCTTTTGGTGCGGTACTTAACTTTTACCTTGATGAAGGTATTGGGATTTGGTTTTTTGTGTTAAAACAAGAAAAGTAAGATACATGCAGAAAGTTTGTTTTGGGTACAAGTTAAATAGAGAAGAAGTCACTTATGGTCAGTTATTGAAAAAAAAACTTACAGTTTCATGTGTGTGTTTGTTAAGAAGGAGGGGGGAAGGGGGAAATTATGAAGATCCCTTAGAGAAACACAATATCTGATAACAGATCGGTTTAATTTTTTTTTTTTACTTGATTAAAGCGTTGAAAAAAAAAGAAATTTATGTATTTAATGGTTTTTGGGTATTTTTAGCATATTTGTTCCTTCATAACTTCTTAACTGCTTATCACAATTTGACAAATAGAGTATTATTAGAAGCGCCTTGCTTTTCCGCTAGTTATAGGTCATGCAAAATTTTCGAACATTGCGCCATCTAGGAAAAAAAAAAACTTTTACTGTAAATACAGTGGCTATGCAAATACTTTAAAAAATTATAACCTTAATAAAATTTTTAAGTTATTTTTATGCCAAAAAAAAAAACTTAAATCAGGATATTTCATGATTTTTGTCTCTAGAAAGCATAATTAAATGCACGTAACATAGTCTATAACAAGTAGACAAACAAGACGCCTTTAACGATGTCTCATTTTTCAAATTATGGTAAGTAATTTTAAATTTCTGATGGAATATGTAAATATATACGCCCAATCACATAAAAATCGGTTAATTACAAGTTTTACTTTGATATAGATAATATAGAAATTTTCTGGACTTATTTTAAAGTTTATCATCTAAAATTGTTGCCATTTAAATAAATTAGTCTTCAAAATCATATTTTCAATCATTTTTAATAGCATAAATCCTCAATTACTTTAACTGATTAGAAGAAAATTCATTCCACTATGTAACCAAATGGCGACAAATGACAATTCGATACATTAAATGAAGTAATAAATAGTACAAATGTAGGGGAAAGTGGCCTAAAATGGCACCCCAAGGTAAAATGGCCCCCTTGCTAGAAATCGTAGAATCGAAAATAATAAGAAAGTTTTGTGAACGCGATTCTTTAGTATTTCTTATTAATTTATTGAAATAAGTGGTTTAAAACGATTTAAATTTTTTTGGTGTAAAAATTAAATTGAAAAAAACTCAAAATGGGCAAAATATATATACTTTCTTGCACTTTTTAATTTTTTTAAAGTGAAAATAGTTGCTAAATATAAACGATGTACAGAGATGAGCGGAAAGCCCTTGATTATGTCAAAAACCTGGAAAAAAGCATCAAAAACATTCAAAGTTGCAAAAACTACAGTAACGAGACGAGCAACCAACATGAACTGGGTTTTGAATGACTCGTAGAAAGATCTGGGGGGATTAAGACCAACTTGTTCCAAGAAAATGGAAAAGGAGCCCTTTGACTCAATTTTGCATTTAAAATCACGTATATTTGGACAGTGTGCCATTTTACCCGGGTAAATTTGATCAGTGAAATTTGTAGACGTCTTGAAAATTTAAAAAATTAAATAATTTTTGCAATTTTTTTAACTCGCAAAAGAAAAATATGTGAGGGGAATATATTAAACTTTGAAAAGTTTATAGCATTTAAGTTTGAATGTTTCTGTTTTTCGAGATATAGGACATTTATCTTAGGGGGGCCATTTTAGGCCACCTCCCCCTACGATATTTCTATTTTTTGTAGGATTTCAAAGGCACGTTTTTGAAATAAAATAAAAATAACAATTCAGAATTTTAAATTCATCACTAAAATAAAAAATCAATCAACGAGATTCAAGTATATATACATGATACCGGTACCGAAGAAGTCGATTTATAGCAACTTGCTACGGACTGTGCTTCCTAAACTGTTATTAAACAACTGCACCATGCAATAAAGATAACATAAAATTATGGAGTCAACTGACTGAGTCAGCGCTGTCGACGCTCTTCAGAAAACTGTTGAATCATTACACAAACGGAACGTCAAGTAAAAACCAACTGCTAATGTGCTGAGAAAAGCCAACTAGGCACTTAATGGTTTTGCACCTTTTGATGGAAGAACCGGACTGAGCCAGGCAAGTTTTGCTCGGTAAGTGTTCTTGTACAACCTGTACAGTTCGTTGTTTTATCTTCTTCTCCAATCACTATCAATGCCACACGGGACCAAAAAATCGCCCGAAACAATATAAACCGTCATCGTCAAAGTCTATGACTCTGCACCATATAGCAGGATTGGGACAATAAGAGTTTTGTATGGTGCCCACATAAGTTACTCAGAGGGAGCAATTCAATTCAATTTAGTTTATTGAATTTGATATTTCCTACAAGTATCTTCGCCGATTGCAGTAGATTACTCAAAAAGAGCTTTGGTTGTCAATTGCTTTCTGAAACCAAAGTATAAGCGGTTGGCAAAAGAAATTTTTCGGTTGATTTCAGCACCGCGTGTTGTTGTCTGTATTAATACCAAAGCGTAGGTAGATAAAGTCTACTATTTAAAAATTATGGCTGTCCATTGTAATGTTTTGTCCAATACGTCGCGTCGTTGTTTAGTGTCCATTTTTGACGTGAAAGCGCCACTTATACACCACGGTGTGTTCTTTCGACTAGATCAATATCGTCGGCGTATGCAAGCAAGAAAAATGGTACCTCTGGTATCGATATTTAAGCCAGCCAGGATGCAGCAGAAAATGTAAGCCCTTTCAATCCTCATAACTTGATTCAGACTGTAAGTCACTAGCAACGCTGCTGGCTCTCCACGAAGTTGGTTTCATTTAGGGACTTCTTTTGCAACAAATGTCACGTCTGGTTAGAGTAGGTACCTATTTCACAGCAAATAAAGTTAGTTAGCGATAGCCAAGAATTTTCTTTGTTTACCATAAGTCTTGGTGTTCAACCGAATAAGAAACCGCATAAAGCTAAAGAAAACCCATCATACCATCACCCAGCATCATAATGCTTAGGCTTGGGCGCAACTCATTGTATTGCTAGAACAAATATTTTTCTTCATTTCCCGAGAGAGAGTCCATAGAATTTGGATGAAAGACTATCCAAGCGCTAAAGCTTATTTTAAATACACTTCATCGCAACACAAAGTCTGCGAATTTTCACCACATGTGCATATAGAAATTTTCATCTACATCCTCATTCTCTTCCTTCCTTCCTTCCTTATTGCCTTAAATCTCTGCAAGCTCATTTGCCGAAAATCCACAGTCTATATTATAACAAAACAACTGGTAGTAGCCTGGCGAAAATTAATCTCTTCTATTTTTTCTCACCCACTCTAAAAGTAGAGAGATATAGCAGCAGCCTTCTATATGTACTTAAATTCAAAAGACCCTATTTATAGCTTTCCCGCATAATGTTCATATACCACACAATGTCCTCATGTACTCTAAACTGAACACACATATGAAACTCCTGAACCGAAAATATTTAAACCGTTTTCTCTCACACCCTTCTGCTTCGTCTATTTTCAAAATTCATATTGAAACTCAAACTCATAGAAGAGGGATACAATTGCCAGAGAGAGAGTGAGAGTGAGAGTGTGTAACCGGATCCGAATGGGGATATAGTCGGTATGCAATGATGACGACGAATAAGTACCGAGACCGAGAGTCCTGGGTAGTAGGTTTGCTTATACGATACAATGAAACGCAATGTCGAGTCCTTGAAAATATTCACCTAGCTTAAGAGCATCATAGAAGTAAAATAGAAGCAGAACCAGCATTTAAATTCTTTTTTTTTTTTTTTCCTTTCGTTTGGTTTATTTATTTTTTTTTATTTCAAAGTCACAACGGAACCAACATTCTTCTTCCTGGATTTTAAATGTGTTTATGGGGGTAACAGGGATAGGCTACAGCCAGTGGCGTACGTAGAAACGCCGGGGCCCCGGAGCAAGACTAAATTTTGGGGCCCCTTCGATATTTGGGGGCCCCTTACATAAAAAAAAGAACGTATACGCCATATCATAAAAGTATATCATAAAAGTAGTAAATACTTGTACTAGGGGCCCCCAAAATTAAATATTTATAAAACCCCTAAAATAAAAAATTTTTAGCTTAGAATTGATATTTCTTGGGGCCTCTGTTTTGAAGTAATATGTACACATTTGATTTTCCATCATCAAACATAGTTTATTACTTTTGGGGCCCCTGAAAAATTATTTTTGGATCCTCAAAATTAAGTGCTTAGAGGCCCCTAAAGTGTAATATATTTTTTTTTTGGAGCCAAGAATTAAAAAGTATTGGGGCCTCTGTTCTGAAGTAATATTCGGAATACCACCAATAACGTAATGTTTTTATTTTGGACCCTGATGTATTTATGTTGGGGCCCCTGAATTGATATTTAATTTTCCATTTGATTGTTTTGGACCACTGAAGTAATAGCTTTTAAGGATCCTCAAATAATATTTGTCATGCCATCAGAAAATTTGATGAATATTTTTGGGCTCGTTAGTAATAGATTTTGGGTCCCCCAAATTAATATTTGATTGCCTCTCAACTAACGGGGTTCCTGAAGAATTATTTTTTGGGACCCTTTATATAATATTTTTTTTGGGCTCCTAAAGTAAAATTTAGTAATCCATCAACAAATGTAATTTAATTTAAAAAAAAACAATTTTTTTTAATTTAATTTTTTTTTTGACGTCCTGAAGTAAAGGCTTTTGGGGCCCCTGACCTGAAGTTGTTTTTTTGCTTTTTTGGGGCCCCTAATGTATTATTTGTGGTTGCAAAGATTTTTCAAGTAATTTTTTTTTGGGGCCCTAAGATAAAATTATAATTTTTCTTTTAAAAAAGCAGTTTATTTTTTTGGGGCCCCTGGGGTAACCTTTTATATTAAATCAATATAATTGTGTGGCTACCAATGCATTATACATTACACTAAATGACATAATTTGTCTCCCTTGTATCCGAAGTGATTCAAATACATTTTAATTTACTTCGTTACTCAATTTATGCTAACAGTTTCCTTCTCTGCATTGTCTAGAGGGGGGGGGGGCCTGGGGTCGGTCGGGGGCCCCGGGGTGCCGCCCCGTCTGCCCCAAGGGAGTGTACGCCCCTGGCTACAGCACACATCCTTATTACATTGCATATGAGAATGTAACTGAACAAATATGGAAAATATTTTCCAACTCAAACTCTTCGTTTCTTTGGTCCTTCGTTGCCGGACTGGTTTATCCTTCTGCTGACTCCTCGTTCACTTTATTATCGTCATTTTTTTATGTCCTCTTTTTTTGTTGTTGTTGTAGATATTCTCTGTTTTGTGCATGTCTGTGTTTTATTAGGTTTTCGTCGTCGTTTGGTTGATGTTTGTTTATTTGTTTGAAGTTACCATCAATGCCACCGGACATAAAGTGGGTAGAGGGGGAGTGAATGCTTTGTATACAATTTTCTCTCTCGTTCGTCCTTCAATTTCGATTATCCTACGGTTTATTATCGGGTCGTAAATTTCGTTAAAGGAAGGAACATTATGAACGGAACGAATTGAAACCTTTTTGATGCAATGGGTTAACATCATCTATATGATTATTGGAAGGAGAAGGGGGAGGATAATATTTTATAAATTGTTGCTAAGGGATGAATCTTTTGAAATCGCATCTTTCTGAACATACCTACATAAATACGCATTTTCTTTGGTATAGAGTCCTTTTCAAAGTCCACTCGAAAGTTTGCTGATCTTTCTGCCTCTGTTTCTGTTTCCTTTCCCGGGGGATTTAATTACGAAAAGTAGTTAGTTCGTCATTATTATTATTATTACAAATTCAGGGCGGTTTTTTTTTTATATATATATTTTCTTGTCTGTTTTGTTTGTTTGTTTGAAAAAGGGAAACTTCCGTTCCACAAACACATTCATATGCAACTATTGAATATAAATATAAAAGAAGAAAACCAAAAACCAGGATATATTCGTCGTTAAAAAAGGTGAAAAAGGAAAGAAAAAATTATATGATTTATGGTGTCATAATTTCAAGTCAAAACTTTGAAATTACTATTCCCGAGGGGGAAAAGAGGATAATCAGCGCGACATTCATATAAACACACAATACCTCTACTCTACACAATACAATGTGCAACTTCTTTCAATGAGATTGTGTCGTGTTGTATCGTCAACACCAAGATACAGAGAGAGTCCTTTTTTTATGAGGAGTATGAGAGAAAATCAGGGATTCTGAAATGATATGACTGCTGCGTTTGATGGAGGGTTGTGTGCATGTGAATGTGAATTGTATAAATGTGATGTTTATTAAGAGCTCTTGTTTGTAACTGACAGCTTCTCTAGAATGAGTGAAGAAGTTATGTAGTTTTTTTTTTTTTTTAAGAAGAGAAATGACACTTTTTGTATAAAATGTATAGAAGAGGTGTAGATGGCATTCACGTAGGATATTGTCATAAACAGAATGTTGTGTTGTGAATATTGATGCAATGTCTTCTTCAGTCTTGTATACATACTTGACTTGATATGATAGAGGGTTTTCGAATATGTTAACGTCTTTGTAAGTTAAAGATCCACTGTAATTAAAGGATTAACTCTCAATGTTTCCTTTAACTGGAGACGACATTTTTGTTATTCCAGACAGAGTGCTTCAGCACGAAACTTGATACAATCCAGTGCTTTGATACAACTTGGAAGTGGGTATAACCTTTTTTTTGGGTAAAATTTTACTAATTTCTATTGAACAAAACTAATTATTACCAATCCTTGATTGCATTGTTGACTCCATAGTTTGTTTGTTATCCTTATGGCATACTGCAGTTTTTTAATAACAGTTTAGGGGCCAGAATACGAAGGAAGTTATTATAAATCGACTTCTTCGGTATCGGTAAGTTAAAAAAATTGCATAAAAAAATTATCTATTGCAACTGAAAAAAATTTTGCAACACAAAATATTTTGCATTAAAAAAAATGTTATTGACAAATATTTGAAATGAAAATTAAATTTTTACTGCAAATAAAAATATTTTGTATTAAAAAAATTTTAATGAAAAAAAATCAATGCAAATTGTGTGTATTAAATATTTTTTTTTTTATAATTTTTTTACAATACTCGTCGAATATGTATCAATTTTGACTATTTGGCCTTACATAAGGTACCATATTACCTATAAGTAGTTCAAATGGCTTATTTAGTCCAATAAATAATCAAAACAGTAAGAAATTCGAAGAGTATTAAAAAAAAAAATGTTCCAATACCGAAAATTTTTCCATTTCCATAAAATGTTTCTTTTAATGCAAAATATTTGTATTTCCAAAACAAATTTTATTTTCAATGCAATTTTATTTTCTGTGGTAATAACATTTTTTCTAATGCAAAATATTTTTCGTTGTAAAAAAATATTTTTTTACCTGATGCAAATTTTTTTCAATTCCAATAAATATTTTGTTTAATGTATTTTTTTACAATAAATATTTTTTTTTTTCAAATTTTCAATAGAAACAAAATGCATTTAAAAAATGATTTGTTGCAGAGCGTTTTCGAATTTTTGTTTCTAAAATTCCTGAAAATATAATTTCGAAAATTTCTAGAAATGATTTAACAAGCAGTATATACATTGGGAAGAAAAATTTTTTCAACCATTTTTGTGTGCGATTTTATTCCACTATTTTGGTTCTTCTGGTATTGATTGATAAATCAGTTCGATTATAAAGACGAAATTTCAAAAGCTTACGACGACTTTTAAAGACTGTTATCTCTTTAAGAGTTTTACTTGAATAAAAATCTATAGCAATTTTCTATTTTTATTTTCTTTCAATTTACCTCTTTTTTGTAGTGAAATACTTTTTACCCATCCTCCTGATAAATTTAAAGAATTGAACAAAAAAAAATTGTCCTCGCCTAATAAGCCTTCTATTCACACTCTCATGCATTTTTTTGTTTAAATACCCGGCATCAAGTGAGCGGTTTCCATTGGAAACAATATGCAATTACGATTTGCATGGTACTTAAAAATAATTGCTTCCACCAGGACGATACAAAAAAACAAGTCCACATAATAATCCCCCTGATGTAATTCTTTTGCATCTCTCGAAAAGGACCAAGGTTAATGCTGCTCTAGCAGAGAGCTTGTTAACTCAACACCAGAAGCGTAAAATCCTTGTTCCACCCTCCTCCTTCTTGATGTGAAAAATGGCATCACAGTGATGTAAAGTTATTTTTGGAGTGGAAAATTTTAAATCAGTGGTTTTTTTTTGGGGAAACGAAACATTTCACTAAACTGCTTATTAAAATTTTGTTGTGTTTTCTTTTGTGTTGGGTTTATATTATTTGAAACGCATGCGTTTTAAGTTTTGTCTGATGAACGGTTGCTATAGTCGATATCCTGTCAACATGTAAAATTCCCGAAGGAAAATATCCTAAATGCAAACAACCAGCCAGGCAGTAGTCTCGTTAGATGAAGAGGAGTCGGATGAAAGAGAAACTTGTCGCACAGAGGAAAACACAATTATTGTGTTGTTTATTAAAGGGGTATAATGGTGCTCCTGTGTTTTGCTGTATATTCCTTTGTGGGTAGAGAGAGAGAGAGAGAAAGTGGGTGGAATAAGGTAAAAAGAGGTTGATTTCAGCAGCAGATTTGGTGCGTGATGCTTTATGCGGCAAACTAAAGACACATAAGCTTTCTCTCGCTCTATAATGTAGCTGTAGCTATGACATTATTATTTTTATTTTGTTTGTCGTTTTGTCAACAGATGTTACTATGACAATGAGACAACACAATTTGTTTGCAGACTCGTTTAGGTTGATGTTTTAGGTTCATCGAGACTTATAACCTTAGGATATTTTTGTAGGTATATGTAAAAATGTTCGAGCGAGGATGTTTACTGCTGCTGCTATGTCAATGCAATGAGAGACGTGTTGTTACGTTAAGATAGACGTACCTACCCACGACGACGACAACGGAGACATCCAAAGAGCATGATTCTGTGATATAGTATATTTTTCATTAAAAAGGAAGGATCTCTGGGAAAAAATGCAATGCGTTCCAGGAGCAACGGTTTCAAGACTTTAACTATGTGCGAAGGTGCATAGAATGAATGAAAAATATCAACACAAAATTAACATATTCGCACTTTGCATAGTAATGTGAGTGTTTAAGAGGGAAAAAAGACCTTTGTAATGAAAATGTTAATTTTTTGAAAAAAATAAACAGACATTTTTTTTTTTTTTTGTTTTTGTTAATCAAAAAGAGTGTGACAACCTGTGTCAAGACGGGGTTTTAAGGATTATACTTTCTTTAAAATTGAGTAATTTTTTCTTGTTTTCATTTTTGTAAGGATACAAAGTAGGAAAATGCATTAGTATCTTCGAAGCATTTATATATAAAGACTTCAATATGGAAGTTCGTTTAGAACCTATTTCCACGGGTAAACAAAAAGACCTTTTTTTAGTCTAAAATACATATCTGCAAAATATGATCAAGTTAGTACCTAATAACTTAAAAGTATTCTACACTTTTCAAGCCTTAAAGAAATAATTACATATTTTCTCGTAACCAAACTAAAATCTCATTAAGTATTACAGAAGAAGCTTCATTTTAACTTCGGCAAGGTTACTCTGGATGGCAAAAACGAACTTTAGACGGGTAAGTCTTTATATTAATGATTCTATGCGGAAGCTTTGATTTTTGACAAATGGAAAATTGGATTGTTTCTGAAATCCTTAAATTTCATAACATCATTTATATTATTCAATGCCCTCCCTATTTTTTTAAGGAAAACAACAACATTTTGTTAGGCTCCTTAATACTCATTTTAAGGTCTTATCGATTTTTTCACAAAGCTGCTTTGAGGTATGAAATCTCCAAATAATTTATTAAGGTCTCACAGAAGTTCACTAAGGCTTTTTTAAACACTTAAAAAAATGAAAAAAAGCAGTTTCGAAGTTATAACTTCTTTAAGGAAATTGCTGCTATTTCAAGCTTTATTAACTTTGCAAAATAAGTCATCGAAATAAGGGCAGCATACATATTACAGGAGCTATATTTTAACTTCAGTAAGGTGTCTTTAAATTGAAAAAAGAAAACGTTATACAAGTTATAGTTCCTATAACAATATCCTTATAAGACTTCAACGAAGCTTTACCGAAACTGTGTTTTTTGACAAATGATAAAATTGGAATTTCTTAAATCATTAAATTACATTACATCAGTTTTCTTTATCAATGATTTTTTTAAAAAGGTTATAAACGTACAACAAAATTTTGTAAAGCTTCGTTAATACTCATTTTAAGGTCTTACCGAATTCTACTATAAAGCAGCTACGAGTCTATTAAAAAACTATCTTCGAAGTGCCTGCTCCTCAAACTTACTTATGGAAGTCTTGCAGAAGCAACATTGAAGCAGTTACTATCGAAGTTATAACTTCTATAAAGAAATTCCTTCTATTTCACCTTTTACAAGCATTCCCAAATTCATCAAAATATACTAATTTTAATGTTTCTTAAAAACTTAATAAAAATTCATAGCTGGAGGCTCTCCAAAATCATTGGTAAAAGCTTTTTGGAGTAATTTTAAAAACAAAAACAGATAAGAGCACTTTTGTGATCAGTCAAAAAAGATTAAGATTAAGATTTACCAAAAATTGAGCATTTGGAAATCAAAAGCTGATCAAGTTGCATATCAAATGAAAGGTCTTTAAAGGCTCTATTGAAAACTGAAAACCAAAAGGTTCTGCATAGCCTGACTGTAGAAATATTCGTGTCCAAAGTTGCATATAAAAATTAAACAGATTTTTTTTATTGCAACGATTTCAGCTTAAAGCTAAATTCAAAATTATAAGCAATTCACAAGAATCAAATAAAATTGAAATCAATCATAAAAATCTTCAAAAACTCATCATCATACTCTCGTCAACACACCTCTTTAAAAAAAAAAATTCCTGTCACATCTATACAATATTTTCTGTCATATATTTTACCTCTTGACAAACAAACAAAAATTTAAATATAAAATTACATTCAAACAAACAAACAAACCGTTTATGCAAACAAGAACAACAACAAAAAAAAAAACCGTTTATCTCAGCATGAAAGTCTTGTATTATCTTGCGTTTCATTTCACCTTAAATATACAGAATAAGGAACATAATATAACACGAACCAAACAAACACCCCATGACTAAATTCCTTATTTCATTTTTTTTCAAGAAGACAGATTTTTTCCTTTATCCTTATTTGACTTTATTTTTTTCGAAAAAAGATCTTTAAATTCAAATCACCATAGCTGGCTACATACCCATCATACAGTTTTTTAACAAATGGGAGGCTTGATATGATATATTCTTCATCATCACAGTTGGAATTCGGTTTGAAGGGAATGAAAAACGGTCCTTTTTCCCTTAAACTTTTTCAAGGAAATATGAATAACAAATCGTTAAAATCAAGAAAACGCTTTACATGCATCCGCCTTCTACAATCCCCCCCCGAACATAGCAAACACTCAATTATCCCAAAGAAGAAGGAAGAAAAAAAAAACGAAAAAGATTCAACACAAAACCACCGCCGACGTCGTTGTTGTAACATAAAAATATAAATACATCAGGAGGGTGGTAAAACCCCCCTTCCCCATCCACACAAACACACATAACAATGACGTCTCGGATACCTAAGATTCTATCCGCCTTATTCGAACGCAGAGACCAAAGAATTCGACCCCAAAAAACAGGGCAAAAAAAAACTTTTTCCTTAACAATTGTCATGCAAGCAGCCCCAGACAGTTGTGATGTTGCCGGCAATACCCACCCAATCTTCCAAGATACCTTCCTACTTCTTCAGACCATTAACTGCCAAAACAGCTGCTATGGCAAAGCCTGATGCTTGGAATGGGTCTAGGGTTTCCATTTTTTAAAGACCAAAACCGGGCGGGGAGAGCCAAAGCGAATTTTCGCAATAAATCTGTGTACGTTTACGACTGTCTTTTACAGGAAATTGTATACAAAACAAGAAATAAAAATAACCTAACGCATCGAATTTAAGGGTTGAAAAGCTCCTTTTCCACAAAAATATTATAAATCCATGGCAACCCTGTCTGTACAAAAATTCAACCCTCTCACAATCCAATATGACTTTTGAAGAAATGATAAAATAATTGAAAAACTTAAAAAGGATGCGAGCGAGAATCCTTTCGATAGCAATCAAATCAGAGAAATCTGCAAAAGCAAATCTCCTGTCAAAATATCCTTTTCAGCTATACAGCTGCATCGAATATGGTTTTATCCTGACAAAATGCATCCTCAAAACATTTCGATTGAAAACCGACAACAATCCGGTCTGTAACATCGGTTGTAACATGAAAAGGGATGTGGCGATGAAATGAAAATTCTCTATCCTCTTTTTGGTCCTTGGACTAACTCTCTATGCCTGCCGTAAATAATGGGCGGCATGTGTGCTTTAAACACTGTGGCAATGAGTTTTATTTATATTTATTTTTTTTTTGTAACTTTGCATGACTTTCACTACTTGTATGTGGAGTTGGAATGTGGAGGATGTGTGTTCAAGGTACCTAAATGGGGTTGAAAAGATATATATTCTACATATTAACGGTGTACATAGAATGTATATATTCTGCCGTACATGTGCACTTAACGTACCTACTTTTTTTTTGGTAAAAAAGGACGATTTAAATAGAAAATTTTGTCGACTAAAGCATGAAAATATATTTCCGAGGGGGAGCATCATCGTTTTCAAGGACTTTGGGTTTACGACAAGTGTCCTCTTGAGTGGTGACCAAATACCAGAGTACTTTTCGGTTTTTGTAATTTCCTGCTCTGTAAATATAGGTAGGCAATTTTTTTTGAAAATCCGTTTAAGAGGAACGGTTTTATTGGGGACAGTAAAATTGAGGTTGAAATTAAGTGAAGATGAGTGAAGCGTAACTTAAAATATTCTTTGATGGTTTCTTAAAATTTTCTTTTCTGTAGGTAATAAGGATATAGAAGAATTGAATTTGAAGATTCATCCCTTAATTTACAAATTGTTGAAAGGTAAAAAGGTACAAAGAAAGTACTTATTATGATCAATTGTGATCTAAAAGCCTGAGGGAGGACAATTTTTTTTAGCGCTAACATCAAAATTGAAAAACATGAATAGCCTCTAAAACAAAAACTCGTCAAGTTACCCTTCATTTGAAAGGTCTAAGTATGTCCTTTTAATAATTGAAAACCAGAAGCTTCTTAAAAGTTCAGTTGCAGAGATATTCGTGTCGAAAGTTAGTTATCGTATTTATTTTTTCCACTTGAAATGAAATTTTCTTGAAAATCTTCTCAACACAAATTTAGAAAACACATGTAGGTAATTACCCATCATTTGATTTCAAATGCTTTGAAAGGTGGTATAAGTATGACCTTTAAATAACTGAAAACTTGAAGCTTTTGAAAGGTACCGTTGCGGAGATAATTGTGACGAAAGTTAGTTATCTTTTTTTTGCGCTTTGAATGAAAACATTCTTGGAAGTGTTTTTGAATCGAACTCAGAAAGAGATATACAACAGTTAATTTGTGTAGAAATGAAAATTTAGCTTTGAAGGGTTTTATACTGACAAAAACACACCATCTAAAAGGAAAGTCTGTCCCATATCTCAAAGTCAGGGGTGCCAGCAATGCTACCCTTCTTCATATTTCATTATTTTTAAGACAGCGAAGGTTTCTAACAATGAATATCCTTAAAAAAATTTTGTAACAAAAAAAATTAACAAACAAAAAGTCATGGTTTGACAAAATTTGTGTTATTTGGTTTTTGACTAGCGAAACAGATTGGTATTGTATTGACCATTTCGAGATCGAAACGTAGTAAAGTTACACATCATTTTAAAGGTCCTTTAAAGTTCCTTCAAAAACTGAAAATCAAAAACTTCTGCGAAACTCGGTTGCCGAAATATTTGTGTTTAAAGTTATCTGTATGCAAATTTAAATGAACTTTTTTTCTTGTTTCAAAAAACATAAGCATAAAGGCGATTGCACCTCTCATCAAATAATAATGAATCACTATTTTATTAAATATTTTTTTAAAAAAGTCAAATTGGCAGCACTGATTTGAATTTATACCACTCAGATTGGTTTGTGTATATGCTTAATACACAGCAAAGACATGACCCGATATAAAATAAAGAAATATCTCAACTGTTATAAAATTGACTTTATGATAGCTTTATACCATTTTTGTTTTCTATTTTATACATCAACCTTTTGTTCATTTAGAATAGAGGGCTTTCATAAATGCATAAACTATCTTCTATCTTATACAACAACCTAAAAGAAAAAAACTTATATGAACTTATTTTGTTCACTTACCGATTTATCATGGCGTCATTTCCGTTTTGCGTCGTCTGTTGTTGGGCTGGTATCACATTTGCATTATTTATTGTTGCTATTGCTGTTGTCGTCGATTGATTTTGATTATTCGGAACTGTTGTTGCTGGTAGTGTTTGTTGTTGCTGTTGTGATGGCAATTGCGGTTGATGATGTATTTCAGCTTTTATTGAACCGGTTAAACTTTTCGATTGTTTCGATTGTTGTTTGAATCGACTTAAAGCAAAGAAAAGCGCTAAAACTGCTTTTAGTCGACCAGCACAGATGTCATTAGTTGTTATTGACTCTAAACCACTAACAGATTGAGTGCGAAGGACATTTAGGCAGGAATTTACGTTGTCGTACTGCAAAGAAAGAAATAAACAAAATTAAATTAAATAATTATTTTTTATGTTGGACTTTTTGAATTAATATTCAATTATTTTTTTCGGTACAGGTACAAATTCAGTAAAATTTTGATTTTGATTGAACAATATTCAAAGGTAAGAACTAAATTTCTGTGACATTGGTATAGTTATGAAAACGAAAATTTTTTTGCGATGATAACTTTTCTATTGTAGCGTGATTTCAAACAGCTGTGAGTTTTTTGAAGTGAAAACTTCTTTAGTATCGTAGTGATTTGAAACAAGATGAAACGAAAACGCGACACGACTTCAACTTGTTATAACTTTTTTGTTTTAATAGATAAATAAATGAAATTTGTACTGTAGATAGGTAATTAAATAAATTATAATTGTACAATGTTTCAATTAATTTCATATTCAAAATTCTGAGATAACGGTAAAAAGATGTTCTTTTCCTGCACACGTTATATACTTTGATCTAATGCACATACAAATTTGATTTAACTTCAATACGCATGCTGATAACATAACCTTTTATTTGATATATCACACATAACGGTACGTGCTCTACAAGTTACACAATCTTAAATTGAAATTGAAAAATACCTCAAAACACCTGTGGAGATCTGTTGCCGATGACCAGCCACCAGTAGGAAGTACCGTAATCTCAGTCTGGAAATTCGACATGGTTGACTTTAAAAAATTCTAACTTCTCTTGTAGGCATCTTTGAAATGAGATTTATACGTCATATGAAAGGTGAAAGGCTAGGGCCGATGATTCGACCCGGGTATAATGCTACCCGGGTACTCGGTTAGCCGGGTAGCTTGTACCCGGGTAGTAAATTACCCGAGTACCCGGGTACCCGGGTAAAATGGCTATTACCCGGGTAACTGGGTACCCGGGTAAGCGAAATTACCCGGGTGCCCGGGTAACCGGGTAACCGAATATACAAATAAAAACAATTATATTACTGTCTTTATCACTTTTTCAACAGCATTTAACTAGTCGTGAAAAAATATTTTGTAAAAGTAGGTAGCAATACAGATAAATTCAGTGACAAATTATACCCGGGTAATCGGGTAGTCGGGTAATCGGGTAGTTGGGTACCCGGGTACCCGGGTAGTTTCGGGTATCCGGGTAGTACCCGGGTACCCGGGCATTACCCGATTTACTCGGGTACCCGGGTACTACCCGGGTAACCGGTTACCCGGGTATCATCAGCTCTAGGTGAAACAATAAGCTTTCACATGGTATACAATTTTTTATAGGTTGTCAAACAAAAAAATTGATTTGATAGCATGAGAACATAAAAATAAATGTTTTTTTGCTTTTTTTGCTTTTTTTGATGGAAATTGATCGAGTTCAAAAAATTCTAGCTCTTTTTGTAGATGTCTCATAGACTTGATCGATATAAATATTTTGAGCCCGGACAATGGTATAAAATTTATTATAGGTTGTTAGGGAAAAAATGCATTTAATAGCGTGAGAAGATATGATTGTTTTCAATAAATTATTTTTATACTTTTTGTGCATTATAAAAATTTAAGTATGGCTTTATTCTTCAGGAAATTTTATAAGCTGTTTAATGGTGTAATTTTTTTATAGCTTTGCATATCAAAAAATCGATTAATTGATAAAAGAATATAAAAAACGTAGTTTTTTCGGCTTTTTTTTTGTAAAATTTGATTGACTTCAAAAATGTATTACTTTTGAAGTGAAAACTTATTAAGTATCGTAGTGATTTGAAACAAGATGAAACGAAAAAGCGACAGGAAAATCAATTGATTATAACTTTTTTGTTTTAATAGATAAATGAATGAAATTTTTACTATAATTGTGAAAAATTCTTATTTTTTTTGTAGGCATGGTAGAAACATTATTGAAAAGTCAAATAAAAGGTAAAATAATAAGCTTTCAAATGATTTAAAATTTATTTTTTTTTTAATTAAAGGTGATGGAATAAAAAAAAGGTAATTTTTTTCGATTTTTATTTTATGCAAGAAAAATAATTTTTAAGGTTTCACTTCTACCACGTGTGAATTGCACACATGATTTTTTTTTAAATAAACCATTGACTAATTTATTTTTACGTCTTTCTGAAACTTTTTTTTATAATTTATGTTTACAAAAAATTGTATTAAAAACTGATACCTGCAAACACTTTATAAATAAAATTGGTTAATATTCAAAAAAAGAAATATAAAAATATTGATTCACCCGTTTTTGAAAAACATTTTTCCGTTTTTCAAAAACAAAATCAATTCGAAAACAAATGTGTGTAGAAGGGTGGGTCAAAAAAATCGAAATTCTTTTTTTTGATTTGGTACTCCAAAAAAATCGATTGCTAGACTCCTCTAGAATATACACACCAAATATGAATTCTTTATATTAATGGGAAGGTCCTCCGCTTCGCAATTTTCCATTTTTACATAAAGATTCTACTAAAAAAAAATCTTTTTTTTTTAATCGACTTTTTAGCAAATTTCTTTAAATATTCTTGTGGGAAATTGAACGCTCTACAAAAAAGGCCTTGAACACTTTTTTCGTTTATCTAACCGTTTAATAGATATTTAAAGTCCAAAAATCGAGAAAACCTTTAAAAATTCGTTTTTTGTTCTTAATTTTGTAAAAAATTGAAAAATTATAATAATCAAACGCGCAAGACATATTCTTGTAGGAAATAGATTTTTCCACAAAAAAGGTCTCAATAACTTTTTTCATTAATCTAACCATTGTAAAGATATTCGAGGTCAAATAAAAAAAAAATTATAAAAACATTTTTTTCTTTTCAAAATTTTCTAATTCAATGAAAATGCATTATTTTCAAATAAGCAAGCAGGGGCGTACACTCCCTTGGGGCAAGCGGGGCGGTGCCCCGGGGCCCCCGACCGACCCCAGGGCCCCTTCTGGAAACAATGCAGAGAAGGAAACTGTTAGTATAAATTGAGTAATGCATTGGTAGCCACACAATATATGTATATTGATTTAAAAAAAAAGGTTACCCCAGGGGCCCCAAAAAAAATAAACTGCTTTTTTAAAAGAAAAATTATAATTTTATCTTAGGGCCCCAAAAAATATTACTTGAAAAATCTTTGCCACCACAAATAATACATTAGGGGCCCCAAAAAAGCCAAAAAATATTATTTGAGGATCCTCAAAAGTGGTTCAAAACAATCAAATGGAAAATTAAATATAAATTCAGGGGCCCCAACATAAATACATCAGGGCCCAAAATAAAAACATTACGTTATTGCTGGTATTCCAAATATTACTTCAGAACAAAGGCCCCAATACCTATTAATTCTTGGCTCCAAAAAAATTGTATTATATTTTAGGGGCCTCTAAGCACTTAATTTTGGGACTCTAAAAATAATTTTTCAGAGGCCCCAAAATAAAAAAAATTATGCCTGATGATGGAAAATAAAATATGTATTTATTACTTCAGAACACAGGCCCCAAGAACTATCAATTCTTAGCTAAAAAAATTTATTTTAGGGGTCTCTAAATATTTAATTTTGGGGGCCCCTAGTACCAGTGTTTACTACTTTTATGAGAGACATTTTAAGTAAGAATAGCAAAGTGCATTACGAACATATTAAAACATTAAAATAAACCTAAAAATAAATAAGCCATACAAAAAAAAACGTATGGCGTATACGTAATTTTTTTTGTAACTAAGGTTCCCCCAAATATCAAAGGGGCCCCAAAATTTAGTCTTACCCCCGGGCCCCGGCAACTCAACGTACGCCAGTGTAAGCAAGATATATTATTGTAGGGGCTTAAACGTTCTATAAAAAATACCTTGGAATCAAATTGATTACTTTAACCGTTTAGAAGATATTCGTGTCTAGCAATCGATTTTTCGGAGTACCAAATCAAAAAAAAAAAGAATTTCGATTTTTTTGACCCATTCTAGTGTGTAGATTATTTTCCAATTCACATTTTTTTTTTTTTTTCGCCTTAACATGAATAAATTAATATGTCTTATTATTTGGTACCTTTTGTTCTCAAAATTTCGTTTTCGAAAAGTTTTCAAAAATAATTTTTTCTAATTTTTGTTTAAAAAATTGTTGAAAAATTGTAATTTTTAAAATTTAATACATATTTTCGAAAAAAAAAAATGTTTCTTAAAAAAAAAATTGACATCGCACTATTGGGGTTATCTGTTTTAGATAACGGATATTTTTTGGGATGTTTTAGACTTATTTTAATAATTAGTTTACAATATCAGTGTTTTTTTTTTTAGAATTTTCGATCTTCCAAATTTGGGAGTTCTTGAGTTATTGAGATGTGGCGACTCTTGGCTCCTGGGACTGAAGAACATTAAATTAATTTTGTCCAATTTTTCGGCTGCAAAAGTTCTAATGGCCTTCAGTTAACCAAACATTGTCTTCAGTTCATGAAAGGTCATTTTTGAAAGATCGATTTGTTATAAATTATAATAAATCATTTAAACGGCAAACATCTAAAAGTTAAGTGACACTGACATTTCATTACCCCTGCTTTTTTTTATTCAATTTCTAAACAAAAAAAAAAAAAAAAAAGAATTCTTCCAAACAAGAAAAAGCCATAAATCGAAAATTCAGAATACCGTGTGTAACCATGACACACTCCTTGTATAGACAAACGACCTCATTCCCAATCAGAATCTCGGTCCTCCTCACACATCTGTGACCAAAAAATTATTTATTTCTTTATTTTTTCTTCCAAAGATTTATTTTTTTCGGAGGGCCTTGGCTTTGTCGATGGAGACTCATTGAATAAGAAAGGAACAAGTGAAGCTGTGTGTTTTCTTTTTTTTTGGGGGAATGCCAGTTCCAGACACATCAGCGACATAAACGAAATAATGCAAATTGAATAATAATTTCGAAGAAGTGTGGCAGAAGAAGTACCAGTTCGAACATCATCAAATAAAAAAAGTTCAAGTTCATTCTTCTTTTCGTTCAAGGAATTAACGATGCCTTCTCTGGACCATTGAGGTCTTGTTTTTATTTGTGATAATTTAATGGGCTAGTCACAACTTTTTTTTTTTAATTGAAATATCAGTCTTCGACGTATTTTTCTCTACATATGGCAGACGAGAAACGGTATATGAAATTTGATTGGTTTTAATTATTATTTTCTGTATCAGAAAATGTTATGACCTCATTTTTGTGTATGAAGTAATCGTGTTTCAATTGAAAACACATCAAATATTGTGAGGAGGTAATTCAATTGTGAATACCTTAGTTGCGTGAGTTCATTAGGTAATAATAATATCTATAAAATACAAGATCAGATACAAAAGTATCTATTGGATTTTTGGTTTCACATATCAGTGAAAGTACATAAATCACCACAGAGTATAGTAGTTATTCGATATGAGTGATACTGATACACCCGCTTAGCAAGAAGCTATACCCACAATAACCCACAAAACCACCATGTAACGGGTAATTAATCAGTGAGTTAGTTATATGCTTCTATAGAGAAGCTTGCTAAACAAATTATAACAATCTGATACATTTTTTTCAATTTGTTGAACAATATTAGGTGGGTTGGTTTGCTGGTTAGGTATTTAGAAGGTATGTTGTTAAGAAATTAAAGCAATTTATTGTTTAGACTATTTGAAAAGATAATTAAATGACGTGTTTGGAAACTATTAATAATGAATTGGTGCCAATTAATGGCGTTAATAATGGAATATTTCCGGAGCTTTTCGTTGTATTACTCAAAACGGAAATTAGTTGAGATTATTTTCGACTTTTGTGATTATTAGGTAAATTTTAAAATAAGCTGTTTAAAAAAATGTTAACTCCTATAACCTTACTTACCGAAGTTCTTTAAGACTTCTTGAAATACTTTACAATTTTTAAAAAAAGCTGCTAACGAAATTATAACTTTTATAAGAATATTTTTAACGAGGAGTGTTTTAAAGAAGGTTGAAAAAATCTATTACATTTATTTCAATTTTTCCCGAACTCATCCTTGAACTTGATTTGAAGTCTCTGCTCGATCACACTCTTGTTAGCTTACTTACAGAAGTATTACCGAGGTTCGATAAAACATAGTGGAAACTTGCTGATTTAAGGACATTTAAAAGAAAATTCCACATAGGAATGCTTTATAACTTTTATTTCAATTTTTATTGAAAAAAAAAAAAAAAAACTTGAAACTGGCTTTTAAGCTGTTTAAGAGATCTTTCCGAAGTTCTTGCTTCATCTTAATTTACGAAATATGCAAATAATGCTTGAAAAAACCTTCTAAACAACTTTAAAGGGGGTATCGATTCATGTAAAATTTCTATAAGAAAATTGCTTCTTATGAAAGCTTTATAGAAGCTTTGGCTTGTAATATTTCAATGTTTTCCTATTCCCCCTATTAAATTGTCAAGAAGTTGTTTAAATAATTTTTCTGAAATTTCTGCTCAATAACGATCTTGTTAGCTAACTTACCGAAGTATTACCGAAGTTTTTAAGGACATTTTTAAAATTATAATGCAATATAATAATTTTAAAAGCTATAGCGTTTATTTCAATCTTTTCCGAATTCCATATTCAAAACGACTTAAAAGGTGTTAAAGAGCTCTTTCGGAAGTCTGCTTTAGTTATGGAAGTTTAACCGAAATAATCTAAAAAGTTCCTTAAATAATTCTTACCAACTTTAAAGAAGCTGTTAAAGTGGTAATAATGTCTATAAGAAAATTCTATCAACGATAGTTTTATAGAAGCATTATAGAAATTTTAACGTATGAAATGTTCTGTTAGCTTTAAAAGTTGTCTTAAATTCAATTTGCCTTTACATAATTTTCTGCTTAAAAAAAAAAATATTATGAGTGACTTCATATTGTCACCAATTAGGTTGGAAAAAAAAACTCATAAAGCAAAGAATCGCACCCACAAATCACCGACTTTACTTTATTTTTCGTTACAAATTTTCTTGTTTACTGAAAAATTCCTTATTTCCTGACCGTAAAGTTTGCTTCTTCTCATTTTCTGATAGACATCGAGGTTAAAACAACAACAACCAACAAAATTAAAAAAAAAAAAAACTATTTGCACTTCTAATTAATGAGGAGACCAGAAACTTTTTTTTTTTATATATTCCCTCCGGTCTGAGTGGCTTGAGTCTCATATTAATTTTTTTTTTTTTTTTTTATTTTTTCACCCACCCATCAAGTTTACTCCTTTTGCCAACAAAAATTCAGGTGTGACCATCATCATGCCGGCCGGTCGGTCGGTGCCGATGCCGGGTATATAAATAATGGCTAATGGCAATAGCCTCTCATATAGCCCCGACATCATTATAGCCGGGCATATAAACTACTTATAACCAACCTACCTCTACACCGTACCGGACTGTTGCTTTATTTGTTTCGGTTTCGGCTACACTACAATTTATATGTAAACAAAAAAATAAAACCAGGAAAAAATAAACGAGGATGCATGCAGCAGAAACAGTAGCAGCTGCAGCCAGACCAAGGCACAATTTCATCTACACACAAAAAAAAAACCATCATAAAAGTGCGGTAGTGGTGTGCACAAGATAGCCGCTCCGGAATGGTCTTTTTAACTTGTCTTTTTAAAGCTTTTTTTTTTTGTGTTGGGCCCATTCCCATCAAGAAGAACAATATCCATTTCATGTGACATCACCCGAAAATGGATAAATAAATTTTTAAGTCGTTCATACCTTTGGGATGAAAATATACACCTTTAACCTATTTCTCTTTGGATTTCTGATAAAAGACAAAGACAAAAGGTAAAGTTTATCATAAAGACTCTTAAAAGAGGCAACTTTTTGATAAAATTTTTGGAATATTTAATCACTTTTCAGTTTCAACTTTTTTCCGAAGGGGCGAGTTATCTTTAAATGAAGGAGAAACAAGAAGAAACCCATCACTGATAACAAAATTATAGGGAACTTGAATAGGAGAGTTAGGTTAGGTTATAGATAGGGTACTATAACACTTTACGATTTTAACTTCATTGTTCTATAGAAGAGGGGAGTAAATGTATGGTGTATTTTTATGGACTCGGGGGTACATTATGAAAACAACAAAATCATTTTGTTAACCATTCAGGTTTACGATGGAACTTAAATCGATATTTTCTTAATCTATCCTTTTTGGGGAGACCGAAACCGAACCGAATCGACCTGACCCGACCGACTTATATAGGGACAAGCATTTATCGATATTTCCCCAAAAGTTTTATTATCATTTGTGGTTTTTAAATTTAATAGTCTGTGTTTCGGAGTGAGCTATAATGGGCTGTGGTTTACTGTTGACAAAACAGAAACAATAATTTTCCTTTGTTTACTACAAGGAGACACAGTTAATTTGGAGAGATGGAAGTTTTAAAGTAAAATTTAAACTTTTTTATATAAACGCTCAAGGCTATAAAAAAAGTGATTCTTGAAATTTTCAAGTGCAAGTTTAGTTCTCAATTTATCAATTTAAATTTAATAACTAAACTAAGAGAATGTATTAGAGAACTTGGAAGTTATTAGTGGAGTTCTACAAGGCTGTGTAATAGTACCAGTTCTTTTTTTTTTTTTTAATTCTTTAATTTTTAAATTCATATCTTTGGATGAATTACTGGTTAAAGCGATTTTGGGCAACAAAAGTTGTAAAAATATCTGAAGAATGAAAAAGAAGGTGAGTTTAAATAATATTAAACAGCTACTATCTGCATAAAACTCTGAGAACTAAAAGTAATTTTACAAACTTTGTACAAACATTTTAAGAACACGCAATTCTATGAGTAAGTCCCATTTATTTCAGAAGATCAGTAAAGGGTGTAAAAAGAACTGACAAGTCACAGAAAAGTCGAGTCCATTACGATCGACTGTCTATCAGGTCTAACCTATGTTATGTTAAATTAGGAAAAGGTGGGACTGCAAAAATTGCGTTATGATTAATTGAAGAAGCACGAAAGGAAGGACGAAAAAATTGCAAAAAAGAATCGGGATACATAAGTTTAAAGGAGGGGGAAGGAAATGCAGAGAGAAGAGTAGGTACATTCTGATAACTAAAAAGTCAACTATACCTGATGATACCGAAATGTAGAAACTGATCCGAAGCCGATACCAAAATAAAAGCGGATTCCGTACAAAATTGATTGCTGATATGAAAAAATCAGTAACTAATACAGAAAATTCGGCATCTGATACCGAAAATTCAGCACAAAATCAGTATCAGTACCAGAAAACTGCAGCTACCGAAAAATTGTCTGCTAGGAAAATCATTAAGTTATAAAAAAAAATTGATACTGAAAATTCATCATCAGTTATCTGATCCCAAAAATTCAGGAGCTGCCGAAAATTGAAATTTTACAAAAAATAAAAAAATGGACTGATAGCTAAAATTCATAAAATTGGAATCTTATAAAAATTAAATTGGATAAGTGATACCGAAAAGTGTTTACTAATATCGATAAAGTGCTTGTGGATTCCAAAAAGTACCGAAAAATCGATAGCTGATACAAAAAAGTCAATAACAAATACCGAAAAATTGGTATAGATCAGCAGCTCACAAAAATTGTAATTTGGCAGAAAAAAAATGGGTGCAAAAATCAAAGAAAATTATAATGACAAATCGGTTTTCCATACATTAAAGTTATTGGCAACTGTTAATTGATACCAAAAACGAGTTGTTGATTCGGAAAAATTAATATCTGATACCAGAAAATTAGTACCTACCGAAAAATTTTAATACCGAAAAATTTATAGGTGATACCGAAATTTGGTTAACTGATACTGAAAACTTGAAACAAAATGATACCGAAAATTCAGCATATTATATCACTAAAGACGAAATCGGTATCTTATAGGAAAAAATCAGCAATTTCAGCAGATACTGAAACTACACCACCTGATACCGCTTAATCGGCTACAAGAAAATCAACAACTATCAAAAAATCAATAGCTGGTAAAAATCTAATAACAGAAAATAAGAGCTACCGAAAAATTTATTACAGAAAAACTTGATTTCTGATACCTAAAAACACAGTATAGTTACCGCTTTTATGTATAAAATTTGAAACACTTAAAATCTACTAAAACTCCCGGAAGCATTATACCTTACACACTTCAAAAACCAAAAGAATTAAGTTGAAAAAGGAAAATTGTTGGAAAATATACCACCGATAGCGATAAAGTTAATTCAAAAAGCTTAGCTTTAGCGACCATCAGCCTATATAATAGTGCACCATAAAAGTAATAAATATAAAATATTCAAACTTTAATCCCTTTTATGGTATGTTTGACGCCCTGAAACTGTGAAACCCTACAATTTCATGTTGATATGTTTCCTATTCATTAAAAAATAAATACACAATTCTCTACAAATGCCCCATCGAGTATGACGTGACATGGCATAACGACGACATAGTGTAGTCATCACTCTTCCCAGGGAAGTAATGTATTTCAATATAAACCGCATGCTATAGTCCGCAATAAATGACAACAACAATAATTTTATATAAATTTTTTTTACCACCGACAACGATTTACTTTTTTTTTTTTTTTGTTTAACTGCGACTACTGTATTCAGTGCAATTGCTGTCGTCCAATCACCCACAAGAGTATCATTTTCCAAAACCAACCAACTCCATTTGCCAGGTTCCGACTCCAACTCTGACTACAACTTCTCCGCACTCAGCAGCAATTGACATCGAATCGTTTCATTTGCACCATCTGTGGCAGCTTTTGCTTCCCAACTTTAACTTCAACTCCAACTGACATGACATTATTGTGCCACCAACAACGCAACGATGAAACGATTATCTGCAAGACATTTTCATATCCAAGAGGGATAAACGGCTGCTTCGATGCTTTGGAGAAGTGGTATGGGGGATAAATGGAAGGATGAATACTTCGACTGGTATCGTGTCGGTCGGTGTCATTATCAGCTCTTCGGTTCGGTTGGGATTGGGAATCAAATTTTTTTAGCTGACCACAAAAATATGATTTTTTTTTCTACCAACTTGCTGCTGCTCCCTGGTGTGCTTTGCTATCATCGATTTGTCTATAAAAAAAAACTCTCAACTTTCGTCCTTTTGTATGATCTCATTTCCCACAGTTTTTTTTTTTTTTTTTTTTTTTTTTTGGGATCAGTGTCAAGTGCTAGCGATAATTCTGCAGCAAAAGAAAAATAAACGAAATGAAATGAAAACGAACAAAAATATTTATGAAATGAGAGATTCCTCTGCTGGGTGCAGAAAGACGAAGAGTGTTTGATTCCGATTTTCTTTGTTTATTTATTTTTTTTTTATGGCTGAATTCTGCCGAAGAACAAAACCCACAATCGAAGACGATTAAATTTTATCGATTCGCCAATATGCGGATGCAATGGTGATATTGACCACGGGTTAAGGTCCGTTTTCAACAAATAAAACAAAGAAAGCAAAAAAAAAAAAAATCGGAATGTAGCATTTTAATAATGAAATAGATTCAAGACTTTCTACCAACAAATTCTAACAAAAAACAAAAAATCAAACTCCTGTCGGGGTTTTAGAAACTTTTCAATTACGACCGAATGAGCAAGGACCGTTTCCGAAGGGACAATGTACATATCCCCGTCTGATGTGTTTGCTTGCATGGAATGCATGTTGTTTGGATATATCCTGGTTATTGGTTTATGGTGGGATTATTGGGAGAATCCTTCTGAGGGAATGCGTGTATGTGATGCCTTTTCCGGTATATACAACAGTCAGTCAGTAAGCCTTGATCCAAATCCACAATGTGAGACAAACGAGATGGCTATACATTGTATGGGGCAATGTTTGGCGCAGTAGTGATAAGGAGATTTTGTTTTGTAACAGCACCGAGAGAGAATGTGTGGTGTGTAATTGTTTTGTAGACTGGAAGGACATTGTTGTCCTGATACGACATTTATATGATGGTGGTTTGTCGAAGAGCAAAATTGAAAATTTTTGATACTTATCGAAGAAACTTTATTAAAATCACCACGAAACGTGTTTGATATTGTCTCCATGTGTGACAATAATCGGATCTTTTCTATGGAAGCTATTGTCCCTCAGAAAGGAAGTCCTTTCAAAGTCAGTCAAGTGGAATTAGAATTGAATTCATGTTGAAAATCTTAGTTGGAGACTTTTTTAAAGACCTTAAAGAAGGAAATTGCAACATTTTGAATGAAGAATAAAAAAATAATTCATAACGTTTGCCTCTAGAGGGCGCCATTATCAATTTCATGCATTTTCATATATTGTGTATTAAGCGGACAAGCAAGACGCTTCAAAATATACCTCTTTTATCAAATAACAATAAGGAATATAGAAGATATGATGGAATATATGAACACTTCACGTAACCCTTTTGGCTTTACAGTAGTTGGGTAAGCCATCGAATAAATAAAAAATACTACTGTTTTTTTCAGTAGATCTTGATAGTGTAAGATTAACCTAAAAAATATAACCTCATAAAAATGGTAACGTTAATTCTAGTTAAGTACCAGGGTCTAGTGACTTTTTCTTTTCTAGCGAAAAATAAATTCAAATAAGAAGTGTTGGTCATTTTTTCAAGATACGAAGAGTCAAGGACCAATAGTCAAGGTTGTTGTCAATTGAGCAATCGAATTAAAAAATTATTTTCCGTCACCCAACGCTACTTTACCTGTACAAAATTTAAATTTAAACTTCCTCTTTTTTGTAAGACAATTCAGTTACAAAAAAATTGTTCAACACAAATCTCTAATAACAGTCGGTTGCAAAAATTACTTAAATTCAAAGACTTGAAAAAAAAAACCAATGATAAATCTGTTTTAAATTTTTATAAGTTTTATACACAAATATTTCAATACTCAAGGTCTTAAGAAGTTTTTGGTTTTCAGTTGCCATTAGGACATTTTTTGACCTATCGAATATGGTATACAACACTTTGAATTTTTTCTGGCAAAAATGTGTAATTTTTCCTTATAAGTTTATAGGGTCAAGAATTTACAAAAACTGAAAATCATCAAAATACTGACCAAAAAAAAAAAATTGATTTAGCTTAGGTATATGTGTTTTCTGTGACTTTTGTCAATGAAATGATAAAACAAAGTTTTTAATGGGAAAATATTACTTCCATATTTTGTTTGAAGGTTTTAAAACAAAACTTTTGGGGAGAATTTTACTTTCGTTCGTTTGGAAAGCATCATTTTACCTTTTATTTGGTGTGCAACGTCATGAGTTTTCGTTTTGGAAAATGTTAGTTTTTTCGTCACAAGTCTATTAGGAATTTTCAAAAAATAAGATGTATCAAAAAATTGATCCACCATGCCTATTTTATTGCTTTCAAGTTATAAAAATGTATGATTGAAATTTTCGTCAAAAGTCTGCTAATTTAAGAAGAGAAAACCCTAGGGGAGAAGGGGGTACATTTGACACTTAGTTTTTAAAGGTCTATATTTTCGAAAACTGTTAATTTTTTCCAATGTTTTGTTTTGTATTTGATTTATTAACTATTCAAGATTTAACTAACAGTAAATTTTTTTTTTACCATATTACAACATTAAAAAAAATAATGTTTTCTAAAAAAAGTCATTTTGTCAAAAGTGCACATTTGACTTTAAAAGGGGTACATTTGACAATGGTGGATTAAACCCCACATCGTGTGCATTATATTTTTAAAACTATCAGCGAATCTTGCTTGGTTTTAAACAATCTACTAAACAATATAACGAAAAAAAAAATCAAAAAATTTATTTTCTAAAAAGAAGAAGAAAAAACAAAAAATCATAAAATATTTCAAAAAATCTCTCCATTTAAATCTTTATCAAAATTAATCGATGTCGATTTATTTTTAAATAATTTATTTAATATATAATTCCCCAAAATCAACGAAAAACTGTGCCCACATTGCAAAAGTCAAAGGTGCCCCGAAGGAGACACTAACCTTTTTTCTTTTTTTTTTCAATAACTAATACTATTTTTTTACAAAGCTGGTTTTAATTTACTTAATTTTAAGCTTAGTGCTATCAAAATATTGATTCACCATTAAAAAAAACTGTTTTATTAGGTTCAGAAATCGCTTACTTAATCGGTGGTCAAAAATTAGATCAGAAATACAGAAAACATGTGGTACTTCGCGAAAAGTTAATGAAAGACTGCGAAATTTCGCAAAATTTCTTTAAATCAAACTAAGCATCTTTCTTCATCCAAACTATTGTTAATTAAGGGCACGATCATACTGAAAAACGAAAAGTCAAATGTGCCCCGGTGTCAAATGTACCCCCGCTTACCCTACATTATTTCCCAAAATCACTTAAAGAAGATACCATAATTATGAAAAATTACATAACAAAAACACACCTTTAACAAAAAATCTGACATATTTTCAACTTCTTTGTATAAGATAATAGTATCCGTCTAATATTTATGACCCCTATTACAACATTAAAGACCTAAAATGCCAAAATATTACAAAAGTTATTTCTTTGGTTTTTTTTTTTTTTATATAAACACCCACACGGAAGTATCCAATCTTTTATTTATGCATCTGGATCGAAACTCATAAAACAAAAATAAGATACATATCGCGAAGAAGTTTGTTTTGTTGTGTGGTTTCTTTGTTTTTGTTTACAATCCAAAAACAAATTACAAATTATTGCAGAGCCACGACAAAACAGCACGAAACCCTTTTTTTGTTCGTTGTTGCCTATACATCTATTTCTCTATCTAAATATGAAAATCTATAAAAAGATATATCTCAAAAAGGCTAGTGTCTGTTTTTAGTTCCCCATGGAGAAAGGGATACAAAAAACAAAAATATTCCGCCTCTCCAAGATAAATAGATATAAACTCTATAAAAAAAAAAAACCTAGACACAAATAGAACTCACAGCAGCACAACCATTTTTAAATACACTTCATTGATTCAGCATGAATCACGACATCCTTCGCTATAGTCATCGAGAGAGTCTGACGACAGGCTTAACATTACCCGACAACGACAAAATAATATAGGCCCATTATTATATAGTATCTACTATATAGAAGTATACCTGAGAGTATCTATATACCTCCTTTATGATACAATTCGCGAATTCCAAGGAAGTATCTTTTAGGTTTTTTTTTTTTTTTTTGTAAGCAGAAAGATGCCGATAGATATGGATAAAACCGATCATAACCCATAAAGATATTTCCCTACTGGCATGAAAGATGAAAAAAAAAAAGGAAAGATACTTTGTAAAGGCTTTTTTGTTTAGATAGCGCGCGAGAGCTATCTTTATTTCTCTCCGGGATAATCCCCCAACTTCTTCGTTTTGAATTTACCTTTCAAATGGGAAATTTCCCGCCAAAAAAAAAAATAAAACTAAAATCTATAATTAGATCAAACATGGCAACATGGTTTAGTCTAGGCTAGGCTATAAGGATTTCGCATCTAAATATGCATCTCTTCTTCTTCATGGTGGGTATAGAAATCCAAATGCTTTTCCATTTTCTGCAGAAAATACAGAAAATGCTAATCTCGAGTGCTAAAAACACTGGACCGGGGATAATGTTGTAACAAAACTGCAATCTCTACCTCCTCCTTTGGAAATCCTCAAAAAAAAAAAAAAAAAAAAAAAAAAAAACCTTCTCCCCAAATGAAATGGAAGGAAGGTGGTATCAGATGATATGAAACTAATGGTAGCACCTAGAGGCGACTCGCTTGCGAGTGCACACACATTTTGAATAGAAAATTTCCATTTAAGAAAAAAAAAAAATTTTTTTTTTCTTATTATTTTTTTTTTTTTTTTTTTTATTTTTTATATAAATAGTTTTTTGCTCCCCATTTTGGTGGGGCCTCATAGCATTATTGCATGACCAGCAGTTTAAGAACGGAAAACGATCAAGAGTTTGAGTACCACACAGATATTATTGCATAGATAATTTGAAAAAGATACTTTTTTTGTTATTTTTTTTTTTCTGCAACCATTTTCAAATGGGTTCTTTGACTATTTTCTATCGTGCTATAGACCATGGGCGACTGTGTGTGTGTATTTATTTAGACAGTGTTGGGAAAGGGGGAAATGAGAGAAAGAATAATAGGTAACATGCATTTTGTATCTGTTAACCTTGATCTGAATGTTTTGCGGATAAGTATAATTATGGATAATGGGTTTCCTGTGGGGCAACACTGTTGTAGAATGTTGTTTTTGAACACATTTTTGTGTATATTGTTTTGTTAACAGGGTGTTTCGTTTATACAGTGACTTTAATTTTGTTAAAACAAAAACATTATGTTCGTATTTTTTTTTTTTCTTGAAAAATTAAAAAAAAATGCAATCCACATATTTTTTACCGACTTCCAAAAAGGAGGAGGTATTCAATTCGTCTGTATTTTTTTTTTTTTTTTTTTTTATGTTTGTTACCGCATAACTTTGGACTGAGTGAACCAATTTTGATAATTCTTTTTGTATTGGATAGCTGGTGGCTGCAGTGGGATCCCATTTCAATTTCGTTCACTTTTTGCCATAGAAACTATTTTAAAAACCATAAAACCCAGTTTTGATCCATGGAAGTCGGTTTTGTTTTTTTGCTAAAAATGATTATTAACCTTTAAGTTCTCCCAGTTTGAGAACGCGTGGACCTACAGTGATGGCAGTTGTACCCAAATGTAGGTAAGAGTCCCCGTTACCTTTGGGTATCAAACAAATTTTTTCCCCCTTTTTCAAAATCCCGAGATATAGGCGTTGGAAGTTGAGGGTGCAAAAAAGCTTCTGGGAGCTGAACGCTTTGACCTAGAGACATGGGAGTGGTGCCATATTAAAGCTTATATTCTCAGCTACCCGATAGTAGTATAATCGGGTTTTTGGATTTTTTCGAAATTCCGAGAAAATCCAGTTTGAAAGTTCGGGTAAATTGTTTTTTTCGAAAAATCCCCGAACCTTTGAACGCTCCTGGAAGCTAAACCGCTTGAGAGAAATTTTTGGCAGTGATGCCAAATGCTAGCATGTCCCAAAGATGTCCTGAAGATGTCCCGAGCATGTCCCGAGCATGTCCCGAAGATGTCCCGAGCATGTCCCGAAGATGTCCCGAGCATGTCCCGAAGATGTGCCGAGCATGTCCCGAAGATGTCCCGAGCATGTCCCGAAGATGTCCCGAAGATGTCCCGAGCATGTCCCGAAGATGTCCCGAGGATGTCCCGAAGATGTCCTGAGCATGTCCCGAAGATGTCCCGAGCATGTCCCGAAGATGTCCCGAAGATGTCCCGAGCATGTCCCGAAGATGTCCCGAGTATGTCCCGAAGATGTCCCGAGCATGTCCCGAAGATGTCTAGAAGATGTCTTGAAGATGTCCCGAGCATGTCCCGAAGATGTCCCGAGCATGTCCCGAAGATGTCCCGAAGATGTCCCGAGCATGTCCCGGGCATGTCCCGAAGATGTCCCGAAGATGTCCCGAAGATGTCCCGAAGATGTCCCGAAGATGTCCCGAAGATGTCCCGAGCATGTCCCGAAGATGTCCCGAAGATGTCCGCATGTCCCGAAGATGTCCCGAAGATGTCCCGAAGATGTCACGAGCATGTCCCGAAGATGTCTAGAAGATGTCTTGAAGATGTCCCGAGCATGTCCCGAAGATGTCCCGAGCATGTCCCGAAGATGTCCCGAAGATGTCCCGAGCATGTCCCGGGCATGTCCCGAAGATGTCCCGAAGATGTCCCGAAGATGTCCCGAAGATGTCCCGAAGATGTCCCGAAGATGTCCCGAAGATGTCCCGAGCATGTCCCGAAGATGTCCCGAAGATGTCCCGAAGATGTCTCGAGCATGTCCCGAAGATGTCCCGAAGATGTCCCGAAGATGTCCCGAAGATGTGCCGAGCATGTCCCGAAGATGTCCCGAGCATGTCCCGAAGATGTCCCGAAGATGTCCCGAGCATGTCCCGAAGATGTCCCGAGGATGTCCCGAAGATGTCCTGAGCATGTCCCGAAGATGTCCCGAGCATGTCCCGAAGATGTCCCGAAGATGTCCCGAGCATGTCCCGAAGATGTCCCGAGTATGTCCCGAAGATGTCCCGAGCATGTCCCGAAGATGTCTAGAAGATGTCTTGAAGATGTCCCGAGCATGTCCCGAAGATGTCCCGAGCATGTCCCGAAGATGTCCCGAAGATGTCCCGAGCATGTCCCGGGCATGTCCCGAAGATGTCCCGAAGATGTCCCGAAGATGTCCCGAAGATGTCCCGAAGATGTCCCGAGCATGTCCCGAAGATGTCCCGAAGATGTCCGCATGTCCCGAAGATGTCCCGAAGATGTCCCGAAGATGTCACGAGCATGTCCCGAAGATGTCTAGAAGATGTCTTGAAGATGTCCCGAGCATGTCCCGAAGATGTCCCGAGCATGTCCCGAAGATGTCCCGAGCATGTCCCGAAGATGTGCCGAGCATGTCCCGAAGATGTCCCGAGCATGTCCCGAAGATGTCCCGAAGATGTCCCGAGCATGTCCCGAAGATGTCCCGAGGATGTCCCGAAGATGTCCTGAGCATGTCCCGAAGATGTCCCGAGCATGTCCCGAAGATGTCCCGAAGATGTCCCGAGCATGTCCCGAAGATGTCCCGAGTATGTCCCGAAGATGTCCCGAGCATGTCCCGAAGATGTCTAGAAGATGTCTTGAAGATGTCCCGAGCATGTCCCGAAGATGTCCCGAGCATGTCCCGAAGATGTCCCGAAGATGTCCCGAGCATGTCCCGGGCATGTCCCGAAGATGTCCCGAAGATGTCCCGAAGATGTCCCGAAGATGTCCCGAAGATGTCCCGAAGATGTCCCGAGCATGTCCCGAAGATGTCCCGAAGATGTCCGCATGTCCCGAAGATGTCCCGAAGATGTCCCGAAGATGTCACGAGCATGTCCCGAAGATGTCTAGAAGATGTCTTGAAGATGTCCCGAGCATGTCCCGAAGATGTCCCGAGCATGTCCCGAAGATGTCCCGAAGATGTCCCGAAGATGTCCCGAAGATGTCCCGAGCATGTCCCGAAGATGTCCCGAAGATGTCCCGAAGATGTCCCGAAGATGTCCCGAAGATGTCCCGAAGATGTCCCGAAGATGTCCCGAGCATGTCCCGAAGATGTCCCGAAGATGTCCCGAAGATGTCCCGAAGATGTCTCGAGCATGTCCCGAAGATGTCCCGAAGATGTCCCGAAGATGTCCCGAAGATGTCCCGAGCATGTCCCGAAGATGTCCCGAAGATGTCCCGAAGATGTCCCGAGGATGTCCCGAAGATGTCCCGAGCATGTCCCGAAGATGTCCCGAAGATGTCCCGAGGATGTCCCGAAGATGTCCCGAGCATGTCCCGAAGATGTCCCGAGCATGTCCCGAAGATGTCTAGAAGATGTCCCGAAGATGTCCCGAAGATGTCCCGAAGATGTCCCGAAGATGTCCCGAAGATGTCCCGAAGATGTCCCGAGCATGTCCCGAAGATGTCCCGAAGATGTCCCGAAGATGTCCCGAAGATGTCTCGAGCATGTCCCGAAGATGTCCCGAAGATGTCCCGAAGATGTCCCGAAGATGTCCCGAGCATGTCCCGAAGATGTCCCGAAGATGTCCCGAAGATGTCCCGAGGATGTCCCGAAGATGTCCCGAGCATGTCCCGAAGATGTCCCGAAGATGTCCCGAGGATGTCCCGAAGATGTCCCGAGCATGTCCCGAAGATGTCCCGAGCATGTCCCGAAGATGTCTAGAAGATGTCTTGAAGATGTCCCGAGCATGTCCCGAAGATGTCCCGAGCATGTCCCGAAGATGTCCCGAAGATGTCCCGAGCATGTCCCGGGCATGTCCCGAAGATGTCCCGAAGATGTCCCGAAGATGTCCCGAAGATGTCCCGAAGATGTCCCGAAGGTGTCCCGAAGATGTCCCGAGCATGTCCCGAAGATGTCCCGAAGATGTCCCGAAGATGTCACGAAGATGTCCCGAGCATGTCCCGAAGATGTCCCGAAGATGTCCCGAAGATGTCCCGAAGATGTCCCGAAGATGTCCCGAAAGTTTGAAAGTTCGGGTAAATTGTTTTTTTCGAAAAATCCCCGAACCTTTGAACGCTCCTGGAAGCTAAACCGCTTGAGAGAAATTTTTGGCAGTGATGCCAAATGCTAGCATGTCCCAAAGATGTCCTGAAGATGTCCCGAGCATGTCCCGAGCATGTCCCGAAGATGTCCCGAGCATGTCCCGAAGATGTCCCGAGCATGTCCCGAAGATGTGCCGAGCATGTCCCGAAGATGTCCCGAGCATGTCCCGAAGATGTCCCGAAGATGTCCCGAGCATGTCCCGAAGATGTCCCGAGGATGTCCCGAAGATGTCCTGAGCATGTCCCGAAGATGTCCCGAGCATGTCCCGAAGATGTCCCGAAGATGTCCCGAGCATGTCCCGAAGATGTCCCGAGTATGTCCCGAAGATGTCCCGAGCATGTCCCGAAGATGTCTAGAAGATGTCTTGAAGATGTCCCGAGCATGTCCCGAAGATGTCCCGAGCATGTCCCGAAGATGTCCCGAAGATGTCCCGAGCATGTCCCGGGCATGTCCCGAAGATGTCCCGAAGATGTCCCGAAGATGTCCCGAAGATGTCCCGAAGATGTCCCGAAGATGTCCCGAAGATGTCCCGAGCATGTCCCGAAGATGTCCCGAAGATGTCCCGAAGATGTCCCGAAGATGTCTCGAGCATGTCCCGAAGATGTCCCGAAGATGTCCCGAAGATGTCCCGAAGATGTCCCGAGCATGTCCCGAAGATGTCCCGAAGATGTCCCGAAGATGTCCCGAGCATGTCCCGAAGATGTCCCGAAGATGTCCCGAGCATGTCCCGAAGATGTCCCGAGTATGTCCCGAAGATGTCCCGAGCATGTCCCGAAGATGTCTAGAAGATGTCTTGAAGATGTCCCGAGCATGTCCCGAAGATGTCCCGAGCATGTCCCGAAGATGTCCCGAAGATGTCCCGAGCATGTCCCGGGCATGTCCCGAAGATGTCCCGAAGATGTCCCGAAGATGTCCCGAAGATGTCCCGAAGATGTCCCGAAGATGTCCCGAGCATGTCCCGAAGATGTCCCGAAGATGTCCCGAAGATGTCCCTAAGATGTCTCGAGCATGTCCCGAAGATGTCCCGAAGATGTCCGGAAGATGTCCCGAAGATGTCCCGAGCATGTCCCGAAGATGTCCCGAAGATGTCCCGAAGATGTCCCGAGGATGTCCCGAAGATGTCCCGAGCATGTCCCGAAGATGTCCCGAAGATGTCCCGAGGATGTCCCGAAGATGTCCCGAGCATGTCCCGAAGATGTCCCGAAGATGTCCCGAGCATGTCCCGAAGATGTCCCGAGCATGTCCCGAAGATGTCTAGAAGATGTCTTGAAGATGTCCCGAGCATGTCCCGAAGATGTCCCGAGCATGTCCCGAAGATGTCCCGAAGATGTCCCGAGCATGTCCCGGGCATGTCCCGAAGATGTCCCGAAGATGTCCCGAAGATGTCCCGAAGATGTCCCGAAGATGTCCCGAAGATGTCCCGAAGATGTCCCGAGCATGTCCCGAAGATGTCCCGAAGATGTCCCGAAGATGTCACGAAGATGTCCCGAGCATGTCCCGAAGATGTCCCGAAGATGTCCCGAAGATGTCCCGAAGATGTCCCGAAGATGTCCCGAAGATGTCCCGAAGATGTCCCGAAGATGTCCCGAAGATGTCCCGATCCCGAAGATGTCCCGAGCATGTCACGAAGATGTCCCGATCGCGAAGATGTCCCGAGCATGTCCCGAAGATGTCCCGAGCATGTCCCGAAGATGTCCCGAAGCATGTCCCGAAGATGTCCCGAAGATGTCCCGAAGATGTCCCGAAGATGTCCCGAAGATGTCCCGAAGATGTCCCGAAAATGTCCCGAAGATGTCCCGAAGATGTCCCGAGCATGTCCCGAAGATGTCCCGAAGATGTCCCGAAGATGTCCCGAGCATGTCCCGAAGATGTCCCGAAGATGTCCAGAAGATGTCCCGAAGGTGTCCCGAAGATGTCCCGAAGATGTCCCGAGCATGTCCCGAAGATGTCCCGAAGATGTCCCGAGCATGTCCCGAAGATGTCCCGAAGATGTCCCGAAGATGTCACGAAGATGTCCCGAGCATGTCCCGAAGATGTCCCGAAGATGTCCCGAGCATGTCCGGGACATCTTCGGGACATCTTCGGGACATGCTCGGGACATCTTCGGGACATCTTCGGGACACCTTCGGGACATCTTCTGGACATCTTCGGGACATCTTCGGGACATGCTCGGGACATCTTCGGGACATCTTCGGGACATCTTCGGGACATGCTCGGGACATCTTCGGGACATCTTCGGGACATCTTCGGGACATCTTCGGGACATGCTCGAGACATCTTCGGGACATCTTCGGGACATCTTCGGGACATCTTCGGGACATCTTCGGGACATCTTCGGGACATCTTCGGGACATCTTCGGGACATCTTCGGGACATGCCCGGGACATGCTCGGGACATCTTCGGGACATCTTCGGGACATGCTCGGGACATCTTCGGGACATGCTCGGGACATCTTCAAGACATCTTCTAGACATCTTCGGGACATGCTCGGGACATCTTCGGGACATGCTCGGGACATCTTCGGGACATCCTCGGGACATCTTCGGGACATCTTCGGGACATGCTCGGGACATCTTCGGGACATCCTCGGGACATCTTCGGGACATCTTCGGGACATCTTCGGGACATGCTCGGGACATCTTCGGGACATCTTCGGGACATCTTCGGGACATCTTCGGGACATGCTCGAGACATCTTCGGGACATCTTCGGGACATCTTCGGGACATCTTCGGGACATGCTCAGGACATCTTCGGGACATCTTCGGGACATCTTCGGGACATCTTCGGGACATCTTCGGGACATCTTCGGGACATCTTCGGGACATGCCCGGGACATGCTCGGGACATCTTCGGGACATCTTCGGGACATGCTCGGGACATCTTCGGGACATGCTCGGGACATCTTCAAGACATCTTCTAGACATCTTCGGGACATGCTCGGGACATCTTCGGGACATACTCGGGACATCTTCGGGACATGCTCGGGACATCTTCGGGACATCTTCGGGACATGCTCGGGACATCTTCGGGACATCTTCGGGACATCTTCGGGACATGCTCGGGACATCTTCGGGACATCTTCGGGACATCTTCGGGACATCTTCGGGACATGCTCGAGACATCTTCGGGACATCTTCGGGACATCTTCGGGACATCTTCGGGACATCTTCGGGACATGCTCGGGACATCTTCGGGACATCTTCGGGACATCTTCGGGACATCTTCGGGACATGCCCGGGACATGCTCGGGACATCTTCGGGACACCTTCGGGACATGCTCGGGATATCTTAGGGACATCTTCGGGACATCTTCGGGACATCTTCGGGACATCTTCGGGACATCTTCGGGACATCTTCGGGACACCTTCGGGACATCTTCGGGACATCTTCGGGACATGCTCGGGACACCTTCGGGACATCTTCGGGACATCTTCGGGACATCTTCGGGACATCTTCGGGACATCTGCGGGACACCTTGGGGACATCTTCGGGACATCTTCGGGACATCTTCGGGAACATTCTGGACATACTGAAGACACCTTCATATGGTAGGTACCTATCGCCAAATTTAAGTGTTATTTGATTGTTCAATTAATAAAACTTTTTAAATTCTTTAATTAAAAGACTGCATTTACCAAAATGGTGCAACTAAAATAAACAATTTCTATTACCCTTTTCTTCAAATGAAAAAAAAATTACGATCCATAAAAATTTTTACAAAAAGTTCAATCAGTCAGAAAAAAAAAAATAGTAAACACAGTTTATGAAAATCGAAAAAAAGAAATGTGTCACAAATTGCATTTCAAAAAATGTATCGTCTTAATCTTCTTAAGTAGAATGTAAGCTTGCATACGTTACACAATTTTTTCAAGAACAAAATTCTATATATTAATTTTATTTTAAATTTGTTTAAAATCTAAGATAAAAAATGTTAAACAAAAAAAAAAAAAAAATTAAAATCGGTTAAAAAATTAAATCCCGGGTAGTTCACGATTTTTGCTCAAGAGGGCGCAATATAGTAGAAACTTTTTTTTAGCCTATAACCAGTGGATAAGTAAAACTTTTCTAACTACACTTTATTTAGTTAATTATGATAAGTAGTTTAGAAATTATGGAGGAATATACACACTTAAATACATAAAAACTTGTTGAAAAAAAGATAAATTTTAAACCACTTTTACTGTACTCAAGGGCCAGGGTCTTTTTTTTTAAGAAAAAAAAAAAAAAACAGTGGCTCACAGGCTATTTCTAACAAGCAAAGTTTTAGAATACAAAAGTTGCAAAAACCATATTTCTGCAAAAACCGTTTTCGATTTGAACATTCTTAAGATCCTAAGATTTTTTCGGGCAAGCAATTTACCGGTCTATTTATGAAATGTGAGATATTTTTTTCTTGATAAAAAATATCAAAATGTTGAATACTAAAAGTGTAAATCAGCATTCCCAGCTTTTGAGAGAAAATTTTACTTTAGAGCCCTAAAAATATTATAAATCCAAATTTATCTTGTATAAATTTTATTTTAACAGAGTCATATATTTTAACTAGAAATATTTTATAAGATCAGTTCAGCAGTTTCAAATATTGCTGAAATATCAGTTTTTTTTTGTTTACAATGATTCATAAAAAAAACTAATTAACAACTTTACTTCCTAGACTGTATACATTTTCGCAATTTTGTAATTCATCTCAATGTTCCGTCAGAAAATACCAAAGCTCACATATTTCAACAAAAAAAAAATCGGTTACAAAAATACTAACAATCTGAAGAATTTGTACATATTTCTAACTTTTTTTTTTTTCTTCTTTAACAAACGATTATTTACTTTTATCTTCATTATTTTCTATGCCATTAGCCATAACAGTGACATAACGCACCTTAGTATCACAATACTCATAAATAAGTTTGTGGACATAGAAGAAGATATATTTCTATGTCACATAATTTCACCTCGGTAAATATTATGGAACCCAATTGAATCTAATTCTACGAATTCTTCACTCTTGGCAATGTAGGTAAACTTCACTTGTTTAAGAAAGAAAAAGAAGAAAAAAAAAATGAATGTTTGTTTGGGTTTTGATATTTTAATATTCAAGAGATGAACGACGCTCTTATTCAAAAGCCACCTGATCGAAATATTGTTTTACATTAACATTTTTAATAGACCGACTTGATTTGAATTTGATTTTTTTTTTTGGAACGCAATACCATAAGTTATTTTATTAAGAAAAAAAAAAAAAAAAAACACATATTAGTTCTCATTTAACATTTATCAGTGGCTTTGAAGTTTTTTTTTTTTTCTGTCTTTTGAGTATTTATGAGCTCTTAAATTCGCCAATTAAATTTTATCGATTGAAAAATGCGAAATCCACGTAGAGAGAAAGAATTGATTGAGAAAATCAAATTCTTAAAATTAAGTCAAGTCAAAGAACCTATTAAGTGGTTCGGTCGGTAAACAGATGTTTTTTTTTTTTTTTGAGTATGCTTAAACTTTTGATTGATAGACGAGAATAAATTTAATCAAAGACAAATAAGAGGGATTTTTTTTTAGAAGTACAACTTGTCCTATATTGCCTTTAAATTGAAACTAATTTGTGTTTTTTATCTTATCAAAGCAGATAATTGAGAAAAGCTTTGTAAAGACCAAATTTGTATTCATGATTTTTGAAAATATTCACGAAAATATGCATCGTGCATTTTATTTTTTAATCAGTTAAGTTTTAAATTTTAATTATAAAATCAATAAGAAATTAATATTCAGAAAAATCTAATTTTTAAATCAGTTGCAAAAGAGTCTTTTTCCAGTTGCATGTTTATTTTAAACCGATTGCAATTACTAGTTGCAAACTTAAAAATTAGAACTTAACATAAGTTTGGAAACATTTTGAAATTTGGTTGAAATTTTATTGTTCGAAAATAATTGTAAATCAGTTTTATTTGAATTCTGAATCAATCAAAAATAGGTTTCAAAGTAATTGTTAAATAGTTTCAAATCAGTTGTAAACAACGAGCTAGTAACTATCATACTTTAAGAAAGTTTTATTTTTTGTACAAGTAATATTATAACCCTAAATAGTGATGAGGTTGTCAATCTATATGAATAGACTGTCATGAATATTTCAAAAAAAAAAACTTCTCAACTGATAAAGCAAATTCGACAAGTCACGAAAAAGCGTACCTAATGTGGAATATCATCCCAAAACTAGAATATGTCATTATTTTGTCAAAGAAAAAAAAAAAACCTCTCTCACAAAACTTTTTCCATCAAATTCTCCATCAGTCTAACAACTCAATTTAGCACAGTTCACCTAGTTCTCTTCTGCCACAAAATCCAACCAAAAAAAAATAAAGCCTCTCTCTATCTCTATTTAACCCTTCAAATGTTAAAATACCATCTCTGCATATCATCACTATACTCGTAATAGTGCCTAGTTGAAGTTGTAGTAAATGTCACGTGTAGGTAGTTACCAATGTAAAAATTGTAACATTCACAGAGTGCGCGAACATGAAACAGTACACAACATGAACACGCCGGCCGCCACCGCTGAGTATACGATGCATAAAATAAAGTAAAGCACCAGGTTGACAGGAAGGCTTCGTCATTTTGCCTATAAATACCAATCAGACTGACAGGTCGAGACTTGAGTTGACATTTAACTTTTATTTGATGGTGGTGGAACGTGGAAAACCTATATGCCCGAAAAGGGTATACGTATACGAGAGAGTGCATATAAATTTAAACTTTAACTCACCTTTTTGGATGAGCGCACTGACATCATCACCACCAAGTCTTCGTCCTCGTCTCGCTGCTCTGTGCCCTGAACTCGCACTCCAATTTAAGCTGAACGAACTCCTGATGGGAAGTTCATGTTCGTTTCATTTTTTTTATTTTTTTTTTTTTCACGGCAGGAAACTTTTATGTGTAGTTTACACCACGGGAATAAAAGTTAGAGGAAAAGGGGGTATACCCTCCCCCCTCTGGTAACTTTTTTCTGTCACATCAAAGTCGAAAATATGGAGCGACAACGTTGCAAAATGCAAAAATATTATTCATTACACGAAAAATGTCGTCGTCGACAAAAGTCGTCGACAAAAGTCGTCGAAAATAGGCAAAAAAAACAGACAAAAAAATATAAATGTATCTCAAAGGTTGTAATTTTGGGTCTGATTGTGTGTGTGTGTGCTGCTGAGGAAGTCAAAATATATGTGGGCGCATAATAATTTTGATCGAAGCACATTTAGAAAACGTTTAAAGAAATCCCACCTCACCGCCAGTAAATATTGTTAACACCTTCTCAGAAACGATTTTCCTCCTTTTTTTTTCTTGCCAAATGACATGTGGAAATGTTCTTTTATTTTTGACGGTGGCGGTGTGTTTTGTTGAAGTTCACCGGATATAGTTGGATCTGGGAGTTTTTTATTAAATTCAAAACATAGGTGAGCTTCCACCCCCATCAAGACCTCCAAGTAGGTGGTTTCAGCCTTTTTTTTTAACTTTAAGTTGCAAATCTATTCGAATAGATCCAAAGAGGCGCTCTAAAGGTGTGTCTCATAGTCGTCTTTATGTTGCATGTTAGTCTTTATATGGAAAACAATTAGCATGAAGGAGTTCCTTTCCATATTTCTTTGAATCGTTGATTACCAACCATACAAAATGATAATAAATTGCACCGATTTTTTTCTTTAATTTTTTTGTTTGTAGGTACAACGACCGACATTCCATTTTGACTCATTTATCAAAGTTCATTGCATTCGACAAAGAATTTCGCATTAAATTAAAATATTTTTTTTTTAAATTCATTATTCAAGGCGAATTTAAAAGAGCGGTTCTTTTTTGATAGAAAGTTTAATTCAGTCAACAAAATTGTTGGACTTTATTTATTTTTTTTTTTAAATTACTGTCACGATTTCCTTTTTAAATGAACGTTCAATTATTTTTTGTATTTATCTAATTTTTTTGTTGGAGTATAAATAAATTGAGTTACAAAAAAAAAAAACTGAGGTTGACAGTTTGGTATTTCAAATTATTAAAGTGTGGACGTGTTGTATATACCTACTCCTTGGGTATGTTGATTTACGTCAAATCAATATGATTGGTTTGCGTTTGCTGTCGTGCAAAAAGTTTAATTTGTTGTAATTTATTCACAAACCTGATTCCCATGGATATTAAAATTGTGATATGTTTTTTTTTTTTTGTTTCTTGTATCTACGTCATAGTGCGTCATAAAATCAATTCAAATTAGAATTATTAGTTAAAATGTTGTTGGAAGAGTAAAGGAACATTTGTGTACCTTATTTACGAAAGAAGCGAAAAAAAAACTTGAAAAAAAAAAATATGGTTGAAATATTTCTTGAAAAAAAATGTTTTTTTTTTTCAAAAACATTTTGCATACAATTACTTTGGAAATTTTTATTGAAAATAGATAAGTTTTTTTTTTTCTAATTTTTTTTTTATCTGTGTAGGCACCATATCAACCAAACTCTCAAAACGCATCTAAATAAACGTAAACTTACCAGTATTTAGGAGGATAGTTTTTCATTTTTAATTTCTTTATTTTAAATTTATTAAATTTTTAGATAAATAAAATGCACGACTGGGTCGCACGAACTTTCTCTTAGAGTTCAAGTTGCTTAAGTTTTTAAGACTTTTTATATAAAAATTTGGGAAATGTAGGTTTATAAAAAAAAAAATAAAAAAATATAAAATTCGTTTTTTGTGCCACAAAACAAGTATGCACTTTTGATTGATATATTAACATGCATTTTTAGAAAAAAAAAGTTTCAAAATCGTTGGAGCCGTTTTTTAAAAAAACTAATTTTTTGTAAATCATTTTTTGGAAAATAATAAAATTGGTATGCTTTTTTGTAGAAATCACTAATCAACACCTTAAAACGAAATTTCAAAAAAATTCAATGTCACGTTTTCGAAAATTTGATTTTTCAAATTTTTTTTAAAAATCCAAAAAATTTTTTTTTTCTTAATTTTATTTTTGTCTTATATATAAATTCTTCTTCACAAAAAGTTTCGCTGAAATCGAATAATTAGTTTCGGAGAAAATCGCATTTAAAAAAAAAAACGGTTCTATTGCAGGTACCGTTAATAATGATTTTCAAAAAAAAAATTCATGCAAAGATAGACCTTGTTTTAAAACTTACATTTGAATTTTTTAAACAAAATCGTTGGAGCCGGCTTTTACAAAAACAAAGGAGATGGGGCAAAATTATATGGGACTTGGGCCATGAGCGTACATTAATGAGACTAGTCTCAAAATGAAGCTGGAGGTTAGTATATTCAATCTATGAATTTTTTTTCAAATCGTAAGTCAGGTTCTTGAGATACAAGGCTCCAAAGTTCGTTCCGATAACCCTTATTTGTCCCTTTTATATGCAAATATCATGAGAACTACAAGAGGTATATTGATGTTTTTGATGTCAAATGAAAGGTTGTTAAGTACTAGTAAAGGTACTAACCTTTTAAACAATATAAAATACATATTACACATAACAAAGAAACGGCGAAAAAATAAATAAAAGTAGAATATTAATTTGAAAAAATCGATTCATGTTCGACATTAATGGCATTTATTTTCAAATTAAATATGCTTGTAATCGACACGTACGCATGTGTAGTTATAAAACTGTTTTAATTTTTTAGAATGCGATTAGAACCGGTTTAGAAGCTTGTTTATTTGTGTTATGTTATGTGGGGAAAACCAATTGGTTAATACACTTTTCAAAAAAACTTGGGAGATCACTTATAGAAAAGGAACGGATAAGATGTTGATATTTTAAAGAACAATTTTATTATAACATTGGTTTATTGTATTTAATTCCATTTTCATTAATTTCAAAGAACTTATCAGTTTATTATAGTTTCAAAAAGCTCCAAGAACTATATTTTAAACTAAAACAGAGATAAAAGTGGATTTATCGGAAATCTTCTTCAGTACGTATTTTGTAATCTAGTTTATGTAAACAAAGTGTAGCCCAGAGTTCATCACAAGAAATTACAGTTTTTGTGTCTCTCTAACATAATTTGGTCAAATAAGGACCAGTTGTACAAACGTGGTTCAGCCTCGGATCCACCGATTTTGGCGGATTAGCTACGGGTCAACTTCGGTTCATGCATGGATGTGGCTATTTTTACGTATTTTTACATATGTGGGTCAAGGTACAAGGTTGAACCAGTGCTAAACCGCAACAAAAATCGATTTTTTAAAATAATATTTTAATTTTCTTATTTGTTCGCCGTTTCTTTGTTTTGTGTAATATGTATTTTATATTGTTAAAAAGGCACTAAAACCACCTTTCATTTGACATCAAAAACATTAATTTACCTCTTTTAGTTCTCATGATATTTGCATATAAAAGTGACAAATAAGGGTTATCAGAACGAACTTTGGAGCCTTGTATCTCAAGAACCTGACTTACGATTTGAAAAAAAAATTCATAGATTGAATATACTAACCTCCAGCTTCATTTTGAGACTAGTCTCATTAATGTACGCTTATGGCCCAAAACGCCCCATCTCCTTTTTAATTTTATCATTAATTTAAAAAAAAAATGTAAAAGTTTTAAAATATGTTTTGTGTAACAAAGAATTTTCGGAAATTTTGTTTGAACATTGTAGGAACCGTTTATTGAAAAGATATTTTCGAAATTTAAAAATAAAATAAAAACTGAAGAAATTGTGACTCAACATAATAAAACAAGGTTTCAAAAAAATTCTTTAATTTCGATTTAAAAATTTATTTTTCAAAGAAAAATGTACACAATTATTTTAAAAGAACCCAAAAATGATGTTTTAAAAATTTTTTCTTAGTTTTTTTTTTAAAGATGAAGCTATCGAACAAAAAAAAATCATGTGTGCAATTCACACGTGGTAGAAGTATGAAACCTTAAAAAATCAAAAAAATAGAAAAAATCTACCTATTTTTATTCTATCACCTTCAAATCCATGTTTTTTTATATGACAACCTATATAAATTTTATATCATCTGAAAGCTTTTTGTCTTAGCTCAAAACAAAAGAGCTAGAATTTTTTGAACTCGATCAATTTCCATAAAAAAAAATCGAAAAAACACGTATTTTTATCTTCTCACGCTATTAAATGCATTTTTTCCCTAACAACCTATAAAAAATTTAATAAAAATAATCCTAGTTCAAAATATATATATCGATCAGACCTATGAGACATTTACAAAAAGAATTTTTTAAACTCGATGAAATTTCATAAAAAAAATTGTATTGAGGTATTTTTAAATTTTTTTCAATTTAAGATTGTGTAACTTGTAGAGCACGTAACGTTATGTGTGATATATCAAATAAAAGCTTATGTTCTCAGAATGCGTATTAAAGTTAAACCAAATTTGTATGTGCACTGGATCAAAAGATATAACGTGTGTTGGAAAAGAACATCTTTTTACCGTTATCTCCGAATTTTGAATATGAAATTAATTGAAATTTTGTTCATCTATCTATTAAAACAAAAAAGTTATAACAAGTTGAAGTAGTGTCGCGTTTTCGTTTCATCTTGTTTCAAATCACTACGATACTAAAGAAGTTTTTACTTCAAAAATTTCGTTGAGATCGGTTAAGTTGTTTACGGAAAGGTCAAAAATCAAGAAAACGACTCAATGGTTGCACTTTATATGCGACAGAACACTAATTTTATGATCAAAATCGTCAAAACCATGTTTAAGAAAAAAAAAAAATTTTGCTAGTGGATCAAGGATAAATAAAACTGCGAGTTTTTAAAGGGTTTTAAAATAGCCCTATTTTTGTTACAAATGGTCGAATTGTGGTATTTGCTAAAACAATTGGAAGCTTTCATGTTTTTATGAAAAATTTGTCAAATTAACGTATTAAATGTACCCAATGCATTAAGAAGAGTAGGTACCTATAGCATTTCTATTTAGCTCCAGTTTATTATTTTGAAGACCATGAATCGAGCACTCAAGAATAAAGTTGGTTTTTTTTCTATTGGATTAATTTTTTTTAAGAACACTTTTTTTATTTAATAGGTATAACTCGAAAACTAAATCAAATTTTAATATTTTAGTTAGGCAAATTAAAAAGGTTAATTTTTTAAAGGATTTAAATCGATATAAGATTAAAATCCTTAAAAAATAATGGAAGCAGTATTCAATACCTTATTATCTAAAAAATGCAACCATCTGCCCTTCATTTTTCATAAAGTAGCTCCAATTTTATGATAAAGTAATAAAACTAAGAAGTGACATAAAGCCATTTCTGAAGAAAAATTTTTATTTCGATCCTTTTTTTCAAACAAACTATTCTCCTTCAAAACTCCCAGGTTAAAAAAAAATCATGAATTCAAAGCAAAACCCTTCTTTAGAAAATAGAACTAAAAAAAAAAAAAAAGAATAAACCCCCTTTTGTCTCTATTTCTATTTAAAAAGAATAATTATAAGTTTTCAAGCGAGCAAAAAAAAAATGTATAATTTCTCTAATGACACGACGACCCACATAATTACGAGAATTGGTATTCTAATAATGGGTTATTCATTGGACTCAAAACTATTCTCCTCCCAACGAACGTTCAACTCATTAAATGTCATTATAGATAAAGTTGTGTCTCTAATGACAGCACAGAGAGAGGTAAAATAATTATTGAAAAACTATTCACCTTGAACTTAATTTATTAAAGAATATAAGAGTTATAGAATTTTAAATTTGAAAAAAAAATATATATTGACCTTAAATTTAATTTTAAATGGAAGTTAATAACTTTTTCCGGTTACATGAGTTTTAATTACAAAACTTAAATCGAACAAAATTGTATTGTGAGTGATTTTGATTTGATTTGTTTTTTCATAGAAATTCAATCATATAAAAAAAATCAAATTAATTTCAGATAAATGGAATCTTTTTGGTCGAATGAACTTGCTTTTGAAACTTTAAAGTGATTTCAATCTTTTTTAAAAACAACAATAAAATAAAACACTTCAGTAAAAAAACATAATTTAACCGGAAAATATGCTTCCATTTTGTTTTTTAGATACACCTCATTACATTTAAAGAAACATATTCGTCCACTCTGGTGTATACGTACTTTTTTAAGTCTCAAGTATTGAAAGACCATTTAGTAGAAAAAAAACTTCTCTCATTTTATTTTAGAATTCGAATTTAAAGAATTATGTACTTCCACTCTGGCGTATACGTACTTTTTTTTAGAATGCAATAATTTCACAAATCCTAAATTTTCCCTATGACACTTAACTAACGTATCCAATTATTTACATTCTACATACAAAAGTAAAAATATTCAATTAAAACCAACTTTATCCAGCTCTCGATAGTATGCAATTATTTTTATTTAATTATTCCATATTGTACAGTTCGATAGCCATTTTGCCATTATAATTCCTCAAAAGCCAAAAAGCTCTCTTACTGAAAAATTCAAATCAATTTATGTTTTTATTATTTTTTTTGTATTCTGTTGTTTTATGAAAAAAGTTAAATTATTCTAATTCACTTGTTGCCTCAGAGAGAGTATGCTATGAAATTTAAATTTTAATGAAAAACCAACAATGCTCAACACAATCACAAAAAAAAAAAAATTCCTGCATTGAATATTTTAAATTGCAAATTCGTCGCAAAATATAATCGAAAATTGTTGCAGAAAAAATGGTTTTATTTTTCTATTTTTTAAAATATGTGTAATGGAGATGGAGGAAAGGGAGACACTTTGACAACAAAATATTCCTATTTTCAGCTTTCAATATCATGAATGAAAAACAATTTTAGTAATTTACATTTTAATGGTATTTAGCATTAATACTCGCTGTGTTTTATATGAAAACCAATATTGGATAGACTCTGACTCTGCTGAATAACAAACAAAAAACCAGGACCCAGGTCTAAATATTGAACGAAACTTATTTCCATAATTTAAAATACATAACGTTTAAGTTTGTTTTTAGAACTAAAACATCACCAAACTACGAGTAAATTCACCTACACCATCACGACGACCGACCGCCGACCATTTAATTATCCCGGATTCAAAATTTGACTGTAATGCATTCATCATAAATTATTTCCGCCTCACCCTAGTTATGGCGTACATTATAACGCTTAGAGGCTCTCAGTGGTGCGTAAATCATAAAAGAATATTGGCATGAGTATCTCCCGTGTAGAAAATCGAATGAATTTTGAAACTAAACACAGAACTAGCTGATTTGGAACAATTAAAAGGGGGAATGGAATGGTGGTAAATTTGATATAATAATTAACTATAAATTGAAGCAACTCTTGTTAACTATTTTTTGATAGATTCTAATGTTCATTTAATTTACTTCCATCAAAGTTATTATTTTTTTTTTTTAATTGACAAAATTATAAGCTAGAAAATTAACTCAAGTGAAACGATTTGTAATTTGATATACAATTCGTTAAAAAACCAAAGGCAAATAGAAACATTATTTCAAAGATAAACTATGTTTTTAGAGCTCTTGTTGTTTTGTGTTTATTTATAAACAGAAATTTTAATGAGGGTATACTTTTGATCAAAGGGTATTTTTGTTTTAATGAGTTTGACTTTTCAACTAAAACGAGGAAGTACAAAGAGAAGATGATCGGAAACAAAGCCAAAAAGTGCCTTGTTGAAAAAAAGTAACAAAATTATTAAAAAATACGGGTAAATTTAGGCACGAAAAATGGGTGATATTATTCAATTAGGGATCTTGCCTTAAAAGGTACAGCTCTATTTTTAAAATTAAAGCAGATCCAAACTTTAAAAAAATTGCAATAATCTTATAGGTATATATAAAAGAGAGTTCGTTAAGTGTGTGTGGCCGATAAACTCGCGTTTGGCTGGTCCGATTTTGGTAATTTTTTGTTTCTTTGAAAGGTATTAATATGAAGATGGTTTGTATCAAAAAAAAAATTATACCTTTCTACCATCTTAACATAGATGTCAATTTGTACGACAGAAGAAACACTCTCACTTTATAAAAATTTTAACTAAGCTTATGGCGTTTTTGATTGGCTCTTCGGAAGAGTCCGGAATCATTCAGAAGCCTTTTGAAAGTGTTTTATTCGCCCGAGTTTGACAGGCAGAACGCTTCTCATAATAAAAATTCTCTTTTTTGTCGTTTTCGATTGGCAGTCCGGAAGCGTCCGGAATCATTCAGAAGCCTTCTGAAAGCGTTTTTTTCGGACAAAACTGACAGACAGAACGCTTCTCAGAAGAGAAATTCGCTTCTTCTCAGAAGAGAAATTCGCTTCCCTATTTAAATTCAGAATCACTAACACATGAACTCGTAAATGTCAACAAAAAAATACTCAATCATTCTTTTTTTGTTTTTATTCAAATATTTTTTGTTTTTTGAAATTAAAATTAATTAGATAATTAAAATTGGTACCTTAATGCAATGGAATGATTTATATACCATTTTCTTCTTCATCGGCTTCTTCAGATTTATAATTTTTTATGATTTTTTCGTTTGAAAAAAAAAAAATAAAATCAACATTTTTTGACATTTGAAATTTCACAAACACAAAAAAAAATAAATTGCACGACTGGGGTCGCGCGTACTTGCTCTTATGCTTAAAGTGACTTTAATGTTACAGCTTTTTATTCAAGAATATTTGGGAAAATTAAAATAAAATCTGTTTTTATAATTAATTAAACACCGTTTTAAATAATCTTTTACAAAAAACAAGTATGCCAGTTTATGTCTTGTATAGAAAGGAATTTTTAGAAAAAAATTTTCCTAAATCGTTAGAGCCGTTTTTTAAAAAAATTATTTTTTATATATAAAAATTTTCTAACATTTTTCAAAAAAAAAGTTGGTATGCCATTTTGAAGAAATAATTAATTTACACATAAAAACTAAATTTCAAAATTTTTCATTGATCCGTTTTCAAAAAATTGATTTTTCAAAAAAAAATTTTGAAATATTTTTTAAAAAACCAAAAATGCGTTTTTTGAAAATTTTCTAAAATTTTAATATTATCTTTACTTACACACTTTTGTATAAAAATTTTCATTTAAATCGGGTTAATTTTGTACGAGATATTCAGAAACGAAAAAAACCGTTCTATGACAGGTACCGTTAATAACGGTACAAAAAATATTTTTTTTATTTAAAAAGTTGGCCCTTATGTGTAGTATTACACACAAAAATTTTAATCAAAATCGTTAGAGCCGTTTTTGAAAAAAATTAACTTTTCTATTTCCGTTATATGGCAGGTACCGTTAGTTTTGGTCATAAAAAAAAAAATTCAATTTCCCCTCTAGGGAATCACCAAAAACTGCTAACTACCAAGTTTGAAGAAAATCACTTCACTCGTTTAGGCTGCAGATCCAGATAGAGACAGACGGACAGACAGACAGACAGACAGACAGAATTGCCGGACCCACTTTTTTGGCATTCTCCATCATCGTAATGTCATGTAAAATTGTTATCTCGAGTTCGATTTTTTTTACGAATCCTAAACTTGCCCTATAGTACCTATATCGCAAGTAAAAAAATAAAATCAACATTTTTTGACATTTGAAATTTCACAAACACAAAAAAAAAATAACAGAATTGAGTGGAAGTAACTTGACCTGTTTTATTCGATTTCAGAATGAGTGAATTCTTGAGTGGATCCAATCGAAAACGACATTTGTTTTCATAACAGAATTCAAATCGGAATTCACTCAAATGTCAAAATAAAAACACTCAATCAGTGTTTTTTGTTTTTCATTCAACAATTTATTGTTTTTTGAAATTTAATGTCGTTTTCGATTGGAATCACTCAAGGATTCACTCATTCTGAAATCCAATAAAACAGTTTGAATTGCTTCCACTCAATTCTATTTTTTTTTTGTGTTTGTGTTTGTTTTTCTGTGAAATTTAAAATGTCAAATATGGCATAAGACTTGAAAAATAATTAATATTTGAAGAAAATAGTACCTAATATTCAACAAATTAATCGGGAATTCGTTTTGCAAAATATTTTAAAAGCTTAATTTATCTGTTTGAAAATAAATAAACAAATTAATTTCAGAAAACGAAAAAAATTTAAATGAAAAATAATAATAAAAAATGATTGAGTGTATCTTTGACATGTGAGTATTCATGTATTAGTGCTTCTTGATTTGATTCTGATTTGAAATCAAGAAGAGAATTTCTCTTCTGAGAAGCGTTCTGGCTGTCATTTTCATGCCAATAAAACGGTTTCAGAAGTCTTCTGAATGATTCCGGACGCTTCCGGAGAGCCAATCGAAAACGACATAAATTAATTACAAATCAAAAATGGATACATTAATGGATAAATTCCCATTTTCTTCGAATAATAATTCGCAATTATCCAATCTAACACCTCTAAAAAAATTATGCAAATATTTGACAATTGAAATTTCAGACAAATAAAAAAAATAGAATTGAGTGGAAGCGATTTGACTTGTTCCATTCGATTTCAGAATGAGTCAATTCTTGAGTGAAACCAATCGAAAACGACATTAGTTTGTAAGCAAATTTATTAAGACAGGCTTTCAAAATAATGATTATAGTTTCAAGCCTGATTTTCAGTAAAATAAATAATTTTCAACAATATTCAAAGAAACTTATCGTGGTCAGTAGTAAAAAAATTAACTAAAACAGGGTTTCAAAATAAAAACAGTTTTCTTTTGAAGTGGGACTTTGAAAGAACTTATAGTTTTAATCAAAGGATTTTACCGATGTAAAAGTGATTTCCGAGAATCGCTCAACTAAAAGGGATTTTCGAAAAAGCAAAGTGAGTATGAGTATAGTGTATTTATCGTTGCTGTTTTGCAATGAATTTTTATGCGTACAGGTTAATGGTTCGCAGAAATGAACTAAACCAGGGGTCGAATTAATCGTTCTCTCTTTATTACATTCTATATTTCAACTATAATAATAAAGCGAATGTAAGGTCAAATAGTCGAAATTGTAAAAAAAAAATGTATGAAAACTACATATACAAGGTGTCCCAAAAGTAATGGATCAAACGAAGTATGCTAATAGGGGATCTTAAGGGCTCTCAGAATTTGGTAACTTGTTCATCCCAAATCCTTACGGTTTTCGATTTAATGCAATTCTTGTGAAATTTCGAAAAATCTCGACTTTGCAAAAGTATTTTGCTTCCTGCTGCCATTATTAATTTTTGTTTTTTACAATTCTTTTACTAAAACATTGACAAATAATTAGGAACAATTAATTAATCAAAATATTTTTTATTCCATAAGCCATTTCGTTGCAAATTAACTAACAGTTTCAAGTTTTATAAAAAATCAATTTTTTACTTTTATTTGAGAGCAACACCACAAAAAAATTTCTATGGTGTGAGAATGGTTTATTATTTTAAAAAGTTGCCCTGTTATTGTAGTTTTCAAAAATGTATAAAAGTTTCCAAAGTTGCAGTTAGATCGCAAAATATTACAATTTGAATTTAACAAAACAGGGTTTTTCAAAGCAAAAATACAAACAAAAATAGAGGCTTTTGTTCAAAGAAAAATAAACAAATAACAGTTCGAGAAAATGTGTTTGTTTTGGTTGTTTTTTGCTCTTACTAGTTATATGATCTTTGGTTAAACTTTTTCGGAAGTTTTTGTTGTGCTTAATTCAAATCCAAAGTCAAAAATGTTCTATTGTATCAAGTTTTTGAGATATTTCAATATAAAAAAAAACCAAAAACGTGTTTTTTCGGTTTTTGTATTTTTGTATCGAAATATCTCAAAAGCGGGAACTAATAGAAAAATTTTGATTTCATATTCGGATGAAGCATATCGAAAGCACCGAAAAGTACCTAAAGTTTGGGTTTCTTAAGAAAAAATATATGAGAATAGGTTGAATTTCTACTTCTTCCATTTTTTGTTTGTTTAACTTTTACCCACAGATTTTATTAATTTACTAATTTAGTTCAAATATTATTAAAGGATTAAATGTTTTTAAATAAAATTGTTTAATTTTGCAAGGCAAACCACACATTTAAAAAAAAATTCCAACTGTCTATTACAATATTTTAATACTTTTCTTTCTTCTTCCTCAAAGTTCAATTTAATTAAAAACAACTCAACTGTCAGTTCTAACATTAGCTAATCATTATTTAAACAACAACAATAACGAAAGCCTATTAAGCTGAAGTTATTGAACAAAATGAAGCTGCTACTGAGGCAGCTATGTAAAGTCATTACTTAACCTGTCAAAATTAGAAAAAAAAATTATTATGGAAATAGCTATGCTAATTAATCTTAGGCTAAAAAGAATCTTGTTTTGAATTTTAAAACAGCCATATTCATCAAAGTCTGGATACTCGTCTAAAAAGTTTAAAGTCTGAACAATACATCAAGTTATAAAGAAATAGTTAAACGTTTGAAAGCATGGTAATTATTTTGCAAAGTTCCTACAAGTTATATAACCTATCTTTTGAACTTTATTACAATTAAAATATTATGTGCGTGTGAGGATGATCCCGTTTAAAAAAGATTACATTGAAGCTTGATAAAAAAAAAATGTTAGCTGTTGAAAAGCTTCAGAATTTGCACTGGTAGAAGTAGCTCGAAATTACTTCCAAATCTCAAAATAATGGATATTGACAAAGTTTCTCACCTGTTGACTCATGATTCCGATGGAACTAAAAATTTAAGAATTTTATCTGTTTGCATAAAAATTCTATGATTGGTCCTTTCAAAGGGATTCAATCGAGCCAAAAGAAAAGCAAAGTTAACAGCTATTTCGTCCTCTATAATTTTCCATTTCATCTCAATCTGATTATGAAACCTACCTAAGCTGTAATTTTGTCTTCATACCAAAAAGAAAAATCCCAAAAAAGAACTGACAAAACGTTTATATTTAAAAAGATTCACATTATTTCACAAGACGTCAGCTGAATACGAAATTCTTTTTACTTCTCTCTAAACACCATCTTACGATCCACATGGGATATTTTTACTTGCTCTATAGGGCAAGTATTGGTTTCGTGTCAAAAAAAAAATTCGAGGTTTTAATCAAAACTAACATTACGATGATGGAGAAGTCCAAAAAAGTGGGTTTCGTCATGACGTCCGTCGGTCTGTGCGTCTGTGCGTCTGTGCGTCGGTGCGTCCATCTGTACAAGTGGCTACAGCCTAAACGGGTAGACGGATTTTTTTGAAATTTGGTATGGATGTTTTTTTCGTAATTTCCAAGGTTGGTTTTTTTTTGTTTTTTAATATCTCGCTTAGAACGTATACCTCCCATATAAAAGTTTCGAGTTATTGCAATTTACTCGAAAACGGCTCTAACGATTTTGATTAAATTTAACACACGTAATGCTGTATATAGTTCTAACATATCTGCGTTTTTAGTTTTTCTCAAAAAATGCGGATAGTGGAAATATGGTCTTTACGATTTTTTAAATCGCGGATGTCGGCTCTTCCCGTACATCATTATGGAGTTATTGCAATTTTCTCAAAAATGGCTCTAATGATTTTGATAAAATTTAGCATACGTCATATTCGAAGTAATTGCAGTAAAACTGCCGTTTTAGTTTTTCTCAAAAAAGTCAAGTCAAATAAAAACTAAATTTTATTTTTTCCCCAACCAAATTTCTTAAAAAGTATATAGAGGCAGCTCTTATAATCTACAAGTAAGCTAACATAAAAGTGCTTTGAACTGCAAGAGCAAGTACGTGCGGCCCCAGTCGTGCATTTTATTTTTTATATTTTTCATTTTGCTCTTTTTTTTTTTACCTTCAAGCAAGTGAAAATGGCTTCAGTTCCTGTAAAAAGTCACTATGACCATGCCTCTTTGTGTGCGCCTTGAGAAAGAATATTGTTATTTTATACCCTCATTTATACCCCATCCTCACACCTCATTGCAGCTGCCTATATTCACCATATTATGAGCAATAAGGTTCATTGCAAGTTATAAATGTGTGAGGAACGTGCTGCACACAGAGCACAGAGGCACAGGCAATGTGAGCGTACAGGTGAATAGTTTATGTGAGAAAATTAGGTGCTACAGATTGCAGCTGCAAATGGAGGCATTAAGTCACATAAATTGAGCTTCAAAAACTTCCAACTATACGTTACACACTTTAAGGAGCATCAAGGTAGAATACTTCGTAGTGGGAGTGAAGTGAAAAAATCAATTTCAAACAATTTTTTCTACTTATATATGAATCAAAGCGCAAAAAAAAAGCCTTATAAAGAATTTTTCTGCTTTAAGAAAATATTTTTAATGGAATTTCTTTTTCGTAGGAAGTACGCCACACAGTGGGGTTTGTCCAAAGTAATTTAAATAATAGTAATTTTTCAGTTATAAAAATTATTTTAGTATTATGAATTTCACGTGAAAAATATTTCACACGAAATATTATCATTTTTCGCAAAACTTGTTTCTTATTTGCCACCGAAATTTGTATGTGAAAAAAAAGGAGCTACTAATTGCTTTGCATTTCACTCAAAAACTTATGGATTATAGAATTATGTGGATCGTATTGGCAGTTTTATATTGGATTTGTGGAACATGAAATTTTGTGGAACGCAGTTTTGAAAATTTGACATCAAACGTTTTTCCTCAGATTATAATATTAATTATGGTTTTATTTTCACACGTGAATTGCATTCAAATAGAATATCATTGATAAGATAATTTTGTATGAGTAACAATTTTCACGTGTAGAAGTTTGTGGAAGGTTTCGACCGTTTTCTGGAGTGTTAAGTTGCAGAGCACACATTTCTTCAGATTTTTGTCGTATTTCCACACGAATTTTGAGCTTAACTTTTTGAAATATTATGGAATAAAAAATGAATGCGTTCCACAAAATATTGTAGTCCCCAAAAAAGAAATTCTGTGGACTGAATTCGAGAATAATATAAATAATGTAGTTTTGGATAAGTTAGGATTTTTACTTTTGGAAATCTGTGGAATGTATTAATTTTTTTTTTTTCATATTCCTTACTAAATGTGGTTTTTTGACTAAGGCCTCAAAGCCTAACACAAGTCACTTTTGTTGCTTTCTAACCTTCAAAAGACCCCACTGTGCATTTCTCTCTGGTATGTGCGGCACATGTGGAATATTGAATAGAATTTTTGTTCCTAGTATCTTTTGCTTAACGAATGTTGTTGTTGTTTTTTTTTTCTTCAATTTTTCATTTTTTTCGTTACTTAAAGGAAGCCCCCATCATCATCATCATCATCAGTAGGGCATATGTGGATCGGTATTGGGAGCACATAGATGGAATTTTATTTATTTAATTTCTATCAAAAAAACGGAGGGAGTAAAGGTATACAGACACAAAAAAAAAAACAATCACGTACAATCGACAAAATTGTTTATTTTTAATTATTTTCGTTTACATTGTTTTAATACAACAAACATACACACACACATACAAAAATTGTGTGTACTTTTAAACGAAACAAAAATACACAAACAAATGAATGAATATATGATAGAGCATTTGAAAAGGGATTCTTGTTAATAAAGAAGGGACCTACCCTACTTAAAATTTTGGCGAAATATTTTGTTGTGAATATTAAATTGAAGCTTTTCTGAAGTTTTAGAACAAAAATAAAAAGAGTAGGTGTCAATGTAGAATTGAAACAAATAACAAAAAAAAAAAAACTAAATAAAAATGTATTATTGCCTGCTATTGGAGCATAATCTTTTCTGATATTTCAGCAATCTTACAAACTACTGAATTGAATTCAATGAAATTTTGCACACTTATTATGTTAGCTAATATGAGTGGGGTAATTACATTTTTAGACCTGAAAAATATTCAAGCATCGTAGAAATCAAGGTCAGAGTGTGGTTGCTAGCTATTGGTTTACGAAGGAACAAAAAACATACACTTTTTATAGAAGCCTTATTTGTTTTAACAAGATTAAATTTGAAATCTTTTTAATATATTTTTCTTAAAGAATTTAACTTTTATCATCATGTAAGTCCTTTCAAACTCTTTAAGTTTTTATATGACAACAATAGAATACCATTTTTAGAGATTTTTATATCAATTCAATTTTCTCGTTAACATAATGACTAAACAGATACAATAAAATTGTCAATAGAAAATATCTCTACATGGTTCATTAGATAAAATAAATGAAAAACTGTTCTAGACTCTCTCTCATTTGAATGAATTCCACAAAAGGAATGTCATAACAAGAATTCCATTAGATGAGTCATTTGTATAGACACGAGTCATATATGATTTACCATTAGGGAGCCATTCCTGGCAGTAACCCATTCACCCAATCATTTCAATTCTGATATATTGCATCTTGCATTTTACAATCCCATAATGGTTAACAACTCGTCATGGGTGTTCTCACAAATAAATGATTGACCATTCAATGATTTAACAATGAAAACACCTCTCTAAAAAGAATGACGTGTTACAATCATGAAAATTATTTGAAAACAAAGTCATTAAAAAACAAACAAAAAGAATGAATAAAAAAAAAACTCCCTTAATTGGTAATAACTTCCACACCCAGTCAAAACGTGTTGCTTTCTTTTTCTTCAAATTGGATCACAAAAAAATATGATGACGACCCATGCTTGGATAATAATGTAACGCATGTTAATAATAATAAATTATGTCGTGTTTTCCAACTACTCTAAAAAACAAATCCCGTTCTATCCAATTTAATTTTATAAACACACAAAAAAAAAAAAAAAAAAAAAACAAAATATGTAAAGGACATTCCCCTGGATATGAAGTCATGACATTGGCACGTATTGTCTGTAGTTGTCAGATTTTTTTTGTTGAAAAGAGATTCCCTTAAAGAAGCATTCTCATTCTCCCGTCTTAGGACCGAAATTGAGTCATCGTATATCGTTAAACTTATAAGATTCGTCGAACTTTTCTGATGGCGGGCGACAAGAATTTGATGTGTGTCTCGCTCGTGGTTCATTTGGAATTTATGGAATTTTATGAGTTTTTGGTTGTGCCATCATCAGGGGTTGTTGGGCTTTTTTTAAATCCTTTTTTGAGCGATTATCACATTAAATTTTCGAAAAGATGCTTGGCGGCAGGATTAAAATAAATTGACTAAGTGATGACTCTTATTTGTTATTGATAGGAAGAGGGAAACAAATTAAATCCGATTATATCGAGACTCGAATATTTCTTAGCTGAAACTGTGTGTTTGTAAAATTGTGTGAATTTTTTTTAAATATTTACAAGAAAATAAATTGTTTATATTTGAAAGCATTTTGAAAAAAATATATCTAAGGACCTTATAAATTTTGAAATAATTTTGTTCCCAAACTTAATATTTTAAAGATATTTATTTTTATAAATGGAAACGGGTAAATTTTTTTAATATCTTTAAGAACATTAATATTAAAAATTTGTTTTAGGACCTTAATATGACCTCAGTAATTTTGTTATTACAAAAAGCGTTAAAAAATGTTTTCAACCTCCCATTCTTTACATATCACTGATTTTAAATTTTTTTTAAGACCCTATCGAACGACGATAGTGAAACAATAAGAAGGACAACTGTCAAAGGACCCCAATATTTACATATGTCACAAAGGATGGAAGCATGTTTTGAGAAGAAGAACTCTATTCAAAAGCATAATAGACCAATTCTAAATCAATACCGTCAATTTTTATTCGTACAATACCTATAAGGTCAAAAGCCTCGAAAAAAAAACTTGATCGGATCTTGTAAGCCATTATCTTGCAAGCCATTAATATTCAGAAGACAAAATATTTACCTCTTTTGTATCCGATACCATTTCGAACAAGACATTAGGAATGGTCTTCAAAATAGCAATGGGGTCCTAAACTAGTTTTTGTTGTAGTTTTCCAAATTTGAAGTGTGTACTCACTTTTGGAACATATGACAGCTGTGTGACGTCTCTTTGAGAAGCACATTATTTCGTTGAAAAATTTTAAAGGTTTTTGGACTTGTGTTGTCAAAGAACGGTGCTTAAAAAAAAAAGATGGACAACGATTTTTTTTTTTTTTTCAAATATCTCAACCGCTACTCTTTCCTTAGGAAGTTTTAATTTGTTCAGAAAAAAGTGAGCTCATTCCACGCTGCCTCAATCTACGTGATCTACTTTATCTCGTCCGCATTTAGTTAGTCGAATTCCATCTCTTTAATTTCAATTGCAAATATTTATTCACTTCATCTTTTCAGCACTCATAAAATTGCAAACAAAAAAAAAATCTGAAAAAAAATATATGCCTCGAGTTCGACTAAAGAGCGGAAATCCGCCCACTCTCTCCCTCCTTTCTATCTCTCGACTTATATATATTTCTGCTTTTTGCCTTTGTGCTTCTAATAACTACTCTCCACACATCATTACACCATAAACCACGTGAATATTAAGACAATATTCTTCATAATTTGCTTCTGTCTCAAGGACGTATCCAATCAAGTGCGCATTCATAACCCTGCCCACGTACACAAGAGCGTTATTCGGTTCAACACTCCTCCGCCGACAGAATACCACCGCCAAATCTACATACATAAACAACAATTCCGGGCATTTTTTTTTTTTTTTTTTTGCCAATCAGCTTGGTCCTCCGGACTTCATGAAAGTATCATTTTTGTTGGATTCTTGTTGCTTTTGGATTTGGTATTTATACAGAAGTCGTGTGGTTCAACGCAGAATAAAACAAACAAAAACACATACTCGTATGTCATTTCGTCGAAGTGCACTTTACTTGCAATGCAAATCGACTTGGAAGCCTATAAATCGTTTCAGTACTCTTCTTTTGATTTGTTTTTATGATTTTTTTTTTGTTTTTTTTTTTTTGTATTTTTTTGTTGAATGAATGAAAAGTTATGACTGCACACGAAAGAGATCACTTGTTGATTTATAATGAGCTACAAGCGATGATTGGCTTTTTATTTGCACAGAAAAATAACAATGTGTATTGTGTATATAGCTACTTTATTGGGGGGTAATTTATATTCTCGAGGACGTCAATATACATTTTAAGGAAGTAGGCAATATACTCAATTTTTTTGGAAGTATTTAGGTACTCAAACTCATACTCGTTTATAGAAACAAAAATTAAAATACTTGACAGTAGTTGGAATTGAGGATATTATTTCTAGAAATTGCAATTTTTCAAAATTATGCCTATTTAAGAGTGAAACAAAATTTATATTGCCAAAATATCATGATATTTAGGTTAAAAGACCTTAAAACTTAAAATCTTCATACAATTTTACACTTCGTTTCTTAAAATTCACATTCAATTTTTCTGAAATTTTATATGGGAAATTCTTTATGTTAAAAAGAAAAATTGCTTTCTTAATTCTAATAAGTAAACAGGAAATTGATTGACACAGAAAATGCATCACAAAGCAAGTAACCAACAAATCTTTGAGGGACCCCTAAATCTCACCATGAAATTTGATAATTTTTTAGTTCAAAATATTTTTTTTTAGAACCCTTTACCACGGAATAATATTTCTTTATTATTTATATTAAACTTACAGCTTTTGACATCGTTGTGAAAAAAATTTTCGGAATTAAGATAGTAGCTACAGTTTTAAAGAGAGTAAAATGATAGATACTTGAATTAACTCGTTTATGCATTTTTTGAGTGACTTATGATTTATGGCAATACCAATTTTTTTTTTTTTTTTTTTCAAACATTGGTCAAAGGAAAATTAAAAACACAATAGCTTGTTTGTTTAGAAATATGCCTGAGGTCCAAAGCACTTAGAGCAAACATTAACATAAATAAAGAAATTTTTTGGGGTCTCTTGATCCCAATCAAAAAATATATTCCACATAATGTATTGAAAGACATTTCTCATACAAAATTGAGTAAAATATGGCAATTACTAGAATGTTTAGAAAAAAAGTTGCAAGTAACCTTTAAGACCTTTATCTCAATATTTTTGAATATGCCAAAAAAAAAACCTTCAAAAATTATGTTCTACCTTCAATTTTCTTTTAAAGTATTCCGAAATTTTCAAGAGGTTAGTTTGTAGAAAAAATTTTGTTGGGACCCATTGAAATTTTCTTACTAAGCTTTGAAGATTTTAAAACCTTAAAGGAGTTATTCAAATAGAAATATATCTTACTTCACTTCATGAAATTATACATTAAGACCTTAAATTTTGCCTTGAAATCGTTTTCTGTCGAATTTTTAAATTTTGAAATGTTTGCAAATAAGACATTTTTGCCATATTTCATAAACTCAAGTCTTTGAAAATATTTATTTAGACCCCAAATTGTTATTTTTAAGATATTGTTTCCAAACATAATACTTTGAACGAAGATACTTCTACAATCTCTGATGGCTCTAAACACCTAAGTAATAAGAATTTGTTTTAAGACCTCATTTTATACCTTAATTTACAAAAAGCCTTCCATTTTTATAGATCACGAGCTATTAAAGAGCTAATGACTTATAGAGATTTTAGTTAACACCATCGAAAATATAAATTTTTAAGAAGTTTCAACTAAAATTTTTTTCCGTAGAATTTTATATATTTTTAATTGTGTCATATGAGGTTGTTAAATGCTTTTGAGCAATCTTGAAAAACTCGATTTATACAAAAAAATTTTAATATCTCTTAAGACCTCGGTAATTACATTCAAAGAACCTCATTTTTATATGAAAAATTGTTTGTGGACCTTATGTTATACCTTATCTTAAACAAATTTTAACTTTTTTCATTTGGTATGGTCATTTTGAGACCCTCTTTTTTTATTGACCCACAAATTTTGCATTTTTATTTAACTTCTCATTTTCTACAGAAAACAATAAATGTTAGGTGCCTAGCGAATTTTCTTTAATTTTTCCACAAATATCGTGTTACCTGTGAGTCATGTGAATTTCACATCTGTTCCTTTACAACCACAAATGGACCTGTCAATATAGGATTTCCTTTATCCATCTTGTCTCGAGTGTTTGCCAATCTAATGGCAATTCATTTCAATTTTGGTCTATCTATTTGGATTACTCACACACACAACTTTTGCCAGCTGCTGTTTTTCAAACTCAAATGAAAACGTAACTCTATTCTCTTCTAAGTAGGTGCTCAAGTATAGCTCCTTTTTTGGGGTAAAGAAAGTCATCAAAGTTAACGCTTAATGTTGTAATATCATCAATAAATGATACTCATTAGCATTTTTATTAGTTCGATTGGGAACGGATATCCAAGGTTAACTAAACACAAGACACACTCTTTATTGTTTGTTGAGGCCATCGAAAAGTTATATGCTATAATTTTCTTCACTTGACTTCCTCAATTTGTGTTCACAGTGACATTTCAATCTTTGCCGGGTTAAATCAAAGAAAAAAAAAAAAACTCAAAAGAAAACCAAAACCCAATCAACCGTAAAACAAGCAAATCAAATCCAATATACATGAGGCACACCCCAAGAACACAACACACACAGCAAAACCAAACAAAAATGTGTCCAAAAACCGGGTTGTGTTGTGTCACGTTCTTGCCACAAAAAAAAAGCATTTTATGTGTGTGGTGTGCCTTCAAAAGGTTAAGGCCATGAGCACAAAAAAAAAAAAATAAAAACAAAAAAGGAAAAACAAAAAAAAAAAAACACAGTTGAATGGTCTCAAAACATACACATGGTTTGGATATGAAGGAGAAAAAAAAATGTCACAACGGGACAAGACTTTTTCCCTCACAACAACAACAACAACACAAATGGTATTCGATGTCAAATTGTATCTTTTGAGGATCAACATTAATCTTTAGAAACTTTTCTTTCTGATTCATCAGCATGACTTAGGAATGAAAATCTTATCCTCAAAACAGTCGTATTCGTATTCATCGTTAGAGCCGTTGTCCACCTTCCGGCATTAGAGAGAGAGTCTAGATCTCAAATAGAAGATACGAGATGCGCTTCTTCTATACTCTTCCTTGTTTTTTTTTTCGATCCCACAATTCAAGCTCCATAACAACCTGGTCACAAATGGCTATCGGTTGGTCTTTTTTTTTTTAAGGAGAAAAAAAAAATGACGTAATTCATACGAAGGACTATCGTAGAGCCTATCTGGCTTTAACCTACTTAAAGAAACAGGTGAATTTCACCAGCAGAAAATGAGAAAAAGCACTTAAAAAAAAAGTTTGTGAAATAAGATGTCTGTGGTCTCGATTAGTAGAAAATTTGATAGTGAACTCAAAACCTCTTGATCTGCATCATACCAAAAAAGTGAACAATACTATATTATTTCAAAATTGTGGTCTTTAAGGAATGATTCAAGAAAACACGTCTGGGTCCTTGAGAAGATAAGGACCCGTAAAGTAAATAGTGGGTTTTGTAGGAGTATTTTTAATATTATTAGGTTTATCATTATTCATTAATTTGAACACTTTAAGCATTAAGAAGAAAATAGTATACGACTGAGCCTCGATTGAGACCTCTAACGGATACAATTCTTTACTGTGGAAGAAAATTTAGAAAGAAAATTTAATCAAAGCAAAAGGTTTCACACTTAATTTTGAAAGTATCAGTAGTAAAAATTTTAGCTAAGAATCGATAGGGTCCTAAGTCTTTTCCCATAATTTTGCCCTAATTTTTTTCAAATTTTTTTTTTTATAAGATTTTCAAATTATAATAAATAGGTAAGCTTTGTAGATGCATATTTTTGAATAAAAATTTAATAGGGTCATGAGATATATTGGCACTCAAATTTCATTATACAAAATGTAAGAATGATAACAAAATGGAACAAAACTTTAAAAATATTTTCGAAAATACTATTCGAAGGACAAGGGACCCCTAAAACGTATCTTTATAAATGAGTTGTTTACAGTTATAAATACTCTTGATAGGGTCGTATGGTCCAAAGAAACGTTTGGTGGGAAATATAGTGTCAATAGTTACTGTTGGCGAGATATTGCATTGAGGGAGATCCACAAAGAGTTTTTATAATTTACTTCATAAAATTTTCTTGAGATCCTAAATCTCATTTACCTAGCAATTTTTATATACAAACATGTCAGTGTAAGTCTTTTAGATTATGAAAATCCTCCAAAGTGAAGTGAAAAAGTTCGATGGGCTCGTAGAAATTTTAAATCTTCTTACTATAGGGTCTTAAGGAACAAAAAAAAAAAACACTTGAAGGAAATATCTTGATGATAGACACTATTACGGATTACCGTTAGTAAAATGACCTACAAATATTCTGTATAATTATTTCTTAAAAGTTTTTTTAAGGTCCTAAATCCCGCTAAGCAATTTTACCTACAAATATTGATATCCAGACATCAGAAAACTTTAAAAGCAAAAATGTCTTTAAAATTATAAAATTGCTTCCAAAAAAGTGAAAAAGTTCAATAGGGTCAAAGACCTTAAAGGTCAATATTTGTTTTTAATTTTTGACATAGCTTCATTTTTATTTTCATTTTGGTGAAATTCTTCTTCCTTCAAAGGAGTCACAATTGGGCATAATATCAAGCACAACCAGTGCGAGTTTGCAAACTGACTTGTCAATTGCAATTAGCATATGGTCGAGATGGTAATATCTCTATGGCAAGTCTGTCTTGTCTGGTGTGGTGGAACAAAACGATTCTTCTTTTTTTTTTTTGCACAAATATAAATATAAAAGCCTGGAGAGTATAGGTACAGTGCACAAATATATAAGCGTGGATTATAGAAGAATTAACCAAACGACAAACGACCAAAACGACGACGACACGCTGGATATACAAACATTTATGCAAAAAGAACGTGCCCCAATCCGCATCTATTTGTGGCTCCTTTTATGCCCACAACACACGACAGCTATAGCGAGCGTCGGCGGTGGTGGCGGCTCATCGGCGGCGGTGGCAGCGCGGCAGAAGCCCGGCTTGTGCTTGATATTTCTTGCAACCAAGCGTGTTAGCTGACTTGCGTTTATTTTTTTCTTTTATTTTGCATTATGATTTGCGAATTCTTGAATTAATGTTTTCATCATTGACGCCAATTGACACACTTTTATTACTCGAATAACAAAAGAAGCAAACAAAAAACTACAGAAATTAATCAGAAAGCAAAATTAAATAAATTGCGTGGCTTAAAAAAAAGTATCTTTGTATCTGGGACATTGTGGGTGAATTTATAGATAAATTGAAAAATGAGGGTAAATGGCGGAAAGGAGGCGGCTTAATAAGAAAAAAAAAAAAATTAATACAAGCGTGCAGCTGAATCTGCGTGAATTATTTGGCACGCCGCAATTTAATAAACCAAACAAAAAAAAATAATCATAAAAGAAATTCTAAATTATTACAGAGAAATAGATATACACCGAGTAGATAGATAGATTTATGCTTAAAAGATTGATATTTTATATGCAGCTGGTAGGAGAGTGGAGAGGAGCAGAAACACCACCACTTGTTAAGCAACCATTAAAGGAATATGTTGTATCTACACAATATCGTGTCGTGATATTAAAAGAAAAAAAAAAAGAAACGAGGACAAACAGCCAATTCAGACGCAATGTACTCTCGTATAATTGATTGTTTTGCATGCAAATTAAATTATGGTGATCGAATCAATTAAAAAAGGAAACTATTAGAAGATGAGGTTTGTAATAGATGGAGTTTTGGTTGAAGTTGTGAGTGGGGTGAAACACAGTGATAATTAATAAAGTTGAAGACTTTGCAAAGGTGAGGGGATTCACAACAATGAAAAATACAAAGTTTATTTAAAACCTAATTTTAATAAGGTCTCAATTGGGCCCAAGGAACTTTAATGGTTTTTTTTCTGAAAGTTGTAAGTTAAACATAAACTATGTTTCATTTACTTAAAATGTCTTAAATTATTTTTTCTAAGGACTAAGGTCCTAAAAGGAAAGGGGTCAATAAAACTAATAAAAAAGAGATCCTTGGAGATATTTTGAATATTTCATCTACTTTTACTTATTTTTGCAAATATCTTTATAGGGTCATAAAAGCATTATACAATACACCGTTTTCTTAAAAACAAAATATCATCAAAATAGTAAAGTTCAAACCCAAGGGGTCCTAAAGTACATTTTTGAAATACAGGGATTGTATCGTCATCAATTGTAAGGTCTCAGTGCTTCTTTATTTTTTTTTTTTTTCATAAACATCTCCAAACTTTTTGATAGAAAAGGGGGTCTTAATATACCTATTCCCGGATTTTTTTTTCCTAAATAAACACAACAGCAAAGCTGTTAATAGTTTCTTTTGAGGATTATTAAGAAAACTCATCTCACCGAAAAAATGGGTTTTAGAAACATAATTTTATGAGGTCCAAAGAAAATCAGTAAAATTTCACTAAAAAAAAAATTAATTGAGAGTAAATATAATAAAAGCTTTTTATTAATTACATTTTAAACAAAAATTCTTCTAAAGACTAACGAATATCTTAAGACCCTATCTTAAACTTGGCAATAACAGTGGACTGGTTCTTAAATATTGCGTGAATAGTTGTTGGTTGTTCAGTGGCAATATAAAATTGAACAATTTTTTTATGTTCAAAAGAACAACAATGCTTTGGATATAATTTTTAAGGTCTGAAAAAATGATACATACAAATGTCAAAAAGCTCGTTGTCAGGGAAAAAAAAAAAGTATTTAGCAAACATAGCAATTAGTGGTATGTTCAAAATTATATTTAAATTAATTTTTTTGATTGAATAGGGTCTCAAAAAAGACCCTATTCAATAACTTTTCAATGATGATTATTTTAACTCAAAAGTAAAATTTTTGACTACAATACAATTTTGTAAAAATACTCAAAAATGGAAAATTTTTTGATGGTCCAAAATGCATTCTAAGATTCTTTCTCTCTTACAAGTTGACTTAATTTTTTTTGTGACACTTGCATCCATAATAAATGATTTCCGATCTTCGATTAGAATCTGTGCCTTTTTTCTACCTCTCATTAAAATAATTCCATGCAATGGAATTATGACTCACTATATTTTTTAACTATCACTCAACACATCTCTTTGTGCTTCAATTTAAATTTAAATTTTATTCAAATTAGATATTTTCCAACAAAACAAAAAAAATTAATAACTTCTCTCTCAATAATTTCAGTCACCACAACTCAATTAAAATTGGAAATAAACGTGTCGAAAGCATTTAACGAAAAATTAAAAAAAAAAAAAAAAAAACCTCTAACCCCCAAGTCAATGACACATAGCAAATGAATTAATCGGATCTATAAGAGTTTGGAACACCAAATTTACCGAGCACACACAACATAGAAACTCATCCTCATTCGTTAAGTAGACCTTCTTTTTTTGTTGTTTGTGTTGTGTATCTTTCTGTGGTTTAACCTATAATTTATGGTTTAACGACAGAGTGTCCGTTCAACAGTCATTTATATTTTTTTTTTTTTTGAATTTCCCGCCCCAAAATCGACAATATAGCTTAAGGCTAATATTCGTTACTATATAGTCGTCGCGGTTGTCGTTGTTGTCGTCATAGTCATAGAGCGCCCACACACGTGTTGTGTTTACATCCGAGGAATTAGTCACTCAGTTTTTTTTTATAATTTTTTTTTGTAACAGTCCAACGCCCGCCAGCGTGTAAACATAAAAATGTTACAAATGACCGCTTAAGCGGTTCTTAAACGGCACCTTTGATCTAGCGAGATACTAAATACTCGGATCAATTTTTTTTTTTTTATTTTTTTGTATGACTAGATATTTGATAGTTTACGTGGTTTAAGTTGGAAAATTATATGTTTTTTGTATTCTGTGCTTTGTATTTTGTATTTTGTATTTTTGTATTTTTGTATTTTGTATTTTGTATTTTGTATTTTGTATTTTGTATTTTTATTTTGTATTTTGTATTTTGTATTTTGTATTTTGTATTTTGTATTTTGTATTTTGTATTTTGCATTTTGTGTTTTTTTGTTTTGTATTTGGTATTTGGTATTTGGTATTTTGTATTTTGTATTTTGTATTTTGTATTTTGTATTTTGTATTTTTTATTTTGTATCTTGTATTTTGTATTTTTGTACTTTGTACTTTGTATTTTGTATTTTGTACTTTTTATTTTGTATTTTGTACTTTTTATTTTGTATTTTGTGTTTTGTATTTGGTATTTTGTATTTTGTATTTTGTATTTTGTATTTTGTGTTTTGTATTTTGTATTTTGTATCTTGTATCTTGTATTTTGTATTTTGTATTTTTGTACTTTGTAGGGGAGAGTGGGGCTAAATGTAACAGGGGTAAGAATTAACAGCTAAAAAAAGCGATGTTCCTTTCAATATTAAGAAACGCGTAAAGGAGAAAAATGCTCAATTTTTGAATATCTACCGGCACATTTTCTTCAGATGAAGATTAGACGACAGGGTGAGAAGTTACACTAGTGGTGCCCAAAAAATGCATGTTTGTAACTTTTTTTTTTAATTTTATTTTTGGTCTACCTCTTTACCCGAAAAAGATAGAGTGCTAAGTGTTTTTTTGTTATATGCAACCGTGTTTTGGCTCAAATTGCGTGTATGTGTTATGTCTATATCAGTTTCGCTTTTTTTTTAAATTGATTTTATGTGCCAAATTTCATGCTGGGGCTAGTTGTAACATTTTTCCGGGGCAAGTTGTACCATGTAAAAACCTACCTATACTGAAAAACTGTTTACCTAATATAATTAACAACCCTGAATATGAATGCTTGTAATTGAATTTGTATTTATTTTGAAATTGGAAACACATTTTTGAACCACCATTTGAATTCATAAAGCTTATAAAACAATTTATGAATTCGAATAACTTTTATTTAAGACTACTGTCAAATTTTCTCTGGAAATCTTGGATTTGCTCCACTTTTTACAAATTTGCACCAAAATTTCATGACTAAGATTTGTTTTTATTGTTATTAATTAAAAACAAATAAATATAAACAAATAAAGGTATTTTTCTCTTATTTTTAGTTCTTGGTACAACCTACCCCGGTATGTGTTACACTTTGCCCCGTATGTGGGGTAAGTTGAAACAACACGATTTTTTTTTTGGAAGCTATATTTTTCAACATTACCGTTATGTTTTGCTAAATTTTTATGATGGATCTTGGAGCTAAAACATGGGTCTTTAATTTAAAAAAGGTCTGGTTGACCCACTTTCAAATTTGTAGGAGAACCATCGATTTTAGAAAAAAGTGTTACATTTGGCCCCACTCTCCCCTACTTTGTACTTTGTATTTTGTATTTTGTACTTTGTATTTTGTATTTTGTGTTTTGTATTTGGTATTTGGTATTTGGTATTTGGTATTTGGTATTTGGTATTTGGTATTTGGTATTTGGTATTTTGTATTTTGTATTTTGTATTTTGTATTTTGTATTTTGTATTTTGTGTTTTGTATTTTGTATTTTGTATCTTGTTTCTTGTATTTTGTATTTTGTATTTTTGTACTTTGTACTTTGTACTTTGTACTTTGTATTTTGTATTTTGTACTTTGTATTTTGTATTTTGTGTTTTGTATTTGGTATTTGGTATTTGGTATTTGGTATTTTGTATTTTGTATTTTGTATTTTGTATTTTGTATTTTGTATTTTGTATTTGGCATTTTGTATTTTGTATTTTGTATTTTGTATTTTGTATTTTGTACTTTGTATTTTGTATTTTGTATTTTGTATTTTGTATTTTTTGTATTTTGTTGTATTTTGTAGGTATTTTGTATTTATTGTTTTACATTTTGTATTTTGTTTTTTTTTTGTATTTAGTATTATGTATTTTGTTCTTTTTTGTATTTTGTTTTTTTGTATTTTGTATTTTGTAGGTATTTTGTATTTTGTGTTTTGTGTTGCCTTGTTTTTTGGTTCTTTTATCTTTTTTTCTCAACACACCTTCTCAGACTATTTAAGTAACTAATGGGTAAACATTGAAACTTCGAACTAGGCTGGGCCAGTTTCTCAGGAGGTCCGTGTGTGTGGTTTCCAACAGACAGTAACGAGCTAGCTAGAACCGTGAAGATAAAGACCACAGGAAGAACTTGCTGATATCCGTATAATGTTCATTTTCGTGTACAAGGTCGCCGTATCGAAAAAAATACCGCCATTCGTGTGGTTAAATCAACTCTTTTTCATTTTTCAAAAAAAAAAAAATAAAAAAAAAAAAAAAAACTCAACACACACAGACAACACAACACGTAGTGATAATTAATTAATACAATTTTGGCAATCAAGCAGACGATAATAATTGGCTGATTAGTTTCTCAACGGTGTTTTGTCGTCAATTCACCCATTTTCCTAAAATGGTGCACAGCACCTCGCAGTACTCCATTAGAATAGTGCAGGATTGAGTACGAGTCGAGTAGGTACTAACTACTTCCACGTACGCAGGGCAAATTCGAGTCGTTCGTTCATTAATTGAGTTCGAGTTCGAGTGCGTTTTGAAAATATAAATAAAAAAATGTCGATGACACGTAAACTAATTGAAACGTGTGTGATGTGTCGTTATGTGGCGGACAGAATGATGGGCCTCCCAGGTGTCTAATATCGCAGTTAGATAACTGGTCAAAATGTGGTATTTAGGAGAGTAGTTGCTGTTGGAGTTGATTTAAGAGTGTGCCATAATTGAATTTACTGGTTTGAAATCAATGTTAGTTCGATATTTTATGGTAGGCTATAGGATGAGAGGAAGCCCTTTGGGGAAATTTGGTGTTTCTGGATGCATTTGAATATGACGATCACGAAATCTGTCAACTGCAATTGATGACAAATTGTATGGGGGAGTATTGAATATTTGATATTTTTATATCAGATAGAAAATTTTGTGAAAAAAAAAGAAGAAGCAATAATATATTTTTTCTAAGCAAATAAATGTGACAAGAAATAAATTGTTCAAAGGTGTGAAATGAGTATTAATTTCATGTTCGAAATGCAAATTACCACGAGTGTAGTAGCAATTATTATAGCTGTCTAAAAAGTCTCAAAACATGAACAGCATTTTTAATTTTTATTTTGAAAAAAATCAATTGAAATTTTGTTAAGAGTGTGAACAAATCATTTCTAAAATTAGGGAACAGACATTTTACATAAGATAATTACGAGACATTCATTCACAGACAATAATTTATAATATTGTAAGAAATATGTAGATAAATTAAGTTGGAGACGACATGTGATACATCTTACTGGAGTACAAGGGTATTGTTGTTTAAATGATTGAAAAAAGCTTCCGGATGAAGGATTGCATGTTTAATAAGAGCTTATAATATTTCTGCAAAACAGAGAGGAAATTAATTTTGTAGACATTTTTTTTTTTCTCGAGGAAAAAATTAACAAACTTAAAAAATTTAAGGAGGAGGTTTTAAACAATTAGGACAATCCTTTTTTAATTTAAATTCGTTCCAAATTCATCGTTTTGCAAATCAAATTCACCCTTTGGAAAAAAATGCTTTAACTTAGTTATAATAAAATAAATATTCACTTCAATTCACTTAAATTTGTATTAAAAAATATAGGAATTGATACCTTGTCGTTTTGCTATGAAGATCATTAGACCATAAATTTGATGATCCAATGAAATAAAAAATCAAAGTACAGTTTTTTTTTTAGCTTGTATTATAGGATAGTGCATTCAAGATTTTTTTGTCATTTTTATTAAGTAGTTTTTCTGTATTTTCTACTTGAAATTCATAGGGTCTGCTATGGACACACAAAAGAAAGCATGGAAATCCTTTCATCAGTTTAAAAAAAAAGTTGGGAATTTTTAGACAAACTGAAAAATCTTAACTTTCATTATAATATGACAAATAAATATCATATTTTATAATCATTAAAAATGTAATCTATGGAAAATCAGTTTCTCATGTTTGAAATTATTTTAAAAACAAATCGTTAAAATCCAAAAATCAATATTTATTTAAATAAATAAAAAAAAAAATAAATAAATTAAAAAAATTTACCTACATTTTAACAAAATTTTATCAAAATCAAATTATGCATTTTTGTAAAAGAACCAATTTACCTACACAATTTATCCTAAATTTCCTGATCACTGATTTATTCGAATAATATTTTAACTTTTGACCTCTGAAAACCGCTTCCACACTGGGTTACTATCGAAGCGGATGGGCTGATTTACTTCAAACTTGTTTTGTAGCCTTTTTTTTTTACAATATTTTAGAAAAGTTTGATTTTATAAAAAAAATGGTTCCAACGATTTTATATGAAAATTGAGGTATTATTTGTTTTCCGTCTACATATTTTGAAAACAAAAAGTTTTCTTTAGAATTCATTTTATTAACGATTCCACCTCTAGAACACTTTTTTAAACGACTTGTGGAATTTCAAGGAATTATTCAAAAACTTTTGTATAACTTTAAGATAATTTAAAAAAAAATTAACAAATAAAATTAATTAGGTATGGAATCAAACAAAAAATTCAAAATATTGAAATCATTTCAAAATGATCAGAAAACGTAGAAATCGTGTAATACACATTGAAGCCAGAACTGCGACTTCAAAATTTCTTAACGAAACAAGATTTTCATTTGTCCACGCTTCTAAAAAATTTTAGAACACATTCAGTTTTTTTATAGAATGTCTGAAAATCGCCTAAAACGCTCAAATAAAGGTACCGTAAAACCGGGTGATTTTGGCCTGGCGGGTGACTTTGATTTTGACATGGACACTTTTTTAAAAAATTGTTAATATATGAAGGATTTGTCTGATTTTTTCCAAGTTTCTTTGTAAATTCGTATAATTTGATGAATTTAAAAGTGATCATACTAGCTTTATTTAATTAAAATTAGAAATTAATTTATATTAAAATTTAGTTTTCTTCAAAATGCTAAAAAAAAAAATACCTGAAAATGTTGGATGGGTTGAACATATTGCAGAAATAGGATTGCCAAATGACTTTAACTCCGTTATGTGTATTGCTTTGCAAGTTGAATTTCTTTCATTCTACTCTTGTAACTATTTCACAAAAATTAATTTTAATTTTTATATAAAAAATGCCATATGGTAGGGTGACTTTGGCCGGCATATCGGGTGACTTTGGCCGGGTGGCCAAAGTCACCCTCTTAATTTTTGCACTAGACTTTGTTTTTATATATTATTATATATTGACAAAACTTATATTTGGCAATATAATAAGAAGGTTATCAGATCATGCATATCAACATTTGGCAGCACTAAATTGTAGTTATAATGTAATACACATATGCAATGTTTGGCAGCACCAATACATAATTTAAATGTAATCACCATCCTGATGCTTGCTATAACAACCACCAGCATACACATATAAAAGGAAGTTCATAAACTTATATGAACATTTTAGAGAAGAATTAAGATGCCGAACACATACAAAAGGACGGGGTTCGAAAAGCCTTACAAAAACTATACCCCTGAAACATTGGAAGATGCTTTATTACAAGTTCGAGAAGGGAAAATGTCATTAAACAAGGCCGCAAAAGAGTTCAACATCTCAAGATCCACGCTCCAAAACAAAATTAAGAAGCTTCACACAAAATCTGTTGGTGGGCCAACCGCTCTTTTGGAAGACGAAGAAGCCTGCATCGTAAAAATGCTTCTAACAACGAGTAACTGGGGATTTCCACTTTCAACCCTCGATCTTCGCCACATCACCAAGAGGTTTCTCGACAGAAAGGGCAAACGTGTTTCCAAGTTTAATAACAATTTCCCAGGGAAGGATTGGGCACATTCATTTCTGGAAAGGCACAAAGACCAAATAACTTCTCGAATGTGCCAAAATATTACTCCAGCAAGGGCAGCCATATCAGTCTCAACAATGTCTAGCTACTTCAACAACTTGGAAAACAGTTTGGAAGGTATACCACCTGAAAACATCAGCAACTATGACGAAACCAATTTTACAGACGATCCAGGATCCAAGAAAGCCATTTTCTCCAGAGGCGTTAAGTATCCAGAACAAGTTATGGCCCATTCTAAAAGCTCAGTTTCTCTCATGTTTTGTGGCACAGCAACAGGACAGTTGTTGCCTGTTTACGTTGTTTATAAAGCCAAAAATGTTTACAAGAACTGGATGGAGGGTGGTCCACCTGGCTCTCGATATAATGCTACATCTCATGGTTGGTTTGATAACAGGGTATTTTCCGATTGGTTTCAAACTATCTACCTCCCTTACGCCCGGAGGTTAACTGGTCCAAAGGCAATCATTGGTGACAATCTTTCGAGCCATTTTTCAGAAGATGTTATCAAACTAGCTGAAGAAAATAATATCAAATTTATTTGCCTTCCCCCCAATTGCACTCATATTGCTCAACCACTAGACGTAGCATTCTTTCGACCTCTTAAAACATTATGGAGGAAGACTTTAACAGAGTATAAGATTGCTAACTCGAAAAACAAAACAGTGCCGAAAGATGTGTTTCCTAGGCTTCTAAAAAAAGTCTGGGACAGGTTACATGAGAACGACAAGGCAAGAGAAAATTTGATATCTGGCTTCCGGGCAACTGGAATTTATCCATGCGATAGGCAACAAGTTTTAAGTAAACTCGACAAAACTGAATCAAGAACAAATAATACTACCAGCAACATGATGAACCTTAGCGATTCAGTATTGGACTATATGAAGAGCCTTCGGACCCCGGATACCTCAACCAGGAAGCCAAGAAAGAAAAAAGTTAACACTGAACCAGGTGCTAGTGTCACTATGGCGGACTTCACATTATCGTCGAGCGTTTTAACACATTCTCCCAATGTAGATGCACCCGATGATGTCACTGAAGAAATGTCCACGGATCAGCCCGGCCCCTCAAAAATAAGTCACAGACGGAAGCCAAGACGCCGCAAGGCAAGATTATATTTCATTATTTTATTGATGAAATAAATTAACTAGGTTTGTATGTTAACAGGTCATCGTTTCATCAGACTCCTCAACCATCAATACCACTCTAAACTCGCTCCAGTCTTTGTCTTTGGATGACTCGGACAGTGTTAACCTCGCTTCTTGGCAAGAGCAACAAATTATGATTGACGAAGATATGATGGCCAGCGAAGAATCGTCCATAAAGGCTGGTGACTATTTTCTGGTCAAGTTTCCAGTTAAGAAAAAATTAACATTTTACGTCGGCTGCATCTTAAATGTTGATAACGATGAGGTTACAGTGTCATTCCTGCGAAGAGGTGCTGGGTACAGCTTCATATACCCAGAAAAAAAAGACGTTGCACAAGTCACCAAAAGTGATCTGGAGAAGAAACTTCCTGTTCCAACGGTTGACCGCAGAGAGAGACTATTTTTTTCCATATCATTTGAAGGATATCAAAATTTATGCTAATTTTAAGGTTTTGTTTTTTTTAATCAAATAAAAACCCACATGTTTTAAAAAATCTGGTCTTTCATTTGGGGTGGGTTAGACTGACGTGGTACTTGTAGTTGAACTGCAAATATAGCAAACGTCCTACCGGCCAAAGTCACCCGGAATGGAGGGTGACTTTGGCCACCCATATTTTGGCAAATATCTATAGAACTGTCGGACAGATTTCTTCAAGATTAATCATACCTATAGAATGAGCGAAGTAGGTAAATTGGTTGAAATCTTCATTTAAAAAAAAAAATTATTGCAAAAGTTATTCACATTTGAATTTGAAAACGTGCCAAAGTCACCCGGTTTTACGGTAGGTATATTCACCTCGAGTTCTTTACCATTACACTGGTCGGCAACGGATATAGAGCAAGAACCAAACCCTACTTTTCGAGAGGAATTTTGTGTGCTGAGTCCGAATCTGAAGTCAAAATTTCACTGGCACGTCACGTTTTTGAAATAATTGAATATTAATAGGTCAAAAACGCGTGTTTTTCGGTACATTTGACATCGAATTACATCACCGTTAATTTTTTTTTTTTTGTAAAACTACTTATGCAATCTCAAAACGCCATATCAACACGTCCTAAAGGTATTTATATTTTTTCAAAATTATTTTTTTTTTCTCAAAGATATTGAAAAAAGAAATTTATGATAGAAATCTCAAAATCTTGATTATTTTTTTCAAAGTAATGAATGGTTTTTTGAATCAAATTACATCTTGCGTCTTCTGATTTGGACTTATAAAGAGCAACATATTACGGAAAATATATATATTTTTGACTAAACATAAAAAAAAACTCAATTAAAAATTAGTTTTTGAAGCTTTATAGCGAAAATAGTGATGAGTATAGCTCAAAAACTAGACGTGATAGAAAAAATCTGTAAACAGTTTTGAATTCAGCACACTAAAGTCAATCAAAATCACCTTATAAAGTTCTTGCTATCGACTTTTTTTAGTTTGTTGCCGACCAGTATTATTAGTAAAAATCATCGTTATTGTCGATCCTACTTTTAGGAGATAGGTTTAAAAAAAAACCAATTTTGTACTGAAAAATTCAAAGTTTCTCAAATGCCCAAATATTATTTTTCTTTATTTTACTGGTGTATGTAAAAACTATCGTGTAATGGTTAGCCTACAAATTGTTAGCCAATTTGATTTTTAAAACATTACTTTTAATGCTTTGAAAAAAAAAACTAGCAAATTTTTCAGTGTCGAAAATTTTTTTACACAAATTCTTTTGATTTTTTTTAATCTTTTCTTTTTTAGACAATAAATTTGTTTTCTATAATTTCAAAATAAAAAAAAAATTAATCTACTCTTGACATTTTTAACTTAAGATTTTGTATTCAATTCCTTATTTCCAATGCCCAAATAAAATTATCTTTTTATTCACTTACAGCTTACAGGTAAACGACCGACCGACAACGATTATATAGATTAACGAAATTTTACCGGCCAATAAAAGTTTGTTTGTTTCTATATTATTTTTATTTTCTTGTTTACCTACGACATAACCTAACGATTATAAAAAATAATTTAATAGCTTTTAATAGAAAAATCATAAAAACAACCTAAATAAACAAAAAATTCAAGTTAACCACACTCCAAAACCACTTTATCATAAAAACAAGACAACAATAAAAAAAAAATCAATTTAAATTTTGTTTTACCTTCGAGTACACAATCATTTAAACTCATTCAAAACAACCTTTCATTGACTTTAAGTCTTGAAGTAAAAAAAAAATAATAATAAATAAAAATTCCCTTCACTTCAAATCAATTTCAATTAAAAAAAAAACCCTAAATCGACATCTCAGTGTAACTTATCCAATAAAAAAAAGGTCAAAAAGTTCAAATTATATCCTCTTCTCTTTTATTTTTTCTGAAAAATTCAAAACCTCATTACAAACAGATGACATACAAATAATCGGTATAAAGTGTAATTGTCACAAGAAAAAACAAAACAAAAACAACAAAAATGACAATTTTAATACAAAAAAAATAAGAAATAAGAAATTACAAATGCGGTAGGTTGAAAAAGATACAAAAAAATAGACACAAAAAAAAAAAACAAACATATGGTCAGTACCGATAGATACGGATACAGTATAAAAGATAAACAATCGGAATGACATGTCACACAGTGCACAGTTGACATGTCACACTAACTGCACCATTGCCGGTGGTGGTTTGATGTTGGAGGATTCAAGTAAACGTAAACCTATCTAACAATGGACAAGCGAAACAAAAGACAACCTCAACTCTGTTATCTTTCAAGGACCATAATAATGTACCTTCCTAAGTGCCCCAACCTACCTTTATTGTATCTTTAAATAAGGGAGGACAAACTGTCTGTAGGTTTTTTGAGGGTCTTATATTATAATGAGACTGGACTCACCTTTTGTTACACACGAAAGTGTTATTGTTATTTACTTATCCGGTTTTGGTTAAATTAACTCCACAGAAAAGTATCTTTTTGTTGATCTCATAAAAATGTCACTAAAAGATACAATCATAAAGATTCAAAACCATCTACACAATTAATAGAAAATAGCACAAAAGAACGCAAAATTTATTTTTAAAAAACTCATCATTGGATAATTTTTATTTTCTATGAAATAATTGAACTCATTCAATTATCCTGAAGAATGAGTAATCGCACCAGAGCTCTATAACTCACTTCACTTCAAGACGCCTACAGAGAGACGACACAAACATTTATTTAAAAAAAAAAATAATAATAATAATAATTTCTCGCGAAATTTAATTCGAAAATTGTTTGCGGAAATTCCATTCAATGTACGAAAGAATCTCAAAAGATACGTAACAAATTCATAAAGTATCTTTTTATGTTTGGATAAGATACACTCAACGACGGACAACTCTTAACCGCTCAACAGTTGGTCGGTAACTGACTGAATGAAACACTACTGGATCAGATGAATTGAGTTGCCGGTTGTTGTCTTGTCTCTGTTTTTGTTGGGAGTTTTTGTGGAGGTGGTTAGAAAAAAAAAAAAAAACTGATCATCATAAAAGACAACAAGTATCTGAAAGATTCTTTAAGAATTAATTTTTCCAATTGGAATGCACTGATTGAAACTGCTTGATCAGTTTTGAGAGAGTCAGATACCTACATATTCAAATTGAATCGTGTGGAACCTATGTGGATCGTAGAGATATCGATTGGTTATAGAGAATCATAAACAGATGTTCAAAATGAATCTACAACAAATAAACATAAACTTTTTAAGTGTGTTTATAAACAATGAACATTGAGGCAAAACAACAACAACAACAACAACAAAAAACAAATGATGACACGATTTGGCACGAAATGAGTCTGAACTTTGGTTTTAATTTTATTTTATATTTTTTTTTTTATTGTATTTTTTATTTGGTTCAACATATGTTTTCTTTGGAAATGATGTAGTTTTTTGGTTAGTGTATTTTGTGTTGATATTGCGATTCATTAAAATGTCATGTGTTAATGATTTGGTTTTTTGTTTTTTTTTTTTTTTTATTCATCTTGGGCGATTTTTTTTTTTAATGTTTATAATTTCATGATAAGTTGTGAATTTAAAGAAAGAAAAAAAAAAGGATAAATTTAAACAAAGGACTTGCAGTTCAGTGAACATTTAAAAAAAAAATGTGCGATGATCACAGGAGAAATATGGATTTGGATATAATAATTTTGCAATAGGTCAGTGACTTGTTGATTAGATATGGTAAAAAAGATGTTGGCCTTTTAATGACTTAATTTATGGAAATTAGTAGGTAGGCTTTTATATTTTGTGGGACACATTTTGTCGTTTCTCAGAACATCGAATAAAAAAAAAATTGTGATTTTTATATGATTTTCAGTTTTTTACCTTTTTTCTGAGCTAGTTCTAGTTTATTGTGGGATTTTTTTTTTTTTTTTTTTTTTTGTAGAGTTTTGAGTTTGAAAATTAATTCTTCGAAAAACTATTCCTCAAAACAACTTGATTTGAGCATCAAAGAAAAATTTTCGGACTTTTCCCGGTATAGTGAATGTTGCCTGTTGATTTTTAATTACGAGTATGTAAATATTTTTTTTTTATTTATAAAAAATTTCTTAGAAAATAGCTCCTATCGACTAAAGCGTACATAAAAAGGGGAATACCCCAGAGGAAAAGTTTAAATTTTGTTAAGAGACCAAAGGTAAAAACTAAAGAACCTCTCTATTTTTTTTTTATAAATATTATTTTCAAACATATTAAAAAATAGTACGCCATTATTCGACAAAACAAAGTTTCAAAGGAATTCATAAGTCTGTTCTCAAAAAAAATAGGTTAAAAAAAATTATTTGAAATTTTTTTTTTTTGATAAAAAAAAAATTTTTCCTTTTTTTTAGTTTTAACATTAATGTCACTCAAAAGTTTTTTTTTTAACTTTTTACGGCGTATATGTAAAGTCCTACTTTTTATTATTTATTTACTAGAACATTTTTTTTATTTAAGTAATTTAAGAAACATTTTTGGATTAAAAAAATATTAATTTTTTTTTTTTTTTGAAAATTTAGTTTTTTTAATGGATTTTCTTGAAAATTTTAGATTTCGACTAATTTCAAAAGTTCAAGAATTTCAACAAGTTAAATTGTATACTTACTTTGGAGGTTGAAACCATTTAAAAAGATATTTTTATAATTTTTATAACAATTTTAACGTTATTTTTTTAAGTTTTTGCTAAATTTTTTTATAAAATAAAATTTAATATATTCTTTTATGAATTTTTACATAACAAGCTTGAATATTATAAGCAGCTTTTACTATTAAAGCAAATTCATGCGAACCAGTAATGGATTTTATTTTTACTGAGTTTGAATTTTAAAAACTATTCCACTTGGTTTTAATAAAATTTTCTTGAACCTAATATTTTGAGCAAAACAAAACACTAAAGAATAATACAGAATAGCAAAATTTCAAAGGAATCATATTCCATACTTTTCTAAAAGTTGGTGTTTTAAAAAAAAAATTATTATTGATTTAAGAATATTAAGAGTCTTTAAAACATTTTCTAAAAAATGTTGTCAAAGTGATTTGGGTTGTTTTGCAGAAAACCATAAATTAAAAATAAAATGCTTCTTCACGTATTCGGTACAATTTTTGACAAAAAGTTAAGTCTGAAGATTGATACTTGTTAATTTTATTTTTTTACGACTGTTAAATTAAAAAATTATTTGTATTTTAAGTGGAGCGCTTTGGAGTTGAGGTCACTTGAACTTTAAAATTGGAAACTAGTAGAGTAAAACTATTCTGAATTAAAGAACATGAATTTTTCGGAAACGTTTCTCCAAATTTTAGAGTTTCTTAATCGAAAAAAAAATCTTCCATTTTTTCAGTCATTATGTCAAATTTACTCGTATTACGCGTCAATGTTTCAAGTTTGACCCACATTCATATGAAAATCAACCAAAAATAAACTACTAAAAGATAAATAAAAAAATACACTACCTGCTACAAAAATTAAGTATTCATTCCATAATATACCCCAAGATGAACTCCAATTCTATTTTTTTTTTTTTCTTTATTTCGAAATATTTTTGTTTGTTTCTATTTTTAATATCAACAACAAAATCTTCCCACCTTTTTCTTTCCTTTCATTCCCATATTTTTATTTATATTTATCTGTTCGCACTTTTGTATTCCTTTCAAGTGAAGCAGCGAAAGACTGAAAGAAAAATCAGGTAGCTCCAAAATCACCCCCCCTAATAAACACTAAACACCTAAATTTTATGTGCAAGAAAAGACGGAAACATAAAATAAAGCTCTAAGTAGAGGTATTTACGTTAATAGACTATAACATTAGTTTTACGAAATTCTCGAAAATATTTCAAAATGAGGTTGTTAATGGAATTCTATGAATTAATGAAATATATCTTTTTTTTTTGGTTTTGAGGAATGGAATTTAGAGGCATTTTAAGAGGATTTATGGAGGCTCGTGAAAAAAAAAATCCAACTCAAGACACATTCCATATAATCAGATTTTAATTTAAATCACGTCAAAAATTCTAAAATTCTAAACAAGAATAAATATTGCAAAATATGTCTCCATTAGACTTATGGAATGTATATACGAGAGTGAAATCTTATAACAATAATCTAAATTCTCCCTTTCCTACTCTCTACAGGATCTCATCTGGAAGGCAAAGGCATTTCAATTATCATTTTAATAACCTTTTGCTTATTTGAAATTCCAAAAGGTAAATAGACTCACAGCCCCTGCCTTGATATCATCAACGAGCAGCGTCTGTTAAAACAAAATATTAAAATCACCCACCAAAAAAAATGACAAAGGAAATAAACACACAACAGGCAACACCATCATCATCATCATCATCACACTCGTGCTGACTGGCGCTGCTGGGATTCTGGAACGAGATGAGATCAAGAGACACTACACACTCCGAAGGGAGAATTGTTTATAATTCTGCTGGCTACGCAGAGGCAAAAAATTAGCTATATAGAAAAAGAGGACTAGGAATTTCAAGAATCAACCACAAAACAAAAACAAAATAAACGAAAAAAAGGATGATAAATGCATCGAGTATTAAGCCCCTCTCGTCTCCTTTCTATCCATCACCATCATCAGCATCATCCACATCATCACAATCAACAAAACAAAACAAAAACACATTCAATGTTGTTTTCGTCTAAATAAAATTTTGGACCTCAAGTCCTAAACAAATAAGCAAAAGTGCATCCATCCATCCGTTCGTCCGTCGTCGTCGGTCGTCATCGTCCATTTTCCATGGGAAAAAGGAGGCGATGATAGTTAAGTCAAAGAGAGTTTGTTCTTTTCCCATCAGTTTCCCAGACCCGAATCGTCTCTATGTATTCCAAACTATACCTTTTTCGAATACGAATCTACAAAGTTGTATCTGGGATAGAAAATAAATAAAACATCCTGAATTCCCAGGCTCTGTATTCTCTCTCTCTCTCTCTTAAACCCAATAGAAGTTTCAAGATTTTAATGCAAATTTTGAGTTCAATTAATAGATTGAAATGTTTTTTTTTTTTATGTTTTTTGTCTGTTTGTTTGGATTTTTAAGGTGAAATTGAAAACCTCAATGTGAGTGTAGGAGAAAAGTTTTCAAAGAGATTTTAAGGATGTGTCAGGAAGGAGTGACACGAGCAATAGAATCCCTAAAGCGGTTTTCTGAAAACAGAAGAAATTTTTCATTAAGGATAAACTTTTATTCAAAAACGAAAAATAACAATCGGTTAAATGTTTGTTTTTTGAACTCGAAAAGCAAGTGTAATTAGTTTTTCAGGTATTAAAAGTTATTCAAAGCAAATTATAAAGGAATAAAAAACACACTTGCTCTTAGAGTCATAATTAAGTTGTTAAATTAAAAATATTGAAAAGTAAGTACAGTAATACAAAATTCAAATGAGAGCTTTTTAAAGTGTTACTTTTCAGTTGACTTGATGTCACAAAGTCTATAACCAGCAGAAGTGCAAAACACTTCAAACGATATCTTCAAAGTCAAATTATGATAAGTAGCTTAGAAGTTATGGAGGAACATATAAACAAAACTAAATTTTCTGAGTAACTTTTGGCGGAAAAATTATATTTTTTTTTCACCGTTTTTGAATCAAATTTAATTTTACATTTCTTTAAAATCTTACGGAATCTAATTCAAAGGAGGATATTAAAAGCCTGGAATTACAACGTTCGAACAAGACGAACTTCGAAGAACCCTTACCGTCAACTCGCAGTTTCATCACATTGCATTTGAGTGACTTTTTAACTTTTAAAGTTTTAATACAAAAATGTTTTAATTAACAGTAAATTTGAAAGGTTCTTTCAAGTAATAGCTTCTATTGAGCTTCTATAAGAATTTCAAGTTGCATTCAAGTGAAGGAGTAACGATAAAGAAATTTGCAGATGAAAAACCAAGTCTCAGTTCCCTTTAACTTTGCAATAAACCTAAAGTAAATTGATTTTTCGAAAGTTCTGATTTCCATAAAGCTTATATAAGGCTTTCTTGATTTGTTTTTTTTTAACATTTTGAAAAAAAGGATGGTAAAATGTAATTACAACTAAAAATTTTCAATAAACCAATAAATATTGTCTTTTTTTTTTGCAAATTTTGATTTCTATTAAGCTTCTGTAAGACTGATTATCTGCATCTTATTGTTACTGGAAAAGAAAAAGAGGTAATTAAGGAAAATCGCAACTAAAACGTACTTTTTTTTTTTTTTTTTTTTTTTAAGATTCCAATCAACCTAGAGAGATTGATTTTTTGCAACTCATGACTTCTTTAACGCTTCTATAAAGCTTAATACCTGAATGCTTGAAATATAAACGATAAATTAATTAAAAGATATAAAACAATGTTTTTAATAAGCTTCTTTAAGGAAACTTGTGGTTGCATCCTATCTAAAATCTTTTCTGAAATTATAAATAGAAACTGAGGGCTTGAAAATAGAAAAAAAATAATTCAGCTTCATGAAGTACCTACACACAAACAACATTTGCCAAGATTATAATAACCATTATCGTTCCAAAAGATATTGCCTGTTTTCTTTTCAACTCAGAAAAAAAACCGCTTTATGTGTACGGGATACTAATAGAAGCCATAAAGAAGTCTTATAGAATTTGTTACTTACAAAAAATCAACTTTACTAAATTTATTCGAAAATTTAAGAAACATAAACTTCATTTCTCATCTTTTTTGATAACTACAGACTGGAAGCCTTATAGAAGCTTTATAGATATCATAATTCGCATATAACCTTTATTTCTAGATTTATTACCTATCATTACCACTTTTTTTCCAAAAAAAATAACTAATAATTCAGTTTGGAAGCCTTATAGAAGCTTTATAGAAACTATAATTTTCAAAGAATCAACTATTTTAGTTCATTTCTTCACATTTGAAACCTACTCTGTTTTGTAAGTACTTTAAACAGTTTTAACTTAAAAATAAAAAAACAAGAAGGTTCTTTTTTGTCAAATCTACTTAAATAAGTTCACTTGTGCTTGCTTAACTCCTTTTTTTTTCTCATATGTGAAACAGAAAGAACCTAATGTGTGCATTCTTGAATCACAATATGTGTATTTTGTCAACCAGAAGTGAATCAAATAAACAAAAAAAAAAAAAAAATAAGAAGTTTTTCTTTTTTAAATTTTATCAACAACAAAATAGCAAAAAAAAAAAAACATCTGTCTAGCCAAAGTCTAGGAGAAACCTTTTTGGCAATATTATATTTACCGCACTAACAAATCACACACTTTTAAGTTTTCTGGCTCTGCAGATATATTTTATAGAAGAAAGTACCAGCAGCAGCAACTTTTTGGGAGAGATACACATGTTTTGAATATTAATGTACAGACTATGTGCTCTCTGTCTCTTTCTATTCCTGTCTCGAACTATATAACAAAAGCCTTTTTTCGAAGGAAGTTATAATGTGTCTCTAAAAGAAGACTCTATACAAGTTTGGTGGCGAATCAAAAATCGGTTTATTTATGTTTTGTCTGAAGTTGGGGGTATTTATTGGTATTTATGTGTTGGGGTTATTGCAAATAAACAAAATGCGTCCAAAATAAACTTTTTTTTTCATCGTCTTTGGTTCTGTTTGATTGAAATAAAGAAAAAAAGACAAAAAAAAAAAAAAGGATTTTTCGAAACCGTTTATTGTCTTTTCAGTTCAAATGTTTGGTCTAAGGAGTTTTATTTACTTCAGAATTATAATTCAGACTCAGAAGCGATGTGACTTCTCTCTTTACTGACTCCTCTAAAGTCCCTGATGTGCTTTTAATTCAATTTAAATTGAAATTTAATTTTTTTCGTTTTTTTTTTTCATTTTCTGTATGGAAATATGTGTATTTCTCGCTAATGCTTTAAAAAAAAGGGGTGTCCTTTTAGACGACACACAGGATGTTATGATGATGTGTTGCTTAGTGAGTAGAAAAAAAAAAGTTCCATCAAAAAGCCAGTCAACCAAGTAATATTGTTAAGTTGTACCCACTCGTAGATACGTCGACGGTTTTTTTTTTTTTTTGGTGTTGTCGTCGTCAACGTTGCGTTAAAACGGAATATAAAAGCTCTTACTGTGGAAACTTTTTATTTTTCTATTTTTGTCTGAAATACTAGGAATCCTTTTTTGGATGTAATTAAGACTTGAACAAAAGAATAATTGTAGAATTTTATTTTTGTTGGTTTTTTATTTGGGTATCCTTGGAAATTCATTATCTCGATCTTCATTATCATGTAGGGTACAGATTTGGAGTTGGTCATTGTTTGAAATAAAAGTTCGTATACAAACTTTGTATTTAAGAGACTTTTTGACCTTTAATGTTTTAATAGAATTTTTTTTTTTAATTAACAGACAATGTTGGAGATTGTTGAAAGTAATGGTTTTTATTAAGCTTCTATAAGGCTTCCACGTTGCATTCTTCAAGTTACGAAGCAAAAAGAAAGAAATGTGTGAAAGAATCGAATTTTTGTTTCTTAAAATAAAATTTGAAACATTGAAACATTGATTTTTTGCAAGTTTTGATTTCCATGAAGTTTCTATAAGGCTTCTCAGCTGAATTCGTTAAGTTACTTGCAAAATAAAAAGGTTAACGAAGTCTGTGAAGTGGCAACGGTAAATTGATTTGAAGGTGGGAAACGAAATGTTTCCTTAAAGCGGCAACGATGAAAAAATTTAAAGATGGAAAGCGAAGTTTTTGTTTCTCTTAATTTTATAACAAAATCTAGAAATATTATTTTTTTGGAAGTTATGATTTCTGTAAGGTTTCTATAAAGCTTCCTACCTGAATTCTTAAAGTTTTTGGGACAAAAGAAGGTTAACGAAGTGGAAATGATAAATGAATTTTAAGGTGAGAAACGAAGTTTTTTTTTAGTAGAAAATTAAGTTTTTCATCCTCAATGTTTCTAATGAGCTTCTTTAAAGAAATTGGTGGTTGCATTCTTTTCGAAATCTACTTTTTTAGAACTGAAATAATGAAGTGGCAACGATAGATGAATTTAAAGACGGTAAGCGAAGTTTTTATTTCTTTAAATTTTCTGACAAAACCTGGATATATGTACTCATTGATATTTTGCAAGTTATGGATTCAATAAAGCTTCTGTAAGACTTCCAAAGTGAATTTTTAAAAATACTGACAATAAAAAGGATTTAGTCAAGTTAAGTGGCATGCAATTATAATTAATTTGAAGATGGGAAATGATGTTTTTTGCTTCTTTAATAATTTTAGTAAACCTAGTTAATTGATTTTTTGTTAGTTTTGATTTCTATAAAGCTTCTTAAAAGCTTCATAGCTGTATTTTTTATTATTACTGGAAAATTAAAAGGTTGGCCAAGTTTATATGCCATTATTAATTATTTTAATGTTTAAAATAATACTAGAAATATTGATTTTTGCAAGTTCTTATTTCTGTAAATCTTCTATAAGGCTTCCAAGCTACATTTTTGAATTTTTTTTTTTGGGAAAAAATGCAACAATGAATAAAATTGAAGGTGGAAAATATAGTGTTTGTGTATTTAAAGTTTCCGATTTACTTAAAATTACTGATTTTTTTTTTTGGGTAATGAATTTTATAAAGCTTCCGTAAAGCTTCTTAGCTGTATTTTTGAAGTTATTACTATAAATTAATTTGAAGAAAGCTTTTTTATTCTTTAAAGCTTCTAATAAGCTTCTTTAAGGAAATTAGTGATTGTAGCACATCATTTTCTCGCGACATACTGTACAGATGTATCCTTGTCAAACTCACGTATCTCGTCAAATAACTTATCTACCGCGTTAATATCCCATTAAATGCAATCTGTTCAAGGAATCTAATTTCAATACATGTCCTTACAGCAAAATTTGTCATTAGAATGCAAAATACACTAATCTATGCTTGTGTGTGTTAAAATCTCCTCCTACGTCATAAATATCTATGTTTTTTTTTATTTTCGGCGACAAGCACGTAATCGTTGCTAATTGAAAATGTGTTGCAATAACATTAAACATAATAAAAGATGCTTAAATACATTAAATAGGCAAGAGTTATGGGGAAGGGGATGAATGTATATATTCAACTTGTATAAGTACTTCAAATTACTTCTATAAGAGGAAACTCTATACTTGAAAATGCATCCATCAGGTACACAACATTATAGATAATTAAGGGGCTTGAGAGAGGTGTGCAAGAGTAATTACCCGCAAGTTTGTAATTTATGGCTGTGTCAGAGTAAATTGATTTGAAGTGGGTTTTGTCAAGGCATTAAATTATTGATGGTTTGATGGGTTTTGAGAGAGAAATTTTGAAAATGTGTCAGTTTGTGGTTCAAGATGTTTTGAGGTGTTTTCTTGATGTGGTTGCAAATTAAATTGGGACAAACCAAGTGAGAAAAAAAAAATAATTTTTTATAATTTTTTTTACTCCCAGACGTGTGGTGGGTGCCTTAAAAATCTATCATTCCATTTCTTTAAAAGAAAGTAATTAACTTGTAAAGTTAATAAAATCGAGATGTTTTGAATAAATTTAACAACTCAAAACGACCATAATGTTCATGTTTTTATTTTTTATTACCAACTTCACGCCCTCTCGCAGTTCAACAACTAATTTAATAAAAATTCAGAAGCAGAAGAAAACAACAAACCTCCAATAAATCATCTAATTTTCAAATAAAATCAAGTATCTTCCGCTCTTTCATCGTCATAATTTCTGCGGGCTGTAGTCCTAGAGATTTTTTGTGTTTTTTTTTTTTATAAATCCATTGCCCAATTAATTTGGATCTTCGTCAAAATACAAAATTCAAAAATAGACTCATTTTTGTTGTTTTTTGGAAAACGCATATTGGAAAAATAATTAAAAAATCCATCCTGCTGGATGAGATCTGCTGTCATCATTAGCGTGTGCGGTGAAGTTTTTTTTTTTTTGTAAATTAGATTTTGTTGGATGACTTTTCCTTGGGGATTTGTTTTTTTTTTTTGTTTTTTTTTTTTGTGGTGTGTACCAAGGTGGATGATAGATGCAAATGAGGAATTAGTATATGTCTACATCTTCATTTTTTTTTTTTTTTGGCAGAAAAGATACATTTTTGTGTTGAAATGTTGCTTCTGATTCTTCTTATATTGAAAAAGTAGTAAGAATATTACTGAGTTGGTGGTGTTTTTTTTTGTTTTTGTTTCTTTGTTGTTTTGACAGATGACAGCTAGATGGCAGACGTATAATGAAGCTGACTGCGTGCCCGGCCAGAGTTGTTAATTTTCTATATGATGATGGGAGTTTGTGTTGAGTGATTTGGGAATGAATTTAATTTAATTATGTTGGGAATCATTAAGATTATATTGATATATAGCGTCTGGGGTGAAAATAGTGTAAGTGTTGACATGTAGAAGGGGTTTATTTGATCTTTTTTAAAAAGATCTACTCAAAATCAATTAGTTTTGAAACTATGTTTGGAAACGTAAATTTTTTATAAAGATTGAAGTTATCTCGTCGTCAAAAACACTTATTTTTTTGCTAAAATGTAAAATAAGTGTTGTAGGTGTTGAGAAGGGTTTCCGAATACTTGCTGATATCTTAGAGATGGCATCACCTAAAATCTTAAGTCCTTCGACTCTTTAGAATGTCAAACATTTTGGCTAGAAAATAAGTGTTTTAGGTGTTGAGTAGGGTTGTTGAGCACTTGCTCGTATCTTTGAGATGGCATCCGACATTTTAATTTACCTAAAATCTTAAGTCTATTTCAGTCTTTAACTCTATCAAATATTAAATATTTTGGCTAAAATATGAGTGTTGTAGGTGTTAAGTAGGATTGCCAATTACTTGTTCGTTTTTTAGAGTTGGCACCTTCCTGTTCTTAGCTAGAAGAGGGCCCCACTTAAAGTCTGATGTGGGTTCTAGTTTTAACTCTATCAAATATGCTGCATTTTGGCTGAAAAATAAGTGTTGTAGGTGTTGAGTAGGTTTGTCAAATACTTGTTCGTTTTTACATTCGAGTTCTTAGCTAGAAGAGGGCTCCACTTAAAGTCTGATGTGAGGTTTAGGCTTTAAGTCTATCAAATTACGTATATTTTGGTTGAAAATTAGGTGTTGTGTGTGTTGAGTAGGGTTGCCGAGTAGTTACTCGTTTCATAGGGATGGTACTCGTAAATTATTAGATTAAAGACGGTTTCGCTTATTATCTTCTTTATATTTTAGCCTCTAACGCAACCGAAATCAAACATTTTTGCTGAAAAATAAGTGTTGTAGGTGTTGAGTAGAGTTGCCGAGTACTTGTTCGTATCTTTAAGATGGAATTCATCATTTTTAGATAAAAGAAGGTCTTATCTAAAGTTTTTAGTCTATTTCATCCTCTTAAACTTCATACTTTTTGGCTAAAAAAATAGTATTTAAGATGTTTTTTTTTTTTTTGATTATGAGAAGGGTTTTGAATTGAAAAAAAAAAAAACTAAAAGATAAAGAAATGGCACAAATAAAGTTTGGCTTCAAGAAGACGTAGAAATTTCAGTTAGATTACAGAACAAAGCTTTTAAATTCCGAAACTTTTCTTCCTAGCATCTCCAAAACCATGCAACTAAGATTAACCATGAATTAATATATCCTCCCACTCCATCACTTCTTTCTATGCTCTTCTCATACATCTTAAAATCCTCAACAGATTTTATCTGACATAGTCTTGCAAATTACATTTCCATTTATATACCCAGCAGCCAAAACAACATGAATTAAAGCAATGAAACATCATCTTAAAGAGCATTTTAAAACCTCCCTACACAGTACACACTCTCTCTCAAACATTAACTAAATTTACACTTCTACCGCCATCAAAAACAGAGAAACACACACCGAAAAAGTGAGTGAGAGAGAGAAATGTTTAAATCCTTAAAAGCGCTCCTGGCAAATTAGATAAAACCGCAAAAGATTCATGTAGAAACACATACACACACAGACTTATTTGCCATCGGCGACATCATATACACCTTTTTCCCTTATTACCACCTACAAAATGTGCATTTGAAATAATGTTAAGGTATGTACCAGTAATCACTCCCTCTCACACTCTCTTAACAACACGCCAAAAACAAATCGAATTTCGTTGAATACATCCTTCGAAAGCGCCCTTCATTTCTATTTTATAGCTCGCATCGTATTGCAATCATCGAAACTGAAAATGGTGGATATGGTGTGACTGTGACTAAAAACGAAGGAACCTACAACCTATATCTACCGTGTCGTGGCGTCATTGTCGTCGATATGTTCTCTATACGAAGAGAACTTTTGCTAAATTTATGTTAATTAAACACTGATTGATGGTTTTGAAGCTGTGGAATGATGCGAGAAGTCCACATCCACACACGTTCTTCACTTCACTCTTCATTTAATTATCCTTTGTGTGGATGGAAGGTATATTTCCAGTTTTGCATTTGCATTGTTTTAGGGATCTCTCTCAAATGCAAAGGATTGATGGGATTTAGTATACTTATACGCGAGTACCTACTCAAACCGATATAGCTTAGCTGTCTTTTGTTTTTCCAATGTGCGGTAAAACCACCACAATGATGTGGTGTTGGTTGGTGATGGAATGTTCAAAGCTGAATCGATTCAATGGCTTTAGAGTGACGAAATAAGTAAAAGCGATTTTTTTACTATGATATCCTGAGCTAATTCCTTCTAAAAAAATTCTTGAGCAACAGTTTAAAGTTGCTTGGTTTATAAAACAGAATATATTTTTCAAAATAATAATTATAGTTTTCATACCATTTTCTTGAGCCCGGACATTTATTTTATAGTTTTTTGCATCATTTAAAAATATGTAGCTAACTTTATTTCACGTTGGTTAACATAACAAAGATCAATAGGTTTTACTATTTTATTAGTGAAAGAATTTTTTTAATTAATCAAAAACTACAAAAAAAAAAAAATTGCGTATACACCACAGTGATCGTTTAGTTTTAAGCTTCCACAAATTAACAAATTGTCTGTTGTTGATCAAAACTAAAATAAAATAAGAGGTTTTGTTGGCATATAACCATGTTTTTTTTTAATAATCGTAAGTTTTGATATTTTCACCCGTTACGGGTGTGACACTTTTAGACTTAGTTGTATGTATTATTCACCATTAATTGAATTCAACTTGTGCAATCGACAATAAGCGTAATGTTCTAATTATAAAATAAATTGAAAACATTCTCGATGTGCTTTTATTATTTAATGAAGTTGCGTTACAGGTGTGACATAGAGTAGAAGATGATGCATGTGTACTTTTTATACACGTATATAATTTTTAATCTTTAGTATTACTTCAACAATGACAACAAAATACAAATACAAAAATTGTTATAATTTTTGCAGTGTGACAAGAAAACGTAACGGTTGTAAAATTTGATATTTTTTGCAGCTTTGGAAAAAACAATCAAATTTTAACTAATATTTAATGTTACTTTTTACTGCTTTCCAGATGAAAAATAATCTTATTTTAAATATTTTTTTTTATTCACGAAAATTTATTGAAAATAACGAAAAACAGTTTTTGGCGAACTTCGTTGGGCGCCATTTAAAAAAAAAAAACTTTAATGTTAAACAGTTTTTTTCAGCGATTTAAATTAAAAACTTCCTAATCATCAAAATTGTATGGTCTTTCAATGCATTATTGTTTTTCAAAAACATTGACATAAAAACAGATTTTGCACAATTAGTTTAACAATGTTGGGCCCCACTTAAGAAAATATTTTATATCAAACGTTAAATTTTTCCTGCTTCTTTAATACTGCATATAATATTCTAAATACCTTTTAATTTTGTACCAATTTGAAGAAAAATTGATACAATATTTCAAAAATAAATATATTTTCTATTTTTGAAAAATTTTGTTGGGCGCCATTTAGAAAAATCTAATAGTTTTACCTGTCCCCACTAAGTTAAATAATTTATAATTTTCTTAAATTCTATCACTCACCATTTGTTGTTGATTTTTTGGCTTCTTGCATAAATCAGGTACTTTAAATGATGTTACAGCTTCAATGACATCAGCTAATAGTAATCCATCTCTGCAATCGGCCGATAAATCGGTAACTTTTTTCTTCGATTTCGCTCGATCCAAATAGTAATTCGCCCAATCTGTATAGATCTGTAAGAAATCCAAAACAAGAAGAAAATAAAAAAAAACTAATTTAATAAAAGATTTTATTTTGTAAGTTTACATAATAACAAAGTAAAATAAAAATTAGTGGACTGAAAACGCTACCTTGTGGAATGTCATATTCAATTCAACAATCAAAAGTTTAGAAAGAGAGTTGACGTACAAAAGAGGGAAAGTTGTATAATAATAAATAAAATAAATTTAAAGAAATGTAGGTACAACTTGATGAATGCTATAAGAAATTTTGGGCACCAGTTAAACTTTGACCACATTCTCTCCAAGGAATTGTTGGGCACCAGTTAAAAGTTGAACAAGACAAAATTTTAAAGTGTTTAACTAATAAGGAATTCAACAATTTGTAATTTTCAATCTTTTTGCACAGGTAGAATACATTTTGAAATTTAATTTAGAAAACAAAATGTTTGTATATTTTCGAAACTTCTTAAACGTCATCGAAAAAGCCCTCAAGGAACCAAAAACTTACTCCCTCTTATATTGGATTGGATCATCCATTCATTCACCCCCTCTGTATTTTCAATAAACAAAACAATAATTACATTTTGGGTAGAACTTTGATTGGATATTTGTTATGTGTGTGGTCAAGAACAGCAAAATACACTAAGGTACCAACCTTTTACCACTTCAAACTTTCTACCTCAGGTAAACTTGAACAACAACAACAAAATTTATATATCTCGATTAAACTAGTGTGTGGTGGCCACATCATCAACATGAACAAAAATTCTTCAATTATGCAACATTTTCAGTTATTTTCATATCCTTCATATATCCATCACCCCCCAAAACCCCTCCCCTCCTCAGAAAATAAGATAAATGCATTTATAGAGTTTCTTAAAACCAAACAAACACCCTGTGGTGGGTTGAAAAAGCATATCTGTACCTCAACCAGAGAGAAGAGATGATATAATCGAGATTGTTTTTTCATTAAAATCCAGTCTTAGTCAAAGGGTTGAAAAGAGGGGGTTAGAATACCCCCTCTTTTTTCTCCCTCTCACACAAGCCAAAACCATTAGCACAACCTTTTTTTCTGTAAAAAGCACTCAAAACAACTCAGAAACAGATGTATCTCAATTTGCAAATGCAAGAGTGTATATCTTGGTTTACATCTTCCATGATGGCAAAAGTCGAAAGGATACTCTACACAGGTTTCCTTTGTGAAGGAATTTTCAATTTTCAAAATGTGCATATAGTATGAAGTTGTAGACAAAAACAAAAACAAAAACAACAACAAACAAACACAAACACTATGACCAGAAGGACTTAAAACAAAAGCCAGAATATGGATTTGCTGAGAGAAGAACAGAAAAAAAAACTCAAACCCTTCGAAGGAGAAGAAGAAGACACACTGATTGGCATATGCTATTATAAGCTTCCAAAGGCACAAATGTTGGTAGGTATGTTGTGTTGTCTAGCTTTGTGGTAGTTTTTATTTTATTGGAACTGACAAGGGGCAAGTCCCTTTTCTGTATTATACTTTCCCTGGATGGCGTAAACAATCTAATATTTGGTTATAATCGCAATGTGGTGTTTGGATCGTTAGTCTTGGATTAATCGAAAATTAAATTCCCATTTGAATACCTATACGATTTGGAGAGAAAAGCAATGGACATGGACAGAACACACAGATATGTGGAAAGGAGCTGCATCGACAGATCTGTTTTTAATCGGTATTGAAGGGATTTTGGTTAGATGAAAGAATGAGTATATGGATAAAAAAAAAAGTTTAACAAGTCATTAGGGAAACTTTAATTGCTGCTAGGAAAATATAATTAGTGCATGAGAAAAAGTACGAGCCATAATGTTATGCAGTGTGCACTGTAACATAAAGCTTTTAAGAAAAAAAAACTTGAAGTCATTACACACGTCAATCAAAAGCTCATTTCACTTGTACATTTGTGTTTTAAGTTTTTTTTTAAGTCAGTAAAACATAAGTGTTGTTGGAGTTTTTAGCATTTTAGTAGGGTTGCCAACTACTTGTTCATATTTGAGAGATAACAACCGACATGTTTTAGAAAGAAAAGGTCTCACCTTAAATCTGATGCATTTATCAGATCAAATATGACAAATTTTGGCTAAAAATTATGTGTTGTAGATGTTTTTAGCATTTGAGTAGGGTTGCCGAGTACTTTTTCGTATTTTAGGGATGGCACCCGACATGCATTAAAAAGAAAAGGTCTCACTTTTAATCTCATGCGTATATTAGATCAAATATCATAAATTTTGGCTAAAAAGTAAGTGTTGTTGGTGTTTAAAGCATTAGAGCAGGGTTGCCGAATACTCGTTTTTATTTTAGAGATGGCACCCGACATGGTTTAGAAAGAAAAGGTATCGTCTTAAATCTGATGAATTAATGAAATCAAATATATAAATTTTGGCTGAAAAGTAAGTGTTGTTGGTATTTTAAGCGTTCGAGTAGGGTTGCCAGGTACTTTATCGTATTTTAGCCATAGCACCCAACATATTTTAGGCTCTCACCTTTAATCTGATGCATATTTTAGTCTATATCTACATCAAATATGATAAATTTTTGCTGAAAAGTAAGTGTTGTGAGTGTTTTTAGCATTTTAGTAGGGTTGCCAAGCATTTTTTTCGTATTTTAGACATTGCTCTTGAGATATTTTGATAAAAAAGGGTCTCACTTTTAACTCTTAGCTCTGTGAATTATCATAAATTTTGGATAAAAAGTAAGTGTTGTTGGTGTTTTTAGCGTTTGAGCAGGGTTGCCGAGTATTTGTTTGTATTTTAAAGATGGCGCTTGATATTTTTTAAATATAAAATTTTTTTAAATCTAAAATTTATATAAGCCTTTAACACTGGCAAATATCATACTTTTTAGCTGAAAAATAAGTGTTTTTGTAGTTTTTAGTTTGCCTAGGGTTTTAACTCACCTTCTTATAGTCACATCCATTAGCTGAGACATTGTCATTAGATCCTTGGTATCCAACACAACCGCCCAACATTTTAGACTTAAATATTGTTTTTATGCAAGCTTTGTTTGTTTTATTTCATCTTAAGACTCCATATTTCACTTTCATTTAATATTCAAAAAAATATTGATATTCTTCCTTAAAAAACAATTTTCAAACATCAAAACAACAACAATTTAATCCTAAGTGAAAGTATCTATAAGTACTTATCAAGAAAATGCATATTCCCCATAAAAAAAAAGTTGATAAGGGAATATTTAATTTCTATACCAATTGAGTTGTCCTTAGAGTAAAGTAGTCTTCACTGTTACATCCCACAATCAATATTTCTTATACACAGTCCCTTGGTACAGAAACCTTTTCCCCCAACACTGGTTAAATGTGTCTCGACCTATCTGATAGCCCCCCGTATACATATGACTTTTACTCTCTTCTAACTATCACAAGGAATTATATTCAGTCTCATGAATAAATGAAAATTGTCGTCCCCTTTGAACCTTCTTTTTAACCTCTCCCCAAATACAAAAAACCACTCACAGTTAATAAATATTTACCCTTCTCACATCAAATGCCACATCGACAGTGTGTGTGGAAGGGCGATAAAAGGGTGCGGGTTACCCCAACAAAATTTTAAGCAAGAATAATTTTTATTTCCATCATTTGGTTTGTTTCCTAATTGAATTCATAGTGTTGTCAGCAATTCAGCATCTTTCTGGCAGAGCTAACAGGTAAGATGGAAAATTCAAACGTAATCCAAAATGTTTATCGAGGTATACCGATTTCTTGGGTGGGGGCACCAGAAAGTAGATAGATGGTTATACGATGTCCCGAGTTCTTATTAGGGTCAAAGTTAAGTTATGTATGAAATTTCCATTAGGAAATCAATTTTTTCGTCTATCATCGTCGTTGGTCGTCGCCATTGCGTCTGGGAGTATTCGAGAAGATAGGAAAGTGTGATGTTTGGTTTTTTTAGATCAGAAAATCACAGAATTTTTGTGGCTAAGGGGTTTTTGGTTCGACTTGGATGAAGAAAGAAGATAAATTGGTTATCGTATAGTTACGTCGATTTCATGGGTTTTAGGTTTGGGGTATGAATGAAAATAAGGATTTTGGGATGGAAAAGTCAGCAAAATGCAAATGGTTTTAGAGGTTGAGATAAACGATGACGAGAAATATGTGGCATGTGGCACCCTTGGGTATTGGAAATACCTACTTGGAATTTTATAAGAAACCAAAACAGTTATTTGAGAAAAAATTAATACAATTTATAAAAAAAAAGAATGAAAGGTGACAGAAAAGGAATTGGGGTAAATTTTTACATGTCGAATTGAATTCTTAGAATTTATGGTGGTTTTTTTTAAACTCCCCTCCTATAACCCAAATTTTAAACATAAAAATTAGAAATAAGGTTGGATGGACTTTAGGTCTTGCGCCGAGTTTCTTTCGTATTTAAAAAAAAAAAAAAATAATTTTTCGACAACATTTGGAAAATTTTGAAGAACAAAAAACTTCATTTTTATCAACAAAAATTAAGCCTAGCATACTTCTAGGATTTAACATGTGGATATAAGTTCCCATGTGTCAACAACTTCTTCAGGGCTTATTATATTATTTTTTAATATAATCTTAAACCAAAAATATGTCCCTACTTCATTAAAACCTTTCAAAATAATATACATATTTTCAGAAAATAAAAAGTAAAAAAATTCCTAAGAGTATGCAATCTGTCGCCACGTCGATGAATTTTAATTTTTTATGACTACCCAAGTGAGTTTGAGTGTGTTTAGTATGAATGGAAGGATGCGCCTTTGGGGGATTTATAGATGATACTCATATTCAAAAACGTGTTAAATTCCGCTGACATCAAAAAATATTTACTCTCATAGTCATAAGATTCTTCTTCCGCTTCACCCATAACAACCAACATACAACGTTGCATATGCTAAGGAGGGGTTTGATATTTAATACCAGATGCCACAACATACCCATATCTTGTATTCACATTTTAACAATTTTTTTTTTTACTTGTTTTTGAACAAGAAGCATGTTTAGCATGTTTATATGACCCCGAATGGTCCCCAATATAACACATCCTTCTTTTTTTTTCCATTTTCATCCTTCAAATTCATCTCAAGATATCGACATTCTATATACCATCAACAACACAACCCTCATATTTTTTTATACATGTTGTTTTTACTATCATATAACTTTTATTTATTTTGATAGCTCGTGTTAAAGAGAATTGGGTGAGTGAGTGTAGAGTGTCTTCTTCTATTTCTACATTACCCCAAGTGCGCATCGCCCTCTTATTTTTGAACTCATCATATTGGCTTTTAAGCAAATTGAATTCGACGACACCGAGAGTATCGGCAAAACGACTTTACTATTCTAGGTGAGTCGCGAACTGTGCGCTGCTACTTGCTGTCACTCTCTCCAAACATTGCACCGGATATCGAGAAGATGCCTTTATCTATGACAGCAACCCCATCGTGCCAATCGAATCTAATATATTTTTATTACTCAAGATATGGGATGTTTCGAGAAGTATCCATCCAGGTTTGTGCTTCCCTGGGAAACGAAGGAAGCACGAAGAAGATGGATGCTTTGATAAGGGCAACCCACGCCATCAGATGATGCTTCTTCCAATTTGGCCTCTTTTTGAACTTCAAAGTGATGGAGAAAGAGCGCGGCAAATTACTCTCAAGGAGTGGGTGTGTGCCATCGAATACACCCACTTCCTTTTTTATTTTTTTGTTTTTTCTCAAGAAGCAGCCTTCAGCTGGCTTGAAGTGAGATCTTTTAAGAGTTGATGACGATGAAGGGTAGAGTGGGGGACGAAATTGTAAAGGAAAAACACTTAACCTGGGTGTGGGGTGTTGTTTTGAAGTCTAAATTGGGGTTGGGGAGATACTTGGCCGCCTATAATATGCCAATGATGACTCAAGTGTTTTTTCTACGCACACTGCCGCATGATGTGGTGTCAAATGACACAACATAAGGGCAGTTTTTTGTTGAATTTCAAGGAGTTTGTTAGCACCACCGGATATCGATAAAATGTAGAAAGGCAATCGGATGGGACTTGTTTTTTTTTTTTTTTGTTGAATCCAATTTGTTAAGGATGCTTTGATATATCCAACATGACTGACTCTGTGTTGTACATAATCGTGTGTTAAATTGTTCCTCAATCCATCTCATAAGTGTGTGAGTTGGGGGATGATCGATGGAAGGGATGAATGAATATAATCTACATCTGTGACCAAATGAATTGCTGCTTCTTTTTCTTTTTTTTTTTGGATGTGTAATCAATAAAATTATTGACCCTTATCTGTCTTGAGTGTGAGTGTGTAAAGGTCCTTTTGACTGCTTTTTTTTGTATCTCTATGGCAGCAGGGGAGAAAGTTTTGATGTACTCGGACTCGAATGTAATACTTTTAGCTAAAAACGAATTGGAGAAGTAATTTGATTTTTGTAAAATGGTCAATGGACATCGGAAATTGTTTTCCAAACAGATGGGTTATGATATATTGGACTAGTTTATTGGCAATGTAATTGGTTTGTTTGAAAAAAAAAGAGAAAGAGATCGATAAGGGGTTTTGATAATAGAGAAAAATTGTGTACGATTTATTTTAATCCGTAGCGAATGGGTCTTAAATTGAGCGTAACTGATAAATATATACTATTTTTCGTGGTCTTTTAGCATCTTGGACATTAGGACTTCGGACACTAATAAATTCTATTTTACAAAATTGAACTTCAGTAAGGGAGCTTAACAATCTTCTGGAAAAAACTTAGGGAACAACATCTTAACCTCAAAAATGTTTGTGTCTTCGAATAAAAAGAAGAGGCAATTAGCTTTAACAATTTTACTTTTTTCATTTATGAGAGAAAATAATTTATTTTTTTGGGACCTTGAAAGTTAGGTACATAAGACCACTTATAAATCCTTTAACGAAAAGTGTTGATAAATTAAGTAATACCTAACAGTCTTAACTTTAAGAAAAGTCGAAACAGCAAAGTTAAGAAGTTAGAAATTTTGTCGTAGTTTTAGGACCCCAAGACCTTTTTGAAGATTATAATAATCTTAGGATTTGGTTTATGTATTTATATTGGAAATACACTCTAAACACTGTGTAGCTCTTCATTTGTAGAAACAAAAAAAAAGTTAAGGGTCTTAAATTTTTCTATGCGATATCAATGTCTAGAACGTCTTATCCACAACTTGTATTGCTTATACCAATTAAATCAAGTTTTAACAACACAATTCAAAGTGAAAACATGCACACCAAAGATACATATGTACATATATTTGTTAATGAGCCTTCAGACCCTCTAAGAAATTCTTATATGCAAAGCATTTGGTTTTTGATATTTCTAACAGTCGTACCACCAAAAATAATTTGAAATTCACTCACAGTTTTAAGCTCTAATTTTGTTAGAAATAACTTCCATATTGACCTCAAAGGACCTCCTAAATTTTTACGTTACCCTCAAGACATTTTCTCAACAGCACTGGACATATATTGAAAAATTTAAATCAATTTTTCATAAATAATTTGCGAAAAGTTTTACACAATTGTAATAAAATTTGGGGTCCCTAATGAAAAATTTTGCAAATTTAGTTTATTAATAACAAAACAACTCCAAAAGCATGCTTAAATGAAAGTAGAAATCCTTTGAATTTGTATAAACTAAATTAAATTGTATAAACAAAATTATAGGGTCTCAATTTTTTTTTTAAACATTTTCGATAGCATAACATTTTGGCAAAATCTACCTTTTTCTATAGAATACTATATATAGTAAGCTCACAAACTTGGTCGGTCACCTAGGTTAGTATTACAGACTTGGTCATAGCAAGTATTTACGAACTATAGAATCGCCAAGGACACAGGACTTAAATTGAGTTTTGTCAAACGTCATCTCAATGAGACAAACCCACTACCAATAAATCAAAAAAACTATGGAATGCGATGAAAATTCAGTCATGTGAGCTCACAAAGATTGCTAAAATAAAAGAAGCTAACCGAAAAAATCACGTAATTCTCTTATAAATCTTATAAAACATGACTAATGATTGTCTTTACGAACCCTCAACTCAAAAAAAAAACAAAAATGACATATCACCTCAAATAATTCTTCACCCATATCCAATTGAAACACATGTTACCTTCAAATTTCTCTCTTCATTGAACCCAAAAAAAAAAAAAAGATACAACTCAATTTAATCAAAATGATTTATCTTTTTATATAAATTTTGTTGAAATATAAAAAAAAAATATAGAAAAAGATCAACACGAATACGCAAAAGTTTTTCCTAATTCCATTAGACATAAAGTCTTTTTGCTTAAAAAAAAAAGAAGAAAAAACAGACTCAAAAATAAAAACAAGATAAACCCATTCATAACCCTTTTCAAAAAAAATATGGAATAAAAAAATATAAAAAAAAAACTTCAAACTACATTCAAAACATAAAGTGCTTTTTATTTCAAAGTTTTTCTATCGGAAGGACTTGACTGGTGGCAGAAAGAAAAAAAGGATAAAAAAGTGGTTGAATGAAGGTTCCCAAAGGACAGCTTCCAAATACGCAACACATAACTCTACTTTTTTCATTCAAAATGATGACGATGACGACGTGCTCCCTAAAAATCAATTGTACATCCAATATTTTATTTTCAAAAATGCGGAAGAAAAATAAAAAAAAAAATAAAACCCGGAAACCCTTCTTTTTTTTTCCTTTAAAGAAGTTGAAATTCAACCCTTCTCTCCATTAAAACGAATTGTTTTGGAAGAAGAAAAAAAAACTGTTGACTCAGGTATATGATTTTTATTTCCGCCTCTCCGTCGTTTTTAGGTAACAACATTTCATCAAACTAAAACTGCCAGACATCGTGTAGGCGGGAAATACTTGGGATTTCCCAACACTCCGCACGACGATAGCAGCTGTTCCGACACAACACAACTATATCACACAGCCGCTACCGCATGACTCAGTAATTGTATATATTCCCCCCTTCTTTTCCCCCTCCCCCTTCCAACTCAATTGAAGTAGAAGATTACCATAAAACACAAGAAAAAAGGGGTTGGAAATAAAAAATATTAGTTTCACCCAAAAATACCGCATTTCAGTACTAATAGATACTTTCAACTTGAATTATTCATTTTGTTTCTTCAAATTGGATCTAAGCCTAATGATGGAGACGATAAGCACGTTCGTTTCGAAAACACATAGGTGTTCCCCAAAGACAAGACCGAAAAACGATGTACGACCACGAAAATAGATAATCCACACGCGAACGGTTTTTCAAAAAAAAAAAAAAATATAGATGTTTTTGAAAACGACGATACTCATAAATAAACTTTTTTGAACATAACCCAGATGTATCTTAATCTGAAAGCACTAGAAAACTCTTGGGTTAAAAGTTTTTTTTTTAATACCAGACGCCACTGATAGTTTTTTTAAAAGCGTTTTTCAAAATTTCTAATTTCTACATAATGCACTTTTGATCAATAAACGCACTTCAATTTAGAAAATCTATCTTTTTCTTATTCTTTTTATCTAAAGATACATCTCTTCCCCATTTTTTTTGCTGATGTACATGTGCACTTTTAGATTGATTTTTATTGAACTTTTTTGTTGTTTTGTATTCTTTTCTTAATTAACCCATTTTTCGGGATTAATCAACAGACCACTGCGGAAATACACTCTTAATAGCGCTTTTGATAAAATATATTATAGCGAAGCCCAGGGTGAAGATAAATTGCTTTTGAAGGCGGCGCAGACGGTTAAAGACTTATGAGGCACGATCTTGGTTCTTTCGAAGAAAAATAAAAAAAAAAAAAATGAGTTTTGAAACACAGAGAGTGCGTTACGTTTTATGAGATTGAAGGATCGCGAGATACTAAAAGATCTTTTGAGATGTTTTGCGGGAAAATTCAGGGAAAATGTTCTGTAGGATTTTGTATTGGTTATGGGAGAAAATGGGGAGATCAATGGGAGGCAGTAGAATGAGAATATGGGAAATGAGTGGAATCTAGGGGGAAATTATATGCATTTTCACTCGAATTTTATGAGTTTTTCTTTTGTTAAGAAGAGAAAATTAGTAGATTAGTGGACTTATTAAAAACAATTAGGAGGGTAAGAAGATTTTAAAAGTAAGAAGAATAAAAGTTGAAGTTCAAAATAGTTTATAATAACACATTATTTAATCATAAACATCTTTGAGTTTATGGAATAAGTATGATTTACTAGTTACGAGTAGTGCAATAAGAGATGGGGACACTTCGCTATTAGTTTAATTCCAGGCTTGCATTTGACAAAATTTATATTGGTTACTGTTAAGAAGTATTTTATAGTTGAACTTACAAACATATTAGACTAGAAGCCATATTTAGCCGCTGTTATAAGGAGCATTTTATAGAACGGAATTATGCTTAACTTATTGTAATGTGACGTAACGTTTTGTAATGTAACTTCATGTAATACAACATTATGTAATGTAACGTAATGTAATGTAACGTATTGTAACGTAATGTAACGTAACGTATAAAATACAAAACAATAATTAATTTATTGTCTCCTTAAAATATGCAATAATATAACGAAATTTGGCTAAATATCCTTAATTAGGCTGGTGTGTTAACCTTTGAAAATCTTAAGATTTTAGTCTTTAATTCAAAAATGTTAATTTTTATTGTATGAGTTTATAATTTATAAAAATGTTAGTTGTAGTTTTTTGTTTTTTAGTTCCTAAAAATATGTTGTTCAAAATAAGTAGGTATTTAAATTTTGACGTAATTTTTTGTCTGAAAACTTTTAACGATAATATACAAATTAGGGGACCATATTTTCGACATGTTTGGTTCATCGATATTCAATATCAATTATTTAGTCAATTAAATTACTAAAAGTATGCAATAAAAATATTTAATTTATGTATTAATGAATAGCTATACTACTGAACTGGGAAAATTTTACATTTTAAAAATCCAAAATTAAAAATATCCATTTCGTCAATGATTAATATTCCTTAAATTGTGTTAAAAAAAAGTCAACACTTATGGTTTTGAAGTATAAACAGAAAGAAGTCTCCAATTTGCACTTGCCTGTCTGTCTCTTGGAATAATTTTCTGTGATTTCAAAAAACCATCGAAATGAATAAAACTAAAATCACTGTTTACAAAAAAAGACAACGTCAAACGATAAGTGTGCGTCCTCACAGTTTAATTCTGTCCTCAACGATTTTGCGTCATTGCGCCATGTCAAAGTTGTATTTTTCTTCTTCTAGTCTTCAAATTTTATTTATAGATCATCCTTCATTCTCTCTTTCTAACCAGGGAAATCTGCCAACGATGCGTAAACGCATCCAACTTTAATACAGACCTACGGAAGGGAGCGCACCTCTATCATCATCATCCAAATGAATAAGCGATGCGTGCGCTAAAAACCAATGCCAAATTGGGAACACACGATTTTTGTGACACGACAAGTGTGCCATAGAGTCGTGTGACTTCCTTGATATTGAGGAGTAAGAGTGGGGTGGAAAATAAATTATATTTAGGAGGGACTGTCAGAAATAAAAAAAATAAACAAAACAAAAAAAAGTAAAAATTTTACAAAAATAGTGTTGCAAGTGCAACAGGGTTAGAAAAGTGTTTTGAGGGATTAGGATACAGAAAAACATTTCCATCCAGATCATAGGAGGAAGGTGTCTAGAACTGGAAAGTTCCTTGAACTTATCAACGGCATTAACGACTCAACAGAGAGCAATACTGAACAAGTTGTCAAAATATACATAAAATGGCGCCCAACAAACAACTTCTACGAACAGATGTTCGTATTTCCTATTTGTTTGGGGGGGAGGAAGAATATGAATCTCTACGGCACTGATTTTAACAGCACTAAAGGGAAAATAAGTTTATTTTTATCCCGAGTTTAAAAATTATTATCAAACAGAGGCACAGGAGGTTTGTTCAGTAATTAATTGTGTTTCATTAAAAAGTAGTGGATTTTTGTTCTCTTTTGCTGAAATGCAGGCATACGCACCATAAAAACTCCAGTAATTAACCGTAATTTAAACAGTTCCTCGTCGTTCTTTTTTTATGGGAAATTAAAGCCAAATTCAGATCCGAAATGATGGTGTTCGACATTGAGCAGTTAAATTAACCAAATGAGACGAGCAAAGAGGTGCTGATGTATAAAATGAGTGTATACTTATCCCGCTGCCGCATCTGATGGTTTGGAGGAGTTTTTCCCGCGAGGGTTCATCATAATACATCGACATCGACATCATCATTCCCATCATAAACGAAAAAGAGTAATGAAACGTTATGACGTGCATTCAAATTACTATATGATTCAATAATTATGCGCGTCTATGGTAATGAAATCAGCTCTCGCTAATTGAGTTGCTATTATTTCAGTCGAGTTATTTGAACGGCGAAAAAACTGTGATTTTCATATGTGTTTGATGCACCTCGGAAGCCATTTTATGTACCTTCATTATATTGATGGTAAACGTAAACTTAATTAAGCGGAACACAGCGAGAGGTGATAGGTTGGAAAGTGAGTAGTTAAAATCTGTAGTTTTTTTTTGTTGTATTAATGAGCTGGAACATGGGACATTTTTAAGTAGATGTCTACTTATAAATATTTTCACTTAATTTTTATAGAACACGCATTTTTTCTTCTGTTTTTTTTCTTAGCATACTTCCCCAGCCGATACTTAATGCTATGCCATCGTTCTTTTTAAATTTTCAAAACAGTCAAAAAAGTCCTTTTCAATATTTAAAGATGCTGAAATATGGTACAAACTTCAAAAACAATACCGAAAAGGATTTGTATAGCATACTTTTGGGCAAAAATAGATTTCTCTTTTTTAATAGCATTTATCTTTTTTGACATCATTTTATTTTTTCAAGCTTTATTCAAATAAAAAATCCTAAAATATAAAAATATAATATTTTTTATAATATTGCTTTGTAATAAAAATACTTTTTTGATAGCGCTAGTTTACAAAAAAATTAAAAAATTTTGCAAACCAAGTGCCATTTAGTCTTTGTAAGGATTTGAGCCCGGAAAACTCGAAAATAAAATCTAAAAAAATGTTTATGGATAGGTTTTCGAGATATGGTTCTTCAAAGTTTTTTTTGTCGTTGTGTTTCCCAGCATAGGTACTTATTATTCGGGCTATATCTTGAGTAATAAACGATCATTCTAAACAAAAGAACGAGGTACTTTAAAGCTGAATAAATAAGCAAGAAACATTAGAATAACTTTTCTCGGCAACTTCAGATGTTTAACTGCAATGTAATTTTAAAATGCAGCATTTAAAAAAAAAATCGATTTTTTAAAGGAAATTTTTGACAAAAATAGTTTCCTTCTGAAAGAAACTATCATAATCTTTCGAATCCTCATAGTTTTAAATTTTGCATGTGTAGTACAATTCCTGGCAAAATTAACAAGATACTATACTTCAAAATCTATGAATAAGATACAAAAATATTACCATTTTTTTAACGATCAAAATTTTCGACTCTTTTTGTTATTTTTTGAGTTTTTGTCTGTACCTAACTTGAAAAGAAAGCCGAATTTAAAAACTTTTATTAAGTAATTTTTTGTAGATAATTGAATTTCCTATCGATATGTATCGATATTTTAAATTAAAATATTGTAAAAAAACATAAGAAAAACTATTAAAAAAATAGAAAAAAAGGACATTTTTGATGTTTTTACTAGTCTATTTTTATCCTTAATTAATTGTTAATTGTAATTTTTTTGTATGGAAATCGGTAAACGGTTTTCCAAAAGACAAAAAAGGACGTTATTTTTACTATCACGCCTAAAAGTATGAATTTTTTGTTTTCTGAAAAAAATATTTTCCTAATATTAGTTTGTCCAGGTAAGTGCAGAAATAAAAAATGTGCTTCACGAGCCTTATTTAACCGAAAACGCACCTTAAAATATATTTCACATATCAAGTAAGTGCTTGAAACATCATATACCTCAATCAACCAAAAATGCGCCTAAATGTATGTTTTTTTTTTTTTTTTTTTTGTCAAAAATTGTTTTTATTTAGGAATGCCGACATATATTTTGACAAATTGATTTATCACAATTTTTTATTTAATACTTTTAAAATCTTCAAAAGTTCCTCCTATCAAAATGAATCTCTTCAAATTTACCTTTCGCATGAAATAATCTTCAAACTGAGGAACAAAAATAAAAAAATATTCTTCTAAACTCATTCATTATGCAAACACATTAAGACATTTCAGCCTCTGTTAAACTTCATACATATCCTTCCCCTTTTTTAACATTTTGGGCCCGTCAAAATGACTGACATATACAAATTGTCAAACCATTTTTTTCTCCAACAAACTTGAGTTTTGTGTGTCTAGTGTCAAAAATGTTCAAAAAAAAAAAACAAACAAAAAACCAAAACCAAACCTATATACAACGATTACTCACTCCTTGGGTATATAAAAGCTCTAAAGGATTTGCATTTAGAATTACAGATTAACATTTGGAATTTATGTCTGTGCCATTAGTCATAAACTTAAGGAAGAGCAAGCAAGTCTGTTCAAGGATTACAAAAAAGCACACATATAGTAGTACAGATAGCAAAAGCGAGCCCCCTGATTTTCTGGGGGTGACAACAAGACAACAAACACGACACAACACCAACGAACGGTGGTATAGTGATTCTAATAGACAAAAAGTAAAATTAGATACAACAGTAGTCGTGGTTTGACGCTGGATTTTCTTTCTTAAGATCCTTAAGAAATACGAGCATCAGCAGAGATAGATACTGAATGTTTTACGTTATGCTAAAGACGCGCTCCATCAACCCTTATTAGCCTCTATCAAAACGATGCGGGGTAGGTATTATTTGAAGTTGATTCCTTAAAACAACTTTTAACTATAACACTCATCTCCCCAGGATATTCGTCGTCTCATTCCATTGGAAACTTTTTAATTGATATCCTTACATCAAACTTATTGCTCGTCATCAGTGTAACGAGTCGAGTCTCTGGGAGTGTTATCCTTCCCCATCAAACACCACCGAAACGAAGAATTTCCCATAAAGTGTTGCAAATCCAATTATCAGCAGGAACCATTCGAATACGAAGGATGTGGATGGATGGATTTTCTCTCTCCTTCTGTGTCCTGAATCATCCTGATGGTCTTGATGAAAGTTTCGGAAATTTTGTATATGTGTTGGCAGTCCAAGCCACAACATACAATGGTACTCGATTAATATTGTGTTGTTTGTGTTGGCACCTTCATGTGTCACATCGATTCATGATTTAGTCCTTGCTATAGGCCCTAGGACTCTGCTGACAGCTTACTACTCTCCTATATCCTTGAATAGTTTTTGTTGTCTATATTTACTTTCTTTATATGAAATTTTGCTTTGTTGTTATTTTCTGGTCCTGAATGTTATATCCTTCACTTTACTTCGTCCTGAATGTCCTGGATCCATGATGTTTTTGAAATGAAAATGAATTTTACATAATTTTCGAGATTAATAAAGTTGACATACGCTATTTTGTTTGTTCACTTAATGTTTGCCATTGAAGGAGTCAATTAGTAAAATGTGTGTGTGTGTGGCGGTGCTGCTGAAGGAAAAAGGACGATGAGATTAAATTTCTTAGACAGGATGTTTAGACAGCCCCCTAGAGGCTCTGCTTCTTCTTCGTTCTTCGGCTGCTGTTAGATTATTATAAGTTTTAGTTTGAGCTCTTTTTTTTTTTTGGCTAAAATGGATGCCTGTTTGTGAACTTTGTTGCTCCCTGTGATGTGCCTTCGAACAGTTTATGAACACCAAAAAGTTTGCATGTAAATAATTAGAAGGATGTGGGATAAAATGTTTATTGTATACAACAAAAGGAAATCCTTATGGGGGACACGACACCAGGACCAGGAGTTTGTTGTTTTGTTATTAGATATTCTTAGAGTTTGGAAATAATTAACAAATTTATATTTTAAGCTCCCCCAGAGGGATGAAGGGAATGAGGGTTGGTAAGAAACATATTAATTTAGGAACGTTCAATAAAAGAGAAGCCGTTGTTGTGGTAATGTTTGAAAATTTTCGAAAAGGACCTTTTTCCTTAATCACATTCAATATTAATTATTTCTTATTTCCTTGAATTTCTATATAGAAGAATTTTTGGTGTTTGGTTGGTATAGAGAATGGTCAGTAGTTTATTTTTATGGATTTTTAAGCCCCTCGAAGAAGAAAAAAAAAAAAATATCAAAATAATGGTGTTTTGGTGCTATTGTGTGGTTGTCCTTAATATCAAAAGAAATAATTTGCTTTTGCACAGTGTTTTGATATTAATTTATATGAGTCATAAAAAAAGTCATAAAAATGGACGCAAAGATTAGAGAAGAAAATTAAGGGGGGGGGGCCAGTTTATGAGTTCAACCAAAATAACGATAAGAATGCAAATAATGGAAGAATAAATTGAGGCTGCTTTTAGGGGCGCGAGGTGAATTCTTAAACAATGAAGTCGGTTGTTTATGGGAAAGATATGAGAAAGGACTTTTAAATAATGAAGGTGTTTATTTTGGATTTAAAATATTATATTTAAGAACAGGCAAGGCGTGAAATTATATTTTCTTAATAAAGCTCATTGAATAAAGCTGAGTGTTTATAATTTAAATCTTTTGTTGTCATTAGTTTAATCCTCTTTGGTTTATTTTTGAGGAAGACTTTTGCAGACTAAAAGATGATTATGATTAACATTTAGAAGATTTGGTGAGAAACACACCTGTTATAACAAAACTGAATTTTTGAGGCAACTGTTAATTTGATGACATTAACGAATTTAATAAAGTTAAGTACGTTTGGATAGAAGGGAGCATTTTGGTAGCCTTTGGACATTTGTTCAGAAAAAGCCGTTTTTCCTTGTTGTTGGACTTGCGTTACCTGTTTTTACCTGTTCTTCTTAAAGACCTAGGCTTATTCAATTTTCTTTTCTCTAAGTAAGATCTAGACTACACCTATTTTCTAGAGACTGTAGGATTTAACTCAGATTTTTCCGCATTCATCTTCTGCTTTTAAGGCCAAAGTAACGCTTATCACGTCACACAAAACTCGATTGAAAAACGGGTTACTATCTTTATCTTCCACCAACTGTTGTTTTGAGCTCTGAACACCTATGAGCTTGTTAGTTATTCAAGAGAATGTTCTGCAGTCTTATATGTTAACGACATTTTCTGCTTCTTAGGCCAGCGTAACGCTTGCCACCACTCAAGTCGTTCACCAAATGTTATTTTGATATCTGAGCACCTATGAGCTTTATAGTTATTCTAAAGACTCTTCTGCAGACGCATATTTTTTCAGCATGTTCAGCTTCTGCGTCCATAGTAACGCTTGTCATGTCGCACAAAACACTGGTTACCATCTTTATCGTCCACCAAGTGTTTTGTTTTGAGCTGTGAACACATGGTGCTTCCTCGATTTTTTTAAAGACTGTTCTACAGTCGCACATGGTTACGGAATCTTCTGATTTTTAGGCCTAAGTAACGCCTGTCTCACAAAACAGGTTACCATTTAAATTTTTCAACAAATGTTTTTCTGAACTCTAAACACCTGGGAGCTCCTCGGTTATTATAAAGACACTTCTGTAGTCACGCATGTTTTCGTCATTTTCTGCTTCTAAGGCCAAAGTAACGCTTGTCACACTACATAAAAAAACAGTATAAAACCAGGATACCATCAATATTGTCCACCTAGCTCTAAACACCTGTGAGCTTATCATTTACTAACATGTTTGTGGCATCTTTTGATTTTCAGGCCAAAGTAACGCTAGTGACGTCGCACAAAATGTTTGATCTTTGTTCCCTCATAACTTCTAAACTACATATCATAATTTGTTATGTGTGATATCGTATTAAAGACCTTGCTCACCTGCTGGTTATAAGTTATGTAACGATTTCTAATATGACGCCACCTAGGGCCAAAATCGATGAACTAAAAATTTAATTCAACAAAACTTGGGATAGTTTTTTCCTCTAAACTGGAACAAATTCTTAAAATAAACTTCTTTGACAAAGAAACACTTCTTCTTCGTTTTGCTTTAGAAAAAAAAAATTGTGACCATTGCACTTTTTGAATTTGAGTATAAACAAAATCACTGTGACAAAAAAAAAATTCAAATCGAATTTAAAATGCGGCAAACGATTTTGACCCATATCTTCCACAGATCCTTTCTAAAAGAAAAAATCCTTTTGCTTTTATATCCTTCTTCTTGTATTTAATGGAAAGGAAAAAATCATACAAAATTGAATAACACCAGCTGAATAGCTCTGCAAACTGCACTTCATTTCCATAATAAAGGCATATAAGAGAACCTAAGTATATGTATCCACATCTTGACCCGATTTCAAATTGAGTCCTCTCACGTTTCACTCACAGACAAAAAGAGAGCTCTAATGTTGTAGGAGTAGATAGTATAGATATGTGGTTCTTATCCAGAGACTCAAAACCACTTTGAAGAAAATGTGCCTTTCAATTGGCCTTCTAACATATTTGTATGAAACTCATAAATGTGCAAACAAAAATATACTTAACTTGGCTCCCCTGTTATATGTGGTTATCTTTCTCCTCCTTTTCTATTTGAAAGTGGGTTTGTTTGAGAGGAGAGTGGAAGAAAAAGAAAAAAAAAAACAACAAAAAAATAGAATATGTTTAAATGCATCCTGTACTTTTTTATGCATACGGAATGCATCCTGAAAGGAAGCGGATATTCGCTTAAGCTGGAAAAATATTTGCGCTCCGATGAATCCCATTCGATAAATATTGTTCTATCCCCCGTCAAAAGGATCGACACGAAACATTATAGTATAGATATACACCAACACCCGTCGTGTACCATATAGCAAAAGGACGAAGGACGAAAGGACTCCTTCCCTGGCTACCAAGCAAACCAAACCATCATGTGCAACAAATACCACTTCGATGCAGTTAAGTACGTCTACATGCAATATGCATGCATGCCAAACAACAGGATGTGCAAAAAAAAAGTCCTTTTTTTTTTAATTTCCTGAATCGCTGAAGGCGATTGCCTTGGATGATCTCAAAAAAACAAAAAAAAACTTCAATCTTATGGAAACTACATGGGATCTGCTGCTGCTACTCTCTAGCTGGTGTATTTAGATAAAGAAAAAGGAGCAATATCCAAAGGGAATAGTGGACAACAAATATTTAGGACAGAATCCTTTTGGGAACAGGATGTGGTTGTTCTCATGGTTATGGGTGATGTTTACTTCAATTTTTGTGATGCAAACAAGAAAATATACAAAAACAAAAAAAAAAGGACAAAGGATAAAGTCAGGATGTTATGATGCTGATGGATATAATGGATGAATCTATAAGACCACCACCACCACACATATGTCCTCTTATCGAAAGAGCGAATATACATAAGCTATTCGAGCGCGCTATGCTCTTGGGACGTGTTTAAGCTTTTAGTTCATCCTAGATATATGCAATGCATGCTCATATGTTGAGGATATCCTGAGACAAGAACGGATTTTTTTTTTCTGCAGCTTGGATTGTTCTATGAATTTTTAAAAGATTCATGAGGCTAAATATGTTTGCTTCTTTTTTTTTTTGTAGTAGAAAAAAAGTCTTTTGGGAGAAGAGAGGTAATCAAGAACGTCTTGTTATCTTGTGACGATTATCCGATTTATAGGACGTGTTTACCTCTCATGAATGTGTGATTGAGATTAGAATTAGGTTGTGTCACCTAGACGATGCAGGTAAGAAGAACAAAAACTACAAAAAAAAAAAAGATTAAAGAAGAGGACTTTTATAGAAAATTGCAAGAATTCTAAAAGAAAATTATGAAAGTGAACATGTATGTTCCCCCATAACTTCGTAACCCCTTATAAGAAATTGACAAATGAGTTATCGTTAAAAGCGACTTGTTCATCTGCTGGTTAAAGGCTATAAAATATTTTCCAAGATGGCGTTTTCTAGATTCAAAAATTATTATTCTTTCCAATTTAAATTTTTAATTGATTTTTGAATTTATTTCTTTTGTTTAAAATTATTTTGGAATTTAATTCAGACTCGCTGAAATTAGAAATACAATTTTCAATTCATGAATTTCATCTCAAGATGGCGCAATATTATAGAAATTTATATAGCTTATAACCAGCGGGCAAGCAAGACGCTTCTAACGATACCTTATCTGTCAAATTACGATAAGCAGTTTTGAAGTTATGATGGAACATACGTAAATTCCACTTATGTCAGTATGTATGTTCCCTCATTACTTCTAAGCTACTTATCATAATTTGACAAATGAGATATCGTTAGAAGCGTCTTGCTTGTCCGCTGGTTATAAGCTGTAAGAAATTTTCCAATATGGCTCCATTTTTAGTTAAAAATCATGAATTATCCGGTTTTCTAATTTTTAAATCTACCTATATTTTTCCTTAAACTATTTTAAGGTTAAAGCTTATAACTACCGGAAAAATAAGACGCTTCTACAGATGCATAATTTGTCCAATTATAATAAGTAGTTTCGAAGTTATGATGGAACATACAAGCTCAAAATGATTAAACGTTATAAAAACTGAACTTTCGTTCAGAATAGCTTAAAGTTGAATAAACAAAGGACTTTTCACTCTGTCAAACAATGAATCACCTTCATTTTTCATTCAACTTCTGTTTCGAATAACTTTTTTTTATCATTTTGAATGAATGAAAAAAACAAAACAAATTAAAAAATTTTCTTCGAAAACTATTTGTTTCACTCTTGATTTCTCCTTAAGTTTTTTTTTTTCGTTTTTCTGTCAGTATTTTAATTGAATTAAAGACCAACAGTAAAACTCATTAAAACTGATTATTTTCTAATCGTTCTTCTCGAACTTTACTTGGCACAAAAGTTACAATCTTCAGTTTCAGTTTTGTATCGTGATTCAGCAGGATAACGCTTTTGTAAGAGATTGATGGTTTTTTTTTTTGTCGTCTCCTTTCTGTCTTTGCTCTTCTAAGGGAAACAAAAGTCGACAATTTCTTGACAAAAAAAAAAAGAAGACAACAACAACAAAAGTTACAAAAATGAAAGAAAGAACAAAAAAAAAAACGGTTCTTAAATGTAAATGAGAATAAAGCAGGTACCTACTTCCGGTCTAGTCACCATTGCATGGCACTTTTCCTCAGAATTTTTTGTTTTTCTTGTTGTATAGTTCTTTTTGTATATTTGTTTCACTTTTTTTTAATACTCTCTTATCAGTTTCTCTTCATCAACATTCAACGCGAGAAATCCATCCGCGTTGCCTTCGAAATGAAGGACTTCTATTTATTTAAGTGAATAATGAATTTCAAGTAGAAAACGACAACAAACTGTGAACTAAGTGTCGTCCTCTTTGGAGCTTGAAGCTTGGACGTTCTTTTATAATAGGTTGAGTCTTTCTCTACCATCATCGTCGTTGTCGGTTTCGTCCTTTTTTTTTTTTTTTTGTGTAATTAATTGGATTTGGATAATAATTCGCTGTGAGGATTGATGGTTGACTCAAGTTACTCGGGAAAGCCTCTATCATTTGTCATCTCAACACAGCAGGTACCGCAATAAGTCAGTTGTCAGTGTGTAGGGAAACTTTTTGAAAATGTAGTCCACCATGCAGCACCAAGAGATGCTAATGGTTAAGAGGGTTTTCCACTCTGCAGGAGAAGAAGAGACAAAACCCCCCATGGCTTGACACGACGATGACGATGAGTTGAAAATGACAAAATACAGAAAAAAAAAGTAAACAGAAAATAAATGAATACAACACAAAATAGAATAACAGTCCGTGACAGCTTAGGCAACATAAGCCGACGTTAATGGAAATTCTAAGGGAGAGCCACCACCACCACCACTAACTTTTTTCGACCTAGTTCCTGGTGGAATGGTAAAAAGGGAGGCCCGCTACAATGATTTTTTGAATTCTATTTAAGCCTATATACAAAATGGTGGGCGGAAGAATGAATTACAATAAGATTAACGCTGATAAGAGCGATCGTATGCCTTGAATTTTATCTACAATCTGACAAGAACAGTGTGAATGAGTGAAAGATAATTTTATTCAATTTTCACTTCAAAAAACAAGGTGTATCGAATTACAATTACATTTTTGGTGGGGTGGTAATTTTCTTTGTAACAAATTTTGGACTTTTGTCAAGAACATGTTTGAATGACACTTTGTCAAGTAATTTTTCTGGGACCTCGTTTGCAAATTAGAACTTAGAGATTTCACAATTTTTTTTTTTTTGATATCTGTTCCGGTTTTTTTTTTTTTTGGTAAGCTGAATACGCAAAATAACAAGTTCTTAAATATTTATTTACTTCCAAACCATGTTGCTCTTCATTAAAATTGATATTTAAACCCGCCAAACCACTTGCTTATAAGTGCTTACAAGTTATTTGCGCAAAAAATTGTTCTTCAGCGGGCATTTACACCCGCATGACATTGTCTTTTTATTGGAAAGTCTAAATAATAACTGAGCAAAATGCTTGCTTATCTACTCTACACTCTACACCCAAATCCAAATTTGATCCTGCTTAGTTGTTTTTATAAGTGCTTATAAGCTGAATGTGCAAAAATGAGCTCTACAATTTTCATTTACATCTTTAATTTTTCATTTTTTTACAAGCTAATCAAAATTTTCATTTGGACTCGGAATAACCCTTGCTTATAAATGCTTACAAAGTATATAAAAAAAAAAAAATAAAACTCTCAAAATAAAATAGATTTTGACTGAAAAATGTAGATGCTTACTTACAAGTGCTTTCAAGCTCAATGTGAACAAAAAAAAAAACAAGATCTACAACTTTTTTTGTTTGTATTTTTTTGTATTATTTGTATTCTAAAAATATTACTAGAGTAATTGCACTAGCAAACAACGAAGTCTACAATGTTGATTTACTTCCCGACTTACTTGTTAAGTCATTTTCTTATAAGTGCTGAATAGCTGAATGCAATACCATTCTCTCAAACATCTTGAATGCTCTTTAAAATACAATTTTTGTAACTTAACCTAAAATAATATAAATTAAAACTGTAAAAAAAACGACTTAAAAGTTTTTCTTATTCACGTTGCTTACAAGGCTTTGGGGCTAGTTTTTATGTTCCTAGTTTCATCCAAATTTGGTTTTTTTTCGAGGGCAGTGCACTTTAGTGGTTATATGCAAGCCTCTCAAAATGTATTCAAAAGTAATGCAACAGTTCCTTTTAAACTACAACTTAAACCAAAATGCATCCCCTACCTTGAATAAGGTCCCTTTTCGTATAAAACTTATAACATGCTATATAATTTTACAAAGCTTATAACCAGCGGGCAATCTATACGCTCCTAACGCTAGATTATTTGTCAAATTATGATAATCAGTTTAGAAGTTATAAGGGAACATTATTCTTTCTGACCTACCGGTTTTTAACTGATGTAAAGAACTTTACAAAAAATGCGGTCTTCAAAATTTAATTTGTCTTATATTGCTCAACAAGTTCACTCATCGTATCTTACTTGTTAAATCGAATTTTATCATGTGTCCATGTATGATCCGCCATAACTTCTCAAACACTTGTCATAATTTGATAATTGAGCTGTTATTGGCTATAAAGTTCAAGATATTTAATGCCTGGCTTTCATCAATCGGAAAATACGGTCTTATGGGTGGTTCGACCTTCTAAAGATTGCCAGTTTCCTATGGATTCTTAATTTAGAGAGCCTAGTGCTACATTTCACTAAATTATGAGCTGTTGAAATATTTTTCTGTACCCCTTTTTTGGACCGTCACAGACGACTTCGGACTATTTCATTAATATTTCCCATTCCATAGAAACCTACAAAGGAAGAAAAAAAACGCCAGAGATAACTTTACATCTGGTATTTTTAATCAGAATATAGTTAAATTTACCAGATATCAGTTAAATATACAAGAAACATAGTTAAATATACCAGAAGTAGGTAAAGTTATCACTGCGTTATTTTCCCTCTTTGTAGGTTTCTATTTGCAGATGTCTCTGTACCTTCTGTAAAGCTTTATAGAAGTAAAATAGAAATGAAAATGTCCCTGGCGCAAGAATTTAAAAATTTTATTCACTTAAAAACAACAATTATTTTAATGACAACAAAAATATAGCTCATGTTTCAACAAAGTACTCATCATCTTCGATCAGGGTACGAATGAATCTAAGCTTCAATGACTAAATATTCTTTCATCTTTGGTCTCATTTTCATCTTACATTTATTATTGCTATTAGTTGACTTCTTCAAAAAATGTCCATTATTATCTGCGATTCATTTTAATACCATGAGATTTTTCATTTCAATACTCGTTGCTGTTTGTTTTTCGACTTTTTCCTCATTTTTCTCAAACCCCAGGTATAAAAAAGCTTCTTTTCTTACCCTCCAGTACTTAACTGGTGCTGCTCTGCCGCCGCGAAAAACTTGATAAATTGTCTAGCATGTCTAAAGGACTTTCATAAGTCAGAATAAATTGAATAACTCTCTAGTTTTCTAGCTTTCTTTTTTTCTCCTTCGTTCTTTTTGGTTTCAAGAAATATTATTTAGTCTTCTCGCAGTTCTATGAGTTATGAGACTCATATTTTGTTTACTTATGAACATTGAATTCCTAAATCTCCTGGTTTTTTTTTTTTGTTCTTCATAGTCGTTATGGGTAGTCTTATTTTTTTTGTTTTGTTCGTTCTTTCTCTAAGGGGGGCTTGAGCTGGAGCTGAAGCAAAAAAAAATAACGACAAACAAAACAAAGAACGAAGAAGAAGGAAAAAAAAAGCACAAAAAACATTGCAAACACAGAAACGATCCGGAAATCGTGATAAAAAATAATTTCCTAGGATTTTCAAGTTTGTAAATACACAAATGTATCTTTCCGAAGGCGCATTTTGTGCTCGCGCGGCAATGGCTGTATTTTTTTTTTTTTTTTTTTTTTTGGAAGCACTCACTCAAGGAAAGGAAATTTTGGTGGGAGATTACATGAATGGGGTTTGAGGGTGTTTGTGCAAAATATATAAATATTTTCAAAAGCCTTTTCACATCTTTCTCGCTTGACTCACGCCCGCCGTCGAATGAAAAACCATCGCCACGAAACCTCTAGCCAGTTCGTTGTAAGTTGGTATATAGTCAAGGATGAGTTGGACGAAGTAATTAAATCCTTAAATATTTCTAGGCACACACACACTCACTCACACTGAAGTAAACATTCAAAATATTTGTATCTTTATGGCCAAATGTGAGGTTTTTCCAGTTGGCCGGAAACGAGTTGGTCTGTTTGGTCGGATGGTTTTGGTTATAATTTTTAAGAGCAAAAGAATTTATGATGCCCAGTGCGAGTACCCTCTCTACCTATAATGTATAATGGCCGTTGGTAAAGTAATGGTGGAAGAGGGAGGGGGTGAGGAGGGGGGAGGGGAGCCTATACAAATGAGGTAAGCTGCTTATATCGAAATGGAATATTAATTTCTGTTGAATTTTTGTTTGTGAAAAGGCTTTTCGACAATTGCACATAATTGAATGGAGGGAGAGCGTGATGTTTTATTTTATATTTTTTTTTTTGTTTGTTGTTGTTGTAAAGTGTTGAGGAGGGTGGGGGATGGATTTTGAAAGCTGTGCTCCCTTTTCAGAGGCGTGAAAGAAAGATAGACGACCAAGTCTTATAATTGAAGAACAAATTTTTGGATAAGGTATTCATGATGGGGGAGCATCAGGAAGTAATGGATGGGGGAGATGCTTTTAAACAAATTCAAAGCCTTTTAAGTTAAGTGTTTAGGTTTTACTTTTAGTGTTGCCATAATTGCAGGGAGATTTTGATTTGTTTGATGGAGCCAAACAAAACTTTAATGCAGATAATTTGTTTTTGAAAAACTTTACTGAAACTAGAATAAAATTAGGTTTTTAGTATTACTTTACAGTGATTTGACATTTTTTTTCTAAGACCTGTGCCATCAAGTTCTCTTTGTGAGTGTTAAACACTCGTTCAAAGAAAAAACGAATTTTGGATAGTGTTTAACACGTAAGCACTTATAAGCAACAAACTTGTTCAGTTAAAACTTAGTTTTTTGTATAAAAATGACCAAATCAGGACCAATTGAGGTTATAAGCACTTATAAGCAGCTATCTTCTTAAGTTAAAATTTAGTTTTTGCGTAAAAATGACAAAGTCAGGATGAATTGAGCTTATAAGCACTTATAAGCAACAACCTTGTAAACTTTAAATTTAGTTTTTCCACAAAAACGACATAACCAGGACAAATCGAGATTGTAAGCAACTAGCTTGTTCAGTTAAAATTTTGTTTTTGAATAAAAATGACAAAGTCAGAATAAATTTAGCTTATAAGCCCTTGTAAGCAACAAGCTTGCTCACTTTAAATTTAGTTTTTCCATACAAATGATAAAGTCCGGATATAAATAACAGATTTAAAATTTATTTTGTTTGCGTTAACAAATTGTAACCACTTATAAGCAATCGTTTTGTTTAAATATCAATTTGGATAAAGAGTGAGAGTTACTGGATACATGAGAACGTTTTTTTGCATTCAGCTTGTAAGCATTTATAAGCAAGCATCTGATCACGAATTTCCTGTAGAGACGAAGTAAAGGAGTTAATGAGAGCAAAAAAAAAATAGTTTTTTTTTTTTGTGTAAAAGTCAAAATATGGAGCAATATTTAGTTTTTGCATAAAAATGACAAAGTCAGAACATATTTACCTTATAAACACTTATAAGCAACTAGCCTGTTCAGTTTAAATTTACTTTTTCTTAAAAATCACAGATTGAGATTAAAATCTAGTTGCTTGTTTAGTTAAAATTTAGTTTTTAAACAATAAAATTATTTTGTTTGCATTAACAAATTGTAAGCACTTATTAGCAAGCAATTGGTTGGGTTTAATTATCAATTTTTATACAGAGTGACAGTTTTTGGAAACAAGTGAACGTTTTTTTGTTCATTCAGCTTGTAAGCATTTATAAGTAAGCATCTGATCACGAAGTAAAGGAGTGAATGAGAGCTTAAAAAAAAAACTTGTCGTTTGTTTTTTTGTTTTTAAACAAAATATGGAGCAATATTTCGTTTTTGCATAAACATGACAAATTCATATAATGACATAATGAGCTTATAAGCACTTATAAGCAACTAGCTTGCTCAGTCCGAATTTAGTTTTTCCATAAAAAATGACTTAGTCAGGACAAATTGAGATTATAAGCAACTAGCTTGTTTAGTTAAAATATATTTTTTGCATGGTAAATTTATTTTGTTTGCGTTAAAAGCGTTTTGTTGAGTTTAAATATTAATTTTGATACAGAGTGACAGTTTCTGGATATAAGTGAAGGTCTTTTTGTGAATTCAGCTTGTAAGCATTTGTAAGCAAGCATCTGACCACGTTCAAATTAAGATTTTCTTGTAGAGACAAAGTTAAGGACTAAAGAACTGAAGTCATGAGCATTAATAGGCAACCCTATTGTTCAAAATTATAATAAAATACGAAAATACACAAATATTTTCACCTGAAAAGACAACAACTTGGAATAATTTTCTTCTTCCCTGTAGCTATTTATTTTATTCAATTTGACAGAAAAAAATACATTTTCTATGATGGCATTTGCTAAATTTCCCTAACAGACATCCCACTTACAATGAACCTACTTAATTAATTTATTTTAATTTTTTCAACTTTGTTAACTTAGCATTTGCATTTCTTTTTATTTTTATTTTGAAGAAAGAAGAACAATTTGCATTAAAAAAATATTCTATTACCACCTTAAGAAATAGATACAAACTTTTCTTTTTTGTTTTTCCTTTTAGTCAAAAACCTGTACATATTCAAATATTTCGAACAAACCTTTATAATATGTAAATCATATTTCTGTATACAACAAAAAGGGTTAATATTATTCCTAAAAACCTAAATAAACTTCCGCTCTCATAAACATAGACCCCCTTTACCCACTTTGTATAAATATTGATGGAAATTATGTGATTTTGCTTTTGTTGAGGGCTCTTCAAAATTGTTTGAATTCAGCAAATGCTTACAAACTTTGCCACCTTTTAGGAACGTACAATGAACATATATAATTCCGGAAGCTTAAACTTTATTGTCAACCATCAATAAACTTGCCTAAGCAAACAACACGTGTAAATATCTCCTCAAAGTATACACAGACACAAAACAAGGGTGTGTGTCTTCTTATAGACCTCATTCCATCCTCAAACCTCCTGAATTCTTAACTAATTACACTCTCGGTTTCAGAATAACAACCCCAACTCTCTCCTCTTGGTTGATTTCTTCGTCACTATATTATGCTGAACCCTTGACTCACAGGGATTTTAATTCCGATGCCTAAATATAAGATTATCAAAAAAAAAAAAAGAGTCCTTTTTTCACCCCCGAAATAATTTCAGCGCCCTTATATCCTACATCTACACAGTTCTATGACAACGAACGTCATCGACCATCGTCGTCAACGAAAAACAAATCCTTACGCATAATAAAATGACATAAACAGGATAATTTTACCGGTCGGTGGGCATTCGTTGATTTTGTTTCTTCCTTGTATCCTGCTGCTGCTGCCAGCCAACCCTCACCTAGTGTGCAGGATATTTAAATTTACTAATAATTTCAAAACTCTTGTCCTTGTTGGTTTATTAGAAAGGATCTACCCTTTGGATCTTTGAATGGAAAATGCCGACATTTTTTTGTTATTTGAGGATGAGTCCTGGTGGTAACTTTTAGTTCCGTCGTCGTCCTTGTGATATGCGTGTGAAGTTTTGGTTAGTTTCCTGGCTGTATTTGGCGCCGTGGTGCGTGTCCTTTTCTCTATGTAATACAAACATTTACACGTTTCTTCAATTTTCCTATATGAAAATGATATTTTCCTTATACCACCCTGATATGTGAATATCCTTCAATTCAAAATGTCATTTGCAGGGTTAACGAAGAAATGGCAAATGCAACACCGGGGAATTCCATTTCCCTTTCTCATTTCGAGAGAAAAAAAATAAAAATAAAAAAAAATTGTTGTTGATATGGAAAAACATTAAACATCAACTAAACAAGGATATTCCAATAGAAACGGGAAAATGAAGAAAGAATGCGGACCTAAACAAATACAGAGGCAATATGCTACCGCGGAGCAGCGCAGCGGCGAGGGTGTTGTAGCGCATTTTAATGTAAATTTTTTAGCTTGGAAAATCCCTTAGGGAGGGTTGTAGTATGTGTGGAATGAAATTACAGCTCGATGCCTTTTTTGGTTCAAGTTTCAAACTGATGATGGCGGCGACAACGAAAACAACGACGTTTTGACGATTTAAAATTGCATTAAGAATAGCGAGATGTTTGTTTGCATAACTGGTCTAATAATCCGTGAATCGATGGAATAATCATTTAGCCTATACAAACACAGACACACACAAGTCTTGTATAGTAGGAAAGTTAAAAGGGGTGTTATAGAGAATAATGATGGCTTTGGAATGTGTTTGCGTAAGGATGCAGGAAATTACTTTTTTAACGAGAGAGATACTCGAACCAATGGCAAGTGCAGGTGTTTTTTTTTTCATCAGGCAAATGACACAGCAGGATATTAATGATTTGGCAATTGGGGTAGAAAATTTGTGATTTTTGATGGTCTTTTTTTGGGAGATTTTTTTATGTAATTTGGATTAAGTCAAAATTAATGGTTTCTCAAATTTATAAAAAAAAAGCTTCTCTGTCAATATACGACAGAAAAAAAGAGTTAATAAGGAATATGAAACTGGACTTAAAACCTTGTAAGCAACTTCTTTTCGAACTTAAGTTTAGTCTGAATGAATCAAAATTAGGCTTTGAAAGTCCATTTTTACAATTTTATTTTATATTTATTTTTAAAGTTGAAAAGCATGAATTTAAATTAACAATTTAGGTGTTTTAGAGAGTGGTTTTGCTATGCATTCAGCTATTAAGCACTTATAAGCAAAATTTATATTTTTTATAAATTTATTTCGTATTAAAATTAAATATTTAAAATGTACTTAAATGAATGTTGTAGAGCATGTTTTTTTTCACGTTGAGCTTGAAAGCACTTATAAGCATCTAGCTGTTTAAGTTAAAATATAGTTTATGTTGAAGAGTTTGTTTTGTTTTTTACATACACCTTGTAAGCACTTGTAAGCAAGCATTTTTTAAAGTTTAAATATCAATTTTGATGAACAATGACAAGGTTTAGAAGTAAATGAAAGTTATATAGCTGTTTTCAATGAATAAAGCTTGTAAGCAAATAGTAATTATGTGTCTTTAAAAAAAAAAATGATAAAATTAGAATGTAAATAAATGTTGTAGAGGTTTTTTTTGGCATTCAGCTAATAAGCACTTATAAGCAATAACTGGTAACGTTCAAATATTTAGATTGCTGTAGAGTGACGAATTTGGAGAGTACATGAAACTTGTACATGAGAGTACATGAAGTTTGAACATGTACATGAAGCTTGTAATTTTGTAAGCAAGCATTTCAATAAAAAGGATAATGTTGGGATGTCAATTAAAGTTGTAGAGCTTGTTATAACGCATTCGGTTTGTAAGCTATTGTAAGTAATCATCTTTTCAATTTCCAAATTAGATTTTCTTAAATATACCATGAGTAAATGAACGTTGTAGAACTTGTTTTCTTAAGTTTTAAGCTTGAGATCACTTATAAGCAAACACTTTATACACTAAGTATTAAAATTTTTACCAAAATAACAATGATCAGGGAGCTTGTTTTTTGTATATTCGCTTTGTAAGCGTAAAACAGCGGCTTTTCAACTTCAGATTTGGCTGAAGAGTTACATATACCTACGGGCAAAAAAATGAAAGTTATATAGCTTGTTTTAGGGTACTTCTCTTGTGAGCCAGCGTTTTAGCTCAGTAAAAACTGAGTTTTTTCAATATAAAACCTTTTGCATGTCTGGTAAACACTTAAAATCAAGTTTGGTGTCGAATTCAAACTCAAATTATGGTAAATACCGACAAGGTAAGTAATTGGCTCAAGTAGCATAGTCAGAACTTATTAATCCTTTTTTATGTGTTTTTTTTTTTTTTTTTTTTTGTCAATAGCGCTTGTAAGCACTTGTAAGCATGAATCTTTTTGAATTTTGTATAATGTCCGCATATGTATTTTGACACCACAAAACCAATCAGTTAAGTATCAACATTAAAAATTTAATGCAAATTATAAAGTCAAATTTAAATAAACTCCATAAAAATTTTTTAAAAAATTAAATAAATTTAACCAAAAAAAATATCTTTTCATTTGTTATCATTGTGCAATTTAATAAAATTTTATTATTATTTTTCAATTTATTCCTCAGTTATTATTAAATAATAAATATGCCTGTCCAAATTTACCAAATTACCTGATTTAAACAAAAAATACAAAAACAAATAAAATCCCAGGCGAATACATGTTGATTTTGAATGATGAGATTGAACATGGGTGTGAGTGCATAAAGCATAATAATAAAAGGTAAACAATAAAACCTACCCGTATCATCTACTTTTTTATCATTTACAAAAGCAATGCACTCAATTACACCAAATAAAATCTCATTATTTTAATTTGTTTCATTTCAGTTAATTTTTTTTTTGTTTTTTTTTTTTTTTTGTATTCAATTTTATTTTGTTCGATACAAAATAACAATACAAATTTTTTTGTGTATTGAATAAAAATTAAACAAAAAAATAAAAACAAATAAAAATGTATATAAATTTCATTTTCCAAACGAAATGTGCACATGATCAAATTTAAATAAACAACCAACAACAAAAAAAAAAAAAAAACATGAAATGCAAATATGCACAGCGAGGTATATGGAAATAAAAAATTAAACACACATATATTCAGCATAAGCGTATTAAAATCCGTTTCCCAGGGAACTTGATGAAAATAAAATCAAAAAAAAAAAAAACAAAAAATTAAAACACATATTCACACATGAAAATCATCATCATGAGAAGAGCAAAGAGGATATAACTACAGAAGAGATAAATATACAAAAAAAAAAAGGAGTTGAAGTACCTACAAATACGAAAAACAATAATGAAAATTGCATTCACGGTTTCCAGGACGATTCCGTCTATTTTTGAGTTGAAAATAATTTATTATATGAAAGCTGTTTTCCTTTTTTTTTTGCTTTGTCTTTGGTCTTTGTAGATATTTCACATTTTACTAGTTTTTTTTTTCTGTGTATGTTGTTGCAACATCAAACAAACGATAAGAGCACGAACACTCGTTTGGGGATTTAAGGACACAACAGGATACACGAATGATAAAAGGATAGTTGGAAACCAGCTCTAGGTATTGACGACAAAAAAAAAAACAAAAAAAAAAAACAAATGAAACAGCCAACAGAAGATATTAAAATTTGTATAGCCATGGACAGCGCAGAACTTAGCCAAAAAAAAAAAAAACAATTGTTTATTTAAAATTATATCAGGGGCGGAATTAGAGAGCGGTTAGGGAATTAGGAATCCCTTGAGAATTTTAGGACATGAATGGGCTTTCATGTTTTTGTATATTTAATAACATAATGTTGCTTTTGTTAGTAAACAAAAAATCGATATAAAATACTTTAAGAGCAAATTCATTTATGTATCACAAACATTAGCAAACATATTTTTTTTCAACTTTTGTAAGCACTTGTAAGCAGCCATTTTTTCGAAACTTAATTTGAATTTTGTTCTAGAGTAAAGAATCCCGGAAGTTATTGCATGATTTAGAGCCAGGTTTTTTGTGTATTCAACTTGTAAGCACTTATAAGCAAGTGTCTTGTCGGACTCAAATTTAAATTTCGTTATGCAATTACGATAACAGATGGCAAAAGAACTTTTTAAAGCTTGACTTTTTGAATATGCTTTTAAGCACTAATGAAAAAGTGTATTTTCAAACTAAAATTAAGCAAATTAAGGCTATAATTTGAAGTTTAATAGCAATTAATAGCAATCTGTTTTTAAGCACTTGTAAGCAAGTGTCTTGTCAAATTAAAACAATGATATTGATATACTGTTGTAAAGTTTAGATGTAAATGAAATTTATAGTTTTTTTTAGTATTCAACTAGTAAGCACATTGTAAGCAAGTTGCTTCCAGAGTTTATTTGAACTGATACAAAAATTTGCAGTTGCTTTTTGGGACATATTAATCTTCCTTTAACTTGAAAACAAGTTTATAAAATTTAAATTACATTAAAAAAAAAAAAAGTCATTTATAAGGTTTCAATTTCGGAAAAAATTATGAATAATTTGAGCCAACAAAAAAGTTGTAAAAGTTGATGTTTTTTTTATAAAACGCCTGATTTTTTTACGATAAATCCTTTTTCAACAATGATTTGAAGAGCCAAAACTACTCATCACTCCGTCTCATCCTTTTTTACAATAAACCCATTGACAATCTGACAACTTTACTTTCACACACACAGAATGCATTATTTAAAAGCAACTCTCAAGTGTGCAACTGAAGCATACTTACAACAGTTTTTTCTTTTGTTTTTTACTTGTTTCCGACAACAACAAAAAAAGAGGAAAATTAAAAGAGTTAAGTTCCGTGCGCACCTACGATAAAAAAGAAATAAAAATAAAAAACTGATACACAATAAACGAGCAAAATAAATCCTCCTTCCCTATAATCCTCACTCCAATTTATATTTTCCTCAGACAATTCTGAGAAAAAGCCTTTCAAAAAAGAAAAACAACAACAACAATTCTGAAAAACACTGTAAAAGGATTAACAAACAAAAAAAAAGGAAATAAAAAAAAAGAATATTCACAAATTACTCCCGAAGGACAACCACAGCGAATCATAAATTTTCCGCGCAAATATACACGATGATGTTAAAATAATGGGCCTCTCTGTCGGCAACATCCTCCTGATGGCGTTTCAGTTGTGTTGTGCTGTGCTTGTGCAATGTCCTTGCACAATATGAAAGTTGGTATATGCATGCTGAAGCTGATGCATATGCCGCTTGGTGGCGCATATTGTTTTTTGTATTTTTTCAAGTTTGTATAGTTCCTCATTTCTTTTTATTCCAGAATGACGGATGCATCCTTTCTTTTATCCTGATGAGGAGTAATAATTTTCACCATTGAAAAGACCAACCTGAATTTTTTTAATTTTTTTTTTTGTTAACAATTTTATAAAGGAACGTTCTTGAAGGCTGGATAAAACTATTGTTGAAATTTTATTGTTGAAGAATGGTAACAGTGGGTGGTGCTTTTTATAGATACACTTGGGTATTTTAATTATTCATAATCAGGGGGCTTACAATAAACGTTTAAAAGGATGAAGGTACTTAAAACTTATATAAAAGAAAATCCTAAAACGAATTATTTAAGACTTACCTTTTTTTTAATATTCTTAAATTTTAAAGAAATAAATTGCACTTACCTGGAAAGAAAAAGAAAAAATAATTAAATTAATTTAAGGTGTGAAAAATTAAAGAATAGAGTTACATCATTGGTATGTATTTTTTAGACATTTTCAAGAAAAAAAAATTTTCAACTTTTGTAAGCACTTGTAAGCAGTCAAGTTTTCCAAACTTAATTTAGGTTTTGTTTCAGAGTAAGAACGTCCGAATCCAAAAACAATTGTCTTGAGCCTTGAACATTAAAAAAAAAAGTCTTTTTTGCGGATATTGACATAACACCAAATATTTTCAATGCATTTGTTTGGTTGTTAAACTGAAAGCCATTTACTTATGATAAAATTATTTAAAAAACGCAGAATAGTAAACCAAAGTCACTCTTTTCTATCCTATCCGTGACAGAAGAAAAGACACTGGCAAAAAGACACTTACGCCTAAAAATACGTTTTCTCAAAACCGGGAGGCTTTTTACCGTTTTCTGAGGTCATTCCGACGAATCTCACAATTAGATCACTTGTGTGTTATAATCTCTTCGATATCAAGACTATAACAACGTGGATTAGAGCAAAAAGGAGAGGAATGTAAAAATAAAGTTTGCTGCTCAGTTCTTTTGTTTAGAAGAAGGTAATTTAGTATGATTTTTAAAAAATCACCTTATTATCTATTTTCAATCTTCAATCATGTATAATATAAGATAAAATTAAAATATTGTTGAATTCAACGTAAATTTGATTGCAAAATAAATATCAAAACTCTCACAAAACACAGTTAACCCTAATTCGACAACACCGACTTTAATTTTTCGGTAGATATTGTTTCCACCAAATATTCAACACACACTCCAAATTGCATTCTCTTTGCAATATCCTTACAATCCTTGTACGACAAGGTGCAGTAGTACCAGTGTGCAGCATCCAAACATCCATCCAGGACGTAAACGTGATAAAAAAAAAAAAAAAAATAGAGTTCATTAAAATTGTAACTATCGGTAATTTATCAAATGAGAAAGTGAACAATGTTGCCGAAAGGAGGAGTAAACTGAAAGAAAAAAAAAATCAAAAAAGGACAACGCAATCACATTTGTTCTCGAAAGAGTTAAAAAACTGCTAAATGAATGTGTTTTTTCTTTTTTCTCGAGAAAATGGTCCTCCGTAGATCATGAAACCAAAGTGCATCAATGACCATGTATAAATTCACTTTTTTTTCCTTTTTTTTTTGTCAATTTCAAGCAAATTAATTTGAAATTGAAGTTTTTTTTTATTCATTCTTTGTTTAAAGATGGAACAAAAGAATGAAAAAACCCTACGAGACGAGTATTTGCAAACACACTCCAAAACCAGAATAACAGTAAAAACAAAAAAGAGCTTATATTGATTCAGGATCCATTTTTGTTTGTTGTGTTTTTTGTTGTTGTTTATTGTTTGTTTTTTCAATAAGTTGCCAGTTCGACAATAGCAAAGAGAGAAAAGCAATCGTAAAAAGTGTGTAAATATTCAAAACAAAAACCAGTAGCATGGTTGCCAACGTATAGAAAAAAAAAAAAACAAAGTACAAATATTTTTGTGAGAAAAAATTAAATATTTCACATTTTTTGGGTTAAAAATGTCATTGTTAAAAAACTTACTTTCTAAATTTTTTCTATTAGTAAATTAAAAATTGGTCCCTACTTTACGGAATAATCAAAAATTAAAGTTTTCTACCCAAAAAATTTAGAAACTTCTTAAAATTTGAGAAAAATAAAAAAAAAACTTTTTTTCTGAAAAAAAAAAACACAAGTTGGCAATCATGTTTATAACCAAAATGTGTTAACAAAATGAATTGAATCCAAAGCAAAGATGAGAAACACATGCATGCAGAAAAAAAAAATAGAAAAACCAAAAGAAACACGAATAAAAATCTCCATTGGGTGAATATCCTTTCAGCAAGGATAACAATGTAAACATGACCACACTTTCTTCCTATATCGATAAAAGTATTGAAAGGAAAGAAGAAATTCTATGTCCCATCAATAATGTCAACAATATGTTGTGAGGAACAAAACAATCTCTTTCACTATTATACCTATACCTAGCCCCCAACTCCATTATCTCCCAATAAATGGATAAAATAAAAATCCTTATTCGAATATGGTTTTTTCGTCGTCCGTCTTCTTCGATCTATAAATTAATATCCCTTTCACCTGATATCTTTCACATCGTTTTGTTAAACTTCAATTTTTTTTTTTCGTTATTTTTTTCCTATTCGATTTCTGGTTTGTTTTCTCCTTTTTTTTGTACATTGCAACGGGACATGATTTTTTGTATCCCTGGAGGGTTTCTTTTCTTCTTACTTTCTTTCTATTTTCATATTTTAAGGACCTTTGTTTGCACGAGCTTGTTATTGAGAATAATGCGGGTTTTGATGGCATATCTACAACAAATAATTGAGGGGATTGAGGTAGTGATTGCTGCAGCAGCAAGGACGAAACGACTATAATACTACGCAAAGAGAATAGAAAAATATATATTTTTATGAATTAACATTAAGGCAGTGTGGAAATAAATATTAATTTTTCACATAGAAGAAGAATAAAACAAAAACAAAAAACTTGGGGTGTAGAATTTTTGATGACAAAACAAAAAACAATGGGCAGAAGAGGGTTCATTGTTGTTTTTCTGCTGCTGCTTTTATTGACAAAACTTGATGGAGATTCTATTCAAAAATGTTCCATCTGCGAAATTCTCAGGGATATAAAATGTATGATAACAATAGAAGTTTTGTTTGTTAACCTTCGTCACCTCTCTAAATTACAATCACTTAAGTTTCCAGGAGAAAGTTCTTTTTTTTTTTTTAGGGGGGATGGTTTTTCACTGATACTTTACCATCTGTTCAAGTTTGGTTAACCATGACAGGAACAATTGGTGGTTTTGTGTTTTGTATTGGAAAAGTTAGTTTTATAATTTTAATTTGCCTCAAATTTCTGAGAGATTTGACAACAGGTCAGTAATTTTTTATTTTAAAAATAAAAGAGCATTGCCATTGCCATATAGAGGAAGAAAATATTATTTACTAACAGAATCTACAAGTTAGTTCGACACTTCAACAAGTTTTACTGACAACTGCGTTCAAACTATCCAACCTACACAAAATAATAAAAGTCAAAGCCAGGAATAGAGGAAGCAAAATAAATGGGGTCATACAAGGTTGTATACTGTCACCAGTATTATTTTTTACTCTTTACCAAAAAGGCTATAAATCATTTACTGATAGCCACAGTACGTTAACGATGTTAATTTATCTTTGCAGATTTTAAGAACTCAACGGAACTTTTGTGAAAAATCAATGAGAAAAACAGGCAAAGCGACAGGTGAAATTGTTAAACTTACAAGCAGACTCAGCTAATAAACGGATGATTCCACCAAATCAGCAGACTAATCTGACAAGTCAGCAAACGACCTCAGAAAAAATTCAACAAACAACAGAAAAGACCGACAACTACAAAACTCAATTTGCGATGGTTAAGTAACGAGCAATTCCGACAAAATTGACAAATTGAGTAAGTTTGTTATCGAAAATGTTAGAAATCATATCAGGTCCTGCTGCTCCTGTAAGTAATGTCTTTGATTTTCTCGAGAGTGATAAACTCAGCTTTTAAAAGGATCACTTAATGATTTAATACCTTGTATTGTTTAAAACATCATTGCGAAACCAGGTATGTATTATGAAAAAGTAATCACTTTCAAAAGTTGATTTCTTAAAAAAAAAAAACATTGAATTTATATAAAGCTTCGTTAACATTTTGCATAAAGTCTCAGCAATTTCATCTATAGAAAGCTGTTAAAGAAGTCTTTTCGAACTTTCTACTACATTTTACTTCAAGAATTTCACTTATGAAACTCTTACCAACATTTACTAAGACTTCTAGAAACAAATAAAAAAAAAAAAAACTTTAAAGAAGCTATATGCGAAGTAATAACTTCTTTAAGGGAAACTAACTCTTATTAACAAACTTTTAAATGAATTTCACAAATAAAAAACATATTGAGATAGTTGTAAAGCTTCGATAACAGTCTATATAAGATCTTTCCAGTTTCCATTAGGAAGCTGTTAAGGAAGTCTTTTAGAAGTTGCTTCTTCTTCTTACTTATTGAGGTTTTGCAATTATTTGCTTAGATTTGTTCAAACAATTTAAAAAAGCTATAAGCAAAGTTATAACTTCTATAAGAGAAATACTCTAGACAAAGTTGTATAAAAGATTTATAGAAACTATATCTTGTCAGATTTAAGTTTTTGACGTGATAACGTCTTATAAATCGATGAACCAAGGCAGCCACCACAAAAAAGTGACGCCATTTTCTAGCGTTACACTCTCGCACTTTCGCAGTGCGGCAAAATATTTAAATTCAAAATTAAAAATAAACTATTAGAGATACAAAAATTTCCTAAAGCTTATTTGAAAGATAATAATCTAAAGCCTAATCCAAATGAAGGATTTTTAAAAATTCCGTCATTTAATAGGGTAAACAGGGGTAAAACGGAAAGATGAAATTTGGGCTAAAATCTAAACGCGAAGTCGTAGAGAATTGATTTTTTTTTTTGCGATAGATAGATGAGATTAATTTAAGAATAACTGCATTTAAGACAAAATTCTAAAAAATTTTGAAACTAAGCTATAACGTTTTGTTTGAACGTTGTACACGTGTTATGGCTATGACAAAATGATGATTTTGGGTAAAGGAAATTCAAAAAATCTCATACTTATAGGACATGTAGGCCTTATGCATACATGTGCAAAAACTTGGAATCGTTTAGTGAGTTTTGACTGAATAACGGAAGAAACAAGTTTTTTAAAAACACGTTTTTTGACCGTTTTTAGCCGATTTTCATCGTTTTTTATTTTTATCTTTTTTTTTTCTTTAATAGATACAGGAATAAAGTATATGGAGTAATGATACGACTATATGTGTGCGAAATTTCAATCATTTTCGTAAACACAATTTTGAGATAACGGTAAAATAAAATTTTAGAATTCAACAGGTTATAACTTTTTACGGAGAGCAGATAGAAATTTGATTAAACATTTATGAGCATCCTGATACAATTACCTTTCAATTGGTATATCACACATAACGCTAGACTAACTACAAGCCACACAATGTTAAATCAAGAAACTTGCGAAAAACATCATAGAAATTTAAAAATTGTTTTATTATTTAGAAGAAATATTTGGCTTTTTAATGGTATAATTTTTTTTGTGAGCTTTTAAAAATAAAAAAAATTAATATAATGAGAAAAGAAAAAAGGTATTTTTTTTAGCTTTTTCTTGTAAATTATGATTGTTTGAAATAAATAAACCCTTCAAATGGCTCATTTTAAAAGCACACAACCTGTTTTCTTACGACGTTATCACGTAAAATCATCGTCCGTAAACCGGCTTTACAGACAACCTCTTTTCTATTGCTAACGAAGCTGTTGTGTTTGTTAGGATATCTACACAATAATCATGCTAAATCCTTGTAACTATGTTTTCTGATAGAGGTCTCTATAAATGACGACTATCGGTCATAAGGACTTTTAACTCACACTAATCCATAATACTCGTACTCTAATACTCTGTCGAATAAGAAACCACGATAAAACCAGTAAAATTTCAAAGAACTTGTGAAGCTAAACTCCATGGTTAAATACGATTGTGATAAGAAAAATATCTCAATATTTTCTTCTATTTTATCATTTGTCTCAGACCGATGGGTGTCCTTTACAACAAAACCATGGAACTCTATAACTTCACCATTATCCATTTGCCATCTTGTAAAAACAGCTTACCATGCATTTTTAAACGACCTATTCTCAAGACCGAAAGGCACAATCAATACTCATGCCACATCGCACTCGCACTTTGTCGACTCACTCACTTACCGCCTCACTCAACTTTAGATTGATTGTACCCTAAGGCATTGAAGGCAATTTATCTAATCAGCACCCCACTTTTCTTAGAATAACAGATCTTCGTATATATAACGAGTAAGAACCCAAGAAGAGTGTTTGGAAAAAAATACCCCAATCACTGTAGCTTTGTAAGAACGAACCCTCTTCGAAATGGAAAAACGAACAAGTGAGTTTTGTACATATTTTCACTCCCTTCAAGTGACAGACCGTGTTATTCCACTGATTAAAGTCATTTCATCCAAGAGTGTGCCATTGCACTGGTGCAGTTAGAGCGGTATTATGCATTTTCCAAAAACTCGACATTTTAATCCTTAAACTGGGGTGTCCCTTTCTTTTCTTTCAAAAATTGTCTATATCTACTCGAACACCTTCCTACCCCGCTGTAAACATCAGTGGTTAATTTTTTTTTTTGTTGCTGGATAAATTTAATGTTGCCACGTGGACGTGTCACTGTGTCGTGTAACTTAAACAATCCCCTGTTTTTGTTCATTTTTGTTCTTCGATATCATTGGAAATCCTTCTATATGCGTTCCTTTCCTTCCTTGACGAATTTCGTCGTTTGGCAAGGATATATAAAGTCCTCGCAGCATATAAATTTATATATGAAACACAAAAAACTGACATACGGTATTATGGAGATAAGCTCTGCGACTTTAGCTGGATGATAAATGACCGCAATAAACGCGATAGAAATTATTCCTCGTTATTTTTTTGCTTTTGTTTTGGAAGAAAACGTGTTTATATGGAAAGTATTGGATTGGGGGAGTTACTATTCGAAGAATTTTGACAAAAATCGTTGTCAAGTTATACCTCGTATATACATGAAGTCTTATGTGGTGAGCTGTGAATTTGCATAGTTGGTGTCTAGGGACGTATTATTGTCGAGCGTGTTTGTTGTTTTTTTGGAAACATTTTTCGACAGTAATTTATAAGCCAGTGAAAAAGTTTCAAATTTCAAGACTTGATTGAAGTTAGAAGGGAAAAAATGAGCTTGTTAAAAAAGACAAAATGGTATAATAATTTTGGGAAATGAGTAAATTACAAAACAAACTGAGTGTTTTGTAAAGTCATTTATTTCTTTTTGTGTTTGGGGGTGGCTTTAAGGTAGTATTTTAAATTAGCCACTTGGGTCTAGGATGAAGTTATAAAACTTCAATTTGAAAGCTCCAGTAGATCATTATTTTATAGATTTGCAATATTAGTACAGGTAAAATAGTACATAAAATCAAGAAATAAAAAAAAAATTTTTACACTCATGAAACTTTCACCAAAATTTTTTTTATGAAAACTCTTTATTCTTGCTTTCTATCCCAAAATCAATGTTTTTACCAAATTTCATTAGGGTGACCCATCATTTTTGTTTTCACTCAAAAAAAAACACCCTGTTAACCATGATATTTTTATAGACACTTAAGATTCTTATTTCTTATTTTAAAAGTAACATAATTGCTAAATTTCAATAGGGTACCACTAATATTACTCTAGTATTTCACACTTTTTCAAATATACCCATATTTTCTTTACTTCTAAAAAAACACCCTTTCATATAAAATTTTTTTATAGACTTACATTATTCGTAGTTCCCATGGGAAAGAGAACATATTTAATGAATTTCGTAAGGGTACCATTTATACCATTGATTTTATCCGACTTATCGCGGATTTTTCCCTATTTCCCAAAAAAAACACCCTTTAACCTAAAATATTTGTATAGACTTTTTAAGTTCTTGCTTTCTGTTATAAATGAAACGTTTTTACCAATTTTCATTGGTGTAACAATTTTTTTCCCAGTTTTTGTGGTACTAATTCCGAATTTCATCATTTCTTGAAAAAAAAAAAAAAAACACCCTTTCACTCAAAATAGTTTTTTACTTTTTATAGATTCTTAATTTTTATACCAACCAAAACTATTTCACCAAGTTTTAAAAATTAATAAAACATAAGTTAGCTGTTATGATACCTTTCTCACACACAACTTAACCTATCAAAAAAACACCCTTTCACCCAAAATATTTTTAAAAACTTTATGAATCCTTTGTCCCTGTTTTATCTTAAACCTTAATCCAAAATTTTGTGAGTGTAGCATGTTTTTCACATGGATTTCGGTTATATTTTTTATGAGGTCAAAAAACAAGCACCCTGGTTTTTAATCGGAAATAACTTTTCTTAGAGCAATTGTATTGACTTTACTTTTATGTCATTAGATTCAGCATCAAAAAATACCCTGAAAACATGTGTCATATGATGATATTCAACAAACAATTTTTTTCAGTATATTTTTGACCTTTAGCTCCTCCCTCTTGTCCGCGAAAAGACACCCTTCCAACCAACTTTTTTTTATAGACTTTTTTTGTACTTGGTTCTTATCCCCTTTTTGCCAAGTTTCATGAGTGTAACAATTTTTTTTTTTTTATAAATGCCTATTTTACCTGTACTAAATTGTACAATATTTTATCTGAAACATTTTGTTTACGTTGCAGGAGTGAAACCTATGAATTCTCTCAGAATAATAGTTTGCAACGATTTACATTTTCCTTTTTTATCTTTTTTATCAAATTTTATGCTTTGTTGGTTTATAATTCACACTCACTAATATCAAACATGTTGTAATAGTGATAAGGGTTTAATCAATCGACAAAAATTATAGAACTACTTAAGAACCGAAATCCAGATTTCTGCCATTAAAAAGCAGCTTGGCACTTACCTAATTTGGTAAAAAGGTAAAGAGTCTCAGAAAGAAAAAAAAAAAAAAAAGAATTATGAACTTAGCGAAATTACCATTACTAGCAGAATGCAATATACATTTTTATAATTTTATTTCGCTAAATTCATATCAACTTAGCGAAACAGAAAAAACAACAAAAAAAATATTTAATAAATTAAAGGAAACATTACTTTGATTTGAGGAAATAGCTATAGGTGATTCGCTAACTTAATATGAACTTAGCTAAAAGCCTCTAAAAATGCTTCAATTAATTTATAGAAACTCAGCGAATCATCTTAAAATCTAAAAAACTAAAGCCTGGTACGCTGCTGAAGCGAAAAGAAATTTTCAATACAAAATTTCGTCAACAAAATCCTGAACGGAAAATTTCGTTTTGCTTTTCGTTTTTCAGTACGCAGCTCTAGCGCAAAAATTGGAGAGTTTGCACTCATTTGTCACTTACTTTTTACTGTCCTGTGCATTTTTCTTGACTCCAAGGGCTTTAAATTCATTTATTTCTTGCTTTTCTTGATTTTAAATAAATTTTGATTTTTTTTTTTATTTTGACTTTGACAGAATACTCGATGATATTTTTTCGTAAGCATTTTCGTTGTCGCCTTTGGAGACTTGAAAATTTTTCGTTTCGCATCAGCAGCGTACTAGGCTTAAAGAACAACAAAATTAAAGTTTTTTGTAAAATTATTTTTAACAAAAATATAATCTCTACACATAATTAAAAATCACGGAAAAAATATGTTTTGATTCTAACAAACTCTCCACAAAATCCAAGATGGAAAGGAAATTATTCTTCCAACATTTTTCATAAACAGTTTTTTTATTAAGAGTTAAAAATGAGCGAAAATGTAGCAAGACCGAACTCTCCACAAGGTTCAAAATGGAAAATATGCAAGATTATTATCGAAATTTAAACAAACTTAATTTTCTGCTATTTTCATGAAAGTTATTTTCCAGTTAGATTAAAGTAGTGTAAATATTTTAAAAATAAAAATAAAAAACAAAATTGATTTCTGTCGAAAATTTTAGAGAAATGCATTTTCATTTTCAAATTGGAGGAACAAAATTTAAGTATCCACGAAATTTGACTTTTTTTCGAATAATAAAAGATGAATGTTTAAATAGGTATTTAATATATTTTATAAAAATTATCTCTACACACAATTCGACATAAAAAAAAAAATTAGTTTTAAAAACGAGAAGAATAACTCTCCAGAGATTTAAAAAAAAACAGAAATGAATAATTGGTTTCCAATTGTTTGCAGGGAAATGATTTTTTCAACGAAACGATATATTTTACAAGTAAAAAGTCTCCAAAAAATGTGTGATACTAAAACTGATTAAAATTAAAAAATTGTAAAGGATCAACTTGTCTGCGTATTTAACAAATCTGTTTCAAAATGCAGTTAAAAATTGTTAAAGTTTCATAAATAAATTCAACTCTCCAAAAAATCTGTAATGGTAAATAAATATTTGTTTCGAAATTTCTAGTGAATTATATCTTAAACATGTTTCGTTATAATAAATCAAAAACGTATATTCGATTAAGGGCCAATTTTTCAATAGTCAGATAAACCTCAGTTAGAGCTTATTCCTAGGAATAAAAGTTTTTTTTATATTGACATTTATTCTTCTGATAGTCTAACTGACGTTTGAAAAATCAGGGCTAAATTAGGTAAGTAAAAATTGGCAAGTTACATAGCAAAAACTAAGTCTCCACAAAAGTCTGCAAATCTTTTTCATTCCTTCTGATTTCTATGTTTTCAGAACAGCCACAAAATCAGATTCAACACCAAATCTGTCACCAAATTCACACTATAACAAATTTAAACCCAATTACGAGATAAAAACAACACTTTCGACCTCGTTAACGCCAAGTATATATAAAAAAAAAGGAGAACATAAAAAGGACATACCAATAGAAAAATAACGAACGAAAAAATTGTCATCTTCTCAAAAAAAAAAAAAAAAATGACGATAGAAAAGAAAAATCTAAAAAAAAAAAAGAAGAAAAAAAAACTTACCTCAATATATCCTTGAACACTATCACACTGCTGCAACACCAATATCGCCGGATTGAATTTCAATTCATCGGGCGAACAAGGACTAAGAAATCCACTATCAGCATCGCTATGTGTGGACAGTGGTCGTGGCTTGCGAATCTTATATTGAACATTGCGACTTGGCACCGGTCCCGGATTGAATAGCACGTAATTGGATTCGATTGGAATTGTACGATGACGAAATTGCACGTCATCACTACTACCACGTCCTGATGTTGTTGTTGTTGTTATTGTGCCATTACCACCAACAGCACCAACATTTGCTGCACTGTTGCCACCATCTGAATGATTCGAACGCAACGAACTACTTCTAAATGGTGACAAATTCAAAAAGGACAATTTCTTAGTGGTGGACGAGGAGGACGACGAGGACGTGGTGGACGAACTCGAAGCCGCCGTATGTGTGGACGTTGACGAACCAATCATCATGTCATTGTTGCTGCTGTCATTCGTACTGTCATTGTTGTTGTTATAGTTGTTGTTGTCATTGATGTCGGTGATGTTAGTTTGACAACCACTATTGGCACTGCTGTCATCATCGGTTTTCGATGATGAAGTTGTCGATTGGTTAAGTGGTGTACAGCCACTTTCCTCTTTCGTCGATATCAGCAAATCCTGCTGACTGTCGTCATTGACGTTGCATTTTTCCAAGGATATCGATTTTGAGGAGACTGCAGCAAGAATAAGTTTCTGACTGATGAGCTCCTCGTTGGTAAACGGATTCGGAATTCCAATGCTTCGCGATGGATCGATTTCAAAGTCTTCGGGATCTATGACGAAATAGTTGTGGTGTTCAAAGGAATTTTTATCATCATCATTGTCGACATCGTCCTCGTTAACGTCATCATCGTCTTCGTGGTAAATGATTTCTTCGATAAAATCATCGCTATTGTCGATTAGATTTGTCGTTGGAGGAGGCGAAATAACAACAACATCGCTCTTTTTACGACGCTTGAGTGTCTTTTCGTTGATAAAGTCCACACTTGGATCAAAGAGGCAGTAATTCTCCATTGGCGGTATTCCGCCTTTACGCTGACGAACTGGAATGTTTTTAAAAGGACTCGTCGAATCTGATACTTCTGTTGAGGTGGCGCTGGCAGCAGCAATGTGACTTGGGTCTATTGTAGCTGTGCGAATTGGTGAGGAACTGCTGAGATTAGTCACGGAACCGTTAATGCTGCTGCTATTGCTGCTGCTGCAAGTGGATTCCTTTTTGCTGGTGCTAGTCAGCGACGAGAATAAACCACGACTGTTGATTTTTGCTATGCAATTCTTTAGCTCCGTTACTCGTCCTTTGTAAGGACTCTTTTGTTTGCATGGCGATGAAGTTTCACTTACCACAATTGCCTCTGTTCCTCCTCCGTTTGCTGCTGCTGCTGCTGCCATTGCCATCATTGCTACAGCATTTATATGAATTCTATCATCCTCTTCGGCATCGGGACCAGTGGAATAGTTGTTGATGGAAATAGCAGCAGCAGAAGAAGAAATTCTATTTATGTCGTGATGATAGTTGTGTTTTTGAAGAGCTGTTGCTGCTTCGCAACTGTCAGTTTCAGGATCATCCCTCGTCCTTTTCGCTGACTTGTTGTTATTCTTGGTTAACTCCTTGCGCTCCTTTTTACTGAGAACAACTTTCCCTCGAGATGGTGATGATGTGTTGCTATTTGAGCTTGCTGTTGTTTGTATTTGTTGTGCCATAATTTCGTCCTGTTGTTGACGTTTGCCAACACTCCCATGTAAAAGCGAAGGCATTTGTGATATTGGTGGGGGTGTTGGTGGCGGTGGTTCTCGATAGGGCGGTGGTAAGGGCTTAACGGCGCCCGGAAAGTTATTCGCTGCGATAATTGTTGTTGACTCATAACAAACCGGAAAGTCACAAAAGAGTTCTGTGAACTCGACAGGATCATAAGGATTTTGTACAAATCGATAACCACCATTGCCACCATCTTTTCCTGGGCCCATAAATGGGGGTAGTTCAATAGTTGCTGCTGCTGGCGGTGGTGGTGGTAATGGTGGTAAGGACGATGCATTTCTCGTTGTTGGAGTGGTGCTCGTCGAAGATTTCTTGGAACTTTGATTTCTTGCAGTTGAGGAGGAGGCACTGGGAACTTTGTTCCCCGATGGCGATTTTAATTGTAAAAGTTTAGTCCTGGCTTCGTGATGTTTTTTAAGACTCCCATTGCCACCACCACCAACATTGCCAGCTGTGATGGGTGAGTTTATGTTTCCCGTCGCGTTTGCATTTCGATCGGACACTTTTGGAATACGTAACTTTGTCGGTTTGTCCTTTCGCATTGAGGACATTTTCTTTTTCCTACTAGCGCCCTCGGTGGACAGTGACAACGGCACTTGTGTTATTCGTCGTCGTCTACTTTGATTAGATTTGTCGTCCGAACCGATGCCGATGATGATGCTGGCCCGAGGACTTATCTGTTGCTGACCAGAATGGAAACTTTTTCTATAGCAGTAGTCCTTTGGCGAATTGTTATTGCCTGACAAAGAAGAAGATCCTGGCGATGATAGTGCCGACGACGATGATGATGATGATGATGATGAGGAGGAACAATTTGTTGTGGCTATTGAATGGGGGCGTCGTTTGACAGTGCCAGTAAACGAACTGGGCGAATCCCAATCGTATAAGGATGTCTTCAAATTCGTTGTTGTAGATGTTTTTGTGTCCTTAAGGACACATGACTGCGTTGGGCAGCATGATGTTTTGGAAGCATATTTTGCCAAAGGCATTCGGAAGTATCTTTGACATATTTTGTCGTTTTTGTTAAGATTTTTTTTTTGTGTTTTTTTTTTTTTTTTTGAGAAGGATATTTAAGGATGTTTTTCTAACTGGATTGTGTGGTTTATTAATTGAGAGAGAGGACACATTTTTTTGTGGGGATTTTTATTTGGCACTATTATGTCCTGTCTGCATATATTTGGCCAAGGATAATAATGGATTTCATATAAATCTTTTCGACATCATCGTTCGTTCTCCTTTTTTAAGCTTAGCTGGTATCTAGAAACATGGCGAATAGAAAACTATTTTTATTTCGGTCCGGTACCGAAGAAGACGAAGAAGGGCGCACACGAATGGGGTGTATATCAATTAATTGGACACGATGAAGGATGGACAAGGATTAAGGTTTTTTTTTTTTGTGTTTTGTTGTTTTGTGATAGGGGTTGGCATTTTTTGGAGGGCTCACAAAGCATGACATCGTATGTGGCAATGTCAGCCTCTTTCAAACTTTTTGAGATGATATTTAGGCTTTTTCTTAAGTTGTCAAAGCAAACAAACTAGAAAAAGGATGTTTTCTCTTATTTTTTGTTTTGTTTTGATTCGGTTTGTTTTTGGAGAAAGAAGGAATGAAGACTCACTTTCTGATGAAGAGGACCAAGGACTTCGTTGGTATGTTGTGTGGTATAATTAATGATGACGTTTTAGTTTTATGGGGGGTAAATGAATTGGAAAGATTTGTAACAACTGGGATCTCTTTCACTTTTACCTAACTGGTTTTGTTATTTTGATAAAGAGTTGAGCAATTAGTTTGTTTTGGATGTGCACAATTTTGGGGGGGGGGGGGGGGGGGGATTTAACCGGATATTTTTATTAGAAGAGTTCTTGTGTCTTCATTTATTCATTACAATTTGTCGGTTAGAATTAGTGTGGGGAAGGAAGTTATATTAACCAATTTATTTATAGATTTTTGATGAAGGGTGAAATTTGTGAGTGGACAGTCTACATCGATTCGAAAAGATTCTGAGATTTGATGAGGTTAAAAAATTTGACATTATGGTCATTTGATAGAACATAATCGTTTAGGGGTGTCAATTTTTTCGGAATTTTATGTTTTATAGGAGTTTTTAAACAAACAAGTAAGGATTTTGAAATCTGATTTTTTTTTTAAAACCCATTTAAATGTAAAATAGAAACAAAATCATAAATGCAGAAAGCAAACTTTCAGAATAAATATATAAACCTTGAATACCTTAGATTCATAAGGTTAAAAATTCTGAAATTCAAAAAAATATTTGGAGTATCTTTTGAAATTTTTGGGATTTTTAAAATTTGACGGTTTCAGAATTTTTTTAGTTTTGGGTTCGTTCATTCTGATTCTTGCCATTCTGAGTTTTAAATCGTGTCTGACGTTTTAACTGGCAGAATTGTAAAGTCTAGAATATAAAAATCAGAAAATTCAGAACCCCTTCATTACATTAAAAATTCCAAAAATTTTGACATTCATTTAATTTTTGTTGTCGAAAAACGGATATTAAAAAAATTCTAAATCCCAGAACATAAAATTCAAACAATCAGGAAAATCCGAATAATTAAGATAGTGCCGAAAATCTGGAACCAATTGATTGAAAATTCCCAAAAATTCTTAAACTTGACGACTGAAAGTCCAAAAGGATTATTGTCAAGTTTTTTCTTTGTTTTAAATTAACTTTTCTGGACCCAAATTATAAAAAATCCCTAAATCCATAAAAAATTTACTAGCCCCAAAAAGGCAAACCCTTTTTTAAATTTTCATATTAGCAACAACTTAAAATCCCTAATATCTTTAAATAGAGAAAAATTAGTAGGTACTAAAAAAATTCAAAATCTAAAACCCCTGAAATAGTTTGAAACCACGAGCCTTTAATCTCATAAACCCCATAAATTGAAAGTGAAAATTTAAAAACTAAAAAAAAAGGAAATTTCTGTAAGCAAGTAAAATCTAAAAATAAAAAAATTCTCAAAACTGTCTTAAAACCACAAAATCCAGAAAATTGAACTATCTAAAAAATTAAATACTAAAAAAAAACCCTAAATCCACATAAACTAAATATTGAAAATCTAAAAAAAACTCTGAAAACTTGAAAAGCCAGAAAACCCTATGGTTGAGATTAGAATCTGAGAAGCCAAAGTCCCTAAAAGCTAAAAATTCTAAACCTCTTAAATTTAATACGAAATTTCAAAAACAATGAGTCTGTGAGAATACAGTACGCCATGACCTAAAAGATAAAATTTTAAAAAATCTGTTGCAACCCGAAAATCTCAAAAAGCCAGAAAACTTTAACTTTCAAAGTTTAGAATATCAATATCATTTTTAAAAATTCGTAGCTGCACCAACCCAAAAACTCGTATACCCAAAACTTCAATATCCAATAAATATATTAAGGTTTTTTTTAGTTTTCAGTAGGAGAAATTTGCTTGAGGATTTTAGTTTTTAAAATTTCGATTTTTTTTTGTATTTTTGGGTTATTTATAAATTTTGTCTTCTAGGAATTCATTAAAAATTAAATACCAAAAAAACCCTTAATCCCAAATTTTTGAAATTCTATAACATTTTAAAAATATTTAATTCTACAAACTCTAAATCTCTTAAACCCTAAAAATCCGATGTTCTTTAATCTAGAAAACTGAATATCCAAAAGTTAAAAATTTAAACCCTTGAAAATATCCAAAATCCACGCATCAGAGTACCAAAAATGTATCAGTTAAATGTAGTAGTTAGGTAGCCCCGAATAATAACCAAAAATCAATTAATTCCCAAATCTCGAGGAGTGTGGAAACTTGGACTTGCTTTTACTTGTCCTAAGCTTAAATAAGTTTTCAGACTCATAGAGGCTTGGGGTACTCAAATCTAGAAACTTTTTAGGAGTTTACCAAACTGCGAAACAAACATTTGGAGGATTTAATTTTAACCGAACTAATAGTTGTCCCCAAAAACTAATTAAAAGTCAATTAAAAGAAAAAATGTTCACTGACATTTAGAATCCACATTGTATTTCTCTTTATTTTACCTGATGACCTTTCAACCAAACCACCACAAACGTTTAATTAAATCTCTGTCAAGAAACTTCACTAAACCAACAAAAAAAAAAAAGGCAACCAACTTGAAACTGTCTCTACTTCAAACAAAACCACATCACATAGCTACTGAAGACTATTTAATTCTTGAAATTGGTATGCGCAACAAACCGAAAATAGTTTTGTGAGAAAAAAACCTCAACAATAGTTCAAAAATGTATTCCAATTTTCTTCTATCTCGTTCAAAGTATCTTGCAAAACAATTTCAATGATGTGGTTGTGAGAGTTGTGACCTCAAAAGTCCACAACATTTCCACTCTTGTATTCTTCTGTGCAAGGACAATACTTGAGGAAAAACAAATTAACAAATGACAAAAGGTTAAATTACGAGATCTTGCATATTCTTCAACTTGTATTATCCTTGAATCAAAATACTACTTAACCTCAACAGTAACGAAGAACAACAAAAAAAAAAACAACACAATTTGTGGAATGATGCACTTTGGTGACATTTATTTGCAAAGGACTTCACATCACAAGTCAAAGTCATCCTCCTGTTTCTTCTTCAAGTTGGTTACAAGAAGTAATAAAAATAAAAAAAAATAAACTAAAGAACATTTACTTCGGCATCCATTCACTCACAGTTAAAGAATGAGAAACCAAGTAGAATTGACTTCAATCTGGCTTCGAAGTTCTATATCTTCGTCCTTGGATATGGATGCGGTGTGGGTTTTTATTTCTTCAATTCTCTCAAACAAAATATTCTGTGGTTGACTCTTATAGAGACTAAAAGAGAGATGAAGAAGGAATCCCAATTCCAAATCTCTCTCTAAGAAAAAAAAAAAAACTACAGAAAAATAAAACCCCAATTTCTATCGCTTATCTTACATTCCACTTGGTTGTCTTTGCAATTGATGTCGTGGCTTTCATTTTAAAAGAATTTTTTTTTTCTTGCATTAGTGGAGTCCTTTTGCGCTCAAATATTGGATAAATGCTGTGCATTTTATTTTGTATTTTATATATCTCCCCCACAGAGACGGAGACGAAGAGAAAAGAGAAAGAGAGATTTTTCTTTAGGATTTAATTTTAATTTAAAGTTTTTCAACTGTAATTTTAGATGTTTTCATACACAGAACCTTTCTCCATTTTTCCAAATAGATGAACGCAGACGAAGATGAAAAAGAATTCATAGCTTCTGGCTATCTCTCATTTCTTCGAAAAAAATTAAAACATGTCATCTTTAAAAGTGGGATATTAAAATTTCGTTTTTCTTGTTTAAATTGTTGTTGGGCGGTATTAAGAACTGCAACAACATCAACCAGTAACAGGGGTGGATTAGGAGTTGTTTAGAGATAACTCGGGTTTTAAAATATATCTTTTCAAGGAATCTACTTTAAAATGGGTTTGGATTGGAATCTGGGAAGCCAAAGTCCCAAAAATCGAAAAACCCTAAATCCGATAAATTGGTACCATAATCCAAAATTAAAAAAAAAAAAAAACGAAGTTTTGAATATTCCCCAAAAATTGAAAATTTCAAAAATTCAAAATCTAAGCTACTGAACTAATTTGAATTCCACGAATCTGGGAAGCCGAAGTCCCAAAAACCCTAAATTACATAAAATGGAAACTAAATCCCATAAATCAGAAAAAAAACAGAAATTTTGGTGAGTCGGACAGAATACTGAGCATCAAAAAATAAAAAGTCCTGGAACCCCAAAATTCCAAAAATTTGACTTATTTAAAAAAAAAAAAAAAGGAAAACCCTAAATACCATATGCCTACCCCACCACCTCAAAATCTTTTTAACCCAAAAATACACTACCCATAAGTCTTGAAAACTCAATACCAAATTCTATACACCTTAAAAAATTCGAAACCTACAAATCTAGGAAAACTCTCGAAAACCCTAAATCCAATAAATTACAAACAAGGTCTCAAAATTCAAAGAAATCTCATTTTTAGATGATCCCAAAACCTAAAAGCCAGAAAACCCTATAGTTGGAAAAGAATCTGACAAGCCAAAGTCCCTAAACCCCAAAAATTCTAAATCCCATAAATAGAAAACAAAATCTAAAAAACAATGAGTCGGTCAGAATACGGTACACCAGCCCCAAAAGCTTATAATAAAAAAAAAATTAAAACCAAAAATCCGAAAATCTTAAAAGCCAGAAGACCCTACATTCAAAATTTTTGAAAAATTGACAGGTTTCATTTTAACAATTCGTAGCTACACCAACCCAAAATCTCTTAAACCCAAAAATTAAATATCTTAAACTCTTGAAAATACAGTACCCAAAAGATTAAAACGCCTGGAGTCCTGAAAGGTGTCAAGTTCGAAAAAAAATTAATGATTTTACTTTTTGGAAAATACTTGTTATCAATTTCATTAATTTAAGGATTTTCGTCTTATTGATTTTGAAATTTGTGGATTTTGGGTTTTCTAGATACTGTTTTTTTTTTTTTAATTCAGTTTAACACTATCAGAACTAGAATATAGAAGAACTATTTACTTGTAAGGGTTTTTAAATTTTTTTTTTATTTCGGCCCCATTTAATTTCCTACCCAACTAATCTACCTGTTTCATTTGAATTTTCGTAAATCCACCATTGAAATGTCAAGATTTAAATTTTAAGAAAAATGGGGTTGCTTTGGTACCGGTGGTGGTGGGTGGTTGAGGGTGTATAAAATGGGCGAGCTAAGTGAATGTGCAATTACAAAACATGACCTAAGGGTATTCGATTTACGTGAAGCAACCAACAATCTTAAGTAAGAGTGGGTGAGTCTAGAAAAATTTAAAGGGGGCATTATCTTTATTTTTTTTTTTTTTTTTGAAATGGTGAATTTTAATAATGAACAAGATTCGCGTCTGTAGTTGATGATGGACGATGTAGGTTAAGTTGAAGCAAATTAAGGCACGGAGAATCTAGTGCACTAGAGTGCTTGATCTCCCTCCAGAAGGTGATGCAGGTGGTAAGTGGGTATTTAAGCACTAAGCACAGACAAGTTTTGTTATAAAAAAAACCTTTGTTATCGAAAAGAAAATAAACCATTTTTTGTATTTATAGAAGAATATGATCATTGGGATAGCGACTACATTTTATTCTGATATCGAAAAGTTCTTTTTGATCGACAAAAAGTTCGGAAAAATTTAAAAAAAAAGGTCATTAAATTACTCCTTTTTTATACTTTTCGCCTATATTTAACCATAAAAACTGAACGTACGTGAAAATACACTTAAGACATTAAAAATATCGAAAACATCTCATTATTGACACTTATTGAAAAATAAGTACCGAAAAGGGTTTTATTTTTTAACTTACAATTTATTTATTTATTTATTTTTTTTTTTTTTTTCAGAAAAAATAGTTTAACTGAACTATCAACTCTATTATTTAAAAAAATAAACATTAAAAAATTGATAAATAAATATTTTGCTTTAAACAAAATTGAAGCTAAAAAGTTTAATGAAAATCTTCTGCCTTTAAGAGGCTTCGGTATTTATTCACTTTAAATTGCTTGATTATTTTTTCACAAAAAAAAAACTAAAATCAACAAATTAATTTAAAATAGGTAAGGATGAATAAAATATCACCATCAACCTGGTGTTATTGAGCTCAAAAATTTAAAATAATATGTATTTAAAAATGCTAATAAATTTAAGCAATTTTGAAGAGAATTATTTAATTGGTTGCAATTTGGCAAAGAAAGAAGAAGACACTAAAAAAAAAAAAAAACAAAAAGCACTATCACACAAAATCAAATCGAAAACTAAAAAATTTGCTTAAGATTGCAAAAAATTACACAGCTTGATAATTAAAAACCCAAAATTTGACATTTAAACCTGTTCGACCCCTAAAATGCTATGAGTGAATTAAGGTCTCGTAGTAAGAGAGCATTTCCTGAAAAAACTCTCGTGAATGAACTAACTAAAAATTGTGCATAACCATTCGGGACTGCGGTTAAAATCCGAAAAATATGGACGGCAGAGGATTTCAAGAGTCAAACTCAATAAGAACTTTATCATTGTCACTTGACAGGCAGATGCCTTCGTAAAAATTATAACACTCCTCTAAATTTTCTTTGTATGGCACTCAGCCCCAAAATTTTCAAAAAAAAATCGTTCAATACTTTTCGAAAAATTGCTTCATTTCTCAAAAAAAAAAATATTTTTTATTTGGAAAATTTTTGATCGCGTTACTGAATTTTGGAACAATGTTATAGATTTATTTTTTTTTATTGAAAGATAATTCAATTGAAATCCTCGACACAGAAGGGCTTGTTTATTAACTTTATTTTCTCATCATTCTCATTTCTTTATCAAAAAAAATTAAGATTGCCAAAAAACAATTATTGACAATTGATTTTAATTACACTTTTGACACTTTTCATTTCAATTTTGTTGATAAATTTTTCCTCAAAAATTTCGAATTGTGTTATTTGAAATCCCAAATGAATCACAATGATTCACTAGCTTTCCTCTTTCAGCTAAAATTAAGACAAGTTATTTAAACTTTTCTTTGGTTAACAAAAAAACTTCCAACTTAATTTAAATTTCCATTGAGTCAACAACACAAAAACAGCAACAACAGTTTTAACAGAAAAAAAAATCAAACCAACTCGAATTATCTATTAAAACACAAGGACACTCTGTCACTCTCCAGTTGAATGACCAATAACGAAAACAAAAAACCAAAAAAAAAACGAACCCCAACTTTAAATTGTAACCTCAAGCAATTCTCTCCATATAAGCAGAATGACCCAAAAACAACAAAAATACAGAACCAAAAAAAAACTCATTGCCACATCCTTTAACAGTGCAACTATCCATATCCACAAAAAGGGTGACAAGACTTAAAGGGCCAACATTCCTTTGACACTGAAACACATCAAACGACAGTTAAAAAAAAAAAAAAGAAATAAAAAACAAACAAACAATCCACACTCACAACATATCGCCGACAAATAGTTGTAACAGAGTGTAAGGGACAAAAAAAAGGACCTCTGTGTCACTATAAACACACATCTATAACCAACGACGACACACATAAGGACATTGTGAAACATTCCACTTCCGGGGCTAAGTTTAATTACATCACAAAAAGGACTTGCAATATAGTGGCAGCGTATAATAGCAGCAGCAGCAGCACGTCACATACAGAGAAAAAGAGTCACCCATGACATTGCAAGGATATGGAATATAAGTCTGTCTGCATCCTAAAACTTTTTTGTTAAACCTTTCTTCGTCTTTATTTTATATTTTGTTTTTTTTTTTGTTTTTTTATTTGTGCTACTCATATCCTTTTTACTGGGCACGTTGTGCAATTAAAAGTACTTCCTACCTTCACAGCACGTTCCAAATAAAATCCCCGAAAATCCTTTATCCTTTTACGAATGCCAACCCAAAACCAGACGAACTGGCAAAATAGAAAAATACGAAAAAAAAAAAAAAATTAGGTATTTGCCAAAAAAGGACTCCTCATTTACACGTACAATTCGGATAAACAACAAAACACACCTAAAAGCTCCCCAACTCCTATAATTTCCTCTTTCTCTTAAGGATAATAATCATGTGAATAGGGTAAACCGTTATAGTAGGCACTTTCCGGTGTTGATTTTGGTTTAGTTTAGGAATTCAACTCCATCAACACTCGAGGGATATCTTTATTATCTCAGTGTGGTGGCGCGAGCGAGCGAGGTGTCATTACTTTAACACCCCATTTACCAACCCCTTTAGCATTCAGGATGATGATATACACGCCCCCCGTAGCAAATCCCTTCGGCTAATCCAAATAGGAGTTTACACAGAAAAATGTATAACTCTAAATGGCAAAAGGATGTAAGGACATAAAACAAAAATGTAAAAAAAACATACACCACACAATGACACTGGGTTATTTTGCACTTTTTTTCAATTTTATTTTTATTTTTTTGTGGGGGGTGGGGAGGGGGGAGTTTTTATTTTTCAAAATTTATCACTCATTTTCCACAAGGAGTCGAGAGAGACTCCCCCGTTCTCCGAGACAAATATCACAAAATAAAAACAATTTTTTTTTATTTTCTTGTATTTTTTTCTAATTCCAAGGACACTGATAAATTAACCATCCGAAAATCACTCTAACGATATCCTTTAAAATTCACTGGTAATCCTTGAACGAAGAATAATCCCTGTGATTGCTGGTCGTGGTAATCGTTCGGACATTGAGGAATTTATTTCCGTTTCCGATCGTCGGCAAAAAAAAACCCACGAGCACATAGAAAAAAAAGGACGAAATCCTTTCGATATTGGGGGGGAAATATTTTTTTTTAACTACTTTTTTTCTACCGAGAACAACGACCGTATTCAAACAGTGTCCATTGTTGACTGGCTTTGAATTGCAAAGTTGGAAATATTCAACTTCGACTAGGAGCAGCTAAGGGCGCTGCACATTCAAAAATTGTGTGGTATAAAACCACCCCCGCGCGTACACACAAACGAGGACGACGACGACAACTATGGGGGATATCTACAACCTACGTATCCTTTTTCAGAGATTACAAGTGTTGTCTGACCTTAGAAATTTTATTAAGGGCGTGCGCACTCAAGTGTCAACAAATGTTCCAGATGCAAGTGACGTCATGAATTTGTGTGGAATAACTAAAAATAGGGGAAGATTTTTGTGCAGAGACAAAAATTGTAGAAGAAACATTTTTGTGACAGAAAAGGGGTTGTCTGCAAGAATTCAGATGTGGGTGGCAGGTGTAGGGATTTTATTTCTCTACATTCTTTGGAGAACAGAAATTGTAGACTTATGGGTTGGTTGGAAAGTGTGCAGGTTCTGGGAAGTTTCAATGGGGTAGTGGGAAATTTTTCAACTTTCTCCCTAAATTTTTCTGCAAAGAGGTTTTTATTTTGAAAAGGAGAAAGCTGTCATTTCTTTTCACAGAATATAAGTCTCCACTCATATGGACTTGTGGTATAGACTTGGATAATTCTTCAGCAATATGAATATTAAAGGGTTTTTGTTTTATTCAAAATATGTGTTTTGTTCTGAAGTTTGAGTGTATTTCAGGAGAGTAATACAGTTAAATAAAATTTTTACGTAAAAAAAAAAGATGGACTTTCTTTGCATTTTATTGTTCTTTAAATTCTTAAGAAAAACGTATCGAGCAAAAACTATAAAATTTTGAAAATTATATCGATATTTGACGCTCTATAGTACCAGCCCGATTTGACTGGTGCTCAATTGAATTGGAAAAGAAAATAAATCACGAGTTGGGTCGACAAAATCACGAGTTTCCCTGATAAAATAACGGATCGCTCCAAAAAAATAAGTAATTACTTTAGTAAAAACACCGTTTCCCGCCCCAGTAAAACTACAACTTTTGTTAATCGAACTGAAGCCTCGGATTCCTCCGGTAAAGTCACAATTTGCTACGAAAAAATCACGGGTTGCCTCGCAAAAATAAGAATCAGGGGTCTCCAAATAAATAAATTAAGAGCCGCCTAGCCAAAATTACGTTTTAACCAAGTAAAATCCGGTATGTCGCTAGTTTTTCCGGTTAAACCACGGTTTTTCGTTATCAAATCACAGGTTGCCTCAGCTTATCATATTTTCAGCTAAATTATGGATTACCGTGGTGAAATCATGGATTGTTTCATTAAAATAGAGTAGTAGTTTTTTTTTAATGAGATTTATTAAAAATCACGGTTTTTAATCACAGAGAATTAAAATCATTTTAGTAGCGATTGAAAATCATGACAAATTTCATCATTATCTAAAAAATTTTAGGATCACAGTTCTCAGTTCCTTAAAAAAACTTCCAAAAAAGATACAGGTAAATAATGTGTAAACATGCAAATGCTGACTTTTGAAACTTTTGTTGATTTCTTTCTTTTTTGATATTCACTTTAAGAAATCTGAACCTAAGACAATACATTTTTTTAAATGTTGAGCTGAATATCTGTTGCCTAGACAACTTCTGGCCACCAACAGAAATTGCAATTATTTCAAAAGAGATTTAATGAAAGTTCCAAGTCTTTAAATGAAAAGTTCTTTAATTTTTTAACGACCTGAAGGATATTTTGTTTTTATGAAACAATTAATTATGTCTTGAAAATTTCTTAAACAAAAAACTTACAATGGTCGGAAAAAGTATTTTGACAAAATGAACATTTTTCTAACTGATGAGAATAATCTGTAACGGTTAAACATAAAATAAGGAAATTGACGGTTATTTATTAAGTATATTATGGTGAATCTCATGATGGTCAATGTCAGTCATATAGTTGGTATTATGCTTTGAGGCTGCATTTTTTGTATAAAAAGAATTAATTTTTGAGGGAAAAAAATATTTTGACAAACGTTCTTTTTCAACGTTGGTAAGGTAAAGTAATGGATTTTACGTGTTTCAAGCACGTATAAAACTGACAGACTTGTTATGGCCCCGATTTGTAAAAAATTGGGCAAAACGGCGGAACTTAACATTGAAATTCGTGCATCTTCTGTTGCAAGTCATAATTTCGGTGTGTCTGTTAAAAAATCTGTGGAGAACTGAATTTATTACCAAATACACAAACACAAAAATATAATTACACTATTCAAAATTTACCTCAAATGGACAAAAAATGAAAAAAATGCACTTAAAAAAATTGAAGCATTTTGAAAAATTCACTTTAAATCGGGGATTGACTCCAAAAAGTCTGAATTTGGAAATGCCATTCTTTCATCGAAAACTTTGTTAGCTAAAGTACCCTTTGCATTGAGCTCGAAGAAGACAATTTTACCATGTTTATGGGAAGATAACACAGTATTTATCTCATAAAACAAAAATGGAAAAAAACATTTAATTCTCAGAGGGACATGTTGTTGTGCTTTTCGCTTCTGGAACAAACTTGGCCAAAATTTTACGGAGCTTCAACAGTTCCTTTACGTTTCCCGGATCATTGAGATAGAAATTTGTGAAAATGTGGTCCATAAAACTTTGTTTTTGAATAAAAGAAGCATACCAATATGTTCCTTTGAGAATTCAGTTTTTTTTTCAATTTTTGCTTTATGAGGTAGGTACTGTATTAACTTCCCATAAACATAGTAAAATTGTCTTTTTCGAGCTCAATGCAAAGGGTACTCTTTTGCTTACAAAGTTTCTGATGAAAGAATGGCATTTCCAAATTCAGACTTTTTTGAGTCAATCCCCGATTTAAAGTGAATTTTTCAAAATGCTTCAATTTTTTTAAGTGCATTTTTTTCATTTTTTGTCCATTTGAGGTAAATTTTGAATAGTGTAATTATATTTTTGTGTTTGTGTATTTGGTAATAAATTCAGTTCTCCACAGATTTTTTAACAGACTCACCGAAATTATGACTTGCAACAGAAGATGCACGAATTTCAATGTTAAGTTCCGCCGTTTTGCCCAATTTTTTACAAATCGGGGCCATAACAAGTCTATCAGTTTTATACGTGCTTGAAACACGTAAAATCCATTACTTTACCTTACCAACGTTGAAAAAGAACGTTTGTCAAAATATTTTTTTCCCTCAAAAATTAATTCTTTTTATACAAAAAATGCAGCCTCAAAGCATAATACCAACTATATGACTGACATTGACCATCATGAGATTCACCATAATATACTTAATAAATAACCGTCAATTTCCTTATTTTATGTTTAACCGTTACAGATTATTCTCATCAGTTAGAAAAATGTTCATTTTGTCAAAATACTTTTTCCGACTGTTGTATTTGTGAAAAATTTTACTAAAGCATTTTTTTTTACAAAACTTCTGAATAAATAAAAATAGTGTACTTCGTTTGAAGCTTGAAACCATTTAAAAAGGAATTCTGATAATTGCAAAAAAAAATTTAGGTTAAAGCTTGTCTAATACCTTTTTCTCAATTTAAAACAAAATAAGTCGTCTGCAGTATGTTCCACGAGCCATGAAAAAGTCTATCTCTCAAAGAAATATTAAGTTATCTATTTTAAAGCATTGATTTTTATTTCCATTGAAAAAAAAAATCTTCGAAATCGACTGATCCGATAAAAATGAGATAATCGAAAACAAAAAGGTTTAATAAGACCAAAATCCGGACAAAAAATATAGCAAGTTTGAACCCCCAATTTTATACAACACACGGTAATGTTAAAAGGGGACAGTTTTTTTTTCTCTTTCGGATGGGGGGATGTTTTCATTTTGTGTTATCTCGTCTACAATTTATGTACAATCCATGTCCTCTAGGGAATAACAGATTTTCTATTGTGATAATTTTCATGTTAATCCTTTTGTCCTTGAATGAGTTATAAATTCAGACATACAACAGCAATAATAGTTAGAGAATAGAAATCTGTTTTTTTTTTTTTGGTCAGCCTAGTCAGCCTACACGCCCCCCATTTCATATACATATCTAAATAAAAAATTGGGACTTGACATGGGGATAAAAGGGGAGAGAAAAAAAGTTAATTTTATTTTGATGCTATAAATTCATGGTTTAATATATTAAAGGCATTTTCATTTTCGTTTATTGTTTGTATTGCTTTATAGAATTTATGAATTTCCTTTTTTTCTGTTTGTTGTGAAGAGGGTCAAAGGGGTATTATATTTTGTTAGGTTAGAAGGAGTATAGAACTTGACGCTTGACCGGAATTTGAATTGCTTTATCTACATAAAATCTACTTGTGGCTAGTGGGGGAAAGATTTAAGGAATAGGATGATTGGAATTGCTATTGAAGGGCTTGATTATTTGTTTGAAAAAAAAAAAATATGAAGCACATGTAACATTGTTTTTTTATATAAATAAGTAGTAGAATTTATATTGCAAACTCTGAGACTTTGTGAAATCCTAGTTTTATGCAAGTTTTATCAACATTTCCTTTAAGAATAGCTACCTAATAGCCCGAAAACTTTATTTTTCACTAAGGATCGATTTTAATATGATGACCTTAGATTTTAAAAATTATTTAAACTTTTGGAATATATTTCTTGGTAAGTTTTAAATAAAATGGCTTGAAAAAAAAAACGAAAAAAATTAAAAAGAAAAACCTGCCACAAAAACATCCCTTGTCGATTTGAAAAAAAAAAAAAAGAAATGAAATTCGGTATTTTTTGTTACTTCCCTTTGAAAAATATTTTTTATCACATTTTTCCGTCATACCTGACTAAAAGTAAAAAATTATTGTGAATTAGCCTTGTAATCCGAAATTTCAATTAAACTCAAGACAACAACCAATAGAATATTCGTGGTTTGTGTATGAGAAAATATTCCGAAATATAATTTGAGCAAATTCGAAATAATGAATCTAGTGTATTCGGAATAGAACTTAAATTAAGCTACTCCGAAAAAGGGGATTCATGCATGAAATAGAATAAGGTTGTGATATAAACTAATATTCGAAGATAAAAAATGGTTCATTTTAGTATTTATTAGCACAATCCTTAGATTAATTACTACAATTAAAAAGAAAACTTAATTTTTATGCAAAAAAGAGGTACTTCTATTCCGAAAAAAATACCATTGCAAAAACTACGATGTTATAATTATTAGGCCTTACTTCGGTTGTCAATTTATGAATACGATAGCAGGTACCTAAGTTAAACAAAAACAAAAATGAAATAAATGAATAAACCAATAGCGGTTTATTCATTTATCGATGCCAATTGTAAAACAAAAAAAAACAGATTTGAAAACTACTGTGAATAGGGTAAAGGCACTAGTATCCGGACAGTTAAGGTACTTTTGAACTTTGACGTCGAATAGTTTTATTGTTTTTCAAGCTATAGCAAATATTTTGGTAGTTTCTTAAAGTTTGGCATTTTTGTAACAATTTTACATTCACATAATTTTTAAATAAAACATTTTAGTATTTAAAAATAAAAATAATAAAAAAAGTTCGATTTGCACTAGTGTCCGGACGCAAAATTTAGTTTCCGGACAAATTTATTTTAGTATCCGGACACGATAATTTTATATGAATTTATGGTTCTATTTTCGTTTTTATGAAATAAAACATCTTTTGTTTTTGAAAAAAATATGAACATATAACTTTAATATACAAAAAAGTTTATTAAAAAAATTAATTGTTGAAAAAAACTGTTTGGTAGGTACTTCTTAAGGTTAAAATTGTTTTTAATAAAAGTTATCACTAAGCAATTAACAAAAAGGACACACTAACAGCATATATTTGTTAAAAGAATTAATAATAATGCATTTCAGTTTTAAAAAAATCCTATAGACAGGTAGGTACTTTTTTCATTGGGTAACTACAAAACAAACGAAAAATAGTTCTTATAATAAGGGTAACAATCCACTTTTCTTGGCAAACTTTTCTATTAAAACAATTATAAATAAGGACTTAGGTACGTTTATGTTAAAACGAGGTTCTTGGGATGAAATTCAAACTTCCCCGACAAACAATTTTGGTTCTATAAAGCTTTACACATGCAATTGTTGCTTCTTTAAAGCATTATAGAAGCAAAATTGTTAGTAGGGTCGTTCGGAATCGAAGGAACTGTCAAAATTGGTAGGCTTGGAGATAGATTGAAGCACGGAACGAATATTTCCAGAATTCATAATTACTGAAGGGGTCCTCATTCCTCAATAACATCACATTGTTACCACCATATCCATATTTTTCATTTTTGCTTCATTTAAAAGTGGGAAAAAATTCAGTTTGGAAGTGCTTGGCCTACATTTTTTGCACCCTAATCATGAACTGTTATCTCCCAATCAGATTAGGGGGATTTAAAGACACTAACGTCAGCCGACAGGATGATTTGGATTGTCTTTGGTGGCAATGCGTACAAAATAACTAGATTTTTGGAACAAAATTCTCTCAACTTTAGTGTTAAATGTGACTTATGTCCATCACAGGATGTTCCACTTTGTCATCAAGCAAGCGTTTGATAGCAGTTTTCAACATAATCAAAAAAGGTTTCGCTCCTCATCCAGTAGTGGTCTGATAAATATTTATGTAGCCTAAGGAGGCTATACAGAGAAAATAACGAAGGGATAACTTTACTTCTGGTATATTTAACTTTATTTCTGGTACATTTTAATAATTTCTAATATATTAAACTATATTATGATTAAATATACCAGAAGTTATGTTTTTTTCCGTGATATAATTTTGCTAGTATTTGGGTAGTGACAAAAGCTGGGGTCGAATAACGGCACATGCTCGTTAACGTATGGGAGCTATGTGTCCCTCTTTTTTTCTACTAATTAAATAGAGACAGAAATAGTCAAAACGTTAACGTATGATCGTTATCGTGTGCCGTGATTCGACCCCTGGTTTCATCGCCATTTAATATCATACTCGAGTCATAAATGGAAATATGTTCCTGGCCAATACTTTTCAAATAATTTTAGAGCTATTCAAACCATTTTAAAATGCTTTTTTGTCTAAAAACTGCTGTTCCTTGCCTACTAATGTTTTCAGCTTCTCTCAAAGCTAGAATTGGATTTATATAAATCCTTGTATCCTCTATGGTCTTTGATATGTTTTTTTTTAATTCATTCCTTATAAGATAACAAATTTAAAAGTACAAAAACACTTAAAATTACATTAAAAACAAGGGTGTCCGGAAACTGAATCCAGTTTTTCAGTATCCGGACACACATATTTTAACTAAGGAAACCCTGTCCGAATACTGAAACATTGAGAGAAAAATGCAATTCTCTTGCATTAAAACCCAAAATATGTTCCAAACTACAATTTTAGAGCCTAAAAAAGCGATTTTTCCTTTTCCCTCATATTTTCAGTATCCGGACACTGTGTCCGGGAACTAAAAAAAGTCTTAAATTCTAGTTTTAGTATCCGGACACTAAAAAATATAATTAAAAAAAAACTTTTTCACTATTTTATTAATAAATTATCAAAATGTATCATATTTACTCAAAACTAACAATTTCCCTTTATAATAAAATCAATAAACAGGTCTCAATTTTCTTAGTTTTTGCAAATGCTTCCACTATTTTTTTCTTACACAAAATCATTTTCAAAACCTCACCCCTGATGTCGAACACTTAACTGAAGTATATCTCTTAGACCATTCAGGTTACCTGCTTGAAACTTTGCATTTATATGTGAAATACATCAGAGAAAATATATTTGTGGTTATATTTGAATTTTTTAATGAGGTTTACCTATTAATCGCAAAAATATCACAAAGTGTCCGGATACTAACACTGTCCGGATACTGGTGCCTTTACCCTACTTGCATTGCTACATTTTTGGCATAATGATAGAACAAGTAGTAATTAAAATCAAAACAAAATCCTAGTTTTATAAATATTTTTTATCACGTCTATTTACTAAATTAACACGATTTTGATCAGTACAATAATTAATTACCTGTCCTGGATTTCACATTTTGCTAAAGAATCCATTTTCTAAATTTAAATGTGTAGGTATACACTTCGCGTCACTTGAATAGAAACAACATTTTTTCTTTAGAAAATAGCGATTGGCGCTTTGGTGAGGTAACTTAGTAGATTTTTGGTTTTGCATTTTCAAAGAGGAACCTTTAACAAACAATGTTGTAAAAACAAAAAACCCAAAACAGAAACCGTATGGCTTCTAGTTGCGTTTTTTCGCATTACCTCACAAAAAACAGTGTTTTTTTTGCGTCACTTGAATAGAAACAAGCTCTTAAATTAGATAAAAATGATGAAAAATCATGGAAAACGCTAATTATAGTAAAGCAATATTAAGCTTTGACATTATTTGCACATTATAACCAATTATGGGCTACGAGCTACCAATAGGCACCACAGAAAATGCATAAATAGCAGCTAACATTGGAAATGCACCTGCACTATTCAAAATCGAGAAAGAAATTGGAAAATTTGCCAAATTTGGATGAGATAATTTTTAAAATATCGGAAACTAGTGATCAAATCAAAAAATAAGACAGGTGAGACCCAAGTCACGAGCAGAGAAAAAAATAACTTAAAAACTAGCTGCAATTTTCTTCACTTTGCCGCTAAAATCGGTCAAAAACGTGGTGATAGTGCGATGGAAACGTGTTGGTGTGTTCCATCCTGGAAGTTATAAAAGGTGCACAACATTAAAAAAGCCTCAAAATGCAAAATAACAACATTTTAAGTTCTACTAAGACTACAAAAAAGTTAACTATTTTATAGTTGCATTCGAACTGAAAAGTAGTGGGGTAAAGAGTGGTTTTTTAAAGGAAAACATACCAACTCAGATGGACCACGTTAATATTAGCCCTATTTCATTGGTTTATAAAAGAATAACCTTAATCGCATCGCCAATACAGGGCACTAAAATGTGTTATAGTAATACGCTTTGTTTTAATGATGTGCAATAGCAAAATTGAAGCTTCACGCTTCAAAAACAGATGCTAACTTTTACAAAGAAATAATGGTAGAAGCTCTTGGCAAGTTTAGGAACGTGGAAGAACAACCGTCTTAGAGATTGCACAAGGATAGTTTAAGAAAAAACAACGCAATAAAAACAAAACAGATGCATTCCGGATAAAAACGAAAGTTTATTTCACTTATTCAATCCTTAAATTGTAGAAAATATCATTTTCTTAATTTGTAAGAAGTTACTAAACACTTTTATCACTTTCTCCAATTAGGTCCACGATTGTGTACAGTATAAGTGCATTTTCAATGTTAAATTCTATTTATGCATTTTCTGTGGTGCCTATTGGTAGCTCGTAGCCCATAATTGGTTATAATGTGCAAATAATGTCAAAGCTTAATATTGCTTTACTATAATTAGTGTTTTCCATGATTTTTCATCATTTTTATCTAATTTAAGAGCTTGTTTCTATTCAAGTGACGCAAAAAAACACTGTTTTTTGTGAGGTAATGCGAAAAAACGCAACTAGAAGCCATACGGTTTCTGTTTTGGGTTTTTTGTTTTTACAACATTGTTTGTTAAAAGTTCCTCTTTGAAAATGCAAAACCAAAAATCTACTAAGTTACCTCACCAAAGCACCAATCGCTATTTTCTAAAGAAAAAATGTTGTTTCTATTCAAGTGACGCGAAGTGTATGTTCTGCCAAATTAATTTTTTTTAACGAATTGGCTAAACTTTTTCGCACTTGTATATGAGTAAACCTTTTCTTTTCTTATAGTAGGAGATCCGGCCATAGGACGACCTACCCTCATCGTTATACCAGTTGAGAGTTATATTTTCTGAAAGGTAGTGTCTAAGGAAATAAATTGCACATGGGTTGCCAAGCGATATCCTGTCAAGGCATAGGGTTGCCAGGCCTTAAAGTTTATTTTTCCCTATTTTAGAATACGCCACCCTGCTTATATGGCAACCCAGAGAGTTATAAAAAAAATACTATGTCATAGGAAATTTAATTTGAAAATTTTAATTTTCAGGATTTTTTAAAATTTGAAGTTTTACAGAAGAATTACAGATTTTTACAATTCAATTCACTGTTTCGGTGTTGTTCTTCAAAAATACACAGGAACCAAAAACTAAGTCAAATCATAAATTTGGCAGATACGTGTCAAGTTATTTTATTTATGCTCTCTAATAACATAAACATTATTTCAAATACCTTTCGTGCTGATTTTTCGTGAATTATTTCTCAAACATCGAATTTCACGGTTTTGACTTTTAAACGTCCATATCTCGAGTAGCAGATTTTTTACATTTTTGGTTTGTATGTGTGACTTATATAATTTAACAATATCTATCGATTCCAGTATCAATATTTTTTCTACCACTCTTTGTTAAGGATATAGCTTTTTGACCTTTTTTTAAATTTACCTCAGTTTCCCCTTCTAAAATGTGAAATTTCTAAAAATCCTGAATATTCAAAAATTTAAAACTCAAAATATGAACTTTAAAGCGTGGCAACCCTATGCCTTGACAGGATGTCGCCAGGCAACTTATGTGCAAACTGTTTCTTTAGACACTACCCTTAGGAAAATATAGCTTTCAACTGGTATAATGACTTGGATAGGTCGTCCTAGGACGGGATTTTTTCCTTAAATGTACTGAAATACGAAAATAAGCACCTTTTCAAAAATTCCCCCAGCAAATACGGTAAGTTAAATTAAAAATTTGACAAATACGTGTCAAGTTATTTTATTTTTTCTAACTTATCAAATAAAAAATATTAAAAAAAAATTTAATACTGATTTTTGGTGAATTATTTCTCAAATATCGAATTGGAGTATCATGACTTAAAAAAGACCATATCTCGAGTTGTAGATTTTTTACATTTTATTTTTGTAGGTGTGGCTTTTATGTTTTTATAATATCTATCGAATCCAATTTCAATTTTATTTTTATAACGTTTTGTTTAGAAAATAGATTTTTGCCCATTTTCTAAATTTACCTTTGTTTACCCTACTCCGGCTTCAAATTTTTAAAAATCCTGAAAATTAAAATTTTCAAATTAAATTTCCTATGACATAATATTTTTTTTATAACTCTTTGGGTTGCCATATAAGCAGGGTGGCGTATTCTAAAATAGTGAAAAATAAACTTTAAGGCCTGGCAACCCTATGCCTTGACAGGATATCGCTTGGCAACCCATGTGCAATTTATTTCCTTAGACACTACCTTTCAGAAAATATAACTCTCAACTGGTATAACGATGAGGGTAGGTCGTCCTATGGCCGGATCTTAGACTATTAGTAAACTTTAGTAAATTGTTGTTTTTAATGTTGAAAAGAACTTACAAAACACAATAAAATGTAAAAAAAAATCTTCCGCAAACGCAATTGCAGTGTGCAACAGCACAACGAACAGGAATGCAACATCGATTGAATGAAATTGAAATATGAAACTGAAATCCATTGGGTGCGTTCACGTACGCACAGATACCCTATCCAAGATACCTAAGTATCCGATACGTTTGTGAACACGAAACAGCTGTTCATCAAATCTCTCATAAGATAAACGAGAATCCAGACATTTTTAGGATACCTTTGGATTTTTTTGCTTGTCAACACAGCTGATCGATCAGCTGAGATTTTATATGGGATTACAACAACACAAAGGTATCCGGATACCATTGGATCGGTACGTGAACGCACCCAATATCACAATTGTAGCGAATCGTGTTCAAAATTCAAAATGAATCTTTAAGGCAAGAACACAATAGTAAGCCCGTTTGGTTTTTTTTTTGACAAAAATATGAAATCTGCACAAATTTTAAAGAGGAGAGATGAAATTCTCTCATATAAAAAATTGTGCAAAAGTAACCAAACGTTTTGAGAATATAAAATAGCTACTTTTTCAATATAAACAAAGTAAGTTTGATTACTTTCAAAAAGCTTGTATATTAAGGGATAGGTATCACATTAGAAGAAAATGCACACAATTAAAACTGAACATTTTTGTCAAACAAATAACAACATTTATTTTAAGCATTACACCCACTAAAACACAATAAATAAAAATACAAGATAAAGCCACGCCGCACACACACAATGCAATAGTTTGTTTCATTAATGTTGTGCGACAAGATAAAATAAAGGAGAACAGAGATAGCACTAGCTTTTGACAGATTTAAGTTTTTTCGGGCAGAAATTCAAATTTCAAAGTACTTAAAAATGAAGGCTTGGCCACGCCGAAAGGTACATGCGGTAGCGGTACGGGTACTTGTATGAAAAAAAATTCCAAACTGACACATCAACGTTCAGATATGGAATTTTTTTCATACAATTACCCGTACCGCTACCGCATGTACCCTTAGGTGTGGCCAAGCCTTGAATTGGGTTAAACAAGTTCAAGAAGTAGAAATATTTCTGTTTTAGGCAGTACCCAAGATAAGATTATGCCGGCTTTCACGAGTCGATTTTTGCCGTGCGGCGAAGATTTTTGGCATAAGTTGACTCGTGTAAATCCCTCAGGCTTGTAAAAGAATGCACTCATTTGTGAATGCAGTCTTTGACATTCAGTTACACAATTCCAACAAAAGATTGCATTCATTGACTCACACTTGAAACTTAGACTCCAAATTTTGCAAACACCAATCATTTCCCATGAAATGATTGCAATCTTTTTTTTCCCAATCAATTGACTGCATTCAAATGATTGCAATCTTTTGGGACTGCATGCAGTCTTTGCATTCTTTTTGCAATCTTTCCATTCCTTGGCAGTCTTTTGCATTAATTTGCATTCTTTTGAATTCTTTTTGCATTCTTTTGCATTCTTTTCGCATTCATTTGCATTCTTTTAAATTCTTTTGCATTCTTTTGAATTCTTTTGCATTCTTTTCCATTCATTTGAATTCTTTTGCATTTTTTTTGTTTTCCTTTTATACGACAGATTTATTATTATTGTGCATTACTTCAGGAAAGAAACTTTGGACCTATAATACTCCTTTCCTTCTTTATAAAAGCAATCAATAAACCTTTGCTTGGTTTTCTTAAAGAATTTCCAATTAAATTTAGATATCTCGCGCTGATCTGATACACTTCAATATATCCTTCAAAGAACAGCAAAACTGTGTTAAATGAAAATTTTCACAAGATGCTAATGAAATCATCAAATTTATATTTCGAAACTGGTGAAGATTTCTTCGTTGAATAAAATATGAATTTATCTTGTTAAATTCCAAAAGAAAAATTCTGTTGACAAATGACAAATAGCTCCCAATTTGGCTCTCTGATAAATGTACACGTACAATAACCCTTATCCAACACAAAAAAAAAAAGACAGACACAATTCTCAAAAGTTCAAAAGACTAAATGTGATCCATTTAACTTTTTCGCCATTTGTCCGTGACATTCGACATTATTCGAGTTTTGTGCAACGTTTTCCACAAAAAAAAGAAGAAGTATCTTCCCAAAATCTTCTTTGGTGCAGTATAATTTTCTCAAGATAAACTCTTAAAACTCCCTACATTCCTGCCCCTCCTCCTTTTTTCAGTCACCCCTTTCCTTTTAACAAATGCAAAAATACAAAAACTTTCCTCAACAAATTCACACAACGAACAATCGAAATCCGTTTATCTTCAGAAGAAAGACAGAACTTTTATAAGCTGGTTACAAGTTCTTTATGTCACGTTCGCCATCTTGTTTTTAGTCTTTTTCTGTTTTTTTTTTTTTTTTTTTTTTTGTCTTCAATCTGTTTTATATGCATCTCCATATGCATGGATGAAGACAGAATCGTGGGTGTTAAGCTTAAAGTTTAATCTTAAATGTCATTTCAAGGAAAATATCTCCAAGAACTAAAAGACAACGCAAAAAGAGGAAAAAGTCAAAATGTCATAAAACACAAAACAAATTAGGTTTTATATATTTTCAAATTTAAGGAAGAATGAGGGAAAAGGAGGGTCATGAGTAGGGTGAGTTAAGGCCATTGGAGATTCCCAACTTAGAACTGTGATATCCTGAAAAATTTACTACCCGTGATAAATTTGATTTAGAAAAAGAAAAAAAAGAAAAAGACCCCAGGAACCTACACAATACCCATCGCCATGACAGTTAAATTGGGGATGCAAGCATTTGATAGGAAGTTCAAATGTCTTCTGGTATTTCTTTTCCATTATTTTCGTTCTTCTTGTTCTTAGCGTTTTTAATGGAAAGAGAGAAGAAAAATTGAAGGTTAAGTGGAAAATGAATGGTTAGATCGATAAAAATGCGGCATTGAACTCTTTGTGTGGGATTTTTCGGGAGGTTTTTTGTATTTTTGTACCTAACTTGGAGCACAAGTTCAAGGCACCCTGGGCATTCAAGACAGACAGAAGGTTTTCTATCGGTTGATTGTTTGGCAGAGATATAGCAGACTGAAGAGGAGAGAGAGACAGCAAAAAAAAAAACGGAAACATTAACTTTTCCATTGATGTTTCTTATTTTTGTTGTTTTTCCTTTATTTTTTTTTTGTGGAGAGGGAAGAGAAAAGAGAGAAAGGAAGGTTTGAAAGGTATTGAAATGTGTTTTTTCTTTCTTTATTCGATTTATTTTTATTCATTTTGTGTTATTTTTCGGGATGTTCTCTCGAATGTCGATGGGTAAGGTATAAGCTTTGGGGAGTGGATGTGGATATGGATCCTATGACTTTTTATTACCCGATTATGGGGTTTGCTTTTAAATGGTTCGGGATAACAATAAGGATATGTTTTTTTGTGTGGATTTATGAGTTGAACATTAGGTATAGGGCAGCAATATACTTTAGCGGAGTTGAGAGGAGGAATCTTTATTGAGGTAATGGGGTTACAAACTTTTCCTGTTTTCTGTTTTTTTTTTTTCTTCGTTTCGTTTGAAAAGTTACCAATGTTTTTTTTGCTTTTTATCTTTTGTGTGGTTATGTTTTTGGATGAAATAGGATATATAACGCGTAACAAAGCGCGAAATGTTATGCGAACTGTTATGCGTAGTTATTATACTTTAATGCGATTGGTTTGGAGTTGATCAATAACTGATTTAGGAACTCTTAGTGTTACCGCTGGATTACAAGCTACTTTTTTTTGTTTATGTTGTGTTTTTTTTTTTTGTAATCCACCTCCTTCACCGTAAGGAATAAAAAGGATTCAGTCAGGGTTTAGCGGTGAACTGATTGTTGGCACACAAAATCTAGTGGGAGTATTCATGCCATCTGCTGATAAAAATCAAGAGCGGTTCCCGTAATTCCTCTTGAAAATGTCTCCATGTCTATACAAAGCATCACTGCAGAGAGGGACCATAAATGAGATTGAGCTCTTCAAGCGAAAAAAGAAGGATGAACATCGGCTTCTCAGGAGAACCCTACTAACAATTTTGCTTCTATAATGCTTTACAGAAGCAACAATCGCAACTATAAAGCTTTATAGAACCAAAATTGTTTGTCGGGAATAAAAGTCAACACGAGAAAAGAGCGATCAAGGAATAAGAGAGATCCAAGAGAAATAACAGGAACGAGATTCTAAATCTCAGATTTGTTAATAAGGCCAAAATAGTCATTTTTTAAAGAAAATAAAAAAAAAAAGTTGTCAAATCTATTGATAATAAAAAAGAAACCAATAAATAGCTTAATAAAACATCTAAAAGTATTTCATTTACTAATTTTGCATTTTTCGCACTCTGTTGAAATACTGTTTTGAAAAAGAAAATTCTATACATTGCATGAATTTTTGCCAAGAAATGACAGTGAAAATGATTTTTGACGCCAAAATGTACCAAAGGCACCACTGTGCGCCAAGTAAGAATAATTTTAAGTTCTTTTTGTATACCTATAATGGTTATTACATTTGATACCTAAGCTTACAAAATTGAAGACAAAATTTGAACTTTATCTTATTATGTAAGGGTCACTATGGCGTATGCGTACTATTTTGTTTCATATAGAAAGACTTAAATAGTTTATACATTTTTACAAAATTTTTATCACAGACCAATAGAACCAAATAATTTTGGATAATTATTTGATAATTTTCATAACTGGTCATTCCAAATTGTTGATGTAAGTAAGGTGTACAAATCACAAAACCACAATTTAGTCATTTGTTTTTTTTTTTTGAGAGCGGACTTGAACTTTCACGCTAGTTAGTTTTCTTAATTCTAAATGTAATATTTTCACGATTTAAGTGTACTTAAAGCTGAGTCTGTGCTAATTCCAACTACAAGCAATCACTTAAAAGCTGTGAATCGAGATTTCTTGAGGGTTTCTTCTGCCTGTGGCTCATTTCACACCATAGAAATTACCAAATTACAAAATTTGAAAATAATTGACTAATTATTTCTTTAGTGAAAAAACAGTCTTTTTAATGCGATTCTATTATTTGCATCGTAACAATTTTTCGTCAAAAGTAAGGCGAAACATTATTATAAAACTGAAAGAGGTTTTGACCAATCCCTAACTCATTTTTCGTAACGCCTCACTCTTAAACCAAACTGGCTTACTGTTTCCTGAAGTTTATACTCTCCAAATTGAAAGAAGGAGAAGTTTAATTGACAAGACTTGCTCATACTGTGTCTTATTACTGAAATGGCACTTTTCGATTCTGCTATTTTTAATGATTGGCTAAACCCTCAACTTCGGTGTTTGGTCATTTGTAACATTTTTTGGTAAAATTGGTTTAATACATTTTCGTCAGCCAATGGGATCCCTCTCTCTCTCTAAATTTTAAACTTAACATTAACATCATTTTAAGTATAAGCTTCTTGCTCCAAGTTTTCAAGAATATCTATTATCACTAATGAATAAGATGAACCCCAAATCAATCCTTTTTCTATATAATCCAAACGTTTATTTCTCAAGGCCATTTAATATGTATAAGGAAATAAATTGAAAATTTGTGTGGAAATAAATTATGACCAAAAGGTCATCACAAAACTATTTCTTAATCAACCCCAAACAATCTCCAATAAAATTGGTCAACAACCCTTTTTGCCAAAACAATAACAAAGGTCATAATAATGTCTATACATGTAGTATAAATCCTTCCACAAGTAATTAACCTCAAGGCAGCAATTAATTGTCTTTTATGTGCCTGCTGCTACTGCTGTTACTGTTTGAGTATCTCTGATTATTCATCGGTTCAAAACCAACACAAAACTATAGACACACTTCACTTCTCGGTCTCTCGTCAGAGGAGAGAACCTTAAGCTTAATGGTCGACCCCAATAAAGTTTTGATTGTGATTTCCTTCTTTCTCAAAGTCAATTTGACCACACAACACCCCCGAAATAGCTTCAAACAAATCAACAACAACAACAACCAACCAACTATTACAAACTACAACAACAACAATAGAATGGTTTTGTAAATGTATAGTAAGTGTGTGTTGTAAATCTTCAACCCGCCTTCTTCCTTCCGCACTGTAGTAATTCCCTTTGGAATGAAGGTTATACACATTACCCAGGACATGCGTTTGGGTTTTCCCTTTTCTTATTTCGACAACAACCATCACCACACACCGGCACGGCGCGGCGGCACTCTGATGGGTATATGGGCAAGAAGACACTTTGAATTTACTGTTATTTCCTTCAGATTTGACAGGCTGCTAAAAAAAAAAAAAAACTTGAAGATGCCTCCAATAAGAAACCCTTGAAGAAAAAAAAAGGTAGCAAGACAGATGTGATCATTTGGGGAATGATGTCCTGATGTCGAACCGAACCGAACGAAGAAGGCCGGAAGGAAGAATGAAAAAGAAATGTTTGAGATAAAAAAAAAAAAAAAACAAAATTAATATTTCAACTCCCAAAAGTCACCATCTTACCTCCCCAGATTGTAAATGTGCCCTCTCTCTGTCCCCAATTTCATTTTTTTCGTGTTAAATTCAAATTCAAAACATGTTTCGGTCGTAAATTTTTATGAATTTAATTTCCATTGATCACAATTCGGCATAAAGCTGGAGCTGGAACAGGAAACTCTGGCTATCATAGATTTTGTTTTTTTTTTTGTTGAATTTTTTCTTATATTTTGATTTAAACGAAATCGAAAGTCATATTATGACGGGGATTACGTAAAGCCTCCCTCATACCTCAATTCAATATGGGGGAAGATGGATGGAATTAAGTTTAACTATTCTAAAGGTTGTATATGATGATGGGTATGTTGTGGCTAAAGGTCCAAATAATGGGATACAGTTTTGTTTTGATAAAGTTTGTTGGCAGTGTGTGCAAAACGAATAAGAGGTTGATTTTGTAGTTTGGGGTGTTTCTTAGCTTGACCATTATATTTAATGGAGAAGAGAATGGCTTGTAAGTCATCTGTGGTTGTGGCAAAAAACTACGAACATTTATTCTTTAGCCAGAGTAAGACTTTTTCTTGACTTAAAAAATTATTCAATCTTAAGACCTCCATGTCTTTAGTCAGATGAACTTGCCTTTATCGGCAATCTTATATAAACTCTTAAGCAAAACCTTGGCAAGTGTATATAAGTTCTTAAAAATCAATCTAAATTTTGAGACCCCTGGGGTGGGTTTTTTTTAAAGTCTTATTGGGAAAAGTTTTGTCATGTTTATGTTCATAAACTTAAGAATTACAGTTGTACAACTGAAATATCTCTTCACGTCCTACATATATGAGTTTAAAACTTAGGACCTCTTAGTAGTTTCACCTGTTATGAATACCGAAAAATTCAGCTTAACATAGTTTTTAATCTACTGATGAACAAGAGTGAATTTTTTTTTCAGCAATTATTTATTCCACTAAAATGTCTGAGGTCACTTTTGGAGACCTCTTAATCTGGTCTTAAGAATGTGTCTAAAATTTGTTGGACCTTAAAAAATTTAGTATTTGAGAGAAGAGTTTTACCAAGCTTATATTTTAATGATAAACTGAATAAAAGATTCTTAAGGCCTATTAAAGAAGAATATTTTCTTGCCAGTCAAGCCCTTCAAGGCTGTCAAGGCCCTATCATTTTATAGGAATGAAATCATAGGTTTTTAGATTAGCGAAAACATATTTTTATTTAAAAACTTTAAAGCTAAATGAAATTGCATAAGGTTTTTTTTTTTTTAAGTCACATACAAATCTCAAATTTTAGACCTCTGATGGGAGATATGTACATACAAATTTCAAAAGTCAAACCTAGGGATTTATTTGATACTGTTCTGTCTTTAGAGTCTTTTTACGGCAATAATATTATAAATATAAAATTTGGGACCTCTAACATGACTGTTAAAGACTTAAAACTAAAAAAAAAAAACGGATCCTCCGATCCATTAGCTGTTCACTTTATTGTCACAAAAGTATTTTTTTGGAACCATACAAATCTGAGACTTGGGACCTCTAAATCATGTTTGCGTGAAATACTCTATATTTTAAATTATTTTTTTTTTTTTTAGAAATCTAATTACTTAGTAATTTCTTTAAAAGACTCGAAGTTTGAGACCTCCAGACCATATTTGATGAAAGTTTCAACGAAAATCATAGCTTCTCGCTCTTTTTGAAAAATACAATGAATCACGTAACAAAGTTTGAGTTTACGACCTCATTTTAGAAACCTATCGAAAGCAAATTTTGATATACATAGGTACTGCAAGAATATTTTTTGGTTTAAGACCACGAGTGTAGGGTTCTAATAGTTAATTTTTATCACCATAGAGACAAAAACGTAGGATGACTTCAGCCCTGTATACCTACAAATTATTTCTTTCCTGTAAAAAAGCAACTCCTAATAGTTGGGGTTCTTTAACCATTACCATATCTTCAACAAAGACTCTTCCATACAAAACCTTTAAAAATCTTCCATGTACAAAGTTTAAATTAAAATAAAACCCCACTTTTAGGTAATTAGATCTTCTTCCATAAAAAAAAACCATAACTTCCACTTTCACAATTTTAGAATTTTCTTTACAAACACCTTTATGACTCCTTTTGGTTTAATTACCATCACCGCACCACTCCATTCAAACAAAGAATCTCGCCTAACAAACAATTTTTCAGCCCAAGGTGAATATTATAAAATATATCTCCTCGCAACATTTCACATATCCCCAAGACACTTTCATTCACAAGAGTGATAAAAGCCCATAAATTAAAAGTCCTTAAGGGCATTGTACTTGAGGAAAGAAAATATAACAAAAAAAAAAACACACACACCTTGAATGGGGCAAAAACAGGAAAAGAGTTTATAAAAAACCCCAACCCTTTTTTTTTTTGCTGCCTCAAGTTGACGGAAAATGAAAACGACAAAACATATGAGCAATCTTCCGTTTCACTTGACATATTATACCTGCAACATTAATAAATCCTTACCATTACCTGGAACCAAACCCTCAACTCCTACTTCTACTTCCTATTTGCTCCTTGCAAATTCAGCAGAAGCAGATAAAATGCAAAGCGAATAATTTTTCCTTCTTCCGAGAAAAGCAAAACGACCATCAACCAAAACCAAAAACCACCCACTCATAGTCTCGTAGTTTACTTTCAGGAGGAAGTTTAAACAAGAAAAAACAACAAAATCAACATAAGAAGACTCAATTTGAATCAAAAACACCGAAAGGAAGTCAACACAAAAGAGTTTTCGTATGGAAATCAAATGTAAGGCAATGAAATAATAAGAAGAAACACAAACACACAAACAAACGAGATATGTTGCAACAAAAAAAAAAGGACACTTGTACTGTTGTACACGGTATGCCAACCAACACCCTCCAGGCTCAAGTTTAAAGGTATCTTTTCTTTCCATGAACCTGTGCAACTCTTCGTCGGCCTGTTTGGTATAATGTCTGGAAGGTATACACGAATTGTAGCAGCCACTTGAGCCACTGTAGCAGGCACTTTCTTGTCCCCACTTCTTGTCTCCATCGATGGTGGTGTCCTTTCGAACATCCTCATTGGCATTGGGGTCCTCGTCCTTGATAAGGAAACATATCTGAATACATATAGAAACTCTGAATAGTCGACAGGAGTTCCGTTCCGTTCAAAATAGCCTAGAGGTAAAAACAGTTAAAAAATCACTTGGCCTTCTGTTGGATTTCACAGTGTTAGCTTTGGCTACACACAAAAGGAAATCAGGATATTCTCTCTCATTCCTCACCACCACTGACATCCCTGTCGATTTACACCTGCTCTGCGCTCTTCTTCGAACTTGAATTTTATTGTGTGCTCTCAAACATTACCACGTGCAGTTGTACAATCCCGGAATTTCCGTTGTCTCATAAAGATACGGAGGCATAACGCGCCTGTGCAAGGATGCTTTAATGTGAAATCCATATTTTTTGTAAGATTCTTTACGATTGTGACGTTCGTTGTGGTGAATTTTTTGATAGATGCTTTGCTCAATTTCCCCTTTTTCAATGGTGCTCTCATTCTCTCAATAAACATTTAGAAAGAGTGTTGCCACTTCGTGAAAAAAGTACTAAATTCCCTTTTCTGTAATAAATTCGATTTTTTATGATTTTCGGGAATCGACCCTGATTTACCCCTGGTGTTTTATAACTTGTAGAACTCGCCGGGTTTTTTGGAAATTTTTAAATTTCTCAATAAATTCAAAGTTTTGAAAACAGTTAGTATCTAATAATTTCAGAGATTTATATTTGTGTGCAATTTTGATTTCAGTTTATGTCAGCAGTGCGTTAAAATTAAAGCTTGGGAAGTATAAAAGATTCCAGGAATCCGAAAAACAATGCGGAAAATAGAAAAACGACTAAGACCCCATCGTTTTAGAACTTCACGTTTCTTAACTATTTTGCGAGTCCGAAAAACTGTAGGAAAAATAGAAAAATCTAATAGGACCCCATTGTTTTAAAACATCAAGTTTCTTGGTATTTTACGGGGCTGAATTTGATTGCAGTAATATGACAAAATCATAGATTTTAGAACATTAAAGATACCACAGGAAAGAACAAAAGGAACATACCTTTGAAAATACTTTAGTCCCTATAATTTGAGAAAATCATTATTTTTTTCGAGTTTTAGGGTCCGAAGCTTATTAAGGATTAAGGAATACTTTGAAAAATATTAAAGACCTTAGTCTTTTTCTACTAACGAATAAAATATACTTCGTGAAAAATTTAAGGCCCTTCAACATTGTAATTTTATATTTTTTGAGATCCTGTTAATAACACAAACTGATTTTGATTGTAGGATAAAGAATGATATTAGACCACGTGAAAATCTTCAGACCCTTCAATTTAAGGCAATGATGATTTTTAGGTTTTGAATCTCAGAAACCAATTTGATTGACAAACTTTTAAATTGAGAAATATTAAATTCATACTTTTTTTAAGCTCAAGGTCTCGAACTCAATTTTGTGAAAGACTAAAGACACTGAAATCTGAGAAATTCAATGTTTTTGATATTTGTTTTTTTTTTTTTTTTTAGTTTTAGGGTCCGCAACTGATTACGGGTAAAAACAGTACCTACATAGATATTATCACCGAAAACATACTTTGTAAAAAATTTAAGACCCTTCAACATTTATTTTTTTTGCTGATATTCTGATTCTTATGAACTCATTTCAGGCTAAGGCTCAAAAACTGGTTCTAGAATGGCATTTAGGACCTTATAATCTGTGAATTTCATATTTTTTTCAATTTACTATCCGAAAGATAGCACAATAGAAAACCTAAATCATATATTGGGCACTATTTAAAGACCCCATAATTCATAAATTCATAGTTTTGGTAATCTCAGAGTTTTAGAGCATGATTCTGGGATGAACACGTCCATTCATATTTATGAGAGTCTGACCCTGATTCCGGAATATCACAATACTTACCCGAAAATATGCTCTGAAAAATGCTTAGGACCCTGCAACTGGAAAAAATCCTTAATACTTAAAGTCTTGAATATAAAACTTCTAATTTTGAATACCTAAGGACTAGAATTGAACTACACCATGAGCTATTTTTAAGACCCTAAAAGATTAGAAATTCATTTCATAGATCGAAGGTCTTAAAATAGGACTCTAGGAACCAAAAACGCCCTTTAACAGCGAGAAATCTGTCAAATAATCCAATTAACTTCAAAGGTTGTGGTCTCATAAAAAAAAAAAAAACTTTTTGACTTTAAATCATAACCTCTCATAGCTCCTGAGCGAAAAACTTTAATCAAATTTTAAACAAGAAAAGTTAAACACTTTGATTATCTTTGGCTTTTACTTTTTTTCAAAAAAGTTTAAATACCATCGCTTAGCGGAGCTCATTTACAAAATTGTTTCGTAACTTCTGTAACTTTTTGTCCCCCTTCCTCTCTTCTACAGAATAGAAAAAAAAAACTAACAACAAAGAGGAAAATTTGTCGTCGTCCACTTCCTTCACACCCATCACACCATAACATCCTTGTACCACCTTAATGGATAGAGTCCTTTGGTCCTAGCTCACAAACTAAGTAGCCAGCTATATAAAAATCCACCCATAGTAAAAATGATTCTTTAGGTATAACAGAGCCTTAAAAAAAATGGCATTACACGGCAAAACACATGCTTTGTCGTCGCGTCTTTAGCCTTAAGGTTTCATCATAGGATACGACAGGATATAGACAGAAAGGAGATTCTTCTCTAAAGGTACATCATAGAAGAAGTAGAAAATAGGCTAGGCAGACTTCTGCACAGCTACTTCTCTACTTCTCGTGCGAAATTATCCACTTTGTCGTCTCTGTGCTGGTGCTGATGGTGTTGTCATTCAAAGATGATGATGTTCCACATACATATACAGATACACACACAAAACAAGGAACAACAACAAACGACAACAGGACAAAATATCATAATAATAAAGTGAAACGACGAGGAAACTACTTAATCAAGGACTTTTTATCACGGAAATGGATCTCTTTTATATCCTTCTTCGTTGTACCTAGTCGTCGTCGTCTTCCACACCATACACTACACTCTAACTCTGTATTGCAATGTCTGACGGGGGTGAATAATAATAGTTGTTGTAGATCCTTAAAAGCCATCAGCAGGATAAAGAGTGAGAATGGCGGTTAGAAGGACTTAGAGCGAAAGGGGGCTGTAATTTGTGTTAATTATTACGCGAACAAGAAAATAACTTTCGGAGGAGGGGTAGAAAAGATGGGTATAATAAAAATGAAAAACAAAACGAAACGTCAAACACTCAAACTCTTAAAAACAAAAACAAACAAACAAACAAGAATTTCCAACTATCAAAACACTTACCTGAATTGTTTCCTGGGCGGAATACTTGCGATTGTAATCGACGTTGTTTGGCATTTTATGAATTAATAAACAACAACAAAAACAACAACGTTGGATGTCCTGTTTTTGTGTTGAGTGATGAGAGAGTTTCGTCTAATTTGACTTAAATCGAAGTCGAAACAAGCAAAAGCCAGTCGAGTGAAAGATTGTTTTGTGTTGATAATTCCGTGATAAATGGTGATAAGCAACTCAATTGAGTGGATATTAATTCCCAGCAAGAAGGATGAGCGAGATGAGAAAATTTGAAGGACGATGGTAGAGGTATGCTTTATGATGTGTTTATTAAGGACGAAAGGAGGACTATCTGCTGTGTTGTTTTGTTTTTTGTTGTCGCATGATATCGATATTGCGTGTGTGAATGGGAATGTGGTGCTGTCGCAATGCACAAGCACAAGCACACATCCAAATCCACTTGAAGTAACTGTTGTTGGCGACAGGATTCATTGGGAACTTTGCTTAGAACTGCAATAAAAATAAAAGAAGAAGAAAAAATTAAAAAAAGAGGTGAATTATAAGAATGGGGAAGAGGGAATAATACAAAGTTAAGGGATAAATCGTTTTTTTTTTTTTTTTTTTTTTTATAAAAGTTCAATGGGAACTCTGTCCTGGGTTGCGTGTGTGTAAACAGTCAATGTAACCAGTTCATACAACAGATGCCAGAGAATACAAGGAGACTGGTATTTATACTGGAAATTGTCACAGTGTCACATGGGGATGATGCTTTAGATTACAAAGAAACTGAACACCATGATGGTGGGTGGTCGGCAGCGCGGCGTACTTCGTGGAGAGAATAACAATGACAAGTAGGTATACCGGTATGCTGGTTTATTTGAATGTACAGTGGGGTAGTGGAGTTTTTTTAAGGGGCAGGTCCTTTTTGGTAAATTTGATAAAAACTATAGTATTTTTAATGAAAGATTTAGTTTCGGAAGAGTGTTACATATGAGGCTAGCGACGAAAGACCCAAACTCATAATTCAAAAGACAAAATCCCCAAAGGCAAAAATCCCCCAAAATCGAAATGGTAGGTAAACAAAAACTTAAAATCCCTTAATAGAAATCCCGATAAATTATATAAAATGCTAACAATTTGTGGGCTCTCTGGATTTCGGTCTCCATGATTTTGGATTTTCAAGGTTTTTTAAGAATTCGGAGTTGAGGTGTTAGAGATTCTGGGTTTTCGAATATTCTGGATTTTGGGGATTCTTGGTCACAAATCGATAGAAGCGTAGGAAATTCTCTAAACTTAAACTTTAGACGTACCGTTTTTGAAAAAAAAAATGTTTTTTTTTTGCAATTTTGCAATGTGTGAATGTGTCCCGAACGTGTCCCGAATTTTTCCCGAACGTGTCCCGAATGTGCCCCGAACGTGTCCCGAATGTTTCCCGAACGTGTCCCGAACGTGTTTCAAACGCGTTCGGCTTCAATTGAGGTTAAAAATGAAATTTATGTCGACTGTAAAATAAGAAGCAGTACATCGTTAGAGCATTTGAGTCTGACAAGAGCAAAATTCTAGATAAGGATTTTCAGAAGTTCAAAAACAAAATCATCTCTAAACCTTTTCAAAACCTAGAAAAAATACACATACACACTTCATATCTGCTCCCATAAACTGACCTCATATCTGTTTCCAATTTATTTTTAATAGCCCGTAGACCTTAGATTAAATTTAAACTTCTTCACTTTCAGCCCTAGATAACTCCCCCTAAAATTAAAAAAAAAAACCCTTATCAACCTAAATTTCTCAAAACTAATTGCCCAACGGGTTATGTATAAAAAAAATAAAGAAAAAAAAACAAAACCAAAACCACACTCTAAATTGTGATAAAATCGCGCTTTATTGCGTCTTTTTTTACACAAGACACAAAACCCAACACAAAATTGTTCTCTTCAATTCTCAACACTCAAAGGCTATTGACATTATCTTGTAGCCATCTAATCCCCAAAACAAAATTGTTCATATTGCCACACTCGGGTATTATCTATCTCTCTGCCACATAAGAACCCACAAGAAAATAAGGCGAGCGTTCCTACAACAAAATACCCAAACGTCCCCAATCCGTTTGAAGTTTCTAGCTATATAAAATGGATTGTGTTTTGTTTTGGAATGCGGCTTCGTCAGTTTAATTTGTATTGGCCCCTTTTCCTATAATAAAACTCCTCTTCTTTGGGTATTGGTTGGTATTTAGAAATGGGTATCGTCGTTGTTGTCGTCATGGTGCACGTGTTACGAAACAATTAAGCTCCATTGGTGTACACCATCAAGGTATCATCCTAAATTGTCCTCGTTTTGTTGTGGCAAAAAAGTCACGTTTTTTCCTCATTTTTCTCAACCTCCCCCCCAATTTACCCCCTCAGTTCTCAACACAGAAAAAAAAAAAAAAAAAACAAAAGAAGAACGAAAAAATGGTGGCAGATCCAGCTAATCCCAAGATAAATGACTGATAACTGGAACAGCGACACACTGTGCTGGAGCAAAGGTGCCGGGTAATAGAAGCTTTTTGTCGTTCCTAATTATATCAGCCTTTGTGATGGGACTTCAGTCAAATGACAGTTGAACAGAAGAAGCAAGCAAACCAGCTTCTATTTCAAAATCCATAACTAAAACTAAAGAAAAGTTAAATTCGTTATTCTATTCCCTTAGTGATGCCTTGGTGTTTCTATTCTAAGTTTTGCTGCTATTTCGAGTTCGTCGTAGTGCTGGTTTGTCCCAAGGGGTGAGGTAATAAATTTAGTCTAGGCACGTAGATTTCATGAATGACTTTTTTCTTTCTGTTTTGTCTGTTGGTATGTGTGTGTGTGTGATTTTCCTCTTTTTGGTCCTTTTCCTGGAAGAAAACTGATGCCGAATCAACCAGCCAAAAAGAGATTTCCATCACAATAAAGGTGGTTTGGTGTTGGAGGAAGAATCAGAAGAACAACCCCTCGAATAAGGGCGACATTACGAAAAACGCTGGAATTCAAGAAATTATACCATCATCCTGTTTGTGTGTATTTGTGTGTGTTACCCTGCGTAGAAGTTTATATGGAGAAAGTTCGGAAAACACTCTGCCATCAGAATTGTAGTAAACCAACAACAGTAATAGAATAAACAAAAAAAGAAAGTAAATGCAATTCGTGCGGTACCGTTTACGTAGCATTACTACAGAATGTAGCTTAAGGGTTTGTGTGTGTGTGTGTTGGAAATCATAGTAGAAAACATAGAGGAAGGAATACCTAGAGACGCGACTTCGGTTGGTTTTTCTCTTCCACCCTACAAGCTGCAATGAGAGGAAAAACTCCACAGTGGTTATATGTGGTAGTTTTCCCGTGCATTTTAAATGGCACCAACACATTCAACTGTGGAGTTGAGCTCAAAACAATTAAAAACAATTTAAGTGCTCAGTAGGAAATAAATTCATAAAAAAATAATATAATAAATTCAAAACACGAACCTTTTTTTTTTATTTCTGTACATATTTATTGAAAGGTGGGTGTCTGGAGTGAGCTATTTGAGCTATTCAAGTTCATGTACAAACCAAAATCATGTTTAAATTCAAAATTTGTGAGGACATCTACTGGTGAAAGGAACATTATAGCTTTCACACGTATTCACAGATAGGAAAACAAGAGAAAAATAAGAGAGATGTATACCAATTATCTGAAATTAAATTTGCGGGTGTTTTAGGCAAGGGGGGTACGAGTCGGCTCTCTAGGTATTCCTTCCTCTATGGTAGAAAAGGCGAAGAAGCGAAAGGAAGTGCAGAACTGGGACACAGATTCCACAGAGAGGAGGGCATTTTACATTAAGGTGGAACTGGATGCGAAGAGGGGGTGGCTTTTTTTGTTTGTATATTTTTTGTGTTACTGTGATAAGAATACGAATTCTTTTGGTAAACAACAACACAGTTACAGTGGTTTTGTACGTTTTTTTTTTTTTTTTATTTTTGCCATTTCTTTACGCTTTTTTTCTTCTTGGGTATACCTATGTATATCTGATGATAACATATTTGCTTTTGTATAACAAAACAGTGATAGAGAAAAAGAGAGGGATTGGGCATGATGGCGGGGGATGGATTTTTGTGTTAAGCACAGTGGTAGCGAAACATTTTAAAGTGTCCGTTTGTTGAAGAGTTTTATCATCACAGAAGGATTGTACATTTTTCTTGAAGTTGTTCGTGTTGAGTAAATACACTTACACATTGACCTAGTTTTTAAGTTTTGTATCTCAAGATGAAACATCTTTTAATGAAAGTATGTAGAAGGTTTGAGTGAGTGATGGGAAGCTCTTAAGAAAGTTTGTATATAGTTTTAAACTTGGTGGGCAATGGATAAAATGAAAAGATTCAGAAACAATTTTTTGGGACTATAATTTCAAGAAATAATTCAAGAAGTGGTTCTCGGCAAGATTTCTTAAATTAAATCACAACAAAAACATTAAAGCTGAAACACAATCACGCTTTGCCGTCGATTTTGACAACTGCCAAAAGTTCAACCATACGAAATCTGTATAACCTCCCACAATGACGCTTTTCTTACGCACGCTTTTTTGACAAACGTAAGGAAACGTAAGAAAGCGAGCAAAAGTTCAACCAGACTGAACTTTTGCTCGCTTTCTGACATTTATCAGACATAGTTACAGTCACCCATATTATTATTGCGCCAAATGTGAATAAAAAAAAATAAATTATTGCAAACCTAGGTGCGTTTTTTAATTTGTCTATATAGATTTTGCACAAAAAAACGACATCGAGATATTTTAAATCAAAACAATTTACGTATTAAAAACAAAAATAATTTAATGATGTTGTAGACTGAGTTTTATTGTTAAAAACAATTTATTTTGATTGGTTTCGTTTTAATAACTATAGAATTAAAGAATAAACAAATTTCTATGCATTTTTTAAACACATTAATATACTTTTTCATTTTTCCACAATTAAATCAATATAAAGACTTGGCCCAATAATTTTGTGAGTGACTGTGTTTTTTTTTATTTGACAGCAGATTTTTTGTTTCAATCAGCTGTTCGAAGTCAAAGTGACAGAAGCGCGCTTTGAGCATTTCTCAACGTAAAGCGATGACGCGTCTGGCAAAGCGTGATTGTGTTTCTGCTTTTACTGTTAAAAAAAGAGCCAAGTTCTCCTATGTTGAAATTATGATGGCACAAAAAGTACTGAGATGTAAAAGTGTACCAAGTTTTAAAGTTTGTTTTCAAATTCGTATCAATAAAATTTTGATTGTTCCCTTAACAATTTTTCTTTTAATTACCGATTTTTAAAGTTATTTCAAAAATTGCCAAGTAAGCAATCAAAATTTTATTGAAGCGAATTTGAACCCAATCTTTAGAACTTTAAAAATTTCTAGCATCTTTGGTGTGGAAGTTAGAGGGGGGTCGAAAATGGCCTGAGTTGTTTCCTGTAAATAAGGGTGTAGTGCCAAAGTTGCTGAGAACTTGGCTGGGCACTACCGTGCCCCTTGATTTGAATTCGAATACAAGAGGTTTACTACAATTCTGAAACTGACTTATAAAGATCGTTGGAGGTCTCTTTCATAGGCTTACACTTTGCACGGGTAAGTAGGTTACTGAATTAGCGAAGTTGAGGCTACTGAACAAGGCTACTGAACAAGAAATTGATGCTTAGTTGGTATTCGAAACATCAAACGGTTTAGTATTTACACAATTCAAAATAGAAAAGTTTTAGGTTTACCAAGTTTAGTTAATTTGCAATTATGTATTCGGAAATTTGCACTAAAATAGGTTAGCTCGACAAAGACCCTAAATATGACGATGATTTGGTTCCAAGGATAACCACAATGCGTCCAAAGAAATAGTTCGCTTAAAGAAATACTTAACAGATTCTTAAAATGTATCGCAGTTCTTCAACTAGCGAAAGTATTGAAGCATTGAAAATGAGAAGGGCTTGAGTTGACGACAATGACAACTAAAATTTTAGGGTTCTTGATGAACTCTAAATTTACCACGCAATACAATAAGAATATCCAATGTGGAACGTAATGGTGTGATTTTTACGCAACTGATTTTGTATGAATGTTGTATTTCCTAGCACTATACTGAGTACTAAAGGGTTTATCTAAAAATAATTTTTCATTGATAAAAATTAAAAGTTTTCTACTAAATTTACCCATATTAAAAATAAAGCCTAAACAAATTTGTGGAATGTATTCGCTTTCATTTCTGATCATTTAGTTTTGTGTGAATTTTTATTGTCTATGAGTAGGTCGTATAGACAAACTGTTGGAATAATAGTGTGAAAAATATTGTGAAATCAAATGTTAAAAATTAAAACATTTTGGTAGTCCAACATAATGCTCAATAGTAAATAAAACTCTTTCGATTAATTCCCTTCAAAATTTTCAGTACGAACCAAAAAACAATTTTCTGATAATTTCACCAGAAGCGAACAATTGAAAACAAAATATGACATTTCTTTTCACATCTATAGAACCGGGTGTTCTGATTAATTATAAGAAACGATATATTTTATCATTAAAAATCGTTCCGTGAAAATTTCAGTATAAGATGCTACAGCTTCAAAACGTTATCAAGCATATAGGACATATCTGAGCTCACACATCAATTAAACCAGTTGTTTACAAAAAAAAAAAAAAAGTTTTGAAACCAACCACTCTACGTTCCACAAAAAAATAAACGTGAAAATAAAAATTCTTCGCTGCATACAAAAATTCCTAAGTGAAAATAAAACTATATAATTTTCAACAGTTTCTTTAACTTTTTACCTTAGGCTGACTAATTGAGCGAAAAACTTGTGGATGGTATTTATGTAGGTATTCTGTTTTGAAGGAAAAAATAATAATCGGACTAAAATTCAATTGTGTTCTACAAAAGAAAATTACTATTATCTCATATATTTACAGAAAAAAAAAATTAAACCAATAACTCCTCGTTCCACAAAAAATTTACTTTATGTTCCACAATTTCTTGAAGTAATTCTGACTTGCTGAACGAAATCATTTTAGGATGATTGGAATACCTTCCTATTATAAGACGTTTTGGAACTCGTCTTTTATTTATCTCATAAGTAGAAATCCTAGGACGAAAAATTATTCTACGTATAGTCAACAATAACAAATTCTTTTAAAATCATACGTAGACAAAATTTGCAGCACACATCAGATTCTAATTTGATCTCCGTTATTAACGACTTATTCAGTGAAAAAAAAAACAACTTGTGGATTGTATTAAATAATAATACAGAGGTTAAATTCCGACAGTATTTTGGATTTTCTAAAATAAAAAAAAAAAAACGGTTTAAAAAAAAATTACGCCACAAAAGTCAGTTTTTTGAAAATAAGACAGAAAATGTTTTTGAAATTGATATTATTATGCTGTTCTCTGCACTTTCTTGAGTTTTTTTTTACGTTATATGCTTTGCTGAGCAATGTAATGATAAGTTTAGCCCAGAACTCGATCCTTTTCAGGAGGTAGTTTATAGGTAAAGGGATGGGGACCTAACATTTACGGGTGTTTGTTAAGTGGTTAACCATTCAAACAATAACAACCCTTCAAGAAGTAAAAAAAAAAACAAAAATCTAGGAAATCCTTCTTAAAGGTTAGAGCTCTATGAAATTCTGTCCAATTGAGCCTTAAATCTGCTGTCAAATGGTAACATACAAAATAATATACCTCGTCTATACTCATCATCAAATATTCACAACTCATTCTTTTTTTTTCTAATTTGAAAATTGTTCTACTCCTCCTCGTATTTATTTGTATGTGTAGGCATATCTCTCTCTACCCAATTCAACCAACTATACACTGCATTGAAATTATATTCCCAATTGCAATTCGTGTGGTATCGACATTGAAAATATAAACCCTCTGGGATATTTGACCAATATCGACCTAGCGCAGAGCAACAGCAGCAGTAGTATCGATTCCCTTTGGGACTTGAATTGAGGTATATATAAATATCTAAAGCTATACCAAACAACTTGAAACAGCAAATAGACTGGACTGACTATATAACTGATGGTCGTGGTCAATATCATCAGAAAAGCCCGTCACTCAATAATTTCTATCCCCGATGATTTTTTTTTTTTTTTGCACAAAAAGAAAATATACCTATATAAATTCACTTGCTACTACCAAAAAGCTGTCCTAATATTCTGATCCCTTAAATCAATCCACAAAACATAGAATTCTAAGAAAAACCCGATAACACGTTCCTAAGAGGGTTGAGGGGTAGGTAGAGGGTATATTTGTGTTAATTTAATCTTTTGCAAGTGCAATTCTATACCCCCAGCACAAAATATCCTTCATATATTATATCCATCCTGATAAAATAGAACTCATATAAGGATGTATGTGTGTGTGTGTGTCTATTTTGTTTTCGGACTTTCATTGCATACTTCATTAAGTCCATTAGTCAAACAAACAAATAGCAGAAAAAAAAAGCTGCCAAAGAGGAGTGATTCAATTTATTTGTTTTGCTTTGCACCCATAGAATATAGAAACACAGAAACAAGAAGGCAGAAAAGGATAATTCCAACACACCGACCGGAAGGACGAACAAGAGGGAAAGTAATAATTGAAAATCAGCAGGATTTTAGAGAGGAAAAGAATGAAAAAAAAAAAAGGATTTTTTCCTTTTTTTCTATTTAATCATCTTTGGAAAGGAGGAGGGAGACTAGGCAAAGTGCTGTTGAATGGGGAGCTTTTAATTCGATTAAACCCAACTTCACAACAAATGGGGTACTGCACTTAAGTATCCTCAAGTCTTTCCCCAATAAAAGTTGGTAGGAAACTAAGTCCACACAAAAACAAATTAAATCCTTTTGACATCGAAAACAAATTAAAACCCAAGATGACATCACATTACATTACGCATACCCCGCCCGCAAACGACCGACCGACCACCTAAATGACTAAACTTTTCAAAACCAACCCTTAGACTAAATGTAAACAAAATTGTCTCTGTCATATACACATTCCATCAGGATTATGATTATAGCATCCATTCCCATTCTAAATGGCTTCCCAACAAAACAAGGATAACTTTCCCTCTCTCTTTAAAATATATATGACACAAAGATAAGGCACACATGGGTAAAAGGGGGGAGGGGGGAAGTATATGATATATTTGTTAGTGTCCACAAAACCATCACCCCTCTTCGACATATCCCATCATCAGGATATGAGATGAGATAATAATTCAAGGATGTGATGTCCTTGATGATAAAAATTACTCACATCCTGTGGTGATTATTTAATATTTTGTTTCGATTGTGACTCAGTCATAGGATTACAAGTGTCATCGCTGGCAAACCATATGTTATTATAATTTTCATCCGCAATTCAGTATATATAGACTTTACTTACCTACCAAGGATCATCCACAGCTTGTGTCATAAAAGGTATTAGTATCCAAACAAATTAACAGTTGCATTATTGGAATTTGTCATCAATGCACAGACTGTGCCAGCAGCAGGACAATGCACTGTTCATCCTTTTGTTGGCGCCATAAGCCCATTAATCACTAAATCACAACACTCACACATACACTCACTGTTGGGTAGGACGAGGGAAATGCGATGGCTGATTGTATCCTATTTCCCTTTTGACTTTTCAATTTACTACTCTATTATTGCACTTGCAAGTGGGTTGTTTTATTATTCCCTGTTTTCAAACCACCCACTCCATTCCCCTAGAGGAATTATAAAATACACTCACAAACAACATTTATACATATACACACTCGTATCCTGTCTGGGAAGGATATATTCTATTTCTATAATTCGATGAAATCGCGAACGAAACGCGTGGGAATTATTTGACATTTTTTCACACCTCTAGGGGGTGATTTTTTATCTTTTGATCAAGCATAAAGGCTAACAACACATTTTGTTCATTTCGAACAAAAAAAAAAAAAAAAAAAGGATCAAGAAAAAAATGGTAAATACTACTTTATCGCGCAACAACCCTTAAAAAAGGATAATATCGGAATGATGAAGAGCAGACAACACGCAACGCAACGCAAAACACAAAACCGGTCGCAATGAATTCCGAACATAAACTGAGAGTAGCCTTGGCTACCCCTTCAGCAATTGGGGGTGTATGATGATATTTTCCATCTGTCTTGTCTATTGTCGTCATAAGGGGGTAGTAAAAAAGGTGAATTCATCGTCCAGAGAGAAATTCGAAAGGTTGGCAGGAATTTGTTTGTTTTTGAGGGGAAAATTGAGAGAACTCTCTAACTCACCCCTCTTTCTCTCTCAGTATCAGAAATTGAGCATCAAGTTCACACAGAAAAGGATATTGGCATTTTTTCAGTACAAATTGAAAAAGACGAAGAAGGTAAAAGAACAACCCTTGTTGTAAGCAAGTGCGTTTTTCTTTGATAACCAACACAAAAGGGCAAATTGTTGTCAATGTCGGCAATTTCTACATTTTCAAACGCAAAAGAAGCAGACAATCATCAAACAGAAAAAGGATGTAGCTGGTTGAAAGGACTTGAGGAGAAAAAAAAATTGGTAGGTATGAGTGGTTTTGGTTTGTTTAGGGAATTCCGTTAGTTAGACAAAAATGCTACAGTTTTAATTTAAGATTTTTGAATACAATCGGAGTAGTGTTTTTGGTAGCAGAAAAAATGGTACTTTTAATTATTTTTATTTTTACTTCTTGCAGACTTTTGGTATATACTCATCAAACAGATAAAAATTTCATTAATTATATGAAAAAAAAAGTACTCACCAGTTAAACCTTAAACTGCTCCAGTTGGTCAAACTTATATCGTATCATTATTTTGTGGTTAAGGTTGGTATTCATTTTGTTTTTCCTTTTTGTGGCAAGTCGTCATGAGCCAGGTATAAAAAACCCAAAGGTAGATACTACACATTTCCAATTAGCGCCATCAGCATCTTTTTAAAATCGTGATCTTTATTAGTTTCAATAATTTTGAAGAATTTAAAACATCCTCTATACCTACCTCTACCTCCCATTCATTTGGACAACACCTCAAATCTATTGACAGCTGATTTTTCGAAGATTCGATATTGCCACATGCCACCTTTTTTCTTTTCCTGCTTAAAATGTTGAAATATGTATGTACATACATATATTCTCAATTTATCGAAAATAATAATTTAAAGAAAAAATAAGTCAAAATACAAAATGAGTTATTTAATATATTTTTTTTTTTAGAAAAGTGATAAAGTATTTCTTTTTTTAATTTAGAACTAATCTATTAATTGGTAGGTATTAAAGGAATCTATCACTCAAAAACAAAAAGTATCTAACACAAAAAACAATGGATTTGTTAATTGGTATAAACTGGTATAACTTGTCCAAAAGGCTGAAAAAAACAATAAAAGTTGGTCTAGTAGACATACAATGTTTTTAATATATGCTTTTAATATAATTTAGGTGATTGGTATAAAATACATGAATACACAAAAAAAAAAAAACATTTTATGACAACTTTAACGGCCATATTATTCACTACTTTAAAAAATACATCTGGATGTAAAATTGTCAATAGTTAAAAAACAGTTAAAAATAACTATTTTTTTCTCTGTGTGATATTGAATATTATGGATTTGGATTTATTTTTCACTTTTAAATTTCTTTACCTCCAGATGTATTTTTTAAACTAGTGCATAATATGGCCGTAAGTAAATTTGGAGTTAAACTGTTTGTTTTCTGTAATATGCTGAATGGTATAAAATAGTATAATTTTTACAAAAGACTGAACTCACCAAAAAAACAAAATAAAATCTAGTCTAGTAAAGAAATATAATGTTGTTAAAATGCTTTTTCTTAATTTTGGTGATTGGTATAAACTGGTATAATTTAAAAAAAAAAAAACACTGAAAAAAACTTTAAAAAAAAAAATTAAAGGTAGGCCAGTAGACAAACATAATATGGTTAATATCGAATTTGTTAATTGGTATAAGCTGGTATAACTTTTACTAGTCTAGAAGACAAACAAAATGTTTTAATATGTTTTTAGAACATTTTGATAATTGAAATCAACTGGTTAATTTTATTGGAATCGGTGTCAAATTTTAGTTTCAAAAATGTGTTAAATGGTATAAACAAAAAAATATATAAAAACCAAATAAAAACTTCAAGAACGTCAACGAATGATGAAATTAGTAACATAAATATTCAATTGGAACTGAAAACCTCTATCGACAACACTTTCACCAAAAAATTGTCATTTTGCTTCCGGCTACTGAACTCGTATTTGTGTGTGTGTGTATGTGAATATACTAAGAAATTCATATGGCAACGAGTAGGTACGATGACAATGCCATTCAGCGGCACCTTGCCAAACTTGAACAATGGCCTTTCATTGCCATACACAAACGATAAGTAAAGTGTTCCGTTAAAATAACCCTAAATAGTTCGGAGTCCTTTAACCCCTTTTTTGGTCGTCATCGTCGTCGTCGAATAGACTTTGTCGTTGTCCTTAGTTCATGTCTCAGTGTATATTCTGTTCAATTGTAGTGCATTCCTTCTCTTTCTCCCTCTCAATTTTAAACAACAAAAAAAAACACCATACCGGAACTACGACAATTGCATATTCTTTTATACACCCTATATGTGTAGGTATGAATAGGACATGCGAAGTGTGTGTAGTTGGTTCAAGGAATGGATGTGAATTTTTTAGTTATTGTTTCTACTACATTGTTTTGGTCCTTTGAAAGTTAAGTGAATGTATTGAAGTCTTTTTGTTTTTATGCAAAAATGACACACAACTCTGTGTGAGAGAGAAACAGCTGATGATGGCAATAAGTTTTTGTATATTTTTGTCTTTTTTATGAGAGAGGAAGATTGTGTGTTTTTGGTGTATCCTGTTTCTCTTGTGTGTATGATTTTTTCTCAAAGAAAAATGAACAACAGGACAATAGGCAAAAGCAAGCGGAAGTGATGTGCAGTACGGTGCACCTTAAACGTAGACACAGAGAACTGTTTTCCCTTTCACCAAACAAAACAAAATACAAAAAAAGGAGTCTATTTCGTCCTTCTTGTGTGCCTTCACATCGTCGTCATCTTGTCAATATGTGTGTGTATGTATGTTTGCCCTAAGGACTTGGAAAGAGGTTGAAGAGGTGCTAAAGCACTCTAGGGATCTACATAACCACTTGCACTTGCTGCTGCACCAGCAAGCCAAGCATCGTATCGTACACATATCTCTCTAAACGAATTATGTTAGCTTCTGTGAGCTCTATAAGGCTTTGAAGAGAAGTCCTCTTGCTTCCAACCAATTTTGCATGACGTGTTCATTTCCCTTTTATTTTTTTTTTTTTTTATTTTTGTAGGACCAGTTTTTGCGGTTGGTTATCCTTGCTCTCCTGATGGTATTCTTTTTATATCGTTTGGTTCAATGGTTTCAATTTGCATTTCTATGTTGTCATTTAAAGAGGGGGGAGGGGATGGTTGGGAGTCTTCATGGATAGGGTTTGGAGTTTGGGACAATTCGCATCGCTGCAGGTGTTAGAGATTGTTATGACTTTTTATTGCTTTTGATCAATTGTTGTGGTTTCAAATAAATGACGAGGACTCTGTATGACGTTAGACTGGCGAGATATGTGTATAATGTTTTGGATTCATATATATCGGAGGATTATTTGGAATTTTATTGAATTTTTATTAGAGACCATCCATGAACGATGCGGGTTTTGAGTGTGGTTTTAGGCGGAATTAATGCGGATATATGTATGTAAAATATATTTTATAAATATAAATATTGATATGTTTCATATATACACAAAAAAATGGCAAATATTTTTATGATTGTGGTCTTTAAAAGCTTCATATAATATTTTTGAATATCAATTTTGAGGTCCCGCAAGGTTGGGCACGAAGAATGGGATTTTTTTGTAGGAGAACTAATGGACCATGTTTAATATTCTTTTTGAGGTTATCCAAGGTAATGGGTTTCAAGAACTTGTTCTGGAGACTCATGCTCTGGCCAATAATTCTATTGGTACCTATAACGTTCCTATATATACCAACTAACCCAACTAAAAATTTTGCTTCTATAAAGCCTTATAGCTTATGTAAAGTTTTATAGAAGCAAAGTTGTTAGTTGGGAAGGTACGAACTCAACGCTGATAGATATAATTCTTCTTTGTGTACCCGCAACTAACAATTTTGCTGCTGTAGTGATTAACAGAAGTATTTGTTAAAGTATCTGTAAAGCTTTATAGAACCAAAACTGGTAGTAAATAAAAAGCTTCTAAACCAATAAAAAATGTTGCTTTTATAATGTTTTTCTAATGCTAATAACTGTAGCTTGTGCAAGGCTTAATAAGAGCAACATTTTTCTTCATAGGGTAAGGACTCTGCCAATAGTCTTTTTTATGAAACGTAAATTTGTTCACGCTAAAGAATTCGGGCCTTTTTTTCAAAATTAACGGATTTTTTTGGAATTAGTTTCTTCTTTGAGGTGTTTAAGCCTCTGTCTGTCGTACGCTATTTGTGTTTGAATTCACAGTATACTGAAGTAGTATTTTATTTAAATAATCGTATATAGGAGTGTTATAGGAATGAATAACACTATAGGCTCTTGATAAGAACTTTTATCGGAGTATTAGAGTGTACTTCTTTTAGATGCAATAGGAGTGAAAGAATGTCGCCTTTTTGACTCTTTGGAATTATAGGAATTTTAAATGTGTAAAATTAATCATGACAAGAAGATTCTCTGGATCATTTTAGGAGCAAAATTGATAGTTGGGCGCACTTTTGTATCGCTCTTAGTTTTGACACTTTGTTGCTCTTGCTCTTGAAATCAATATATAAGTAGATATAGTCCTTTTTTCCTCTGGACAGCTTATCTTTTTTATGTAGCGGTAGACTAGACTTCTGATATTCCAATTAAATTTGATAAAACTGATGCCATTTTTACTTCAACCATCAGTACAACAAAAACATATTTTTCCGGATACATCGACATCTACTCAAACTATCGCGATTTTTCTAACAGCAACAAAGTTCAATAGCCAACTAAGTGTCATTCATGTAAATATGCGAGACAAAAGCACCTCCTATAACTAAACACCATGTAGGTACTCCTATAAAACTATTAACTATATCAGCAGATAACCACATAAGCCATTTCGAACACGACCAGAGTTGTAGTAGGTTTGTGTGTATAACAGATTTATTGGGACATGAACATGACCTTCAACATTAACAGCCGCACGACATACAGAAGTCTAACCATCAGACAAGTGGCACTTGTTCGAACAAGGATATTTCTCAACTTGTGACTGGCATAAAGCCACAAATGTCAGGACATACCCAATACCGATGCCAAAAAAACCCCCTCTGTTTTACATAAAATGTATCTACAGACAATATCTCCCATCTGCCTCAGGTGCGAACCAGAATCGATGCCAATTTGTAAAGCACCTAGGATGTTATCCCCTCTCATACAAAATCGCATATCCTTAGGTGTCGTCCTTTTAGCTCTACATCGCAGTAAAACGGACTACAGCATACAATTTGTTAAAGTTAATCGCACGGGATGAAGTTGCAATTAAAACACACACAAAAAAACAAAGGACAAGGGTAGATGTAGTATCTATAACGTCCTGGCGGGATAATCCTTTCATGTAGTTAGTCGGAATATCCCTCTTTCCTGGCTGGTATACCTTTTTCTCTAAAGTCAATGCAACATATAAAAAAAAACAAAATGTCCTTCAGGTTTCACTTGCATCGCCACATGGTTTTCGTTTAAAATGCAAATCAGTATTATTAAAATTGGTCCTTGAAGCAACAACCTGGCGACATGAGTGTTATAATATGAAACCGAATGTATTTTGTAATAATTTTCCAGCTCAGTGGACAGCACCCTTCATTCGGACGACTTACCTTTAGATTCAGAGAGAGTGAGAAAGGGCCAATAAAACATAACAAACTTTTTCTACCACTCACTTGTGGAGAAGAGGGAAAAGTCAACCCTTATTTTGCGACTTCTTTTGTACGTAATTATGCGGTTTAAAAAGTGAGCTAAAGTCTAATCAACATATCGGATTTCCTTGTGTTTTCATCCTCCGAACGACCGACCAACGTTCGTATCATTGGTTAGAGGGAGAGTGGGGTCATAGAGGTTGAAGTTGCAAGGAAGAATATAAGAAGGAAAAGGTAAAGAAACTCATTGATGAGGGTGAAATGAGGCTCATTTTCCAGACTTACCATGCCATTTAGTTAGAAGTGCGTTTTCTATGTGGCGGAAATGTCGAATAAGTTTATAGCTTCCTGACCTGTGATCCGGTGATGGACGAAATAGAAAATGTGATTAGCTTTAGGATAGCTCTCGTCGAAATAAATTAGTTATCAGCTTCCGTTTTGTTTAGTTTCGGTTTAACTTTTGGTCATTGTTTTGTTATCGAAACCATTCTATTGAGCGAAAAATATTATATTAGGGATTCAAAATAAATTTACTTTTGACTTGCAGAAATACTTCTTGGAAGACATTGAAGAGTAGCCGACTACCAATTTTACTTCTATTGAGCTTTATATCCACTTTTCACGAGTCCATTTTAGCAGCACGATATGTCATTCAATTAGGATTTTTCTATAGGGATTGTCACTTTAGTCGCCTGCGACTTACGTTCACACGAGTCGTAACCCGACAAACAATTTTGGTTCTTTAAAACTTTACAGATGCAAGTGTTGAAGCAAAATTGTTAGTAGGGAAAGCTTCGCCGCACGGCAAAAATCGACTCGTGAAAAGTCCTCATTAATACAGAAATTATTGAACTCCTATGATTTTTGTCATAACGAGAAAATTCCACAATGAGTATTTTTCTTTTTCAAAAGAAAGTAGTTACACAGAAATTTTGTTTCTGCTTGGTGGTTGGCCACCACACTAACCACTCGGCCATCCTAGAATTTTTATTTTATTTAAATTTATAAAATAAAAAAAATTCACTTCGAATAGCAGAAATGAGGTGTTGGTTTTTGTTTATCGAAATAGCTCAAATGATTTTTTATTTTACAAACAATCCAAGTACCCAGACTTTTTAACTTTTTTTTCCACGCATTACTTCATTTTTTATTTTTTCTTACGAGCAATGGATGCCCGAGATTTGCCCGAAGATTGGTAATTTCTTTTAAGCTTCGTCACCAAGTTATGTTAACATCTTATCGAAAAACTAAGCAAATAACATGTTTAATACAATGGTGCAATTTTTCAGTCAGCATCACTCGTTTAAGTGATAAAGCCTAAGAATACTCGTTTAGTTCTAAATCCTCGTTTAACTTATTCTCATTTAAAAAAAAAAGACTTTTTGACTAGTGAAATCGAACCGAGCAGAAAAAATCGAATCCCTTGTTCGATTTCACTAGTCAAAAAGTTTTTTTTTTTATAGAAATCAAAGTATATTTTTCTAACGGTTTTTTGTGCGCTGAGCTCGAATCCGAAGTCAGAAAAATTCTATCACATCATGTTTTTGAGACATTACCATGCCAAAACATCACAAAAATAGTGTTTTTGGACGTTCAAAATTCAAAATCTCAAAAACTTTGTACGTTAGAGCTATTCTAATGCTAGATTCAAACTAAGAAGGTCAAAGGCCATTAGGAAAGTATAATTTGTTTTTTTATGGAAAATTATTTCTCGCCAATATTACTGCCATTTGCGGAAAAATCGATTAAAAATCGTTTTTTTTTTTTAATTTTTCTCAATATTTTCTAAAACAAAAGTATAGTTTTTTACATAGTTTTAATTAAAGGTTTTAATCTAAATAACTGCATTCCAAACTTTTCAAAAATCAAAAATTGGATAGAAAACATAACAAAGTAATTTTTAACCAAGTTTTGTTAAAATCCAACCATTTTTGTAAAAGATAAAAATAAAAAATAAAAAAATCGTATTTTTGCATTTTTTTCAATATTTTTGAGGTTATATAAAATAAAATGCACGACTGGGGTCGCACGTAGTTGCTCTTGCAACTCAAAGCACTTTTATGTTAGTCTACTTGTAGATTTTAAAAGCTGGATCTAAATTTAAAAAAAATTGATATTGGGGAACAGCCGACATTAAGGGCAAAATTATGTTAAATGAAAAAAAAAATTTTTTGTTATTTGACTTTTTTGAGAAAAAATAAAAATGCAGTTTTATTGCCACTGCTTTAAATATTACGTATACAAAGTTTAATCAAAATCGTTAAAGCCGTTTTCGAGAAATTTGTAATATCGTATTTTTTTGTATGGGAGGTATACGTTATAAACGAGATATAAAAAAAACAAAAAAAAAACAAACTTTCAGAATTCCATAAAAATCATCTGTACCAAATTTGAAGAAAATCCATCCACCCGTTTAGGCTGTGGAAATATGTACAGATGGACGCACAACCACACAGACGCACAGACGCACGGACGGAATTGCGAGACCCACTTTTTTGGAATTCTCCATCATCGTAATGTTGGTTTTGATTAAAACCTCAATTTTTTTTTAGACACGAAACCAATACTTGCCCTATAGAGCAAGTAAAAATGGTTTGAGTAAAAGTTGTAGAAACTTTTACTATCTACAACTTTTGCATTTAACTTTCGATAGGAGGTCTACTTTTGACAGAAATCGTAAAAAACCACGATTTTTGACACCATTTTGTTGTACATTTATGAAAAGGTTAGGAATTACTCTATCTAATATCTATTAAATTTATTAAAATTGAGCTCAGGGTTCAAAAGTTATAGCCAGATTTCTCTCGGTGGCAGCATTTTTAACTCTTGAATTATATGACATTTTACCAGTTTTAAATTATTTTGGCAAACATCATGACACGCAAGCCTTTAAGTTATACATTTATAAAAAGGGTAAAGATTTACTCTATATACTGCTATTTTAATTTGTTTATTAAAATCGAAAGCTGGGTTCGAAAGCTATAGCTAAATAAAAACAAAAGTTTTACCAACAAAAATTTCATTTTGAGCAGAAACGACACAAGTCCAGTGACTTTAAAGGCTTAAAAACCCGCTAAGGCCTAAAAAAAAGTTTATATTTTAAAGATTTCTAAATGCATCTTAGGCTAGATTATAACTCGACATAGTTACTATAAATTTGAAGTGTTGTGGAATTTTTAGTAAAAAACAGTTTTTTGTTGCTCCTGAAAAGTTTATGCTCATGGACTTATGTCGTTTCTGAAATAAACGATTCAATTATGAGCATTAGATGGCGCTACTTGCTTATTCCATTGACATTTCTTTTCAAAAAGTAAATTTTTATACTCCAACGGCCGCAATAGAAGTATAACTTCAATAATCTATTTTGAAGAACCAAAAAGTATTGACGACTGGACCATGCACCCTGGCGGAAAGAAGTTGAAACTACTTATACACATCAAGTATCAGAAATTGTGGAAAATAATATATGGAAATTGATTAGTGCTGTAATGAAATTATTTAGAAAAAGTAAAAACAACAGTTTAAATAAAAGTAAAACCTTGTTTTGATAAAAAGAAAAGGTCAAACTATGTTAAATAATATAGGTACCTAGCAAAATTCTTATTAAAATCGAAGGTCGTGTTGCAATGAGTGTAATTTAAGTGTGATCTGGTAATTTTCTTTGCATTTTATTCTTGAAATTTGTCATATGAACGAAAAGTTGTTAATTATTGGTCCATATTATAAAGTTTACTGCACTTGAATTTAATCTTGTTTGTTATATTTCAGACAAGGGTGAGTGCTTATCACGGACACTTTGAGTCCAGAGTGCAACTCATATAGAAAGCCTGAAATTTATATTTTTCATCTCCCAAAAATATGTTCGATGATATATTTTTAAAAATGGTTTCATCCAAAATCCATGGTTGCACCAAAACATGATCAAATAACATTAATAACTTTTAGATATAAATTTATTTCTTGCAAGAAGGTATTTATTTCATTAATTCATATTATCTATTTTATGTCTCCTTTTCTCTGATTGTGATTAAGTTTTTGGTTAAAAATTTGAATGCTACAGAAATAAAAAATGTCAATTAAGTTATTTACATGTATTTTTTCTGAAATTAATTTCATTTATATTTTTGAATTAATTATTTTACTTGAATGTAAACACATGTATTCTTATGGCTCCTGATCTTTGATGTGTATATATAGTTGCTTATTTTTCCCACTAGTGTCGCATTTTGACTTTTCCAGTTGTCAATAAAAACTAAAAAAAAAATTAGCTATATTCATTTATCTATTCATGACTGCTGTATAAGAATTTTTGTTTCGTTTCAGCAGTATACTCAGCTGAATCTGCTAAATCCTTGAGAAAATGTATTACATCTACCGCGTGTTCATGAATACAAACAAAATTATTTTGTACATGGCTCGTAAAAGCACCATTTTAGGGCCCAACCCATAGAATCCGCTGCGTCCGTTCCGTCGAAGTTTTCAACTGACAGCTCGATAAAATACACACGTTCTTATGGGAAGTGACCCATAAGCGACGGATCGGACGGATTCGACGGAAGAAGTAGCCCAACTTTCTACTTTTTCATCCGTCGTATCCTTTGACATTGGTTGTCAACAATAGATCAGTTCGATTTTCTGCTTCTGAGTGCACACCGGGGAATTTCAGAACTAAGAACTGAGTTCTTTTCTTCTCAGATTTTATGAATTGTGAACTTTAATTGTATATTTGTGAAGAAAATGTAATAGAAGTAATATTCAATGATATATCTAATAAATTATATCAATTAAATACTCAAATTCTGTTGTAGAGTTCAATTTTGTTATGCCAAAGACATATCTACAACTCATAATTTGTTATAAAAAATTGTTTTTAACTGAAGAGCAAGTACCTAGAGGAAATCTAGTCGTGCATTTTATTTTATTAAAAAAAAGAACAACAATAATAGTTGAAAATTTCTTGCATCACAACTTCCTTAGTGCACATTCAGCGATAAAAATAACGAACACACCTTGGAATTTGAAGTTATCTGTCAAAAAGCAATCCGTCATACGACGTATTCTATGGGTCGGGGTGACAGAAAGGGGTTTTCTGTCCCATCCTTCAACTTCAACGGATGGATTGACGGAACGGACGCAACGGATTCTATTAGCCTTTTCACATCAAACCCAAAAACCCGGTTTATGGCAAAAAGTTTTCAAAAACCTGAAAAGTGTTCACACCACAAATTTACAGGTTTTTGTTTGACGTTTAAATTTTTTTGGCATCCAAATGTCAAGTTTTCGATGAGATTTAATTTTTGTTGTTTAAATCAGCTTGAGCTCACAAAATTGATCAAATAAAATTAACTCTGACAATTTAAATATAATTTTATTTATTTGGTAGTTAAATTGTGTAGTTTCATTTTAATTTCTTCCGGAGAATAATATATTGGCCGCCCCTCAAATCCTTTAGACATTTTGATGTAAATATGATCGTGTTTTCGCCTGCTTTTTAGCTGTGGCTCCTTTTCAGCTCAAAGTTCCAACAGGAACTCTTCATCTTCGGTCCCCCACATTTTTTGTTTATTTTTTCTGCTCTGTCATTTTCTATAATTAATGAAAGAAATAAAAAAAGAAATTTCAACAAACCGCATTTGTAAATGAACTAGTTATCTAATCTTTGCCTGTCAGTTCTTTTTTTTTTGTCTGCTGTCAGTTCTTTTTTTTGCCTGCTAAATTGTTGCTGAATTCCTCAAAAGGTTTGTTTGGTTATTTCGTTTGGAGTTAAATGTTTTCATTTTCAGGTTTTTGGCGAGTTTAATCAAAAACTTGTTTTACAAAAACTTGTGGTTTATGAAAAATGTATGGAAAAACTTGTGTTTTTGATATAGGTTTTTAGGGTTTTTCGCAAAAACCGAGTTTTTGGCTTGGTGTGAAAAGGCTATATGGGTTGGGGATTTTTCATTCATTTCTTCAATTATGCAATTGTCCAATTTGTCCCAATCTCCCTTAATTTCCAACCAGCGCCCTCTATCCGCAAGTACTTACAAAATCAAATTCACATCTCATTTTCTAAACACACCCCAAATGTCATTCTCATTTTATTTTTGTTCGTCATTCTTTTTATGTAGTTCCCCGAGAACTGAGTAAAATTTGAAGAAAAATTAAAATAAAAACTAAACTCCAATTTCATCACAATTTTGAACAAAACCAAAACAAGTTACAAATCAATTCTCAGTGATTTGCAAAAATTGAAGCAGACTACCAGAACTTTCCGCGATCAACAAAAAAACTAACAGAATTTCATATAAAAAGAGTAAATTTTCATTAAAATTTATTCATTGTATTGAAAGTTATCAAAACAAATAGAAGTTCGTTTTTTCGTCTTCGTTTCAGAGAAGAATTTAATTTAAAAGAAAGCATCTCAAATCAAGTAAAAAGAAAGTATCTATTCAATTAAAAAACAAGGACAGTTTAAGAAAAAAAAAAAAGAAAACTACAAAATGTCTGCATTAAAAATTGTATTCATTACGAACGAAAAACAAATCGTTCTTTATGCCCAAGGAATGAAGCAAATGTGGCAAGTGGAATCGCATGTTTTGGAGCGCCTCGGACAAACCGAGCGTCAAGCATTGGCCAATGCAACATTCCGTAAATATTGGATTGGTAAGTTTTTTTTTTTTTTTTCTCTATAAAATCGATTTGGCAATTTTTTTTTTCTTTTGATGAAAAAAAAAGAAAACAAACAAATGAATCAGTGAGAATTTGAAGAAAATTGATAAGAGAATATAAAAATTTGCTTTTATTTTTATTTATCTAATCAAAAACTGAAAAAAAAACATTGGCAAGTGCAATTTTATTTATTTTCTTTTAAAAGATATCAAAAACTCAGCTGATTATAAAATGTAGCTGTTTTGGGTGGCCATGTTTTTTTTTCTTCTCATTTTTGTTTTTGTTTTCGTTATTTAACTGCGCATTGAAAAATTGTATCGTTGTTTTTGTTGTTGTTTTGAAAAAAGAAAATGAAGAAAAATGCAACTGCATTGTTGCCGGATATCTTATTACCGTTTTTTTTTTTTTTTTATTTTAAATTGAGAGTACGGACTTAGGACATGTGAATAGGACATTTTAAATAAAAACTGTCAAAAACCATAGCAATCAAAGAAATTAACAAAAAAAAACAACTGAAAATGATTTCAATTTGCATATTTATGTACATAAATTAAAAACCGAAAATTTGCTGTATCACTTTAGAATTAGTATATTTCCTTGATTTCGCAATAAGTCTCAAATTAATAATGTTGATTCATTCATAGTCTAAATACTAGACGTGTCTTCATTTTGTTTTTTTGTTTTTTTAACCCAAAGCAAAGTCCATCATTTAATTTAAGTCTTCTGAGTCATTGTACAAATAAACAAAACAGTAAACAATAATTAACTTACCTATGTATTTGTGTGTCGCCACCTGTCACGCACAATTTAATTAAGCTCTAGATCGGGCATGTCAAACTCAATGGTTACAAGGGGCCAAAACAGCGAGATAAAAATTTGTGTGGGCCGCAGAACATGATAAGCTATAATTTTTATATGTAAAAAAATTTTGTAAAAAAAAACAGCAAAAATGAGGAAACAATTTTTTTTCATTTACCTTTTTTTTCTCAGACCAAAGTTAGTTATTCAGGATTTTATAGGTAACTCATTCCTCTTAATAACTGAAATAACTGCTCGCATCGACAGGTACCTACTGCGAAATTTGCAAACGATTTTATATGGCAGTTTTCAAGTGCACAAAAATACTTATAAAATCGGGCATTTCAACGAATTTGGAACTTATTTCGAAGTCAAATTCGGCAATAATTCTATGTTTATGGAACAAATCGAAAAAAATTTAGAGAACTTGTCTTTCAAGAAATATTCTGCAAGTCTTTTTCGTATTCAATTTTATAGTTTAGATTTTTTGCGTAGTATTTTTGATAGTTCAAATCCTGGTTTATCTTCTGATGTTCCAAAAGAGCTAGGTTGCATTTGAATGCAAATTTGCATTTGAATGTTGCATTTGTTCACATATTCGTTATTATTATGAATTTTGTTCGCAGTTTTGAGTTTAACTCAATAAATGTTTTGCTACATCTAGGTACAGTGGCTCACAGCTTATTTGATACAGTGCTTGATTTAAAATTTAAATTCCCATAGCATGTAAACAAGAATGATAATCTATAAAACTTAAATTTTGTTTCAAAGAAAAAACAATTTACTTCAACAAAGAACAAAAATTTATTTAAAAATATTGGTAATTAAAAATGCAACAACTAAAAAACTAAAAACAGAAATAAATTTCACCCCACAGCTTATTTGATACAAGATCACTTTTCTTAGAAAAAAGTTGTGGTTTTTAAGAATCGTGAACATTTTAGTACTTGGTGTGGTACCCTTTCGCCTTTTCAAGAGCTTGGAGTCTTTTTGGCATTGAGTCAACAAGCTTTTTGGTTATGTCTGGGGTAATTTTCTGCCATTCTTCTAGAAGAACCTTTTTTAATTCATTTTTGTTAGAGATTTTATGCTTTCGTACACTGTTGTCCAATAAAGCCCACAAATTCTCGATTACATTCATGTCTGGCGACTGTGCCGGGGGTGTCATCAAGTGTGGGCAGTTCCAAATGAGCCAGGTTTGCACGATTCCGGACTTGTGTTTGGGGTCATTGTCTTGATAGAAGCGGAAATTTCGACGAATACCCAGCTTTTCTGCACTTTGCATCAAATTTTTTTTCAAAATATTGAGGTACATATTTTTGTCCATCGTCCCTTCAATGAACTCCAAATTCCCCACCCCTGCTGCAGACATACAAGCCCATACCATCACACTTCCTCCACCATGCTTCACTGTTGCTTTCAGGTTCTCTTTTTTTAGCTCCGTATTTGGCTTTCGCCCGACGTACGACATCCCGTCAGACCCAAAAATGTTGAATTTGGATTCGTCTGCAAAAATTACACTCTCCCAGAAGCTTGAATCCTTGAGAATATGCTCCTTAGCAAAGGCGAGACGGCTTCTCTGATTTTTTTTGCTGATTAGAGGTTTTTTTCGAGCAACTCGCCCATTGAAATCTTGCTCGCGAAGCACACGGCGAATGGTTTCTGCACTACATGTCTTCCCTAGTTCATGCTGAATATCAATTTCGGGGCCGATAACTTCGGATTAGCCTTAATTTTTCGTACAATGTACCTTTCATCAGACTGATTAAAAATCTTGTTCGGTGCTTTTCTCCCCTTGTCCTCAACACGGTTTTCATTAATAAACCTCTCCACTATATGCTGCACTGTTGAGGCACTCAAGTTAACAGATTTTGCAATTTGTCGAATAGACTGGCCATTTTTATGGTGTTAAATTACCAGTTCGCGAACTTCAATTGTTGTGCGACGACCCATTTTGAAATAAGGACTTGGTTTGTTATTTTTGGTTGCGATATTTTACTTTTAATTATGAAAAATTGATTGCGAACTAGCCTAGTTACAGAAAACAAAAATAAACAACAACCAAATGCGTGAAAATTTAGAACGTAGGTGCACTAAGTTAGCTGTATCAAATAAGCTGTGAGGTATTTTTTTGAACAAAATTGCTTTTTTCTATAAGTAGGGAGAATATGGCCGTTAATTTTGAAATTCTTAAATAACATATTGCTCTCTAAACTTGGGCCTACAAACCTGCATTTAAATTTCGAACACATATTGTTTACCTTTAGAGATATACCCTTTTTAATTTTAAAACAAACACTGTATCAAATAAGCTGTGAGCCACTGTAGGTATCATGAATTATAAACTCTGCAACCATTTAAGATAGCAAGACATGCTGGTTTAAAGACTTTTATCATTAAAAACTAAAAAAATATTCCAAAGCCCCAAAATCGTTTGTAGGTTAACTCAGAATATTCGTTTCCTAGTTCACTTTAAGAAATCACATAACTTACCCTGGGGTCGAATTACCGCACACGATTACGATCATACGTTAACGTTTTGTTTATTGCTCTCTCAATTTAGTTAGTAGAAGAAGATAGGGACACATAGCAACCATACGTTAACGAACGTATGCCGTAGTTAGACCCCTGATTTAAGCCACGAGATCTAATAAAATTTACTATTTTGTTTGGTTTTGTCCCATATTTATTTGTTGATTAGGAAAAAAAGGAGGTGCATGTTTGTCAAAAGCTGTGAACATAAAATCTAAATTATAATCTAAAACTCAAAATTAATAAAAATGTGGACAGGGCCGGGCGGCAAAGTTATTCGTTGTGGGCCGCATGCGGCCCGCGGCCCGCAAGTTTGACATGCCTGCTCTAGATCAATGAATGGGTTCCATTATATCTTTGATGCCGGGTACAAAGGGGTTAAGTCAAAAAAAATCGATTTTCGGATTTTTATTGGACTTCAGTCAGTTTTTTTTCTCTTTCGTTTGGTCTTATCGCCATAGCTTTAGCTATTTCGATTAGAAATGATTCGGAACAAAGGGTTTAAGTCAAAATTTTTTTAAATTGTATGGTACTACGGGCGTAAGTTGACTTAACTCCTTTGTTTTTGCATTCATTTTTAATTTTTAAATAACAAAATTGATCCTTAAACGTTAAGTCAAGAGGAAGAAAAAAAAACACGAAAAGCGATTTTTCTACTGTATTATATTATTTCAAAAAGAATTTTCACATTTGGTAATTAATCACATTAATATTTCCAACTTTCATTTATAAATTAAACCTTGTTATCAATGTAAACAAAGATTTTTCTTGACTTAACACCTTTGGACCAAGTTTATTTTTTAAGACTAAATGGCTCTAAAGTGTTAAGTCAACACAATTTAAAAAAAAAACCGGTCATTTTCTGGTCAACAGCATATGGATATTAAAATAGATCTTATAAATGATGTATCTGCATCATTACTTTTTAAAAATAATATTATTCAGATTTACAAACAAAAATTGAAACTTCAATTTCATTTTCCTCAAAACTACATTTTCTGACTTAACACCTTTGTACCCGGCGCCAAAGATATGACGTTTACAATCATTGGCCCGTTTTTTTTTTTTTTTTCAGATTAAAAAAATTATTTTGAATCCTTTAGGGCCAGTTGTACAAATATTTAATCCGTGGTTCAGTAAATTTCATCTTCTGAAATGGGTGCTAAGGTTCCGGTTTAGCAGTGGTGGAAGATCCACATATGTAAAAATAGCCACATCCATGCTTGAACCGACGTTGACCGTTGACCCGCAGCTAATACGCCGAAATCAGTGAATTAAACTCCTGATCCGAGGCTGAACCACCTTTGTACAACTGGTCCTTAAGGAAAAACGAATTTTCACTCGTTTTCTTTTCTGTAACAGTACTTATGTAACTAATCGCTATCACGAATAATTGTCACAATTTTAGAGACTTCCAGAAATTCCATTCGAAATGCACTCTTTGTGTAAGTGTTACCAGAGTTGAATTATTTTTGCGATTTTTTTTTTGTGAACGTAGAGGATATTCTTACCTTCTAAAAAATTTAAGTTAAAACAGGGCTTTTTATTAAGGAAGAAAGCGTTTATTTTGGCGGTTACCTTTTATTTATTTATTTATTTATTTAATGCGTTAAGGACTAACGTTAAACACTTATTATATATCTTAAAACTAGTACATTTTAAATTTACATTACATTCTCGTATTAAAAAAGATTTGTTTGAATTTTATACTTTTAAAATTATCATTAACAGAAGAGATCATAAAGTAATATTTATTGAATACTGAAATCAACTGATTAAGAGGACTATATAATCCATAATTTACTCTACTGAAAGATGGGCATAAAGGTATTTGTCTTCTTATGTTAGCATGGCTAAAACTGAAATGTAAACGATCCAAAGTTGATGGCGATGTTATAGAACCGTTTATTATTTTAATGATGTAACAAAGCTGTAAGTATTCTCTATGCTTTGAGAGTAGAGGGAGATTTAGTAGCATAACTCTTTGATTGTAGGGAGGTAGTGAGATTTCGGGGGATAATATTACCTGACAACTTATCCGAAAATTGCGTGAGCGGGGGTATTACCAAAATTAGCCAGTTAGGAACACACTATCTACTCGAACCACTCGGAACTACATATGAACAGGGAGAGACTTATTTGTCTATTTTCACTAGATATCGTCGGCACAAAGCCAAACTGCGAATCTGAATTTTGTTTACATTTACACTTTAAAGCGTCATTTACCTTGTTATAGATTCCTCTATTCACTGCGTCAACTAGGGTTGCCAACCGTACTCTAAAAAAGTGTATTGTACTCTATTTCACGTATGTGTACTCTATAATCTATAACTCTGATAGAGTACGTCAAAATACTCTTTTTTTTTACTTAAGGCTGAGTGTACCACCACATAAACATAAGCATTTTAACTTTTACAAATTGGTAGATAACTTTCATATTTTTAAAGATAGAATTGAATGAAAAAAAGAAAGAGGCTTTAAATATTCGACCTTATAATTTCTAAACTTGAACAATTGTAATTTAGAGAGTACAAAACACTATAATTTTTGTCGTTGTTTTAGTACGACCAATTTGTTTTGTGTTTGTTTCTTAGTCAAACTTAAAATTTAATTTTTTACTAAAATTTTAATTATTTTTTAATTCAAATTTTGTTCTCTATTTTACTTCAAACATCAAAATATTAGATTTTTTCTTGTAAAATATCAAGGTATTTAAAATTGAGTTAACCTTCTTATATATTTTTATTTTGATGAATTATATTGATAACTGCAAAAATTGTAAGCCATATTCTATCTGTTCTTGCCACTTCAGCATTCACTGAGAGAGTATTTTCGGTCTTGAATATGAAGTGGCGAGACAAGAGGAAATTGATCAAAAATGAGCTCTTAATGTATATGAATTTGAACGTTTAGTCATACACTTATTTTAAAAACAACAAAAAATTGTTATGTACTGTAAGAAGCAAAAAAAAAAAATATACTCTGTACTCTTTTTTTTCGTCTCTGAAATCAAATATACTCTATTCGTTGTTAAAAAAGTTGGCAACCCTAGCGTCAACCCCTATCTTCCATCTGTTGCCTAAGACGCCTAAACTATCAATTTTCGTTGCACGAGTTTGCATAACAACTTTGAAGCCGTTTTTCTCAAAACAATAATTTTGCAGATTCGTGGTTTTGGCGTTGTGCCCATATATATATCTAGTATACATTTACATATATATCATTATAGAATAATTGAATCGTTTATTTCAGAAACTACATTATGACCATGAGCATTAATTTTTCCGGAGCTACAAAAAACTGTTTTTTATGTTAAAATTCCACGACACTTCAAATTTAGAGTATGCCGAGTTATAATTTGGCTTAAAATGCATTTAAAAACCGTTAAATAGTAAACCTTTTTTTTTTTTAATCTTAACAGCTTTTTAAGTCTTTAAATTCGCTGGACTTATGTATGTCGTTTATTGAAATAAACAAACTTTTTTGGTAAAACTTGTTTTTATCTAGCTATAGCTTTTGAACACTGCTTTCCATTTAAATGATTAAAATAGCAGTAGATAGAGTAAATCTTTACCATTTTATTTTAGGAAGTTACTTCTTTAATGAATTAGAAGAACTATCGGAACTCTCAGGCAATAGCCTACTGAAATTTGTCAAGTCCTCTAAATGGCTTGAACAACCATAGCATTCATAGGTTAACACTTTTTCATGAAGTTACAATACTTCAGGGTACCACAAGGGATCTACATTGATCTAAGTGTGACGGTAACAAAATCAACTGTCAGCCCATATAACCTAACCTAACCTAACCTACCATTTTATAAATGTATAACTTAAAGGCTTGCGTGTCATGATAGTTGCCAAAATAATTAAAGGTCATGTATTTAACAGTAAAAAATGCTGCCACCGCGTGAAATCTTTCTATATATTTGAACCCATTATTTTCAGTTGACATATATTTAATTTCTTTTCAGAAGATGAATATCTTTAAAAAAAATTCTGAAATAAACAGTTCAAGTTTTTTTTTTTGTATTGGAGTGAGCAGGGTGGAAGTTCAAAAATAAATAATTTCATCATTTCTACCCTCTGATTCATTCTATCAAATTTCGTAAAAACTCGTATAATTCATTTTTTTTTTAGCTTCTTCTTCAAATGTGGTGGTTTCTATTCCGCCTATTATGCATGCTTCTTTTCGAGGCAACATGACGATGAACTCAATTCTTTCTATATCCAAACCAATTAATTTTGTATTCTTGTTTTCAAATTTTGCAGATGACGAAAAGGATCGTGTTGAAATAATGAACGATGTCGATTTTGAGTTCTTCCTCAAGCACAGTGGCGGGAAGACTCCCAAAATCTACTTTGAAGCAAGTTCTCCACGTGCTTCGACTGCTCGAGAAGAACCCCAATCGACCAGTTCCCCTTCAACAGTCAGAGATGAAGAATCTCTAAGCGTCCATCCAACTGTCGAATGCGATGTTTGCTTAAAAGCTCCCATTCGCGGATTCCGTTATAAATGCTTGCAATGCCCCAATTTCGATTTGTGCATGAAATGCGAAGCTGAAATGAAACATCCCGAACATTTGATGCTTCGCATTCCCACTGCCAATTCACCAACAATGGAGACAGTTTGTCCAATGTCAAATATTTTTGGCAAATCTGTGCGTCGTCAACAAAAGCATGCTGCTCGCTTAGCGGCTGCAGCAAATGCTGCTGCTTTGGGAGGTGAATCAGCAGCTGGTGAAGGTAAGCGCAACCATCGTCATCATCGTAAACATTGCGCTGTACGTGGTGGACTCTTGTCCAACTTCTACGACATGATGCAAGATTTGGCCGAAGGTGGAGTTGCTCAAGAAAATCCAGAGACTCCTCAAAAATCAGCACAGCAACAACAACAAGAGCCTTCGGCACCTTCTCCATCACAACAACCAGGATCACCAATTGAACATGTTATAACATCGGTGAAAGTGGCCGCAGCTAATGCTGCTAAGGAAGCCGCTACAGCTGCTACAGCTGCTACAGCAGCTTCAGCCGCTGCTGCTGCATCTGCAGCTGCTGCCAATAGCATTTCAAAGGAAACAAATACATCTCCTGATCGCTCGTCAACATCGGCTGCTCCAGGAGCTCAAACTCCACCAACTCCACAAGGCATACCCGTTACACCATCCTTGGAGAACCTTATCGATCCGCAATTCATGAAGGCTGGCATCCAGATTTTGAATAATTTCAGCGAAATGTTTGGCAAGATTTTAGATCCAGTTGTTACTGAAGGAGCTAGCCGTAATAATTCAGCTCCCGAGTCTGTTGTAACAATTGACATCGATTTGACTGGAGACAATGGAGCCGCAGCTACACCACCACCAACTGCAGCTGAAACTCCCAATAAGCCATCAGCTCAAACTTCGAATGCCGGATCTGGATTAGTCACTCCAATGGAAACTGAAATGTCTGCTCCAACACAAGCACCTGTTCCTTCACGTTCACGTACACAAAGCGAAGAGAACGATTGGACTATGATTGACGGTAATAATGTAACGATATCTGATGCTCCTTCGGGTTCTAGCACTGCTGCAGCAGCTACTACTGCTCCAGCTGCTCCAATTGATTTTGCCAAATTGAGTCAACAACTCCAATCACACATTGAGAACGAAATGAAATCTGTTTCATTTGAGATTCCTTCTCCAGCACCTTCTGTAACTCCTCCACAGGCTTCTGTCCCAGCTCCTTCAGTAACACCTCCACAAGTTTCTGCCCCAGCTTCTATTCCAGCTGCTTCAGCACCAACTGCAGTTCCAATTCCCGCTCCAGCTTCTGATACAACTGAACGACGTGCCGTTGCTGTATTCCACGCAGGTAATAATCCACTTAATCTATTTTAATTTAAAATTTTGTCTTAAAAACAATCTTTTCTCTCTTCATTAGATCCACGTATCAATAGCGCAGTTCATGGTATGATGGCAATGGGCTTCAGCAATGAAGGTGCCGTATTGACTCAACTTTTGGAATCTGTAAATGGCAGTATTCCTCTTGCTTTGGACCTAATGACGGCTGCACAACGCAACTAAATTCATCACAAATAACAACAATAGAACTTTTTTTTAATCAAATCAATTATAAAAAAAATATATATATATTATAATCTTAATCTTTTAGTATTTAGTGTATACGTACGTACCCCTTCCCCATTTTTCCCGCATAAATATTTTAAAGATTAACCACAAGAGAATTTTGATTATATTTTATTTTTTGACATTAGAATGTTTCCCTAATGCAGTTTTGTTTTGTTCTTTAGACGGTTGTAGGCTTCTTTGAAAAAAAAAAAAAAATAAAATTGTATCCTATAAATGTCTACTTTAATCGAGTTATAGTTATGTAAGGTGGCGTTTTCAAACATTAACAGTTGTGTATGTACATGTTACGCCTTTATTAATATTACTTTAAAATGTATTTACTTTTATTGGAAATAAATGTTAATTTTCAAAACAAATATTTTGTAAAATTTTGATTTCAACAAATAACTTTTATGGTATAGTTTCTTCGAAGGTGTGCCAAAACTTATAGCATTCAAAATTTCTGAAAATCTTGTTTTTGGCATAAACCAGTAAGTTCAGGTATTCACACACATGGAATTCCGAAGGAGATACCCTCGGACCCTAGCCTTGAACAAGTAATATAAAGGCAAATTTTACAAATCTATTTAAGTACAGTAGAAATAGCATTTGAGGTAAAATTTATAGCGCAAAAGATGAGACATTACATTTCAGCATTATACAAAATCAGCATTCGTAAGTTGGGCATATAAGCAATTGCTTCTTCAAGTCGTAGCAAATTATCGAGATAATTCTTTCTAAATAATGGCTTTGTATTTAAGCCTCTTTGGGCCATCACTCAAACTAATTTCATCAACATGAAGTTTTTAAGTGGCTTAGTTATTTTCAGAATTAAGAGGTAAGACGTTGGAATTCCGAAAAAAAAATGACCTTTGTAATCATCAATTCTATTCCATTTTTTTGTTTGTTCATCTCAATTTATAAGTTCGATTTCAAGAAATGAAACCCTTTTTTTCTGGAAAAAGTTCAAATGTTTGTACCTTGTACATAAAAACCGTTTTTTTTTCTTAAATATTGTGACCGGTGATTTTTTTTTGTTCCGAAAATGCGCCACATGAACAATCATTATACATAATTTCGAAATTAACTTTTCTTTAGGTAGGGTTAGGATAGATGATAAAAATTGGTTCTTCAATGAGATAATCCGAAAAAAATACTCCGCATAAAATGTATTTATATCAATGATTCAAAATAATGTTAATAAATAGGCATTAAATAGAGGAGTAAGGGAGAGTAGGGCAAATTTGAACACTGCTCATAAAATTTTAGTTTATTAACCTTTTTTTAAAAGCAATTCGATATTTTAACCCGTTAACACCATATCCATAAACGTCATTGACTTTCCTTGATTCTCTCAGTTGGCTCTCAGATTCATAAGTGGAAGTTGGTTTTTAACGTGGTGATGCATTATTTTAGTTGTTTTTAATTTAGTGCGCTGTTTTAAAACGGAAGAAAATTTTCGCTGAAAGATTAGACTTTCCTGAATCTAAATGTGGTTTCAGAAAAATTCTATCAGGTACTAGCTATTTTTGTAAAAATGATTTTTGAAAAATGTGGGTAGTTTCTAAAAAATCACCCTTTTAGATTCATTTGAACTTGTATAAAATTAAAACTATTTGTCCCATTGAGCTCAAATTTGGAGAACTTATTCTTTATAATATGACCTATCGATTGACACAAATATGTCCTTTTACATTAATGTTTACTCATTTTTTTAAATACTGATTGACAAAAAAAGCAGACATTTCGAAATGCTTCATTTTTTAGCAAATCCTACATGAACAAAAGCACCTTAATTAAGGAAAATGTAAAATATCAATGCCCATTGTATTTAAAAAGTTGAATATGTAAAGAAAACCATAATAAAATACATTAAACAACATTTTTAAGTGTTTTGTAGTTTTATATACTATTTTTCTATTTAGAAATATCTTATTTGTAATAAACCATTCGATAAACTGCCTTGTAGAGCTTCAGATTTGTTTCTCCTAGAAGCAAAAGTAGGTATACTTTTCTTATAGTTTTTGATGTGCTGAGTCAGAATCCGAAGTCAAAAAAATTCTATCACATCAGGATTTTAAGATATTCGCATTAAAGTATCACAAAATCAAGTTTTTTTTTTGAAAATCTCAAAAAAAACTACTATATCTCAAAAACCAGAGCTGACCGAAATTTTTTGAGTTCGGATTCAAAATCAGTTCCAGGGAGAAAGATATATTAATTTTTAGAGATCAGTTTCTTTATGGTAAGATATGCCAAACCTATACTAAACTTACTTAAATTAAGACATCTCGGAGAAGAAAAGAGATATTGAGAAGATTGAAACTGAATTTGAAAGAAAAAAATAAGTTCTTTCATAAACCGTATTAATTTTAATTGAAAAAGATTACATTATGCCAAAATATTTCTTCGAAAACAGCAAACAAAAAATGGGTTTTTGAGATTTTCTAACGGGAATATCTAAAAAATGTGACGTGCTAGGTCAATTTCGGATTCGGAATCAGCATACAAAAATCCTTTAGAAAAATATAGTTTTATTTTAAGGAGCATTTCCTTGCAGGCTAACACGAACACTGATATAATTATTCTAGGGATATTCTCCGACGTTATTTAAACTTTATTAAGTCTCTTTATAAAACCAATGGAAATATTCTCTATAAACATAATATAATGGTGTCTAAAAGTTTTTGCCCTTTTAAGAATCCGGGCAGAAGTCCTAGAAAGCTTCTTATACAATATATAATTTTGCTTCTTTAAAATTTTAACTTCTATACTGCTTTAAATTGTATGTATGTTTACCTGTGATATCATAGCTCCTATACTACTTACCGCAATTCAATAAATGAAGTATCGTTGGAAGCGTCTTGCTCGTCTAGTGGTTAATGGCTATAAAAATGAATATTTTGTCCTCTATTTTTTTTTTTAATGTACAGTTGCTCTGTACTTTTTTTTAAACAAACACTATATACCAGGGGCGGATCCAGGATTTTTTTCTGGGGGGGGGGGCACAAGGGACGGATTGGCAAAAAAAACAGCAATAACAGTTAGAAATAAAGTGAAGTACCATACGACTGACTAACAAGCAGAACATTTTAACGACCCACAGTGGTCTAAAACCTGGCCAAAAATATTTAGGCACATTTCCGACATCAAATAGGTACCAAATGACCAAAAAGTTATTCGGAAGGAAAAATTTTAATTTTCTTGTTACAGTAAAAGCCACTTAAGTGCTTACCCACTTACCCCTGGATTAGCCGGGAGAAAGAAAATATAAAAATCAGAGCATGCACTTACTTTCCTGTGCTATATTAAAGTAAGTAATCTATTCTTTATTTAATTTTTTTACTTAAGTTGTTTTATCAAATAGTTTTTGAGAAATTAATTTTTAAAGATGAAATTTTGAAAAAAAAATGTTTACGTTTTCTAATTGATTTTGTATAAAATTTTGCAATATTATGGACATAATTATACCATTAGTTAATGATCTAGTAGTTTTTAGTCAAATACTAAAGACTTCATTCTAATAAATATTAAAGTTCCTAAGAATAACAAAAAAAACTGAATCATACTTTTTTGCTGGGAAACCCAGTTTTGTTTTTTTTTATTTGCATCAACCTTTTGTAACCCAAGGTCGTAAATTAATAAGTCAATCGATTGGCCTTTATCTTTAATAAAACACGTATTTTTTTTTAAATTCAATAAAATCATTATTTACTTAGTTATTTCGATATTTATGGAGTAAAAAAAAATTTTAAATAATTTATTTTTATATAAAAATGCAAAAATTCAAGCAAAAAAAATAAAACCCCGTGGGTTTACTAATAAAAACTTTTTTCTGAATTTCGTAGTTTTTACAAAAATTAGCTTATTTTCAAAAAAAGCCCAACTTTCAACATTAACTGTCAATTAAAAACTATTGGTGTTATTTATTAGAAATTTGAAGTACTATCTCGATAAAGCAATACTTAAAGATTATATTAGAAGCTTCAAAAGAGAAAAAAATAGTTCGTAGAGCTTTTATGCAATCTTTTTCGGTTTGTTACAGAAATGTCACATGGGGCTATAAGGGGTTAAATTGTTTTATATCTCAAGAATATTGTGTTCAAATTGTAGGTCTCTTGGAGCCAAATTGACCAAGTTATGAGTATTTTAATACTTCCCTTAGGAACGTTTTAGTCTTTTAGTCCAGAGTTCAAAACTTTAAATCGTTATCCCCACAACTAATGTTTTCAACGCCGGTGCTCCTCATAACTTCAAAACTACTGCACCGATTCTTTTGAAATTTGGAACACTATTTTTTTTTTACATATTTTTAGAGGTATCACTGGAGAAATTTTCTCAATAAAATAATATTTATAAAAATCTATAAGTAAGGGTCGCTTTTAAGAAGTTTTTTTCAAAGGGTCTTTATTTTCGGGGTTCAAACTTGGACAAACTTCTGAAATGCAAGTTTGTTCTACATATCTAGCAGTTCTATAATATATAGTTTATGCAATGTTGTGGCATGTTCCGCTATTTAAAACAAAACTAATGTTAAAAAAAAAACAACGAGAAAAGTGCAAATTTTTTAACCCCTCCGTATGAAAAAATAGAGTTGCATATACAATTATTTTTTTTTTAGAATATCATTCAATGTCATTCGATGTCCATATCAAAATTTTTCACCAAAATCACTTTGAAAATTCACTTTTTTTTAAATCGAAAAAAAAATTCGTGTGTACCCAACAAATAGCCATTTATTTATTTGTGAGGTGGAGCTTTTCATGGGAAAGGGATGCAACAAACCATAAAATTCGCATTTTCAGCCAGAAATAGACAAGAGTTTCACTCAAGTTATTTCTGTTACTATTCATATATTTTAAAAACTCTTAAAGTTTGATTTCCTTTAAGTATGAACTTTAAGTTCTGGGGGGGGGCACGTGCCCCCGTGCCCCCCCCCCTGGATCCGCCTATGCTATATACATCCTACAATTGCTTTAAATTATGACCAGAAATAGAATATTCAAATCTGGTTTTCTCAAAAAAAAAGGAAACCCACATAATTTCTGCGTTCTTTCCTATATCAAAAGAAAAATTCAAAGACTTAAATTTTCTCACACTTACACACTTTTCTACTAATTACATCAAAAATGTATGTCACGATTTTGTGTAGCTACACAAAAAAAAAAAAAAAAAACAACTGAACGCGCCTTTTCTTTGCTTCACTGCACAATTTTTATTATTTTCTCAAAGGACTTGACTGTGTCCTTTGCAACTTTTTGATTTAAGTACAAAGAAAAATAACAGAAAAAAAAGAGTAAAACAAAAGTAGAAGAACACCACTTACATACAAAACAAAAAAAAAAAATAATGAAAAAAAAAATATTCTGTTAAAGGATTTCATTCATTTCCAGATTTTTTAAAAGGAAAAAATTTCAAAATTGCTGTGGGTAAAGTTTGAGAGGACAAAATTCAATAACAAACATAAAAAAATAAAAATAAAAAACCACAAAAGCTAAAGTTGATTCCACTTCTGAACAAAAATTCAAAAAAAAATAAATAAATAAAACGGATTTATGTAAATTACTAAAATTACTCTCAAAACTAGGAAAACTCTTGTATTTTTCTCGCAAAACCTGCAAAAGACTTGCGAAAACAAAGATTTCTACAGGGAACTAGGTATTACCTACTCCCCCGCACATGCCAAGTGCAGTTCAGTTCGCTTCAGTCTTGTTGCTGAATCTGATGCTAACCAGCAAAAGGATGTGCAAAGTAAATTTCATTTAAAAAGTTTGCATTCCAATAAATTTCCTCTCACATACCGAGAAGTAGAGGAAAATTTTATAGCAAGTCCTTTGGCTCGTCGTCTTCGTCCTTGTCGTTCGGGTTCGTGTCGTTTTCTTCGTTGTAAGGAATAACCCCCTCAAATCTTAAAACTAGAATAGCCATTTTTACTATTTAAATGAACTTTCTCGCCAAATTAATGAGGTGATATCTTCTTTTTTTTTTGTGTTCATTTTGTTTTAAAAGCGAAATGGATATCCTTCGCTTTTGCTCCAGACCTCGTTCTGGAGCCTTTTGTAGAATCGAAATTGAGTCTCTGGTAAGAAGGGATGTGATTAACAGGATAATTGCAAGGAGTTAGTGAAGACGTACTTCTAAATTGCATTGTATGAATAAATTATGACACACATTTTTGGTTGAAATGGTAAAAAAGGGAAAACCACAGACTATAAGAGTGTGAGAAAAAGAGAAAAAAAAAAAAAAAATTTTTTTTGAAGACTGAATCGGTGATAAGGTTTTTTCAATAGAACTTTCAAACGTAATTTATTGCATATTCGTGACTGAAGTTGGAAGTTGATTTTTTTTTAAATTCAATAAAAGGGTTATTGCTTTGTTAAATATTCTTTTAGCGAAAATTTCTTTAACAGCAAAAAATACCTGCGATTGTAGACAATCGCTATGTAGTTCATGACCGTTAAAAGGACGTTAAAGGGGACAAATGAAGTCCTTAAAGAGTTCATGAATTTATATCGTGCACCCGAGTAATAAAAAAATTGAATTTTTAAAGAAAAAAATAAAAACATTTTTGACCGCCGCACCACCGCTGCACCATTTCATTTTGCATGAAAAATTCGTTGCACCATGATACATAATTTTGGATTATTGAGAAATATAAAAAAAAACTACCGACGAGAAGGAGATTCGAACCCGAGTATCCAGAGGACTATCAATTAGAAGTCCAACGCCTTAACCACTCGACCACTAAGTCATCTTTGTACGAACTGTCTTAAGCCAATATAACTTTGAAGACTACTTAAACATTTGTATAAGTACGAGAATAGAATTTTTGATCATGGTGCAGTCGTGGTGCGGCGGTGGTGCACCCAATTTTAAGTCAAAATTAAATGGTGCGGACGTGGTGCAGTCGTGGTGCGGTGGTGGTGCACCGAATTTTTCATTCAAAATGAAATGGTGCGGACGTGGTGCAGTCGTGGTAATTACTCTATAAGCCTATACAAACACCTTTGCTAAATATTTATCTATAAAATATTTTTAATGAAATTTTGAACTTCAAAAAACTGTTTTTTTAAAGGAAGTGTTTCTTTGTTTTTATTAAAATAAATTACAAAATCATTCTTTTTTGACAATCATGCACTGATTACTTATAAAAAATGTTTTTTTTTTTTCTTTTTAAAAGTTGTTTTTTTTTTTTTCTTTTATTATAAAAAGTTTCGTGAAACAGGGTGATTTGTTATATAATATAAAATATTTTTTAATTTAATTTATAATTAATTTTTTCCAATTAAAATTGATGCGGCTATAAAGTTTTTTAAAAAAAGTCCCACCTTACAAAGCAAATTTGAAAAGAAAAATAACTTGAACATCAAATTTGACAATTTGTTTCAAAGTTTTGATTTTGAAATTTTATTTCACATAAAGTATAGGCAAAAATTACTTAAATCGAAAAACATTTGAAAGAATGCTAAAAAAGCTTTCAAAAAAGCTATTGCACAGTATTCTAGGTCTTTTTGTTGATTTTATGTATTTTTTTTTTAAATTTAAGGTTAAATTTTCAGAAAATTTCCCCTCCCACCGGAACGAGGGGTAATACAGCCCCCTTCCCATACAATTTTTTTCTTAGATCAAACTAAAGAACTATTTCTTAAAATATAGCTCACTTTTTATAGAAAAAAAACATAATTTAAAAATATAGGTTTTTTCAAATTTATTAATATTTTGTCCCCTTACTTAATTTCCTGGAGAAAAACTAATATTTTAATGGAAAAAAGTTTCTAAATTTCAAGAACACTGCTAAGTTTAGTTACAAAACCAAATAAAAGTGACAAAAAATGTCTTATTAGCTGCGTTCCTTTGGAAATATTTATCTACTTTTTAGTACTTAAAACTACTTTGATCTACTTTGCTATACTGAAAAAGTAGTTCAAAGCAGCTTTAATTACTAAAAAGTAGATAAATATTTCCAAAGGAACGCAGCTATTATTAGTAGAAGTAATTAATATCTCAAATCGACCTATTCTGCCCCACTGTGTGGCGGTGGTGCACCATTTCATTTTTGAAAATGAAATGGTGCGGACGTGTTGCAGCGGTGGTGTGGTTATTTCTCATGCCAGTTTTTATGTGCACCTCAATACTGGTGTAGAAGCTGTTAAGATTTCAAATGCTATACGGTTAATCCAAATTTTAATCCAATCTTTTGACTATAATCCTTAATATTATTAAGGATTGGAAATTGTTATTGATATCGAAGTGAGAATAAAAGACTTCAAACTCTCTGTCATACCTGACTTTCAATTTTCATCTGCCACTCTTATTAAAATAAGCTACTGATCCATTGTTTCTATAGGTATCTCTTTGTTATCCTTAAATGCCATTTTTAAACCTTTTTTTCAACAAACTGTCAGTCTCATTTTTTTAAACTTCAAACTCAATTATTTTATACAATTAAATACTCCATCATCATTGCGCTTGAATACCTAACCTAGCCACTCTGTCAACCTGCCACCTATATATGATACCTAATCAGGACATCACTTTGTCTAGCTTAACTTTACCTCATCCCTATTATGCCCCTTCCCAAAACAAAATGAATAATTTTGTTTTTCTTCTATTTTTGAATGTCTGCTGCTTTTCATTCAAGTTCAAAAACACTGATAACCAAAACTGACTGCCCATCAACATTTTTTCTAGTTTCCCTTCTTTTTTGATGGTGTTTTGTTCTAAAAAAGCTTGGTTAAGGATCGTAACAATAAAGACTCAACCAAAAAAAAAAACTCGACATAACCATTATTTTGTCAAAGTTCGTATATTTTTCCACCCGCATTTGTTTACATATCAACCCAGTCCCATGTCCTTATACTCCCCCGCACAAAGGCCAACATCCAGGCTATAAATTTTTCAACTCCAAACAGACAAAAAAAAAAACAAAACAAACAAACATTCCCCCCTTAACACATCACACACATATCACCCTTGAAGCCTTCAAGAGATAATGGAGCATTTCATCCTTCTTCCTGATTTTTTTTTGGAGTTTTTGTATTTTTATTTTGGTTTTAAAAATACGATAGAAAAGTCTTGATAAACGTAAAACAATGCAAAAAAAAAATTGTGATTTTATTTTTTTGTCCTTTGGCCCTGTTGGTCCTGAAATCGAATTCACCATTCACCACTTCAGCCACATAAGTACAAATTGTTGAATCTCATGTTTACATATACACCTACGCGTCGTCATTTCTATATTATATTCATCAGGTTTTTCGATCCTGGGGAACTCCCCATGTTCTCTCTTTTGTATTCTTTGGATGTGTCCTTATGAACATACACATACAATACAAAAAGGACACAATAGTAGGTAAAATTGAACTAATTAAAATGGAGTTTCCATTCTGGGGACAAGTCACCCCAACCCATCATGCATCTACTACAATTTTGTGAAACGCAATCGAAAGCAATTGAACTGTCAAAAGCAGAACAAAATGAACGTAACAAAGAGTATGGGCCTTACACTTGTACCCTGTGGCACATCATCATCCAGCAGTATAACGTAGTGCGCACCGCACTTCAAAAATTTCAAATGTCCTTTCGAAATCACAATCATTTCCCTAGGCGCCCTTTTGCATCGTAGTTTAATTAAGGACGTTTTTTTTTCTGTTTTTGGTTTCTTCTGTGTAGTCGTGTGTCCTTTCCATCTTCGAACTTGGATGATGGACTTTGGTTTAAGGGACGTGCTAGAGAGTCGATCGAATTTATGGTGAGAGGTACACTTCCAATACACGTTTGGTTGCGAACATTGGTTTTAAGGATGCACATTATTAAAGTGCATCCTTTTGTTCACAATCCTGCAGAAGTTGGAGATGGGAGATATACCTATATGGTAGAGGGCGCTAAAGTTCACTTCTTGTTGCTATTAACGAAACAGTTATAATTAGAAGCTCTCGTGTTCGTCTCTCTCAATCATCATTCCATAGGTATATATAATTCTGCATACGCACATGCTTATCATGTCGAGGAAGTGCATTCCGATGGACGAAATTTCAGTTTGAGGAGGTGGACAGTTATAATTATGGGAATGGGAAGTTGGTTGGTTCACACTTTGTACCCGATGGAAATCTCTACACTTGTGAATTTGATTTGGGCTCGCAGAGTCTGCTGATGGTTTATGTTGATGTTGGTGGGAAAAATATTTGGACTGAGTTATCAAGTAGACAGAGGGATATACCGACAGACAGAGAGACAGACAGAAGGACCTCAGTTTAGCACACATCGCGGGGGATATAATGTACGAGTGATGAGTTCATTAGCATTCATGGCTGGAATAACTCAGTTTTCATTTTGTGAAAGACCCAACACCGATTTGCTGCTCTGGATTCTGGACATATTCATATGAATGGGTGTGGATTGGTTGGAACGTGTTTGTGTGTTGTGTGTACAATCCGAAAAACCATATTAACTAAGATAAATCGAATGAAATTAACAGCAGATTTATATTTGGATAATTGTGAGTTTACTCAACTATAACATAGAGGGCGGTGGTGTAGCGAACGGCCGGGCAGTTGGCGGTGGTAGATTCGCGGTGGCGGTTTTGTTTCATATGTGTGCTTAATTTTTAGCGACTTTGAAATTAAGTTGGAGGTTATGTTTGGGTTCATATTGGGGGGGATTTGAGGCCATTAATATATTTACCCGCTTTTATCCAGATCTAAAATCCATATTCTTATGTTGCAATGCCGCTATGTCACCATGTCGCCATGTCGCCTAATAGCCATGTTGCTATGTCGCCATGTCACCTTGTCACCTTATCGCTATATGTCACCATGTCGCTATGTCGCTTTGTCGCCATGTCGCCATGTCGCTATGTCGCTATTTCGCCATGTTATTATGTAACTCCAAGAACGGGAGGCTGGCCAAGCCGTTTCTTCATTATTATTCTTCATTTGTTGGAAGTGCCTTTCTAAAATTTCAAATTTGTAGCTTCATTGAAATTCATTGCTTGTATAGATTTTTATTTTCATAATAAAAAAAACATATCTATTTTTAACAATCATTTTATATTGAGGCTATTCTTTTGACAGATTTTATATTAAGTATAATAAAAAAAAAAAACATCATCCCAACCAACACAAAACTGGACCACTTCAAGCGTTAAAAAAACCCTTTTTTTCCTCTATAATACGTTAGTAAACACACTCCAGCAATAAATCAAAAAAAGTCAAGATGATAACATTAAGTTTTTAACGACTCTCATAAATCAAAGATTTCACTCAAAAGATAGGAAGGTTATAAAAAAAAAAAAAACTATACACAACAAGGATATGCGTTCAACAACAAGCCGCCCATTCCATTGATTTCTCAATAATAAAAATTGCGAAGAAGCTTTTTGTGGGTGTATTTTGCACTTAGAATTTTCATTTTTATAGATTTAGTGGGGAAATATAAAATAAAAAGGACTCTAAAGTGGGTCCTTGGACAGTATTCAATGGTTATGGGGATTTGCTGATGACTTTCTATTCCCAATGGCATATAGTGAAATTAAAAATCATTTCCTAAAATACAGCTTTGTCTCTTATAATACACCCATAAACAGTGGACTTGTCTATATGATGCCACTTAATTGAGTCCTTAATATCTCAAGTACAAAACTATTTTTTCCTCTCAAGTGTGATAATGTGTTGTATGTTCTGTCTATAGCAATTCCACTTCTGAGACTTTGTATACACTCGTAGACTTCCTTCCCAAATGAGTTCGAATCGAATAAAATAAAATCTATAAGAAACTTAAGGGTCTCTCCAAAACAAAAGAAAATATCCTTAATACAATTTAAAAAGTTCAATAAAAGATGTTGCAAAAGTTTAAATAAAAAGTTTTTATTTTATGCTTCTATTCTTTATTTATTTTTTTTTTCTGGTTGTTTTTAACTTTTTTATTCTTCACATTGATGTTTCGCCATATTCACTTCCATTTCTTGTCTCGACAATGCCTTTTTTTATTTCGTTGCTTGGCCATATTGAAATATAGGGTAAATAAAAGAAGAAACGACCTCAAAAAGGTTTTTAATAAATGGTCGTTTATTTTAATTTTTTCGTTAAGTTTTCGTTCGTTTTCGTTAAGTTTCGTTCCTAATCATTTATAAGAACTTGGCAGCTGATATCAACTAAAAGATATCTCTATTGAGGAAGAGGATAATTCATTGAATTGATAGAAAAAAAAAAAAAAAATACTTTGCGACGTTATTCCCTACTAGTGGAGTAACTAAAGCTCAAAAATTGGCAATATTAGGGAACCCGGCCGAACAGCTTAGATTTTGATGATCTTTTTTTTCAAACGTCGGTAATTAAAAATACTTTAAAGTCTATAGATTAAAAATTGCCGGTGTTGCCGTTTTAATTTTTAAAATTATATGAAGATTTTTGTGAACAAAAACAAATTTTTTTCAAAAATTTTTCTTAAATTTCATAAATTAATTGATGCCAAAAGATTGTCTAGGAAATTCAAGGAAAAAAAATATATGGGAGTGAGGGACAATCTTCCATAGTTCAAGCGATAGATGCAACTTTCTTATTAATTGACTTCAAACACAAAAAAAAATATTTGAACACAACGGCAACACCTACAATATTCAAATATAATTTTTTTAAAAGCTAGAAGCTTAGTCATATATGTAAAATTAAAACTAAGTTAATTGAATGAACGGCTTTTGAAAGAATGGTAATTGAACTCAGATTTTTGAAAAAAAAAAAATGATTGAAAAAATTTTAACATGTCGTTTTTTAAATTTGGTCGTAATATAAAATGCATTTATTTTCAAATTTTTTTGGCCGCATTTATTATGATTTCAAATTATAAAAGGAAATGTCAATATGTATTAGGGTTTATGAAAAAAATTAAAAAGTATTTCATTTTCGAAGAACTTTTTTTAATAAAAGTTTTGAAAAAACATGTAACTTATTTTTTTTTTTTAAGTTCAACATCTAAACATAAAATTATTTTTTATTCATTTAATAACCCTTACTGTTGAAAGTTAAATAGCAAAAATTTAAAGTTCCTATTTACCACAGTCTTTGAGAAAATTAATTATTTCAATGCAAAAATTCAGTTTTAATAAAAAAAAACCATTGAAATTGAAGTAATTTTTCATTTTTTTTTCAAAAGTGTGATATATTTTACCTTTTTTGTTCGAAATTCAACTGATAATACTTATGGCCAAAATTTTTTTTTAAATAAATTCATATTTTAGTAGAAAAAGTTTGGAAAAAAGTCATTTTAAATTTTTCTAATAACATTTTTTTTTTTAATTCTGAGTTTGAGGACCATTTTTTCAAAAAAGTCTTGATTAAATTTAGTGGATTTAAATTTAAGAGATAAGAATGAGCTTCTGGCTTTTTAAAAATGTATTTTAAAATATTGTAGGTGTTGCCGTTGTTTTCAAAATATTTTTTTTGTGTTTGAGGTCAGAATGTTAGAAAATTGCATTTATAGCTTAAACGATGGAAGATTGTCCCTTACTGCCTTTTATATATTTTCTTTAAATTACCTAGAGAATCTTTTGCTATCATTTGTTTTATGAAATTTAAGCAAAAAAAATGGTTTTGTTAAAAAAAATTAATTTTAATTTTAAAAAACAATACGGCAACACCGGCAATTCTTAATCTATAGACTTTAAAGTATTTATAATTACCTACGTTTGAAAAAAAAAAATCGTCAAAATCAGAGCTGTTCGGCCGGGTTCCCTAATAATTTGCTTTAGTTACTCTACTATACTCCCTCAAAACTCTGTACGAAGGTCACCTTTATCTCATTTAACTGCTAAGAAGTGTCTCAGAACTTGATGATTGTTTTGAACCTGGTCCTGATGGTGTACCATGCAGTAGAAGTTATTCAGTAACTTTAAGATATGAACAATCGGTTTATTTGTATGTCAATTTTGGTGTTCCACGAGGAAGCCATTTAGGGCCCTTTTTATTTATTTTATATTAAGTTTTCATGCTTTTAAAACCTGGGTTGTTGGGTAAACGTGTATAGGGTACGTTAACGGTATATTTTATTTAACCAAATAGTAGTAAATCTATTTTATTTTTCTTCTATCAACTTCATAAAACAAATTGACAACTAATAAAAGGTATAACTCAACTGAGACTAGGGTAAGTACTTACCTGGCATCATGTGAAAAAGACTATTCCTTCTTTTCTTCTACTTTTTTGACTTTTCAGAAAGATATCGTATCGACGAACAAAGTTAAAAAAGTTTTCCATCAAAAAGATAGAAGAAATAAAAAAAAAACTTCAAGGATACAAGGTTAGAAAAGTAGATGTCCTTTTTATCGTTTTTGAATATAATAGAAACTTCGTTCCATCCTCAAAAAATCCGATATAGATGCATTTGCAAAAAAGATATACGCAACGCACTCACCCTTACACACATGAATATGTATTTAATTTGAAGTTTTCTCTCTGGAAGAAAACTTATTCTATACACCAACTGACTTTTGGTTTAACTTTGATTTTTAAATGTTTTCAAAAACTGTCATAGGCAAGGGAGATTTCTATACATATTCGACTTGGTTAAAAGTGAACTTTTACAATTTCCATAAAGAGCGATTTCTGATTGAAATTTGATCGATATTGGGAGGTTTTTTCAAATAGAAATGGGATGGGATAAAGGGCTTGAGAAACTTTATCAGGTATTTCGAAAAGTGACTTGATGGTGTTTTGCAGGATGCGACCTATCGTAGGAGAAGAATGAACTCATCACTATTCTTGTGCAATATGTGTTGTCACACCTCTTACTCACTTCACTCATTCACTGACTTACTTACACAACTGCTAACAAACTATTAAAAAGGAATTGCAGCAGCAGTAGCACACATTGCTGCAAGCACGAATTTCATTTAAAAGTGCAATAAATCAGGTTTATTGCCTTTGGTGCTGTTTGTTGGTGTTTACACGCCCCCCAAAACGTCCAAAAGGTGGCATTAACACGCGGATGATCATTAAACTGGTATATATAGTGGATGTATAATAGGTTGCACGTGTTTATGCAGTATAGTCAATGAAGTTCAGAGAGTGGGTTTGTGTTGGCTTTGGCGTGGGTGGTGAAGGTTTTTAGCTGACTCTTGTAAAACTTGTTAACTTTCGAAATAAAATTGAAGTGTGTGTGAGTGCAATGTCAGGATAAGGGTGTTAGATATAGATTCGGAATGTAAGCCTGACATGATTATGCCGTGTTAAGTAGATAATTACATTTGAGGAATACGGAAATTGGGAGCAAATTTTATGACATGCACTTCCTCTATCTCACTCTACTATGTAGAGGTATAAGGAAGAATTTGGAATTTTTATTCTTTGTAAGTTCAATAAAAAAAATAAGCTCCTGAATGGGGGAAAAACTTGTTAAGGATGTTTTGTAAGTGATAAGAAAATTAGTATGGGAAGACATTAAATTAATTAAAATGATGACATAACAAGGTGACTTACTTTAGGCTAAGGACTTCAGACGACATTAAAGTAAGCATTTAGGTATTGTTAATGACTTTCTCGTTGCAGTTTTGTACGTCTTGTTTTTTTTTTTTTGGTTTTTAAAGAACGACACCAACACTCGATTCTTTTAGTTTGATGTAGCTAATATTGGATTTTTAGTCCTTATTTCGTCACAGTTTTTCTTGTTTGCTGATTCATACCAGTCCCATAATTTAGCAAAACATTTGAGTTCAATTTACATTTTTTTTAAATTTTAGTTTTTTAAATTTTTTTTTTATAAAATAATTTTTTTGAAAAGATTACTCATACGCCATACACTATTTCTTACTTTCAATGATGGGTTTGAAATTCCTAAAAAAATTGAACTTGAGAAAACAATCTGGCAAAACATAACGATGATAGAGAAATCTAAAAAAAAAAGTGGGGGCCGCAATTCTGTATGTCTGTCTGTAAATACTACATAAACCAATGGAGCGGTTTTCTTCAAACTTGGTAGTTAACAGTGTTAGGTGGTTCCCTAGAGGGGGAAAATAATTTTGTTTAAGTTTTCTGTCATATGACTTTAATGAAATTTTTGGTTGAAAAACTTTCAAATATCCATAATATTAAATTCTTAACAAATTTTCAAAAAAATGTTGTATATAGTTTTTACTTTCTTGAAAAATTAATTTTTTGAAAATTAGTTGATGTTTTTTCTTAATTTCGTTTTTTAGCGTTAATTAATGTTTTTTTTTTTAAACGGTATACAAACTTTTATTTTTGAAAGATGTTAGAAAAAATTGTGGGTTGGGGTCAAAATTCTGCCAGGGTCAAAATTCTTTTTTCAAAATTTTGCAGAATTTTTTTAAAATCATCCTCTTCACTGCTTATTGGATTACTAACCTACTCACTTTGTCATTTTTGTTGTTGTATATCTTCATTATTTGTTTGATAAATCAATGAATTAAAAAAATATTAAGAAAATGTTTTTAATGTTAAATAATAATTTTGAAAAATAATTAGAAATTTATTAATTTATCAAATAAAAATGAATGTTCAAAAAATAATTAAGAAAGGAATCTTTCTTTTTAGTTTCTAATTAATTTTCAACGGTTTGTAGATGTGAATTTGAAGAAGGTCAGTCTATGAATTATAAAAAATATTTGCGACAGTTAAACAATAAACGGTTAGGAAAGTACTTAAATTGGATTAATGAACTATGACCGCATATGCTATGAAAAGAAAACAGAATTAGAAGAATTTTTTTGTTTAAAAATATGCTGACCAAAATAGAAAAAAAAAGGAAAGAATTTTGAAAAACAGACTTTTCGTTAAAAAAGCATGGGTCGAATTACGACATACGTTCGTTAACGTATAGTTGCTATGTGTCCCTATCTTTTTCTACTAATTAAAAAGAGACAAAAAAAGTAAAAACGTTTACGTATGATCGTAATCGTGTGCCTTAATTTGACCACAAAATTATGAAGCCAGAATTTTGATCCGCTCCCAAAAATTATTCATAATAAAAATTATTGAAAAAAACGGCTCTACACTGGAAAAAAAAAACATATCATTTTAATATTTTTTAAATATAAAATTAACATTTCTTAAATATTCGCAAAAAATTGCTTTTTTTATGATAACTTAAATATCAAAACAATATTTGTAATATAAGGAAGATATTTTAATATAAAATTTTTGAATTTTTTTTGTTGAAATTATAATATGAATTTATCATATCAATTTTTCAGCTGTTTCTCATTCCAAATTATTGAAAAATATTAAATAAAAAACTCTTAATTTGTACTAATTTAAAGCCCCTTTGGGTTTTTTCGAAGTAAAATATATGAGTAACTGAGAAAATTTGATCGACTTTTGTCACTCAAAAATGTTAATTTAATAGCTGTTGTTATCAATTTATTTTTTCGGTGTATTAAATAGGAATTTTGGCCTTTCGAAAAATATAGCTATTAAAAAATAAAAGAAATTTAATTTTCTGCAATAATTGTGTCTCAATTTTGTTTCTACATACAACCAACAGGGCTAAAAATTTCAGAGAGGCTTCATATCGAATAGTAACCTGCATTTCATTAGAAAATTCCTTCCGAACAAATTGAAATAGACATAAGTTATTTAATATTCATCAAAAAAGTTAAAAACCACTTAGAATTTTATAAACTCATTCTTGAAGAACTTTGAAAGATTTCTATCACAAAAAAAAATATCTTTCATATAAAAATGATTTACCATTTGAAAGGTTTTAATCACTCAAACTCCAAGAAACTACAACCGTAATTCCTGGAAATCCTTCAACAAAACCATTTCAAAACAAGAAAATCTGCTATAGTCCTTGCCATTCACATTCGACATAAGCTCTATATCCTTATAATACTCTCTCCCTTACCTTAATTCTGAAACAATTCAATTATCACATTCGAATGCTGTTACCGACAGCGCAGCATATACACAATTCACAACGGCCATTGCGAAGTTCTATACATATCTTTCTGTCTATCTATCTCTGGTTTTGTCTATTTGTCTGTCTGACCTGCCAATCACTCTGTCAACACAAAAACCCCAAACAAAATACACAACGTAATCAGATCAAAATCAGTACAACAAAAAAAAAAAAGAAGATTGAAGGGCCAACAAATAACTGACTGACTATAAGGACATACTCTTTGAAGAGTGTAAATTGTTTGCAAAAATATGAATTTTGCGAAATTCGATGGAGCTTAAAATTTCTATTGAAAATGAAGAGAGACCGAGGTCCTTTTCAAAGGTATTCGTCGTCGTGGTTGTAGTCACTCTATTTACCACAATTATTATTTATTATGGAAAACCTGCATTTTCCCTCTCCATCTCTATACACTTCAACCACCACACAGAGTCACCGTCACCATCGCCATCACCGTGGAAAATAATGATGAGTTTATTATTGATTTTGAAAAAAAAAAAAAAAAAAAAACAGTTCTCTAGGTGCAATTGAAGGGTTTCAATTTATTATATTTATACCATCTCCAGTTCCTTTGAAAAAAGGAGGTTTACTCCTGCTCCTTTCTTCCAGAACGTGCATCTATTTAATCCTATTTACTTTAAAAAGTAATTGATTTATTGATTGGTTCTTTCTTGTACGGAGTTTTCTTTTTTTATTCTAAGGAGGTTTATATATTCTTTTTTCTTACAACCAAGGAGACTTTTTTTAAGTTTTTAATTAAAAGCTTTTTAATGCCTGTCAACACCAAGATGTTTTTTCCAACGGATAAATAGCTCATTACATGAAAACTAAGCTGATATATTTGCTTTGTTTAGTTCAATTATCAGTTTATACCAATTAGTTTGTATTTTAGACCAGTTTATACCAATTAACAAAAGTATAAATCCAATTTGTTTTAATACCAAAAATCCAATATTATCAATTTATACCATTTATATCGAATGTAACGAATATTTATACCAGTTTATACCAATGCATGAGAGTTATATTATAACAAACATTTTATAAATTCGCTCAAAGATAAATCTGATTTATGAAAAAAAGCATCAAGTGACAACTTGTGAACTGGACATTCAGTTTTATACCAATTAGTTTTATACCGGTGAGTTTATACCACTTGGAAATACTCATTGATTTTTTTTTAAATAAATTAGTTTTCTTATGATTGTATGATGTAACCAGTCATTAATAACAGTTCAAAGGTAATCGCACTTTCTTAAAGGTAAGAAGTTAAAAAGCTAAAAAAAAGTAAAATAAGAAATACAGATGGGAGAGAATATTCCTGTGGGAAATTAATTCGAAAGTTCGATGTGGAGTTAGGGTGACAAGTTTTCTTTTTCTTTGTTGTTCTTCATGTTGAAGCGTCCTTTTCTTGATAATTTAATTATTTGATAAAGATGAAAATAATACCCATTTGGAACATGATCAAAATTTATAACATGAGGTTTGCTTAAAAAAAAAAGAAAAAAAAGAGAAATAAAAAAAGGTTGAGGAATTTTGTACCTACTTCTCTGTCCTTTTTACTTACGGTTAGTCATTCTGGTTAGTCTTTCCGATAAACATCACGACTTGTTCAAGTAAATATAATTAAGAATATGATTTTTGAGGTTTTGAGTTTTTGGACCTCATTGTGCCGACAAAACAACAAATGGTCACTCTCCTGTCAGTAGAATGATTTTGAAACTGATTTTTATTGGGTCTTTTGTATTTGGACCTCAGTGCTTGTACCAAATAATTTTTTTTCATACCTTTCTTGTATTTTGTTTAAAAAAAACGATAAATTTTAAAAATTTTGAAAAGGGAGATTTCAGTTTAAGGTATTTAGTGCTTGGACTTCAGTATTTTGGTCAAAATTTTAAAATCTTTGAAATTTACAGAACTTTCAATCAGTTAAGCTTTAAGGTCCTTAGTATAGCAAGGTCCTTAGGAAAAGCACGATTCCGATTTAATAATTTCGAAATCAAGGACATGATTTTAAACAATGGAAAGAATCTTTAAATTAAATTAAATTGATTTCGATTTTTGAAAAAAAAAAAAATCACTATGGCGTATACGTATTTTTTTTAAATATTTTATTTAAATGGTATTTTAATGCTTTATAGTAAAACATTAATGTAGTAATAAACACTTATTCTTCAAACGATTTTATTAAAATAAAAATATGAACGAATTTCTTGGTACATAATAAATAATGTAGATCAGGCTTGTCAAACTCAATGGCATTCACGGGCCAAAATAGCAGGATCTAAATTTCTATGGGCCGCAAAAAAAAGATATTAGAATTTTTACGAAACAGATTTATTTTTATAAAAGAACAAGAACAATATGAAGTAATATTAATGTTTTCTGCCTGACACTTGGCATCTCTTTTCTGTACCATCTTCTCTACTTGTGATGAAAATTTTTTAGAAATTATTACTTTTAAAACAGACCCAAGGCGTAGATCTGTTATTCTGGATTTAACAGGTGACTCATTTCGATTCATAAGTGAAAACTGCTGCTCGCATCGATAAGTGCTTCCAAACATACAAATGATTTCATATGCCAATTTTCGAGTGTTCTCAAATCTGCTTGTTAGATACTTGTAAAATTCAGGCATCCCAGCTTAATCGAATTTATATCTTTAAACGGAGCCACACTGGATTTCGATTAGCTCCATTTGCAAATGATTACGTACTGATTCTATATTTATAAACCCGTCTCAAAAAGAGATTAAAAAAGGATGGATTTTTCGGGACAAAGTAGCGAAAATATTTGCATTCGTGTTCATTTAAGAAAAAAGTAGCGACTGCAAGTCGAGTGCAAATTGAATTTTCGGTTGCTTGGAAGTCGACTTAAATCTTTTGTACAAATAAACAAATTCAGAGCTTATTCCCGAAAATTCACTAAGGATGAAACAAATCGTATGGAACTTTTTCACTGCTTTCCCATGGGTCAAACTGCACTCCAATACTAAATACAGCAAAAAAAAAGCTTGTTTTCAATACAAAAAATGTTTGTTTACCTTTTCACCCATCAAGAACTCATATAAGCTGGAAATTCTCCATTGCGACATAAATAGCAAAAAGTTAAAATCTCTGCAGTGAGCATCGTGTTGAAATGGAGAAATTCAAAACAATTTTATTGGATTCCCCGGTTTGTTCGTGTTCATTAGAGACATTTAAATTTTATTTTTTTTAAACTAAAATTAAATGTAAAAATTGAAAATGCAAGTTGTACCTAAATTAAGCTTGGGCCGCAAAAATATACGATGTGGGCCGCATGCGGCCCGCGGGCCGCAAGTTTGACATGCCTGATGTAGATTGACTAATTTATAAGTAGGTAAGTATAAGGATTGATTCACTTAAACGAAATGGTAACGTAGTTACGAATAACAGAGTTACGCGCGACAGAGTTACGGCCGTCAAAGTTACGCGAAACCGAAGTTACGAAAAACTAGAATTACGAATCAAAATTTTACAAGATTAAATAACACCCATTTTCGCTTAACTCATTTAGTTCTGACCAATGAGAAAAATGTTAATCTCTTGGTTGTATTTCCATAATTCCATATCGTTCCTCGCAATTGTTGCCAACCCAAAAATCACATGTCATAGCTTAACATAACTTTGGAATTCGTAATTCTAGTTTTTCGTAACTTCGGTTTCGCGTAACTTTGACGCTCGTAACTCTGTCGTCCGTAACTCTGGTATTCGTAACTTCGTCGGTTTCCCTTTTCTCAAGAATAGCTGTTACAATTTTGATACAAAATTCAAGAATTTGCAACTTAAACGATGATTTTATTTTTTTTTCCTTTGAAAAACGGTTATAATGTTTCCTTTTTGTTCTTTTGGATTGTGAATTTTTGCGCTAAACTTCAACAATCAGCGTGAACACCTACAGCCTTATTTTGCACAAGTTAATTAACTTTCAAAAGTTGCAAGCTTAAATAATACCATTCGTTAATTTCAATCTATTTTCGGTAACCTTTAAATCCAAAAATACGAGAAATTTATGTAAGTCTATTGCAAACTCTTTCATTCATCCCACAATCAGTCGCAGTTAATCATTAATCAAATTAAAAAAAAAAAAATAATACTCAACGCAGCACAGAGTAATTTTGAAAAATAATCTCCGAATAAATCAATGACCATAAAAGTGTCTGCAAAATACGTTGTCCAACCATTTCGACATATATTTAATCTTCTAGCAACATTAAATCCCACCACTTCCCCAAACCACCAAAAAAAATTCTCGCCTGATGGTCGTTAAACAACGCAGGACATCAATCAATTTCATGATCAAAGGAGGTCGAACCAGCCACCTTCTATCTACAGGTTATCGGAAAAGTGGTGTGAATTATTGGCGAGAGTGTGGGAGTTGGTTAATTTAATTGCACCAGCAATTTTCAATATTAATTCAACAGATGTGATATTTTGAAAGGACTATTAATTTATAAAAAAAAATCGAACCTTTTAAGCTTTAAAAAAATCAAAGAAGGTTTTTGCGAGGTAGGTTCTAATAATTGTCAATATCTCCTACTGCTGCCATCTACACCTGGCAATTCGAACTAATTGCATAGTTACCAGTAGTTACCATAGTAACCAATTCTCACTTTATGTCACTTAAATTACAAACCCCATGTAACTTCAAAAGGCCGCGAGGTAAAAGTTAAAATCACATTTTACGAGAAGAGCGCACATCACCGGTGACTTTTTTAGTGGGCGATAGAGGGCGTTAGTAATACAGTACCTTTACCATTTACCTAGTAGCTGTCATACGGGAGAAAGGGGGGTATGCAATACATTGGTTGTCATTGATAGATTACTGAGAGATTGTGTTGTCCTTCGCGCGCTTTTCAACGTAAAGGATGGACCTCGAGTGTTGTCGTCCTGTCCTCTGTCCTTGTTTTTTTTTTTCCAACATACCAACACACACAGACAGAAAAAGTCAGTAGAGCTTCATGGAACTACCTTTAATCAGAGCTAAAGTATTTATTGTGCATATACGTGCTGTGGATAAAAGGTAGCACCGTCACTGGATTGATTACCATTCTCTCTATCTATAGAGCTTGTATAACCACTACCCAGGTAACATAGGGATTATTTTCGGCCTATGCAAGGGTTCCACCGCCGTGAAATAAACTCTTTTCTCCCCCGCCTGCATTGCATAGAGGTAGTGTGCAATGTGCACATCATCAGCAGGAGATGCACTTAATTCAGACAGGATGTGCACCAGGAAGAAGCTTCAAATTGTGCCTTTTAGTATAGAAACTACAGGAGTAGAGTATGGAAAAGGGAGATGATGAGTTAAATATGTGTGCTTCTAGTTTGATAGCGAATGGACAGTAAATTTTGCTTACATTTACATTGCATAATAGTAGACGGTTAGGTACATATATATTGGGGAAACATGGCCCTTATTCTCGCTCATGGACAGGGAATAGGTGTTTCGAGGCAAATATTTATCATCAACATAGTCAGAGAGGAGTTTTTTTTTTTTATTGTTGTTGTTGAAAACTTTGATATAAGGTTCGAAGAGTAAAGAGCAAGGATTAAAAATGTAGGGATATAGAATGTCTGTGAGAGGTGAAATGGTTTTTAGTCGGAGTCTATTAGAGCTCAACCGCCATGATGGCTTATTTTAGAATTTTGCTTTTTCCTTGCACAGATTAAAATGGTTGGGCCAGGGTTTAGGTTGTAAATTTTTATGGTTCACGAAATTATACTTTCCATCAAATTATCGTCCATAGATATTAAGAACAGTGGAGAGACAAATAATTTTTTTTTGAATTTGCAATTTGTCTCTTAATTATTTTCTTATTTTGAAAAATTTCACAGGTCTTAACCGAGTCAGTTTTAAAGATTCCGAAAATAAAATACAATTATCTTTGAATTTTGTATTCTGTTTTTTCTTTCATTGTGTTACTTGTGAAGCACACTGCTACAGCTTTTGGAATTATGCCATTTTATTTATTGACAGAACACAAATAGTTCACAATTTCTAGTCTGAAAATCTTAGACCTTCAAGAAAAAGAGTTCTTTGGGCTTAGACTCAAACAGAAAATTTGTTGTTGACAAAACTGTTTGTCCAAGCTTTGAAGTCCTAAAAATCGTAAAATTTGTTTTTTTTTTGGCTGAAAAAAATTTTCTTTCGTTTTTGGTCAAGACTTAAGATAAAAAAAAATGTTTGGTCGAAATAAAGAGGTCAAAGCTCTTAATTTCTATTTGACTCGAAACAACAAACTATTTTATACTAAAGCGTGTTCAAAACTTGAATATTTAAATAAAATACAAAAAAAGTACGTATACGCCATAGTGAACAAAATTAATGCATCCCTCCATTTATGCTATCGGAATGAAACATTAAATTGTGTTATTGAACATCTTTACATCAAAAATATCTATATTTGAAGCTAAAAAAAATAATAAATAAACAACCAGATACCGATGGAAAAAAAAGTGAAATAATGATATACAGGGTGTCCAGGGATGAGACTTTGAGGGATAATTCTTGGGTATATTCTAAGAAAAAAATTGTTTTACAGTAACTCTCTATCTGCAAAGTTGATACCCTTTAGCGATGATTTAAGAAAACGCTTACTTTGGTATGCCTTTACTCATGTTAATGTTAATAACTCCGTTAATACCTATGATAAAAACTTCATTAATGTTTTGATTTTTAGAAGAATGCTATTCTTTGTACATGATTTTAAAAAATGTTAAAATCTTTTTTAGTTGCTCAGATATTAATTTTTAAATGGAATTATTTTTTTCTTACCCATGATAAATTTTGACTTTGGGGCCGATTTTCTTCAATAAATGTGTTATAAACATAGTGTTTTATAAATTTATTCGTATGAAGAAAACAATAATGAACAAAAATGTTATTTACAAATTTGCCAAAAAACTTATAGATTTTATGATATTTGGGACAACCTGCACCAGGTAAAATCTCTAAAAAATGTGTTTTTTTTTTGCTTAAGTCAAAAATGGGTACGAATTAAAAATTTATTTTTGTAGTTTAAGTTTATTTCTGTTTACAACAAAAGTAAGCGTTTTCTTAAATCATCGCTAAAGGGTATCAACTTTGCAGATAGAGAGTTACTGTAGAACAATTTTTTTCTTAGAATATACCCAAAAATCATCTCTCAAAGTCTTCTTATCTCATCCCGGGACACCCTGTATAGTCAGTTCTAAATTAATGTTGAAAAAAAAAAATTTTTAAACATATTTTAATCAAAGTTGTAACGACCTTTTAAAAGTAAAGAAACCAAGAATTTACCAAATGTTTTTTTTTTTTTTTTTATTAAAAAATATTTTTATGTCGAATCTCAGACATCAATTATTTTTATTATATTTTTCACAAACAGTCTAACTCAGTCATTTTGAGAAGATCATGATGGTATTTAAATATTCAAGTTCTTAAAAACGTACAGGTACTAACCTTTTCATTGTAAAACCTCCGATATCATAATCTACGATTTTTTAAACGGTCCCTCCACAACAATATAATGACTCACGTTGCATGGAAATTCAAAGAAAAAGAATGGCTTTCCAAACAACTCTTAATAAAATGCAACAATTTGAGGAGAAATTCTGCAAAACATAATCACCATCCAATTTGCCAACATACTTTCCACATTTCTCCATTTCCAACCCCTAACAGAATAACGTCACAAATTGAATGGAGAAAAATCACATTTTCCAATATCTCCCCTCTTATTTCTGCAAATTCATACAAAAGCATTTTCCAAGCATAAAAAATCTTCCTTCCTTGATTTCAAAATCCCCACAAAAACACTAGTTGCACACACAAAAAGCAACAGCAACCAAACTCACTCGTACTGGCCCATTACAATGAACGGAAGGTCAAGTCATTCAAGTCAATGGCTTCCCACAACAAATTATGTCTCCAATTACTGTTATCCACCCGTTTTCTGGACTTTTCCGTATTTATCATAAATATTTATGACTGTTTAGCATGAGAACGAGAAGAAGAAGGTGAGGGTGGAAATTGTATTCATGTTCATGTTCATGTTCCTTTTTGGTTCATCCAACTGCACCTTAACTCCAAATTACATAATTAACACACCGACTTAATCATTCTTCTAGCCATTTCCATGTTTGTTAAAGTTAATGGTTTTGCAGAGGAAAAGCACAACCACCACAACCAGAGAAGAGAAACAAGTTGGCATTTTACATGCAAATGCAGAGGAAATCATTTGGTGGCATCAGAAATTATTTTTGTGCTCCTCTATAATGCCTCCAGAATTTTGTTAGACGAAATGCCTACTGAAATTGTGGTAATATCGTCATAGCAGGTAACTCTTGGCCATGTCTGATGTATGAAGTTTGAACGCAACAAAAATATTTTCCCCAAGGGGGTGGCGCAGTAGATTGGTTTACTGATTTATGACGGCTACAAATGCAATCGCTAATAGTAATTGGTTGCGTTGTTTCTGCCGCTAGATGAAATCCATAACAACCGTTTGCACAAGTCGCGAGTTTTGGAATTGTAATATGGAATGCTTTGAGGAATGTACAAGTAGGCTTTCATCCCCAAAATTAAATTCCGATGGGAATTGAGTCTGCTGTTGCACTTTTCGAACAGCTGCCAGAAGGGGTTTTGAGGAATGATACAATTGAAGGGACATGTAGGATGTAGGTACTGGTTAACTGGTACATGGTATTTAACGGAAAATATTGTTTATTATTTGAGTTTTTTTGGGAAATTTATTTTTCTGCATTTTAAATAAATTTTTCAAATATCGGTGGTGGAATGTATATTGTAAATATTTGGACGGAAAATTCTATGAATTAGGATGGGTCTTTCCTTTTATTTACAAAACAGTTTTAACAGTTTCCAAAATTTAGTGATTTTGGGGCAGGGGGTATTAGTTTGATTCCGGGGATTTGGGTCATTCACAATTTGGAGTAAAAATATTCATGATTTGAACTTATAGAGACACTAGCTCACCCGACATACTTCGTTCCGCATTTTTTAGTATTTATTTCCAATTTTTGGCTTTGTAATGTGTTAACCTTTTCCAATACAAAAAAATCGGGCCACAACTTGATATATGGAGCACAAACATAAAATTGTATGAAGTATTAAAAAAGCAAACCGTTTGTTTGACAGCTATTATAATTTTAATTGGAATGTGTACGAAGTTTCATTAATATTATTATTAAGGTATAACAACATAAATCTTCATGGGAAAGCAAAATGGTGCTATGTCCTTAACAGATCCTATTGAGTTACAATAGTTTTGCTTTCCCAGGCGATATGTATGTTGTATGCATGCCACTGTTTTTTTTCTGTTATTGGCAAGGGTTTTTTGCGTCAAATAGTAAAAAAAAAATGTTTTTAAAAACAAAATTTTATGTGCCTCGAACTCCTTTCAATCACTTGCAATCGCTACTAAAATTTGATATTTTTTGGCTATTTAGGAAATTCAAAAAGTAGCGTTCTTTCTTTGTAAATTAAAAAAAAACCGACTTAAAATGAAAAGATCCCGCCTTATTTCTATGCATACGTCTAAATATTAAAACATTTTCTTAAAAAGATTAAATCATTTTAAATTAATGCGGAAATTGTATTAATAAATTGGTAGTTGAAACAACTTAAACAAATTTTAAGTTTCAGTTTATCATACCAATTTTCAACTGTGAGATAGCTTAGTGGTAAACAGTTTTATTTGAGAAAATAACATTTTAAAGATTTAAATCATGTTTGTTTTGTTAGCCTTGAATATAAGCTCTTGGAACCCCAAATATTGAATTTGCTCATAACTTGACAACGCAAAAAATTTCATAAAAGTCTTTACAGCCGTCGGACTCCAAATATGGAATTTAACTATAACTTGACAACAGCGTCGAGTCTATCGAACTCCAAATATCGAATATTTGCCTATAATTTGACCAATAGCGCCAACTACCGCATACAATTATAATTTACAAAACATGGATGGACCTTATCACACAAACGAACTTTCACAAAAATCTGTCAAAACTTTTGGACTCCAAATATGAAAATTGTCTCTACATACTTCGGTAACAATTTATGAAACAAAACATGTTTCGAATGAATTTTATCAGACACAAAAAATTTCACAAAAATCTGTCCAGTTATTGGACCTCAAATTTGAAATTTGCCTATAACTTGACAGCAGCGCCACCTACCGGGTCCAATTATAAAATAAAACCTGTTTCGGATAGAACTTTTCACATACATACATTTCACACAAAATTTCAGAAAAATCTCTTTAGTCGTTTAGGAGTAGGGTCACAAACAAACGCACAGGAGAAATATACATATATAATAGATACAAACCATAACTCTGATTGAAGGTGTCATCATACACACACACTTTTCTGGTTTCACGATATGTGGATTTAATGTCACAAGACGAATAATTCTTTGTTTCACTCAAATCAGGCTTTTTTAATTATTTTGAAAGCTTTACAAATTAAGCTTAGTTAAAATTTTTAAAAAGCGAGAGTGTTTTTTACTCGTACAAATTGACAGCTATGTAAAGATGCGAGAAAAGGTGTTATTTTTTTTTTAAACAAAAAAAAAAATTACCAAAATCGGACCAGCCAAACGCGAGTTTATCGGCCACACACACTAAATGAACTCTTTTTTATATTATAAGAATAATCTGGTTCGACTTTGCATAAAATGTTTTGAAGTTGTTTATTTTTCTTTTAATGATGATGTGTCTTAATTGTTTTTGAATTTTGTTTTTTTATTTTCTTGACGGTGATTTCTTTTATAACTTTTAGAACCCCCGCACACTACAGACTTTCTATCGGCCGATAGTTTAGTCGGGTTGGGCTCCTAGTGTACGCACAAGCAACCGACTAAACAGTCGGGTCGCTAGGAAACATTTTGGTTTATGTAGGAAGCTTATACTTACCAAATATTAAATATAGATATTTTTCAACAAAATAAATCTAAAATGAACTCGATGGCTGTACTCCTTATGCAAAAATTTTAAGTTCAAAGTATTGAGTATTTTAAAAAAGCTAATTTTTATACTGTCATTTTCTACGATTTGACTAAACGAAGAAATGTGAAACTTACAGTGTGTTAAGCTAAGAGTACGAACTAAATATACTATTGATTTCATGCTTCTATCTTATGTCAAACATAGTGCAATCATAGCCTTAAGTAGGGGTTTTTTTGGCTTTTTCGCATTTTTGCGAATTTTCAAACAAGCGGTACACTAAGAAGATATGAAAATAACACAATTTTATTAAGAGGACTTAAAGTTAAAAGTTTCAACTTAACACACTGTTAGTTTCATGTTTCTATCTTTAGTCAAATCGTAAAAAATCAAAGTCTAAAAAAATATTTTTTCAAAAAACTCAAAACTTTGAACTTAAAATTTTTGCATAAGGAGTACAGCCATCGAGTTCATTTTAGATTTATTTTGTTGAAAAATATCTATATTTAATATTTGGTAAGTATAAGCTTCCTACATATAATAGCCAAGGTTCTGGAGCCAGTCAAAAACCATGAAAAATCAGCAAAATTACCAGTTTTTCAAAAATTATTTTTAATTCAGGGATAATTATTACGTAATTTTTTAATATATATTCAAAAATTATTACTCTTAAGCTTTAAAATGGCGTTTCAAACAAAAAGATATCTTTAGTAGACGCAAAGCTATAATAATATAAAATGTTTCTTAAGAGGGTGCGGGACCATCACATAAACGGCTCAACTTTTATAAATGTTTATAAATTGGTAGATAACTTTCACATTTGTTAAGATAACTGAATGAAATAAATTTGATTATTTAGTAAAAAAAACAAGGCTTAAAAAATTCGACCTTATAACTTCTGTAACTTCTGCATTTATCAATATAATTCATCAAAATAAAAACTATTAAAAAGCTCAACCTTATGAAAAAAAGGACGAAATTTTACTTTGAAAAAAAAAAATAATAAGATTTTTTAAATACTTTTCTTTGTCTGATACCTTAAAACTTAAAATTTTTTCTTGAAAAAAAATTAAGGTGGTAATATTTGAGTTGAACATTTTAATACTTTTTATTTTGATGAATTATATTGATAAATGCAGAAATTTATCTATTCAATAATTTCGTAGTTTTTGTCTCTCGGTCTTTTGTCTTTTACGAGCTCAAAATACCAAAAATTGTATAATGTTTAAATTTGTAAGCCTAAGTCAAGAAATAATCCACATACGCCCGAGTGACCCCATAAATATTAAATAAAATATGATGATAAGGGGGTAGATATCACAGGACTTCTGATCGTTGTTACCTACTTCCTTTAAGTAGGTGAATAACAATTCACATGATAAAGTCTAAATTATTTCATCATAAGGTCGAAATATTTCTAAGAGGATGAGTCGTGATAACGTTTGGTTTATTAATAGCCAACTGAGCACGAAGAAATGAAAAAAAAAAGAAAAGAAAATCTTGCCAAAGACATTGCATAAAACATTGCAAAAAAACAATAAAACACAAGAAAGAAAATAATAACAAAAAAAAAATTATTCTTTTAACCCTAGAATAAATTTTCTACTAACTGCACCACACTCTTAACGAAGATGAACATTTTAATTCGTGTGTTGGGCGCCATTTATGTTTTTTTTTTATGTTTTTTGAAAAATTCTTGAATTACATCAAAATAATTTTTCTAGATTTATTGAAATTCACAAAAACAATTGTTTTGAATCAGTATAAGATATCATTAAAAAAAAATATCATAGGTATTGAACAAAACTGCATATTTGGAAAGCATCAGGGCTGTATATTAAATGGTTAGCATTTATGACGAAAAATGGACTTTTATATTCTTCAGTTGGGCGCCATTTAAGTATTTCTTAAAATTTCTTCAAAAATAAATCTTTTCGAAACCTCGTTTTCACATTCAAGCGGTTTAAATCAGTTTACAATACAAAATCTTAAAAGCTTCAACTAGTTAAAAATTAGATTTTCCAACACAATAAATAGATCAAAAAATTCACTCCTTCAAAAACACAACTGCATGCTATCATGCTATCATGCTCTTATTCTCCTACATTCTACAAACCTCTCTTATCCTTATTTGCTAACATTGATTTTACAGCCAAGGCTATAGGTAAAAGTTAACTCATTATACCTACGTTAATCCAGAGCTCTTATAGAATTTTCGTATAAAATTTAAATCCATGTGCCTTCAATTATTTTCCTATTAGGTACTTGCTTAACATGCCCTTCAATTAGCTAAGACATAAGAGAGAAAATAATATCTATTCATGCATGTTTATATATCTCGTCTGGTATCTGGATTAGAGCAAAATTTCATATACCAAAACCACCTTTATACCATACCCATGTAAAACTTTTCGATATAGTCTTGAACTGAACCCTTAGGTATTTCAATGTTCTTTTTCCTTGCTTTCTATATGTATATAATAATCCTTGCAGGATAAAATTTGTTCTTTTGTTCTTTCCATAATTTTGCTTTATACTTGAAAATTTATGCATGTTTGTGTGTGTGTGTGTGTGTGTGTGTGTAGCAACACAAACACAAAAGTGTTTCCAGGTCCTTAATTACCACATTTCGAATTGAGTTGAAGACACCCAGTCTCGTTGTACAAATTTATTCCAAGGATTGTTTTAATTACAATCTGTCCCAAAAATATACTTACCTATCTACAACTACAAAACATACTTAGTTGTGTAGTCTTCTTATTGCAAATCGGATAAAATTGTAAGATGACGATCAAGAGTTGAGAAGAAACAAACATAGATAGAATGGGTCTTTTAGCAAACCAAATTGAATGGAGTGAAGTGAATACATCTTTGCTAAAGAACAATGTTTTCTCTCAAGGATATAACACAGGACGACGACTATCCTATCATATCGACACGAATCAAGAAAAGATGCTAAATGTGTCGTCCCGTTCGTTGTCGTTCTCGTCTGCGTCGTCGTTGTTGTAGGAATTGAGTTTGAGTTGACGATGCAAATGTTGTAAGATTCATGCTTAAATTTAACCATATCAGAAATCTTGTCTTGCAAATGTACTCACAAAATAAACACTGATTGTTAAGGGAATTGATAATGTCAGCAATGTGCAGCAAGGACATTTTGCATGTTGTAATCCTATTTAGCATAGAACAATTGGTATGTGATTTCTTATTGAGAATTTAAGGTGTGTGGTTGTTTCGGAGGTCAAACATTGTATTGGCAGCATCAATAAATAAATAAAATATATTAAGGCATCAATTTCACCCGTTGGGCGCCATTTAAGGTGTTTTTGTTTAAATTTCAGAAAAAAAAAAATAGGTAATTTTATAAAAGTATCTAAGGAAATATATTGATAATGTTATTGTGACTGATAACCTGTTTACAGGATTTATAAGAAAATATAGCATCAATGTGAATAATTCTTGTTGGGCGCCATTTTTTTTTTTTCTTTTTTTTGAATGTTCACACTATTTGTTTTTGAGTTATTAAAGCAATGTGACTTTGATAAACTAAAAAAAAAAAAATTAAAATGGTTAAACATAATTCCTACCTTGGGCGCCATTTAAAGTCTTTTGTTTAAATTTCTTGAAAAAAATGACAATTTTATGAAACTTGTTGTTGAAAAAAATTAGAAAAAAAAATGTATTGGCAGCATCAATAAATAAATAAAATATATTAAGGCATCAATTTCTCCCGTTGGGCGCCATTTAAGGTGTTTTTGTTTAAATTTCAGAAAAAAATAGGTAATTTTATAAAAGTATCTAAGGAAATATATTGATAACGTTATTGTGACTGATAAAACCTGTTTACAGGATTTATAAGAAAATATATAGCATCAATGTGAATAATTCTTGTTGGGCGCCATTTTTTTTTTTCTTTTTTTTGAATGTTCGCACTATTTGTTTTTGAGTTATTAAAGCAATGTGACTTTGATAAACTAAAAAAAAAAAAAAAAAATTAAAATGGTTAAACATAATTCCTACCTTGGGCGCCATTTAAAGTCTTTTGTTTAAATTTCTTGAAAAAATTGACAATTTTATGAAACTTGTTGTTGAAAAAAATTAGAAAAAAAGAAATGTATTGGCAGCATCAATAAATAAATAAAATATATTAAGGAATCAATTTCACCCGTTGGGCGCCATTTAAGGTATTTTTTTTTTTTTATTTCAGAAAAAATAGGTAATTTTACAAAAGTATTTAAGAAAATATATTGATGACATAATTAATAGTGATAAATTGTTTACAGGATTTATAAAAAAAGATAACGCAAAAAAAAATTGTCAATTCGTTGCTAGGTTACAATGAAATCCTCGCTGACAAACAGTTTTGGGTTTTGATATTTACAGAGTGAATATAATGTTTTTGGTGATGTCGGAGAATCATCGCATTGACTTATTTCGTAGACCGTGTATCAGATCACCACCAAGCACCCCACATCTATCTTTTTTTTTTTGTAATACCAGAAAAGTATCCATAAGAAAAGTTATACAAATTCGTTGTTTAAGCTGAAGAATACAATATCAGAAAAACGATCCTATTTTGGGCGCCATTTACGATTTGTTTATCTTTGATCATAAAAATTGATCTATTTTTTCAAAATTATATTAACAATATTATATAACTGAGATACCCCACATTGGGCGCCATTTTAGGTATTAATTTCAATAGCCTACATTTTGGTTCTTTGAACAAGCTTTAAAATCGATTTTCGATATTAGAATTATGGTCTTATTAAAAGCGTTTTCAAGTTTCATAAATTTAAACTCCTAATAATTCCTTTTCCTACGAAAAACACTCCAAATAATTTCCCACCAACAAAAAAAAAAAAACATAAAACAACCGCCATTAACTCGTCAATTTCTCCACAAAGTTTGAAGTTTTGCGGTAATTTTCTCGGAAAATTTCCTTCAACGGGTGTTATGAAAAATTACCAACTAATGATCACGTAACTTGTTCTCCCGGAAAGAACGGAACCTCCTCTTTCAACCACATTGAATCCTTTTATCATCATCCGGTGACAAATTAGCAGGAGCTATATATACGATAAGTATGTTGTTGGTTGCTCCGCATGTGCCCATCATATAGTAGATTCACACCAAGCACACATCCTTAAAAGTTATATCATCCTACGAGAGTCTCTCTAAGTACACACACAACTCAACTCAACTCAACTCATATATAAACTTTAGCGAGAGAGAGAGAGTGTTTCTGGGAACAAGTTATAGAGACATCCAAACAATTTTAACCTAAAAACATCCTACCGCAAGCTTCCTCTTCATATCCGATGAAATTTTTCGGCAACTTCCTTATTCCATTATAAAATGTTTCCCGCCTCAGCGTCGCGTCGCGTCTGTCGAAAAAGGAAACCTAAGGTCTCCTGAATGATGGTTGGGAGAGTTGAGTGTTATTGTTGTATGCCAACTTTGAGTAATGGTAGGCAAACGAATATTGTTTGGAAAAGAACGATAGGAAGCACATACTCAAAAAAGTTTTGAAGGGTGCCGCTTCAACTTTTTGTGTTGTTCGTTGAAATTTTGAAAATTGTGAGCCATTTAGTGCGAGGATAGGAGGAATATGATCTTAGAACAGCAGAACTGACACTTTGACGTAAAATGAAATGGAAATGAACAAAATTACCGTAATTTTTCAACCAAGACAAGTGTGTGTGGTTAAAACAAAAAAAAAAAAAAAAAAAAACACTCACACTCTCATGGAAAAAACTTAACCTATGGGTGACATTTTTTTGTTGATATAATATAAATTGTGTTAAGGTATTCGGGATGCGGTAAGCGATTTTTGAATAACTTTTGATTTTCAAGTTGACAACTTGACGACGACATTGTGAATAAATTTATCAAGGGATTATATCATCACGAAGATCTGTATAAGGTGTAGGATCCTTGAAACGTCGCATCGTTTCGAGCCTATATCGATGCGTCGACGATGTGTATTTTATAAATTAAAGTTAAGCAAAGTTGTTGCTGTTTGATTGATTTCACTTAAAAATGGTGATATGCGGTGGAGAATTTGAATTATCTTAGGGATATAGGGAATTGTAAAAAATTTGACATGTTTGTTACTTTAAATGGGTAGGTTCTTTGAAAATGTTGATGACACTGAGAAAAAATATTCATGTACATTGATTTCGGGCAAACTCCCAAGGAAAAATGAAAATTGTTTTATTAAAGAACTAGCTAACCCCACCCGCTTCGCTGAGTGCACTTTTAAAAAAATAGAACCTATTTGAAAATAAATTTAAACCGAAAAAAAACTTGTTTATTGTAATGAACATTAACCAATATTGTAATCTAAGCAGTTATTGGACATTGTTAATGGAATAATGGCACTTGATTCTGAAGCCCGAATTACACTTCAAAGCAATTTTAACTGTAATGTAAATTCAGAAAATGAATTGATTCAAAGTGTATTTCCAAGTATAAAGACAAATTACAAAAATCATGCTTGGCTTAGTAACGTGCAATAATGGCTGGTACAAAAAAAATGTTTCTGAAATCAATGCAACAATTTTTAACGATATAAACACACAATTTTTTTGCCAACAAATCGGTTGACCCTATCACAAATGAAAGCATTGTATTAAATTACCAAACGAAATTTTTGAATTCATTGGATATACCAGGACTGCCGCCACATCATTTAGCGCGGAAAGTAGTAGCGCCCATTATAATGCTTCAGAACATACAGCAACCTAAACTTTGCAATGTACAAGACTTGTCTTGAAGAAGTTAATGGCTAATTGAAGCTACCATTTTTTGTGGAAAATTCAAAGGCGAAGATGTGTTGATTTCTCAAGGTCCAATGATTCTGTCAGTTTTCCCATTTGAATTTAAGCGTCTTCAATTTTCTGTAACATTGGCATTTGCTATAACCATAAATAAGGTCTATCTTTAAAAATATGTGGTATTAATTTAGTGAATCCTGTTTTTTCCCATTGTCAACTACATATATGTTGGCTGTTAGCGAGTAAGAAAACCATATGCTATATGCAAAAACAAAAAATGGTGTGTATCAAAAAGCCTTGCCATATTATTAGGCCCAAGCAAAAAAATAAAATTTTTGGTTTTTGTCTAAATGTCTTGAACTTTTTTTCTGTCCCATTTACCTGCGCTTATCATGTTGATAAGGATTGCCTTAAAAAAAGTCAAAGAATTCATACTTTTTGATACAAAATAACGTACAAAAAGGGATAAGCCCCAAAAGACGTTTCCTATGGAATTCATGCCGGGAGAATTATGAGACCGGTGCAATACTTAAATTTGTATTTCAAGGAATAACGTGACATTCTTAACTTTATGGCAAGGACCCAGTCTTGCATAGATATAGAAGCTTCGAGCCTCGAGCCTATTCTGAAATCGTAGAATCAAAACGTTCCCAAGCTCATTTTTGTGTTGGTCTGGAGCCTTTCCCAGAAATAGCAGAACAGCACTTAAATAGCAGAACAGCCAATAATTCTTTGCCGCCGGGTACAAAGGGGTCAAGTCACAAAATTGCATTTTCGGGTTTTGATGAAATAAGAATAATCTCTTTTTTCTCTTTTATTTGGTTTTAAAAACATAAATTTAGAGCAACTCTTTCCTATAAAAATAAGAGGATCAATGCTCAAAAATTAATCGATTTTCATACATTACCTCAACTTCAATCGCATTTTTTTTTTTGCAAACTATCATTTACGACTTAACCCCTTTGTACCCGGTGGCAGAGAAAGGATCAGAGCTTCTATGTTTATGCAAGTTGCGATCCTTGCCATAAAGTTAAGCGCATGCCACGTTATTCCTCGGTACAAAAAAATAAGTATTGGACCGGTCTGGTAATTATCCGGGCTCGAGGCTCGAAGCTTCTATATCTATGCTAGACTGGGTCCTTGCCCTAAAATTAAGAATATCACGTTATCCTTTTTTGATTAGATTAGAGCAACCAATGCACCAGAAAGCGTTGGATCCCAATGAGTTTCTGCTTCAAGCTAATTCAAACCTTGACAGGCATCACAATATTCAAAATCAGACTATAAACAATAAAAATTATTTTGAAAGCCTGTCTTAATAATTTTTTTTACAAATTAAGCTAAGTTAAAATTTTTAAAAAGAGAGAGTGTTTCTTCACTCGTTCATATTGACAGTTGTGTAAAGATGCGAGAAAAGGTATTATTTTTTTTTGATACAAACCATCTACTTATTAATACCATTCAAATAAAAAAAAAATTACCAAAATCGGACCAGCCAAACGCGAGTTTATCGGCCACACACAGTTAACGAACTCATTTTTATATATAAGATGATCTTTTTCTGAGTTTTTTTTTCTTTTAATTTTTTTCAACAACTAGTTTCATCAAGAAAATTTAAACAGACCTTAAATGGTGCCCAACGTAGGAATTATGTACAGCCATTTTAATCTTTTTTTTTCGGTTTATCAAAGTCTTATTGCTTTAATAATTGTCTAACAAATAGTTCGAACATAAAAAAAAAAAAACTAAATTGTTCAAATTCACGACATGACATTAGCATTAGTTACTAACTCTAGATTTACTTCGGTTAAAAACTGGGAAGTTTTCCCTCCTCAATAAAAATGAGCTCGTTATTGTGGAATTATGTTTGAGATTGAGATTAAATTTTGAAGAATTGAGAGTATATTTCATAATCTGCCTCATTATAAGAGTTTTTGTGGAGAAATTAATAAAATGGCGCCCAACGCAGAAAATAAACTGTAACTCCTTGTATATTTCTCATAAGTAAAAGGAATATAGTATACAAGTACTGATGAAGTACCTTAAAACTGGTTTAAATATGGCTCTTGCAAATGTTTAGAAGATAACCAAAGGGTTGCCAGAAGTAATAAAATTTAATAAATCAAAAAAAAAAAAAAAAACATCGCAAACAAGTCTGATGAGATAAAAGAGACCAAATCTTACTACAGTTGTTATAGGCTTTATTGTTTTATTGAAGAATCAAATAGGCAGAAGCGTTAATCAAGATATAGGGTTGCCAGAGTAATAAACTATAATTTTTCATGTAAATGAAAAATCTGACGAGGAACGACGATACAAATTGACACCAACATAGCTGATATAAATATTATGAAGATACAAAAACCTTTAAAAACATAGCTGAATTGAAGTGGTTGCCAGACGTATCTTTAATTACACATAAAGCTGGAAATACATACGGGTCATAAGAAAACTATTGAAATCAGTGGGCATTGGTTTGGATACGAATATCTTCTAAACGGTTAAAGCAATCAATTTGATTCCAAGGAATTTTTTGTAGAACGTTTAAGCCCCTACAAGAATTGAAAATAATGAATTTTCAGTGAACTGGAAGATTTTTAAAAATATAAAATGTTTTTATAATTTTTTTTAACTTTGACCTCGAATATCTTTAGAATGATTAGATTAATGAAAAAAGTTAGCAAGACCTTTTTTGTGGAGCAATCAATTTCCAACAAGAATATGTCTTGCGCCTTTGATTATTATAATTTTTCAATTTGTTACAAATTTAAGAACAAAAAACGAATTTTTAAGAATCCTAGATTTTTGGACCTCAAATATCTATTTAACGGTTAGATAAACTAAAAAAGGGTATAAGGCCTTTTTTGTAGAGCGTTCAATTTCCTACACGAATATGAAAAGAAATTTGGTAAAAAGTCAATTAATAAAAAAAGCTTGATGTAAAAATTGAAAATTGCAAAGCGGAGGACCTTCCCATCTATATAAAGAGCTCATATTTGGTGTGTATATTCTAGAGGTGTCTAGCAATCGATTTTTCGGAGTACCAAATCAAAAAAAAGAATTTCGATTTTTTTGACCCACCCTAATATTCATATAGTCTACTTAAGGAAAAAATAAAAACCGATTGGAGTGTATAACTCGCTATAGGGTTGCCCAAAACCTATTAAGCTTAAAATTTGTCAATGGTTACAACATTAATTTAAACAAATACTATAAAAGGATTGAAATTTGTACTCTCATTGCGGTTATTAACCCTTGGAAGAAAAAAAATCGACAGAAACATAGTTGAAACCATAGGGTTACCAGACCGTATTTAATCCATATTTTAACTACAATACACTATGCACATGCCAATTGTTGGGGTCGGAATTCTGTATGGGCCAAAATTCGGATTCCAAAATTCTGTATTCCAAAATTCTGTATTTTAAAATTCTGTAAATTCAAAATTCTGTATTTTAAAATTCTGTAAATTCAAAATTCTGTATTATAAAATTCTGTAAACACAAAATTCTGGATTTCAAAATTCTGCATTCCAAAATTCTGTACTCCAAAATTCTGTAAATGATAAAAGAAAAATTGTTTTGATAATGAAAAAAGTGCGCACTTTTTTCATTATCAAAACAATTTTTCTTTTATCATTTACAGAATTTTTTAGTACAGATTTTTGATATTTTCTATGCAGAACCTTGAAGCAGTTTGCGTTCGACAGCTTAAGTTAAGTGTTATGAGTTAATCGTGATATAAAATGAATTCAGAAAAATGGAAAATATTAAATTAGTAAAACCTAATAAAGGAAAGGATAAATTGTGTGTCGATGGTTTTATGTTTAATAACGAAGAAAGAACAACTTACAAAAAAAAACATGGAAAATGAAATATTTTTTTAATGAAAAATCTCGGAAAATTTTTCGGAAAATAGGGTAGGTACTTAACTCAAATTTGTCATGCACTTAATAACTCCATTCGAAATTTGTCGAAAAAAATGAATTTTTTGAGAAAAATGAAATTCAAGCCAGCAGAACATGAAAATCTCGGAAAACTTATCGGAAAATGGAGCGCTTGATTCAAATTAGTCGAACATTCAATTATTTAAGTCCAATTTTTTAGAAAAAGTGGAATTTTTTGAAAAAAAAAAAAAACAAATTCAAGTTAGTAGAACATGAATTTGTATGGAAAATGAAAATATTTTTTTTAATGGAAAATCTCGGAAATTTTTTTCGAAAATTGGGTACTTAACTCAAAGCACTTAATTATTCAAGATAAATAAAAAAATTCAGTCTTAAAAAAAAAGATAGAATAACAGCCAAAGAAAATAAACACAATTTTGGATTTTAGCAGCAGGTCAGCAATCAGTTCCAAAACTTCAGTAAACGATGACTTAATTAGAACTATGAACTTCCGGAAAATCTTCTCATCCACTTCAATAATATAAGAAGTCTTGAAGTTTCTAATAACAACACCCTCCTATAAATACCTCAACTGAAACAGGAACAAAAAAAAAAAATGTGTTTTCTTTCTTTTTTTCTCCAAATCATGTCAAAGCAAAAGTCTATTTATGACTCTTGTATAGTTCCTCTAAGCAGCAACCTCGTGCAGAGTCAAACAAAGGAACAGAGTTCCGGATATTATAAAGCTTCATCTTCCTCAATCAAAAAAACCAAAGAAAAAAAAAAAAAAAAGAAGAAGAAAAACACACAAACCAACGACGACGCCAACGCACAGTGGTGATTCTTAGAGTATGTCCCTAGTGAGATTCTCGCAATTTTTCTCCATTATATTGCATTTTCGTTGAAAAGAGAGATGAAAAACAAAACACAAAAAAAAAAAGACTATAAGAGGCAAAAAAAAAAAAAAAACTAAAAGGCCCCACCATTTTTTTTTTTTTTTTTTTTTTTGTTATAAAAAGACATCAAAGAAAGGTATGGCAACATAGAATCTCAAATCCGCCTTAAGCCACAAAACATACAAGAACAGAAAATCTAATAAAAAAAAAACCTGTTTCCCGGAAGGATAAACGAAGAGTGGGGATGATGGTGCACCGGATTGATACAGCCAAAGTAACTGTGGGGAACTACAAAGGAAACTCGAACACAACCACCATCAGAAATCATCGCCGTAATTCAGGAATCAAAACGATGGTTGTGATGATGCTGATGGTTGGGAGGAGGCAGGTGGTAACCTACCCGTACAAATGCCAATTGAATTGTAAGAAGAAAATCACAAAAAAGAAAAAAAAAATATTTCATCCTGCGCCCCAAACAAAAGCTGTCTCCATGTCATCACTAAGGTACCCCGGCGGCAAGACATAAATTCATTCAACCGGAAGTCGATTGTAAGCCGATACTGGCCAACTACGTGCCTTGCGAACATATGTTCGGTGCGGTTACTTCATCCCCAGAAGTTTTGTGGCAACAATAAATCATAATTCCTTGCATCTGTGCCCTTTGAACGGGAGAAGAGAGTCAGGGTCTGTTGCATATGCATAAGGAACGAAGAAGAATCTCAGTTATAAGATTTTATGTCCCTTAGAAGTCTCGTGTTCTCGTTTTCGGCTTCACTGGACCGTAATAATTGAAAATTATAGATTTTCGACACCCCTCAGTGTTTATGAAGCTTTTTTGTAATTTAAAAACCTCCCTTTATCGCGATGGCAGGGCGAGTCAAAGCCGGTAGCTCAAAAAGGCTAAAACCAAACAAACCGATATAAACAGTTAAAAGGCCAAAAAGTGCGCCCACGGGCATCGGAAGAGCTCCCCAGCTGGAATTGGCAACTTTACTCCGTCGTCCGTCGCCGTTGTCGTTGTAGGTATTCGGTTCGATGCTCATACTCTGAGACCCCTCTCCCCAAAACTCCATCTACTTATCGAGGTCTGCTCTTGCTGGCTGCATTCTATGACTATGACCATCAGAGCTGTACATTTGTGAGCAAACATCCTGTTGCGGCGGATGCCTGGCCAATTTACCGCAATTCATTCCGTTGCTGTTTTGAATTTTCAGGGCATTTGACTTTAGGCAGGAGGTATGGGGAAAATACCGTTATTCCACATATAGTCCATCGTCATTGTCGACAATATACCTACTCTCTCTCTCTCTCGTAGCTTGTAGGTATACACTCTGGATAGCGTTACCCAAGCAAACTTTTGAATAGAATTAGCTTTTTCGAGTTGCCAGATTGCATATTAAGTGGGTCGAGTTATGTGTGTGGCCGTGGCGGGTAAATATTTTGCATCAGCTCGCAGAGATGCCCATATGCCCCCAAAAACGAAGGCACAGAGGCAGAAGGGGCCAAAATGTATAAATGCTCGCCGCGCCATTTATTATTGTTGTAATTTACCGGGTTATTAGTTTGGACAATATGGGCGACTTCCTGCTGTTGTTTTTCCGCTTTTTGTTGAATGTGTTGAATAAGACCCCTTTTCTCACTCTTTCTCTCTCTTGGCAATGATAATGTGAACATAATAAAATAAATCCCTTTATTGTGGTTCATTTCGCATATACTCGTACATATAGAAGAAGTAAAGCGAATTAACATTTTTAATTGCAATTTTAGTTAGAAAATGGCCACAACTAGGGCCAACACGAATAGCCACCAGAATTCATGGGAAAATTCATTTATCATAATTTACTGCATTAACTTGGGTAAATTGTATTGCTAGTTTTTATGTGGTGAAAGCAAGTGGGTTTTGTGCGGGGAAAATTGATAATTAGGTAATAGTTTGTGGGAAATTGAAAAAAAAAAATAAAATAGGATCTTATTAAAAGGGTACCTTCGAGGTAAATAATATTATAATATAAACTAGTAAAGGGTTGAAAAGTTTAAGAACTAAAAACTAGAAAAGGGACCTCCACTTAAATAAAAATCAATGTTTGACCAAAAACTTATTAATTTGGGTAAAAAAAATAAAAATGTATTTCTTGAAGATTTTCGATAAAAAAATCAAGGTTAACCCCCCTTGCCTACAAAATAGACATTTTCAAAAATTTCCTAGAAATCCATCGAGTGATACACCAACTGAAGAGCCCCTTTATGCTCTATTCATAGCCGAAAACCAAAAGTTTTTTTAAGTTCTGGTCGCTTATTGCAATCGAAATATCGAAATTTTTGTTATACAATTTTTTTTAACATTCGGGAGCAGATATTTTCGGATCAAGGTGTTAAAACAAGATTTCGTAAACAGGCCTATTAATTTTATTAAAAAAAATTAAAATCAAAATTTAGAAGGATTTTCGAGAAAAAATCAAGGTTGACCCCTTGCCGAAAAAATAGTCATTTTCTAAAATTTATTCCAAATCCATCGAGTGGTACATCAAAAGAAGGGCCTCCTTAAGCTCTATTTTAACTGAAAACCAAAAGTTTCTTCAAGGTCTGGTCGCTGAATTATTTGCAATTGAAATAAAAATTATTTTTTTTTTACAATTTTTTTTTTTTACATTCAGAAGCAGATATTTTCGGATCAAGGTATCGAAACAAGATTTGGTTTGCAGATATGAGTTCACAATGAGCAGGCCTATCCATTAAGGTTAAAAAATTACAGATTTATTTTTTAAGGATTTTCAAAAAAAAATCAAGGTTAACCCCTTGCCTACAAAATAGGAATTTTCAAACATTTCCTCCAAATGTATCGAGTGATACATGAAAAGAAGGACCTCTTTATGCTCTATTCAAAACTGAAAACAAATTTTTTTCTAAAGTGTTGGTCGCTGAATTATTTGCAATCGAAATACCGAAATATTTTTTTTTTCCATTTTTTTTTTTTTTTTTTTTTTACATTCAGAAGCAGATATTTTCGGATCAAGGTATCGAAACAAGATTTGGTTTGCAGATATGAGTTCACAATAAGCAGGCCTATCCATTAAGGTTAAAAAATTACAGATTTATTTTTTAAGGATTTTCGTTAAAAAATAGGCATTATCTAAAATTTATTCCAAATCCATCGAGTGGTACATCAAAAGAAGGACCTCTTTAAGCTCTATTTATAACTGAAAACCAAATGTTTCGTCAAGGATTGGTCGTTGAATTATTTGCAATCGAAATACCGAAATATTTTTTTTCCATTTTTTTTTTTTTTTTTTTTACATTCAGAAGCAGATATTTTCGGATCAAGGTATCGAAACAAGATTTGGTTTGCAGATATGAGTTCACAATGAGCAGGCCTATCCATTAAGGTTAAAAAATTACAGATTTATTTTTTAAGGATTTTCAAAAAAAATCAAGGTTAACCCCTTGCCTAAAAAATAGACATTTTCAAAAAATTCCTCCAAATCTATCGAATGATACATCAAAAGAAAGGCCTTTTTAAGCACTATTAACGAATGAAGAAGTTCTTTTGAAGTCTATACTCTGTCTGATAAAAATTGGCAGTACAGGCCTTATGGGCAGGGGCGTACACTCCCTTGGGGCAAGCAGGGCGGCGCCCCGGGGCCCCCGACCGACCCTAGGGCCCCTACTGGAGACAATGCAGAGAAGTAAACTGTTAGCATAAACTGAGTTTCGAAATAAATTAAAATGTATTTGAATCACTTCGGATACAAGGGGAAAAAATTATGTCATTCAGTGTAATGTACAATGCATTGGTAGCCACACAATATATATTCATTTAATAAAAAGGCTACCTCAGGGGCCCCAAAAAAATAAACTGCTTTTTTAAAAGAAAAATTATAATTTTATCTTAGGGCCCCCAAAAATATTACTTAAAAAATAATTGCAACCACAAATAATACATTAGGGGCCCCAAAAGCCTTTACTTCAGGGCGTCAAAAAAAATTAAATTAAAAAAAATTGTTTTTTAAATTAAATTACATTTGTTGATGGATTACTAAATATTTCCTTAGGAGCCCCAAAAAATATGACTTCGGGGCTCCAAAAGTATTATATGAATTGTTCCAAAAAATAAGTTTTCAGGAACCCCGTTAGTTTAGAGTCAATCAAATATTAATTTGGGGGCCCCAAAATCTATTACTAAGGAGCCCAAAAATATTCATCAAATTTTCAGATGACATGACAAATATTATTTGAGGATCCTCAAAAGCTATTACTTCAGTGGTTCAAAACAATCAAATGGAAAATTAAATATCAATTCAGGGGCCCCAACATAAATATATCAGGGCCCAAAATAAAAATATTACGTTATTGGTGTCATTCCGAATATTACTTCAGAACAGAGGCACCAATACCTATTAATTCTTGGCTCCAAAAATATTATATTATATTTTAGGGGCCTCTAGGCACTTAATTTTGAGGCCCCAAAAATAATTTTTCAGGGGCCCCGAAAGAAATAAACTATGTTTGATGATCGAAAATCAAATGTGTACATACATATGTATTACTTCAGAACAGAGGCCCCAAGAACTATCAATTCTAAGCTAAACAAAATTTATTTTAGGGGTCTCTAAATATTTAATTTAGGGGGCCCCTAGTACAAGTATTTACTTCTTTTATTATAGAAATTTTAAGTAAGTGGGTATATCAATGTGCATTACGAACTTATTAAAACATTAAAATAAACCTAAAAATAAATAAGCCAACAAAAAAAATGTATGGCGTATACGTATTTGTTTTTTTTTTTTGTACCTAAGGGGCCCCCAAATATCAAAGGGGCCCCAAAATTTAGTCTTGCCCCGGGGCCCCGGTGACTCAACGTACGCCACTGCTTATGGGAGAGCTTTTTCAAAATCAGTGGGACCTAACGACTGCCCACAAGCAATTCACGAAAAATATGCCCCTGAAACACACAAGAAAACCACAGACGCGCCATGCCATTGTTGTTGTAATTTCTTTATTAAACGAAGTACACCCTCCTATGACCGATCTGCCACACGTTCTGTGGCAGAATGAAACTCAATCATATCATCTTTTCTTTACTGCCAATTTTTATCGGACAGAGTATTTTAAAATCCAAATATACGTTTGAAAAATGTCTATTTGTTTAGTTGGTTATGCCGTTCTGTTCAAATATTTTTTGTTTATATTTCAGAAATTTGTTTATACTGTTTCTAAAAATGATCCTTACGCAGACTTTAATTTTTAAGACCAAATCAGCTTTTTACCCATTTATCATTGTGCACAAAATTTGATATGAACATTTTGACTTCACTTGATGATTTTATGAATTTAATGTGATTTTTCAATTCCTCTAGCATTCAAGTTGATAAAGAAAACAAAAATCACAAAAAAAAATGAAATATGAGCTATGAAAATGTTCTTCTTAGTAACCTATGTTTACCGAAGCTGAAATGAAATGAAAAATGAATAACTTTTTTCCAATTTCAACAGCTCTATTCCATATAAAAACCACACAAAATAATAACAGCAACAAGAAGGAAAAACTCTAAATGCATCCCATAAATCAAATACAGAAAACGGAAAATAAGCAAAAAGCGCACATTCAGAAAAAAAGGACACACAGTAAATCTTCCTTAGAAACCACTAACAGAAAAATAAAACAAAAAAATAAAATACAGCGAAAGAAAGTTGACCGAAAATAAAAAAAAAATTAAGGATCAAAAGCTTCCTTATGTCTTCTAAAATAGCAATGCAATGCAAGATTATGTATATAAAGAACGAATATGATTCAGTTCAGTTTCTTTTCGTTTTCAATTGAAATCCTTTTTTTTTTTTTTTTTTTTTTTTCTTTCTTATTCATCCTTCATGCAGAATCTGAGCAATAAAATGCAAATGTTACCCTTTTAACTTCTTCAAGACCAAAAAAGTTCGTTGCTAGATAAATTCAGGATATCAGTTGTTCTTGAAGAATACAATAAAAAAAACTTACGAAAAAGCAATGTAGAAAGTATAAAAAAAGACTAATTTTGAGAAGAAAAACGAAGGACACAAACGCATCATCATCCTTCAACACCAAAGCGAATTCGAGAGAAGAAGAACGATGAACGACGATGTCAGTCGTTATGATTGTCATGGAAATCTCAAATCACACATTCTGCATATAAAAATGTAAATATTAATGGAGAGGAAATAAATCTTCTTATATTTCACACAGAGAAAGAGACAGAAAAAGCAAATCCTTCCGCCAGGACACTCTCTTCAACTTGTCTTTTATTTGCCCTAGAAAATGGGTGGGCGTTAAAGGGGGGCACCTCTTATTAATTTTCCATCATTTCTCACACACATAGATCATCTCTTTTGTCTAGACTATGGTGAATGAAAAGGAAAAAGAGGTATATTAGAGTCCTCATTCTCTCTCTCTCTCACTCAGACTTTTCGGTTGGTTTTCGAAACAGAAGGCAACAGTCAATATAATTTAGTTGTCATGGTTTATCATCAAATGAAACCACATCAAAAGGATATGGCAGTGATTTGAGAGTGGAGTGGAGAGTCATATAATGTCCGTGTCGGTCGGTTGAATGGAAGGGAATCGGAGAGAAAGGACATAGGAAGTGAAAAGCTTTTAGGATGTTGACAGAGTGCAGTTAGTTTTGTGTAATGGTGCATATGTGTGTGCTATTCTTTATTATGTCCAAGAATTTGATGTGTGAGAGAATAGAGGGACGTGATGGATGTGGTGTAGGAAAAAATATTTTCTGGTAAAAGGTTTCTTTTTTTTTATGATGCGTCAGGACACATCCTACGTAACATCCTTCATTCATCCGTTTAGAATTTGTGAGGACTTTCTTTTGAAATTCTTCCATTTTCAGTCCAATGTCGAGGTGGTTCTAGGTCATTGAATGAGAAAAGTATCATTGTTGAGTAATGGAAATGAAGGTTAAGTTGTCTGCACAAGGATACACAATTTGCACTATCAAAGTTAGTGTTAGTTTGATATTTGTACGTACATTTATGACTCCTGAACATTTCGATAAACTAAAATTACTTAATTTTTGCAATAAAGGTGCCATATTAGAGATCTAGGATGTTCCTTTCCAATTGTGGGGTCCTTTTTTCCAGCATGAACAATTAACGTATATTTAATGTCAGAATGAGGATATTTTTCGGACTTCTCTTTTCCATTAATTTTATTGTCATATCTAGTCAAAGACAAAATGCAATCTTAATTTGAAAAAAAAAAAAAAAACAGATAAAATGGCGCCCAACAAATTTTGATGTGCTTAAACTTCCACCAAATCTTATGTACATCAAAAATAAATATGCAATTTTAAATTGAAAAAGCAAATAAAATATCGCCCAAATAAATAAAGCTTCTGTTAACCAAAAATACATATGCAATTTTAAATTTAAAAAAGTAAATAAAATGGCGCCCAACAAAATATTGATTTGCTTAAACTTCCACCAAGTCTTTTGCAAATCAAAAATAAATAAGGTTAAAGTTATTTTAACCTTAATAGAAACTTGTCAAACCTAGATCATAACCCCACATCATTAAAAAATAGGATAAAGAATCTAGAAAAAGCCTTCTCAAGCATGAAACCTCTTTCCTTTTTAATTTAAAATATTCTCTGATACAAAAAAATAATTATAACTCCTTTCTTGCAATACGAGCAATGTTTTAAATTCCATCCTAATAAACCCTTAACAAACGCCTTTCTCAATTTTCAACAACATGAAACTTAAAGACAAAAAAAAAAAAAAAACAGGAAACGAAAAAGCACTTATGTTCAAAGACAAAAAAACTTTTATGAACATCCTTAATGGCTCAACACTTTTGTAATTGCCTTCATTTAATAATCCTTAAACTCTTACATATATCTAAATGAATCAAAAAGGACCCGACCTTTCTTTTTACTACTTCATCGTCGTCATCATCTCTAAAAACGTACTTTTTCAATTAAACCTTTTTTTTTTTTAGAGGGGCCGAGGCCCACCTAATCTGTGACACAATAAATTAAAATCTAATTCTCTTCTTCTTTAAAGTTCTTCTTTAAAAGCAACAACAACAAATATCCCACTCTCAAATAAAAAAAAAAAAAAAAAAAACACACAAACCCATTTCACACTTGAATCCTTTTCATAATTCAAAATTTTGCTCCTTCAAATATTCAAAAGGATATTCTGAAAGTGAGAGAGAGGAAAAATTGTATCTTCATGGCATAATTTAGGACGTCCGGCCGTCAAAACAATTTATTTTGCATTTTTTTTTTTTTTCATCTACTTTTTCGTTCGTTGCTGTTTGTTAATCACGCCATTAATTCAAATTAAAAGCACAGAAAAAAAAGGACTCCTATCCTGTGTAGTAAGTTTGTATAGACCTAAAGAAGGATGCTATTTAGAGGGAGAAGTTATGTTCATTTCTATTCCCTATTATTATTTTTTTTTCTATTTAACTTTTTTTTTTTTGTGTAATATGAAGGCCATGTCAGAAAGGTCCTTTTTTTACAAAAAAAAAAAACAACATGAATATTCTTGAAAGTTTAATTAAATTCAATAGGCGGCGGAGGAAAACCAAAAAAATGAAAAACAATTTTGGTTTATTATCCAAGAAGAAAAATAACAAAAAGGACATCCGTAATCGTATCCTATATTGACGTAACTCAAATAAAAGAAAAACATCATCGAAATATTGCAAAACTTTCTCACTAGGATAGATAGACTTGTGTTGGAGGAAATAAGGATAATATGTTCTGATCCTTGATCCCATTTTCTATAACGTCGTTGTCGGTGTCGTCGTTGTGTTTTGTTGACGGGAATTAATTTTGAAACTGATATCATCGCTTTTATGTAATTAAATCGCGATTCTCTATCAGAGACAGACACAGACAAAGCGAAGGCATCCCATAATAACGTTTGTAACTGTATGTTGACTCATATCAAACTTTTTTCCTCCACGCTAATTAAATGAAATTACACTTAAGGACAATGAGATGAAAATGAAGTAGCAAGAGGCGAGACACAAAACCACATACATGCAGAGCCACACACATCTCCAAGGTTACCTACTATACCTGTATTGGCGGGTGCATCAAAGGTGTAGCAGGTTAGGCCCGTGCCAAGCACTACTTTTGTTGACATTTGAAATTTCTAACTTTTTTGTAGACATCGTAGAAATATGATTGAAGCGTCATATCAAAGATGAAATAATAAGCTTTCAGATGATATTAAACTTATTATAGGTTGTCATATAAAAAAATGGATTTAATTGTGTTAGAAAATAAAAAAGATTGATTTTTTTGATAAAAAATTCATTGGGTTCAAAAAATTCTAGCTCTTGATGTCGTGCAGACATAGTTGATATGAATATTTTCAGCTAAAACAACAGGCTTTCAGATGGTAAAAAATTTAGTATAGCATTGTAAAAGAAAAGCAATTTTCTTTATATTTTCGGAAAAAGTAGTGCATTTGTTGAAAAAATGAAATTTTTTTAAATTTTGTAAGACATCATTATAAAGTTATCTAAGGTGCTTTTAACAGGTGAAAATTCGGAAGTCCATTGAAGGTCTGGTTACTGATATTTTTTAATCCAAGCTTACTTTTTATTCATTAAATTGAAGGCCCTATATCGAATCAGTTTGTCCCTGTTTATTTGTACTCCTGCACCTATGTCTCGTATTAGTTATACCTGCATCAGAGCTATCAACAAAGGTGTGGTGTACAAAAACACAAGAAACTTTTGCTTCCTCAACTTGTCGTGTCGTCGGTAAAGAGAAAGAAACAAAGTAACAAGGATGTTGAAGGAAACAGTTTTATTTTGCTAGGATAGATGTTGTAAATTCATACATATCCTGAGCTTTTTTGTTTGTGTTTTTTATTGGTGTTGCTATGAAACGATATGCTGTGTCTGATGTGTGTAAGTAGCTTCCAAGGATTTTCTCATTTAATTGGAAGACCGAAAAAAAAAAAAAAAAAAACAACAGAAAAATAATGATGACGATGATTGCAATGACACTATTCTACTCACCCATCACAAAAGTAAATGATGAGGGTGTACCTTGTACGAGTATAAATGTGTCGTCTGTCTCCTCAAATAGATTATGGCAACATGATAACGAAAATGACGATACCTTTCCGCAGGTAAATCCTAGATTTATAGATAATGCACATCCAGACAGGAATCATGTGTGGAACAGGAAGTACACCACACAGCACAGTGATAGAATAGGAATGCTACGCAACGCAATGTAGAGGGCGTTGCCAATTTATTTGGGAAGTTGTTGGTGAGCTATAAAGCAGCTTAACATGATCCCTCTGAATAATAATGTGGAGTAATTATTTAGATTGCTTGGGTGCTGATAGAATTTCAAAAGGATTTTCGATGCAATTCAATAGTTGGAGCTTTGATGTGTGCGCAGAGGTGTGGGCTAGCGATGGGGTGTGGTAAAATAAATGTTAGCGTTTCTAATTAATATGATAGTTCTGGATGCATTCGATTAGCGATAAAACTGTCAAAATATTGTGTGACAAGTTGAACTTGCAAAATGTTATTGACACTTTATGCGATTTGTTTGCATTCTGTTGCGAACAGATAACTTAGCATAGTTTTTGCCAAATATCGCCAAGAAGGTAATTTGAGAAAATTTCCTAATCCACCTTCCAATCGCCTATGTAATGTAGTTTTTATTCACTAAGTGGTTATTCAAATATTAAATTATCCCACGCCTCTTTCCCCCCCAGATACCGCACGCGCTGGGGTCCATTTACACCGAGTATGATGGCACTTGCGGTGGCTAGTCATATCGGCACTTAAATTAGAGTTTTTTGAAGAAAAAAAATAAACACGAGATAAGAGCGGGGCTGCTTATTACAAGCAGATACAAAATGTAAAAATAAATATGTAACTATATGGGAGCATGGGGAAACATACAACCATATAGAAAAAGAATTAAAATAAAGTATTAAATAAAGTTAAAATTTAAAAATAAGTAAAAAAATTAAAAAAGTGTAGAAAAAAAAACAATAAATAAAATAAAAAAGCATGCTTATGCACTTGTTAGATCAGTAAAAAAAATAAAAAGTCCAGTTTCAGTTTCTCTTTTACTATTTCACTATTTACTAATCTTTACTAATCTTTAGGTCCAAGAGGGCTATGAAATACCATATAGTAGGTTTTTTTGTGTGATCTTGCTGTTATTACAATCAAAAATATTACAATTTTTATTAACATTCCTTAACATTCTCGTAATCGGTTCATTTTTGCCATAATCAGTTCTATGAAGAGCTTGATGAAATTGCGGGGTCGTTCTGAGAGAATAGGAACTTACGTTAAAACTAATTTGCTCGAGGAGGGTGGAGTTTTCAATTACATTACATAAAATTTGGTGTATGAAAATAACATCGGCAACTTCGCGACGTTTTTCTAAAGATTGTAAGTTAATGAGTTGCAAACGTTCTTGATAAGGGGGCAAGTTGAAATTATCAACCCACGGAAGTCCTCTTAAGGCAAAACGGAGGAATCTACGCTGTACTGCTTCAATTCTCTTGATGTGGACTTGGTGATAAGGGGACCAGACTTGGCTAGCATATTCAAGTAAAGGCCTCACAAACGTGGTATAAAGTGATTTCGTAACGTAAGGGTCAGAAAACTCTTTAGACCAGCGCTTGACGAAACCTAAAGCAGAATTAGCCCTAGATATAATATTGTCATAGTGGGATCTGAAGTTAAGTTCATTATCACAAATTACACCCAAATCCTTAATGGTTGTTACTCTTGAAACAATACATTCATTGATAAAATAGTCACGTGGTGGAGGACGGAGTCGTTTGCGGGAATATGTGATTGCTTGGCATTTTTCAACATTAAGATCTAAGTTATTTTTCTGACACCAAACAAAGAAATTGTCTAAATCAATTTGCAAAAGCAAAGGGTCGTTTGACGATGAAATTGTCCTAAAGATTTTCATATCATCTGCGTACGTAGAGACTTCACAATGCTGAATGACTGATTCTACGTCATTGATTGTCAAAATAAAAATTATGGGGCCTAAATGACTTCCTTGTGGGACGCCCGACTTTGCAATAAATGGATCTGAGATTGAAGATCTAAAAAGTACTTGATATTTACGATTATAAAGGTATGAATTCATCCATTGAATAAAACCGGGAGGAAATCCTAGAGCTTTAAGTTTAAACGATATAATTTTATGTGATATTCTATCAAACGCCTTGCTAAAGTCTGTAGCAATGACATCAACTTCGTTCTTATTTTCTAATGATTTCAAAGTGTACGATACAAACTCGGTTAAATTAGTGGTCGTAGATTTGCCTTTCAGAAAACCGTGTTGTCTGGCTGAAAACAATGATTTACAATTAAAATATAGTGTGTCGAAGATAATACTTTCAAAAAGTTTTGGGATGCACGATAATTTGGCAATTGGTCTATAGTTAGCAATATCACTTTTGCATCCCTTTTTGTGAATAGGGATGATGAATGAATCCTTCCAGATTGATGGAAAAAACCCTAGAGTTATGGATTTTTGAAACAGAGTGGCAATAGGTGAGGCTAAATGGGCTACACAATTTTTTAGTACAATCGCGGGCAAGCCATCAGGACCCGATGAGAAATCATTCTTAAGTTTATGAATTTTTTGTATCACGTCTTCAACAGTAATATTAATTGATACTAAAGATGTTTGGTTACAGTTATTCATGTAGGTGAAATAGTTACTATCAGGCACAAAGTTACTATCAGAAAACGCAAGACTGAAAAAATTGGCAAATAAATTAGTTATAACTTTAGAATCACTAGAAGAGTGATTTAAATAATTTAAGGTATTAGGATAACCGTCTGACTTTCTTTTTAGATTAATAAATTGCCAAAAACGCTTAGGGTTTGAAATTAAATCAATTTGCATTTGATTGATGTAGTCATCGTAGAGAAGTTTTGAAAGGCTCGAAAATTCATTGCTTACATCCATATAAAGAGAAAAATCCATGTCTGATCTAGATCTTAAATATTTCTTCCATAGAGCGTTTCGGGAGTTGCGTAGAGAACGAAGCTCCTTTGAATACCATGGGGGTGAAGAAGACATATTTTTCTTTTGTGAATATGGTACTGACTGGTAAAAACATTCGAAAATGGCTACGTAAAAATTGGTGGTTAAACTATCGATACTATCGTTGACACTATTTAAAATAAGATCAAAATTTATATTACTTAGAAGCTCATTCAGTTTGTTAAAGTTAGCCTTCCGGAAATTAAAACAATATTGTTTTTCAGACTCTACTTCTGAGTTACAATGTTCATAGGCGAAACTTAAGCATAGTGGTGGATGATACAGGTCAATAGTTGAGAGAATAAGGTTACTTTCCTTTACGATGCAGTTATGAGCATCATTGGAGAAGATCAGATCGAGTTGCCTATTCAAGTTATTTTTTATATCGCTAATCTGAAGTAAGCCGCAATCAGACAGATTATCAGTGAATAAAGTTTCTTTTTCGGTTGTTGCGTTAGTTGCAATAAAATGTGAGTCATCATCGGACTTTGACCACGACAGATTAGGAAGATTAAAATCACCTAGGACCAATAAGTTATCATGAACTTCAATAGTGTCATCCAAGAAGTCAACTGCATTAATGAGATTTTGATAAGTTTCGATGGGGCTGCAAGGTCGCAAATAGCAGCACATAATATAAATGTTTTTTCGCATAAGTTTAATTTTTACACAAATCATTTCAATGTTTTCGGTATTAGGAATTTCAATCAGAGAACTGTCGTAACTAGTGTTAACAGCAATAAGAACCCCTCTTCCAGACCTATTCCCTAATTCTAACTGACCATCTTTACGGTAAACATTATAGTCTGATGAAAAAAATTCATTACTATTAAAATCATTAGTTAAATTAGTTTCGCTTAAAGCAAAAACATCAAAAGGAAGCTCTTGCGACTTTAAGAATACATCAGAAGCTTTGGAGCGGAGTCCCCTTACATTTTGATAATAAAGGGACAAGCATATTAGTTTTTTGGAGCTGCATTTAAATGGATTTTTGACCCTTGTGTGTTTTTGTTTACAAATTCTTGAATAAATGTGTTATCAGGCCATGATGAAGGGTGCATCAACAAATTAAACATAGGTTCGGGAACTGAAACTTTAAATGATGCTACTCTTCCATTAGACCTAGTAATGTTTTTACATTTCACTAAGTTTAGGTCATTAGAAACGTTATTTTTAATAAGGACAGACTTAATGTGATCTAAAATGTCTGTATGAGATGTTGAAATATCAAATTTAGAGATAAATATATTTTTGGGACAGGGTACAACTCTAGGTTGAAATATGTTTACTGGAGAATTAGTATTAGCAATAGGCAAAGTGATGTTGGTTGGGTTTTGAGTTTGAATTGAGTTTACATTGATGTTATTATTAGATAAACTTTCAGTGTTTATTGTAAGATTATTGTTGTGAACATGAAACTGCATTTCTTCCTGAATAGACATTGAAACAGGGTTTTCAAGAGCATTGACCGAAGTTTGGTTGGTAGTGGGAATCGTGGAATTAGAAATTTCAATATTGATCAATTTATTTAAACTATCTTTGGTACTTTTTAACTCATTCTCCAAAGCTGCGAAATGATTGTTGCTTTCATCAAAATTATTATTGCTTATTGTTAATAAATTCTCAACTTCATTTGAAAGTTTGAGAACGGATTCAGAAATTTTGTTATTAGTTGAGTTATTAAATGTATTGTGATTATTAATATTTTTATTAATCAAAGTCAAATTTTCATCAATTTTTATTAAAAGCCGCGAATTTTTTAAATTTTCTGAATTAATTTTATTAATTTTACTATCCAATACCTCATTAAGGGTATTGTCTAAGTTATTTAACGATTTAACAACTTTGGAGTGGTTTTTATCACTGCTAAGAGTGTTAAGTGATACAGCTCTACTATTGGAATCTATAACTTTTTCTATTTTATCTAAATTACCTTCCAGATCAATAAAATGTTTAAAAAGCAATTCAACTTTGTTTTCCAGGCTAAAGAATCTTTCTGAGTTATTATCCACTACAGATTTTACCATGTCTACATTATTTGTTACACTAGCGAGATTAGTATTTAAATTTTGTAGTTGTAAAGAAATATTTGAACTTTTGCAGTGATTACACAAGAGTGAAAACTTTTGCAGAGCGATCGTTTGCATTCTTGTGAGTCTATCAGAAGCCTCAGTTATTATTGAATTACAAAAAAAACACCTTATTAAATCCATATTGTATGAGAAAAAAAAAATATAGAGAAAAAAAAAAAAAAAAAAGGCATAATCTAACGATTTGTCAAGAATTCATGAAATCGTAAATGTGCGCACATGTGATTTTGCAAATGCGAGTATGTTCAAATCTGAAAATATTTAAATGTGCTAATAAGCAATATTGGAGTGTTTGAATGTAGGTAAATTCAAGTATTCGCAAAGTTACAAATACATGAACTTATAAAGTTGCGAATTCTGCAGTGTTTGAATGCGAAATATCGAAGGGAGGTATGAGCAAATGCGAAAAAAATTGAATACATTCATTTGAGCATTCTTAAAAACTTAAATTTTCGAATACAGGTACGCTCAACTGCGAATAGTTGCAAAATTGCAAATAAATGCATGCATTTGTGTGCAAAAGAGTGAATTCTAGTGTGTTTGAGTGTTGGAGCAAATGCAACTATTTGCAAATGTGCTATTACTTGTATGCATTGATATGTAAATGCATGAATGATTGAATATTTTAATGCGAAAATGCGTGAGTGCAGGTATGAGCATTTGCGAAAATATTTGAATATTTGAATGCCAGATTGTGAGTGTTTGTAAATGTGAATAGTCTTATTTTATGATTGCTTTAATGTTCGAGCGCATTAATTTGCAACTGAGTGAAGTATTTAAAGGAAAAATACATTGACTAAGGTTTCAGTAAATCTGATAATATTTGAACATATTAATATGCGAATGCGCAAATAATGGAATGTTTCAATGCCAGTTAATGTACAAGCGCGTCAATGTGCAGTTGGATGAACTTGGGAGCGTTTTAATGGGACAGTATATGAACAAATATACCTGCAAATGATAAATATGCTTAAACGTAAACATGCGAACGCATGCGAATGGCAGTACATGCAATTGCAAAAAGTCGCAAATATTCAAATACATGAATGCGAAAATACGTGAACACGTGTATGACCTAATGCGAAAACATTTAAATATGTCAATATAAGAATTCTTTAATGATACACACTGAAAAATTATGTTTGAGTTCGCGTGTTTGCAAATTTGAACTGTCGCAAATGTGCAAATAATTGAATGAGTTATATTGTGCGAATGTGTGAATATGCAAATGATTGAAAATGAAAATGCGAGATTGTGCGAATACGTGAATGCACAAATTTCCAAATGCGTGATTACCCGTAATGCGTGAATTCGCAAGTTTGCAATACTTATAGTAATTTTAGTCTAAATTATTTTAATTTTTAAACAAAGCCGTATTTTGCAATCATGCCATCCCTGGATTTCTTGAATTTGTCTTAAGAATGGTGAACTTCTTCTAAACAAAAATATCAAATTCTTAATTAAAGGCTCTTTCTGTTTTGTGATATTTTTGTGATAAACTAAAATCCTTTGCTGCTAACACAAGTTACCACTACATTGTATTCAACTCTAAACTAATCCTCACTAAACATGAAATAAACTCACTTTTGTTCTTACGAGTATTTTTCCTCAGATTACACATTTATGAGCTCCTTTTCACCATTTTTATGCAAAACTATGAGAGAACTACCATATGCACTCGGTTTAATATTATAGCTCAAGTGTGTGTAGGGACAGTGACTGGATGTGTATCCTTGAAAATGTACTGTGTACAAGCTTCAATGATATCTCATAAAAATAAATACTGTTCTTTTTTTTCTCTTTATTCTTTCGGTCTTCTATTCAATTGGTAACCATTTCAGGGTAAATTATGCATCCTTTATGCAAAATTACACATTGTATTGCAGTTTATATTGAAGTATATAAGGGCTGTGGGAAAATACATCCTTTTTTTTTGTGTCTCATCTTTCTTTTCCCCCCACAATCATCAATCTCATAGAATATCCTATAGAGTCCTATATAACCAACAACAAAGTTTCATGCACTGCAAATTCTTCCAATTAAATTGCACAGAGCTCTTAGCCAGTTTTCTTCAATATATAGATCTCTCGCCCACTCGTCCTTCGTTATTACCTCCTTTGTCCTTGGGGGAAAGTTTATCCTTAAAGGATTTATATATTATTTTTTTTTTCTTGCCCCTTACCCACCGAATAAGAATCATAGAGGATTCATGGTTGCAATGTAGTTTGTTGTTTTTTTTTTTCTTCTAGATTTTGTTATCTCATCTATTAACTCAACGAGTGCCATCCATCTTTGAAAATCCTTAGAGACAAGCACAAGGATATAATATACAATAAGAGCAAAAGAGTAAGATATAAAATGGATAAAGATTATTATACACTACAACAACAGCAAAAGGATATTTCTAAGTATTTTTCTTTAAACAAAAGGACTATAGGTCCTTAACTCTTTCATTTCCACGAGTGAGATAGAGAGAGTGGAAAATGGATGAAAATTCATCCACTACATAAAGATTACCTCAGGCTATTTGGTGTGTTGCACATTCAATTTTATTCTGCTTCTTCTTCTTTTATTCCATCTAACATTCTATGATGGTTGTATGTTGAAGTCAGATTAAGGTTAGCCTCTCCTAAACTCGTAAATATTTTTCACGGAAAATTCTAAGGGACTATGTGCTAGAATTTCATTTCGTGCTTTTTGATGGAATTTTCAAGAAAATTTTATCTGATGGTGGACTCGTGAGAAGGTGTGATGGAATTTTAAAGCAATTTTCCCTAAACGGGTTAAGATGTTAATGGAACATTTTAATGGCAATTATTCTTGAACCAGGTCAGTTTTTAGTTTATTTTTCTTAACAAGGATCTGAAGTCTTTTCCAAAGAAAGAGGTAGGTACTTTTTTTGTGAACTACTTAAAAACTTAATCTTCTAAGTTCTTTGATGATTTCTACCCTCATATAAGATTTTGCTTTTATATCAGAGTAATCGTAAAAAAATCTATTCATAATCCTTTTTAACTCATTCAACGGATCATCACACTCAATTTTAAGCAATAAGTCACTGTCAATTTAATATTACCCTATACCTCCCTCTCTTCAATCACTTAGTTCCGTTCGATTTCATTCACTTAAAAGCACAATAATATAAATTCTTTTCCGCGAAAATCGGGATAACTATAACAACGACTTATACGATGGGTAGGTACTTTAATAAATATAAGCACACTTCAAGCCTTTATAGGTAAAAGTAAAATATCCTTTTTTCCTTTCCTGAAATATAGTTCAAGTGATTAAAGTTATCTTTTTGCGGAGAATCTTGAAGTTGATATTCACTCTGGCGTATACGTACTTTTTTTATTTCTATGTTTGCTTTTATTTTTTACACAATCCAGTGGCTATGCAATTTTATTAACTCAAAAATGGAACACATTTTAAATTATTAAAAATACTGGGCTAAGGGTCAATAAGTCATAAGGGAAAGTATTAATGACTCTTAAACTTTCTCACACAGGTTAATTTTTATAGATTTTCAAGGGCAAAACAAAAATTGAACAAAAACAATTAAATTGAAAACAAATAGATTTCACTGAAATTAAAAAAAAAAAATATTAAGGTATTGCAAATAAAGAATTTTCTGCAGTGTAAAAAAAAACAATGCAAAATGTGTGCATTAAATATTTTTTTTTTATATTCGTCAAATTTCTTACAATTTTGATTATTTGGCCTTACATAAGCTATGTCAACTATAATATTGAACCTTATGTAACGCCAAATAGTCAAAATTGTAAGAATTTCGACGAATATTAAAAAAAAAAAAAATATTTAATACAAAATGTATTGAATTTTTTTTTCAATGCTGAAAATTTTTTTTTTGCAATACATTTTATTTAATGCAAAATATTTTTCTATTTGCAATACAAATTTTATTTTTAATGCAAATATTTTTTAATTGCAATGCAATTTTTTTTTTTAATGCAAAATATTTGTAGTTGCAATAAATATTTTTTTTTTCAACTTGTAATGGAAAACAAATGCATTTAAAAAAAATGATTTTTACAACCCTGATCGAAAGTGACAAATTTTACTTTGGAAGGTCTTGAAGTGGTATAACAGCTTGATCAGACATCATTTCCGTAATAAAATATGGGGATTTTGGGGGACTAGGAACCTTATCTGGATCGTGAACAACGTCGATATCAATCATTAAAAAATCATGAAATAATTTTTGTCACCCTTTTTTCAATAAAATTAGGATTGGAAAAGTACACTGTGGCGTATACGTGTTTTTTTTTTTTATGAAAAAAAAATTAATCAACTTTGAAATTGATTAAGACTTAACTTTTTTCAATGTTAAATTATTGATGATAAGAAAACTTGGCAAATAAATCTACTTATGTATACTGGTATAAAATTTAACAAATAAAATAAATAAAAAGTTTAAAGAAATTTATTCTATACTCAAATTTAATTTCATTTCGAAACCTTACCCACCCAGGCTATAAATCCCTATGTGTTATAACTCTGTCAAGATGTCGAGGAACTTTTCCACTGTCTCTCACTCCATTTCCTTCTTTGGCGGTGAATAACAGTTTATTTTATTCAAATTACTGTAAAACTCTGGTTTTTCGGAGAAGGATCATTCGTCTTGAACTGAATTCGAAATGAAGTTTTTTTTTTTTTTTTAAACTGGCAAAAGACTAAATTTATGCAACTTTATGGATACATTTCAGGCAGAGCCACAATAAAGAAAACGACATGAAACTGTGTCGAATTCCTTAGGTTTTTGGATCGGATTTATAGCTTCATTTTGATGAGATATTTTTTTTCTTCTTTTTATTTGTTGGAATTGTTATTTTCCGTTAGACACATATAAGTACTTGTGTGATAGATATAGAAGGAGCAATTCAAATTCAATTCGTGTGATCATTCCACCCAAAAACAAAAGAACAAGAATAAAAATGGTTGCTCCTGGCGGAAAGGTGGAGCGAGTTTTCTTATTTCTTCCTGAAATAGACAAGTAAACTTTAGGGACTCGTCGATATATAAAAAATAAAACAATTGTTTATGGGTCATTTAGCTAAGTTGCAGTTATGTTACGAGGTTTTACGAAAACGAGACAACCACGACGACTAAAAGGTCCATGTAAAATAATGCCAACCCTCGTCGAGTCCTGAGTCCTTACAAATGGATGTCTAATGAAATTCACAATGTTGACGGGCGCTGTAAGTGCTTTTGGAGTTGGAAGTGTCGTAACGTGTGTTGGCGCTTGTTCTTGTGATGTTGCCAATTAGTTGAAGTGGTTTCATTTTAGCGGAAAATAAACTGGCGGAATCATCAGGAGTATGAGATTGTTGAGTGGGAGAGGAGTGTGTATAAAGAAGACAAAAAAAGGACATTTTGAGAGGCGAAATATAAAATATAAAACTTCCGCCTGATAGCTATTGAATTCAATTTGACAATTATTTTCTTATTTCTTCTCTTATACTTCTTTTCTTTGCCATTTATTTTATTTAATTCACATTCTCTTATTGTTTTTGTCTTCATTCTCGTTTGTTTTGTACCTATTTTTTTTTGTTTGGTTTTGTTTTGTTGGCATTTTTATTACTCAACTCAAACAATGTGTTTGTTGTATATGTGACATTTCCGGTGTATTAAACTTTACCTCCTGCCTTACTCTATTACACCGAGTAGGTGGATGAATTGGTTTATACAATGTGACACTGTTTTACAGGTAAGTGGGTTTTTATTGCCACACAAAAAAAAAACAAGAAGAAAAATTGCTTGGAAAATTGCTAGGCGGGGCAATAGAAGGAGTTTGTAAGCTTTCCAGTACCCAGTTTTTATGGGTTTGTGATGTGACACATGAGGACAAATTTAATTTGTATAATGTGCGGAAAAGAGCAGTGACTTGGGTGTCAATTTGGTAAAGGAAAAGTCTGTAATGATGATGATGGGGTCAAATGTTATGACCCTATAGGAGACACAATTTTGAATAGTAAAAGAAAAATAGAAATTGGAACCTTGATTTGTGAAAAGGCATAAATTACGTGATTTTGGTGTTTACGTATTTATTCAAATAATGTTCAAATTAGGACCCTTTCTTCCTGTTCAACAAACAAAAACTACTTTTTGAAATTGTCTACGACCGTGAAACAAAGAAATTCAATGTTTACTTCTAAGAAACTGCTCTTCAAGTGTAAAATATTGTGTATTTATAATCACCTTCATTAACTGAGACCTCATAATTGCATTTTTAATCAATCTAATGTAGTAGCTTAGTTACAACTTCTTAGGGAGACCTCGCTCGTATTAAGATATATGGTGCTTTATGTAGTTCAAGAAAAAAGTACCTATTCCTTTTAAGACTCAGAAAACATTTTAGAACTAGGACCCTAAAACCTTATCCATGAGAAAAAAAAATCGTCAATCATTTTTATAAATAAAGAATCAATCACTATTAGTCTTTCCAAGGATAAAGTCTATTATTTTTCACAATCTGAAATAAGAAACTTGGGACCACTAGGCTAGATTCCGGACAAAAAATTTCTTATTCAAAAACTCTTAAGCTTATGCTTGAAATGGATCAAGGCCTTTTTAATATTCACATCAAAATCTATGTGACCTCTGATTTAGATACAAATTTGACTGCCAAAAATAAAAATTATTAATTCTTTGATAGAGACCTACAAAAAACACAGTCTTTCTACAGTACATATTCTAGATCTGTAATTTGGGAACCCTAAAAAGGTTTTAGTACTTCAATAAAAAAATATATATCATTTAAATCTAAGCATAAGGTTATTTTCTTTTGAAATATATCTGAGAATTGGGACCTCTAAGCCATGTAACCATGAAATATTCTATATCTGAAATTAGTTTTTTCGGAAATACTACAATAACTACCTACTAAGTTTTTTTCTTTTACAAGCGAATATTTTACATTACTAACAATAAAAGCAAGATTTGGTACCTCTGAAACGCAGTCTAGAACGAAGCAGATAAAAAATCTTGACCTCATTCTAAATATCCATTGAAAGTAAGTTTTGAAAAATAGCACAAAAAAATTCATTCGAAGTTTTCTACACTTGTTTTTTTTTTTTAGACCCCGAGTGTAGGGTTCTAAAAACTCATTTTTGACATCATTGAGAAACAGCGTGGTACCGCATTATAGTTCCAATGCTCTTTTTTAATGTTAAATACATTGTTTCTCTTCTGAAAAAAAAAAACACTGGGGGTCTCAAGATCATTATCCTATCCTTTCTAACTGAAACTATTTCATAAAAAAAAAATTAAAGAATCTTCCATGAACAAAATTTAAAGTTAAAAAAGCGCCAACACTAATGTAATTAGATTATCCTCCATACAAAAAAAACTTACCCAATTTTAGAATTTTTCTTACAAACACCTTTATGACCCCTTTGTTTAACAACCACTTTTAGAAGAATTCTTTATAACCACAGTAGCTTCAATAATTCCATATAAAAAAAATTTAACATTAAAAGCCGGCGGCAGTAAACGAAAAAAATCACTCAAAAAGACCTTTAAAACCTTCTTCAATATTAAAATGCTTCTCAGGATCACACAAGCTTGAAAAAAAAACTTTAACTCTATCCATTTTTCTAATCTCTTTTTTGACAACCTTTGAGGACCTTATATATTTATAAGGTAGCACTAATGGTTATGAAATAATAAGTTTTCAATTTTGTTTTTCTTTTTCAAAAATTCACCCAACCTCAGTCCCGGCACTAAAACATAGAAATATCCAATCCTTCAACTTCAACATCATTCTCAGACAAGTTCTTAATGTAATTACAAAGCACCTTTGTAACTATTTGTTGAGTATATTGTTCACCTTCTCCTTGAAAGTCCAGTCCAAACTATATATTCTAAGGAAAAGTTTTTACAACAACAAAAATAAAAAAATAAAAAAACATAAGAAATAAAAATGTTTTCTTTTTCCCCTCTTATAGTGATCCTATAGAGGTCCTATTACACCCTAAAAACTCTCCCATCCACCCACCAACTTCTTTTTGCCATCTGAGAAAGCAAATATAAAATAATTAACCGAATTAAGAAATTGCAAAACTTTTATGAACTTTTTAATAAGATCATCATTAAGGATACCACACCCCCCCCCCCCCCCCCCCCCAAACCCATCACATCACAGACAAGATTGTTGTAGAGCTTCCTGAAAATTATTCAACTGTATAGTTTCTGTATGTGTGAAAAATAGAAGGAAGTCCGGATGACTGAGTAGTGAATGAATCAGGAAGGAAAGACGAAAAAGGACGAGAGGAAGAAGAAGAAGAAAAAGTGTTGGGAAAAGTTTGTTTTCTTTTCATTTTTCGTGCGATGCGAGAAAATCGTAATGGACAAGTTTTTCATGTTAAGTTCTTGCGACACGCACAAGTTCTTTCTGTTTCTGGGCAGCAACAGAAAACACACACGAAAGCCTTGTCCTTTCAAATCACGCTCAGTTTTTATTTTTATTCTGGCACAAGGAAAAAACACTTTTAGGTATGTCCTGTGCTCTGCTTCCTCCTTGATCCTTGTTTTGTGTTTGTTTTATTTTTTTGTTTTGTTTTTGTTATTTTTCTACAACACCACTTGGGTCGTAAAAATAAAAGTTTTTCCTTTGCGCTTCGGAAAAATGAAATCAATCAAAGGACCTGCTTTGAGAAGAATCCTTAGTCCTTACGTTTTTTCTCTCTCTCTCTTTTCTAACAGAAAGTCCCGGAAGTCAATTAATTTAAAACTAAAGCCGAGAAAAATTGGAACAATTGGTACCACCCCCCTTCCCAGTTTCCCCATGAGATTGAAAAATTGGATGTAAAAGGCAATGTCCTTCGAGGTAATAACAATTAATTTTTTTTTTTGCTAAATTCAAAAACTTTGTGATTTAAGTTGTAATGTCCCATTCCTTTTGGGAAATATTCTTTGTGTGGTTCAACCGGAAGTTGGAGAGGGGACATCTAAAGTTCCTATAATAGCAAGGACTTTCATATTTATTCTGTTCATGTAAATTGCATTTTCTAGCTTCTGCTTGCATATTAAAAGGCAAGGAATAAAAGATTCTACTCTTTTTGATGATGGTAGAGAGTTGTGTATGCTAAAAACTTTACTTCTGCTGAATATAATTTTTGTGGTCGTCTTCTTTTTTTATAATTTTTGTTATTTTCTTTATTTGTTTGTTTGTTATAGTCTAATTCTGATGATGTTTTTCGTTCTAGGGAATTTCTCTTCTTTAACAAAGAATAAAGAGAATAGAGTTTTAAACAGTTTTTTGGAGATGCTGATGTAGTTTTGTGTGGTAGAAATAAAACTCCCGGATGTGTAATTTATAAATTCATATTAAAATTAAATTTATTATACAATGGAAGGTAGGTATGTGAATAGTAGAGGGAAGTAAAGTTTAGTTGTGCAACAAAACAACTCGAGATGAACACAATTATGTTTTTTATTTTGTTTTGTTTTGTTTTATTTTTGATGTGTGGATTTTACAGGGTGTTTATGTTTCATGGTCTGCTGTACTTTTTTTTTATAATTTTTTTATCGTCAATGGAAAAATAATAAAATGCACGACTTTGTCGCTAAAAGTTGCTTGGAATTTTAAAGCTTTTAATAGGAAATTTTTTTTTAGAAATTTCAAAACATCCCTTTAAAAGGTTTTGACCTTCACCCCAAGTATTCCTTTTAATTTCTTGTACAACAAGGAATTTTGGGAAAAAAAAATTTAAAAAACGTTAGAGCCGTTTTTTTTCTTAAAATATAGTTTTTCTTTTTTAATTTTCAAAAAAATATCGCAAGTTAAAATTGAGAAGAAATTGAAGTCTTTACACCACCCAAAAGCTCATTTAGTTATTGGTAACAAAGTTGCAATGAAAAATTAAATAACAATTATAATTCAGTTCTTGAACTTTCTACTCTCCACCAATAACACTGGTCCACAAGGTTTTTGCCACTAGAACTAAATTATATTTTTCTAGAGGTTTTTGAACTCGAATCCGAAGTGAGAAAAATTTGATTGGCCTCCGTTTTTGAAATATTACCGTTATAAAATGCCAAAAACTATGTATTTTGGCTGTTTTCGAGGTTATGTTATTATGTGGGGTAATTTATTATAAAAAAGTTTGTAACGGTGTCAATAAGAACTGGTTCTATTCTGTTCAAATCTGCCCGAGATATCTTAAGTATCAGTTAATAAGCCAAAGGCAAACTTAACACTGGTCACAAAATTTTTGCCACAAGAACCAAAATACATTTTTCTGAAGGTTTAAGGATTGGTAAACTCGAAGTCATAAATATTCTATTAGCCTTAGGATTCAAGGTCAGAACGCTAAAAACCTGGTTCTTGTGGCAAAAAAAAAGTTCAATTTGTTGGCCAGTGTAATTGACTTTTTGGAATTAATTGTTCCTTCCTCTTTATTGCAAATGATAACATTTTGCAAGGTTTCATGAGGGTATGCAAATATATGTAACAAATTTGACAAACAGATGTACAGTGGGGTTTTTATGCTTTTTGGTGTCAAAAATATTTGTTTGACCAAAAGTGATGAAATTTGGTAAACTGAAGGTTATAAGTATCTACCAATGGAGAATAGGAAAAAGCTGAGAATAAAATAAATCCATGTTTTCAGGTTTGGAAGATAAAAATACATTTCAAAGTTTTCTTATCTCAGAAATTTGACGTCATCATAAAAGTTAATTTTTGTTAAGAAAAATAGTTAAATATCTAGTTTAGAATTCGTAAAAAAAAATCGATCTCGAGATAAAAATCCGAAATGTAGAAAGGATTTTTAAAAAATATTTCAAAGTATTTTTTTTTTTTTTGAAAAATCAATTTTTTTAAAAACGGGTTAAAAAAATTATTTTGAAATTTCGTTTTTAAGTAAATATTAATTAATTATTTCTTAAAAATAACATATCAATTTTTTTTGAAAAATGTTAGAAAATGTTTATATTATGTATAAGAAAATTAAGTTTTTAAAAAACGACTAAAAGGATTTTCAATTTTTTTTCTAAATTAAAAATTCTAATACCAGTGTACCGAATTTCATCAAACTTGATTTTTGACGTCAAAAAACATGATATGCACTACTGTATGATAAAAATTAAGACGAAAAATACCTTTTACCAGTTTTTCTTTGTCGTAATATTCGTTTTTGTTCAAACTAAATTTGTTTTTATATACGAAACAAATAAAGAAAGTTAAAATGAATATTATAACACCCTGCAGTTGCATGCATGATAATTATGATATACCTTCTTTATAATTATACATTCATGAACTTTGTTTTGTTTTTTTTTGTTTTTTAATTCACATTATAATTAAGGACGGAAGAACATGAAGTGGATATTCGAAAGAATGTAAAAGGTAAGATGTGGTTGAAAAAGCTTAATGAGTAGGTATATTTAGGGCTCATTTTTCAGAATTTACATTTCATTTAATATTTCGAATTTCATTAAATAATCCGAATAAAACAATAAATGTACATATTTCGGGATTAACATCATCGATTTCAACAATAGTTTTTTTTTTTTTTTAAATCACTGACAGCAAAAAAAAATTCTAGAGTTTCCAGAATAATATTTTCTTTTTCTTATCAGACAAAAAATTAAATTTTATGAAAACTCATATCTTCCCTTTATCATCAATAAATTAAAAAAAAAACCTAAGAAGTAAAGAAAATTTATTAAAATTCATTATAATTTTTTTGGCAACAATATAGTTCGATGAAAAAACATAACATCTGCCAGTTATTGTCGCCAAATAGTCTGGCTTCGATCCACCTCATCGTCCTTCTTTATTTTTTTTTTCATATCGAGCAATCGGTTTCTAATTTTCCACGCCATTAAATCTTATTAGCCCCCAGTGAGTTGGTATGTTTCTCGAAGTGCAGAGAGGGAGGAGCAGACAAATCTCCATTTCCAGCGGTGATGTTATTCGTCGTCATCGACTTCAGCATAGTCGTTTTTGGTCCTTTGCCTCTGTGTCCTGATCCTGGCACACTGCCTAAAATCTATTAATTCAAGTTTATCCGTTTTTTTTTTTTTCTTCTTTGGTTTTGTGTAGAAAAGCTCAGCGCTACTCATATCCTTCTGGGTTTTATATCCTGGTATAGTATAGTATCTTGCTCGACTTGTGCCTCCGATTGCAATCGTATAATAGGGAATGCCAACATCGATAAAGAGACTTCCCATGTCGACGTCCTCATCGGCAACATCGACGCGACAGAGTGTTGTAATCCTCTATACTCTCCCTATGTGTCTGTGTGTTTGTATTAAGTTCGTTTAAGGTCCTGGAAAATGCTGTGATCGGAAAATAATTTATTACTTGAACCTTTTCATTTGGTGCGCCAAAAATGGTATTTTCGTTCGTCCTTGTTATTGTATATACATATAGAACCCAAAAATGAAACGATACGAATTCAGCCAAGGATAAGAAACTTAATGCTTTAGTTTTGTTACTGGGTTATATCGATGCCACACTAATCCCCAAAATCAGTGAGGAGAATCCTCGAAAATCAGTGTGGCACGATTGTGATGGTGGTATTAGTGATTGTTGGGAGACTTGTAGAAAATGGGAAGGAGAATAAAAAGAAGGCAAATTAAATATTGACTCAAAACAGGATATAGGGATAGGGGATTTATCCTTTTTCTATTTCGATCTTATATAAATGCGTGTGTGCGATGTGTGTTACGAGTCGAATAAAAGTTGAAATCAGAGCAAAAGGGAAATCTGTTAATGTGGACAAATATTATTTTCGACAGAGTTTCTGAATCGGAAGACCAAGAGTGGGAGATTGTGTTTGAATTTGTGCAAATGAAGGATTTGTAGAGCAAATCGAATAACGAATAACACTTCTATGTGTATGGGGTTAAAAGATGGGAAATCAATAGCAAGTATTATGAGGGATTATTTAGTGTTAACAAGGGGACTTTAAGTGTAAGGTCGATTAGAGAGATATTTTTCGAAAAAAGGACAAATTTGGGGAATATGGTTTTGAAAGGTGTAATTGGTTAAAAATATGGCATTCAGGTTTAAATTTATTGATTTAACAAAAATTAGATCTATTTAAAAGGTTTATTGACAATTAAGTCTTATAGAAGTTTAATCGAAGTCTTATGGCAGTGTTATACAGATATATCTTGATTATTCAGCGCCATGATTTGTAGATTATCAAAGTTTTGTAAGAGTAGTTATGATTTTCAAATTCCTTCGGCGAAAGTTGTGAACTTCTGTAAAGCTTCCTCTTGTTTCTTCTGCAATGTCATATCGAAGTAAGACCTTCTATAATAAGAAGAAACAAAAAAACAACTAAATATTAAAACAAAATCAAACTCAGTTATGCGTTTAATTTTTTTTTCTTAAAAAATTCTTTATATTTTCAACTTCCTATAAATACAAGCCTTAGAATTTATGATTAAATAGCTTTGTATCAATTTGATATTCATATAGATATTGCTGAGTATATAATAAAACAAAAATCCACAAAAGCCATTGGAAAAAGAAACAAAAATAAAAAAAATGGATTTTCTTATGAAGAATGTAAACGTCCTTGATTTCAATTTCATGCATCAGTGAGGATATAAAAAAAAAACTATTCAACCCTGATGCCATGTTGCCCTATACAAAGATGAATTGTTATATATCCTTTTTTACTTTCGATTGACAGAATTGTTGTTTAATACTTTAAGCCCGTTTTGTGTGTTTTTAGTTGGTATTTTGTTTATGAGATTTTTATGTTGACCATTTCAGCATAGTTTTATGTCAAAATAAATGGAATATGATCTAGGATAATATGGGGCAACGTCAGATGGTCACGTTTGCTATTATTTATAGTTTTCGTTTTATGGAACATGGGAACTCACGTGAGGCATGACCCTCATGATGGGGCATGACCCACATGGGGCATGACCCTTATGGGGCATGACCCTTATGGGGCATGACCCTTATGGGGCATGACCCACATGGGGCATGACCCACGTGGGGCATGACCCACATGGGGCATGACCCACGTGGGGCATGACCCACATGGGGCATGACCCACATGGGGCATGACCCTTATGGGGCATGACCCTTATGGGGCATGAGCCACATGGGGCATGACCCTTATGGGGCATGACCCACATGGGGTATGACCCACATGGGGCATGACCCACATGGGACATGACCCACATGGGGCATGACCCACATGGGGCATGACCCAAATGGGGCATGACCCACATGGGGCATGACCCACATGAGGCATGACCCACTTGGGGCATGACCCACATGGGGCATGACCCACATGGGGCATGACCCACATGAGGCATGACCCACTTGGGGCATGACCCACATGGGGCATGACCCACATGGGGCATGACTACGGTGACCATATTTCTGGAAGCGAAACCCGGGACAGATAAAAAAAATCGTAGATCATTTTGAAAATATTAATTTTTCAAAAAAAATGATTTTAAATTGTATGATCCTTAATTCAACTTTTAACTTGTCCTTAAAAGTTTATAAACTCTTCTTCTTTACTCTTTCATTTGTTGTTCATTATTCGAACCTGGTGTAGCCTGACAAACAGAACCTGGAACTAATTAATTGACTAACAATTTTAAGAACTAAAACCTATTCTAGAGAAAATGTTCATACTTAACCAGCACAACGAAATCGTAAGGGAAATTTTTTCTTTTCGTTGCTCATTACGCAGTTTAGCCAACGAAATTCTTAGCTGTGCTAGACTCCCATTTATTTGTCCAGTCAATTTTTCTGGCTCCAAAATTTTTTTAACTTTGGAGACATAGAAAAATTTTCGTTTTGCTTCATCAGCGTACTGAGCTGAATGCTTTATCCGAAAAATTATAAAAAAAAAATTTAATTTCCAACCACTGTTTTCTTGTTTTCTGTACAAATATTGAAAATAGAATGTGCAAATACGGGACAATCACGGGACAAATAACAAAATACGGGACACTTATACGTCCCGGGTTTCTTAAATAAAAACACATAATTTATTTTATGATATTTTTTTTCAATATGAAGGTATATTTAACGATTTTGTATAAAAAAAACTCGTTGAAGTCAAACTAATTGTTTCGACGAAAGTAAGAAAAGTACTGTAAAAACTAATTTTCGAAAAAAAAACTTTTTTCATCAAATGCTAGACCTTATCCAAAAAGTAAAATTTGTATTTTAAATAAAAATTTGGATTAAATTAATTCTTAAATTTTTGTAAATCAATTTTTTTTTTTTTTGAAAAATCATATATTTTCGAAAGGAGATTGATTACAACAACATGTGGGTCATGAACCATGTGGGTCATGCCCCATGTGGGTCATGAACCATGTGGGTCATGCCCCATGTGGGTCATGCCCCATGTGGGTCATGCCCCATGTGGGTCATGCCCCATGTGGGTCATGCCCCATGTGGGTAATGCCCCATGTGGGTCATGCCCCATGTGGGTCATGCCCCATGTGGGTTATGCCCCATGTGGGTCATGCCCCATGTGGGTCATGCCCCATGTGGGTCATGCCCCATGTGGGTAATGCCCCATGTGGGTCATGCCCCATGTGGGTCATGCCCCATGTGGGTCATGCCCCATGTGGGTCATGCCCCATGTGGGTCATGCCCCATGTGGGTCATGAACCATGTGGGTCATGCCCCATGTGGGTCATGCCCCATAAGGGTCATGCCCCATGTGGGTCATGCCCCATGTGGGTCATGCCCCATGTGGGTCATGCCCCATGTGGGTCATGCCCCATGTGGGTCATGCCCCATGTGGGTCATGCCCCATGTGGGTCATGAACCATGTGGGTCATGCCCCATGTGGGTCATGCCCCATGTGGGTCATGCCCCATGTGGGTCATGCCCCATGTGGGTCATGCCCCATGTGGGTCATGCCCCATGTGGGTCATGCCCCATGTGGGTCATGCCCCATGTGGGTCATGCCCCATGTGGGTAATGCCCCATGTGGGTAATGCCCCATGTGGGTCATGCCCCATGTGGGTCATGCCCCATGTGGGTCATGCCATATGTGGGTCATGCCCCATGTGGGTCATGCCCCATGTGGGTCATGCCCCACGTGGGTTAAGCCCCATGTGGGTCATGCCTACGGTGACCATCCGTCCCGGTTTACCCGGGACTGTCCCGTATTTCTACAGCTTGTCCCGTGTTTTTATTTAAGAAACCCGGGACGTATAAGTGTCCCGTATTTTGTTATTTGTCCCGTGATTGTCCCGTATTTGCACATTCTATTTTCAATATTTGTACAGAAAACAAGAAAACAGTGGTTGGAAATTAAATTTTTTTTTTATAATTTTTCGGATAAAGCATTCAGCTCAGTACGCTGATGAAGCAAAACGAAAATTTTTCTATGTCTCCAAAGTTAAAAAAATTTTGGAGCCAGAAAAATTGACTGGACAAATAAATGGGAGTCTAGCACAGCTAAGAATTTCGTTGGCTAAACTGCGTAATGAGCAACGAAAAGAAAAAATTTCCCTTACGATTTCGTTGTGCTGGTTAAGTATGAACATTTTCTCTAGAATAGGTTTTAGTTCTTAAAATTGTTAGTCAATTAATTAGTTCCAGGTTCTGTTTGTCAGGCTACACCAGGTTCGAATAATGAACAACAAATGAAAGAGTAAAGAAGAAGAGTTTATAAACTTTTAAGGACAAGTTAAAAGTTGAATTAAGGATCATACAATTTAAAATCATTTTTTTTGAAAAATTAATATTTTCAAAATGATCTACGATTTTTTTTATCTGTCCCGGGTTTCGCTTCCAGAAATATGGTCACCGTAGTCATGCCCCATGTGGGTCATGCCCCATGTGGGTCATGCCCCAAGTGGGTCATGCCTCATGTGGGTCATGCCCCATGTGGGTCATGCCCCATGTGGGTCATGCCCCAAGTGGGTCATGCCTCATGTGGGTCATGCCCCATGTGGGTCATGCCCCATTTGGGTCATGCCCCATGTGGGTCATGCCCCATGTGGGGCATGACCCACATGGGGCATGACCCACATGGGGCATGACCCTTATGGGGCATGACCCTTATGGGGCATGAGCCACATGGGGCATGACCCTTATGGGGCATGACCCACATGGGGTATGACCCACATGGGGCATGACCCACATGGGACATGACCCACATGGGGCATGACCCACATGGGGCATGACCCAAATGGGGCATGACCCACATGGGGCATGACCCACATGAGGCATGACCCACTTGGGGCATGACCCACATGGGGCATGACCCACATGGGGCATGACTACGGTGACCATATTTCTGGAAGCGAAACCCGGGACAGATAAAAAAAATCGTAGATCATTTTGAAAATATTAATTTTTCAAAAAAAATGATTTTAAATTGTATGATCCTTAATTCAACTTTTAACTTGTCCTTAAAAGTTTATAAACTCTTCTTCTTTACTCTTTCATTTGTTGTTCATTATTCGAACCTGGTGTAGCCTGACAAACAGAACCTGGAACTAATTAATTGACTAACAATTTTAAGAACTAAAACCTATTCTAGAGAAAATGTTCATACTTAACCAGCACAACGAAATCGTAAGGGAAATTTTTTCTTTTCGTTGCTCATTACGCAGTTTAGCCAACGAAATTCTTAGCTGTGCTAGACTCCCATTTATTTGTCCAGTCAATTTTTCTGGCTCCAAAATTTTTTTAACTTTGGAGACATAGAAAAATTTTCGTTTTGCTTCATCAGCGTACTGAGCTGAATGCTTTATCCGAAAAATTATAAAAAAAAAATTTAATTTCCAACCACTGTTTTCTTGTTTTCTGTACAAATATTGAAAATAGAATGTGCAAATACGGGACAATCACGGGACAAATAACAAAATACGGGACACTTATACGTCCCGGGTTTCTTAAATAAAAACACGGGACAAGCTGTAGAAATACGGGACAGTCCCGGGTAAACCGGGACGGATGGTCACCGTAGGCATGACCCACATGGGGCTTAACCCACGTGGGGCATGACCCACATGGGGCATGACCCACATGGGGCATGACCCACATATGGCATGACCCACATGGGGCATGACCCACATGGGGCATTACCCACATGGGGCATTACCCACATGGGGCATGACCCACATGGGGCATGACCCACATGGGGCATGACCCACATGGGGCATGACCCACATGGGGCATGACCCACATGGGGCATGACCCACATGGGGCATGACCCACATGGGGCATGACCCACATGGGGCATGACCCACATGGTTCATGACCCACATGGGGCATGACCCACATGGGGCATGACCCACATGGGGCATGACCCACATGGGGCATGACCCACATGGGGCATGACCCACATGGGGCATGACCCACATGGGGCATGACCCTTATGGGGCATGACCCACATGGGGCATGACCCACATGGTTCATGACCCACATGGGGCATGACCCACATGGGGCATGACCCACATGGGGCATGACCCACATGGGGCATGACCCACATGGGGCATGACCCACATGGGGCATGACCCACATGGGGCATGACCCTTATGGGGCATGACCCACATGGGGCATGACCCACATGGGGCATGACCCACATGGTTCATGACCCACATGGGGCATGACCCACATGGGGCATGACCCACATGGGGCATGACCCACATGGGGCATTACCCACATGGGGCATGACCCACATGGGGCATGACCCACATGGGGCATGACCCACATGGGGCATGACCCACATGGGGCATAACCCACATGGGGCATGACCCACATGGGGCATGACCCACATGGGGCATTACCCACATGGGGCATGACCCACATGGGGCATGACCCACATGGGGCATGACCCACATGGGGCATGACCCACATGGGGCATGACCCACATGGGGCATGACCCACATGGTTCATGACCCACATGGGGCATGACCCACATGGTTCATGACCCACATGTTGTTGTAATCAATCTCCTTTCGAAAATATATGATTTTTCAAAAAAAAAAAAAATTGATTTACAAAAATTTAAGAATTAATTTAATCCAAATTTTTATTTAAAATACAAATTTTACTTTTTGGATAAGGTCTAGCATTTGATGAAAAAAGTTTTTTTTTCGAAAATTAGTTTTTACAGTACTTTTCTTACTTTCGTCGAAACAATTAGTTTGACTTCAACGAGTTTTTTTTATACAAAATCGTTAAATATACCTTCATATTGAAAAAAAATATCATAAAATAAATTATGGGATTTTAATACAAAACTGAATTTAAAAATCAATTTTCCGGAAATGGAATATGGAGCTTTATGTTTTTAAGAACATATACTAAAAAATATGTATTTATTAGTTTTTTTTTTCAATTTTTCACAAATTTTTTTTTTAACATATTTTTTTGAATACTGCATACAAGTCGATGTGATTACCTATCAATAAAAGATGCAAAATATAGTAAAACCGGGACTACAAGAAGAAAGAAGATATCAAGGGAACCAAAAAGGAAAATGGCCGTAGTAGAAAATCGTTGTTTGTGCTATATAGTAGTTGTCATCAGTTCAAGAATCGTCGATCTTAAAAAGAAATTGATCAACTATCTTATATTCTCATTCGATCAAAGAATTGCTCTCTTGTGTAAAAGTTCATAAAATGGTTAACAAGTGTGCCAAACTAATTTGCATTAATCATTAACATTTTTCAATACAAAAAGTTGCGCATACGCCACAGTGACCTTCAACATAAACCGCAAATAATATTAAACAAACTTAAACCACTAACTAAATAATGATATATTCTTTATTTTAAGAACTAAACGTTTCTAAATTTAATTGCAGCTTGGGAGTGTAGGAGAAAAAAAAAACTAAAAGAAAAGTTCGCAGTTAAACCTTCTTTTACAACACTGCTTATTTTTGAAATGACTTTTTCGAGTTCAACGTCCATCTCTGATCCCAATATAGAAACACACAATAAATTATTTGAACTTTAAACCCCTTACTTGCCGGCAATTTGAATATTGTATTCTAATAGTTCTGATAGTCCCTACCTTCCAGAGAAAAAAAATCACTCTAAAATTCCCTTTCCTAAGCCATTAACTTTCTTCCCTCTAAAAATAAACCTTTCACATAACAATAATGCATTTGACCAATTTTCCACAATTATCTACCACCACCGACTGACACAACTAATATCAAACCCATAATCATATCCTGGACAAAATATAATATCAAAGTGCATTATCCTGCCATATCCAACCTCGCTCTGCTGCCAAGCACCCCCTAGGGGATGCAGTCAGAGTAATGTTGCATATAGTCTGCGAAAATTTACTCGACTCTTTAGCTGGCTGTCATTTCATATGCCAACTATCTATATAGCTATAAGTGTACACCTGCGTATCGTTGCCATCAATGTGTTTGTTGTTAAGAAAAAAAAAAAAAAAATAAATAAAATTAAAGTCATGGATGGTTTTACAGGACTAAAAGACTGTATGACGGCGGAGTTCTAAAACGGGTATCTAGGGATAAACTTGACAGAATAAACTGTCCATGGCAATGACACAATAACTACTGTGTGCAATATTATACGGCCACGAGGAAGAAAAAAAGTCTCAGTTTCTATACGATGACAGCTTTAATGTTTTTGCAAAGGACGATGAAAATACCATTGAAGACACAATCTCATTCCACCAGTTTTGTAATGAAAAATCAATAAAAGTCAACAAATTGTTAGGAGATGTTCCTCGTTTGCAATTTATCCTTCATAAAATGTAGAGAAATCCTTTGATGGTGATTTCTATTAGGAGAACAGATGCATTCCCCCGGAAAAATTTCACAAAAAGTTGGGGGTTAATCGATAGCAAATGATTCACTTTCTATTTGCAAAACCGAATTTTTTGAGTTAAATTGTCTGACATATTCTCCACGTCTTTTTTTGTAGAACCTCCCCCTCCTTTGAAAGTGTCATTAAATTAAAAATAAAGATGCCACGCTATTCAAATTCATTATCAAAAGACCTCAAAAGTCAACAAACATCAAATCAAATCGAATCTTTGGGAAGAAGTACAAATACCCCAGCAACGAAGATGAAATTTTTCGTCTATATTGAATTCCATTCAACTTATTTGTGCTTCCGATTTTGTGTTATTTTGTCAAAAGAAAAAAATAAATAAGAATAAGAAGAAGGCGACAAACACAAAAATCCACAAAGAAAAGACATCGAAATTAAATTTGCCTAAAGGACGAAAATAGAACATTTCTACATCACACACAGTTGAATGACTGAAATTGTATGTTTGTTTGAAGTATGGGGGTCCTCATGTTGGGCGCCAATTTTCTTTTTCTTCAACTATTTGTGCTAAAAGAATTTTTTCTTCAACACAATATCGTGTTGTGTTGTATGCCTCCTAGAATCTGTTGTGTTTGTTTCGATTTCTAAAGAACTTATATCCTGAAGAATGTTTTTTTCTCTTTTTCTCCTTTTTTGAAGAAGAAAAAAAAAAGCAGAAGACTCCCGCAAAAGAATGTCAGGCTTCTTTTAGTAGGTATATCGAAAGATATTTATTCATTCTTCGTTTGCAATTGTAAAGATTATAGATTTTTTTCTCATTGAAAAGGACGAAAATTCCTGTTTTTTTCTTTTCTTTATTTTTTCATTGATATGAGTTGTTGATATTTTTTTTTTGTTGACATAAATAGAGAACGGATATGAAATGATATGAGGGTAGACAGGCATATAAATAGCAATTTGTTGTGAAAATTTGATATTTTTTTTGCTCTTGTTGTTGTTATAGGTTTTTTTTTGGTGGAACTAATATACTTTGACTATAAATGATTGATTTGAGTTTAATGTTGTATCAAAAAAGTTTGCCTCTGTCAAGAAAGTTTTTGGACGTCACTGCGATGTCCATTAGAAGTACTTTGTTGGGGGTGGGGAATGGTTGGTTTATTTTTCTTGTCATGATTTCAGGAATAACATTTCAAAAGTTGTAACTTTATATGAAGTTAAAGGTCGGATTTATAATGGAGAAGCTTTCGATAAATTTCTTCGAGTAAATAGAATATCTAATGTTAAAGGTGAAGACTCACTTGGTACAAAAACGTAAACCACCTTGGTTCTTAAACTGAAACTGCAATGTGCTTTTTGCTTTGTTCTTTTCAACCCTGATGCTATGAGAGGCCAGCAGGTACTGAAGTTCCTGCCGCAACTTTGAGATCAGTAAATTCGATGAATCAAGGGCCCCGAGTAAATATAGAAATTCAAATTAAAAAATTTAAAAAATCTTGCCGGCCGCACCACAGCTGCACCATCGCCGTTTGGCGGAAAATTTCGACTCACCACGGCCCACACTGGGGAAATTTGTATGGGAGTGCGGAAAAAATTAAATAAAAACTGAACCACTGAATAGATTTGAATGAAATTTTCAGGCTTGACAGTTTTCGTCGTAAGAAATTATTATTATTCATTTCCGCCCACTGCCACACCCCACACTGGGGAAATTTGTATGGGAGTGCGGAAAAAATTAAATAAAAACTGAACCACTGAATAGATTTGAATGAAATTTTCAGGGATGACAGTTTTCGTCGTAAGAAATTATTATTATTCATTTCCGCCCACTGCCACGCCCTTTTAAAAACATTTGTGAGAGTAATAAAGAATTCCGATTCTCAATTTACTTGTACTTATAGCATTTTTTTTTTATTTTTTTGTATTATTGGAACCACTTCACCGATTTTAAATACATTAAATGGAAAAGAATAACTCATAGTAGGTACTGTTGTCGAGGTCCACGTCCACGCAAAATAAAAAACCCAAATTATAGTTAAAAATTATTTAAAAAAAAACAACACTTTTTTCATTTTTTTATACAAATTTTTCAAAAGTTTATTCTTTTAAGAGAGCCATTTTTTCCTCAATTTAATGACTCTGATTCTTCTTAATAAAGGAATGGGTAAGATGATCTGTATTTTTCAATAATAATTTCAATTTAAATCTTGAGACATTAATAAAATGTACAATAATAAGACGCATAATCCCTTTTCACTCGTTTTTAATTTGAATAGTTTTCAATATATTATGTACATACATTTCAGTTACATATAACGAAAATTAATTTTTCTGAGCCAAGTTCAAAAAATCAAATGTAATTTTATTGTAGTAGATTTGTAAAAAAATGTGTTACGAATTAATTTTATTTTCTCTATTTGTCTTTTCGGATAAGAATTTCAAGCTTGCAGCCAAAAAAACAAAAATCTGACAAAAAGGAGATTTTTTACTTTTCAATTTTCTCGAAAACTAGAAGGCATAGAAACATATGGTTTTCAGTGTTTGGTAAGGAATTAATTAAGGCAGTGTTCTTCATTATTCAAATTGAATTCAAATCCCCAGCCTTGTCAAAAATAGTATTGGATATGTTTTTTTAAATTTTTTTTTCAAAATTTTGACTTTGAAATCGATTATTTCAAAAACAATTCACTTAAAGAACTTAATTTAAAAGTTCAAATTAAGCCTAATATTTTGGCTTTTAAAAAAAGTGTCATTTATAACTGTAAGTGTTACCATTGATTTTTAATATTTTTTTTGTTATTTAATAAAAAACGCAGTGGCACCTGGTGGCACCCAAATTTGGCCTTCATCGAAAGGGAATTTCATAAGGAAAATGTTTTTAATAGTCTCTAACTGTAGGCAAGTGTAGCTAAAATTATATATACAAAAATATGAAAAAATCAAGCCATTTTTTTCTCTTTTCTTTAAATAATTATATAAAATAATTAACTTCTTTAAAATTAATAATTTCTTCGATTTACAATAGACAAACGATGGCTTCTTTACGGAAAAATAAAAGTGTATGAGTCGGCTCAAGCTAAAAAAAATTACACAGCTTTAATTTGAGGGTATTTTCATTTCGTTTTTTATACTTTCAACAACTTGTCCCTTTACAAAGCTCTAAAAAGTAAACTACAAGTCCGATTTTAGTAATATTTTCTGATTTTGATTCAGATTTTATTCTAGAATTTAGAAATACTATTGAAATATTCTCCGAGGAACTTTAAATTTTGGACTTTTTTCCGCAAAATCCCCAGTGTGCGGCCGCACCACGACTGTACCAAGTACGCACCATTTCATTTTGAATGAAAAATTCACCAAACGGCGATGGTGCAGCTGCGGTGTGGCGTTGGTGCGCCGATTTTTTCATACAAAATGAAATGATGCGGACGTGGTGCAGTCGTGGTGTGGCGGTGGTGCAGCGAATTTTGTTTCATATTTTTTCTTTTCGGTATCTTAGAAAAGTTTTATTATGGTGCAGATGTGGTGCAGCGGTAATAGAAATTTCTGATGATGGTACAGACGTGGTGCAGCAGTGCGGTGGTGCCACGAAATTCCATTTTTACTCGGGAAGTAATTGAGAGCTTTTCCAAATCATGACACTTCTCCATAAAACCTCTCCACCCAGCATCTCTTCCTTGACTTTGCCGAGTTTTATTTTTTTGCATTTCTAATTCCACACTTTTTCAATCTTCCATTCCAAAAATAAGCCACAGAAAACCAAGAAAAGCGTTTAGATTAAATATAAAAATGGATGTTTTTATGTTGGGCGCCATTTAAGTATTTCAACTACTAATTTCTTAAAAAAACACACTCTTTTATGAAGGAAGGAACAGGCTCTTGTTGCTTAACTGTTTCATGCTAAACAAGATTTTATTGAGTTATGAGTTATTAGAGGGCTTAATTGTTGGAGAAATAGTTCCATTAATTCTTTCACTTGACATTAATTTCATTAACTTCTATTTTTTAGCCCGAAAATTTCAACCTGACTGCTTAATGTCACCAAAGAAAAATCCAACACCTATACAATGTTGTTGACTTTACATAAAATAATCAACATGTCACTGCCGAGCTGCTCCGCGCCATTAACTTAACTTCCCCCAAAATAATTAAATAACAGTTTGTTTTTTTTTCATCACGTTCACCTTTAAAATTAACAACAGCAACAAAAATCCACATTGGATATAAAACTTCCATTGAAGTCACATAAATCACTGGTGCGATATTAATTCATGAAATATAAATCAAAGTGGCGACAATTTTCCCAAACCACCAATGAATGAAAAATTCAAAGCTGCTCACAGATATTCAAAAACCTACCAACAAATAAAATACAGTTTTTTTTTCCTGTCCTGTCGCCAAACCGTCATACACACGTTTTTCTCTCCATTAAAACAATCCGAACCTTTCTACCACCCTCCCCTCGCGGAGGGTGAAAAGTAGAGGTTTAGGTACATTTAAATTCCATATTCACCCAACAACTCTGGCAGTATATAGTTCATGAAAGGTGGTTAATGGCGGCAACAGGATCCTTTTGCCCCCTCCTCCCCTTTCAACACTATACCACTCCGCGCGCACCCAGAGCAAATAAATTATGAAACGTTTTCCCATTTTATTTAATATCGTGTTGACACTCTCAGATTTCATAGAAAAAAAAAATATATATAAAAAAAAATTAAAAACATAAAAAGGACCTTCAATCCTAAGGAATAAAAAAAAAAATATTCTCTCTCACTCCTACGCCCTATGACAAGGTGACAAACATTTTCCACAAAGATCAAGGTGAGGCGGTTAGTGTTTACCTTACCTTCAGGCGATAAAAAACAAGGATTTTTTTTTTCATTTTCCGACTCCGTGATATCAGAAGGACATGAAAGAATTCAAAAATCCTATTAAATTCCACGACATCCTGTGTGGCAAATGGTTGGTTCGGTTTTTTGAATTTTGTTCTCTCGATTTTCCTTTTGTTTTTATTTTGTTTGCATGTTTTCAACTCAAATCCAGCAACAGCAAACTTCGACCAAATCATCAATGTGACGTTATTTCCGAGCTTATCAGTTGACTGTTTATCCTTTGGATAGGAATCAACGGTGGCATAGTGACAACACAGCCCGTTTTTGCTGGAGGCACCCAAAAGTGGTAGTGGTAGTAGTGAGATGGTGACATGTACGTATGCCACACAGGAATTGAGTTTGACAAATAACACTGGGAAACAAACAAAACTTAAAAAAAATGCCCGTTTGCTCTCTCTATTGCTTGCTCCTGGAAGATTTTTATTCCGATTTTATTTGCCTTCCGGATGGAAAGGATTTTCGGGATGTAATTGGATAAAATTTAATAAACCTAGGCAGGCGATCCATAGCTCTTTGACGTTCACAGGGTAAAATATCTCTGGTAAACTTTTTTTTTTATCTCGTGTCCTTTTTTCTCTTCTTTATTATCGAGAGAGAGAGATAGATATTCAACAATGACATTGTTTAACCAAAGACATTTGCTTTGGCCTTTAGGGGGAATGTTTCAATTTGACATCCTTTATCCATTTGATTAGATTCTTTTCAATGGCATTTTTGTTGTTCTTCGTTTTTTTGTTTTTTTTTCGTTCGAAGGATATTCATATAATATAAATTTTTGGATGTGTCCTTGTGTCTTGAAAATTGAATTTTTTGCTATATCGAAAATTGGATTTAAAGATTATCCTAAGGATCAGATGTTTGTTATTGGAAACAATTCTTTAAATGGCGCCCAATGTGGGAATATCTATGTATATCTTATCGATGGTTTTATTATTCATTGATGCTGACAATATAAAGCCCATGTAACAACTAAACTGACAACTCTTATCGTAAGCATAATCAAATAGACACATTTTCATAAATGACGCCCAACGAAGTATGAATGTTTGTTGTAAACATAGACTTCACTATTTAAATTGATGTTGTCTGTGGATGTAACTATGAGACCTCATTTCTAAGGAAGAATTTAAATTTTTGATAACATTAGAAGTCAGTTTTATATAAGATAAATAAATTCTTAAATGGCGCCCAACGTAGGAATTTTTTTTTTTCATTTCTATTCTTTTTGTTGTTCGTGAATATAACTTAGCAGAATTCTATATTGTCAAGTCAAGTAAATCTACTTGCATATTAGCTACAGTTGGTTTCAAATATAAAGTTATATTTTTAAATGGCGCCCAACGTAAAACTTTAATTTTTTTGTGTAGTTAATTTTTATTGTTAATCCTATAACAAAGACATGATAGCTTTATTAGAAAATATCAACGAACAGCTTTTTAAGGGGTGGCCAACGTAGCCGTTCTACAACTATTAACTTAAAAAAAAAACAACATTTGTAGAACATACGAATTAAAACATAAAACTTTATTAAATTGCCGTCAATAGAGGAATACAAGTTTATAGTTTTCAAATTCTCTTCAGTTCTGTTTATAATTTTTTTTTTTATATATAAATATTTCAAACACGAACTTAGCCCAACTGTTCTGTGGTTTAGTTCTTATCTGTCGTTCAAGGAATCGAGTTGTTACCCAGTTTTTGTACTATTAAAATAGTTTATTAGTAATTTTATTTCCTTTTAATAAGTTGATGTGCTTGTAATTTGATAGTACCATATCAATATCACCTTGGTAAGATAACTAGGTATATTCACTGGTGCAAATTAATTCTTAGAAAAAATTCATCACTCATTGAAAAGTTAAAACAGACTTTAAATGGCGCCCAACGTGGAAACATTATGTTCCTACGCCTCTTAAGATTTGTTTAAACTTTTCAACGAATGATGGATTTTTTATGAGAGTGAATTTGCACCAGTAATTAAAAATTTAAAAAAAAAAAAACTAAAATGGCGCCCAACGTACGAAAATAAAGACCTTGATTCTCTTATTTTTTTCACTCTCTTCATATGATTATGAATAAGATTTGAAACTCATAGCTTTCTCATTTTATTTCTACGAATTTTCTGTGCCAAAAAAAGAAATAAAAATATATTTAATTGGCGCCCAACGTAAAACCTTTCTTTTTTTTTTAGGTATTTTCTATTTCTCCTTCATTGTTTTGTTGGTTTTGATTTAATCTCTAATTTGTTTTTTTTTTTTTTTGGCGAGACCCCGATTCTTAACAAAAAGATCAAGTTAAAATCGAACAAAAGGCCAATCATTTTTGTCCTGCATAGAGATGTCTTCCAAATTTTTTTTTTAATTATTAGATCAATTCATTAATTTTTTCGGATGTGTACAAAATTGTAAATAGACTGAGTTAGGTACTTGGTACACAAATTAATACTTGATCAGAAAAAAACATTCAAAAACATTTTGAAGAAGTTAGAAAACCCATCAGTCACTCATATTCCATAAAGAAAATTCTATTAGTACTGTACATTTTTATGAAAGCCTTTCACCAACACTCAACCGTTTTATGGGCAGTTAAGCAATTATTTTGATGAAAAGACTTGACATATAAATTCATAAATTACGACAAAATAAAAAAAAAACTCTCTGCCTACTTAATTGATTGCTATAGAAAATTACAATTTTAATGGCATATTTTTGTTGCCGCTAAAAATAGAAAATCCACTTAAAGGTCATAAACTACACTATCTCTATGTTTCACACACCACACAGTCAGTGTGGAGCAATTTTTTATCGAACCATTAACAAAAAAAAAAACTCTATGGAAATCCTCCAAATTTCAAAAAAAAAAAAAAAAAAAAAAAAAAAACAGAGGAAAAAAAAAGAGAAAAACATCCTGCGTGCTTTATTTTCCTTGTTGTTGCGCCATTATATTCCAACCGAGTGAGTTTGATAATAATAAATTCCTTTTTCACGGTTCGCATGTAAAAGCATATCAAGGACCAAACAGGCAACAAACAAAAAAAAAAAAAACAAAAAAAAAAAAAAAAAATAAAGTTAACAAAACTCCAAACCAAAAATGGTTACATTCAAAATATAAGTGAGTATAATATCCTGCCTACATCCACCCTATCTCACCACCACCCCCACCAAAAAAAAGGAGTTTCAAGGCGGATGCGGATTATGACTAAAGCATACGGACCGGGAAGTATATGTAGGGTAGGGATATGATTTAAGCAAAAAAAAAAAAAACACAAAATTATTATAACCAACAAAGGATATGCAAAGGCACAGTACATTCACATGCAAAAGGATAATACGCAAGTTATTATGAAATAATCACCCGTCAAGTTATGGTAATAACCCTCTCCCACCCTTGATCCAAATTTGGGAGGGGGCAGGGGGGGTTACTGTGCTGCACGCAGCAGATATAGGTGGGAAGAAAATATCTGACGTTATGCCAGTTGGCGTGACAGTTAAATTGTAAACTCTTTGTGGTAATGTATATGGGAAAAAAGGGCAAATGAATTAGCGCGAAGCCCCCTCCAGTTATTTCTAAGCCCGCCGCGTGATAAGGTGCAATTTTTACCTCTTCACCTCTGGAAAGAGAGAGAGCTTAAGGATAATATGAAGAATGACTTCGTTTTCTGTGTAGTCGTCGTTTATTATTTGCGAAAAAATATCACTCTAAATGACACGAAAAAAAAACACACACACACACAGATTTTTTAAACACATATACACACACACATAAAACTCTCTGAAAGGACACGGAAAATTGCTAGTGGCAAAGGATTAATGTTGGGTACTTCGGTGTTTTTTTTTTTTTAATTTATTTTTTTTTTGTATTTTTGTCTGGAAAATAAGACCGGATAAGACGGACTTTTAGATGAGGGATTTGTGATTTTTTTTTCTTGCACCTTTTGTTAACTAACGACACTGGACTTTCCGTGATATTTTTCTTCTGTGAAAAAGACGAAGAGTAATTCGCCCGAGGAGTAAGTAGGGTTTTTATAATTTTTTTTTTTTTTTTTTTCATTTTTAATGTTCGTGCATGATTATCTAGATGGCTTTTGAGAACGGGATAAATGGACTGAGCTTATACGATTTGAATTGCTCTATTAAATTAGAAGGACCATAGGATAGGTATATGAAGGAAGGATTTGGAAGGAGAAAGGGGATTATGTAAGGAATTTTTATTATTAGTTTGATTTCAATGGAAACGACGGATTTCTATACCAAGACTAAAGAGGTAATAACCATCAAAGGTGGAGTCAATATTATAATTAATGATGCTTGTGAAGTATTAAAGAATATTAATTATGTTTAAGGAAATGATTTTAAAAAAATTCAAATAATATTGCCAATTTTTGGCTCTGTGACTGATTTTCTCGATTTTTCGATTGCGAATAATTCAGCGAAACTTTTGGTTTTCAGTTATGAGTAGACCTTAAAGAGGCCCTTCTTTTGATGTATCACTCGATGGATTTGAAGGAAATTTTTGAAAATTCCTATTTTGTAGGCAAGGGGTTAACCTTGATTTTTTCTCGAAAATCCTTAAAAAAATAGATTTGTAATTTTTTAACCCAAATTTATAGGCCTGCTTATTGTGAACTCATATCTCCAAACCAAATCTTGTTCCGAGACCTTGATCCGAAAATATCTGCTTCCGAATAAAAGAAAAAAAAATATTTCGATTTTTCGATATTTCGATGCCAATAACTCAGCGACCAGACCTTCAAGGAACTTTTGGTTTTCAGTTATGAATAGAGCTTAAAGAGGCCCTTCTTTTGATGTATCACTCAATGGATTTTGAAGAAACTTTTGAAAATCCCTATTTTTTAGGCAAGGGGTTAACCTTGATTTTTTCTCGAAAATCCTTAAAAAAAAAATCTGTATTTTTTTATCTAAACGGGCAGGCCTTTTCACAGTGAACTCATATCTTTGAATAAAAACTTGTTTCGAGACTTTGGTCCGACTTTTGTCCCGTTGTATATAAAATTTTATCTGACGCACTAACTATGGAACAACTTTCTTCTAGTAGGTATTCTAGAAGGAATCGCATAATGGACACCTGATGAAGACAATGTTTTGCAAACAAAATTACAAATTTGCGTTTTATATATAACAAAAAAACAATGTCTAAATTTTCAAGGGCACATTCAGAGACATAGTGGGTAGACCAATCGCATCCAGACTTTTTTGTTATGCTGACATACAACCTAGTCTGACTAATAAAATACCTATCAGCATTTGTTTCTGCCATACCTTGTACATTGACCCCTCGTTGATTATAATAAATTTATCAAATTTCCAAATCAGAGCATTTTGCTGACTGTTTACATTAACAGGTTTCTTATAAAACAAAACATAAATTTAGGCCTATCATTTGTCTTATGAATAAATTATGTAGATATTTTTTGATCTACATAAATTAATTAAGGTATATTGAACTAAGCTTTGAAAATTTACAAGGGAACTAGTCTATAAAACAAGATCGTAGTAAATTCTTCTTCGTTTATTAGAATTATCATATTATATAGGTCATTTGAATACACTACGTTTTAAAGCTTGGTAAAGATTGTTTATTTAACAGGAAAAAAAATGTAAGATTTGCTGCTTAGGGCTAAGAGCTCTAGAAAAGGGAGCTGCTCAAAAAGATTCTTTGCGACAAAAACGAAAAACTGAACCTAATTTTATGTACAGCACTGTAAATTAACATGGCTCTATTTGTAGATTATGAATAAACAAAACCTTATAAAATATTCAAAAAATGATTCTTGATATATAAGGATTTTGGTATTAAAGGCTGATGGACCTCAAGTCTTCCAAATCTAAATGACGTTTGTAACCAGTTCTTAGCACGAAACCACATGGCATAATTTAACATAATTATTCGAACCCATGTATGTAAAGGTAACAGTTGATAAGTATTAGTGCTTTAACTATAATTAGTTACTCGTGCCCTGGGAAGAATCTTGAAAAAATATTGGCAAAGATTTAGCGCATTAGAAGATATATTATGCACAAAAAAATTTATATAAAAGAAGTTTTCTAAGATTACCGCGCGCAGAAGAATCAAAATGAAAGCAGTGATCGGTTTGCTAATTTTAGGTAAGCTTTTGATATAAAAAAAGCCAATTACGAAATATTTGTTAAAATTTTATTAATTTAATTCCAGCTTCAGCTATAATTCTTGTTTCTGCTCAGATAGAAGGAAGAACTTTTGGATTATTTAAGAAAAAACCAGCAACAACGAAAAAACCAGCATCACAAATAATATGGAAAACACCAAGTCAAGTGCGGCCTTACATTCAAAAATATTACCCGAATCCTAAATACCCAAGTGCAGCTATTCAACCGTATTATCAACCATCGAAAGGATGTATATGTTTACCGGGACTTCCTGGACCACCTGGTGCTATGGGTGTGCCGGGGACAACAGGAAGACCAGGAGTGAAAGGAGGAAGAGGAGATGACGGTTTTATAGGTTATAAGGGAAAAAATGGCGAAAGAGGTTTAAAAGGAGATCGTGGTGCTAGAGGACTTGCAGGAAGTAAAGGAATCCAAGGTGAAGATGGAGAAAAAGGTCAAAAAGGAATAAGAGGATCGGAAGGACAAGCAGGAAGGAAAGGAATGAAAGGCAGAAGAGGACAGGTAGGGTCAAGAGGAATGATTGGTCAAACAGGGGCTATTGGACCATCCGGTAAAATGGGAACTACAACACCAGAACCAACAACTACTACTACAACCACAGAGCCCACAACAACAACTACTACAACAGAGCCCACAACAACGACAACAACTACAACCACAGAGCCCACAACAACAACTACTACAACAGAGCCCACAACAACAACTACTACAACAGAGCCTACAACAACGACAACAACCACAACCACAGAGCCCACAACAACAACTACTACAACAGAGCCCACAACAACAACTACAACTACAGAACCAACAACTACTACTACAACCACAACAACAACTACAACTACAGAACCAACAACTACTACTACAACCACAGAGCCCACAACAACAACTACTACAACAGAGCCCACAACAACGACAACAACCACAGAGCCCACAACAACAACTACTACAACAGAGCCCACGACAACAACTACAACTACAGAACCAACAACTACTACTACAACCACAGAGCCCACAACAACAACTACTACAACAGAGCCCACAACAACAACTACAACTACAGAACCAACAACTACTACTACAACCACAACAACAACTACAACTACAGAACCAACAACTACTACTACAACCACAGAGCCCACAACAACAACTACTACAACAGAGCCCACAACAACGACAACAACCACAGAGCCCACAACAACAACTACTACAACAGAGCCCACGACAACAACTACAACTACAGAACCAACAACTACTACTACAACCACAGAGCCCACAACAACAACTACTACAACAGAGCCCACAACAACAACTACTACAACAGAGCCCACGACAACAACTACTACAACAGAGCCCACAACAACGACAACAACCACAACCACAGAGCCCACAACAACAACTACTACAACAGAGCCCACAACAACAACTACTACAACAGAGCCCACGACAACAACTACTACAACAGAGCCCACAACAACGACAACCACTACAGAACCAACAACTACTACAACAACCACAGAGCCCACAACAACAACTACAACTACAGAACCAACAACTACTACTACAACCACAGAGCCTACAACAACAACTACTACAACAGAGCCCACAACAACAACTACAACTACAGAACCAACAACTACTACTACAACCACAGAGCCCACAACAACAACTACTACAACAGAGCCCACAACAATGACAACAACCACAACCAAAGAGCCCACAACAACAACTACTACAACAGAGCCCACAACAACAACTACTACAACAGAGCCCACGACAACAACTACTACAACAGAGCCCACAACAACGACAACCACTACAGAACCAATAACTACTACAACAACCACAGAGCCCACAACAACAACTACAACTACAGAACCAACAACTACTACTACAACCACAGAGCCTACAACAACAACTACTACAACAGAGCCCACAACAACAACTACTACAACAGAGCCCACAACAACTTCAACAACTACAACCACAGAGCCCACAACAACAACTACTACAACAGAGACCACAACAACGACAACAACTACAACCACAGAGCCCACAACAACAACTACTACAACAGAGCCCACAACAACTACTACAACAGAGCCCACGACAACAACTACTACAACAGAGCCCACAACAACGACAACAAGTACAGAACCAACAACTACTACTACAACCACAGAGCCCACAACAACAACTACTACAACAGAACCCACAACAACGACAACAACTACAACCACAGAGCCCACAACAACAACTACTACAACAGAGCCCACAACAACGACAACCACTACAGAACCAACAACTACTACCACAACCACAGAGCCCACAACAACAACTACTACAACAGAGCCCACGACAACAACTACAACTACAGAACCAACAACTACTACTACAACCACAGTGCCCACAACAACAACTACTACAACAGAGCCCACAACAACAACTACAACTACAGAACCAACAACTACTACTACAACCACAGAGCCCACAACAACAACTACTACAACAGAGCCCACAACAACGACAACAACCACAACCACAGAGCCCACAACAACAACTACTACAACAGAGCCCACAACAACAACTACAACTACAGAACCAACAACTACTACAACAACCACAGAGCCCACAACCACAACTACAACTACAGAACCAACAACTACTACTACAACCACAGAGCCAACAACAACAACTACTACAACAGAACCCACAACAACGACAACAACTACAGAACCAACAACTACTACTACAACCACAGAGCCCACAACAACAACTACTACAACAGAACCCACAACAACGACAACAACTACAACCACAGAGCCCACAACAACAACTACTACAACAGAGCCCACGACAACAACTACAACTACAGAACCAACAACTACTACTACAACCACAGTGCCCACAACAACAACTACTACAACAGAGCCCACAACAACAACTACAACTACAGAACCAACAACTACTACTACAACCACAGAGCCCACAACAACAACTACTACAACAGAGCCCACAACAACGACAACAACCACAACCACAGAGCCCACAACAACAACTACTACAACAGAGCCCACAACAACAACTACAACTACAGAACCAACAACTACTACAACAACCACAGAGCCCACAACCACAACTACAACTACAGAACCAACAACTACTACTACAACCACAGAGCCAACAACAACAACTACTACAACAGAACCCACAACAACGACAACAACTACAGAACCAACAACTACTACTACAACCACAGAGCCCACAACAACAACTACTACAACAGAACCCACAACAACGACAACAACTACAACCACAGAGCCCACAACAACAACTACTACAACAGAGCCCACAACAACGACAACCACTACAGAACCAACAACTACTACAACAACCACAGAGCCCACAACAACAACTACAACTACAGAACAAACAACTACTACTACAACCACAGAGCCCACAACAACAACTACTACAACAGAGCCCACAACAACAACTACAACTACAGAACCAACAACTACTACAACAACCACAGAGCCCACAACAACAACTACAACTACAGAACCAACAACTACTACTACAACCACAGAGCCCACAACAACAACTACTACAACAGAGCCCACAACAACGACAACAACTACAGAACCAACAACTACTACTACAACCACAGAGCCCACAACAACAACTACTACAACAGAATCCACAACAACGACAACAACTACAACCACAGAGCCCACAACAACAACTACAACCACAGAGCCCACAACAACAACTACTACAACAGAGCCCACAACAACAACTACAACTACAGAACCAACAACTACTACTACAACCACAGAGCCCACAACAACAACTACTACAACAGAGCCCACAACAACGACAACAACTACAGAACCAACAACTACTACTACAACCACAGAGCCCACAACAACAACTACTACAACAGAACCCACAACAACGACAACAACTACAACCACAGAGCCCACAACAACAACTACTACAACAGAGCCCACAACAACGACAACCACTACAGAACCAACAACTACTACAACAACCACAGAGCCCACAACAACAACTACAACTACAGAACCAACAACTACTACTACAACCACAGAGCCCACAACAACAACTACTACAACAGAGCCCACAACAACAACTACAACTACAGAACCAACAACTACTACAACAACCACAGAGCCCACAACAACAACTACAACTACAGAACCAACAACTACTACTACAACCACAGAGCCCACAACAACGACAACAACTACAGAACCAACAACTACTACTACAACCACAGAGCCCACAACAACAACTACTACAACAGAGCCCACAACAACAACTACAACTACAGAACCAACAACTACTACAACAACCACAGAGCCCACAACAACAACTACAACTACAGAACCAACAACTACTACTACAACCACAGAGCCCACAACAACAACTACTACAACAGAGCCCACAACAACGACAACAACTACAGAACCAACAACTACTACTACAACCACAGAGCCCACAACAACGACAACAACTACAGAACCAACAACTACTACTACAACCACAGAGCCCACAACAACAACTACTACAACAGAGCCCACAACAACAACTACAACTACAGAACCAACAACTACTACAACAACCACAGAGCCCACAACAACAACTACAACTACAGAACCAACAACTACTACTACAACCACAGAGCCCACAACAACAACTACTACAACAGAGCCCACAACAACGACAACAACTACAGAACCAACAACTACTACAACAACCACAGAGCCCACAACAACAACTACAACTACAGAACCAACAACTACTACTACAACCACAGAGCCCACAACAACAACTACTACAACAGAGCCCACAACAACAACTACAACTACAGAACCAACAACTACTACAACAACCACAGAGCCCACAACAACAACTACAACTACAGAACCAACAACTACTACTACAACCACAGAGCCCACAACAACGACAACAACTACAGAACCAACAACTACTACTACAACCACAGAGCCCACAACAACAACTACTACAACAGAGCCCACAACAACAACTACAACTACAGAACCAACAACTACTACAACAACCACAGAGCCCACAACAACAACTACAACTACAGAACCAACAACTACTACTACAACCACAGAGCCCACAACAACAACTACTACAACAGAGCCCACAACAACGACAACCACTACAGAACCAACAACTACTACAACAACCACAGAGCCCACAACAACAACTACAACTACAGAACCAACAACTACTACTACAACCACAGAGCCCACAACAACAACTACTACAACAGAGCCCACAACAACAACTACAACTACAGAACCAACAACTACTACAACAACCACAGAGCCCACAACAACAACTACAACTACAGAACCAACAACTACTACTACAACCACAGAGCCCACAACAACAACTACTACAACAGAGCCCACAACAACGACAACAACTACAGAACCAACAACTACTACTACAACCACAGAGCCCACAACAACAACTACTACAACAGAACCCACAACAACGACAACAACTACAACCACAGAGCCCACAACAACAACTACTACAACAGAGCCCACAACAACGACAACAACTACAGAACCAACAACTACTACTACAACCACAGAGCCCACAACAACAACTACTACAACAGAACCCACAACAACGACAACAACTACAACCACAGAGCCCACAACAACAACTACTACAACAGAGCCCACAACAACGACAACAACTACAGAACCAACAACTACTACTACAACCACAGAGCCCACAACAACAACTACTACAACAGAGCCCACAACAACGACAACAACTACAGAACCAACAACTACTACTACAACCACAGAGCCCACAACAACAACTACTACAACAGAGCCCACAACAACAACTACAACTACAGAACCAACAACTACTACAACAACCACAGAGCCCACAACAACAACTACAACTACAGAACCAACAACTACTACTACAACCACAGAGCCCACAACAACAACTACTACAACAGAGCTTACAACAACGACAACAACTACAGAACCAACAACTACTACTACAACCACAGAGCCCACAACAACAACTACTACAACAGAACCCACAACAACGACAACAACTACAACCACAGAGCCCACAACAACAACTACTACAACAGAGCCCACAACAACGACAACCACTACAGAACCAACAACTACTACAACAACCACAGAGCCCACAACAACAACTACTACAACAGAGCCCACAACAACGACAACAACTACAACCACAGATCTAACAACAACAACTACTACAACAGAGCCCACAACAACGACAACAACTACAACCACAGAGCCCACAACAACAACTACAACCACAGAGCCCACAACAACAACTACAGCAACAGAGCCCACAACAACAACTACTACAACAGAGCCCACAACAACAACTACTACAACAGAGCCCACAACAACAACTACTACAACAGAGCCCACAACAACGACAACCACTACAGAACCAACAACTACTACAACAACCACAGAGCCCACAACAACAACTACTACAACAGAGCCCACAACAACAACTACTACAACAGAGCCCACAACAACAACTACTACAACAGAGCCCACAACAACAACTACTACAACAGAGCCCACAACAACAACTACGACAACAGAGCCCACAACTACGACTACAACAACTACAACATCTACCACTACTAGGACTCCCCTTATAGACGTAACGATAAGTTTAGATTCAACAACAACAACAACAGAATCAACATCAACGACTACAACAACGGATCCTACAACAAGGACAACAACAACGGAGCCACAACAACGGAAGAGCCAAATAACTGGACAGCTATTATAGACAATAATTAATTAGGACAGAACAATGTATTCTCAAATCTTAAATGCAAATACATAAATATTGTATAAACACTTATTACAGCTTAAAGGTTTTAATGAATTGGAAAACATTTATTGCTTTCATTGTTTCTAATGGCTGAAGTTACCGTCCTTTGAGCTATTCCGAATAGAAAATTTTATTTACAAATAAGTTTATTCGTATGTATATATTTGTATATATTTTCTTTTTTGGGATTCTAATCGAAAATAGGTATTTTTCGTCTTGATTTTTAAAATTTTTCACCTGCTTGAAAAATTGTTTCATTTTAGTTTTCTTTTTGCTATTGGTCCAGAATCTGCTACTATTTGTTTTATATTTTTGAGAGAAAGTGTTCAGCGATTGAAATAACTTAACTTAGATTAAGAACACATGTGATGAACAAATGATGGTTCCTCTGCTACCAGGACATCGAATGTGGAAACGCTTTCAGAACTAATTTGGAGCTCCTGTAAACTTACAATGTTTTCGAACTAAACCAAGAAAAAACGTTTACTACAAAATAGCTCGACACAAGTTCAGGGTTTCCATTTGAAATCGAAGTTGAGATATAAAAAGATTTAAATTGAAAAGGTAGAAATCAAAAAGAGTTATATTAAGAAGTAACATACAAGCTCAAGAAGAGTCGATTATGGGTCAAGAACTATATTGCTTGACAACAAATAATGTTATTATTTTTATGAGAGTACATATTACCGTAAGTAAATAATTTTACACTTGCACCCTATAGGTGATTTTAAAAGACCTTTAAAGGATCCAAAACTAGTTTTCTACATTTCTGTGTTAAAATTCAAATTTTTTCTTTAAAAGATTTTAAATTTCGTTCTAATTGCCCACACTTTATTAAAAATTTTGCAATTCCAATTTTTTTTTTTATTTTTTCTAGACCATTTACCTGTGTTGACTCATTAGTCTTCAAGGTCTGTAACCAGTTTAAATTAAAAAAATGTAGTTATATTTGCATATCTCGAAATCGCATAATTTAACATAATTTGGGTCAATTATTTTTAGTTTTATCTTCATATCAGAAATATTTGATTTTTTTGTTAAAAAAAAAAAACAACCGTTACAGATGTCAATCCCCTTTATCGTCATGAATGTGATCGTGAACTAAGAAAAAAAAAAAATCCAATAAATTTCTATAAAAGAAGTTCTTTAGGCCTATCGAACCGCAGAAAGTCAAAAATGAAAGAAGTGATCGGTTTGTTAATTTTAGGTAAGAATTTGATTTTCAAACAAAAAATAGACTTTTTAATAATTTTTTTTCTCTATTTCTAGCTTCAGCTTTATTTGCTGCTTTCGCGCAGATTCAAGAAAGGACTATTAGTTTGCAAAAAGAAACTAAGAAAAAACCATTATCAGAAATAGTATGGAAAACACCGGGTGCAATTCAACCTTACATTCAGAAATACTACCCCAATCCAAGTGTTCCTTCTGGTCATTATTACCAACCGGATAAAGGATGTATTTGCATTCCTGGTCCTCCGGGACCACCTGGTCCTATGGGCTCACCGGGTTCGACAGGAAGGCCTGGTACCACAGGTAGACGAGGTGATAATGGTTTGGTTGGTTATGACGGAAAAAAAGGTGATAAAGGTTTTAAGGGAGATCGTGGGCAAACAGGATACAAAGGAAGAAAAGGAACTATGGGATATGAAGGAGAAAAGGGTCAAAAAGGAGACAAAGGTTCGGAAGGACAAAAAGGAAGTAAAGGAAGAACGGGGACAAGAGGAAACCCAGGATTCAGAGGAGTAACTGGTGCAGTAGGGGCTTTGGGGCCAGAAGGTCCTATGGCAACGACTACGACAACAACAACAACAACAGAACCCACAACAACGACAACAACTACAACTACAGAGCCTACAACTACAACCACAACAACAGAACCCACAACAACGACCACAACAACAGAGCCAACAACAACAACCACAACAACAGAACCCACAACAACGACTACAACAACAGAGCCGACAACAACAACTACAACAACAGAACCCACAACAACGACAACAACTACAACTACAGAGCCTACAACAACAACCACAACAACGACCACAACAACAGAGCCAACAACAACAACCACAACAACAGAACCCACAACAACGACAACAACTACAACTACAGAGCCGACAACAACAACTACAACAACAGAACCCACAACAACGACAACAACTACAACTACAGAGCCTACAACTACAACCACAACAACAGAACCCACAACAACGACCACAACAACAGAGCCAACAACAACAACCACAACAACAGAACCCACAACAACGACTACAACTACAGAGCCGACAACAACAACTACAACAACAGAACCCACAACAACGACAACAACTACAACTACAGAGCCTACAACTACAACCACAACAACAGAACCCACAACAACGACCACAACAACAGAGCCAACAACAACAACCACAACAACAGAACCCACAACAACGACTACAACAACAGAGCCGACAACAACAACTACAACAACAGAACCCACAACAACGACAACAACTACAACTACAGAGCCTACAACAACAACCACAACAACGACCACAACAACAGAGCCAACAACAACAACCACAACAACAGAACCCACAACAACGACAACAACTACAACTACAGAGCCGACAACAACAACTACAACAACAGAACCCACAACAACGACAACAACTACAACTACAGAGCCTACAACTACAACCACAACAACAGAACCCACAACAACGACTACAACAACAGAGCCGACAACAACAACTACAACAACAGAACCCACAACAACTACCACAACAACAGAGCCAACAACAACAACCACAACAACAGAACCCACAACAACAACTACAACAACAGAGCCGACAACAACGACTACAACAACAGAGCCAACAACTACTACTACAACAACGGAGCCCACAACAACGACTACAACAACAACAACAACAACGACGACAACACCTACTCCTGTTATAAATGTTGATGTAGTTTAGATGCTTACAACAAAATTATGTACCTATACTTTTCTTGAAATAAAAACGTCAAAGAATTTTACTCTAATTTGTTTTAATCTTTCTTAAGAGCCCGATCCATTTTGTGAGTCAAATACTTTAAACGTCGACGTTCCGGTTTTTTTCATACAAAAACTCTGTCCAAAGCGTTGGTCTGGGACAGCCATAACTTTTGGATTTAGATGTTTCACTCCTAGGCCCGGTGCACATTGCGTTTTTTGTATGCATGAAGCAGTCATTTGAGTCTACAGGAATCACACATAAGTGCGGTGACGCAGCGGTGTTTTCGAAACCTGCTTTGCAGCAACGTCAACGCATTTGTATTAGATTACTGTATAAACAAATTACTGCGTCATACGTTAAAAAAAAACTTAAAACTTAGTGTGCACCGGCCCTTATCTGTAGTTTTATCTCTTGAAAATTTAAAGTAGGTAGGTTCAGACATTTTAATACATATGTTTTCAAAGACATCTTCCTTAAAATCTAAATCAATTGCAATTGAATTGCAGATTGTTCACATTTTTTATTGCAGTGCTGTCTTCCTTTTAAATTCAAAACAAATTGATTTTGATTTTACACACAAAATCAACAAAAGTAGAAAAAATAAATAAAATCAAACAATTTGTGTGTAGATACTACTTCTATCTACCTTACCGACAATCATCCATTAGCGAGATGCATCTACCGGGAATCTTCTTTCAAAAACGATAAAAAGTAAAAAAAAAAAAAAAAAAAACAACTTGAAAAATCAAGGTTTGAAACTGGTAAAAAGACAACCTCCCTTAAACTCCCAATAAAACTCACTTACAGTTACAGTTATACTGGAGTGAATAGAGATTCTCAAAAGGAATAAAATATATACCTTACGGGACTTTAATAGCAAAAAAAGATAAGAAGAAAAAAAACGGTAAGAAGTTCTAACATTGAACAAGCCAGTTGAGTAAAAATATAACCAAAAAAAAAAACAGTTTTCTTCTATTCAACCAAAATGCATGCGTTATGTGTCATCACGTATCCTTATTGTCGTCTTGACTTGGAGCCATCCACAGAACATACGCAAGCCTCCAGCATACGAAAATATGTGCTGAATCAGCAGCCAGACATGATGGCGGGTTCGGCATACTACAAGAAGTATTACCTGGGTAACAGTTTTTATTTTTTTTTTTTGCTGTGAGAATGTCTTCAAACTTTGATTCCATTTGGGTGGAAGTAATTCGAACGGAAGGCTATAATCCCACCACAAAAATCATGGGCCATCATGATGTGTGTATGTCGTTCTTCCTGTTCATCTAACCAGACCAGATGTGCGGTATCTATACAAGAGTAAAACTATCAAACGAAATGTTTTGTGAAGTTTTCTTTTTGAAAATGTTCAATTGAATTGCAGACAGTGTCGTCACACCAGCCACCACTGCTTCGTGTCGTCATATCAACGAATAAAATGCATTTATCCTTGAAAATTGAAAAGAACACAGAAAATGGAGAATACCAAACGTGCTTTCTGTTAAGGTTTTTCCTTAGCCAACTATAAGTCTGTGAAAGTACCCATTATCAGGAATTATGATCGATTGAAATAATTGAAATATGTGTTTAATAGGAGTAGAAAGTAGTAGAAGAATGAAAAAAGGAGTAGAATTAGGAGTGAAAGTAGGAATAGGAGTAGAAAAGGAATACAATTTAAGAATCACTCAATCCGAATGAGAATACAAAAATATGGGAGTAGCAATTTTTATGACGCATGACTACAGTATTCATTCACAATGATAAATGTTACCACTCTAGCTGTGACGCTGCTGGAAAAAAGACTATAAGGTTTCCAAAACCGCAGCGTCCCTTGCGTCTGATTCCCATGAAATCAAATGGCTGCGTCATGGAGTGCAAAAAGTAATAGATGTATTAAAAAAAAAAAATATATGATGGTAATAGTTGCGTTACTGAAGACTGAGAATAAGGTCACTCCGAGATCGTAGTACTAGATCGGCTAATCAGCTCACCTCACCTCCAAAATGGGGAAATGGTAAGCTTCTATTAGTATTTTTAGCGACTTTCAATTAAATGTTTCTTCATTGAAATCAATCGCATTCCTACATATCTGTACGTCCATTGGTTATAGAGTTTGTGACGGTGAACTAAATTGCTTCAACAGCGCCATCTACAAGTAAGAACCATGAACTAACCCCAAAATTATAGCTGCGTTCCTTTGGAAATATTTATCTACTTTTTAGTACTTAAAACTACTTTTATCTACTTTGCTATACTGAAAAAGTAGTTCAAAGCAGCTTTAAGTACTTAAAAGTAGATAAATATTTCCAAAGGAACGCAGCTTATATAAATTAAAAACAAGTTCCAAAACTACTCAAGCACACCACGGGGAAATATTAGTCATATTCGAGGAAATGTTTACTGGATCTCGCACCATTAATCGAGTTGAATCTAAAGTAAGCATGTGCCATTATCCATAAATAGCTCATAAACAAGGAAAATCCCTGTGGATCATTTGACATCATTTGTGTAGACCAAAAACAAAAATCAATTAACTTAGCTTTCCGAAAAAAAAAAACCAACAAATCTGTCAATAATATATGCTTTATGTCTCGACAAGTTTGTCTCAAGGGTACCTTCAAAATTTAAGATTGTTTATGATTTCTTTTAACCTCAATATCCTGTCTATATACAACCAATCAATTCACATATCAACTCTCTCTCTCAAATAATTGGCAGTCTAATTAACGAGTGCTTATTCCTTGGAGAATTCACAAACACCTAATCATAATTCATATATAGCAAAAATAAACTTCCACCTTGTGTTGACGATAAACTTTCATTATCCATTGTCATATAGTCAGTCATGGTTTATCCATCGGAAATGCGAGTATTGAGTGCTTTGAATGGCCAACTATCAACTGGAAGGTCCTTAAAGAAAAATAACAACAACAACGACAATGATGTTCGAATCTTGATTAGGACATTTTATACTCGAAATAGTATTCATGCTATCAATAACTTTCTTCGAGAATCAACTGGAATCTATGAAAGGTAGATATACAAAAGTTAAAGACTTTTAACACCTCTTTCAATCGATTTAAAAAACCTAGATCAACATGGTTCATCGTTTGGACAATAACTGTGATAGGCTTGTTGTATGTGAGTATGATTCTGTCACAACGTTACAGAGAAGGAACTTTCCAAACGGTTGTTGCTAGCACAACTTATCCGGTCTACCAGATATCCTTCCCAACCATCATAATTTGCAATACAAACCGTTTGAATTGGAAACGTCTTGAAGCCGCTCAAGAACGATTTCTTCCCGGCGAAACAGATAAACAAAAACTTGACCTTTTCGCTCGGTTTGCGGCCATTTTTAATGAAATGGCATTTGGAAAATTCGAAATGATTGGAAATGTGTCTGATCAACCTTTGCAAATTTTGGATGGGATTAATTTTACAAAAGTCGTCACTTTTATGACATGGACTTGTGAGGAGTTTTTGGCAAATTGCCAATGGAGATATGATAACTTCGAGTGTTGTGATGAATTTGAGCTGCAAAAGAGTGAAATTGGTTTGTGTTTTGCTTTTAATGGATTGCATAGTGAACGATCGAAGAAACGACAGAAAGCTGATAAATTTTATCCTTATCATAATTCGAATTATGGACCGAAAAGTGGATTGCAAGTGAGATTGATGATTAGACCCGAAGATCATGTGCCGGTTAGTGATTTTGACAAAGGAATTCTTGTGAGTTTGATGTGATGATGAAAGTGAAGATGGAGAGATGTAATTTAGGATTGATGTTGTTTTTGTGTAGGTTACAATCCATGAACCACCAGTTTGGTCTACAGATGCATATTTTATTCCATGGAAAACGGAGACTTCGGTGGAAGTTGATCCAGTGATTTACTTTTATGATGAAGACACTAGAGTTGTCAAATCGGGATTGAGGAAATGTGTTTTTGAAGTAAGTAATTGAGTTGAAGAAACTTACCGATATTTTTCCTTTAAATTGAGATTTTGATGGAATGGATGCATTTTTCAATTATATTGAGTTTTAAATTTTTTTCTTCATCTGTTCCATCATAACATCTAAACCACTTATCCTATTTTGACAATTAAGCTATCGTTGGGATCGGTATATCTGTCCGCTGGTTATGGAATTTGTGACGTTACATTGAATGTGGTTTCGCCCCAAAAATTGGGTTAGTTTTTGTTTGGGAAAACATTTCAAGGCGTCACAAAGAGCCAGTTTTAAACGCTTAAATTTGTAAGCGGTTGTGTTCACATGTGTATTTCGCACTCTTTGAGTATCAAAATTTTGATGGAGCAGTGAGAATTGACCAGTACCAATCTGTTTCAATTGTGATAAATGGTTTTGAATACGTTGAATAAAGAACTGAGTATTGATATTGACTCCTTGTACCATTTGTTAAACTGTTTTTTTTTTTGGCAAAAATTAGTTCCTTTTCAATTTTAAAGTTCAAGTGACCTCAACCTCAACTTCAAAGCGTTTCGCCCAGGTACGACAGTGAGCGAAACGCTTTGGAGTTGAAGTCGCTTGAACTTTAAAATTGAATTATATTCAATAGCTCCACCCAAAGGATCAAAAAACGATTACACACAAAATCAACTTTACCGCAGATTTTTTTGGACTTATCACGAATTTTCTTTATTTCCCCAAAAAAAAAAAACACCCTGTCACCTAAACTTATTTTATGAAGTCTCTTTATTTTTGGTTTCTATTCAAAATGTTACTTAAGTTCCAAATTTCATTTAGGTAACCCATCTCTTTTTCCTTTTATACAAAAAAAAACACCCTTTTGACAATGATCTTATAGGTCCTTTAGATTCTTAGTTACAATCACAAATGTAACATAATTTCTGAATTTGAATAAAGTATCATCATTATTATTAGGTAGGTACTTAGTTTTTGCAATAAACATACATTTTCTATACAACTAAAAAAAAAACACCCTTTCATACGAAAAAATGTGAAGACTTCTTATATTTATAATTCCCTTGGTGAAGACAACATATTTTATAAACTTCATGATGGCACCATTTATACCATTGATTTATGGGACTTACCGGGGATTTTCCTCATTTCCCAAACAAAAAAAACCCTATCATCTTAAATATTTTTATAGACTGCTTATATTCTTTATTTCTGCCGTTAATGAAAATGTTTACTACCCCAAGAAACAATTTAGCTTTCATAAGGGTCAATGCAAGCTATTTTTTGACTTTCATAACAAGAAGGACAGGTCTTATGAAAATCATTTTGACGCATTTTACCGAAATTGCATTATACTTTCCTTCACAGGTAATCCACAAGCTAATAGCTTGTGACAAACAGCTTAAAATGACCTTACAGAGGTCTTCCTGCAAAGGGTTTGTCCAAATGCACAAATCGGATTACTTGCGTAGGATTTTAAATTAAGGCCTTATAGAAGTTGTTATAGAAAATGTTGAATTTATGCATACAAAAAAAGAGAATTTATTGAATTTTATTTCATTTTTTTATTTTCTTTTGATTTTTTCTGTTTTGCATTTTCTGCATATTATTTTATTTATTTTAATTTTTTCCTATTTTGTTTCTTTACCTTTTTTGGAAATTCCACCGCTTTTTCTGTTGTTCTGAAATGATGAGAATATTATTTTAATTGAAAACACATTTTTTGAGCTACATTTTTTGAGCTAATTGAAACCTCACATTGAAATGCAATGTTTGTTTCTAATGTGTTACAAACATTGCATATCTGCAGGATAAAAACTTTGCATACTTACAAGAACCTCTTTCAACAGGTCTTATAGAGGCCTTCTGTCACTTGAAAATACAAGGCTTCTTTAGAATGGTTCAAACAGGTCTTATAAAGGTCTTCTTTAATTGATATTTACAAGGCTTCTTCTTGACACTTCTAGATAGCCTTAGGGAGACCTTCTTTCTTTCCAAAATGGATGACTTGCGTAAGTAAGCCTAAAACTAAACGTATACAAACTATAGCTTGTCGAATCAAACAAAATGGACCTTATGCAAGTAAAATTGTTACTTGGGACATTTCATCGAATTATCATTTTTGTTACAGTTTTTTTTTTTTGGTAGGTAGGTACTAATTCTGAATTTCATTTTTGCTTCTAAAAAAAAACACCCTTTCACTCAAGATAATTTTAAAGATTTCTTAGATTCTTAGTTCTCATAACAAACCGAAACTTTTTCACGAAGTTTAAAAAAAAATAAACAAAATTATGTTGTGAAACCATTCTCACACAATAACTCAATACCTAAAAAAAAAAACACCCTTTCATCAAAAATATTTGTAAGGGCTTTATGGATTTCTTGTTTTTATGTACATTTCTTCATATTTCATATGAAAAATTTACGTTATTTAATATGTAAGTCCATTATTTTCTTTGAAGTTCTTCCCTCAATAAATCCCTTAAAGTCAATCATTTCAACCTTATCGCCCCCATATTTTTTCCACCAAATCAATATTGAAACTCCTATATACCTTCTCCAATTGCCATGGTCACCATCACATTATAAAACATTATTTTTCTCAAGTAAAACTTCTACGGCCATTCAATCATCTTCAACAAGCTTCGTTCTAACAATTTCTTGTCAATCCCCAATTATTTCCGGATTTTGTCTCGATTGGCATTTACTTTTTTTTTTTGTTTCATGCAAATAACAATGACCTGTCTTCTCTCTCCCTCTCCATTTTCTTATATAGGATGAACGTAATAGTGAAGACTTCAAATCCCTACCGGGTCACGTTTACATGTATGAAAATTGCCTTTCCCAATGCCGCGCCGAGTACCTGATGCGCTACTGTAATTGCACTCTGGATTTACTTTTTCCTCAAGGTACGTAACGTACATATACAAAATGTCCTTCTTCCTTTTTTGCCATTGTCTATATATATTTACTATGGCCACTCAAATAAATCATTGATTTAACTTTGCGTTTCTCCCTTCTTCGCACAGGTAAGTATCCAGTATGTCAGGCGTCCGACTTTCTATGTATCTACAAGCATAAAGGTAAGTATACGTATACACGAGCTTAAGGCTTAAGCTTTAAGTCATCTATACAGCAGTAGACCCATCTTTTACGTTCGTTCCTACAAAACAGATTTCTTCCGGTATACAAAACGCAAAGGCGAAGACGAATACGTCTTCAACCGGCATCCGGGCATGACATGCAAGTGCTTCCGCAATTGCATCTCATTGAATTATATCAACGAAGTGCGGCCCACCTACCTGCCGGCAAATACCCTTAACAGCTCGTCCTACGTCGATCTGGATGTGTATTATCGATTCGATTCGATTGTCTTGTATCGCACAAGTTTAGTCTTTAGTTGGTTGGATTTGGTTGGTAAGAAACAAGGAGGGAGAATAATAATGAAAAACTTTTCAAATATTACTTTTTTTTTCGTCCTTTTTTGATTTCCCTTAACAGTGTCCTTTGGTGGAATTGCTGGCCTTTTTCTTGGATGTTCGCTAATTAGCGCTGTGGAAATTTTGTATTTTCTTTGTGTTGACATTCCGAAATTCTTTTATCGACGTTTAAAACGACCAAGGATCACCCCAAGGAATACTCCGTTGATAATGGTGAATCAACACCATCACCACCATCAGCAGCAGCTACAGCAACAGCAATCGTTCCAGCAACAACAGATAAAACGATGGGCCGATGGATACCACCATCTACCAAAAGTACCAAGGCAATACAATCGACAAATTTTCCATGTAAATGAAGAGAATTACCAAAAATAAAGAAAAAAAAGGACCAAAAAGAATGTATTTTTGTTGTTAGTTTCGTCCTTGTCAGCAGAGAGGGAAAGATAATTTCGCACTTCAAAACAGAATTGGAACAAATATAGTCCTGCTTGCCTCCTCTGTGTGTTTGCTTATAAAAGTGCTTAAATTAACCTTGTCTTGGGACTTGTAGTATAGTTGTCCTTCCCAGGAGACCACCTTTAAGGATTTCATTTTTTTTTTTTTTGCTCGTTGTTGTTCTTGTTGGACATTTCAAGTATACCAACAGTAAGGACCTTTTCAATTATTCATGAGAGTAGGTTCACTGAATATATGCACTTGCCAATTTGCTGAATGTCCTTTCAGACTACAATATGACTCCATTATACTCCTATATCTTGAATGAAAATTCCATATTTCTTGTGTCATAAGGACATTTTCTCTAAGTATGCAATATTTTTTTTTTCTTATATTTTTTGCAGTCAAACGCATTCATATATTTTTTTCATTCAGTCTTCAAAAGGATCTCATACACGCTGGACAACAAGAACAATGAAGTAGTTTTGAATGAAAGACAAATGAAAAAAGAAATCAAATCAGGTGCAAATGAAAGTACAATTTCCAAAGGGATTCCTATCAGATTAAATGTCGTCGTCGTTTGTTACTTTTGCCAAAAGGATCTTTAAGGACATTTTCATGTGTGGGATGTAGGAGTCCTTGAAAATGTCTTTAGTTTTTTTTTTTCTTTTTTTTTGAGGAAAGTTAAGGTATGTCTGTTTCTAAGTTACTTGAGTTTGACAAGACACACAAAAAAGGAGGAATTTTATGTCCTGAAAAGTAAACGAAGGATATTGGTGTGTTTTTCAAAGGAGATGTGAAAGAGAAAGAGAGCTAAGATTGTAGAACTTGAATTGACAGAGTCTTGAGTTTTAGTTTTTAGACGACCAAAAAAGGACTTTTTTGTTTGTTTTGTTGTTTTGTTTGTGTGTGGTTTATAGTTAGACCAATAATAGAACAAGGAACTTTTTTTTGTTCCTTTATTTGTAAGTACAAACTTGAATTGCATAGCTGAGAGACTTGTAGTTTTTCTGTTTGTTTGTTTACAAAGACAATTTACTATTGTTTACTTTTTGAGAAAAAGGACAACTTGACTATGATGATAAAGTTTTTCAACTCTCTGTCTTTCTATACATTACTTGAGAGGGTTTTGCTTTAAGTTCAGGTACTTTTTATAAGATGTGTGTCTTGTTGTTGTCTTTATTCTTTGATTGTATATTATGTGGTAATGAAAAGAAACAAGATGTTTGTTTTTTGACAAGGAGTAAATCTTTTAAGATTTGTTTTCATTAGAGGTAATTCTATGGTCTTAAAGTTTTTAAGGATGTGTATAGTTGGTCTTTTTAATCGGAATTTAAGTGAAATTAATTGGTCTTTAAGTAAATTTGTTTGTACCTATTGTTTGTTGGTATGTAGTTGGATTGTAAAATTTTAAATTTTAACAACGTAGAATAGTTGCTACGAAAAGAAAATTTATTGTTCACTCCTTGTTGTTTGACAACAATTATTTTCTTGCAACCGGGTATTTTAGTGATTGTACCTACCGAATCATTTTGTAATTTTCAGAACTTATTTAAAAATTTATTACTTTTTCGGTCTTTGTTGATTTTTTTAATAATTTTTTTATATTTCCAACTTTTCCTCATAAATTATTGAGTATCTTATTAGTTACCTATTAATAAAATTTTTTTGCACTTGACATGAATGAAATTATTATGATCATCATTAAAATGATCAAAATACGTTCGATAGAATTTAATAAAGTTTTTTCTATTGAAATAAATATTACGCATACGCCACAGTGACCCACATTTGCTTAAAAAGATGTATGTAAATACTAATTAAATACTCTCATTTATTCTTGAAAACTTATGTATGAAATAGAAACAGATAAAACAATAAAATATCCAAATTGAATTAGTAAATGTTATAAATTATTGGGGATCGGGAGTAACAATTTTCTTGGGAATTTTTTCCTTTTCTCAAAACGGCTCTTTGATTAAAAATTTTGTGTGAGCAAATAGTTAGGTTAAACTCGATAGTACCAAAAATATTTTTTTCAACCTTATAATGGTACCTGTCATAGAACCGATTTCTGTATTTCTGTCTTACTTGTATGCAATCCAACCGATTTCAATGAAATTTTTTATCAAAAGCGTTTTAGAAAGCGTAAAATAGGAAAATTAGTACATTTTTAAAAACATTCTGATAAGTTTGATAATTTTTACTTGCGATATAGGTACTATATATCAAGTTATGCATTCGTACAAAAAAAAAAAAAGTTGAGATAACATTTTTCCATGACATTACAATGCCAAAAAAGTGGGTCCCGGAAGTCCGTCTGTCGGTCTGTGTAAGGAGCTACAGCTTAAACGGATGGACCGATTAATGTCAAACTTGGTATGTAGCGTTATTTGGCGACTTTCCAGAGGGGTTTTTGGAATTAATTTTTTTGGACCGAAAATAACGGTACTTGTCATATACCGATTTTAGTAAAATTGAAATATCTCGAAAACGGCTCCAACGATTTTGTTTAAAAAATTCAAATGCTATTTTTAAGCTAAGGTCTATCTTTCAATTAAAAATTTATTTTTGAAAATGATTATTAACGGTACCTGCCATAGAACCGTTTTATTCAAATCCGATTACCTCCGAAACTCCTTATTCGATTGCAACGAAACTTTTTTTAAATAAGCATTTATATAATTTAAATATAAACCAAAAATCAAATTTCCAAAAAAATCATTTTTGGATTTAAAAAAAAAATTTTGAATTTTTTTTTGAAAAATCAAATTTTCGAAAATGGGACAATGAATTTTTTTGAAATTTTGTTTTTAGATGTTGATTAGTGATTTCTACAAAATGGCATACCAATTTTATTTTAAAACTTTTTTTCCAAAAAAATTATTTATAAAAAATTAGTTTTTTAAAATACGGCTCTAACGATTTTGAAATTTTTTTCTAAAAATGCATGTTAGTATATCATTTAAAACTGCATACTTCTTTTGGAGGGCAATTTAATTTCAGATTTTATTTTATTTAAAAAAAAAAAAAAACGAATTTTATTTTTTTTTTTAGCTATATAGTAGGTACCTACATTTTCCAAATTTCTATATAAAAAGTCTTAAAAATTTAAGCAACCTTAACTCCAAGAGCAAGTTCGTGCGACCCAGTCGTCTATTTTATTTATTTTTAATTTTGTGTTTGTGTTAACTAATATTTTCTTAAAGATAGCATTCCAATTCTTTTTTTTTTTAATGCTTGAAAATGTAGGTTCCGCCTGGTTAAAATACACATTTTTCCATGAAATGCAGCCAAGAATGTCCAAGAATTGATGATTTAAAAAAAAATTACCAACTACTGCTTACATTTTATAACTACTAAGGAAATTCTCGTTTTTATTTTAAATTAACCGTTATAGGTATTCCTAAAAAGTAACTTACAATCGAATTAAATGCCATCTATATTTCATATTAAAAAAAACTCAGCTCTACTACAATTTGTCATCATAATATTTTGCTATATTTTGATTTTAGATACAAAGTGCTAGAATAGTTAACTTTTGATATCGTATCGTATGTTTGCATATCCGGTAGAATTTTTTGTTGTGTCTTTTTCTATTTCTCTCTTGGGCGAATTCGAAAATATGTGTTAAATCTTTTCGCATTTCGAAAAGCTTTCCAACAAGTTGAAAAATAAGGATAATAAGCTTAAAAAAAGCTCTTGTGTTTTTAAAGTTCAAAAAGCTTTTGTAAAAATCCAATAGGTGTTTTTCTTTTTTAGTTCAGAATAGAGCCTGAATATGTGTTTCTTTTTTACCTCTGAACATTCAGAGCTTCGAATTTGTATATCTTTTTTCGTTCTGAACGTGTTCTGAGCTTGTTCGCGTTCCGGTCGCGTTTTAGACGTATTTTGGACGCGTTTTGGACGCGTTTTTAACGAGTTTTAAACGCGTTATGGACATGTTTTGGACGCGTTTTTGACGAGTTTGGGACGCGTTTTTGACGCTTTTTGGGTGCGTCTTGGGCGCGTTTCGGACGCGTTTTTGACGCGTTTTGAACGCGCCTTGGACGGGTTTTAAACACGTTTGGAGGCGTTTTGGGTGCGTTTTCGACGTTTTAGACGCGTTTTGGTCGCATCTTGGACGCGTCCCACCGGTTGATGAAAAATACATCGATATCTTTATAGGCAACAAGGAATTCGGGGTAACTAGTTTTCATTAAAAAAAACCTGCATTTTGCGATGGAAAACTGTAAAGACAAATCAAGAACATAATCTGAAAATTCCTTTACCTGGATTGTTTTCAGATTGATTTCCTCATAAAAATCTTTCCATTATGTATTTTTCACTTGAAATAAAACAACAATATTTTTTTTTTTCTTTTAAATATATATTTATATATTTTTCATATATAACCTGTTTATTCTTCTATTTCCTACTTTCTTTTATTCGAAATTGATTTATTTTAATTTTTTGAATTAATCTTTGTTTTTATTTGTTAATTTGTTTTCTCTCTCCAATATAATAGATTTTTTTTTTTTTTATTTTAAGGCAATTTTTTTCTTTAATAATTAACACGTCGTCTTTTCTTAAAAATAGTTTTTTTTTTTTACTTTTCTATCTTTTTCCTTTCATCTACGGTAATTATTTTTAGCTGTGTTTTATTTTCCTCGTGATCCGGATCAGATCATTAATTTATTTGCGAAACAATAACAGAACAAAATTCTGCTTTTGTTGTAAAGCTAATAAAATCAATGATCTGATCTGGATCACGAGGTAAATAAAACACAGCTTTTGTTTCAGTGATAAATTTTATTAAGTTTTTGTTGTTGTTTTAAGAAGTATTTTTTTTTTTGTTTTGTTTGTTTATTACTACTTCTACTGGTTGGTTATTTTATTTACTTAAACATTAAACATTCTTTTAACTAAAAAAAAGCTTTTTTGTTTTGTTAATTTTATTTTATTTAAGATTCATATTTTGTTTGTTTTTGTTTTAAGGGAAATAGCAGTTCTAGTTCAAGTTTAATACTAACATTTTTTTTTCATTTGTTTTCTTTAGGAACGCAGTAAGCCGGAAAATCAATGTATAAGATTATTTTATATATGTTTTGTTTCTTACTAATTTTTCTTTTGTTTCATGTAAAATTTTGTTTTTTTTTGTTTAAATCAGAAAAAAGAAACCTAGATTTTTATTTTATTTTTATTTAATTTATTTTATTTTGTTTTATTAAATTTTCTTAGTTAATCCTATTTTATTTAAATTTTAATTTAATTTAATTAATTGATATGATATTTATTTTCTTTCATTTTATTATTTATTTTTATTGTTGGTACATACTTAAATATGTAAGAAATTATAATATTTGTTATATTTAAACCAAAAGGAGAACACTAAAAGGTTACAAAACTTATTACATACAAATAAACCATTATAAAACGAAATGAATGTTTTTTTGTTTTAATTTTATGTTAAGTTCTTGCAAGGAGTCTTTTTATTAATTTAATTTTTATATTTCATTGAATTTCTTTGAGAAAGTTTAGGTAAAACAAGCAAGTTTTGATACAAACGACTTCAAACATCAAAAGAGGCGTCTTAAGAACTTTTGCATTGTTTCGTACTTTCCATTGACTTGAAGTCATCGCTATAAGAAAAATTAATCAAATATTTCTAAGTCAAATTTGTTTTAATTTAACGTCTTCACGATGTTTTTGTTGTAATATAAGTTTTAGTTTTTTTTTTTTTGAATTTAAAGAAATACAATTTTCTTTTATGTAAATTTTCTTGAATATCCATTTTTTATTTTCTATATTACTGATGTTTTATTAATTTGAAATTATTCATTACCTCTTTGCAAAAAAAAATTATTCTCTCAGATATCTCGTCACAGCACATAATTTCATTGACATTGTTTTATTTTATTTTTTTGTGTGTTAAAATGAATTTAATTTTAATATTTAATTAGTAGAATAATGTTTTTGTATGAAATTTTAAATTCTTTTTAATTCTTTTTGCTTTCCTATCTTTTTTTTAATTTAATTTTTTATTTTAATGAAAATCATTTTGTATAGTTTTATTTTTTTTTTTTTTATTATTACATATTTTCTAATTAATTTGTTTTTAATTATACAAGTTCTTATATTTTCATTTTTTGTTTTTTCTTTACATATCACACTTAATATTCAACTAAATTTTAGTTGCGCTTTTTTTTTGTTTTTTTTTTTTTTCTAAAGGTGCCTTAAAAAATATTTTTTAAACTTATTTATCTAAAACTATATTTTTTTTGAATATTTTTAATTTGTTTTTAAGATTCTTCTATTTGTGTGTGGCTTTTTAAAATATTTCCGTACCTACATTAAAAATCAAAAATGAAAATTTTTTATCTAAAAATTATTAGAAATCATTTTTAAAAAAATTGCACATTTAAACATGTTGTTTTGGAAAAGATACCAATTTATATGCATTTCAATTAAATTTGTTCTAATACATTTTTGTTAGTAAAATTTTGGCAAAATAGTTTAGACGCTGAGGCATTTAAGAGATACAAGACAAATATTAAAAATAATTTCAAAAAAAAAGTATTGAAACAAAACCATTGAGCATTTATTTGTTAGAAATGTGTTGAGTAGGGTTACATTTTACTTTCAACCACACCTCGAAGCATGATTCGTATGAAATCGGAGGATTTTCCGTTCCGACAGATACCCCGCTAGGACTTCTTGGCTAAACAACTTTAGTAAGAAATAAAAAAAAAATTAAAAAATGTCACGCATACACCACAGTGGCCGCCGGAGTTCAAACTCTACTTAAATTAATAATATAATAATACTTCTGCAATAATTTAATTATTAAATATTTTAGACGACATGTCTGGAGATAATACACTTAAAGGGGATGCTCGAAGGGAAGATGGTGATTAACAGAACAAATTGAATAAACTTGAATTCGTAATTTGGGACGATATTTTACAAAATATATAAAAAAAAATAAATTTTCAATGCTAATCGTGGTCCGAAAATTACAAGAGAAAGAATGCGAAAAAAAAAACACATTTAAGATATAACGAAAACAAAAACCAACTTGTTTTTAAATACATTTTTTTATTAAATCGTGAAACAAAAAATATATTCATAAAATATGTTCACTAACAATAAAAAAAAAATATTGCTGACGCTCAAAACAAAGCTTTTAAGAATTCAACATACGACCTTGTGATGAAATATTTTTATATATTATTTTTTTTTTATAAAAATTGCATGAAATATTAGACACAATACACGACATTGTAAATCCGTTTAAAACTTATTTTTAGTTTCAATTTTTTATGAAATTCAAGACTTTTCTTGCCTGTTTTGCCATGTTCTTGATGATACGATTCTTATTGAATATACAACTGGTTTTGCCTCAAAATTTCAGATTTGAATACGACCTTGTTATTCCTGGGCAACGAAATATATTTTAGAGGCAAGATCTCAATTAAGGCTTTTAAAGAGTCATTGCCGAACAAATATAAAAGATTTCTCTACTAGAAAATCCAGAAAACAATATTTAACAAAATAAAGTCTCTTAAACTAAACCGAAAATAAAATTAATGTATATATGTTTTATAGTTATCATTATAAATACATTTTTTCTAATTTCCATTCAACCAAAAATTCGATCTGCAGTGGATTCTTTTTCCTTGAATGGATTTAAAAGCAAAAAATTCGATACTTCTTCTCGAAGAATCGATTCCTTTTTAAATTTCTTTTTTGATGGGGCCAACAAAATTTGGCGCTGACGAAGATTATTTTGAATTTGTTACACAACGTTGCATTTGAACAACCGGAAATTATTAAAAAAAAAAGACAATGTCACCATGCACCCAGCTATGTATCTAAAATTACAAAATTTGGAAAATAACAACAATTTCATTGGAATTCAAAAATTTGTTCTAAACAATTTGTTCTAGAAAATTTGAAAAGAATCTAATAAATTTAGCTTAAAGTTTTAAAAATTTATTCAAAAAAATAACCACACTTTTTCTTGTTTTTTTTTTTTTCTTTTGTTTTGTAAAGTAACACATTTTTTTTTCATAATAATTGATTCATGTTCACATACATATACAATACATGTATATATTTTTTATATATATCGCTTAAGGTAAATAATATACCTGTAAATGTATCTTATAAGTACATTACCTACATTACAATAATTCTATTATAATTTTGTATTTTTTTTTAATAACAATTCTCTTCTTATATTTTTCTAGTGCACATATTTTTTTAAATTTTCATTCACACATTGCACATGCATCTTCACACACTCAACACAGTTCTCTACAGGGGTCCTTCAAAATATATTCTTTTTTTTTTTAATTTAAATTAAGGAAATAAAATTTTGTTTTGTAAGGAACAAATCATATTGTTCCTACGAACGATCTAAATCATTTGCATCAGGAGGAGTAACTTTCTCATCCTGATCAATTTGAATCTTATGATGAGATGATGATCGTCCATGTGACGATGATGATGATGAAACAGGAGCGACAGCTGTATTCCCTTCCTTCTGTTCGACAACTGGACCACCAGTCCCAACGATAACATTCAAATCCTTAGAATTAGTTCGACGATGTCTTAAAATACACGATGCCGCCTCAGCTGCCAACAATTGTTTGTCGTTGATATTCAAATCTTTGGAATTATTACGTGAATGTCCACTTCCAGCGGCACCCTCATTCGAATTCTTAACTTTATTTTCAACATTCTTTACGACATTGACACTCTTCCTCCCACGAAATAGATCAACATCAATTCGAAAATTATTTGGCATATAAATCTGATCATACGAATGATTCCGGGAGTGTTTCTTCACAAATGTTCCACATCCTGGAGTCAAATTATCCTCATCGTCATAATCATCGTCTTTGCTATTGTGTAATTGATTTTGTATAAATTTGATATTCGGTTCGTCACGGGAATTATTTCTGGAATGGGCATTTGTTGAGGTGGAGGTGGTGGTGAGTTTTTGTCGCAAATCAGTGGAATTAAGGTCATTGGAATTATTTCGGGAATGTGTTTGGAATTTCTTTAGATTTCGGAATTTACTATTTGTTGTATTGGTATTGTTGTAGTCATCATTGTGATCCTTGGCGTTATAGCCACGAATCATTTTCACATCACACGATGCACTACGGAAGTGTTTTTTCGATTTAGTTTGTGGAAGAATTGCTGCCGATGGATGAAGGGAATTATGTCCTTTGTCATAGCTGGAAGAAGGATAAATTAGTTTAATGAGATTTTGGGGAGGGAATGTTATTTGTTTTCTTACCCAGATTCAAGTTGAATTGTGCGGGAATTGTTGCGAGAATGCCTAAGGATTTCTGAGGGTATAATCAGTTCATTACCTCCATAAGGCACCACGGTTTGATTATTGTCGGCTAATTTCTCTTCAAACACTGAAATAGAGAAAAACATATTCATTATCAGAACATTTTGAAGAAAATATTCTAAAACTTACGTTTATCCAAACTGATGATCGATCCAACAACTAATTCGTTAGTATTCAGAGGTTTCAGCTTGTCCAATTGCTTACGCCTTCGCACCAGCCACCAATCAACCATGAATATTGCCAGAGCAACGATCTTTACAAATGCACACAATCCAACGTATCTAGAAAACAAAAACCCATTAGAATTAAAGACATCTCCTGAACAAATCTCTTCGAACTCACTTCCATCGGAATTTCTCGATATCATATATCAAACATCTTCCACCTTTTTCGCCACAAGTTGACTTCCATAGCAAACACGTTGAATCTATTAGATTTCCAAAGACTATCGGTGCTGGAATATATCCGAATAAACGGAAAATAACAAACTGCATTCCTAGGGCAAACGAACGTTCCTCTTCGGACACCGAACGCAAGACAATCATAAGCAGTGGCATTTGCGTTGACGCTACCATGAAGGTCATAAAGAAGAGCAATATCAAAAATGGATAGATAGTCCGACAGGGAGTGGTACATGGTCCGGCTGTTGCCACCGGTACCACAGTTACTTCAGCAAAGTTTTCATAGGCATTCAAGGCTTGAGCTTGACTACCACCGGGTCCATTAAAAATGCTGGTTATATTGGAATGAACACCTGGAAGACAAGAAAAATAAATTTTATATTGCAATTTGATAAATCATATGAAGTTCCATCTTACATGCACAATTAGTATAATTGGAACTTGATGAAAAAGCTGTACACCCTGCATGGCAGGGACTAAAATATGTTAGGCCATTATTGCCACAAACTGGTTCCACATCTGTTGTCAAACACTCACAACCAAAATTGCAAGCTGCTGTTAGATTCACAGTAAATGGTTCCAATGAACTGTGCGTCGATGAGTTATAATAAGGAATTGTAGTACCGGCCATTTTGAGATTCTCACAACCCAAAAAGAATAACAGAGCATAACAACTCAGACAAGCCACATTCGATATGAGAACAAACTGAACGGCACCTTTGGGTTTCAGTTGGAAACGTTTTAGAATACAACCACCCACAAAGATGCCAATGCATGCTCCGGGAACGGCAATTGATCCAGTGAATACACTGGCTTGACTTTTGCCAAGACTGAATTGGGTTTCTAGATATTTTGGTAGAAAAACGACGAATCCGGAGACAATCATAAGTTCCATGCAGGCTCCGAGACATGTTGTGATATAGACCGGATTGGTAACTAAACGAAGCATTGATTGAGGGATATCTGCGAAAGGAAAGAATAAAAAATATTAAAAGTCACAAAAGTCAGTTTGAAGTTGACAAACCTTTGATATCCTTTCCATAACCAGTATCAACTTGAGGTTTAACTTCGGGTGCTTTATCTCCTAGGTCTTTTTTAAGCTTTTCATCAAGTTTGCGGGGCAAACTATTTGAATTATTTGGCAGGATTGGTGGCAGTAGCTTTTCAGAGGTTTTGCGGATTTTTTTCTTTTCATGGGTGAGGACCTTAAAAGCAAGAAAACATATAGATTATTTAGTTAATGAAAAAGAAGGTAAAACAAAAAAGTTTAAAACTATACTTACCTTTGGGAAGGAGAAAAATGGAATAGCAACAATAAGCAGCAGCACTCCACATAGAAGAAATCCACCCCACCACATGCCAACCCAGCGACGATCACCAGGATCTGGAAATTCAAATAAAACCAGTAGATAATTATGTAGTGTTCATATAAAATTTAAGGCATCTTATTTATGCCACAAACAGCCAATTAGAGCTTCTAAAAAAAATTAACTTAGGAGATTTTTTTTGTTTTTAGGAATAAAAAGAAGAAGACCTAAACGGCTTCTTTAAATTAACCTAAATTGCATATAAAACATTATTAGTTGTTAAGTTCAGAAGATGCCCACCAATGCTTATTTTCAAACTATTTACAAAAAAAAAAAAGAATAAAAGAAGGTGCGATGCGAAGAAAGAGACTTTGAATGCTTTAGATTCTGGTTATATGGAAATGATGGCGTATTTAAGGATTAGTTTGACGCAGGCTATTCAGAGGTAGCGCGTCACATAAAGGTTAGAGATTTATTAAGACCACCGTTTTACATAACCAAGTGCTGAGTTGGCTTTGAGAATTATGCAGTCGATTTGCATTAGAAAATTGAGTTCTCGATCACATAAGAGACCGCAAGGTTTCGAAATGATTCAAAAATGGATATGGGTTGGTTGTAGAGTGGGCAGTAACGGGGAAGAGATATTATGCGTTTACGTGAAAAGATCATTAATTTTGATTGGTGTTTAGTAACATTTAAATTCTAGACAATACCTGCATTGGGAAATGTTGTTTGTGGTCAGAATAATTCAAAAGTACCTAAATTTTGTCCGTGAGGACATATTGAAGTTTAAAGTTGTTTATGTATCTGATGTAGCAAATTTATTTCGACTAGAAATATGCCCCTGATTGGTATGATTTAAAAAACAAAATTTAGTAATATTTGGATCTGGCCAATCAGAGTCTTTAAAAACTTACATAATTTCAGGTGTCCTGCGTTAAATGCGGGGAAATTATGTATATGACACAGACTTAAAAAGATATCAAGGTCTAATTGAATAAGTTTGGAATCATTTTCCGATGATATTGTTTTAAAAAACTTAAAAACGTCAGCATAAAATTAATTATGGGAGTACTTTATGTTCATTTCGAAGTCAATAATGGCAAGAATGAATAGGAGGTGATATAAATGTGTTTCTTAAGGGACTCCGGAAGTAGCGAAAAAAAGGGTTACAGATCGTATTTCCGAAGTGCAAGATATTCATTTCAAAAGATTTGATAGAGAGGTGCGACAATTGACATTCTACCAATTTTTTTTCAAGAACCCATAATTTCGGAATGTGGAATAATGAAAATTTATCTCTACTGGGGTAACGAACATTTATCTTCGACAAATTTGAAAACTGTATCATCATAGGCAAGTATATAATGAATCCGGTTCAAAAATGTAGTTTTCGCGTTTCTGGCTTCAAACCGTTATTTCTTTAAAAATGGAAGAAGTTTAAGGATATTTTCAGAGCAAAAAATTGTGGTAGCCAAGAACTAATGAACAAAAACTGATGGCAAGAAATTGAAGAGCTGTACTGAAATAAGAAGTAAATGAATTTAAACAGAAGAAAAACTTTTTTTTTTGCAAATGGAACTCATAAGCCCGTTTCTTTTTAATACAAAATTTAGTCATTTATTGTTCTTGCCTTAAGGGGGACTATGACTTGGCCTGTATTTATCTGTATATATGCAAACACGCAATATATTTAAATTATTTTTTCTTAAAACTAAGTTATTATTTAATTGTAAATAGTAAATCATACTAAATAAATTTATACTACTACTACTAGATTTATCTTTACTGCTTTTGTCGGTTCAAAGCTCAACTGAAATTGTTTTACGAAAAAAAAATACTGCTCTTCTTCTAATATTTTCAGATAAATGAGATAAACTTAGGTACTTAGTTAGTTGCTTGAACTTACCAATTGAAATTATAGCCGATGATAATGAATCCATATGGAAGGACAGCAAATATGCTCCCAAAAGGAATCCCAAAACTGGTCCAAAAGCAGCCATACTATACATGCACCCTAAAAATAAATGCATTAGTAGAAGCTTGAGTTAAATTTCAATAAATAATTTCTTTACCAATATACATGGATGAACTTTCTGTCTTCACATGATCATCCACATAAGTAGTACCGAGAGTAAATAATGGACTGCCACCACATCCCAGCAGCAATTGGGCAATAACAAACAACAAAACTGGCCCAAATGTCGAAGACTTAACTTTCAGACAATTATCCTCTCTCAGAGTGTGTGGAGCGAGTGGTTGATTTGACAATCCACTCGAAAGTCTTCCCAAACCCATATCATGCTCTCTGACTGAGACGCCACGACATATATTATCACTCGTTTGATTGGCAAGCGTGATGCCAGGATTTGCTTCGCCAGTAAAATGTGGCACCATGAAGACCAACGATCCGATACCCATAATCACAGCACCTTAAATGATAAAATGTTAATTATTGAGTTCAAGATATATTCAAAAATGCTCTTACCAATTCCAATCCAAACTGGTATATGTCTTCTACTGCCCAAATAACTGACAAATATCACCGTAATAACATTGCCAATCTCATAGCTCGAAGCTATCAATCCCGAATAGCTCGATGGTATATCGAAACGCTTCTCGATAGTGGTTATCACTGAATTAATATAGCCAGAACTCAAAGCCTGTTGCAGAGTGACTAGCATCGATAGCAAAAGGACGAAAATTTTAATTCTAGCAAATTTTTGTATAACAAATGGACGACAATTGAGGATGCCACAATCGCGGCTTTGTAAATCTGGATCATCAAAGGCTGGATCATCGTGTGACGGTTGCTGATGCAGCGATAGTGGCGGCGGATGATGATTATGATGGCCACTGTTTCGGCTGTCCACTAACGAACTGGACGCCTGACGACTATGGCATTTGATCACCGTATCTGTAACGCTATTGTGGTGCGAATGATGGTGATGATGATTGTTGGAGATGCGGTGTGTGTTTGAGGTAGAGGCGCCATTGCTGCAATGAGCGGCGGCGACATTATTGATATTATTATTATTGCCACTGCAGCTGCTGCTGCTTTGTGGCATAATTGGCTCTGGACTGCCCGAATCGGCAGGCACATCGATGCTGCTGTCATCGCCGCTATTTGTTTCCGAATATAGTCCCGTCATTTGATACATTGATTCTTGTCTTCTGTGAGAAAAAGAAACATGAGAAAGAATTTTTTAAATCGATTTTTCAAAAGGAAAAAGTTAAAAATTCAAAAATTCACATATGGAAGGAAAAGTTTGGCAAAGCCTTGAGTAAGAAAACATGAATTCCTTCAGCAAAACCAATGCATGACTAACAAAGGTAAACTCAAAATCAACCTCGACCACCCCCACTTAGGAATTTCAAAAAGAACAAATAGAAAAGAAGGCCTCGACTTTCGATTTCATGGTCAAATTTTTATTTAAACGATTTTACAAAACCACAACAAAATGCACCCGTTTAGCCATTTTTTAAACAGGAAAGCTCAAAAGAGTTTAAGTAAATATATATAGTTTTGTTGTTGTTTCTTTTAACAAAGAAAATAAAGGTAAAATTGAATAAATAAAACGACATAATACCTAAATCGCAGGAAACAAAATAATAAAATAAATACGAGTACCCAGCCCTCCTTGTATAGTAGGTATAAAGCCAGAAGCATGTCCTTTTAAAACAGTGAGAACAATATTCGTGCATGTGCTAGCTGCTAGAGGTATTATCGTATGTCGTTTTGGCCGCAGACTGCGATTTTGAACCTCCAAGTCGGATCAATGTTGCATCATAAATAATTTATTTCAACAATTCCATTTGAATTCTTTTATTTTATTATTTTTTTTTTTCTTGTTTGTGTTTAAGCTTAACAGAATATAGAAAGGGAAAATATAATAAAAGGTGGATGGGGATGTGGTGGGTGGTTCTGATGGAGTTCCTCGACATTGTTCCAACAGCAGAAGAACTAATGAAATAATAAAATCGAATTGGTTTTGTTTCATTTTCATGACACAACTGCTGGCGCTGGCTTAGCTACAACTGCCAATGCCGATGAGAAGGAAAAGGATATTTTATGGTTACCATCTAATGGAAAATGGATTAATAGTTTTACATTTCGTTTTTTTGCCAGAGGTTTCTTCACTGTCAAAATCCTGTAAGACAAAAATTAACACTTTTTTAAAAGCTATATTTGGGTAACTATAAGAAGAGCTGTCTCTATATAAATTTTAAAGAAATTTTGTTGATTTTGGATAAGAGCTGACTTTTAGAACAAAATTTTATTAAACGAAAATTTTTTTTGTTTTTTAACTTTTTTTTTAGAGAAAAACTAAAAATGCTGTTTTATTACAATTGTTTTGAATATTACGTCTGCAAAGATTAATCAAAATCGTAAGAGCCGTTTTCAAGATATTTGGTATAAGAAATTTCTAAGTGAGATATAAAAAAAAAAACAACTTTCAGAATTTTATAAAAATTATCTGTACTAAATTTGAAGAAAATCAGTCGACGCGTTTAGGCTATGGAAATCTGTACAGATGGACGCACAGAACAGACGCACGGACGGAACTGCGAGACGCACTTTTTCGGAATTCTCCATCATCGTAATGTTGGTTTTGATTAAAATCTCAAATTTTTTTTGGACACGAAACCAATACCCTAAAAAATATTTCCCCCCCAATTTGGCCCCCAATGAACTAACTTCGCCACTGACTATAATATCACTAGCGTTAAGAAAAATTAGAATGTAAATTATGTTTGTATATTAAAGAAAAATATGGAGGATTACAAATAATTTGTATGTTATTAGAAGGAAGGAATTCAATTGTTGACCTAATTTTTTTTAACTTAGTTTTTTTTCCATAAAAAGTACTAATTTTTATATTACAAAAACAAATAAAAAATTGTAAAACTGCTTACTTGGTTTTTTATTTTTAATATAGCCCTAAAATCTGGAAAAATTCAGCTCTAAGATTTGTTTTTCCTTTCTTTAGATTGGAATGCAGCGTATCTATTTCTAAATATCTAAGAAATTATATTTCGGTTCAGTTTTGTTGAACATTGTAACTTTAATAACTTTAAGTTTTTATTTTTACCGAAAAACTTAGTTGGCAACAATATAATAGTCAATTTGTTTAATTGATTAATTAGAGAAGTTGGCAACTTTTCGTATTTTGTATACTCCTTCAGTGAGTGATATATCACATTTTATAAAAAAAAATGCAAATGATTTTTGACACCATAAAACTATGATAAATTAAAATTTTCGTTAAAGTCAATATCCAAATAACAACAATCAACAAAGGAAAGTGAACCTTTTTTTCAGGCAAAATCTCCAAAAATATTTGTTTTTGACTTTATTTGAAGAGCAATATATTAGAAAGTATTTTACCTGCAAAGACGTTTTTATGCTCTTGTTAATAAAAATTGTACTAGCTTTAAAACAAATACAAAAACGTCTTTATTTTTGTTTTCTAGAGCTAAATTTAGCTCTGACTAAAAAAATCGGGAATTTTTGACGATTTTGTTTGCATTTTTGACAATGCTGCGTAAGAAAAACAAAGTTGGCAACCATTCACTTAGCACACTGTAATATTTTTAACTGCTGTCTTAGCTCACCTGTGACCTTTGCGATGTCCACTGGTGGAACTCGTGCTCGTTCCTCCTCCACCAGTATCTATGTTTTGAAGTGTGGCGTGGTTGTTGTGTATATTATCCTGATCCTGTGACGGCTGTTGTTGGTATTGTTGTTGTTGCTGTTGTTGTTGATGTTGTGTAACGGTTGTTGCTGTCATAATGAATCCTTCATTCAAGTTCTAGGTCGTTTTTTTTTGTTTAAAGAAAGTTAAAAACTTTTTGTTTCTGTTTTTTTTTTTTTTTGTAATCCTGATTTTAAAGGATATTTTAACCTTATTTTAATAAGGGCCAATTTTTCAATACTCAGATAAAACTCAGTTAGAGCTTATTCCTAGGAATAAAAGTTTTTTTTATATTGACATTTGGTATTTTTTGTTCTTCTGATAGTCTAACTGAAGATTGAAAAATCAGGGCTAAGTAAAACAGAATTTGTATTGGGATATGGATGTTATTTTTTTTTATAAGATATTCCCTGTTTTGTGGTAATTAATATATTTTTTTGTTTAAGTCTGAAAAGATAAAAGAGATGAAAAAAAGGACGAGTTATTATTTTTATTCAATATCCTTATAAAAAAAAAAAATAGAATATAAAAGAACCAATTAAGGAAAGAAACTTTTCGATTAAGGAAAGAAAGAGGAGAATATCAGCACGAGAGTGTAGCAAAGTAAAATCGATTAAGTAATGGATTTTCTATATACGAGTATGTCTTTGTGTGTCGGAATGGATATGTGTGGGAACCAAGACCTTCGGTGCAAGCAGAATAAAAAAAAAATACATAAATAAAAACAAAAAAAGGATAATGAAAAAGACTTATCTATCTAAATTGGTTTTGCCTTTGCTTACACGAGATGCAAAGGTGTAACGGATAAGCTTGTTGTTTATTTAAGGATTTGATTTGTTTAAATTGTCAGACATTTTGTCTGACGACATTATTGAATGAAAATACCAGCACGAATATGTTACGTGTAGGTAGAGTATGTTTGTCTATCGTTTATCGTTTGTATGAGCTAATGATGTCAACAAATACACACACACATATATTTTTTTGCGATTTTGATATTTTTAACGAGCGCGAAAATCCACAGGATTTAACGATGAGGCGTTGTTTTTTCATTTATAAATCGGTGTCGTTGTTGCTGTAGTATTTTGTTGATAATGGGTGTGCGACAAAAGTAAAAAGATTTATTTATCATTTATAAAGGATTTGATGATGATGATGATGAGCAAAAATGAAAAAAAGACGTGCGTCGCATAGAAAATGTGGTCATGACCTGTGGTTTTTCTTTTTTATGTGTTGTCAGTAAAGATAGACACACAAGGACATTCCGATGAACAAAAGGACCATCAAATTGGGATTTTTTCACAAAAAAAAAAAAAAATAATACCAACTCCATCAGATTGATGAGTTGTGATAATGATAACAGGAGCGAGGTTATAAATATTTTCGACCTGATTTTAGGTTTAATAGACAAAGATTTTATGGAAGGATTTTGTTTTAGATTATATTTCCGGAAAATACACAAAAAGCTCAAAATAAGATTTGAGAAAACCGTTTATAAGCAGAAATTAATTTTTTTGTAATGAAATCGTTAATATAGGAACAGTAGTTTGATAAGAAGAAAAACACGATTTGATAATGTGAATTACTCAAAAACATGTTTTTTTTTTTTTATAAAAATTCACATGTTTTACATTCGGGTTATAAAATATCCATAAATCTTTAACCCTCTGTAGGCAAACCTCTTTTTTGCGAATGTGGTTAATACTTTTTCATGTCATTAGAACTTTTTTCGGTCTCACTATTTTATAGAAAATCATATATGAAATTGATGTAGAATATTCCGAGGAATTCGAATATTGTATTCACAATTCAAAAAAAGGTATTTTCACCCTTATAAAGACACTTTTTTGTTACCACTTTTAATTTTTGTCCTGCCAAATTCGCACCCGTGTGCCGAGCGTTAAATTTCGTTCTCCGAAACAAGATTATAATATAATCTTTTTTTTTGCCCTTCTAATTTTTTCCATAACATTCACCACTTAAAATTTATATATTCTTTAAAAAAAATTTAACATTTTATATTTTATGAATAAAAATTAAAATAGGTACACCTTTTCTTTGCAAAAATACATTAACTTCATTTTACATCATTTAATTTCTTCAATGAAGAAAAATGTTGCGCATACACCACAGTGACCGCTTGAGGTGAAATTAACAAAGCTGCAAAAAAAAAATAATAAAAAAATCAATTTTTCGCACAGATCATAAATATAGATAAAACCAATTAGACCGAAAGTTCTTATCAAGTTTTGGGAGTGGATGTATAACAAAAACGTGAGAAGGCAACTTATGCGTTCTTATAAAGAATTCAAAAGTCTGGCAGCTTTTAATCGCATCTTCAAGATCAAAGAAAAACAAGGAAAATGACTGAGCATCAGTCTTTGTATGAAGAATGTGAAAAAATGTGAATTTAGCCGACCTACTCTTTATTTATTTAATATTTTTATTAATTAAATATTACATTTATTATGGAAAAGTAGGGTTGTTCGGCCATCCAAAAGCATTAAATAAGGCCGCGATTTACAGCTACCACACTTTTGAAACTTGTGAATTCAATAAATGTATTAAAAAAAAACGCTGAAGTCTAAAGAACGCATGATTTCATTAAGGTTACTCTTCCACACACAAAACTTGCTGTTCGGTATTCTTATTTTGAGAGAAATGAGGAAATTAAAAAAAAAAAATACTTCAATACATGTATTTTTGTTTATTTATTTTTTTTTTTTTTAGAAAAAATTCAAATTTTTTTTCTTCAAATGTTCAGCAAGTAATTTGACAAAAAATGAAGAGAAAATAAACCGAGGACAATATTTATTGCAAAAAAAAAACAGAGACGAAAAGGAATTTTCCTTTTATTTTAAAAATTTTAGAAAATCAGATAGGTAACACTTTTTGCTTAAACGAATCAATTTAATGTTTTTTTTTTAATTGAATAGAAATTTTGACCAAAAATAATTTTAAAAAAATATTCGCAAAAGTAAATTAATAAAATTTTTATTTATAATTTTTGTTGTGAATATTTTAAGCACAAAGAAGAGTTTTTGAATTTTTAAAAGGCAAATGGTAACCAAAGCACTACTTTTGAATATAACAAATTCCGAGATCTTCTATAACAATATCCGAAAATTTAAAAAAAAATTAAATTTTTTTAAATTGGGTACCCTTTTCTTGGCAAATTGACAGCTTGAAAGAATTACAAAATTGTCAAAATATGCATTGTAATGATGACCGACAAAAATAATCAAAAAAAAAAAAAAATCACCATCAACCAATCTAGGTCCATGTCAAATAAGGTGAAGGATTTTTCTATCAAGGGATGAATATTTTCTCTATTTTGTTCATCATGCATCTCTAGGTAGATAGGTATGTCGTCTATGGCTAGGCTACTCATATTATTAATAAATAACTTTCTATAAGTGAAGTCTTAATTTAAATTGCCCTAGTTTCATTTCTTTTTTGTTTGTTTGTTTGTATCTTGTATAGGTATTTCCCTTGCATCATGATGGTGTCATAGCAGTGGGTGACTGGTGTTTTTTTATTTGCAGAATAGGTACTTAAGGGTAAACTAAGGATTAAAGAAATAAATAGAATTTCATAAAAAATGGATTTAAATTTATATAGTCAAAGACTTACTCAATTTAATGTAACAGAAGGGGCTGCATTACTGCAATTTACCATTGTAACGGGTGTGACATTTTATTCAATATGAAATTAAGTACATTCTCAAAAAAAAAAAAAACAAAAAAAAAAGCCTTACCAATTATGTTACAATAATCTGAAATTTCCAGATGTCACACCCGTTACATCTTTCTCAAAATATTGTGACGAAACATAAAAGAATTTGATTAATGCAATTCAAAAAATAGAATAAGATGTTAAAGAATATAAATTCTTAGTTGATAAATAAATATATTAATTAGGATTGAAAAACTAGGATTTAGTGTCACACCCGTTTTAATGGATGCACCCAAAAACAATGATATTTATTGATATTTATTTTCTTTACAATTCTTAATTTTTTTTTTAAGAAAAAATTCATATGGCATTGTTATGTCATTTTAAGCCTGAAACAATTTATTTTATAATAGGAGATCCCTACCTACGTTACTTGGCATGTTTTATATAAAATAGTTCATCCCAAGACCGAATTATAGGCAAATAATCGAAATTTTATGTTTAAATTATTGCAAATTTTTTTTCAGAAAAAAATCTATTACATTTTTTTAAAAAATCTATTACATTTTCTCAAAAAAAAATCTATTACATTTTTCAAAAATTATAAAAATACATAAAAAGCATAATTATTTAAAGAAGCTTCTTCTAAAAGAGTAAATTCGTGCGACCCATTGGTTCATTTTATTAATTTTGTTTTTCTGCTCAAAATCCTCTTCATGGACGAGACCCCCCCATTGACCTTAATGATTTGAGTCATTACAAGGAAAATGAAAAAGGGTTGTTTGGAAGCTATGCGATGATGCTGGTTTATTTATAAACCAAAAAAAAAAAAAAAAACAACAACAAAAATAATGAATGAATGAAAGAAAGCAACTCGCAATGCTGATAATGATGATAAATAATAATTATTATCTACTGAACGAACTGGTTGTGCGTTAACCCAGTAGGGAATGGAACGATTATGCCCAACACACGCATTTAAGCATCCTTCCAAACTGCAGCCAGTCCCGCAGAGATTCCGGATATAATAGGGTTATGTCAACTTCATGAACTGTCCCGTTTTCGATGTTTGGGTTCCTTGCAAATATTTACTTTGACAGAATTGCTTTTGTTTTTGGGATCCAAAGCTTTTTTTGTTTCGTCCATGTCCTTCTGCTGACTAAGTGAAAAGTCTATTGATTATTTTTTTTTTGCCTCGCTTTTCATTTCTCTCTCATTTTCATCTCTGGCATAGGCCGGGCTGCTACATTATAACAAAACAAAAGGCACAAAGTTAAACTACGGAACCGCAAAATTGTTTGGCGTTTTAAGTGCGTGAGGTTGGAAATAGAACAGTGCGATGGCGGATGGTGGAATGGGGACGAAAAGCAGGATGTGTGTAATCAAAAACAAAATAGCTTTCGGATTTTTTTTTTTATTTTTAGTTATTTTTGCAACCGAAAGGCAAAAAAAAAAAATAACTGAAAGGATCTGAGTGATGGGTGGAGGTATACTTTGTGAGAATTAAAATGTGCGTGGGATGTTGTTGCATTAAGTGGAATCCAAAACCGTTTTATGTAATTTGTGGGCTTTTCACTTTAATAAGTTTAGACTTTCAAAGTGCGTCAGAATTTAATTTAGTTTCATTTTGATGTGATTTAGGAAAACTAAAAGTGAGTGAGTCTTTAATCAAACGAGTTATACCACGAGTAAAAATTTAGATTTTCATAAAATTTTGAGTAGAAAATTCTGTTCTTATCACATTTTTCTGGAGATTTCCCTTTAAAAGAGATGATTCTTCGCCAATATTTTGATTTTTTATGGAATTGAATGGATATTAAATGACAATTCAATTTCAATTCAATTTTAATTTAATTTCAATTCAATTTCAATTCAATTTCAATTCAATTTCAATTCAATTTCAATTCAATTTCAATTCAATTTCAATTCAATTTCAATTCAATTTCAATTCAATTTCAATTCAATTGCAATTCAATTTCAATTCAATTTCAAATCAAATTCAATTCAAATTCAATTCAAATTCAATTCAAATTCAATTCAAATTCAATTCAAATTCAATTCAAATTCAATTCAAATTCAATTCAAATTCAATTCAAATTCAATTCAATATCAATTCAATTTCAATTCAATTTCAATTCAATGAAGGTTAAAAAGAATTATCAACGCTCTCGTCATGCTGCATTAATTTTTCAGCCTGTTTCCTGTTGTTTTGATGTTCAGTGTGTTATTTCTTGTTTAAATTTAATTTCTCATGTACATACATGTCAATGTACTTAATCCATTTCCTGATTGCCTCGATAAACATCAGTATCAATTTCCAATCTACTTACAAAATTTTGAAACTCTTCATGCAAAAATCCTACAACAAAAGCACCATGTCAATAATTAAATGGATGTCGTGACTAAATTCATACAAAAAAATATGTAATATAACTATTGAAGATTAACCTATGGTCTTATTTTGATTATAATTTATAATTAAATCATTTAAAGGTCATGTTTTGTTATTGTAAAAAAAATGAAGATATCATAATCAGAATTTCATCTTGATTATTCTATCGAATTATTTCTATTTCCATCAACTTATTATACAAAATTTATAAATTATATTGAAAACTGATGTTTCTATCGAAATTCAAAATATTCGAACTCGAAAAACAACAATTTTTCGAAATCAGCTTAACCTTATGATAAATAAGTTAAGTTATAAATTTAAATGATTTACAGAAGTTTAAAATTCAGGAACTCATTTAGCGTATCTTTTCGACAAAGTAATTTGGGTATTTCGAATTTTCGAACATAGCTTCGAAAATGACTTTTGTATTGATATTCTTCTTAAACTTGTTAATTTTTTCCTCAGACAAAAACAAACAAAGCATGAACGTGCGCCCCAAATTGTTAATTTTATTATTTCGTTGTTTTCTTTTAGAACTTCCAGAACTCTGTATGGTTGTGGTTTTTAATTAAAATCCGTACTAAATTAACTTCTACAGCTACACACCACACGTAACATATACGGTGGATGAACAAAATGAAGAAAAAAAAAATTGGAAATAAATTAATTGCTCATTGCACAGCAGGTGAAACGCAAATGTGTTTTTCCTAAAACTACAACACAAGAAAAAATAATTAAATAAATTTGTGATAAACAAAACAAAAGTCCCACATGTTTACTAACAAAGTTCGCCACGATAAAAAAAAAAAAAAAAAAAAAACAGCAGAGAACCAAATTAAAACGAACACTGCATCTCTAGTACAATTAGTTACCGCAAAGAGCCAATTAACGTCAATTGAAATCTCAAAATGGTTGTTTTGTTTTTCTCAGTTTTTTTGTTTTTGTTTTTGGTCTTCATTGTTTTACCGTTGTTGGTGTCCATCGTGTGCCACTAGCTGGTAGTCGGAGTCACAATATTCACGAATTTGTGTCACCAGTATCGCGCAAATGCGGAAATGTGAATTGCATTTAAATTGTGTGAAAAAATCACTATTTGTAGCTAGTTACAGTGGGCCATTTTATTATAAAAACCGACAAAAATCATAAAATGAAATGAAATGAAATGAATGAAATGAATGAAATGAATGAAATGAATGAAATGAATGAAATGAATGAAATGAATGAAATGAATGAAATGAATGAAATGAATGAAATGAATGAAATGAATGAAATGAATGAAATGAATGAAATGAATGAAATGAATGAAATGAATGAAATGAATGAAATGAATGAAATGAATGAAATGAATGAAATGAATGAAATGAATGAAATGAATGAAATGAATGAAATGAATGAAATGAATGAAATGAATGAAATGAATGAAATGAATGAAATGAATGAAATGAATGAAATGAATGAAATGAATGAAATGAATGAAATGAATGAAATGAATGAAATGAATGAAATGAATGAAATGAATGAAATGAATGAAATGAATGAAATGAATGAAATGAATGAAATGAATGAAATGAATGAAATGAATGAAATGAATGAAATGAATGAAATGAATGAAATGAATGAAATGAATGAAATGAATGAAATGAATGAAATGAATGAAATGAAATGAATGAAATTCTTCAAAAACTTAATAGTATTAAAATTTTTAAAGTTTTTTCAAACAAAATGTTTGTTTTTTTTCAGAAATCCACAGAATCGTCCCACTGTATTCAACAACGTACAAATGGATCCGGCGACGAAAACTCTGATACAATTATATTTTGTAACCTTTTTTCCCCTTTATTTTTTAATCGGCCATTTACGTGGTCGTCTACTACAGACGGTCTCTATGAGTTGAAATGGCCTAAATTCTTTTTTGCTATTCTTTTTTTCTGGGTTATTTCTATTAAAGTAGTTGTAAGTGCAGGCGAGAAATGTTAATTTTTACGTGAAAGTACACAACTACGAAGAATAAGAAAAAACAAACTTTAAAAATATTGCCTTTTCAAGTGGATGGAGGGAGTCTCGAGGAGTTTCTGTATTTTATTTTGGCTTCAATCAAAATCCAGCTTATTCAGATACCATAAGTTTGTTAGTTGCGAAAAAATTATACACAAAAAAAAAATAAGAAAATATCAGCAGTAACTAGTAACAAGGAAGACTTATGAAAATACAAAATACATAAATAACAAAAACGTTTCTTGATGTAAATAGACGGTTTCTTGATCCGAAAGCTGAATTTATAAAGGAGTTTATTAGAAAAAAATAATGGAAGTTGAATTAAGATTTTTTTAAGTGTACCTGGCACCCACTTAATTAATTTTTCATATTAAAACCAACATGAACAAGTTTCCAAATCAGTTCTTTTCTATTCTTAAATTTCTAGAAATATACAAATGTTTGATAAGAATTATATATTTCAAAATTAATGATTAAAGCTTTGTTAACAATTTTTATTTAAAAAAGCCCTCATTTTAGTGTCATGACCCAAACACACGCTTAACTTTAAACATCCATTCAAATCCAATTAAATAGCACTGAAGGCTTTTTTGAAATTGCAACATTCTTTAAACTTCAATGTTATCAGTTTGAAGGACGTCCGTCGTTCTTGTTTATTTTATGTGGCTACGTCAATTATTTGTATTTTGTAATGAAATTAAAATGAGATTATAAAGACTACATTGTTTTAAAATATTTAGAACAAATTTGCGATTAAATTTTATCGCAGTTTTATTTTGCAATAATTTTACTAGTCCATCATAGCTAATTTTTTGTACGCGAATTAATTGGTGCTAAAAAATTGAGGCCAGATAGAACAATGAATATTATGGACATAGAAGTCTTTGTCTTAATATTTAGAACCATAGAATATTTTGATGGTAAAACCTTGTTTCAAGATTTAAAAAGCCCTTAAAATTTAAAGCAAAAAATTACTCTTCCCAATTACTTTTAATTTTACTGTAGAAAAAAAAAAAGAATACGAGATAATAAATTAAAAGCTTCATTACCAAAATTAAAAAAAAAAACATTCCATTATTTTCTCAATTTTCTCATTAGGTATTATTTTTATTCCTAAGAAGATATTTTTTTAAATTATTTTTCCAAAGCCAAGCATCACCTTTCTCATTCCCTCATCAGATTACAAAAAAAATGTCAAGAGTCAAAGTCAACATACACAAGAAATGTCCCTTACCGCATTGTTTTCAGTTAAAATTGTGAAAATGTCAAATGTATCCTTTTAGAGTCTCCCCTTTAGAAAATCCACAATCAAAAACAATTTGGAGAGTGGGGTCTTTGAAACAGATTTTATTTTTGTAAAAAAAAGAAAGTAACAAAACCCTGATTGACACATTCTGATCTTTTCAGGCTTTAAAGGAGGGGAAAAAAAATAAAAAAAAAATCATATTCATTCAATTTTACCGGAAAAGTATCTCAATCTCATTTCAAAATAAAAATTCGAGGCAATATTTTTTTCTCTTCCTGAAAAAAGGAAGAAAAAAAAAATGTCCTTTAATCGCACAAGTGTGTTATTTCGGGCACAATAGGCGTTAATACTTCGACAGCAATAAGGAACTTTTTCCAATAACAGACTAAAAAAAAGAACGAACATAAAAAATTATTTTGCATTGAATCCTTGACAAAGGATATTATTTTCTCTTATTAAATTTGCAAAATAAAAAAAAGAACTTTCTTAAGATGAAATTAAATTCCATCCAGCATCTAGATTTTTGGTGCAAAACCGAGGAATGGATCAAATTCTTTTATTTGATTCGGCTGATAAAATTGATGGGGCACTTTGACCCCCTTCGACCAAAAAAAAATCCTTTTTTTTTGTAGAATTTCAATATTTCAAGGATAAATAGATTTTATTTTTGCAGACAGCACCACCTGTTGTAGGTATAAATTATTCTTACATTCCCCCTCCCCAAAGGACGAATACTCCATTAAGTATCGTATAAGCAAAAAAATAATTCGACCGGATCTTACAAGATGAATTTAATATTTCATCTCTCATATTTTTTTTATAAATGAGCACTGAACATTAAAGTATCCTATTACACGTCCTTTAACTTTCTCAGAAGCCTTATTAATTTATCTCGAAATTGCCTTCTTGAGATCCTCAAGAATCGTTAATTGAATTTAACATTTGGCCTTGTTATGATGTTGCTTTAGGGAAAATACCCCTAACATCTGACATACGTCATAAACATGAAATGAAATCTTGCCCAAAATGAGAAAAAAGGGTAATTAATAAAATTGTCTGCATGGAATAAATATATGTAAGTAGCTATACATCTGAATTTAGATGTCTGGGTTTTTTTTTTTTCGTTGCCTGGGTTTATCGATTATGATTTTCATTTTTAGTCTAAAAACATTTTCGTTGGTATAGTCGTCATCACAGTCGTCGACAGTTGTTATATGGGTTTAAGATACTTTGGTGTCCTTGAATTCGGAGGATTTATTGCACTCTAACCTTCATTTTGAAACAGATTTTCTTTTTCTTTTTCATATATTTATGATTCTACCTATTTTCAGATAAGTTTTTTTTCAAATATCTCGTGGAATGAATAGTAGAGAATCATTCAAAAAACCAACATGGAGTCACATTTGGATTTATTTTGGAGGAATAGAGATCTCAGGGCAGTTATGTTATATTTATATGTTCTGAGATGTGAGACTATGCGGATAGAAAATATTAAATGAGACGTGGGTGAAATTGATTTCGTGTGCAATCAAACAGAATAAAATATTTTTTTCTGAGGATACTGAGGCCTTGTAGGTCAGATATGATAAATTGAAATAAATCAATTTAATAAGAGAAAGCACACGTGGTGTGTTTAATAAATAATATTGGACAAAGAAAATATTTATTTCAATTGACCTTTAGGTTCAGAAGAGACGTTTACTGTATTAGGCCAATTATGGTTGAAGGTTATCTATTATGATATGACCTAAGTTTTTGAACTAGACATTAGGACAGGTATGAAATTTCAGGTTAACTAAAAACATTTCAATTTTGTTTTTTATTTTTTTTATGCTTTTTTTTTAAATTCATATTTTGTGTTTTGTATTTTGTATTTTATATTTTGTATTTGGTATTTTGTATTTTGTAGTTTGTATTTTGTATTTTGTAGTTTGTAATTTGTACACTGTACTTTGTATTTTGTATTTTGTAGTTTGTAGTTCGTATTTTGTATTTTGTATTTTGTATTTTGTATTTTGTATTTTGTATTTTGTATTTTGTGTTTTGTATTTTGTATTTTGTATTTTATATTTTGTATTTGGTATTTTGTATTTTGTATTTTGTAGTTTGTAATTTGTACACTGTACTTTGTATTTTGTATTTTGTAGTTTGTAGTTTGTAGTTTGTAGTTTGTAGTTTGTAGTTTGTAGTTTGTAGTTTGTAGTTTGTATTTTGTATTTTGTAGTTTGTAGTTTGTAGTTTGTATTTTGTATTTTGTAGTTTGTAGTTTGTAATTTGTACATTGTACTTTGTATTTTGTATTTTGTATTTTGTAGTTTGTAATTTGTACACTGTACTTTGTATTTTGTATTTTGTAGTTTGTAGTTTGTAGTTTGTATTTTGTATTTTGTATTTTGTAGTTTGTAGTTTGTATTTTGTATTTTGTAGTTTGTAATTTGTACATTGTACTTTGTATTTTGTATTTTGTAGTTTGTATTTTGTATTTTGTATTTTGTAGTTTGTAATTTGTACACTGTACTTTGTATTTTGTATTTTGTAGTTTGTAGTTTGTAGTTTGTAGTTTGTATTTTGTATTTTGTAGTTTGTAATTTGTACACTGTACTTTGTATTTTGTATTTTGTAGTTTGTAGTTTGTAGTTTGTAGTTTGTATTTTGTATTTTGTAGTTTGTAGTTTGTAGTTTGTATTTTGTATTTTGTAGTTTGTAGTTTGTAATTTGTACATTGTACTTTGTATTTTGTAGTTTGTAATTTGTACACTGTACTTTGTATTTTGTAGTTTGTAGTTTGTATTTTGTATTTTGTATTTTGTGTTTTGTGTTTTGTGTTTTGTATTTTGTATTTTGTATTTTGTATTTTGTATTTTGTATTTGGTATTTTGTATTTTGTAGTTTGTAGTTTGTATTTTGTATTTTGTAGTTTGTAGTTTGTAGTTTGTAGTTTGTATTTTGTATTTTGTAGTTTGTAGTTTGTAGTTTGTATTTTGTATTTTGTAGTTTGTAGTTTGTAATTTGTACATTGTACTTTGTATTTTGTATTTTGTATTTTGTAGTTTGTATTTTGTATTTTGTAGTTTGTAATTTGTACACTGTACTTTGTATTTTGTATTTTGTAGTTTGTAGTTTGTATTTTGTATTTTGTAGTTTGTAGTTTGTATTTTGTATTTTGTATTTTGTAGTTTGTAGTTTGTAGTTTGTATTTTGTAGTTTGTATTTTGTATTTTGTATTTTGTGTTTTGTGTTTTGTATTTTGTATTTTGTATTTTGTATTTTGTATTTGGTATTTTGTATTTTGTATTTTGTAGTTTGTAATTTGTACACTGTACTTTGTATTTTGTAGTTTGTAGTTTGTAGTTTGTAGTTTGTAGTTTGTAGTTTGTAGTTTGTATTTTGTATTTTGTAGTTTGTAGTTTGTAGTTTGTATTTTGTATTTTGTAGTTTGTAGTTTGTATTTTAATATTTTAATATATATTTTAATTTTTTTGTTTTATATGTTTTATTTTTTTACTTTTTATTTGTTATTTTTATTTTTGCTTTTCAATTAATTATTATATTTTTTTAAAGCTTACAGCCAGTCAGAAACAAAAAACTACTAACAAATGTTACTGAGTATACATTTGGTTATTTCTTTCATTAAAAAAAAAGTATTTTCCAAATCCTTTTAACTTCCATGTCATCCGAAAAAAACAACACCAAGCGACCCAATTTTCTACGTTGACATCTGTGAATGAAAGCATTTACCATGAAAACAAAAACCCGAATCGAAGACAAATGAACCTCATATGTCAACTGTCATCAACATGATTTTACCTTTATTCTTATTTCCATTGTTGTTGCTTCCCGCAATTGCTTTAAAAGTATCATTCGAATTCATGCATAAATTCGCTTTAAATTTTTGAATAAAATGAACTTCAGTCAAATACAATTGAAAAACCCCATGAATTTCCACAAAAAAGTGGAGTTGTGTTGTGATTCCAAAATAAAAAAAAAAACAAAAAAAAAAAAACAAAAACAGTTGGCAAATGTCAATCATCAAAAATAAGGGCGGAAAAAGATATAAATAAAATAAGTATTATCAATTTTAATATACTGAGGATTATATTAAAATTGCTCGAAATATTTTTATCCTTTTACAAAAAACTGTTACTAAAAATAGAAATAAATTCTATCGAAATTTAACTCGTAGATTTTGGTGTACAAACAAATACATTTTACCTACAATTTTGCAATTTACACAACTGTTTCTGTATTAAAAAAAAAAAAAAAAAAAACTTATTACAACACAAAATTACATTTTGAGGAAAATATTTTTAGTTTTGTTGGCTTTGAGCCAAATTATTATTAATAAACAATAATAACACAAATGTTAATTTAAATATTTTCAAAAAAGCAGGCGAGCGTATGTATGATTTTCAGTTTACTCGTAAATAATGATGAGATGAGTTTTATGTATTTTTAAATGTTTTATCTGCAAACCAAATTTATTATTTGGCATCGAAATAAAATTAATTAAATTCTAGGAAATAAATAATTCATTGAGTTTTGATTTCAATTAATTTTTTTTTTTCGAGCTATAACAGTTGGTTTATTTGATTTTATTTGAGTATTTGATGATTTTTCTCGAATTGTATATAGTACACTATGGCGTATGAGTAATATTTGTTCGAATCTTAAATTTATGTATAAATCGAACTCAGTTTAGTACTGTATTTATTTATTTATAAATTCCTTCCAATCACATACAAGGGCTTTATTCACAGGTAATTTGTTAAAAAAAAATACAATTGTTCATAATCTTAATTGATTTGTTAAATATCACCAATAGAGATGTTATTTAATCAGTAAATTAGCTAACGAATTATAAACCATTTAAAACAAATGATAGTTGTGTTATTTAATATGTAAGTATTACTTAAATTGTTAATTATGAGTTCGAAAAAAAAAAAACAACTTGATATAACAACTAATACTCATTACGAGGAAAGAGAATGCAAACAATGTGGGTTCCACAAAGTCTGGGTTTTTTTGTCTGCCTGATCAATTTATTTGAAACATGAAATCAAATGTTTTTTTTTTTTGTCAATTCTCCTATCTCATGAAGCTTATACATATTGATAATATCGGTTTTTGGAAACACCAACAAAGTTAATTAACTAATCGTATAAAAACTGGGCTTAAATGAAAACATTTGGAAAATATAATTTGGAAATAAAAGACTTCTAACAAAAATTTTTAAGCACAAACTTTCAAAAAATTAAAATTATTTAAAATGATGGCTTACCTTTTCTTTACTTTTGCCAATTTATAAATTCGGAAAGTTTTTTTTAAGTACACCTGTAATAAAAAAAAAAATAAATTAAATTTAGCACAAAATCAATAAATTTGTTGACTAAAAAAAATTGATATGAAATTGTAAAAATGTTCAAATTTTTATGAATAAAATGCATGGTTACATCCATAAACTGAACTGAAAAAAAAAAAAAAAAAAAGTTTAAAAGGGGGAATTAAAAAGTTCATTAATCTGCTAGAAAATTTTACAGTTACATGGTTTATGTGACACTTGATTCAATGTTCCATCCCACTAATAAAAATAAAAGAAAACAACATTGCTCAGGTTCACTGATTTTATTGAAGGTCGAAACAATGGTCAACATCGTTCAATGGAGCAAACCAAAAATTAAAAAAAAAAAAAAAATGGAAAACGATGACATTAACTTCATCATCATCAGTCTTCAAGTCTCCATCCATACCAAACTCTGTCACTCGTTATGGATGAAAAAGTAACTGGTCACGATTGTTTATAATTTTCCATTTCACGAATTCAAACTTTCCGCTTATTGACCTCGAAATGAGTATTCAACAACACCCACAAGTCACAATGATTTTCTTACAACAACAACAAAAAAATATACTTAAGAAAAAACACAATAGAAGTGAAACTTTTTAAGCCATTTTAATTTTAAACTGTAGACATATTTTGAAAAGAAAAAACCGTGAAATGAAAGCGCACAAAAGGAAGAGATTTTAAAATTCTGCTAAAAAAAAAAATGTAATAGGGGATAAAATCAAATGTGGTATAGTAAGCTAAACGAAAAGTTTCCAAAGTTTCTTTGAATAATCAAAAACTACTACAATATTGCTGAAAGTTCTAAATTAAAAGCTTCAACTTCTCAAAAATATATTTAATTACAAAAATTTATTGGATTATTTATTTTAGTTTACGAGAAAACTACACAAACAAAAAATTATTATTAATAACGATGTCCCTCAGGGCACCCCTTTGTCTCCTATACTTTTTTTACTTTTTTAGTATTTATTATTATAAATCTACTCTTGGAGACATCTTATGCATTACATTGTTTGTGGTCCAAGTCGAAAATAAAATAGTTATTGAAAAGGAAGACAAAAGGGTATCGCTTCAATAAATACCTACCAGTTAACCTCCTACTAAGTAGGTACAGAATTTTGCTCGCTACTTTACCTAAATTTAATTTCCTCTTCCAGTGTGTTTTTATTTTTTAAATTTTAAAACAACCAAGAAAAGGTAAATTCTATACAATTTAATAGAGGTTTTATACATAAATCCACATAAATTATAGAAAGCTTATAGAAGTAAAAAATATATTTAATCGACTAGCTGCGCTTGATAAACTTTGTTTGATTTTTATTTCATTTTTTTTTTTTTTATTCATAGCAGTGAAATAAAAATACTCCTATAAGCATTCTATAAGTACTTCTTTAGCATTTTTATACTCTATTATTTTGACTAAAACTATTACAGAGAATGCTAAGAGATTAATTTATATCAGCATTCACTCCAACGACTCTAGAGAAGCTTTATAGGAGTGTTATAGGAACAAATAAATATATAATTCTTGAATTAAAAGTGTTTATGTCAGATAAACTTTACCGCATTATTTTCAATTAAAACCAATCTTTAAATAATTTAATAATTCAAAAACTAAAAAAGCATTTTATCAAAATATTTTCCATCTCAAAAACATCAATTTATCAAAACAATCATGATAATATTTCAATTACAATTTATTACTATTCCAAGAGAAACCATTTTTGAAAAAAAAAATGCTTATTTTTCACTTGAAAGCCATTATTCAAAACACCTCTCTACTTGCCAAAAAACTTACTACCACTTCATATGTCATCAAAGCAATTTCAATTAAAATTCAGTAAACGTGTCGTTTGTCTTTCTGGAACATTTTTCCACATTTACTCAACTTTTTCTCCCTATTTGTCTATTCTATCCAAAAAGCCTATTTATATTGTTGCGGTAAATTTTACCACAACAAGTTTTACCTTCCCATTCCATTCCCTTTTAAATATTTTCTTGAATCCCATTCTTTTGCTGCTCCAAAATGCTCGAAGAGATTATTAAAGACCTGGTCCATCAGCCAGAAGCTTGTTCTTTGAGTATCTTGGAAAAGCAAACAAAACAGGTTTACATTACAACATATAGTGTGACGTGTGATTGATGGTTCACACAGACTATAAAGTCAGTATTGGACGGGCGGTCCATACAATAATTATTTGGAGATGTATAACTATTTGGACGGGCGGTCCAAATAATAACTATTTGAAGATACATTAGATATGTTTGTGAGAGATGACTCACTCAGGAGATAAAGGCATGAAGTATTTACCCATGTCCAACGTAAATGTGAATTATAATTCACCAACGTAAATTTAGTATGGCCGAGTGCCCACCATAAGTGCCTTGCATAAAAGTAAAACCACTTTGCGATGTGTTTCCCTTCCCCTAATTGTCTGCGCGAAGGTCTAGGGTTTTAGTTTAATTAACTTTCGCGTTTGAATCCTTTCTCGCGGTTTAATTTGAAAATGTAAATGGTCGTGACTCCGTCTAGAAGAAATATTTTCCTCCAATTTATTAGTTCTGGGCCGGTTTGGGCTGGGGACTTTGCGTGATTTGTAAATAGTTTTTCGTTTAATTCTTTTTAAATGGAATTGGCGGAAGCGGGCTGAATGCGTCCACTGAGCCACTGTTGGTGAGAATATCACCAACGCATGAGATCGCATGCGATGGTTTTTCGACATCGGAGCAGGCCGCTAGCCAATAGGCAGGGTACTGTTGTTAGACCGAGACAGAAAACCTCCTTGCACAAAGATCGGAAGAGGATGACCATATGGTCGTGGCGGCATGTTCGTTTTGGCCCGCCATTATGACTTCACTTCTTGGAAGACCTTTAAGTGATTGAGTTGTGAAAAGTTTAAGCCAAAAACTATTGTCGATTTTTTTTGCGATTTAATTTGGAGAGAGATAATTTTTTGAGATTGTGAAAATATAAGTCCAGTTGGGGACGAATATTTTCAAGTAAATTTTGGAGGAAAATTTTTATTCGGAGGAGGTCCGAAGATACCATTCGAGGGAGGAAAAATTGTTTGGGACATAGACTTATACCAGGACAAAGGATTCAAGTTTTTTTTTGAAGCTAAGTATTTGGTTTTATTTGTGAAAATATTAGTTGGTTAAATTTCGTCTTTTGAGTGGCCCTAAAGTGGGAATAATTTGTTGACCGATTAGGCCTTCGTTCCGTTTTGTTTTATCCCGATATTTTGCGGGACTCGCGACCGTTGTAACTTACAGTTGTCTTTCGGGATCTTTCCCAAAGTGGTTTTCCTTTGTGTCTTTTTGGCACAAAGAAATTGTTAATTTTTGTTTTTGCTTTTGGTTTTCTTTTGCTTTTTTACATATTTACATTTTGAATTTCATTCGTCGTTTCAAATAAATTATTATTGTACCATTTCTTGTTTTCGAAAAGATACTGGGTTTTTGTCCAGGACTACCAAGGTTTCCCAGTCTTTAAAAATAAAATTTCTTAAATTCCAATTAGGAAATAAATTCATTTCTTTTATTTTCAATTTTTGAAGATTAATTTTCAGCTTAGGTCTGGTTTTGGTAAACTTCCATTTAAAAAGTTTCCTGGCGCCCACCCTAGTAAGTAGAAGTAACACCCTGTGTTTACTTTTATTTAATTTCAATTTAGATAATTTTTTTCTATTGTTGTGTATTTTTTTTTATTGTTGTTTGATACATTTTATTAATCGGACGGATTAATAAAGTGTATCAAAAAGTCTGAACCCACCCCATCACACTGAGCTACGGGATACAGCATAATTTTGTTGTATGTTTGCAAGTTTTTATTTCATCGAACGCGCTCATTGTTTGACAGTTGTCATTTGCATCATTAAATTAATTTCGTTAAAGTCGCGCTTTAGTTTCTTTCTTTTGTAAAATAATAATTAATCAAATTCGCGTTTCATTTTGTTTTATTAAAGTTCAATAATTAATTAATAATATTAACGTAAAAGATCGGTGAAATAAAATTGCAACAATTGGCGGCCACAACGTGGGGCCCATTTGAGAAATTGTTGAGAAGAAAAAAAAAAATACATAATTATCTACCTACCTAACCTAACCTGTGCAGTGTGCATATTTTTGGAGTTCTCTAATTGAGATTGAAAGTGTTTGTTTTGGTGTCATTTTCTTTTCTTTTAATTATTCTTCTTATTGTTTAAATTGGAAACTAAAAGTGTTTTATTCCCTAGGTACAATTTGATTCATTTTTAATTGAGTGATCGCAGCAGGGCGAAGTTGCAGTGTTAAAAACAACAACAACATCAACCCCATTTTGTTTGGATTTGTTCGAGTTTTTTTTGTTTGGTGGACAAGTGAAGTGAGGAAGTACATTGTAAGGTTTTTATTTTTTTCATATATTGTTTCAAATCGTATTCATTTCATAATTAGTTAGTATATACCTACATAAATAACATTTCATTTATTTTGTTGTTGTTCAATGGTAAACGAATTCATTTCATTGCACCAACGAACCAACATACATACATACATACATATATACATTACATATTATTTTTTTTTCTATTAAATTCTTAGTCGTAAACAACTAGAATAGTGTTATTAGACCGTGGGGATTTTTTGTGGGAAATTTTTTTGTGAAATTTTTTTTTACTTGATTTTTTTTTAGTGAATATTTTTTTTAGCTTTTTGGGGAAATTTAGTACTTGGCTATAATTAATTTTGGATAGTTTTATGAAAACTTTTTTTGGATGAAAAAAAAACAATTTCAAAGCACAGTCGGTGTTATTGAGAAATAATTTTTGGAAAAATTTTAAATTTAATAGTTTCAGCTTGGAAACTTATAGTTGGGTGGAAAATATTTTGTTTTAAAAATTTTGGATTTATTTTAGGGTTGCCAACGTGCAATAATTTAGTTTAGTAATTTTTGAAAAAATTTAAATTGAAAAGTTTCAGCTTGGAAACTTATAGTTGCGTGAAAAACATTTTATTTGAAAATTTTTGGATTTATTTTAGGGTTGCCAACGTGCAATTATTTAGTAATTTAATTTTTTTTGCATATTAAAAAAAAAAAAAGTACTTATTTTTCTTTTTAAATATTTTTATACTGTAGGATAGTTAATCATTGTAGATAAAATTTGGTGGTAAAGGGTTGCCAACGTGCAAATTTAATTTTTTTTATTCTTTTTAAATAAAAATAAAAATAATTTTAAAACTTTTTTTAACATCTACAAGAATTTAATTAGTTTCATTGAAGATAAATATTTCGAATTTTTTTTTAGAGTTGCCAAGGTGCAAGTTAATATATATTTTTATTGTTTTATTTTTTTAATAATTTGATTTCAAAATAAATTTATTTCTCCACTACAGGAGTTTATAAATTGTATTTGAGATAAAATTTGTCTGTTTCGTGCAGAGTTGCCAAAGTGCAAATATTTTTTTTATTCATTTTAATATTTTCTTTTATATTTTTTTATTTTATTTTATAATTTAAACAATTCAAATTAAAGTTCTATTTTATTTAATTCGCTTCGGTACTTAAAGTTTTAAGATAAAGTTAAATTTTTGTTCAATTTATTTATTTTCATTTTTTTTTTTCGTTTAAAGTAAATTTATTTTGTTGGTTAAAAATGGATGTTAGTCAGATAAATCGATTATCGCAGGAAGAAATTTCCTACGAAATTGAATGTCGAGGGTTAACTTTAGGGAACGTTGAGGAGATGCGCAAATCGTTAAGAGCTGCCATCAAATTGGAACGTAGGAATTCGTATGTGCCTCCCGCTTACCCGTTCACATTTGAACAGGATCAAATGGCGGTCGAGAAGAAATTATTAGAAATAGGAAAATTGTTATTAAATCCACCAAAGTCAGAAACTTCGGCGGAATATTTGAAAATTATTACCAAAGTTGAGTGGGGATTACGTAGAATGGATCGATCAGTACCAGAAAATGAAGAACAGGATACAATCAAACAAGAATTGAAGAATAAGTTGGTCATGGCTATGGCAGCTTTAGAAGATGATGGGGATGATAGGGAAAATATTGATAGGGAAAATTCCGATAGGGAAAATAAGGATAATAAGGGAACAAGGGAACAGAATCAAGCAACGAAAGAGGTTGAAAACCAGCGTTCAGCTGAATCCTCGGAAACCGGTTCGATTAGTACTTCTGGCAGTACATCGACAACAGTAGGAGTGCCAGATGTTAGGTTAGAAACAAATCGCGATAGGGACAGTAGGGTCAATCCAGTTATAGAACGGGTTGTACTCCAATCTGAAAAATTTTTAAATATAGCTAAGTGGGACGTGAAGTTCACTGGAGAGCGTTGTGGTGCTTCAGTGAACGCGTTCCTTGAGAGGGTCGATGAAATTCGAAAAGCTAGGGGAGTTTCAGAAACTCAACTTTTTAGGGCAGCAGTAGAACTTTTCGTAGGGAAAGCTTTAATCTGGTTTAGGGCAGTTAGGATCTCGATTAATTCGTGGCAGGAACTCGTGAAAGAGTTGAAACTCGAGTTCTTACCACCGAATTATGACGATCAACTTTTAGAAGAAATTAGGTGTCGTACACAAGGCAACGATGAATCCATCGGGGTCTATGTTGCTACAATGCAAAATTTGTTTGGTAGGTTAACTGAACCCATTTCGGAAAGTAGGAAGTTGTTGATGATCCAACGGAATTTGACACCCTTTTATCAAACACAGCTTGGTTTGGCTAAACCAACTTGTGTATCTGATTTAGTAGCATTAGGTAGGAATTTAGAGGCTGTTAGGGCAAATGTAGAAGCTTATGTTCCACCACCCAATGTTCGGAATAGTAAGAATTTGCTTGAGCCAGATCTGGCTTATATTGGATTAGGTGTTGAAAATCCCAGAGTTTCGGTTGTTGCGGAGAACAACGGAAATGTTCGTCAGGCCCCATCTTCAAATCAATCAAGGTCGTCGTCGATTAGGTGTTTCAATTGCAATGGATCAGGCCATTTTGCAAATAGGTGTTCCGCTCCTAGGCGTTGTTTCGGATGTGGGGAATTGGGGGTGAGTAGACAAAATTGTAGACGCTGTTCGGGAAATGGGCAACGGGCTCTTGCGCCAGCAGGGCGGGAAGCTCGGAGACGTTGAGGGTTTTACCTGCTGGAAACCAGCTGGGGGAGAAAGTTTATTTAAGTTTTACTCTGGAGGCAAACGGTAGGGACAATAGACCACACTTAGGAATTAGTATTTATGGTTCTAAATTTTTAGGTTTATTAGATTCAGGAGCTTCTAGGACCATAATAGGTAGGGATGCTTGGAAAATAATAGAAAATTTAGGGCTTTCATTGAAAAAAGACACTGTTCACTCTGTGAGTTTGGCAGATGGGACAGGTGTCGAAGTTTTGGGAACTCTCTCTCTTCCAATTATAGTAGAGGATAGGGCAATTCTGATTGACTGTTTGGTCATTCCATCTATACCACATACGGTGATTTTGGGTGCAGATTTTTGGGCGCTATCGGGTATTGTTCCGGATTTAAGATCACGCGTATGGAACTTTTCGGAACCGGAAAGCTCGGTTTCGATTTGTTCCATTACAGATAGATCAGATTTGGGTGATAGGGAATTAAAAACTTTAGAAACGTGGATCGAGGATTCTTTTAAGAAAATGCCTGAGGGTTTAGGGTGCACAACTTTGGTTGAACACAAAATTAGGACGTCGGCGGAGCCGATAAAACAAAGATATTATCCGGTTTCTCCGGCGATGCAGGGACATATTGATAGGGAACTTAACGAAATGTTAGAGTTGGGGGTTATCGAAAAATCGACCAGTGCGTGGTCATCTCCAATACTTTTAGTTAAAAAGAAGGATGGTTCCTACAGGTTCTGTGTGGACTATAGGAAGTTAAATAAAAACACTGATAGGGATGCTTATCCACTTCCATACATAAATTCAATTTTAGATAGGCTTCGGGGTGCTAGGTTTTTGTCTTCGCTAGATATAAAGTCAGCATATTGGCAGATTCCTATGGAGGAGAAATCTAAGCCTTTTACTGCCTTTACGGTTCCTGGGAGGGGTTTATTTCAATTTAAAAGAATGCCTTTTGGTCTTCACAATTCGCCAGCGACTTGGCAGAGATTTATCGACACAGTTTTGGGTGCCGATCTTGAGCCGTATGTTTTCGTCTATTTAGACGATATCATTATCATTTCCGAAAGTTTCGAAAAACATCTAGAAATTTTAGAAGAGGTGATGAAAAGGTTGATTGAAGCGGGATTAAAAGTTAGTAGGGAAAAGTGCAACTTTTGCATGCCATCATTAAAATTTTTAGGGTATATAGTGGATCGAAATGGTTTACATGTAGATCCAGAGAAAGTGGAAAGTATGGTTAGGATTCCAGCACCGAGAAATGTTAAAGAAGTTAGAAGTTTTATAGGGACAGTTTCGTGGTACCGACGATTTGTACCAAATTTTGCGGAACTGCTTAGGCCACTATCTGATCTTACTAAAAAGAATAGGAAATTTACTTGGACACAAGAATGTGAGGATAGTTTTAGGAAGGCAAAAGAGTGTTTGGTGACAGCACCAATACTTACGTGCCCAGATTTTACACGACCTTTCGTCGTACAAACAGACGCGTCAGATTATGGTATCGGTGCAGTTCTTTCACAGAATTTTGAGGAAGGGGAAAAGGTTGTCTGTTACCTTAGTAGGTCTTTAAATAGGAACGAGAGAAATTATAGTACCACAGAGAAAGAATGCTTGGCTGTACTTTGGGCTATTGAGAAGTTGCGACCGTATCTCGAAGGTGTTCGATTTACAGTCGTAACGGATCACTATTCCTTGGTATGGTTAAGTAATCTTAAAGATCCACAGGGGAGGTTAGCCCGTTGGGCAATTAGACTTCAACAGTTCGACTTCGAAATCATTCATCGCAAGGGCAAAGAGCATGTAGTACCGGATATGCTTTCTCGAGGAGTGCCGCAGTTGGGTGGTATCTCAGAAGGGGATGTAGATCCTTGGGTGAACAAAATGATTGCTGCAGTCAATTCAAATCCACTTAGGTATCCAGCTTGGAGGGTTGAACAGGGACAGTTGTTCAAATTGGTAAAGGCTAATCATGTAGTTGTACATGAAAACAATCAAGAATGGAAGAGAGTGATAGGTAGGAACCAAAGGTTAGGGATTTTACAAGAATTTCATGATGGTCCATTAGCAGGACACATGGGTGTTAGGAAAACTTTTGCCAGGGTTGCGGCGAAGTTTTATTGGCCAAAAATGAGGGCTGATATTACCAAGTATGTTAGAAGTTGTAAAGTTTGCCAACAGGTAAAGCCGGTGAATGAAAAACCAGCTGGGTTGATGAGTGAGAGGGTTGGGATAAAGTCACCGTGGGAAATGATTTGCATCGATTTGGTAGGTCCACTTCCAAAGTCGAGTAGGGGTTTCACTTACATTTTGACGGTAGTGGATTACTTCACAAAGTTTCCACTATTGTTCGCGTTGAGGTCGGCGACTGCTAAAGCAATTTGTAGGGAGTTAGAAGATAATGTGTTCCTGTTATTTGGCATACCAAAGGTGATCGTGAGTGACAACGGTCCCCAGTTCCGATCCAAGGAACTGGCAGCGCTTTGCCAGGCGTACGCGTCACAAATCAACTTTACTGCTCATTATCATCCGCAGGCGAATCCTGCGGAACGGATAAATCAAATTTTGAAGACGACGCTGAGGGCGTACGTCGCAGAAAACCACAGAGTGTGGGATCTACAACTTGCTAAAGTGGCGTGTGCTATTCGCACGTCACAACATGAGGTTTTGGGTGTTTCACCCTATTATGCGAATTTTGGGAGGGATATGGTAACCTCGGGGAGAGAAGTGCCATTTGTTGGAGACAGTTCTGGGAACGCTCAGGATCCGGAGGGGATCAGAGAACGTTTCCGAGAACTCAGAATTGATATTGGGAAAAAATTACAGGCAGCCTCGAAAAGAGCTGCAGAAGCCTATAATCTTCGACGGCGTGATGTTCAATATCACCCCGGCGAAATTGTTTGGCGACGAAACTTTACTTTGTCGGATGCCGCGAATTATTATGCAGCCAAATTAGCACCGAAGTTTGTCGGTCCGTTTGAGATTAAGAAGCGTGTGTCACCTTGGACATATGTCTTACAAGATAGTAATGGTAAAGAGCGCGGAACTTGGCACGTTAAGGATTTAAAACCGTTTACCGATGCATCCGTTAATAATTAATTTCATTAGTAACGTAGTTTTTGTAGTTTATTTTTTTTAGTTTTTTTTTATTATCATTTTCATATATTTTATTTATTTTTATAATTCACATTATCTTTTGATTTTAAGCTTATTTATTTTTGATTTTATATTTTTAATTTTTGATTTTATATTTTTAAATTTTTGATTTTATAGTTTTAAACTTTTGATTTTTGATTTTTTTTTCTGATGGAAAATCCTTTTTCATCCTGGGTACATCTTTGAAAATGTGTTACAGTTCTTCGAAATGTAATCACATTTTCGAGGAGGTAAGGGTGGGATTTGTTGCGGTAAATTTTACCACAACAAGTTTTACCTTCCCATTCCATTCCCTTTTAAATATTTTCTTGAATCCCATTCTTTTGCTGCTCCAAAATGCTCGAAGAGATTATTAAAGACCTGGTCCATCAGCCAGAAGCTTGTTCTTTGAGTATCTTGGAAAAGCAAACAAAACAGGTTTACATTACAACATATAGTGTGACGTGTGATTGATGGTTCACACAGACTATAAAGTCAGTATTGGACGGGCGGTCCATACAATAATTATTTGGAGATGTATAACTATTTGGACGGGCGGTCCAAATAATAACTATTTGAAGATACATTAGATATGTTTGTGAGAGATGACTCACTCAGGAGATAAAGGCATGAAGTATTTACCCATGTCCAACGTAAATGTGAATTATAATTCACCAACGTAAATTTAGTATGGCCGAGTGCCCACCATAAGTGCCTTGCATAAAAGTAAAACCACTTTGCGATGTGTTTCCCTTCCCCTAATTGTCTGCGCGAAGGTCTAGGGTTTTAGTTTAATTAACTTTCGCGTTTGAATCCTTTCTCGCGGTTTAATTTGAAAATGTAAATGGTCGTGACTCCGTCTAGAAGAAATATTTTCCTCCAATTTATTAGTTCTGGGCCGGTTTGGGCTGGGGACTTTGCGTGATTTGTAAATAGTTTTTCGTTTAATTCTTTTTAAATGGAATTGGCGGAAGCGGGCTGAATGCGTCCACTGAGCCACTGTTGGTGAGAATATCACCAACGCATGAGATCGCATGCGATGGTTTTTCGACATCGGAGCAGGCCGCTAGCCAATAGGCAGGGTACTGTTGTTAGACCGAGACAGAAAACCTCCTTGCACAAAGATCGGAAGAGGATGACCATATGGTCGTGGCGGCATGTTCGTTTTGGCCCGCCATTATGACTTCACTTCTTGGAAGACCTTTAAGTGATTGAGTTGTGAAAAGTTTAAGCCAAAAACTATTGTCGATTTTTTTTGCGATTTAATTTGGAGAGAGATAATTTTTTGAGATTGTGAAAATATAAGTCCAGTTGGGGACGAATATTTTCAAGTAAATTTTGGAGGAAAATTTTTATTCGGAGGAGGTCCGAAGATACCATTCGAGGGAGGAAAAATTGTTTGGGACATAGACTTATACCAGGACAAAGGATTCAAGTTTTTTTTTGAAGCTAAGTATTTGGTTTTATTTGTGAAAATATTAGTTGGTTAAATTTCGTCTTTTGAGTGGCCCTAAAGTGGGAATAATTTGTTGACCGATTAGGCCTTCGTTCCGTTTTGTTTTATCCCGATATTTTGCGGGACTCGCGACCGTTGTAACTTACAGTTGTCTTTCGGGATCTTTCCCAAAGTGGTTTTCCTTTGTGTCTTTTTGGCACAAAGAAATTGTTAATTTTTGTTTTTGCTTTTGGTTTTCTTTTGCTTTTTTACATATTTACATTTTGAATTTCATTCGTCGTTTCAAATAAATTATTATTGTACCATTTCTTGTTTTCGAAAAGATACTGGGTTTTTGTCCAGGACTACCAAGGTTTCCCAGTCTTTAAAAATAAAATTTCTTAAATTCCAATTAGGAAATAAATTCATTTCTTTTATTTTCAATTTTTGAAGATTAATTTTCAGCTTAGGTCTGGTTTTGGTAAACTTCCATTTAAAAAGTTTCCTGGCGCCCACCCTAGTAAGTAGAAGTAACACCCTGTGTTTACTTTTATTTAATTTCAATTTAGATAATTTTTTTCTATTGTTGTGTATTTTTTTTATTGTTGTTTGATACATTTTATTAATCGGACGGATTAATAAAGTGTATCAAAAAGTCTGAACCCACCCCATCACACTGAGCTACGGGATACAGCATAATTTTGTTGTATGTTTGCAAGTTTTTATTTCATCGAACGCGCTCATTGTTTGACAGTTGTCATTTGCATCATTAAATTAATTTCGTTAAAGTCGCGCTTTAGTTTCTTTCTTTTGTAAAATAATAATTAATCAAATTCGCGTTTCATTTTGTTTTATTAAAGTTCAATAATTAATTAATAATATTAACGTAAAAGATCGGTGAAATAAAATTGCAACAATATAACTCATTCCCATACATCCATATATTCCACATTTATACCTACGATATAGTGCTCGAATTAGCACTCTTGGCTGTCCAAAATGCAACCTGATTGTGTCAACTTCATTTCCAACTTCACTATTCACTCTGCTACTGCTATTGCTGCCTTGCCTTGTGCCTTGTATGCCATCCTGAATTATTAACATCTTCCCAAACAACCTAGTTTCCTTCCTCCCTTATGGAATACAAAACAAGAAAAAAAAAAAAAAAATAAGTCCTAAAAAAAATAAGACCTACAAAAAAGTTTCAACAGTACCCCCTATTCCCCTCCCTATTTGCCCCCTATTTTGATGATGTAAAGTAAAGTGCTAGTTGATCCAAACTATGAAAATAGGGAATGGAAGAGAGAGAAAAACAACTTCAGGGATAGAGTACAAAAAAATAAAAAAAAAAAAAAAAAAACACGAACGAAAACTTATCCCTTATCGAAGTGACCTATATTTGAAGAGCCCAGCGCCGACTCTGCGCTGCTGCCGCGTTGTGCCCCGTTTCGTGTGTTCACTTTGCGTCGTCCTGGAAAATAGTGTACTTCAATAGCATTAGCGCCTGTGTTCTATATAATGTAGGTACACGTAAATTTTTAAAGTCTCGTGTTCCCTAAATCATGTAGACCTATTCCCGTATAACTCTACTATTTGTATGCCTAGTTCGTTAACCTAACCAAATCCAAAGACCTGCTTTGGAGCTTTATGCCGATTGAATTTGTGTAGTTTTAAAGATTTTTTTTTTCCTATTTTTTCTGTTTGTCCAGAGCCTCACTTGGTAAATCCATTTTTTTTTTTTTTTGTAAAAATAGGAAAAAAATTAAAGGACTATGTCCCAACGACACGTTGTCTGTACCTCCCTGATTTTTTTTTTGTCTTTTTTTTTGTACATATATTGGTCACCAGCCAAGGAACCTCTAGCCCTAGAGCTAAATTGTGAATGAGCGACATAGGTACACACCATTTTCGTTTTGTTGTATGATGGTCATTCCAATTGCAGTTCCTAGTACACTGCAGCAGGATAGTTGTAACATACAATGACACAAAAGAAGCTTTAGCAAAAATCCTAAGGGGGGGCGGGAGTTGTGTAAAGTCAGAACATTTGTCCGGGGTTTGGACATGCCAACGAACAATGGACAAAACCATAAACGAATTTACCAGTTAGAACAAAAGAAGAGCTTCACACAGCTCGCTCAAAAGGAGTAGAAAATGATAAAATACTAGGATTTATATTTTAGAGATGCTGGAAGCAGAGATGGTTATGCAATCAAAAAAGGGGCGAGAGAAAGATTCCAAATTACTCTGCAAAATAGGTATAACTTGAAAGTCCTGTTGGATAATATCTATGGAATATGGGTTACGAATGAAATTCATGATGATGTGAGTGTTTGTGTGTGTGGACTTGTGTCTTTTTCTTTGGACAGCATAGATTTTTTTTGGTTTACAGTTGAATAGATTTTGAGTTTAGGATTTTGTGTTTTTTTTTTTTTTTTGAAAAATTACTCTTAGAAAAGTATTATACGGATGTAGTTAATTTTAAAACTTTTATGAGTTGTTTTGAATTTATTCTAGTACAATATCAGTTGCTAATGTAAATACAATAACAATTACAGTGGTTGTTGTAAATTCAAATACAATTACAGCCGTAATTGAAATACAATTACAGTCATCATTTTAAATGTATGTACAACTACAGTGGAAGTTCTTAATTTAACTACAATAACAGTTTTTTTTTCGAATACAATTACAGTTGTAGTTGTAAATTCAAATACAATTACAGTCGAAATTGTAAATTCAAATACAATTACAGTCGTAGTTGCAAATTGTAATACAATTACAGTCATATTAGTAAATTCAAATAGAATTACAGTCATTACTTTAAATTCATGTACAACTACAGTCGAAGTTCTAATTTCAAATACAATTACAGTCATATAAGAAAATTCAAATACAATTACAGTAATAATTTAAAATTCAAGTGCAACTACAGTCTAAGTCCTAAATTCAGTTACAATTACAGTCGTATTATTGAATTCGAATACAATAGCAATTGTAGTTATAAATTGAAATACAATTAAAGTCGTAGTTGTAAATTCAAATACAATTACAGTTATATTTATAAAGTCAAATACAATTACAGTCGTAAATGTTAATTCAAATACAATTACAGGCGAAGTACTAAATTCGTTGAAAATTCAAATACAGTCAAAGTTCAACTTTAATTACATTCATATTTTTTAATTTCAAATCTAATTACAGTTGTATTTATAAATTAAAACACAATTACAGTCGAAGTTTTAAATTTTAATACAAAAACAGTTGAAGTTGTAATATCAAATACAATTACACTTATTAAAGTTGAAGTTGTAATTTTAAAATAGAATATTCCAAAAAGATTATCCTGGCACAACTAAAATCTCTCTATTGTATACAAAGTCGTAGTTTTAACTCAAAATATAAAAAACTAAAACAAACAAAACCAAAACAAAATAAAAAAAAGTGATAAGAATGCCCTATATTATGTAAAATTAAAAAAAATTTTATTTTCAAACAAAACAAACAATATTTTATTTTGTTATAAAATTCAACTGCATCTTATCATCAAAAGTCAAAATAAAGGTTAAGCACACGATTGATAAGGTCGTTGTACTACAAATCTGTTTGTGGTTTACATCAATTAAAGTAAATTTAATAAATTCAAAGTTTTAATGAATTGATAAATTTATCTGATTTAGATTTCCTACACATCCCCATCATTTGAAAACCGCAAAAATCAAAAAACCAAAAAACCAGTTAATTGTAATTATCAATTTTGTTCTGCTTTTTATTATAGCTTATAGCCTTCCCTTGTATATTAAAATGATGAGTCTCTTCATTTACTAATTAATTCATTTAAAAATCTAATGGAACATACGTATACATGAAAACTTTGCCACCAGGGGGATTTTAAATGAACTCATAAACTAAAGTTTAAATGACTTTAAAAGTGAATGTGCTTTGAGTATAGTTTAAGAGATAAAGTTGTATATTTTATTCTTTTATTCCATGCCTTCCAAAAAGCCTTAAAATGTTTATATTTGTGTATGACTAATATTTTTGGAAACAAAAAAAATATTCATTCAAAATAAAAATACAAACAAAAACTAACTTACTATTTAAACGAGTTACACTCACTACACACGATGATGCTGCTTTTCTATTTAACATTTTACATTCATATCCACACAACATAAAGCTTCTCATTCTTCTCCATTCATCTTAAAGAACAATGAGAAACTTGTCATAACTAACAACTTGGCAGCAGCCTTTTTTCTGTCCAAGATAAAACAATAAATTTAATTTAAATTATCATAGCAGAGGCAGCTATGAGATACATTTTACAAACAAAAAAGAAAACAGCGTTGCCATCGTAGTTTTTTTTTTTAAGAAAAAAGCAAGATTATCAGAAAAATTTTGATAAGTTTGGTTGAAAAAAAAGATATTAAAAATTTGAGTTGCTCTTTTTAATTAGTCTTTTTTTTTGAAAATGTAATACAAAAATGTAGGTATAGTTATTACAAAAGTGGAAGAATTGATGGCACCAAGAACAAAATAATGAAATATAACAAAAATATGTTAATATTTCTTAATAATTGAGGTTATAGCAAAATTGTTATAAAAGCCACTAACAAAAAAAATAAAATGCACGACTGGGGTCGCACGTACTTGCTCTTATGCTAAAAGTAACTCTTATGTGAAAGCTTTTTATTCAAGAAAATTAGGAAAATTTTAAAATTTGATATTTTTAAGAAATTTCATATTTAAACACCGTTTTAAATTATGTTTTACAAAAAACGAAGTATGCCATTTTATTACTTATATAAACAGGTATTTTTAGAAAAAAAATTTCGAAAATCGTTAGAGCCATTTTTTTAAAAAATAATTTTTTATTTATAAAAAATTTCTAACATTTTTCAAAAAAAAAGTTGGTATGCCAAACCATTATTAATATTAAAATTTTCTAAAATTTTAATATTACCTTTACCTAAACACTTTTGTATAAAAATTTTCGTTGAAATCGGGTTAATCTTGTACGAGATATTCAAAAACCAAAAAATTCGTTCTATGGCGGGTACCGTTAATAACGGTACAAAAAATATTATTTTTATTTCAAAAGTTAGCTCTTATGTGAAATAGTACGCACAAAAATTTTAATCAAAATCGTTAGAGCCGTTTTTGAACAATATTAACTTTTCTATTTCCGTTACATGGCAGGTACCGTTAGTTTTGGTCATAAAAAAAAATTTCAATTTCCCCTCTAGGGAATCACCAAAAACTGCTAACTACCAAGTTTGAAGAAAATCACTTCTCTCGTTTAGGCTGTAGCTTGAGGTATATACCGACAGACAGACAGAATTGCCGGACCCACTTTTTTGGCATTCTCCATCATCGTAATGTCATGTAAAATTGTTATCTCGAATTCGATTTTTTTTTACGAATCCTAAACTTGCCCTATCTTCTTCTTCCTTTTTCTCGGCGCTGTTATGATCTCGATGTCGAGGGGATCATAACTATCCCACGTAACTGCTTCACACTAGTGATCCGCCTGTGGGGTTCGCCGGGTTGACCTCAGAAATCGGCGGCAAGCCTCCCGGTTTTGTATTGTTCCATTTCTAAGGCCAACTGAATGCTGGTGGTTTTGCATTTGCTTGTACCAGGAGTTTTTAGGCCTACCTTTCTTTCTATTTCGTACCCTATAGTACCTACATATATCGCAAGTAAAAAAAATTGAAAAAAGTAGTGGAAATTATAACAACTTTAAAAAGTTTGACGACAAAATTTATCTAAAATAACTATTTTTTCTTAATTCAGAATTTGCATTAAAATTAGTTTGAAAGTTAAAAATGTTTATAAATTTAAATTTAATATAAGAAAAATAAAAAAAAATACAGAAAAAAAAATACAAAACTTAAGTTGCTTAATTTTTTAAAGTTAACAATTTTTTAAAAATTAATAAAAGAAGCAAAAATAAAAAAAATTCAAATGTCCTAGGTACACGGACAAAAAAGGACCACCTAAAAACAAGCGAATTCCGCATGAAATTAAGCGGAGTTTGCCAATATGACTTCCGTCTTAAAATAAGCGGACAAATCTTCTTAATTTCTTAAATGTGCAAATTTTAGGAGAAATGCACCTAATTTAAGAGGAAAATCATCTAATTTTTATTTAGAAACATTTTGATAAAAAAAAGAAAAAAAACTGGCAGACACTGGGGATGGATTCTTCACTGTTGGTTGCTTGACCACCAAGCTATCTCGCTGTTGGAAATAAATATGATAAACTGCAACTAAAACTGAAGCCTGACGATAATTTTAAAAATTTTAGTTTTAGTCGGTATTTTTTAAGATGAAAATTCACACTTAAACGAATTTAAGCGGATTCCACTTATTTTAAGCGGAAATTTTATTGTTTTATCAATCAATTTGTTTTAAGGCGCCCTTTTTTCTCCGTCGTCGTCCATATCACTCATAAAAGTGCTAGAAAAATTACTTTTTTAAGTAAGTAAGTAGTCAATTTTTTTTTAGCCGTATGGCAACACTGTTATATTTGTTCTAAACCAGCCATGTTAGCTATTGTGTCCGAAGTCACACTCCAAATGGCCACTTCACCTCTACGTATTCATATACGACGACGAATGCCACTGCCACATGAAAATGACAACAAACAAAAGTATAGATGATGCGCTTTTCAAGCTTAAACAAAAAAGAAGAAAAATAACAACAAAGTGCAACTGATAAACATGCCAACTTATAAGACTCTGCCCCGCGGCTGCAAATGTAATGAAGAAAATATAATACATGCTCTAATTGTTGCCAATACCTTGTTAGGAAGGAAATTTGCATTTGAGATACATTCTCCTCTCTTCTCTTCCAATCCCACAACATGTTGGGTCAATTAAATTAAAATAAAACGAACAAAAAAAAAACTTTTATATATTTTGTACCGTTACATGCAGAGGATTTGATATTTTTTTTTTTTAAATTAAAAGTCAATAGGTTTGTGTGTATAAAGAAAATAAGGCGTAGACTATAAATATGTAAATTATACACTCAAGCTTTAGGTCTGCAAGCCGTGCGTCGTCGTCGTGTCGTTATCTCGAGACAAAATCTAACGACTCTCTTGAGATTTTTCAAGAAAAAAAAAATTGAGATGTCAGATGAGATGATTATTATGATTGATTGCCTTTGTTAGGACGCAACTGATTTGCATACAAAAAAAAAAAAAATACAAAAAATTCATTGACCAAAAGGTCACAAGACTCTCTGAACCCGACTCAAGATTAAGAAGAAAAATATCAGCATAAATTTTAAGTAAAATCAATTTGTTCCCTGGGAAAATCTCTCCGTCTGTTTATACGAGGGAAACGACTACGACAACAGAGTGCTATAAGTCACTTACATCCTTACAACCATCGCACACATTCACCCACGCACACATTTACACACAAAAAAGAAAATGCTTTAAATATCGATTTGGACTTATTGCACCGGAAGAGATGCACTTAAAAGGTCATATCCAGTCGCATATAGATGCTGCTTCCTGGCGAAAAATATAACTCAAAGCAGGAAGGAGCGTTCTCTTTTGCTAACAAGACGTGTCTCTATATATATTTTTTTTATGAGGATGTGGAAGTATAGAGGATATTTGTAGGTATGTTTGAATGTAAGAAGTCGAAAGTGCACTCATATAGGACTTAAAAAAATCCTTCTGATACTCACTTGTGTTGGAATAAGGGAATTTGTTCTGTCAACGTCTTTTAAAGTAGATGTCCCAGTTATTAGACTTACTGCATTTTTGTTAGGAAATACACTTGGAGAAAATGTGAACTGAACATATTTTAGAGAGGTACTGGTATTGGTACTGGTACTGGTACTGGTACTGGTACTGGTACTGGTACTGGTACTGGTACTGGTACTGGTACTGGTACTGGTACTGGTACTGGTACTGGTACTGGTACTGGTACTGGTACTGGTACTGGTACTGGTACTGGTACTGGTACTGGTACTGGTACTGGTACTGGTACTGGTACTGGTACTGGTACTGGTACTGGTACTGGTACTGGTACTGGTACTGGTACTGGTACTGGTACTGGTACTGGTACTGGTACTGGTACTGGTACTGGTACTGGTACTGGTACTGGTACTGGTACTGGTACTGGTACTGGTACTGGTACTGGTACTGGTACTGGTACTGGTACTGGTACTGGTACTGGTACTGGTACTGGTACTGGTACTGGTACTGGTACTGGTACTGGTACTGGTACTGGTACTGGTACTGGTACTGGTACTGGTACTGGTACTGGTACTGGTACTGGTACTGGTACTGGTACTGGTACTGGTACTGGTACTGGTACTGGTACTGGTACTGGTACTGGTACTGGTACTGGTACTGCCACGCAAATAAACTGGTTTAAAGAGCCTGTCAGTTTGATCACTGCAAAAATAATTCCATTCGAAAATCACATTTTCCATCAATGTATTGATTTTTTTTTTTTTTTTTTGTAACTAACATTTTTTTATGGTTAGCAACAAAGCTTTACTTCATTTTATGTTGAAGAGATTCACTTGTGTGGGAGTATTTTTGTGTAAAAGATAGACAAATGTTATTTCTACTTGTTACCTAACTGATTTAGATTTCTCAGAAAAGGAAAAACACAAAATTAAATAAATTGAAATGCAGTATCAAATTCATCAAATCAAAGTAAGAGAAGAAAACACATTCAACGTCAAAGGATTGAATGGAGAGAGAGAGAGAGAGAAAATAAAAGGTTTCCAAGTGGAAAATTACGATATTTTTAGTTCAGTTTCTCAGAATTGCATTTCAAACCACACAAGCAAATGTTGATTTATCGCACAATTCTCTGAAAAGTTCTATATTTGAGTGAGCAAAAAAAAAAATAGTTTTCCCTTTCCTACCTTGCCAATGTCAAGAACAAAATGGGAATACATGCCGGAACCTTGAAAGTGATATTTATAGATAAATTACACAGGAATTGATAAAGTTTTTGAATTGCGTTACTAAAACTATTTGCTTAGTAGAAGTTTTGTTGTACGGGTGTGGGTCAGTCAGACCTTACAACCCGCACCTACCTTAAACTATTTTTTTTTTTTTACTTTCTTAATATGTCTATAAAAAGTTCATATACGACTTGTTCCATTGGGTTTAAGGATGTATGTTCTTCTAAAGCCCTGCGATATTTTTTAATGCATTAAATCAGATGAAAATGTCAGCTTCTGTAGAAAGAAAAACAAGAAAATTGAATCGAAAGTGTAGGTATTTGTTTTGTGATTTTTCATTTGAAACAGATTTTACTACTCTCTTTGCATTTTTAATGCAAAAACAATTGAGCCTGAAATGTTATTTATTTTACAGTTGTTTTTCTTTGAAATCTTTAAAATAAAAAAGATTCGCCAACTCATTCTTGTTAAAAATGAGTTCAACGAACGAAAATCTACTTGTAAACTTTATATTATTCTTCAATAAAATATGGTACGTACTTTTATGCCTATACCCACTTAAACCAGCTGTTTGCACTGGAGCAGAAAAATCGATATAAAAAATATTTGCGAGACATTTAATTTTGTTTTCTTTTTTTTTTAGGTACAAAGCTGATATAAAAGAATCCAATTATCCTTTGTAAATCATAAAATTCCCACGAAAATGTTCTTCAAACACAAATTAATTCAATTGCATTTACACATGTGTGGTAACTTTCTGAAATTTCACTGATTCGTGTTTATGGAAAGGTTATATACTTGAAATACTCAAAATAAAAATTAGAGATTTTGTTTTCAAAATCAAGATATGGGAAAAAATTAACGTTTTACGTTGTATAAATAAAATTTATTTTTTTACAATATTTCCATTAAATTTATTTTGCACTAGATGCTGTCATGCAAATTATTGTTGATGCCAAAAAATATTAAAGGCCCCACTGTGCGAGGTATCATTATGTTCCTTCATAACTTTTAAGCTACTTAACGTAATTTTACTGATGAGATATCGTTGGAAAACTAATGGTTCTTTGCTGTTTATAAACTATTTAACGTTACATTTTATTGAATATATGGCGCCCTCTGGCGAAAACATCATGAATTAAAAAAGAGTTTTTAGTGTGATTTTATGGTTTATAAATAAGAAATCTGTCCTTTGTAGCGGAAAATTTATCAGTTAAGTCGGCTAAATATTGAGTTTAGGGGCTTAATTTTTTTGTTTCTAAAGAACTAATGAAATTTTACAAGAAAATCATAAGACTGCAAGCTAAAAATTGCCATAACAAGATTGACGCGATTGAAAATCATTTATGAATAAAACTTAAATATGGAAAAGTGATTTTAATAGAAACTTTGACGGGATTCCATGACTTGTTAAGTGTCTTAAATGCTATAAAAGGTCAACAAATGTTAATCATTGAGGTGAAGATACTAGACATGATTTACCAAAAGTTCAAACGGTCTTGAAAACATGAACTTTTACTTCTTTTCTTTTTGAAAAAAAAAAAAAAAAATCCAATGCCAAAAGCGTGGGAAAATATCATTATTATTCCCGTACTCATCAGGTCACACACCCTCAATTTTTTTTTCCTTAAACAACAAAACATAATCATCAAAATCTGTTTAAGGTTTATCTTGATGTTTTATTTGCCATTTGTATAAATAAACGAATAAATTCTTCTTCAACAAAATAAGCAAAAAAAAAAAAAAGATTCATTGGTCCATAAAAATGTCAAACATTTGTCACACAAAAACATTTTTCTGTCATGTTTCGAATAAATAAATTTCTTGTCCTATTAGTCCTATACCAAACTCCTACACACAAACAAACACACACTATTTCGAGAATGAAAGAGAGAGAAAGATCTCAGACAAGCAAATATTTAATCAACTTTATTGCAATGCAACCGTCTGTCTGTGAAAAAGAAGAAAATTCCATTTCTCTTTCTAAAAGTCTGCTATGCTGCTGCTGCTGCTGTGACTGTGCTGATATTTCTGTTGCTGAGATATTTGTCTGCACGTCTGTGTTTGGGTTTTTTATGTTTTGATTTTATTTTTTTTTTTTTGGGGACAATATTATAGAAATGGAATTTCTTTTGTCGTCCTTGTGGTAATGGGAATTATTTAATTTAAATATAAATAAATAATTCAATGAAACAATTAAAGATTTCATTCATGAAATAGCCTATGTCAGATTTTAAGACCAAAATTCTGATACAACACAAAACTATGAAAGTTCATCGCCATTTCGTGTATTCAATAGAAAAGTGAAAGTTTTTTCTGTGTGTGTGACAATTGACACTTTCATATGTGTGCATCTATGTTACGAGATTTGTGAAAACAGCTTTTACAACACTCTTATAATTCCTTAGATGAATTTGAATGTCTGTACGTGACACTTTTAATTTCGGTTTAATGTCTTATTAAATTTAGCAAATATGTATTGCAGTTTTGTTTGCTTTTCAAAATAGAACAACATTTTCAACAAACGCAATATATGGCAATTATTTTAAACGAGAAAGTCTCAAAATAGGTATGAGTTGTCTGTACGTGACAGGAGATTTGTTCTCGTTTTTCATATCTTAATAAATAAAGCAAAGATCTAAATTGTGTGTGCTCGTCAAGTCAAGAGTGATATCTCCGCTAATCTATGGGTAACGGGACAGTCTGAGAAAAAAAAAGGTGCAATTTGTCTGTACGTGACAGGATGATTCATCTGAACGTGGGGATGAAATGTCTCTTAATTGCTTGTCAATCGTTTGGATGACTAAAGTTCCAGTTAAATCTTAGATTTTGAGCTTCCTGCAAAAACATAAATAATTTAAACTCTCGAATCTGATTAAAATATGAACACAGACAAACCAATATATCACAAACAATAATTTATTTGTGGTTTTTCGTTGTCTATTTTTAAATTAAGTGGGTGATGATGATTTAGTACTTAAATTTATTTTTTTCTTTAAATTAAATTTCAACCATAAATGTGTAAATAAAAAATACAAAATCATAACCAATCCATCAACATCAACTAGATAGAGCTAATTATAGCAATCTAGACGACACGTTTCATTAATTTTTGTATTTGAAATAAATTAGCACTTAATTTCTTGATTCTTTATCTATATCCACTCCCTCAAAAACCGGATGCTAATTGACAGAATAAATGAAAAAAAAAGTACAATAACTGAATAAAGAATAGATCAATTTGCAATAAAGTGTTACTTCGTTATGATTGTTTTTGTCTTCCGTTTTTTTTTTTTTTTTTCTATTTTTAAAAATTTATTGAGTTACTGAGTTTTTTATGGAAGTTTCTGGAAATTTATCTGAAAACAAACAAAAAAAATTAGGATAGGCGCTTAAGACAGAAGGAATGCAAAACATTCTTAGAAATATTTTTGGTTAAATGGTGTTTTTTTAGAAAAAAATTTGTATCTTATTTTTTAAACTTGGTGAAAAAGTTTTCATAAAAACTAAGAATCTGAGGAGTTTAAAAAATTATTTTGAGTGTTTTTTTTTTTAGGAAAAGATGAAATTCTGAATAAGTAAAAAAAAAAAAATTGACAAAAAACAAAACCCCAATTAATATTGCTAAAAATGTTTGTTTTCTAACCGAAACCAAGAATCTAGACAGTCTAAAAAAAAATTTATAGGTAAAAGGGTGTTTTTTTTTGGGATATAAATCCGCTATAAGTAAATCAATGATTATGGTATAAATGTTACCCTTACGAACTTTACAAACAATTTTGTCTTTGCCATAGGTATTTACAAATAAAATAGGTCTACATATTTCTTTCATGTGAAAGGGTGTTTTTTTTTTTTTTGTTTGGTGTAGAGAAAATCTGGGTTTATCGCAAAAAACTAAATTTTAATAATGGTACCCTGTTGAAATTCACAAATTATATTATATTTGAGAATGAACGCAAGAATAAAGAGACTTTATAAAATAAAGGGTGTTTTTTTTTTCAAAGAGGAAGTAAATTCTGTAATAAGTCCCAAAAAAGCCAATGATTCGTGTAGAATCTCTAAGAACTTTAGAGGCTTTGGCGGAAAGGGTGTTTTTTTCTCAAGGGAACATAAGTATTTATTACTTAAAATCAGTTTTAAAAATGGTTCCCAATTGAAATCTTGTACATACTAAAGTTACTAAGAGGCTACGGAGGCTTTACAACTTTTTTTGGATGAAATAGTGTTTTTTTTTCGAGAAAGGAACAATATATTTGTTTTCGAAAAACGATGGTTAATAGTGCGCCTTAAGGAATTTAATGAAAAAATCCTATAACCTTTCTATACATTCCCAAAATCAAAATTAAACATTTAACAATGCGAGAGTTCCTCAAGAGTATGAAAGATGTCTGCTAGACGAAAATTTTTTACCGGATTCCTCAGAATTAAATAATTCAAAAAAAAAAAAAAAAAACTCTAAAACTTTGGTCATTGAAACTTGTCAAGTGTCTATCAGAATTTAATGCCTTTGTTCCATTAAAAAAATTAAATATTTTCCCGGATTTAGTATTGCATGATGTCTACCCCACTTTTAAAGCTTAACCAATTTTACTTCCAAAAAAAAATTTTATTCATAAAATATTCCAAACTTTCCCCATTTATATGTTTTACAAGGAACCTTGAAACCTTTTCAAAATTAAAAGGACTGACCACAGAAAATATATAATTTAATATTACATTTTGTTTTACTAAATGTCAAAACATTAAAAAATTTGTTCGAGGTAGATAAATTCCCTTTTTGAATAAATATCTTATTTGCATAAATTCTATATTTTTCACCCAGCAAAAATATACCTACCCAAATAAACAAACAAAGCCACAAAACTGACCACAAGCATTCTCTTTGGATTGCCTTGGATGACAAAAAAAAAAAAAAAAAAAACAATACCATTACAAAAACCTCATGTGCCAGAGGGCGCCACTAAAATAAATCAAATAATAAAAAAAAAAAAAAAAAAAGAAACTTTCTAGGTCAAAGTATAGCGGAATTTCGTTGGACAACAAAATAAAAAAAAAAAAACATCAAACAAAAGAAAAAAAACCTCTAAAATACCTGCATAATGGCTCTTACAATACTAAACTCTCCCACCTAACCGCACCACTTTGAAATCCTAACATTTAAGGTAGGCCCTCTTTAGGGAAAAAATAGAAACAACAACCGGCAACTCTCTAATGTGAAACTGATGATTTGCCCAAAGCAGCTGCTGCTGTGTGCTGGTGTACACAAGGTATTTGAGGTATTAAGTGCCAAAATAACTTGACTCACGCCACCTCCATTTTCGGTCTAAATAAACTCTGCATGATGAGCGGGCCGGGCCAGCCACGTGCGGTCCCCGTTTTCAGGTCCATCTATGACATCAAACAAAACATAATAATTATCATCATCGCATTGTTGTAGCCTTCGAGCCAATTTAGGGAAGGTGTTTTGTGCTGCTACTCCTCATTCCTCAACCTCAACCATCACCTGGAGGCATGACAAGCTCCTTTTTTGGCTAACATCTCCTCACATGAGATCTCTGTGATGCATATGGTTGTTTGTGCCAACATTTTGGGCATTCCCGCAAAGTTTTTCTTTTTTGTTAGGAAATTCGTGAAGTTAGATTCTCTTAGCTTTCCACCACCCCCTCTCGCGGTGAAATACCGCAACAACAAGAGCATTACCCAGTAGCAACGAGAGGAAAGTTCTGTTCGTTTTGGTTAAAAATTATTCTAAATGCCTGCTACATGACCTCTCAAGTTCAAGTCGAAATGCCTACACAGTTTTTTTTTTTTTTCTTCTCCCTTTCTCCCTCCTTTTTCTCTTCTCATCTTTGTGTGTGTGTGCCTGTGTGCCGTTGATTTTTGGTGCAATGAAACTGCAATGCAATTGCAATTTGCTGTCAATTGCCAAAGAGTGACGTTCACCTCGCTTTAGCTGTCATCTGTTCCCTGTCATTTATGCTTGGTGTCTTGTGGTTCGTTTGTCTGTCTTGCTGTCTCTGTTAGTTGGACTTGGACTGTTTTTCATTGAAGAATATTTGCATAATTAAAATGAAAGACGATGGGAATTTGAAAACAGAGACGACAACAACAACAACAACAAAAATGATAGAGATTCACAGATGAGGGTTCACTCTATATATCGCATCTGCAGCTGTTCCCATGAGTTGAGAGAGAATTGGAAATCTGAATTAATCATCAGACGTTTTAAGTTTTTTTTTTGTTTTGTTTTGTTTTTTAGTTCGAAAACAAAAAAAAGTAGGTATCAATTCACAGAGGGAATTCAAGGGAAGGACGGTCGGCGCATTTCATGATGTTCACAAAGCGTTTTGAAGATTAAAGATTTATTTGTGCAGACACTTAGTCTGTGTTTATTATTTATTTTGGTTCTTTTTCTTTGGTTTAATTGGAATTTATGGATGAAAAAAGTCATGAATCATTAAAACAATATGGTCAAGTTTTTTTTGTTTTTAAAGTAATGTGGGAGATGTGCTAGGGTGAGAAATTGTCTTTAATATTTTCTTTGTGATGATTTCCTGATGGAAATTTTTAATTTGCATTTTTTAACCTTGATAATTTGCAACAATTTATGAGCGTCTGGTTGATATTTGACATCTCCAGTAATTTGTTGAACTCATTTCTTGAGATATTTTTATTTAGGGGTCGCGGATGAAAAAAAAAGGCGTTTAGTTCGAAGTCTAAAATGTCTGTCACGTCTGGCAGACTTTTGACAAATTTGGAGCGAAAAAGCCATGGAACTTTATGGTTAAAATGGTTAACAGTGACCTAAAAAAAAAATAAACGAAAATAAAAATTTTAACTGAACTTACTTTATAAAGGTTTGGTTAGTCATTATTTGACACCTTAAAAAGATGTAAGGAAGCAATTTTTTAGTGGCATACAGCTCATGGTTTATTTTATAAAATCAAATTTATCGCTTATGTTAAGTTTCAAATATAAATGTTAACTATTTGACACTTATTGGGCAGCAATCATTTTAAAATGAAAAATCTTTTAGTTTCATTAAATATGTAATTATTTTAAATACAATTTTTCAACAGATTTTTATTTTATTTGGCAAGCATTTCAAAGTTTTTATTTTTTTATGTACATAACTTATCTGAATAACAACTGGCACATTTTGAAGAGTGTCTTCTTATTCTTGATTTTAAATTGAAAAAAAAAATGGTAGTTGAATCCAAATTAAGTTGTTGAAAAAAAAAAAAAAAAAAAGTGTCATACGTCTGGCAGTAGACTTTTCAACATGTGAAACGTCTTTGTTTCATTTAATTTATCTTAAAATAAATGTTTTAAATACATTTTTTCGACCGATTTTTCTGTTTGGCAGACATTTGAAGTTTTCGTGTATAGTTTTAATTTTTGCTTCCTTGAAATGTTTTTTTTTTTTTTTTCAAAACAGTCACCTTAATTCTCAACTAAAATAAACTTCAATTAAATTCTTTTTCCCAGTTCCTTTACAGAACACAAAACAAATTCTTTTAATAATCCAATTTAGAAAATTATTTATTTGCAGCTTTAAGCTTCAAAAATATTAAATATTTAATATTCCCTAATGAAATAAAAAGAACTGTCTATAAATACAAAAAAAAAAAGAAAAAGAAAAAGAAAAAAAAAAAAAAATTATGAATATATATTAGATTCGTTCAATCTTCTGCACCCTTTTCATGTTTTTTTTTTTTATGAATATTTTAATACCTCAACTAATAAAAATGCGATAAAATGTCAGCACTCGAATGTACGAGGATATGTTGTAAAAGTACTCGTTTGGCGTAATAAGATCAAACGACAAGGACACACATTGCCTCAGGATTTTTATCTATTTCGTGTACAGGGTGGTATGATTTTTTCTATAAGATAAACATTTTTTTTTACTGAATTTCCATGAGGTCTCAAGATTTTTACAAATATTTCATTTTGTATTTAAAACTTATAATATTAATTTGGGGGTCAGCAAGGTTCCCAAGGGTCCTCAAAATATGTTTCTTTAAAAATTTGTATTGTTTGCAAAGAAGATTTTATAAAATTTTTAAGGGTCATAATGAAAAAAAAAAAAAAAACTATCAAATGTACCAACTTTTTTTATTGCTAGATGAAAATTTTCAATATCACATTTATTTATGGTAGTTTTAAAAGTATTATTATTTAGGACCTCAACTTTTTGGAGTACGGTCTTTTTTAAGAGGCACACATAGTGTATATCAATCAATGTGAACACAAACTAAAAATAAAAGGATTTTCTTTAGGTAATAAATAAATAGAAGTAAAAAGCTTAGACCCTATGTAAAAATGCCTCAAATTATTTATCAATTAAAATGTTTCCACCTTGAGTATGAAATGAAATATTATATACAAAATCAAAAATAAACTTGAAAAATGGTCTAAGACCTCTACGAGTATTTAAAAAAAAAGCGATTATTCGACTAGACCCTAAGAAAATTCTTAAATTAAAATATGAAATTAGTCCCAAGGTCCCAAAATTTCATTACTGTTAAGGGTCTGTGTAATTAATTGCGGTAAGTTCAAAATTTTGTATGAAATACTATTATAACCTTTCAAGGACCTTGAAAACGTTCAAAAATATTTTCAATCAATACCACCCTGTTTTCAGCGATAGCTAGGTATATTCTCTCGCACGTGATACTCATACAATACGGGAAATAAACTCAACCAACCTTTTTCCATAATATATCCAATTGAACAAAGGTAAAAATTCTTCTTCCTCTTTCCATCCAGCACCTTTTTCTAAAATGCTTACAAAAAAAAAAGAAAAACCAATATATACATGCATATATTTCTGCAAAAAAAAGAAAAATCGACTAAAAATTCATAACTCCAGCCAGGATGTGTAAGGACTACACAAAACTATATTCATGTCGCCACATGCAAATAACCTTGATTATATGGTCTGTAGGTACTTACGCCCGCTCTATAGTTTGCAGTCTGTGTAATAATTTTGAAATTAAATTTACTACACCATATGACTCATAAACACAACATATTGCCATCCAGGACGATATTATGGAATTTTCCTCTTCACACACATATATGACAAATTCATCTGCACAAACTCAACTCAAAGTACAAATTCATTTTATAAAAATTTTAAATTTAGATCAAATGTCCTTCAAATGTACCTTGTATGTGTCTGATATATATAAATAAATAATTTAAAAAGCTTGAACTTGCAATTTGCAGTATCCAAGGATATGAATTTTTGACATGTCAAAAAGTATACGACAACAACGAACGTCTCTAATATTTAAGTGATTTTCGAAGGACTTTCAAGGAAGATTTATTAAAGGTAAACACAAACACACTGTATGTTTTGTGTTCAAGGGTACCTCTTAAATAAGGATTTCTGTGTGCCCGTCGTCGTCGTCGTCCGTGCTTACCCCGTTCAAGGGCACATCAAGTCTTTCGTTCAAAAAATAGTGTGCAATATAGCACCCTGCATTTATTTAAAGGATCATCTCTATTCTATGGGTATAATAAAATACATGTAGTATAGGATTTTGGATATGCCTTCAGGACGAATTTTATTATTGGATTTTTTTTTCTCTATTGGGTACCTATCTCTACTCGAATTGCAGTCTTTTGCAAGGATACACTGAAATCTATACATATCGTTTAGGGGGTAAGGACACGACTATTGTCAAGGTGGAGTTTTTTTTTTTTTTTTTTTTTTGAAGCTGGATTTTGTTTTGAACATTTGGTAGAGTAGAAAAGCATACAAACTACCAAAACTGTTTGTTGTGTATATGTGAATAGGTCCGGGCAAGGCTATTTCATTTCAACGAGAAGTTTCTAATTTGATTTGGAAATTTTTCTGGAGATTAATCAATGGAGTTGGAAGAAAGAAAATTCTTTCAAGGCCAATTTCTATTTAAAGCAAAATTCAAAGCAAATAACTGAAAGAAAGAGAATTGATTAGAAAACAAGGATCGATTTTAGGTTTTATTTAAAACTGCATTTTTTTGTATTCGAATTTCTGTTTATACCAAAGGTCATGGAATTTATATTAAATTGAGTACCTACATATATTTCTAAAGATGAATTTTTTCGAAATAGAAAATTAAATCTTTAAAAAACCCACGACACGTGTGATGCTATATATGGTTTTTCCATTTAAACTTATCCATCAATTTCGTGGATAAAATCCTTATATATATTTGCGTTGGTGTGCGAATTTCATTTGATTTTCCAGGAAATAAATAAAACAAAAACAAAATAAAGTTCATCGAACTTTTGTTTTGATAAATTTTGTATTCTCTGTGTATTGACACAAAGTCACAAAACGGATTATGTACTGGCTTATGGAAATAGTGTAGATTATACATATACACTAGAGTCAAGAGAATTTAATGATTTTGATTTGTATATATTTCGAACTAAAGCCTCCATCCAAACATAATCTGATTACGGAATTAGGATTTTAATCAGAATACTAAATGTTTGTTTGGTTTTGGATGACTAATTGAATACATGACCTTTTGTCATAATAACATTTGGATTTTCATTCCCTACTACTGTTTTTTTGATGAAATTAGTCTATTTTTAGGAAAGGTTTTTCGTTCGTATTATTGTTGATTTTTAGGATATATTTTAAATAGAATTTACAACGAAAAAAAAATGTAAAAAATACCATTTAATTTTTATTTTCAATGAAATAAAAAAAAAATAAAAAATAGACTACAAAAATTAAAAATAAAATTTAATTTAGGAGAAAAATAATAAAAAATTGGTATTGTTTTTTAAATAATAAGATGGATAAGATAAAAAATAAGCAGAAGAAAATAAATACAATGTAATGTATGTAAGCTCCATATTTTGAAAAACAAGGTATTAATAGAAACAACATGCTTTCTCGCTGAATATAGGCAAAGTTTATAGTTAAAAACTTAAACCCGTTTTTTTTAACAAATAATTTCAAGATGTTCTCTTATTTTTTGTTTCCTTTTAACTTGCGATATAGGTATACTATATACAGGGTGTCCCACAGTCACCGCCCCAAATGAAAACCATGGATTCCTGAGGTCATTTTATGTCGAAAAACTTAGGAGGTAATTTTCTCGTTTTCGTCCCGTTTTCGAGTTACCACGGTATTTATGATTTTTGCTCTCTTGTCCTTTAACTGGCCTTATCTTTGCCAAACTACGTTTGATTTGAAAGATTTTTTTACAACCAATCAAGAATTTATTACAGTTTAAGTTTGTCTCAAAACTTTTTTTTCTGCGGACAACCGTTTCTCCACAATTTTGCATCAAACACAATTTTCTTCGTTTTTTAAGTTGTTTTTTACACTTTCATATCATTTAAGTCAAAAAAAAAACACGTTAATGAGTATTAATTTCTTGTGCTTTTTATTAAAGCCCAGTTTATTTCCATAAAAAAAAATAAGTTTTATTTCATAAAAAAGGCTACTGAAAGTAATTAACAAAAATAAACAAACTGAGTGAATTAAAAGAAAAAAAAAATTTTAAATACAAAATAAAAAAAGTGTCATGTACCAGGAACCAGACCTATCTTTCTATATGTTTTTGGGCATGCTGAATCCGAATTTCAAGTCCGTTTGGCCCGGTCACCCTCCAGTTTTGAGCTGCATTTTGTTTGAATTTTTATGACTTTTTTGGAGTTTTTTTTTGCATTTTTCTCAAAACTGGAGGGTGTTCGGACAAAATGGACTTAAAATTCAAATTCAGCGGGTCCAAAAACATATAGAAAGATAGGTCTGGTTCCTGGTACATGAAACTTTTTTTTTGTTTGCCGGGGATGACAGCGAAATGTCGCGACAGTGCCAACACAAAAAAAAAAAAAGTTGTATGTACCAGGAACCAGACCTATCTTTTTATATGGTTTTGAACCCACTGAATCCGAATTTTAAGTCCGTTTTGCCCGGTCACCCTTCAGTTTTGAGAAAAATGCAAAAAAGACCCCAAAACTTCCTTTTTTGAGTTTTTTTTACTTTACTCAAAACTGGGGGGTGACAGGGCCAAACGGATTCCGATTCAGCGGGTCTAAAAAACATATAGAAAGATAGGTCTGGCTCTTGGTACATGACACTTTTTTTTTTTTGTGTGCCGGTGAAATTTTTCTGAGCTATTTGTTCTTTTCTTAACCACAATAGCTCAGAAAAAGTTTATAATTCATTTAAATTAATTTTTTTATTTAAAAATTATTTTTTTTTTAATTCACTCAGTTTGTTTTTTATTTTTATGAAATAAAACTTATTTTTTTTATGGAAATAAACTGGGCTTTAATAAAAAGCACAAAAAATTAATACTCATTAACGTGTTTTTTTTTACTTTAATGATATGAAAGTGTAAAAAACATCTTAAAAAACGATGTTTGATGCAAAATTGTGGAGAAACGGTTGTCCGCAGAAAAAAAAGTTTTGAGACAAAAATTTTCGTTTCACTTCAAGACTAGGCTTTAGTTTTAAAATTTTTTTGTCATTTTGTTTAGTTCCAGCTTGTATTTGTCGAGTTGAAAAGCTATATCAGGAAAAGTTTTTTTTTTATTGAAAAAATATTTTTTTAGAAGTTATTAACAGTAGGTACCTACCTATTATAAATCCGCTTTCTTAATTTCGGAAATGGCTTAAATGATTTCAATGAAAATACTTCCATCAAATCGTTTAAGAAATCATCGTATCATAATAAGGAAATTATCAAAACTCATTTTAAAAAATAAAATTTTTTTTTTTTTTTTTTTGTGAAAAATCAATATTTTCAAAACGATCCAACGAATTTTTTATCTGTTTTTTGAGTTAATTTTGTTGGGCCAAAAATAACTACTTGCCATATACCGATTTTAGTAAAGTTGAAATTTCTTTAAGATAAGGTCTATCTTCTAATAAATTTTTTTTTTTTGAAAATCATTAGGTATTAATTGTACCAGACCTAGAACCGTTTTTTTTTTTTTTTCTTAAATCCAACTGCTAATTCGATTTCAAAGAAACTATTTGTGAAGAAGCATTTATATATGTAATTTTAATATAAGCCAAAAATAAAATTTCGAAAATACTATTTTTTTGATTTTGATACAAATTTTGAATTTTTTTTTTTTAATCAAATTTTCAAAAGTAGGACATTGGATTTTTTTTGAAATTTTGTTTTTAGATGTTGATTAGTGATTTCTACAAAATGGCATACCAATTTTATTTTAAAACTTTTTATCCAAAAAATTATTTATAAAAAAATAGTTTTTTAAAAAACGATTTTGAATTTTTTTTGTAAAAATGCATCTAAATACATCAAATAAAGCATACTTGTTTTGGAGGGCAATTTGATTTCAAATTTTATTACATTAAAAAAAAACGAATTTTATGTTTCTTTTTATATAGTAAATACCTACATATATAATATTTACATTTCCCAAATTTCTACATAAAATGTCTTAAAAATTTACGCAACTTGAACTCTAAGAACAATTCATGCGACCCAGTTATGCATTTTTTTTTTTTTTGACGTGGTACTGACATTTACGGAACTGACATTTGTATTTTAATTTGAACCCAGCTCCTTGAAAAAGTATAATTCTTTTTCTTAGAATTATGAAAACGAGTAAAATTATTCAATATTTGATGTATAAAAAAAAAAAAGAGTGGGATATGCCACGGTACTGACCTATTGAGGAAAATCCCATATGCTTTGAATATCAAACGAATTTTGTCACAATTTTTGATGGCGATTAAAGTTAAAAATATACTTCAGTTAAAAAGTCGCAGTTTCTCGGAAAAAAATCAAAATAAAACTTTCTTAATTCCCAAAAATTTAGGAAATAACAAATAACTTAATTGGTTATCACCAAGGAGCACTCAGAGTATAATAAAATCTAATCTTATTATTTTATATTATTCTATAATAGCAGTTTTATAGAATCTTTAAGTCACAATTTTCACAATTTATATTACAATTTTCAAAAAAAAAAAAACAAGTTATCCAACTCAAAACAATGAACACCTATAAATTTCATGCTGAGTCATTATGATGACAAAAAATAACTGACTCATTGTTTGAATTTAAAAATAAAAAAAAAATAAAAAACAATAACAAAAATCAAGCCAAGCTATAACAGAAAACCTCAAAGAGCTACTTCAAGTCTCTTCTCTCTCGGCCAATGGATGGATTGCCAATCTGTATGAAAATAGAAGAATGCCAATACTACTTAGCTCTTAGCTTGTAGCCTTCGAGTAGCACAGTGCCACTACTCTTCGTTGAAGAAAACCAGTAAAAATAAAAAAAGAGGTTTCTAGAGCTGGGTGCTATGGTGGCGATATCATGTTGGAGGTGGAGGCAAAATGCAAGACAAAACTTAAGGCCACCAGAAATAATGTTTAAAATGAAAAAAAGACAAAAAGGGTGGAGTGGAGACAAGCCGGATTTGCTTATAGCTCTGGAGTTGATATTACATTTTTTTTTTTTCATAGGGTATGTTGGAAATAACCAGTTTTTGAGATTTAATATTAGAAACTTAGGAACATATAATTTTTAAAGCTCAAAAACACATATGAAGCTCGCTTTATTTTACTGTCACGTATCATAGTTAAAACTTTTAAGGTCTACGTTGGGCGCCATTTTACATTTTACTCAAAAAATAGGGTAATGCAGTAATCTATTCTCTTAACTTTAGTTTCATTGTTTAAGTTTTCATTTAGTTGATAGATAAACATAGTGACTATACTTTTTTACTCTTTGTCTCACGGAGGATTGTATTACCAGAAGAAACAAAAAAAAAAAAAAAACAACTCAATCCAAACGTGATGATTAGATCATTCGGTTGTTGTGGCTGCTCTGAGGTGAAGATGGAAAAAGGAAGTTTGATTGAACTTTATATATTTGTGGTTTTCTTTATATATATTTTTTTCTTCCTACTTTGGGTGGCTTCTATAGGTCCCCAATACATCCTCCAAAGCACCAACTTGTGACATTTCAATGGATGTAGTTTAGAGTTACGCCATTAAAAAAAAAAAATAGTGGTATAGCCTCAATATTGAAGTTTAAAATAGCAGTAATTTTTTTTTTTTTTACTGAGGAATACAAATTTGTTATACAGATTGGCAAGAGAAAGATGGATGTGGTGACATTTGTAAATTAATACTCTTATTTAAATATAAATAACAATAAAATAAAAATAAATAAATGGTAGACAGGTCGAACTTGTGGAAGTGATTAATGGGTATTAATTAAATAAATTCTAAGAATCAAAATCGATATCTAGTTAGAATCTTTTGTTATTCTAATTTAAGATTTACTGAGAAATATTGAAATTAATATACAAAAATCATTTTGAAGACTTACCGGCAAAGTTGTGTTAGTTTTTTATTATTTTTTTTTTTTTCGATGAAATATAAAATCTGTAAATGAAAAAGAAAAGAATTCATTACCTATAATACTTTTTAGATAAAAAAATAATAAAAAAAAAAACTTAATATCTCCAATTTCTGATCTAGATAGAGAGACAAAAACGCAATATCTCCTAACGTGAGGTATTAGCTTTTTTGACCATTCAACGACTTTGGGGACTTCTATAGATCTATCAAATCAAAAGGTCTTGAAGATAACTATAAAATCCATAAACAATATTGTTAAAATCTCCAACATCAAGATTTTTTAAGTATTTTGAATCAAAAAATCAAAAAGTATTAAAATTCCAATAAATACCTACCTAACTCTTCTTATAAATTATCCCATTCCAAATTAAATCTCCTATCCTAAATCTATATTCAGATTTCGCGGAAACGTAGCATAAAACAAATAAGAACATGTGGCAGAAATAATATGAATTTGAAAATGAACGCGTTCAGCAAAAGAAAGTACCTACATTATTTTAGATCTTTAAGATGTGTTACAAATAAGTTCATTTCAGAACTTATTGAATAATACAAATAATACAAACTTGAACTGAACAAATTATGTGATGTTTCGAATGAGTCCGTTCAGTGAACATTGGTAAGTTTGATTTTTAAAATTGTTTATTTAATCCCGCAGAGCAAAAATTTTATTTCAAAAAATCTAATATTCAGAGAAATATTAAGAACTTTTTGATATTTTGAATGAATGCATTCAACAAAAGTTAAGAAATTTGGAAAAAGTATTATTAAGAGGTAAAAGTTCTTTACCTCAAAAACTACTCTTCAATGTGCAATATAAAAATATTCAATCGCAACAAAGCCAAGTTTTAGTTGTTTTTAAAGTTTTAATTTTATCGAACTTCTAAGCAACTTATCAAAAAATGTTATGAAATCTCTTGGGTAATTTCAAAAATTAAAGACAGTTAAAAATATAAAAATTTTGCAGAATATTTCTGCAAAATTATTCATTTAATGCATCATTTTAACTGACAACATAAACACAAGAAACACATTGCAAGAAACGCAAATTAAATGAAAAGTTTTCAAATCTTGTTTCTCATTTGTTTATTCAAAATCATTCAAGAGGAAATAATTGATCATAAATGCATACAAAACACCCATCCAAATGCTCACTATAGAGTGCAATGAGGTAAAAAAAAAAACGCCCATTTTCTTGCAACACCTAATTGAAATCTATTTAGATTGAAAAAAGTGTATAAATAGTTGTACCTATACAAAAAAAAATCTTCTTTTCAGTAAAATAAAAGGAAAATAAAAAACTACAAAGTTGGTTGGCCAAACAACCAACACGATTCAATTATTCGTTGCGCTAATTAAAATGCAAAGCCGGAACCTAATTACAAAGTTTATTTTTTTTTTTTTCAAATGCATTTTCCCCCTCAAGTAAGGCATTAAGCGTGAAACACAAAACAAGTGTGCTTCGGGCATCAATAAAAAAAAAGTATTTAAAAAAAAATCATCGTAAAAAAAATATAGGTACTCTACTTTACAGCCCCCAGAAAGTAATTCTTAAAACAAAAATTATTTTTACCCACAATTTTAAAACTTTAAAGATTGTTTAGCATTTCTTTTTTTTTCTACTTGAGGTGTTTTGTTGTTTTTATATTTTACTTCATTTTTTTTTTTCTTTCTTTGTTTAACAACATGGGTGTTGGAATACTCTTTCATAGTCCAGATAGTTTACATCGTTATTACTGAAATTATTCGTGCGATGTGTAGGAATTTTAAGGTGAAATAATGAATCAAAAAAAAAAAAAATTATTGAAACTTTAACATCTTAAAAAGAGAGATTGAAATTTGTCTCTAAATTTAAAATATTTCAATGTTATTAAAGAAAATAAAACATTGAATATGATTTTTGAAATGAGTGCGTTCAGTAGGTAAATATTGGTATATTGTTAATTTTTAAATTAATTTTTCTTTCATTTTCTAAATTGTACAAGAGATTTGACAAAAATTAAGACTCAAAACTCATTAAGTGGGATTTCGAATTTCAGTAAAATTGGACAGTTTGGATTTAAAACACGACAAAATTGAATAATATTTTTTAATTGTCATTATCTGTAAATATCAAAGATTAAGCTGGCAGATGCGTGGTCTTTCTCAAGATTTAAAAAAAAATTAGATTTAAACAAAAGGAAAAGGGTGATTTTGACGTTCTTTATGAGTGCATTCAGCAAAAAAAAAGTAGGTTTTATTTAAAAAACGGTTTCCCTCATGGAACTTTTTTCACTTATCATAAAAATTGTTAAATTCTATCAAATAAATATAATAAATCTTAAATATTGAGAAAAATAAAAACCTTAAGTACCTATATAAAATATAATGAATTCAGTTCAGCGAAAATGGTTATAAATTTAATTCAATCAATATTTTTCGTCAAAAAATTCTAACAAATTATTGGTTTGCAAATCACTAAATATTTTAGAAAATAACGACATGTTTTGGTAAAAAAATGGATTTAATGTTTTAAATGAAAGCGTTCAGCAAAAAAATGGTTTGTGGTTCATAATATCAAAAATTGCGGCATTAATAACTTAAAATGAGTGCGTTCAGCGTAAATTGTTAGTTCTGATTTGAAAATTCTATTTTCGTTAAAAAAAAATCAATTTTTTAGGCACTAAAAAAAGGCTAATTTATATAAAAGAGGAAGCCGTGGAAAACGAAAGACGAGCTAACATGAAGTTTTAAGTGAGTACGTTCACCAAAACTGCATACCTACCTTGTTAATATTTTGAAGTAAATATAAAAAAAATAAGAAGAAATCTAAATCTTTTTTTACATTTAGTCTTCATGTTGCAACGAAAAACTGTGAATCTGACGTTTAAGATGGATGCGTTCAGCAAAATAGGTTTTCTAGTTTTGATTTTTTTTTTTTTTTTTTTTAAGAATATTCAGACAAAATTAATATTTAATTTTAATGATTGGACATACAAGTTTAAAACGTAACTTGTATGTTTAACAAATAAGTGCGTTCAGTAAAAATGGGTAAGGTTTATTTCAAATTACATATTATCTCCCGAAATAAACAAGTGCAATTTTCTAAAAACACATTTGCCGTCTGCAAACAAACAAAAATAAATGAATGCGTTCAGCGGAAATAATGAATTCAGATTTTTTTTTTTTTTTTTTTTACATTCAAAATCAAGGGTCCAACATTTTTGGACTTTGATAAATTATGAAACTAGGTAATTTAAAAAAAAAAAAATTAGTTGCAAATTAATCGATGAGGGATCGAGACAAGCTTTACTTTATGGAACTTTTAAAACAATTAAGCCCAACCAATACACAGACCTTTTTATTTCCATCAACTTTCGTAGTGTGAAAAAAAAAATAGTTAGAGGGGTAGATGAATGAAATTCGAAACCAGGTGGAAAAAAGAATTATGTTCAATAGAGGGAAAATATTTAACAATGCTTAACAACAACAAAAAAAGAAGAAAAAAAACTGATGAAAAAGAAAGAAAAAAAATATAAAACGAAGAAAAATGAAGAGGATTACATCTTCTTCTACTACTTCTCATTTTCTTTTGGAATGAACAAAAAATTTCCGCCCCAATTACCTTTGGGGTGCGCGGCGAGTGAGTGAGCTTGAAGGTAGCTCACCATTTTAATGTGATGATGGAATTTCGTGTAAGACGACAGTCATAGTCAGTTGATTGAGTGCTCTGAGCTTTCTACTTTTTTTATTTTGGATATTTTTTTTTCTTTTTTCATTTTAATGGCCAAAACAAAAGGGTTACGTTTTATTTATGTGTTCAAAGCTTTAAGATATCATTATTATCTGCTTTGAGAAATTACAAAATGATGTAATTTGGATGATTTTTTTGAAATGAAAATTATGAATTATGTAAGATTTAATTGTATTTTTTTGTTTATTTGTGGGAGCTGATGAAATAAAAGGTTTATTTATGTCTTATTAAGAGAAATCGACATTGTAAAGTCAATTACCATGAACATTAATGAGATTTCAAACCAAGAAAAAAAAACACATATCCATTAAAATGATGCATAACTTTTGAAATTTACTCTACTTAAACTCCATTATGAAATCAAAAAACTTCAAAAACAATGTTTACAATTATCAAAAAGTTCATATTGCGGTTCAATGGAAGTATAACTTTTACAAACTCGCCTACGTGCGCACTCAAATTCAAGTTTAACATCATCATACTCTATAAAAAGGATTTTATCTATCCATCCATTTTTTCAAGTGTTTTCTTGTCTCTTCTGTCTGAGATTCATTTGAACTCTAAAAATAGAATCCATAATATCCTTTATAACTATGTGTACATACCACTTATTTACTTTCATTTATATTCTTCTTAGTTCATAATAATTCAAAGCAATTTCAAAAGTATTTTGTTTCGATTCATTCCTTACAAGCACCTACGTACTAGGGTACTTTGAATGCCATTAATTCCTTTTTCTTCTTTTATTATTACTTAGTGATGATGAGCAAATATAAAATTGTTAAGAAGTTGGAGGTTGCAACTGATAAAGAAATGATTTTGAATTCAATTTTCAAGGAGAAAATAGATTTTGAAAGCGTTAAAAGAAAAAACCTTATAGTCCTTAAAGTTAAGTATTTTGCTTGATACTATTTTTGACGACCTACTCAACTAAGATTATTTACAATAACATATCGGTTTTTCTTGAATTTTTTTTTTTTCAAAAGTCTGCTGTTTTTCTATTCTTTTTGACAAAATATTGCATTTCATACATAAATTATGTATGACAATAATGTCATGATAATTTTGAATTTGAGATAGACGTAAAAAATCAATTGCAATCCTTTGTCCACCTCGAGTCCTATATACATACCAAATATTATCATTTTCCCACCCCCTTTTAAGGAGCAATTCTAAAAACAAATTTTGCACTGAAAAATTTAAATTCCCCTAAAATCCCCTTAGATCCCCAAAAATCATTTTTTTCAACAATTCAGAGTCCGTTTAGGAGATATTCCAAAAAGAATTTTTTTATAGCAACTCTCATAAAAAATATCGTTTTTTCCTAAAATCCCCAAAAATTCATTTTTTTTCAAAAATAGAAAAATAGATACATACTAAAAACTAGAGATGCCGCAAACATTCGGCCACTATTCGGTATTCGGCCTATTTTTCTGGTATTCGGTATTCGGCCGAATAGTTTAACTATTCGGCCAAATGGAGAAGAAAAATTACTTAAATTATTATACCAAAATGTGTGTTTTATTAAAAAATTGCAATTTTAGTACTCATAATCTACTAAAGGCAAGTAGTCGTGAATGAAAACTATTTGTTCCGCATTTGTTGGTAGTAAACGATTACGTATATATTTTCGTAGACTATTGCTGCTTCGAAAAATACTCATTTGCTGTAAATACTTGTCCCAGGAGAAGAAAGGTAGACTTTAGCAAATGTTGTCAAAATATGAAATTTTGTAGTATGTGTTGACCACCACATACTACAAAATTATTCATCGGTGCAATACGATGTTGTTGGGAATTTTTTAAGCTACATCTTTTCTTGAGACAAAGTATAAAATTTTTGAAACTACCAACGTTTTTTTCTGAGTGTCCTTGGCCGAATATTCGGCGGCCGAATATTCGGTATTCGGCCGAGGAGCGTGGCCGAATATTCGGTATTCGGTATTCGGCCAAATCAATGTTCGCGGCATCTCTACTAAAAACTATCGTTTCTCTACCCAACGTTTAAAATCTTTTTTCAAAATTCAAATAAAAAAGTACGCATACACCACAGTGAACCTACTGAAAATTGCAAAGTAACTAAAATCCCCAAAATATAATTTTTTTTCAAACGGCAATCGTTTGTTTACCTCAAGAAATGGATACAAAAAACCCTACGTTTAGGAGTTATTTAAAAAACAAAATTTGTACTAAAAAATTCAAAGTCCTATAAAATCCCCAAAAATTTTTTTTTTTTTCAAAAATTCAAATTTCTGTCGTTTGTTCAACTCAAGTTCAACTCAAGTTTTTTTACGCATACCAAAAATCGTCGTTTAAATTTTTTTATATGAAGTCTGAAAAATGAAAATAATAAACCAATAATTATTACAATCGTTTTTCCAGTTTTCCTATAAAAATAAAATGCACGACTGGGGCCGCACGTACTTGCTCTTGTAGTTCAAAGTATCTATATCTTAAATAAGTATTTGAAATTAAAGATTTTCGTTAAATTTTGAAAAAAAAAAGTATTTAAATTTTTTTTTTAAACTTTTTTGATATTTTTTTTACATTTTACACTTCAAAATGACAAGAAATATCTGTCTGCAAATTTTGAATAAAATTGGCTAAGCCTTTGATTAAATATACGACTTAACTAAAAAATACATCAATTTGGCAGAAAACGGCAACGCCATACCGTTCTCCGAAATTTTTGTGAAAAAACTAAAAACGCAGTTTTGTTAGAATCATTAAGACTATAATGAACACCAAATTTAATCGAAATTGTTAGAGTCGTTTTCGAGAAAATTGCAATACCTCGAAAAGTTTGTATGGGAGGTATACGTTCTAGGCGAGATATTAAAAAACAAAAAAAAATCAACCTTGGAAATTACGAAAAAACTATCTGTACCAAATTTCATGAAAATCTGCCGAGCCGTGTGGCTGCAGCTACTTGTATAGATGGACGCACCGACGCACGCACAGACCGACGGACGTCATGACGAAACACACTTTTTTAGACTTCTCGATTATCGTAATGTTAGTTTTGATTAAAACCTCGAAATTTTTTTTTGACACGAAACCAATACTTGCCCTATTGAGCAAGTAAAAAATCCTATACAAAAAATTAGTTCTAAAATTTTTTGAAATGTGGGCCACATAACTTTTCTTTATCAAAATCATTTAAGTCGTTTTTCGTAGTCCCTGTTAATTTTTACTTGTAAGCAAATTTGATTTTAAGAGTTTGCCTTAATTTTTTTTACTATTCAAGACCTTTAATTTTATTTATTTCGTTTTTATATTTTTTTTTATCAAACGTAATTTTCAATCTATTTCACCCTCAAAAAAATTAAATTAAATTTCTCAAATCAATAATATAATTTGATAGATTTCCTTAATTTTATTTCAAAGTCTAAATCAATTAATTCAATTCGGGGGCTAGGTTAAGTGACTTACTGTCCGACTAGCTATATCAATTTTATTATGCATTTTCCCAGACTATATGCGATTATTATTCAAAAACAATAACAACAACAAAAGCAATAGCAAGTGACAATGACCACCCTAAATTGTATAGATTATAGTTTATTGTCTTCCCAAAGTGTTCTAGCAATTAAATTTAATTTATGGATGCAGAGAGTTTCAATTCAAATAGTATAATAGTTGGTATATATAGTTTGGTAGGCGATGTTTGTGTTTTTGTGGTGAATACTGAATATAACTTTGAGATTTTAATCGGATTAATTTCTGTTCAAATATAGTTTTATGTGTGTGTGTGTGTGTGTGTGTGACTTTTGGAAAATGGTCTTCTCTATAAATTGGTTTTTATAGGCTAAGGTTGTGTATGCCTACCTACTTTGTATTTAATCATATTATTTGCATTTTAAGAAGCTTTTTCTATTTATTTAGACGATAGTTTGTTTGGTATAAATTATTTTGAGATAATTAATGAGAGGAGTATAAATTGTCATAAGCAAGGTTCTATTATATAAATTTTCGTAAAGGATTTAGTTGGTTTATTTGCAGAAATGATAAGAGGTAGACGGAAAACTGGCTAAATAGGACATAATTGTATAAACGAACCATTTAAGCTTAAGTCACAAATATTTTACAAAGTCATTAAATTTAATAGGCTTGTGCATATTTGAAGAATAAAATATTTAATAAGGGTCTATATCTGTAGGAAACACGTCTAAATTACATGTATTTGCTCTGAAATTTAAATTTCTATAAAGGTTGACTAGCAGAAAAGGATAAGCTATATGTAAAATTATGGAAAAGAAAAGCGACATGGCGACAAGGCGACACACAGTGGGGCACCTTGTATGGGAGACCGGAAAAAACTCAATTAAGACTAAACTACTGAACCAATTTTCATGAAATTTGCAGGAAAGGTAGCTAATAGCAACACAAACCTACATCAATGACCACCCATTGCCACGTCCACTCAGATAAAAAATTATATAAAAAAATCTGAAATCAAGTTTTTGCAGCTGTAAATGACTTACTTCCAATCGCTTTTTTAGAAAAATCAAATTCTTTTGAGTTTATTTGAACATTTTATTAATAAATACCGTTTAAATTTTACATAAATTAAAAAAAAAATCAAAAATTTTCAAAAAAGGAAAAATATCCAAAAACGGTAGGTATGGCATTTTTTTCAAAATTTAACTTTTTTGGAAACTTTTTTTTCCTTGGTTAGTTCTAAAATTTAAACGGCTACCAAGCCTAAACTTTTTCTTCAATTAGCGGAATATTCCATCAAATCATTTCATCCTTTTTTTGGAAACAAGTGCGGAACTAAAGATAAGAGAGGCTTCAAATAACCAGTTTTACTGTATTCTGGGCCCCTGTTCTGTAACTTTATCACTGGCGATAAACGTTTTTCAACGTCTTCAAAATCAATTTTCTTCCATAAATAAAGCAAAATGTCTTTCAAATTCAGATATTATGAATTAATAAATTATGATCTGGATCAAAATTTCTTTTATTTTGATGAGATTTAATGGATTTTAAAGTCATTCAAATATTTTATCGCCAGTGATAAAAGTTACAGAACATGGGCACTGATTCCGATAGTTATAAATAAAGTCAAAAAAGTGGCTTAGTGAAAAAAACATTTGTTTTAATAGGTAAATGTGCAATGCAGGTTTCATTAACACAAACTCCTGATCCCAACAGCGACTAAATTGGGAAAAACTTTAAAATTGTGGGTTTAAAATTTTTTTTTTTGCAATCTTATCAAAAATTTTGGGCTGTTTAGCAAAACGGACTTCGCATTCAGATTCAGCATACCAAAATACATTTAGAAAGATTTGTCTGGCGAAAATAGCTGCATATTTCTTTTTTGCCTTATTTTTTTTTTTTTTTGCTTTTTTGAATGACTTTTTCAGATTGAAATTGCAATAAAAACCGAATACGGACGTCTTCGGGTGAGATTTTTTTTTGAAAACTATTGCTGAGATTTAACACTATCTAACGAAACCTATCCGCCAACAGAGGCAAACAGAGGAAGTAGTTAAAACCTTATGTGAACATAAAAAGTCACTAAAATGGAATGTTTTTTGTCAAAAAAATCGTATTCAATTCTTTTTCGCTAAACTAATGTACCATATTGTTTGTCAATTTATTTTAAGCCTATTTACAAAAAAAAGTTGGTTCAAACCTTGAAATTATACGGTAAATGGATCATTTTGAAACTACTTGTATTTTTATCAGTTTTCACTATTTTTCAACTTTGAGCGATAATCTCCAGGCCCACAATTTTTTTTTTTTTGAAAAAAAGAGTTTTCATTTTCTGATTCTTCAACTAATTTACTGTTAGAAACACGTGCAGTATCAAAATAAATCGTACTTCCGAAAGTTGGGTTTTTTCCGCCTTTTCCCCACTGTGCGACATGGCGACATAGCGATATGGCGACATAGCGACATGGCGACATACCACGTCTTCTACCTAAAATATTGTCGAGTGTCAAATTTTGACTATACAAAATTTTTACTTTCATATAAAGAAGCTATAAATATTAAAAATTCAATTTTTTGTTTTAATACTTATTTTGTTTTTGTTTATGTTTCTGTGTGGATTTACAGGAAGTTACATGGTTGTGTCGTCAGTTTCAATAACTATCACCACTTAAAATTAAAACCGCGCACTTTCCAGATTGTTTAATTGAATATCTCAAAGTTAAACAAAATTACTTACTCGCACATAAAATATCTTAAAACTATCAAACAAACACACATCAAAAGTTCTATACGTAAGACCTTGAGTAACCCGCCCAATGTCACTTAACACAACCTAATTGGGATTTTAATTAGACCCATTAGAGGAGTTAAGTGGCATATATCTACCTACACGTCCACACACAATCATCTACACAAGCTTAAAAGTTTATAAATATGCAACTCACCTCAAGAAAAAAAAAGAAAAACATAAAAAGGTGTCATCAGCATCACAAAGGCTCAACATCAGATATACCTTATACTTCAATCTATACAAAGTGCTCATATGCCTGTGAGCCAATTTAACAACAACAACAAAACAAAAAGGAAGTAAACTTTTTCATTCAGCTCCTTGAAATTTCTAGACTCATCTTGGTTTTCTTTTTGGAACCGAACTCACACAGTTAATTAACGTGTCGGGCTAATTTTTCCACAGTGGCCTGGCCTTTTGTTAAGCCAGCCAAAAAGAGGGCTCTCGGCTGGCTTGTTGTGTGTTGTAGCAAGGAAGCATACAATGCTGGCATGAACTAGACTAGAACTACAAATGTGCGAAGCTTGTGTAAACTACTTCCAAAGAATCTAGATTCCACAAAAGAAAAAAGGAACACACATTCCTGGCTGCTGCCAAACACCCATACAAAATTGTGAGTGAGAGGACAAACAAGACCACAAAAACTATATGTTTACATGCAGGTTTGAATGAGAGATATGCTATATGCGGATACCGTTCTTATGCCTGTATATTGTCACGAGAAGGAGGTAGGATTGCGTCCTTATGGTTTAGGTCCTCTCTTTTGAAGGATTCTTGTGTTTGTTCTATTTTTGATTTTTCAAGTCTCTTCTTTTCACCTGATGAAAACTGCAAAACTGAAAACAACAACCATCACACAGAAACTAAACAACATATGAATTCGTCTCTTGCCACGCGAGGATTTTTTTATTTGTATTTTTGTTTTGTGTGTAGGTCGTTTGTGTTCCTCAAGGATTTTATTCCCTTTGCAACGCTTTAGTCCCCCCTCAAAAATCCAAGTAAGGTTTCGGAAGAAGAACACACATATACACAAGCCAAGTGGCAAATTGGGAAATAAGCCAGACGATGAATGATATGGTACAAAAATGGATACAATATGATGATGTGTCTCTGTTACCGTTAAGCCACCATTGTGTGATGCAGCCAGCAAGGATAACAAGTGCGCGCAAACACTTTTGTTTCTATTTCTTTCTCACTCTTACTTGTGGAATGATGTGAAATGAGAACACAAAAATATTTGGTGGGAGTGAGTGGAAGAAAAGTGGTTGCTACTTTTGTTTCAAGACTGGTTGCATAGCTCAAGTGCAGTTGAGGCTTAAGGTACCCCAACCAGAGGATAGCGAGGATTTAAAGGAATTTAATGCTGAAGATAGGTTATGATTCATCATAAAAAAAAAAAAGAAGACAAAAACAAACAAAAAAAATAAGAGGAACTTTTTTTGAATACTAGAATGCGTGAGTGTGTTGGTATTAAATGGAAAATACAGGAAGCGATGGGTTTTTCAAGCGTTGCATCTAGATTTAATTTGAAATATCCAAGTAAGCTTTATAGTCCGAGATGGGATGATTTGATAAACTTGCTAATATTTTTGAAGTGAAAACTTCTTTAGTATCGTAGTGATTTGAAACAAGATGAAACGAAAACGCGACACGACTTCAACTTGTTATAACTTTTTTGTTTTAATAGATAGATGAATGAAATTTGTACGAGATAACGGTATAAAGATGTTCTTTTTCTACACACGTTATATCTTTTGATCTAGTGCACATACAAATTTGATTTAACTTTAATACACATGCTGATAACATAACCTTTTATTTGATATATCACACATAACGGTACGTGCTCTACAAGTTACACAATCTTAAATTGAAAAAAATACCTCAAAACACCTGTGGCGATCTGTTGCCGATGACCTGCCACCAGTGTAAGAAGTACCGTTATCTCAGTTTGAAATATCGACATGGTTGGATTTAAAAAAAATCTTAGTTTTTTTGTAGGCATGGTAGAAATATGATTGATACGTCATATAAAAAGTGAAATAAGCTTTCAAATGATATAAAAAATTTATCATAGGTTTTCATTTAAAAAAAATAGATTTAATGGGAGAAAAAAGATTGATTTGTGTACTTTTTTGATGAAAAAATTGATTAGGTTCAAAAAATTCTAGCTCTTTTTGTAGATGTTGTGAAGACATGGTCGATATAAATATTTTGAGCTGAAACAATAAGCTTTCGGGTGATATAAAATTTATTATAGGTGGGTGGATTTAAAGGTGATAGAATAAAAAAGGTAGACTTTTTCGATTTTTGTTTGCAAGAAAAATGATTTTTGAGGTTCAAAATTATAGAAGAAAGGAGGTTAATCCCAAATCATCAGTTTGGCTTTAGAAATAAACATTCCACGATAGACCAAGTTCATAGAATAACGGATGTAATAGAAAAAGCATTAGAAGAAAAACAAGTATGTTCAGCTATTTTCTTAGATGTTGCTCAAGCCTTTGACAAGGTTTGGCATGAGGGACTTGAGTACAAACTGCAAAGGGATCTTCCCAGACAGTACTATGAAATATTAAAATCGTACATCTCAGACCGATTGTTTAGAGTAAGGTACGATCAAGAATATTCGGAATTGAAGAAAATAGAAGCCGGTGTACCACAAGGAAGTGTCCTAGGTCCTACCCTGTATTTACTATACACAAGGGATATCCCAGTTGGGAATCACACCATAATGGCTACTTTTGCAGATGATACCGCAATTTTGGTACCCGACAAATGTGTCTCTAGGAGAGCAGTAAAGCTGCAATATGCCGTCGACACAGTCAGAGATTGGACCGAAAAATGGCGTATCAAACTCAATGAAACAAAATCTTCACATATAAACTTTACAAATAAAAAGATAAACAATATTCCAATATTCATTAATAATCAAGCTGTACCTTACGCCAATACGGCCAAATACCTTGGAATGACTTTGGAATGAAAGCTAAAGTGGAAAGAGGACATCAAAAAGAAAAGAGAAGAACTAAACTTGAAATATAGAAAAATGTACTGGTTACTTGGTAACAACTCTGATTTATCAACCCAAAACAAAATAATGCTGTATAATCAAGTACTAAAGCCTGTTTGGACCTATGGTATCCAATTATGGGGCTGTACAAAGAAAACAAATACCGAAATCATCCAAAAATTCCAAAACAAAGTCCTTCGTGGAATAGTTAATGCACCCTGGTACATAAGAAATAGCGATCTACATCGTGACTTACAAATAGAAACGGTTACAGAAGTTGTTAAAAAATACGCTGTATCCCATAATCAGAGACTGCAATGTCATACCAATTCTGAAATGGTGTCCGTCTTGAATACCAGAAACCATGTTCGGAGATTAAGAAGAACCAAGCCTCATGAGCTTATGGTCTAAAAAAAACATGGGAAAGTATTAAAAGTTTAAACTTCCCCCAAAGTGATTTTACAAAGTTAAGAAGAAAAATCTGATGTCGATCTCTCAAGATTAGTCTTGATAAAGAGGTCCCACACTACTTGGTGTCGAATACTGCCAAGTGTCTTTTGAAGATTTCCTCCCGTCAAAAAAAAAAAAAAAAAAAAAAAAAACTTCTACCACGTGTGAATTGCACACATGATTTTTTTTTTTACTTGGATATATAAATATTTTACAAAATCACAAAAAAAAACAAAACTCCTTTAAGCCTAACTTAAATCCGATTTTAGATAATTATATTCTCCATTCGTAGGTTTAGACGCAAGCAAAATTAATTCCTCTTAATATTTACATAAAATTTTCTCTTATCAGCTAGAAAAATATTTGTTCAAGTGTTTCTATGAGATGTATCTCAGTTTTTTCAGTTGCTAATTCTCAAAAGAAAACAAAAAAATGAAAACAAAAACAACTTTTATTTACAATCTACATACATACAAACGAGATAAAGACATATGAGATATAAAGACAAAGACTCATTACTCTTCTACGATTTTTATTCGTAAGTATGTATATTTTGTTGTCTTCACAAAGCAAAATAGCTCCTTATTTGAATTTGTATCACTGATAAATTTTCCATTTGTGAATTTTAAGTATAAATAATGAAGTTTTTTGTCAGTAAATTTTTGAGAGTTGCAATGATGCAATGTTATTTATAGAGTAGGGGGAAATTCCCATAAAAACAGATGGTTTTTTGAAAATATATTAAAAGTTATTAAACAAAATAATAATAAATTAACAATTAACAAAAAACAAGAAATTGAGGTAGAAATTCCCATAAAAACATCAACGTTTTTAGTAGTTTTACTAAAAATGAAAATAAGAATACCCCAAATTCTAAATATGTTTTTAGAGCCACCATTTGCCTTATGACCAATATCATTTGGCATTAATTGATTGATCATCGCGTTGCATTGTTCATGGCATAAATACGTCGGTATTCTTCAAAGATTTTCAATTAGTTTTAAAACGTTACTTCGAAACGACCAATCGAGTTTTTATTTGTGTGTTCTCAAACCACTTTTTCAGCCTTCGAAAGACGTAAATAGGAGCATTATCTTGCTGGAACATGAAGTCAGTTCTGAACAACTCTTCCGCAGATTAGTGCAGATAAAAAATTACGCTGGTAGCTAGAAGAGTTTTCTTCTGAAAACTCCGCTTAGCTTGCAAGGAAGTTAGTAAAAATATTCAAATTCGTCCTTAAAAAAGCTATGAAGCTAGAGTCTCAAAAATCAAGCTTTACAAAAAAATGAGATATATAACATCATTTTTTGCAGAAATTTGTATATTCATCTAAATCTAAAACTAGGTGAAACTCGAAATCCTCGAGTTTGTAGCTCAATTTCTTTTTGGTCGGTACTCAAGACTTTCATAAAATATGGCGAAAGCTCATTTTTAGCGGTCAAAATTTCAAAAAAAAAAAATTCTTTTTCAGAAATTTTGTAACTGCCATTAGTTTTCTTGTGAAGCATAAAGTCTAGGAATCTAACAAAAATTTTTCGGCATTTTTGAAAAAAATATTTTTTTGAGTAAAATTATCTGGAAATTTTTTTTTTTTTTTTTTTGAAATTATGAGAACACAATTTTTTTTTTTATATATTTTTTTTATAATCATCTAAATAAATTGTATACCAAACCCGATTTTATACGATACTAACAATTCAATCTATTCAGTCCATTTTGATTACACTGGTCAACAAAATTTAACTTTTTTTTTGCCACAAGAACCAAAATATACTTTTCTAGTAGTTTTTGGGGTGCTGAATCCGAATCTGAAGTCAGAAAAATTTGATTGGCCTCCGTTTTTGAAATATTACCGTTATATAATGCTAAAAAACGTCATTTTGTCTGTTTTCGAGGTTCTGGTTTTATGTGGGGTAATTCATTATAAACAAATTTGTAACAGTTATTATAAGAACAGACATTCTTCTTTCAAAAACTGTTTAAATTTTCCCGATATCTCTTTTATTGCTCGAGATATCTTAAGTTTCAGTTAATAAGCCAAAGAGAAACTAAACTTAATTTAAAGTTTAAGTCACTGGGTCACAGAATTTTTGCCACAAGAACCAAAATATACTTTTCTGAAGGTTTTTGAGTTGCTGAACTCCAATCCGGAATCGGAAAAATTCTATTAGCCTTCGTTCTTGAAATATAACCGTTATAAAAAAACCTTTTTTTTTGCATTTTATAACGGTAATTTTTCCAGAACGAAGGCTAATAGAATGTTTCTGATTGTGGATTCGAGTTCAGAAACCCGAAAACCTTCAGAAAAGTATATTTTGGTTCTTGTGGCAAAAAAAGTTTAATTTGGTTGGCCAGTGTTGCTTCTGATTCAAAGACCGCTACTTAAATTAAATTAAATATCTCGGGCAGTAAAAGAGATATCGGAAAGATTTAAACATTTTTTGAAAGAATAAAACCAGTTCTTATAGACACTGTTTTAAATTTATTCATAATAAATTACCCCACATAAAAACATAACCTCGAAAACAGACAAAATGACGTTTTTTGACATTTTCTAACGGTAATACTTCAAAAACGGAGGCCAATATTAATTTTCTGACTTCAGATTCGAGTTCAACACATCAAAAACTACTAGAAAAGTATATTTTTGTTCTTGTGGCAAAAACCTTGTTGACCAGTGTAATTAGCGATAAATTAACGACAAATTATTGTTATTAGTAACGACATCTATTTTTCACAGATTTTAAGATCTAAATGTTTTCAATTTCATGTTTGCGACAATTTTGGTTTTGTCGCCAATAATTTCCGGTTATTTCATCTTTCCTATATTTATATTTTGAAAGGTTGACATTTTTCAAAACGCTTTTTATGTGACAAGTTAATTAAAACTTATCGACTTTATACATATAAGTTAATCGGTTTATAAGTCCTTGCTTGCAGAAGCAAGAAAGGAAGAAAATCAAGCGTTTGGGACTTAATATTGACTGCGTCTTTTTCAAATGTTTATGTGTGTTCAAGTTCAAATAGGAATCAATTTTGTTAACCAACACCAAATCTACAACGCAAAAACAAAAATGTATGAAAACAAAAACCAATTGCTTTTTAAAGCTCGCAATTATTACGAACCCGCAAGTTTATATTTCCTTTCATATTTGATTTGTTTTTTGTTTATATTTCCAAGAAATTTAAAAGCATACCTTTTATCACAAACTCCACGATGAACAAACAAAGCTTTTAGAAAAAAACTTTATATTTTTAGGAACACATAAACAAATAAAAAAATTATTTAAATATTCTCTATGAGGAATGAATTTCTTTCTTTTTGTTTTGTTTTTTAAATCATCTGAACGTCAAAATAATATCAACTTTATCCATACTTAACACGTGATAAAAATAAACTCCTCATTGTTTACCATTTATAAATATAAAAAAAAAAAAAAAAACAAAACACAATTTGCAAAAAAAAAACTTTCAAGGTAAGTTTTTTTTTGTTGATTTTTTGATACTTTATTAAGAGTTAAGTATCTTGAATTTGAGTCATTTGAAAGTCGTTATTAAATATCTATTTATCTCCTCCAAATTTGGTGATAAAAAAGGGTTGCCACACAAACTTATTATCATGGATTCAGATAGTTGAAATTGTTTTATTGATTTAGCAATAAGATTTTAAGAGTTTTTTTTAATCAAACAGAACTTTTTATATACAAAATCTTCAACGAAAATTGAAACAAAGTTGAACCCTCATATAGCCCTAAAATTTTAATTCAGAACTTTCATCTATAGAAATTTCACCTTCTTGAATATATGATTGAATTTTTTCAATATAAACATTTGGTAACTCTGGTTGAAAAAAAAAAGGTAAGTTTGATTTAAATTTAACGAAGTCACTCGTCTCAAGTGGAACCATACTTATCATTCATTCACAAATATAATAGAAAGAAAAATAAACAAATGTAATAAAATCAAATTAAACTAAATAAACATTTGGTTCCTAGCAGAATAAAAAAAAAATAGTCACCGGACGGAAATTTATGCTGAAGGTCAACATGTTTTTTGTCGTCATTATTTATTTTAATTTTATAGTTATTTTTTTTTTAATGCGAGCCGATTTGATTCACCAAAAGAGTCGTTAAGAATATGATTTATTTTTAAAGGAAATTAATTGACGTAGCAAGATAGAACAAAATTTCATTTATCGAAAACTACGAGTAAAAACTACTTTAAAGAGGATTCTGCAAGTAATTTTGCTGCAACTTGATAATAATTAAATGGTTTTTATTTGTCGGTCATAATTGCAATTTTTTTTTTTTTTTCATTTTAAGAGGGATTTTCGTAATTGCTGGAAACTTTCAGAGCATTTAAATTAAGGTTAAAAAATTCTATCGATATTTTTCGGAAAGTGCCATGAAATCGTTTTATTTTATCGGTTTTCAAAAAAAAAAAAATCGATAAACTGTCGCGAAAATGACAAGTGAAGTCATTAGTTATTACACGCTTTAATATGACATTTGAAAAAACCTCCACGAGTTTCGCGTTGCTCAATATGACTCTGCTGACATGTTACGGAAATGGCTGTTTGAAATGCAATCGCGTCTTTTGGGACATCAGAGCATGAGCAGAAGTAATAAATTAATGTAATAGATCATTTACTCATGAGTTGTTTACCATCTTCAAAGAACCGGGACTAATAAATTACTCTTAATTGCAACTCCTTCAAAAAAAGTCGTACCTTTAATTACTTTGCCCCCGTGTGACACTTAGGAGGTGAAATTTATAATGTGTCATCATTTAAAATCTGTTACAATTTCTCCAAGCAACCAAAGCATTGGTGGCAGTTTAACGAATATTATTAATTTTAGGAGACTACAACTTTTTTTTTATTCAATCTTTTGAATAAAATGGTATAGGTATAATAGGATTATGATTAGATGACTCATATTCTCATGTTTATTTATATTCACCACACCTGTAAATCGATTTAAATTTCATTGCAAACAAACAAAAAAAAAAAAACTAAACAAACAAACCTAATATTCAAATTTCTCTTTGGCAAACAAACCCAATGTCAAAAATACCATAAATCTAATGTCAGCGGAGAGGGGGCCAAAAGGATAATAATAATAATTTTATGTCAACAAAAGTTCTGTTTGATATCAATACGGGTGGTGGTGAAGAAAGGGAATTTACTTTGAGTGGGTGGTTTGTCTATAAGAAACAAAACTATAAAGTAAACTTTATAATGAATAAATAATAAATAGACACTACACCGATAAGAATATGTATTTTGACTTTGCCTCTTGGCACTTTATCAATCTTTTTTTGTTTAAAGAGGTTTCCTTTTTCATATCGATTTATTGACATTTTGTTGGAAATTAGAATCGTTTGTAAGAACATCAAGATAGGTTTTGGATAGTATTTAGGGCGAATACTGTTTGGTTTGATGAAATAAATTGAATTTTGTGGAGAATGGAGTGGTGAAGGAATGTAAAACTGATGAAAAGGGTTTTATTAGGTAGGTATATAAAGTGAATGTATTTTAATTGACAGCTAGCCAATCAATCAAAAACAAGTGTTTTATTATTTTGTTCCTCGAATTGATGTCAAGTTAGTTTTTTAAAGTAGACATTTTGACATTTATTTAATCCAATGATATTTTGTCAAAATGACAGTTTACATTAGCGAATTTTCGCAAACTCGCTGAAAGTTAGCGGAAGTTTGAATTATTAAGTTCTTTCTAAAGAGAGCACGCCAAACACAACAAATATTAGGAATTTGCTAGAGATCTGTTTGTTTACTTAATTTTTATGTACGAATATTAAATGAATATAAGAATTGGTTATGAAATAGCCTGGGTTTTGTGTTTATGTTTTGGTCGGATTTAATATTATCGCGTGTGTAAACAAAATATAAATACAAAACTAATTTCCACGTGCTTTTATGACAATCCTATGATTACATAGGAATTTTTTTTTTTTTTTTTGAATTTGACTTTAGCCAAACACGGAAATGATAATTAATAGGGAAATTTTAGGGCAAGGTTAATGAGAATATAATTAATTGGCTTATGATGACGGAAGTATGACTTAATGATGAAATTGGCTCTTTACGTTGGTGATTATTTTTTAAAGTTATTTCTTGTTTTACATAGAAAATACTTTACAGGACTTTTTTAGTTTAGTTTTTTTTTTTTAACAGAGATGTCACTGAAAAAAAAAGCAAGTGGTTTGTTTTATTCTTCACTGGACGCACTCATTTCAATTAACCGCAGAACACAAGAAAAATCAGTCAGAATATAAAAATGAATGGTAGCGGTACAGGTATTCTGTACGCACTTGCATAAAGAAATTTACTTGCGCAGAAGATCTTGCAGGAGTAGATTAAATTAAAATAAATGTAATAGATTATCACTCATGAGTAGTTTACCACCATCAAAGGATCAGATTTAAGTACATAAGGCTGCATTCAACGCCATTTTCCGCACCAAAAAAAGTCGTTGAACGGATTCATAAAAACTTTCATGGCGAATTAAAACGCTACTTTTGATCTTCCGCGCGAGTAGATAGGATAAATAGTTGATAGTACTAGATTTCTACCCTTGATAAAGGAATAGTGGCTAATATTTTACATTTAATGAAATGAGTGCGTCCAACACATCAATTAGGTAACTTATTTTTTAAGGCAATTTTACAATTGCATTGTTTACAATGTTTATAACTACACGGATTCGTAATTTATTTTGAATGTGTGGATGACACTACACTGCAAAGTACTTTTTGATTAATGCATTCAGAAGAATGCAACCAGAAGATACTTAAGTCCAAGGAATGCAGCTACTAATTTCTAAATGGCTTTCTAAATACCTATTCAAAATTGAAAAAAAATTCGAAAATAGACATAAGTTTTTGCCAAAGAAAACTGTCAAAGTTCTCACTTGCTTTTGATAAAAAATGGCGCCCGGGAGAAATAATTTCTTCTTCTCTACTTCAACTTCAATCATTTTATTTTCAAATCAACAAAAAAAAAATAAATCATTGCCTCCTATGAAGATAAATTTTCTATCTTTATTTATGTCCACTTCATAAAGCGAGGAATGTCTCAAGGATTCTTCTTTAAAAAAAAAAAAAAAAAGAAACTTCTTCTCTTCCATCGCAAAGTCCCTATACCCTATTCCCTATACAAAATAAAGAAAACACACAATAATCTTAAAATATCTGTCAGGAATCTGTGTGAAAGACCCCAGGCGAGAATCGAGAATACTATATCTAATGACGATGACGATAAGAGCTAATTATGGCTTCCGATTTCGAATTAAATAGCAAGAGAGATGTGCAAGTGGAACGAGGTGACAAAAAAAAGCAAAAAAAAAAAATAAAAAACAAGAGAAAAAAATCAATTTTTGCCCCCATGGGTAGAGTTTGGTTGATGGTTGATGAAAATGAAAAAAAAATAATAATAATATAAAAACATTATATAAGAAAAATAAATTCACTCACCCGCGAAAAGTTGTTTTTTTTTTTTGAATTTTTAAAGTTTTTATCCTTTGTTATTTTGCTGAATGCATTCACTCTAGGGAAATTAGACAATTTTTACATTTTTTTTTTGACAGAACAAACACCATCACTTTTTGACATTCATTTCATGCAGAATAAATTCACAATTGGAATAATGAATGAATTCAGAGACCCAATTATGGATCAATTATAAAAAAATAAAAATAAATCTCACTTTTTTTCAAGCTTTTGACACACTGTGCGCGGGAGGTGAAAGTGAAACAAGACAAAAATACAACATGTACATAATTTGTATGTAATTTTTTTTTATTTCTTTTTTTGTGAAAGGAAGGTTGTGCGATTATTTAATAAATAATTTGTTCGTTTCTCTTTTCTTTTTATTTCGTTTTGGATAGGTAATTGATTTATCAAAAAATAGGGCCTCATAGAGCAGAGATGTGCTCTACTTTTGTTTAAGCTTTGTTTTCACGGTTTTGCCGAATTTTTTCCTCATTCACTTGTCTACTATCTTTCAAAATCGAGAAAAACATGAAAAATCTTAATCTGTCACTTTTTTCACTTCTGTGACATCAAAATACGATTCGATTTTGAATTTCCCCTTCCTTTTTGTTGTCCTTTTCTCCCCTCTATTCCCCTACTTTTTTTTCTTATTTTCTTTTATTTTTTCAATGATTTTTGTTTATTTTTTTTATGTAATCTATAAAAACAAAGAAAACATTTTTTGGCAGACATAAATCAACCACATGCATCAATTCCATTATTGAGCGAGCATAAAATTAAAAATAACAATTTTTTATTGCAAAATGTACACAACACACACACACATGTGCTTTTGAGAGGAAATTCTAGTTAGACCACTCTTAAAAACGAGAGAAGAAAAAAAAAAGAACAGGTGAACAGGAATTCCATTGTTCAACCATCATCATCATCATCATCAATTCATCATCATTTTTTTAAGCATTATTCACAAAATCTTATTTTGAATAATCAAAAATGTCTCGGATGACATTTTTCACTCATATAACTTTTAACAGTTAATTTGTTCCGAGTTTTTTTATTTGTTTATGCCAGTTGAATGACCGGAAAATTGTCTAGAAAAGTTATGTATAAAAAAAAAAAAAAACAGTGTTCTTGTTTCTTTTTTTCTTTTTGTATATATTTCTTTGTGTATTTTGAAATTTATCCGCAATTCATACCAATTCGTTATAAATTCACCGTACGACTGAATGAAGAATGAAAATTCAAATGAAAAATTGCATCGTAGGGGAAATTAATCGCCAACGAAGATGAATTCAAAAAGAGAAGTGAGTAAAAATCAATGAGTGTGAGAGAAAAAATGGAGATTCCAATTGGAATAAGTATAGGTGTGAAAGAGATAGTTTGTGATTAGTGAACATGTGTTTTGAGGCGAATTCAAAAATTAAAAATGGCCGCACTCTGTCAGCTGTAAAATGTTGACATCAACAAACGTGGTAAATATATTTTTTATATGGGATGGTATGAGGAATTCTGTGAAAAATGAAAACCACAAGACAGAGATGTTAAATTAAATTAACATATTTTTTTTTTGTATATTTTAAGCTTTCTCGTTAATGACTAAACCAATTTCAATGAAATTTTTGAATTAAGATGATATCGTTGGTAAGTTGCAAAAAGTCCAATTTTGCATTACTTAGGTCATTTTTACAAGACACATTTGGCTATTTTGGAGAAAGAATGAATTGTAGATATGGAGAAGCTTTTACATCATAAAGCCTAGTACGCAGATCGAGCTAAACTAAATTTTATCTCTACAATTTTTATCTCTACACACGTTTGCTAAATGGGAAGATAAATTTTGAAGTTGGAGAGATAATTCTATAAGTCACTGTCAACCCAGTGATTGATACAGCTGATTTTGCCATTACAACTCGCGCTTTATTTTTTTTAAATCTAAATATTATATCTTGCTTTTAAAAATGGAATCAAAAGTTATTGAGGACGTTGTAGTTCTTTGTGCTACGATTGTTTTAAACGCGATTGCTCTACGAAAAATCACCAAAACAACACCATCCTGTCGAGTTAACCCCTACTTGAAGGAGAGGCAAAACAAAGGGCGTTTCGCAAAAGATGTAAGAGTATAAATTATTATAAATTTGTTGAATAAAAGTACATGTATTATTTTACATTTAGTTTCAGGATATGCTAAATAATGTTCCCGTTTTTAAAGAAAATTTTCATATGTCTCCGGAGTCGTTTGCGGAAATTTTTCAAATAGTGGAACCATTTCTACGTGAAAAGAAAAACACAAGACCTTCGGACAAAATATCCGCTCTGGAAAAGTTTGCGGTTGTTATGGAGTATGTTTACATAAGATATTTTTTTAAAAGAAAATCCCTATAAAATTTTACTTTATTTGATAAGATATTTGGCAAGTGGAACCATCCAACGACATGTTGCGGCAGTATATAGGATCAGTAAACAGCATTTTGGGACCATCCTGGATGAAGTTTGTTGTGCCATCTCAAAAGGTTTGGAGAGCGAGATCCCAGTTTTGGATGAACCAAAATTTATTACCATTGCCAATGAATTCAATGCTTTTTGGAACTTGCCAAACTGCGTTGGAGCAATTGATGGCAAACACATTGGCATTAAATGTCCATCCAATGCTGGGAGCATGTTTTACAATTACAAAGTAAGTACAATTACCAAAAAAAGAAGCAAAAGTTATTTTTATTTAAAATTTTTAAGGGGTTTCATAGCATCGTGCTGATGGCTATTGCCGATGCTAATTGTAAATTCATCCACATAGATGTAGGGGCATATGGTAGTGAGGGCGATGCAAATGTGTTTGCCTCAACGAAAATTGGAAGGCAAATTTTGCAGGACGAGTTGAACCTCCCTCCAGATATATAAGTTGGTTCTAATAAACTGCCATATTTTTTCGTTGCGGATGATGCATTCCCGCTAAACAAACGCATTATTAAACCATATGCCCCGAGAAAACCAAAAAAGTTGGAAGATGAGGAAAGGGTTGCCAACTACCGAATTAGTCGTGCAAGACGGTGTGTGGAGAACACGTTTGGCATTATGTGTTCAAAATTCATTTGTTACGTAATTTTCATTGAAAACAAAAACTCTGATCTCTCTCCTGACTAAACTATTTGTGCTAGAGGGATGATTTAAACGCCATCAAGTTCTAATTTCATCCCTCTAGGCAATGGCAAAAGTCGTTTTTAGTTTAAAATTTTTTTTCGAAATTTGACTTACCCCTGGGCATTATAAGTGAGTTTCACTGAAAACACAAACTCCGATCTCTCTCCTGACTAAACTATTTGTGCTAGAGGGATGATTTAAACGCCATCAAGTTCTAATTTCATCCCTCTAGGCAATGGCAAAAGTCGTTTTTAGTTTAAAATTATTTTTCGAGATTTGACTTACCCCTGGGCATTATAAGTGAGTTTCACTGAAAACAAAAACTCTGATCTCTCTCCTGATTAAACTATTTGTGCTAGAGGGATGATTTAAACGCCATCAAGTTCTAATTTCATCCCTCTAGGCAATGGCAAAAGTCGTTTTTAGTTTAAAATTATTTTTCGAGATTTGACTTACCCCTGGGCATTATAAGTGAGTTTCACTGAAAACACAAACTCCGATCTCTCTCCTGACTAAACTATTTGTGCTAGAGGGATGATTTAAACGCCATCAAGTTCTAATTTCATCCCTCTAGACAATGGTATAAGTCGTTTTTAGTTTGAAGCTATTTTTCAAATTTGACTATGTCTGAGACAGTGTCTCTGAAAGCCAACTTTTGAAATACTTAATGGATTTGCAAACTGTAAACGCAGATTTTTAAAGGACCATCAGTGAGACTAAAGGGTGTACTTATCATCGTTCTATGACTTTTGGCTTAAGAGCCACGTGAGGCAACGTCTTCCTATGAAAATGATGAAATTGGCTATAAATGGATTTTTTTTTTTAAACCTTGTTAAAACAATGAAATATCTTTATATTCAATCTTTTTCTATTTATTTTTTTTTTATTTATTTTATTTTAACGAACTTATAAACCAATTAAGAAATACTTATTATTAAAGAACACATTTCTACAAATAACCATAACGATAACGATTTAAGACCCAGATCGTCTTAACTTTCGAAGTTCAGCAAACGCCTGTTGCTGAAAGTTCAAACCCAACTCCTCCACAACATCATTTGGCAACTCTTTTAAGATGCGATCAAGGTTGGCCAAAAGAGTGAAATGGGTTAACGGCTGAGTAGTTGGAACCTCATTTTTGCGCATATTAATCAGATCTGTCACTGTTTGAGTTAAAGCTGAAACATTTTCAATCATTGTGTCCTTTTTCTGCGGCTTAGGACTCTGAAAGTATAACGTGTGTTAAGATTCTGTAACTAAAACAGTTAAATTTTCTTACAAATGAGTAGCTTGAAGTCGATGTTTCATTCTCCATTTGATTATCTTGGTGGTCACCATCAACCACTTCCACTTCATGAGTGCTGGAAAATGTTCTACAAAGAAGAAATAAATAAATTTGCTTAATGTTGCATTTTTGGAGTAACTTACTTGCGTTTGGAGGAGATAGGTGTCAAAAATGACAAATATTCTGCAAACTCCCAATCAATACAGCTTTCCTCAGATAAATTTTCTTCATTTAAATCGCCATTGGCTGCGCTTCCCGATTTTTGTTTCTTTTTTGCCACTGAATGATATCGCAAACTGTCGCGAAGTGACTTATATGCAACTCTGCATTCTTCTACTGAAGTAATATAAAATTAATATAAATTTACTTAGCATAATTTCTATACTAACTTGTTTTGCACATTTCTCCGGCTATAGAGCGCCAGTTAGAGTTTACCTCCTCGGTGTTGCTATGTCCCTTGTGCTGAAGCTTCCATTATGGCGGGATGTAATTCCACCAACCTGCACAGTTCTTTTTTTTCTTCGAAATTGAATTGCTTTTTAGTTTTTTTTTCTTTGCCTTTCTTTTGTGGCACCTCTTCTGGATTTAATTCATCTAAATATTCGACTAGAAACTCCATATTTCTTTTATTTGTTTTTTTTTTTTTTTTTATACCGCGAAAACAAAACACAAACGTGAAACGTCAAAATTTATCTTGGAAAAAATGTGCCGAGCATTATTTCGCTCGCTAAATTATGTGGAGACTTTTTGATAAAAGTACTAGATGATAGTTTGAATTTAGCGCGTGAACTGCGTACTGCCAAGATAAAAATCCTCGCTAAAATTTATCTTTGGAGGAAATTTGTATGAAAGATAAATTTTAGCGCGATCTGCGTACTAGGCTTAAAGTCCTAAAATGATAAAATGCACGACTGGGTCGCACGTACTTGCTCTTATAGTAAAAGTTGCTTGAATGTTAAAGTTTCTTGAAGCATTTTGATTTTGATTTGATTTGTCATTAATTTTATAAGAATTGTATAAAAGGGTTCAAAAACAACGAAAAAAACCCTGGCCTTAAGCCTAGTATGCAGATCGGGAAAAATTTTATTTCTCATACAAATTTTTTCTCGGGTCAAATTTTGTCTTGAATATTTTTCCAAGCAGTACGCAGTTCACGCGCAAAATTTAAATATTTGGAGCCGCTGTAAAGAAAAAGTCTCCACTTAATTTTGCGCGGACAAATAATGTGCGAAGCATTATTCTGCCGGCAAAAATTATGACAAGGAATAAAAATAAAACAAAATTGAACAAAATTCAAATAAAATTAAGGTCGACTCTTTAATAAAATACTTGTGAAGTGAAGACGGAGCAAATACAACTCTGAATCAAATCAAAAACAAAACAAAAATTAATTTAATTTGAAAGAAGAAAAAAACTTAGGGTAAACTGCCCAATTGTTGCCACTCCCCATGTGATTGGCACCTTGAGTTTAAGAACCATTTACACTCTTCTCGCCTTTTTTGGCATATTCTTAGCAAACGAGATATTGATAATAACAAAAAAAAAAGTATTAATAATATCTAGTTTTATGCTATACGAAAAAAACTGCGAACTAAAGTTGGTGCGACATTTGCTTAAGGTGCCAATGATTGGGCAGTTTACCCTAGGTAATTTCTCCAACTTAAAAATTTTGCGCAGGATTAAAAAATGTTTTGTAGAGATTAAAATTGTAGAGATAAAATTTGTTTTTTCTCGATCTGCGTACTAGGCTTTAACCTTCAAACTGAGTATGCGATTTAGATACTTGGTATAAAAAGAATTTTTGGATTTTATTTTTTTCGACAATTGTAGGAACCGTTTTTTTTTTTAACTACTTTAAGCCTGGTACGCTGCTCGCGCTAAATTTTAGCTGAGATAAAATTCCCATACAAGTTATCGATAATTTGTATGGGATCCATTTTAGCTCAGATAAAATGTTTCGATAATTTGTATGGGAGCTAAAATTTAGCGCGAGCAGCGTACCAGGCTTTACTCTTTAAAAAAAACTCAAAAAAATTTCAAAAAAAAATTGTTCATGCTATTCTGAAAAAAATATTAGGTATTCGACACATAAAAACAAAATGTCAAAAAAATTATCAACTCGTTTTCAAGAAATTGGTTTTTCAAAAAAAAATTTTTTATTTATCAAAATTGAAGACTGAAAATTTTTAGACATTTTAATATTACGGCTACTTAGATGCCATTATATAAAAAAAATTCGCTTAAAGGTAAGTTCTTTATGAGAAAGTCAGAGATCAAGAAAATGATTCTCTAGCAGGTACCGTTAATAAAGGTTCAAAATTTTTTTTTAATTTGAAAAGTAAGACTTTATTTGCCACAGTGCCCGTATTTTTTTCAGTAAATGTTATCTTCTTGTAAATTGAAATTTTTCAATGAATTTAAACTAGGAAAATGTATACAATCAACAAAAAAATAAGGAACCACTGTTTTTCTTTTTACTGAGAAAAACATTATATATGTACATTCATTACTGAAAAAATTATCGCCCATATGATGTCAAAAATCATTAATAAACAAAAAATTAATAAATAAAAACAAAGAAATCGAGTGATGCTTTTTTTTTGTTTTGTTTTCTCATTTCATGTAAATGCGCATGTCAAACCTGCGCATTTAATGTGGCACGATTGTATGCGGCGAATTAAATTTGTAATGTAAATAAAAGTTTGTTCACACCTTAAGTGGTGAATATGTATATCTTTTTACTCCAGGGATGCTTTAATAAAAATATAGAATTAGTATTTAATGGTCGGATACACAAATGATTTTTAAGAAAATATAGTTTTAAAGTTCAAAATAAATAACGATAGGTATATAAAATGTATTTAAAATAAAATTCACAGCTAGCTTGTTCGTACATACTTGTTTAAAGTACCTATTACTTCATATCCTAAAGATATTTTAGCTCTTGTTAAAAAAAAAAATTTAAACAAAATTCTGGAATTAAAATAATCATTTTTAGCAAAAAAAATAAAACCGACTTCCATGGATCAAAACTGGGTTTTATGGTTTTTAAAATAGTTCCTATGACTAAAAGTGAACGAAATTGAAATGGGACCACACTGCAGTCACCAGCTTTCCAATACAAAAAGAATTATCAAAATTGGTTCACTCAGTCCAAAGTTATGCGGTAACAAACATAAAAAAAAAAAATACAGACGAATTGAATACCTCCTCCTTTTTGGAAGTCGGTAAAAAACTACATTTGAGGAACGTCTTTTAAAAAAGGATAAAAACACTAATTGTATTTTTTAAGAAAATCGAAAAAGCTAAAAACAAAATTATGATTTTTCATACGATTTTCAGATAATACTAAAATATGGAAACAGTGTAAAAATATGAAAAGTGTAAAAAATGAATATCTGTAAATTTTCAAAAAAATCAGTTCATCCTATTACGAAATATACCAGATTATAACTAAAAATTATGTCTGTTTTGGCATAAAAACGGAAATGTTTTTTGTTAAAGGTTTTTTTTTAGAAAAACTAAAAATGCAATTTTGTTAGAATCATTAAGACCTTTTAGCTCTCAAATTTAATAGTTGGAACCGTTTTTAAAAAAATTTCCAACCAAATCCATCGTTTAGTCCCACAGACGGACGGCATTAAAAATAATTTTTTTTTTACTTCTCTATATATCGTTGATTTCGATTACCTAAAACCTCAAAATTTTAACACGAAACCAATAATTTTGATTACTCTCTGAGGGTAAATTCTATGATTATAAGGAAGGAAGTTTTTTTTTCGACTTAAATAATATTCTTTTTTGATTTTATTTTAATTATGTATATGTAAGAAAAAGTATGTTCTTAAACTTGTAACCGTAACTGATTTACATTTATCTCACTATATTCAGTGCAAAAATATCTTTCGAAAATCCCCAGACATACTTTTTGCGGTAGAAGGTGCGAAACGCAGGCTTTCAAAAACGTAGATATAATAAAATTAATCGATCGAAAAAATTAAGTATACGCCACAGTGAACACACTTCTAATTTTCTTGTTTGCAATAGTACAGTAACCTTTTATATCAGACAGAAGCTTGCTATGAATTCAAAAGTAAATTGAGTTTTGAAACTGTTTTATAACGAACGAGAATAATTTTATGTAAAATAAACTCAGCTATAAGTTTTTAGAGCATTAATTTTTTTCTAAACCCTACTATTTTTGAGATATGTATAAGCAAAAAAGTTGTTTTCACAGATTTTTTCATTAGTACTATTAATGATTTTAAGAACACCATTTTAAAACTTAAGAGTGTCAACAGCATTTTAATTATACCTATGTCTGGATAGCTTTTTTCTCCATGTTAAAAAATGTTATTTTATTTCTTTTTTTACTAAATGCAATAGAAAATGGCAGTTAATTTAAAATAATTTATTTTTAGTTTCTTGGTGTGGGCACAACACACTGTGTAGCCACGGCCTTAAACAATCAAATACTAACTCTTCTTCAAAATAGTAGTTTATGCATGACCCATTTTAGAAATAAAACACAGCTTCTTATATATTCTAAAACACTTAGTTTTACACATATATTAAAATCTAATAATCTATTTAAAATATTTTATCAAAATTGTATAATATTAAAGTGTATGAAATTACAAAAGTTACATACATTAAAAATGTTCTTATATTAATTTTTTCTTATTATTAAGAGTATAAATTATTTAAAAGTACTATGATGCGCCGTTCTTTCTTTAGTAATTTTAAACAAATTAAAAAGTTTTCTATTGTATTTCCATCATCATTGAAAGACAAAGACGTCCAAAGTGAACACTGGTTTTTGTTTTTTTTTTTTTGCTTGAATACCTCATTATATTACCAAAACAAAATCTGATTGACATCTCATTCACTGTCACAATGACAGCTGAAACTAATCTGTCATTTAATTATTTTCAAACGACATGATCTATTTTCTTAAATACTTATTCAAATACATTCTTTCTATAAAACTACTTATTAGCATAAATATTTTATTCAAAATAAATAAAGAAGAAAATCTACTTGACTATATAGTAGGTATTACACTTATGACAGAATTTTTAAAAATCTTAAAAATCTAACACATAATAGAGTACAGTTGAGTTTTATAAGTTAATATCTAAAACAAAAAAATCATCACAATTAAAATGTATAGCTATTTTAAAATCCCACAATGCAGGAAAAGTATCCAACCCAAAATTTTGCTTCTATAAAGCTTTACAGAACTTACAGTATATTTTGTAAAGCTTTATGGAAGTAAAATAGTTAATCGGGCACATCTTAATTAGAAAATGGCAGTGTTTTCTTAATTTTCTTTTTTTCTCTTTTGAATTTTAATTGTATCTTACGAAAATAATCAAAAACTTTAAATCTTCCATCAAAATAAACAAAAAATTATAAAAAAAAAAACACTTAAAATCGGCCGCTACTGTTTGCATGTTTCTGCGCATGCTGTGAATTTTCATTCATAAAATCTGCCTCAATGGATGAATGCACTTGTTGCTCGTAATGTTGTGACTGACTTTCTTCTTCTTCATAACAGACATCATCATGGCTATTGTTGTCACTGTTAATAGCATTACATACTCCCCCACCATTGTTGTCGCTTACAGTTTTGGGTGGAATGTAGAACCACCATGCGCCAAAGAAAAACAAAACCGATGATATTTTTCCAGTGAGTGCAAGAATCCACATTGACCTGGTATATTGAAATGAAATTAATGTAAATAAACAACCTGTTGATGATTACCACATTCTCACCTGCTCATGCTGTTGTTATCATAAACAAGACATGCACCATGTTCTTCACAAGTTTCCTTCCATAAAATGCATGTTTCATCAATAAGCGATCCAAAAATCAGAGGTGCAGGAATTGTACCCAAAAGACGAACTTTAATCCACTGAATACCCAAAGCAAACGAGCGTTGTTCATCTTGAACACATCTGAAGAAAAAACACAGAATTAGGCCAGCCATAGGGGACATATTAAGGGCCTGTTTTGTTTACCTCAATGTTGCTGCTAGTGCAGGCATCGTTGCCAGAAACGTAAAAAGCATCAGAATAAAACAGAAAAAGACAAAATACCATAAATGTGAGCAGCCTGATTCACACATTGTATTTATAGCTTCATAAGTTGCATTTTCCGGTGCCTTAATACAGTCACAGTCTAGATAGATTTTTGATTCACCAAAAGCCCGTTCTTGCTGACAGCCAGCATGACAGGGGCTAAAGTACATTACCCCATCTGATCCACAAATCGGATCATAATTCATTCGACTACAATGACAGCCACTATTACATGTGTCCTCCAATTGAAATGCATAGTCCATATTGCCATTTGACGTTTCAATACCGTTATATGCCGATGTTACCCCAGCAAAACTTAAATTCTTGCATGACAACAAGAAACTCATAGTAAAAAATGCCGAAATCGTTGTTGCTATTAAACACATTCGAATTATACCCGCACAAGCTAAATCGAATTTCTTTATCAAATATCCTCCCAAAAATGTACCACCGCCACCTGCTGGCACAACAATAATTCCCATTATCAATGCTGACCAAATTGGTGAAATACTAAATTGATTTTCAATTTCTTTGGGTAAAAATGCAGAAAATCCAGCTATAACAAGACCCTCTGAGGCTCCAGCTAAATTAAGAAAGAAAAATGTTGGATTTCGAAGAAGTGATAATAAGGCTTTTGGAAGTTCCCGTAGTTTGGTGAAACTTTGATTGTCTTTTTCAGATGATTTTCCATTATAAGCTTCGGATACTCTTTCTAGTTTGATTTCTTCAGAACCAGGAAGTGATTTAGGATAACCAAAAATTGGAATTGATAGTAAAACACAGGCGAGAGCAGCAAAGAAGAAGCCAATCCACCAAGCACCTATCCATACTTTGCTGAGACTTGTCAAACCCAATCTGAAAGTACATTCAAGAAAAATTACATAAGTTCATGGTTCAAATTTTGGAATAAGAACCAAAGAATCAGAAAAGTTTGTAAAAAATTGGGTGGAAGGGTGTTTTTTGCGGAAAAGATAAAAAATTGTTAGTGGAATATAATGATATGACACATGTTTTTAGGGTATTTTTTTATGCTGAATTTAATAACATTATAATAAAGTTAGTACGATTGCTCTTAAAGAAGTTATTGTCAATAAAAAAACATAAGTGCTTGTTTTTTTACTTTAACAGGTAAAATATAACCGAAACCCATGTGAAAAACATGATACAATTCGGTATGAAGGTTTAAGATAAAGCAGAAACAAGAAATACCTACATAAAGTTTAAGGGGTTTTTTTTTTTTTTTTTGAGGGGTTGAGATATGTGTAAGAAAGGTATCATAACAGCTAACATAAACTTTCCTAATTTTTAAACTTTGTCAAAAAGTTTTGTTTGTAGAACTAAGAATCTACATAGTCTACAAAATTATCTTGAGTGAAAGGGTGTTTTTTTTTTTTTTAAGAAATGAAGAAATTCGGAATTGGAACCGAAAAACTGGGACAAAAATGTTACACCAATGAAAATTGGTACAAATGTTTCATTTATAACAAAAACCAAGAATCTAAGCAGTCTTTAAAAATATTTCGGGTGAAAGGGTGTTTTTTTTTTAGGAAATAAGGAAAATCCGCGATAAATTCAAAGTTATAAAAGGTACCCTAACGAAATTTATTAAAAATGTTGTCTTTCTCATGGGAACTACGAATAAAATAAGTTTTCATGTGAAAGGGTGTTTTTTTAGGTACATATAGAGAAAATTTGGGTACATTTAAAAAACTATGTAATAATATTGGTATCGTATTGAAATTCAGCAATTATGTTACTTTTGAGACTGTAAACAAGAATCTAAAGTGTCTATAAGAATATCATGGCTAAAAGGGTGTTTTTTTTTAGTGAAAACATTGATTGATGGGTCACCCTAATGAAATTTGGTTAAAAAGTTGCATTTGGTATAGAAATCAAGAATAAAGAGTTTTTATAAAAATAAATTAGTTGAAAGGGTGTTTTTTTTTTCTACTATAAAATCAAATGCTGTTGGAACTGACGGAATTCCCATTAAATTTCTGAAACTAATTTTTCCAGCGTTCGGCAAACATTTTCTTTTTCTCATTAATTCTGTTCTTACAACTTCAAAATTTCCTTCGGGTTGGAAAACGGCTAGAATATGTCCAGTGCCGAAGAACAAAAAGCCTGTTCTACCTTCAGATTTTCGGCCTATTAGTATTCTGCCAGCACTCTCCAAGGTATGTGAAAGAGTTATAAAGGATCAACTTTTGAAAAATAATTTTATATCTAATAATTTTTTCAAGAACCAGTCCGGTTTTCGCAAGGGATACAGTACGACTTCAGCCATAACTAATATAACGGATAATATAAGACAAAATTTAGATAAGAAAATGGTATCTATTCTTCTCCTTCTCGATTTTAGTAAAGCCTTCGATAGTGTGGATCATAACATTCTCTGTCTTAAACTTAAGAAACTGTTTCGTTTCTCTACGATGGCATGTAATCTTATATTTTCCTTTCTTAATGGGAGAAGCCAGGCTGTAAACGTGAACATGGAAACTTCGTCATTTTTATCCCTCCACCGGGGCGTTCCCCAGGGATCGATTTTGGGCCCTGTGCTTTTCACAATGTTTGTTAATGATTTGCCTTCGGTTGTTAAACATAGTTCTGTTTTTATATACGCCGACGACGTACAGATGCTACATTCCACTGAGCTGAGTGATCCAAACAGGTGTGTAACAGAACTTTCTTTCGATTTTGATATGGTACTTAACTGGGCCAAGGAAAATTCTTTGGTTTTAAACGCTGGAAAATCAAAATCTATTGTTTTCAGAACCTCTTTGAATCCAGTTTCATTAAATTTGCTGAATCTTGATGGCAATATAATTCCATATGAAAATAGCGTTAAGGTACTAGGTTTCTATTTGGATGAAAAATTATCATGGGAATTTCATGTAAACAGCTTAATCAGAAAAATTACTTTCACATTAAGAAAACTATATTCGATAAGCGATTATTTACCTCTCAAGGTTCGCTGGAAGTTATGCAAGGCCCTCGTTTTTCCATTCTTACTCTATGGCTGTGAAGTTTATAGTGGCTGCAATTTGAGTTTACTTAATAAACTTAAACTTTGCTTTAACTCTGCTGTGAGGTATGTTTTTAAAAAAAGAAGGTTTGATCATATTAGTGAACTTGTAACTAAGTTTCTTGGCTTATCTTTTGAAAATTTTATTAAAATGCGTTCAATGATTTTAATTTTTAAAACTATTAAAACTAAAACTCCTTCATATATCTTCAACAGCATTACGTTTAGCGCACTTCGACTTCATCCAACGAATATTAATACAGCTCCACATAGAACTAACATTATGGCGCGTTCCTTCATGGTGCGTTCTGCCAAATTATGGAACTCTTTGCCTGATCATATCAGAAATATTTCTAAATCAATTAATGTTTTTAAAAAAGATATTAGTCTGTTCCTCCAAGACACCCACAATAATTGAATTTGCTTTTTCTTGGCATATCTACATCTTTGGCTAAAACAAGTTTTTTTTGCTATTTTATTCCTTTATTTTTTTTTTTTTTTTTTTTTAATATACTTCTAAAAATTTTGAATTGAATTGATAAATTAGGGCTAAGCAAGCATGAGCGATTATAATTTAATTTATTATACAGTATATTTTATAAAGCAAAAGTTGTACATGAATTTTTTTTGAATTTTTTATACCTATGTATACATTTCTTTTGCTATTCATATAATAATTAACTTTAGTTTATAATACATTTTTTTTTGTATTTAAGTCGAACTTTTTACATTAACTTAGTGACCTCTTTGATGATCTGTAAAGGTCCTAGGTTGCGTTTTAGATCTCAATAAAAAAAAAAAAAAAAAAATAAAATCTATAAATTGGTCCCAAAATGCCAATGATTCATTTATTTTTTGTTTCGATGACAAATTGAACGTTTATACTTAAGTCTTGCAGTCAAAACCATATTCATTCCTTAATCCTTGATAAAAAAAACGAAAAAATTCAATTAAATGAAATGAGAATCTCTTATCTTAAACAAAAAAAAAAATGTTCTATGTTTTGGTTTGCATATATCCCTTTTATTTCGCAATGAAATGTATTTTTTCTACGTCATTAGATTATCCTTGCCGCCATTTAAGTACCCTCTGCAGGATTTTCTACAAATATTTACAAATAACTAAACGTGAACCCCCCAGATGATCCTTTATATTATTTTATACAAGAATATACACCATATACGCTCCAGGAAAGAAAAGAAAATATTCCTCCTATTTTACAGGTGGAAATGTGTAAAAATACCTAAGGATCACCATAGCAATAAATAAAAGAAGGATGACTGCGCGAAGCTGCTCCCTCAATATACACCAAGCATTCCAAAAAAAAAAACAAAAAAAAAACAACAAAAACTGCCGCGCTAATGTGTTATTATTTTCAGTCACCCTCTGTGCATGTTATCCTTCTAGAATAAGAAATTCCTGTTGCATTATACAATAACAACAAAGACAACAAACAACGAGGTGTTTCCTATGAGATTGCTAGCCTCCTGGTGGATGGATATAGCAGCTATAAGCTTAGTTGGTTGACACGGTTTATTATTACCACAGATGAGATTTAGCTTTTTTTTCATAATAAATTTCTCTAGAAACCATACCTATTCTTACCAGTGTTTTATTAATAGATATGTATATGACATATAAATGTCCTTCTTTTTATTTAAGCAAGAACAGACAACAGAGATCATGTTGTAAAAAATGTGTAGTGGATTTGTATTTCATTTATTTCAATTAATTTTAAGAAAATGACAAATTGACTCAACTTACGTTGCTGAATCAACTGTTAAGAAATCCGTGTAGATTTGTAAAAGTTGTCCACCCAGAACATATCCAATAGCAGGGCCAATTACAGCCATGGTGTAGTAGATTCCTGTAGGAAGAAAAAAAAAGAAAAGAACAGAAAAAAAAATGAGATTGCTTAAATATAGAGAACTGTTTTAATATTATAAATGTTTTTGTCTATTATAGAAACGCTGCTGATGGCCAACCATGCCAATATTTTGTCAGAAAAAGGGAGGTTAAATGGGACTTTTTTTTAACTGACTTGTTTTGTAATGGAAGTTCTATTATGTTGGGATTTGCAAGGATTTATGAGACAACTAAGTAAATTGAGCGTACGAGTATAATCGTATGAAGACTTTTTATAACATGCGTCCTAATAATAAAAAAAAAAGATAATAAAATAAGTAAGTCATCTAAATAATGTGAATGTGTAAGGCTCATCGACTTTTCTCCACACTAGATTGAATGATAACTGTGAAGACTGAAAATCGAAAAAGGGGTTCAAAACATAGGATTTTGGAGTGACTGTTCTTTGCTACCCTTGAAGCTACGATAAAACCCGCTAAAGCATAGTAACGTACAGACAGATCGAGGTACGAAATTTGGTACAGATGATTTTTTCGTAATTTTCAAGGTTGGAACTTGTACCTCCCATACAAATTTTACGAGTTGTGGCATTTTATTGAAAATGGCTCTAACGTTTTTCTAACAAAAGCTCATTGCTCAAAAAATAGGCTTTGCCATTTTTTTCGAAAACTGATATTTTGGTTTTTTACGTACGTGTATTTCGTTGATGGCTTAAACGATTTTCTTTAAACTTTACAGACATCATTCTGAATTACTCTATGTATTCAAATTTTCAGAAAAATTGGAACAAAAGAAATATTTTTTTTTTTTGAAAATACCTACCTAATTTTTTTTTCAATTTTTTCTGGTATCGAACAAAATCGATAAAAATGTCCAACGGTTAGCTAATATTTTAATGTACTTTGAACAATAAGAGCAAGTTCCTGCGATCCAGTCGTGCATTTTATTTATTTCAGCTTTATCAATTGCTTGTATCAATTTCAAACGTAATTGGTCACTGTGGCGTATGCGTAACATTTTTTTTTTTTAATTTTGAATTATAATGATTTGATTAAAAAAAATAATGAAACCTCTTCGAATTTGTAGATTATTTTGTAATAGTCTAAGTAATATTGATTTCAGTCAAAATTTTGTCAAGAAAGTGATGGTCTTTAAGGATAAAAAAAAATATTTTGATTGCAAATAACTCAGTTAATAGAGCTTGAAAAGACCTTTCTTTTGATATCTAACTCGAAGGATTTGAATTAAATTTTTGAAAAACGCATTTTTTAGACCAGGGATTTTTATTGAAAATCCTTGAGCAAATTAGTTTTAACGTAAGTTCCTATTCTCTCAGAACGACCCCGCAATTTCATCAAGCTCTTCATAGAACTGATTATGGCAAAAATGAACCGATTACGAGAATGTTAAGGAATGTTAATAAAAATTGTAATATTTTTGATTGTAATAACAGCAAGATCACACAGAAAAACCTACTATATGGTATTTCATAGCCCTCTTGGACCTAAAGATTAGTAAAGATTAGTAAATAGTGAAATAGTAAAAGAGAAACTGAAACTGGACTTTTTATTTTTTTACTGATCTAACAAGTGCTTAAGCATGCTTTTTTATTTTATTTATTGTTTTTTTTTCTACACTTTTTTAATTTTTTTACTTATTTTTAAATTTTAACTTTATTTAATACTTTATTTTAATTTTTTTTCTATATGGTTGTATGTTTCCCCATGCTCCCATATAGATACATATTTATTTTTACATTTTGTATCTGCTTGTAATAAGCAGCCCCGCTCTTATCTCGTGTTTATTTTTTTTCTTCAAAAAACTCTAATTTAAGTGCCGATATGACTAGCCACCGCAAGTGCCATCATACTCGGTGTAAATGGACCCCAGCGCGTGCGGTATCTGGGGGGGAAAGAGGCGTGGGATAATTTAATAAAAAGAAAAAAAAAATAGATTTATGATTTTTGTACCTAAAAGATAGGTCTGTTCACCCTGAACTCATATCTTAAAACCAAAACTTGTTTCGAAGCTTGAGTCCGAAGATATCTGCACTAAAAATTCTTTACAAAACTTCTTATTCCCAAAGTTTTCCAATCACAATTTCAATTGATATTGACACTTTGAATCCACAATCCGGAAATTAATCTCCATTACTTGCTAATTGGATTATATATTTGACTAAAGCGACAGGTCGCAATGAAAACCCTTTACCCATATTTAACCATATCTTCTTTTGTTTTTTTTTTTTTTTAAATCAATAAAACCCATCTTACACCCAACAAAACCAATCTTGTCCCGTTTCGTTGCTTGGTCTCTTCCAGAATCCCTTTTTTGACTTAATAATAATCCCCGTCAATGTGCTATGGTTTTATGAGATAACATTTTAAATTTATTGTGGTTTTGAACTCCTCTGCTAGGATCGAATCAAGTTGTCTAGGTAAACAAAAACTACCCTTTTTATTTTTAATAAAGACAAAAGAAAATGCGTCGCCCGAAACAAATCCTTTGCCACATCGAGATCGACCCAACATCATATACAGCAAACCATCCCCATTTTTGCTAATAAATTGTAAATCTCTTTCCAATTGTTTACTACTCCGATATGTCCCTCACACTCTCCAAAGTATTGTCTATAAAATTTAAGCTCCAATCGCAATTGTCTGACAAGAGACAATAAATTTTCACAAAAACCTCTGTTCCCTCTAATATCTCCTTTTTTGCTCCATGGCGTGTCGGTTGTTCTTATCTGGAAGTATATAACTTTCTATTCCAACTAAAAGAAGAACCACCAAGAAGACATGCAGAAAAGACTCAATGCAAAAAGGCGAATGATATTTAACTAGGTCACCAAGATATTGGATGTAAACAAGAATCCTTCGATTCGAACACCCCCAACTAGCACTACCGAATGAGAAAGATCTTTGTCATTTTACAAAACTAAATAGAGAGAACTTTGGGGTTGTCGTCTTTTGCTTTGTGAAAACTTTCCCTTTCTGACAAAAAAAATTTATATCGGCATCTAATAACATCTTGTTTGATTACATTTTGGTATTTGATATTGAACCATCAGCCCAGCCACCGTTATAGATACACTACTAAAGGATACGGATGGATGATTGATGATGACGAAGGATTTTATTTATCCAAGCCCCAGACGTTTAACAAAATCAAAACCCTGCCTCTCTTCATATTGAAAATGTACTATAAACTGTGCGGAACGGAAGAAAACGCTTACTTCTATTTTATTATTTGTTTTGAAACTTTACAAAGTGAAAACAATATAAATAAAGTGATATCAGAGACCTCTTTTGTAGACATTTTCTCTTACCTAAGTAAACGGATGACATTTTCTTGGAGACATTTTCATCGATATATGTAACGCCAAGTGTAAACAATGGTGAAGCACCAGCGCCATGTAATAGTTGTGCAGCAAAAAAGAACCAAACACTCCATGAAAGATTCTCCTTTTCCAACGAATTCGATGTAAATTCTTCATTGCAATACTAAATAAGGAGAAAGTATTTAAAATTTGAATCAAACGGAACTTTTGTGAGTTTAAGACGGTGTTCGCATTGGACTCATTTTGACGAATTTGTGTTGCTTCCTCATTCCAGAATTTTTTTTTTTAATTTGTGGAATCTTTTTAAAACATTCTTTTTGAGTTCAATGTGAACACCGCCTTAAGCATTTATACTAACGTCAACGGTTGAATTTCTGTCATTTTGACAGGTGTTATCTTCGGCAAATGTAGCTTTATAAGAACTTGCTATAAAGTGTGGTAATGCAAATACTATTGACCCGAAACCCATTAGAATTATGCCCCATGCTATCCAGCGAGGTTTTGAAGCTCCAATACGACCACCAAAGTAGGAAACGGGAACAAGACATATGAAAGATGCAATGTCATAGCCACTGGCAACAAGTCCTGTCTGACGGGAGCGTAAGCCAAATCTACGTTCGATTGTTGTGATTGAGATGTTGATGAATCCATTCACTATGAGACCTGTCAAAAAATAATAAAAAAAAAAGGAGTATTATTATTGTGATATGTTGTTGGATATAGTAGTTTATAAATGTGCGTTAAAATGTTGGTTAAGTTTGATTCCAAGATCAAGTTTAATTTTTCTACATATAATTTTTTTTTGGGGGGCTAAAAATATTATTTGAAAGTCATCTAGAACTCAACCTACTTATATCAGCAATTGCCTCTGTAAAGCTTTAAAGAAGCAATTGAAATTTTTCTTTATGTCAGTTGTGATTGTGATCTATACAAGTATATCTTTAGGAGATCAAAGCTTTGGCAATTTTAATGACTCTCACAAGTTGTAACTGTGAAAGAGAATCAGACTGTTAAAATTACTTCTGACAGCTGTCAGTCGTTCTGCATGGTAATATAGACAATATTAACCCAACTTTAAAGACACGCATTTGAATAAATGTTAAATAAGTTAATGTCGTACGAGCTTGTTGATATTTTAATGTAAAACCTACACGAATACAAAAGAATTCACTGATAAAAAAGTTAAGTGATTCACTCTGCGGAACATTCTTGGAAGATTCATTAAATAACTATAAATCATTCATTTGATTCTAACAAAGCCCCCATAATATTAGTCCTCTTCGTCATCAATTTTCAACAAACAAAAAAGAATACCATTAAATCTTCCTTTAATTTGAGACGTGTGACTAACACATTGCTCGTTGCTACCGTTCGTAGCCGACACCACAATTACAAGCAATTATTGAATTTAAAAGAGAGAGACAATCTTTGTTGCGGTCTTTAAAAGACTATACTGTGTTGGATATAGCATACAACCCACCAATGTCAAGAATACCAAAAGTTTTATTTTTTTTTTGTTTTTATTTAACCATTTATGATCAATTTGAATCAAAAGATGGACAAAAAGTAAAATTTATAGAATGAACGAAACCTCTATACCGGTACCGGGTATTCCTAGAAGCGTGATTAAATTGAATAATGTGACGCGTGGGTGGCGTTATCTGAGCACAAAAAACACACAAAATTCTTTTTGTTGGTCATTTGTTTTGGTGCGGATTAACGTAGTCATGGCATAAAGATACCGGAACTATTTCGACCCGCTCGCTGCAAACAATCCGATTAAGCATGTGAAAGTAGTGTTCACACAGCAGGGTGTTTCAGGTTTAAAAGAAAAAAATAACCAAACCAAGAATTGTACTTCTATAAAACCTTACAGAAATGCTCTTTTAGCTTGTGTAAAGCTTTATTGAAGCAATTGTTAGTTGCAAACTCTCGCTATTTATAAGATCTTGGGGATCGTGATTGACGATGCCATGTGTCACACCAAGTTGACAGCAAAGATCTGAATACCCAAGCAGCTGACAATGACAACTACTGATTGTGAATCGTACTTGATTGATTTATTTTTAAAGAAATCGTATTTATTAAAACCCCCTGTACATCCAACATGCGCTCTGGTTTTTTTTTTTTTTATTTTGCGTATTTTGACAGAAAACTCTTGTAAAGCTCAATATGTACGCGCCATACTCGTTTCCAAGAGATTAATTTGCTGACAGCAGAGCGAGCGAACAGAGCGAAAACTCAAGCACACCTTCACTATAAGCCATAAATTCAGATCTGCTAGCCATTTATCTCCTCTATATAAACTCTGATGGGACATTTATTTTTTAAAAATAAATACCAACCTATATAATATTTTATTTTCCGTTTACCAATTGTTGGTCAGTATTTTTTATTTTTTTTTTTTCTCACCAGCAGAGGTCTCAGTGACCAATAAATCAGTGGGTGAAAATGTGATTGATAAGCATGAGCTGTGCATGGATAAAAAGATATTTCTGATAAATTAGACCAACAACGAATGGTCAATATTATCATGAAAAAGGGAGAAATATGGAGAGAGAGAGTGAGATAAAAGAGAAGAGGATAACCTGGTAACTTTGTTTACAAAATAAAAGTTACGGGATGTCCTGCTGGAGGAACATCCAAGCCCGATTATATACACATTTAGTCAGAATATGCGATGAAGAAGGATTCCCCGAACGGGAATGCAGCAATGAAAGGAAATATAGTAAATGTGTGTCATTTGGATGAAAGGCTAGTGTTTAAGCTGTATATGTAAGTGTCCCTTTGGGCAATTTGAAAAGTCAACTGTGATTTAAAGTGGATCGGTGTTGTAAGATAAAAGATGAGATATAACTTTCGTATTGAAAGGCATTTTTCTGGAAATATGAACAAGGGCTGACGATTTTAATGTTTATTTTTTGGAACGAGAGTAATGGACTACTGAGTTGTGAAGTCGATGAAATAGCTACCTTATATTTGGTAGACAAAGAAATTAATTCTATGTTATTTTTCATATTGTTAATGTGTATCAATTTTCCCAGATTTTAGCCCAAAGTTGTTCGAATTCCAAAAAATTATTTATGAAAAAAAAGTAAACAAACAGAACTAATAAATCGAAATTGTTAATTAATTCTAATTCCTCATTTACACGGCTGACAACTTGACAGTATTTTTGTTACAATTTTTTTTTTTTTTTTTTTTTTGGAAACAAATTAAAAGTCAGGCAACTAGATAATGGGAACGTTCAGGAAATATTAGGTACTAAATTTTTTGGGGAATGTCATTTTTTGAACGGAAATTTGAGTAAATTGACTAAATTAGTTTGGATATGATTTTATTGTCAAACTTCGAAATTTACTTAAGAATTTTAAAGATCGCATGGAGCAGACACCAAATTTCACTTTACTTTAATAAATAAATAATATTAATTATAACCGAAAATAAACTTTATACTCGTTGTTCACACAAATAGATTCAATTCTGTTAACGTAATTCTGTAAATAAATGCAATCAGCTGTCATTTTGACAAAAAAAAACTTTCCTAAATTTTTAGGGTAAATTTTCTTGCCAAACTTTCCAGTTAGCTTTCCAATAAAATTACCTAAATTGGAAGAATTTTTTTGTTGACAGTTGACCCATCAGAAACCGAGAAATTACCTAAATATTTAGTGCCTAACGTTTCTGAACCTGCCCAATGAAAACAACTTTGTCAACAACGGGAAAATTTAAGTCTGACAGGTTATGATTTCTATAAAGTTTCCCTCAGGAGCAATTTCCTTTTCTAACTTTTACCATTTTTACAACCTCTTTAGAAGTATATATTATTGTTAGTCTGTAAGCTTAGAACTTACGGAAAGTTGATATTTGCATTTGATTTTGTTTTGCAAATTCAAAAATACATACATAAACATGAAAGTCATGAAAAATGTATTTTTTTAACAAAATGAAATCATAAAAGTACTTAAGTAAAAAGAAATATTTTATGGTTTATATTATTCTTCTGTCAAAAGTGACAGCTTTGATAAAGCTTCATTTTAGCTTCTTTAAGACCTTATAAAGGCATTGTTATAAAATCTTACCGGATCATAACAGAAAAAATATTTTAAAAAGTCTGAAATGTAAGTTGGTTGGAGCTGAAGACCAAATGATCAACCTTAAATAATATAAAAATCTAATAAATGTTCACAAAAGAACATCTTTTTATCTAGTATCTGAAGTATTCCTCAATAAAATTGATTACAATCTCTTAATTGTTACAAGTATCAAGAACCTTTTGGTTATTCCAAATTGCATGAATAAACACAAATGACTAAATGCATACTATTTAAAAGTCACAACAGCATCCCTCATTATCCATCAATCAATCCCTAAACGAAAAATTTCCCAAACAAGGAAACAAATAAAAAAAAAGATAACATAAGTTCAATTTCTTAAACGGCCATCAAAAGCCATCATCAGTAAATCACAAATAAGAAGTTAAATTGTTTTTCGATACCAATCACTTTCCATAACAATCCTCATCTATGTAACAAGGATAATTCTAAAAATTGACATGACAGACAGTCAACCCCTATATGACAAATTTTTTGATCTAAAAATCACTTGACACTGGTGGCTATTAAATTATCGACAATGTAAACATTTTATTTATTTTTTTTTTTTCTTACCCTCATCTCTATTTTGCTAGTGATGTTTGCTTCAACGCTTAGGGAAGGATACCTACTCTTACTTTCTTTTGAAATAACATCCCACTTAAGTTGTTTTAATAGTTGCGATGGGTGATGGTTACAAAAGGCAAACATCCCCGCATTTTTTTTTTTATTGGAATGATGCATGATGGTGTGTGGTCATGTTTTTTTGTTGTCCCATAAAAGGATATTATGCAGAGAAGTCGAAGGGTGGTAGATGATCGACCATTTTGACGCATTGTTACAATAAATTGCTTTTTCAAGTTAAAAATATAAAAAAAAAACCTAGGAAATCAATTTGCGGGGACAAAAACTTATAAGTATTGTCAATTTTCATAAAAAGAAAATGTATCACACCTGCTGGTTATAAAATTATAGACTATTTTGGGGTCAATTATAGCCAGAAATATGGTTTGCAAAAAATATAGAAAATTCTCAACACATGGAATTAATGAAAAGTTAAAGTTGTTCCCACACTTTAATCTCAAAAAAGTTCATGATTTTTGTTTCATCTTTTTCTCTTTTGCGCGCCTCTTCTCAATCTACAAACTAGTATTTTGTAATGTGTATTCGAATCAATTATGTGTCAATTCTGGCGTCCCTCAGGGCAGCCCAATTTTATTTATTTTATTTATAAATGAGTGTTATAACTTCTAAACGGTGACTGGTACAAGAAAACTTTAGAGAACAATTTTTTGTAAAATATGCTCAGCTACAAGTTTGTGGAACATATTTTTTGTCTAAAATCTTTTATTTTCAAGATATACAAATATACACAATTAGCGGCTTAGTGGTAACTTCAGGATTTTTCATGATTGAACTATTTTTTTTTTCTTTTTTTGTTATTGTTCGCCTATTCTAACTGGTTTAATATTTTTAAATGTTTAAGAGCGAGTTCTTAAAACCTCCAAATAATACTTTTAAATGTTGTATTCCTTCTTTTAATCAAAACATTACTTACGTAAGTATTGTTATAAAAGAAAATTGCTTTATCTCTATATCAAATATTTCCTCATATATGTATTTATTTTTTTTTTACAAGGAAAACTCTCAAGAAACCTTTATGTTTTCTTACAAACATTCAATTATAAGAAGAATAGAAAAAATAAAAGTTGATATAATTTATGACAAAAGGGACTAAATTATTTTCCCCTTACATCATAAAAGCAGCCAAGATAATACAATACAAAAAGCTCAGCAAAAATAGGTAGGTATTATGTATAACGAAAAAAAAATAAGAACAAAATTCATACAAATCAACAAGTCACGTATAAGCAGTTAATCATTCCTTGTACTTACGAGCACACCTTCGGATAATAATTTTTGAAAGAAAAAAATAAAACAATTTCGTTGGAATTTATGGCCTCTTTCCACATTTTTTAAGGATATTTTCTTAAAACTTATAAATAGAAATGAAAAAAAATATTCCAGGATTCCGTCTAAACTCCCCTGTTTTTTTTTTTTTTTTTTTTAATTTTTTTGCCAATGAATGCACTTTATGTAAACGCGCTACGTGACATTTGCCGAAGAAGAAGAATTCCTTCTTCATTGCATCATTGAGTAATCGGTGATTTTGTTCAACAAGAGAAAAAGGATATAAGCAAAAGCATTGTGTCTGCCTTCAAGGAGACCACCATCACCAACCAACCCAACCAAAACCAACACCAAACACCCTAACCATAGTATTGTAAAGTGCTTAAGGATGCAAAAAAGCAAAGGCGTTCAATATCCTTTCAATAGTTTTTTTTTACTCTTGAAGGCAAAGATGATACTTTTTGAGAGCGAAGATACTTTTATTTGCGTTTGGATTTTTTTTTTTGTTTTTATTTTTTGCCACTCTTTCTCTGAGGTGAATTGTTATAGCCCGTATTATTGAATGAGAGTTTGAAAAGAAGTTACAAGTTGATTTGCTTTAATCGAGGTGATATGCTACTTAGAGGTTAAAGTTTTTTGGGTCTTCATTATTTCACTCACTGTCTAATGTGGCAGAAATAAAAGGTGTTTTTAGTTTTGTTGAAGATTGCAATGAGAATTGTTTCAAGGAGTTTGAAAGATAATTTGAAACTGTCAAAATACGTGTTGAAGGGTTTTGATAGCTATTCTGCTGATGGTTGACTAAAAATTTTTGGCGAAAGTTGGCATTATAGTAAAGCCAAGGCGAAGAAGACTTCACCATTAGTGGCCTCATGCTTTCTAATTTTAAGTCAAAATTGGTAATATCATAAATCGCAACCCAAACTGGTAAGTCGCAGCCAAAAACTTATAGTTCGCAGCCAGAACTGGTATTAAAATCGTAACCGACACTGTAAATCGTAATCAAAAATGGTAAATCGCTGCCGAAAATGCTAAATTTAAAACTATGCTAAATTTAAACTTGCCAGTCGCAGCTGGAAACTTGTAATTCGCAGCTGAATCTATTAATCGCAACCGATATTAGTAAATCGCAGCCGAAAAAAGGTAAATCGCAATCAAAATCTTGCAAATCGGTGCTGAAAACTTGTAAATCCTAGCTAAAACTGATACATTGAAATCAAAACAAGTATATAGCAACCGAAACTAATAAAACATAGCCAAAAATGGTAAAACGCAGCTGAATCAGCTAAATTTCAACCTAAGATGGTAAATCGCCAAACCGAAAAAGAAAACTTGCAAATTGCAGTTGAAAACTTGTAAATCGCAGCCGAAACTGTTAATCGCAAACGATACTAGTAAATCGCACCTGAATCGTAAATCGCAGCAAAGTGCTAATTTTTAAACAAAGTTGGTAAATCGCAACCGAATCTGGTAAATCGCAACCGAATCTGGATAATCGCAACTGAAATTAGTAAATCGATTAATCGAAGTCGTACAATTAAATCGCTGCCGATCCTGGTTAATCAAAATGAAATCTGGTAAATCGCCTAAGACTAAGATATTGTAGTTTTAGTTAAAGCTGGTAACCAGCCAATTCTCGCCAAAAAAAAGTTGTCCCAAGTTACGAAATCTTTTTCTATTTATGACTTAACTAACTCTTATCCAAGTCAATGTATCGAGCCTGCATGTCACCGAAGAGTATTATCTCAAAAGCCTTAATTGAATGCATAAACGGTAACGTTCATTTATTTAATTTTCTTCATTCTTCAATTTGGATAACATCAAACGTATCATAATTAAATTCGTTTAATTGTCCTTCAGCAAAATTCATGTCAATTATTTAAAATTCTATCACCCTTGGCTTGCACTTTTCTCTATACGCCAGTCAGTCAGCCAGAGAGGGTTTTAAGTTTTCCAAAATGATATGCCTCTCATATCTCTATACCGTTTCAATTACAAGTGTCTTGTCCAACACACATAAATCCTTTTTAAGTTGCGTGCTGAAGCAAAAATGATATCGCACCACCAGCAAGCAGCACCCATGTCCTTCGCAATCCTTTCATTCTTAATACTCTGCGTCTGCTGTTGGCTATATTGTTATTCCAATATTGCTGGGGATTGGGAGAGGAACAAGTCCTTCCCCCTGTGAAAATAACACTTTGATATTTGATCACGTGTCACACAAAATGCATTCACGCACGCAATTCAGTTTCAGTTGGTTCGGTATTCGGTTGGTTCGGTTGTCCTTGGCAGCAATAATATTTTACGAATCGTCCGTGTCGTTGTCGTCAGTCGTCGTCGTCCTAGAGAACCAGTTGATGGTGCGAGGACGAGCAACTCCTAGCAACAGATGCCTGCGTGCATTAATTACTAACGAAATCTCTACACATTTCTCGGTGCAGTGAATCTCGTATCGTATCCCTGATGATATGGGCGATATGTGTAGTAGGGTTTTTTTGAATCCATGGAAATCCATTAAATGGCTCAGCATAAGGTTTCGGGGCTCTCGTTTTGGGATTTAAGTGGTTGCACTTATGGCTGTTGGTGGTGGCACGCGCCTCTCTAGGAAGTATTTTGTTTTTGTTTTTGCTTTTGCCCTTAAAGGACAAAGAAATTTCATATTGCGGTTTTGTTATAATACAAAAATATACATACAATAGGACTTTAGTCGCGCGAAATAATACTAAAGAGTCGTTTTTTTTTACACTCAATGAAAACACAATATTTATTGTGCAGGAAATGAGTTATGTTTTATGGGCTTCAACTCTTATTGTGTTTGTCCTGACGCCCTGGTTCATATAAATAATAATGATAAACGATACCACGTGCAAGTGGTATTAATATTTATAACGTTTCATTTGTGGAATGGAGGCGATTAACTGTGTCCACTGTTGATAATCAGGTGGCTTACATGTAGGTATGTTTTTTTTTTTTTTATTATTCGAAATTTGATTGAAGAATTTTTGTGATATTAAAATTCATATTTAAATATGTGTCAGGAAACATCAGTGTTAAGTTAATTGTATGAATGATGAATTAAAAGGGTATCTGATAACAGTAGTATTTTCAACAAAAGGAATTAAATGGCGCCCAACTAGAGAGCATTTTGAGTTTAAAAACATCTTTATGACACTTTACGACTTTAGACTAATTTAAAAATAACATTCTTTTGTTTCTACCACGAAAATTAAATAATTTTAAATCTAAATATGGCGCCCAATTTGATTTAACATTTTCAGTACATAGTTTAAAAGTTAAAGTATCTTGTTGAAATTGCAAAATACTAAAAAATTACAACAAACCGTCGAAAATGGTAGTTCAGAGATAACTAGTTTTTGTGGAAAGAAGTGTAGTGGTAACATGTACTTTCTTTTCTATCACCCAAAGACGTAAAACTATCTTCTTTTGCGTTTTAACTAAAACAACAAGAAAAGTACATGGTTTAGAAACGAAACATGACATTCAAGAGTATTTTCGTTATTCAACTTTCTTTAATTAAATCAGAGGGGTCGAACTACGGCATACGTTCGTTAACGTATGGTTGCTATGTGTCCCTATCTTTTTCTACTGAATAAATAGAGAGAGCAATAGTCAAAACGTTCACGTATGATCGTAATCGTGTGCGGTGATTCGACCACAGATTCATTTATTCTTATTGTAGGTTATAGGTTTTTTCATCGATTCATTCAAACCATAGCTTAAATGATTTTTATCTATTTGCAAAAATATCGAATCGAATTTCAGTTAAATGTCAAACACAAGCGAAACAGATGAGTCGCAGTTGATACACTGTAAATTTTATCCTTTTTTTCGAAAAATTTATGAACTTATTAAAAATAAAATGTTCAAGATTATAATACCTACTAATTATGTATAAATGTGTCTTAATTTGGCTGCTGCTATAAGACAACAATGAATAAAACTTTTGAACACGTTTTCCAAATTTAAACAGTTGTATTAAGTTCAACAACGTTTATTAATACTACAGTATGACTTTAATAAATTTTGTCAGGGTCTTGTCCTTTTTTTTTTTTTTTTTTTCAAAAACTGTTCCTACGATTGTTATTAGAAATGATAATTATGCTTATTACGTTGTAAAAATCGTCTATTTGAATAATGTAATCTTTTTCGAAAACAAACATATTTTTTATTTAAGAAAAAATTTTTAAGTTATTATTATTTTTGATAATATAACGCGATGGTACTCACAAGAGGAATTTTTTTGCAAAAATGGCATACAACTTTTATAAAAAAAATCTTTATTAAAAAACTAATTTAAAAAAGAGCAGCTGTAACGATTTTGAAAAATAAAAAAAGGTACCTATACACTTTCGTAGGTATGATATTCAACAGTTTTTTTTTATAACTAGAAAATTAAGTAGACGCAACCCAATGCTTTATTTGAATTTTAACAAAGTGAAAATAGATTTTTTTGATAGACTAGTACGTGGCTGAAGCGAAACGAAATTTTCCATACGAAAATAGCACAACGAAATTTTGAACGAAATTCAATTTTTTACTTGCGATATAGGTACTATACAGGGTGTCCCAAAAGTAATGGATCAAACGAAATATGCTGATAGGCCAACTTAAGGGCTCTCAGACTTTGGTAACTTGTTCATCCCAAATCCTTACGGTTTTCAATTTAATGCATTTTTTTTGAAATTTCGAAAAATCCCGACTTGGCAACAGTATTTTGCTTCCTCTGCCCATAATTGATTTTTGTTTTTTACAATTCTTTCACTAAAACATTGCCTAATAATAAAAAATAACTAATTAATCAAAATATTTTTTATTTCATATGCCATTTTGCTGCAAATTAATTAACATTTCCATGTTTTATAAAAACTCAATTTCTTACTTTTATTTAAGAGCATCATCCCGAAAAAAATTTGTATGGTGTGACACTGGTTTATTATTTTAAAAACTTGCCGTGTTATTGCAGTTTTCAAAAATGTAAAAAAGTTTATGAAGTTGAAATTAGAACGAAAGATATTACAACTTGAATACAACAAAACAGGGCTTTTCAGAGAAAAATAACAAAGAAAAATAAACACATTTTCTCGACTGTTGTTTGTTTATTTATTTTTGAATAAAAGACTCGATTTTTGTTTGTTATTTTGCTCTGAAAACCCCTGTTTTGTTGCATTCAAATTGTAATATCTTTCGTTCTAATTTCAACTTTGGAGACTTTTATACATTTTTGAAAACTGCAATAACACGGCAAGTTTTTAAAATAATAAACCAGTGTCACACCATACAAATTTTTTTCGGGATGATGCTCTTAAATAAAAGTAAGAAATTGAGTTTTTATAAAACATGAAACTGTTAATTAATTTGCAGCAAAATGGCATATGAAATAAAAAATATTTTGATTAATTAGTTATTTCTTATTATTAGGCAATTTTTTAGTGAAAGAATTGTAAAAAACAAAAATCAATTATGGGCAGAGGAAGCAAAATACTGTTGCCAAGTCGGGATTTTTCGAAATTTCAAAAAAAATGCATTAAATTGAAAACCGTAAGGATTTGGGATGAACAAGTTACCAAAGTCTGAGAGCCCTTAAGTTGGCCTATTAGCATATTTCGTTTGATCCATTACTTTTGGGACACCCTGTATATCAAGTTATGCATTCGTACAAAAAAAAAAGTTGAGATAACATTTTTCCATGACATTACGATGGTAGACAATGCCAAAAAAGTGGGTCCCGGAAGTCCGTCTGTCTGTCTGTCTGTCTGTCTGTCTGTATTAGGAGCTACAGCCTAAACAGATGGACCGATTAATGTCAAACTTGGTATGTAGCGTTATTTGCCGACTCTCCAGAGGGGTTTTTGGAATTAATTTTTTTGAACCAAAAATAACGGTACTTGTCATATATCGATTTTGGTAAAATTGAAATATCTCAAAAACGGCTCCAACGATTTTGTTTAAAAAATTAAAATGTTAGTTTTAAGCTAAGGTCTATATTTCAATGAAAAAAAATTTTTTTGAAAATCATTATTAACGGTACCTGCCATAGAACCGTTTTTTTCAAATCCGATTATCTCCGAAAGTGCTTCTTCGATTTCAACGAAACTTTTTGTGAAGAAGCATTTATATAATTTAAATATAAACCAAAAATTAAATTTCCAAAAAAATTATTTTTGGATTTTTAAAAAAATTTTGAAATTTTTTTTTTTTGAAAAATCAAATTTTCGAAAACGGGACATTGAATTTTTTTGAAATTTTGTTTTTAGATGTTGATTAGTGATTTCTACAAAATGGCATTACAATTTTATTTTAAAACTTTTTTTCCAAAAAATTATTTATAAAAAATTGTTTTTTTAAAAAACGGCTCTAACGATTTTGAAAATTTTTTTTCTAAAAATGCACGTTAATATATTAATCAAAACTGCATACTTGGTTTGGAGGGCAATTTAATTTCAGATTTTATTTTATTTTTTTTTTAACGAATTTTATTTTTTTTCCAAATTTCTATATAAAAAGTCTTAAAAATTTAAGCAACTTTAACTCCAAGAGCAAGTTCGTGCGACCCAGTCGTGCATTTTATTTTTTATGTTTTTGCTTAAAAACTTACATTATGATATTTTTGAAATAATATTCGATGCCGATGGTACTTATGTTCCTTTTTTTCCATAACATGTTCACTGTTGACTTTGGAAACTTAAAATTTTTTTCGTTTCGCTTCAGCTACATACTAGACTTAAAAGTAAAATTTAAAAAAATACCCAATAACGTCACACGTACACTTGGTTTAAAAAAGAAAATTTAGTAAAATAGCAAAGCAAAGATTTGTTTTAAGGAAGCATTAAATTCGTTCTCTAAAGCCCAATTTATTTTATTCATTCTTTATTAATTTTAAAGTCCACATTTAGAACGAGAAATTTTAAAAATTTGTATGCTATTTGACAGATTTTCATTTTTAATGGTGGTACCTATAATGGAGAGTGAAAAAATTGACCTTAAGTGACTTAAACAACTTGTCTAAAAATTTGAAGCTCCAATCGAGGATTGCTATTGGAACATAACTTTGATTCTTTAAAAATAAATTCACAACATGTTCGCACTGTCTTAATATAATATTTTTCGTGATAATTGGTAGACCTCGAAACTTTTGTATGAAAGGTACACTTTAGGTACATTTTAATAAAAACAAAATTACTCACACAGAAAACTACCTCAATTGATTCCTTATCGAATCGTGAAAACTATATGATTCTACGTCTTCTAGTTTTTGAGAATATTGAAAAATAAAAACAAATAAAAACAAAAAAAAATTTGAAACAAGAAAAATCTGATAAAATAATTTTTCAATTTTCTCAAAAACTAGAAGACGTAGAATCATATAGTTTTCACGGTTCGATAAGGAATCAATTGAGGCAGTTTTCTGTGTGAGTAATTTTTTTTTATTAAAATTCCAATCTGGAAAAAAAAATAGTATAAAATGAGTTTAAAAAAAAAATTTTTCGCCTATTTTTAACTTTGAAATCGATTATTTCAAAAACTTTTGGTTATAATATATTGATTTAAAAATTAGAAATAAATATTCAATTTTGCCTTTCGGAAATGGTATCATTTATTACTGTAAGTGTTGCCGTTGTTTTTTAATAATTTTTTTTTTATTTTGATAATTTTTTTTTAGAAAACTGTCCCTCCCACCTAAATAGGGGGAGATAGACCCCCCTCCCAAAGAAAAAAATGTTTGTAGGTATTCAACTCTACTACAAAAACCCGTTATCAAATCCTGACGTTATCAAATCCTGGCCCAAGTTATCCTACTACTTGCCAAAACAACATTTTTGTTCTATACCTAAAAGTTCGAATTTCTGTATCTGGGTTGAAATCGTAAATTTTTTTTTTCTAAGGAAAATAAATACTATTTTAGAATATATTTTTAAAATAGCATGTTGTTGTGAAAATATATACTTTAATTTGATGTCGAAGTTGGGTAAATGACGAAAAAAATGGAATTTTTGAACTTTGACAGCTTATAAATTCTAGGTGGTTTAACCGAGTTACATGTTTTATACATTGTTCAAAAGGTATATTTATCTCCTATCAGAAACTGTAAAAAAAATCGAAAATGGGTAAAAATTTGACGAAGCTAGATTTTTTTCAATGGGTTTTTGCCCCTAACTCCAGATTTTGGGGGTGTTAGGGACTTTTTAAATACCGTTTCGTAATCAGTGCGACTAGCTCTACAAAACGTGTTATGAATAATTCGATTTCGTTTTCCAAAAATTGATAAAAAAAATTGGTTTTGTTTCTAACCTGAACATTTTGTCAAACAGTTATATTTTTATATTTCAATTGCTTATGTAAATAAAAGTTTAATTTTTTTTTATTTTTGAATTTTATCATATTGAACAAGTAGAAAACTTAACACAATTTTGAGCGAGGTTTAAACTGAAAATATTTTTGCAAATTGGTGTATAAACAACGCATAAACATTTTCGAAGTAAATTTTAAATTTATTTTTTAACAGCAACCAATTGAAAAAGTCATTGAAATTCGTTGTGTCTTAATTTTTTCGTTAAGTATTTACCGACGGCATATTGAAACTAGATTTTTCATAAAAAAATTTTCGTACAAAATATCTTAAAATTATTTTATTTTTGAACATCGTTCGCAAGCCAACTGAATTTCAATGCAATTAATACAAATTTAACAAAAACATTAAAAATCTTTCACACAATTTTTGTTAAACAAAAAGTCCAATTTTCTTTGGGAATATATGTAAATTGTTGCTTTTTGGTTTTCCAAAAAAAAAAACAAGATAGTACAATTTGTTCCAAAAATAATTTCTTCAAAATTTTACATCTTTGTGTTTTTTTTTTTTTGTAATTTTTTTATACATATTTTTCTATGGAAAAATTTCCTACCTTGCATAGCTCCACCCCAGCATAGCCAAAATAATGCCCATTTCGCAGTACAAAAACGTTGTAAAAATTTCGGTTGAAATTTACCCCAACCAAAAACTTTATCACTAAATTTATGTTCACTATTTGTTGTTATTGTTGTTGCTGAAATACCACCGGATGCATCCTTTTCACTATCCAATGATGATGCCACAATACATTTATTATTGTTATTAAAATTTGATCGATTTAAATTATTATGAATATCGAGAATTTTTTTAAATGATTCAGAACCACCATTATTGGTTGTCGTCTTGCAATTTCCATTCATTTCAATAGTAGATGAAGAAGACATTGCGTTGTCTTGTCTTAGAAAAATGAAAACACACAAATAATGATCACTTTTTATCTAATTTAAAGAATTAAATTTTTGCTACAAATTTTCTACGTCAGCATTTGTTATGCAAACAATAAATGATAAATAAATGATTTTTTTTTTTTATTTGAATATCAACCGTCGGTCGGTCAAGTTGTACGACTTCGGTGGCTTGAGAAAAAGGTACCACTAAACTGAACCGAGTTCCTCCAACGTCCAACTAAAACTGAATTCTCAATCCCAATGGTTGTCACCTCGAACTATGGTTCATAGCTTCTGGTTGGATTTTCTAGCGCGAAAACATTTCCCACCCTCAACAATGTCATATAAGAATCTCAAACAACCCCTCTGCTATATGAGGTAGTCATGGCATGGACCGAGACCGAGATGCGGGTTGACTGTTCTGTTAGCAACAGATTTCTGTTAACTATGTTATTTAACAGCGCACGTTTTTTTTTGTGTCGTCGACATTTCAACAAAAAAAAATAAAAGAGGAAATGTAAACAAACAATCTACAACCCCCATCCAGCAGAGTCCATCCCTTGTTTTTGTTCATTTTTTATATGATGACTCGAAACTCACTCCACTCATTAAAATGTGAGTGATATTTTTTGGTGGCCTTCTTTTGGCTTCTCAACGAGTATGAGTATCATCTCTCTGTTTTGTGTTCGGTGGTTCTGTTCGGACTTGGGAACTTAGGTTTTTGCTTGAATTTGAGAGATTGTGAGATTGGGAGGCTCGTCTTTTTTCTGTTTGTGAATCATTTTCATTCATGGATTTGGAACTTATACGGGTTTGTTTATTTTGTTTTTTTTTTTTTTTTGTATTTTTGTTTCCATGTAGTTTTTTTTTATTATTTAAATGGATTCTGCGCTACAGCCATGGGCTAGAATTAATGCATTACCTAGCGACCGTTTTTTTTTTGTTTCTTGATTTGAAAAATGAAAATATGAAATTCTATCTTTTATTTGTATAGTGTTTTGTGTAGATAGGTAGGCATTTTTTGTTTATGAATAGACGCGATAAATGCGGACCACTGTATGCTCCTATTTATTAAATGTTTTTTTTTGAATTAAAGCAGATGCAGGGTCGTGATTATGCACGCGAGTAGGGAATTTCTTATTAGAGGATGAATAAATGGGATTAGGTGTTGAGGGTGTATATCTTTTTGACTATTTTGTTAGGGGTTTAAAACATTTACCTACATAAAAGGAAATGTATGAATTTTAAACAAGTTGCCAAATTCATTGAGTGAGACATCAAAAGAAAGGTCTCTTTAAATTATATTTTTTTTTTTTTTTTTTTTTTTTTGTCCGTGGGTAGGTGTTGAAATCTTCAAAAGATTCTATGAGGACCGGAAAACGCGTGCTCATAGATATGTGGGACTCTTAACCACTAAAACCACCTCCTCCTCCCGATTGCAACTAAGTTCAGATGGAACTTATCTAGCAATTTATCTTTCTCGAAGTTAAGTTCCGTGTTGTAGGTAACTTTCCGATGAAAGTTCCTACTGATGATATTTAAAAATAAATAAATAACTTTTGTTTTAAATTAAATCATTAAGTAATGGTTTAAATTTTTGTTATCAAAAAAATATTTTAAAGGAAGTTAAATAAATAAAATCTCTAAAACATTTAAATTTATATTAATCAATGCCGATATTTCGAAATAAAGGAATTAAATTGAAAAATTTCACTGTACCAAATCGGAAGGTTTAGTCCTTCGCAAACGCCGTACTAAGTTTGTCTCGTCGAGAATTTCTAGTATTGTTCTATTAGTATGTTCGACTAACCGTTTTCGATGTTTTTGGGCAAACGTTTTTATTTCTTCGCGAACCGTGGGGATTCCAAGATCCCTGTGAAGATCTTCGTTTCTTATATACCACGGCGCATTTACAAATGATCTTAATAATTTATTTTCAAAAGTTTGTAATCTATTTAAATTTGTATCGCGTGTACAACCCCAGAGTTGAATACCGTATGTCCAGACAGGCTTTAGTACCTGCTTGTAAACTAATAATTTGTTTTCGATACTTAGTCTAGAATGTTGTCCTAGCAACCAGTACATTTCTCTCAATTTCATATTTAATTGATCACATTTATTTTTAACATGCGCTTTCCATTTTAATTTCGCGTCGAGAGTCATCCCGAGATATTTTGCCTCATTTGCAAATGGGACTTGAGTAGTATTAATAAAAACAGGTAGTCTATTTATTTTCTTATATGTAAAGTCCACGTGGACTGACTTAAATTCGTTAAGCGCTATTCGCCACGTTTTTGTCCATTCATTGACATTGTTAAGGGCATTTTGCAATTTACTTGTCGACTCGTTGATTGTTTTGCCTACTGCAAGTATTGCGGTATCATCAGCAAAAGTAGCTACAATTGTGTTTTCTGTTTGAGGTATATCGCGTGTGAATAGAAGGTACAAAATAGGACCTAAAACACTACCTTGTGGTACCCCAGCCACTATTTCCCTAAAGTCTGAGTAATCATTTCCGTGTCTGACGCGGAAAATTCTGTTCTCTAGATATTCTCTAAGAATGGTAAAGAGTCCTTCAGGTAGGACTTGTCTTAACTTGAATTTGAGGCCCTCGTGCCATACTTTGTCAAAAGCTTGAGATACATCTAAAAAGACCGCTGAACAAATTTTCTTTTCTTCGAGAGCTCTCTCAATGACATCGGTGATTCTATGCACTTGATCTATCGTCGAGTGCTTGTTTCTAAAACCGAACTGGTGTTCAGGTATAAGACCTTTTTCTTCTATTATTGGCTGAAGTCGCTGCAAAAATATTCTCTCGAAAACCTTCGATACTACAGGAAGCAGTGAAATGGGTCTGTATGATTTCTTTTCGTGTGATGGTTTGCCAGGTTTCAAGACCATTATTACTTCTGCGACTTTCCATTGATTTGGAATGTATTCTAACCTTAAAGTGGCATTCATTATATAGAGGAGATTTATTAAACCTTTCCGTGGGAGCATTTTAAGAATTTCCGCTGTAATTAAGTCGTATCCGGGTGCTTTTTTTGGCTTTAGCTTCTTAATTTCTTTTTTTAATTCGGCGAGTGTAACATTTCTTGTGATAAAGCTTTCACTTGACGTTAAATTCATATTTATACTATCATTCAATGCTTGCCCATTGAATGGTTTGAATGTGTCCTCTAGGTAATCAGCGAAAACGTTTGCTTTCTCTTTGTCGCTTCTTGCCCATGCATTTTGGTCTTTCATAATCGGAGGTGCTGGAAGCTTAGGTTTTTTCGTGGCTTTTATAGCTTTCCATAGAGAGTAGTTAGATTCTTTACCTGCCGTCAAATTTTCAAGGTAATTTTTAGCTTCGCGGTTCTTGAAATCTGATATCATTTTTTTAAGCAAATTACTTAAGCGATTTGAATTAGATTTGTGTTGAGGAGCACGAGTTTGTTGCCATTTTTTACGCGCTTTTCGCTTTTCTTTAAGTACGTCTTTTATCTCTTGGGGATATTTAGCATCTTTGTACCCTGAAATTTCTCTTTGGCAAGGGGTATTGTTCCATGCGGCTTTTTGAACAACATGCACAAAATTATCTACCGCTTTCTCAAGCTCAAGAGGTGTCTGTAGTGATACCCTTAATTCAACATTATCCTCAATATCTTTCTTAAAGCCTTCCCAGTTAGTTTTACCGTTTGTTAGTCTAGGTGGCATTTCAACTTTAACAAGACTTTCGCTGATTGTGAGTATAACGAGAGAGTGGTCTGAAAAAAGATCAAAGCATTCCGTTATTTTAATTCGATTTGACGGTATTCCCCTGACTATAAAGTAATCAATCAGGTCAGGTATTTTGGAAGTATCTGCCGGCCAATAAGTTGGTTTCCCAGTAGAATGAAAGTCACAATTGTTCTCCATACCGGCTTCGTATAACGCTCGGCCTTTTTGAGATATACATCTAGAACCCCAAAACGTGTGCTTTGCATTAAAGTCGCCGCCGATAATTAAAGTTGGTCTAAGTAATTTTAGCAAGTTTGAAAATTCATTTTTATCAATTTTGTACCGCGGAGGGCAGTATATAGATGAGATATTAAGTACATCATGATGCTTAGTTTCAACTTGCACACTTATAAGTTGCATCGATTCAAGCTCAAGCTTAAGGCCTGTCGAGTGTTTAACACAATCTTTTATGTATAATGATGCTCCGCCTCTTGCTTTGTTCGACGGATGAATTGCGTGGTAATCTAGAAAACCATTTATATTGAAATTTGATTCTTTTTTAACATGGGTTTCTGATATCAGACAAATGTCAATATCTTTTTCCCGCATAACCATTTCTAATTCTCCAAGTCTTTGCCATAATCCGTTGGCGTTCCATGTTATAATTTTAAGCTTTTCCATCATTTATATTTTGAATAGTGTTGGATAAAATAAAATCTTCGAGTTTAGAAAGCCTTTCAGACATAAATTTGTTAAGTTTTAACTGATCCTCAAATTTTGACAAAATTAATTATGATTAAATTATATTGACAGATGAAAATCAATTTTTCTTTTTTATATGTACATTCGGAAGCAGATATCTTCCAACCCAAGTCTCGAAACAAGTTTTTATTGAAATATATGAATTTTGCAATAAGCAGGAAAAATGGAAAAATTACAATTTATTTAAGAGATTTTTCGAAAAAAATCCTCGAAATATTTTTTTCTTTCTTTCGGAACCAGATATTTTCGGATCAAGGTCTCGAAACAAGATTTGGTTTGAAATTATAAGACCACAATGATCAGGCGTATAAATTTAGGTACAAAAATTACAAATCTATTTTTTTTAGGATTTTCGAGAAAAAATCAAGTTTAACCCCTTGCCTAAAAAATAGAGATTTTCAAAAATTTCCTCCAAATCCATCGATTGATCGTCAAAATAAGGGCCTATTTAAGTTCTATTTATAACAAAAAAACCAAAAGTTTCTTAAAGTGCTGGTCGCTGAGTTATTGGCATCGAAATATCGAAAAATCAAAATATTTTTTTTCTTTCATTCGGAAGCAGATATTTTTGGATCAAGGTCTCGGAACAAGATTTGGTTTGCAGATATGAGTTCATAATGAGCAGGCCTATAAAATAAGGTACAAAAATTACAAATCTATTTTTTTTTAGGATTTTCGAGGAAAAATCAAGGTTAAGCCCTTGCCTAAAAAATAGAGATTTTCAAAAATTTCCTCCAAATCCATCGAGTGATCGTCAAAATAAGGGCCTATTTAAGTTCTATTCATAACAAAAAACCAAAAGTTTCTTAAAGTGCTGGTCGCTGAGTTATTGGCATCGAAATATCGAAAAATCAAAATATTTTTTTTCTTTCATTCGGAAGCAGATATTTTCGGATCAAGGTCTCAAAACAAGATTTGGTTTGCAAATATGAGTCCACAATGAGGCGTATAAATTTGCGTTAAAAAGTTACAAATCTATTTTTTAAGGATTTTCGAGAAAAAATCAAGGTTAACCCCTTGACTAAAAAATAGAGATTTTCAAAAATTTCATCCAAATCTATCGCCTGATACATCAAAAGAAGGGCCTATTTAAGTTCTATTTATAACAAAAAAACCAAAAGTTTCTTAAAGTGCTGGTCGCTGAGTTATTGGCATCGAAATATCGAAAAATCAAAATATTTGTTTTATTTCATTCGGAAGCAGATATTTTCGGATCAAGGTCTCGGAACAAGATTTGGTTTGCAGATATGAGTTCATAATGAGCAGGCCTATAAAATAAGGTACAAAAATTACAAATCTATTTTTTAAGGATTTTCGAGAAAAAATCAAGGTTAACCCCTTGCCTAAAAAATAGGGATTTTCAAAAATTTCCTCCAAATCCATCGAGTGATATATCAAAAGTAAGGTTTTTTTTAAGCTCTATTAACGAATAAAAACAAAAATTTTTTTGAGGTCTTAAAAAAATATTTTTCTATTTTCTATGTAGAAAATTTTATTCATAAAAGATTTCCGAAAAAATTCTAACTTTCTGAGCAAATACGTTCCACCCACTCATGTACTCTTGTATATTGTTATCTCTTATCACACATGATATCGTAAGATCGTAAGAAATTGCTCTAAAATTGTGATTGTTATCTAGCCATAAAATAACTGCCATTCCTTAAACGTACTTTTCGACGTTGCAAAACTCAAAAAAATATCATTCTTATGAAATCTTTCTACGCGTTAAGTATTCTTCACTATTTTTTTTTTTTTTGAATTTTATCCTAGTATAAACGTTTTTTTTTTTTATAAATTTTTGTTCTATGAACATTAAAAGAAATCATATCAAGTGTTTTGTTACAATGTTTGCAGTAAAAGCTCTTGTTATCTGTTTATTGTGTATAATATATTTTTACTTACAAAAAGGTTAATTAAATAGGAATAAATCAACAAAAAAGATTTCGGCAAAAAATATTCTTTTAAACAGATTTACCATCTCAGATTATTTATTTTTTTTTTTTTTTATCTGATAAACCTTTGTATAAAAGATATTAAGATTATATCTCGTTTTGTTGAATTTGGCTTACTCCAAAATTATCATTTTATTTTTACCTTCATTGTCTTAATTTTTTTTATTTTTTATCTTTTCAATAGATGATATTTTAACTGATGTTCCCTTAGAAGCTAATAATGACAATTCTGATCTTGATTCTGCAAAAATTATGTTTATGTATGGGTAAGTCAAAAAAAAAATAAAATTTATTTCAAATGCAATTAAATAAATAAAAATCGTTATTGTTTATAGACCAACAATTGAAGATTACGTGGAATATGATTTAAAGGATGCAGCTTCACTTCTAATAAAACATCCCAAATTTATTCATAATCAAACTCATATGTTTATGGGTGGATATTTGTATTATAAACTTTATCCTGGTACAATTATGATGGCTATATCATATTACCACAGGAACACAACAAATTTTTTAGATCTCCAATGGGAAGGATTAGCCAATGGAGATTATAATTCAGCTCAAGAAAATGTTATAAGGGTAATTATTAAATACAATATTATATTTATAAACTATTAATATAAAGGGCAAAAGTAGGGCTACAGCCAGCGATGCCAACTGAGGCATAATTTTATTAGCTAAGGCATTGAGGCTTACTTTTTGCCAAAAAGGCATAATTTTTTTCATTCTACTCTTGATTTGTATTTTAAAAGTTTCTTATAATTTTTTTAAATATTTTGATAAAAAAAAGACAAAACTAATATATTCTATATCTTTTAAATAAAGGTTGTTCGAAATTTTATCTACAGAATTGGTTTTTACCATCTAACTCTTGTTAGTGTTTAATTTTTCGAAGAATTTTGTTCACACTAATCACTTTTACTAGAAAAGAATCTAATTTTGTTGCTGTAAAAAGGTCTAAAATAGGCTAATATTTTTTAGTAGTGAAAAAAATTGGCCGCTAATTTCTTTCAATTATATGAAGCAACGTCTTGAAATATTCCTTCCGAAGAAAATAAGTTGCCGTTACGTGACAAATAAAGCTGAAACACAATCACGCTTGCCGTCGATTTTGACAACTGCCAAAAGTTCAACCATACGAAATCTGTATAACCTCCCACAATGACGCTTTTCTTACGTACGCTTTTTTTGACAAACGTAAGGAAACGTAAGAAAGCGAGCAAAAGTTCAACCAGACTGAACTTTTGCTCGCTTTCTGACATTTATCAGGCATAGTTACAGTCACCCACATTATTATTGCGCCAAATGTGAATAAAAAAAAATAAATTATTGCAAACCTAGGTGTGTTTTTTAATTTCTCTATATAGATTTTGCACAAAAAAACGACATCGAGATATTTTAAATCAAAACAATTTACGTATTAAAAACAAAAATAATTTAATGATGTTGTAGACAGAGTTTTATTGTTAAAAACAATTTATTTTGATTGGTTTTGTTTTTATAACTATAGGATTAAAGAATAAACAAATTTCTATGCATTTTTTAAACACATTAATATCCTTTTTCATTTTTCCACAATTAAATCAAGATAAGGGACCTGGCCCAATAATTTTGTGAGTGACTGTGTTTTTTTTTTTTATTTGACAGCAGATTTTTTGTTTCAATCAGCTGTTCGAAGTCAAAGTGACAGAAGCGCGCTTTGAGGATTTCTCAACGTAACGCGATGACGCGTCTGGCAAAGCGTGATTGTGTTTCAGCTTATAAGTTGCCTTAGCCCTGATTTTTCAATCGTCAGTTAGATTATATCAGAAGAATAAATTTCAATATAAAAAATTTTTATTCCTAGGAATAATCTCTATCTGAGGTTTATCTGACTATTGAAAAATTGGCCCTTAATGTATAAATTAATTAAATAAACATTTCGTTTTGTGTACTTGCACTTTTTGTATATATAATTTTTTAAACATAAACTAAGAAATTTAATTTGAGGCATAATTTATTTGAAAAGGCATAATTTTTTTTCAAGTGAGGCATAATTTGGACGGAATGGGTTGGCAACGCTGGCTACAGCCATAATAGGAATGTTCTTGTCAAATGCCAATGCCAACTCGCCTGATAAATTACTCAAAATAAAGAAAAATTTGCTGTAAAGTTGTTATATAAAAAAAAAGTTGCGCATACACCCCAGTGACCTTCTTAGTTAAACCGCTCAAAATAATAAAAAAAAAATGTTATCTCGAAGTCGGATTGTTTAAATTGTTATGACAGATCATATAAGACTTCTATAACTGTTGTGTAAACTGGATTTTAATTTGAAACAAAAAAAAATCAACGAATTAATCAAATAACATAGTGATTTTTTTTTTTTTTTTTTTTTCAAAAGCTTTCTCTAAGAGTCGCTGATTTTATCATTGAGCTGTTCAAGTTGGGAGTTCCACAGGATTCACTCAGTTTAAGTGGGCAATCTATGGGTGGTCGTGGTGTAGCAGTTTTTGCTCGAGATGTAATTGAAAGAAGCAATGGAACAATGATAGTATCACGGTAGGTTCGAAATTTACCTTTCATAGTTGACTTCAAATAAACATTAAAAAAAATTCTAGAATAACAGCCTTAGATCCTTCAAACGAAGAGGCTCACGATGATTTCATATTACCATTTATTGAAAAGTCTTTTGCTAAATTTGTTGATGTAATTCATACGGATGCTGGAGGAATAGGAACAACTAAAAGTATGGGACATGCTAATTTTTGGGTTAATAATGGAACAGCATTTCAACCAGGATGTCCAACAGATGGTACTGCTGGTTAGTTATTATTAATAACACTGGTCAACAAGGTTTTTGCCACAAGAACCAAAATATACTTTTCTATAGGTTTTTGATGTGCTGAAGTTATTGGCCTCCGTTTTTGAAATATTACCGTTAGAAAACTCAAAAAAAACGTCATTTTGGCTGTTTTCGAGGTTATGTTCTTATGTGGTGTAATTCATTATGAATACATTTGTAGCGGTGTCTATAAGAATATATAGATATCTCTTTTACTCCCCGAGACATTAAATATTTAAGTAGCGGACCGCTACTCTTGAAATATTACTGTTATAAAATGCAAAAAAAAAGGTTTTTTCATAACGGTTATATTTCAATAACGGGAGGCTAATAAAATTTTTCTAATTGCGGATTCAAGTTCAGCAACCCAAAAACCTCTAGAAAAGTACATTTTGGTTCTTGCGGCAAACATTTTATGACCAATGGATTAAACTTTAGATTAAATTTAGTTTCTCTTTGGCTTATTAACTGAAACTTTAGATATCTCGAGCAATAAAAGGGATATCAGGTAAATTTAAACAGTTTTTTAAAGAAGAATATCTGTTCTTATAATCAAATTTGTTACAAATTTGTGTATAATGAATTACCCCACATAAAAACAGAAGCTCGAAAACAGCCAAAATGACGTTTTTTAGCTTTTTATAACGGTAATATTTCAAAAACGGAGGCCAACTAAATTTTTCTGACTTCAGTTTAGAGTTCAGCACATTAAAAACCTCTAGAAAAGTATTTCTTGGTTCTTGTGGCAAAAAAAAAAGTTCAATTTTGTTGACCAGTGTAATTATTATCTCAATAAATTTTGATTGTTTCTATATTAATTTTTTTTTTAACAGAGATATGCAGTCATAAAAAAGCACCTGTCTATTGGGCAGAAACTGTAGCTTATGGCAAATGGAAACCAATTTTAGCTTATCCTTCGGAAAGTTATGATGAATTATTGAAGAATGGAGTTGAGCCTTATAAAAATTCAGCTGTTTTAATGGGAATCGACTGTCCACCAACGTATGAAATTCAAATTAAAAAAAAAAATAATTTTTTTTTTAAATATTTATTTATTTTAGTGCAAGGGGAAATTACTATTTACAGCATAGTACCAATTTTGCTGATTATTATTCTATACCAAAATTTGACTGAATATTTAAGCTGAATTAAGAATAAAATTTAATATCCTATAGGTAAATTTTAATGTATAGAAAGTATTTTTTCTAATAGACAAATTATGAAAATAAATAAAAATTAAACTTATTTGTTTATTTTTTTTTTCTCACAAACAAAAAAAAAACACTAAAAATATACTTCTCTAAGCCGCTACTGAATGTAAGAAAACATTTCGATTGCAAATAATTAAGCAACCAAACCTGCAAGAAACTTTTAGTTTTCAGTTATGAATAGAGCTTAAAGAGGCCCTTCTTTTGATGTACCACTTGATGGATTTGGAAGAAATTTTTGAAAATCCCTATTTTTTAGGCAAGGGGTTAACCTTGATTTTTTCTTGAAAATCCTTAAAAAATAGATTTGTAATTTGTATACCTTATTTTATAGGCCTGCTCATTGTGAACTCATATCTGCAAACCAAATCTTGTTTCGAGACCTTGATTAGAAAATATCTGCTTCCGAATGAAAGAAAAAAAATATTTTGATTTTTTGATATTTCGATGACAATAACTTAGCTACCGGATCTTCAAAAAACTTTTGGTTTTCAGTTATATAAAGAGCTTAAAGGGAACTTTCTTTTGATGTATCACTCGATAGATTTCGAGGAAGTTTTTGAAAATGCCTATTTTTTAGGCAAGGGATTAACTTTGATTTTTTCTCGAAAATCCCAAAAAAAATAGATTTGTAAATGTATAGACTTGCACATTGTGAACTCATATCTGCAAACCAAATCTTGTTTCGAGACCTTGATCCGAAAATATATGTATGCTTCCGAATTTAGGAAAAAAAAAATATTTCGATTGCAAATAATTCAGCAACCAGACCTGCAAGAAATATTACTCATAATTTTACTCAGTAAAATAACCCTTAAAGAATGTCGTCGTCTTCTCATTTGACGAAAAGTTTTGTCCTCCGTAATTTCTCCCAAAGAGCATTGTATTTGTTTAACAAGTAACCATAAAGTATAATTAATTCGAAACACACAACACACCCTCCAAATTTAGTAATCCTTTTCTTCTTTGTCGACTCGACACTGTCGCTTTTCTTCAGTGGGTCCAACAGTTAATATTCCACAACTCAAATACAAATTTCCGCCTACGGCAGCAGGAAAAGTGAAAATGGACACACAAAACGTGTCATTGAATTAATTTAAAATCACCATTCAAGATAAAGCAACCGAGGGAATATGCACATACAAATCTAATTTCAATTCCCACTGGACTCTATGAATCACCTCTTTCCATATGAAATAATAACAACCATTTTCAGTTTATTTTTATAATAATCATAATTTTTCATTTTTATTCAAATTATAAGAATTTTATATTTGTTTGCTTGTTGTTGTATTTTTTTTTTTTTGTTGTTTTGTTTTTGTTTGTTTTATTAATTTTAAAATAAATAAAAATTAGAAAATAAAAATTGTTCTTTCTCTAATATATATATAAGATTTGTAATGATTTTTTGTTACCTTTTATTTTCTTTTTTTTTTTTTCTGTTAGCTTATTTTCTTTGTTTTATTTTTTTTTTTTTTAATATTTTCTTGCTTCTTTATGTTTGTTTTGTTTTTTACTTTGTACATAACTACATTATATACAATAAACAAAAAATGTTATTCAACATAAAAAAATATACATGATTTTAAGGGCGGGTGGTTTTTTTTAACATAAATACAAAGTACATAAGGAAATATAAATCTGATTCATGTTAAGTTTCTTTAAATTTTTTTTTTGTTTCATGAAACGACAAAGAAAATTAGAGAAAACCCTAATTGTTTAAAAATTTAAAACTACCAACTAACTTCTAATTTGTGTGTTTTTTTGTTTTTGTTTAATTTATATTTATGTAAATATGAAAGGGAGTACAAAATAAAATTGTTTTTTATTTTTCAATAGATAAAACTAGAACTAAGTGTTTATTATAATTTTATTTTTTCTATTAGTTTTTACAAACTTTGTTTGCATAAGTTTCACTTTTTGTTGTTGTTTGTTTTTTTTTTTAGGTTAATAAAAAAGAAAAAAAAAGATTAAAAATAAAACATAAAAGTAAGGAAGTTTAAGTCTTTGACTTATGGTATTAACAACAAAAAAAAGTATAAGTATAAATATACTTGTTTTTTTTTTATCACAAAAAGTGGGAAATATTTTTGATGTAGGTAATTCATTTTCTTTTCAAAATTTTTAAATAAACAACGAAAAATCACATTTAACAATGAGTGTGATGAGTGATGATGACAAATAATAAAATTAACAGTATACATATTTATTTATGTTTTAAAAATTAGAAACAACAAAATTTTTAACTCAATTTGTTTGATAAAACAATAAAAAAAAAAAAAGAAGGAAAGAAGAAATTTAGACATTCAACGTTAGGTTTCCACTAGTCTGTTTACCAAATAAAATAAATTGTTGTTATGGAAAGAAACTAGTAGAAACCTAGAAACTATTAAATTTTCAATTCTTAATTCTCTTCCAATAAGCTTTGGAAATAATTTTTTTTACGTATTAAGTCAGCAGTATTTAAAAAACGTATGCCAGTGGTTTAAGTAAGCTTTAATTTGAACACATTATAAATTTGATTATTTGAAAATCTTTGAGAACCGTTTGCTCAAAAGAAATTTTAAAATTTAACCTTTTAACAAATAGCCCTGAGAGTTCAAAATAATGACAAAATTTGTGTAGACAAAAAAACATGACTTCGATCAAATTTACGAAAGTGATAGGTACATACACTCCTCGCCACTTGAATAGGACACCCTTTTTGTTTTTAATAAAGTGGATATAACTCCAGTCTCTTAATAGTTAGCTGTTCAATATTTTACTATTTTGTGTGTCCCCTTATGCACTCTCTCTGTGAGCAAGATCATTCATTTTCAATGCCCCGTTAGTTAAATTTTGCAATTTTTTGTGGAACAACTGTGAAAAAATTGCCCCTATTTTTGTTCACTTGAATAGGACACCCCCTTTTTAATTGGTTTTCGGGTGCAAATCAAAGAAGGTGGAAATGCAAAAATGTTTTACAATGTCTTTTAGTAATTTTTAGCTAATTTCAATTTAAATGGGTCGCGCGAAATTATTGGCAGAGGAAGAAATAGCGAAAATCTAGAGTGTCACCCGATTTTTCACCAAAAAGGTAAAAAAACACATCAAAGCCGAAAACTTTTTTCATTTTTTTTTACGAAACGAGTCCAACTGTCGAAAAAATATGAAAGGCTTAACAATGAGTGCCGTTACTGCAGCTGACAGAAGAGCGATTCAACGACTCGCATAAAATTTACATAACTTTGCCGCCGAAAAGAACGAAAAAGTGGTTAAAAAGCAAGTGCATCCGTAGTGAAGCGAGTGATTTCGAAGGCCAAAGACTTGAGGCGATTGCAGCTTAAGAAAAAACCATGGGTTAACACCTGCAGTAAAGAACAACGCCTTAGTTTCGGTCTGTTTTATGACATGAAGTAAAGCATGTTTTCTCCAATGAGAAAAAAAATTAATTTGGGGGTCCAGTTGGCTTTAAATTTTTTGTTTCATATTTTGCGAAGGAAGGACTATCCATTATTTCATAAAAATAATACTTGAGGCCAACGGGGCCCTCTAAATTAATTTTTTTTCTCATTGGAGAAAACATGCTTTACTTCATGTCATAAAACAGACCGAAACTAAGGCGTTGTTCTTTACTGCAGGTGTTAACCCATGGTTTTTTCTTAAGCTGCAATCGCCTCAAGTCTTTGGCCTTCGAAATCACTCGCTTCACTACGGATGCACTTGCTTTTTAACCACTTTTTCGTTCTTTTCGGCGGCAAAGTCATGTAAATTTTATGCGAGTCGTTGAATCGCTCTTCTGTCAGCTGCAGTAACGGCACTCATTGTTAAGCCTTTCATATTTTTTCGACAGTTGGACTCGTTTCGTAAAAAAAAATGAAAAAAGTTTTCGGCTTTGATGCGTTTTTTTACCTTTTTGGTGAAAAATCGGGTGACACTCTAGATTTTCGCTATTTCTTCCTCTGCCAATAATTTCGCGCGACTCATTTAAATTGAAATTAGCTAAAAATTACTAAAAGACATTGTAAAACATTTTTGCATTTCCACCTTCTTTGATTTGCACCCGAAAACCAATTAAAAAGGGGGTGTCCTATTCAAGTGAACAAAAATAGGGGCAATTTTTTCACAGTTGTTCCACAAAAAATTGCAAAATTTAACTAACGGGGCATTGAAAATGAATGATCTTGCTCACAGAGAGAGTGCATAAGGGGACACACAAAATAGTAAAATATTGAACAGCTAACTATTAAGAGACTGGAGTTATATCCACTTTATTAAAAACAAAAAGGGTGTCCTATTCAAGTGGCGAGGAGTGTATATCAGTAATTAAACCATAGTTCTTAAAAAAGAGGGTTACATAATAATGCATTAACGATTCAGTTTTTTTTTTTTAACAAATTGAGGAAAGAGTAAACAAAAAGCCGTATTTCCATCGAAACAAATTATTCAGAAATCACAAAAAAACTGTGACAACAAATATGTCCGGTTTATATGAAAGTCAGTTTTTGAAGACTCATTTTATATAAGAAATAAGGCTTTTTAGCAGTTTCCATTGAAGTCAACATAAGTGTAGTTTTGCTGCCGACTTCACTTAAAAAAATGGAAAAAAATTAAAAGTAGAAATACGGCCTTATGATTATTCACTCCTCAATTATTATAATTTATAACAAAAAAAAAAATTTTGGAAGGATATTCCTATTTTTCTTTTTTTTTACAAAGCAATACTTTCTACCCGTGAAATAGCTATAACCCCAGCCTATGAACTTAATGGTAACACACAAAATTGTTGTTGTTCATTCAAAACCTTCGATACTTTCTTTTATTTGTGCCGATTTCTGCAAACAAAGAAGCTAATAAAACGCACTTTCCTTTCTTTAAAATTTTGTTTTTGTTTTCTATTTTGTTATATTTTTAATATATATAATACCAAAACCTTCATGGGATTAATTTAAAAAAAATAAGTGTTTTAGTTTTTCTAATTGCAGAAATTGGCAAGTCACAAACTCTCCCTGCACTTTTCCCCTTAAGCCTCGTACCTATGCAATTCCATCTAAATTTCAGCTCCCAAAGCAAAATTCTCTCCAAAACCTTAGCTGGGCTTACTTAGGAAAAAGTTTAAAATGGGAATTTCTGAATTTAATTAAATTTCTTTATCCAGTCTTTTGGGTTACATTTGTTCCCTTAGCCTAAAATAACAATTCTTCTCAGCTTTTTTTCGTAAAACTGGCGACTATAATGTATTGCCTGCTCTTTCTATTACTTTGCATTCAATTCATACAATGTTTACCTCAATGCGGTCAGTAATATCTTTTTGATATCTTATCTCTTGACAAACATAAATTCGTAAAAAGCCCATTTGGCGATTTCTACTTTTTGTTTTATTGTCCGTTATTGTTGGTCTGTTTAGGTACATCCCAAAATAAAAAATTATTTCAATTTTGTGCTCGCGAGAAAATGATCAAGTTTCCTTCTTGGGGATTTGTACAGGTAGTACCCAAATAGCCGTGGTACTCCCTAAATTAGAAGTATTTTTTCCTTTTTTGAAATATTTTTAACCAGATTCCTGTTTGGGTACTCAAAAACTGTGTAGTTTTTTACAAGATAAGAGCGCTTGCAAGAGAACAAACAATTTTCCCTTGTTGCGAGTTTCAGCCCAAACAAATTTCAGTGATAAGTGCTCAGCTCAAGTACACATGTAAGGTCTACAATGCATTGATTCGCTTTGACAATGTTAAACAGTCAAATAATTTTTAGGCAAATTTCAAAATATATCCTGGGTGGGTCTTATTTTGTTTTGAATAGTTTATTTAAAAAGTAGAAGTTTTTTGTCTTTAAAGCGTTCGGGTACTTTTGCACAATTTTTCTTTCTATTAGAGAATTGCAACCCCACTTTTTTTAATAAAATATGGCATATATTTATTTTTTGATGATGATAATGTTTTTTGAGACCCAAAAAACATTTGACTAAAGTCAAACAAACCTATTCTATGGGAATAGAAAAGGACAACTTGTGGATGTTTAATGAGAAAATATCGGTTTGAATCTTTTCATACGAAAACGAGCGAACGTAAAACACAGCTCCAACTAGTCTGTAGAAAAAAGTTAACACCTTTATTAAAGTAAAGTCAATGCGTTAAACCATTGTTTCGTATAGACTATTTGGTATTTTAAGAGTCAGTATTTTCTAAACTACTTTCCTTCTCTCTCCTGTTATGTTTTACACTGTTTCTCATTATAACTATAATATGTTCAAATTTAGCTCAATCTTAACCTATTTTGTTCATCAATTTTTTTATATTTTTCTTTTACAATCAATATATTATTTTTTTTTTCGTATATAGGTATAATATTATTGCATGTGTTTGTCTTTGTAAGTATGTAATTAATCATTTCATTTTATATTTCAACTAACTCATTCTTAAATTTTAGTTTCCTTTTTTTCATTTTGACTAAACTAAACAATTATCTGTTGTTTTTTTTAATTTAAGTAGTAATAGGTAGGATATTTTCATTATTATTTTTCTTTTTTGTTTACAATTATAATTTCTTAATTATGTATTTTGAATTTGTGTTTTTAGTTTTTATGTTTTTTAATTCAAAGTTTTTGTTATTCAAATCAAAATAAAATTATATTTTTTAGTTATAATTAAGGTATTCTAAAAGATAGGGTATTAATTCTTTTATATTCTTTTTTTTTTTTTTTTTTCTTAAATTTCACTTAACATACTTCTAGACATAAATAATGTTAATTTGTTTGTTTTTCTTTCATATTTTTAAAATTTTTAATTGATATTTGAATTAAGGTACGAAAGTGATAAAAAGTGAATTTGTTACATAAAATATTTTGTATTTTCTTTTTTAGTTTCATTTGTTGCCAAAAATGTTCACTCATAAATAAGTTTAAGTTTACCAATATTTAAAATGTTTATTTTCATTTATTTTTTTTATTTTTTTTTTTTTTTCATTTAAATATTCCAATTTTTTTTCAATACTGATCCCTTTATTAATATTTTTCCTTATCACGCTATCATAGTGAAAAAAAAATTAATTAACATAGGGTCAGTGGTCTAAAAAAAAAACAGAAAAAGGACACAATTTAACTTTATAATGTGTTTAGTTCTTATAAATAGTTTCACTTTTCTTTCTTCTTTTCAAGTAAAAAAAAATATTGTTTAACTTTGAATAAGGTACGTAAAAAATATTTTTTTTTCTATTTTTTATTTTGTTTGTTTTATTAATAATATTAATATAAAAAAATTATATTAAATGGTTTGTTAAAAATGTGTTTTATTTTTATTTTAATTATTTTTTTAGTTTTAGTTTTGTTTAAATAATAAAATTTGTTTGCTAAATTCTTTTTGTTTATATCTTGTTTATGCTTAGGTTTATTTATTTTTTTTTTACTTAAATGTTTAATTTTGAGAGAAAAAAATAAACAATTAAATTGAAATATTGGATTTTTTAACTATAAGGTATATGGATATAATGAGAAGTTTTCTATATAACTTTTGGTCTATTTTTTTTGTTATTGTTTAATGTTTGTATTTTATAGATAATTTATAAATATTTTGTTTTGTGTGTATTGCAAACTGACTATTGTTCAAATATGATATCATTTATGTTTTTTTTTTTATTTATACTACAAACGCCGTGAGATCTATTATTTAAATAATAAAATTAATAATAAAAAGTTGATCAAATAATATGAATAATTTAGAGATAAGTTTCAATATATTATGTAAGTAAATTCCGATGCGCTATGCTGTCTCTTGAATTTCGACAAAATGTTTTGAAAAAACAAATTTTTTAAAATATGTATAATTTAAAGTAAAATTTTGAAATAAGAAAATTTGATAGTACTAAGATGTAAATTTCAGAAAAAAAAAACCTAGTTCGCAGCGAGTAATCTCTTAGATAAATTACTTAAAAAAAATATGAAAATTCGAGGAGCGAAATTGATTGTACTGTATTTAATTGTGATTATTTATATTTGAGTTGAAGAACGCTTTGGAGCTTATGCTCGATTAAAGATGCCTTGATGTTTTCGTGTGAAACCTTTTACTCACTATTCCTGACTGTAGATAAAACAAAAAAAAAATGGATCACATAGTCCAAATCCACACACAATGAAATCAACGCCAAACCAGAGGAAACGAAAAAAATAAAACAACGACTTTAGTTCTTATGATGAAATTAAGTAGAAGACGATCTCCTCCTTCGAGTTGGGAGACAAAATTGGAAACATCGAGCTAAGAAACCAGATTGCTGACCTTGAGAATTAATACACTGTAGCCAGGGGAATCCGAAGACGGCGCTGCAGCGCCAACTAAATTGAAGTAAGTAAAGTAAGTTAATAAACAAAATATATACATATTTAAGAATTACAAATAAAGTGGAATAAAACGAAAATATAACAATATAGAAAACAAGTACCAATTAAGATAAGATTTGAATGTTAAATAATTTTAATTCAATTTGCGATATTATATTTTTTTATTTGAAATTTCAAAATTGATAGAGAATATTTTGTAATGTAAATATTACACATACACCACAGTGACCGTATAAGTTTAACTGATATCCAAAATGTACGATCACTGAAGAAGTAATGAAACCAGCATTACCTCTGTTATGTAACCACTTTACGAGAAGTTGAAAAGTTAAAAATCCCGGTACTAAGATTATATCGTCTAGAGTCCGCTTAAGGGAGCGTTAAATAAAATAAAATAAAATAAAATAAAATAAAATAAAATAAAATAAAATAAAATAAAATAAAATAAAATAGAACAAAATAAAATAAGGTAAAGGTGAAAAATAAGCAAGCTGCGGTAGTCACATGTTTCGTCGTAAGTTTTACCTAGGACTGAAATTCCGATGTGAATTGTCTATTTTGACTGGAGTATTATGGGCCTTTTAAGAGCTTGTGGAAAACTTTTACTTGAAAATAGTCTAACCTTTAGTTCCTAAACGGTTTAATTACTATTACTATATTTTCTCTTTCCTTAGAAAAAAAATGTCATCAGCATTTTTTAATTGACTCTGGGCGCCGAACAAAAAAGTCTTACGAAATTTATTTCTATCAAAAAACGAATTTAAGGAAATAGCGTAAATTTACAATCCAACTATTCCGATAAATAAATAACAACAAAATAGTTTTTTTTTATATAAATTTTCCTATCAACTTCGCTCTCCCGTTGACTTTATTTTGAATAAAATAAAAGATTAAAAAAAAAAAAACGGATATAAAAGTATAACAAAATAATCAATAGCCAAAATAAAAACATCTACATAGCTTATCATCAATATTAAATAATGTTCTCCTTTTTTTTATTAAAAAACTTAAAAATATATCAAATTTAAAAATATTTTTGTCATTTTTTTTAACAAAAAATCATAATATAATTATTTTCTTCTTTTTTGTAAATATTTAAGGATTAAAATTATTATTTTATTTGTTTTTCTTTTGTTTTATGTTTGTGTTTGCATTAACGCAATATGTCTACTAAGTACTCTTGTACAATTTGTTTGTAATTATTATTTTTGTTTTTTTTTTCTTAAAATTTATGGTTTTCTAAACAATATTTTGTTTTTTAAGTTTTTTTTTAATAGTTTTTTAAATAATATAAAAATAAATTCCACAAAATAAGTATTTTTTGTTTTAATTTGTTTTTTTTTTGTGTTTTTTTTTTATTTATTTTACTCACCACCCTTGACATCAGGAATTACAAGATTGTTCTTCATTTGGAACATGTGGCTGTGGTTGCGACGTCGTTGGTGGTGTTGCTTGTATTGGTGTTGATGTTAATGTTGACCCTGCTACTACTGCTGCTCCTAATGATTCCTCAATTTGTGTTGTTAATGGTATTGTTTGAGGAATTCCTATTAGCGGTACACTGAGCAGTGACGATGGCGACGACGATGACGATGGCAAGGATGCACCTTCTGTTGTTTCAGTTCCACTGCTGCTAGTGCTGCTGCTGCCTGGGCTACCGCCAATCTTCTGTAACGATTGTAGTTGCTCCTCGTTGATTGTATGCTCCGGGGAGATGTTCTCCTTTATTTCCAATTTCATATCACTCGGTATTATATCACAGTCATGTTGTTGTTGTTGGAGCAGTTGCTGCTGCTCCTGGTTGATGTTGGTCGCCTCATTGCCAAAGGCTATATTCTGGCGGAATACTTGTTTGCTAAAGTCTCGCAGCTGTTTGGAGGCAGCATCGAAAAACGATCGTGGCGTCTCTACGGAGGCCACAACCGCCGTTGTTGGTGGCCCACATGCTACATACCCACTCGATACTGCTGCAGCCGTCTGCATTACTGATGTAACGGGCTTGCACATTTCTGTGCCCAATTTGCACCATGGGAATTGATTAGCTGCGGGCGGAGTTCGCCTTCGCACAGGAACTAATGACTGTTGTAGGTCTTCTTCGGATGGTAGTGGTGGTGGGGTGCTTCGATCTTCGCTACTGGTGGTTGAGGTCGTTGTGTCGGGCGAGGAACTTCGATGGAATAAATGGGCTGGATTTTGAAACATGCTCAGGAGGCGATCCACAGTTCCAGGATATGTGGAATTCGGTATCCAGGAGTTTTTTCTTGTTCGACCGGTAGCTGGGGAAGCTCCTGAGGCAACGGCGGGTTCGGATTGCTGATCTTGTGGAACAAGATTTGAATCTTGTGGATCGTATGTAGTAGATTGTGTTGTTGCTGTTGTGGATGTTGTTGTTGTTGTGAATTCTGATTGTGCACTTGAACATGATACTGTGGTAACTGCAATGGAATCAATATTTACATCAGGACTATTTGTGAGAGTTCGTTGATCGTCCTCCACAACTGGCAATGGTGGAGGAGATAGAGAACAAAGATGTTTTTGACACTTTGTTGTTTCATCTTCATCGTGCGGTGGAACTTGCACGGGCGGTGGTGGTGGTGTTGAACTTGCAACACTCGCTAATGCTGAATCCACTCGATCATTTGGTGTAATGGTTTTATTTGTACTTTTATTGAAATCTATCGAATCTAGATTTGATTTGGTATTTGTAGCTGTTGTTGTATTTGTTATTGTTGTTGTTGTGGTTGCTGTTGTTATTGTAACGGCACTACCAGGAGGCAAATTATGATTGAAAGATGGCTCTGCTGTAGAATTGTCTAGAATAGGTGGCGTTGCTGGTGTTGTAATGATTTTTTGCTCTTCAAATGTGCATGGTGGTGGTGGAGGCATCGTCGTCGTCGTTGACGAAGTTGTTGTTGTTATTGACATATTCGTTGAATTCGAATTTGAATTTGTTGATGTTAAAGGTGGTGTTAAAGGCGGCATTTTTATGCTTGGCGCTGTTGGTGGCGATGGCGATGGTGTTATCGGTGGCAAAGTTCGATGTGCAATCGGCACACCTGGATCTTCATAGATCTTCATCACATGGAACCTAGAACGTGGCGATGTTGAGAGCCTCTTAATTGTTGTTGTGGAATCTTTGGAATTGATGATGACACCAGAAGCCGAAGTACTTAATGGTGTCGGTGAAGGCGTGGGGGATGGTGATGGGGACGGGGTCATTGGTGATGTTAAAGGACTAACTTCCGACACACGGAATACTTGAAAGCGACTTTTCGAAGGACTTGGCACTGGGGACGACGACGGTGAGATTGTGGGTGGACTTGGGATAGGAGATCGCAGACGAACACCGGTTTTCTTTTTCACCTCAAGTTTACTGCTGCTGCTGCTAGTTGAAGTGCTGTTATTGATTGATGATGATGATGATGTTGATTGTTGATCAATTATTGCCGCTCGTGGTGGAGCGCTATGGCAAGTTAAGGAGATTTTGCGGGAGCCCAGGTAGTAGCCACCGCGTCGTTTTGCTGCTGATATGGCTGTCGTCTTGTCGGTAGCAGACGCTGCAGTTGGTGGGGGTTGGTTTTCGTTGCGGGCACATAGGGAACGGACGTTTTCTAAAACGCGTGCATAATCGAGTTGAGCATCACTGCCAATCTATAGAAGAAAATAAAAAAGGAAAATTTTGAATTAATTTTTTGTCTGTAGTTGAAATTTTGGATTGGGGAAATAATAATAAAGAACTTGTAACATTCTGGTAACGTTTTTTTTTTTTCATAGGAAAGAACAGAAAAATTAAACCTTTTTTTCAGTGATGGTGAGACGATGACGGCGAGCATGATGAGCTGGATGAGTTTTTAAATTTAAATAGAAAATCAAACTAAGGAAGATGATGGGAATTCATAAACAGCAATATACACATACAACAAAATAAAAAGCTAGGCATTCAAGATTTCAAAATTTAAACAAGAAAAATAAAAACAAAATTTAAAAATATTTTTAAGCCTGTTATCCAATACGCAATTATCTGAAGATATTTCCACGTTTTGTTTTCACATGATTTTCTAAGGAAGTTTGTATATCGTTGATAAAACTCTCCATCTCATAAACAATGTTTTGGTGATAAGCTGTTCCTAGCGTCCATTTTAACAGTGCACTGCTTTTCATTCTTCGAATAGGTAATTCTTGTTCTATCTTCATATTTTGCAGGAGTAATTATATTAATCTCTTGGACAGTAAAATAACCATCCACAGTACTTTTTCAAAACTGTGGATCTCTTCTATCTGTAGATCTTGTCTATCTTTCAAACATTCTTTTTTTGCTAGTTCAAGCAGTAAAATAGTTTAGTATTCTAAGTCATTTTTACTATCAGAGCCAATAGATGCAGACTTACCCAATAAAGCATAGTAATAGGTAGAGGTTGAGAAACTTGAATTTATAAAGTGGCAATTATAGAATTTAATAAAATGACGAAATCATCATTTTTAGGAGCATTTCATAAATGAGAGAATTTACAAATATCCAAATATTATATTTTAATTCACATTCAAGGCATGCTGAGGTGTCATGCTCACTCATGCTTATAATTAAAGCTTAAAAATCATTAATTTTGATTTTATAGTCTCCAAGAAAGTAATTTATTACTAATTCAGATTTGTTCTTCATGTTTGTGTGGTGATTCTCGCTTTCATGCAGAAGATAAATCTTTATTTAGCTTTATTCACTTTTAAAAGTATGATTACCATTTATGTATATAAAATGTTTTTAGATTTGCATAGGAGATCGAGATTTCAACGAAGCTTCGGTGTCTGACACGTGACGCTATAAACTATAAAGTAAAACCATTTAAAACAACTTCAACGGGTGGCAATGGTGCAATGGATGTAGTGCTTGACTGCTAACCTAGAGGTGTGGGTTCGAGCCCTTCCTCAGGCAGCATTCTTTTCTTTATCCCCCAACTTGGAAGCCATCGGTGGGATTATATGAGATAATAAAATCATCTTATTCCCAATTCACTATCTATCTCTCTATTCCTTCTATGTAGTGCCGTGCAGTATGCATTTAAAAGACCTTAGGTCTTACAGGCAATAGTTAAAATTAAGAAAAAAAAAACTTTTTCAAATTGAATTCTATTCATTATTATATTGCGAAAAGTAAATGCATAACTCGTTTTCTTGAAAGCTTTTCACTTATAAAATATGCTTTTTTCTTTATTTCTTTAGCAAAGGAAACATTTGTTTTAGCTAACAAGAAATTGTTTGAACAAGTATTTCACATAGTGACTGCATAAGATTAAGCAGTTAATGCAGTACGGTTTGTTGAGTGTGATAAACGACAAAACGGCCATTTCAAAGTTACGTGGAGGACGTCTGTCCTGACTGACACTTGCTACCCCCTCTATCTCCTTGAAGAAGCAATCCTTAATAACTACCATATAGTTAATCGCTTAGAAGTTTCACTAAAAACTAATCAAATGTAGTTAAATTATACAAATATTAAGACGGTAACGGAGGAGAGGCGTCCGATTAAGTAATTTCAGATTTGTCATTAATGTTCAAAATTTTGTTGTAATCATCTTCGGCATCATTATTGGTTTGATGGAAAATATGATAATGGATGTTTAACCAAAATTCAATACAACACCTAGCGACCCAGCTTTCCAAATAACTGTAGCAACAAGAAAAGCAAACGCGGATAAAAATCAATGAGAAGACGATTAGAAAACTTTTTAGTAAAGACAAAAAACTTTAAAATCCAGGAAGAAATCCAAGAATGCGTTTTTGTGGACATGTGCTAAAAAAATTTGCATGAACTATTGATCGAGTGAACAACACATGTAGGTAACAGAAAGTTTATGTTAAAAAAGAAATTTGATGAGATAGAGGGCCCAGCATGTGATTATCAATTGTACCAAATTTATGACGTAATTTGATAACACTAAACACACATTGATACCAGCAAATTTTAAATTTTAAGAGAACTATTATTCTTAATCCAAAAGAGAAACCTTAACTTCACCGAATTTCTTTTGTTTTCCAGTACGTTTTTATTTCTATCATGAACTGAAAGTTTTTCAAAAAACGTTTTGAAAGAAAATAAATAAAACAACCAAAAATTTTCTACATACAATATACTCGTACTAACTCTGGGGAAAGGAACATAGTTGATTTCTATAAATAAGAACAAATAACTTCTAGTTTAAAATAAATTATATAGGTACCAACATATTCTAAGAAAAGAAATAAATTTTATAACAAAATTCATTTCAACATCAACAACATGAATAATATTTTGAAAGAAGAATTCTAAAAAATTTTTAATGAAAACAGCAACAAGCTTTTTTTTTGTATTACTCTCAAAATACTCACCACGCGGTGCGAACGGAATGGTGATTTTTTCCATACCCTCTCAAACTGTTTACGTGGATAATAATGGGTGCACAACATTTTTTGTTCGTACGTATATACATTATCAATATTTTTGCATAAATTACACTGCCTACTAGCATCACTACTTACCGACAGCCTCTTTGGTTCGTCATCGATGTCGATCTGAGTAACAGTTGTATTGGACTTCAATGCTTCTGCCAGCATATTCAAACTCTCCACTTCGATTTTATTATCACGGATATCGATCCTATGCAAAGTGCTATTCCCGCCAAATTGTAATATCGATGACAATGTACGTATTCCAGCGCAGCTCAAATGTGCACTTTGGAGGCCAAGTGTTGTTAGGGTTGTATTTTGAGACAAACTATCACGAATTGATGCCACAAAATCATTGCTTAGGATATTCTTGCCGATATTGAGCAATTCCAGCGATACTGTGGTCGCTAGCAAATCGGCTATGAGAGGACCTGATTCTTTGGTCAGGTTATTATTCCACAGGGCTAAAGCTTTAAGGCCGTGTGGTGTCTTACTACTATCTACAGGCACATCGAATTGCTTTTGTCTAGTTAGGGTGTCGTTTTTGGTTAGTTTCTCGTTGATGCGGGTCGAGAAGTTCCCGCTAGCGGTATCACTAATGCTGCCATCCAGCGAATTATCACTACTCAGACTGTCCGAGCTGTGTGATCGGACGCGAGTCGATTGAGTTATGGTGCAGGTGGACTCGGTGCGACGCATTCCCGGTGACGGTGAGGGACTTGTGCCGGTTAGGGCAGCGTTCTTTAGTGCGGATATGTCACCGCTGGAACTGTCACAGCTGGTATTCGGGGATGGAGCCAGCTGTCTTAGAGGTGTGACTTCGATTGGTTTTGGTGTTGTGATTGTGGTTGTTGTTGTCGTTGGTGGTTGCATTTCAATGGGCATCACCAATGGTGGAGGTGGGGTGGGTGTTGGTGTGGTTAAAGCTTCTGTTGCAATAGTGGCCGTTTCTACTTCATCTTTGCCATCGAATCTGTCTACAAATTCATCGGGCAAGTGCCTACTGATATCACCGTCCGATGAGCTCTCAAAAGCTGAATCTGTACTGTGGGTATCGTCAAAATCGTCCAACTTCGTTGAGTTTTTATTTACATCCAATGCTTTGGTGGGAGTGGCGGCAGCCTTTGCCAAGGCCGTACCATCGACCAAATCATTTTCTTCAAATAGTACCGCTGCCGCTGTGTTATTATTATTATTCGCCACTGGTTGATCCAATATTGGTTCGACAATGGGAGTGGATGATACCACTGGCACAACGGCATTTGTACTATCAAAAATATCATCGCTAACACTAATATCGGAAGCAGCCACAGTGTCGGTGGGTGCTTCTTCACTGCTATCACTGTTATTCATGGACAAAAGTTTATCCAACTTTGATTGTCCATTTATGGGTGGTGTTGATTTGATGGTTGATGTTTTTACTGTATCTTCGTCATCATCATCATCTTCGACACGTGAACCACCACCATCGTCTTCTGTTGTCGTGCCATCATCATCTTCGGCATCATTAGCATCTGTATCGACATCAGCATCGTCGGCTTCGTCATCATCGTCGTCTTCATCTTCGTCGTCTTCTTCTTCGGCGGGACTAGCATCACTATCGCCACTTGTCATTTCATCATCAGTACTTGTGCCTGTACCATTTGTACCATTTGGTGTTGTTATATTGGTGTTATTTGTTGTATTATTTGTGCCGCTTTTATTGCTACTATTGGCTAGCATTCGTTTTTTGTGTTCAGCTTCTGAAATGGCAAAAGCTAGAGCAGCAGCAGCGATTTTTTGGCGCTCTAGTTCCGTAGACTGTTCGATGAGGGCTTTGACTATTTTCATAAGGCCTTCATCCTGGAAGAGATAAAATAAAGAGAAAGTTCAATATTAAATTTATACTTTTTGTTATAAATAAAAAAGATTTTGGAAATGAAAACGATTTCAACTTAATCAATTATGCATTTTAAATGGATTTTTGTTTTTTGTATTCATCTGGTAAATTTTTTCAATAAAATATTTTATATTTTACTACAATTTCCAATTATTTTTTAAGAAATAATGAGAAGTTTCTGATTCAAAAATCACCAAACCCGTCAGAGGTTTTCTCATTCTTTTACATCAGAACGGGTGATGAACTTGATCAGAATTATGGAGCACTTCTTATTATAAGGCATTGTAATGCATCATGCCTTTACATAAAATTTATTTACATTTAAAAAATCAGAAATTGATGATTCTTTTAATGCATGATTAAGTTGTAGTTCTGGGCTTGTAATTATCTACCAACTCACCATTGAGTTCTTTTTTAAGCAGTTTACTTGTGGTTGTTAAAGGGTTCTGTGCAGTTTTTTTTAAGAATTTATTTATTTATTTGTGGAATTTATCCCGGAAAATTATCAGACCAGAGTTCTTAATTATTTTTGTTTGCTAAGGAAGGTCATGACAAAATCTTTATGGCAAGAAGACCGTCTCGATTTTCATTTCAACTTAATCAATTATGCATTTTAAATGGATTTTTGTTTTTTGTATTCATCTGGTATATTTTTTCAATAAAATATTTTATATTTTACTACAATTTCCAATTATTTTTTAAGAAATAATGAGAAGTTTCTGATTCAAAAATCACCAAACCCGTCAGAGGTTTTCTGATCCTTTTACATCAGAACGGGTGATGAACTTGATTAGAATTATGGAGCACTTCTTATTATAAGGCATTCTAAGGCATCATGCCTTTACATAAAATTTATTTACATTTAAAAAATCAGAAATTGATGATTCTTTTAATGCATGATTAAGTTGTAGTTCTGGGCTTGTAATTATCTACCAACTCAGCATTGAGTTCTTTTTTAAGCAGTTTACTTGTGGTTCTGTGCAGTTTTTTTTTAAGAATTTATTTATTTTTTTTTTGGAATTTATCCCGGAAAATTATCAGACCAGAGTTCTTAATTATTTTTGTTTGCTAAGGAAGGTCGTGACAAAATCTTTATGGCAAGAAGACCGTCTCGCATGAATGTGGGAGCTTGAAAACCTAATACCGAAAATCGTGGAATCAATACTAAGTTTTTTTTTGGGCCCTATTATGACTCGCGAGTCGAACGATTTGGGAAACAATAACACAATATAGACGCAATGCAGTCAAAATAAAGAAAACGATGTGAAAATATAATTTTTAAAACGCTAAATGGCTTATTAAAAGAACAATAACTTTGATTCGCCAAATTTTTCAAGCGATTCGCGAGTCTAAATAGGACCCTTAGAACAACCATAACAAACCATTCTGACGTGTGGATGATTGATTTTTGAAATAAAGTACACTGATTTTTTTTTTCTGATCGCTTTGTCTACTACGCACAAATTTTGTGAGTTTTGTGCTAGATTTGGAAAACCGATTTTCCTTAAAAGAACTCCTGTGCAAAATGTTGCTTTATGCATTTTTTTTGTTTTATAAGCAAAATCAATGATTATTAATTCCAAACAAATGACTCTAGTTATTTTTTAATCAAAAATAGGTGTTCTAAAATTTCGATAGGTTTTGTGGGTCCTCAAAAGAAAAACATAAAAAGTTCGATGACAAAGCATCTTTATTAACATTTGTCGGATATGAAGTGAACTTCATGGGATTTCGTCTACTCGACAAGACATCGAAAAGAATTGTCATTAGCCGTGATGTAAAGTTTTTCAATATAAAACTTGCCATCGCTGATCAAAATCAAGTCAAAACAGCAATATAGAAGTAAATCTAAAGCAGTTACCTACAACTGCGATGATTGGTGCTGAAAGTAAAACAAATTCTGAATAATGCCAATCAATTTATTTTTTGTATAAGTAGGTACTGTTCTTTAGAAAATATGTTGGCTGATATGCTAAAAAGACATCTTGCTTTGTCTCGACTTAAATTTAAATGAAACAAATGTGGATTAGTAAACAATTGAGGAGCTCCTACTCCCCCGCGATGTACCTTCAAATTAGTTATTTTTTTTTTTTTTTTATTTTTATCTGAATTGAAAACACTATTGTTTTTAAGTTTTCACGTGAGTGTTTATAAACTTCTTTCCTATTAATATTGATATTGAACTATTATTTTAGAACAATATTCTAATATAGGAAAATCTTAAAAATATACCTATTTAAAATTAGAAAAAATTATTTGAACAGCCGAACTTGAGTTCTACTCAAAACGACAAACAAATAATAACAAGTTTTTGGGAATTTCACGCCACGCAGTCTGGTATTTTGAAAATAATAGAAAAGTTCCGCAAGGTTATTCAAATAAATTAATATAAATTTTGTTTTGTATCCAGATAAATTGCAATCAACTAATATGTACCTACTGAATAGATCTTAATCATGTCAATCAAATAAGATACATTTCTCTATTTTACTTTTTTTTTTTTCAATATTATATAATGAGGTTTTAAGAACAAAACAACTATTTTTTTCTTTAATTTTGTATGGAAACTCACCTTTATATTGTTATTACTTATATCAATTAACTGTAAATAGTGATTGGTTTTAAGTAATTGTGCTATTTTATCAGCATCCAAGCATGTGAGATCATTGTACGCAAGCCATAGCTCTTTTAATATCTGATTATTACGTAATTTTGTACCTGCAACAAAAAAGAAAACAAAAACAATTTATTATTGGGAATTAATTCAAGGTATTTTCTGTATATAAAGTTAGCAGCCTTCTCTTTATTGTATTCAACTGCATATATTCATGTATGCGAGTTGAGGCATTTCAATTCATTTTACTGCTTTCCCAAGCAAAAACAAAAAACTGATACCCTCCTTACGGGTAGTTACAACTTTGTGAAGCTGCTAAAAATATATACAAATAAAATTAATTAAAACTTACATAACGAATCCAATGGATTACCCCTCAATCCACAATGTTCCAACTTAATTGTGTGCAAATTTGACGAATTCAATGCACTACCCAAATTATCAGCGCAATTCTTTGACAATGGATTACCCTGAGCATTTAAAACCTGCAACGCTCTACTATGGCTAACCATATAGATGCATGATGTCCAGCCACGTGGTGTCATACCATCAGCATTCGATGATATATCCAATTCATTTGTCACCTCATAATATTCAAACATATCGAATAGGGCACTGGCGGCAGCTTCATTCAATTCACATGATGACACATCAATGGATTTATATTGAACCTGCAATAGAGTGGAATATTTTAAGAATTTTATATCTTAAATAAACTCACTCAAGGCGGTGATCTCTGTGTGGTCTGTGATTATGATATAAATATTGAGGAGAGATATGATTTGAATAATTTTATAATGATGGTTTTTTACCCTTTTGAAAATTTCCTCCAATGCTTCACAATCGGCTGGCATAAGTTTGGTATTTTTTAATAATAAAATTGGTTGGCGTATTGTTTTGTCCAGTTCGATATGTTTCAAATGATCCAATACTGATGGAATTGGTATTGTATTGTGTTTGTTGCACGATTGTACATATAATTCGGCTATTTCGGAGATGCTTTTTACCATGCAAACTGAAATGGAAGAAGAGAAAAAAAAAATAATTTAATTGGGGGAAAACATTGAAATGAAAGCTATTGGCTAAAATTAATTTTTGAATTCCTAACAAGTTCGGTATTATCAGTCTTATTGCGATTTACAACTAACCCATCATCAGGCTCAACATCTTTAATAAAAATCAAATTATCCTCAAACCAAAAGACAAACTAAACTATAATATTTTGTTTGAATTTTCTTATTTAACAAAGAAAAACACTTTAAAGAGACCATCTTTTCTGTGTGAACAGATTGAACTTACTTAATTATACGCATTTTTTGTTTTACGCATCATAGCAAACCCAGATTCTTTGTGTTCGGCTTCATGCTTCCATAATTGTATACAAAACTTAACAAACAGCAAATAAAAAAAAAAAAAACAAAACAAAAAACCAACAAATATGTTACCCTTGCTTTGTTGGCTTTTAATTTTTCAAGCTACACTCCACTACCAATGATGTCATAAGGATTCTTTCTTGTTCCATTTTTATACCCAATGATATCATTAACCTTTTGTTGGTAAATAGGCAAAAGACTTCTAGCATGCTACTGTTTTTTTTTTTTTTCTTTTTTGATTGACTTTAGTTTTCAATTTATTCATGGTCTTTGAGTCCTTCAAGTTATCCTTTGTGTTTTGTTGTTATTGTAAAAATAGTTGGAGCATATGCTTCTACTACGACACAATGTCTGACCTTATACAACATCAATTTTTTTTAATATTTAATTTAGGCAAAAAAAATTAAGCGCAAGCAACAATCTATGCTATCTAACAACAAAATCATCAAGATTTATTGCCATAGTTTGACATAGAATAATGTCTAGTTTCTATCGCGTGCCTAACACATTTAGGGTGGATGTGGTGGACAACAACTAGCTATTTGATGGCGTAATATTAGGTTTTCTTTTTTATTGCGTATTGAAGTTTTGTTTTCGTTTATTTATTTTTTCTTTGTTTTGGACTTTTAGCTTTAATTTACTTTTTTTTATAATCTGCGTGCACTAAAGGGTTTTGGGTACCCTTAATATCTATTTACACAGTGCGAGCTTTAGGAAAAGAGGGCTTCGGACGAACATATGCTTTATAAATTGTAGCCACATCAGAAGGGTTGAAATATTTCTTACATCTCCGGAGGAAACCTAAGCATTTCGCAGAGTTTTTGGCCACATCGAATATGTGCTCATTCCATAAAAGGTGGTTTGTAACAGACATACCTAGAATCGAAAACTGATCAGTTTCTTCGATGCAAGTACCACTCATGGATAGTGGATATTAAACTATATTAAGTAAAGAAAGCTCAAGAATTACAAATCTTTAATGTCAAACTCCTGTTATTTTTACACGTCTTTTGTAAGTTTCATACATCAAGTCACTGTAAGTCCAACAGCCACTGCAAGTTTTTTCTTATTGAACGAATTCCTGCTTTAAGTTCAATTCGTTATTCATTTCTTATTAAAATATTCGTTATAAAGATATTTCAGTTCGTAAGTCATTTATTCCTTTTTACAGAAAGACAAGGATACCCATTTTATTTAAAAAATAATCATAAAACTGAGGTCAGAGACAGAGTGGCTGAAATGTTAAAGAAAAATAAGAGTCCATGTCCTATTTTTAACTCAGTTATTTTTTTTTTTTTTTATATTTTTGCCAATTTTTTGACTAGGTCAACTAGTTTACTCCATTGATTTAAATAGAAATAGACAGAGAGGGAGAGATCCAGACTAGCACCACAAACTGTAAACTGAATAAATACAACTGTGCATACACAAAACAACAAAATGTCCTTTTCCGTTTTGTTTCCACTCCAACACTTTCAAGTTCACTATGTTATTATTATTCTATAAAATGGTTGTACTTTCGTGATGGTATTTTTGTGTACCTACACTGAATGAATCCTTCCGTTTCGACCCCCAAAGGTATAATTGAAATAAAAACCAAACAAACCAAATTAATTATAGCGATATCCTTGTTGAGTTTTGTATGAGAAATGCAAACGAAAAAAAAAGAGTATTGTTTTCATTGTTAAGACCACATCCTTGAACATTGCACTGCAGATTAACTGTTTTTGAGTCCATGTCTAGGCCATCTAGAAATGATTTCACTATTGATGACGAGTCTTCTCCAACAACAACAACAAAATCATTAAAAAGAAATTCCTCTTTCATCTTGCACTGCAGCTTGTCATCATATCGGTTTCTCATTTTATAGATTGAAAGCAAAAATAAAAAAAAAAAGAGCTTGTAGTTGTTCTCTATTTGAAATGCCAATTGCATTATAAAGTCCTTCCTTGGTCGCTTTAACGTTGGCTATGTGGTTATGGTTATGGCTATGGATAAGCTATCAAATTATTATTATATATTGTGTTTCTAGAAACTCATTAGTTCTTCCATTAAAAATTGATGATGACACAGTTCGTTCATCGTTTCGTTTATGTCGGTCGATTGGTTGGTTGGTTGGTTGGTTGAGTTGGGTTGGATTTAATTCTCCACTTCCGATTCGTCCTATATTCACACAAAAAAAAAAAAACGAACTGAAAACAGAAACATACAAATACCATAATATACTCTCAATGAATTCTGGTTGAATTGAATTTCTAAAAATGTATGTCAAGGCGATATTTCATTATTCAAACAATATCGCGCGATATGTTTATATCTGAATGACACTGCAACAACTCTTTCGGTTTTTTTGTTTTTTAAGAGGCACCACACCGGCACCACCACAGTCACCACTAACTCCGTCGTCCGCCCGCTCGTTGCCGCCTTCCTTTTCATGTTGCATCGTTGTTTTTCTTCTTCCATTGTTGTCATGGCCATTTCCTCGAAAATGCACAATGCGGGGAATTTATTTCCCTTTTATTTTTGTTTTTTTTTTGTTTTAGTCTTTTGGCCCACTCAAGACATATCTTGGTGGCTGACAATAAATAGTGGGTTGACTGTGGCTGGCGCAGGAATGAAGAGGACTCTAGACAGAAAACAATTGTATATAGAGGTATACCTTAGCTACTTGTACAGTACAATAAGAAATCTTTTCGTGACTAAAACCAATCTTTAAGAGTGCGTCACATGCAAGGCACTATTCTTTCCCACGAGCAAGTACACCAGAGCCAGCAACTTAATCGAACGCATTGAAAGATAGCGTTTAATTCATTTTTTATTATTATTTTGTATTCCACGAATAATAATGGTTTTAAGGTTAAGGTCAGTTCGGAGTAAAAATGAAAATTGTTTTTTTTTTTTTGTTTTCCTTTTTTTGTATAAAAAGTGAGTAATATGACTGGGTTGACAGATTTTGTTTATTTTATCTGGAACAAAGCTTTTGTGAAGATAACAATAGAACTTTGTTTTAAAGAAAAAGGATAGAGGAATTGTAATCATTTGTGCAAGTCACACACTATGGCAAGTTTAACACAATGAAAACAAAAACAAATGAAAGAGAATTTACTCACATTAACGTATTAGAATAACGAAGAAAAAAATAACAAAAATAATAAAAAAATTATTAAAATTATTTTTATTTTAAGTATATTCATGCTGTGAGTTTTATATAGTGGCGGTAAACATCGACCAAAATAAGGCGTCTTGGTAAGGGTACGACAGATCTAACTGATGAGCCCACTGTCGTACCTGGGCGAAACGCTTTATACATTTTTGGAGTTGAGGTCACTTGAACTTATATTGAATTAACGTATTAGATTTTGAATTATAAAAGATGAACTGTGGAACTGTGTAAAAAAAAAAAAAAAGAATCAAAATGAAAACTTGAGTCCCTTTTAACTTCCTAGCGTTCAGACTTTTTTGCAGCTCAGATTTGTCAGCTATCAATGAAAGTAACCTAGCTTAAAATTATGTAGGGCAGCAGTGGAAGCCATATCTCATCCGATAGTACCTACGTTGTAAATTGAGATTCAGGGTACTCAGGCTGGTGTTCTCCAAGTTGAACTCAGACCTCACAAACTTCTATAAGCATTGTCGTATCTTCAGTGATTAATAATATTTCTCATCGTGAAGATTTTCACCTTAATTATTGAGATTTCTTTCTTGTTTACGTAAATTCAGTTAAAGCAACATCTGTCGTTCCACAAGGGAGCCACATTGGACCATTTATATTCGTCTTTGTTTGGCGTTGAATGCAACCTACATTACTTTAAAGAACTTTGTAAGGTACCTATTTAGTTTCGTTCAGTTTTAAGCATGTACACAAAACTCGATTGGGGATTGGTTAAGTTTAATGCGCTATTGGTGGTTTAAATCTGATTTGAATCCCAAGAAGTGTCAGATGACAATTCCACTCGACTTCTTTTTTAATGACGGGTTGAGATTTTTTCCAAACAAAATGTAAAATAACAAAATGATTTTACAATTCTTAGAACTACATGGCGCTTAGGTCACTACTTTACATTTAATTCAGACTCGTTCAGTTTTGTTTTCGGACGAGAAGTGGGCTCCCTATCGCACTTTGCGGAAGTAAATATGAAAGCTGTGTGTTTCACTAGGTCAATCAACTGTCAAAAAAATCAGAGTTTCTCGGGTTTTTATTTTACATCGAACACCTCAGAGCTCCAAACAATTGTTTTTTTTTTTCTTAATAAAGAACAACAGCTGATTTGATTTTGATAACTCTGAATTCCGCGCTCTGAAAAAATATCCAGAGTTGTTCAGGGTGCGTTCAGAGCGAACATCGAATACAGAGGAAATAACTCTGGTTGAAAAAGGAGCTACAAAAAACGCTTGACGACGAACTCGGAGCGAGTTCCCTACAGCTAACAACGAACAAACCTACTCTCTCTTTACATTTGACACAACGAAAATAAACGATTAGTTCATGTTTGACATAAGCATCTCTTTGCTTCTATCCTTTTCGGTTTATCTAAAACTTGACAAAAGATATCAAAATATATTCCCACAAAACGGTTTTTTTTTTAAACCACAAGACGGTGTTCACCACAAGACGGCCACACTCCGCCGTCTCATTTGGACGTTTATGTGTTGCTTTCTCACTTGCACTTCATTGTGAGAAAGAGATGTCAAAAAGAGGCACGAAATTTAAAACTCATTTAAAATCTACGGACTCAAAATGAGTCAGCGACGTGAGACTAATGTGAACACCGTCCAAAGTAGTATCATATTCAGGATTTTTTTCTTTTCTGATATTCTAAAGAAAACAAATTAAAATTCAAAACAAACTATCTAATCTTCGTTCTCCAAAATCAATTTTCTATAATGTTTGTTCTTCGAAATCAATTTTAACCAGCTAAATTACCCCAAATTCCCCAATATCCGATTAACTGGCCCTAAAGCTTGACACTCATCAAACATCGACTATTCTCTTACGGTTGGTGGTTGATATTTGCTTTAAACAATCGCGCTACTGTTTGCACAACTAAATAGGTGTAACCAAATCAAATACGATTTTCGGTCACTCACTTTGGATGCCCTCTTTTTCGTTAAATGCTAGTAAAACAAAGTAAAAAAAAAAAAAAACAAAACAAAAACCAATGACAAACTCTGTGGAGCTTCCGAAAGCAAATATGCAAAAAAAAGTATAACAATGTTGTCTTACATTAAAATGTGGGTTGCCAAACAGCCAACACACACTGCAACAATGTTTAAAAAAAAATCAATTCCTTAACAATTTGAGGTCAATAAACTTAAATCAAACCATTTACTTGACATTTGAATGACAATTAACTACTTGACAATCTTTTTGAAGTATATGATGTCTTTTAATTGAAATTGATAATTGGATTTGGAGATATGTACATATATTTAAACGTTCAAAAATTCAACATAGAACACATTCATAAAAATATTCTTTTTCTGTCAAAACAAGAAGATGCAAAGTGTCAAATACTTGTCAGTTTGTTATAGGATACTTCATTCCATCAAAAATGTAATACGGAAAAGAAAAAAGTCTAAAATAAAATTATTAAAAATGATGAAAACAAAAATGTATTATTATCCAGAAGTTGAATGAATTCAAAACCGTAATACGAGTTGATTTGACATTTGAGTATCGAAAATTCCATCTGTGGCCTACAATTCAACTGAACACACCCATTTGTAAGGTGCCATATTGCAAATTCCAATGTTCGAACAAAAAATTGTTTACGACTTTGTTTTGTCGTAGTTCTGTTTGTGCACTATTTGCAATTTTTAATTCAAAATTAAAGGAATTACAATTATGCTCGAAAAAAAATTTTTATTGTTTTTTCATGGAAAAAACAATCAAATCAACTTAATTGGGACATGAACTTCCGCCAAAGGCATTGAACGCACGTTGTTTACTTAAAACTTGTCTTGAAAAAAAAAACTAAAGTTGCACCAACCCAACAAACAACAAAAAATCACCACAACTTCAATTTTGTCATTAAGATTTTCAAGTCCGCAAAGAATGAAAAACAAACGAACTAACAAGAGAATCAAGAACTTTGCCTACTTTATATGCTCATATGACGTTGAATTGGAGGCGTTATGTAGTTTAAGTGATGATTCAGCAAATCCCTGCGTAAAATACCAAAGGTGACAAGCTATGTTATGAGGAAAGCAAAGTGCATCAGCCGCCTAAGCTATACACAAAACTAACAATAACAAAACCAGGGGCAACGGAAAGGGGGAAATCAAATTGCAAAATAAAAGCTTCAATTAAAGCGGCTTCCACATGATGTTGTATTGTTGTAGGATTATACACATATTTTTTTCTTTTTGCTTTTTGATGTTTAGTAATTTTTTTTTTCTTCTTCTTTTTACTGCATGCATTCACATTTATCATGGTGCCACCGAACTTCAGTATCTAAGGTACTACTATACTTTGTATACAAAACTACACCCGGCAAGTAAGAATGCGTCTTTTTTTTCTTGTTACAATGCACTATGCACAAACGGAGCAGACAATACAGGCGACAAACAATTGATGCATACACAGTGGGGTCGGTTGAGTTGGTACTGGAGAATGGAAAAGTCTTAAGAAATTCTGAATTATTGAGTGTAGATATTTAGAAACGTTACGGAATAAAAATTTATTCTAGTTTCAGGCTTCTGATTGGTTAGCTATCAATAAAGTTTGCTCCAACTTAAGGCCTAACTATAATAGTAGGTATACAGTTTATTCGGTTTCGTATGGAAATATACGATTACAAGAAAATCATATTGCGCACCCATAATAGCGGATTGCTACAATTCGTTCCGTTTTGTTTTCATATCGCTCTATGAAAACTAGTTGTATATTTCAGTTCCCCTTTTAATTTGGCAGAAAGAAAAGAAACAGTTCGTTAATTTTTGACTTAGCACCCGTTTTTTACATCCATTATAGTTAGGGCTGTATGCAAAATGAGTTTATGTTTCCTGAACGGTTCCAATGTTAGTTTTAAATCTTATTTATGGGAAATCTGACACCTGCCATTAATATCAAAGTACAACTTTGTGTTCATACAGTAAATGCATTATGAACTTTTTTCAGAACTTCGTATTCAGTTTTATTACACTTTAACAATTTGAAGATATTTATTTCTGAACGCACCCATTCGAAGTATTTCACTTACCTAATAGGTCTGTTTGGGTACTGCCTAAGACAGAAATATTTCAATTTTTACCAAAAATAATGTACAAAACTACACAGTTCCAGAGACCCAAACAGGGTTTGGGTTAAAAATGTTGAAAAAAAGTAGAAATATTTCTGTTTTAGGCAGTACCCAAACAGACCTAATGTCATCTTCATTTTTCATCGTGAATGGACTCTCATAATCCGGAATTTAACTTAAATTTGATAGGTAAAAACAGTTTCAGGTTGACTAACTCTTCGAACAGGTAAGTAAGATGAACATTAATTTTGCTAATGTGAACAATCCAACGACAGTAACGGTCTAGCGAATGGATTTCAAAAAACTTACGATATTTAATTTTTTTACTTTGGAATGGACACATTCAGAAAAGTTTAGTGAATTAATATTTAGTCAAGTTTAGCATCTCAGATTTGTTAGCTGTCAAAAAAAATCTTTCCAATTTAGACAATTTCATTGGAAAGTTGACTGGAAAGTTAGAGAAGAAAAATCTCAGAAGCTCAATTTACACGTCTACCTAAATTTCCGGTAAAAAATGACGTTGATTAAATATTAATTTCGTCTCTGAACGTGCCCTATGTTAACACAAAAATTATTCGATCATTTGACAACTTGACAATTGCTTTCCCGGCAAGTCGATGTGAACAATAATTTTAATGAAAACGCCTTAACATTTATTGTTTTAGTTTCGAATGTTGTCGATATATCAAATATGAACAAACTGTACTGTATTTCAATTTGATATCATTATATCATTGCACACGCAATGATAATATATTTGACTTGCATAATAGGTAAATAAAGGTAAAGGTTGCAATTCGTCTCTCAAAACGGAAGAAAGTTAAATCTATGGCCAAAGCCATACATTTTCATGATTGCGTGAGTTTTTGGCCAATTTGAACCTACATCAGAATATCAGAGATTGTCTACTGATTGTCTACCTTACCGACATCACAAAAGATATACAGCTGTCAGATACATTTAGGTCAATGAAAAGCTACAATCCGCCAACGAAAATCCATTGATATAATTGACGTGAAAAAAATATTGCCTCCCGTTGAGTAAAATTCATGAAGTTAAAAAATGCAAAATCAAGATATTTTTATACAAAAAACATGTATTAAATATTGAAGCTTTTTTTAACCTTTTTATAAACTCTTTCTTCAAACCCACACGATACATCAGCTGTGAGATAGAATTCCTCACACGTGCTGCATTTCGATGTTTGTGTTGATGCTCCTTTTAAACCTCATTTCTTGACTTCCTCTCATATAATAATAATCTTGGCACAGATCGAGACAATTTTCAAAAACAAATTCTTTGCACTGACGTTTACTTTTATATCGTAATTTGACCTTGCACAATCTATATCTCTTATCTTCATCGCCATCGTTCACACAAATAAGAAAAGAAAGAAAAAAAACCCTCAAAGTCCTTTTTCATTTATCTTCAATTACTCTTACCGACCCATCTAATCAAAACACAAAATACTGTAGGTATCACAAAAAAACAAACAACCAACCCTCCCACCCCCTTAATTGGCCCCACTGGGCATTCGATGTTGATGCTGTCGTCCGCTCCGCGCCGCCACATTGCCTTGTGTCGCCACCACTGCTGTCGTCGCCGCACCACCGCATGTTGAATTGATGTTTTTCTTTCGCCTTTTCCCCTTTTAATTTAAAAAAAAATTCAATATGACGACGATGACGATGTCGACAGCCGCAACAACATAATCATCATTTGAACATCATCATCATCATGAGAATTTTCATCATAATCTTAGTCGTGTATAGTCATCGTCAGCATCATCATCATCATTATAATGAGCATTATTATCCGCAATTGTTGATTCATTCATCCCGCAAGGAAGTGGCCTTTTGTTATTATTATCGAGCCGCAACCTACCGAGTAGCAATAATATATACTCGTATAAACAGTGCCCCACACACATATCTCCCTACCCTCAAACTTTTAGGGGTTAAATAGCAGATAGTTGGTTATTTTTATATATTCTCTGAAAATTTATTCTCTATAGGTAGCCGACATTTTGCCGCCACCACTGCCGCTATTCTATTATACGATATGTATTTATTTCTTAAGAATAGACACAGCTTATAGCTGCAGAAAAAAAGCACATTCATCATTTTGTCGCCTAGAAGAGAGAAAAATCAGTCAAGTCACAACATTTTTAACAATAATTCTTCACAAAATTATATATGTATGAATGCGGCGGGTATATACAATTTTGTTGTACTATACACATATAAAACATCACTCACTCACTCTAAGTGAGAGCTTTGAAATTGTTATTATTAAATTGTTTGAGGTGATGAATTATTATTATTGTGTATAGCTCGCTTTTCTATTAATAATAATTTTTTTTTTCTTATTCTTTTTATCGAACAAAGGAGAATAAAATGCACGACTTGAAGTCGCATAAAGTTGTTGCTGGTTTTTAATTAAAATCCTAGAAATTGTGTTTTAGAACAAGTTAATATGAAATTCTGTTCTAAATTTTTTTTAGGAAGAACAAATTTTTAATAGATAATTTAAAACTCAAAAAAGTTCGACACAAAGTTTCTTTTTACTTTATGCAAAAAGACCAGCAAAACCCAAAAAAAAAATACATATATGTATATATTCTTTACTGAAAAAATATTTTTTTTTTTCTATAGAAAAAAAGTTTTTGTTTTTAGTTGCTTGAATATTATTTTTATTAAAATTGTGGGTATTTTATTAATAAAAAAAATTATTTAAGATTAATTTCAAATAGAAAAAATTGGTTGTATCCATGTTTACGGGTTAGAAGTTATACTTCTTTTTCATTGAATTTTGTGAAATTAAGCGTTCAAAATAGTGAATGGGTAAACAAACAGAATTTGTACAACACTGGAAAATAAAAAAAAAAATAAACAGACCTAAAGTTTGTGTCAAATGTTAATTGACAAAAGAAAAAAAATACAAAGTTGGAGATTGGTAAAGTTGAAATGCGCTACCGGTGGTCAAAACAAAAACTAAAATAAACAGGACGGAAGGAGCTAGCATACGACATTTTACTTTTTTTTTTTTTGTTAGGACTTTTGACATGGACGCCATTTTTAGAAATACAAAACGTAAACATCTGTTCTGTTAAAATTAGTTCAAAAGTTGAAACTACGGTGCTAGTAGTACGTGCTCCAATCGCTAATAACGCGCCAACAGAATTAAACTTTAATAAAATTTTTTTCTGAAGGTTTTAGGAATGTTGCACTCGCATTCGAAGTCAGACACATTCTATGTATTAGATTTTTGAAATATTACCGTTATAAAATACCTACTTTAAATGATTATGTAGCAATTTATTTCAACATAATTTGCAACGATGTCTATAAGAAACGCTTTCCTTCTTCTTGTCTGATATATCTTAAGGTTAAGTTAATAAGCCAAAGAACATCTTAAACTTAAGATATCTCGCACAAGAAAAAAGAATATTTCTGACTTCGGATTCGAATTCTTAAATCTTCAGAAAAGTATATCTTGGTTCTTGTGACAAAAAAAAAGGTTAATTTTGTTGACCAGTGTAGTTATTAAGTTTGTTTGTTTAGCAGCAGTACTACATTTCGTCGGTGAAACCAGAAAAGTGTGTAACTCCAAATTTTCTGAAAATTAGATTTGAATGCCATCTGTTAGACAAACCTAATATCTACCGTTCCTTAAACTCAGAATCCCCTTAAAGTTCATAGTTTTTATTTTATTAGCAAATTAGCTTTCAAGGCTAAAATTTGACAGTATAGGTATGTTTGGGTTCTTTTTTGACAAAAAATATAAAACCTGTCAAATTTTAAGGAGTGGGGTTGAAATCCTCTCAAAGCAAAAAATTGAGCGTACCCAAACACTTTTAGACAAAATTTTCTGCTTTTTTTTACCACAAACAAACAATGAAAAAGAGAGAAAGTGCTACCTTTTGGCAGACTTCAGATTTTTGTCCGAAGAAATTTTTTGGGCAGAAATTCGCAAGAAGGGAAAATTATTTTCTCCCTAGCGGTAATCTTTTTTGTGAAAAACTACACAATTTCAGAGTACCCAAACAGGAATATAACGTTGAAAAAGTAGAAATATTTCTGTTTTAGGCAGTACCCAAACAAACCTTATATCGTTTTAATTTTATGATCAACGAGAAAATAATCAGATCAGAACAGTTTAGCGAAAAACGTCAAGACAGAAAACAACAAAAAAAAAACATTTGACAGTTCTCACGATTCGGTTCTTACCTGTTCTGACGCAAAAGCAAGAGCAGAAAAACCTTTTCTAAACTATTCCAGAAATAAAAAGCTAAAATAGTTCAAAAGAGAAAAACTGCAATTGAGAGCAAAAAGCTATACTTTTCTCTTCGGAACAGTCCAGAACAACGTCGTTGAACACACATACTGAAATGGGGCATGTTTTCTATAATTAAGTGATCTATCGTTAAAATCTCATGAAATGATGTTTGTCTTTTGATGACACATAAAACGGTAGTAAAAAAAGATTGTTGGTAATTAAAAATCAATTGAAAAATTTCCATTGAATCGTTGAAAACAAACACATTTTTTTCAAATCCCCAACTTACCCTAAGTTTTTTTTTTTTTTTTGTTCTAAGAAAAAAACTATGACTACTATCATGACTGTGTCACACTGTGAGACACAGAGGCAAGGCATAAAAGCGCACAGCAAATTTTTATACCACAAGAGACACATTGGGAGCAATTATAAATATTTCTGCCGGTGGCTTTGGAATATTTATTTTTATTTCAGTTTTTTTTTTTTTTTTTTTAATTTTTTTTCTTCTAGCAAAAACAATGAAAATTCTTTTTCCATCTTTCTCTTCACTCCTTGTCTCTCTCTCAATCGATTGGAATATAAAATGTTTTGTTTTGATATTCTTTGATCCTGAATATGATGCCGCCGCCAACCGTTGCCACCGTCAACCTCACATTCTCATTAAAAAAATCGAGTGATATTAAAAGAAATAATAATAAAAACTGAGTATTAATCAAGTACAAAACAAATTAATAAATAAATGGAGGCATGAAAAAAAAGAAAGAAATGTTATAATTTATTGTTTGTATATCAAAAATGATGAGATGATACACCAAGCAACGGATTGTATGGTAGTATGATGTGTATTTAATGACAAAGTCGGATGAAGATTAATTCGCCGGAATTAAAGCATCGGAATTGAGATCATTTTATGACTGACTGACTTGACTGACAATAATATAAGTGTTTTTGTTGTTGTTGTAATTTGTTTCCATTTTTATGTGGGTGAACTCAAATATTTTTTTCTTTTGATTATTTTTCTGTTCAACATTTTTTTTATGAAGAAGAAAAAAATAAATACAAAATGAAATTCAAGTTTAATGACAAACTTCCGCCTGTCAGAAGCAAAAAGGAGGCTTTTAAATTTGACATTACGACCAGAGTACATGGCAGACATTCAGGCGGATTTTATTTTTTTGTTTGTATGCATGTATTTTGTGGTTTTTTGAAAAAAAAAAAAAAAAAAACAATTATAAGTATAAATAATTTTAAATTTAAAATAGCAAAATGACTAAACAACATTTCTATAGATTAAATTTTAAATTTCTGCAACGCTTATTAATTTTAACTCAAAACAAACCTAGAATTAGTTTATTATGATTTATGAGAGATAGTCTGCTTTTAAAAATTCATTAAAAAAATAAAAACATAAATTAAATGAAACACAGGATTTTTCTTTTTTGTTTGAAATGTCAATCAAATTTTTTTTTTATAAAGAACAAAAGAAAAAAAAAAACATTTGGCAACAACTGTCAAGCAACCATTAAGATATCACCCTGACTTTCAGACATATTTTTGTTTGTTTTCAAAATGATTAAAACATTTAACAAACTTAAAAATTTCCCCACCTGCAAGTCAACTTGCGTTGGAGTTGGATTTGATAGGAGCTGTCAAATCATGGTATAAGAACAAGAAGGCAAGGTAATATCATGCGCAGGTAGTCAGTAACGAAAACTGACAGATGAAAAAAAATACGGCTTCTTGAAATTGTTGTTGTTTGTCTTGGAAATTCTTGTTGCTTTTGACTTTGACAAATCATACGTCATAAATTTATGACGCCATCTTGCTTCAAAATTACATTGCTATTACATATAAAATTTAATATAATCTGCCTGACTTGGTTTTAAGTCCTTAAGCAACTTAAATAGTTTTTTAAGGCCAAAAATTCAGGAAAATTGCTGTCTCTAATCGGCATGTCTTTTTCCGGGTCACTTTTGCCTCTGTATTTAAAATAAGTACCCACACTCGCCGAAATTATAAGACTGACAATTGATTGTCAAAGTGTTTTTACTCAACAGATGATTACAAAAGTCTTCCCATTCCATCCCATCATTTCCGTCAGTTTTAAACTAAAATTCCTTTGTTGACACCAAATTTTAAAATAAAATTCTCTTTGACAAATGACGACTAAAATATAAAAATCTACCACCAACAAAATGGCGGTAACAAGAACAGAAAACAAATAAATAAATCGAACATCCCTCATTATTGTGAATACACCGATGCTGCTGTAGCTGTCACCTTCGACTTATACAGCTAGCTGCCAACTTGTATTTGACATTTACATCACAAATATCATGTTCACACCTTCTTTTCATTTCATTAAAGCCCCAAGCGCACTTGTTATAATTTATTTTTCATGCTTTTTGTTTTTTGTTTAATAAAAACACCAGCATAAATTATACGTTGAGAGCACTATAATAATAAGAAGCTTGACACATTCTCTCCCATTGTTAAATGAGTTGTATTTTTTTTTTGTTCTCCTGACAGTAAAGTATCGCGTTTTATTCATTTACTCCTAATGCCCCGCCTACACTTTTACCATTTTTTTTTTTTTTTTTTTTTATCTTGAACAAAATTATAATTTCAATTTTTCATTTTGTTATGTTGTTTTGTGTGGTTTTAATAGTTTTGTGTACTTGCTTCTTTATTTATTCTAATTAGTAGGCACGGCAAGCAAAAAATTATTACACACTTCCACTTCAATCAAAATAGAATATACAAAAATACAGTCAAATACTCTCAAAACCGCATAATAACAATAAATAAAAAAAAAAATTACTTGTTGTACAACAAGAGTATAAAAGTCTGATTTATTAATTTCGAGAATCGAATGGCGGCAGTGGCAACGGCGGCGGGCGGCCCTCAGAATAGCACACAACACTTGAAAACGTACACGAGACACCAATTCACCACCCCCTACTTCGCCTTACCCAAAATATATACAAAAAAAAAACAACAAAAATCCTGTAAAAAAAAGATCTAACAGAACTTGAAAATTTATCTATTTGAAAAAAAAAAAATGTATCAAGAGTAGGTACATAAACTAGCCGTGCCGCGTCGCTATATAATAAAAACTCTTGGCTATACTTTGGCACGATTGCAACAATTGCGCAAAGTACAGTGGCAGTGGCAGGGTCACAGAGTTCATTATTCATTCATTTGTTAAATTAGAAATGAGCGATGTATTTATATTGAAAATGAACAAACATCGCAACACAATAATAATAAAAAAAATAATAAAAAACCAACTTCTACAACTCGATCAATGAAAATTAAAAAAAAAAAATTTTTAACATGCAATTTGTGTTTGTTTTTTGTGTGTTTTAACACAAAATGTTTGATTCAAAGTATTTGTTTGCTATTTCTTTTTTTGTAAATTATATTTTGTTGTTATACATAATACCTACTTACCATAATAACTATAGGTACAAGATATTGTTTTTTTTTCTATTTTTAGAAATTTTTTTTTTTATTTTATTTTTTAATTAAGAACCTCATCCCATTTTCTTTCGTTCAGTTTTTTTTTTTTCTATAAGAGTTTCTATAAAAGTTCTATAAGAGGAAATGACGCCATTTTAATTTTTGCACCTTTATGTGGAAATAGGTTTAATGGTTTTTCTTTGAATTTAATTGCACGTGCTCAAGATGTAATTATTTTTGTTTTTCTTTATTGCCGTGAGGTTTTGAATCGAAACAAAAAAAATAACATTCTTTGTTTTGTGGAAAGTAATTTGATAACCTTGCAATAATTGTGGGCTTTGAAATTGCCGTACTTAAATAGTGGGACTGGCTTTATGTTCATTGACTTTTCGTAACCCTTAATAATTTAATACATAGATACATATGTGTTGGTGATACATTTTCAAGGGATTTTTTTCTTTTAAACCGATATCAAAGATATGGAAGAATAATAACTGTCAATTTATATTCTATTTAGGGCATTTGACATTGAAGTATGTGGAATTTCCTATTCAATTTTTTAAATCTCCTGATTTTAACGAAGTTTTCAACGAAATAATATTTTATAACAGATTATAACAGTTTGGTTAGATAAATAAACAAACAGATCTAAAAAAAATATAGTGTGTGTACCACATGTTCATTCGAAATTCACTTTTATCAAAACTTGTTTTTTTTTTTAACTCGTGTGAACATGAACAATTTGATGTTATTTTTACTCTGATCAAACGCTGGAAAAGAAGTATCCCTGAATCTTGGTTGGGGTATTGTTGAGTTCTGAAAAGATGGTGGTCCATATTAGCCGCATGATCCATAAATACCTCCCTTACTCTAATTATCTGAAATTGTTGTTAAGTAAAGACGTTGTTGTATGTTAAATCGACGAAATTCAAAATTTCAATAAAAATTAAGTCATTTTCTATACACGTGTTATATAAAAAAGCTTCCGTCAATATAATTATTTTCTATAATTTTGTGTTTCCTTTTATTCCTAAAATAAATGAGCTTAAACATCTGGTTTTTCTTGTAAAAAAATAAAAAAGTCTATCAATATTCACATCGTCGTCGGTCGTCGTCACATAGCTTAGTAAGAACAAAAGATAAAAAAAAATATATTCTCAGTCAATCATAACAATCAATCACCACAAATCGAGTCATAAACATGAGTGCATCATAAGTTTCATTGACATTTAAATGTTGTTTTTTTTTTTTTTGTTGCTTCTTCTAAATTTTAAAAGTTCAAAAACTTTTATAAAATTTTTTGTATGGGTAGATATTTATTTAAACAAAATTCTCGCTCGCTTCAAAGATTTCAATATTCTCTACCTCTTCGAGATCTTCCCAAATGAGTATGAGTTTGATGATGAGTATACACTTCTAATTATCTTAAGTAAACATTTATTTGAATACGCTAATTTTAGCCATTTGACAGCTTTTTTGATCGTTTTTGTTGTTTTTTTTTTTTTTTTTTTTTTGCTCTGTTGCTTGGTCTAATGAATAGCAGACAAACCTCAACACAATATAATACAGAAATATAAATAAAATGAAACAAAAAAAAAAGTGTCAATAATTATTCATTGGATTTCTTTTTAGTGCTTCATTTGGATAAAGCACAAATAAGGCAACATATAACATTAACAGAGTACAAAAATATAATAAAAAGAAAACACGAATTCACCAATGATTTACATGTTTATTATTAAATTTTTGTGTTGTTTGTTAACTTTTACAATGTTTGTATTGTTTGTTATCAAGCTAAATTAATGGGTTTGTTTTTGGTATTTTCGAATGTTGGCCTTGTTTTTCGTTTTTTTTTTTTTTTGTTTGTTTTACTTTTCATCTCTTAAATATTTCATCTTTAAATGTTAATTAAATCAAATTATCACAAGATCTGATCTGATCCAACAAATAAACAAACAAGCTTCAGTGACTAAAGCTTCTCAAACTGTTATACTTGAGAGAAATGTTTAAATTACAGAAATTGACTTTAAATGTCAAAGTATTTATTTCATCAAATTAGTAAATTCGAATGCCACAGGTGCAGTGTCATGAAGGTTATACTAAAACTAAGTTTTTAAACGAAAATAAGGACCAATTTCAATGATTTTAAGTAATATTAAATTCACGTTTTTCACCACAGAAAGCAACGATTAACATCCCTGCCTAGAGGTTAACGAAAATTAAATCATACTTAATTCATGATGAATTACGATTTATTCTTAGAGGCAATAAACATCCCCGCTTATAAGTTAAGTGGAAATAAATACATAAAAATACTCCATTTATACACTCAGAGAGAAAATAACTATTTTAATAGTTGAAAACGGGATAACTATTTTAAATAGTCATTATTGACTATAGTTAATTTGGAGAATACGAGTACATACTTCGATTGACTAATAAAATAGTCACAAATAACCATTTTTTTTAACAATTTTAATAAATAGTTATCTCGTTATTAACTATTTTTTCTCTGAGTGTACTATCTTAATTTATTCCAGTTCAATTTGTAAAAAATGGTCGATTTAAACAGCTTTCTTTTTGAAATTTAACTTCTTTTGGCGCGTTATCCACGAGTAAAAGTACCTTTTAGCGGCCATCTTGGAACTTAAATATATTTTTTTTGCTGTCACAACACGTAAAAATAAGTTCAGTTTGTTTTTGTTTTTTTTCCCGATATTTAATAAATTTTGTTTCCCTTTTCACTGCGAGTACCTGTCGTATGACCAATTCAGAAAAGCTTGTTTTTCTAAAAAAAAAAAGGCTCAATCGATTATGATAAATAAAAAAATTGTTGACTACTTTTGAAAAAAAAAATTAAGCATAATATTGACGTTATCATAGAAAGGTTGGCTAAATAAGTCAACCAATTTCATTAATTTTAAAATGGATTTTTTTGAAATAAAATTTTTTGAAAACGGGTTGATGAATTTTTTGAACGTTTTTTTGAAAATTGTTTTTATGACCTGTTCGAACATTTATTTTGTTTAAAAATCGTTCAATGTTCTTTTCTTCAGTTAAAGTGAGAATATACAGTTCTCATTATTTTTTATTGGCTCAAATCTTTTTAAATGTTAAACGATGAAGTCTTATCCCGCCATATAACAATAGCTTGCATTGTTATAAAATTACTCTAAAGCTTTTCAACCACCATTTGCCAGTGAATCAGGAGAAAAAAATAAAATAAAAACAATTTATTAAAAGGAAATCATTTATTTCTAGATAAATTCAAGTTAAATGTACAAATGGCACGTTCACATCGCCCATTGCTCATTGTTGGAACAAATTAAAATTACAAATATGTATATACATTGGCTCTACTTGGCAAATGTGTGAATATAATTTAAAAATCGTACAAAGAAATTAAAAAGCAAAAAAAAAAAAATAAAACTGTTTATTTTGCAAATTGAAAGCACAAATAGTGTAGAAGTAGAAGCAGCATGTAATAACATACATAAAATTACAAAATGGAAATAAAGTTGTTGTTGAAGCAATATAAATAAATAAATTTTCATTTCGATAACAATCAAAATGATTGTGTTGTTGAAATTTATACGTATGTAGGTGATTTATTTTTTTTTTTGTATAGTTTCTTCTTTCGTTTCGTCTATAAAATGTCAAATAGGTATCAAATTTATAATCGATGGTATTTAATTTGCAATTAAATGTAGGTAAAACTAGTTTTTTTGTTGTCACTGATTAATTGCAAAAAATAAAAGTAAATACAAATTGCAATCTCGTATCAAGATATCAAGAATTTGATGAATAAAACAAACGTGTGATCGTTCTATCAATAACTGTGACGAATATCAATCGATTTACTTTTTTTTTTTTTTGAAGTTTAGCTTCTTGAACAATATTGTTTACTTGTCAAAATTGACACATGTTCAGAGACGCTTTTTGCAAAATGGTATTGTAATAATTTTGAGTTTGCATTGGGGGTTTTCATACAACGGTGAAATGTCTGTATAAACCTGGTAAAATAGTAAATATGGTAAACGAACTGTCAAATCCATACAAAACTTTGACCGTTTACCAGGTTTACCCAGAGTTTACACCGTTTCATGAATATGTACCCCTATTATATTTATTGAGCAACAAATTAGATGCTAGATTTTTTGAGAATGAAATAAATTTCTGTAGGCTTGGTTTTCAATTACACCGGTATCGCAAGTCATTGGACATTATTAAACAAATTCTGTCACCAAACTTGAAAATTAGTGTCATTTTAAAACGTTATTCGACGTCAATTGAAAAACAAATAAAAATAATTCTGCATTCTATACGCCTTTATTAATATTTGCCAACAAAAATTAAAAATAGATCTAACTTAAGACGTAACGTTTGTAATATCACTAATCCTCTCACTCACCAATCCCACACACACAAAAATTCCATTCTACAATTCAATAAAATAATAACAATAATCTCTTGAAATTCGATGTCTAAATACGTAACAAGAAACCTCAAATCAACATCTAATGTAGCATAAAATCGATTAGTATTTTTTTTCCACTGTTGGCAAACAGTACAAAAGAATAAAGATTAAGGTCAAAACCTCACCACAAGTCCCCACCCACCTATCTGACAGTAATAATAAAAAAAAATTAATGTTCTTTTTTTTTTTTTTGTTAAATACACATCCGCAAATGTCATTTTGTTCGTGGTATAAAATTTCATTGTTGGGTTATGGAATGCAAAAAAAAATATATATATATCGTTCAAATAGTTTTAGTTTTGACGTAATAGAGAGGGAGAGGGAGTGGAATGTGGTCATACTCACATCACATGTACATATTATGTGTCAATACTCCCACATCCTTTTTGTGTATGTGTATTTCAAATGACATAAAAGACAGACTTGTCGCCACTAATCTCTGCTTATAGTAGAATTGACATTAAATGTCAAATACAAAAAAGACAAAATCGTACACAACTAGGACTTCAACCCCATTTATGTCAGTCTACTGTCTCCAACTCTCCAATAAAAAATGTCTACACATTCTGAATCTCCCTATAATTTCTAGTAATATTAAATTTAATGAATATTCCCAAAAGAATAAATATCTTTTTAAAGGAACAAGAAACAAACAAATCATACAATTAACCAAAAAAGAAGAAAAAAAAAACATATTTATATTGACAAGCAACTGTCATCTATCGCAAGAATCCATTCAAATTTTTAATAACACAAACCCGAATTATTATATCAAACCAAAATGTTTTCCAACTAGTCCAGTCATTTTAGATTTGGTTGTATGGAGGTCTGAGAAATAATTCGCAACTGCAATTCGGACTAAAAATATGAAAGTACACTAGTACAGGAACTAAACCCCCCATTTTCCGAACAAATGTCTGGACGACTTTGGCCGCCATTTTGTTTTGAACAGTTTTGCGACTATCGCTTGTAGTTCGGCTAGTTTTGGTCTTAGAGAAAAATGTTATGAGACAAAGTTGTAGCAAATTTTATTTCCCACAAAAAATGTTAAGTAAGTTTTTATTCTAAAACCTACCATTTAGGAGTTATAATGAATTTCGTAAAATGCTATGCTCACTTATTTTTTATATTCACCATAACTTTTTTTTTCAAACTTTTATTAAAAAATTGTTGTTATAAAAGTTAAAGAGCTACTAATTATCTATGTTTGTCTCATACTAAGTTTTTTTGTCCGAGTTGCCGTTTCCTCACTAAAACAAAAATTCAATAAAAAAAAATTTGCAAAAACAGGGTGATTCGAGTAAGTTGAGTTGAGACAAGAAAAAAATCGTACTGGAGGGGGGGTCTATTTGTTGGTTAATGTTGGTTTTGGTTCTTGAGTTATTTGCTTTGAAAGAAAGCGAAGGCTGAATTGACATTCTTCAGAATGTTTTTCAAGATAAGAATAAATATCATCCATTGCCGCGTCTATTCCAGTCGAAAATGGTCGTCCTGCCGATTGATCCGATTTTTCATGATACATGGTAAAAATGCACTTCATGTGATATCGTGCACCAACAACGGACAAATCAGTGCAATCAATGACACGAGACAAGAGAGCTTGTGCCTTATCATCACCACGGTTGGTTAAAGTGGCAATAATTTTGTCTCTTAAGGAATTGCTAGTCACGAATTTTACTTGTTTACACTGAAAATAATAAATTTCGTAAAATTACGAAAATCGTTTCATACACTACATTTTCGTTGGCCCAACGAAACTTTCGTTGGCTCAACGAAAATATGTAATTTTTCGTAATATGAAAACCTTCATCAATTAATGAAAACGTTTCATACACTTTTTAGTGCCAAAAAATCCAATTCAATGAAAAGATTCATCAATTAACGAAAAATTTCATATTCATTTTAAAGAATAAAAATAAGAATTTTTTCCTTACTTTATTAAAGTTTTAATTAAGTAACGAAAAAATTCATTAACTTATGAAATTCAACATTAACTAACGAAAATCTTCATAAGCTTATGAAAATTCTTCATATACTAATGAAATATTACATTGGCTTATGAAAAAATACATACAATATTTTGGACTATATATTAAATTAATAATTTAACAAGTCCAATAAAAAAATGCAATTAATACAACGAAAAGTTTCGTTAGCTAACAAATATTTTTTCGTAATTTAATTAAAATGTTCATTAAATTTACGAAAAAATTCGTTAGCTTACGAAAGTTCTTTCATAAATTAATCAAAAAATACATTGACTAACGAAAAATATCACCGTGGTTAATTAAATTTTACGTTAATCGATGAAAAATTTCGTAAAGTGATGTAAAAATTCATTAACTTTCGATCAAAAATTTTTATGAAAAATTTCATTAAAATACTACAGTTTTCGTTGATTGATGAAGTTCTTCATTAACGTATGAAAGCCATTTCGTTGAGCCAATTAAATTTTTCATCGGCTGAAAATTAATTAAATTTTCGTTGGCTCAACGAATTTTTTCGTTGTATTTACGTAAGGATTTGGTTCAGTGTATGTTTATAAAAATGTTCTTCAATGTACTCACCGCAAAATAAACATGTTGTCTGGTAAGAAAAGTTTGGCTCAACTTGAATATCTGGGGCTGGGCTTGAATTGAGCCTTTTTTTACGCAAGTCAGCTTCAATCATCCTTTGGTTCACGTAATTTTTCCAGCAAGTTGGGTGCATTGAAACATTTTGAGTTCCTGTGAGAAACTCCTCATTTTTTGTATCTTTTCTTTTTATCGCGGCATTAAGGAGTGACAAAATACCTTTTTGTTTCACAAAAACAACATCACCTTCACTTAAAGTTTTCTCACACACGAAACACGAATTCATTTTCAACACTCCACAGTTTTTAATAAATTATTATTATTATTTGTATATTATATTTTGTATTATATCTATATCACACAAAACTAGTTTCACAATTTTGCAATCACAAAATATCACTTAGTTTAGTTACTCGAGAAACGACCGACGTGAACTTACTCTAAACGATAATGATAGTGAAAAACTTACAATGTCCTACAAAAAAATCATATCCTATGTCGTTTTCTATTGACGAATCTCAGAATGAGATTTGTGAATTTGACAGCTGAAAGGGGGGGTGAAGAGGGGAAATAGTGGACAAATCTCAGATTTCATGATCTATTTGCGTCCTGAGATTCAAAAAAATGACAAAAAAATGAATCTGAGATTCAAGAATCTGATTCTGGATTTTTATCAAGATTCACGCATACAAACACACGCACTTTCACACACACTCCTCTGTTTGACATTTGTCTGAACATTTGTTGTTGTTTTATTTTTTTTATACGCACAGATTTCGCACACAATTACAAAACTAGATTTCATATTCTATTTGCAGTGGAAAATCTGAGAATTTTACACAAAAATCTCAAAAGTCAATAGAAAACGACACTAGATGTCTCGCCAACAAAAAATAGCGTCTATCGTCCTAAATTCCTTAGAAACTGAAATTGACCAAAAAAAGCTTTTCCAAAAGCTTTAAAATATTCAGTAAATACACACAAAATCATCTCGCTCATCTTCTTTCTTAAAAAAAAACCTCTTCTTTCCTATGAGAGTGAGTGAGAAAAAATTACCAATTGAAAAAGAGCTTTTTTCAGCTTTATTTTTGAAAGCTCCTTGTCTGGTAAGAATCGTCTTATAAAGAAAAAAAAATGATTCATATTTTTCTGAGCAGACAAGATATCTGTATGATTATATTATCTGTGCCTTAAGTTTTCTTAACCGCAGCTGTAGCTGCTGGTTTAAAAAAAAAGCGTCCCGTTAGGATTGTTGGTTGAGATCCTTTTTCATTTTCTTGTGTTGCTTTGATTTCAACGTTATATTTCAAATTGGGGAAATAAAAAATAACAATTCAAGCGGTTTTCTACTATCTTAGGTTTCTATGGTTTTTCATATTGACGCACTCTATTATCGAAGCACTCTATTATTATTATTAAAAAATACTCTCAAATATGTAAACAAACGATTTAAAAAAGGGTATTTTAAAAAACCTACACACTAATTAAAGGTAGTAACTCCTCAGATCCAAGAAAAAAATCAAAAGTAATTACCCTTTGTCTCCCAAACTCCATGGGGGCACGTATAAATCCCTAATATTTATCATATTTATGTCGCCGCAACAAAGTTGGTTATGTTTATTTTTTACTTTCTCGAAAACTACAAGACATTTTTGCAGGGAGTTTTCTGTATTTAATTGAAAACAAATAAGAGAATTGAAATTCGAAAACTAATTTAGAACTTTATCACACACAATTTTGAAAAAAAGTTTTTTTTTTTATTTTCTTTTCAAAATTTCGATTTTGAAAATTAATTTTTCAAAAACTATTTCATAAAACAGCTTCATTCAAAAACGAAATACAAGACAAAGTTTTTATCTTCACAAAAACTTATAACACGTTATTGTAGGTGTTACCGTTGATTTTTAATAATTTTGTTTCCAAATTAAGCCATTATTTTTAGAAAATTTCCCCTTCTGGCTAAATGGGGGGGAATAGACCCCCCCTCCAGTACGATTTTTTTTTTGTCTCAACTCAACTTACTCAAATCACCCTGTTTTTGCAAATTTTTTTTTTTTATTGAATTTTTGTTTTAGTGAGGAAACGGCAACTCGGACAAAAAAACTTAGTATGAGACAAACATAGATAATTAGTAGCTCTTTAACTTTTATAGCAACAATTTTTTAATAAAAGTTTGAAAAAAAAAGTTATGGTGAATATAAAAAATAAGTGAGCATAGCATTTTACGAAATTCATTATAACTCCTAAATGGTAGGTTTTAGAATAAAAACTTACTTAACATTTTTTGTGGGAAATAAAATTTGCTACAACTTTGTCTCATAACATTTTTCTCTAAGACCAAAACTAGCCGAACTAAAAGCGATAGTCGCAAAACTGTTCAAAACAAAATGGCGGCCAAAGTCGTCCAGACATTTGTTCGGAAAATGGGGGGTTTAGTTCCTGTACTAGTGTACTTTCATATTTTGAGTACAAATTGCAGTTGCGAATTATTTCTCAGCAAAAGTATAACTTGACTGGACTAAACGTCAAATACACACGCTTGCTGTGTGTAAGCATTTAATAAAATGACGTCAATAATGCCAATTTGCATTGGCTATTTGCCGAATTAGTTTTTAGCTATCTATATCAAATATTTACTTGACTATTTTGGATTTATTGTAAACAATGAAATTTGAGGGCCTGTCTACACTCTTACATTAATTGCATTACGCAAAAATGAAAATGATTTCCTGAATATATCTAGATAGATACAAACATTGGTTAATACAAAACAAATAAAAAAAGAAAACAAAAGAGAAAAGAAAAGAAGATTGAATTAAGTTTGATTTCAAGGTTAAAACTTTTGTGTTGTAAAGTCAGAAATTTTTCCAGTTTTAAATTTATCTTTTATTTTTTTGTATGTCAGTACCCCCGCTGACCGGTTTCATTTTCATGTTTGATTTTTTTGTTTTTTGGCTACTTAATTACAGCGCTGAACATTACCTTTGGTTATGCAGACTTGTTCGATTGGGTCAACGAATGAGGGCCAAAGTAGTTTCCATCAACGGTAACTTTTGACACTGGAAGAATTCAGACCGAAAGTTTCTAATAAATCAGCCATTAACCGAAAAAAGTATCCAAAAAGACCTGTTTGTTTTTTTTTTTTTATTATTATCGATCTGTTTGCTCCCTATTTTTTATGTTGTCTGGCTAAGAGTTTGGTTGTTATCTTTTATTGTTTTCTTTTTTTTTTTTTTGTTAGTCTCTGAAATATTTTTTCATAGTTGTTTTGATTTCTTATTTGTTGTTGTTAAAATTGTACTACGAAAACGTAGTAAGAAAAAATAAAAAAAAGAGGGGGTAACTTTCCACAGTTGAATAATAACAAATGATTAGAATGTTTTTTTTTTTTATTAAAATTAGGCTCGAGTTTGATAAGTCAGATATCGAATATGATAGAAGCTGTCGTCTCGTACTCATCGGGGTTTTAATGATTTACTTATTCTGAACACATTTTTTGTTTGTAGTTCAAATATAGGAATGTGTTTGAGTGGGTGAGTATGTATCTATAAAGTAAAGCAGCAGAAAATAATGTTTGATTATCGTGTGTTTTATGCGTAAACATATTTTTGTTCATGCTTTTAAAAAATAATTTAATTCTAGTCAAGTCGATAATATCCGAAGGTTGCCGTGGTTGGTGTATTTTTTTTGGTTTACTGTTTGTTTGGGAGTGGAAAATTTTCTTGTCACCATCTTTTTTTTGTTTTTTTGTACTGTTTGATTATTTGTTTGTTTTTTTTTTTTGTTCGTTATTTTTTTTTTTTTTTTTTGACCATGAACTCGTCGAGTTTAATAGCACTCACTTGTAGGATATGTGTAACCTTGGGGTTTTGCCTTTTTCTTTCGAATATGAAGTCCTTGAAGACAAACAAAATAAAGAACAAAAAAAAAAAAAAGAAATAAAATGAAAGAAATTATGCGACATTTCTGTGAGAAGAAATTTTATGGCTTTCAAGTGTTGAAGTTGATTGCTTGGTAAATTTGGGTCTATTTTTGGCAAAATGAAATATCCTTTTAATTTTATCGTTTGTCGGTTGGTATATGTATTTTGAAGTAAGTCAACTCTCATTTCATTAAGGTTGACATGGTTAAGGGGTTGTTTGCACTCAGGCAATAACACTGATGGGAAGGAAAAATATTTTTGAGATAGTCTGTTGAGGAAAAATTTATTGATGACGTGATTTGTTATCTTTTTGATGGTAAACTTACTTTGAAATTAGAGCAACCAATAACTACTTCAAAAAGAGTCATCTTTCTTAACATAAGAAGTTGGTGAATTTTGACAAGCTTTAACTTTCAGTTAAATTATTTTATAAATATAATGTTTTAATTTGTATTACAAAGTTTCATTGATAGTTTTACTTAAAATGAATTGCGAATGTGTTATACCAAAAACCGAACTAACCAATTTGTCAAGATGGCGGCTTTTTGTATCAACTGTTTGCCCCAACAAATAACTCGTGTTTCAACTGAGTTTAGTTTTCTCCTAATTATAGCCTGATTTGAGAAATTTAATTCTCATATGAAAACAAAAAGTTAATTGAGAAACGTATCTAAAATTAAAACGCGTTCCTTTAGAGATGCTAGGCTACTTATGGGTAGAAATCTAGTACTTCCAACCACACATTCTATCTACCCGAACTTATAACTCAGCAGTTATGTACATGGGCAAATCAAAGGAACGCCTCTATTTTTTTAAATACTTTATTTTATAACTCAGGTGTTACATGAGCAATTTTTTGATTACTCAAGTTCAGTTTGTTTCCTTTCAACATATTAGCACACACTAGATCAGTTCGGGTACTGCCTAAAACAGAAATATTTCTACTTTTTTCAACATTCTAAGCCTGATTTGGGTACTCTGTAATAGTGTAGTTTTGTAAATTATTTTTGACAAAAGTAGAAATATTTCTATTTTAGGCAGGACCCAAACAGGCCTGCTGTATGACCTAAGACTCTTGCACAATTATTTAAAAATTCATATTTAAAATATGTAATAAAATTGAATTGAAAAGACGTACGCACATATTTACGTTTTAACATTGTAGGTTAACCGGAAAAATTGTAGTTGGCAAACAAATACATACAAAATAGCTGCGTTTTTTAGGTGAATTATTTACGCCCCATTTTATAAGTTTGACAACTTGCCAGTATTTCTGGCAGAATTTTGCTATATTTTTTAAATAACAACTCTGTTGTATGAAAATAACATTTGACAGTAGTTTGATTTTTTGTCCAAATTTTCAATTAACCAAAATATGTAATAAAATTGAATTGAAAAGACGTACGCACATATTTACGTTTTAACAATGTAGGTTAACCGGAAAAATTGTAGTTGGCAAACAAATACATACAAAATAGCTGCGTTTTTTAGGTGAATTATAAGTTTGACAACTTATTTTTAAAATATTTTTTAAATAACAACCCTGTTGTATGAAAATAACATTTGACAGTAGTTTGATTTTTTGTCCAAATTTTCAATTAACCAAAAAAACCGAAGATGTCGAACATTAAATTTATTTGAATTAATCAAGCATTAGAGAAGCATATGACGACTATCCGTATCACCACTTGTGTCACACTTAAAATCACGACACCCTGTTCAAACTGATAATCCGATTACGAGTTTTATTATATGTAATTATTTTTTTGTTAACAATTATTTTTTGTTGTTGTTGTTGTATGTATGTATTCTCATTTTTAATAAAATGCAAATTTTATTTATTTATTTATTTGACATCAAGACAAGCCAGACATACTGGCTAATCTCAACAGAAAAAACAAAAATTATAAAAAAAAAAAAAACAACAAGAAAATGAAACATCTCAGAATTATTATTATCTGTATATAAAATTTTTTGCTGATATAGGCCACTTAATATAGAGTTAGGTAATCAGGTATATAATCAAAGAAAATGTCATAAATACATTTTATTTTATTCAACTGTATAGGTAAATAAAAATAAAAGAACAACAAAAATAAATATACACATGACGATAAAAATTAAAAAAAAAAATAAATAAACAAAATATTTATTTTTTCTTGTCTTTCGTGACACAAAAAAAGTAGGTATTAAACAACAGCTTGAAAGAATGTGATAAATAATACTGTCACGGGTAGAGCAGCTGTCATCGATAAGAAATTGTTAGTCTGAGATGCCGGTTTAATTTGTTTTTATTATAATTTTGTTTATGTTTTTTTTTTTTTTTTCTTTTTATTTTAGTTCCTTATTATTTTATTTTAATAAATCAAAATGGAAATTATTGCTAAATATTTTAAATGATTTAGTTTTTTTTGTAGTAAATATACCTATGGTAATTTGACAAATTTGGTTAAATATTAGCCCTGTTCCATTGGGAGGTGGCAAAGTACTACTAGTAGTTTACTAGCGATTTTCAATGGAACCCACTTTCAACGAATTCAATACAAATCGTATCTACTCGGGAAGAAGAGCATGAGTAGATGATAGTACTAGATTATTCAAAACATCTACTGGTAGTAAATTACCACCTCCAATGGAACAGGGGACAGGGCTATTGATGAATTTATAATAGGTCCGTTCCACACTCAGTCTGAAACTGAAGAATTTGGTTATATTTGGTAATTTTTGGTACCGAGTCTGTTCCGTGTTCCCAATTACAAATATGTGTAGAAGAGAGCGCTCATGAGAGAGTAACAAACTTCCCCACCCAAAAATGTTCCCACTTTTTTATTAGAAAAGTAAAAGCAAAAACAATTTTGAAAGTTTTGGTTTTTCAACTGTTTCAACGATTAGGTAATCTATTATTTAGAAGAATGTAGCTTTTACATGCTTTTTGTTTTTGTCATGATACGATCATTTTTTTTACTGAGATACAGCCTATCAAAAATCCGAAAAAAAAAAAAATGACAATTCAAACATTTTGAAACAAAATAATTTATTGTTAAAAAAATGTATAGCATTTATATGTAGTTTTCGGAGGCCGCAAATTAACGACATATTTACTTTTGGTCCATTTTTTTTAAATACATTTTTTAATTAAATAAGATGATCAGTGCACGGTTATTTGCCAAGAAGACGGAAGTTTTAAAATGAACGGACACATCTTCTTAATTTGTTGCACCTACCAAAAAACTTAAAGGAATGCAAAAATTTTTTGCGATTTGCCATGAAACCCAAACGAACATAAGATTTTTTTTCATAGAGAATATTCACCAAACATGTTGAATTGATTTTATTATTTCTCGGAGAAGAAAAGCGATATCGAAATGATTTAAACGGATTTTAAAAGAAAAAACTTAGTTCTTTAAGAAACCGCTACAAATGTATTTATAAAAAATTATCACGCAAGATGACATAACCTCAAAAACTGTTAAAAAAGGGTATTTTTGATTTTCTAACAGTAATATCTAAAAAACTTGATGTGATGGATTTTTTTTGAGTTTGGATTCGAGTTCAGCATACGAAAAACCATTAGAAAAGTATACCCTGACTTCTATAAAAAAAAAACTTTTTGATTAGAGAAATCGAATTGGGCAGAAAAAATGAACGGACTTAGATTCGAATATCTGAAGATCTAAAAATGCCACTAATTTGATTGAAATGCCGTTAAAAAGAGGGATATTTTTTCTAAAAATAGAGCCATTATTTGAGTTTCTACCATTATTATTAACAGAGTTATTAACAAAAACGTGTGAAAAAGTACGTAAAAGTACGTTTTTTCATAACTTATTAAGCTCATGAAAAACGAATAGCTCGATAAAAAATTTTAAAGCTTTTTTCTTACTATTTAGACCCCAAGGAACATTTCTGCATCAAAACATATGGAGTGCAAGACACTTCGAGTAGTGTCGCGTTCAAACGACCCGTGCGGGGCAAATGTATTCCAAAAAAAAAAAATGAAGGTGAACATCCTTTTATGTTTGTTTAGTCATTTAATTTCAAAAAGAATGCACACAAAATTAATGAAAATAATACACTTAAATTTTTTTAAAAAGGGTATTCCTAATAAAATGAGAGTTTAAACGGATTCAAAATTTTTATAAGATTTTTATTATGTTTCAAAAAGATGATTATTTTAAGAAGAGCATCATCTTGATTTTAAGTGTCTTATTTTTCTCTGTGGCGAAATGTTGGTCCTCTTAAAGTAAATTGTTTATTCTTGACAAGTTTTTCCCAACTTGTTATGTAACTCTAGCCTCACACGATTTACCTATTCGTGGAATAAATTTATTCAATAGCCACTTTAAATCAACTGCAAAATTGCGCTGATGACCTACTATCTTAATTTAACTCTTTCTAAGATAATGTCAGAGAATAGAAAACTTGAAAACATGCTGTTTTCAATTTTGATTTTATGACAATGCAATAAGTAAAAGTCGGTTTTTTAGAAATCATAAATCATTTATCCATTAAATTAAAACCACAAAAAAAAGAAATTACTTAACACCAAACGAAAATTTATTAACTCCAAACACAAAAACAACAAATAACAATCAAATATAACACAATATGCATCCCTAAATCATAAAAAAAAATTAACCATGTTGTTGGTTCCGTTTCATATAAACTGAAATTACGTCGTATGGACATGAATGAGTGGAAATTCATGTTCATTGCCATGGCTTAAGGGAATTTAACCTTAACAAAAAATAAAAAAAACTAAAACTAAAAAAAATAACAATATTTTTTTTTTTAACTCATGTGTAGAACTAGAAAATAATAATAACATAGTGAGAGTGAGACACGCTAACCACCACACATCATGCCAGCCATAAAATATACAATATTTGTTGTTTTTCTTATTTTCCAAAATTAACACGAAGGTGATTCAACCTTCCGCTCTGCTGAGGTGATAGTTCTTCTCTTTAGCATAAAAGTAAAAACTATACAAAAATAGATCAACTTTGAAAAAAAAAAACTATCCAAGGCCGAGCGTGTGCTCTTTCTATATAATAGCGGGTTGATGGAAAGTTTTGTATTCGCGGGATTAAAATCAAAACAAAAACAAAATAATAAAGCAAGGAAATACTGAGAACTCACAGAAAAAAAAAACACCAACAAAGAGAACAAAATGATGATGGCAAAGGTCCAGATTTTTAAAAGCAAACATAGTTTCAGAATATACACATCCACAATACAAAAATGACAATTATTGGAAGAGAGAAAAAGTAGCCAGTTTTTTTGCCCAATTTCCTGTCCAAATGGTTTTTAGTAAAAAAAAAAAAACATCAAAACTCAACTAGGCATAACTTCCATTTATTAGTTCCCAATAGAAAAAAAAAAATAAAAAATGAAAACATCAAGGGAAGAGAAGAAGTAAAATACAATTTGCGTCTCAAGGTCTAATTTAATCATAACGACTTCATAAGTATTTACTATGTGCGCCAAAACCTCATAAAAAACTCGTAAGGAAACGATTTTGAATATTATCTTTCAATATATACATAATGTACTGTACTGATATCTCTGGTTTATAGCGGTAATGTTTTTTTTTGGTATGCGGCAAGAATGCCAATTTTTTTTAACAACAAAACCAAAAAATGACCAATGATATCTGAATTAAATCAACAATGACGTAGTCGCTTGATGAAACGTCAAAAAAAAAAAATAATAAATAGCAAAACGAAATGAAATAAAAACATCGCCGCCACATGGCCTTGGTACTCGTAAAAGAAGAACAACATTCGCCTTCGAAAGCCCCAGCCCGAGCACTACCGCATTGTTGTTTTGTCTTGCGATTGTGAACCGCGAATGCTACTTCACTGCCGCATCTCTCTCTCTCGTCAGCCATCCACAACATCATTCTATTTTTTTTTTCGAAGCGAGCGATAAGAGTTCTAAATCTAAAGGCCGGTCCCACACTCTTATAGCCGGCTGTGCGGGCGTTGCGTGGCAAAACAAATGAGACTGGCAGCGATAGTGCGAAAGCATTCGCAAACAATGTTACCAATTATGTTGGGGAAACTTGATAAGTTTTAAAAATAGATCTTTTAGGATTTATAACATTTTTGGATTCCCTTTACTGAACGGTAAAGTAAGTAGGTTGAGACCATTCTCTCAGAACCAAAACGATCAGTGATAGCAATTTTTGTCTTCATTGGCCAGAATCACACTTTGCATACATTTTCCGGGCTTCTTTCCCCCTCTAGCCTCTACATAAAGAAAAACAGAACAAGATTGACGATTCTGAATTTTTCGTGTTCAATACTCGACGTAATCTTTTCTTTTTTTTTTTTTTAGAGCAACAAAAAAGTCAGTCAAAAGATACAATGGATGGGTTCAACGCAGGCCACTTGAACTAATGATCTGAGTGAGAGGCTCTGATTGGTCACAACTAAAAGTCACTAAACTTTCACCTTACTTTTAATGTCATCTTGCCAATCAAATGCACCAAATGACTCCATAAGAATCATAAACAAAGCAGCGTCAATTTGCCGCTCGTGCGGTGACGTTGCGTTTATTTACCGGTGTTACGGTAACGCTGCATGAATTCAATTCTTCTCTTTTTTTCTCGCAGCGTCACCGCAACAGCAGTATATTGATGCGTCACTGCACGATCGGAAAATTGACGCACTTTTGTGTATGATTCTTATGGAATTAAATAGCGTTAAATCTGCGGCATCTTCAATTGGTACCAAGCGTCGTTTTTCTGGTATGCTGCTTAGGCGGTAAATCGCAGAGAAAAATTTTCGTTCTTATGCGGTTCAAATCTTTGGAAAATACTTTTGTATAGTTTTTTTATTTCACAAATTTAAATTTTTATACTACAATGGCAACCATGAAAGAGGCATCGCTTCATTATAGGACAAGAGAAGTAATGTTAAGTTTTTTTGATATAATTTGCGTGATTTTGCGCTGCATACGAGTTCAAGAGTGTGGTATTGTTGGTTGGAGTAGGGGGTTTTGTAGAGTATATAAAGTGTGTCGTTGTTAGTATATATTTGTAAAAGGGTACACCGTTATATCACAGCTAACGATGACTATTATGTTGCTGTTTTATTTTATTTTATTTTTTTTTGTTTAAAATGTAAATTGAGAAAAAAAAAATAGTTTATACATACACAACACATAATGTATGTACATAGAATATATTTTGTATAAAATATATCCAATTTTATAGGACAGTGTGAGGACGACTAGTTCTTTTCTGGCTTCTTCTTATCTTATTCCTTTTTTTTTTGCCAAGCAATCGACTTGTTTTTATTTTTTTTTTAATTCTACATATCTCTCTATTATAAAAAGTCTTGAGAAATAGAAGGAAGATTGTTTTGACATTTTTAAGGCAAGGTTTTGTATTACAACTGGCAGAGAGAATTTGTTGTTGGGGAAGCTGTCACTGTCAACCATAAAGCAACAGAGCCAGCGCCAAGAGAATGAGTGACATGCAATTGCATTTGTTTTATGCAAATTGCGATAAGGAAACTTTTTTATATGATGAACGGATGGGTGTTTGTTTGTTGTTGTTTTGTTTTTCTTTTAATTTTTTTTATAGAATATGTGTTACAACGAGCAAGAGATGTTGACAATATTTATTAAAACAAAAAAACAAGTATGGTTGTTGTTTGTTTGTTTGCTTTTATCTTGTCTTGTCTGGAACGCACCCATAAGAGATTATTAATATAGGATACATACATGGGATTTGATGTATGAAGAGAATTAAGTAATGAGTTTATGAGGGCAAAGGATAAGCAAATGAAACCAATGGGATCAAATGAGGATGAGGAAATTGTAATATTATTATTTTCTTTTTTTTTTTAAGAAAACTTGAATTACATAAGTTATTTATTTTTTTGTTTATTTGGGTCACCATTTCGATAAAAAAAATATGGTTTCATTTTTAAGGAAATCTTCTCTGAACTGGCCAAATTGACTTAGACATATTCTTAGTCTTCTCGACTCAGGAGAGTCAATAAGTTGTCTCGGCTTGGATGCTTTAGAAAAAATTTGTTATTTGGAAGGAAGCGAAACCATTCTTTCTTTCTTATGCGATACATGGCCTAGGACTAGGATGGACAAATCTTGAATGCCATCGCATTGACACTGGTTCGGTTTCTTCAGCGGTACAAAAGATTATTTATGAGGAAGTGCATAGTTGAAGAAAGTAAAAGTGCTTGTGGGGCTCTGCTGTGAAAATTTCACAAAATAAAAAAAAAAAAGCTTAGATTTTCCAAGTGAATTTTTAGAGTAACTAGTTTCTTTTTGAAAAATAACACGGCGACCCAACATAAATTGAATAAACCAGACAAGCAATATACGGGGTTTAAATATTTCCAGATATATTAACATTTTCAAATCAAAGTTCTTGATTTGTATCCCTTTTTCAAACTCCACCATGATATGGCTCTTTCATTGAACTTTCATTTTATGATAATCTTAAAATTTTATTTTTCATTCCAGATCCTTTTAAATAAACCCCTCTATAAGCCGCGAGAAAAGTCGATGTCCACATAAAACTTGTTCAAGTTGTACAATATGACACTTTGCAAAAACTCTGCCAAGTCGGAAGTCGAACATGTATATCAGAAAGAGGAAGCTCAGCTTTACATGAGAAAACTGGCAACATACAAAAGAAAGATTTTGCGAATTTGCACAAGATTAAAAAGAGACTTGATTATAGTTAGGCTTAAATTAAGTCTCCAAACAAAATAATATAATTCCCACAACTTGTGATCAAGAAAAAACAGAAACCTTTCAAGTCAACTTACATACTTTAATCTTCAAAAGTTTGATAATTTCTTCAAATGCATTTTGAATAAGCTCTTCACATTTTATTTCTATTTTGTGTTTGCTTTGCGAACACAAGACAATTTTTGTTATCAGAAGTCTCACTTTTAATATTGATTAAAACAAAATTCTCCTCTCCAAACAAAAATTAAATGAAACAAAAAACTAAAGCACGACAAAATAAAAAAGAAATAAAAAAAAAAACGATTTGTAAATAAAAACAACTCTGATTTATAAATATCAAAGGTCGCCACTTAACAATAACATTTAATCAAAAAGCAGAACAAATAATAATAATAATAACATCGGCACGAGGATTTTTTTTTTTAAATAATTATATTAAAGCTATTGATATTCTTGTTTATTTTTTATGCAAAATACAAAAAATATTTATTTGGGTGTGATGTATTGTGAGTATTTTTAAATATACATCTCAGACATTGTCAGTCAATTTTATTATTGACTAAAAAAAAAAACAAAATTTGCACGACTGGAACAAACGAAGTGGGACTTGTGGTTGGATATTATCAAGAAAATTATAATTGTTAATGATAAGTACCTGGGTGACCGAGCTTTGCTCGGTATCCTTAAATGTTATAACTTTCAGTGAAAAAATTCAAATGTAAACAGCAATTTTTTGGAGTGGGTTTGAGTTTGCAGTTTTTGCGGGTTACAAAACACCACATTCCCACTTTATAATCCAGTTTATTTAAGTTTGAATATACGATCAGCAATGAAGAGAAGGGTTACAGGAATCTGCATTATCGAAAATGCTTACAGCAATGAGATATCTTTTTGTAGGGATTTTTCGAAATTTCTCAAGAATTGCATTAAATCGAAAACCGTAAGGATTTGGGATGAACAAGTTACCAAATTCTGAGAGCCCTTAAGTTCACCAATTAGCATATTTCGTTTGATCCATTACCTTTGGGACACCCTGTATATTATAAGATTGACATTAGGTCAACGGTGTTGCTTTTTGTGAGATATTTTATTCTTATACGTTAACAATAGTCGCATTAAAACGAAAAAAAAAAGTAAAACGAAGATAATTAGTGATACCAAATCAACAAATTACTTAAAAGTTTCAATGCATGATCAAAAAAGTCATGATCTAAAAAATTTTGTTTAGTTATTGTAACAAAAAGAAAAAGAACAATGCGTAACACATGGAACCATCCCTCAAAAATTTATTGAAATCGTTGAATCTGTCTCCGCTAAAAAAAAAAACAAATATAAGAGAAAATACTTCCAAAATGTTGTATTTACCTAGAGGATAAAACCCTCAAAATTTCATCGAAATCTTTTAATTTGTTACCAAAAAAAAAATTCTATGTTTAAAAAGTGGGCTTGGCAGTGGGCGGATTTTTCCAAAAAAAAACTTCCAAAACTTTTTACTTTCTTAGATAAACAAACCCTGAAAATTTCATCGAAATCGTTAGAGCCGTTTCCGAAAAAAACTTATATGTTAAAAAAGTGGGCGTGGCAGTGGGCGGATTTTTCAAAAAAAAACTTCCAAAACTTTTTAATCGCTTATACAAACAAACCCTGAAAATTTCATCGAAATCGTTAGAGCCGTTTCCGAAAAAACTTATATGTTAAAAAAGTGGGCGTGGCAGTGGGCGGATTTTTCAAAAAAAAATTCCAAAACTTTTAACTCGCTTATATAAACAAACCCTGAAAATTTCATCGAAATCGTTAGAGCCGTTCCCGACAAAAACTTATATGTTAAAAAAGTGGGCGTGGCAGTGGGCGGATTTTTCCAAAAATACTTCCAAAACTTTTTACTCGCTTAGATGAACAAACCCTGAAAATTTCATCGAAATCGTTAGAGCCGTTTCCGAGATCCCAATTTTATATATATTTATATATATATATATATATATATAAACAATTTTAGCTCGTTTAAAGTTATTTTGATTTGATATATTATAAATTATAAAAAATTGAAGCAAAAAAGAACAGAACAGTGGATCATAGTGACTAATGATACAGCTCTTTTTTTATTTTAATTAGATTACATTTATGTATATATGCTAAAATGCAGAGCATAACAAAACAAAGTTACTAAATTTTGACGTGTTTATTTTTTTTAGAGGTCCCATTGAGAGAAACAATTCTGCCAGCGCTACATAAACTAACTGAGCTTTAACCTGATTATTTTTTAGCATTACTCAACTTTTTGAAAGTTTGAGCCCTGTAAGTAATTTTTGAGTTTGTTGGTTCTGGGCTTAGCGTGTCAGACCTTTTTTTCTAATATAAACTAACCTTCTTCTCTACAAGATTGAAAGAAGATTTAGAACGTATAAAATCCTTCCAATACAAAATTACAATTTTGAACCAATCTGTTTTTAAAGCTTCCCAATTGGATCAACAAACTAGCAATTATTTTTATTATTTAATTGGATTAAAGGCATAATAAATAAACAAAACAAAAATCTAAAATTAAATCCGTTTTTCTTTTCTAACTGACATTGCAAAGTGCATGACAACAAAACTATACAAATCATTTAATAATTTTAATTTCTCAAAACTATTTTTATTTATTGGCTTTTCTTTCGTATTTCAAACAGAAAAACAAGTGATTTATAATAATAATACATTTTTTTTCTTTTCTAGACTTGCAATATTATGTTTGGACTTTAATTAAAAAAAATTTAGACATGGTAGCATGTTGGGTCACCATCTGGCATACAATCAAGTCCGTCACATTTTTTCGTTTTAATTTGTCTAGACCTAATGATGCGTGTAACACAAACTCGAGATGCATGTTATTCATTGCGGCAGCGCTGGGCAACGTCATTTATTTATTTATTTATATTATTTTTTTCTTAAGATGAAATGCTTCCGACAATTTTATATTTTGCATTACATTTGCGGCGAAAATAAATATTTGAAAATTTAATTTCTTGGTGTATTTGCCAAGTAATTAATTAGCAATTATTATTGGCTCTAAGACGTGAATCCACCCCACAGCCGAAAGGCATTGGAATGTAATGGTGGTGAAAAAATATGCACTTTGAAATTGCACAATTGGATTTTAAAGAGAAATTGAGTGCCTTAACGAGCATAGAGTCGATTTTGAATTTTTTATATATGTATATTGAAAAAAGTGGCTACTTTAAGAGTAAAATGTATTAAGTTCGGTTCTCCTGTAGAATTTCACAGTTGTATTTTTTCTCCTCATCGGGTATATTTCTAATTTTGAGACAGTTTTACCAAATTGGTTGAAATAGGATTAAATTGTGAATAATTTAGTGGGATGAGCGCTTTAAAAATGAAGGCCCTGTGACTGTGTGCATGTGACTTGTTTACAAGGATGGAGGGAACTTACAATTTTCTGCCGAATTTGAAGAGCTAATGCATGACAATGACACTCTTTTTAAGGCTTGGTCAATTTCTTCCAAGCAGCGGGACTACTCCTGAAATAAAGTCAAGCTTGTTGGATTTCCTACAAAACGGAGAGTTTTTACCTGTCGGAAGCACACCTGGAAGCATAATTCGTATGAAATCTGCGAAATTTTCGCTCCGACAAATACCTCGCTAGGCCCGAATATATTCATATCATTACCATGTTTGGAAAGTCGACACTTAAGACTGAAGGAAAACCCATAGCTTCTTACTTTATGATAATTATTTTGTGAGACATTTTCTCGAAGGCTTTACTTTTTTAATCTGTGGCTATCACATCCACTTCATCACCTTGATCTATTTTTGATAGTATATGGGAAACGAAATTTATTTAATTTATAGTAGTTGATCTTCCTGTATTAAACTGGGAATAAAATTGGTTTACAGTGAAAAGATATTGTATCATACATAATGGTTTCAAAAAATTGGTATGTATGACAATTTTGCTATAGAACGATAGTTGGAGACATCATTTTTATTCACATGAAAGTACACTCAAAATGACGCTTTCCATGACTCAGCTATGATTATTAGATATTCTGAACAGGAGAATAATCACCATTCGTATAGCGAAAATAATGGATTTCAGGTTCGATGCTACAGTAAATTACTGTTTAAAAATCCTTCTAAAGAAATTAGTAATTACATAAAAATCTAAAGAAGTTTTGTAATTAAACGTAAGGGTAACCCTTACCATCGAATTTTGTTTTTTTTTTTTTTGAATTTAATGAATTCAAGGAAACATCAAAGATTCTATTTGATCGAGGTTTGCGAACAATATAATCTTTATAGGACCGGTCGCGTACATTATATAAAAAAGTAAAGATGTTTAAAAAGATTTGATAGTTATAACTTGATTTTGACTAGTAATAATTACAGCATAGTCTGTTTCGTAAATTTCAAAGGGATGGAAGCACTTTGTTATAACGTGCTGGGGAAGCAGAAAAATTGTTGTATGGCAAAAATGGGACAGAGACTTGCATACCTATTTTTTTATAGAAAATAGAATATCATCACTGAGAAGAATATTTATTTTCCGAAAGATGGTTTAGCGAAAGTTGAAGAAGTAATTTAAGCAATTCGAGATTAGCATTTTTTATAAAAATGATAAATTAAATTTTCTTTTAATGAAAATGATAACAATTTAGGTACATAGGTACAGTAAAACCCGCTTAAGAGAAAAACACGCTTATCTGAAAAACTTTTCTGATCCCCAAATATTGTTTTCAGTTAAACGGGGTTCGTTAAAGCGAAAAACCCGCTTAAGTGAAAGAGGGACCGCCGTTTCTTTTTAGCCGGTTTTACTGTATTATAATTGAATCGTTTATTATGAAAGGGAAATAGGTCCATTTTATAATTTTTTTCAAGCGAAATAAAAAATGGACAGACGTTTTTTTCTAAAGACTGTTTTTGACGTGTTGCAAGTTCTTATAACCGACTTATAATTATTCAAAACAAATCTGGTTAGTGATCTTTCCAAAAAATATCAAAATTCTATCTAGTTTTGCATTCACCTGAAAATTTTTATAAAATAGACTTATCTTCGTTTTATAATAACCGATTCATTTTGAAAACTAAAAATTTGTCAAAATAAACTCATAATCTTTCATCCTATCGCCACATGCCTACCTATGTATATTTACAAACTAAAGCAAGTGAGATAGTATTTATTTCTATTTCAAATGTAAGACAACATTACAAAAATGTACTCTCAAACCTTTGTGAGAGAGGTCAACGCCACAACAAAAAGGATAACAAAAAAAAACACAGTTTCCCATTTGGCACATGTAACTACATACCTACCTAAGTAGAAGTGTTTGTATACCAACATGAAATAGTAACTGTAGATATCTACTTAGTAGGTAGGTATGTAAATTCTTAAATATATACAACTGTCCGAATCGATTAGAAACTTTACGTAACATTCCCACCCTCACATATCTACTACAACACACATCCCCCAATTTCCCTTTCCTTAATTAAGAACAAACAAAAAAAAAGCCATAAACTACGCAGAAAAGTCTTAAATGACGTTGAATACTAAATTGGGTATTCGATAGCCTCTAGGTATAACAAAAAAAAAAAAAAAATTAGCAAAGATTAGGAAAATAGATTAGAAAAAATTCAAATAAAATACTCACCATGCTCCCATGGATTAGCTGGTTCTAAATAACCCGTCACTAGAGCTTCATCGCTTTTCGGAAATGAAACCCTTCTCGTTATCACTGGGCCAGCATTAAGACCCATCATCGTCATTGTATTTGTCCCTGAATTTGTTGATGTAGTTGATGATGTACCGCCATAGTTGTTGGCGGCGCATTGCATTAAAATTGGTGCACTCGACGTTGTCGTCAGAGCATGATGATGTTGTTGATGAAGTAGATGATGATTGTTGTCAATCTTCTTTTGTGCTAGTAGCATTGAATTATTATTGTTACCGACAACTATTGGACTTGTTGTCGTTGTGATATCATCATCACAAGCATTTTTACTCTCCAACTTACTCCCACTAAGAGCATTTAAAGGCAATGGCGATGCTATAGTTGAGCTTGAGATATTTCCTACTTCAGGCAACATTTTTTCTTTGTTCTCTTCTATTAACAACAACGACGACGACGATGATGATGACGAAGGCGATGGCGATGATGGCGACAAAGCTGGGGATAATGATGATGATGCATTGACCACTGAAATATCCCCCTGCTTCTCATCATGATTCTTATTGCTAATGTCTCCACTGTCTCCATTATTGCCTTCACCTGAACATTCTAAATCTGATGTTGTACTTTCGACAACTTGAGAAACTACAACAATTACTGGTTCCACTTTTGTTTCTTGTGGTTTTTTTGTTGAGTTTTTATCACAAATTTGTTTTGTTGTTGTTGTTGTTGAACTTTTATCACATTCAGATGAAATAATAGCTTCTGTTAGCTGTTGTTTTTGTTGCTGGGCACTAACAATTGCAGTTGCCGATGCTGTGTCCATTGCTGCTATTGCTGCATAACTAACTGTTGACGTAGTTGTTGCTACTGTTGTCAACGTCGTCGTCGAGTTAGTGGCAATCAATGAGCCAGCAACGACAACTTTATTAGAATCAAAATCTTTTACAGTGGCCATTGCCTCTGCTGCGGCAGGTGTTTCTGGCTTTCCTGCGCATTTAGTGTCAGTGTCATTTTCTAGATTTTCTTTCGATTTCTTGTTGTCAGTTGTTGTATAAAATAAATCGTTTGTAGTCGTAGTCAAAGTTGTTGTTGTTGTAATAGCTTCTGAAGCTGTGGTAGCTTCAGAAGAAAGAACTTGTGTCGTTTGTTGTTGAATTTCTTCAATATCGCTATTGCCTACTGTGCTTTCACAATTATTCATATTTCCTTTTTTGTTTGTATTTTTTAAATATATTTTTGTCGTTTAAAGGTTCCTTGGCCTTTTTTTCGTTTTTGTTTATTTTTTCTTATTTATTTTGTTTTGCTATGATTTTTCAATTTAATTTTTTTCTTTCTTTCTTTTTTCGCGCGCATTTACACATTTAAGTGAGAGAGAAAAAAAAATTCCCTAACCTAACATTTTACATGGTAATGTATGTATTTGTGTTTTTTCCTTTCTTTTCATTTCATTTAATACATATTTATGTTTTGATTATTATTTTTGTTTTGGGAGAAAAGATGCCGTTTGTTGGATTTGTTTTTATTTCATTTTTTCGTTTTTTTTTTTTTTGTAATAGAACGAAAGGGCAACATTCAACACCAATTCATATTCACCTCATTCGTTTGCATTGCACTCAACGATGACGTTTAATATGCCGAGCGAGAGTAGAGACAACGAAACGAGTACGAAAACGACAAAACAACGGCACATAAACACAGAAAATGTATACGGCACCGCGGCGAATTGTAGAGAAAGGAAAAAATATATCGTTGTAGTTGTTTGTTATTCTGTTTTGTGTGTAATATACATATAAATGAGAAAATTGAAAATTCCCTCACGCGATGACCAGATGAGTGAACTGAACCACGTTTTTTTATCTCCCTTCCTCTTCAGGTTATGTTGTGGTTGTTTGTGTGGTCGTTGTTTTATTTAATTTTTTTTTTGTTTAGTTTAGTTTGACAGTTTCAGTTTAGTTTTGAGAGGAAAACGAAAATGGAAAAACTGGGAAAACTTTCTGGCTCTTTGTTTTGTGCTTTTTCGCCGTTTTTTTTCAAGAGAGTTTGGTTTAGTTGAGTTTTTTTTTTCATTAGATTTTTTATTTTCGCGGACACCCTTTTGTATTACTTTTTTTCGATCTTTTCTTTGATTGAGCTTTCGCAATTTTTGCCTTTTACATTTTGTGTTACATATGATGTCAGAACATTTTTTTTGTTAAAAAAAAAAGAAAAAAGGTAAAAATGAACCTTTTTACGTGGTATATTATTTTTCTTTTATGCTTTTTTTTTGGTTAACTTTTTTTCGTTAAATTCATTCACAATTGTAATTTTCCAGTTGGAATTTTTATTTGTTTCACGTTTTTTTTTTCTACCAATTCGCCTCAAAAATGTTGTAATTTTCTTGTGAAGGCGATAGGTAATTATTTCTTTTTTTTATATATTTCCTACAATTAACTGGATTGGGTTTTAAAAAAAAGTAAAGCTTGATGGCGTTAGCACTGAAATATTATTTGTGGCTTATTAACAATTTTCTTTTTTTTTCAATTTTTTCTCAAATAATGAAATTTTTTTCAATAAAAAGGTTGTGTAGAAAAAACTTGATTTTTTTTTGTATTTCGTATTATGTAAAAAAAATAAGAGAAGTAAGAAAAAGAATTTTATTTTAATCTTTTTTTATAAATTTAATTTTTTTTTTTTTTTCTTTTTTCTTGTTATATTATTTTGTAACGTTTTTTTAATTACGTCGTCTTCACTTCGCGTTCACAATCGTATTCGTACAATGTACAAAATTTTATAGAGGCAAAAGCAAATACACACTCTTGGCCTAAGTTGGTGAGAGAGCGAACGGCAGCTAAACCGCAGTAGCAGGCAAATGTAGCGAAAAGAAGTCAGCCAAACGGGACGAAAATGAGTTGTTTTTTTTTTGTTGTGTTGTGTTGTTCAACAACGTAGGGAGAGAATATGAGATAATAGAGAAGGAGAGTTTATTTTTTGTGTGTGTGTGTTTTGTGATTTCCCTTTGGCGGCTTTTCATTTTTTTTTGGTGACAGATGAAATGACAATTGGTGAAATAAAGAGGAATTAAAGACTAAGTAAGCTGTTAGATGGGTAAGAGAGTTGGTGTATGAGAAATTGTAGTAGAATGAGTATGAAAATTGACGAAAAACGAATAACACAACGAAATCGTAAATGAAAATTTTTGTTGATTTTCATTTCAAAGCCAGCTCGATAATCGAAATTCTTGCTTGTAATAATTACTAGTATGTAGACCTTTAACTTTCACCAACATATTTCTTATTCTAAAAGTTTCTAATGTACATTAAATTTATATTTTGATCTATTTGATATGATTTTTTCTAATTTGATGATATTCGATGATAGTTTTTAGTAAGCATTTTGACTTTCTACTAATGAGTACTTAAGGCTTTATGCATTTCGCCTGACGACCTACGAATCAAATTTAGTTAAGGCCTAACGCCTGAAATACATTAGCCACTTTTTGGAAAAGTTTGTTTGTAAAAAAGAGTATTTACATTTTTTTTTTTTAAGCCAAAATAGAAGTATTCTGCATCATTTTTGCAATTTTCGTTTGTTTAAACAACGAAAAAACTACTATAAATAATTCAATGTAAATATAAAACAAAAAATAATAATAATCCAAGTACTTGAGACCCATAAAAACATTTTTAATGTCATTTTCCAGTTTCGAGATTTTTATGTGAAATTCCCAGATTTTTTTTTTGAAGATGTTATACCTACCGGATTAACACGACTGGCAATTTGCCAGTTATTTTGGCACACAACTGTCAAATGACTGCCATAATATTGACAAAGAATGAGCAGGTTCATTTTTTATAGCGCCTTGCCATTATTAAAAAAAAAAATGGTGGAACGTTTATGCACGAAAATAAAATTTGTAATAAAATGGCAAAAATACTGGCAAGTTGCCAGCCGTGTAAATCCGGCATTTGTGTAGGAAATCTGTTCATATAAAAAAAACCCTTTTCAAAACTAGGAAAATTTCAAACATAAGTGTGTTTGAATGCTAGTAGCTGTGTGCATGAGGAAAATCCAGTCAGATAATCTAATCAGGATTCCATTTCTTTGAATAATCTGGCACATCAAATCTGAGATTCTTCTATTATTCCCGTGCTTTTTAACTATCAGGTGAGGAGAGAAAAAGTCTGAATCTCCAATTTTCATATTTTCTTTTATGAAATCGGCTTTTTAAGGCAAAACTACACATGTTACCTCCAATGGAAACTGCTAAAACCCTTATTTCTTTTATAAAATAACTGAACTTCAAATGGAAACGACATACATATGTATCTTTTTTATGTACAATTTTGAATTCTGAGAACACAAAAGTACTAGAGTCACCAACTGTAATGATTATAATCTAGTCTATTTAACAATCTTTTGTTACATTTTTTAAATCCTAAAAATCTATTACGTACGAAACAAAATGTCAAAATTTTCTAACCTCTCTTTTGAACAAATTTCGTAACACCCCAAAAAGCCAAAGCAGAAAACATGTTACATAAATGAAAATAAACAATCACCCAGATTCCTGATTAAAAAAAAAAAAAACACAATTTCATTTGCTTTTCTTTACATAATTCATGGTTTTTTTCTTTTTTATTTTATTAATTTCTGATTGAAATGCATTTAAATTTATATTTGTATGTTTCAATGCGATTTAAATAAATTTGAATACCTTAAAAGTAATTCATTTCCCTATTTTAAAATTAACAAGGGTTGAAATGGGGAAAAAATGATTAATATTAGAAAACAAAAACATGATAGTTATTTAACAACATTAATTAATAAACAAATTAAAATGTATAAACTGCTGCTGCACTTGTGTTAATCCATTTTGTGTGTGTTTATCTTTTTTTATATAATATGTATTTTTTTTTTTACTGAAATTCATCATTTGTTTTTGACGAGAGATTAGATTGGTTTGACTGTTGTTGCTGCTCCATCTCGTATAAATAATTGGCATAGGATTCCGCTTGCCGGCGACGTCTCATCTGCAATTCGGGTTTAAGATAGCGATAGCCTAATACAACAACAGTCGTTACAATTGTTGCTTTCGCCAAAACACCCGGCCCGGAGTGATTAAATTCTTTGAGGAATTTGAACAAAGTCATCTGCAAACAAAATATTGAAAAAGGTTACCAAGTTGTAAGATATTTTGTGTAGATGCATAGAATTGTTGGTCACAATAATCTTAAAAAGTGAAAAATCATACTTTGACACTGGAACACTTTTTGTTGTTTCCAAACTTTCAACAACTGGGTCTGTGACTTCACGTTTATATTTTAAAAGAAGTGGCTGCCAAATATAAACACCACCTAGAAATCCAACTGCAGTAACTATCATTAACTGTGCTACTGTTATGTTACGCGGGCGACGAATTCGCATCGCAATTATGAATTATAATAAAAAATTAATAAAAATCTTCAATTCTACCGACAGAAAGGCACTATTGCACTTCCATTTGGGTGAACACTTTTGAGTTTTGTGACCATAACCTCATAATTTGATTTGTCAAAAAATGACATTTAGAGATGAGACAAGTGCAAAATAAAATGAAGGCAAACATAATTATTGTACTAAACTTAATAAATGAAAAATGTAATAGATAGCCAATTTGATTTAAAATTTAAAGAAAATCGTTTGCCCTCAGTAATAAATAGAGATTCAAATTTAACCAAAATTCGATGTTAACAAAAAATCTGTAGTAATAAAACATTACATCTAAGTTTTAAAATAAATAAAATGCACTACTGGCCGCATGTACTTGCTCTTGCAGTTCAAAGCATTTTAATTTAACTTGTAGATTATAAGAGCTATCTCTATAATAAATGTTGATGTAGGGGAAGAGGGAAGGTATAAGGGTAGGGGAAGAGCCGGCAGAGAGGGAAAATTTTTATTAAATTAAATTTTTTTTGTTATTTGCTTTGAAAATTACGTATGCTAAGATTAATCAAAATCGTTAGAGCCGTTTTGGAGAAATTACACTGGCCAACAATTTTCAACTTTTTAAAATTTTCCAGAAAGATTTACATCAAATTTAATAGATTTGTAAGCTCAAAAATCATATTGGTTTCTTTTCAGCAGCTCTAGTTTTTGAAATATTTAATTTTTCATATTTGGAGGAATATTCATACTAGTTTTTAAGTTTTACTTATTTTGAGCGTTTATTAAAATTTTCCAGAAAAATTTATTACTTATGTAATCACTTAAAAATCACATTAATTTATTTATAGGAGCTCAATTTTTTGAAATATTTTAGTTTTCCACATTTTGGGGGTAATTTCGTACTAATTTTAAAGTTATGCTTATTTAACTGTTTGTTAAAAATCACACTGGTTGCTTTCTAGGAGCTCTAATTTTTTTTAGATATTTTCATTTTTCATATTTTGGGGGTAATTTCATACTATTTTTTTAGGTTTTAGTTGTAGTTTTTAAAGTTTTGCTGGAAAAATTTATTTCGGTTGAGTTAGTAAAATAAAAATACAAAAAAAAAATTTATAAAAAAAATTATATGAATTTCTATGCCTTTTCATGTGTAAATAATTTAAAAACCAGAACTGCTAGAAAAAAACGAATGTTATTTTCGGAATCAGCACCCTAAATTTAGTAAGTAATGATAAACAACGGTCTTGAAAATTTTTGTGTGTTAGGCAGAGTTAGTCATAACTCATAACTTAAAAATTTTGTATGAAAGCTACACGTTCTTAGCGAGATATAAAAAAAAAAAAACAATTTTCAGTATTCCATAAAAATCATCTGTACCAAATTACTTTAGAATCTATTACTAATAGGACATACACCACACAATTAAATTGATTGCGCATTCAAATTGAAGGTATATGGTATTCATTGTGTGGTTGAGAATGCGACATAAGTAGTAGTAGAAAAATCTTCTTATTGAAAACAACAGGAGAAGCAAACACCATCAGTGGACACGCAGTAGATGAAAGATAGCTTTTACTCTTAGGATTAAAACAAAATAGAAAAAAAAATGCAATTAACAACTAATTACCTGCTCCAACTGTAGTGGTAGCAATAGTATTCCTTCGCTGCTCTAATTGCCGACGAAGATGCATATTAGCACTGTGTTGGGAAGAATTGACAGTCATATTTCCCGAATTCACGGTATTGGTTGATGATGAAGAAGTCGAACGACGACGTCCCAATGGATGATTGCTACGATTGCCAGCATTTGAACCTCTACGTTGACGTTGTTGATGATGATGTTGTTGTTGTTGTTGCTGCTGATGATGAATATTTTGTTGCTGATGCGGCGGCGCCTTCTGTTGTTGATGATAATTATGATTATGAAAATTCTTGGTTCCAGCCATTGAATCATTTCCACCATTTCTGGAATTATTATTTAGGTTTCCGCCAGCACCCCCATTCATCATGGAAGATTGTAAATGCAACATTTTTTGCAATCCCATATTTTGTTCTTCTAGCTTTTTCTTCAACATCGCATTGTGGAGAATAAAGTTTGCATGCGACTGGAGTTCTTCCTGAGTGTATGTTCGAGGACTTCCATTTCCACTTCCACCGACTGGTCCATTATTGGATTGGTAGGAACTACCACCACCGCCACCACTATTTCCTCCTCCATTTGCATTTCTTCTACTAACTGGACTCTTATTCATCTGAGTCATAAGGGCAAGATTTTGCAATTGGTTAGCAATAAATTGCTGTTGGTTGCTATTTATGGCCATTTGGTGGTGATATTGACCAGCGGCTGAGAAGGTCAATGCAGCCGAAATAGCCTCTCGATCGGCTTGAGTGAGGTTCGGATTTGCCAGTTGAACAACTAGACCATGTTTGGAAATCTCACCACGAGCCAATGATAGGAGCAACATCTGAGTATCTGGACGGCTGAGAATCGCATTGAATTGAAGTTGAGCAAATGCAGCTTGCTGCTGTTGCTTCTGCAGTATTTGCTGCTGGAGACTTCTATGTTTGATGAAATTCGACAGATTTTCATTGTTAAAGAGATTCATCGGTGTCTGTTGGTTGTTGTTATTGCTACTGGTAGTATTTGATTGCGAATGAAGTTGTTGTGGAGGCGGAGAAGACATTGATCCACCAACGCCAGCACCGTGTTGTTGTTGCTGCTGATTCAATTGATTAAGCATTTTCTTAAAGTTCTCCGAGCTGTTATTGAAATTCTCTGAAGACGGTGGTGGTTTGCCTCGAGAATCATTGTTAGTTGGAATATTAGTCCTCCATTTGGCTTCAATTTCATCTACACTGGGCATTTCAGTTGTACTAAGCTTTTCTGTTTGGATTGCAGTAGTTTTGGCAGCTGGGATATCGTTTCGCTTAAAGATTTCATTCAACAGCTGCGTCGAAGTATGATTGGTCATCGCCTCCTCGTCCTTCTTCTTGGCATTGAACAATGGCATGAACTTGGAGGAAGGCATCCTAGTTCCAACATGAGCTCCTGATCCATTGCCACTAGGCTTATTATTATGCGATGAGGAGAAATCATCAAACTGAAAAGCCAAATGTTTCTTCTCCTTATTATTATTATGCTGCTGGCCATGGGTGAAATCATGTCGATTGTTGTTGGAATCCGGCTTATTTTTGGACATTTCCATACGTATTTTCTGTTGGTCAGATTCATTGAATCCACACAACTCGATTGTGTCCAATCTAGATGTTGGACCACAACTGAACCACTCGGGTTCATCACTTTTGTTGTTATTGCTGCTGCTGGCAGTGCTATTGTAACGTTCTTCGCCACTAGAATTTATCGAATGTCGAGATCCACTCAAACGGAATGATTCTCCTCCGCCACCTCCATTCACCGCGCTAATTACACGTTTAACATAATTCGAATTATCATCTAGTTCGTGTTTTCTATGCGGACGCTGGGGTTTCGGTTGGATAGTTCCAATTGAATCTTTTGTATTGAAAAACTCAGGTAGATTATGTCGGTCGGGGTCTTCTTCGGGAATGTAATCCCAATTTGTTTCACGTACAGATGATATACGACCACTTCCAATGCGACGATAATTGCTACTAGAGAACGATCCACTATCGCTATGATTACTAAATGGATTCGAATCGTTGTATTTGAAGTTGTCATACACGATCGAGTTAGAGTTATTGCCATTTGAGGAAACTGCTTTGCGTTTAAAGAAGGCTGGCATAAGATCATTGGGCGGATTGGAGTTACGGTAGGACTTGTTTCTCTGTTAAAAGAAAATAAATGGGAGTTAAAAAAAATTATTAATTACGTCTTATAGGCTTTGAAAAACTTAGAAAGAGATTACAGGATTCCCCAAAGTTGTTGCTTTTAAAAGCTCAAAATCCTTTAAAAAAAAAAAAACGAAACTAGATTTGCCTCTAAAAGTTTGAAATTTAGCGTCTGATCATTCTCAAAAAAAAAATCATGTCACAAAATATTTATGTATTTTAAAATCAGTAGATTTTGAACAACAATTGTTTCCATGAACTTTTAGCTGTTTAGTTTATTTTACAAAATATATAAACTAGTGAAATAAATTAAAGGATCAAACAAAATTCCAAACTTGTTGAGGTTTTTCAACTTATTCCCCTAAAAATCGGATAAATTCAGCTAAAATTTTCTTTTTTTTAAGCTCGATACAAACACTTCGACGATAAGAAATCAAAGAACGGAAAAGGATCTTTTTGTCGTTTGTTTTTGATATTTTAAGTCAAAATCTTGATTACTGTTGTAAGTTTAACCAATTATCTTTTTTCAGGAGTGATTGGAGTAATGTGCCAAAAAGCTAGAGCGTGTAGGTTGAGTAGAGACAAGAAAAAAATCGTATAGGAGGGAGGGGGGGGGGGGGGGTGTCATTTAATTCTGAATGTTTAAAAAAAAAAAATGAGACGAATGGTTAATGTTTCATAAATTAATTAATCAACAAGCCCAGCCACATAAAAACAAAAAATAAAGAGGTTTCTTAGAAAAAAGTAGAAAATGACAAGATATTTTTGGATCCGGTTTTCTAGCTTTCTACTGTTAGTCACAAGTAAAAATGATACATTGATGAAAATCAAAAAAAAAATTTGAGTTTGGTCAATTTTACCTGACAGAATATTGATCGGCTGTTGTGAACATTCAATGTGATTTACTCGTGATTTTTCAAGTGCTTTTTATACACAGAAAATGATTGCTTGTGCAAAATAAAATCGAAAAACTACATATCGTCGGTGAAACCAGAAAAGTGTGTAACTCCAAATTTTCTGAAAATTAGATTTGAATGCCATCTGTTAGACAAACCTAATATCTACCGTTCCTTAAACTCAGAATCCCCTTGAAGTTCATAGTTTTTATTTTATTAGCAAATTAGAAAATGAAAACTCATACAAATGCCTTCAAAACGATTTTGTTTTTTTGCTCTCCTATAAAATTTGCTAAAATGGAGTTACACACTTTTCTGGTTTCACCGACGATATATAAATAAAGAGTTCTAAGTTAAAGCTATATGATTGTCAATGTTAACTGATACGTGTGGTGATTATTTTTCATCAATGTTTCCTGACAGAAAAAAGACCTCAATAATACTTGACAAGAATAACTGATCGTTTGTAGGGCCCTTTAAAATAAATGAGCGAAATCGCAGAAAATAGTTTCACATCATTAAATTTGTCATTTATTTTATGCAAATGATATCGCGAGCTGTAGGGTGCGTACTTACTTTTGTTACTGACTGTGAATTTCAAAATAATGGTATTCTGTCAAAGGTTTCATAATTTTATTATTTAAAAAGAAGCTTGTATTACATCTTAAGTCTAATTATAACTACCTAATAACATTATGATAACGACCAAGAAATTAACATCGTTGGTAGTACTCAATATAACAGTTATTTTGAGATATTGGGCCACCTTGTATTCCCTCCGAAAGGGTAGATACAAGACTTTTTCTGTGTTGCACTTGATTTGTTGCATATCATAGTATAGGAGGCAATGAAACATTTTTATTAATATGATACATGATTTCGAGGTATTTTCTAACGCCCGATCGAATAAAATCAATACCAAAATGTCTCGACCATCATGTACAAAGTTATTGGACTTTTTATGAATACTCTTTTACTCAAAGAGCAAGAGTAAGAATTTTACCAAGTACTCCTTGAAAAAAAGTGGTAGGTTGATAAAATTTTGTGTGGACATTTCATATACCATAGAAAAAAATAATAAAATATGTCCATAAAAAATTTCAGGTCAAACGGTGTTTTTTTTTTAGCGAGAAAGAACACCTTTGAAATGGTACCATTGCACTACATGGAAAATTTTTGCATTTTTTTTTAACCGCATATATATTTTATACATCGTATGAGAATAAAAAATAATCAAAAAATGAATCATATATACCATGGAACATTGAATTTTCATGAAAAACTTAAATAGCTTGCTTTTATTTTTTATTGAATATTCATACAAATTAATGTTTTGAAGGAGTGAGGTGCAAAAGTAAAAGAATGAAAAATAACTGTGCAGTTTGTGATAAAGGGATCAAATTAATAGGATTGTTAGTACAATGTGTAACCCTCATTTTAAGATATTGGGACACTTAATATTTTACCTATGAGGTTGTACAAGGTGGGAATACAAGGTGGCCCAATATCTCAAAATAACTCTTATATTGAGTACTACCAACGATGTTAATTTCATGCTTTTATCACAAAGTGCACGATTTTGTTGCTAAGCCCCGTACTTTTAAAGCTTTTTAAGAAATTAAAATGTAATTCTTATTTTGAGTCAATTAATCATCAGTTAGCATGTTTAAGAAATATAAATGTACCTACTTAATTTTTTTTTGTTGAAAAAAATAAACATTTGTTAGCTTGCTACTGTTTAATACAATTTTTGTTAAAAATTAGTTAACTAATTAAAATAAATTAAATATCTAACGTAAAAAAAAATAGCTAGATTAGTAGCCCTATTTTAGTATGCGATCCGCTCGGATCATTCAATAATCTCCAATTTGGTTTTGAAAATGTTACATATTCAGAGTGGAAAACGTAGCTACTGTTCTTTGTATGAGATTTCAATAAAAAATTATTTGACTTTAAAAAGATTTCGAACTCACCAAAAAACATAATTCATATTTTAGATTTTGAGCTTTAGCTACCTACCTCTTTATAAATGCTTATCAAAAACATTTAGTAATAACTGTTTGGAAATATTTTCAAAACTGCCCAAGTTTATGTTTTTCAGATTGAAATATATTTTTCAAAAGAAAGGTTATATATAAAAATACAACAAAAAAATAAAATACTCACACCGATGCCACTTCCATTAAACGATCCATTTTCAGACTTTCTAAAATGCAAACGTTGCAATCTAGCACTTTCCAAGCACTCTGGCCTTATAATCGTCATTTCATCACGAATATCCAACAAATCAGAACGTGAATACTTCTTCCGTTCATCCGAATGTCCATTCATCATATGATTATGCTGTTTCTCAACATTGCCATTTTCATCGACATGATGATCATCTTCTTTAACCACCTCAGTCACCAGCTGAGTATGATTTTCTTCCTTCCATTGACTCGCATTGCTCGAATCAGTTGTCGCTTCTAAAGCGGCACAATTTGCATTTGCACAGCAAATTCCTTGAACCGTGTACGGAGTGGAAGATCGAGCCGACAGCACTTGCAAACTTAGAACCTCTTCTTCTTCGTTTTTGTCAGTTCCATTTCCATTTATTGCAGCGGCCAACGATGACGGAGGTCTTGAGGAGGAGTTTGAGTCGCCTCCTTGTAATGTGGCAATTAAATTCACTAAAACGGGTGGTGGTGGAAGCATAATTGCAACTTCTAATCCATTTGACTTGTTCAACTTTTCTTGTTGTTGGTCGTCTAAATTTTCATTTTTCAATTCGGCTTCAGCCACCATTATGGATTTTGGTGGCTCTTCACATTTCGATGACTCCATTTGCATATCGTTGGTTTGCATTTTTCTTTTTATATGTATTAGTTTTTTTTTTACAGTTTGTTTTTAAAGTTCTAATAGTTTTTTATGGTTTATTTTAATAAAATTATCAAAATTTTAGTTTTAAAAATATTTTAAATTGTTTAGTTGGGTAATTTTTTTTTTGTTGAAATAAGTAAAAAAAAATTATTTTTTTTTTTATTTAAAAAAAAATCACAAAAGGACACCAAGTTTTGTACGCAGCAAAAGAATTAGCAAGAAAAACAACAACCGTTATTTGGTCAAGGTTTTTTTTTTCCTTTTTTTTGGTGGTAATTTTGATTTAACGAAAGAAGCCGAACGGTACAATTTTTTTTTGAAGGAGAAATGTTGATCGAAACAGAAAAAAAAATGGCCGACCATATCGATATCGATATATCGAATAGAGATGTGTAAAAAAAATAAAATTTTACGTAATCTAGTACATTGTATTTTCGATTACGTTACGAATTTTTGAATTTAATGCACGATTTCACAAAGAGCTTTTAAATATTTAAGTCCATTTTAACTGGTATTTTTTCTTCGGTTTTTTTTTTTTTACTTATTTATCATCCCCTTAATTGCGCATGATGCAAAATGTGCTGTTGAAAATGAATGTTGGTATTTCTCGCTAAAAATTAGCACAAAACTCGGCTAAAATTCTTTGCCGCCGGGTACAAAGGGGTTAAGTCATAAAATTGCACTTTTCGGGTTTTGGTAAAATAAGAATAAGCTCTTTTTCTCTTTTAGTTTGTATCAAAAACATAAATTAAGAGATACTCTTTTCTATAAAAATAAGAAAATCAATGCTCAAAAATTCATCGATTCAGCTTCAATCGCATTTTCTCGCAAACTACCATTATTTATGATTTAACCCCTTTGTACCCGGCGGCAAAGAATTTTTGAATAAATTTTATATCAGCTAAATTTTTTAGAGAAATTTGTATGGGGCTAAAATTATCTCAATCTGTGTACCTACTAGGCTTTAACAGACGCAAGTATCTCTGTCCAAAGAAAAGTTTTGTACCATTCTATATGTCACTAATATGTTTACCTGGGTGAAGTGAAAGAAAAGTCATATCCAAACATAAAACCTCTTTTGAAAAATAATGCTGTATAGTATTTTATGTATTATTTAAGTTTAACATGTTATTGTTAAGAGTTTTTTTTTAAACTAATAAATAAAATTTAAAAAAAAATCCAATAAAGCTGCTGGAGCTAACGGCCTTACTGCCGAACTGTTTAAAGAAGCAGCCGATGCTATGACCAGGTGGGATATATGGTCGGAAAAGAAAGCATTCCCCAATATTGGAACTTCAGCATTGTAAGTCCGATCCCTTAAAACTGCGTCAACTACAGAGGAATCAGTCTGTTTAACATCGGCTATAATATCCTCTCTGCCGTATTAAGTGAGGTTCTGAAAACAACAAAACTTATCAGTGTGGCTTAAGACCAGAAAAGTTCAACCCAGGAACTTTGGATCGATATTCATTGACTTCAAGGCCGCGTATGATTGGAGGAAGATTCAACATTGAATTGTACGGGTTGTACAAAGACACCAACCTCTAGCCAAACGATTTAAGGTGCAGCGACTGAAATGGCTAGGTCATGTGGAGCGCATATGGACAATAATTAGAAACTTAAATGCGCTAGATACAATTTTATATCGTTGCTAGCCACATTAATTTAAAATCAAGAACAAAAGACTTTAGTCGTATAAAATTTCCTTATCTACGTGGGAATTCAACTCATATGTGCTTTATAGTTTTCCCAATAATAAATGTGTATTTGGTGCCTTTTTGTGGCTTCATAAATAAGTTTTAATCGCTGTATTTTGGTTTATCGATAAGATTATATTATTGATATCATTTTAATATCAGATAAAGTCCAACAAACTAAAATGTTTCAAAATTGTCAATCCAAGATAATATAAATCTCTGTGACTAAAGTAGCTACTTTGAGCTTCGCAATAAATAATGTAGTTATATTATCGATCGGGACTACTAAGAATGCACCCCAATGAATTCAAACGAAATAAATCATAAATCCCAATTTTTATTTACTTCTTTATTTTTCTATAAATTCATATGGTATAAATGTTATTAAATAACGATAACATAGATGATAACAAAATATATTTAATTCTTAACAAAGTATCGAAACATCGATACATCCTCCTTTATACTTTAACGACCACTCATAAACTCTTCAATCTCTTCAACAGTTCTCGGAACAATAGCAAAATTCTCGCAACCATTTTCCTTAATCCAAACATCATCCTCAATCCGAACTCCACCAAAATTCCGGAAACGTTCATAAACCTCGACATTCAAGAATTTATTCATATTCGGATCAGCCAAAGCTTTGTCCATAAGACATTCAATGAAATAACAACCAGGTTCAACGGTTACATACATATTAGCTTTAAGAATCCTGGCGAATCGTAGTCGAGAGACACCCGGTTCAGTTGGACGTTCTGGTTGACCTTTCAAATATCCACCAACATCATGAACATCCAAACCAATCAAATGACCCAAACCGTGCGGTTGAAATATGGCCCCCAGTCCAGAGGCTATCATCTCATCGATGTCGCCTTTTAGAATACCACCTTCCTTAAGTCGTTGAAGCAACACACGAATTGCAAGCTTGTGCATATCAACCCATGAAACTCCTTCACGGGCTTCATTCATTACAGCATTGCGTGCGTCTAAGACAGCATTGTAAATCATTTTCTGATCTTCAGTGAACTTGCCATTAGCTGGGAAGCTGCAAGTTATATCAGCTGCATAGCCACAATAATTGGCACCCATATCAAACAGACACATATCTCCATCACGAATCACTCGATTATTTGGAGCTGCAGCATGTCCATAATGCAGAACAGACGAATTCAGTCCAGTTCCACAGATACAAGTGTAGGAAGTGTGTCGACATCCACCGACCGAGTAGGAATGATGAAGGAATTCACTCTCTCCTTGGTATTCAGTCATTCCTGGTTTAATCTTAAGCATGACTTGCTTATGGGCATCAGAAGAGACCTTGGCAACATACCGAAGCACCTCGATCTCTTCCGGCGATTTGATAACTCGACATTCAGCAATAATTGGATGCAAAATATCACAATTCTGGACATATTTCTCAATTCCTTCGAATGAAGCTGGTTTTGCCGACAATCCACTATCTGAATTAACTCCACTCAGAGTGAGAATCAATGATGGATTGGCTTTGCTAAAGAATTCATCCAATTGATCACAATACATGACTCTATCAGTCTCGTACATTGACTTGAATTCTTCCAAAGTATGCAAATGACCCATCCAAACGGAATACTCTTCAGGAAGACGTGGTACAAATAGAATTGACTCACCATTATCAAGATTTATCACACCATAACATCCGGGTTCCTTGACACCGAACATATATTGAAAAAATGATTCTTGGCGAAAGTGGAAATCGACATCGGTGTCATTAAAGCTGACATCTTTGCCTCCTTCGAGCAGAATAAATGTTCGACTTTCTAATTTTTGATTATCGCAGAGGGCAGATTTGACACGGTTGCGGTTGTCACGGAACAGGCTCATTGGCACTGCATGGGTTTGGGGTCCCATTTGGTAAGTGGACATGTTGATAGTGGACTGGAAGAACGCAGAACTTTACTGAGAAACAATTAAATGAGAACTGAAAGTGAAAAAATATAATTAATTCGAGATTAGATTGAATGGAATTTCATAAAACTGCAGTTTTATTGGATTTGTTTTTCTTTTGTGTTCTGATTAATTTTTGTTATCGAAGAATTGCGTACCAAAAAAAAAATGACAGCTGACGATAACAAAAATAAGTGCTGCCGTGATGGTAGACTTTCAATACTATTCTACTACAAGATAATAGCCGTGTTCCTTGGAAAGTAACAAGGGGCGAGTTCTTTTTTGATCGATTCTAATACTACGTTTCCACCTACGCTAAATCCGAGATTTAGCTAAGTAGATTTAGAATTTGATATGTTTTTGTTGCCACGATTTTTCTACATAATAAAATGCAATGAATATCAAAAGGAAAAAGAGTTTTATTTTTAGTTCCGAACACTAGGTGGCGCTGAGTTTGGGATTGGATGAATAATAGCCTGTTTTCACTAGAGTCCAAATGAGATGATATCGCAAATTATCTCATTTCGAATGTCAAATCGCATAGAAAAATATTTTATTTGAAATTTGAACTGACCTAATTTGCGAAATTATTTCATTTGGGCTCATTTTTATAGCCTATTTTTACTACAGCCCAAATCAGGGCTAACCACCCCATTCTGGCAAACGTCACAAAAACCTCACAAGAGCCGGTTTACTATCCCACACTTGATCATATAGATCATTAATTAACACGTATTACAACAACTACATGAGATTTTGTACGAATCGTGATCCTGATGAAAAGCAAGGATTGTTTTTTATTAAAGCCTGGTACGCTGCTCTCGTACTCGTAAATAAAATTTCGAAATTTGACAATAGCATCACATCCAAACTAATTTAGTCAATTTACTCAAATTTCCGTTCAGAGAATGACGTTGCCTAAATATCTAGTCCCTAATATTTCCTGAACGTGCCCAGTATCATACAACATTGGAATACTTCCAGTCGATTCTCCGTTCATACACTGATGTATGACAGTTCTTCATACAACATTTCTATGAAACAAAAATTATACATCAGAACTGTCAATATCATATATCATACAATAGACTGATTCAAAAAAAAATTTTTTTTTTTGTTCAAAGCATTGTTGAAAATATTGTTGGAAATGACAAAAAAAAAAATACTGTAAAAGTTTCAGCCCTTAAGCCTGGTACGCTGCTCGCGCTAAATTTTAGCTGAGATAAAATTCCCATACAAGTTATCGATAACTTGTATGGGATCCATTTTATCTCGGCTAAAAATTTTCGATAATTTGTATGGGAGCTAAAATTTAGCGGGAGCAGCGTACCAGGCTTTAATGTTAACATTTAGTACAGCCGCATCGCAAATTTCTATTTCCCATACGATTTGTATGGGAAAGATTGTGTATTTGTGTTTAGAATTTTTTATCTTTTTAATGGGTCATCAGAAAGGGTAGATTTAATCATTTTCTTGTATAAAATTGAACGCTCTACAAAATTGCATTTATGAAATTTAAAAAAAACCGACGCGAAAAATTAATTAAAATAATTTTTAGTTGAAAAAATGAATAATTCGAATTTATTGAAGAAATCTAAAATGGTAGTATTAGGGGTTTGAGAGTTATATAAAAGGATCAGTGAAACCAAAACACAACATAGAATACAAATATTCGAAAATTTTGCCAAATTTTTTGAAAAACCTAATAATTTCGTCATTTTACCACTGGTAGCACATTTCAACTTTACCAATCCTCAATTATAAACTCTCTCAAGAATCTGAACAGACCTAATTACTTTTTAACGAGACTCTATTACAATTTTTCGGAGTAATTAGTCTCCGCCATTTTTTTTTCTTCGTTAAAATAAAAACTCAAGCCATCTGTCAAAAGCCGACATTTTTAGCTTTGCAAAGTTGAAAAAATTATTTTTCGCAAAAGAAAATATTTCAATTCTTCCAGTTTTAATAAAATAAAAGTGCTTTTTAACATCTTATTAATAAACTAAACAAACATTCTATGGATTTTTAAGGTAAAATATAATTTTTTCTACAAAATAATTGATTTTTTCTCCAATACAAAAAATTTGCTACATAATTGGCCATTTTTCTTTTTCAGGTAAACTACGTTGGGGTAAAATACACAAAAAAATAGAAAGACAAATTATCAAGTAATTATGACACAGTACTTGCCGCCAAATCTCCTAGCCTTGTTTGCAGCTCGAGATCCGATTCCCTATCTACCACCTTCAGATAAATTACCGCATGAAAAGAAATCCCGAGGATATTTGGGCGTGGGCAAGTTCTTGAGTGATTTCGAGGATCCCAAAGATACGCCGCCTCACACACGTGTCGAAACTAGACAAGAACGTTTGGAACGTCGCCGGCGTGAAAAAGCCGAACAGGTATGGTTATGTGGTCTTGAAAAAATGGAGTTCGCGAGATGTTTAAAAAAAAATGTATAATTTAGGGAGAGAACTTAATGGGTTTTTTTAAGAATTTAAATTTTAGTGCTTGCATAGGAAAACAAGTGTGGGTATAGGTTAGATTTTTTTTAATCAAATTGTTGTTTTTTTTTTAACATTTAATTTGGGCCAATTTTTACATTGTTTTCAATGTTATTCAACATATTCTTTGAGATTTATATCGAATTTTTAAGGTCATTGACCCATATTCAACCAATGTATTCAAATACGTAGGTACACGAACAAATCATGTTTGTTATGTTAGGTACTCTGCCAATTCCCTCCTTTTGTAAACCTGATCTGTTTCGTAGTAAAAGACGTTGACCTTGTTTGTTCTTTTCAGGAAAATTCATTCCTAGCGGCTATGAAAAGTATAGTAGGCAGTTATTAGGTGCATAAAAAATCCATTAAATTTTGAATGATTCGCGTTAGATTTAATAAATTTAGACCCGTTTACTCATAAAGTTTCAAAAAGCTGTTTTTAAACTGTAATAAATAGCACTATTTTGACATGTGGTTATACTTTGTGAAATTCTACACCCCAATATCTACTGCCAAGCAGTGTTGCCACAGCCGGCTATAATTAATTTAAAGTCTGATAAGCAAAAGTTATTTGAAAATGCCACACATTTTTGTTTGGGTTTTTTTTGACCATTTTTGAAAGCGGCTATTTTTGGCTCCAAGATTTTTCAAAATCGACTCCTTGCCTCGAAAATATTCTGGCAACACTGCTGTCAAGTACTGTTTGGTACTTCTGAGTCCTTTGAAAACATTTTTTTCTATTAAAGAAATAAAACTGAGTGTAGCCGGAAGTACCACACTAGTGTGAAATCACTTTATAAGGTCCTTCACACACTCAATCAGATTGATATCAATAAGTGAAAATTAATGGATTTGGTACAGTACTCGGGGGCATTTTTGAAAGAATTCCCTGTATTCAGTCCCCGAATTCCCTTTTTTTCTCAAACTACACTTAGGAGCAAAAAAATGGAATCAAACTTTTGCGTTTTTTTAAAACGTTAATTGGCCAGGATGTAATTGACATACATGAATGTTAATTGCACCATTAAAAAGCTTGAAACAAAGGCTTTAAATCAATACTAGGAACTTTAAAACCCGTTCACTTTATAATAATCCAATCAACATAAATGAAGCATGTAAGCAAAAAAAGACTGAAACTGAAACAGAGAGTATCTGGAAAATTTAACATTTAAAAAAAATTAAGTGCAATTTATTGACAGATAACGTCAATAGTAACGGTAGGAAAAAAAAACTGAAATTGAAGCAGAGAATATCAAGAAAATTTAACATTTAGAAAAAAATGAAGTGCAATTTATTGACAGATAGCTATGATGCTATCGTATGCATTTTGAAGTTTTTACCAACAATTAAAAGTAAAAAATTCAAGCTTTTAAATGAGACCATAAAACTTGAAGAAACATTATTTTATCCATTGCAATTTTTGTTTTAAATAAAAATTATCTTTTTTGATTCCGTTTTTTTTGCTCTTAAGTGTATTTCATTTTTCCCTTTTTATTTCCCACAGAGAAAAAAAAAATTAAAAAATACTTTCATAATTAATGCACAGCCTTTTTATTAAAAGAATTAGTATTGACGTGCTGCACTTCTGTGATTTAGGGCTATATTATGACTCGCGAATCGCTAGAAAAAATTTGGCGAATCAAAGTTATTGAGCCTCTAATAAGCTATTCAGCTCTTAAATTATATCGTTAATATTTTGCAGTGCTGATCATTTCATAATATGTAAATAAATATTTGATATTTACTCATATTCAATATAAAGTGCAGAAAGGTTTCGTTAATAGGCCTCATTAAAGAATGACAAAAGTGATAGTCATTCAAATATTGCCTTAGAAGTTGTTAAGTTTTTACAATTTATTTTTTAACATTTGTAATATTTTAGGACCATTTTAGGATTTCAAAATTCTAGTTCATGAAGTAAATTATTCTTAATATGAGACCTTTTTTTTTATTTCATTTAAAGCTGTTATGTATAAGAATTATATGTTCACAATTTTCGAAAAAAATATTGAAACATTGTGAAAATATATTTTTTTCGGTTAAAACCGAAACTTTTGATGTCAATACTCACACCAAAAGGGACATAATTTCCCAAATTAGGTCTGTTCAAACTATTTTTTTTCTATACAATTTGGCATTCGAAATGAGATAATTTGCTAAATTATCTCATTTGGGTTGTGGTGAAAACAGGCTATAGCTCTGTCAAAAAACTGATTTTGACAATTTTTGTCTTCGATTAGCCAAAAAATCAACCTTATCGATCTATTCATCAAAATATAAATACACCAAAACCCCATAAAAATTTTTTTTGATTTGCAATGCCTGCTCATTGTGAAGTCATATCTGTAAACCAAAACTTGTTTCGCGACTGATCCGAAAAAATGTAGCTGCTTCTGAATGTTAAAAAAATATATATTTTGATTGCAAATAATTTCACAACCGGAGCTCAAAAAAATGTTTGGTTTTTAGCTATGAATAGAGTTTAAAGAGACGATGTATCACTCGATAGATTTGCAGAACTTTTTTGAAAATGCATTATTTTTAGGCAAGGGGTTAACCTTGATTTTTCTCAAAAATCTTAAAAAAATTGATTTGTAATTTTTTTTCATTAATGGATAGGCCTGCTCATTGTGAACTCGTATCTGTAAACCAAAACTTGTTTCGAAACTTCGATTCGAATATATCTGCTTCGAATGTAAGAAAAAAAATAATTCAGCAACCAGACCTCCAAGAAAGATCTTTCAGGAATTTTTCTTATTCACAACTGCAATGAGTTTCATAACAAAATATAGTATTTTTTTTTAAATTGTAAGCCTGGATAATTTTTTTTATCTAGTAAACGAACGTTTTGTTATGTTTAAATTAAGGGCAAAGCTTTAGGTCAGATTAAACAAGTTCTTATTAATCCTATCCTCGGCTTAAGTAACCATTTATTGATTTTGTATAAAATCAACTTTTTAGTTCTTCTCCTGCAAACTAGCTTTCGCAGCTTGATTTGAAATTACTACTTGAAATTAGGAATCACAACAAGTAAAACTTCGACCTTATGACAAATCAGGTATTATTTTAACACACATTCTAATGATAAAAGTTTGTTATCAATAAAATTATCTCAACGTTCTTGTTGAATTTAAAACTTGGGATTCACACCTCTGAAGAATATAAAAAATTGGTTTGTATATTTTGGGTGTTAAATCTTTTCGAACACCCGCCAGGTAAACATTTATTTCAATTCCAATTGTGTAAGTAAGTGATTCAAATTTTTTTTGTTGTTGTCTAAATAATTTTGGTTCCTTCACAGGATACACTCTTTGATTTTAAAGCGAACTTAATTCGTCTTTTTGTTATAATTTTTGTTTCCAAAAGAAATGAGAATAATAAAGCTTTTTTTCAAAAAAAATCGAAAACCAAAAAAAAAGCTTGTTTCTTTTCGTTCAGAAATCAGGGCCAAGAAAAAAGAGTTGTTTTGCATTTTGTTAAAAAAGTAAGTACCAGGACTTCTTCTATTTCTTCAAACGAAATAAAAAAAAAACAAGGGCTGGTAATCCCATTTATTTCATCGCACAACTTGATTGAATTGTTCAAGACATTCACACCTGGAGAAAACTCATATAGAGCTGTTTTTTTTTATAAAAAAAAACTCTTTCACCTGATGAAGGCCTAATTATTCATTTAAAAAAAAGGACCAATATGTAAGTTCTGTTTGTTCACTTCCAAAAGAGGACCCAAGTGTGTAAGTTAAGTTTTTCATCAAACAAACAAAAAAGAAAAGAAAACCCCGTCTCCCCAGTGTAAGTTTTTGTGTAGCTGCTAGCTATCCAGCTTTCATATGGTAAAATATAAGCAAACAAACAAATAAACATCCTCCTTGCGTCAGTAAGTAGTTCGAATGCTGCTAATTTCATTTGCGAAATGCAAGAACAAATTTCACAATGGAATCGGTAGGTAAATGTTGGTAGGTAAAAAAATCCCAAAACTCTCCTGGAACGTAAAAGGTGATAAAGATAATAAACTTACGACCCTCAGGGTCGAAAAAATGTAAGTTCTTCTTCTGTTGGTAAAAAATGGTAATGAAATTAAAAAAACAACAAATCAAAGACTGTTGTTGATCATGGAATACAGTTTTAAATCATAACCACACCAAAATTTCACGATTCTTCGATTTTATAATCAAGATGAAGGCCCGTCCCGTTTATCAAAAGGTTAACTCAAAATTTGTAAGTTCAAGAATAAGGAGCATTGCTCTTGGGTAATGTCGTAAGGTGAAGGTAAATTAAGCGTTTCATAAGCTGTCATTTGTAAGTTAAATTGGGTTAGTATCTTAAGGTAAGGTTTCTTGGTGTTTTCTTATGGAACCTCCATTTAAAAGTTCCCGTTTCAAAAAAGTAATTAAGTATTGCTGAACTTTTTCCTGAAAGTGTGTATAAAAAATTAAGAAATCGAATTAATAGATTAACTTTTGTTGTTGAAACGAAGAACCAGTAGGTAGGTATCAGAGTTGGCTTCTATGACTGCTTGATTAAAAATAAGTGTAAGTTTCTCCAAAAGGTCTCTCCAAATCTCGACAAAAGCTCCCAAAACTAATTACAAAAATGTATTCCCCATTAATGTTTGTTTTTTGTTTTTTTTTCGGTTTTTTTTCGTAATTTTTCCTTCTCTTGCAAACAGGTTGCTTACAAGCTTGAACGTGAAATCGCAACATGGGATCCTCAGCAAATAGCCGAAGCCACCGAAGATCCATTTAAGACATTGTTTGTAGCTCGAGTGAATTATGATACATCCGAGTCGAAATTACGTCGTGAATTTGAGGTGTATGGTCCGATCAAGAAGATCATTATGATCACTGACATGGAAACGGGCAAACCTCGTGGCTATGCGTTTATTGAGTACGAACACGAGCGTGATATGCACTCTGCCTACAAACATGCCGATGGTAAAAAAATCGATGGCAAACGAGTATTGGTTGATGTGGAAAGAGCAAGAACGGTGAAGGGCTGGTTGCCACGTCGTTTGGGTGGTGGTTTGGGTGGAACACGTCGCGGAGGAGCTGACGTAAACATCAAGCATTCCGGTCGAGAAGACAATGAGCGTGAACGTGAACGCTATCGCCTGGAAAGGGAAAGAGAAGATCGTGGTGGGGATCGTGGACCTGTGGGAGGTGGTGGGGGTGGACCACCACCGCCACGATTCGATGGCAGACGCCGCTCAAGATCAAGAGATAGACGAGAGCGAGAAAGATCTAGGCATCGTAGTAGGTCAAGGGAGCGCAGGAAGCGCATTCGCGGTGGTAGTCGGGATCGAGAGTATGATGATCGTGCGGAGAGACGCGGTGCCGGCGCCGGAGGTCCTAGTATGGGTAATGAAAAAGAACGTGATCGTGGTGATCGTGAGCGTGATCGTGAGCGCAAGAAGAAGCGATCGAAATCACGTGATCGTGAGCGTGATCGCTCCGAAAAGAAACGTGATCGACGTGACAGGGATCGAAGTGATCGTGATCGTGGTGATCGTGAAACCAAGGAAAGGAAACCTGATTTCCGCGACGATATGATTAAGATCAAAGAAGAACCTGTGGATGATTATCCAGCGTACTCCATTCAGCCTCTTAATTATCCAGGCATTAAGACAGAAGATGACGAAGTCAAATATCGACCACCAAATGATCAACAATTTTCACAACCTCCTCCACGTATACCCAGTGATCGAGAAAACGGTCAGAATCCGAACTCGAATGATGACAAGGATGAACAACAATGGTGGCGTTAATATATTTCCCCTCTTTCAATCATAATGCAATTAGTGACGATTTTTCCCCCATGGCTGCCGATCTGCCGCCCACGCCACCACCAGTAGAATGTTATTGTAGATTATACAGTTTTTTTTTTAAATAATTTTCTTTCTTTCCGTAGAGCGCAATTTTTATCTCTTTTTTTATTATGAATAAAAAATAATAATAAATAAATTAGATACAAAATATAATATTCCTGAATTCTAAACGGAAAACAACACCAAATTATATAGTAATTAAATTGATATGATTTTGTTTTAATTTTGCAAACAAAGAAGACACGCCAGACAGGTAACAAAAACAATGAGTTTTTGTTTTATACAATTATAAATAAAAAAATAAATAAATTAAAATTTATTGGATTTAATTTTAAGTTAAAAATAAAAAAATGAAATAAAACAAGAAATCATAAATCAATTGAAATAAAATAGTCACGAAACCTCGTACTTGTGAGTTGGAACATGATGAATAAAGAAAAAGTTTTATAAATTAAAGCGCATAGTAATAATTGTCTACACAAAAATAACACAAATATTACAAAAAAAAATAATGCTTTTAAATAAATTATATTTTTATTAAGTTTGTAGCTTAAACTAAAAATTAAAAAAAAAACGGAAAACTAGACAAAACAGTGCATTATATTCGATTAACAAAAAATTAAAACAAACAAATATAAATGAATATCGTCCAATAAAATCTAAATTTATATCAGTTTAAAGCCTAGTACGCAGCTGAAGCGAAACGAAAAATTTCAAAGTCTATAAAGTAAACAGCGAACATTTAACATTTAAAAAATTCTATCGTGTCTCATGTCAAAGTCAAAATTATAAAAATACAAATCAAAAAATTCAAGAAAAAACATCAGAAAATAAGTTTTAAAGCAAAAATATCCCAGTAAAAATAGATTTTTTGTGGAAAGTCCTTAAGTATTCCTCATCTGCCAGCCCGTTACATAGGGACAATGGTCACAAAATCTTAGGTCAGCCCAATTCTTGTTTGGGTACTCTGGAATGGTGTAGTTTTGCACACTATTTTTGACAAAAGTAGAAATATTTCTGTTTTAGGCAGTACTTACACAAACATACCTAATCTAAAAACAGCTTTTAAACAAAAATAATCTTATACTTTTTAGCAAACTTTACAATCTCTATAATAAACTGGATAATGCATTCATACAAAAGTTTGTGAGGAAGAATCTAATGTCAAATTCCTTTCAACCACTTGCAGTCGTTACTAAAATCGCTACTAAAGTCGATACTTTTTGGCTGTTTAGGAAATTAAAAAAGGTAGCGATCTCTTTTTGTGAATGTATTTGGCTGAATTCACAAAGAATTATTTAACCTTCCGAAGGCAAGGCTTTTTTTCTACGTGAATAACATCATCATTGTACATAATTATTATTTTTTTGATGAAATAAAAAATAAAAACTTTCAACAACATTTAGACAAATTAACTAACTGACTTCAATATAATTCAGTTCTAGACATTTCGATAGAAAATTACAAAAACAGAACCAAAAGAATATACCCTTTCTCAAGAGGTGGGGTGATGGGTAACCCCACTTGCCTTCGGAAGGTTAAAGAAAACACTACCTTACCTACAAAGCATCACGATTGCACCAGAAATATTTTTGATGCGTTAATGAATTCAGCCTTTGTCTCCAAATGACCGATGAAAAACAAAAGAATATACATAACTTAATAGTAAGAAGAAATCAACGTAAAATTTGTTTATTTTGTTCTTTCAGAATGATTTATATTTCACAAATAAGTAAAAACTGGTTCTGGTTCTTCATTTCTTGCATCATTTAGCATACAACCCTATTCTGCTATTTAAGTGAATCTCATATCCGATTCACTTCAACTCTACCTTGCCATTCTGCTGTTCATCGGGTGAACTGCATTATTATATCCCTTATTTGACGTCCGCGTGAACGTCAACTAAAAAATCTTTTTTTCTGTTTTTGCTGTTTTTCGCATAGAAAATATAACAAAAACCCATTACATACTAATAAATTTTTAAAAAATTATGAGAAGTGACAATTTGCTTGATTTAAACGATGGTGAATTTATTTTTCCAACCAAAAGTGACAGATCCGCAATATTTTGTATGCGGATTTCAAATGTATGGAGCAAGTTCATTCACGTGAATAGTGGAATACCGAACAACATTACCGGTATATGTACCTATTACCGACTTGAGTTTGGATTGCCCCGGTACTTGGTGAATATTGAAAGATTATTATATTTTAATTCTCATCTACTACTTTTGCAAAAAGTCTTCACTCAATTTAGATTGCAAAATAATGCTTAGCACATTCTTTCACGGTAAATTTTTACATTTTATGGTAATTTTTGTTGTTGCAAGAAAAATATAAGAAGCAAAAAAAAGAAACTTGGAATATTTAGACGAAGTTTAAGAACATGAGGTATTCAAATATGTACTGCCGGTAAAAAAATATGTATGCACTATCCCTGTTCCATTGGAGGTACTATCATCTACTCATGCTCTTCTTCCCGAGTAGATACGATTTGTATTGAATTCGTTGAAAGTGCCCTCCATTGAAAATCGCTAGTAGACTACTAGTAGTACTTTGGCACCTCCCAATGGAACAGGGCTAGTATTAATTTAAATTAGAAAAATCGATACGAAAAAAAAAATAATTATACTACCTTTTTTTATTCTAGATTAAATTATGACGTACTAGATTTCCATTGAAAACCAAAAAGTGTCCACTTTGTCTAATTAAAATGTACTAAACCTCAAATTACAATTCTGAATACGTTCATTTTCGAGGCTCGAATTATAATATTCTAATATTGGTACTACTGTATAAAAAATACAAAATTTTATATTTAACGTGCCCGCCCGCTTCTATTTCTACTTTTTTACTTCGATTTTCTGCTTAAAAATTTATTAAAAAAAAAATATAAATTATATTCCAATTCATCAATCAACAAAACGAAAGAGTAAGCTTTATTTTGTTTCTAAATCTTAAATCCATACGTACTGGTTACGTATATAATATTTATGATTTACATTACAACTCCATAAAAATACGAAAGAAAGTAGATTTTGAAAAAAAAAACAAGAAAAAAATGTCATTGGAAAAATTTCAAGCAACAGATGCTTGGCGAAATAAATTAAAAACACATCTATTCGCAGAACGGTAAATATTTTAGAATTAAAAAATAATTATCTAGAATTGTTTATTTACCACACAAAAAATATAGTTTTTTTTTTGCATAAAAAGTAAAATTTTGAAGTATTTTGGTCTTCTTGTTGTTTGAAATTTTTCCACACTCTTAGATTTTTCTTTTTATGTAAAAATTTGCACCACCTGGATCTTCAAAAGTAACTAGCATGTAAATTGAATGCTTTTACCCATTAAACCCCTTTTGTATGTATCCTTTAGTAGAGTGACCGCAACTCCCATAGAACATTTTTTTTTGTCGATTTTTTTCCGGGGGAACCTTATAAAGTGTTCAGCCTTTGCGAGTTTTTAGATAGCCAAAATTTAAGCTCCATTGGATAATTCTAAATAGTGCCAACACTCGCTCACAGAATCAAAAATCTCTGTTTTTTCACTGTTTTGGGAAGAAAATTAGCTCTAGCTCTATTTTCACTATTTATATATTTAATTAAAGGTATTGTTTTTACACATAATTCAGATGCTAAATTTGTTTAGTCGTCTTCTTCTTCTTCTTCTAAATTTGTTTAGTCGTACTTAAAACAAATATTTGTGTTCAATTTAAATTTTCATTACTGACCTCAAAAAAGAGCTGAGGTGCAAACTCTGTTAACAATGAAACTTTCTATGTTATAGATTGATTTAAGGTAGCTGCTAATTCGTTTTTCTACAGTAGGGCAGAATCCAATTGACTTTGTAGTTTCAAAATCAGTCTTACACTGCCGGTCAATAGAATAGGTTTACACCCTATAAACGATAAAGATTCGAATTTTGCGCCTACAAAACCCTTTTTAATGATTCATATTCAAAGATATCCTTTTTCCTAACTTATTTATAAAAAAAAGCTTACACAAAACTATCGAAACAAAAAATTAATACAGTTTATTGCAATGCTCCCAAAAAAGACTTTTTTTCATCGGCCAATAGAATAGGTTCATTTGTCTTATTTGGGAAAATGAGACGAAAACGTTAATGTGTTAACGTTAAACTGTTAATGTGAAACAGTTTCTATCGATAATATTGATTTAATTTTACTGATTTTATAATAAAAACCCTTTGAACTAACAACAACTATCTCAAAAACTCCATTAGCTTTCGGGTAGTAAAACTTTTTCATGTAATTTAAGTTTACTTTCTTCAGGCTTCATTTATTAGATTTTTTGATTATATTTTATTCGAAAATTATTATCTTCACTCATAGAATTCACGAACAAGACATTTCCGACCTTTTCCAACAAGTTAAAGGTCCGAAGAGTAGAAAGACTATTACAAAAGTGCTAAATTGTATTCGTTTTTCTACAGTAAAACTGTTATGACGGTGTGAATATCTCTTTATCCTGTGGAAAAGTCTAAAAAAAGTCCGAATAAATCACTAAACTCATTTTGAGAATGAGCTTGCATGAATTTTCAGTGAAACAAAACGACGGAAAATCTTATCAAAATATGGAATATCGACTATAACCATTACTTAGACCTAATGGCTATAATCTCGCTGCAAAAGCAGTTCGCCCCTTCCTAAGTCAAATTAGAAATGATTTAAGCCTTCCAGGACACACAAATTTTATTTAATTCATCGGAGAGAACACTGCAAATCTCTTTTTTAACTCATATGACACTTTTCGAAATTCAACCTATTTTACATTCTTTGAGGTTTTAACGGAGTTTCCTATTGGTTTTACATGCACTTCTCATGAATCTTTCTACAGTTCAAAGACTAAGAGTACTTGCAGGGGAAGATTTAATTTAAGATTTTAATACGGAAGAATCGAATACCAACCAAAGGATAGTGAGCTTCTATTTTCATTTTTAGGCTCTTTTCCCCTCGTATCATATTTTTATTACAGTATTTTCGTAGTTTTCTTTATTTTTTAAAGAACTGCAAACTAGGTTCTACGATTTTTCATTTTTTCTCGATTTTACACACACACCTTAATTTTGTTCGGTCTACACCTTGATTTTAATTTTTTCTTCGAAACTAAGGCACCTGGACTGGACCTTAAAACATATAAAGCTCACTTTAATCCAACAAAAAACCCGCCCACTAATCTAAGTTTCTTTGAACCCAAACGTACTTTAAAGTGGGTGAACCTGCTCTATTCACCGATTAAAATCAGACTTTTTTTAGAAACATTCCAAAACGGGATATACATTTGAATCATTTATTTGCAAAACATGATAAGTCCACTTTTTTTCAAAATTCGTTTTTTTGACTAAATTTGTACTCCAGGGATAACCACGTCTGTCTTTAAAATATGAAGTATCTACTCCATCTATATCCGATTTTACAGCTACGCGAAATATTTTTTTAGTATCAAAAACAGAATAAGTCCCGGACTTATCATCTTTTGAAAATAAACAACAGCTTCTTTTTGTGTAAATGGTATATTAGATTAATGGCTGAAAATCTCAAGTTTAAAGGTACTTTAAAGTTAAATAAGCAGTCCGGACATTGTATTTTATTCTCAAATACAATTGTTTGATAGACTGGGGCTAAAAGCAAAATTGCATATCCATTTAAAAACTAATTTCACATCCGTTTATTTTCAAAGTATGATAAGTCCAAAAGCGTTTTTATTTTTTATCTTTTGAGCTATCGCTCCAAAAATTAAAAACGAAACGGTATTTTGTAGGTAGGCAAGAGTTCTACACAATATATTTAAAAAAAATTTTTCTACGCATATCGAAAGAAAATTGAACGTTTTTTTCTTCTCCTGAAAAATTTTAAATCATGGACTTATCATGTTTTGCAAATAAATGATTCATTTATTGCTACAATAGTTTTTCAACTACATACCTACTTCTTTCTGATTTATAGTTAGGTAAAAAGACATGCTTTGAAACTGCATTCTGGAAAGCTTTTTTTAAGCCCTTGCCGTTTACAAGGTGAGCCTATTCTATTGACCGGCAGTGTATAACATAGAAAGTTTCATGATTAACAGAGTTTGTACCTCAGCTCTTTTGTAATTTCAGTACTGAAAATTTAAATTTTTTTATGTAAGACTGAACAAATTTAGCATCTGAATTATGTGTACTAACACTACCTTCAATTAAATATATGTATATGGGATGCTAGATCTAATTTTCTTAGCAAAACAGTAAAAAAAACAGGGATTATTGATACTTTGAGCGAGTTTCGGCACCATTCAGACCTATCCAATGGAGCTTACATTTTGGATATTTAAAGGCTGAACATTTTATGGGGTTCCCCCGACCAAATTTCGAAAATCGATTTCTTGCGGTCACTCTAATCCTTAGTCTTAAGTAAGCGGGAATTTTATTCAAATCAAGTTCTTAATCAAAAAGTGTGCTCTTAGGAAACCCCCAATTATAGCTGGAACAACAAAATCATCTCCGTCTGTAACACCTCAAACCCCACAAAGACTAAGCTATCAACTATCCGACGATCTGCAAGTTATTCTCGAAGAAAAAAAGATTCCCCGTTCCAACACAGAAATGCCCCGTGTTCGAGTTCGTGATGGTGAAGAGGATGACAAAGAGAATATCAAAGAATTCCAAGAACGTCTCCATGCTGCTACCAACACACCCAAAAAGCAGCTAAAACGCCAACCACACATTGTCGTCGATACGACTTTGATGGATGATGGCAACGAAGCTCTTCACTGTACCAATACTAGTTTCGAAACATTGGAAAATATGTGTGAAAAAACTGCCTCGGATCCAAATAGTACTTTATTCAAATACCTCCACCATGGATCACCACCATCTTCATCTTATCAGCCTACACGAAATGTTCGAGTACCTTCTTACGATGAAGAAGCTGATGCTTTACAACGTCTTTTAGACGAATTGAATGTCGAAGAGACTGAAAAACGATTAAAAGGCATTCCTATTCCCACTTTGGCCGATGACACTCAATTAGATGATATTGAAGCTCCATCTAGATTCTGGGAGAACACAATGACACCAGAGACTTTAAAGTCAATATCACCAGTTAAGATGGTTGGATTGATGAGGCAATCGACAATCATGGAAGAGTATTCGGATGTGTCGGAATCCGAGGCAAGTTCGACGAGTTATCAAAGCGCCATGAAAACTGTGTTTTCCAGTGAAACAAGTGGTTGTTATGATACAGCCAATGATACAGCTGCAAATAGTGAACGAGGAGCAATGTTGAAGAAATTGTCTACAAATTCATCGGAAAGATCTTCATCTTCGGAATTATTCCAGCAAAGACATAGCAGGCAGAAATTTTTCAGCGAAGAGAAGGAGGAAGATCTGGAAGACGAAGAAGATCTAGAAAACATTGAAAAATCCATTCATCTTATGGACTTTTCTTTAATGAAGAAAAATGAGGAAGAAGATCCTCTTGGAGAATCATTGCAACTGATCGATTTGGATACAACAGTTAAGAGTCCTCAAGAAGATGATGATGAAATCCAACAAGATTCTAATTCGGCATCATTATCATCGAAGTTGTCTGAAGAAGAAGAATCGTATTCATTGGAACCATTGAAAATGTCTGGAGAATTATCAACTCAAATCACACAATCTGATGAATCGGAAAGCTTAATCATTGAACTCTCTGATGATGAATCATCTTCAGCAGTGGCAGCTTGCACTAAGAAAGAAGAAGAAGATTCTGAGAGTGTCATGAATCGAAGTTTTACAATAAAATCACAAGAAAAACCACCACAAACTGATGATGAAGAGAAATCACTTCATTTCAATGATACTATGGAAGAAGTTGAATATATGATGAATAAGGGAATGCAATACCTGCAGGCAGCTAAGGAAGAAACAAAAGACCATCATCTATCACCAATGGCCACTAAGAAGAGTCATTTAACTCCGGTTAAGAAATTTGAACGTTATCGTTCTCCATCGCCAATGTTGTCATCACCATCGACTCCAAAAACAGTTATTGCCAAACCGAAGCCACTGAATAATAAGCATGTTTTGAATATAAAGCCATTCCCCAAATTGGATTTGTTTAAGAAACCTCAGGGGAGTGGTTTAAAGCCACCGAATAAGTATACGTCGGCAATAAAGAAGCAACAATATGCCCATGTGGTTAGTCCGATTGGAGCTTATATCAAGAAAACTCCAACAACACCATTAATTTCGACAGTTAGACCTGATGTGGCAGGAGTTTCAGTTTTTAGGAAATTGGATTGCGATAGTCGAGCTGGAATGGGCTCCCCAAAGAAGCAGGTACAGCCACAAAATCAAATTCGCAGCTTACCGAAGAAGGCATACGTTTCGTCAGAGTTGAAACATGTAAGTTGTTTAATTCCAATCTTAAACTTATTCCTAATTTGTCTCTTTAAAATGTATCCCAGATTGTCGATGAACGAACTCAATATACAATTCCTGGAGGACCTAAAATTCAAAAGTATCTAGCATCTGCCATGATTCCAGCAGTTGTTCGTCACGAGGGTAAAATTAAGATCCCTGCTAATTTACGAACTAGCGATATGGAAGCGAAAGCGCCGAGAAGGACCGATGATAGTTTGGCTGATTTGAGCTTAGCTTCTGGTGATATGTCTGTTTATACTATTAGAGATGCACAAAAGTTTTAAGAAAACAGAATTTTCTTTTTTTTTTATTTTAATTTTCTTTAATTTAAACAAAAACTCTTTGTGTACCTTTTTTCTTGTCTTTTAGTTTATAATTTTTTTTTTTTTTAGTTTTAATTCTTAGATTGAATATTCGTGTTGAATGTTGAATTTTTTTTAATTTAATTCGCTTATTATTTCTTGTAATGTATGTATATTAGGGTGGGTCAAAAACATCAAAATTTTTTTTTTTGATTTGGTACTCCGAAAAATCGATTGCTTGACCCCTCTAGAATATACACACCAAATATGAGCTCTTTATATTAATGGGAAGGTCCTCCGCTTTGCAATTTTCCATTTTTACATCAAGCTTCTACAAAAAAAAAAATAATTTTTTTATTAATTGACTTTTTAGCAAATTTCTTTTCATATTCTTGTAGGAAATTGAACGCTCTACAAAAAAGACCTTATACACTTTTTTCGTTTATCTAACCGTTGAATAGATATTTGAGGTCCAAAAACCGAGAAAATCTTTAAAAATTCGTTTTTTGTTCTTAATTTTGTAACAAATTGAAAAATTATAATATAATCAAACGCGCAAGATATATTCTTATTGGAAATTGATTCCTCCACAAAAAAGGTGTTGTTATTTTTTTTCATTAATCTAACCATTCTAAAGATATTCGAGGTCAAAGTTAAAAAAAAATATAAAAACATTTTATATTTAAAAAAAAATTCCAATTCACTGAAACTTCATTATTTTCAAATTAGCAAGATATATTCTTGTAGGGGCTTAAACGTTCTACAAAAAATTCCTTGGAATGAAATTGATTGCTTTAACCGTTTAGAAGATATTCGTATCCAAACCAATGCTCACTGATTTCAATAGTTTTCTTATGACCCGTATGCATTGCGATTTGGATACGAATATCTTCTAAACGGTTAAAGCAATCAATTTCATTCCAAGGAATTTTTTGTAGAACGTTTAAGCCCCTACAAGAATATATCTTGCTAATTTGAAAATAATGAAGTTTCAGTGAACTAGAAATTTTTTAAAAATATAAAATGTTTTTAAATTTTTTTTTAACTTTGACCTCGAATATCTTTAGAATGGTTAGATTAATGAAAAAAGTTAATAAGACCTTTTTTGTGGAACAATCAATTTCCAACAAGAATATGTCTTGCGCGTTTGATCATTATAATTTTTCAATTTGTTACAAAATTAAGAACAAAAAACGAATTTTTAAAGATTTTCTCGATTTTTGGACCTCAAATATCTATTCAACGGTTAGATAAACGAAAAAAGTGTATAAGGTCTTTTTTGTAGAGCGTTCAATTTCCTATAAGAATATGAAAAGAAATTTGCTAAAAAGTCAATTAATAAAAAAATTATTTTTTTTTTGTAGAAGCTTGATGTAAAAATGGAAAATTGCAAAGCGGAGGACCTTCCCATTAATATAAAGAGCTCATATTTGGTGTGTATATTCTAGAGGGGTCAAGCAATCGATTTTTCGGAGTACCAAATCAAAAAAAAAATTTTCGATGTTTTTGACCCACCCTAATGTATATGGTCATGTTTGCAAGTTATAAAACATTTAATAAATGGGGTTATTTTTATATAAATAAACAGTCTTTATTTTAGGAAAGCAAAAATGTTCTTAGATAAAATGAATAATTGTAAGTTGTAAGAACGAAGTAGGTCCATTTTGCAAAATTGTTGGGAAAACGCAAAAAACTGAATAGCTTCTATATTTTACTGTTTTCAGGTGTTTGACTTTCAGATAAAATAAAGATTTATGTGGTTTTGAGTGGAATAAGACAAAAACTTTATTTCTATCGGTTTCTGGTAGACAGGTATAACGGTTTAAAAACGTTGGACTTATTCCGTTCTTACAACTTACCGTTTGAAATTTCACCTAAAAGCCAAATTTTGAATGAAGTGAATATTATAATTTATTTAAAACAAAAGTTTTAATGATAATATATTAACTATATTAAGTAATTAAAACCAAAAAGTGTTGTACATACATATACATAGGTTAGATCACATACGAAAATAGTAAAACAAAAAATTTTATTGTGGTTTTTTTTTTTTTATTTTTTCATTCTTCGGTTAATTTTCAATTAGAAAACTTATTGAGCCCAGCATTTTGAATTTAATCTCCTGTTTTTATTTAGAACAACGCCTATGACTGGAATTTTTGTTTTCAATTTTTAAAAACATTTTTCCGATATTAAATTTGATTCTCTACAAGAAGTTTTGAAATCAATATATCAAATTTTGCACCCTTTCTTCAATTTCCACTCTCTCACTCCGCGGTTTTATCTTCTTATAACCCATTCAACGTTTTCTGCAATTAAAACCCGTGAGGACATAATCAATAGCCCGAAATCCTGAATTTTTCAAACTTCTTATACAATTTTTCAGCCCCTGTAACTTCGACACCCAAAATAAGTTTTTTTGTTTTTCAACTAAGGAGATGCAATTTGCATCAATAGTGGACTTAATCCGTTCTTACAACTGACGATGTACTGTATCCACTTTGAATAACCTTCGCATGTTTAAGTTAAACAATCCACAAAGGAAATCATCGAAACTTAACTCTTTATTAATTTTTAAGAAAACGTGAGTTTTTTTTGTATAATGTGTGTATGTATTTAACATTGTTTATCGGTCTAATATTACATTTTCAAAAAAAAGAAGAAATTATTTAAAAAAAAATTCAAAAATTAAAAAACTTCATCATCATCCATCATTTCGGTCAAAATGTTATAATTTTGTTTTTTTTTTTTTTACAAATATAATGAAGCAGCAAATACAATATCTCTTTTCAGCAATCGAACACCCTCCGAAAATTTATTCTCCAACTCTGTATTACCAATTGTCTTTGCCGCTTGACACATCTGCCTGAGAAGCTCTTCCAATCGTCGCATACAACGAATAATCGATCCTTCAAATATATCTGTCATTTTGCAAACACTCAAAAACGATGCTCCCTTGCACCACGCCAACACAACATCCATCATAAAAGGTTTGAATTTTTCCACATAAGTCTCCTCGTCTAGATCTAGCTTACATTCATTGGAGATTTTGGCAATTCTGCGTGCCAATTCTTGCATTGAGCGAAGTGGCCCAGATAGTTCTTCGGTGGATTGTGGCGTTTCGGAAGATTTTTCGTCACACACAAAAGTCGATAGTAGTGAAACGGATTGGGCAGTGGTCAGTTCATTGAACACTCCATTGAATATCAATTCGGTCATGAGCAGTTCATCGGCCGAACTGAGTTCACACGCAACACGACCCTTAAATTCGATAACATCCGATGCTGTGCAGTATTCCATTCGTCGCAATACTCTCTTCCTCTTTTGTAGTTCGTCCATTTGCAGTAGGCTCCGGGCCTCCTTCAGTTTGCCTTTGACAGTTTTCAACTCATTTTGAACTTCCAGTTTGCCAGTGTATTTGCCATAAAGAGCCTGCAACTCTTTGGCATTGTGCAGTGGATGGGCAAAAAGTCGTTCTTCGAATTTATCAATTGATTCGACAATTTGTTTGAATTCTGGTTCCTTAATGTGCATTTCTTTGATAGGATTCAAAAGTGGTGGTCCCTTGGGAAAACGTTTCTTAACCTCTTCGACAGTTTTAAGAACACTTTTACGATTGTCAGCTGGACGTAAGTCATTTGGATAGTATACTCGTAAGGAGGAAATTTGCGAAATGAGTTTATGCAGAACTGGGACAACTTCCATGTTGCCTTTTTTTCCGGGAGTACATGGTTTAGGTTCGTCGGTTTTGGCTGATTCTTCAGTGACATACAGTAGAACGTCTACGATTACATTTGTCTCTGATTTAAGTGGGTTACGAATTTTATCTGCTTGTTTCTTAAAATTCACTACTATTCCCCAGTCAAATTCATCGGTTTCATTTTGAACTTTGACAAGTCGACCTGGCTGTAAAAATGGCATCAAATATTCAGGTTTGGTAATGTAAGTTCTGAATTGTTTGCCCAAAGTGTCCAATTGATCACGAATATGATGATAAGATGCCACACTGTGTTCATCGGGAATTTTGATTTTCTCCAGTTCCAGTTGTTTATCTTGAACCTGGTGGGAATTCAATTGGATTTTATGAAATGGAACCTTTAAGAGATATGAATCTTACCTGTTTATACAATTCCGGAATGGAACTCTGATTTTGGAATTGAAAGAATGACCTCTCCAACATGTATTCCGGATTGATTTCCTCAACCCTAAGCAAATTCAAAACCATGTTATAAGTCAAATGGAACGCCGAATTAATAGGATCTGCTTTGCCTTGAACAATAGCCCTTCCCACAGATGGTGAAACTTTCTCATCAATCATAAGTATGACAATACCTTTGTCATCAATACCACGACGCCCAGCACGACCAGACATCTGAATATATTCTCCCGAAGTAATCCATCGAAAATCTTTACCATCGAATTTTCTCGGAGCCGTAAAAAGTACAGTCCTCGCGGGCATATTCAATCCCATGGCAAAGGTTTCAGTGGCAAAAAGAGCCTTAATCAAACCTTCACCGAATAAAATTTCAATGATTTCTTTAAGAATTGGCAATAGTCCACCATGATGGATGCCAATTCCACGTCGCAATAGTGGCAAAACATTCTCCACCTGAGGCAACTGTCGATCCTCCTCAGAGAGAACACTGAGAGCATTATTAAAGACTTCATCGACTAGCTTCTTTTCCTCATTTGTGTTAAAGTCGAGTTTAGCCATCTGCATTGCATAAACTTCACACTCTTTCTTACTGAAAGAGAAAATGATCACCGGAGCGAAGTTACGCTCCATAATCATTTTGACAATCTTAAAGATATTTGTCTGTCCCGCATTGACTCCCTTAATTCCACCCTTTCTACCCTTTTGATCACCCTTGGCTGCATCGCCAGCTCCCTGGAGGACTTGCATGGCTGTATTGAAGTTGTCCTCCTTAAAAATACCCTTTTCGTCCACAATCAAATGGATGCCATCGCCTCCAGCTGGGAATATATAATGTTGCAGAGGAGTTGGACGATAATCAGTGTAAACCACATGACAAGGTTGCTTATGCAGATGACACACCCACTCGGCAAATTGACGAGCATTGGGAATAGTAGCCGAGAGAAAGACATACCTGACATTGTCAGGTAAAAGGATTAAAGTCTCCTCCCAGACAACGCCACGTTCTTTATCACGCATGTAATGGATTTCATCGAAAACCACCCAACCGACTTCTCGCATAATCTCCGAACCTCTATACAACATATTTCTGAGAATTTCTGTTGTCATAATGAGACAAGAAGCCGATGGATTGATGGTCACATCACCTGTGACCAAACCAACATCCTTGAATTCTTCGGTGAATTCACGGAATTTCTGATTGGACAGGGCTTTAATAGGAGTTGTGTAAATGACTCGTTGTTTGGCGTTAAGAGATTTAGCAATTGAATATTCAGCGACGACAGTTTTGCCTGCGGAGGTGTGTGCGGAGACAAGAACACTTTGGTTGTTGTCAATGCACATGATTGCTTCTTTTTGAAAAGGATCCAATATGAATGGATATTCTTTAGAGGGGGGACCAGTGAATGGAGTTAATGGGGTATATTCTTGTCCCGGGTACGTTGCCACCTCGTGGGTGCATGAGTCGGGTGATTCTATAACGTGAACTGATATGCGAGTGTTGAGAGCCTCAACGCAGATGTCGTCAAGTATTGATTCGGTAACTTTGGGACGTTTGTAAGAAGAGGTGTCATTATCATTGTGTTGGCGTTTTGGTACTGGTTTACTTTGAAAAAAAAAAAAAAGAAATAGTTATGAGGTTTTTTTAATAGAAATTCGGTCTTATTTACTTTTCTTCTTCTTCGTCTAAATCGACTGTGGGGACATTTTCTTCAGCAACTGGGACAGATGTTGTGTCTTCTTTGCTTTCGAAACAATCAAATAAATCATCAATATCTGCCATTTTCCTTAATTAAATGAGTTTTTTCTTTTATTACTTTGATAATTTTTTTAAATGATTCTTGTGTTTAAATTAAATAAGAAAAAAATAAGAAAAGTAAAAACACTGCGCTCAGAAGGCAAATTCACTGACAAAAAGCGTGTTTTGTAAAAGTGACAGATCGAAATGAAGAAATGAAAAAGTAGTAGATCGGAGGAAAAAAATTTGACACAACTCCAGTAGAAAGGAATATAACCTACCGACGATATGGGCATTTTATAGCAAGCAAGTTATAATTAAAAAAAAGAATGTGTAGTATTCAAAACGCCTATGTTTTAGGCAAATGGTTAACCTTGATTTTTTCTCGAAAATCCTTAAAAAATAGATTTGTAATTTTTTAATTAAATTTGTAGGCCTGCACATTGTGAACTCTTATGTATCTGCAAACCAAATCTTGTTTCGAGACCTTGATCCGAAAATATCTACTTGCGAATGAAAAAAAATATTTCGATATTTCGATTGCGAATAATTCAGCGACCAGACCTTCAAAAAACTTTTGGTTTTCCGTTATGAATAGAGCTTAAGAAGGCCTTTCTTTTGATGTATCACTCGATGGATTTGAAGGAAATTATTGAAAATGCCTATTTTTTAGGCAAGGGGTTAACCTTGTTTTTTTCTCGAAAATCCTTAAAAAAATAGATTTGTAATTTTTTACTTAAATTTGTAGGCCTGCTCATTGTGAACTTATATCTGCAAACCAAATCTTGTTTCGAAACCTACTTGCGAATGAAAAAAAATAATTCGATATTTCGATTGCGAATAATTCAGCGACCAGAGTTTGAATAGAGCTTAAAGATGCCTTTCACTCGATGGATTTTGAGGAAATTTTGAAAATGCCTATTTTTTAGGTTAACCTTGATTTTTTCTAGAAAATCCTTAAAAAATAGATTTGTAATTTTTTACCTAAATTTGTAGGCCTGCTCATTGTAATTATAATTATATATGTATGTAAACCAAAACTTGTTTCGAGACTTTGATCAGAAAATATCTGTTTCCGAAATTAAGAAAAAAAATATTTCGATTGCAAATAATTCAGCCTCTTTTTAGGCATTTTTTTTTTTTGAAAATCCGAAAATATTTTTTTTTTGGCAAAAGTTAGCCTTGTTTTTTGTACCTTAAGAAAATGCATAAATGGCTGTTGACTGAGAACTCATAATTTAAGAGACTTTGTTACAAAAATATCTACAAGCAACAATTAAGACAAAACAAAACAAATACTCGTAACATCACAAAAACACCACAAAGCATTGCATAAATATTTAGAAAAAAACTTCAAATATAATATATTTATATTTTTAAACAACATTGAAAAGCGAAAAAAGTTACAAAACAAAATTATTTATAGAAAAACTTATAATATAAGACATAAAATTGGACAGTACAAAAACTAATCATACAAAAAAAAATGATAGAATAATAGACGATTACATCTTAAAAATAAACTTAACATTAAAAATTAAAATTAGCATTTAAATGTACAAATATAGAAGTTTATAATATTTACATTGAGATTCTCATCTTCTAAAAACTTCTAATATACAAAACACACTTAATATCTTACGAATTGGACGGATTGATCTGACATTTTGAGAGTTTTATATAATAAAAAAAAACTCCTAATACATTTTAAAATTCTAAAAGTTTCTTTAAATAAAAAAAAAAATAATAATATGCTTGGCATTTCTTAATTATTTTATTTAACAAATAAATTAAACTTAATTTAAAAATAAAATAATAATAAATTTTGTATTCTATAAAAATTATTTTTTAAGTCTATTGCCTAAAATAAAAAATAAAATTAATGAAAGTTGAGTAAAAAAGCTATCTCTTAGCACTTTTTATTTATGTAATTATTTTATCGATTCTTAAAACTAAAATTATTTTATTTAAATTTTCAAACTTTTTACAAATTTAGATGTGTTTTATACAGACGTTTGAGGTATTCCCTCAATTAGCTGTGTCCGACTTGCAGCCGGTTTCATGGCAACAACTGCGGGTGTAGTCGATCTTGGATTTGGCACCGGAGTTGTACTCCGACTATTAATAATAATTTTATCTGTCATTGGAGTACTAGAGATCGGTGGTTCTCTTTGTAAAAGTCGTTTTTCTTCAACTTGTGGTTTCTTTCCATTGGCTACGACAGAAGCAATATTTCTTCCACTTCGTGGCTCACTATCCATCTTTTGAGGCTTCTTAAGACTGGGATAGTTGCCATCTTTAACTGAATATGGTCCGATAGATTCTTTCAATGATGTGCCACTTTTCAGTGAAGTTTGACTTCCTGTTTTGGCAAGAGAACTAGGTGCTCGAACAGAGGTTGTGTCTGTTTGAGACTTTGTTGCAAGAGTCTTTGTTGAGGGTGAGTCACGGAATTCGTAAATATTGTCCCGTGAACGGACAACGTGATGATTTGTAACCATGTGAGCATTGTCAATACCACTCGGACTGCTTACAACAGATCGACCATCTCGATCGAGCTCATGGCCGTCATTTATAAATACGTCTTCGTCGTAAAATCGATCTGTTTGTCTGTTGGATAAAGAGAAGTATTCACATTACTACTCGGGTATTTTCTTCTTCAAGAAAAATGTATGAGTCTATGAGACTACCCAACTAACAATACTACGTATATAAAGCCTAAACAGGTGCTATTGTAGCTTCTGTAAAGCTTTATAAAAGTAAAATCGTTTAATGGGTAGATCATTAGTAGATCTAGTACTGAAATTTTACATAGATTCACCTTTTTGCATTTCTCCACATAATGCAACAAATCACAACCAAAACAATTAGAAAGAAACATGCAACTGACATGCTCCAAAAGGCAATCTGCAGTGGTTCCTTGGGTTCCCACCAGAATTCCGTAGTCGGTGGATAAGTGGGCACAAGTACTCCAATCACAGTTGGCAAATATTGAGTCCAAAAGGCACATTCGGTTTGGCGGTAGTTGAGTAAAATACTAGAATTATAAGTCGTGTTGATGTTTAGATATCGTAGTTCACCTTGATAGGCTCGTTCATAATGAATTCCCAGAACCTGTTCTGGAGTTGGATTTCTAAAACAAAAAATTAAAAAATTTTAATAAATTTTCAGAACTTGCAATTCTAACAAAGCTTACCCAAATCTAGCAAAATTTGAAAATGTCTTCAAAAACAAATGACTCATATTTCGATCATTATCGGTCCACATATTCCTTTGAAGGTGATCCTTCTTGGGAAAGAATTCTGTGTCCATGAATGGAGCTCCAGTTAAAAAATAATGTTCAATCTCATGTGGATACTTTCGCCATTCTTGGAATTTCAAAGCCTCCACTGTTGTATTCAACACATACAGATAAACTGGAACTTTCTTTTCTAATAGTAATTTGGCCATTTTATCAACTGGAGCTCGATACAACAGATCAGACATCATGTGGACATATTGATCTCGTATGATTGTCGTATTATTAGGATCTGGCCAATAGGTGTACATATATTTAATGGCTTCATAGACTCCATTAGGATTTAGCGTATAATTGTAACGAAAAACATGTTCTCGAATTTTCTGATCGAAGAATTTTTCATCGATTTGATAATACGGCGAAAGACTTTCGTTTTGATAAAGGAAAAATGCAGCTTCCTGAGTTGTAACTCCAGTCATGTATTGCAAACCTTTGTAGTACTTTGATTGTCTAATGAGACTTTCAGGAGTTTCAGATAGGAATTTCCAATCTTTCATGCGCCAACCTTCATACCAATCGTCACTAGGTAGGGTGAAGTTATAATCTAAAACTGGAGCCCAAGGAAATGTACCGACCTGAGGTGGGAATTCAGCATTTCCCAGTTCGTAGAAACTTCGTCCGGTTCGGAGACAATTCACCAATTTCCACGAAGATTCTATAGAACAACCTAAAAGCTGTCCAAGAACTCGACTTGTGTTCTGAGCTCGATATTTGTCCTGAATAAATGCCCAATCGGCTAAAGCCGAACCAGATTGAGCTATAACCTTTTTGACAATGTGTCTTGTCTGAGGAGCTACCATTAACATACCAGCTGAGGCGGCTCCAGCTCCAGGACCAAAGAGAGTTATAGCCTCACGATCACCATTAAAGAACTCAATATTATCATAGATCCATTTAAGAGCCATAGCTTGATCAAGAATTCCATAATTTCCTGGAGAATTTTCGTCACCTGTCGAAAGAAATCCAAGGGCTCCCAGTCGATAATTCAATGTGACCACAACGACATCATAAAACGTCGCAAGTGTATGACCCTGAAATAGGTTTGATGCTCCTCTTATGAATTCCCCGCCATGAATGTGTACCATTACTGGGTATTTTTGTGCAACTCCTGCACCAGTCTTTGGTGAAAAGATATTCAAATAGAGACAATCTTCATCCATGTCATTGATGCCCTTGGTTGCTCCAGTATATCGGACTGGTTGTGGACATGCTGGACCAAAATCTACAGCTTGCAACAATTGCCAACCACGATGTGTTCGAGGAGGTTTGAAACGACCTTCAAATGTGGGAGGAATTGCATAGGGAATACCCAAAAATACAGAGCATTCACCCATGATACGATCCACTGGGCTTTGGTAGGGTCGATAGAAGGATTTTGGATCAGGATTATCGTACATGTGCACTTTGAAGCCTTGAACTTGGCCATAATTTGTCGTTACAAAGACATCTCTTTCGAGAGTTATGGAATCTCGTCGTTGTTTGCCTTGGAGATCTTCGCGCCAACCACCTAGTACACCTGGGAATGGTGTTTGTTGGGAATTTGGATTGTTCTGGAAATGAAACAGCATAGAATAATTAATTTTGTAAAAAGAGTTTTCAAAGTTATAGGGTAAAATTAAAGTAATGTTTTAATGAATCTCCTACACTGAGGGAAAAGCCACCATAAAACAACGTAAAATCAATGAAAACCACATTGCTTTAACTATTATTCGGAATGATTTTGCGTTGAAGATGAACATTTTAAAATCAACGTGGGAAAAAGGTTAATTTTTGATGGTTTCGTATCTTAAAGTCACATAAATCAAAGTAGTTCATCTTTGAAACAAAGACCTTTCAACTTCAATTTATGTTTTCCCCCAGTGTATGCGCATCAGTGTCCTGATTCGATTCGAAAAACCTTAATTAACATGTAAAACAGGCGCCCGAGCAGGGACCATGCAACTAATTTGACATCTATCTCTTTCTCTGTATAAATAGATCATCCGTGGTAAGTGATAGGAATCTAAGGAGATATGTTTGTTAGGAACTAAAACTTAGGCAGAAGCTATAATAGGTGCGGGCAGAGTAAAGCTTGTGTTGGCTTATAAGACCAAAGTTACAAAATTGCAATTTAAAATAATCGTACTAGGTATAGCTCGAAGATATACAGGGGTATGTAGCTATCAGCCAGAGAATTTCCCTTACTACATTAATAGCATTTTTGTTTTGCATTACAAAGGAACGAGGCTAAAATGATATCTTCTATATCGAAAGTTTTTATATCTACAATTTCTCACACTAATCAGAATCACCCAAGCTTAGCACATTATCAACATATCCCCTTAATGATTTATAAATACAAAACTCGTGTTTAATTGAATAAATCTTCCAGCTTAATTTGTAGAGAAGATCGTCATATATAATATATAATATATTTGTATATTTTTCTAAGTTTTCTATTTTTATCATTTCTCATCAATCGAAACGAAAATCAGTTTTTACAATAATTTCAATTTACATTTGTATCTATGTAGGTATGTACACTGCAAGTTTTAATTGAAAGCAGTTTCTTGTTTTTTTTTTATTTATCAAAATCATGAATCATAAGCTTCATTGATATCTAAGAACACATGTTCTAAGTCTGAAGCTTGAAAGGCTTGAAGTCAATTAAGTAGATACTTATACTGTCTGACATTTGTGATACATAAACAAATATCTAGTCTTGATATACCGGGGAAAACAATCAAATCTTATTATTACCCAGTTCGACTCTATTGACCTGTATTCGTTTATTTTTATATTTTTTTCTAAGAAAATACAAAGATATGACACATTCTGATAGGCTTTTTATTTGATTTTATTAAATGATAACGTCTAAGCAAAACAAATCTGTGAACTGTGATGATTCAAATAATGTTTGCATAGATGCGTAGATAAAGAACCTATATTATGCAAGTGAATCCAACTTGTGTAAAAAAATCTAACTTAAAATTAGATTCTTTGAAACGTAAAGGATTTATTATTCTAATATAGGCAGAACATTACAGTTTTACAAGATGACAGGGGTTTCGGGAATTTTTCATATTAGTGTGAACATGCCTTTAATAGCTCTGTTCCATTGGAGGTTGTAGTTTACTCGTGAGTAGAAATCTAGTACAACAACTACACATTCATATGTCCTATCTCTTCGAGTAGAAGATTATGTATTACCTAATTGTAATACTAGATCTACTAATGAGTAAACTACCACCTCCAATGGAACGGGGCTAACATTTAATAGGTTCACATCAGCCTTGTTCCTTTTTTGAGGTGGCAAAGTACTTACTACTAGTAGTTTAATAGTGATTTTCAACGAAAACAATGCAATTCTCATCCACTCGGACAAAAGAGCATGAAGAGTTCTAGGAGTAAATGTACTAGATCTTCTACTCATGAGTAAACTAAGTAAACAAAGGAACGGGGCTATCATAATAATTCGATGTAATCGCTGAGTTACGTTAAAAGCCATGCTCCTTTGGAGGTGGTAAACTATACTCATGAATAGATGATCTAGTACATTTACTACTAGAACTACTCATGCTCTTCTGCTCGAGTAGATAAGAATTGTATTGATTTCTTTGAAAATGCGTTCCATTGAAAATTTATCTATAGTAAAGTGCTAGTATAGTATCTAGTATGTTTAATACTACTCGTAAACAAACTAATGTATCATTTGCCATGTTAAAATGTGGTTATTAGATACTATTAAAGGCTTAAAAGTAAACCAACTCACTGGATCAAAACGAAATCCTGGCTCATTTGGCATTCCTTGAGGATATTGTCCTGGGGGATTGCGTCCGGGATAGTTATTGCCATAACCATTTGGTGGATAATGTCCATACCGACGATCATTAAATAAATACGTTCTAAAAATTAAAAAGAAGCCAATATTGTAAATAATTCCCAAAATAAGGAATAAATCTTTTAACTCACCTATAATCAGGGTCACCTGGATTAGGATACGGATAATTATATGGTGGATCAACACCAGGTCTTGAATAGAATCTTGGATCTCTTGTCTGACCATTGACCACAATTGATTGAGATAAAACTATAAAACTAACTAAGACTATTGGTAGCCAAAGCTTAGATAATTTATCTCGATATTTGAAATTTCGTTTTAATTTCTTTTCCATCTCACAAGAAACGGGGTTTTTTGTTGAGGATTTTAATTGTGAATTGTGCATTTTTTTGTTGAGTGTAGTCTGCAGTGCTTTTATGTTAGTTAATAAGTCGGATAGGTAAATGGTTTTACTTTCAGGAATGATTTATATCAACCCTTTTGATAATTATTTGTGTGTTCATCATTGCAACTTGTTATCTCTCATCTGTAAGAAAAAAATAAGAAAATTAAAGAAAATGGTTAAAACAAAAAGCTTATTAGGCATTTTTATTGAGTTTTATTTATCTAGGTTAGGTAGGTATATACCAATTTAACTCCCAGAATGTTTAATGGAAGTTGAGGTAAAGGAATTTAAGGAAAGAAATTAAGGAATACCAAACATGACCAGTGTTGCCACTTCCAAAAATTTGCGCAGTAGATCCATAAAAAAAATGCAGTAGATTTTTTATTTAACAAGCAAAAAGAATTCAAATTAAGCATTTGTACTTCCTTTTATATTTTTTTTTTACAAACCCAGACTTTATCTGTTGTGCCAAAAACACTTTGAACAGTGTTAATCTTGGTGTTTTGCAGCTTTTTAGAATAGTATTTATTACAAAGGAATTGGTTTCTTATTTCCTTAAAACGCTTGGAATTTGATTTGAAGAAGTGCAGTAGATTTTATTAAGTGGCTGTAGATTTATTTTTTTGCAAGAAATGCAGCAGATCTACTGCAATTGCAGAAAAGTGGCAACGCTGAACATGACCCCAACAATTATACGACTTTGCTTCTAAGCAAAGTTCAATAGTTTCTTTTATAGAAAAATGTAAAAAATGGGCGTTTGGAAAGAAATAAAATATAAATATTCCATAGTACTATCATGAAAAAAAACAGCGCCACCAAAAAAGTAAGCTAGCGAACGAACTAAAAAAAATGTCAAATTTCAAACAGAAATGTATATCTCATCTCCTTACTCCCATTATTAATTCGATCTAAGCGCCCTCGGGACCACTCAGGTAACGAACAAACTAAAAAATTGCACTTCATGATAGTACTATAGATTTTATATACAAGGACCGTGCCTACAAAACTATTGACAAAAATCAATTAATAACTAGAATTTAAGAGAAGATAATTTCAATTTTAATGTCGGGACGGCGCGAACGCCATTCCCGGCTACCAAAAATTACACGAACGAGTTATTCACATTAGGAACAATCGCGAAGGTCAATCCAACCGTAGTGCAATGGCCAGACCTCACTTCGGGGGAACCGCCTTGTTGATCACGGTAGCCCCTACGCCAGGTAAGTATGCTTTTCTATTAAAATGTTTGAACTCTTATGAAAAGTACTGCTACAAATGACTGTGAATTGTATGTAGTTGTGTTTAAAAAATGCAAACCACCCTTTGCCTCTTTAAACTCATTTACTATTATGTGCATCAATTGGTGGTAAGAAGGGATGTTGAGGAAATTGCATGATTGAAAGTGAAATTTTACTCAAAAGAAAAAAAAAATAGTGGTGAAGGTGATTAAAGTAATGGGTAGGAATCGAAGGGCATTTCGTTTGCTGACGTTATCTTCTGCAGATAATAATTAGGTAGGTAGGTAGGTAGTCGGAGAGATGCCGTCGTGTTACTTACCTCATAACTCATAAGGCAAAAACTGGTGCCAAATGAAAGATAAGTTGAAACAGAATATGAAAAAATAAGGTTTTAAAATCGGAACTTCTATGTGGAAACCCTATTTTTAAGAAAAAATTGTCACATATTTGACATCTCACATCTTTGTAGTTTGGTCAAATAAGAAATTCTTAGAATGCCAAACAAAAGCCTAAATAGGTACTTAGTGAAAAAATGTATAAAAAGTATAAGGAATGTGGACCTACAAATATTGCAATGGCAACCCTACTCAAATGAAAAAAAAAGTATGCACAAAAAATCTATTTTAAGTTTTATACACTAAAAAAGGGTAAACGATAGGTACCTACACCAAACTAAAGCGTACTTGTTACTTTCTTCTATCTGAAAAATGTTGGGTGCCATCTCAAAATTATGAACAAGTTATTACTCGTTAATTGCTAAAAGTACGAAAAATAAAGACGTTTTACCCAAAGTGTATGACATTTCATAGGATTTGAGGAAAGACCTTTCTTCTATTTTAAAAATGTTGGGCGCCATTTCTTAAATACGAAGAAGGACTCGACAAACGACAACCCTACCCAAATGCTGAAAAATAATTGTTTTAAACGTTTTTTAGAATTTGATTTAGTTTGCCATGTACCTACTTGTTAGTAACTACATATATGTATAAGGTTTTTTTTTTAATGGGTATAGAATGGAACTGTAAACGTATAATGGCCAATATTTGAACAGACTAATGAAGTGAGTAGTAGAAACTCGCAGCCTTATCTACTTGCAATCCGATTCGCGTAAAAGTCTAAAATAAAAAGCGGTAAAAATAAATGTTTAACAAATAAACACCTAGTTTTTCTTGCAAAATTCAAAAACTAACGAAAGCAAGGCCTTACCACTGAAAGAAAGAAGTTTTTTCAAAGCCAATTTGACGTGATTTATTATGTGAATCAAAAGATACACGTGAATCGAATAGCAGAATAGCGCTGTTAACATTTCTTTATCATAAGAATCTTCAATGAAATTAAAACTTAACTACTTTCTTATCTATCACAAAGAAATCAGAATCAAGGAGTAGCAGATAATTAATTTCTTTTATTCTCCCAATGAAAATGGAAACTTTGTTGTTTTTTTTTTTTATTTTGTATGTCCCAGTTTCCGTCAGTATTTCCCGGTGCTGCCGATAGGTTGGTTAGTTGGTTAAGCTTAGTGGTTTTCATTTTTTGCTTTTCAATTTAATGACTAAATTCTCTGCGAATTGAAAAAAAAGTAGAAGACAAAATGAAACCATCTGAGAAGAAAAAAAAAAATCTTATTGAAAAATAAAAGAAGAACATAAAAACATAATCAACAATGGCAATTAACATAAATAATTCCATGTGGTGAACAATTATTATTTTTATATGCTGTATGATTTTACTGGGTGAGATTGAGATTCCACTCTCGCTTTGCATGCAATAGTGAAAGAAAACTCCAGGTCTTCAATTGAAGATACTTTGAATAGGTAGGTAAGCATACGAGACAGGGTTTTAAATTATGGGTCTATGGAATGTGTCTGTCTGTTCGTTCCTAGGGATTGGTTTGTCTTTCATCAAACCTGGATGACTAATAACAACTTTGTAATAAATGAAGAGACAATAGGTAATACATAATTAGCATTAATGAAGAATGAAGAAAATTGTTTACTTTGTCTTAAGTACGTTATAAAGTATTCCTGAGATGTTCGCTCTAATATATTTAAGATACCTATACGGTTAGTGACTTGTCGAGTTGTTAATTCAAGCCGTGTTCATTTAGAGATGGTATACTGCTCATGAGTAAATGAATATTAGATCTACTACTAGATACAATCAACATGATTGTAGTAGTTCGCGTTGATAGGTATGTGTAGTTGTTGTATTAGATTTCTACTTTACCTCCGATGGAAAGCGGCTAAAGTAGGTGCTTTTTCCTTTAAAAAAAAGTAACTTGATTTGCAATTCGAAAGGCTTTTGTCTACCTTATGCTACTTCAAATGCATAACTTTTAACTAAAACCTTTTTCGATTCTATTACTTTTTTTTGTTTTTTTTTGTTTTTGTTTTTCTAGATCAAAACATTCTCTATAATATTTAAAATCACATAAGATCCGTTTAAGTGTTTTCTAGATTAAGAAATATAGTGGTACAAAAGTTTCCATTTTAATTTAAACTTCTTTCTAACGTGAAGGGTTTACCGCAATATAGATTGACATATTTCTTATAGGTATTGGGCACCAAACGCATATGACTTGCAACTTGCTAGTTATTTGATATTGGTGTAGGTAAGTAATTGATATTCCTTTCGATTTCTAACTTAAACCTATAAGAATTACAAAAGAGTTTTTCTATTTCATCACAGAAGAAGTGAAACTTCAAATGCACATCTAGAGAAGACATCAAGTTTGTTAAATATACATATTTATGGCTTCACAATTGCCAATTAATTAGTTCTACAACTTCTTTTTCGTCTCGCGCACCGCCGCGTATCATTACCTAAAGTAAGTAGGTCTAGCTATACCTATTCTTAAATTGCAAACAAATCGCTGGCGCTTGTGTAATTTTTTTCCTTATGTCAGTTGTTGAGTCTTATAATAAGTATGTAGACACTACTTTAGAGATAAACCAGGAGAGAAACCATACAAAGATGATGAACAGATTGCTTAATGACATAATAATTCTTAAGTTACAATTCGGTATCAATTATAAGATTTAAGTTTAACAAGTAAAATGTTCGAATCTGTCAAAATCAAAAGTACACCAAACATTACTTTGAAGAAAATGACAGATAAAAAGTTGAAAAGATAAAACCATAATCTAGTACTTCTGTTCTAACTATACATTCCCATATCGACTTAAGCAAAAGAGCATTTGATAGGTGAGTATGTACCTTGGATGTGGTTAACTACTTATGTGTAGGTAGATGATCTAGTACGTTAACCAATAGAAATAATCATGAACTTTTGCCCGAGTGTATGGGAATCACATTGATTTTGTTTATAGTGCGTTCCATTGAAAATCGATAATTAAGTACTCATGAGTACTTAACTACTTTCTTTTGAATGTTGCTTTGGTTCGTTTAAGGAAGTTCGAAGTTCTTTTTGATAACAACCGCGTTAATTTGGGGGTGGTAGGCTACTTATGAGTAGAAATCTAATACAACAACTACATTTTTCTATCTGCTCCAGCAGAAACTCATATGTTGATTATAGTATATAGTTCTAGATCTAGGTACTTATCGCCTACTAATGAGTCTACCACCTCCAAACGTTCTTTTCCCAGATGTTTGTGATGTGGCCTTTTTGTAACGTTGTGTAGACTTGTACCCAGACTGCCAAGGAGCGGGTCGAAAGGAATATCAAAAACTTGAATGACAGATCAGCCATCAATCAAACATGACCTTAAATTGCGAAACCTTTGCTAACCTTAATACAAAATATTTCCTTTGAATAAGGCTTATTTTATTCAATACTCATATCATATTTCATTTACGCACAATTGCTAAATGCATGCGATTACTATCAATCAAAAATATTCATTTCAGGCTATTTCACCACGAGTAACATCAAAGTAGGTTAATACCCCCCTTTGCTACCCAGATTATAAACATCGCATAGAATTTCCTTTTAGAAAAAACCGCATAATAATCCGTCATTCCAAAATGATGTCTACAAATCACTCTATACCCAAGAAGATAGTCATCTTTCAATCTTAAATAGCTTACGCACCTCTCTAGTACCTTCCTTCTAAGCTCCTTTACGACAGATTAAAATTTAAATTGGTCTACAAAAACCAGTTAAACATCCGAAAGTTGTTGTCAACATTATTTTAAGGTGGCGCTCACAAGAAGAAAAACATGTCAGGAAAACAGAAAAAAAAAGTTTAACATCCGCAGTAATTTTCTCATTGGATGTCAGACTAACGACTCTTGACGATGACGATGAATAATTCTTATAAGCTACCTTGCGTGAGGCTATCTGTGGTCAGCCAGCAACACAGTCACCATGTGTGCCAATGTTTAACGTTTAGTTTGGTCACATCTCTAGAACATCAACAAGTAAGGAATAAATTTCCTATCTTAACCAATAAAACAGCAAAGAAAAATTGATCCTACAGCTGTGATTCATTGAGCTTATAGAGGTTTTAATGCAGGATAGATAAACCTATTCGTTCTTGTGGTTTTAGCGCATTCCATTCTACGCACGTTTCCTGTCAAACGTCAATTTGAACGTTTTTTGAATTTCTAATTCAACGAGAAAACCGTTTTTATTTCTTTTATTTTCTTTTTCTTCATCATGTGGAGTCGAGCTGTAAAAAAAGCCTCAGAAAGACAGAAATATTGTAATTACACAAACATTTTTCCATTTGACAACAAAAGTCGAAAGTCTTCAAATTGGTGGTCTCTTCAAGAAGTCCCCAAAACCAAATGACAACATTTTAATACCAACAATCTAGCTTTATTTTGTTGTTGTTGTTGTTGTTATACTTCTTGTATGTTGTTTACCAAATGTTGCAACACGCTGCTGCCAATATAAAAGTAAATGAAACAAATAACAAGAAATCCAGGTAAATGCGCTTAAAACTGGTTTTCTTACACGTAACCGTTTGTGTTGTTAATACCTGTTTTGTGGCCTCTTATAGTTGAGTTTACAACTGCTCTACCTGACCTGACGTCATTGTGTAAAACGTTCACTCTTTTGAATTAATTTCTGTTTCAGAATTGTTTGTAAGCTACTTTTTTCTATATAAGGTGCTGACTACGAAAGCAAGAAAGTCAACTTAATATACCTCCAAAAAAAAAAAAGAGTAAACCAAACAATGAAACTTGATGCCGAAACGCATTATATTGGTTGTGTTGGTTTTTGGGTATTAGTAGTGAGTAGTGAGTATATCATGGTTGTTGGCTAGTTGGATGGCGATTTTGAAAAAGAAGTCCAAAAGAGAGTAAAAATATAAGATACCTACCTTTACCTACATGGATTGAAGAAGGTTTCAGGATAAAGAGAGTTGCCAGATGAATTAGAAAATATAGGTTTGTAGGTGTTTAAAGAAATTGAGTGTGGTCTACTGCCTATAATCTCGTAAAGGCCCTTACTACATTTTTCATACTTCTGAGTTATAGAGGGAAACACTTAATCCATTATCGCAATTTGCATATAAAAATGAAAAAAATTAAAAACATATTTGGAATTTTCTGACTTATGTACTGTACATATTTGGAGTACAAGGCTAGAAAAATAAATGGGAATAGATCAGAGACAAAATGCCTTTACTCCAAATATGCAAAAAAATCAAAATCGAAAATTTTTTTAGTTAGGGCATTTACGAGACTATGGGCAACTAGTGGTCAATGGCTTTTTTCTATTTCACGCTACCTTTTGAAGGAATAAAACTGTCAAGCTTTATATGTCACTGTATTTTATGTCAATTTTACTATAAAATTGTATGAAGCTTGAAGTGCCAGTGTAAAATAGATTAGACCAACTATACTAGAAGCATCAACAATCCCAACTATAATAGTCTAAACCAGCTTAAGCGATCGAGCCAACACACACTCAAATATGTCAGTAACCATAATAGACGTTTAGTTTACTTTCGCGAAATCGTTGGTTGGTTACGCTCGGAAAGTGTGTAACTCCAACATTATCAAACAAGAGATTTTGATGCAATCTGTTACATTTAATTGAAAACTACAATCTCTGAAACCAGAAATTTCCTTTGATTCATTATTAAAATTTTAGTTTTAATCTGATTTTAATTCAAAAAAGTAGCATGTCTTAGTTCGAAAATAGGAAGTTTTTTTTTTGCTCTTCTGTAAAATTTGGTATAATGGAGTAACTTTGCACGAGTCACCGACGAAATGCTACCAAGTCCCAAATTTCATTTTAAATTAAAATTTTATAGATGAATTGTATAGAATTTTAACATGATTAACGGAATTAAAGTACATTTAAATATAAATCTACTACATATTTATTTTGGTTGGTTTAAAAACGTTCCCGAAACTACATACATATATTTTTCGCTTTTTTATTTTTGGTAGAAATTAAAGCAAGTGACTTTCCATCGATTTAGAGAGCATCATAAATTAAAACAAACCAAATATGTAATGCACCTAAAATTACGATGGCATATCAAATTCCACATCTTAAAATAAATTCCCAACAAATTTACCGTGAGTTTTACAATTAGTCACGTTTTGTTTTTATCAGTGGCAAATAAATAAATAATAAACCTACTAAGCTCTCTAGATGTGTGAGGTATCAATAAAAATAAAAAAAAAAAAAAAAACAATTATTTCGTATGAATCATGCATAAATTTATTACAAGTGCATATATATTTTTTTTTAATCTGGTAACACCTGTCAGACCTTAACATACCTGTGTGTGGTAACATTAATAACAAACAAAAGATACAGGTAAGAATATTTTTTGCCTCCCCTCTCAAATATTGTTAACAAAAAAAGGTAGTGTAGGTTGCTGTTGAGTAGGTATGTGTTAAAGTTATTTTATGGTATTGGTAAAAGGTATCAAGGGTTTTTTGAAGTCACAAACAGAATAAGTACTGGACAAGGGAAATATGTGAATTCTTAATAAAAGTGGAACAAGGACTTAAAGATTCCCGCTATAAACGATGATTGCAGGGTTGCAGTGGTTGCAGTTATACAAACGTGGAAGAGTACACTGACCTTTTAGCATTTAATACCAATAACACCTGGGTGGGTGTTAGAATGTTAAGGTTGCTTCTTTGTAGAGATACTAAGATACAGTCAACACTTTTGTATGAAAAATAACACTTTCACTATAATTCAAATAGAATTTTTATTTCACATAAAAACTTCAACAAATAAAAACTGAATTCAATTCAAAAACACACAGGTGGTATCTATAAGTATTGGCGGATTAATAGCAAGATATTTTATCTAGATACTTTTTTTTTGTTCATTTTTAAACACAAAAGGTTGTATACACGTCAGGTTAAAAAAAAAAAGTATCTAATCTAATCACAGGTGGAAATTACTGCGAAATAGTGATAAGAGTTATAAAAAGCTTTAACAGAAATTTCGAAATCAATAGAGTTGTAAACCGACAAAAAAACTGCCAGATTTTGAAGAAGGCGCGACAACGCCCAACTTGGTAGTAGATTCGTTTAAGGTGTACCTCTCTTATACATCCAAGAGATTGTTCTTCCAAAGCACCGAACCGAACACGACGAGTAACTACGATAGACTGGTGCTTGCTTGTTTGAGGCAATTCAATGGAAGTGTGGTGGCTTCACATCCAGCAAGCAACCAGCACCATCAGCTCTATAGAGTCATTAAAAAGTCTCGACGAATCGTGAGCAGTGTAAAGTTGCTAACTGCTCTCATACTAACACGTAGACGAAACGAAGACTCTGAGTTTGTCATCGTTCGTTGAGTTGGTAGTTGGTTGTTTGTTTTTGTCTCAGACTCAACACGTTGGAATAAAATTGTTCAGCAAAACGAGGGTGAATTGGCTTGAGCTTGAGATAGAGAGAGGTACCACTCACGATTGTGGCCTAAATTTTAGTTCAATTGTTGATTGAGAATATACAATGTGAAGAGGCTTAAAGGTATCTACATACAAAGGTGGAGGTGGCTTTTGCCTTATGTTCTCTAGACTCTATATAGACACTGGAAAGGTGGAAAAAGTATTGCTGGATTATGCACATCGGCAAGAATACATGATCAGATCGTGTGTTGAGTTTTGAGTATCAAAAACAGTGGGGTTGATATTGGTTAGGTAGTTAACTTATGGGGTAGGTGAGTCTCTCCCAATTAACACAACAGCTTCTGTAAATTGAACTCTCGCAGGTACTACTTTTTATACAGCTCGTATTAAGCTTACTTCAGAATTTAATTGCTTACAGAAGTTCGAACTTGTTTACTACTTCTAATAAGTTGTTTAAATACTGTTAAAGAAACTTAACCGAAGATTGCTTGTTTTTCGGACAAGCTTGGTTAATGAATTTATAGAAGCTTTACAGAAATTACCAAGTTTTGTTATTGATTTTTGGTAGAGCATCGGTAAATCTTCGTTTAAGCTTCTTATAGACCTAATAAGAACACTCTTATAAAGGGTCAAACTTGTATCCTTTTCTATGCCCAACAACTAAAAAGAAGCTGTAATATAGCTTCTGTAATACCTTTAACGAAGCTCAAATGTTAGTTGGGCTTTAAGCTCTATTAATAGCTAAAAACCAAAAGTTTCTTGGTAGTCTGTTTGCTGAATTATTTGCAATCGAAATATTTTTTTTTTTCTTACATTCGGAAGCAGACATTTTCGGATCAAAGTCTCGAAACAAGATTTGGTTAACAGATATGAGGTCACAATGAGCAAGCCTATTCATTTTGGTAAAAAAATTACAAATCTATTTTTTTAAGATTTTCGAGAAAAAATCAAGGTTAACCCCTTGCCTAAAAATAATGCATTTTCAAAACAATTCTCCAAATCCATCGAGTGATACATCAAAAGAAAGGTCTCTTTTATAATATATAATTTCTATTAATAGATGAAAACCAAAAGTTTCTTGGTGGTCTGTTTGCTGAATTATTTGCATCGAAATATTTTTTTTTTTTTGATACTCATGCCGACCTCACTGGCGTTTTTTTTTTTTTTTCTATTGAGCTGGAAGTGCGGGTGTATGTATGAACTGTAGAGAAGCTTGCAAGAATAAAGAAGACCTCTTTGGTATCCCCAGGATACTTCTCTTTCATGCAAATGCTTTTTGACGGTCACCCACCGCATAACTATATAGAATACATATACATACATCTTGGAATACCGTTATAAGAGAATGTATAATCTCGGCATCTTTCATGATCAACAAAAACCACTCTCCGCAAGCCAACACTATACTGCAGCGCGACACGGTAAGAGGGCGCTAGTATTCGGTGAATGTCAGGAACTGGTAACATTAGCCAGATCATTAGGGATCGAGTAGGTGTTATATGGTTCGAAATCGTGATTGGGAAATTATGTTCTTTGCTAGTTGTACTTCATGGTTTCTCTTCCCTATCATTGCTTGATTATCCTGGGTATATTTACCGGTTGGTTGGATGGAGGAGTTATGTATAGTATAAGATCGAGTTAGTGCACCGGCAGCAGCAGCAGCGGTGGGCGCCGGTACTATAGAATAGATAAATGCAGAAAAGATGTTTTCTGTTCCGTGATTGTTGTTTTTTTTTTTTGTATCTTGTGTTCATGTTCATCATGACTGAGTATATCTTCAGGTTGTTTTACCTATGGAACAAGTTTATCCCTGGACTGATCTACCGGGAGTATCCACACATTAGCCATGAAAGAACTCTTCCTTCGTTAGTTTGGATTGGAATAGAGAGAAATCGAAATTCAAATTGATTCGGAGGGTTATCGATGCAGTGTTATCATCGCATAGAGCCAAGAGAGCCGGTATATTTGACAGAAGGAACTGTTAAGCTATACGTGGTGCTGCTCCTGGGTGCTAACCTGATGGCAGCCCCCAGGGGATATTGTAAGTAATATTTTATGATTTATGTTTTATAGCGGATCGTAATGATGCCAGTGTTAATGGTATTTTCTTCTTTTTTATTATTTATATAATTGCAATGCGCACTGTAGTTGATACGATAAAATATCGTCTCCTGGTCCACAAAAAGAGAATCTTTGCTGCTGCTGCTATATCCATAGCGAGAAGAAGAACAATTTAATTTTTGCAATTGTGCCGTGTCCCATCCACCACATAAGTGGCGCTTATATGAACAAGTTTTGGATAGCGCATCTTTATAATTGAGCTGGTGTGTGCTAGTGCACACTTTGCATGTCAAATCATTCATTTTAAGATATGAAATCTTTCCAGGAGTGCACATTTAATTGTGATGGTGCAAAAAATTCTTGAAATCTTGTTGAAGGAAATCTTATTTTTTTGATAGCCATGTGTGACTTTAGCGTGAATTTTTGCATTTGATTAAACCGGAATGTACATTATTTTGCCACTCGCACGGGGATTTATTATGATTTGATGTTTGTTTTTGAGATTTGCAAATAAACCGTTATTTTTGTTTAAGATGATGATGGTTCTCATTTTTTTTAATTTGACCAATATGTGATAAACGACATAATATGCAGGCACTGTGGGGCTTTTGTTTAATGTCTTCATGAAAATTCAATGATTATGGGCTGTCTTGTTGATGGGTAATGAGGCTACCCAGTTTTAAAATTATAACGGAATTATTATTTGTCACCTTAAAAATCACAAAAAGTAATTTTTGTATTCAGTGAAAAAATTGTTGGTTGTGCACTGTGCTTCGTTTGTCCAAGGTTTATTTTTTTACCTGAATTATTTTTAGGCAAGGGGTTAACCTTCATTTTTTTCTCGAAAATCTTAAAAAAATAGATTTGTAATTTTTTACATAAACTGATAGGCCTGCTCATTGTGAACTCGTATCTGTAAACCAAAATTTGTTTCGAAACTTTGATCCGAAAATATCTGCTTCCGAATGTATGAAAAAATAAAATGCACGACTGGGTCGCACGTACTTGCTCTTGTAGTTTACAGTATCTTTATCTTAAATATATATTGGAAATTTAAGATTTTGTTTAGTGTCGAGAAAAAAAAATCAAAAAAAAAAAAAAAATCGAAAGTTTGAAAATTAAACTACTAAAAAAATTTTTTTTTTTCAAAAAATGTTTTTAAAAATATTTTTTTTTTTTACATTTTATACTTCAAAATGATGTCTGTAAATTTTTAATAAAATTGACTTATGCTTTGATGAAATATAATATGAACTTTAAAAATAAAATATGTCAATTTTTAAAAAACGGCAACGCCATATTTCAGTTCTCCGCATTTTTTGAGAAAAACTAAAAACGCAGTTTTGTTAGAATCAATAAGTCTATTAAGTATACCAAATTTAATCAAAATCGTTACAGCCGTTTTCGAGAAAATTGCAATACGTCGAAAACGTTATATGGGAGATATGAGTTAAAAAGGAGATATTAAAAAAATAAAAAAAACGGGTCTAGGGAACGCACACACGCACAGACCGACGGACGGCATGACGAAAACCACTTTTTTGATCTTCTCCATCATCGTAATGTTGGTTTTGATTAAAACCTCAAATTTTATTTTCTACACGAAACCAATACTTGCCCTATAGAGCAAGTAAAAATATCAATAGGTATAATAAAAAAAAAAGAATTATAATCTTCTTTAACTGAATCAATAGAACCTGTTAATTTGAACTCATATCCTTTATTCAAAACCAATTTCGAGACTTGGTAAAAAGATATGGGCTTCAAAAACTAAACAAAACGAAAAAAACACAAAATATTTGGTTGGAAATATCACCGGAACCAAACCTCCAAAAATTTTTTTGGTTTGTGGTTAAAAGAGCGTAAAGGTCTCTCTTTTTGATGTCTCACTTGATTAAGAGAAAAAATTCGCTTGTCCCGGGACCCCGGCAACTCAACGTAGGGCACATGGATTCTGGAAGAAATGGTTTCCAAGGAAGTTGAAGGTAAAATAGTTCTGCACATCGACAAAGGTAGTGAGTGGTATCCCCAAGTACTTCTTGCTCTATGCACCCTCTGTTATAACTTCAGTAAAGTGGTGTTAATTTCAGCAATAAAAGTTCCATAATAATTTTTTTTTCTAAATTACCTATAAGTTTTCCTTGAAACAACGGAAGTTTAAGTGAAACATCTTAAAAATTCAAAGAAATCGACTCATCATCACCAACAAAACAATTTCCTCTATGGTATCTCATTTTTTCGCCAAAACAAATAAAAAAATTAACAAAAGTTCGAAAGATCAAATGACTGTTTCCTCTCTTTCTTAACACGCACTTAAAAAAAGTACTTTAATTGAAGTGTCCACAAATTCAATGAAAATCGCCAACTAATACACTTTTTATACCTAATTTATTTTTAAATTATTTAATTGCAAGTTCATTAAAAAGTTATTCTATTTGGGTCATTTTGTCATTCTCATCACAAAATGTAATTCAATAATTCGATTGAAACATAACACCCAAAAATCAAAACTCATTTTTACTCATTTTTTTTTTCAACCGAGAGACTTACAAAGTCAAGGTTAAAAGACAAGAGTCTATTTGTAGAATTTAGGGAAATTTTTTGTCTTTCTTTTTTGATTCGATTTCAATTTATTTTATTCAAAATTTTTATATATTTTTTGTATGTGATTTTTTTTCCTTTCATGCAAGTTAAAAATCAAAAAACAGTCGAAAGTCGGTTTTTCTTTTCCCTAATTTACAACAGACAATACTCGCCGCCCATACTTCTTGACTAGATACGATACCACCATATCTAATTGATGATATATAGTATACGATTTTAGTTAGGTCAAGAACTTGAGTGACCCGCTTTCAGTCTCAATTCATTAACATCACTTAAGAAACGGATTAAAACAGACCAAATTAGATTCTCCCAACCCCGTTTTGCGCCCTCTGCTGAGATATATCTACATTCTACAACCCGTACCCAACCCGAAGCTTAGGTTTTGCTATAAACTCGGAACACAAGTCTACAATTAGCTCTCATGTTCGGTTTGTGTTCATTCATTAAAAGATGATACACGAATACAGATCCACCAATCTAACTGAGTATTTTTTGTCTTGCAACATGAAGTTGGGAGGCGGGAGGGGTTTTTACTTAATTAATCGAAGATCAAGCCAGTATTATAGGTGATGATGATGACTTGGCACAGCATCCCCTTGAATCGCAGTTCTCAAGTCACAATCATGTATCGTAATCGCAGCGGAACAAGATGACTTATAACGTCTTTCTGATGGCTGCTGAACGAGTGTGATGATAGAAATTCCAAAGGGAGAACGGGCTGCCATGCCGTTGCTGCTGCACAAGCCGCTTAATGGGTGACCTGAAGAGGTCATCGAATTAGTTGACAATTTTCCCTCCTCGTGTTCCGTCTTTTATGGTTTTGATGATGAGGTGGCTTGGTCATCAATTGATGGTGATTAAAACGAATTACGAGATGAATTTGTTTTTTATTTTTTCTTCACAAACAAAAAAGAATATATTGCTGACTTGGCTTTCGGATGGAGACCAAATAATCTAAAAGATGCAGACAGATATGAGGAATGAAAAGATTCATATTAGCTAGGTGCACACAGAAGCTATCTGTTGTAGTCTGTAGAAGACTAGGTAGGTACTTGCTGAATTTTGCATAATTTCTAATTTAAAATTGAAGAAACTATTTAATTGTGAAATAAGATTTATCATTTCGGTGCTGCTGAAGAAAATTCAAATTCACTTTTCACATTTCCTATTCCAAGGGATGAGGGTTGAAAATATAGAACAAAATTCTACTTGTGCATTTTAGACATTTTTGTGTGTTTTTTTTTTCAGTTTTTCCTAGAATATCATTCAACAAGTTATTTTTCCTGTCATGCGTTTTATATTTTTGTATAAGAGAGGGTAGTTTATTTAGTTTGTGTGTGTGGTTGATAACAAAAAAAGGTAGTTTATGTTTTAAGGGAGTATTTTTAGGTTTTAATTCTATACAATTTACAGTTAGTTCTTGTATAAAAATTAATAAGAAATGAAACAATATAACGGTAAAGCATACTTACCTGGCGTAGGGGCTACCGTGATCAACAAGGCGGTTCCCCCGAAGTGAGGTCTGGCCATTGCACTACGGTTGGATTGACCTTCGCGATTGTTCCTAATGTGAATAACTCGTTCGTGTAATTTTTGGTAGCCGGGAATGGCGTTCGCGCCGTCCCGACATTAATAATAATCAAAATTTAATTATTTATATAATTTAATAGTATAACATTTAAATTCAATTTTTTATAATTAAAATTAAAATAAATTTTAACAGTGCATTAATGGCTGCTGCTGCTTGTTTGAAGTTAGGCTAGGACTAGGATACAAAAATTAGAATCTTAGATAAAACTAGAAGTGCAACAAGCACCAATTTTGTGCAAAAGTGCATATTTTGGTCCCAAATTGAAGTTTGGTCCTGGCAGTGTTGCCATTAGTGCAGATTTATCTGCATTTTGCAGATTTTCAACCCATTCCCAGACTTTTAAGAACCATAAATCTGCAGTGCAAATTTTATCTGGAACTGAAACCTATAGTTTCAAAAACGGAAATGGATTTCATTAAAAAAAATCCAGTAAAAAAAGCTAATTAAAGTAATAGACCGAGAGCCAGCGACCTAAAGTTTGCAGGTAATTGCTTAGTATTCACCCCTATGAAATATGTTTAAGGACATCCCCAGGCATGTTACTGCAAAAAAAAAAGTCTCGTGAGACGTGGCAAAAACGGTCTGCCAAGCACTTGAATGTGAAAAAAATTTTAAATTAAGAACTCGACCTTAAATCAAAAAAAAAATATTTAAAGAGAACGGCAACACTTACAAAACTAAACGATACCATTTTTTAAAGGTAAAAAGTTATACTACTTTTTGGTTTTTATATAAATGTTTTTTGATGAATAGTTTTTGAAACAAAAAATTTCAAACACAAAATTTTGAAAAAAAATTCAAAAAAAGTTCAAACAGTTTTTTTTTTCATAAAATTTACCCAATCAAGTATTATTTTTTTTTTTGTTTTAATTTCTCTTATATATTTTGAGTCAAACACCGAAAACTAAAAGTCAAAATCTCTTTTACTTTTCGAGAAAACTGAAAATTACCAAACCTTCTATTTTTTCACCAACGCCAAAATTACGGCTATTAATTATGTCTTTCAGAAAGGAAGTAAGATGTTCACGGGTTTTATTGCAGGAATCGTTCAATGGGTTATAAAAAAGATAAAACCGCGGAATGCTATTAAATGAGAGGGTGGGAACTGGAGATAGGGGTGCAAAAGCCCCCTTTTTGGTTTTTTTCAATATATCTCGTAAACAAAGCATAATTTTGAGATATTGTTCTTAATAAATTTTGTAGAGAATAAAATTTTCTATAATAATAATGTTTTTTAAAAAGTTATAAAAAAAATTTCCTTACCAAAACAGTCAAAACAAACAAAAAAAAATCAAACAAAATCAATTTTTTTCGTTTTTTTACTTTTTTGGTTGTGTCTCTTATTTGGGCTGAGATAGACATTAACATTGCTCTAATAAAACATAGAAGAGTAAATTTTCTTTGAAATGCTGGTCTCATCAAATTTTTTCATTGAAAATTAACCAAAATATGGCCATTTGAACCTATCTTTTTTTCGCAGATTCAGTTTTTCTCAAGTAAAAAAGAAAAATTTGAGGGGAAAGTACTATAACTTAGCAACCAAGAATTTATAGCGGTTTTTTGTAGAAGGGTTAAATACAATCATTTTTTACTATGGGAGGGGTGTCTATCTTCCCCCGTTTAGGCGGAAGGGGTTATTAAAAAAAAGAGAAATACTTAAAATCAAAAAAATTTATTAAAAAACAACGGTAACACTTACAGTTATGAACGATACTTTTTTCAAAAGCTAAAATTATACACTAAATTTAAATTTTTAAGTTGAGTTATTTAAACCGACTATTTCGAAATAAACGATTTCAAAGTCAAAATTTTAGAAAAAAAAGTTTAAAAAACGCGTTGATTACTATTTTAAGAATGACTTTGGGTTTCAATACGAAGTTTATCCATAAAGTAAACAGCCTCATTTGATTTCTTATCAAAAACTGAAAATCATTATGTTCCTATGCCTTCTTGTTTTCCTTAAAAAATTAAAAAATGCAAAAACTACTTTCTTTACCAGGCTCATTCATTTATTTTGAAAGCAATTGATTTAAATAACTTTACTTAAAAATTTAAATTTAGTGTATAATTTTAGCTTTTGAAAAAAGTATCGTTCATAACTGTAAGTGTTACCGTTGTTTTTTAATAAATTTTTTTGATTTTAAGTATTTCTCTTTTTTTTAATAACCCCTTCCGCCTAAACGGGGGAAGATAGACACCCCCTCCCATAGTAAAAAATGATTGTATTTAACCCTTCTACAAAAAACCGCTATCAATTCTTGGTTGCTAAGTTATAGTACTTTCCCCTCAAATTTTTCTTTTTTACTTGAGAAAAACTGAATCTGCGAAAAAAAGATAGGTTCAAATGGCCATATTTTGGTTAATTTTCAATGAAAAAATTTGATGAGACCAGCATTTCAAAGAAAATTTACTCTTCTATGTTTTATTAGGGCAATGTTAATGTCTATCTCAGCCCAAATAAGAGACACAACCAAAAAAGTAAAAAAACGAAAAAAATTGATTTTGTTTGATTTTTTTTTGTTTGTTTTGACTGTTTTGGTAAGGAAATTTTTTTTATAAATTTTTAAAAAACATTATTTTTATAGAAAATTTTATTCTCTACAAAATTTATTAAGAACAATATCTCAAAATTATGCTTTGTTTACGAGATATATTGAAAAAACCAAAAAGGGGGCTTTTGCACCCCTATCTCCAGTTCCCACCCTCTCATTTAATAGCATTCCGCGGTTTTATCTTTTTTATAACCAATTGAACGATTCCTGCAATAAAACCCGTGAACATCTTACTTCCTTTCTGAAAGACATAATTAATAGCCGTAATTTTGGCGTTGGTGAAAAAATAGAAGGTTTGGTAATTTTCAGTTTTCTCGAAAAGTAAAAGAGATTTTGACTTTTAGTTTTCGGTGTTTGACTCAAAATATATAAGAGAAATTAAAACAAAAAAAAAATAATACTTGATTGGGTAAATTTTATGAAAAAAAAAACTGTTTGAACTTTTTTTGAATTTTTTTTCAAAATTTTGTGTTTGAAATTTTTTGTTTCAAAAACTATTCATCAAAAAACATTTATATAAAAACCAAAAAGTAGTATAACTTTTTACCTTTAAAAAATGGTATCGTTTAGTTTTGTAAGTGTTGCCGTTCTCTTTAAATATTTTTTTTTTGATTTAAGGTCGAGTTCTTAATTTAAAATTTTTTTCACATTCAAGTGCTTGGCAGACCGTTTTTGCCACGTCTCACGAGACTTTTTTTTTTGCAGTAACATGCCTGGGGATGTCCTTAAACATATTTCATAGGGGTGAATACTAAGCAATTACCTGCAAACATTAGGTCGCTGGCTCTTAGACTATAAGGCCAAGAACGAATTATTAAAACATCAATTATTTTTCAACACCTACCTACCCACGGAAAAAAAAATTATTTTTCCAAAACTATACATTTTTCTATTATTTAACTTTAGTTTTCAAATCAGCTGGAATTTGTTCATAATACTACGTTTCCACCTATCATAAATCCAAGATTTAGCTAAGTAGATTTAGCATAAATCTCGAGTTTTATTCTAAATCTCGGATTGCAAGTGGCTGAAAATATTAGATTTAGGGTAGCTGAACCCAAATCTGAGATTTAGCGAAGTAGATTTAAAATAAATCTCGAGATTTATTCTAAATCTACTTAGCTAAATCTCGGATTTAGCCTAGGTGGAAACATAGTATAACGTTCTATAATTTCTTCTTGACTTCTAGATTTCATTTTCTCAAATGCAAATTGCAACAAAAATTCAGTACGATTTTGATTTTATAGAGTAAAAAGCGTAAGTCAGCTATTACACGAAGCCTCAAGAGGCTTGACTCTTTTTTCTAATTTTCTTTTGATAATCATTCTGTGAGGCGCGCACTATTTACATGATGCCTCTTGAGCCCAGGCCTCAAATTTGACATTGTTCTTTTGATTTAAAATGTGTTGTTGTTGTATTGCACCAAGAAGCAAAAAGAAATGAAAGCGAATTTTGAAAAAAGAAAAAGTGGAAAAAGAAACGTTAAAAAAAGAGTCTCAGAATTCCTACCTACGACTCTCTGGTCGGATAGTTTTTTGTTTCATCTTTTTTTCTCTTTTGCACTCATTACGTTTGACTGTATTAAGAAAATCTAACAATTTGAGCCAGAAAAAATGTTGTAATTAATTTTGCTTACACCTGTTCGCAAACTTTTTCAAATTGAGTCTCTCAAATTTAAAAAAATCTGCATTGCAGATTTTTTTTCGTCATTTCTTCAGATTTTTCAAAACATTTTCCTGGCAACACATAGCCATGGTATAAAAAGACAAGGTATGATCATTAGAGCCGCCATCTTACAAAATGGGGTAATAAGGTTTTGACGTTTGGCATTTGGCAAAGTCAAAAGCAACAACAATTTCCAAGACAAATTTGTTTACAACAACAATTTCAATGGGCTGGGCTGTCAAAACCTTAAGTAGCCATAAGTTTTGACAGTTCTCGATACTGACCCTTCAAGCAAGAAAACTGAGTTCAACAAAGAAACTCCGACCTCAGACCGCGAAAATCGGGCTTGCACTCACACACTTGCAACTTTTTGTGTATGAACACAAAGTCGAACGAGAATCGTGGTGAAAAATGAGAAAAGGAAAAGAAAGACAAGGCCAACAAGAGCCAAAGCGTCATTTTGTTATTTTTTGTTGAAGTGTTTGGTCGCGTCGTGTCTCGTGTCGTTGTTTGTATAATGTTAGTTTATTAATTATAAACAATTTTACTAAATTATAAACAATATGGAAAACAAAAAAGGTATGTTTTATATATCGCTCAAAGTGTTTGGGTTAAAATGTTGTTTCTTCTTGTGTTGTAGATGTAATCTCTAACGATGAAGAAAAATCTAGAAGGTGAAACATGCGATTGGGTATCTAAAAAAACACCAACAACAGCAGCAGCATCAAATGAAAAAAAATGTATTGTATTTTATATTGTATTTATTGTGAAAATTTCGTTTGCCAAAATAAAATTAAAAATAAAACAGTTTCAGTGAAAAAAAAAATAAATCTTGTTCTTTTTTTGGTCGCAAATGCGAAATGTCATCCCTTTCTTATTCCTCTTTCTGGTAGGTTTTCGCTGCTCCGGCTCAGGTCCGCCTTCGGCTCCGTTTTCTCGGAATGGAGATTTTCACCACACCAATACATATGCAATCGACTTCGCGGTGATTATAATTTCCATACTAATTTGAGCCGCCTTCGGACCAGTTTCTGATCCGAAGTCGGACTCAGCTCCGCCTCAGGCGGAGCGGATTCGGACCGAGGTCGGACCTGTTTGCTTGAAGGGATGCAATCGACTTCGCGGTGATTATAATTTCCATACTAATTTGAGCCGCCTTCGGACCAGTTTCTGATCCGAAGTCGGACTCAGCTCCGCCTCAGGCGGAGCGGATTCGGACCGAGGTCGGACCTGTTTGCTTGAAGGGGAGTTTTTTCTAATGATCATACCCATAAACAAAAAATACCAAGACTGGAAACTCGGCGGTCAACTGACGTTTGCCTACAAGCTGCGTGGTGTGGTGAATGTCGTGAACCTATCGTTGTGTTCGTGTCAAATGTGTGGTGAATGTCGTGAATCTATAAATGTGTGCGTGTTAACGTCATTTACCAACGTGGTGGCTTTCACATATATTCACAGACAGCACTGTACACAAGAGGGTTTCGGGGGGAAAGACGTACGAAATTTTCCAGTCTTGGTATTTTTTGTTTATGATCATACCTTCTCTTTTTATACCATGACACATAGCGACATGGTGACAAGGCCACATGACTACAAGGTGACAAGGCGACATGGCGACATGGCGACAAGGCGACATGTGCGACATGGTGACAAAGCGAAATGGTACCATCAAGATGATAAATGGCGACATACCAAGTGTGACAATTAGGATAAGTAGCATGTTGCATTTTGTATGTTGCACTAGCCTGTTGCAGCGATTTTCCTCTTGAGTGGCACTTGGATTAGACCCCAGGGGCCCTGTTCTGTAACTTTATCACTGGCGATAAACGTTTTTCAACGTCTCTAAAATCCATTTTCATCCTCAAATAAAGGAAAATTTCTTTCAAATTCAGAATTTATGGACTTAGAAATTATAATCCGGAACAAAATTTCTTTTATTTTGATGAGATTTGATTGATTTTAAAGTCATTCAAATATTTTATCGACAGTGATAAAAGTTACAGAACATGGGCACAGGTTTCAATGCAAAACAATAAATGAAATTGTTTAAATATAATAATATATTATTTTTATTATTAATATAGTTTTTAAAGTTTTATCTTGTTTTTTGTTTGTTTATGTAAACACTTACACAACATCATATTTTAATGCATTATACATTTTGATTTTTTTTTTAAATTCATATCTAAGTACCTTTTATATAATATATATTTTTGTTTAAATTTTTATTTTAAATTAAGGTATAAGAGTTTTTTTATTTGTTTATTTTTGTATTAGTAAAATATATATTTAAAAAGCTTTCTTTGAAGCCATTTCGATATAAATTCACATTTATTTTAATTTTTCAAACACACTTTTAGCAATTTAATAATTTTTGGTTTTATTTTTTTTTATATTTTTGTTATAAGTTTAATTTAGAGAAGAAAAACACTTACCATGGATTTTAAAGAATTTATTATTTTTTGTTTTTAATTTTATTTCTTAAGTGCAACAGCCTTTCACAACGTAGAATGTAAAAAATATACACACATTAATTATTCAAAAGTATTAGGATAACAATAAAATGTGCATTTAAATAACAGAAAAACAGTGTTTCGCAAAAATGGCCAATCTGCAATGATGATAATATATAACTTGGTCCTATTTTTCGCAAAATCATCAATGTTAATTTTTTTGTTATGAAGAAAAAGGATGAAAAGATGTATGTAAAATGATATGGCTGGGCCAGATCGAGTATTGGGTTTTCATTTAAAAAAGAAACCATGAATCCATAAAGTTTTTCCAAATATTATTGATAAAAGGGTTTTATATGTATATTTTTTAAATGTTGAACTTAAATCCGGATTTCTAGATGGGCAATACAAAGTTGGTATATGAGCGTATAAAGGTAATTAAGCTAACTTGTAGAATGTAAGAACCGTTTCTGTATGAATTTTAAGGAAATTTGGTTGATATACGGGAAGAGCTGGAATAACCGAAAAGGAAAGATTTTTACTCGCATTCGCAAAAAAAGTTAAGATAATAATCAGACATGACAAAATGATGATAGAGAATGCAAAAAAAATAAGTCCCGCAAGTCCGTCTGTCTGTCTCAATAAGGAACGACAACCTAAACGAATGATTCGATTAACATAATGTAGCGTTTGCGGAGAATGTCCAAAGGGATTTTTAGAATTAATTTTTTTGGACCAAAAATAACGGTACCTGTCATATACAAATTTTGGAAAAGTTTAATTTTCTCCAAAACGCCTCAAAGAATTCAAAATTCAAATGTTAGTTTTAAGACAAGACCTATCTTTTGATTTTTTTCTTTTTCAAAAATCGTTCCTAGCGGTACCTATCATATAACCATTTTATTTTAATCTTTTTTTTCTACAAACGACTAATTTGAACCAGTCACCTATTTATTTATTTTTTTGGTATTTGATTTTTTTGAAAAAAAAAAAACTAAAAATGCAATTTTTTAAAGTTTTTGAAAAAATTGCAATTCTATGAAAATTTCTAAGCGATACAAAAAAAAAAAAACAAATTTCAGAATTCCATAAAAATCATTTGTACGAAATTTGAAGAAATTTAAGAAACCGGTTTACGGAAAAATGTTATATTTTCGGGTGCACATTGCAATAGGACTCATGAAGAAATAAAATTGAAGAACAAAGCAATAAAGAAATATCTATGTAATCTAGAAATAAATCAAAGATAAAATTAAATAATACACAAAATAAAACGAATTTAAGTAAAGTGTTGGGGGTGGTATTATTGTTATTAATTAAATATTATAAAATTACATTCAAAGCAAATAGTTATTTTTTTCTTTACGATATAATCCTTAATATAATCGATATTAAATACTTTTATGATTCTTTTGCAAAAATAAAAAAATTAACACATTTTTTTCACAAATCACTTTTAAAAGGAGGGAAAATGAAATAAAATAATTTTTTGTATTTCAATTTCTATACAAACTACGATATTTCTTTCAAAGAAACAAACACAAAAATATAAAGTATTTTTATAATTAATTAGAATTGTGCATAAATTAAGTAAAATAAAAAATTTTGAGAACAAAAAAATTAAATCTTCAAAGCTGCTCAACAGCTTTCTTTCACTCTCTCTTTCTCTTAAGGGATTTTTTTTTAATCTTGAATATTAAATTCACTTTAGACATACATGCTTGTGTTTTTTTTTAAATTATTTGGAAGTTTCTGCAAAAATAAAATTAAGTCCTTCTAGCTGACGATGACGAAAGTACAAGCTCCCATCGGCCCGCTTTAATCGATGTTTAAGGTGGACATTTGTTTTTCAACTCTGTGATAAATAAAAAATATAAGTTAAATTATTTTGAATTAATTAAAATATTAATGACTAACTTACGTTATTTCGATGTCCTGGAAGAGTTCACCAATCCATGCTACCACAAGGCAGTAATGCTGAAATAGTTGCAATAGCAGTTCGCCTTCGTCTAACATTTCGAGTCTTTCGATTCGATGTCGTTCACTAGGAGTAATGCTCTGATAGACTTGAACCATATCCCAAGCACGGCTGCCAGTCCAGCCACAGTCTATGAAACGTGAAGTTTGTGTTTCTAGTGAAATACATGATTCAACACCAGCAAGACTACAGCCGCGAGCGCGTAAATTGCTAACCATTACATCACTGAATCTGTCGTTCATGTTGACCTTCAAACAAAATTAATTTAAAAAAGTACCGAAGTGAAAATTTAAAAAAAATAAGACTAATTTTAACGTCAATAATATAGTTGTAATTCTTTCGGAACAACTTATACAAACTTCGAGAACAAGATTCAAAATCAAAATTGTTAAACTTGACAAATTTAATATAAATTAATACAAGAAATACTGTCCATTAACGTAGTTGATTCATTACATTCGTAATATGTAAGTAAAATATGTTTTTTAAATGTAAAGCACTTTTAATATAATACACAACTGGCTTACACGTAGGTACTCTCTCTTATGGTCATAGTTGCTTAGAACGTTAAAACTTTTAATAATTAATTTTAAAAGAAAAGTAAAAAATTATACATTTTTTTTTTTTAAGTACGAAAACATCTTTTTAAATGGTCTAAATTTAAAAATAAAATATGCCATTAAATTTCTTGTATGACAAAGAAATTTTTGGATTTTTTTTTTTTGAAAATTGTAATTTTTTGTATCGTTATACCTAAAAATTTTTCGAAAAAAATTTGATAGGTATGCCATTTTAAAGAAATAAATAATCCACATATAAAAACAAAATTTCAAGAAAATTGAGAGATTTGTGGATATTTTAAAAATTTTTCTGAATTTTAGATAACGCTTTCGTACAAAAATTTCCGTTGAAATTGGTTATCTCGTTAACGAGAAAGTCAGAAATTAAGAAAATGATTCTATAGCAGTTATCGTTAATAACGATTCAAAAAATATTTTTTTAATTTCAAAGTAAGACATTACTAGCCACAGTACATAATAATGTATATTTTTATCAATCAAAATTGTTAGAGCCGTTTTCGAAAAATACATATTTGTTTATTCTGGTCATATGGCAAGTACCGTTAATTTTTATCATACAAAATAAAATTTCATTTTCACCCAAAACCCTTAACTACCAAGTTTGAAGCAAATCGCATGGTTTGGGCTGTAGCTTGAGATACAGACAGACAGCCAGCCAACCAGACAGACAGACAGACGGAACTGCAACACCCACTTTTTTGGCGTTCTCCATCATCGTAATATCATGCCTTATTATTATCTCGTTCGATTTTTTTTTAAGAATCCTATTTTATAGTACCTATGTATATCGCAAGTAAAGAAGCTTTTGCCGTTTTCGAACATTTTGGTTTGAGAAAGTGACAATATGAAAATATCTAAACATAAACAAATATTTAATACCTACTTACGTACTCTATGAAACCCAACCCCATTGACTTTGAATATGAGATAAACAAAAACAAGCTAAAAGGGAAACCTGACATAAAGACCTTGGGATTATTTTTGAAAGTCGTGGGTTTCATTTTCCGAGTTGGCAAGTTTTAAAGTTTGCCTTTGTTTTTCTTCTTTACTTAGTATAAATTTTGATATATATTTTTTGTGAATTTTTAACTCAAACTATTTTTCTATTTTTCCTTTATTGCTTATTTTAGTTTTTGAAATCTTTCTCATAAAGGAGAATGTCAAAAAAAAAAAAAAAAAAAACAGCATCGATACGAATGAGACCTATGCTTCAATAGTAGATAACAAATATGAAATTTTTTTCAAAAAACCATCCCCGGAAACAATAAAGTTCTTTTTTCAGCCAAAACTTTTTTTCAGGGAAGTCTGATTGTCTTGGTTTTAGTTCCATGATATGCAGCAACGAAAAATACTAAGTTAAGGTTTATTTTTAAATGACGCTGTTAGCTTGTTTTTGGTTAAAAAGCACATGTTAGACAAAGGAACCACTGAAATTCTGAGGATGTGGGTGGTAACATAAAATTATTGTTATCTGGGATGGGTCTTTCATTTAGATGCATAAAATATGAAAATTCCAAAGTAAAGTGCATTTAAATGCAGTATTTAATGCAGTATGGATGAAACCAAGAAAAAAAAATTGTTTTTGAAAGTTTTTATGGATTCATATAACCTAAATATGCACTTGAAGTATGCTATTTCAAGTGCATTTTTTGGACAGAAGGCCACAATTAAACCATCTTGAACTTAACTTTTTCGTATCTTGAAAGAAAAATCAATTATGTGGTAACGTTTTTTTCTATAAACAATTCATATTTAAAATACGACATTGTTGATGCACTTCATTTTAAGGTTGTTTCACTAGGATCTGCAAGTATTTTGACTTTTATACATCCAAATCAAAGAACCACCCAAGTTACCAATCTTTTGTATTGTTTAGATTCTACAGGCTTGATTGGACTCTTTCTGCCTATTCTGTGACGTGATAATTTCGTTAATCTGCAGGGGAATTTTGTTTGTTGACATACGCAGAATAGAATTATGCAGTTGAAATGGACATTCCAACAAGACAACGAACTGAAACATAGAAGCGCTGGTCTAAGTTCTTTGACAAAAAACAAAGCCAATAAAAAGGAATATAATAATTTTAGAGTTCACTTCTTTTTTGTAGAGTTTATCAGTTTCTTTAAAAGTGGGTTCTCTTCAATTTTTACCAATCTATGAGCTTTGAACAAAAAACCTCTACCTTTAACGCTGTCTAATTTCAAACAAAGTCATTTACAATTTAAACAAATTCAAAAAAAAAAAAAAAAAACATCCACAATTAAAAAAATTCAAAAACAACTTATTCTATTTATTAAACTAACCTGTTCATAATTGACCAAAACGGCAGTTTGAAATTTACTAGCAATCCACTTCAATAAATTCCTACAATTCTGTGCCTCAATATAAACCAAAACACATTCAGCCAAAAAAATCGTTGGCAGCGTATAATCGATTTCGGCTTGTTGCAATTTATGATCAACCTCATCGATATTCCTCAAATCCACTCCCATCAAATGATAACTCGGTCCATGCAAATCTGTCGGACTCAATTTAACTTCGCCATCTTCGTCGTGTATCTTCGACAGAAGAACTTTATTCCGCTTAATAGTGTAGCATTTCCTGGCAGTGACAGTTGGGAAATCCAGTTCAATGAAATTCTTCACCTGATGCGCTGTGTCCCGCAGACGCCAGTACATTGTGTCGAAGCCACAACCAAGATTGATTATTTGGCAATTACCATTTGTTTTCTATAAAAATAGAATTCAAGGTAAAAAGGGTTCAAGGATTAAGTCTATTTAAAACAGCAAAAAACGCAACAGACGCAAAGTAGAAATAGCAAAAAAGAAAAAAACTGACCTTGAGGAACTTCTCTACACACATTTCGACGCCCTTGACCCGTGCAAAATAGCCCCGATTGATTTCCGGGGCTTTGCGCTCCTGATTGCGAACGAAAAAACCAATGTAATCATCCTTCCAGTAGCCCAGTCGGACGGCGCTTCTCTTGCAATCACTGGCATCGTCATTTGTTGCAATAACCGCTTCGTCGCATGGATGGAATGTGCTTGGCGGTTCCATTTCTAATTTCTCTTCTTTTTTTTTTTTATTATTACAAAAAGATTGGGTTGGAAAAAGGTAAGGGTTAAAAAAGTGCAAGTGGCTGCCTTTTATTTTTGTGCAACCTTGAAAAATTATAATAATTTTGTATGTCTCCTCCTTGGGGAGAAAGAAGCTTCAAATGTTACAAGAGTGATTTGAATACAAAAAAAAAATGAAACGTCCTTCACTTGAATGCAAAATTTCACTTGAATGTGCACAAGATTTTATTTCAAAATGTTAATTTTATTTATTTTAGATATTTATTTTTGTTTAATTAGTATTGTTTTTTTTTTGTTGGAATTTGTTTAATTTTTAACTTTTGATCAAGTTTTTGCTTCCGCTTTTTGGGAGATTTTAGGAAGAATTTTGACAGCTGACTGTTGTCTTTTTTTTTTTTTTGGTTCTGTTGCTGAATTAATTGACCGGCGCAAATTCCAATTGGAATTGTAGTAGATTGGGAGAGAATTGAGTGACATTGCGGTTTGAGAAGTTGTGATGGTATAATGGTTGGAGAATATGATATTGAAGAAATGTTTTTAAGAATGTTCTATAGAGGGCGCTGAGCAAATTTAAATTTAATGAGTCGTTATAAAAATGATAGTAGCCCTGTTAAATTGGTGGCGGTAGTTTACTACTAGTAGATGTTTTGGTTAATCTAGTACTATCATCTACTCATACTCTTCTTCCCGAGTAGATACGATTTGTATTGAATTCGTTGAAAGTGCGTTCCATTGAAAATCGCTAGTAAACTACTTGTAGTACTTTACCACCTCCCAAAGGAATACAGGGCTAGTGATGAAAGTAAATGCAAAATAACGGTATCACATTTTAACCCAAATTATTGAAATCAGCATGTGTGTAGATGTCTCACTTTTAACTTGCAATAGGCTTTTTTCTTTTTTAGCCCCGAGCGGGGAGCTGAGCTGTCAAAAAAAGAACTGTGTTACTTTTTTAGCTCGGAGCGCTCCAAAATTATATTTTCATTTTAGCTCTGAGCTCGATCAGGGCTCGCTCGTTGAAATCGGTAAAAAATAACCGAGCAGATCGAGCGAGCGCAGCTATAACTTCAGGAAAAATTCTTGATAAACAAATGTCGAATTCCTTTCAATCAAAAAAATCGAATTTTTGGTGTTAAAAAGGAACATGAAAACAGACCGAATTCTTTTTGCGATTGTATGTGTGTTATTTGACAACAATTTTTACACGAACGTCAAGCTGAAATCAAAACAATTTCTGCAAAATAATACAGAGTTCCCTTTGATCAATAATTTTGTTTATTTTTGTCGGTAATATTAATTTAATTTAATCAAAATCAATAGGAAATTGGAGATATTATTGAGATCTGAGTGAAGATGAAGTACCTAGATGGTTAATTATTTTGGCCGTATGCTGTGGTTTTACAGAGAAAATAAAATGCACGACTGGGGTCGCACGTACTTGCTCTTGCAGCTCAAAGCACTTTTATGTTAGTCTACTTGTATATTTTAAAAGCTGGATCTAAATTTAAAAAAAAATTGATATTGGGGAAGAGCCGACATTCATGGCAAAATTTTGTTAAATGAAAAACATTTTTTTTTGTTATTTGACTTTTTTGAGAAAAAATAAAAATGCAGTTTTATTGCCACTGCTTTAAATATTACGTATACAAAGTTTAATCAAAATCGTTAGAGCCGTTTTCGAGAAATTCGTAATATCGTATTTTTTTGTATGGGAGGTATACGTTCTAAGCGAGATATAAAAAAACAAAAAAAAACCAACTTTCAAAATTCCATAAAAATTATCTGTACCAAATTTGAAGAAAATCCGTCCACCCGTTTAGGCTGTGGAAATGTGTACAGATGGACGCACAACCGCACAGACGCACAGACGCACGGACGGAATTGTGGGACTCACTTTTTCGGAATTCTCCATCATCGTAATGTTGGTTTTGATTAAAACCTCAATTTTTTTTTTGGACACGAAACCAATACTTGCCCTATAGAGCAAGTAAAAAAATTCCTGAAGACAATCACGGGAAGAAAAGTCACAGTAATTGGACTTTTTCACAAGAAGCATGCCAGGAAAAAATATATTTTGATCGCACATTGTTTTTTTTTATTTATTTCATATTTTAATTTACACTTTATTTGATGTTGGTGTTCTCAAATAAACAAACAACACGAAGCAATTTTTCAGCTTGACGTTTGAGAAATGTCAAATGTTCCAAGTGTGTGTGCAAATCCGTGTAAATCTCTCAAAAAAGAGGGATTAAAAAAAATTCGAATTCTGCTTCGTTTGAGCCGATTTTTTTTCTATGGAACATGATTTTCAAAAAAAATTCTCTTCAAGATCGCCGAAAATTCGATTTTTGCATTGAAAGGAATTCGACAAAAGTTAACAATTTTGACAGTTTATTAAAAAAAAAATTGATATACTGACAGTCCAGTGGCAGTGCTTAATTGTGTTTCTTAAACTGTTCGGGGTTCTCAGGTTGTACTAAGTTCAGAGCGAGCCCTATTAACTCAGGCCCTGCTCTGTGCCCTGTTCGGGACTAAAAAAGAAAAACGCATAATATATATGTACTATATAGAGGGCAAGATTAGAATTCGTAAAAAAACTCGAATATCACACATGACATTGAGTTGATAGCGAATGCGAAAAAAAGTAGGTCTCGTGATTCGGCCTGTCTGTGTATCTACCTATCTCTATCTTGAGATATAGCCAAAAGCACTTCAGCGATTTAGTTTAAACTTGTTAGTTATTTGTTTTGGTAGATTCCCTAGAGGGAAAATTGAATTAGAGGTACTTACTATACAACCAATATGTTGTTTTTTCCCAAAATGGCTCTAAAGGTTTGGATTAAAATAAATTTATGTTCTATGGAAAATAAAGTAATTCTTTTCATATACAAACATTTTTTGAACCGTTATCAATGGTACCTTTCATAGAACCATTTTCTTAATTTCTTTCTCCTAAATCACTTGAGTGACTCAACTTATTTCCAAGAATTTTTTTTTATTGGAGCGTTAAAGGAGTTATTATATTAAATTTTCGAATTACTCACTTTTGGATTGATAAAAAAATCAAACTTTTGAAAATTTTGTTTGTATGTGTCAATAAAAATTTCTTAAAAGTTATACCTACCAATCCTAATTTACATATTTGGCAGAACTTTGAAAAATGTGTAAACATTTTTTTAAATGGCAGAATTTAGAACCAAACCTATAACTTACACTTTCACATTTCATTCACATTTTAGTCCTGCCTGTTAATGTTAGTCCCGCTCTCCCATACTCAAAAAAAATATTTACATATCTTTTCATAAGAAGGGTTTCAGTTCGAGCCATATTGCAGAACATAAATTTTCTAGCTTCATCAATCGTACTTCTCCTCTTACTTTTGCACATGCAGTTTCAAAAAAGGCCAATAAATAAAAAAAGCACGTATACGCCACAGTGTATGTGGACAACCTGCAAATAATTTGAATTACAATTATCGTAGTTCTGTCTGTCTGTTTATCGGTCTGTTAGCTTTTTCTACATTTTAAAGCCAAGTATGCGGATCGAAATAAATTTTAGCTCTCATTCAAAAATCTCCGATTTTGCTGAATTTTGTTTAAAGTATTTCAGCGGATTTATGCACAGAGTCCAGCTTAAAACTCACATGCTTGAACGCTTGTCTTAACAGAATCCGATCTAGCTTTATGGCTGTCTTGCTGCGTCATCAGAAAAGGAAACAATATTAGATACAAAAAAAAAAAAAACAGTACTATCGGTTTTTTAAAGTTTAACTCGTTTTTATTCACAATTAATAATAATTACGTGCAGATATAATTTGAGGTTCTTAAATATAGCAATTTATTTATTTTTGTTTGTTTTTTTTTCTCCTACATTTACATACATAATAAAGTCTCATGTCTTAAGAGATTTAAATTTTATATTATTTTTTTTTAATCTCGATTAACTTAAACTTATGATCTATATTCGTTTTTATATTTGTAAATAACTAAAAAAAAAATTCTAAAATATAAAACAAATAAGAAATAAAAAACAAAAATTATTTACACTTTTTTTTTAATAAAATTTAAAACAAAATTAAGCATTTGTATTATTTCTTTGTATATAAAAGATTTAAAAATATAAAAAGAAAACATAAATAAAACATAAATAAAATAATAATATACAAACTGTTTTATTTTTTTTTGTCTTCTGGTTTTTGTTTTTTTTTTTTTTTTTTTTTTTTTAATCGATTACAAGCGAGATTTCGTTGAATACCTACGATTTCTAGTTTCAATAGAATTTTTGAACATATTTCTTATATTTAATATGTATAAATCAATTATTATTATATATTTAATTATTTAGTTAGTTCTTTTTATTTTATTTTTAAATACAAGAAATCAGTCAAGGGTTTGATTTATGTTTATTTAATGGTTCTCCTTAATGAACTTTTTTTAGTTTGAATTTAAAAAAAAATGAACTATGCATGTTCAAGAGAGTGACAATAGGTGGCAGTGAGATAAAACAAAAAGTTTACATTTCTACTTGTTTGACATAACAAAGTGGATCAACAAGCTCAAGAGGAATGATCATGGTAAAATCTTGTATACATTTCGTGAAAAGTCAATTATGACAAAAGAACTGTCAAAACTTTGTTTTTTTTTTACATTTATTTGGTTAACAAATAGAAGAAAAGTAAACAAACGAATCTTGTATTCTTTATGCCGCGTTTCTTTAGAGGTTGTAGACTACTCAGGGGTAGAAATCTAGTACAACAATTACATTATCCTATCTACTTAAACAGAAGATAATTTGTTTTTTGTAGTACTAGATATACTTATGAGTAGTCTACCATCCTTCAAAGGCACGCATCTATTTTGACACCCGATTTAAAAATTATCTATAAATAGTACTAGATTTAACCACAATCAAATCTCCATATCAGCCATCATTGTTTGTTATGTTACACAATTGATTAGTGATTGAGTAAGTTCCACATGATTCCATTTGTGACTAGCAGCTAGGATCCCGCAAGATCATTCATTTATTGACAATAACTCAATTTTTAATGCTAGGTTTAAGGTTCCAATAAAAAAGTCACATCTCTACAAAAAAAAAAATCTACAAAGTAACAAACTTAAAATACTAATCGGAAGAATTATGGGTGTGCCTAGTGTTGGCGGGAGAGAAATACCAACTAGAATTTTTCTAATTTCTAATTTTGTCTCATTGGCATCATGCTATAGTGTTGTGCTGAAACCATTTGTTGAGTTGGTGGTCCCTGACCTGAGGTGGAATATGTGACAGTTTGTTGTCGTCCATCAACAACACTTTGTTGAGTTTGCTGCGATGAAGCACTCACCACTGGAGCGGAGACTTTTCTCTCTGATTGCGTTCGAATGAGTTGTTGTTGCTGCTGTTGTTGTTGCTGTTGTTGTTGTTGTTGCTGCTGTTGTTGTTGATGTTGGTGTGTTTGTTGTTGTGTGGGTTGTGGAGGTGGAATGTACATCATAACCTCACCATTTGGATTTCTAGCTGGAGGAGTTATCGCAGATCCATGATACGATCCATACGAACTGTCATCGGATTGTGCAGATTGTCCACGTCCACGAGGTTGAGTTAGACCATAAACCGATTCGGGACGTCTATCGAATTTAAGTCCACCATCGTTAGGGGTAGGATTGTGACGTGTTCCATAAACAGGTTGGAAACCCTGAGATTCTTGAGGTCTTTCAGCTTGTTGTTGCATTTGCTGTTGTTGTTGCTGTTGTTGTTGGTGATGTTGTTGCTGTTGTTGTGATTGACGTGTTGAACCTCTCATACCATAAATACTCTCCGAACGTTGTTGCATTTGATTTTGTACATTTTGATTCTGCAAATGAGTATTTTGCACCTGAGACACACGCAACGGATACAAACTTTGAGCAGGCACCAATGGTCCCGGCCGTGGAACAATATCACGATTAATGGCAGTATTACTCTTTGCATAAACCGATTGTGATCGATTTAAATTGGTCCTAGTTAGAGGTGGTGAACGGCAGTACATTGAACGAGTTCCACCATACAGTGGTTCTGGTTGTTCGAATTTGGTCAACGGTGCTGTGGTATATAAATTCTGACAGTAGCCACCTTGTTGGGTGAGAGTTCCAGTCGGGGCACGATATTGAGTACCTTGGAATTTGGGATTTTGCATTTGTTGTTTTTCCATGTCCATGTCGTAGTTGAGTGCGTCTTCGGAGTGCATACTGGATGAATCGTTATCCATGCTTTCTTTAGATTTACGATGACTGCGACGTGAATTGAAAATGTATTCGAAGAGAAGACCAGAAGCAATGCCACCGACCATTGGTCCGAACCAATAGACCCAGTGACTATCCCATTTATTGAGGACAAATGATGGTCCGAGCGAACGAGCTGGATTAAGATAAGGCATCTAGAAAGAAAAAGAAATTTTAAAATTAGAAATAAGAATTGTTGATAATTTTATTTTCTTATTAAAAAAGTACACAAACAGATCTATAATAGACGCGTTCCTTTGAATGTGAGTAGTAGATCTAGTACTACTAACAGATGATCTTCTGCTGAATGTGATAGGAATCTGTAGTTGTTGTAATAGATTTCTACTCACTTGTAGTCTACCGACTTCAAAGAAACACGGCTAAAGTTTCTTAAAAAAAAGTACTAGATTTTTCTCAAATATATGATAATTGGGCTTTTCCAAGTGGAAAAGTGCTAGAAGAACTTCTTTCTCATTGGTCAACCTCCACAGGTGAAGAGGTAAACAAACATTTTTTCCATAATGCTAATTAAAACAAAAAAGCTATTTTCAGTACAAAAAACGTTTGTTTACATCTTCACCAGCCCAGAAATGTCATTCGCTGCAAATAGTGGTAGTCTACTAATAGTCGTTGTTTTGGTTAATCTAGTACTATCATCTACTCATGTTCTTCTTCCCGAGTAGATACGATTTGTATTGAATTCGTTGAAAGTGCGTCCATTGGAAATCGCTAGTAAACTACTAGTAGTACTTTGCCACCTCCCAAAGGAACAGGGCTAATATCGAGAGATCGAGTTTTGGTTTGAAATAAAGGACAACAAGATTTGGACTCGAATTCACTGAGCGAATCGATCTAGGTTTACAACCTGGAGGTGGTAAACTACTTATGAGTAAATAATCTAGTACATTTACTACTAGATCCACTCATGCTCTTCTTCTTTCGTTGAAAGTGCATTCCATTGGAAATCGCTAACGCAGCATTCGAAATGTTGATGAATGGACATAAAGACATAATGAAAAAGCTAAAAATAACAAAAAACATAATATATACAACTTTTATACTCTCATTTTAAGCTCATTTCATGGAAATATAACTCTCTCAACTGTCAACCTACTTTCAAAAAAAAAAGAGAAACGCTTTATAAAACTAAACACACCGTCACCGTCAATGTTTAAAAAATAATTTTATTATATCCAGCTGTTAAAATCCTACACTTTTCCACTTTTGCATAACAAACACATAATTCGTTCCTTGAACAAAAAAATCCTTAATTCACAATTTGCAAATATTGACACTATCCCAATCCCAACGGAGAATGACTTGCCTCCTCGTAAGCGATCTGCAATAAACATGGAATATTTATGTTTCCACCCAAATCAAAATTTGTGAACAAAAAAGAAAAGAAAAAAAAAATCCAATGTCATGCCATAAAAAAAACCCAAAGCGGTACCTATACCTAACCTATACCACCACCTTAGTTAAAGATACCTGCGAGATATGGCAGGGATCTCCCTCCTGCTGTGGCAAACACCTGCCTTTGAGGAATGTTTCCTTCAATATTCATTCCTTCTTCCCTCTCATAAGATGTTTAAATTTTTCATTTTTTTTTTTTTTTTTGCTGTTGTTGCGATGATGATGAAATCACCGTTGGTTGGGTTTACAGCGAGACATGGAATCCATCGGCACATCTCAAAGGATGGTTAATTTAGCACAGTTATATAGTGAAGAAGAACATACTAACGAAAGAGGAGAGGAGCGAAATATCGATTCAAGACACCCGAAAAAAAGTTAATGAGCGACTGAATACCGGGGCAGATTTTTTAGCCTCAACTTTGGGACTAGTAATTATTTAAAATTGTACCACTTCTCACTTTGTCCCAATTATTGTCCCATGAGGAATGAGTTTACTCACTCTCATATGTGATATTTTATTTCCATGCAAGATCAATTTGTTATAGGTAATACTTTGTTGCAAAAAAGAAATTGATATTTACTGACCGCAACATTTATTGGAACCATTGACCAATTTATGACACAAAGAGAAATGGCAATAAATATGGCAAATCATCTTTTTAACCGCACTTTAATTAACTTTAATTTTGAACCAAAAAAAAAAAGAAAAAAACTTTTGAGGAAGAATTAAAAAAAAAAGTTCAAGTGAGAATGTGAAAGAGTTTTCACTTCAAATTTTCAAAAAATTATGCCTGGAGATATCCTACATCCCGGAAATTGATAATTTTTATTGTCTTGAGAGTTTATCACAAAAGAAGAAAAGACAGAGCATTTATAAGAAAAAAAAAAAATGAAAACAAAAAAATCCTTTTGGAATTTTCAAACCTTACACGGCCAGGTATAGAAAAAAGGGAAACCCTCTAATCTTATAGACCTGAAACGAGATACATCCCTATATACCAGAAAAGGGAACACAGAAAAAAAGAAATCTTATCCTGATTTCTATCCCACTCAGAGGTTTTCAATAAGTAATTTTCGTCCTTTTTCTCATGGGAAACCCTATAACACCATATACCTGTTCAGTTCATATAATATAGCATACAAACTTCAAAAGTCCTTCTTGACAATGCAGGTGATATAGTGTTGGAGTGTAACAAAATTGCTAAAAGATAGTTGCCTTGGTAGATATACATATGTATATTGCTTCTAGTGCCTATTTCTTTATATACGTATAAAATAGAAATGGAATTTTTAGACAACAGATCCAGGTATAGAATTCCATTATTTCATAGATACCTTGACGTTTATATACGAATTTTTGATTTATGAGATATTTTTTTGTGTCCTTTTTTCTTTATATATTTGCTATGGTACAGTCGGTTGGTAGTTGGTTGGCGTTGAATGAAGGCCTTTTATAGATATGAATACATGTACCAGACCTCTTATAACCGTATGGAAAATGAATTATTATTTCTTCAGAATGTAAATATGGCTTCAAACCTTCAAGGATCACCATGTTTTGGATGACAGAAAATAAGTTTCTGCACAAAAAGAAAAACAAAATTCTAATTAAATTTTGGGCTGGTTTTTGTCAAATGTTTTTGATTTAGTTGTCCTATACATTGTTTAATATGAGAATTATATTAAGAATTAAATACTCATGAGAAAAAGTAGTTGGCAATCATTGCAATGTGGGAAGCTTATTGATTCCAAGATGGCTGCATTTTTTTTGATGTCTATTCATGAGTATAAAAAATCTAGTACTACCAAGCACACATCTTATTCTTATTCTACATTTTTACTTACCGAGACAAAACTGCACGCACTATAAGCAGCACCAATTGACAGTGCGGCATTTCCTAAATATTTCTTATACGAATCCATTGATACAAAATATGACAGCACAACGACAAATGTCAAAATAAATTCAACACCAAAACGTTCCCATGCAGCTAATGAGGCACTATGTGAGATGGCAGCTTGTAGATTGCCTTGATATCCTGGTACTGTTACACTGTAAAGATAAAAAAAAAAAACATTGTGGTTAGGAAAAGTGATAAGAAAAAAATGATAAATTTATTGTTAAATTTCTTGAACAAAAATAGAGCTTAAATCAGAATTGATTCAATAAGTTTTTATGAACCAAATTATTACTTCCACGGTTATATGTATGTAGTTTAAAAATGTCCATGTGTGAGGTAAAGTACCAAAAGTAGAAATCTATTACATTAGCCCTGTTCCATTGGAGGTGGTAGTTTACTCGTGAGTAGAAATCTAGTACAACAACTACACATTCGTATCTCCTCGAGTAGAAGATCATGTGTTAATTTCAGTACTAGATCTACTCATGAGTAAACTTCCACCTCCAATGGAACGGGACTATTAACATAAAATAACAGTGATAAGATGTTTAGTTGATCTAGTACATCTCACGTAGACTCTCATGACTAGATGATTAGTAGATCTAGTACAACAATTAGCGCATGATCTTCTGCTCTAGTCTAGATGTCTAGTTGGTAGTACTAGATTTCTACTCATGTAGATATAAAGGTTTTAAATGTTAAGAATGTTTAACAGTTAACTCAATATTGACAGCGTATATCAAGTGAACCACTTAGTGTTTTTATCTCCATATGCCAATCTCAATTACTTAATAATGTTAGACCCATCAAAATGTCAAACTGTCTCGCCATCAAAGATTAAATCTTCTTTAATCTTGTCTGCTCCAAAAATTAATGAAACAAGTCTCAAATTTTATCACAAAATCTCTATCACTTTCAAATTCTTCAAAGACCTAAACGTAATAGAATCAATTTAAGGTAAACCTGAGTTAGCTTCATAACTTTAAGGTATATATACCTACATCTTTTGTTATTCACTTTATATGCAAAATCTAATTTCTAATGCAAAGTTTCACACGCCAGAGATAACACTATTAAGTCTACAAAATACCATCCTTTCTACGATCTTTTTTCTTCATATTTAAATACATGTAGACAACTATGTATACACAAAAGAGAATTCTCTCTTTCTCTCTGTGTTTATAGATGATGTGTTCCAAATTCGTTAACTCAATCTTGGTCCTTATACAAACTCATCCTTTTCAAGTGAGAAAACTTTACCAAACTAATTTGTGACACACTTTCTTGGCATCTTCGACATCATCATGGATATTGTATAGTCTCATATCATCTTCATCAACATCGTTCTTGCAAATTCTATATAAAAATATTCTCTCAAGCTCTATTCGCACTATTAACTTATCAAGTGCACCAAAATCAAAAACAAACAAACTTCTCGAGACGCAACCTCAAAACCTTTTAGAAAATCATATAACTTGGTGTGTTCATCTTCCCTATTTTTATTAATATTTTTTTTTTTTTTTTTATTTCACCAGCATAAGTAGTACCTATATTTTTTTTGTATAAAAGTCTTCCAAGATATAAATAATGGCACCACCAGCACCAGAATCCTACACCATCCAAACTACCACCACTTCATCTACCTTCATATTATTTTTTATGTGCTACATCTCGTCCTTTCTCACCAAGATATAAGTGGGCAAAATACACTTTTAAATGCAAATGTCAGGATTGAATACTCTAGTACTTTCCTTCTTTTAGACGAGTAGGTTAGGTTAGGTGTATTATGAAACCAGGGCACTTGTATGCTCCAGGAAATCCATGTTTCCAAACGAACCACCCCACACCCTTGAAACAAAAAAAAAATCACCAGAGAATAAATATAAAAAAAAAAAAAAACTATATAAAAAACGACAGACAAGGGCTATCAATTGAGTCACGGAGAAGGATCGCATCAATTCAATTTACAGTTTACCATGATCTAGTATCAATTTCTCAAAAAGCAAGTATCCTCTGTACATAAATTCGACTAGTACCATACAACTATACTACTACTCTACGTGTATAATGATAGGAAAGTTAACCCGCATTTTGTGTCGATTTGTAATTGAAACACGAAGTCCTCCCTTATCCGAAGAGTTGTCTGAAAAGCACAGAGAGTCAGCCATATGAGGAGGCTTCCCTCTTATGTCAAACATGTTTTTCATTTCGTAAATTTTGAACAACCCCTAATTTTTCAATTGTCCGGAAAAACGATTGCTTCTGTGTGTCATGTATACGTTGATACACACACGCAATTAATCAAATTTGACATAAAAAAGAAATTCAAAAACTAAAAAAAATCGACGAAAAAAAATCAATTGCATACATATAGGATGTGCGAATAAAAAAAAAAATCCGGAACAGACACCATGATTGCATGATAGACGGAATTCCGGTTTCTCTTTGAGAAAAAAATTTAAATTTTAATTCAATGTTCAGTGTTCACTTGTTCAGTTTTATTTGCAACATGTGTCAACAGTAGAACTATATATGGTGTGCGGTGGGCACAAAGCACAACACTTTTTAACCACCATACCCACCGTCATATCCATGACAAGTGACGTACTTTTATAATTGACTATCAGTTTCTCAGTTTTTTGATTCAATTAGTTTTTTTTTGTGAGTTTTTTTTTTTAATTCAGACAATTTTAAAACTACGTGTGTTGATGGTGCAAGTGTTGTGTAGCCTTGCGGCAAACTTTAAGGGATGTGTTTGTTCGAGAGGTTTTTCAGTGTGAATGGGAGTATGTAGTTGAACTTTGGAAAAAAAAAAAAACAAAATTTAAATATTCAACAAAGCAATGTAGGAATGGTTAATTTTGCGAACACTTGTTTAAGTGTTTTTTATTCAATTGGATGTAAGTAAAGGGTCAGTTTTAGAGTACTTGAATTATAAAGACACGTGAACAGGTTGGTTAGAGGGTTTGTCTTGGGGTAAAACTTTCTCATGATACCGGTTTTAATGCAGATGGCCTTCATAATAAAAATTTACGGACAGCATCGAAGAGTGTTTGTCTGTCTATTCATTAAGATTCATTATCCAAAGTTAATTTAGAGATAATAAAGAACAAAAAGTACTAGTTTTAAGTGAAGAGTTATCTTTAGGCTTACTCCGAAATAGTCAATCCTATATGAAAGAAATTAAGTAGTTTAATGAGTGATAGCAATTTTTTATTTTCGGAAACTAATTCATGAGTACTAAGAACGGCAGATTCCTGTCTATTCGAGCAGAAGATCATGTCTAGCTTATAGTACTAGATCCACAAATCTTATTCACATGAAGACAGTGAAGAAGAAGAACATGAGCAGATCTAGCAGTAAATGTACTAGATCAACTACTCATGAGTTTTGTACTATCTCAAAAAGAACGGAGCTATCAGCCGCGTTACATTGGAGGTGGTAAACTACATCAGGATCAAAATTGTGTGAGACATTACTGTATTAGATTATCATGTTCATATGTTCCAGGAGTATACTTTGACAACTCAAAAGAAACAGGTTGAATTTTGTTTCACTTAACACTGTTTTAAAGAATAAAAATTGTACTAGTTTTTTTTTTTAATTTTACTAAACAATTTAAACTGGTTCTTAGGTTTGTTAGAACAAGCAAAATTTCACCTTGTTCATAGTTTGTTCTATCTTTCTAAGAAAAGTGCTGAGTTTGACAATTGTACTAAACTTCTAGAACAAAAAAGTTCAAACCCAGTTCTTAAATATAAATGAAGCAAGATTTAAACTTTGTTACTGAACTGTCATCGTCACAGTTTGTTACTTTTTTTTAAGAACTACAATATTCATTTCCATTTGCACATCAAAAGATCATACAAATCAAACGACTGACATTTTTCTTACAAAATCAGATTTATTTATTATTTTTTTTTTTGATCAAAAAGTGGCAACACCCAGGATATCCATTAGCAAAAAAGGTTACACATTAACATTACGAATTCAATTTAATCTATTATAATATATCAATAAGAATTCTTGCGTAAGTAATAGAAGATACATAAATAAATAAGCGGAAGTGCGCCAATGTGAGTTTTCCCTTGAACTCATCTCATCTTACGTTTCTTTTTTTTTGAAAAATCACCCGGCATGATTGCCTTCTTCAAATTAACAGTTAATGCGCCAATATTCGCAATTTTTTTTTTCTTGTTGTTATTTGTTATGTATCCTTCCAAAATTCCGAATCTCAAATTACTATGAATGAAAAAGAAACTTCCGCCCCCTCTCGAGCGTCGCCGGCATCTTCGTCATCATCGGCGTCGTGGGAACATCGACAATTTATCAACATGAATCAGCGTAATATATATACCTTTACCTTTCTGAGATTCAAATAAAATGCGATAAGGAAGATGAGAAAGACATTTGATATAACGTATAAGTAGATATATACCGACTGACTTGCCAAGTGCCAATTACATGTTCGGACCCAATAACAATCCAAAAAGAGCACCCTGAACAAATTAAACTCAAACTCTTCTTGCTCCTCGTCCTCTTATAATGTCTGTGTGTGGGTACTCTGGTGTGTACAGGATCAGATTTAATCAGGTGCCGAGGTCTTCTTCTTCTCACAAAGTGGACCAATATTAAATTTCCCTTTATTATATTCCGCCTGGACTGGTAGGTATCGTATCGATGATGATGCAGCAGGAAGCTCCTTATATTCTCCTTTAGTATCCATCTCATAAGTAATTGAATAACATTACCCATATCAAGACATTGTTTCGGGATGCCGCGCAAAGTGTCCGAAATTGAAAAATTAATGTACACTACCAGAGTCAATGTCTGGAGAAGAACCATACTTCGGTTCGGTTCCTTGTATCATAATGCTCTTCCATGCATGATGAGTATAGTTCCTGTGCCTGGGTGGTGAAGGTGATTATAATATGCATGAGGAGTATAGTGCTGGCTGAGATTCCCTCATTGATGATGATGATGAGCACCAGAGGAGAGATGGTGATGATGATGCAATCACTGCCAATGCTAAAAAAGTGAATTATGGGAAAACACACCAACGACGACCAGAGAGAAGAGAGAAGTATGTAGAAGATTCTCTACGTGGGAACTTTTTTGTCTCCACCGAAATCGCCAACGATCACCTTCCATTTCAGCAGTTTTTTTTTTTTGTTTGTCTCTTTTACACCTTTTTTCCCTTGGTATTTTGTCGGGGACTCCTCTCAGTCGTCCTCCTCTCATGTATCTCAATCAAAAGAGCTCTCTCCTTCGTTTAAAGATACTTTAACTGTATGTAGATATAAACCTATGTATAGTCCTGGGAATAATTTTTACTTTTTTTTTACTTTGTATTCCTTGTGTGTTGTTTTTCTGTTCCATTTTGGGTTTTCTTTATTAATCAGGAGTAGACAAAAATAAAAATGCAAAAAAAAAAATTAAAAAGATATCCTACATCGTGTCGTGTCTATCGAAATGAAGAGAGAAGTAGATGAGAAGAATGTAGGGACGAAGAGACGGGGGCGGGCGGCGGGGATGTTTGACCCATGAGCATGCAATCTGTCGACACGGTGCCATATCGCATATCCAATAAAATCCCATCTTTTCGTTCGTTTTGAGACAGCCCCAGAGAGCGCACTAAACTAAAAGACTTGAAACACGTCTATCCTTCGAAGCTCAAGGTATTCGTATTATAACAAGGGTTAACTAACGTAAGATGTGATGGGAACTAATTTTTTTTGTTGTGTTTTCGTTTTTGTTGTTGTTGGAGGTTTGGTGGGGGCTATTGGAGGACGAAGGTTATAAGAAGAGATAAACATGATGTTCGTGTGTGAAAATGGATACATATAGAGATACCTATAGAAGGTGCAATGATTCCCATAGGCAAGATGACGATTGCCATACGTAGGGTCGTTGATGTTCTTGGCGCGAAGTCTTTTAAGTTATAATTATTCGTCAGACAAGGTTCAAGACTTTGACCGAAATATTTCTAGAAATTGTTAAAAATAACAACCTTACTTAACTTACTAGCAAAATTGGTCAATTTCTGAAATCGTCAAATATCCCATGAAAATATACAATTTTTAATATAATTCCAATCTTTACAAAACGAACACACTATTTTTTTTAATATAAAGTAGACAAACAGAACTTACTTCTATTTCTTTTAGTATAAGGTGCCTCAATAGCCGCGTTTTTTTGGAGGTAGTAGACTAATAAGTATAAACCTAGTACAAAAACTACGCATTCCTTAAGAAGAAGATCATGTGTTAATTGTAGTAGATCTTATAATCATCTTCTCATGAGTAGTCTACCACCTCCAAAGGAACGTGGCTAATGAGCAACGGTAATAAGCGTGTTCATGTTGTTGTGCAAAAGAGACAGGGCAAAATAATATGAAAATTCAACTAGGACTTCAGCAAAAAGACTGGCAGCAAGTGAATTATGAAAACCGAATTAGTGGATTTTTAGATATTCATAAGAGTAACATAACAAAGTCTGTTGACAGTACTATAATTTTCATAAAGTTTCGAAAATTGTCTTCTTCTTATTGTCTTTAATAATTCAACAGAACTTGTGCCTCAGGCCAAAAATGTTATTTAATAGAGAAATTGAAATTCTATAAGATCATGTTTGTATTATAATTGAATGTTTAACATATCATGTAGTTCTTAATCTGTCAGAAACATAACTTTGTCTCTCTATTTATTCGATAATAATCTATTTTTCAATGACATTTTACTGAAAATGAAAATGTTTTTCCTCTCTTAATTGCATTTCACATTGTTATCTTTATTTGAAATTCAATTAAAAACAAAAAATTCCAAACTTATACAAACAAATGTTATTATGAACTTTATATACATAACATACATACATAAAACAAAATCCATTAAATTGTGATAATTAAAAGGATTTACTCAGACTCGATTTCGAAAATCATTCCCACGAGTTTCAATGACCCGCGCATAAAAGTAAAACTAAAACTCATTTATTAAAATGTTTATTGTTTGTATTTTTGTTGTTGTTCTTTTTATAATAATCCTACAATTAGTTGGCAATTCTGTAGGTATACTCGAAATTCATTGTTATCATTAAGTTTCGAAATTAAACAGCAATTTTTTTTGACATAAACATAATAATGACCTATCCATCTGTCAGATTAGAATTCGAAATATTAATGCACAGACATCATATGTATCCAGATTTGAACTCAACATATTGTGTGTGAATATCATCAAGAGATTAATTTGTCATTAAATTGGTTCCATAATAATGTAGGTGGGGAGCACAGTGGTTGTTATTATAGTTTATTTAGGAAGAAGGTGTAGTTTATACTATATACCTATAGAAGACTTATAGAATCAAATTATCTGAGGTGTGATGACAAACTTGTGCGCGCGTTCAAAAATTTAATTAAAATTTCCAACTCACATAACAAGAAAGCTATATGTCATTCATTATCTTTGTTTTTAGGTGAAAGAAACTCACAACTCTTATTCTCCTCTTATATTCCCAGGCTTGTGTTTATTTAAAATTCAAAAATAGGCCAATTCACATTCAAAACATACACCACACACAGAGAAAGAAAACCTCTTTCTTTTCAGAAAGCAAAATGCAAAAAAAAAACAACTCTCACTAAAAGTTTTGAAATTGAATTAATTGTTTACACTTGTGTGCTAGCTAGCTAGAGTAGGTAGGTAACGTACATTCATACAAAGTATAAGCTTCACATCATTTTCTGTCGGGGTTTTTCATTGATTAATTTTATGTTGAACATGTTGTGCCTTTCCTCCAAATCTACATAGATCCTGCTTTTTCTAAAGGTTTTTGAATGTTAGGAAAAAGGGAAATTAAATTAGTGAACATTTCGATTTAAATTGCCATTTCATAGAAATATGTCTCTGTCACATATACCGCACTGTCATTGCCACCATTTGTCATTAAGTTTTCGCAATTTCGATTCGAATTCGAACCTAACAAAAAAGACAACCCAACAACGATTTGACAGATAAAAAAAAATAATTGTATGGCGTTTCAATTGAAACTAATTTTAAAGGGTCCCTGTCATTATGGTACACACGAGTAGGTATATACACAGCTCCTTTAGCTATATGTATTTGATTGAAGGACCACTCTTGATTGTCAATTATGGGTTAGGAATACCTTTTTTTTACTGCTGCGGGGTTAGATATAATAATATCTCAAGTTTGCTAGATTGTTGCTGTTTTTTTTTTTAGAATGAAGGGAGAGTGTGGCGATTGATAATGGTGATTTAAGATTTTAAAATCACTAAGCGTGATTTTTCACTCTCAAGTGCCAACTGATACATGTAATCATTGAGATGCAATTGACAGTTGTTGTGGTTGATTTTTTTTTTTTTTGAAATTTTTCTGGTGGTCCTTGACAGTCTGTGGGGATTTATTTTTTGTATCTTTCTTTTTTTTTACTTAAAAGTGGAAAAGATTTTTGATTGATGTTTGTGGTTTCGAATGTCACATATGTCGTGAAAATGAGCTTTATTAACTTCTGGTGGTTTGGAGAAGATTTATTTCCAAATCAAATTATATGTGTACCTACAGAAAGTATACATTTCATTAACATTTTGTTTGGAACAATTATTTTTAGTTATTGTATTAGCTCATTTTCATGCCAGATCAACTGGCTTAATCAATCCATCACTTCCAAAGGAACACGGCTTATGAGCTGTTGCTTGACACATTACGAAACACGTCTTATATTTCAAAAGTTTTAAGGTTTGTTCGATGTTCCTTTTCCAAGGAAATGCGGTTTTGACAGATTTAGAAGAAGTGTTAGAATTAAAAATAGGTCAGTTCAGATTATTGATGTCTAAATTTTTACCTACTTATTTAAAAAAAAAATTTTGGATCCACTCTCTAATTTTTTCCATAAAAATTCTCCGTGAGAATTAATATGGATGGCAGTTCTTTCTTATTCTATTCACTTAGCTCTTTCCTTTAAAAAAACATTATCCTTTAATATTATTCTTGAGGACAGTCTCTTTAAAGCCATCTACATCTACCTACTCTTTTTGGGCTTAAACATGAAAAAAAGAACTTAGCATAACTACTTTTTAAATGATCCCTAAACTCAATCCCGGGTTAAAATTTATTACTTATTTCATAACTCTTAACCCTTTAAAACACTTAAATCTTCAAGTTCCATCCTAGTTCCAGTTAAACTTTTTGAGGAGAACAAAAAAGGTACACAAAAAAAAGACTACGATTAGAGAATATCATAAGCTGTTATAGAAGTATCTACAGATAAGTATATATTCCACAGTTTTTGACAGTCTCTCTCTGGGCACTGTTATTTTACAACAGAAAACTTCATCCTTTAAAATAAAGTTTTTAAAAACAAAAAATCACCAAATACAAAAAAAAAAACAAACAAAATTGACAAAAACAACAGCAAAAAAACTTCAATTAAATTTGCAAAACTCTTCAAGAAGACATTAATTATGACAGCACATCTCCCCAAAAAAAAATATAATAATAAATAAAATTAAAAAAAAGGAACCTAAACTGTACACTACACAGTCAATGGACGAAGAAGAAAAGTTATGTAAAAAAAACTATATGAAAACAAACAAACAAACACACAACCATCATAAGAGTAATAAATTGTTTGCGGTCAAGAACTAAACAGTCTCCGGGCGGCGGCAATTGCGTCCGTCGTTGTCGGTATGGTCTTTTGAAAAGCTTGATTGCGAACTTAAACTCTTTTTCTCTCTCTTATCCCCTTTCTTCCTCTTTAATATGGGGATGCTTTTAATATCAGAAACACCTACCAACAAAAAAGTCCAAACTTAAGTTTAGTACTCACATAAATTTGTTGCAACTATCACCAACATGAACATGGTTGCTTCTGCTGCTGTCAGTTTAAAGCATAGGGTGACTGAGAAAATTTAAAACTAAAATTTAAAAAAAACCACAGAGAGAGACAAGAAATTAAAACAAAACCACACCATACAATCGAATCACTTAACTCTTCCACAACAATCTTCTTACACCAAACTCTCTCTCTCTATATTCCCATCATTCCCACAGGGGTTTTTAAGATAAGATTTGTGACCACACCCTGTACTCGTTTGTCGTATATAAATGTCAAATGGAATACTATAAAGTATGCACTGGGATGGGACGAGACATCAGGAAGAGACATCACCAAGGAAGAGGACACAAAATTTGACCAGAGAAAAGGTCAACTTCTGGGGGTTGAATTTATTTGTTAGGCGGATTGTGTGTTAATAGACTTGACAAATCCAAACCTCTATTTGTGTATTACCAGGATGTGTTAGACCGCAATTGAGGGTCCCTATTAGCAGAGGGTTTTTTTTTATTGCATCCTCAAACACAGTTACAACAACAATCAGGAAAAATTGTGTACAGAAATATAGGAAACATATCCTTTTTTTATGATTTCATGCAAATCAACAGTCTCGAGTATGTTTGTTAACGTCTATTTTGAATTCTCTTAGGGGGTCAACACAATACAAAAAAAATGTGTGAAAGACTTTTCATCCCTTCCGGGCGCTGGTGTATCCCCTGGTTATTGTTAATCAACGAGGTATGCAAATATTTTCGCACTCCCAGATGTTAAGTTATACTTTTTTATGCATCATAAAGTAGCATAGGTTCACCACATGACATATCCGAGAGAGAGTATCCTTTGTGGTTGCTTAACAATTTATGTTCTGTTCGTTCGTTTTTTTTTGGTACAATATTTTTTTTATGTGTATTTTATTAATTTATTATTCAGTGTGAACACAACACAACTGGAGATGAGTTTGATCGATTACCTACCTCAAATTGATATTCAATTAAATGGGCAGGAGTTCTTTCCCCCTGACGGTGTGTCGGTCGATGTTTTTTATCCAACACGTCACCACCGCCGGGGGATTGGAAACTGTTCACATTTTCTTTTTGTTTCAGGATCAACGACGACGAAGCGCAGTAGATAAAAGTTTTATGGTTCTTTAATTGAGGGATTTTCCTGATTTTTCTTTAGTAGGTATTCAGATCGTCATCAGCGAGTTCTTTTCTATTGTTTGAGGGAAAACTCTCTATAAGTTGACACACATGTGGGTTTTTTTAGGGGTTTTTCATTGTAGTTTATGAGTAGTTTTGCATAAGTAATAGGATCAAATGATTATTCCTAAAAAAATGAGGAAGAAATTATAACATGAATAGCTAATCCGATTTTTATAGACGAGAGGGAGGTATTGTTATGTTTTTTTGCATATGCTCTATGGTGAATAGGTCATTTACCATAGATTGTTAAATTGAATGAGGAATGATTTGATGGATTAGTTGATTATTTAAGTAGATAAGAAACACTTGTATTTTAATTTCAGATTTAAAAATTTGAATACTTTAAGAAAATCTGAACTGCTTTTTTTATGTCGTCGAATTAGTTAGGGGTATGTGTTGTCAAAAAAAACCTTAAATTTAATCATAAGTGTGTTTCTTAGAAAAATCAAGACTTCAAATAATGTGGTATAACCTTTAATTTCAGTCAATAAGTTTTAACTCAATTTGACATAAAAAAGTACACAAACAGATCAACTGTCAACTTTAGCCTTGTTCCATTGGAGGTGGTAGTCTACTAATAGTAGATGTTTTGGTTAATCTATTACTATGATCTACTCATACTCTTCTTCCCGAGTAGATACGATTTGTATTGAATTCGTTGAAAGTGCGTTCCATTGAAAATCGCTACACTACTAGTAGTACTTTACCGCCTCCCAAAGGAACAGGGCTTTTACATCACGAGCATAATATAGCGTCGATGAATTTACCTAAAGGGGGGTTCACATTGACTAACTTATCAAACAGATCAGTCAAAATGACCGCAATTTTGATAATAGCCGTGCTCCTTTGGTGGCGGTAGACTACTCATGAGAAGGTGATTAGTTTTAACGTCGGAAAATAAAACTGAATGAATCTGAGTAATGAAATTATGGGTACGCCACATATCCGTTTCTTACGCTCTATTGCTACTATTATAGTTCGGTTTTTCAACAAACATAAACGAGAAAGTTGATTAGAAGAACATCCGCTTTCAAACTTTTTATCTGTCAATTTCATGACTTTGGCAGCTTCAGAAACGTCATTAATTTGAAATATCACTGAAAACAACAAAGCGATATTCAAATACCAAAACATAATCTATTTTTCAATTTTCAAAGTCAGTTTCCAAAATTGGTTTAAAACACTTATATTTTTATTGTTATTTACTTCGAATAAATTAAAAATATTTGCATTTCATCTAAACAAAAATTCAATGTCTTTCTTTTTTCTGTCATAAAACAGTCATCGAACTGTCACATCCCTAAAACACAACTTCATGATGGAATACTTGTGAAATATGCAAAATGTTCCTCTCTCTTTCCGATGTGAATTTTAATTTCAAAACAAAACAGTAAAAACTTTTCGCACACTGAAAAATTACAATGTCATCGCTCTTCCTTCATCATTCAAACAAAATAAAAAAAAAAGGAAACATCTGTATAACTGACTATCACCCCTGGCATGTCAAAATGAAAATGACAGAAATAATATAAAAAAAGGGTATAAGGATACGTTTGCAATCAAATTTCAATTGAGTTGAACGATATAACGAAATTGATATGCAAATAGATTTATAACAAACAACAACAACAAAATCTCTCCCTTAAAACGACCGATTTGATAACATACAGGATATGCATAGGTGGTATCCTGGTGCTGACTGACTCCTGAGGGCATCGCGGGCATCGCATCATGTGTATTTTGCTGAATGGTATATTGGAATAGATATAGGAAGATTTTGTAATAATTACATTCAAAACTTAATGATCCGTTGTAAAATGGATTTAACCTCAGACATAATTCTCTGGTTGAGATGTATATGTATATTTTGAACCTGTAAACCATTTATTTACACCCTTCTCTCAATGTGTTTAAAGGATAAATGTATGAATATAGGTAGTCTGTGTAGTTCACTACACTGCACAGCAATAAAACACGATTTAGTGGTGTAAAATATTTGGCACCCACATTTAAATTTGAATAAACATTAAGGAGGAAACACAATGGATGCGGATGAGTTTTCAGACAGAAGGTTTTAAATCAATTTAAAGCCGCAAATAATCGTTTATTTTTTTTTTTCAAAATCAATTATATCAGAAAATAACTAAATGGGATGATGTGTCTGGGAAAAAGAGGACCAATTTCCTTTTGTTTTTGTGAGAAAAAAAGATTAAAATCTTAAGTTATTTCCATGCGCGTATAAAACACTTTAGCATAATTAGACCACTTGGGCTCAGTGTAGTAGTACCCTAAACCATCATCAACAACTATACGCTTTGGGTCTGTTCCATGTTCTATCTGATGTGTCATCGCGCATATTTTATGAAAATGGGATTCCTTTTCCTGTGTCGCTTCTTTGGTCTCTGGAATACTACGATGCCAGCAGAAATTTAAGATTTTTTTGTTTCCCACAAAAATGATACCAAAGGAGAGATCCTCTTTTTTCCTTTTCTTGTCTTGTCGGTACTTAGTTTCTTGTTGTTGTTGTTGTTGTTGTTGTCGCTTCGCAGTGTTATTTAAACCCTCTAAGCGTGGAACTGATATACTTTAATAAAAGGATTTATGCGACGACTCTTTTTCAAGTAGGCTCCTTTTTCACTCTGGGCCCTGAATGCCTGGAGTATATACCCTACCCAGGCACAGCCAGATCTGCAGTCATTGTCGTCGTCGTTGTAGTCGTTGGTGTAGCCACGACATTGTCGTTCTTGTTGTCGCCTTCAGAAGTGGTATTGTTCATTTGTACAATTGAGATACACTTGTATTTTTGTGCTTTCGTTAGTACTAAAGTAAAGTAAAGATATTAGTTCTGTTTGAAATGCATTTTCTTTCAGAGAATTATATTGGCCTCAGGAGGAGAGGACGAGTGAATTTGGTTTTTATTATTTGGAGAACTGACGATGACAATTGTTTTATTTAAACCATTTTTTTGTTGTATTGTGTTCCCACTAATGGGTGTCTTGGTATTTTATTTAAGGGACTTGAGATGGCACTAAGGGTTTGGGTAATTATAAATCTCTTAGTTGAAGTGGTAAATAATGTACATATGTATATAAATTTGTATTTAGTTTTCTGCTGAAGTGTAAGAAATATGGTTTATTTGTTGTTTATTGTAAATTTTATGCTTGGGTGGTCTTGGTCTTCTTTGAATTGAAATAAATATTAACAGAAGATATGACTGTTAGTTTTTAAGACAAATTAATGGGTAGAAAATTTATAAGAGAGGGAGGTTGAATAGACTCGTTAAAACGTTCCAAGATATCTTACAAAATTATAGCAGGTAATTATTTAACAAACGAGCTGTCAAGGTGAATTTGGTATTTGACAGATTTGCAAATAGACTTGCTAATTCGATTTTAAACGTTTATAATTAATTGAGTTTATTTTTTTCGTTCAAGTGTCAAAATATAAATTTATTTTGTCTTTTAAAATTGCAATTTTGACTTTTATAGACTATTTTTTTATGTTTCCCGCAGTTTGTCACTCACTGTGGCGGAAGATGCGACAGTTTAAGGCAGCGTTTAAACGTTGTGCGTTTCTGAAACAAAACGACTACCAAGAAATTGGGAAAACATAAACTTAACAAAACTCAGCTTTAGGTCATTTCAAAAAAACTCTTAAGGCAGGTACGTTAGGGATCAATAACATATTCACTCGTTGTATTGTTTTTTTTTTGTGCTATTTACGTCAACTTTTGCTTTCGAAAATAACTGTCGACAGTAGCTCACTTCTGTCAATTTGTCAGCTTTTTCGTTAGGTTTTGACATTTCTCTTTTCTTCGACCAGTTAAGTTTGACCTATTATTATTTTCAACCATAAGAAAAAATTTTTTTTTTTAAGAAGAAATCAGCGTGTGTGACTCTGCGCTTAAAATTAACTTAACGAAGAAGTGCTTCTCCTGTCTTCTGTCAACTTGTAGTTGTTTTACTCCTATGGCAATTTTTTTAACGACCTTAAACCTCGCAAGTTGAAGCCATCAAAAGATTTATGTATAATTCTTAATATGAGTTAAATTGAATACGCGGTCACTACTTTTGACATTAAAAATCAAATAAAAGTAAATTTTATCAACCGATAAATGTCCTATACTCTCTCTCTCTTTCTCTCTCGCTTGTTGATTCAATAATGTTATAGAAAGCCAAATTTTTCAATCTTTTACTCAGTCACATTACCAACACATTTTGCCTGTATTATATGTATTTAAGAGAGGAAAACCCTGAACACTAAAGTTAATTTCAAAGAAAAACCTCAACCTGTGTATGGTGTATACCCACCACACATAAACCACAACCTTTTATCACCATTCTACACCACAGCATACCAGTGATGTAGTGTAACTTTTGGCCACTTGCTGATGCACTGGCTTTTCTATTTATGTTATGTTCGCTGTTACCAAAGAACCCAGCATTTACATATGCTCCAATTAAATCGCGTAAAAAGGATACCTTCTGGACGAAAAGCAACAACAACAACAAAAATTAAAATTAAAGTCAAAGTTATAAAAGCCACTTGTGACGCATATGTTACCACTGCTTCGTTAAATTCTCTGACAGGTTGCGATTGCGATATAATGCGGTCACAAGCACATTATTTTTTATATCCTTTCGCCCTTCTATAATTTTTTGTATTTTTTGTTTTTCTAAATGTATATGCGACTTGCCAATTAAGTAACCTTTTGTGTATCATGACCTCTCTTCTATTATTTCAATTGTTATCGAGTGGTAGTAGCGAGGTAGAGGTACAACTTTGCTTTCCTCTTTTATTTTTTTTTTTTTTGTCATATCCTATAACCTCAATGTACAAAAACAATTAACAAAACCATAAAGTGACAGGAGGACGGAAGCTGGCTCTTTATACAAAGATTATAGTTGTACCAGTTTTACATCTCATATCCCATAACAACGGATATGGAATATGTATATTGAAAAGAATCATCCCGCTAAAAAGAATATTCTTACCTAGAAAACAAAAAAAAATTAGGGGTGAATACGAAAAAAGACACTGACAGAACGCATAAAAAGTGCCATAAATTTCCACATATTTGACGTTTTGTGAAAAAAGCCCATCTATATCGCAATAGAACATCATAAAATTCTAATTCAATATGATTTTCACTGATTTCGACCTCGAAAAAAAAGGGAGTAGAGAAAGTACATGCGTTTTATGGTTAACTAGATTATGAGGGCATATGCATATGATACGACATTATATTTTTATTGAATATGCATTTGGTTAACGAGATGACATTTTTCTTTCTATAAAATGATGCAATTTTTTTTTGTTTATTATGTTTTTTTTTTTATTATTTATTATGTGTGTCTCGGTTAAGTGTTTTGTACTTGTTTCGTTTTTTTATTTGTTCTTAATTGAAAAATGTGACAGTAAAGAAACCGTTGTTTATAAAAAAGAAGATATTAAGTGAACATGAAGTGGAATATTTGTGGCGTAAATACTTATAAAGATATAAACTTTTTTATATTTGTTTCATTTTTTATAGGTGGGCACTTTTTAAATTGTTTGCAGCTACAACTAGCAGATAACTAATAAATCTAGTACTACAGTTAACACATGATCTTCTCGAGTAGAAAGGATGTTTGTTGGTAGTACTAGATTTCTACTCATAAGTGGTAAACCACATATGTATGCACGCAAATTCTGCAGAAGTCATAAAAGAACACGTCCAGTCGTTTGGCGTGTCTTCCTTTTAAACAGTGTCAGTGTCCTTTTAGAACAATGAGATCAACAAATGTCAGATCCATCACATTAATAAGTTTGACGTTTGTTGTTAAATTATTGTTAGAGAGAGTCACATCCGTCAAACGCATTGAAATCCTTTTTCAAAAAAAAAAAAAATGTCAGAATTTGACACTAGAAGCAACACCATTCTTTTTTGTACCAAACGTCATCGAAATTCATATCTGTCAAGCAAGTCAAATTTGGCAGACTCTTTTTAATCTAATGATCTAATTCAGGTAATTTTTTAAACAAACATCAACCACGCGTTTTTCTAAAGGTGTGTACCTACTTTTTTTTTTAATCCCAAAACACAATATCCCCGTTTCCTGTACTGTATTTTAAGTCGCCATAAAAAAAGGATGTATCACATTTTTAATCCTCCCACCTTCACATGCGTCTCATTTTTAAGTAGCTCTTGTCGACTGGTTACGCATGCGACCAGCAGCAATGTGCAGCTGAAAAAAATTATATTAAAAAAAAGACAGAAAATGTGAAACGTAAGATGCCCACACAGATGACTTAAGGACCTGGACACACACAAATTCTGACGTCTGTGTTTTTTTTTTTTGTGTTTAATGGTTCCCCGAAAAAAGTAAGAAAACAAAAAATAAAAAGTGAAACATGAAATGAATTAAAAATGCAGCTGCCTATGGGTTTCATATTCCCTTAAATATTTTTTTTTTGTATTTTAAGAAATACAAACTGCACGTGCACCTATCAATACACAAACACAGAAAATATACAAAAAAAAAACAGGAAGCCACGTTCCAACGCCTGTCAAAAGTTACAATTGTTTCCACAGAAAAATACAATTTTAATTTCATTCTCTTTACTATGGTCAAACAAATAAAATTATAATCCATTAAAATAGCATATATAACATCATATCCCTTTGGCCTTTAAATATTGATGTCTATATAGTGAAAAATAAGGTCAAGCTATATCCAGGAAACGAAAACTTTTAATTGCATGTCGATATATATAAAATGTTTTTTCTTTTATTTCGTTTACACGCATTTTTGACTTTTGATGATGATGATATCCTAGAGGGGTTCATTCTACCGATAAGTCTTTGCCATCATCATCGTCATTATCGCATGGTTGATTAAACTATGAAATTTCATTTTTAAAATACAAAACAAAAATGAGTTTATATACACTTTCACGGTTTTTGTAAAATTGTTTGATTGCTTTATGGTTTTTATTTGTTATTATGAGTACCGAAGCGAAAATTATTGTACAAAAATATAATAATTGATCGAATGCAATTAAGATGTTTTTCAAGGGTTTCTTTTAGCGGACCTAAAATTTATAAAGTATAAGTGTAAACATGGTTTAATTTTTTTAATGTGCACACCCTCTTAAAAAAAAAGAAAATTTATAAAGTTATATACCTTTTATACAAAACACATGTGTGTATATCTTTTGACAGCTAGCCAGGAGCGGGAGAAAATGTTTTAACACTTTACACATGTGAATCATGTGTTATGGCGGGAGCCAGCACATTATTGCAACGTGTGTTCTCCTTCATCTTCTTCTCCGGCTGCTGGCTGTGACTTGACTTGACTTTATTAGTTTGATTTCATTCGAAAATTTTTTGAAGGGGAGAGAATCTGTCAGATTTTTTTAAATTTTATTTTTCTCTCAAAATTCACATACGAAGATTTTCTTTAATTAATGGAGGGGGAGAAGATTTACAAAAAATATGTAGAATATTTTTTTTTAATGTAGCCACTTATTAGGTGGTTTCTTATGTATTATCAAAAACATGAAACATTTTAACGAGACTTTATAATGACAGCCATGGGAAATGTCATTTACCTCTAAAGAGTGGGAGAGCATTTTGTGTGCACGATTTGTAGTGTGTTAAAAGTTTCCGGGGATATTCGTGTGATGTATTCGTTTAAGGTGCTTTAAACATCAGAGAAGCAGAATTATAATAAAATGGAAAATGGTACTTGGACTCTTAAAAAGTTCTTTGTATTTTGTTATAAGAATGAAGTTTGACATGCGTCAAGTTTGGCAATTTCACTCAGACATTTCTTTTAGACGATGTTCACATTGAACTCACTCCGCCAATTTATTTTGACAGCTATTTGAGTCCAAAGATTATAAATGGGTTTAAAATTATCTACTTCTTGTGACTATCTCATTTTCTCCATGAAGTGAAAGTGAGAAAGCAACACAAATATGTCAAAATAAGTCGGTTGTCAAACGCCTCGAAATTTTTTGACAAGCCACAAATAATTTTTTAACTGTTTGACAACTTGCTTCACGCTTCTCGTCACGCAAAGTTTATAAATACAAATCTGTATGAAATTTACTCAACACAAAAGACATGTAGTACAAACAATGTAATTGTCATAAATTTTAATTGTTTACAAGATTTAAACATTTTTAGGTTGTGCAGGTACTTCTAATTTGCAACCTTGATTTTCCCGACTTGACAATTGCTGGTCCAGTAATTAAATTTCTGATTCATCTGGCTTGCACCTTTTATTGCTATGATTTTAAGTAAATTGATAGAATAGTATGGATGACATTTAAGTACTCCTAAACAGCAAACTGTTGGTAGTGTTGTCAAAAAAGAAAACGAAATAAAAAAAAAGACAAAAAATAAGCAGGTGCCAAAATTGCACTGATGCAGAAATTTAAATGCACTGAATTGGAAATGGACTAAAGTAAGTTACAGAAACAGAATAAAATGTAAAGAAACAAATAATAATATAGGGGAAATAAGATTTCTTTTAAATAAAATGCATACACACATCAAGGTGAATAAAAGGAAAAGAAATAAATACAAATTTCAATGCAAGGTTGATATAAAGGATAGAGACAGGTAGTTCTTTTATATCACACATGAAAGGATGTTACTGATGGTGGCGGCCGGCATGTAAATGTAACTCTACCTGCGTGATTGAAAATTTAAAAGATTATTATAAGGGAGAAACGGCATTGAAACAGGACAGGCACATGTTGCACCTTTTTTTGTTATTCTAAAGGTGGTTAAGCACAGGCAGACATGGTTATAAACATGCATGAGTAAATACAAAGAAAAAGGATACAAACGAATATAAAAAAAAAACACATAAAAAGGGGGTTGTGTTGACGAGACAGGACTGCACGTAGTGCATCTGCTTTTTTTTCGTTATTGAGGTGCCATATAACGAGGTATTAATTGTCTCTATTAAATCCCAGAATCTTGTATAATCTGATGGAATTTATGAGAGACTCAAGTGTTTAAATATTTAATAAGACTCAAGCATTTATAATGAACGCAACTCACACAAGGCTGAGAAAAAAAGAAACGATTTTAAAAGAATGACAAATGAAACTCACCACACTCAATTTTTCAATTTTGTTTTATTGAACAGAACTCACCACACTTAGGTCTGTTAAATTGTGAAAAGTCTTAACTTTTGACAAAAGAATTTGACAATTGACAAAAACCTTGCCTATTTGTATAAACATAGTACATTTTATAGCTTTTTTTATGAAACAATAATCTTTTATAATACTTTTAAGCTGGTTTTCACCACAAATTGTTCTGTCAAACTGATGACATATCCATATGATATCTATTAAACAATTGAAAACCTTTATAGATACTAAATACTGGATATAGTGGAATTGCTTTGTCCAATATTCAAACTGTCCTGAATGTAAAAAAAAAGAATAACCTCAAACAATTCGATAAATCCAAAAAAAAAAGAAAAATTTCATCAAAATGTCTAAGCAAAAATCCATCATGAAATCTTTTTAAGGTCAACAACTCTTCTTAAATTTTATTGAACTACATTATAAAAGCAAAATCAACAGAAATTCCGTCAACGAACGCAACCCAACAGAAAAAAAAAAAAAACAAAAAGAGTGACCTCACTTTGTATGCCAAAAAACTGTAACAACCGCTGACTGGACAAACGGACGGTGATATTTCCTCCAAAACAGGCATCCCTCCCGATTTTAACATTCATCTCCCTTCGTTTGTCAATCACACAATAAACAAGAGGATGAATTTAAAAAAAAAAAAACGCTGTCAGCTTCAGCAAGGTTGCCCTCAGCTCCACTCCAATCTCGTTTCTGGAGCTGATTTGTAATGATTGGCTGAGTATAAAGTTGGGTACCTACAGCAACCATCTGTTCATTTTTTTTTTCTCCACGGATCCGATGACATTTTAAAATCTATTTCATCGGCTGCGATTCGAGGAACCAAGTGTCCCCAATCATCAAAACTGGTTCAGTGAATTTACTTATCCGGTTGAATGGATAAACATCTTTTGGCATAGCAACTCTCTTGCAGATGTAACCATTTAAATTTCAATCAAAAGCAACAAGCAGCACCTGAACGTGAACATAGACTTTAGGTACCTACCTACCTACAATTTAATGTCAAGTTGACTTCCTTTTATAAACTCTAAGCTAACTTCATCATTATGCGTCATATCATTCTCCAACAATGTCATCCTGTGAATTATCCAAAATGTCAAAACATGCTTCGGATAGAGAATATCAAATTATTGTCGTATTCTCGAAGCAAAGATGACAGAAAGAGCTTGTCACTGTAATGACTGATAATAACTTATCTTCATCCTTTCATCAAAATCAAAGAGAGACAGAGACACGCATAGAAGAGATATAATAATGATGATGATGTTGATGAAAAGGAATACGAACATTGTTTAGGCGAGCCGTGTCCGTATGCCTACCACTCGTTCGTTTGTCGGGTAATCAAAAAGGATTATATTCTTGAGTTTTGAGAACGCGAATGGGTCATGATGGCAGGATAAGACTACCTTCTGACCGTCCGTCCGGCGACGATAATTCGTCGTCGCGTCGTCGGTCGGTCAAAGCGAGCAGGTGCGTTGTATTTTAACTCGTTTTCTCTCTTTTTTTGTTATTTTTTTTACTTCTCTCTGTCGAATTAAATTTCGGACACGTGTTTCAATTCAATGCAACACACTAAAATTTTTTGAAAAAAATAATTAGGAGTCCACAATGCATCAGCAAGCAGCTCGAGACAACAACAGATATATCGACAAAATTTTACGCTATCCAATTCCAAACATGACTATATAATGGCAACAGAGCTGCGGCATGCAGTGGCATGAACACACCGCGGCTTCGCATGGTAATTACTGGGTTATGGTCAATGATTTGAAGTGTGCTGCTTTTGGAAGTTTTTCTCTTTTCTTGGTAGCATTTTAGTTTTTTCAAAAGCAGGTGTTTTGGATTTTTGGGGATTTTCATTTTTTTTTTTTTTTCAAATTGGGATGTTCAACTCTTTTATCTTTACTTTATTGACTTCTTGAAAGAAACACGTTATTTGTCAGTTGCTTAAAGCATCTGTCAAAGACAAATTGTTTCAAAAATATCAGACGAATTAATGGCAACCGGTGTGAAGTTACCATAATTTTTCTCTTTTCTAGTAAGCAAGTGGGGGAGGGCATTTTGAAGACTTTTTCAAAATAGTAATAGTAAACAGTAATAGTAATTACTGGGTTATGGTCAATGATTTGAAGTGTGCTGCTTTTGGAAGTTTTTCTTTTTCATGGTGGAATTAATTTCATTTTTTCAAAAGCAGATGTTTTGGATTTTTGGGGATTTTAAATTTTTTTCAAATTGGGATGTTCAACTCTTTTATCTTTACTTTATTAACTTCTTGAAAGAAACACGTTATTTGTCAGTTGCTTAAAGCATCTGTCAAAGACAAATTGTTTCAAAAATATCAGACGAATTAATGGCAACCGGTGTGAAGTTACCATAATTTTTCTCTTTTCTAGTAAGCAAGTGGGGGAGGGCATTTTGAAGACTTTTTCAAAATAGTCTAGATTTTGTTGACACTTTTTTTTTTGATATCTACTTTTGACATTCGAAATATTTTGTTTGCACCTTAAGACTACATTCATATTGAACTCGTTCAATCCATGTATTTAAATCACTTTAGATGAAAAAAGAAGACACCAAATGTCACAAATATTTATAAAATATATCAAAAAATTCATCCTCATCTCATTCTATAAGGTAACAAACGGAGCCACGAATAAGTGGGTCGAATGTGAACACAGATTTAAACTACAGAAAATGAACTAGGCTAATGGTAAACTGTAACTTATGTTGACATTTCAGTGTTGCTTTTTCACTTGGTGAGAAAGAGATAGGCAAGAGTAGCAGGAGATCAAATCTAAGAACTTCGGAATCACATAAATGTCAAAATGAGTAAGCGGGGTGAGGCCGATGTGAACACAGTCAATGACTTAATTTAGACGTGTTCCTATTCATGAAGTAAAAACTTTTTCCTGTAAAAATAAATGCATTTCGTGTCGTTAAACTTCCATCTTTCCCAATAAAATAATTAAAAAAATGTATAAAAAGAAAACATATACCAACATCAAGTGGGGTGTTGAAAAAACAAAAAATATAAATAACCAGCATCCCTCCCTAACACCTAGATAAACTATGGCGACATCATTGTTTATGCCACTTAACCCTTAGACCTAGTTTGTTTTTTCCTCATATTGTAACAATCCTTTCGATAAATAAATCGTTGAGTGTATATACAATCTTAAATGGCTGATGTGATGGGGGTTCTCTATAATTTCAATCCTCCTTATACTCAACCTTATTTTCAAGTATATTTTTTATATGCAACGTGACCCTAAACAAATTTTTTTTTATCCTAAACCAAACCAAAATCAATAAAAAAAATATTGTATTTAATGCACACACATGACCTCATTTGATTTCGTTCTTCGTTTTTATTTATGACAATTGTGTTTATGTTTGACAGTTCTGAGGTCATGCTAGTGCCAATATGAATTTGTTTTTTTATGTGAAACAGAACTTTTTTAGGGTTGATATTGAATATTTTTGTTATTTAATTTTTTTTTATTATGTTACCCTTTCGTTACTTTGGCCTTATGTTGAAGTGGTTCAATGGTAAATGTTCAATCAAAATGCCGTAAAGGCTTTACGCTATGCAGTTTTTTTTTTTTGGTATGCCAAAGAAAGGGTTAAAGTGACAACATAAGCCGTTATGTAGACCTTTTATCTGTCAAAGATGCCTATTCGATTTAAGATTTTCATTTTTCCAATCTATCTACATGTGGTCTTAAAAAAATATCAAAAAAATGTTGAAAAGAGTAGATATTTACTTTGGGTTTCCCGGCATTTTCTTTTTTTTTTTTGGTTCAAAAGACTGAGATTAAAAAAAATATATATGCCTCCCTGGTATGCATAAGTTCTTTTCAGTTCAGGAGAAAAAAAATTGTGACAAGATAAAAGTCTACATAAATGTATGAATGTTATTGCTCTGATGATTCTTTATTTATCTTTGAACTATCGTCTCATAATGTTTTTTGCTCTTTTTATTATTTTTTTTTCTTGAAGAGATCAACCCAAGTGATTGCTTTTCGATGAATTTTGCAATTGATGTTTACTCGTTGACACTTGATATCTTTTTCTTTTCTAATGAAAATCTTCTACATTTTTTTTTGCATGCAGACGGTGACAGACAAAGTGACAAATTCAATAGAAATGATGAGGTGTTTGATATAAGAGTATTATGTAGATATTTATAGATTTCTTCTTATTCAATGCAATGCAGAGCAAGTTGATTCAAATGGCTAGGGGTTTAATGGCTAGACTTCAGTTTGTTACAATCGAAAATTACGAACCAAGAGAATATTTTCTCTTTGAAACTAAAGCAACTAAGGTAATGTTTTTCAATTCATCAAAGTATCTGTCATTTTTGGTTTTGACAGATTTAGAATTGACTGTATTGGAGTTTTTCTTAACGATGTAATTATTTTGACAGTTTTAAAAACTCAAATTTATCGATAAGCAATTTTTTGTTGGGTTCTGTTTGTTTACTTTATTAATTGCATTCATAGGTATTAAGTATTTGTATTTTCAATTTGTTATGAAATATTAGGTTTTTAAAATGTTATAAGAGTATAGTAAACAGAACAGAACCCTGTGGTACACCATTTTTTTTCCGAAACTCCTAAGTTTCTACATCAAGTATTCAATCTTTTAAGACAAAAAAGGCATCTCACATAAATTCGTCAACAACGTGCTATGTCATTGTACGTTACGCACTTTAATTAAAAAAAACGACTGTTCTTTTTTTTAACAACATCTGGCACATAAAAATAAAATCAAAGAACCAGAACATATCTGCCACCATAAATCTCTAAAAGAACCAATCTTATTATTTCCATTCGCACTCCACACTCCATTTGGAACGTTCCACAATAATTCTTACGTTTTCGTCTTTCGCGTTCATGTTCAATGTATGCAGTGTGTGCCCATTACCTATTTTAGGTATAAAATTATAAAAATTTACCAAACTGTTGCTTCTTTTTTGTTCTTGTTGAATATATTCAGCAAAAGGGCAGACTCCAAAAAAGGCTAACTTTTTCACATTTTGATGGTGGACAGAAAGAAAAAAGGGCGGGAAAAAAGAAGAAAAATTAAATCTTTACCACGCACTTCCCAAAACCCTCAAAAAAAGAATACCAAGAGAAGATAATTTTATTCTTCTTCTTTTTCTTTTTTCTACCATCAATCTGTCCATCTGTGGCAGTCTTCATTAAAGAACAAGAACCAAAAGCCAAAAAAAAAAGTGAAAGATTTTAAATTCCAGCCTTTCTTAGTGATCTGAAATCTGGATGATTGTACTGCATGTGTTTTTTTTTTCCTTTTTCATAGGAACAGATGTTGAACAGACAAAAGCCGATTCCCGAAATATCTTTTTTGAGTATATAAAAAAAATCTAAAGAAAACGTCGCCTATTAAAAAAATATCTTTATACTTCCAAAATAAACAACAACAACAATAAACCATCATAGATAAAAAAGGATCTAGGATCCTTATTCGATCCCTTATAGACATACATAGGCACCGGTTGTAATTCTCTGTGACGTTCCACATAGCGTAGTGTAATGCGTAGGTATTAAGTGGCTTACTGTGATTTTTTTAAATCGTTTTTTTTTTTTTTTTTTTTTTTTTGGAGTGAAAGATCCTTTATCTAGGATTCGTTCCAACTAGAACGACAAAAAAAATAAATTTTCTTAGGTTAGAAGGAAATCCTAGATGACAGATGTTTTCGTTTCATTTGAATAGACTCATAGAAATAGGAATAACATTGATGAATGCCACGGACAGGATGCGGTGTTTTTTGTCTATGCTCTTAAAAAAGGACGAAGATAAATATCTAAGCATTTTTCTTTCTTTAAATAGGAAATAATGTGATTTGCCTAATTTTAATGTGTCAAAAAGATTCAGGTATATTAATGTTACTAAGCTCTGTCAATCCTGGTTACCGATTTTATATGATCACACTTAACGCGAACATAACTAAGAAATAAGATGATAAAAGATCTGTTTGGTAACTATTTTCTTCATTCTTTTTATACAACTGACGGAATATGTTTAAATTTTGTCAACAGGAACATGGTTTAAGCAATTAAGAGAACACAAGACAAGATTATGACCTTGTACTTTTTTCTTCTTCGCTGAAAAATTGACGTTTACGTGTTTCCTGTCACTTTGAGTTGTAGTAAATTTCTCCGTTTTTTTTGACATTTGTTTTGCTATCTGCAATTATTATGATGAGTTAAAATAAGAAGATTAACGTCAACACGAACATAGCATTCTACTTGTTCATTATTTAACAAGACTGTCATACCTCCTTGACTGACATTGACAGATATTTGACATTTATGTCGTAACAAAATTATAAAACTCTTCACAAAGAGCTTACACACAAAATGACAAATTAAATTTTCTGGGAATCAAAATTAAGTAACCGCAATCTGAACAAAACCAAACCCACAAAGCAAAAAACCCTTTAGGGCTCTAAAGCAAAATAAAATTACTTTTCCAAACATTCGTTTTGATATCGAATACAAATTATCACAACATATTTGGCACAATAATTGCATACAACTGGCAACAAGAAATTGGTCAAAAAAATAACCACAAACAATTTTTGCATGAGAACTAAAAAAATATAAAAAAAAGAACTTTCTCTGTTCAAATTAAACTTTTCCCAGAATTATTAGTTCCCAGTGAAGTTAAACGTTAAAAATGTATATATTGACATAGCCATCCAACCATAAGTTGAAAAAAAAGGAGCACACACACAAAAAAAGGTAGGTTTACACTTTGCAGTCATTTGCTGATGACTAGCCTTCTTAAATTTCAAAAGCATCCACGTCGACATTAAAAAAGGACTCCCCAGTTGGATATTGTTTTTGTCAGAAATAAAAATACCATTTTCCCACTTTGGATTCTGTTTTTATTTTCTTTACTTTTTTTAAGCACAAGCTAAAAATGTTAAAATTGAGGCCAAAATGATTTTCAACACTTCCTCAGAAAAAAAAAAAAAAAACTTAAGAGAATGAGCAAAATCAAACAGAACTTAAAAAAGGTTTAAATAGCAAATAAAAAAGTGGTAATTTCTTGGTTTTTTAGTTCCTTTTTCCGCTACCCCATTTTATTATAGCTATCATGAGGAATGCAATAAGGAAACTGCGACGAGGATTCTTTTCCTTTCTTTGACGTTTGCCAATACAATTGGTGCCAAACCAAAAAAAAAAAAAGAAGCTAAGAAGTTGATTTTGTTCGTTTTGGGTGAAGTACTTGACAGTAGCAGTTCCTGAAGCTGTCATTTCTGAGACTCTCAGTTTTTACTTGTTATGGGTAAATGTGTGTGTACAAATAACTACACACAAACCCATATTAATTTTTATTCCTTCACAGGAGAGAAATAAAGATTTTTATTGTTTTCCTGGCAAAGTGACAATTTAGTTATTCGTTTTTTTTTTGTTGTTGTTGTTATTTTGTTGACATTTGAGTCTCTCTCCCATTGCTAAGTTGTGTGTTCTTTTTAGGGAGGCAACACAATGGTTTTAGGGTGCAGGTTAAGCAAATAAAACGTCATGACATTTGATATGTTGTGCTCTGTTGTCCATTGTCGAGCACATCTACCACAGGGACATAATGTTTACTCTTGCACTTTCTTAGAGACAAATAGAGGTGAGAGTCCTGAAAAAAAAGTTCTCACAGAAGATGAAAATTCCATAACAACAACAACAGAAACGAATGCAAAAAAGATTAGAATTACCCAGTGTCAGAATGACAGATAGGAAGGAATGGAAAAAAATGCCAGAACAGGTAGGTACATATGTACGAACATCACACACACCTGGTACTTACCCTTAGCCCTAGCCCATTCAAGTTTATTTCCTGTTTCATTATTTTCTTTACCCACAACACTAGTAGTAGGTACACAATGAATATGAGACAAGTGCTAAAGACACTGGTGCTAAACATTATGATACATGACCTTATGTAAACTTGAACATATTTAGAACTGTCACAGGAGGGAGAAATTCCCATCATCATCGTGTAATTTAGAAGCAAGGCAACAAACAAAAAGAAAAAAAAACACCTTTTCGTCTTAAACGGATGAAATTGAAGAAGTTTAAGAGTTCATAACCTTAAGGTGAAGTCACAAGGGTTTGTTTGGTTAGCAAAAAAATAAAAAAAAAAAATGACAGTTGAGACTCATATTATAGATACTGTCAATGAACCAACAACTAAAGCCCAACCAACGGACAGACAGTCCATCAACAAACCCTGGTCAAATTTGATTACTTTTGTCATATTTTTTTACTTTTTTGTTTGTTTGTAGAGTATATACATATACACGAGTGCTTTGGGGATTATTAAAAAATTTAATTCCCAGTTCTCTGATGCATTTTAAAAATAATGTAGGTACAAAAAGAATATTTAAAATAAATTTAATTTTCACTCTTTTTTGGTTTTGACTTACCCATAAAGTAGTGCTGCTCCAGCTATTCCACCACCACATTGGGCAGTTATGTACATTGCAGCACGCAATGGTGTTATTATCCGGATGACACATGATGCTAACGTCACTGCAGGATTAATGTGTGCACCTGTTTGAGAGAAAGAAGAAGAAAAAAAAAAAACAAAAAAATGACAAAATTAGTTAGGCTCTGAGAGATAACGAGAGCAAGGGTAATTAATGAATGATGAACTAAAAAAAAAACGTATAAAAAGTACAATATCAATCAAAATTATTAAACAATTAAAAATTAGAAAAATATGAAGGCGATCTTTTGACAGGTAAGTTCAAATACGAAGAGGTGAATTTTGATTGATGAGAAAGGAGGGGAGGGGGGGGGGGGAGAAGGAGAATAACGACAGTTTTTGATTGATATTGTGGCTAGTTCGATGAAATTTCAGGCCGGACACACTGTTCCGTATCCCGGAATGAAGCAACTTCCTTTCCCTTAATGGTACTGTCTTTTTCAGGCAACTGGTATTACTCCGGGCGATGGACCTTTATACGTCAGTGGAAATAAAAGAAACTTTTTGTCGCTTGTGTTTTCGCCTTTAAATTGCGAAGATTTGTTTAGTGACAGGACATTTTTTTTTTTCAAAAAAACGAACAAACAGAACTTAAAACAAATTGAGAGAACAGCGATCAAACGGATACAGTTCATATCTCATATGTCTTCTGAAATTAAGTCCGCAAAAAATGATACAGCGGTTTCGTTTGTTCTGTCAAAAATGTAAACCACTAATTTTGACAGCAAAACGAAATTTGAATATCAATGAATGTGATATCGGGTGAAAAAAAATGTTGCCACCCCACATCAAAAGAACGAAGATAAGGAAAAAAATTCCAATATCATTCTTGTGAAAAAAAAACACAGGGATGTGCTTAAGAACCAAAAAAAAAACAAACAGAAAAAATAAGAAAAAAAAGAGATAAGGAATATAAAAATCATGAAATCAAAACATCACAATCGCTGAACCATAGAGTGACAATTCATTTAAAATTCCATTCAAACACCAAGAACAACTCGGGTTTAGGTTGGGTTGGTTGGGATAGGTACTTGATACCTTCATGTGAATAAAACAAAACCCTAAAAACCGCAAATCATGAAAAACCAAGAAAAACAAAGAAAGAAAGAAGAACTGCCATATTGGTTCCGTTTCGCTATAGTGACTTTATATAAATACATAATAAAAAAAAATGAGGGCACTTGTTGCTCTTGAAAGAAAGAAAAACCGAATACAAAAGGAGTAAAATGAAGGAATCAAATTAATGCCTTGCTATGCTTGAAGGATTTCTTCCTTTTCTACTACTCTACTACCTACTCACTGCTACTAACCTTACAAAAAAAAAAAAAAAAAAAAAAAAAAAAAAAATATGTTGAAATAAAATCTGAAGTAAAAATGATGATTTAAGATAAAGGGTGTATCTCTCGGTTGTATTGTATACAATGTATCGAGTTCTGATTGTTTTCCGAGATATAGAGAGTGATAGAAAAGACATTGACAGTAAAAACAAAAATTCAACAACTAATTGTGTTTAAACAAAGAAAAGGGTCCCCATAGTGTTGTTTTGTTTTTTTTTTTCTTTTTTTTTTTTTAAAGGGCTCCATTTTTATTCGTTCTGTTTAACTTATTCAAAGTATATAGGTTTTTCTTCACATTTCTTGACATTTTGTATTATTATGGGGGATGGCAATAAACTAAGTTTTTTATATGATTTTTTTTATAGAAAAAATAAAAACATAAAAAAAAAAAAACACTTACCAGAGATATTCATAAAACATTGAGTTAATGTTGCCATAGCCAAACCAGATGCTAGTGCTGTAGCCAATAGAACCGATGATACACTAGCTCCCACACCAGCACCAGCTGCTGCTCCACAAACAATAAAAACATAGAAGAACGATGCCAAACACTCACAGATTATTGACCTGTAATTGAACAAGACGTATATAGAAGAATTTAATAGAATTTAATAATAATGGTATCAGAAATTTTTGTGATGTTGATGTTTTAATAATTTATTACGTTTATTTTAGTTGTACATAGATATGTATATATGGCTCACAGGGGAAATTAATTTGTATAACAAGGAAATAAAGTTTAATAGTGTTTTATGGTTTTTGTAGAGAGAGAGAGAGAGAAAAAAGGGAGGTGATAGATTTATTATAATGAAAGTCTATATGTATTATTATGGTTTAGAAGAAAGGTTGTGTGAGCTTTAGGGGATTTATTTTTTTTTGTGCAGAAAGAGGGTACAAATTGAATTTCATTTGTCTATAATACCATTGAGGTTTTGAGAGAAAATGCTCTAGAGATTTTTCTGGGGCAAACATCAGTTGGAAAACTTTTTTTAAGGCAACTTTTTGTTAAACTTAACAATAACAAATGGAATGTCTTTTTGGATAGAAACGATGTTTTGTTTTTTGGTGGTGACACAGAGTGACAGTTTTTGTATAACGAATGTTTATGGATTGTACCTAAGGTCAATGTTCTCGCATTGAGCTGGTGCTCAAATGTTTCTTCATTTTTATCTACAAATAAATACAAAAAAATCGCGTTGGGCGCCACTTTTTAAATTCACTCAGAATATCAAGAGCTCTTTCTAAAGCAAAGGAAGGAAAGTTCGGGGATTTGTAAATAGGTTTCACGTAATATTAAGACCCTCGTTTGTACAAATAAACGAAAAAAAAAAATCTCGCGTTGGGCGCCACTTTTTAAATTCAGTCAGAAAAACAAGAACTTTCCTCAGACACAGAAACGTTCTTCGATTAAAAAAAAAAAACGGTCCTACGTTTTAGTAACGATTTTTTTTGTTTGTATAAATAAACGAACACAAATCTCACGTTGGGCGCCACTTTTTAAATTCAGTCAGAAAAAAGAGAAAAAAAGCAAAGGAAAGTTTTTTCGGGTGTTCGAAAAATAGGTTTCACGTAATATCAATGCCCTCGTTTGTACGAATAAACAAAAAAAAAAAAAAAAATCTCGCGTTGGGCGCCACTTTTTGAATTCAGTCAGAAAAGCTTTTCTCAGACAAAGGAAAATTTTCAGATTTTAAAAAAACGGACCTAAGTGCTCTTGTTTGTATCAAAAAACGAACGAAATATCTCGCATTAGGCTGCACTTTTTAAATTCACTTAGAAAACTTGTGGAATCAAATCGGAGGCCATTTATTAAACCCAAATCGATTGTATTATTTCTACTAGTTTGTTAAGTGAAGTCTTGCTGCGTTTTTTTTTGTAAAAATCTCACGTTGGGCGCCAGTTTTAAGAATTACTTAGAAAATGTCAAAGTCATTCAACAAAACGAAACCAGTTGCAACATATTGCATCTCCACATTTGTTAAGATAGTGACGACAAAGAAAAAACACAAAACAAATAAAATAAATCAAATAAATCTTTCAAGCTGTGACTTTAGCACAATCACTTTCCTAACATAATAGACCGCAAGTGAAGCGCGCATTTTTTTTTTTCTTTCAATACATTTTGTAATTGTTTTTGAACTTCAGTCAAGGGTGACATTAAAAATCTTGAGGCAAATTAAACATGACAAAATTTCCTTGGACCCCAGACAGTGACAGAGAGGCCTGTGTGATGCAGTAACTTTTCCTTTTATTTCTTTGTTGCATTATCTTTAATTTTTTTTTTCTTCTTCTTCTTGATAATTGAACCATGCAACACGTTTTAAACTTCACCATACTGACTCTGAAGATAAAAAAAAAAAAACTCCTCCATGTGATAAATTGCCAGTATTTTTTGTTTTGTGTTGCTGTTTGGTATTGGCAAAGTGTTTCTCTGATAAATAATTTTGCAGCTGCTTCGAATTCGGATGGACTTTTGCTACTTACTCTTTTCTTTTGCCCTACCTTTTGGGTATATCTTTACCTTTAAACTATAATACAGCTGTTCCGAGGCAACACAAAGACTTCGAACGAAAACGAACGAACAAACTCACTGTGATATTGGATTTTGCTTGACTCAATATTTGTATTTCGATATAGGTTATTTGATGAACTGATAGTAGAGGGACGTAGGAGTAAATAGGATAGATACGATATACCCTGGAATAGAGGAGATTGTTAAACATAAACAATGATGTCACACTTATCATCAATCGAGAATTTATTGGAGATTTTTTTTTTTGTCTTTTATATTTTTTTTTGAAAAGGAGAAACAATCAATCTCATCAATATAAGACACTGGGATTCAAAAACAACAACATCAATAGAGGAAGGAAGTTTTTTAAAGATTAAACGGCGAAACAATAAAAACTTTATCGCAGTTGATGATGACCTTCTTTATAAAACGCGTTCAATTAATTAGATAGGCGAGAGCATGAGAATGTAATAGAAGAAAATGAGAGGAATCAGTTAATAAAAAAAAAAAAAACAAAACAGAAAAGAGATTACGTGCTTCTGTCAGAAGCTGTTGAATTTCATCAATATAATTGAGAGAGAGAAATGTTAAACGATGATGATGGTAATGATGACTGTATGGAGCTGGATTTTATTTTTAATCGAGAAATAAATCGAAGGGATTAAATGCTGACAGGGATAAAATTTACAGATAATTATGTGGCACGTTTATATGTTGTTTTTGAAACGATGAATTGATTTGATGGATATGGTAGGGAAAAGTGTTCATTATACGAGAATATTTAACTCACATGAAATAGGTTAAATGTTTCGTTTTTGATTTGTGAAACCAAAATAAAATAAAAGTGACGTTAATTGGTGTACATCAGGGAACTGTCATGGGTACCTTACTTTTTACAAAAAAAAAAATGTTTTTTTTTACTATCGATTTAATTGTGAAGTAATGGGCTCCGAAAGAAATGTATTCTAACTCTCCAATTATTGGACTTCTTTTTTCGGGATATAGTGATAAAAAAAAATTTTAACACTACCATCTGTCTGGCGACTTAGTAGTTTATTGTATCATTGTTTTGTACTCCCTCATTAGCATGAATTTTGTGTTTTTTTTTTTTTTTTTTATTTAATAAATAGATCATCATTCGGAATTGAGTAAATGTTAAAAAAAAGAAGATACATGTCCTAAGATTTACAAAAATATCGGCTGAAAAGTATATTTCGAATTTGACATTTTAATGTCAAAAAATTAAATAGTTTTAGAGACTTAATATGTTCCTAGAGATAAACACAATGTTTAAAAACAGTTTCTCACTTTTTGGAAATCTCGGGTTGGGCGCCATTTATGAAATTATTTTCAAATTGAAAAAACAAGGCAATGAATCGCTCCTTATTTAAAAATTTTGAGTTTCACGAAAATTCACGTTGGGCGCCATTTTCTAAAACAGCTCACAACTTTTATATCAACTTATAAATTTAAAAAAGATAATAACACATATGAAAAAGACAAAAACACTGAATGATAGAGACCTTGCTTCAAGAAAAACTTGACTTAAATAATTAAATTTAACCCATAGGTGTCTTTGTATTTTTTAATAAATCCATCATTTTACGAAAACGTGCGTTGGGCGCCAGTTTCTTAGAAAAATTTATTAAATACATATTGAATAAAAAGACAATGAAAATAAGAACAAAAATGTTTTTCCACTGAGAAGCATTCAGCAATATTTGGAAACAAAATCGTATGTTAGGCGCCATTTAGTTAGAAATTTCTCTCTAATTAAACATATTTATTTTTTATTGTTCAGAGAGGAAAACTAGTGAAAATACGTTTCAATACTACATCCTTTTTTTAAATCTGGCATTTCAGGAAATCTCGCGTTGGGCGCCATTTTATACAAAAAAAAAACCTCCCTAGCTTAAGTATCGACTTATGAATAAGAAAAAAATTTAAAAATATAAGAAAAAAGAATTTATAAATGTTCTGCATTGGATAGCACATCATTATTAGTAAAAGAAATCTTATGTTGGGCGCCATTTATTGAGAAATTTCTCTCACATTCAAAATGATTAAAACATTTTTTATCGTTCAGAGATGAGAAATTATTGAAAATGCTTTTCAATACTATACATCCTTTTTTTAATTCTACAATCCAGGAAATCTTACGTTAAGCGCCATTTTCTTTTAAAAAAATCAAAGACTTTAAGATGAAAATGATAAAATCGAGTTTTTCAATTAAAAAAAAAATACAAGTTTTCTACTTCGAAATCAATCAAGAATTTATATACTTCTCCTTAACTAAAGAGTTGTAACTTTTTGAAACAAGAAAACTTCAAGCTATTTCAATTGGATATATGTCCCAAAAATATATATCACAAGAACCCCTTCTGGCAAAATCCAATTAAGAACCATTTCATATACAACATACTGCAAACGACTACAAGTTACAAGTAGGTACCTACAGGAAGGCATCCTTCCTTCCAACATAAAACTCACCTCCAAAACTCCAAAGTCCTTATTTCCGCATGCATACTCCTTTTTGGTTGCAATGTACTCGATAATCTAGCACTTATCGAAGGATGTCCGTTTGTATCCTTACGCATTGCTTCCAATCGTTCGAATAAAGTTACAATATGATAATCGATATTTTGGTCTAAAGGCGAATGTAAACTTTCATCAGCCATTGTGGATTTCATTTAAATTTTTAAATCGAGATAAAAAAAAAATTATATGTCACTTGAATCAAAGTTCAATTAAAAAAGATGACAAACGAAGAATCAAAAAATCTCAAATACAACAGAAATTTAATAACTTGAACTCAAGACTTTAAGTTCTCATAGTTTTTGAAACCGCCAGAAAATCTACTTAAAAATTAATTTCAATTTCAAAAAAACAGAACAAGACTCGACACACAATTATTGCCGCGCAAAAATAAGATGAAAATGTTATAAATTGAATTAAATTGAATTTAATTGATGGCAGAAATGTTATTCTCTTTTTTTTCTTTTGTTAGTATTTTTGTTTTGCTTCAAAAATTGTTCACTGTGTGTGCACTGCCGCAAGGTTGTTTGCTCACTTCTTGGCTTTGTTTATTTTAATTGAGAAACAAGAAAAAAAAATGCAAATTTGCTCTCAGTAAATATGCCGGTTGCCCTCAACAGATTTTTTGTTTTTTTTTTATTTCGAATTCTCGTTACCATCAGATTTTTACCACGCGCTCAGAGACGTCCTATCAACACCGAGAAACGACACCGAATGTTCAACAAATCCTGTGATGAAGATGATACGACCAACTCAAACTGGCAACTAAAAAAGATACAAGATACTTTTGGGTGAAATTTGAAAAAAATCCACCACCACCATCGCCACCATCGCATTATCCAGTAGCAAGGTGAATTCGTTTCATTCAAAATGGAAAAGGAACGCAGGTGTGGAACAAATTGGAATTGGAGAATCAAAACAAAATAACCACCCCCTCTTAATTTAACAGTTTCAAATGCACTTTTCTGTACTGTTAGAATATAAAAGGTAAATGTACCTTCGGTTGAGTCTCCGGGGGTTGATTGTGTGATAATGAACGATAAGTGAAAAATAGTGGTGAGTATGAGTATTCTTTTACAGTTTTTTTTGATGATGAAAGATGAAAAGAGGAGTGACGGGAATAAAAATGCAGGGTGGAATTCGTATCGCGTTCTGTTTCCGTTTGGCTGAGAAATGAAAAGAGGGGGAAGTGTTGAACTGGTGCGTAAGAGAGATTCACTTGATTTAACAGCAGGAACAAGTGTAGTTCAATGATGTTTAGAGACAGGATTATGGAATGAGGGAAAGATGTACTGTCAAGTATTTTGGTGGTGATTGGCTGGGTGGCAGGGTGGTTGGGAAAAATGATAATAATAAAATTAACAACCCTTACATTTTTTGGTGAAAATAATTTTTTTTAGAATGAGTACGAAAATTAAAGAAGATAATAAGGAACTAATTCTACCATCTTAATAACCATTTCCATTAATAATTAAGAAGGTATATTAACCAACTTTTTAAAACTTCGGAATGATTTTTTTATTACTTAATGGGCATTTTACAGAAACTTTCACGAGTGTTTTAATTGATAATGGAAAAAGGACACGCTTTCACAAAAAGTGGCCAATTGAGAAAAGCAATAAAACATAATTTTAGAAAGAAGTTTGGATGTTATGAACTCCAAATGGTGAATTTATAGGTAGTTGCAATAAAGGTACTTACTATAGGGCAAGTTTAAAATTTATAAACAAAATCGAACTTTAGATAAAAAATTCGACATGAAATTACGATGTATGCCTTTTTCTATGGAAGTTAAAAGTTTTTAATGATTTTCTAGAGGTAAAAAACCAAAACTACCATTTGACCATTATTCATTAGGGTGGGTCAAAAAAATCGAAATTTTTTTTTTTGATTTGGTACTCCGAAAAATCGATTGCTAGACCCCTCTAGAATATACACACCAAATATGAGCTCTTTATATTAATGGGAAGGTCCTCCGCTTTGCAATTTTCCATTTTTACATCAAGCTTCTACTAAAAAAAAATATTTTTTTTATTAATTGACTTTTTAGCAAATTTCTTTTCAGATTCTTGTAGGAAATTGAACGCTCTTCAAAAAAGGCCCTATACACTTTTTCGTTTATCTAACCGTTGAATAGATATTTGAGGTAAAAAAATCGAGAAAATCTTTAAAAAATCGTTTTTGGTCTTAATTTTGTAACAAACTGAAAAATTATAATCATCAAACGCGCAAGACATATTCTTGTTGGAAATTGATTGCTCCACAAAAAAGGTCTTATTAACTTTTTTCATTAATCTAACCCTTCTAAAGATATTCGAGGTCAAAGTTAAAAAAAATTATGAAAACATTTTATATTTTAAAAAATTTTCCAGTTCACTGAAAATTCATTATTTTCAATTCAGCAAGACGTATTCTTGTAGGGGCTTAAACGTTCTACAAAAAATTCCTTGGCATCAAATTGATTGCTTTAACCGTTTAGAAGATATTCGTATCCAAATCGCAATGCATACGGGCCATAAGAAAACTATTGAAATCAGTGGGCATTGGTTTGGATACGAATATCTTCTAAACGGTTAAAGCAATCAATTTGATGCCAAGGAATTTTTTGTTGAACGTTTAAGCCCCTACAAGAATACGTCTTGCTAAATTGAAAATAATGAATTTTCAGTGAACTGGAAATTTTTTTAAAATATAAAATGTTTTCATAATTTTTTTTAACTTTGACCTCGAATATCTTTAGAATGGTTAGATTAATGAAAAAAGTTAATAAGACCTTTTTTGTGGAGCAATCAATTTCCAACAAGAATATGTCTTGTGCGTTTGATGATTATAATTTTTCAGTTTGTTACAAAATTAAGACCAAAAAACGAATTTTTAAAGATTTTCTCGATTTTTTTACCTCAAATATCTATTCAACGGTTAGATAAACGAAAAAGTGTATAGGGCCTTTTTTGAAGAGCGTTCAATTTCCTACAAGAATCTGAAAAGAAATTTGCTAAAAAGTCAATTAATAAAAAAAATATTTTTTTTTAGTAGAAGCTTGATGTAAAAATGGAAAATTGCAAAGCGGAGGACCTTCCCATTAATATAAAGAGCTCATATTTGGTGTGTATATTCTAGAGGGGTCTAGCAATCGATTTTTCGGAGTACCAAATCAAAAAAAAAATTTCGATTTTTTTGACCCACCCTATTATTCATGGTACTTGCCATAAATGGTTTTTTTTTTTATTTATGAATTTCTCGTAAACGAACAAGCCGATTGCAAGGATTTTTTTTTTATAAAACCACAGCCTTACTTACTTCCTTACTTAAGGTGGCGCTCACAGTTCAGGATGCATTTCAGCCTCAACCATCACCTGGAAGAAACTTTTGGTTTTCAGTTATGAATAGAGCTTAAATATGCCTATGTTTTGATGTATCTATCACCCGATGGATTTAGAGGACTTTTTTTAAAATGCATTATTTTGAGGCAAGGTTTTCTCGAAAATCCTTAAAAAATATATTTGTAATTTTTTAACCTTAAGGCCGTGTGAGAATTGCATTAAAATGTTGGTTAAAATTTCTACCACGATTAAAATTTGACGTTTGGTTAAAAACAGGATCAAATTTATTTTTTTGCTGTGCGAATTGGGTTAAAATGTATTAAATAGGACTTTTTTCTTGGTACTACTTTGAATAAAATTCCCTCAAGATAAAACAAAATTACCCTCAAAAATGGTTTTTCTTATATTCAATTAACTATTTTTTTTAACAAAACCCAGTTGAAAATATATCAAGTTAAATATTCTAGTATGAAAATGTAAGAAATTCTCAATTTCACATACTTTTTTTATTTTATCGATAAATTCCCATTTCATTATGATCAAAAAGAAATTTATTAATTTAGTCTTCTAACACTAATTTGTAGTTCACCAGCTGCCAACAAAATAGAAATATAAAAAATAAAAAACAAACAAACAATTAGTAGATTTTCAATTTTTCAAGATGAGTATTAATTTGAGGAAGTACTTTGTATTAATACTTTTAACATTTCTTAAAATATCAACGCATTATAACAAAAATAATTTCAAATCTATCTTGATCTTTCTATCTTGAGAAACGTCAAATTTTAACCACTAACCCTGCTCCGCAGCTGGGTAAATTTTAACCCATTTTATTCACCATGCTAGTGTCAAATTTTAACCAAACGTCATATTTTAACCAACATTTTAACGCAATTCGCACACGGCCTAACGTATTAGCCTGCTCATTGTGAACTCATATCTGCTAACCAAATCTTGTTTCGAGACCTTGATCCGAAAATATCTTCTTCCAAAAAAAATTTCGATATTTGGATTGCGAATATTTCAGCAACCAACCCTGCAAGAAACTTTTGGTTTTCAGTTATGAATAGAGCTTAAAGAGGCCCTTCTTTTGATGTATCACTCGATGGATATGGAGGAAATTTTTGAAAATGCCTATTTTTTAGGCAAGCGGTTAACCTTGATTTTTTCTCGAAAATCTTAAAAAAAAAATAGATTTGTATTTTTTTTACCCAAATGTAAAAGCTTGCTCATTGTGAACTCGTATCTGTAAACCAAAACTTGTTTCAAGACTCTTGTCCGCAGATATCTCTCTCCGAACGTAAAAAAACATGTTTGAATACAAATAACTCAGCAACCAGACCTTCAACAAACTTTTGGTTTCCAGTTATGAATAAAACTTAAAAAGACCTATCTTTTGATATCTCACTAGATTAACAACCACTTCTTCGTGGTAGGAAACAGGAAATAAAAACTATAGCCAGTTTTTCGTAAAAGATTATGGTACAATATTGTCAAAAAAACCTATTCTTCGTAGAAAAAAAAAGAAACTAATAAAATTGTACCATGTACCCGTTTTTTCGTAAAATATTAAAAAGGGAAGCTTTTGAGTATCATTTATGTAAGTTTCATTGTACAGGGAAGGAAATATCGCAGATAATTTTTGTATTCCCTATGTGTATTGGACAATGTAAGGCATATACATATGTGGTGAACAATACGAAAAACGGGGTCCAGATTTGAAGCTGCCAACAAAGTAGATATTTTTCCTCTCACCAATCACTGAAGTAAAAGTAACCATCAATAAATCAACAAAAAATCCACCAAATTTATACACATGTTTCTTTATTTTGGTTTTGTTTTGAATCCATGCTAAGAGAAAAAAAAACCCACCAAGTTGAAAACACTGGCAATCAAACTTTCCATATTATCCCCGCGAAAAATCCGAAAATTCAAACACAACCATTTTCGGAAAATCCCGCCATTGGCGAGCTCTGTTCATAAAAATATGGAACAGATTGCTCTGTGAAAACCAACATGTGTGTTGAGTGTTGGTCGACTAAATTTAAAAAAAAAAAAGTCCACAATCTATCTTGTAGGTTTATAACCTACAAAACCTTGTTTTTTTTTTAAATTTTGTTCCATTACTTTAAAATGTGTTGTATACATGTTTGTTATTTTCAACAATTTCTTACTTGTCACTGGGTTTGTAATTGTAATTCACCTTTTCATATAACAATTGTGGGATGATAATGCAATTTAATTTGCATGAATCACATTTAAATGTGCCTACCTACAGGAATATATACGAAAAAAAGGGTTAATGGAATTTCAGAGAAAAAAAAACTTTGAATTAAAACTCGGGATATAAGGGTTGGGATACAGACTAAGGGGTTAAAAGTGGAACACATAACCGAGTCACATGTTTGGGGCGCAGTTTCCGAGTTAAAATGCCTCAATTGTGTCTTTCCATTCCGATTAGTATAAATTAATGCTAACACATGACAGCTGTCAAATAACAATGTTGCTTCCCTTAAAGCTTACAGGAGCTACAGTACCAAGTGTAAAGCTTTATAGAAGCAAAATTGTTAGTCGGGATGTGTGATCGACATTCAAGAAAGACGATAAGTTTTAAATATTTCGGACAGTCTATGGCCCGATTTATTCACTCTCCATTAAATTTAAAGTCGCCGTTAAAAAAAGGGAAATTTTAAAATTTGTATGCGATTTGACAGATTTCTTCAATTTTAATGATAATTTTAAATATAATGGAGAGTGAATAAATTGGGCATTAATCCTATTTATAACTTGAGCTTTATGTTCCTGAATAGTAAGGGTTATTACTAAGGACAAAAATAAAGAAGCACATTAAAACAAATCCTTTTGCATTTTCCATTTTGAAATGTGCTTCGACTCCAGATTTCTGTTGTAACATATTTAAATTTTCCTTTGCCATTTAGGTACATATGGTTTTTGATGTCAGTGGCAACAAAACTCCAAACAAAAAAAAAAAGGAACGAAAGGGTTGACAAAAAGAGTTAATGAATCTACGAATTAACGACCGTATGACCACAATTATACTCGACTTAATAAAAATCTAAATGAGTAAGGGTTGATTTTTTTTTTTTTTCTGTCAAAAACTGGAACACAAAGTGTAACAGTGTTTTGATGTGAAGTGCATGTTGGCAAAGTTTCACATTTCTTAGTGGCGAAAAAGGGTTAATCGTTAAAAAAAGAACCAAAGTGCAAATGATGTTACATTTTTCAAAATTTCATTCCCTTTGTTTTCGGGATGAAAAAAGGGTTGTGTAAGGATATAGGTACATGGGAAGTTTATTGTAACTACTCACATGTACTTACTTTGGTTTGTATGAGGAATATTGTGAATGGGGAGTGGGTGAGGTTGATCTGCATAATTGTCATTTGATGTAGTGTGAGATGTTATCATGGTAGAACAGGTTTGCGAGATATTTTATGTCTGTTTGAGCAGGTGCATGGATTTGTGTTTTGCGGATGGATATCGATACAAAATTAAGAAAAGTTTGAAAATGTGTTGATTTTTCTGCAATATTTCATTCTTTGTACTTGGTACAGGTTATATATAAGACATTTTTTTTAAATTCTATTTTGGAATGAGATGTAATCAAAGTAGGGAGTAAAGTCATTTTGAAACACTTAAACTTTGTCTTTTATAGAAAAAAAAAATAATCGCACCTGATGCTATTTTTCTTGACCTTCCATTTTTTTTGTGCAGGTGTACAATGTACATATACATTTAGGTAAAAAAATTACAAATCTATTTTTTTTTTTTTTTTTCAGATTTTCGAGACAAAATCAAGGTTAACCCCTGCCTAAAAAATAAGCATTTTCAAAAGATAGGCCTCTTCATGCTCTATTCATAATTGAAAACCAAAAGTTTCTTGCAGGTCTGGTTTCTGAATTATTCGCAATCTAAATTCCAAATATCGAAATATTTTTTTTTTTTATTCGGAAGTAGATATTTTCGGATCAAGGTCTCGAAACAAGATTTGGTTTGCAGATATGAGTTCACAATGAGCAGGCCAATACGTTTAAGTTAACAAATTAGAAATCTTTTTTTTTAAGGAATTTCGAGAAATAATCATTGCCTAAAAAATAGGCATTTTCAAAAATTTCCTAAAAATCCATCGAGTGATACATCAACAGAAGGGCCTCTTAAAGCTCTATTCATAACTGTTTCGAACTTGTTTCGAGACTCTTGTCCGCAGATATGAGATCACAGTAAAAGGCCTATGCATTTAGGTGAAATAATTACAAATTAATTTTTTTCAGATCTTCGAAAAAAATTCAAGGGGTATCCTTTGCCGAAAAAATGCATTTTAAAAAATTTCCTCCAAGTTCATCGAGTGAGACATCTCTATGCAATATTTTTGTTTTGCCTTTTTTTATTTTTCTTTGCTTAAAAAAATCATTTATCCTTCGAAGAAAATATTTTCAAAAGAGATACATAATAACGCAAATTAACTCATTTCGAATGTGAAATCGTATAGAGAAAAAAAAATTGAGTTTGCAATTTGAACTGACCTAATTTGGAAAATTATCTCATTTGGGCTGTATCAACTTGAAATTTAGTGCTAATAACTCGTTAACTCATTGCCCATTGCATGAACCTACAAGTTTAATTTATATTTTTTTACAATAAATATTTTTGTTAACAATTTGTTTATAATAAATTGCACGACTGGGGTCGCACGTACTTGCTCTTATGCTTAAAGTAACTATAATGTTAAAGCTTTTTATTCAAGAAATTTAAAATTCGATATTTTGAAGAAATTTCATAAGTTAGTATAAAAAAATTAAATCTGTTTTTATAATTAATAAAACTCCGTTTTAAAATATCTTAAAAAAAAAAACAAATATGCCATTTTATTTCTCGTATAAAAAGGTATTTTTAGAAAAAAAATTTTGAAAATTGTAGGAGCCGTTTTTTAAAAAAATAATTTTTTATATATAAAATTTTTTTAACATTTTTCAAAAAAAAAGTTGGTATGCCATTTTGAAGAAATAATTAATTTACACATAAAAACTAAATTTCAAAATTTTTCATTGATCCGTTTTCAAAAAATTGATTTTTCAAAAAAAAATTTTGAAATATTTTTTAAAAAACCAAAAATGCGTTTTTTGAAAATTTTCTAAAATTTTAATATTATCTTTACTAACACACTTTTGTATAAAAATTTTCATTTAAATCGGGTTAATTTTGTACGAGATATTCAGAAACGAAAAAAACCGTTCTATGACAGGTACCGTTAATAACGGTACAAAAAATATTTTTTTTATTTAAAAAGTTGGCCCTTATGTGTAGTATTACACACAAAAATTTTAATCAAAATCGTTAGAGCCGTTTTTGAAAAAAATTAACTTTTCTATTTCCGTTATATGGCAGGTACCGTTAGTTTTGGTCATAAAAAAAAAATTTCAATTTCCCCTCTAGGGAATCACCAAAAACTGCTAACTACCAAGTTTGAAGAAAATCACTTCACTCGTTTAGGCTGCAGCTCCAGATAGAGACAGACGGACAGACAGACAGACAGACAGACAGACAGACAGACAGACAGAATTGCCGGACCCACTTTTTTGGCATTCTCCATCATCGTAATGTCATGTAAAATTGTTATCTCGAGTTCGATTTTTTTTACGAATCCTAAACTTGCCCTATAGTACCTATATCGCAAGTAAAAAAATAAAATGTAATTTATTTGAATATTAATAATCAGAAAATTTGTATTAACTTTCCTATAATTTTACAATGAATTTAGTTTTTTTCATTTTTTTTTGTCTCTAATTTTTTCAATTTTTTTTTTTTTTTTAATTTGTAAATTTAAATTCATATTTCATGCAATGCGTATCAATACTTCATAATGTCGAGTACTTTTCCGAATTTCAATAAATGCTTTAAGGCCCCAACCCATAGAATCCGTTGCGTCCGTTCAGTCAATCCATCCGTTGAAGTTGAAGGATGGGACAGAAAGGGGTGACCCATAGAATACGTCGTACGACAGATTGGGCACGTTCAAACACCTATCGGATAGGCTATCTGAGATACCCGTATCTGGAATATCTTTTTGAACGAAGAGCTATCCAGATAGCTTGCCCAAGCAGCTACCAAAAAATATTGAGAAGAGGAAACTGTTTATTTTGAGCAAATTACATTTTTTTTATTGTTGAATAGTACTTGCACAATCGCTTTGACTTTATTTCTTGCAAATTTGTATTTATTTTTAAGCCCGAAAAGTAATCAAAATAAAAAAAACTAAATGTTTATCAGCTGATCACTTGAATACCTGAGGTATACCAGAAATTCTCGGATACCTTCAGATTATTTTTTGACAGAAAATGGTTCGTTTCCTTGCTAATTTTTAACATTGTTTACAACAACAAAAAGCTATCCGATAGCTTTATGTTAGCTCTTTGAACGTGCCCATTGCTTTTTGACAGCTCACTTCAAATTCCGAGGTGTGTTCGATATTTTATCGCTGAATGTGCACTAAGGAAGTTCTGATGCAAGAAATTTTTAACTATTATTAGGTCTGTTTGGGTTCTTTTTGGACAAAAATATGAAACCTGTCAAATTTTAGGGAGTGGGGATGAAATCCTCTCAGAGAAAGAAAAATTGTAGAAAAGTACCCAAACGCTTTTGGCACAAAATTTTCTGCTACTTTTTTTACAACAACAAAAATGTAAACAACAACACCAATTGAAAAAAATAAAGAAACGAAAAATATCAAAACATTTTGTTTTGTTTTACACACATTTTTTTTATTAATTTTTTCATAAATCAAGTATAAAATAAAGCACTTAACCATTAAAACACAATGAATAAAAATAAAAACACAAAACATAGCCACATCACCATGTTTGTACTTTTTTGTTCATTAAAAAATGTACAAAACACAAATTGAAAAAAAAAAACAAGAAATGAAAAATATTCAAACCACTTTGTATTGTTTTTAAAACACTTTTTTTATTATTTTGTTCATAAAGTATTTATTTATTTCGAGCATAACACCACTTAAACGCAATAAATAAAAAAAAAAAACAAGAAAAAAACCACACCGCCAAGTTTTTAGTTTGTTTTGTTTATGTTGAGCGACAAGAAAAAAAAAAGAAAAACAGAGAAAGCACTACCTTTGACAGATTTCAGATTTTTGTCCGAAGAAATTTTTTGGGCAGAAATTCTCAAGAAGGGGAAATTTTTTTCTCTCTCGCGGCCATCTTTTTTTCGAAAAAATGCACAATTTCAGAGTACCCAAACAGGAATTGGGTTAAAAATGTTGAAAAAAGTAGAAATATTTCGGTTTTAGGCAGTACCCAAACAGACCTATTGTTGTTCAACTCAGAAACAGAAAATCGAACTGGTCTATTGTTGACAACCAATGTCAAAGGATACGACGGATGAAAAAGTAGAAAGTTGGGCTACTTCTTCCGTCGAATCCGTCCGTCTCCTTCCGATCCGTCGCTTATGGGTCGCTTCTCATAAGAACGCGTACATTTTATTGAGCTGTCAGTTGAAAACTTCGACGGAACGGACGCAACGGATTCTATGAGGTGCGTTCTTTTTCTAACAATAGTCAACTATCGTTGTTATGTCAAAAAATATTGTTGATGTGTCATTGTTAGAAATTGTTGGGATTTTTACAAATCATTTAGGAACGATTTATTGTTAGATATTGTTAAACTGTTAACACAAAAAAAAAATAGTTTTGAGAATATTTTTATTTGCATAATTATAACAAAAATAATGTTTTTTTAGTCAAAATAAATTCTCTTGCATCATAAAATTGCAAAACTCTGTATTTTATTACGCTTATTTCCAAAAGAAAAAAATCCTTAAGTTGATTTTGAAAACAAAACATCCACTTTGACACATCAACAATCTCATGAGTGTTTAACTCATATCATGGAGGTGAGTTGGAAATAGTTACGATTTGTAACTATTTGACACTTCAAAACGAGTTTAGGAACGATGTTCATCTGTCAAATAGTTACAAATCGTAACTATTTTGTAGTTTAGGAACGACAAAAGTTAACGATAATTAACAATAGTTAACTATTGTTAGAAAAAGAACGCACCTTGGGTTGGGCCCTTTAGTTCCATAAAAAAAAAAAATGAAAAAAACTCGTCCAGAGCGATATCTCCACTTAAGGCCGTGTGTGAATTGCGTTAAATAGTTAAATTCGTGTTAAATTTTTGACACTATTGAGGTGAATAAAAAATTTTCAGCTGTTAAAAATTTATTGGGCTCTGGGACCTGGTTAAATTTGAGTTAAATTTTTTTTGCAGGAGGTTTTGTTGTGTTTTTGTTTTATTAAAAAGGAGTTTCATGGCAGAAAAAAATTTAAACAATAATCCATACAGCTGAAATATTTTTTATTAACTTCGATAGTGTCAAAAATTTTACACGGTGTTAACTATTTAACGCAATTCACACACGGCCTAAATTTACAAATACTCTAATTTTATATTCCCAACAATACAAATTTTCTTATAACTTGAACAAATAAATTGAAGAACCCACCAGTACCCTACCATCATCATCGCACTCAAAAAAATCTAATTTCCAACGCATATCATCGCACTTTCAAAATGTCATTTTTTTTTTTTTGACATTTCTCTTCTTTTATAAAAAGAGACAACCCTACTCCTACCCACCCAAGAAAAAAAAAAAAAAGTAGAAATAACAAAATCGACGAACAAATTCATCAGATTTGCATTCGTCATTTATTGCTCATTGAATTCTGTTGTGTGTGACCTTCCGAATAGAAAATATAAAAGAAAAATTATTTATCTGCGCTCTCTATATACAACATATTAATCAAACCAAGTACAAATCAATAAAGAAAATAAAAAAGTTAAATAATAACTAGAACCAAAAATATCAAATTTCGAGTGTTTAAAAAGAATTAAATAAAATAAAAATGTTTCGTTTGAGTACATCGATTGTAAAATCCACTGGCAACTACTTCCTCACCAAAAACGAACTACGAAGGTAAATTTTATTTTTGATTCATTTGTTGCTATTTCCTAATGTTGCATAAATTGTATTTTTTTCTCTTTATTAATATCACAACTTTTAGCCAGGCCTTGAATATTTTTTTGTATGGATTTTATTTTATAAAAATAGAGCAATATAATAAAACAAAAACGAACTTTGTACCTACCATGAAATTAATTTTTGAAAAAATCTAGGAAACCAACGAAGCCAGACAAAAAGTAGGACAGATAAGAAAGTAGTTTTAATTAAATTCATTTTAGTTCATTGATTTTAAAAAAACTTAAAAAAATAAGATGATTCTTCATTTTTATAAAAAAAAAAACCCAACAACAAAAAAAAAAAAAGGCCAACAAATTATAAAAAAAAGGCTCGTTTTTGTAGAAGATAAGATTACGAAACTAGCAAATTCCATTTAAACAACAACAAAATTCCCCAGTTGTTGTTATCCACGTTTTGTTTGAAAAAAAAAAATAAATGAATGTGAAGGTTCAAAGTCCAATATTCGCCTACAAACTTTTTGTATTTCCAAGTTCAGTGATAAACAAGATTATATAAAACACCTCTCCTCTAGCCAGCAGCGAGCGAAATCAACAACAAAAACAGCTTTTTGAGTCTTTTTACATGAAAACAACCTACGTCATATCTAAAAGGGGCAAAGTCTATTTCATTTTATTTTAAATATTTTAGCTAGCTGGCTTCTGGCTAGGAAATTTGTTTCTTTTTAGCTTGAATCTATAACTAGTTCATAATTTTGCATCTTTTTATTAATTTTATTCTCAATTCACGAAGGACAGATAGTCTTGAAAATTAAATTAAATTTTTTTGGGGGTGTGGCGTCAGTTGTTGTTTTGGTATTTCACAACAAATTTTTTTTCTTGTTTTGTATTTCTTCTTAAAAACAGCTCAAAGGTATAAGAGGAAATAAATACAAAAATAAGAAAAGATTTGTTGGCAAAGAGAATTGTTTGTTGACAACAAAAAGTCGGAAAATTGTTGATTCCGAGTATATTTGGCGGTTGACTTGTTTGTTAATTTATTTACATTTTTAATTTTGCAGGTTTTTATTTTAAGCTACCAAACATTTACCTTCTGTAATGAAAATCTATTCGGTGTTTTTTCAAATAAATTATGATGAACTCATGGGTACAAAGTAACAATAATTTATGACGCAAATAGCAAGTTCAAAGTCTGATTTAAACAATTGTTTTGATTCTGAGAAAACTAATTCATATTGACTGTGTACTTATAGCAGAAGTAGCATATCATAATTGTTTTATAGAATGTGTCAGCATATTTTCTAATTCTAGTAAATTTTAAAGTTGGATTTTCCTTTTTTCATTGTAAACAGTATATAAACACTTGATATAAATTTATTTTATTTATATAATTGGCTTGTTTTTCTTCGGATTCATAATAATAATAAATTATAAACTGTCTCGTTTTTAGATTGTCATTTTTCCGTTTTATTTTTAACTCTATGCCGGTGTATAATTGAACGAGAATTTTTCTTTGAATTATTTATTAACAAATTCTAGTAGAGTTCGGTGTAAATAGGTGTGTTTTATTTTCGTCGTGATCCAGATCAGATCATTATTTTATTTGCGAAACAATAACAAAACAAAATCCTGCTTTTGTTGTAAAGCTAATAAAAACAATGATCTGATCTGGATCACAAGGAAAATAAAACACAGCTAATGTATTATTGTTTTGTCACTATTTTAAATAATTAGTTAGTTTATGGAGAATTACAGACTTTATTTTGGGCCACACTTAGCATTTCTACTTTATCTATCATCAATTACAGTTTACTTAAAGAAAAGTTTACCGCTCTACCATAAAAAAGTCCAATTTTTAAAAATTTTCTGAGCTGCTATAGTAGTAGAAACCTTTTAATGGTTGGTGAAATACTTTATTACGTTGGAGGTCTGAGTCTACAATTGAACCGGCGAGAGTAAGAATAGTATGAGTGCCAAAAATTCAATTTTGAGGCTTAAATGCAAAAGGGCTTTGCATATGTAGACTATGAGCAAAGTAACAGTACATTTCGGTACCCGCATTCATACTTAACAAATCTACCATCATCTTCTTTGTTGAGTGTAAAAAAAATACAAATTTGCTACAAGAACCGATTTCATAGAAGGCTACGTAAAGCTTTAGACATAGTTTTAACTTTCTAAAATCAAATTAAATTTGAATTATAAAGATAAATAAAATGAAAAAAAATGAAGAAGGAAGAGAAAGTTATGCAATATGAACATTGTACATATGTTTTTATATTTGATTTAGCAAAAAAGTTAATAGATTTTCTATGAAATTTTTTTTTGTTTTTTGCACTTATACTGTTTTTACACTCATAGATCTAGATTAGGTTAGGTTAATAACATTTTCGGGAATTAATGTTAGTTTTTCTCACATCTAATTGAGTTATCTAACAACGATTGAAATCAAATGAAATCAGAATTAAATAAAATGCATAACTGGATAGCCTTGAATGTAAAATAAAAATAAATAAATTTGCTTTAATTTGAAAAAAAAAAAAACCTTTCAAACAAAAGCCTTTTGCTGAAACGAACCTTCAATATTTTATGTTGACATAAACTCTTATTCTATACTTTTTCCTCTGGGCAAACTCTCATAAGGATTTATATTGAACTTAAATGCTTTGGTTTCGATTCAGCAAACGAGAGTAATAGATTTGATAAACATATTTTGAAAACAGAAAAGTTTTTGGATGCCTTTTTAAGAGCTGACAAATATTTCAGAAAAAGATCTTTTTCTGAAAAACAGCTCCTAGGATGAAAAGTTTGCACTGCTTTGCATGTTGCTAAAAGTTGCCCTTTTAGTTATTTTTTCTCCAAAAATAGTCTAGATTTGCATTAGAGATAAAAACCTCAGCCGCGAGGGTAATAATAAAACTTAAAGTAGAACTCTCCTGTATTTCGTATTTGGTCATTGTCTCCAAAATATTGATGATTAATAAAAAAGATCCTTTTTCACTCAAAGCTGACATCTTAGAGCTAAAAAAATAACAAATTGCACCCGATTTCTATTCGCATTGTTTTACCAAATTTTTCAATATTTAAAATTATTTAGATCTCTATAATGTGAAGTTAACCTTAATACAAAAAAATTGTTTTACGTTTTAAGGTTTATGTTACTCATTAACTTTATCAAAACATTTTTAAGAACCAAAATGAAAAACACTTGAAACTAATTCGTTGATAAAAAACAAGTTCATCACCAAAAGAATTTTTTACCACCAAAATTCAAACATTTAGTTTTGTTACTTGAATTAATTGTATGATAAAATCATTTATTGTTATCAATCAATTTGTTTTAGTTTCTAACAACAATTCAATATCAATTCTTATTTCATCAAGTCACTTAATAAAAAAATGAATTCGACTTGTTAATCATATTTCAACCTTAGTATTAGGTAATTAACCGATAGTGAAATTTACAAGGTTCCTTATCATCTCTCTTTGGGGTTATCAACAAAAAAAAATCATAAAAATAAATATTTAATTTTATTTTATAATAATTTTCTCATTTTAGATGTCTTGCTTCAGCAGCTCAAGCTCAACCCAAGCAAAAGTCCGTAGAACATGACAATGCCAAAAAACCACCAAATATGTCGTTCATGGCGAACATATTCCGTGGACAAGTTGAATCGTCACAGGTCTTCCCTTATCCAGATGTTATGAATGCTGAACAAAAGGAAGAAATCAACAGTCTGGTTGATCCTTTGGAGAAACTTTTCTTGGTAAATGTTTCCCATATATCCTTCAAGACAAAAAAACTAATTATGTATTATTTTCAAAAAAAAAGGAAGTAAATGACTCGGTAAAGAACGATGAAAACAGCAAAATCGACCCCAAAACTCTGGACAGTCTTTGGGAAGCAGGTGCCTTCAGTATTCAAGTACCAACCGAATATGGTGGTTTGGGTCTAAGCAACACCCAATACGGTCGTTTGTGCGAAATCATCGGTGCCAATGATTTGGGTGTTGGCATTACTTTGGGTGCCCATCAAAGTATCGGATTCAAGGGAATTCTTTTGTTCGGTACCCCTGAACAGAAGGCCAAGTACTTGCCTAAAGTTGCTACAGAACAGGTGTATGCAGCATTTGCCTTAACCGAACCCAGTTCAGGATCTGATGCTAGTTCAATCAGATCGAGAGCTGTAAAGAGTGCCGATGGCACACATTACGTATTGAATGGATCGAAAATTTGGATTTCGAATGGTGGAATTGCCGATATATTCACCGTTTTTGCCCAAACCGAACAGGAAGATCCAAAAACTGGTGAAAAGAAAGATAAAGTGAGATTAAATTTGAAGGAAATTTCTTAGAAATAAATAATAACTTCTATTCGTGTTACTTTTAGGTCACAGCATTTATTGTTGAACGTGGATTCGGTGGAGTGACAAATGGTCCAGCTGAGAAGAAAATGGGTATCAAGTGTTCAAACACTACCGAAGTATACTTTGAAGATGTGAAAATTCCCATTGAATGTGTTCTTGGAGGCGAGGGACAAGGTTTCAAAGTTGCTATGAATATTTTGAATAATGGACGTTTCGGTATGGGAGCCACTCTTTCGGGAACAATGAAGGAGTGCATCAAGAAAGCTACCGATCATGCTAATAATCGTCTTCAATTTGGCAAGAAAATCAAGGAATTCGGAGGTATTCAAGAGAAACTAGCTCGCATGACAATGTACCAATATGCAACTGAATCTATGGCATACACAATCGCCCAAAACATGGACAACGGAAGCGCTGACTATCATCTCGAAGCAGCCATTTCAAAGGTCTTCGGATCAGAATCGGCATGGTTTGTGTGTGATGAAGCTATCCAAATTCTGGGTGGTATGGGATTCATGAAGGACACCGGTCTGGAACGTGTGATGCGTGATTTGAGAATTTTCCGCATCTTTGAAGGAACCAATGATATTTTGAGATTGTTTGTTGCCTTGACTGGTATTCAATATGCCGGATCACATTTGAAGGAATTGCAGAGGGCATTCAAGAATCCAACAGCTAATTTGGGTTTGATCTTTAAGGAGTCGTCAAGGAGAGCAGCACGTACTGTTGGTTTGGGTGGAACTGATTTGAATCAATTTGTCTATCCAGAACTTCAGCCATATGCTAAACAAACAGCTGAGTGTGTTGATTTGTTTGGACAAACAGTAGAGAGTTTACTCATTAAATACGGAAAGAATATTGTCAATGAGCAATTTATATTAACACGTTTGGCTGATGCCGCTATTGATATTTATGCAAGTGTTGTCACACAATCGAGAGCTACAAGAGCGGCGAATATGAATTTGCCAACAGCCGAACATGAATTGATGCTCACAAAGGCCTGGGCTTTGGAGGTGAGTTGAAAAAAAAAATTTAAGAAATTAAGAGATATAAGAACAATCAGGGATAGTAAAAAAACAAGTGCCAGGAACTGGGAAATATTTTTTGTTTGTATTTAGTTTTGCAAAGGATTTAGGAGTTTTTCCTAAACCACTTTGATAACCACTGCAAACTCTGCAACTTTAATTGCCCTCATACTTGTTGTAATCTAATCCTAGCCTCATAAACCGCATCTTATAACTTAAGTTAAATCCACGTCTATATTAAAAGGTAAAATACGGAAATTTGAACAAAAAAGATTTAAGAGCTATACACTTATTGATTCGCTCAAACAACTTTGCTTTCCGAACGCATTGTGTGGCCAGGAGCAGCTCGTGTATTTTGGACAAAAAAAGTTCGAACTCATTGCACAGTTTTTCTTAAAAACTAACACAGTGTTTATGATTTTATGCAAAGAAAAAAGCAAAGATGGACGCAAAGACGGACGGAATCACGAGACCCATTTTTTCAGACTTCATTGTAATGTTATGCTTTTTAAAACAGAATTTTTTTTTACTAAACACCAAGTTGCTCTTTTCTGTAGCGAATAGTTTAGTCAGACTCATTAACAAATCAAACTATATTTTTTTGCTTTTTTCATACTTTTTTAAACTATGTACATATTTCGATTTTATATTTCAAAAATTTTTGTTAGGTGTTCTTGAATGGTGCTGTCAACCAGTTCGAAAGAGTTTTGCAATCCTACCAATTATAAAATCAACTTCATGTTTGCATTTCATTGCTGCAGGAGGATACCGAAAAAAAACTCCTGGAAATTTTTCCGATACAATACGGAGTAGGAAAAAGAGAAAAAAATCCCCGGAAATTGTAATTTAGAATTGGGCTGTATCTGAATGAAAACTTCGGGCGGGAAAAGGGCTTCCAATAAAAAATCTACCTGACATTATGATTTTTATCATTATTAACGAAAAGGGAACAAAATTAAAATGAAAAAGAGTGGACATTTTTCGATTGGAGCCCTTCTCCGTTCTCCCGAACACATTTTCCCCGGAAGTTTTCATTCAGAATAGGGCTGAATATGGTTCTTGTTGCCTCAAATTGCTTGCTCTTTTAGTAGGACAGCAAAAATATTTTCCTACATCTACAAACGTTGAGATCAAGTTTTTGATCTTTGATTCAGAGACGTTATTATATGTTAATATTGACAATGAACAATTTTTCGCTTTCCAAAAGAAGTAAAATTTATATAGTCCAAACAACTAAAACAGTGGGCTTTGTGTCATATATAACGCACAACCAGTTTTTCTCCTATTGGTCAATGTCTCATGCATATTGCAACCATTTTTACGGCTTTTCTGCATGTCAAGAGCAAATATTGCTTTTTGGATTTGCTAAAGATGACCCAGGTTTTTGTATTAGTTAGTCAGTCAGTCAGTAGAAACAAGAAACAAGTTATAACTGTTTAGATTATATTGAAAGTTATATAACTGTCCCTTTTGATTCCAAAAAATATTTACGCAAACCTTTCAGCAAATAACAATCAATTTCCAATAAGAACTAAAAATTTAAATTTCTACTCATTCACAACGAAACTAATGAAAATAATGAATAGAAGACTCACACATTTTTGCACTCAATTTCAGGAACTAATTTGATGTTTTTATTTAACTTGACCATTTGGTGACTTGATTTCAGACATGAACATGATCTCATTCACTAAATAAAATAAAACATTTATTTTTTTAATAATGCTAAGCCAACCGTTAAACCAACCTTTAATAAATCTCTATTTTGTTTTTTTTTTTTCATTCCAGGCCTCTGATAGATGTCGTAAGAATCTAGCGAAGACAACAAACAGCGAACATTTGGAACTCTACCGAAAGATGTCAAATATTGCCAAAACAGTCTGCGAAAACGGTTCTGTGCATACAACACATGTTTGCGACCAATAAAATCATCAACATTATCAATAGAATCATTTCATTTACATTCATAAAAAAAAAAATTTAGAATAATTCCCATCACATTGCAAAACTTAGTCGTTTAAGTCTCAGATTTAAATAAACTTTTTAGAACGTATTTTATATTATTTGTAAAAAGAAAAAGAAGAAATAAATGTTAATTATTTTTAAATTGTTGTTGAAGTTTTTCTCGAATTTCTAAAGTAACTTCAAATCCTTCACCATGTCCTGGTATTATCCAATTGGCCATATCAGCAATTTTACTACGATTTTTAAATTGAGCTTTTTGATTTTCACTACCAACTTCTTGCCATAAAACAGGATCATCTATATCTTCTTTCTTTTCAAATAAATCACCACTAATTGCTGTCACACCCCCGAGACTGGAATTCTCGACTATAACTGAGACACAAGAAAGGGTATGTCCTTCGGTTTCGATAACTCGAATGTCGCGAGTTAATTCAAATGGAGCTGTAAAGAAAATTGTTGATTATGGTTTGAGTACACTAGTCAACAATATTGTTGTTACAGAAACCAAGATATATTTTTCTATAGGTTTCGAATCCGAAGTTAGAAAAATTCTATCACTTCACGTTTTTGAGATATTCCCGTTAGAAAATCGAAAATTCCGTTTTTATCAGTTTTCGAGGTTATTTTAAGCGTTTGTTTAAATTGAATTTGTTACGGTTTATAAAAGAACTAAATTTTGTATTTTTAAATCCGTTTAAATCTTTTTACTATCTCTTTTCTTCTTCGAGAAATCTTTGTGGTTAGTATATCTCATGTTCATTTGCTTTTAATAGCCAATCTCGAAAAGTTCTTTACCAATCGTTTTCGATTTTCTACCGAGAATATCGCAAAAACTTTATGTGATAGAATTTTTCTAACTTCCGATTCGAGCTCAGTATACAAAGAATCTATAGAAAAGTATATTTTGGTTTCTGCAACAAAAAAAATGTTTAACTTTTTTTTTACCAGTGTTATTAATTTAATTGACTCACTAAATGGAATGTGTATCAGGAACTTGTCTTTGTGCATGATTGTCTGACCGACAATGTGCCATTTTGCATTTAAAAATAAATTATTATTGCCTGTGTGATCTGGATGACCATGAGTAGACACTACGGCCGAAATGTCTTCTGGTTTAATTGAATGTTCTTTCAAAGCTGAAATTGGAAGCAATTCATTTATACGAATTTTTCAAGAATTCAAGTAGCTGAATTACCTTCAAGTATTTTTGGACCATCCCATGGATTCATGGTGTCAACGATAATATTGTAGCCATCAAGTCCTTTAATAAGTACACAAGTGCAATTGGATATGAAAATCTTTGGATCTGCAGGATCTAAATAGGAATAACCGTTGAATAGGGTAATAACTTGGTTGACTTGGGCCATTTTTTGATTTTGTTAGAGAGCTCCGTCAGGTATATATTTTAGGAACTAGGTATATTGCCGATTTTAAATCTTGTGTATTATATTTTCTATAGTTTGTATCTTTTTATAATAAATTTTGTTTTCAAAAATATTCTACTTTTATTTTTGTTGGGGACGTGCGAATTTACCGAATTTGTTGATTTTGAGACAGCAAAATGCAAAAACAACAAATTTTAAACAGTGATGCCAATATACTTGAAAATATAATATAATTCATATTTACATGAAAATTGTAGTAGAATGAAAATGAAAAATTGTGCATTTCATCTAATTTTTTAATGAATAGTCGGAGTATCGTAAAAGTACACCACCTGTAATTATATTAATTGATTATTTTTAAAACCAAATCAGTTGCGTGAAATTGGGTCATTTTAATAAAATGTATTTTTTTTAATTGACTCCGAACACGTATGTACGGAAAACCCTGTAACTTTTTGAAGGTAGCAAAGAACTTATAGAAACGATAACCCCATTCCATTGGAAGTGCTACTTTACTCATGATAAGCTCTAATACAACAATTAACACATGCCCTTCTACTCGAGGAGATAGAAGCCCTGTTCCTTTGGGAGGTGGAGGTTACAACTAGTAGTTTACTAGCGATTTTCAATGGAACCCTCTTTCAATGAATTCAATACAAATCGTATCTAATCTTCAAGTACTTTGCCACCTCACAAAGAATCAGGGCTTATTTAAAATTTCGCTGAGGTTGCACTGGAACGTTATAGGTAGGTACTGATCATGGTATAAAAAGAGAAGGTATGATCATTAGAAAAAACTCAGTATCGAGAACTGTCAAAACTTATGGCTACTTAAGGTTTTGACAGCCCAGCCCATTGAAATTGTTGTTGTAAACAAATTTGTCTTTTAAATTGTTGTTGCTTTTGACTTTGCCAAATGCCAAACGTCAAAACCTTATTACCCCATTTTGTAAGATGGCGGCTCTAATGATCATCATTGTATATATATTTCCATAGTACTATCATGAAGTAAAACGATCTTAGGAACTCTAGTGGTGACTTGAAAAAGCAGAATTTGTATGAAAAAAACACACTGAGCGCCACCTCAAAAAAGTGGCGACATCAACTAATACTAAATTCGACTTCATGATAGTACTATAGAAATATATATACAATGATGATCATACCTTGTCTTTTTATACCATGGGTACTGATAGCATAATGGCAGTTGTTCGTGTACAGTTGTTTTAGTACTTTTATGGTGTGTAAGCTTCAGAGATACCCAAAGGAGATGGGAAACTTTCGTACGTTTTACCCCCCCAAAACCCATTTGTTTATTTCATGTTGTTGTAATCTCTTTTGTATTCGTGAATAAATGTGAAAAACACACATAATGTAGACACGGTGTTTTTACACACACCTAAGAAAAATTTTTTATTTTTCACGCATACTTAGCCAAAAATGTCTGTTTTTTCACGCATTCTTAGCCAAAAATGTTCGACGGAGCTTGTAGGCAAACCAGTATGACGTAAGAAGTTTCCCATCTCCTTCAGTGTATCTCTGGTATGCTTCTTTACTCGTTTTAATCGTCATGCCCTATTTACACCATTGATAACTTGCCAGTATTTTTGCCATTTTCTTACCATTTTTATTTTTGTTGTATACGCTCGTTAATTTTAATACAGCATATTCAACCGACTTCTAAATAGGAGGAGGTTATCAACCCTACAAACAATTTTGCTTCTCTAAAGCTTTACAGAAGCAACTATAGCACCTGTAAAGCTTTATAGAAGCAAAATTGTTAGTCGGGAATTCGTCTGTATTTTTTTGTATGCTTGTTACCTTATAACTTTGCACTTGATTAACCAATTTTGAAAATTCTTTTTGTATTCGAAAGCTGGTGCCTGCAGTGTGGTCCCATTTTAATTTCGTTCATAATTTCGAATATAGAGAAAACCTTACATCCAAAAAGTCGGTTTTGTTTTTTTTTTGATAAAGGAGCTTTCCATTGTAACGTAGGTGAAATTTTTGCATGTTTTTTGGTGTTTGAAATAGATTTTAAATGACGTAACAGTTTTAAGATTGATTTGAACATTTAGAAATAATAGAAGATCGTCCCTTCTATGTAATGAAGAGTTCACTAGTCTCAGTTTACCATTTTTCATGGAATGCCCCTAAAAAATATTATATTAGAATCCGGTTAAGTGTTTAGCTTTGAAAAATACAAGCTATTAAAAACCTACAACGTTTTTAAATTGTATAAGTATCTTGTTCAAAATTTTTTATGTGCCCGGCTATGATTTTTCAATTGATTGAATCACGTTCGGTGACAACACAGTTATGCGTTCCGCACTTATCTATTTTCTAGAAAGTAACATCACTCAGCTCCCTTCATGAGCATCTTCCCCCTCAACTCCTTATCACTCTTGCTAACAAACCGATTGGATACATACAAAAATAGTACAACGTATTGGAAAACGAAAAATTTCATTCTGCAGCAGTACACTGGCTACCGTGCTCATTAAATTCTTCTTCAGAATTGGCATTCTCTAAAATGTTTTATCTGCTTCCTCTCTCCATTCCATTTTTCACGAATCCTAAACTTTCCCTATAGTAAGTGAATCGCAAGAAAAAAACCTTTTAACTCTTGATAATAATGTATTTATATAATTTTATGTAATACAAAGACAATTTTTAATTCCTAATTTACATTAAAAAGAATTAATTTATATATTTTAGTGCTTAACTCATTTGATAAAATATTATATTTTATAGTAAAGTTTAAATTGAAAAAAAAAACAAAACAAAATTAAATTAAAAAAAAAATGGAAAAAGGAATAATACAAGAAATATTTTTTTTTTTTTATTTAGTCATATTTAATTAAGTCCCGCCATCCTTGCAATTCATCATTTAGCTGTCCTCCGCTTTGTAATTGGTGTTGTTGGTGTTGGAGGTTTAGAAATCTTAAGAAAAGAAACAACATTTTCACAAAATCTCTTAAAAAAAAAAAAAAAAAAAACAAATCATACCGATCGAATTGGTTTAGGAGTAGTAGCATTTGGCGGTGGTGGATTATGCGGGCCAGGTCCGTTTTCATCTCCAACTACTGTGACAGCAACTGGACGAGGCTGATTACTCGATGGTGGTCGTTCAACACTTGCACTGCGTGTTGCTGATCCTGAACGTCGGAACATTCCCGACAAACGTCCACGAAGATCTTTTTTACTCGATCTCATGTCACTAGCCACGCTTATGTCCGAATCGGATCCTTGAACCTGGAAAATAAATGAAAAATATGTTTAAAAATACATGTTTGAAAAAAAATTAAAAAATTCTCCTACCGATATTTCACTTTCCGAATTCCTACTCGATTTGGTAAGGCTCCTCAGTTTGCCCATAAGGCTCTTCTTCTTCTTACGTGGCCCACGTGGGATGTCACTTTGAGTCGAACCACCTGATAAACGAGAGTCTAATCTCGAATCCATACTGGAATCTCGAACCATTCCACCCATTTCAGAGTCAATCGATTGCATTGATGATACACTTCCGTCATCTTGACGCCATATTGCCTGAGGAAAAAAAAAACAAAACACTCAAAATGTCTTCAAAACTTGCTAAGAGAACTCCTACTTGATCTTGCTGTATCGAATGATCCAATGACAAACTCTTCCTATACAAACTTCCATTCGTTGACCGTGACAGTTTCGTGCTGCCCGATCGACTTGGTGTGGATTGTCCACTATTTCCAGCTGCATCATTTTCCTGTGATGCTGCTCTTCTTAAATTACTTCTTCTTAATCTACTACGTTCGTTCTCTTCCTCTCCGATGCGTTGGAATTTTCTCAGTTCCTCTGATGCCTCTGCCAATCGAGCTAAAACGCTCGATATTTGACTACTCGATAATGTCGGCGATGGACTTCTGCTTCTTTGACGTGATGCAACGTCGGGCTTAAGTCTATTTCCAGTTGCTGATGATGTACTGTTGGAAGAACTTGCTAGCTTAAGATCTGGTGCAATCTTCACTAACTCATCGACAGTTTGTAGAAGAGCTCCAACCTTACGCTCACCCCCATCATGTTCCATTCGTCGTTTTATTAATTCCTTTTCGTAACGTTCCCTTTCACGACGAAGTTTTTCGTTTGAAGTTCTTAACTTGGCGTGAACATCACGCAACTCAAGAAGATCACATTGCAATTCAGCAATTTTCTTTCTGCCCTCTTCGAGTTCTTCTTCAGTGCTTCGACGAAGTTGATCAGAACGACGTTTCGATTCCAATCGTTCCTTATCACGCTCTCTCTCCACTTCAAAGAGTGTCTGCCGCAAGTCTCTGGCTAGTGTTGAAGTCTCTTGCAGAAGACGTTGTTGATCTTCACGTTCTTTCTGCCATGACAATTCTAATTTGGTCTTCATTCCGGGGATCTTTGTGCGACCTGAACCGATTACTCGTTCTTCTTCGAATTCATTGAGTTTTGATCGCATCTCGGAGATTTTGATTTCATTGGCACTGCGTTCTGAGACAAGTTCGGTTTTGAACTTGCTTACATCCAAACGTGCTTCACAAAGTTGATCTTCAAGGCAACCAATCTAGACAAGAAGTGTTATTGAGAACTTTGGAGGTTTGAACTTTTGAAGAAACTCACCTGTTGCTCGAGATAAGCGATCTTGCTCTTGTCATCATCGTCACTGCTGTGCATTGATCCTCGACTTTGACGACCCGTATTCGCCTTAAGGTCTCCTATCTTCTTTTGAGCTGATTCAAGAAGCTGCTTGAATGTGTCACGATCCTTTTTAAATCGTTCACATTGTCTCTGAAAAATGAGAAACTTTTGTGAGAAAGACAAACCAACAAGATCACTGATTTTTACGTACCTGCATAGAAGTCAGCTCAGCACTCAAATTCTTCACTTGCTGCTCATAACGCAGTCTGGTCGAAGCAACCTCAGATTTGGCATTCAGTTCAGCATTTTCAAGTCTGATCTTCATTGATTTGATTTCATTTTGCAGACCAGCATTGTGTCCATTTATTGACGATTGAGCTTGTTCAATTCGGCTAAAGTCACTCAACTTTTGATTGAGATCATCGTTATCTTTACGAAGCTGGAACACCAGATCAATATTCATCTCATTTTCTCGCCTCAATCGATCATACTCTCGCTCTTTTTCAGCGATCGTGTTCTTCAGCATAGTTTTCTCGTATTCAGCAGCACCAGCTTTGATATTCTTCGACTCAAGATCTTGTAGTTTCTTTTGAAGATCCTTGAGTCGTTTGGCAAGCTCAGATTTCTCAGTTCGAATTGATTCCATTTCTAGAAGGCGTTGTTTTGTCGACATCAATTCTGTTTGTAGATTTTCTTTCTCTGTGGAGAGTTGAGCTCGCATGAGAATGGTTTCTTCGGAGAGAGTCTCCCAGTGAGCATTCAGCTCAGTATATCGCTTTTGTTCTGAAGTCAATTGAGTTTGAAGATCTTCAATTTGCTTCTTTAGATCTTGAATTTGTTTTGACGATGCTAGTTCGCTCTTCGAATTTGACGATTTAGACTTAAGGTCTTTAATTTCTTTCTCCAAGGCTGTCTTGGTTTTGTCATGTGACTTTTTAAACGTTGTCAAATCATCATCAAGTTGTGAGACCTTGGCTTCCCATTTTTCTCGCTCTTTACGTTCTTTTTCGTATTCTTTTTCAAGATTCGAAAGCTTTTCTTTGTCTTTCTTTGATTGAGCTTCGAGGTTGGTTTTAGCAGCTTCGGTTAGTTTGATCTAGAAAGATGATTTTTTTTTTAGAAAAAAAGCTTTGGCTTGAGAATGAAAAAAAAATCTTACCTGCGTATCTTGTTTCTTAATCTTGTCTTCAAGATCCTTAATCTTAGTGTTTAATTTTTTACTTTCTTCATCGGATTTCTTAAGTTTCTGCTCCAAGTCTGAGATTTTTGATGATTGACTTGATGAACCCTTCATTTTTTCTATAAAAGAAAAGAAAAAGCTTAAAGCTTTTCAAGTTTGTGTGGAAAATAAATCTACTTACTCAAATCATTTTCAGCAGCTGCTAACTGCTCCTTTGCCACCTTCAAATCCTTTTCGAGTGATGTCTTTTCAGTCTCCAGCTTCTGAACCTTATCTCCATTGCTATTCAGTACTATTGCTCTCATTTCTTTAATTTCCTCCTCCAACTCTTCAAACCATTTCTTCAAATGGTTCTTTGGTGTTAAGTCTGTGACTTTTCTTGGAGTTCGTTGAGGGAGCTTTTCTTCGGCTTCTTGAAGAATCAATTTCAATTTTGTACTCAATTCATCACGTTCTTTTTCCGACACACTCAATGACTCCTTCAAACTTATCAATTCAGCACTAGACACTCCCTTGTCAGCACCATTCATCGATGGTTTACGCAATGCCTGCAATTGCATTCTCTTATTGTCTTTGAGTAGTTTCTCATTTTCTGTTTCTAGAGTTGTTAGTTTTGAACGTAATATTGCAGCTTCTTGTTCAACTAGATCCAAGTGTCTCTTAGAATCGATATCTTGAGATTTACCATTTGTCTTGGCAGAAATTTCAGCTTGAAGTCTTTCGATTTGTCGATCTTTTTCAATCAAAGATTTGCGCAGTGTTGCCAACTCATCACTTTGAGCTTTAAGCTTCTTGTCCGATGCTGAATTTGATCCAAATAAGCTTGGAAGCTTTCGACTACTTTCATTGCTTTGTAACTTTGATTGAAGTTCTTTTACTTGTTTCTTTGTTTCGGTGTTTTCTTTTTCAAGATCTTCGACTTTCAATCTAAGAATTGAGGCTTCTTGTTCGTTAAGTTCAAGGAGTATTCGTAGCTCAGCTGGATCATCTTCGTCGGAAATACCTTCATCACGATCAGATAATGGCTCTGGAGTTAAACGATTTGGTGTTGGACTCAGTTTTCGACCTTTTGGAGGTAAATCATATTCAATTATTATAAATTCTAGGCTCTCAAGTTATACAAAATAACAAGCTATGAGTCAAACGCACATGCTTTAGCGATTTTTTAACATGAAAAAGCAAAAAAAAAGCTTGGTTTAAATTTTCACAAAAAAACTCACGGCTTTGTAAACGTGTAGTTAAAGGGTCATAATAAAACCCTTTTCCTGAAACTCTTTTCTATTTTACATTTTCACATTTTTTCATATCAAAAGCTTTCAAAAGCTTTTTTTAAAATATTATATACCTAAACTTTAAAAATTACGTCGTTTCTTCATTAAAAGTGCATTCCGAGTATCTTTTCTTCTCTTTATGACCTCTCATATTGTGTATCCTTGGAGCTTTTGGATTGAAAGCTCAAAAAAAAAAATTTAAAGAGATTTTATGTTTCGGCCATTCTTGTTTTTTTTTCAATTTTCCTACATTAAAGCTTTGTATGAACCTTACAGATCTAACCTAAAGCTTTTGTACTGAATCAACTTTAAGTGAGCTTTTTTTAAGTCTACAAGTTAGATGTGTCAAATTGACAGATATAGAAACTGTCATGCAATAAGCTAATGTTTAAAAGGTTAGTTGAGGAAAACGAATGTTAGTAATATATTGAAGTTATGCAGCTGGAAAAAATGGCAAACAAATGGGATAATAAAATGAAGTATAAATAGCAAGAAGTATTTACTGAAGTATATTTTCTATTTGTGTGTTTGATGTGTATAGTAAATTTATTAAGGAAAAAAAAAGAAATAAGCAAAATTTTGAAGCAGTTAAAAAAAAAAAACAAACTTAAATAATATAAAACTAATTCAAAAAACAACACAAGTAGGTTATTTTATTATTCGTACTTCTCGAACGTGATGCCATTTTTTTCAACTGCATCATCATGGATTCATTTTCATCTTCAAAACGCACAAGTTTTCTCCTTAAATTTTCAGCCTGCAAACAAAATACATAGAAAGTTTTTTTTAGTTATGGTTGATTTGGATTAGTCAATTATGCCAATAAATATTTGACAGTTGTCAAGTTATGATTTTCACTTTTACGTTAAGGTCAGCGAAAAAAATGATCACTCAACCCAACCCTTTTAAGCCTGAAACTCCTATTGCAGACAAAAAACGGACAAAAAATGTATATCTCTCATGAGAAGTCATAGCAAGGTTTTAATTAATTTTGAGTTCATTTTTAATTTTAACTCTTTTTTTTTGTAAGAGATGCATTTTTGTTGTTGTTTTATTAGTATTTTTTTTTTATTGTTTCTCTTGATGAAATATTTCCTTTGATGAGTTGTACTTTCATTGGCTTTTCATGATGACTTGTCCTATGATTAGCTGTGTATATTTCAAATGAATCTAAGTTCTAACTAACAATTTTGCTTCTATAAAGCTTTACAGATGTTACTTTAGCTTATCTAAAGCTTTATAGAAGCAAAATTGTTAGTTGGATTATAGTAAGTCTTATTTAAACCGGAGTCTCTTAAAACCGAATTTGTGTTAAGTAAAATTTAATAATGAAAAAGAAAAGGACATAAGATCGTTGTATAATAGCTGACCAATTCTGCCCAATATATTTTCAAAACTAACTCATTTAGTCTAAAGTTAAGGAATGTATTAGGCATACCATAAAACACCATCAAATAAATTGAATAAAGACAACGATGCCAAATACCTGCGCCACCAACAAACCAAGCCCGGGACATCACCGAAGGGAACAATAACGAATTATTAGCTGAAGATGCCAAAGACATGAAACTTCCACAAGGGCTACTTTCCCGTGAAATAGTGACATCTTTAAACGAAGTATTTTTATCGGAATCGTCTCCGGTCTGACTTTCTGTTGAAATTTTAATTACAAGTGGTAAATTGGCCACTTCTTCTGTTTGGGTTTCAGTTGAAACTTTAACAATAATTTCTTCCAAAATCTTTGTTTCGTTTGTTGATTCGAACGAAATGTCATTCGTTTCCAGTCCTACTGACTTCGTTGTCAATTCCAAGAAACTTTCATCGATATTTGTTTCCTTATCTTCCATTTGAATTTCCTCAACTTGTATGCCTTCATCAATCAGTGTTATTATTTCAGTAGAAGTTTCCGAATCAACCATTTCGATATTTGACTGAGTGGCAATTTCTGAAAATCCAGATTCACAAGACTCATTGCGAGTTTGTGTACCTCGTGGAAAATATAAGACTTCTACTTCATCAGTTTGAGTTCCTTGATTGAAACGGCCAAGAACACCTCGTCGTTGGCGAAGTCTTTCGTTCTATGTTCTTGAAGTTATACAAAAACCTTTTAACACCTTGAAAAATAAAACTCACCTCTTGTTCAGAGAACTTCAATTGATCCTTAAGATCTGACTCTCTTTCAATAGAATCCTGCAAGTCCCTCATAAGCTGCTGTGGGTCCTCATGTGAACCACCACGAGTTAAAGATTCACGGGTAAACTTTCCATCAGCTGAAGTCGATTTTCCTATAACACCCAACATTGGTGGCTTCTTTTTCCCAGGATTTCGAAGCTCATCTGCTTCGCTCTTTAAGAGAATATTAAAAAAGAAACAATTTTAAGAGAGAGAATTTTTTTGAAAACTTACCTGCAACTTTCTTGAAAGTTCATTGGAAAATCTCAATTCTTCTTCAAGTTTCTTAATTTTATTGGCCATATCTTCATTACAACTAGCCTGTTTTTCCTGTTCCAAACTTTCAATCTTACGTTCACATTTCTTCAACTTAAAACTAAGTATCCTACAATTCTTCGTTGTGGATTCAAGTTGTTTCTGCAGTGTGGTATTAACTTCAGCTTGTGTATCTCGAAAACTATCATGCATCTCTTCCATTTCCGCTTCGAGACCTCGCAATTCACGTTTCACTTCGGTATTTTCTTCCATAAGTTCCTCACAAAGCTGTTCGGCAGCTTGAAGTTTTCGTTTCATTTCATATTCGGCACTTTTGGGACCGTTTTCGATTTCCTTCAGTCTGGTGTTAAGGGATCTTTTTTCATCTTGAACCTTTTCGAGTTGAGATTTAAGCTCGTTTACTCTTTGTTGGAGACTAAGTGCTTCTGAAGCAGCCGTTCTATTAGGCCCGGTATCTATAGAAGCTAATCTTCTCAACAGAATATCACTTTTATCTCTTTCAGCTCTTTCGGCTCGTGATCTCATTGCATCTAGATCGGCTCGGAGAGCTCTCAATTCATCGTGTAGCTCTTGATTGTGGGTACCTATGATGGTTGTATCTGTGGTTTCTGTTGTGAGAGAAGCATTATCATTGTATCTCTCCGAGACAGCTTTTTGGTTGTCTTTTATTTTTAGCATGAATTCGACATCCTTTGTGGCCCTTTGTTTGTCAGATTCTTTTTTAGCAGCTGCACTACTACTGCTGGCAGAGGATCTAGATGAAAGACTTGATGTGGAACTGTTCGTTGATGTTCCAGATGATGCTGAAGATTTTGTTGTTGTCGAGTTAATCGATGTGGATGAGGGTAATTTGGGTGATGATGAGGATGTGGATGTGGAGGTGGTAGAACTTGTAGATTTTTTTGGTGCACTTGGAGGTTTTTTCGGTGAATCTGTTGCGGAAGAGCTCGAACTCGATGATTGTCGACGTTCTGGTCGATCTGGGGGAGTGTTATTTTCTGTTGAATTGTGGCTGTTTGAAGTTCTGAAACAAGAACAATGAAGATAATGTAACTAGCTTGGTTCAAAAACTTACTCTTCCTTTTTGGGAACCGAACGTTCTCGACTTGAATCACGTGTTAAGCTCTTTTGTTTTTTGAGTAGATTCATTTTACGCATTCGCTCAGCGAGGCTGTCGTTGTACTGGATGACTAATTCGTCTGGAATATCCTTTGAAGTGGATGATGATGATGATGCTGATGATGATGATGGTCGCCGTAATGTTACTGTTTCTTCCAACTGAATGGGAGGAAAGAATTTGAGAAGGGGTTAAAAATTAGTTAAAATTTAAAAAAGCAACTGTAGAGTCTTAATAGTTTGCGAAAATGCCTTATATTGGGGATGAATATTTGAAGATATCTTAAATGTACCTACATTTAAGCGCAAGAAAGCGCTACTCACTGGAAACTCTAAGAAACTTGATTTCTGGAACCTTTACTCTGGCTCTGTGGAAACTCTTTCTATCTGAAAACTGCAAGGAAACCTACTCTGTGGAAAACCTTTTCTCTCTAGAAAACCTCCCGAGAACCCTGATTTCTGGAATACCTTACTAAGAACCATACCCTGCTCCCTGAGAACCCTTTCTACGCTTGGGAACTGTTTTATGGGAACGCGTTTTGGACGAGTTTTGGACGCGTTTTGGGCGCGTTTTGGGCGCGTTTTGGATGCGTTTTGGGCTCGTTTTGGAAGCGTTTTGGTTGCGTTTTAGGCGCGTCATGGAAGCGTTTTGGGAGCGTTTTGGACGCGTTTTGGGACGCGTTTTGGAAGCGTTTTAGGCGCGTTTTGGGCGCATTTTGGACACGATTGGGACGCGTTTTGGAAGCGATTGGGACGCGTTTTGGAAGCGATTGGGACGCGTTTTGGACGCGATTGAGACGAGTTTTGGACGCGATCGAGACGCGTTTTGAACGCGTTTTGGGCGCATTTTGGACACGATTGGGACGCGTTTTGGAAGCGATTGGGACGCCTTTTGGACGCGATTGAGACGCATTTTGGACGCGTTTTGGGAGCATTTTGGATGCAATTGGGACGAGTTTTGGAAGCGATTGGCACGCGTTTTAGACTTGTTTTGGACGCGTTTTTGGTGCGTTTTCGGCGCGTTTTGGACGCGTTTTGGGCGCGTTTTGGACGCGTTTTGAACGCGTTTTGGACGCGTTTTGGACGCGTTTTGGACGCGTTTATATCTACTAACAATTTTGTTTCTATAATGCTTTACAGAAGCAAAAATTGCATCTGTAAAGCTTTATAGAACCACAATTGTTTGTCGTGATTACTCGTTTTGAACGCGTTTTGGGCGCGTATTGGGCGCGATTGGGACGCGTTTTAAACGCGTTTTGCACGCGTCTTGGGCGCGTTCTGGAGACGTTTTAGAAGCGTTTTGGGTGCTTTTTGGACGTTGGTCTAGAACACATAAACAAAAAACTATCGCAGAGACGGATGCACAAAAAATGGTTATTAGAAAATTTTAATAATCAAGTTTTTGGGATCCCTATATTTTGAGGCCCCTTTTACATGAAGATTCCAAAAATCAGGTGTATCAGGTGTATTCATGTAAAAAGGGGCCTCAAAATATAGGAAACCCTACTTTCTAGGAACCCTTCTTTCTGAAAAATTCTCTAGGTATATGTTAAACATTTTTCCCTTTTCTATAAGAACCGTATTCTTTAAAACCTGAGTTCCCTGATTTCTGAAATCCTAATTGTGTTGGAACCTTTCTGCCTGGCAGCCCTACTTTCTGGGAAACCATCTTTTCTGGAACGTATTCCTTTTTTTTTCATTCCACTTAATTTACCTCTTTTAAATCCAATGTTGTAGTATGTCTTCTCGGTGGTATTTGAACTTTCAGTGAAGTCTCAACATTATTTTCCACTGGCCGTATAACCATGGCAGCGGATTCATTTTTTTCATCCAAATCCGGTGTTGATGTCCATGATTGTGGGCGTTTCTTAAGCTCTATATTATAATGAACAACTTCATGATGAGAATTTTGTATTTTGTTTATTTTAATTTGATGGTGTTAGATAAAGATGAGAGTATTTATATTATATTCGACGCCAAACGAGCGAACGAACAAACACCATTGAGAGATAGAATAACGATAGCAAAAGCGTGCGAGCGAGGGCGTGCGTTAATTATTGTAGTAATTATGGCCGTTTATATTATTAATTTTATTCCCAAAGAGTTATTATTAAGAGAATTTTTTATTTAGTTGAGAAGTTGATGAATTCACATTCACGTTAACAATTAGAGAGAAAAAAAGTGAAGAAAAAAACATAATTAATGATATGAGTTTTTCTTGTTTTTAAATTTAACATATTATTTTATTAAATTAATTAACACTTAAAATAAAGAAATGTTATGATTTTTCTTTGAGTTAAAGATTTATGACTGTTTTTTTTTTTTTTTTATTTTGTTGTGTGTTTTTGTGAACCAGGTGCATTTTCCATTCCTCTTCTTTCTTCTAAAAATATGATTTTTTTATCTCAGATATTGTGCGCATTTTGGTGCTACAATATTATTATTTGATGAACACACATAACAGTCAATATTAATTTGCTTTGAAAGTTTTAATCAAATACTTATTAAATCAAGAATTTAGAGAGTTGTTACAGTTTTGAAAAGAAAAATTTAACTTACCAACATCATTGCCATTTGTTGACAAATTTTGTGTGGATGTCCAAGATCGTGAAGAGGGTCTATAAAAAAAATAAAAAAAAAAAAAATTTCAGGAGATAGTTCGAAATAAGATTAATTAAATTTGCAAAGACAAAATCTAAGAACAAAAGCCCCTTTTAAGAGGCATCAGACGCATGATTCCAACAAACAAGAAGCGTTCAAACATTTTTTGGTTACTAATACTTTCCTTAATTGACATTTAATTGAGAAATCAAAAGATTCTAGGGTCACTGTGGCGTATGAGTAACATTTTTTTCTATGTAAAAAATTAAACTGTTAATAAAAAATGTCTGAACAACAAATAAAACTAAATGAGTTTTTTTGAACACTTTTTAATCTTTTAAAAGATGTTCATAACCTTCGTTCAAAGTGAATGCTTTATTTTCTATTACATAAACTGGATCGATTATTTATTATGGATTCATAAAACAGTTTTTTCCAATAGAGTATTTATAGTTTTTTCCTGTTTTTAATACTTATTTTATATTTCCACCACATGAAGTCTTAAAATTACAAACTACTTCATGATCGCCTCACAATGGCTTGACAAATACTTGAAAAATTCCGGACATTCGTTAATTTAATTTTGTTCTGTAAAAATAACAGTTTTAAAGATTAATTTTAATATTAATATATATTTCATTCTCTGACCCTTCAAAATAAATTTTTGTTGTTTAAAAAAAAGTGGGTCTAAAAATAAAAAAAATTCCCGGCGAATGTTTCTCTTATTTAAACATTTGAACGAAAATGATCATGAGAGTTTCCCTCGGAATTTTTATAATTACAAAACCAATTTGTACTAACTTTTTCTACTTTGATTTTAAAGTAATTGTTTTCAATGCAAAATCATTCCGAAAAATAGTTAAACCAAAGTGATTTTCGTTGCTTTTAATTTGTATAACGCATCATTGTAGAGTATAAATACTTTTCACCATCTTTTTGATGGAACATTTTTATTCCAGAAATAATGATAGAGTTTCAAAAGAAAAAACAAAAGATATATCACCATTAATTAAATTTTAAATCGAATGAAAAGAGAGCTCTTTCTCTGGTGAGAAAGTTTCCAAGTTTTTACTAGAGCCCAAATGAGATAAATATTATTATCGCAAACTATATTATATACAAGCGAAGCTTGTTGGTTGAGGCCCAAATCCACAGCGGATTGTAGCCGCCTTACGGCGCTGGTCACCCTAAGTAAGTAAGTAAGTATTTTATATCAAATGTCAAATATACAGAAAAGAGAATATACAGAGACAAAACAACGCAGAGATAAGTTTTACTTCAGGTATAATATACCTGGTATATTCAACTTTATTTCTGGTAAATTTAACTAATTTCTGGTATATTTAACTAGGTATATTATGGTTAAATATGCCAGAAGTAAAATTACCCTTGACGTTATTTTTTCCGTTTAATTACGAGTATATCTTAAGAACTACTTACTTCTACAGACAACACCCAATGAGAAGGAACACCTTCACCTCTGAAAAAAGATATGTAGATGTTTATGAATTTGATTTGATGTCACTGTATTAATATCTATTATCAAAGACCTCAGAAATGATAAAAAAAGACACAAACGGTTTGATATCGTAAAACAATTCCACGTCTGAAATTGCGTTGAAAAACCGATAAGACATATTGTCTGAAAAATTTGGCTGATTGAAAAAAAAGCTCCACCAAGGTCATTACCAAATTAATCCACTTCGTTAACAACAACTTCAAAAGGAGGACTAACGATTGTTAAAGAATTATAAACACATAAAGCATACTGGTCTTTTGTTTTAACCAGACAGGTTGTTCAAGCGAAATTTGTTATTGTAAGAACATCCAACATGATTAATAGTCTATGGACAGGTTATCATTAATTTCTCAATTTAACATCACAATAGGGCGGAACTAATTACTTTAAAACAAATTAGTTTATATGAATTATGATACCTCAACATAAGCTTTGGTAGGGTTTTTGTTGGTGGATCAAAATAAGAAGTTTAAAAAGATTTTGTATTTTGTCCATTCACCATAATAGTGTTAAATATGTTAAAACTCTATTTTTTGATATTAATCATTTGCTTTCCAAGTAATTTTGGATATCAAAATACTGGGCTCTTAAAAGCAATTAAATACGAGCTTGCTAGCTCCTTCAACAAAACTGCACCAATTTTAGACATAACCATTGAAACCAATTGCAATTTCTTTAAATCTTTCTTCATTGACCTTGTAGAAGAAATTCTTAAAGTTAAATGGAATTTTCGTATTCAATTGGATATTGATAATGAGGGAAGACAATCTATGGGAGATTACAATCTAATTTTTATCGATTCTTATGAAGGATTTCGGTAAGTTCATCAAAAATCTATTACAATTTTTAATAAAATAAGCTTCAACCTAATCTTAAAAGGCAACTTCTACCCTCACTGGACGATTATAAAGGCAATACCCCAATGTACTTCTTGATTATTCTCAAAACTTCAGTTTTCGAAAAACTTCTCAGTTGGACCGAGAAAATATTTGATGATTTATTCCTTCGAATGTTAGCCAATGTCAACATTTTGATTGAACAAATCAATGGCCAAGTATTTTATTATACATATTTTCCTTACCAAAAGACAACTTGTCAATCAACAAAACCTTTTCGAGTTTTTCGAAATTTCAATTGTTCGCTGGAAAATTCCGATGTATTTCCAGAAAAGTTCAAAAACATTCATGGATGCACTCTGCGCATATTGACAAGGAACTTTCTTTTTGGTAGAAAAACTCATTATTTTGGAGGACTGCCAGAAGCTTGGGATATAGAACGGGAGATTTTGGACACTCTCAAGGCTAAGATAAATTTTGAAGTTAAATTCACCCGAGCAATTGTATATGACCGACTTGAAGTTTGGGCAAATGGAAGTGCTTTTGGGTCATACAAATTGGTAAGTCACATTCAGTTAGATATAATATATGAAATCATTAATTTTAAGCTTTTAAATAGCTCAAAAATGGTAAAGCTGATATCATGATTGGTTTCTATCGACACGGACCTTTACAAGACCTCATCTTCACCACGAGTGTATCCTACTTTAGGAACTGGTTTGTAATCGCTATGCTTCGTCCAGCTCCAGAATTTTTGAAATTTTCCTGGCTTTTTGCACCATTTCATCCTTATGTATGGATTTCTACATTCACACTTCTCATTGGTGCCTCGGTCTGTATAACTTTGTTCTCCAATATCTCAGGTTTTGTGAAACTTTTCGAACTTCAACCCAATCGACCGAAAATCTTCAACTCTTTGGTAATTGCAATTGGAATGACTATTGCCAAAGTACCGAAGAAAAATTTTCTACGATATTGCTTCATTATTTGGAGTTTTGGACTTTTAACAATTCGTTCAATGTATCTAGGCAAATTGTTTGACTCATATCGTCGAATAATTCCTAAAACAACTCGTCTCACAGTAACACAGCTTTTAGCTGATCATTATACGATTCATATGCAAACTGCATATTTTCCTTTGTTTAGAAATTTCTCCGGAATGGATAGTATCAAATATGAAGAATTGACAACCGATAGAAAACTTAACCAAGCTTTGACCAAGAATAGTGCCGTAATCGATTCGTTTTTGTATTTTTATTTGACTCACAATCAATCGGAATTGGCCGATTTGGTGATGGAGCCTTTATTTACGGAACATATATGTGTCTTTTTTCAGCCACATTCATCGATGGCAGTGATTGTGGATCAGATTATTTTACGGATGATAGAAGGAGGACTTTTGTTACGTTGGATGGAACATTTTGAAAAATTGAAAAATATTAACTTTTCTCATACAAAATTCTCATCTGAAACAGGACCTATTGTCATTGGAAGATTCAAGTATATTATGGCTTTGTTTGGTGCGTTATATATTTTGGCTGGTGTTGTTTTTGTAATTGAATTATTTTGGAAGAAAATTCGAATGTTTTTTTCGAGGCTTAGAATGAACAAAATTAAAAAAATAATTAAAAAATAAATTAATATTGTTGAAAAATAAATAAATATTCATTAAAATTGTTGTGTTAAATAACCTTTGGCAGTGAAATACTTTCGATTATTTATTCATATTTTCTATAAATTTCGAACAGCTTTGCCAATTATTGGTAAAAAAAAGTCTCGGCCAAGATTTCCCAAATTTTTACAAAACAGTCAAGAGTAATGTTTTTAATACTAAAAAGTACACATACGCCACAGTGACCGAGTTTTATTTGCAAATATTGACAGAAAATGATTTTTTTCCTGATCAAAGTTGACTTTATCAATCAACATTCTTAGGGTAAAATTTTTACTGAGACTATGACCACCCTAATGCGGGCACTTATTTATACTTCATACGCATTATAGCCGCGTTCCATTTGTAGATCATAAGTTGATCTAGAGGAGGGGTAATTTACTCATGAGTAGATTTAGTACTAAAATTAACACTTGTCTTCTACTCAAGGAGATGGGAATGTGTAGTTATTGTACTAGATTACAACCTCCAATGGAACAGGGCTATTATGATCTTTTGCTCGAGTAAATATGATGTAACTTACTAGTACTAGATTTCTACTCATGAGTAGTCTACCACCTCCAAAAGAACGCAGCTATTAAAATGCGCTCTTCGAAACTTATTTCAATTTTTTTTACTTTTGCAAACAAGTTTCGGCAATACATTTTGACAGAAAAAAAAGCACTCACAGAAGAAGAATTGAAAACATAAAAAAGTTATGTGTTGCGGAAAACTTTCGAAAAGAGCTGCTGCTAGAAATTTCTAAAACCGATGTTCATTGCCGATGCAACTATCCGGGAATTACTGTAGTAGATTTTGTACATAATTCTTTTTATTTGTATGCAAACTTTAACCTGGCGAACTATCAACAACATTTTGGCAAATTCAGCTGTTGTAAATTTTTAGTATGAAACATTTTAGTCAGTCTGTTATGTCATTGAATGCAATTTAATGTTAAAATAATAAATAGTCAAGTTACTTTCGAGGTGGTAAGCTACTCATGAGATCTAGTACATTTATTGTTAGATCATCTCATACCGCCTTTTGTCCTAGAAGATGGAATTGTATTGATTTCGTTGAAAGAGCGGTCTTTTGAAAAACTAGTAGTACCTAGTAAACTTGTACTTGTACTTTACCACCTCTAAAGAAAAAAAGTTTTTAATTTCTAGAAAATGTAGTAGATTGTTATTGTTTCCATGGAACATGGAGTTGAATAGCTTTGGGAAAATCAACTTTGTTTGTTGACTGTTACCTAAAATCAAAAGAGTTATAAAAGCGAAGTATCAGAATAGAAAAAAGTACTAGAATTTATTTAACAGAAAATAGTAGAAACCGTTAATATTGTACAAGTTTTGGAATAAATTGGTTTGGATCTCTTTAAATTGAAAATTACAAAACTTTTTAAACTAAAAATATTACAGATTGCATTTAGGGAAAAGATCAATTTTGACAGAATAAAAGATAGCTCTCAGTTGGATATGCCAATCTGCTTGCACTAAATATCTCCGCACCTTACTTCATACACCAGAAACACACTCACGAGCCACACGATATAAACATAAATTTCATTCTCCAAATCAATTAGCGTTTTCATCGAATTGTATAACACTCGTGTAAATTTCGAAAAACTTGTGTCGAAACATGACTCACTCAATAAAATGTGTTTTCCCAACACACGTCAAAATCAATAAAGTAGGTATTGGAAATTAAGAAAAAAAAAAAAAACACTTCAAAAGCACTTACTTTGCATTTGATCCATCGGATAAATTCGGCGACGATGCGGCCACATCATCACCTCCCCTCTTCCCACCGTGCTCCTTGTAATCGCGAAAGCATCTTTTACATCTGGTCGGCCATCGAACTTGTGGATGAAAACCTAATGGGCAGAGTTGATCGCCTTTTGATGATGAATACAAATGATGCATAGGTACCACAGCTCAATAATTATTCAATCAATATATTCGGCGCTAGATTTTTCTTAATTTTGAAAAAACTCTCCAAAAATCAATCGAAATCTCTCCAAAAATGAAATGTTTTCTCCAAAGAAACAGTCCTCCCCAGTACTGCTGCTGTTGGCTCACTGGATATAATGAATGAATCTAAAAATATACAAAAACAACAACGAAAAAATGTTCAATAAATCATTTATTTGTTTATTTGTGATGAGATGAAGAAAATGTAGAAAAAGATCAAGAAGAAGAAACAAAAAAACAATATCTTTGAGTTTTTTCTATTTATCAGATTTGCGTCAACACCTCCATTTTGCGCGTGTAGGGAAGAGATATGAAAATATTTTCGTTCAAAAATTAGCGTTTCTGACCTTATATTTGGATTTTTTTTTTTCGATCTTCGAAATTTTTTGTTTGGATTTTCAAACTCGTTGAATAATTTATAGAAATCAAACAACCACCTACAAGAGTTTGTTTTTGTTTTTTTTTTTTTTTGTCGAATTTGCTTCTTATTGTGGCATTTGGCCAGAAAGTATAAAAGTACAAGTAGGAAATTGGCAAAGAGACGATTTTTTGAGGTTTTTGTGACGAAATCCATTCGTTTCATCAGATATAGGGGAAAAGTGGAGGGGGTCTTCTTAGAGACAAAATATTCTTTTGAATAATACTTAATGAACTCTTGTAGCCTAAATTCTTGTTACTCGTTATATCTGTCGTAGTTATTTGTAGATGAGAAGATGTTTGTAGCGATAAAATGTAGCGCATTGTTGAAGCATGTGCATTTTTTAAATACTATTAAATCGATACGAATTAATTGGGACTCTACTTGAAAAGATTATAAATAAAAAGCTTTTAAATGCATTTTTTTTTTCTTTTTTATTTAATTTTTACTACGCAATGTATTTTAATCAATTTTTGAACGGCTGGCTGTGCTGACGGAGAGAGAAATAAAAATACTGACCATAATTTGCAATTATGAATCAGCTTTTCAGCCATGTGTGGATGAAATATATTCTTGTTTATATTTTTTTTTTTAATTTTAATGTAACAACATCCTGGCAGCGGGTCAGTAATTTTTTTTAAATTAATTTTTTCTTTTTTTTCAAGAGAGACAAATACCTATTAACCTATAAGTATACACTTTTATGAACAATGAAACTAGGCGAGGTGTAGATGATTTATTATATATGATATGCTGCATCATTTGAAATGAATTATAATGAATTGCTGGCAATTTAAAAATTTATTTAATAGATTTTTCGCTTTTATTCTTTGTCTGTCCTAAATATGTCAAGACCTTGATTAAATTTAAGAAAAATTGCATAAAAATAAGTTACAGGAAATACGAAAATAATATGAACATTAGGAACATGTTAAGCAGTGAATTCTTTTATATGTCAAAATTGAAATAAAATTTGATAAGATGTATACATAATTGAAAACAAATTTTTTGACTTGAAACTTGAATAGGTAATTGTAATAATATTTTCAGCTTATGGTTAGTGAATAATCTCACTAAATTTACATTGGGCAGGTTTAAAAACGTTAGGGACTAAATATTTAGGTAATTTCTCGGTCTCTGATTGGTCAGCTGTCAAAAAAAATCCTTCCAATTTAGGTAATTTTGTTGGAAAGCTGACTGGAAAGTTAGGCAAGAAAATTTTCCCTAAACATTTAGGAAAGTTTTTTTTGTCAACATGACAGCAGATTGTTTTTAATTAAAGAATTAATTTAGCAAAATTAAATTTATTTGTGCAAAAAACAACTAAAAAGTGCATTATCGGTTATAATTAATTTTATTTATTCATTACAGTTAAGTGAAATTTGGTGTCTTACCCATGCGACCGGTAAAATTCTTAAATAAATTTCGAAATTTGACAATAACATCTAATCCAAACTAATTTAGTCAATTTGCTCAAATTTCCGTTCAGAAAATGACGTTGCCTAAATATCTAGTCCCTAATATTTCCTGAACGTGCCCATTCATATCTTATTTGACGTTGTTTCATGTTTCTATAAATGAGTTTGAGTTTCTCTTAGTAATAGACCCGAATTAAGCAAAACTGGATTTTAACACAAAAATTAATAGTAATAAAACATACCTACATACTACTACTTCTAAACTTAAAATTGACTTTGAAGTAGTTCACCCATGACCCATTCCTAAGTTGATTTTACAATCATATGCTATGTAGCACTTTTTACTTGCAATATAATATAGGGCAAGTTTAGGATGCGGAAAAAAATCGAACTTGAGATAACAATTTTACATGACATTACGATGATGGAGAATGCAAAAAAAGTGGGTCCGGCAATTCTGTCTGTCTGTATGTACCTCGAGCTACAGCCTAAACTACTGGAGCGATTTTCTTCAAACTTGGTAGTTAACAATTTTGAGTGGTTCCCTGGAGGAAAAATTGAATTTTTTTTAGGACCAAAACTAACAGTTGGTACTTAAATGTCATAACGGAAATAGAAAAGTTAATTTTTTTCGAAAACGGCTCTAACGATTTTGATTAAAATTTTTGTGTGTGTAGTATTGTATTACACATAAGAGCCAACTTTGTAAATGAAAAAAATATTTTTTGTAAGGTTCTTAGAATGTTTTTCTTTATTTATGAATTTCTCGTAAACGACTTAGCCGATTTCAATCAAAATTTTTATAGGTATAGAAACATTAAAATAAACGGTATATAAATTAAGAAAAAAAAACAAATTTTTGGATTTAAAAAAAAAAAATAAAATTTTTTTTTTTTTTTTTAAAAACAAATTTTTGGATTTAAAAAAAAAAATAAAAATTTTTTTTTTTTTTAAATGGATTTTTTGAAAACGGGTTGGGGAATTTTATCGAAATTTTGTTTTTATGTATTGAATATTATTTTCTTCAAAATGACATACAAACTTTTTTTTGGTTAGAAATTTTGTATACCTATACCTATAAAAATTATTTTTTTTACTTGCTCAATAGGGCAAGTATTGGTTTCGTGTAAAAAAAAAAAATTCGAGGTTTTAATCAAAACTAACATTACGATGATGGAGAAGCCCAAAAAAGTGGGTTTCGTCATGACGTCCGTCGGTGCTTCGGTGCGTCCGTGCGTCCATCTGTACAAGTAGCTACAGCCTAAACGAGTGGACGGATTTTCTTGAAATTTGGTATGGATGTTTTTTTCGTAATTTCCAAGGTTGGTTTTTTTTTGTTTTTATATACCTCCCATACAAAATTTTCGAGTTATTGCAATTTTCTCGAAAACGGCTCTAACGATTTCGATTAAATTTAGCACACGTAATGCTGTATATAGTTCTAACATAACTGCGTTTTTAGTTTTTCTCAAAATAGTGGAAATATGGTCTTTACATTTTCTTAAATCGCGGACGTCGGCTCTTCCCGTACATCATTATGGAGTTATTGCAATTTTCTCAAAAATGGCTCTAAGGATTTTGATAAAATTTTGCATACGTAATATTCAAATTAATTGCAGTAAAACTGCGTTTTTAGTTTTTCTCAAAAAAGTCAAGTCAAATAAAAAAAAAATTTATTTAACTAACATTTGGCCTTCCCCATCTACCAAATTTCTTAAAAATGTATATAGAGGCAGCTCTAATAACCTACAAGTAAGCTAACATAAAAGTGCTTTGAACTGCAAGAGCAAGTACGTGCGGCCCCAGTCGTGCATTTTTTTTTAAACGGCCATAACGATTTACAATTTTTTTTTTTCTTAAAATTCCTTTTTATACAATAAATCAAATGGAATACTTGCTTTTTTGTAAAAGATCATTTAAAACGGTGTTTAATTAATTTTAAAAAAAATTTACCCTACTTGTGAAATTCCTTAAAAATATCAAATTTCCCCTAATTTTGTTCAATAAGACTTTTTTAACATTACAGTTACTTTTACTAAAAGAAGAAGTAGGTACGTGCATTTTTTTTTTTTTTTTTTACAAATAGATAGAAGAATACATTCAGAGCACAAAAAGCTATTGTTCTATAGATTTTTTTTAAGTTCCTCTAATTTCTAAAACCATTTTGGTTAATATTTTCAAATATTCATATTTTCAAAAAAAATTTCGGATAAATACCTACCTTTCCCACAAAATTTATTGAACATTTTTTGTAGAGAAAAATTTCAACCGCAAAAAAAATCATCATTTATGATAGCGTTTTTTGTGAGCTATATAATACAATGTACTTTACCACGTCAATCGTGCCAGGATGCGGACGGTAAGAATCTTTCACTCCTGAAATTTTCTTTACTCTTTCACTGGCTGCAGAACAGACATGTTCATAGGTTTAAAAACCTAATGACTAAACTCTTACAGCCATATTATTCACTAGTTTAAAAAATACATCTGGATGTAAAATTTTCAAATGTCAAAAATAAATCCAAATCCAAAATAGTTGTCCCGATTTTAACTATGAAAATAGTTAAAAAATAGTTAAAAATAAATATTTTTTTTGGGTTGGGGTCGAAATTCTGTATGTTGCAAAATTCTGTATTCAAAATACTGTATGCCAAAATACTGTATGTCAAAATTCTGTATGTGCAAAATGCTGTAGGAACAAAATTCTGAAAGTCAAAATTCTGTATAGCAAAATTCTGGTTGGTCAAAATACTGTATTTCAAAATTCTGTACATCAAAATTCTGTAAAAATGCTGTAAAAAAATATAGTTTTGATAATGTAAAAAAGTGCGCGCGCACTTTTTTACATTATCAAAACGATATTTTTTTACAGCATTTTTACAGAATTTTGATATACAGTATTTTGCCGTACAGAATTTTACAAAACAGAATTTTGCATGTCAGTATTTTGTTGATACAGTATTTTGACGTACAGAATTTTGTATTTACAGTATAATGATGTACAGAATTATGGTATTACAGTATTTTGACCCCACAGAATTTTGTCGTACAGAATTTTGACAAGCAGAATTATGACCCGCTCCCTTTTTTTTTTGTCTGTGTGATAGTGAATATCATGGACTTGGATTTATTTTTGATTGATTAGACATAATTTTTTAATAAGCGCGGTAATTTGTTCTTTTTCCTAAAAAGCTAAAGAAATGAACGCCGGACATTTACTTAGATTGATTCAATTATTTTTAATCCAAATTGCAAGCAAAATGCAGAAATGCAGTATTGCAGCAATATATGGTCATTTGAATTTTTCTAATGAATCAAGCCAAAAATAATAAGCCAAAACTACTTTTAAAGTCCTTTTAATAAATTACTTTACTTATTACTGATAAATTTACTGTATTTCTAATTAATTATGTCGGGACGGCGCGAACGCCATTCCCGGCTACCAAAAATTACACGAACGAGTTATTCACATTAGGAACAATCGCGAAGGTCAATCCAACCGTAGTGCAATGGCCAGACCTCACTTCGGGGGAACCGCCTTATTGATCACGGTAGCCCCTACGCCAGGTAAGTATGCTTAATCGTCAACTAATTCGATGTCTTGTGAATTTTTCTACGAAAAGAAAGTGTAAATTATATAAAAAGAAAAAGGAAATTTCAACTCAAAATAAAATCATAGAAAAAACCTATGCAATCTACCCTCTTTTCTGTTTTCTTGCATTGTTGTAAATTATATTTAAACTACCCTTCTTTTATAACTTCGTTTCTATCGTTACGTTATACAATATATTTTATGTCCAAGTTGAATTGAATCGATGAGAGTGGGTAATTTTCGTAGAAAACTCCCTGACTTCTCATAAGAGTTACAATCTGAATGCATGATAAATGGGCGCAAAGTAGGTATGTACAGTACATTATTAGATTTGAAAAATAAATAGGCCAGTCATTATGTCGGAAAAAACGGCTTAGAAATGCAAAATGACCGAGAAAGCTAAATTTTGGATATGTTGTAGAGGATGCTTAAAAAAGCTTAACTTGAAGTTTTCGACCAAGATTTCCTATGAGCTTTTTCCGCCATTTTGAAAAAAAGGATAAAATTTGTTTTTTGACAATAACTCGGCTATCTGACGAGATGCGAAAATTTTACAAGGAGCTTTTTTGTAGCTTTTAACGAGTTCTACAATTCATGCGTACACATTTTTTGTGTATCATGAACCGTTTTCGAGATATCGATTAAAAAAGTCAAAAATTTAGGACATGCAATTTGTTTTTTGACATAATCTATTTTTGGGTGATGAATATCGAAAAAATTATTAACATAAAATTTGTAGCCCACATTCAGACCTACTATGTCGTATTTTTATATTTTTTTTGGACAAAAATTACGACTTCCAGCCGGCCGCAAAGTCGTTTAGTCCGCTCCCACCGGACTTTGACCTTCTTAAATTCAATCTAGCATTAGAATAGCTCTAACGTGCAAAGTTGTTGAGATATTGAATTTTGAACGTTCAAAACACTATTTTCGTGATGTATACTTTGATTTCTATAAAAAAAAACTTTTTGACTAGTGAAATCGAACAAGGCATTCACCCGCCCCCTTTCCACCAATTAGTTTGTGGGCAATTTATTTTTCCGCTTTCATATACCATTTATCCTAAATGCTGCTAATAATTTTTTTATTTTCAAAAATTATTGGCACTGATCTAATTGCAATTTTTATGAACTAAATAATATTGAGATTGAAGCAAATTACAAAATGCACAAAAAGCCGGTATACTGTATTTACAAAATTTGGGTTAATAAAATTGGGGTAACAAAAAAACCATTACCATCTTCTTCTCATTATTTATTAAATAAATACATACATTTGTATGTATGTGTTACTGATATAATGATATAAACATTAAAAAAAACATGAATGATTGTTTTTTTTACAACCGAACGGGCGGCTTGCTTGGCGGTGGGAGCGGACTAAACGACTTTGCGGCCGGCTGGAAGTCGTAATTTTTGTCCAAAAAAAATATAAAAATACAACATAGTAGGTCTGAATGTGGGCTACAAATTTTATGTTAATAATTTTTTCGATATTCATCACCCAAAAATAGATTATGTCAAAAAACAAATTGCATGTCCTAAATTTTTGACTTTTTTAATCGATATCTCGAAAACGGTTCATGATACACAAAAAATGTGTACGCATGAATTGTAGAACTCGTTAAAAGCTACAAAAAAGCTCCTTGTAAAATTTTCGCATCTCGTCAGATAGCCGAGTTATTGTCAAAAAAATGGCGGAAAAAGCTCATAGGAAATCTTGGTCGAAAACTTCAAGTTAAGCTTTTTTAAGCATCCTCTACAACATATCCAAAATCTAGCTTTCTCGGTCATTTTGCATTTCCAAATGTATAATAATGACTGGCCTAAAATTTGTATTTACGTTTTAATTTAACTATGTTATAGAACAACGGTTCTTAACCATTGAGAGTGGTACGGAAAAGTAAAAAAGATAATGTTAAAGACGTTCTGTTGCTTTATGGAAAAGGTGTCGCGGATTATGTAATATTTAACCCCCGGGGGTCCGCGGACCACAGGTTGACAAGCGATGTTATAGAAAGTTAATACCTATACTTTAGTATCATGTCTATTAAAAATTGTTAGGTATACGACTGAGTTGTATGTACCTGCTGTGAAGAACCATTTTATTATAGGAGATATGTGGTTATTGACAGTAAATGAAGAAAATACCTATAAATATATACATAGTCTTATAGAAATGTTTATTTATGTATGTAAATATTAAAGTAATAAAAATTGAAGAAAAATTATTAAAAAGTTACTTAGTTACGTAGTGTTTTTCAACATTCTCTATGGAATCCTATGCACTTCCCAAGAGAATTCTTTTGTTACACTTTTCAAAGGAACTTTTCAAAATTGACCATTAATAAAAATTTTGAAAACTGACAAATACCTAGGTACGTGGTACGCCAAAAATTTTTTTTTTGCATTTGTTTTTCATAACAAATAAAAATAAAAATAGCCAAAATTGTAAGAAATTCGACCAATATTGAAAAAAAAAAATATTCCATTCACACATTTTGCACTGAATTTTTTTTTCAATGCAGAAAACTTGTTAGTTGTAATAAAAATTTTAAATGCAAAATATTTGTACATATCTACAATAAACATTTTATTTATCAGTTGCAATAACATTTTTTAATGCAATAAATATTTTTTTTGTCAATGTTCCTAAATATTTTTCAGTTGCAAAATAATTTTTTTAATGCAAATTTTTTTTCAGTTGCAAAAAATATTATTTTTAATGCAATTTTTTTTTATTTGTACTTAATAATTTTTTACTTGCGATATAGGTACTATAGGGCAAGTTAAGGATTCGTAAAAAAAATCGAACTCGAGATAACAATTTTACATGACATTACGATGATGGAGAATGCCAAAAAAGTGGGTCCGGCAATTCTGTCTGTCTGTCTGTCTGTCTGTCTGTCTGTCTGTCTGTATATACCTCGAGCTACAGCCTAAACGAGTGAAGTGATTTTCTTCAAACTTGGTAGTTAGCAGACCAAAACTAACGGTACCTGCCAAATAACGGAAATAGAAAAGTTAATTTTTTTCAAAAACGGCTCTAACGATTTTGATTAAAACTTGTATGTGTAGTATTACTTATAAGAGCCAACTTTTGAAATAAAAAAAATATTTTTTGTACAGTTATTAACGGTACCTGTCATAGAACGATTTTTTTTAGTTTCTGAATATCTCGTACAAAATTAGCCCGATTTCAACGAAAATTTTTATGCAAAATTGTTTAGATAAAGGTAATATTAAAATTTTAGAAAATTTCCAAAAAAATGCATTTTTGGATTTTTTAAAAATATTTCCAAATTTTTTTTTGAAAAATCAATTTTTTGAAAACGGGTTGGTGAAAAATTTTGAAATTTCGTTTTTATATGTAAATTAATTATTTCTTTAAAATGGCATACCAACTTTTTTTTTGAAAAATGTTAGACATTTTTTATATACCTATAAAAAATTATTTTTTATAAAACGGCTCTAACGATTTTGGAAAATTTTTTTCTAAAAATACTTTTTTATGCAAGAAATAAAATGGCATACTTGGTTTTTTGTAAATCATTATTTAAAACGGTGTTTCTTGAATAAAAAGCTTTAACATTAGAGTTACTTTTAGCATAAGAGCAAGAACGTGCGACCCCAGTCGTGCATTTTATTTTATTTCAAAAGCATTTTTTTTTTCAATTGATATTTTACAACTCTGCATTGGGCAGGTTCCTATTTAAACAAGTTTCGTGTCTCTGATTGGTTAAGCCTAGTACGCTGCAAAAGTAAAAAAAAAACTATTTTGGAACAAGGAAAATTAAATGTGAGTGACAAATGATCTAAAACTCTCCAAATATTCTAGCACAGGTGAGAATTTCGTTGGTGAAGAAGAGTACCTACTGTGCAACGAAAAGCATAACAAAATTTTCGTTTACGATTTCTATTATATACTCCGTATTTACACATTTCAAAATAAAATGCACGAATGTGTTGCACATACTTGCTTTAATATCAAAGTTCTTAACGAATAATTTTAGGTTGATTTTTTAAGAAATTTCATTAGAAATGAAAAATGTTTCTATAATAATTATCTAAATCGGGTAATTTGGAGAATTTCAAAAATAGCAGATACCACTAAAAACGGTTCAAGAAATATTTTTTTCTTTCCCAATATCTTATTTGTTAGAATACACAAAGAATTGTTAAAAAAAAAAAACTTTTCTACTATCCTAGGTTAAAATCACCTTGTAGCCAAGCACTAAAATGTTAGCTCCATTTGCTGAATCGACACTTAAATACATTTATGTTGAACATAAACTCTTATTTATGACTTTTTCCTCTGCGTAAACTGTCACATAAGGATTTTTGCTGAACATAAATGCTTAAGTTTCGATTCAGCAAACGGCTCTTAATCACATATAGATCGGTTTAAGACAAAATTATTTCGTTAAAAAACCAGTATGATTTTTAAAAGTACTAACAGGTTTCAACGTTTATTTTTTACACAGAAGATTGTAAACAATCCCAATCAAAAATGCATTTTGAAATAAAGCAGTGTAATTTTGACAGATCGATTGGAATTAGGATAAACTCATGGAAATGCCGGTCTTTTTTTGCTGAATTTTAGGTATTAATTGGAGAATCAATTTAAAAGATTACAAATATAGGTACCTAATTTCTTTTCTAAAATCATTCTTCAATTTTGACTTTTCAAATTTATGACTTCCTTATAGTATAAATTTATTTTAATGTCTCCATCATTAAAACAAATCACAATCATTCCTTTCAGTCAAACAATATTTTAATCTAGACCATGGCCTGGATTTCCAAAAATAAAAAATTCTGATATGATTTATCAGAATTCTACCTTGAAATTGTGTAAAATGTCATTCTCCAGACGCCATGACACAAATAAAGAAGAAAAAAAGCCCTGTTTACATTATCAATGTTTCTCTTCTTTTTTTTTTTAAATTATAAATTCAATTTTTCTCACTCTCTCATTTAATTCCTCTCAAAACATATTTTTTAAAAAAATCTCATGTCTACTTACACAAAAAAAAAAAATACAATAAAACAAAACTATCTCATTTTATTTTCTCAGAGAATACTTCGAAAAATCACAATTTTTCGAAAACCATTTTCGAAAAATTCGAAAAAAATGACATAAAACTACAATATACTCTTCTGGTACACAAAAAAAAAAAAAATTATGGTTGTCTGCCAAAATAATACGAATAACCTAATTTTCGGCCAGTTCCCTGTCCTAATATTTTTACTTTTCATTTTGACAAATGCAACATGTTTGTTTTTCTGACTTACAATTGCAAATTATGCGTTCGTCGAAATGTTGTGTATCTCTCTGTGTGTCGATGTTGTATGGAAGACGACAGCAACGGTTTTGTTTTCTTTTTTTTTTTTGTGTTTCTTCGAAATATCAGGGTATAGAGAATTGTGTTCTGATAATCCACAAAGGAGAAACACTGTTGCGTAACATTTACGTGTAGATTCCAATTGAATTTAAAATTAGTAACTTCTATTGGAATATTATTTTTTTTAATTTATGAAAAAAAACTTTTTTCAATTTTTTGAAAATTTAAATAAAAAACACCTTTTTAACTAATTTTTTTTCACTTTTAATTTTTTTTATATGAAACAACAAAAAAAAAACTGAACGTCGAAGTTGATTTTTAAAAATAGATCGGCACTGGGTGAACAACTTTCTAGTACGAGATTTTTTTTCTTTTTTAACGATTGGGAAAGGCTTTTTCTTAATTTTTCAAAAAATATAATTATTATATTTGAATACAAATTATAAATGCAATATTGAATTTTTTATCTCAAAAATCAAAATCTATCGACGTCAGAAACAGGCGAGCAATTGTTTTAACAAAACGAAAAATTTCGGGTGAAAATTTGCCTCCGGATGGCTAATTTTAAATTTTTTGTCGGTATTTCCTTCTGCGCACAACCCCTTCCCTGTTTTTCTTTTCTTATATTTTGTTGTTTTTTTTTTTTTCAAATATATGTACCCTCAGAGTTTATAACAAAGTGAAAATAAACCGAACCGAATGTTTCAACATTTTCAACACAACTGAATATCATGATCGAAAAATCTGTTTTTTGAATTGGGAATTGGTTTTTTGAATGCAGAGGGAATTTTCGAAAACCTGCTAGAAAAAATATCTCTCACACTCTTGTCTTCAGAGAACAGAAAAAATTCATGTAATTTTTATATTTTTTTTTTTCAGTTTAAATTGTTTATTTTGAGAACAAACATTAAGGAAGTTAATTCTTGTTTTTGAAGTGGTCTTTTGGAATTCATATATATAAACGGGAGATGATTGTTTATAAAATGATAATAAATCTTTAACCAATTGAATTATGTTTTCTTATTTTTCATTGAGTTATCGTTTTTAAAAACCAAAAAAGATTTCTGATATAAAACTGAATTGAAAATTTCCATTAAAGTGAGCATGCCAATACCAAATTTGGAATGCGCAGACATTTTGATTCGTTGTGCCTCTGAAATGGCACGTGTAGACATTTGTTTGTGTTTCTTTTTCAATTACCCACGCAAAATGTATGAAAAGTATTTTAATGAATGAAAATTTGTTGACACTCTCGCTGCAATGACGTTGGTTGGTTCAAATGAATATACTACAAGTGTCACTCGGGCGTATACGTAACTTTTTTTGGTTCATTCTTTTCAACCTGCATATTTGATATACATACCTAGAATTCGAATGAGCAATAAATATTTATAGAGGCATGTCGATTTTAAAATTTGCATTGAATATGTTTTGTTTTTTTATTTTGAATGAAAATGCTAGAATTAGTGCATTTAAGTTTAATCTGTTCACCGTTCATTTTTTAGGTGATCATTTCATCCAAATTTTGCTTTTTTTTTAAGTCTAATGCTTTAAGTCTTCTTCCATAACTTCCTTGACGTTTAACAAGAGTTCCACAGGGATCTTTACTTGGACCAATTCTTTTCTCACTCCGCATAAATGAGCTACAACTATTTGGCAATGTAAACTATGTAAATAATGTACATACGAGAACCATGTCCATTTTTCAAATTAATCTGATTGACAACTTCAACCTTTTTCTCTTTTGTTCTAGAAACGACTGACTGTATAAAAAATAAATGTAAACTAAAAAACTCCAATTTATTTAATTTGATTAGATTTCTTTGACTTCATTCTTGATCGTAGAATACAACAACAATAAAATTTAAACTTAAAATCGAATTCCTATTCCAACAAAAAAAAATTCTTCTTGTAGATTCACTTTGTTAAAATAACTCTGAATTTATTTTTTCTTTTATTATTTTTATTTTATTTTTTTAATATAAAATCCAAAGTGTTTTGAGAAAATCAAGGGAATAAAGTAATTGAAAAATGTGCGCTATTGTCGAATTTGGCAAATATCCAAATTCAAAGATTATCATCATTGCAAAATAATTGTTTTACATGTCGTGTCTTATACACGTCTCTCTAAGATATTTTTTCTATGTGTTATTTTTTCCAATGTGATTCTTTTGTGTACCTTAAATACATACGCAGTATATAGATTGCGACGGAAGGAACTATAAATTACTTTTATTTTTTTGCAAATAGGATTTTAGTTTTTATTTTTGGATTTTTTGATAAATTGCGTTAAATTATTTTCAATTGTTTCAAATTTGAAAATGATTTTAAAACTTCTAGGTTCGAAAGTCATGACGTAAAGTAAACACAAACAGATAGGTGATTAATTGTAGATATATCTAATCTATCTTTTTGTTTTATTTGAAAAGTGGAAAATAGAAAAGCTGAGTTCCATAACGTCAAAAAATATAATTACTGTTACTATAGTCTTACACTTTTCATACGCTTTCATACATTTTATTTTGGCCAATAATAATAATGGCGATAGCTACTTGGATTCAAACTCCAGAAACTCAAAAATCATTAAAGTAACCAAAAACCATCGTGCTATCTCACTGTTGGAAATAAGTGTGATAATTGATAAACTGTAACCAAATCTAAAGCCTAACTATAATTTTTTAATTTCTATTTTTTGTCGGTTTTCTTTTAAGATGAAAATTCATATTAAAATGAAATGAAGTTCACCTTAAATTTCACATAATTTAAACGGATTCCACTTATTTTAAGTGGACATCGTTCAGTTTTAAGGTTGTGGGATTTAAGAGGTGTGCATCATCTTAATTTAAGGTGACCTTTTTTCTCCGTGTATGGTTGCCGAGTTCTTGTCCGTATTTTAGAATTGACATCCAACATTTTTAAGATGTAAGAGAATCTTAACTAAAATCTGATGTATGTTTTGGCATTTAACTCCATCAAATATCACACAATTTGTGTGAAAAAGAAGTGTTTTTTTTTTTTGCATTTGCGTAGGGTTGCAGAGTACTTGTCCCTATTTTAGAGGTAACATCCGGCATTTTTTAAGATAGAAAAGAGTCTTAACTAAAATCTGATGTAGGTATGTTTTTCCCTTTACCTTTATCAAACATACACTTTGACTGAATAAATAGTAGAGCAAAATTTTAAACGTTTTAGTAAAATAACGAAGAAAAAAATAACAAAAATAATAAAAATTATTTAAATTATTTCTATTTTAAGTGGAGCGATTGAATATAATTCAATTTTAAAGTTCAAGTGACCTCAACTCCAAATTTATAAAGCGTTTCGCCCAGGCACGACAGTGGGCTCATCAGTTAGATCTGTCGTACCCTTACCCTAACTGATGAGCCCACTGTCGTGCCTGGGCGAAACGCTTTATAAATTTGGAGTTGAGGTCACTTGAACTTTAAAATTGAGTTTTAGTAAAATCCTACTAATTTACGAAGTCAAAAGTAGACTGATTTTTAGCTAGGTAAATTACTAAAATTTTGCGCTAGTTTTTTAGTGATGTTTTTATTTGCGTAGAGTTTTGCCAAGTCTTTGTCTTTAAAGACAAAAGAGGGTCTCAGCAGCTTAAGTTTAGTATATACATAGTTTAGCCTTTAAGTGCATAAAAAGTTGTACTCTTTTGTTGAAAGAAAATTTTTTGCAGTATTATTTTTATTTGAATAGGGTTGCCCAATTCGCAGGCTTACATTCTCTATATCTATATTATTACCCGACTAACAAATTTGCTCCTATAAAGCTTTACAGGTGATAATGTAGCTCCTATAAAGCTTTATAGAAGGGATAATGTTTGTTGGGTAGCCCTGTTCCTTTGAGAGGTGGCAAAGTACCACTAGTAGTTTACTAGCGGTTTTCAATGGAACGCACTTTCTACTCATAGAAAATTACCACCTTCAATGGAAAGGGGCTAGTATTTGTTATGTGACAATTTTTCCTTTTAATAGGTTTCCCTCATAGAAGTTACTATTTAAAAAGTGGCAACTCTTATTTTTTCATTTTCAGTATCAAAAGAAAACTCAACGGTCGCCGCCAAAAGAAAACTCAACGGTCGCCGCTTGGATTATAGTAGCCCTGTTTCATTGGAGGTGGTAGTTTACTCGTGAGTAGAAATCTACTACAACAACTACACTTTCGTATCTCCTCGAGTACTTTGTATATGAAATCTATAGTACTATCATGAAGTGCAATTTTTTAGTTTGTTCGTTACCTGAGTGGTCGCGAGGGCGCTTAGATCGAATTAATAATGGGAGTAAGGAGATGAGATATACATTTCTGTTTGAAATTTGACATATTATTTTTTAGTTCGTTCGCTAGCTTACTTTTTTGATGGCGCTGTTTTTCATGATAGTACTATAGATTTTATATGCAAAGCTCGAGTAGAAGATCATGTCTAGTACTAGATTTACTCATGAGTAAACTACCACCACTCCAATCGAACGGGGCTATTATTACATTTTTTTAAATAACTATTACTTTTTTCTCACAGTACCCCGAAAATTACAAAATTCAATCAATCTACTACAATTTAAATAAATGGCATCACTAAAAATTTCATTTCTCTCATTTCTACAACATCCAACATATCCATCTCCCTCATTCCTATTTAAAAACAACTGTTGTATAGAAATACAACCAAAACAAAATATACAAAAAACAACAAAACAAAATTCCAAAAAATGTACACCTCTCCTCTCACTCTTTTTATTTATTCTTTGTTATTCCCACTATCTTTCATCAATTTGACATTCTTACTTACTATTACAAACGAATCAACAACACAAAACAAATCATACAAATTTCTACAACAACAACAACAAAAAAATTACCTGTCACTGTCATCTTGACTCAACGAAAAAGAACACCAAAGCAAATGAGAAAAATTTGTGATATTCATCGGCCATCACACATTTTTCAATTTTTCTTTATGCTCAGTCGAAAAAGAAGAACGAACGCCAAAGCAATAAAAAAAATTTAAAACGCACGAAAGAGAAATATATTTCTTGTGACAAAAAAGAATATAATTACAAAAATTTGTCATTTCGCAAAAATAAAACCTAGAAATAAATAACAAATTACCAAGAATCCACATCAAATCGTTGAGAGAATGATGTGAAACGAAAAACAAGTGAAATAAGAAAATATAATGAATTGTATAATTGTTTGGCTCTTTAGCCAGGTTTTTCTAGAGTATATGTAAAATAATTATCACAAAAGAAAACCCCCCTTTTTTCGTGTCCTGATTGCCCCCCCCCCCAAAAAGAAAATAGTATTTTCTTCCAAAAAAATTTTACAAAACTACAACAACAAAATCTTCGTCGTCGTCGTCGTCTTGGTCATCCTTTTTTTTCACTCTAGTCTCTTGTTTGCCTCGTTGTGTGTCTCTCCTCTCTGACGAACGATTCACTGACATCGGCTTCCGGATAAATCGATTGAAAATTACTTGTTTTTTTTTTGTCGTTTGTTCTTGCTTAAAAAAGGAGGAGGAAGAAAACTCACATCATCGTCGTGTTGTGAAAAATCGGTTTGGTTTTTCTTTTTTTCTTCCTTTGTGTTGTTTCTAAAATAACAGCAGCTTCACTTTTGTAGTTAGTCAGTCAAAGTGGTCAAATAATGTCATCTTCATTACAACGTCGTTATGGTATTTCAATAGTATTTAGTATATTATTAGCTTTAATAAGCATATCGGCCAAGTGCAATGCCACGGCCACTGATATCGCGCTCGACGCCAAGGCTACACTCACCCACAGAATCGACAGCTTGAATCTGTTGGTTTATACGTTCCTGCTGACACTCACAGTTCTAACAATATGGCTGTTTAAGCATCACAGAGTTTCATGGCTGCATGAGACTGGATTGGCTGTTATCTATGGTGAGTTTGTAAGGTCCTTTCAACAAAGGACATTATACATTTTTTTTTTTCAAAATGTTTAATCGATAAATTATTACAATATTGAATGGGAATCCTTTGAGTTGGAAGTGTCGTGTCAATCTTATGCAACACCTCTTCTCTTATCATTTTTTTTTTGTTGGAAAAGGAGGAGAGAGTGGGTGGGGGGTTGGAGGCAGTGTTGCCGTTTGGCTACTTTAGGGGCTAAATGGCCCGTGCCCCCACTTTTTTAAAAATTACAAAAATGGCCCTTTTTTATTTATAGTTAAAATTTTTGTTCTCTTAATTCAAACTCTGAAATTGAATTATCGGTTGTAAGAACGGAATAAGTCCATTTTGCAAAATTGTTGGAAAACGCAAAAAACTGAATAGCTTCTATATTTAACTGTTTTCAGATGTTTGACCTTCAGATAAAATAAAGATTATGTGGATTTGAGTCGAATTAAGTTAAAAAACTCATTTCTATCGGTTTCCGGTATAACGGTTTAAAAACGTTGGACTTATTCCGTTCTTAACACTTACGGTTTGAAATTTCACCTAAAAGCCAAATTTTGAATGAAATAAACATATAATTTATTTAAAACAAAAGTTTTAATGATAGCAATAGATTGTTTGAGTAGGTAATCAAAACAAAAAAGTGTTATACATAGTAAAACAAACATTTTTGTTGTGGTCTGTTTTTTACTTGAGTAAATCAAAAAATGAGAAAATAAGGATAAGAATGATCATTCTTTTTAATGAAAAAACTTTTTGAGCGCAGTATTTTGAATGAAATTTATTCTTCTGTTTTTATTTAGATTTTAGAGCAATGCATAATGACTATCTCAGCCCGAAAAAAAAATATCATTAAAAATCGCTTTTCTTCACTTTTTCATGTTTTTTTTTACTGTTTTGGTATGGATTTTTTTTTTTTCAATTTTAAAAACACATTTTTCCGATATTAAATTTGATTCTCTATAAGAAGTTTTCAAATCAATTTATCAAAATTATGCTTTGTTTCCGAGATACATAATATATTGAAAAAAAAACCAAAAAGGGGGCTTTTGCACCCCTATCTTCAATTTTCACCCTCTCATTTAATAGCACTCCGCGGTTTATTCTGTTCTTCAAACTAATAAAAATTTTCAAGTTCTGTAACTTCGACACCCAAAATATTTTTTTATTTTTTTTCATTTGAGACGATTTGTCTACGCCTAAAGATAACATTTGCATCAAAAAGTCAATTTCGAAAGAAAGTGGACTTATTCCGTTCTTAAAACTAACGATTCAATTATGAATTGATAAATTTATGATTTTGAACGAAATTTGTTTCATTTTGATAAGATAATTAAAATCCATTTTATCTTATTAAAATAAAACAAATTTCGTTCAAGTAATTAAAATATTTTATCTCAGTAATAAAAGTTACAAAACATGGACAGTGGTTTCTGTTTTCCAGAATTTAATCGAATTCCAACAAAATTATTGGAGAATATAAAATGTTTGAGGTTGGATCTGCTGACATGGATTTTGAAAACATTTTTTTCAAATTCAGGACGTATCGGGTCATGTAAAATTAGTTTGGATGAAATTATGTGCTTCAGCTCAAAGAATATTTTTCAAACTGGCACTGATAAAAAATAATCTTACTAATAGATTAAATGTAAACACTTGCAATTCCTTGATGTCAGCTCTTAATTTAATAAAACCAAGACAAGATTATGAAAACTGGGTATATCAAAACCAAATTAGTGTATAAATATCGAAAGTATATTTTTAAAAAAATGTGTTAATGCATAGATGTGCATATAGTTTGTCAAGAAATATTCACATTTGTTTTTTTTTTTTTCATTAATTAATTTTATAAATAAAGGTTTATAATGGGGCATATTCATAGTCGTTTTTAGACCCCAGTTTACCTAAGACTGGGGTTTATCCAATGTAATTTAAATAGAAAAAACTATAGTCTTTCTTAGAAGCAGCTTTGAAAGTGTCAATGAACATAGCCCAATATGATTTCTGTGATATATACAGTGGAATCTCGCTTACTTGAACACATACAAAACCAAGCCTGTTCAAGTTATTGGATTGTTCAAGTTACTGGAACATATAAAAAGTCTTCGTGTTTGTACGAATTCAATTTGCTATTATAAATGAATATAAATTACACAAAATACAATATTACAAACCTACATTGAGGAAATTCAAACTTCTGTTAAAATACAATTTATTTGTTCAAGTTATAGGGCTTCAAATATGTATGTACTTTAATTATTCATATTATAGAGAAAAAGTTTAAGAAAATAGGATGTTCAAGTTTTCGTATGTTCAAGTTAGCGAGAGTCCATTGTATATTATGTAAGTTTTTTTTTTGTTAGCTTTACGAAATTTTATGGTTGGCCCTTTTTTGTTTGTTTCTGGCTCCTTTTTTACCCCTTTTTGATTTTTTTCAGTGGCAACACTGTTGGAGGGGTGGCGATGACAAATCCCATGAATAAATTTTTCAAATTGGTTTTTTTTTTTTTTTCTTAAAAATGATGATCGCTTAAGTAGAATCGCGCAATTCTCTTTACTCTTGTCGTCGTTGTCTGGAACGTGTTTTATTAACTCTACACAGCTGCTTATCACATGATAGAGAGAAAAAAAAACAAAACAAATAAAACGCAAAGATTCAAATGAAAGGCCAACTGGGTCGAACCTTAAACGATTTGTTTATACCAACAAAAATTATGCTAAAGAGTTTTTGTTAAATATAAATTAGAAAGCGGTGTGGGGATTTTTTTTGTTTTTATTCACATATTTGCAAAATTGTTTCCAAAGAACTTGAGACGATCAATGATTCCATAGAAAGAAGAATAATATTAAATCTATTCAAAAACCTGTAATATTAGACTGTTCATTGATTTTTTCAGAATTTTTTTTTATTGTTTAGCCAAAAGAGATATGTACATCATTCGTAGCTATCTGCTTTTGTATCTAAGTAAAATTTTGTTTTATTAACTTTTTGATTACACTTTATGACATGTTCTTTGTGCATGTTGCATTAGGTAGGTATAATAATAAATGACCTTGATGTCTGTGAGTTTATTTTATTAATGTAATATATGAATGAAAAATAAAATTCAATTAGATTTGCTTTTGAATCAAAAGTGCTTGCTTAACATATGGTTGAAGAAAGAAGTGCAAATGATTTATTATATGCTTGGTTTAACATTAAAAAGGGAAAATGTTTCTTGCGTATTTATTTGCTTGGGTAAACAGAATTTTGCATTAAGATATAGAAGGACCTTAAAAGTATGGTTTTTTAAATTTATTCACAAAGCAGAACAAAAAAAAAAACGAAAGTACAGCGTAAGATAATTATTTTTTTTAGCTTTCACTTAGAAAAAAAGTAAAAATTAAGTTATTGTAGGGTATGTAAGTATATTGTCAAATTGTGTAAGGAACATAAATCACTTTTTTAGATTTATGCTTTGACGAGGTAGCAAAGGACTAGCTATGCGCTATAGACACTTGCACCATAACGCGCCGGACCGAATGTTTTTGTCTTCGGCGCAGAAGAGGAAGTAATTGTCAAGGCGCACGCAAGAAGAGGGGGAAGCTCTGTGAAGCCAGAACTGCGACCTCAAAATTTTTGACCCAAACTTGTCTAATTCTTTTGTCCAACGTTTGTCTATGTTTGTCCGCCCAAAATCTTCGTTTGTAAACCCTCCAAAAAAAATTTAGAGCAAATTCTTTTTTTTTTTTTTTATAGGAAGTCAGAAAAATGAAAAATCGTCTAAAACGCTCAAATTTTGAAATAGACGTAACTGCAATCGTTTGTGCACCTAGAGTTCTATATACCTACACCTTAATACCAAATTTTATAGTTCTTCAACCCTCCGTTTAGGAGATATTAAAAAAAAATTTGCACTGAAAAATTTAAATTCCCCTAAATTCCCCAAAAATCACCCTACGTTTAGATGATATTCAAAAAACAAATTTTGTACTGAAAAATTCAAACTCCCCTAAATATTCTCCTAGGCTGGGAGAATGGACTTTTCATGGTCAGAGATACATTAAGGGTTTTTGTTGAGCTTATTTTAAATAAAATTTAAATGCACTGTAGAAAAACTAATTTTTTTTATAATTTTTTGAAAACAAAGTTTTGAATAATGTTAGCAGTAGATTTTAATCAAAATCTAAAAAAAACAAAAATATTGAATGCCCCATTTTCGAAAAATTTGATTGTTGAAAAAAATTTGTTTGTTAAATCAAAAAAGGAGATGGCACATTTTTAGGCCCAGTGTGTTCACTAACGAAATGGGTATCAAATGAAAGGTGACGGTAAGCACATTACGTGGGTAAAATATTTTCAAATTCGTTAGTGGGGTCTTGGAGATATTTGAGTTTGAAGTTTCGGATTTAAAAATCAAGATTTCAGCTATTTTTTCGAACAATTAATCGTAGAATGCGTAGAAAGTACTTTTTAGATTGGAAATTAGTTAATCTTTCTTTTTCTAGTACATTATTTTTCTCTAGGAGTTATAGTTTCAGAGTAACAGAACCGCAAAGTATCTCATTCTCAGTAATTCCGCACTTAACTCTAAGGGTTGTTTAAAATATTCAAAATATCAAGAAACACACAATTTTCGGTAGTGTAACTCTGAAATTATAACTCCTAGAGAAAAATGATGTAATAGAAAAAGAAAGATTAACTAATTTCCAATCTAAAAAGTCCTTTCTAGTTTTCTGTCCGACCAGTCGTTCTCGAGATATTGAGACAAATGCGTTTTTCAAAATGGCGGTCGCCCCACAAGACCAAACAATACGCAATCTGAGATTTGTACTTGGGATAAACCCCTCTTCAATACTGCATTCAAACTTTGCTGACGTCATAGCTTTTTCCAGATTTTTCCCCATTGAATGAACTATAGTTTCTATTCTTATTATTTAATAAGCATATTTCAGCGCGTTTTTTGTGTATTTTGCTTATTATAAGGTTTTTGTATGTTTTATAGAACTATTTTATATATAGAATTAAAGGTAACAAATTAAGCTATCGAAAAATTGCAAACAAAAGTGCATGTCACCACTGAATATTTTGATATTTCGATGTGCCAAATGCCTCGCTTAAAAAAATCACCTTTTGAGAAGTAAATACCTAATATGTATTATTTTTTTTTTTAACAAAGAAAAAAAATTTTTGAAACAGATTTATAGAGAAGAGAAATACCTTTCATTTGATACCAATATTATTTCTGTACACCCATTATTACGCATTCTACGATTAATTGTTCGAAAAATTAGCTGAAATCTTGATTGTGAAATCCAAAACTTAAAACTCAAATATCTCCAAAACCCCACAAACGAATTTGAAAATATTTTACCCACGTAATGTGCTTACCGTCACCTTTCATTTGATACCCATTTCGTTAGTGAACACACTGGGCCCAAGCTCCATAGAAAAATGTGCCATCTCCTTTATAATGCTTTTGTATTGAAAGATTCGATGAGAAATTCAGAAATTTAAACTTTAATTAACGAAAAAAAAAAAAAAAAATGTTTCCATAAAAATCCTTTGAGCCATTTTAAGGAAAGTTAAACTTTTCTAAAATTAGTATTTGGGAGGTACCGTTATTTTTGGTGCTGTGAATATGAATTTCATTCCGATTCAAAATGCTTTTCGACAACTTTTCTCGATGTCAGAAATACAAAACAAAGGATTGAATTTAGATAGATTGGATTGAGAAGTCCAGTGTGCACCGCCTTAAGGTGCTGGAAAGTATTTTACTTCTTAGAAATGATCCGGCACTTGCAAGTATTTTTTTTAACACACAAAATAATGTCGTAGATCTTCTTTAATTTTGTCTTAAGTGTAGCTAATTTGGTCTTATTTAACTCGTGGATTCTGATTACTTTTTTGTAACCGAATCACAATTGAGGCATAAAGTTAAGTTGAAAGTATAATGACATTAATTAAGCGATAAATTCTTTTTACACAAACAAGATACACTAATTATAGACACAAGTGATTGTCAGATCTGATATTTTTTTTTATAGTGTTCCACTACATTACTATACAAAATACCACCCCATATTGAAATGAATAAAAATATAAAAATATGTAAACAAGTTCTATTGAAATCGCTTGTAAAAGTTATTAAATATTTTTATATGTATTCCCATCTGGGAAAACCCCTAATCACACTTTATAATGAATTTTTACAATACAATAGAATTAAAACAAAAATTTTTAAGTAGATGTAAAATCTATCATCAAAATTTGTGAATCTAATTTTGTTTTGCTATAAAATTTAACACAACTATATTTCATTTGTTTCTAAAATTTTAAAAGATTTTATTCATATTCAATGATTTATTTGCAATATATTTCAAATTTTAAACATTTTTAGCTAAGAATAAAGAGAAAATTAAATAAATAAACATTTACGATGTATTTTACAATAATGCACTTTACCCATACTTCGTATTATATAAAATTTATAAAAGAAGAAAATAAAAATGTGTATGACTCAATAAAAACACAACGATTGATATTGATGAATACTGGCACTGTAGTGCAGTTTACCTTTTTAATTGAAAAATAAAGAGGAAATAAAATGCAAAAATATTGTGGGCACAAAGCCAAAACCACAAATCTGCAAAATTGTAGTTTTGAGAAAAAAGGCTTCTAAGTTTTGGAAACTCTTTGAAAAAAAAATGTATAATGGGAAAGATATCATTAAAATAAAACGTAATTGTACATTTCTTTTAACTTTTCTGGTGCATTTGGAAAATAATTTTTTTTAATTTTAATCCATTTTTTTAATTGAAATCATCCACTGTAAAAACTGCTTCAGCCACATTGACACAGGGATGACATCGAATTTCAGAAATAAAATTGAATAAAAATAAAAAAAAAAAATAACTATGAATAGAATAGATTACGTGTTGTAGACAAATCCAATCAAATTCATTCCCAAACGCATAATATTATTGAAAACTAGCGAGGTACCCACTCGCGTACACAATTTGATTATTGGTTGAGCTTTTGTTTGTAGAATTAATCGAAAGTATATCTTTTGTAAGTTCAAAAAAGGGTTAACAAAGTAATCATGAAGTTATCTCTGTTGATACAAAAAAAATTTATTTTTTTTTGTTTTGCATTACAAACTATAGAGAGCAGAGGTGTCATTGTTTTTAATTGAATTTAAAATGCATTTAGAATTCAAATAATGTCGTTGTAGACAATCAAAGGGTATATACGATTAAATTTGAACTTGCAATGATATGAAATACGATTGCATAGTGAATGGTTAAATGTCATTGATATTTGGAGTGACACAAATATTGATTTATCCTGCACCGGTATCATTTTTTGTAGTCGTTATCAGGTCAAAGAATTATGTTTTGAGGTCGCTAAAATCTGAAACTGCCATTTGTGCCTATGTTACATCTTTTTTTTTTTTTCTTTTAATTAACAGCAAAAATTGAAATAGGTATTTTTTCTTCAATTGAGTACCTAGTTACTCATTAAACATTTTTAACTAAAATGAAAAACAAATTACTAAAATGAAGAGCAAAATTAAATAAAATTCACGACTGGGGTCTCACGTGCTTACTCTTATGGTAAAAAAAACTCTAATGTTAAAGCTTTTTACTGAATAAAATCAGGGAAAATTTGATATTTTTAAGGAATTTCATAAGTAGTGTAAAAAAAAATAAAATCTGTTTTTATAGTTAATTAAACACCGTTTTAAATGATTTTTTACACAAAACCAAGTATTGCATTCAATACTTGCTTGAAAAGGAATTTTTAGAAAAAAAAAAATTCGAAAATCTTTAGTCAGACAGACGGTCAGACAGTCAGAATTGCCGGACCCACTTTTTTGGCATTCTCCATCATCTTAATATCATGTCTGATTGTTATCTCGAGCTCAATTTTTTTTAACGAATCCTAAACTTGCCCTATAGTACCTATATCGCAAGTAAAAATTAGTATAATATACTGAGTTTTAGAAAAAACCAGATTATTGATATTTGGTCTCAAATGTCTGAAATTTCGCAATTTTAATAGATATTTTGCGGTCATTGTCTTGTTATCAGACAACATGAAGTCAAAAGACTTGGTAAATTGTATTGTTATTATGATAATTTCCGTGTGCTGATTCCCAAAAAATACCAAAATTGTCACTTTTTTTAAATAATTTTATTTGAACAGATCGAAAATAATCTTTTTGTGTACTTCTGACGTCGAATTACATCACCTTTAATTTTTTTTTGCAAAAAACTACTTATGCAATTTCATTTTTTTTTTTTTACAAATTTCTCTCCAAAGATAATGGAGAGTTTTTGCCTGCAGCCCAATTTTAAATAGACCACTCAGCAGAAATATTTTTAAAAGAATTAATCCCACAGTGTTGAAATTCTTCAATTTGAAGCCCTTCTCCCAAGTAACATTTTCCAGAAACTTCGTTGAGATTAAAAATGAATTTGTATTCCAAAATCATAAAAACCATGATTCATTTTTGAATCCACAAATGCTACCAAATTTATTATCTCCCTTTTATTAATCTTTTAAATTTTTCAAAAAAAAAAAAAAAAAAAAAAAAACAACAACAACAAATAATAAAATTGGTATTTGCATGGTTTAAATGAAATTTGTCACAATTTTAATCATTTAAAGATTATTAAATGTTCATCTAATCAATTTAATTTGAAGTGTTTATTTAATTAGGGGGCACTTATCGCATAACCACTATTTATTGGCTTTCTTCCTAAACTGATAAGAAATGTGCAAAAAAAGAGCGATATATAGAATTATAAGTTCATTAGCCCTCTATGTTTGAGTTTTTTTTTTTAATAAGAGGTGAAAAAAAAATCTCATTACAAAGTTCCCAAGAAAACCTTTAAAATTATAAACCTGCATAGTCAAATTATCAGGTAAAATTATATTGCAACTAAAATGTATTTTTTTTTTTAAATAACATGCTATGCACTTTTATTACCTCCCACAATAAACACGGCAACAGTTGACGTGTATGATATACATTACCCATGAAACCACCATAAACTGTCTACGTCTATATAGGTACTCGTAGTTGCAGTGTCATTGACAGTGTCCAAGTCCAACAATTCAAAGCTGCATAATGTATGTGCTTTGATTTGTCATCATTTATTGATTTGATTTGCACACATGTTGACGTTAAATTACAATTGACTGACTACGTCGTTAGTTGGTTTTGTTGTTCCAAAACAAAAGAGTGACCGACAACAGCGGTTATAGAAGTTGATTGTTATCAAAACAAATGGTCTCTAGATCAGTTTTCATAAATTGTTTGCTAGTGAAATTAATTTGTTTATATAAAATGAAGCCATGTTAGAGAGAAGTTTTAAATTAATGTTCGTTCAAAAATTTTTTGTTCAGGTCTTTAAGTTACACCTTAGAGCTCTTGTTACTTTTATAAATAATCCGAACCGAGCAAATTTCTCGGCCCTATCTTGCCTTCGCTACTATCTCTTTTCTATAAAGAAACATAGGGATGACGGTGCTTATTGTTATAAATAGAAGTTGATTATAAATATTCTATTAGCTCAACAATAATCGTGCTTAACCTTAATTATAATCTTTATCGATAACACCTCGTACTCGTACTTCTATACATGTACTTGCAATCTACCTTCCTCTTGTATTTTGAACAAATGGTTTGTATTTTTTGCTTTCAATGAGACTTGCGGCGATAAAATGAAAAACATCAACCATGTTTAGAATAAAATTTTAGAAATGTATGAAGGGAACAATTTGCTTTAATGACTCCCCTCTTTTAAAATTGTTTGTGTAGAAAAAAAAAAAACATTTTATAATATCTTTTACACAACTAATTAACTTAATGCACGAATAAAATTAAAACTTAAAGATAACAAAACAAAAAAAAAGTGTATAACTCTTTCTTCCTTTTTTTATTTTGTTTGTTTTTTTTTTCAGGTCTTATCGTTGGAGCTGTTATACGTTATGCTGGCTCATCAACTCCGCTTGTTCATCTTGCTGTCGAGCCAGAGGGTATTCCAAAATTCAACCAATCCTTACCCCCAGACACATTATGGTTGCAGGTAAATATATTTTTTACAACATTTTAAATTATTCATTACATTTAATTCATTCTTTTTAATAGTATAAGAGAAAAAGAAGGCAAACAAATTTTTAAAATTTTGCTTCATACTTTTTGTTGTTTTTTTTTTTTTTGCGAATAAAACACATAAAAGATTAGGCAAATGAGAGAAATTCCCTGTCTTAATTGAATTTTTTAAGCCCATACAGTACACACTTTTATATTTATGTATACATTGTTCATATGTAGCAAAATAAGTATTTTGAACTCGCCTCAAGGTTAGGCGTAGTCGCAGTCCATTCATAGTAGTCGACCGTTGAATTACTTAAATCATAAAGTTAAAGTTTTAACTTTGTAGTTTAACTGCGGAAATGTCTTAGAAAATTAAAAAAAAAAATCATTTAAATAATTTAGATCCACAAATATGATTATCCTACAGAAATAAAAAAAAAAGAACATGAAAAATAAAATGCACGACTGGGTCGAACGAACTTGCTTTTAGAACTAACAACTTTTTATACACAAATTTGGTAAATGTATAAAAAAAAACTTAAAATTCGTTCTTAAAATATAAAAAAACAACTCTTTAAATGAAATTGAGCTCAAAAAAAATATGCAGTTTAATTTCTTTTATAAAGATGCATTAGAAAAACATTTTCCAAATCAATTTTTTTTTTAAAGTAAATTTTTATAAATAATTTTTTGAAAAAAAAAATTAAATAAATTTGCCATTTTTTAGAAACTTTTAATCAACACGTAAAGTTTAAATTTCAAAAAAGTTTTTTTTTAAATCCAAAAATTATTTTTCAATTTATAAGTTCAAGTGACCTCAACTCCAAAAATTTATAAAGCGTTTCGCTCCTTTTAAAATAAAAATAATTTTAATAATTTTTTATTATTTTTGTTATTTTTTCTTCGTCAAAAATTATTTTTTTCTAAATTTTATTTTTGATTTATATTTAGGCAATATAAATGTTTTTACATAAAAAATCGTTAAAATTGAATAAGTAATTTGGAAGATAATTTGAAATTAAAAAAACCGTTCTATGAGAGGTACCGCTAATAAGGATTTTTGAAAAAAAAAACTTTGTCATTAAAAGATAGACCTTATTTAAAAACTTATACTTGATTTTTTTAATAAAAATCGTTTGAGCCATTTTTGAGAAAATATAACTATTCCAAAATTAGTATATGACAGGTACCGTTATTTTTGGTCTAAATAAATTAATTCCAAAAACCCATCTGTACAGGATCCAAAAACTGCTACATACCAAGTTTGAAGTAGATCCATCCATCCGTTTAGGCTGTAGCTCCTTATACAGACCGACAGACAGGATGACAGGATATACATACCTATACATCGCAAGTAAAAATAAAGCAAAAACCCTAAAGTGATTATTCCGAAAAATGATGATTAACGAAAAATAATTTACTGGTGCTGGATCTGCTCTTGCTTGTATCACAGCTGCAAATTGTCGAGACATTGACTCAGACAGCTTTTTGCATGTGAATGCAGATATAGTGTCCCAGGTTCAGTTAAGTAAATATTTAAGGGGTTCAATTAACTCTGGAGGCTTCTTCGCGAAATTTAATATCACACCAATTATTCTCAACTTGATAGATATCTACATTACAGGGAGGCCAACTTAATATATAGGAATTATTTTCTTCGAAGTGTCTGTCCCTTTATCAGACAACCACTTTTAAGTCAACCTAACCTCTGTCCCTGCCTAGCAATCTGCCAATTGAGAAGCCAATTCCCTGAAAGAAATTTATTCATAAATTTGGAGAAGCTTTCTGACATTTCAGAAAATATTCTTTTTGGAATTAATTTAACACTGAATAAAAATTCCATCATGATCACTAATTCCCAATTCTAACGGATTATAGATACGAAAATCTTCTAGTTGAACACTACCCTTCAATCACAAAACCTGGATTTAGAGACTTTATGTCCCCAATCAATATTTCTTCCTCATTATTTTTTTTGGAAAAAAGAAGCATGTTTTTCCTGGTTCTGTATTTCTAAAAATTATATAAAATTGACCATGAGTAATATTATAAAATATTCCTTAATTAATTTATATTCTTCTATTCTAGTTCCCTGGCAAATTGTCACAAAATACCACCGACAAGGACCCCATCCAAAACAAAACATATGCATATGTGTTTCGAAGTCAAGTCTATCAAGTTGAAGAAAACGAAATCGATCTAAAGGCAACATTTGATCCAGAAATATTCTTCAACATCATTCTGCCGCCCATTATCTTTCATGCTGGTTATAGTCTCAAAAAGGTAAGCCAGTCAACAATTCTTCTTGTCTCCAAAAAATAAATATAAATTATTTTCAGAAATACTTCTTTCGTAATTTGGGAGCTATATTAACATATGCGATATTGGGGACAGCATTATCAGCGTTCTTAATCGGCGCTATTATGTACGGCTGTGTGAAGCTGATGCCGGAATATCTGAGCAGCAGTTTTACATTCCTGGACACGCTGTATTTTGGAGCGCTGATATCACCAACCGATCCACTAACAATTTTAGCCATCTTCCATGATTTGCATGTCGATGTGAATTTATATGCTTTGGTATTTGGAGAATCGGTATTAAATGATGCTGTAGCCATTGTATTGAGTGGGTAAGTGAGAATTTGAAATTAAGATTTTTTTTGTGGAATGAATTTTAATCAAGTTGTATTTTTCTTTAAGGGCAATTCAAAACTATGGCGAACATTATTCAAAAACTGGAGAATTCGAGACAAATGCCTTCTTTATGGCCTTGAGTGACTTCTTTTGTATATTCATGTTGTCACTATTGATTGGAGCTACAATGGGATGTTTCACGGCATTGATATCCTTTTCAAACTTACTTTTTTGTTTTATTTATTTTAATAATTTATTTTATGAATTTTTGTTTGCATTTTCCTTAACTCCCTTAAACACTTGACTAAGTTTACCAGAGTACGAGATTTCCCTCTACTCGAAGCAGCATTGTTTGTCCTTATGTCGTACAGCACGTTCCTAATTGCAGAAGCTTCCGAGCTAACAGGTGTTGTGGCGGTATTGTTTTGTGGAATTTGTCAAGCCCATTACACCTACAACAATCTCTCGGAAGATTCTCGAGTGCGAACGAAGGAGATATTCGAGTTGTTAAACTTTTTAGCTGAGAACTTTATCTTTTCGTACATTGGAGTTTCGATGTTTACATTTCCAAAACATCACTTTGATCCGGTGTTTATTATAACTGGATTTGTAAGTAGCTTAATTATTTCGAATCCCCAAAGAAACAAATTAAATTTGAAAAAATTGTTTAGGTTTGTGCGGCTATTGGACGTGCAGTTAATATCTATCCTCTTTCATGGTTGTTAAATTTAAATCGAAGACCTAAGATCTCATCGAACTTCCAACATATGTTGTTCTTTGCTGGTAAGTAAATGGATTATGTTTGAAATATGAAAGTATTTAATTTTGTTTTTAATTTTCATTATCAAGGTCTTCGTGGAGCAATGTCATTTGCATTGGCAATTCGAAATACTGTTTCAGAAGCACGTCAAACAATGTTAACAGCAACATCACTTATTGTTATATTTACAGTGATAATTCAAGGTGGAGCATCGAATTTCTTACTCAATTGGCTCAAAATACCGTAAGTTATTTTGATATTCTTAAAAATCAATTCTTTGAAGTATGTTATAAAGATTCACATGACAGCCTTTCGATTTGTAAGTGTTGCTAATAGTGACTTTTTTTTTACTGTTGAGGTTATTAACTTTAAGCCTATTGGTGTTAAGAGATCTTGGTTTCTTATCGATCAGTGGTTGCAGTAGTTTTTTCTTGACTTTCTGCATGTTTCTGGCAGTTTGTTAATTTTAAGTAGTTTGGTTCCATGTTTTGAGAACAAACAACCTCTTATTTTAAAGCTGTTTCGTTGCCAATTTTTTAATAATTTCTCTTGTCTCATGGAACTATGCCGTTTACGTAACATTTTTACTTGTTCTACAAAATGAAAAATAGATACTCCTGACTAAAATAAAATTGGATTCGCTTACTGATTCGCTTTACATAAAATTCTCTAAAATCTCAGCAACGGGAATCTTTTAAATTGATTCCTTAAGTACATCTTCTACTTTTTTTTTTGATTGGACAGAGCGCTAAGAAAATTTAGAAATTCCGATTTGAAGCCAAAGACTTCCTGTTTCACAGAAATAACTTACATCTGAAAAATAAAATCATATCGGCTTTACGAACATTTAAGTTATAATTAGACGATCAACGAAATCGGTCAACGCATTGGTCACCGAAAACATAATCGTGGTACCAACAACACCTTCAAATGCTTTACAATGAAGTCGATTAAAATGTTACGCATACGCCACAGTGACCCGTTGAGTTTTTTATCACGTTCACCTTTATGATTTTATTTGAACCTGATTGTTAACGTTTTGGTTTATCTTATGTGTTTTGACGATTTCTTTTTGTTTTACGTCTCTTCTTTGAAATAAGAAGCCTTTCATTTAGGTGCTTTTCCTTTGACATATGGTAATGAGTAGAGACTGGTAACAATTTTGTTTTTAAAATGATTTCTCTTTTCGTTCAGTTTTGTATTTGTAAAAAAAATTATGGATCTGTATTTACCTAAATATTTTTTTTTCAGAATTGGAGTTGATGAGGAGACTGAACAATTGAACAACTATCAAGTTCGTAGTGTAAGTACTCAAAATGTTTATCTTAAAATAAATTATGTAAAAAATTGTATTTTATTTCTTAAAAAAAAAAACTTATTTCTTAAATATTTTGCAAAAAGAAACAAAATTCAAACTTTTGCTAGCACAAAGAAAAATTAAAACGAAAAAATGTAGAAATCAACGCGCCTGGTAAAATTTAAAACAAATTCTTGAACTTTTTACTTTTCCGTTTTTTAAAACTCTAATTGGCTTAGTTCTATGTGTTTATTTCTACAAAAAAAAAAAAAAGCTTACTCTACTCCCTTTTGCATGTACATTTTTTTAACATTCTAACTTTAAATTTTACTAACAATATTGTTCATTAAAAAAATATTTTTATTTTTTTTTTCGAATTTTGTTAAAAAAATAAATTAAATTTAAAAATCCAAAAAAAATGGTCAAAAAAAAAAACAAACTTGAATGCACGCAAAAGGTTTACAACTCAATGGAAAATACAGCAGCAGCGGTATGTTTTATCATTTACAGTTAAACATCTCAATTAAATATTTTGATTTAATATTGTTGTATATTTTATAAATATTTTTTTTTTGTATATAATTTTCATTCTAATTCAATTCCAAATTTTTAATGGTAAATTTTGTATTGTATTTTATTTTTGCGCAAAATTTCCATCAATATTTTTTTCTTTTCTATCGCTCTTCACTTTAATTTGTTTAAAAATAAAAAAAAAAAAATAAGAAAAAAAATTGTTACTTCTTTGAAAATCTCATATTTTCAAGCAGTCAATCGACACAGGACTTAATTTAGGACAATTGCCAATGTCCAGAAGACAAAGTTCTCTGGTGAGAGTTTTTAAGCTCCCGAGTTTTATTAAATTAAAAAAAACTATTTAAGATTGTTTTTGTGTTACTTTGTTTCTGCATCAAATCAAACAAAAATTGACAGCAAAAAAAAAAGTTTTATGATTGCGAATTTTGTACAAAAAGACAAACAGAAATGTTCCAAATTCAAAATTTCAATATTATTTTCTTTCACCAAGAAAACATTTGTGAGAATTTATTCAATTAAAAAAAAAAACTTCCTACAACAATTTACTGTTTCCGCTTTTGTATTTTGTTGGTTAGAATGTTTTTTGCAATTATAATTATGTACAATGGCGCCAAATTCAAAATACATAAGGCTTCATAATATTATAATAAGAGTTTTGTTATTTTAGTTTGTTTTTTTATAAATATTTTTCTAAAAATTTAATAATTTGTATGTTTTATTCGCTTTGAAAAAAAAAATAAAAATATAATAAACGCTTAGAATTATATTCAGTAAAGAATAGGCTTGAGAATTTAAGTCAGTCTGATGGTTATTTGCAGGATGTGGATGCCGACCTAGAGGGCGGTGCAACAACACCTGGTGGCAGCAGAAAAACTAATGAGAAGGCTATATTGGCGCGTATATGGGGCAATTTTGATACAAAGTAAGTACTAACATAAATATTCATGAACAACTAATTACTCCAATGAAAGTGTCATTTGGGCTTGCCACTATCTATTTTTATTTCATGTATCGATAGGGACTATAGCTTAAAACTAACTAAATTCCCACAAACTGACCATTCTTTTGAGCATAGTTAAAGTTATACCCAAAAATGATGGGTCCAGAGGAAAAATAGTATGAGTTCATTCCAACTCATCCCGAGAAAAACGCATTTTAAAATTTTGTTCTTCATACAACTTAGTACTAAAGGAACATCATTTATTTATCTTTTTAGCAAAGCTTAAATTTGTATTCTAAAAGAAAGGATGGCATCAGATAGTGCTTAGCAAGTTTTCCAAGACCTTATCATTAGTTTATTTTTGACATGCTGTTTTTCCTCCGGACTCTTCAAATGTATTTTTTTTTTTACGAATTCTAAAGTTATGTTAACCCTCTACTGCATGAATTATGATTGAAGTGATATAAAAATTTTTTTTACAATTTTTTAGCTTTATTAGGGGTTGAAAAAAGGTATTACATAGAAATTTTTATTTTTTTACATGTATATAAATTTTTGGAAACATAAACCATATATGGGTTAGTATGCACCAAGGTGATTTCCAGCAAAAAATTAATAACCCATATATGGTTTAGTATGCATTCAAGGTATGTTTTGTAAAGTATGTTTTTATTACACTGGACTTTTCTTATTCATGGAATTTATTCAAACTCTTTCTTTTATCATTGTAGCAGAAGAACACATTCCATTTTCTACACATTGTGTACGTCTTGAGTCCACAAATTTGACATATTTGCGTTTTTTTTTTGCCATTCAGAGATATGGTCGATGTTTCCAGTTGGCACTGAATTCAACGGCTTTTTCTCTTGGTTGTTGTGAGTGAATTGAAGTTTCGGGATAAGATGGGGATGGACTTCCGTGACTTGTATAACCGCCACCCCTTTGTTTTGTTCCATCTCTGCTTTGATCACCTGCCAAAGTTGCAGGTCGTCCTCTTTTTCGTGACATTGTATTTTATCAAGATTTACATATAAGTGCTCGGAGATGGCTTGTTTGATGTTAAAAAGAGCCAGAATCTGAAGCTAGATCATCATCACTTCGAAAGCAATCACGAGTTATAGCATTTACACACTTATTTTTTCTATAGAAAGACTTCAAATTCATTTTACAATAAAATTAAAAATCGTACACAAATCAGTAATGTATATCGCCAACGCATGATAACCCATATATGGTGTTTTGGAAAAAATGCCAAAAAAAGACAAAAATTATTATAAAAACAAAAAACAAACTTCGTTAACATATAAAAGTATAATAAATACATACGAAACTTATTTTTAATTGGATGCAACTTAATTGTTTATTATAAAAAAACACCGGAAAAGTACACACTTTTATTCACTGATTTGCACTTTACACATGCTCTTGAAAAAATGAGTTTATTTCAGAATCACGACTCTCTTACTGATAATAAAAACCGATTTATTATAAAAAATAGGCGTAGTTTTATTATAGTTTTTTCTTTTTGACATTTGCTGCAATATAACGGAAATAAATCGATATGAAATCGATAAACCATATATGGGTTGGTATGCGGTAGAGGGTTAAGCTATGACATGTGATTTTTGGGTTGGCAACAATTGCGAGGAACGATATGCAATTATGGAAATACAAACAAGAGATTAACATTTTTCTCATTGGTCAGAACTAAATGAGTTAAGCGAAAATGGGTGTTATTTAATCTTGTAAAATTTTGATTGGATAGGTATAGATATACAAAGTGGGTATTACAAAATACGCTTTGAATAATTATATTAATTAATAGAAAAAAAAAATACGTAGGTGCAATATTAGTTGGACAAATAAGAAGTTAATTTCAATTATGTCCCCCAAACTTACATAAGCATACTTATGTTTTTTTTTCTATTTCAACGTTTTTGCGATCTTCTCACAAAAACAAAAAAAATATATGTATATGTATATATGTTTGTATTTCCATAATTCCATATCGCAATTGTTGCCAACCCAAAAATTACATGTCATAGCTTAACATAACTCTAGTTTTTCGTAACTTCGGTTTCGCGTAACTTTGACGGCCGTAACTCTGTCGCCCGTAACTCTGGTATTCGTAACTTCGTCGGTTTCCCATCTAGGCTATGTTGTAGATGGAAAAATTAAAATGCTCTTTGTTCTTTGTAATGCTTTCTATCGTTTTGGTGTAATTTCATTGAATTTATGTACAGTGGCGACAAAATAAATAGCACATGTATCCTAAAATTTCTAAAATGAAAGTTTTTCGCACTTTTTTAACTTAAAAGAGCTGAATGAGGAAGTAAGAACATAGATATATTTGATTTATTAAAAAAGAAATTGTGGCCTATGCAACATGAAAAAGGTAGAATATGCCCCATAGGGTGCATTTCCAAATGCCCCATATGGAAATTCCCCGCGTGGGCCAGTTGAAATGTGACCCGCAGTATAAAATATAGACTGTTAAGGATGGTGGGGCTAGTATTCTTGTTTGGGGATGTTTTTCTTGGTATGGTGTGGGGCCATTTCATCGCATAGAGGGTATTATGGACCACCTTAAGTACAAGGAAATCCTAAGGGACACTATTATACCTTTTACTGTGAAGGAAATGCATTTAAAGTGGACATTTCTACAGGATAACGATCCAAAACATAAGACTAAGTCTGTGAAACAATTGCTATCCGTCCAAAAAATTGGTGTTATGGAATTGTCAAGCCAGTCCCCAGATCTGAATCCTATTGAGTGCGAAAAACTTTCATTTTAGAAATTTTAGGGTACATGTGCTTTTTATTTTGTCGCCACTGTATGTAGGTATTATAAGTTAATTAAAAATAGCAGTCAGTTAAAGTCAAATTCTAGTTCTTTAAAAACACTTTTTACAAGGCACTTTTTTCGATACTTTGACTGGATTAAATGTCTTTTTGCTAGTTTCGTAAAAAAAACGTTTGAGATTTTATAGGAACACGTATTAAATCTAATGTCGTTTTCGATTGGTTTCACTCAAGAATCCACCCATTCTGAAATCCAATGAAACAGGTCAAGTCGCTTCCACTCAATTCTGTTTTTTTGTGTTTGTGAAATTTTTCAAATGTCAAATATTGATTTTAGTTTTTTTCTTCCAAACAAAAAAATTATAAAAATTATAAATCTGAAGACCGCGATGAAGAAGAAAATGGTAAACAAATCATTCCATTGCATTAAGGTACCAATTTTAATTATCTAATTAATTTTAATATCAAAAACAAAAAAATTTTGAATGACAACAAAAAAAGAATGATTGAGTATTTTTTTGTTGACATTTAAGTGTTTATGTATTAGTGCTTCTGAATTTAATGTCGTTTTCGATTGGACGTCCAGAAGCGTCCGGAAGCGTTCAGAAGCCTTCTGAAACCATTTTATTGGCATGAAAATGACAGCTAGAACGATTCTGAGAAGAGAAATTCTCTTCTCGATTTCAAATCAGAATCCACTCAAGAAGTACTAATACATGAATTTTCAAATGCCAAAAAAAAAACTCAATCAGTGTGTTTTTTTTTAATTCAAGAATTAATTGTTTTCTGAAATTGAAATTAATAAAAAAATAGAAATATGTGCATAAAAGCGATGGAACTATTTATTATGATTATCTTCTTTGTCGTCGTCCTCATTATTATAATTTTTCAACTTTAATACCATGTCATTCGTTAGCCAGAAAAAAAATTAATTCAAATTTTTGACATTTAGAATTTTCAAAAACGCAAAAAAAAACAGAATTGAGTGGAAGTGATTCAAACCGTTTTATTGGATTTCAGAACGAGTTAATCCTCGAGTGAAACCAATCGAAAACGACATAAATTAGGAAGAGAATTTCTCTTCTGAGAAGCGTTCTGTGTGTCAGTTTTGTGTGAATAAAACGCTTTCAGAAGGCTTCTGAATGATTCCGGACGCTTCCGGACTGCCAATCGAAAACGACATAAATTAATTTTCATGAATCCATGGCACTTTTAAATTCACATATATTTTAAAATTAGACTTGGTCACGGGTGGGACATATTCAAAATTCTTGCTCAGAGCTGCTATGAAAAATAATTTTAATTAAATTCGACGAATATAAAAACAAAAACATTTAATGCACACATTTTGCATTGTTTTCTTTTTCAATGCAGAAAGTTTTTTATTTGCAATAACATTTTTTTTTCAATGCAAAATATTTTATTTTAAGTGAAAATATTATTATTATAATAATTTTTTTTTAATGCAAATATTTTTCGGTTGTAAATTGTAATACATGCATAAAAATTTTTTTTTAAATTTCAAATGCATTTTTTTAATTGACATTTTATCAACGCTGGTTGAAATAGGCCAAAAGAAAATAGTCAAAATTAAAAAAAAAAAAATCGACAAATATGTAGGTACCTGTACCTATCAGAAAAACAAATATATGAAGCACATATTTTGCGTTTAAATTTTGTTTAATGTTGAAATTTGTTTAATAAATGAAAAGCCGAATGTAGTGCATGTTTATTTCTTGATGCACTTAACCAATTTTTTCAGTTAAGCGGAGTGCATTAAAGCGTATTTGTAGTTAGCATATTGACACATAGAAAGTTATTAATAATAACACTGTGATAGTTCGATTTGGCAACAGAAGCGAGACACATCGATTCTAGTTAATTCGAGTATGCTGAATTCAGTGGTGGCAACCGTTTTGAATGTTTGGCTCAAGTTTTCGAGATATTTCGAAAATAAAATCTTAGGTCGGGACTATTAAAATACTGATAATTTCGAATAATTAAGTTTTTTTAAGCAGTTTTTAGTTAAGAGAAAAGCTATTCCTGTATATAGCTATATGTTTAACACTATTCCAACCTAGATTGTTATGTTTCGGTCGCTTACAAACATTTTATAAACAAAAACTTCACTTTTTCATGTTTTTTTTTATTTTGTTGACTTTCAAAGCCTTTAATATGGAGGCAATTTGAGTTTAACATTTATTCGGGATATTTTATATTATTTAAATAGCATATCATTCCAAAAATGAATAAAATACTGCAAACCTGAAAAAGTTCATTAGTGAAAATTAGTCTATTAAGCTACGGAAATGTATCAAAACCTGAACTTAAGATTAAAATAAGATAGTTTTTCGATTTTCAGCTTAAGCTTAAGATATATAAGAAAATAAATTAATGAATTAAACAGTTTTTGTAAAAACAAAAAACGTTCTTATATACTTACATCATGTCGGGATAAAAGCAGTCAAAATAACGTTTTTTCCCTTTTATAACTGTAATATTTAAAAAAAAGGAAGCCAAATAAATATGTATGGCTTCGGATTCGAGTTCAGCACCCCTTTCACCTTCAGAAAAGTATATTTTGGCTCTTGTGGCAAAAAAAAAGTTTATTTTTGCTTACCAGTGTTATTTAATACATTTCCGTAGCTTAATAGACTAATTTTCACTAGTGAACTTTTTCAGGTTTGCAGTATTTTATTCATTTTTGGAATGATATGCTATTTAAATAATATAAAATATCCCGAATAAATGTTAAACTCAAATTGCCTCCATATTAAAGGCTTTGAAAGTCAACAAAATAAAAAAAACATGAAAAAGTGAAGTTTTTGTTTATAAAATGTTTGTAAGCGACCGAAACATAACAATCTAGGTTGGAATAGTGTCAAACATATAGCTATATACAGGAATAGCTTTTCTCTTAACTAAAAACTGTTTAAAAAAACTTAATTATTCGAAATTATCAGTATTTTAATAGTCCCGTCCTAAGATTTTATTTTCGAAATTTCTCGAAAACTTGAGCCAAACTTTCAAAACGGTTGCCACTACTGAATTCAGCATACTCGAATTAACTAGAATCGATGTGTCTCCGCTCTGTTGCAAAAAAAAAGTTCTAAAAACTATCACAGTGTAATTAATTAATATCAAAACACAAAAACTAAGCAATTCCATAAACAGCAAAATGTAAATTTTGTAAAATTGTACGTTTAATAATTGCCCCGCTTTCGCAGGGCCTTTCAAAAATTTCATTTAGACTCATTAGAGTGCCCCTCTCCACGGAAATCTTTAGTAAAAGGCGAAAGATTTATTCGACAAATGAAGAGAAGCCAGAGTAATTTTGTTAGGGAAATTTATTGTACCTTATGTTATTTAGTGTTCAAAGATCATGTGAATTATATTAAGAAACAAAATCTCAGTATTGATCATGATCTGGATCAGTACGTGCTGTGAAGCAAACAAATGTGATCATGCGATTGTTTATGACTGCCGATTTTACCTACATACCCTTCTTTGTACCTGTACCTTTTCTGGAACTATACGATAGCATGCGCATTGTGTTTGTACAAAGAAATACACCCTATTGTTACTTACCTTATCTATACGTAAAACGCAAACTTAATTTTGAATAGATCAATGCTTATAGCAAATCATAATTCGTGTAGGCTTTAAACTATCTTGTTCAAACGATAAAATAAACTGTTTATTATTTTTACCCCTACCCCCTCCTCTTTTTTTAACCTTTTTATATTTATCCTTTTACACACTGTTTATTCATAAGTTTTTATTTGCAAAAATTCGCTAAGGTACAAAGTCAAAGTAACCTCGCTTTTACTCACCGTCCTTTCTTAACCAGTAAATAATTTGATCTTTTTCTCAAACTTTTAATTTTAATTGATCAAATAACTTTTTTTTTTTCAGATACATGAAGCCCCTCCTAACGCACTCGCGTCCAACTTTGCTAGAGACCCTACCAGTCTGCTGCAATCCTGTGGCCCGCCTTTTGACAACCACAGAACAACTTACACAGGTAATTTTAAAAACTTTTATAATTTTTTGTTTATTATTCTTATTTATTATTTTTATTTTATTTTTTAACTTTTTTTCAAAATTAAACTGCATGCAATCTGTGGTTTACTTTCATTCTAATAACTTTAACAAAAAAAATAATCATAAATCATTGAATATTTTTTGTTTCGAATGAAAAACCAATAAACAAAATTTTCGCCGACTAACTTTGATTTTTTTCCATTGTTGTTACATAATTGTTGTTGTTTGTTGATCAAAATACAAAAAAAACAAAAAAAAAACACAAAAATTCAAAAAATACCCCATCCATCATAATTACAATTTAAGGATGGCGGTACACGAAGATCTGACTCAGATTCCGACATTTGTATAGACGATGATGATTTCACTCGAAACGGATCGAGTAATGGCGGCGGACCAGGCGGTGCCAATGGTCCGCGCAGAAATTCGATCAATCGTGTAAGTATTCGAATTGTTTCCGATGATCGAACAAATCTTTTTGCTAGTTACAAAAATCGTGATTAAAAAAAAAAAAAACAAAAAAAAAACTAAATTTGTAAATAAAAAATATATAAATGCGGTTTTTATTTTTCAAAAATAACAAACAGACAAACAAAAAGAAAATAACGCGTTTTCTCTTATAGTTAAAAAAAAATCCAAAGATAAATTAAACAAAAATCTAAAATAAAAAATTCTGACATTTTTATCCTCTTCTTGGAAAATATTTCTCATTACCAAAAAAAAGAAAAAAACCCTAAAACAAAATCAATAATTTATTTTTTTATACATTTTTTTTTTCTTTATCTCTAATTTTAATTCAATTATGTTATTTTGCATGCTGGCAAATTTAAATTTATATATATTTAAAAAAAAAAAAAACTTTTTTTTACAATTATTTTTACCAAAAAAATACTACCTACCTACCAACATGGATTTCTTTAAATTTAAATTAAATGAAAAATCTTAAAAAAAAAATTCTTCATCAAATTTATTTATATAACAAAAAAAAAAATTAACAAAATGAATCTTATTGTAAAATTTATTTCTGTGTGTATTTAAATTTTAACACAAAAAAATCAACTTAAAAATAAACTATCGCTAAATTGTTAATTATTTATTTATTATTTTTGGTTGTATATTTTTTTGTTTCGTTTTGTTAATTAATTTTGTATTTAAAAATAATTTTACACACCTAATGGTATTTTGTTGCAAAAATATTTGTTTATTATTGTTTTATTTTTTTTTTTTTGTAATTGTTTTGTTAAATTGAAGACGAGTGCTGTTTTGAATGAAACTAACCAAATTATCGCTGATCTCAGTGTTGTTACAGATAATTTTATGTGAAAAAAATAATTCAATTTTTAAATTAGCAAAAAAAAAAAAACTCACCGTATAAACACAGTTTTTTTTTTACATAATTAATTAATTATATATATTAACACATTTACCAAAATATACCTAACCACATATAAACACATATTAACAATTTTTGTATTTAAAAAAAAAATAATAGTTTTTATTATTTTGTTGTAAATTTTGATATTTTTAATTTTTTTTTTTTAATTTGTTAATATTTCAAAGCATAGCTTAGTATAGTTTGTGAACAATTTAAAATAGGTTGTAAATAATATATAATTATTAAAATAATTTAGTTATTATTTTGTTTGAATTGTTGTTTATTTTTGTTTTGTTTTATTTTTGTAAATAATTTTAATTTGTTGTTTAGTAAAAAGTTTGTATTTTTATAATTCTTATGGTTTTTATTTCGGGTGTTCCTCTGAAAAAAAAAATCCCTTTTATAAATGGCGACGCGTGTATATTGTTTGTAGAAAAAAATATAAATAAAATTTATAATAAAATTTTTTTAAAAGTTGGTCTTTGAATTAACCTGGTTGTAATGACGTAATTTATAAAGTCGTTGGATAACAGTTTAACAATAGGTCGGCTTTTGATTTGGGTACTTTCTGAACAAAAATATATGGACTACACAAGATGGGGAGAATTTGTTTGCTCTTTTGCAAGTGTACCTACGTATGAAATAGTATACAAAACTATTTTTCAATTCTAAGAACGCTCTCATTATTTGCCTTGGGGGAACCAATACGGCCATTCAAAACAAATCTGGAAAAGTTTTTACGTCAGCAAAATGGTAGTGCAATTTTGACAATCAATGTTAATTACAGTTTGCGTCATGTTTGGCTTTACAGGTATCCTGACATTTTTTAAAACTCACAAGCCCTTAAAAGTAAATGCATACTATCTCACAAAGTATAAACACATTTTCAAAAATGTCAGAAGAAAATCATTAATGATAGTGTTGAGTAGGGTTAAAAAAATATCAATAAAAAAAATGCACTTGAAATAAAAAATATAATAAGTATTTATTGCAGTTACAATTTTTTTGCACAAAAAAAAAAAAACCTTCAATGCGAACCGATTTTTTTGTGCATTAAAAAAAATAATTAAATACGGAAATAAAAATTGCCTTACCAATAAAATTTGTATTGCAAGTAAAAATATTTTGTTTTAAAAATTTGTATTGCCAATACAAAAAATTTGCATTGAAAATATAATTTTGATGGCAATTCAAGTTATCTTCCATAAAAAAATGTTAAATCAAAACATTGAACAAAAAAATAAATGGAATATGAGTGCATTAAATAATAATTCCATAACAATCGTTGAGTTTTTTACTTAATGAGCTATTTGCCATGTCTTTGTCTATTCATTAATATTATTTAGAGCATTTAACAATTTAATGTTAGATTTGTGATGCTGCAAGTATCACGCTGTTGTCAGTAAATGAATCTACAATGGTGTTTTTTGTTTGGAGTACATCGCATGTGAATAATATAGGACCTTAAACACTACGTTGTGGTACCCCAGCCAATACTTCATTTGAAAGACTTTTGTTCAGTCTTTTTATTAAAATTGCAAGAGTTTTACAAAAAAAAAAAGGTGTAAGAAAAAATAAAATGGCGGCAAAATGACTCTAGCTATAATTGAGTAAACCATGATTTTCGTCGCGTGTACTATTTTTTTCGAATCCTGAAGTAAAAATGCATTTGTAAATTTTTTCCCCATGGTATAATAATGAATTCTAAACACACAGTTTGTCTAATTGTTTGTTGTATTTATTTTCTTTTAAATAAAATAATAAAGACAAAGATAATTTCTTTATATGCCAATTTAAAGTATGTAAAGAAAATAAATAAATAAATAGTTGTCGCCAAAACTTATTTCCAACGTATTAAATTCAATGACCAACTATACGTTAAAGCCCATTATAACCATTAACTAAAATATAATCAACAAAATATAGCATAAATACATATAATTTCTTTTATTTTATTTCTCTATTAGCTTCTTATCTCCCAACTCTCCTAAACAGAAAATATTTAACAAAAAACCAAACAAAAATATATAGATAATGGAATCCCAAATATAGATTACCAAATTAAATTAAAGTAGATCTAAGTTAATTTTTGAAATAAGCTTTAACTAATATTTTAACAAACAAACAAACAACCAAAAAATTATTTTCAATCCTTATCCATCCCAACCTAAACTAGAAGTTATAAAAAAAAAAAACAAAAATTTGTGTAAAAGTCGTCACTTTGAATTTTTAATAAAAAAAACAAAAATAAAACCTAAAATAAACTTCTTCTTGTTTTTGTTAAATAAGAAAAAAATATTAATAATTTTAAATATTTAAACAATTCCTGGAGCTCTTTCTCTAAACTAAATAGCGTTGGTAAGCCAATAATAATAATATTATTCATAAATTAAAAAAAAAAAACGTCATTTTCTTTATTTTATGTTTAAATTCAATACCCATACAACTCATCCGTTTCATATCTCTGGGTTTTCGATAGCATTTTTCTATATTTTTTGTTTTTAGTTTTAAGTTTTTCATTATTGCATGAAATTTATTATTTTTTTCTAACTCATTAACTTAACTAACTTGCGTTTATTTTTTACTCATTTGTGTGTTAATTTATGTTTGTTTATGTAATATCATTGTTTTTGTTTTTATTTTTTGTTGATTCATTTTATTTTTCAAATTTATTTTCAGAGTCACAAACAAACGGAAAATAATCGACATTGATTTTTATTTTTTTTATAAGAATATAACTTTTTGAGTGAAAATAGTTAATATATATTATTATTTTTTTTTTTTTTTTATTATTTTTAATTTTACTTGAATTATATTTTTGTTAATTTTACTTAAGTTTTTTTTTAACTTTATTTTATATTTTTAAATATTCACTTGTTATATCCATTGAGTGGGCAGCTTGTTTGTTTTTTTCCTATATTCTTAGATTGACCTAGCTTATTCGAATAAAAATAAAATATATACATATATTAGTCCCACTTTATTAGCACCTTCAATATATTTTAGAATTAATATTTTACTATTTTTTTTGTGATTTTAATTATAAATTATTTAATAAAGAAAAATTAATACATGTACAAAATATATAAAAAGAGTATTTTTCTTTTTTGATCATTGATTGAGGGTATCCACACTTTTTGGGCCCCTTATTTTGGAGTTCGTTTTAATTCGTATTGATTCGAGTAAAAGCTCTACCAATTTAACAAAGATGTCATTTTGGCGGACCGTTAAAATATTTGAACATATTTGAATATCATTTTTGGTTCAGAAAAGAATAGAACATTTTGTCAGATAAGGTTTCTAAAATCTAAGATCTCAAAGGAATTTTCTCCATAAAACAAACTGAGAACTTTGAGTATACTGAGATTTATGAAAACTCGAATGGTTGGGGTCAAAAATTTTCGAAGTTCAGTTTCGAAAATTCTAAAATTCTGTACTTCAAAACTCTGTAAATTTTTAAATTCAGTTTTATTCAAAATTCTGTAAACCGAATTGATCGATTTGAAAAATTGATCCGAAATGCGATTTCTTACTTGAGTCAAGTGAAATTTTGGGTGTGCAAGTCAAAAAATTAAAATGGATTTTGATTGTGAGCACGGTTTTGAAATCATGTGCATTCATTTCGCAATGAGTCCTTTTCTTAATGCAAACTCCCGGGGAAATGTTTTAGGGAAAAGCCCACTAATTGAAAAACTGTCGAAATTTTGATATTTTTTTTAGAAAAAAAAAGGACAGTCGTCCGCAAGTTATTTTTCAATTAGAACCTTCTCTACCAGAAGTTTTCATCGAGAATATGACTGAATAAGACTTCAACTTAACTTTAATTAATTTAATTTAAAAAAATTTTTTATTAATCGGAATGAATTTCGTTCAAAATTTTAATACCACATTTTTTTTAAGCTAGTAGGTAGTATCTTAAGCTTGTATCTCTTTTAAAAAAAATTCTTAGCTTGTCAATTTTATTGATAGTTTTGATTGTTTGAAATTTTGTTCGTCCTTTTTTTAATAAAATTAGATTAATTTAGATCGGACATGCCAAATTTTTAGTATTTTCGCTTTTTTATTATTATTTTTTTTTTCGTTTTATGTTTTATTTCTATTATCTATTAAATTAATTTATTTTTTGTTGTTAAAAAACATATTCTTACACGTCTCACCAATTTAAATCTAAAAACATTCATCTCAAAACTTACAAAAAATGACAAAATTTGACAAAATACAAGAAACAAAAATTGACGGAAATTACAAAAACACCCAACACATCTACTCGTAAACATAACATACAAACCCACTATTATGCTATCGCATCATATTTTCAAACAAAAAAATTAAAATTCAATTAAATATTAAAAAAATAAATAAATATTTAATCAAATAAATTAAAATGTACCTATGTCGTCCATTAATTGTTTCTTCTCTTTTTTTCTATTCTCTCTTTGGTTGGTTTACAAAAAACAAATAATGAAAATTAAATAAAAAAAAAAAAAATTCAAAACAATTAACTCATTAAATTTGTATTTTTATTTTTATTATTCATAATTATAATAAATTGTAAACAATTAAAAAAAAAAAAACAATATATTTATGAAAAAATAAATAAATAAATAAAATAAAATATTTTACGAAAGATGGAAATATTGGAGCATGTCCAAAGTCCAGTATCGACGCGTATTAGACTTTTAGGCTTTTACGGCAAGAATTTATAGAAGAATTTTATTAAAAATTTTATATAATATTTAACTAAAATTTACATGCATCATTGTATTGAAATATAAATAATAAATTAAAAACTAAAAATTTAAACTGAATCAGAAATAATTTTAAAAAAAATAAAGAATAAAAATTGTTAAATTTTCAAAAAAAAAAATAATTTTCATATTGCTTGATAGACAAACAACATTTTTATATATAAAATTTCTTTTTTTTTTATTTTCATTATAAATATTTGTAAAGGGATATAATCCTTGATGTTGTATTTAATTTTTCATTTATTATAATTAATTTTTATTATTTTCAATTGTATTTTCATAAAACAAAGAAAAAAAATATATATATTCAAACTGAAAAAAACTGGATGTATTTATACTTAATTTAAATTATATGGTTAATTTATTACTTATGTCATTTTTATTTGCAATAAATATTTTTTTGTAAAACAAAAAAAAAACAAAATATGTATACAAAATATTTGTTTGTACAGAAATACAATATATAAATATATATATAAAAATGATTTAATATAAATATCAGATTTCTTAATTTATTATAATAATTATTTACATAAGAAAATTTAATGATATATAAAAAATAAATAAAATGGTAAAATATTTATGAAAATATTTTATGAATTAATTATGTAAGTATTTGTTTGTGTTTTATTTTTTGTTTTTTTTTGTTTTGAGACAAATAAATAAAAAGATACATAAATACCCAAATTAGAAACAAAAACATTTGCAATAAAAATGGCAAGTTTTTTACCTAAATTCGAAAATCGGAAATATTTATGTATGTAGGTCTATGTATTTTCGGACCCAAGTCTCGAAACTAGTTTATATTCTAAGACCAGAGTTTATAGTCACTAGGTCTATCTATTTAGGCACAAAAATTATATATATATAATATATATTTTTCAGGTTTTCGAAAAAAAAAACTCTAGGAAAAAAGTGGATTTTCAAAAATTCCCTCCAAACCGATCGAGTGATACATCAAAAGAACGGCCTTTTCAAGCTCTATTAATAACTGTAAACCAAAAGTTTCTTGCAGATCTACATAATGTAGTTGCTGAATTATTAGCAATCGAAATATTTTATTTTTCTTACAATCTTTTCTTACATTCGGAAGCAGATATTTTCGGATCAAGGTCTCGAAACAAGTTTTGGTTTACAGATATGAGTTCACAATGAGCAGGCCTATCCATTTAGATCAAAAAATTACAAATATATTTTTTGAAGATGTTCGAGAAAAAATCAATTTGTCTAAAAATTAGGTATTTTCAAAAATTTCTTCCAAATCGATGAGGTGATACATCAAAAGAAAGGCCTCTTTAAGTTTATTCATAACTAAAAACTAAAAGTTTCTTTCATCCCTGGTTGCTGAATTTCGGAAGCAGATATTTTCGGATCAAGTTTTGGTACATAAACCCTAGGAACAGTTGCTTAGGCTTGGTATTTAATGCAGGCACAAGAAATAAAACTGTGTATGGTTTCTCCTACAATGCTACACAAACAAGCAGCAATATTATGTTGACTTGACTTTAAATAATGTTAATAAGTTAGAAATTTTTCCCATTGTTGCATAAACTAAACGTTTGAAATTTGTTGCAGATTTGTTATGACGTTCACTATGGTGTATGCGTAATTTTTTTTATTTTTGCTGCTTACATTCTCCATTTATACATAATACAGAACCATTCCCTGGAAACAAAACAATTTATAAGCTGGAAGAATACTTATGCAAGGGTTCTACTGTCTTAAATCCAAATTCGAAAACAGAAAAAGTATATCGCTTCACATTCCAAGATGACAATTATCATCAAGAAAGAGTTTTTTGTTTCTATTAAACTTGTAGATCCACATGAAACTAAACTTATAAAATCATTTCAGAACTCAATAAAATTATTCGGATATGTCCCAACTTCGCATTTCTTTTACGAAAAAATAGGACAAAATACCCTCAATTTGTCCATTTGTTTGGTCGATATCCATTCAACCATTAATATTGCTTCTTCGTAATCATTATCAAGTAGATACCTATATGATTCATTTCGTTATTCGAACAACAACCAACCCAAATGAACAATACACACTCGTAGCAAGACACAGAATCCCATTTTCTTATATTACTATGATGAACTGTTCGTCTTTATACAAAAAGTGAAGTGACTCAAATTACTAACCAGTCATCATACAGTCACTTTTCTGTATACAAAACGTAACTTTTAACTGCCACCCCTCATACCAACCCCTTTCAAGCACATACATAATAAGTTTGTATTTTTCAAAAAAAAAAACAAAAAACTCGTTACCTTGGTAAGTATACTATACATAAGTTTGCAATCAGTTCCAATTCCATTTCCATTCATGCGACTTCTCTGTCTAGTAACTCAACAATATTAAATTTAGTTGCCCAAGTTAAAATGAACGACCAACACGTTAATATTTTATTTGTCAGCGAAGTTGAAAAACATCCAATTTTATACAATTCCAATCTGCCCGGCTACTCCAATAGAATTGAAAATGAAAGGGCATGGAATGAAGTCGGAAAGCATATGTATATGACAGGTGTGTATCAATATTTTGTAAATATTGAAAAATATTTTTGAAAAAATCAACCACCTTAACCATAAAAATACAAACCAATCGGTTTGTGTTGTTGCCTTGGAGCTTGTGATTTTTATTAGGTATGCCGGTGACAACAATATTGCAATTGCAATAGTTGATGGTTCCTATGGAAACATCAGCGCAATTGAACCATAAAATCTATACAAAAAAGCATTTCTGTTTATTTTTTAAGCTCCTGAATGTCGTGAAAGATGGAAGAATCTACGTGCCGTTTATGTGCGAAACATGAAGCAGTCTAAAAATGGTTCCGGATTAAAGGCTAGCCGAAAAACCTACTACTTAACGGATGCCATGAAATTTACTCTACCATATATCAAAGTTTTAAATAAACTTAATTCAGAGAATCAAACAAATCCAATTGGAAGAGGAAATAACGAAGAGCAAGAGGATCTAGAAGATGATCAAATGGATGACAATGAAAGTGTATCATTGTCATCAGACAATTTTCCATCAAAACATCAGCAAATTACATCCTCACTACCACAACAATTACAAAAACAACAACCGCCTTCATCACCAACTCCACACTCGGCTCCTTCTTTTCAAGAGACAATCTCGACAGATCCAACTTTTCAATATCTAGAAAAGATGAGGTTAATGGTAAGTATTTCCAAGCATTCTGCAATATTTTTTGATAAACTAAATTTTTGAGTTTCTTCTTAAAGGCTCAGAAGAAGATGAAGTTAGATCATGTCATCAATAATAATAATCGAAATCCAAAAACAGAAGCATTGAAAATGTTTCTTCTAAGTATGGTGCCGGATCTTCAGAAAATGACAGACGAAGAAGTGCGACAATTTAAACGAAAATCTTTGGAAACTATTGATGATATTTTTATGGCACGTAATTTTGCATTATCATCAGAATCTGTTGGTCTTAATAAAGATGTTAAATCTGAATATCTCGAATCAATTACATCTCCATACAATGGGATTTTATAGATTAAAATAATGTTTAAAAAATGTATAGGTACCTAAGTATTTTTAAATTCTTCAATTGTAATTATTTAGTGTTAGGCCAGTGGTTATACAAATAATAAAAATGTGAGCAGCAAAAAAAGAAAATAAAAAGTACGCATACGCCATAGTGAACGACTGAAATACACAAATCTGTAACAAATCTCAAACTTTTTGTTCAAGCGACATTGGGAGGAATTGCTTACTCTGTAATTAATGTTCAAAGTCAAGTCAACATTATTATTGTTGCTTGTTTGTGGAGTATTGTAGGGAAAACCATACATCAAGTTTTATTTTCTAAGCCTGCAACTTAACTGTTACTGAGGTTTATGTATTTTTTTTTACAGACTCGCAAAATCCAAGCCAATTATGTTGCTATTTGGTCATTCATTCATTCAATGAGAAAGTAAGTAAATAAGTACGTTTTTTGTGAGAAAAAAAAAGAAATAATTCAATTGCAAATAACTCACCAACCAAACCTACATGAAACTTTTAGTTTTTAGTCTTTAATAGAGCTTGAAGATACCTTTCTTTTGATTATCACTCGATGTATTTGGTAGAAAATTTGTTTAAAATGCATTATTTTTCGCAAAGGGGTTAACCTAGTATTTTTGTCAAAAATCTGAAAAATATAGATTTGTACCTAAATGAATAGGCCTGCTCACAATGAACTCATATCTTCGAATAAAAACTTTTTTCGAGACTTTGGTCCGAAGTTATAGGATTCTGAATTCCGAATGTGATACATTGCATACATTTTGTCGATTGCTGTTTGATACTAATTCAACCCTATCACAGGCTCGTCGTAGTAGATTCGTAGTACAAGATCCGAACATAAGTATCATAAGTATTTTCTACAAAATATGGAGTTCGTGAAAAAATAGTAGGTATACTATAGCTCCTAATGTATAGGAAGATTGGCAGATTATGGAACTTGGCTAGGAGAGACTCTCTAATAGTGATGATTATTATGATCACAGCTGTAACGGACCAATTTAAAAAAAAAAAACAATAAAATATTCAAATCTATTTTTAACTCTATTGAGAACTGTCATTAGTTTGGTGAAAAATTGTTTCGTTTCAAATCAAGAAAAAATTTCCCCATAAGATTCAATGGTAGTGTATTTTTTACTTTTACTCGTTATATCTCCGAATTCACTTTTTGTGACTTGGTTCACTTAGCCCTCCATATATGAAAATAGAAGTTAGTTTAATTTTCATACAAATCATGGGTTTGTAAAAAAGTTCTTAGTAAAAAAGAAAATATTCATCAAAGTGCTTTTGAATTCCTTCAATATACATTTTTTAGGACACGCAACATAAAAATTTACTCTTCAATCAGTTTCGACCAATTGCTAGAATCGCATCTCTTTCATACTCTTGTTCCGTTTATTTCATTTATCATAGATAAGTTTTTTGTTTATATACCTTAATTGGATCGAAAACAATCTATTTTATCTTACACCTTTCATTTTGACTAAGGATTTATACCAGTTTATACCAATTCTCAAAAATTCCTTTATTAATAAACATATTACAAAAAAAAACTTTGTTTAAACAAAATAAATGCATTTTTTCACAGTATTTTTACAATTCAATCTCTATCGGCCCCTTTTTTGCCCATTTCAAATCAAACTTATTTTATCTCCTTGAAGCTCGATTAACTTTCGACTCCGATTGTCTTCCCAATTCCGAGCAAATGAATTTCCCCACATCGATAAGTTTGTCCAAATCAATACCAGTCTTAATGCCCATTCCATGTAACATATAAACAACATCTTCTGTAGCTGCATTACCAGATGCTCCTTTAGCATATGGACAACCACCCAATCCCGATATCGATGAATCAACAACAGAAATGCCTGCAAAAATGACAAAATTTATATGAATTCTTCATAAAATAGAAAACCCACCATAATCAAGAGAAGTTAGAATATTTGGAAGTGCTTGTCCATAAGTATCATGACAATGCACAGCCAACTTCTTCGCTGGAACAACTTTAACAACTTCATCGAGCATCTTTCGGAATGTACCTGGAGTCCCAACTCCAATTGTATCACCCAACGATATTTCATAACAACCCATCCCAAACATAATATCAACAAATTTGGCCACTGCCTTCGGATCAATTTGTCCTTCATATGGACAACCAATCACAGTGGACACATAGCCCCTGACCTTGACATTGGCTTTTTTAGCCGCTTCAATAATTGGTCGAAATCTTTCGATACTCTCAGCTGCGGAGCAGTTGACATTCTTGCGAGAGAAAGAATCTGAAGCTGCCCCAAAAATGGCAACCTCTTCAGCGCCAGCTAAGAGAGCACTTTCAAAACCTTTCATATTCGGTGTTAGAACAGGATAAGAAATTCCTGATTTTCGTTTGATTCCTTTTAGGACTTCGGTATTGTCACCCATTTGGGGTACCCATTTTGGACTAACAAAACTTGTAGCTTCAATTGTTTGTAAGCCAGTTTCAGATAATTGGTTTATGAGTGAGATTTTAGTTGAAGCTGGCAGAATGGTTGGCTCATTTTGAAGGCCATCTCGAGGTCCGACTTCGACAATACGAATTTCGGGAGTAATTGATGAGAACTATAGAAAAATAGAAAATAGAGGAAGGATGTGTGAAATGTGATCATAGTTATTAGACTCACTGCACAAAAGGATCTGTTGGAAAATTGGATAAAAAGAGGAAAACACTTTCGGGAAAACATTTGGTTGTTTTTATTTTTTCGTCTACTTTTTGGAGGGGAAAGTGGAAAAGTGATAAGAAAAATGACATTTTGCTGATAAGCAAGAAAAACAAGATCGGTGGAATGAATGGGAATATTATAGGGTGGTTCAAAACTATTCTGATTTCAAACCATTCCACAAAATTGAATTAAGAAACGGCTTCTGAAAATTGAAATTTGGCAAGTTATAGCATTTATAGAGCTTGCATAGAGCTTGTTTCAGAATTAAATTGCTTTTGCACAAAAAAAAACGACATCGAGATATCAAAACAATTTACGTGTTAAAAACAACAACAACTATATTTCTGTATAGGTTTATGAAAAATCCAGATAATTATCCAGATTTTTCTTTTTCTCTATAAGAACAGTAGTGCCAAGGTAGTTTAATTGTTGTGTTGTCGATAATTTATACAGAAATATCTAAAAAAAATAAGGAAGAAAATGAGGTTTGAATAATGCTCTCATAGAAAAAAATAATCAAAAATTTTTTTGACATCCCAACTAACATTTCAGCTTTGGTAAAGGTATTACAGAAGCTACATTTCAGCTTCTTTAAAAGTTTAGTAAGGTTGTTTGGCATGGAAAAAGGAGAACGTTATACAAGTTTGACCTTTTATAAGAATGTACTTATAAAGTCTATAAGAAGCTTAAACGAAGCTTTACCGAAGCTCTACAGAAGCTTTGCGATTTGACAGATAGCTTCGGAAGAGCTTGTATAGCTCTTTAATACATGTCTTATCGAAATTTAAAAAAAAAACAGATACAAAATCAAAAAAGAATTCTTTTTTAAAAGTTTTTTATTTGATTTTAAATCATGAATTTTATCTTTTGATCTGAAATTATATATATTTTTCCATTAGTTTTTAGTATATCTTTTAATAATAATTTTAAAAGTATACAATTTTTTACCACACCCAGGAATTGAACTTTATATCTGCTTGGTGGCAGTCCGCCACTCTACCCACTCGGCCATCCTAGTTTATTCATTAATGAAGTCAAAAACTTAATCAGTTCAAATAGCGAAATGTCAAAACAAAAAATGTCCGAGCTAAATTATTCAATGTCAAAACCAAAAAGTGTCCCAGCTAGATTATTCAATATCAAAACCAAAAATCAAATACTAAACTTGGTAATTTCTGTAAAGCTTCTATAAATTCACTAAGCAGGCTTTTCCGAAAACAAGCTGTTTTCGTTTAAGTTTCTTTAACAGTATTTAAACAACTTATTAGAAGTTGTTAAACAAGTTCGAACTTTTATAAGCCATTAAATTCTGAAGCAAGCTCAATACAAGCTGTATAGAAAGTAGTACCTGCGAGATCTCAATTTATAGAAGCTGTTGTGCTAGTTGGGTTACGCTTACGGCCATATTATTCACTAGTTTACAAAATACATATGGATGTAAGCAAATTGAAATGTCAAAAATAAATCCAAATCCATAATATTCACTATCTCACAGATGAAAAAATTGTCATTTTTAAATATTATTTAACTATTTTCATACATAGTTAAAATCGGGATAACTAGTGAATAATATGGCCGTAAGTATCAAATCGGACTACCTTGAGCAGGATCGTGTTGTCTTAAGTCGCTGGTAAAAAATTTTCCACATTCCAAAAATATTGACCCTTAGTAATAGACCCGAATTGAACTCGATATTAACAAATAATTTCATATTCTATTCAATACCTAGATTGCTTTTGTTTGTCGATAGGGACAAAAATAAGAGAAAGAGCATGAGTTGGGGAATAATAAACGACTATGGGCGGAAAAGTAATGAATATAGAAATCTGTTTCTATTTTGATCTAGATGCTTAAAAAAAAAAAAAACGCAGCTATTATAAAAAAAAATATATTTTTTTATTTTAATTTCTTGTAAAAAAAATAAAGTTTGGTGAAATTCCTATTTTCATACCAAAAACTATTACATTTGCGTTATTCCATTTTGTTCCCTCAAATAACAACCCTGTTCCTATCTGTCATCCATTCCAACCAACTGTCATCTGTCATTTGTAACACCGAACAGAAAGAAAAAAAAAAAAGTACGAACTTTTCCTTTGCAGTCATAACTTTTTTTTTCTCACTTTCAATTTTAATACAAATTTTCCTCCAGAAATCCTTCTGCTGAAAATGTCTCCAAATCCATCCTCGCCCACGGGTGGTGTCACCCCCATGGCCATCGGTGGCCGTATGGTCCGCGAACGTGAACGTCTGGCTGGTATGTCAGACGAGGAGCGTGCCTGGCGTAAACAATGGGTAAAAGATCAAGAACTCCACAATGAACCACGCAGAGTTCCAGCTTTAGATGCAGAATTCCAAAATCCCATCCGACGATTCTATCGTGCTCCATTGGATAAGCTTTGTGATGCTTTAACACCATCAATGGTAAGGAGACAAGTGACAAAGCTTACATAACAACAAAATTATAGAAAAATTGATCATTTATAACCTCACTTTTTTGGGTTCTTCTATCTTCTCTTGGGAAATAGGGCTTCCAAAAAGCATTTGCAACACGCTTTTGGATTGGCAAGGCCTGCCTAGCATTGACTGGTCTCTATGCTGGAGCTTATTATTTCAAATACAATCAAAATGTAAGTCGTTTGAGATGGGTTTTGGAGAGTTTCTATTCTCAATTTGATGTTTTGCAGGATTGGACAAGGAAAGGAGGCTGGCGAGTAATTCGCAGTCGTAATGCCATCAATCCCGGAGATACTCAATTCCCTAAACTCTCGGATCGTTCAAAACCAGAAGATTATGCTTCTCGTGGATTTAATAAATCAGCTATTTAAGAAACCAAAAACTAAAAAATGGAAAGAGAAAAGAAAAGAATCCGGATGTATGCTAAATGCCAGTTTTGTGTGTTTTAAGATTTTGCTAACTTTTGATGCATTTCTGGTGAAATAAAAACAAAAAAAGAACGACTTCCATCATCGCTCTCGTAGACATTTTAAGCAAAAGGTCGGTTAATAGGTTTTTTTTTTTCTTTTCTTTCTTTTCTTTTTAGTCTAAGAGCCTGCAGCGAATTCTGAGAGTGGAGGTATGCAGCTTAGGGCATTCGTTATATTTGAATCAAGTTCCTAAGTTTAAAAACTGTGTCTAAATAACACAAAAACAATCCTCTAATTTTTTCAGATTTTTATTTCGACACAAGGGGAGGCGAAATTCATAGTCGTTACTCAAGTAAAGATTTTCTCTTACTTACGGCCATATTATTGATTAGTTTAAAAAATACATCTGGATGTAAAGAAATTAAAATGTCAAAAATAAATCCAAATCCATAAAATTTTCTATCTCACAGAGAAAAAAATAGTAATTTTTAACTAATTTTGAACTATTTTCAAAGTTAAAATCGGGATAACTATTTTGGATTTGGATTTATTTTTGATATTTGACAATTTTACATCTAGATGTATTTTTTAAACTAGTGAATAATATGGCCGTTAAGCATTCACTTGAGTACCTAGAGTAAAATCTTGACTTGACAAAATATTTTTTTTTTTTTTGCAATCAAACTCACAAAGAAATTTGACTTGAAACTATCATCTAAAAATAAATATTTTTTTTCTTTAATGTTAAATATCGTCTATCGCAACAAAAACAAAATTAAATCGATGAAGAATTATTACAAAAAAAAATATATTTTCAGATGACAGCTGGATTGAGAACATTTTTTCCTCAAGTCGAGATTTTACTTTACTCAAGTGGATCGCACTATTTTTGCTGCGAATAATGAAATTACTTGAGGAAATGCTTATGTTGAGAAAAATCTCAACTTGAGCAATGACTATGAATTCCGCTCTAGATGGCGCCCCATGAAATAGGTATGTGTGACTTATACATATATGAGGCCATTTTTTTTAGATATAGACTTAAATCAAAATTTGGTTCTTGTCTACATTAAACAAGGTTTTCAAAAAGGTATAAAACATTTTTCTAAGTCCAGGGGTTTAGTCAGGGCATGCATGTTTTTTTTTTTTTTGTATTTTATTTTTCATGTTATTCATATGCTTGTTTTAATAAAATATGTTTGCTTTAATAAACCTAAAAAACCATGCATGCCCTCACTATACGCCTGGTCCTAGAAAAATGATTTATACCTTTTTGAAAACGTTGTGTAATGTAGACAAGAACCTCATCAAACAATTTTGATTTAAGTCTATATCTAAAAAAATGGCCTCATAAGTCAAAAAAAAAAAACTTTAACCCTCTTGGGGCGCCATCTAGTGTCAAAATAAAAATCTGAAAAAATTATATAATTTTTTTTTAAATTATTTAGAAACAGTTTTTCCACTTAGGGAACTTGATTCTCGAAAAGAAAAACCTAAATAACGAACACCCTAATGCACAGAGATACCCAAAGGAGATGGGAAACTTTCGTACGTTTTACCCTCCAAAACCCATTTGTTTATTTCGTGTTGTTGTAATCTCTTTTGTATTCGTGAATAAATGTGAAAAACACACATAGTGTAGCCACGGTGTTTTTACGCACACCTAATCAAAAATGTACGATTTTTCACGCATACTTAGCCAAAAATGTATATTTTTTCACGCATACTTATCCAAAAATGTCTAAAGCAGCTTGTAGGCAAACCCGTATGACGTCAGAAGTTTCTCATCTCTTTTGGGTATCTCTGCTAATGCAGCTATATATCCTTATGCATTCTAATAAAGAATTCAAAAGCCCGGGAGCTTTAAATCGCGGCTTTATATTAGGTTCGTCCCACCAAAAAGAGATCTCTGAGGGCTTAATGTCATTTTGGAAGAGAGGAAAATAATTTTGTGGGACAAGTTTCTCATATGAATCCAATTTTTTTAAAATCCAACACTTCAACTGCAACTTCACACAACTGCAACTTTTCTTCAAATATTAAATTGTGATACAAAATTATTTCAAATTATTATTTTCATTAAATTTTTCACGTTTTTAGCATTTTTATAACTGCACACCACCAAAAAAAAAAAAAATCAAAACAACAACAACACAAAAAATTAAAGAAAGAGAAAGAAAACTGAGAAATTGAAAACAAAAAAATTTTCGTCTCAGAAATCTCAGGAAAAAAAGTGAACGCTCAGCTGAGATTTTTTGTCTTACTTAAAAAATCTCTGAGCGCTCAGAAATCTCCCTTGGTGGGACGCACCTATTGATTTCAGGGGGGTTAAAAAACGTCAGGCTAAATTCACACTATACCTCATATACTTTATACAGGAACTGATGCTCTGCTATTTCTCCTAAGCTTGAAGATATCAATCTTAACGATACGATCAATACAATTCAAGATATAAACTGTTTTGGAGAAGTCTGTTTTTTTTTTTTTTTTTACTTAAAAAAGCTTTTATATTGAGTTGTATTTGTAGCATCGGCATGATTGAGGTATTCAGGCTCAGGGGAAATGATAGCTAACATATTTTCTTACACGTATTCAGAATGAAGAAGATGGGTTTTATAATACAAATTCTATATACTACTGAAATTAGTAAAGTAGAAGAATAAGCACTATATTTAATTGGACTTGTTAAATTATTCATTTAATATAACTTTTTACGGCCTTTAGCCCAAACAAAAATTTGGCGTTTCGTCCCGATGGAGCTCACTTGGACTCATCAGTTGACTTATCGTTAGACACCTTGTCAATACGTATTCAGAATGTGAATTTGTGTTATATTTAGCCTACTCACATTAATTGGAAAACTCTCGCCTTGTTTAACCCCCTAAAAAAAAAACATTATAGAGCCAAGATTTAAGGCTTTAAGGCAGTTTTTTGAATTCGTCCTTAGAAGGCATAAGGCTATAAAACTGCATACTCTTATTTGGGTTATATCTCGACTCCCAAAATTTGCTGTGGGCTCTCAGTCTATTTTCATTTCTATCGGATTTTTACAAATAAAAATCAATTTGTAAACAGCAATGTAATGCAAATTGCGACATTCGTTGGTTTGGCTCCCTTTTTATTGCTTTTTCTTTCTGCTGATTTCAGTTGAACTCAATTCAATGGAAATGCATTTTAGTAGTTCTTTTGAGTTCTTTCAATCGATTTGGTCAATAATAATTGTTGAAATTCTCAACAAAATAAATTTCATATAAATCACATATTTAGCCGCACAGTGACCCAAAAACCAGTTATTCTCGAGGTTTTTTTTTTTTTTTTTTTTTAAATTCTGTTTCTTTATAGTTCGTCGGTTTGTGTTTTTTTCTGCTCCGCGAGAGACTTTCTGGTTTGCGTGTTGGTTTATTTGCAATTTATTTTTTTTATATGCACCATACAGGTTAAAGTAACAATACAACAACAACAAGACATCCATCGTCATCATCATCATAATAAAAAAAAAAGGAAACGGCAAAACAGGTAATCAAAGTCAAGAAAAATAACGAAATTCTTTTCTTGGCCCCAGCCAGAGCCAACAGCAGTGGCTTACAATCACAATGAATGGCGGGTAGAAGAAGAGACTACTTGGAACTCGCCTTTCACTCCTCCCCAGTGGAGGAATCGAAGTAACACAGACCCACTCTAGTGCCAGTCACTATAAAAACCCCCAATTTCCATTCAAAAAATAACAACAACAAAGAAACTGTTCCACCAAGTACTCGAAAACAACAACAACAAACATGTAGTATGATATGAAACAGTGCAAAATCAGCTGACGCGACGATACAGACCAGATGATGATGATGACGAAGTAAAGAAGACAGCTGGTTTTTTATCTTCTCTTGTCGTTCTCCTTACACTTGAGTAAAATTCATACAATTTGTAGTATACTCATCTCTCTTACACCCACAGTGTTTATGTAGAATAATGGAATTCCATTTCATTCCGGTTTTTTGTGTGTTTTTTTTTGTTTTCATTTTGAGGAAAGTGACAGATCACACATACTTTGATAATTTTTTCGAAATGTCAAAAATTGGCGGGTTACCCCAGTTTTCGAAAAAGTATGTAAATGTAGTAGTGTAGTGCAGGTAAGGTGTTCGAAATAAGGGGAGGGAGTGGTGAAATTTGTTAAAATATGTTGAATTTTTTTTTTATTTTTGAAATTTTGTTTGGCGCGAAATGCGTTTTATTTTTATATGTTATTCTTGTTGGGAAAGGTAAGGGTGTGATGGCATTTGGATATTTTTAGAGTTGATTGACACTCCGACAAAAAGTAGCTCATTTTCACAAAATGGAAAATAATCGTCATAAATCTCTGTATACAGTCCGACTGACTCGTTAAAAAAAATACATTGGCTTGTTTGTAAAATCGTCATAATAAAAAATTTTGTGTGATTGAAAAATTATTTGTGAGCAAAAAAATAAAAGTAAAAAAAAAATTTGGGTTGTCTTGGGATTCGAATCTTGGGCCTCTTCACTATAAAAAAAATTATGTCATTATTCAATAAATTTTGTATAATTTGCATTTTTTTCTTGACAAAACGACTGAACACTATCGGCCATATTATTCACTCGTTTAAAGATGCATCTGGATGTAAAGAAATGTCAAATAATGTCAAAAATAAATCCAAATCCATAATAGGTCTTTTTGAGTACAGAAATATTTCTATTCTTGTCAAAAATAATGTACAAAACTACACCATTCAAGTGCACCCAAACAGAAATTGGACTGAAAATGTTGAAAAAAGTAAAAATGTTTCTGTTTTAGGCAGTACCCAAACAGACCTAATATTCACTACTTACATAGGACGGGTGTAAATTGCGTTAAATAGTTAAATCCGTGTTAAATTTTTGACACTATTGAGGTGAATAAAAAATTTTCAGCTGTTAAAAATTTATTGGGCTCTGGGACCTGGTTAAATTTGAGTTAAATTTTTTTTGCAGATGGTTTCGTTTTGTTTTTTTTTTTTTTTTATTAAAAAGGAGTTTAATGGCAGAAAAGAGGCAGAAAATAGGCAGAGAAAAATATTAAACAATTTGAAATTTTTTTATTCACCCCAATAGTGTCAAAAATTTTACACGGTGTTAACTATTTAACGCAATTCACACACGACCTTAAATCCAATTTTTTAAATCCAATAAATTTAAACTGCTCTCTGGAGGTCTGTTTAACTTTATAAATAAAATTTAGAGTTTTTGTCACTTAAGGGCCAGTTGTACAAACGTGGTTCAGCCTCGGATCAGGAATTTAACTCACCGATTTCGGCGGATTAGCAGTGGATCAACTTTGGTTCAAGGATGGATTTAGCTATTTCAACCTATATGGAGCTAGAACCAGTGCTAAAAATCAATTTTACCACCGAATTCCGAAGATAAAAGTTGCTGAACCACGGATTAAATATTTGTACAACTGGCCCTAAATGTTAAAATTTAATGACAGAGTGACAACGTATATGTCATTTATGAAACCATTTTGTCATCAAGATTTGACGAAATGTTGTCACTCGTATCCCGGCCAAAATGAAACCAAGATAAAAAAATGGACTTTTCTCAAAAACAACTCCAAAAATTTTGATTAAATTTTTTTGTATGCAATGTGGCAATAAAATCGTACTTTTAAAGTAAAAAAAATATTTTTTGAACTGTTATTAACGGTACCACAGAATCGTTTTCATTTCTAAACTATACTCGCAAACGATTCGATAAATTAAAAAAAATAATTACAATTTCGTTAAAACATTTTTGAATTTTATTAAAAAAATCAAAATTTTTGTTGAAAAATCAATTTCTGCAAAACGGTTCATTTTATCTTGTTGACTTTGTATCTTAAATTTTTTATTTGAAAAATGTGAGAAATTTTTAAATAATTTTTTTTTTAGAAAAATCGGTTGACAATTTTCAATTTTTTTTGTACCAAACATTTCTTTTTATACAAAAAAATTAAATGGCATGCTCGTTGGTCAAAACCATTTGAAACGAAATGGTGTTTTTAAGCAATTAAAAAAAATGATTTGCTTTTAATCAAATTATAATTATTCTAAAAAAGTCTTACCAAGAGCAAACGTGCGACCCAGTCGTTCATTTTATTTAAATTAAATGATAGGTTTAAGAAATATTCAAAAATCCCAGTTTTAAAAAATTGTTAATTTTTTTTTATTTTTTTGTTATATAAATTCAGTATACAGTGCTACTATAAGCATACTCTAGCATTATTAGTACAATGTTTTTTTTTTTTGTCGCACGTTCTATTTATCAGTAAGAAAATGGCAAGAGACATTTCGCTGGCTGAGAATTATAGGGTTGTATGTCAACTCACCTTAGTTTTGAGAAAATCGGTCTCAAAGTTTTTAAAGGCTGGTTTTTGGATAAAATAGTTACATAGCAGTAAAGTATTGATGCAATCTTATAAAGGACCCTCAAAAAATCATAAAACCATGAAAAAAACATTAATTTCACCACAAAAAAGGATTCTATGAGCATTTTTAAAAAATGACATAGAACCTTTTTATGACAAAAATTTGTAAAAATTTTTTAAAAAGGTTCTATGTTCAACATAGAACCTTATAGTTAAAAAGAGCTTACATGTAATAAATGCATTTTATATGAAAAAAGTGACTTCATCGTGAAATAGGCTTTGATTTAATTTAATTTTATTCAAGTTTTGCAAAAAAACAGTCAAAATCTATTTTAAATAACAGAAAAAAATACCACAAATCACGTTGTTGCATTTATAGAAAACAACAATTCCTACTTTTGTTGAATGTACCTAATTCATAGAAAAAAGTCATGCTTAAAACATTTAGAATTTGTATTAAATCAATCAGATTTTTTACATGCTTTTTTGCCAGAAAGACAGTCGTCTTAAAACAATCATCTACGGTACAAAATTTATGCCAAAAAAAATTTAAAGTTTGTTTAATCTTTTTATTTTAATAAGTACATATGTACATTTAATAAAAAATCATTTCAATCTTAGCAGGTATCTACACTTAAATTTTCATTTTCTTAAGAAGAAAATTCTTATTAAAATGAAGTTCACTTTGATTTTAAAAATGTTTAAACAAATTTCACTTATTTTTATTAGAAATCTTTTTAATTTAAGAGGATTGGATTTTAGAGGAGTATCATCTTGATTCTAAGTTGCTTATTTGTCTCCATGTATAACGTAAGTAAATTTGCTTTTCAAGTTAAAAAAAAAAGGTTTATTCGATGAAACTATTAATAGAAATAAACTAATATAATTGTAAAGATGAAAAACGAAGAGTTCACTACGGTTAGTAGAGTAAAATCTTGACCTTTAAAAAAAAATACTCAATTTTCCAAATACCACTAAAAAATTAGTTATTTTTTTGTTTTTTGGGTACTAAGGTGACTTCTTTTATTTAAAGTTAAGGAATATAAATGTTTCTTTAACTTTTGGTTTATTAATACGAACTATGAAATTTCCAACCTCGATTATGAAAAAAAAAAGTTTTCAAAAAATCACTTCCAATTCTTGGCACACAAAAAACATTATTTTAATTTAATTATGATGTAAGAATATCTAGGTAATGAATTATTGCAAAAGTTTAGATTGGATAGTACAAATTTTTTGGTTTAAAGAGTACAGAGCGAGATACAAAAATTCTTTGCTGTTAAGCAAAAGCCCGTCCGCTAACTTGATAGTCGATTGTTGATAGTCAAAAACGACGAATTATGGAGCAAAATCGTCGTTTTTGACTGTAATTTATTGACTCCATCCCTGTTGTTCAATACCAGCAAAAACATCAAAAGATCTTTTATTTTTACTTTAGTTAGAAAAAAGATCATTTCCATAAGATTTCATTTTGAAAAATTTGCGTAAAAAAGTTCTATGTAACTTATATCAATGTATTTTTTTGTTTAAAAAAATCAGTAAAAAGGTTCTGTGTTGCAATTTGAATAACATAGAACCTTATTATATTAATACATGTATGTGAAATCATGAAAGTTGTATGTCTTTTCTACCTGTGCCGTCGCCATTAATTTTTTCTAATTTTTTTTTTTTTAATTTTATCTAAAAGCCGTTGAAATTACGAAAATTTTGGTGTATAAAACTCATTTTTTGTATTTTGTATGAAATACTCCCTTATAATTCTCAGCCAGCGATTTATCCAGCTTTATCTGAAAAATAAGCATTTTATCATCTTAATTCGTAAACGTAGTGAAATTATAATAGTAAGCGTAAAATGAATTTTTAAATTTGTATGGAAAACCTACACTGCCCATAATCTCGCAACGGCCCTAACTTCAAAATTTTCGATTTTAATTTTTTTTTTGCATATTTTGAGTTAGTGCATTGTGTCTGATTTATTCTCACTTATATTTTTTTAGCCTAGAGGTCTTCAAATAAGTCAGAAAATTCAAAATGTACTTTTGATTTTTTTCATTTTTATATGCAAATTGCGATATAGATTTAGTGTTTCGTTCTATAACTCAGAAGTAAGAAAAATGTAGTTAGGGCCTTTACGAGATTATGGGCAGTACAGCTCACCCAATGGTAAAATTTGTCAGGCCTGGAAGATAGTATAATAAGTAGGTATGTATTTGTAAATTTTTACTCTGATGACATTTTTGTTCCTAGTGGGTACAGAATCTAATAGAAATTAGCCAGTAAATGATTTTGCAATTAACCCTTTCGGACCCAGCGTTACTCTCATGTAACATTTTTTTAAAAATTCGTAAAAAATATTAAATTAGACAATTGCAATCCCCATGCACTTAATATTCATACGACTAGCAGTCAATGTATAGTAATATGTCAATGGTCAAAACTCATTTGCGGCTGAAGCCAAGGTAAAAGTTGACTTTCACCCGTATTGTGATTTTCAACTACCTAGCTACATATGTATCAATCGATAGTTGATAAATACTGAAATTTGGGATTTTTATACCTAATTTATAGGAAAATTGGTCAACTTTTTAATGGAATTTTGTTATTAGATTTCATTTAATAACGGTTAGGACCATTCTCTGCTTTCAAAACTTTTTTTTAATTAAGTCATAAGATATCGAAATTTAATTTTTATCAACTATCGATTGATAGTTGTGAATATCGCAATAAGGCTGTTTGACTTATACCACAGTGAATTTCCTTGCTACAGCCACCAGCTACACTTACTGTGGCACCATCTTGTTACCTTTCACAGTGCTCTATCAACTACAGCCGCCATCTACATACATCATTCTGTACCACCGCAGTTAACTTTAATATAAAATGTAGTCATACCCTTAGTTAACTGACAAAATGCATCTCATTTCTCAAACTCACCAAATCCAACAAAAAAAAAATCGAATTCGAAATGTTTAAATTTTCTTGCAAAACAAATCAAATCAATTCAATATAAAAAAATACCAAACATAAAATCCCAACTACCCTTTAAACATTTTATTTATCATCAAAAAAAAAAATAACGTCCACCCTAAAAAAAAACAAAAGAAAATCTATTTTCAAATCCAAATTCCACCACACCACATCTTGCACAAGAGGGTTGCATTTTTATATTCGAAAATAGGGGAATTAATATTCGAATCATATGTTTACCTTTTCGTCTCGTATCGTAGGTGAACTTCACACCGATGGAGATATGAAATACGAAATGCGCGCCACCAACAAGCTGTCAACCAATTTTACCCGCCAATATATAATTGTGTGCGTGTATATTTTTATTTGAATTTTTCGAAAACTCCCATATCGTCTTTTTCACTTGTACTCGCGAATCAGCCGGCTGTGCACCTCGTAACTCTCTCCAAAAATTCTATTCAATTCAGAATTCAAGAAGAAAGAAGTAAAAAAAAAACCCACATCCTTTTTTTTTTTTTTTCTAATCGCCCCCCATCAGTCTATGTCGACGATAAAGGGAGTCTCACTTGGTGAATAGCTGTGCTGTAGAGTGATACATTTTTGGTTTTCTCTCGTTGAGGACATTTTCTCTGCTCTCGTTTTTTTTTTTTTCTAAAAAGGACTTGTACCTATTTTAACTAAAACATTTAATTGTGGTGAACAAATGAGTGCATCTCCCACGCACTCAAATAGCTCGTGATATTACACTTCTTTGATCTTTGCCTAAAGAACATTCCTTTTTATGGGTTTTCAATTTTGAAAGTTTCTTGAACTGTTTTCGCGATAGTTTTGGACAAAGTGAATCCAATTTCTAGAATCCAAAAACCACGTCGAAAAGTGCTCTCAGAAAAAAAGGAAAAGACTCGAAAGTCTATTCTCTTCTCTAAAAATTTTGTACGTGTGATTTCCCCAACAAGTGAATTATTGCCCCTGAAACAGGTAAGTTTCTTCTTTTTTCATCTTCGACTCCTTTTACCCCCCAAGGACATTCTTTTCACTTCCTGTCTGCTCTTCTCGATAATTTTTCTCACATTTTTTGTCCAAATGAAAAAAAAAAAAGAAAAAAAAATGTGTGTGTGGTTATGCACAGTGCCCCCTAGCCTGACGACAGCACATCTCTCGCTTCGAACTTTTCTACGAAACAACAAAAAAAAAAAATTTCGCGCGCTCGAAATTTGCCAAAATCAAATTCAAATATCTCAGCCATTTTTTAAAGGATTTTTATCAAATTTATATGGTTTTTAAGGTGAAATTATAATCTTTCAATCCATATATCACACATGTGTTGTCTCATTCAGAAAATAAGGAATTTTCCTGCATGAAAATGTATGTTCGAAAGTACTATGGCCACGACGACACAAGCAACAAACTTCGAACTGGGGATGAACTCACATAGTGAGTGTGGGGAATTTTTTGTATTTTGGCGCGATCATAACAAATTTTCAAATTGAAAATTTTTACATTTCCCGATGGAATTTTGAATTTTTTTTTTGATATTTTGAAAGAGGAGATGTTATTCTGTGGGATGGTTTGAAAATTTTTGAAATATCTAAATTTTTAGTGTAATTTTTAAGCCCGCCAAAAATTACACCTGACCGCCTTTTTTCGACTTGACGTCGTCGTCGTAGTCGTAGTCTCGTTGACTTGGTTTCTCCGGTTTCTTTCTCTTTTTTTTTTTTTTTTGCTTTTTTTTTTGATGTTTCTTTAGAGGTTTTTATAATATTTTTTTTTTTTTGTATTTTCTCCTCTCAAATGGATTTTTGTGTCTTGTGTGTCATTTGGTTTTCTACTTGGTGGCATTTTTGATTTTTCGCGCCCGCCACCGGATTCTATTGCACACACTAATACAATTGTAAGAAAAAAAAGAAATAATTGGAAATCTATATTAACTCGTGTCATTAGTTTTTTGATAAATTTTGAAATTCTTATTTTAAATACTTAATTCCACAAAAAGCAACAAAAATGCAAAAAAAAAGAAAGATTTGACGGCATGATTTTTTGCATTAAAGGCGCCAAATGTTTTTTTTTTGTAGGTACCTAATCTGTATCAAATTGGGGTGTGTGAGGTAGGTGGTGCGTGTGGAATTTGGGTATTGCAATGATTTTGTTTTTTTTTTATGGGGGAGATTTTTAATCATGTTTGTCGTCCTAAGGGACTTTATTATCAAGTAATAAAAGCTTGATTCCATTTTATAATAATATTAGTTAGGTATTTCCAATTGCACTAGTTTTTTGTTTTAAATGAAAAAGACAAAATCGTTTTTAAAAAATCTTTAATTAGTCTCTTGAACAATCAAGGATTAACGTAGGATGTATAGATACCAAGCACTACCTTTCTACATTAGTTATGACTCCTATACATAAATACATTAATGATTATCAATTCAGAAAGTTAATCGCAATTTTGAGATAGTTGAAAAACCTTTTCTTTCAAAAACAGTTAGGTATTTTAAGGATACTATCCTTGAAAATTTGAAAACCTATTAAAAATCTTCATTTTTGTAACTTTAACTTAAAAATCTAATAACGAATACATTTGGAAGTTATTCAAGTACAAACAACGAGTTTCCTGACAGGTATTCTTATAAGATTTCTTCAGAAACTCTAGATTCCTGAAATGTGTCCTTGAACACTATTTATGGAACATCTTAAAAAAATTGATTTTATTTTCTTAAAAACATGACTTTTTCTGTTCGAATTGAAACTTGGTAACATGAACAAGATTCTGATTAACTTTTCCAAAAAAAAAGGACCTTTTTTTTTTTTGAAAGGATTAAGAGAATATCGAGAATTTATGTGTAGGTTGAATAAGATCGTATTAATACAGTAATAATATCAAAATTAAAACCAGATTTGCGGAATAAATTTGACTTAATTATCGCAATAAATTTATTAAAGAAAGAGATCCTTCCTAAAATTAGTCACTATTAGTTAATTCGGCACTGATTGGTTTACTGGAGAAATTGATTTTTTTTTAGAGTCAAAATTAATAATATGGCTAAAATCGAATAGATTGTTTTTTTTCCAAAAATGGTTCTAACGGTTTTCATTTAAAGGTTAGGTTAGGTTAAAATAATAACAATAGAAAATAAAATTTTTTTTTCGGTTTTGAGAAATAAAATTTTTAAAAAATCGAAGTCAAAAAACTAAATTTTTGAATTTTTTTTTAAGAATTTTTATACATCTTATATTTTAAAATTATAAAAAATATCTGTTTGTAAATTTTGAATAAAATTGGCTTATTCTTTGATGAAATATACGATATTAACTAAAGAATATGTCAATTTTTGCAAAAAATACACCAAATAAAAATTGCAATACCTCGAAAACGTTAAAATGGAGATACATATTAAAAAAAATTTAAAAAAAAACGTGTTGAGAAAATTACGTAAAAAATCTCCATCATCGTTAAGTTGGTTTTGATTAAATCCTCCAACTTTTTTTGCACGAAACCAATACTTGCCCTATAGAGCAAGTAAAAATACACATAGTTTAGCAAATAAGGGCCAAATTTCAATTAAAAAAAGGATTTTTTTGAACCGATATTAATGGTGTCTGCATAGAACCTTTTTCTTGATTTTTGAATTTCATATAAAACACTTAAGCGATTTCAACCAAAATTTTATTACAAATACATTTAAGCATACATAATTTTAAAATTTAAAACAATTTTTAAAAAATCAATTTTAAAACAATTTTAAAAAGAAAATAAAAATTGTTTGAGCCATGTTTTTTAAAGTTTTTTTTTTTTTTTTTCAAAAACAAAGAAAAAAAATTGGTGTGCTATACTGCCCATAATCTCGTAAAGGCCCTAACTACACTTTTCTTAGTTCTGAGTTAAAGAGGGAAATAGTAAATGTAATATCGCAAATTTCATATAAAAATGAAAAAAATCAAAAGTTCATTTTCAATTTTCTTACGTATTTGAAGACCTAGGCTAAAAAAATAAATGAGGATAAATCAGAGACAATGCCCTAACTCCAAATATGCAAAAAAATCAAAATCGAAAATTTTGTAGATAGGGCCTTTACGAAATTATGGGCAGTATATGTGTCGATTAATATTTCCATACAAAAAAAAAAAAAAAAATTAAAAAAAAAACGGCTCAAACAATTTTTATTTTTTTTTCTAGAATTATATACATGAAATTAAATTGCATTCTTGCTTGATTTGGAGTTCAAAACATCTAATAAGGCGGTTTTGTATATTTTTTGTTGAATTTCTCGTAAAATTAAATTAAAAATATTCTTTAATAAATTTTGTACATCAAAAACTTTAACGTGGGACCCAGTTCTCATTTTAATGGCTTTTTATCTAACTAATGCATTTCGAGTAGGGGTATTTAGAGAGAAGTGAGGTTGTTTCTTTAAGAATAAATAAAAGCGAAGTCGATTTCAAGTGAAGTTTTATTTTAAATTTAATTTTTATTTAAGTTCGGCTATTTATCGCCTCAGACTCCTTGAACAAATCACTTGCTCCTTAAAATTGTGATTTCCGATTTAACAATTGGCTCTTATAATTTTGAACTTGGCGATTTTAAAGCATTTTATAAATTACAGAATTAATTTTACGCTCGTTAATGAGCATGAAAATCGAAATGTATCAACAAAATGAAAAACTAAATTTATCTGAAAATTTTACAAAAAAATCTCACACAAAATAAAAATTGTATCTATACGTTTTTTAGACCATATTTCAAAGCGGAAATTTTTGGCTCCAAGATTTTTCAAATTTGGCAATATTGTTCTAAAGAAAAGAATGTACATTACGATTTAAAAGTATTTTTTCAATTCTGCCTCTAGTAAAATAACAATTCTGATGCTGTTTCCTTTACATTGGCAAAAATATACCAACTTTAACTAAAGTTAAAAGTTATGAATTGTACCGAATACAGTACCGAATTACACTTTGAGTGTAGGAACTAGGAAACGGGTTTCTAAAACCTTTTCGTTTCTTTTTCTTCATATGCTTTGTAATTATTTAGATCTAAAATTAAAAAAAAAAAAAGAAAAAAATATTAATATTTTAAGTGTTTAATTTTTTAATGTATTTTGAAACAGCAGTTTTTGCACTACTGAAGAAGTTCTGAAGTTTTTGTTCAGATGCTTCAAATTTTCCTACCATAATATTAAGTTTTGAAGGTTAAACCATCCTTGAAACAGTAACAATTTGTTTATATAACTTTTTAGATCTGTAGACCTTGTTGCTTCAGCGAGAACTGAATGCTGAAAGGAATTCTGCCTTTAATTTTCTCCTGTAAACAGGTAGTGGCCTTGTAACATTGATTTTGTTTTTTCAACATATTATGTACTAAAATAGGTATGTAGTTTCTAACAATAGACAACTCAAAAAAGGTAACTAGGTATATCAGGTTATGAAACATTCCAAAACACTAGAAGGACCCTATATTTCCAAAGAGGAGATCTAAGTACCACCAAAAAACCATTAAGGAACACACACAAACAATACATATTGATTGTGAGATGGAATTTATTTTCGCTTTTTCGTCTCATCTGATATCGTGCCATGTCCCTTTTAGAAATTCCTTTCAAGAACTGATCGAATTCTCAGAATTTCATAATTTCAAGGGCAATGGATATGCGGCAAAAGCGGGATTTTCTTTGGCTCTATCTTTGGTCTTCTTCACATTTCTTCATCATCATATTCTTCTGCTTCTTCGTTTTTTTTTTGGTCTTGAATTTTGGATGAATTAAAGGAGTTTTGTGGTCATGTCTTTTGGATTCACTTTCCAGGTACCTACTTGTTTAGATACTCTCTGCCACATTTTGTTGGACTTCTGTTTTTTTTTTTTTTGAATTTTTTGTTGGTGTTGTTGAATCTTTTCTTCTCCTTCCATGTGATTTTACACATTCAGGGTTTTTAGTTTACTTTGCGCGTTTTCCTGTTTTTCCTTTGTTTAATAAATTTTTTGTTCCTTTATGTTTTCGTTTGTGGATTTTTCACTGGAATTGCAGCTGTTTTGAGCGCGTAAAATAATGTCGACACAACGAAAATCAAGGAATAGAAGGGCAAAGACACAAAGAGTAAAGTAAAGATAAGTTTTGAGATTATTTGGGAGGACCTGTTTGCTTAAATGCACCACCACCACCACCTATGGTTATATCAATAGAAGTATCCAACATGTAAATATGTATTTTTAACTTTAAACACTTTTTTTTTCTTCGTCTTCTATTTGTGGAGTACTTGAATGGTGTGGAGGAGAAGGAATTCGGTGTTTAATGGTTTGGACAAGAATATTTCATTCATAAAAATTTATCGTTTTGAAGATAAACCTAGATTCCTTGGTGGTATATCTCTCATCAACTTTGCGGGATATCAGTTTTGGTTTTTTTTTCTTTTCTTCCATTTTTTTTTTGTATCGATAAGGAATTTAAGAGATTAAACAAATTTTGTTGAAGTGCGAGATGGGGTTGTGGTCTTTAACATGTAGCCTAAATTATTTAGAGATAAAATAATAAGAAAAAAGCGCGCGGTATACCACGAGGTACGGGCGTTGGACCAGTTTTATTTGATTTTTTTTGTCGGTATTTTGATGTTTTTGTTTTAGATGGCGCAGAGATCGAGAAGATAGGGTGAGATTTTTGGTGGGTCTTTTTAGATGCTAATTTTTCAAAAAAAAAAAAAAACAAGGACCTTTTTGTGGCAGCTTCTCGAAGAATTCAACATTGAAGGTGCTAATAGAAAACAGAACTGAGAAATTAATGATAATGGCCATGAAAATTCTCGATTCTTGATTTTTATGGTTTTCTTTTATTTAATGAAATAAATTCAAGGACTAATCACAGGGATATATCGACGATGTGTTAGGTGCACTTCGGTGCATTGGCGTTGAAAGGGATTTTTTTTTTTAAATTCTTAATCAAAGATAATGAGGTTGGTAATTCTCACGGCGGCATAGGTACATGAATGTTTTCTTTTTTTTTTTATATATTTCGTTCCTAGATGTAGGTCGCAATGGTTAAAGGGTTGACCCAATGTTTGTGTGAATGAATTTCTTAAAATTATTAAAGGAATTTCATTTAAAATAATGGGCTTATGGTTTCCCGCCATATCGAACTCGTTAGGATAAAAGTTGTTCTTGGAAATCAAAATTGACGTATCCACAAGAAAAAAAAGGACTAATTAGATTTCGTCTTTTTTACTTTGATTGAGGGAAAGTACTTATCATATCCTTTTTTAATAGTGTCATTAGTAACCATCAGATTTATATCCTTTTTTCAATTGATTAATTTTGTTTCCTTGTTAAGTTATTTTCATAAACATTTGTTTGGACAATCAATATAGATTAATTTTTTGATTGAGTTAAGGCTTCCGCTTTTTAATGAATTGATTTTTTTTTTTTGCCTCAAGACTTGTTCCATTAACACATGTTTTTTTTTTTTTAATTTCTTGATTATTATTTAAAAAAAGAGGATAGCCGATTTCAACTCAGAAGCCGGCAGCAAGTCTTCTATTTTGTATTGTTCCAATTCTGAGGCCAACTGAATGTTTAGTTTTTACATTTGCATGTACTAGTACATAGTTTTAAAGCCTTTCTTCTTAGCTCGCGGTCGTATTGGAACTTTACCAGCTGAGTCGGTCGTATTCTATTAACAAATAAAAAAAATGTATTTTTACAAAAAAAATTTATCGTTTTTATTCTAAGCAAATAATTTGTTTATGTTTTATTATACATAAAGGCTTGAAAAAAATATTTTTTTTTCTATTTATTTTGTATAACATATTTATTATCAAAAATAACAATTTTTTTTTTCAAATTCTGAAAAAAAAAAATTAAAAATGTATGGTTTTTGAATGAATTTAAACCTTCATTTATATTTTGAGCAATTTTTTTGATCTTAAATCCTTTTGTATATTTGTTTTCCAATTCATTGAGGCTATTTTCTATGTAAATGTCTTTTTCCTTTTGATAGGTTATACCTAAAACCATGTAGTTATCTTAAGATATCAATCTTTGCATTAAAATCACAAAGCTTATATAATTTATCTGCTAATTCAAATCAAAATCTCTATTAATCCTTCACCGTTTTGAAACTAATTTCTTTCGTTTCCATTGAAAGAAATTTAATGAAAGAAATATAGATTTTATCTATACTTTTCTAACGTTCTTATTATTCTACACAGGTATGCAATTTAGGAAAAAAAAATTAACCAGGTACTTTTCTTCATTGAACAAGAAGAAATAACTAATTAGTCAAACCTGTTATACCTATTTGCTAGTTTTCTCAGAATAATTACGACAGGTAGAAATACAAAAAGAAAAAAAACTTCTTTTGCTAAAGAAGTCTTCTCAAAGGGATTAAATCGAACGCAAAAGGATAAAAGTGCACAATAACACAAACCCACACAAAGTTAAACCGAAACTATAAGCAACAATGAAAAATTGATTTCAAAAAATAATTCTCTAATTGAAAAGAAGACAACAAAAACAAAAATATGGATTTGGATTTTTGTTTAGGGTAGGTACTACACTATACAGATACACCTGATACAAGAAATTAAGATTGCACCCCCAATACAAAAATCAAAACATAATCTCTGTCATCGTATACGTAGACGGTAGACAAAAAAGGATCAAAGGCAACATTTATCTGTTTGAAATAAATTTAATTTATGACTTCCCAAGGATAGCGCATAAATGGAATTCAATAATAATAAATATTTTTTTTTTGTTGAAAACCAAACCAAACGCGAGAAAATTCCTTATCATCTCCAACAAGCAACAAGGATCAAATAACCGAATAAATAGGAAAACAAATACCTAAAAAAAAAAGTAAACGTAAATAAAAATCATTTTATATTATAAATGTTGTATGGTTTCTTGTTGACTGTGTGGTGTGTATTTAATGTTCTCTCACAGGATTTCGAAAAATAAATATATTTTTTTAAAATGGTCATTGAGGGTACTTTAAAATCTGTTTTTTTTTTTTTTTTTTTTTTTTTTCAAGGACAAGATCATCAATAAATTTGTTCACACAGTAATTATTTTTTTATTTTTTACTTTTTGGGTTATTGAGAAAAACATAAAACAAACAACAAAATTTAATACAAACGTTGCTCAAAAGATATCCATTCTCAAAGTTGGTAGTACATAATATAATATCAAAACATGAAGGAATGCCAGAATTGAAACATGAAACTTGAAACTCAAGTAAACAAAAATTTATATGTACCTACTATTAGCTGATACAGTTAATAATGAATATTTTCAAGGGAAACCAGTTTTATGTTCGATTTAGGTAGGGAATTTTGTCAACTGAAACTAATTTGATTTGAAAGCATTTGGAGTTTGTGTTAAAAAAAGGAGTCTAGTATCATACACTTAAACAGTTTGGGAGGTAGTTTCATTCACGAAAAAGAAGAAGATGAGGTTTTAGGTTGTATATGAACAATTTTTTTTTTAAATTTTATCAACACTTTTCTCTTCTTTTTTAACCTTTAACATATTTGCATTCCTACCCTCAACCAAATCTTGCTAAAAAATATTTCAAATAATTTTAAAGTAAAAAGGTAGGCAAATAATTTAAGGAAAAATTATAAACAAATAATTTAAGGAAAAATTATAAACAAATATGAAATAAAAAAAAAATATAAAAAAGAAAAATAAAATTAAATAAAAAAAATTACTTAAAAAAAAAAAATGAAAAAAAAAATAAAAAAAAAAATAAAAAAAATTGTAAAAAATAAGATAAAAATTAATTATTAAACTAAACAAAACAAAATTTTGTTTTTTTTGCTTTGTTTAATTTATTAATTAATATTTTTTTATTTTTATTTAATTTTTTAATATTTTTTTTAAATTTTTTAAAATTTTTTTTTAAACTTTTTTTTTTAATTTTTTTTTAGTTTTTTTATTTTAAGTAATTATTTTTGGTGTATTTTATTTTTTTTAAATATTTTTTTTATTTGATATTTATTTATAATTTTTCCTTAGTTTCTTTTTACTTTAAAATTATTTGAAATAAGTATGTAAAAAAAATCAAAATTAAATACAAAATTAATAACAAAAATAAAAAAAAAAAAAAAAAATAAAAAAAAAAAATAAAAAAAAAATAAAAAAAAATAAAAAAAAAATAAAAAAAATAAAAAAATAAAAAAATTAAAAAGAATAAAAACAAAAAAAAAAATAAAGTTAAAACTAAAATTAAAAAAATAAAAATTAAAAAATTTTTAATTTTTTCTTTAAAAATTACATAGATAAGGCGTGTTTTTTCTAATACTGAGTAGCTACTCATTTTCCATTTTATTCGCAAAACAATAATAACAATTATACAAGTAAGTATTTGTTTTTATTGTTTTTTTCGAATAAAATAAAAAAATGAGTAGCTACTGAGTTGTAGAAAAAACACGCCTATAAAGATAAATGTTCTGAAGCTGTAAAGCCTGCAGTTACATCTTTTCGAACATTAAAAGCATTTATTAATAAAAAGTTGGTAACAAATTAAAATTAGTATATTATTTCGACATTTATTGTATTGCATATTGTAAATAGCCTGAATTATTTTTCTGGTTCAATACGCATTCGAAACAAGGACATTCTTTTAAAGTTCTATACTGTTTTTTTTTTCCTTTGCATTTAAATGCATTTGACTTAATTGTTCTCCATAACTCATTCGTTATCCTGATGAAAAAAAAACCCTTCACAAATGACATTTTAATAATGCTTGCATTCAATCGACCATTTGACGAATTGGTGTCCTTATTGTGTGTTTTTTTTGCATTCCCATACTCAAATAAAAAAAAAAAAACAAAAAAATATGTGCAACACTAATTGTCTGCCCTCTCTGAGGTGGTGCCATATGTGAGTGGCGCATTGTTCGGTATTTTAGATAAGAATGAATGGAATGGAAAAAAAGTCATGTTGCGTGACAGCAGGAAAAAAACTGAAAAAAAGGACGAAATTTTATAATGCAATATGCTCAACAAATGTCAACTTTTCACACCTTTGTCATGATGTGTGTGTCGGTATCCTGTGTGTAAAGTCAATTGTTCCGCAGAAATTCCGTTGCACATTGCTTGGTCACATAGTATAACAGTAAACGCTAATTTATGGTTATCATTTCAATTTTTTTTTTAACAGCGTAGGAGTTGTAATATGTTTTATGACAATAATTACTATTTTCACCACATAATGTCCTTTTCATGTCTTTTTTTGCCTGACCCTTTTTTAATTTTTCATAATTTACTTTTTTTTTTCTAATTATTTTTTTTTTGTTTTTATTTTCCTTTTCAGTTTTATTTATTTTGTTTAACTTAAGTTTCATAAAGTTGATTAAACCTGCTTCCTTAATAAAGTGAAACTCTCAAGGAATCTATACGGCTATCAAGCCGGCTAATTATGGACTGTTTCCTGAGGTAAGTTTATTAATTTAATAATGATTTTTGTATTTATTTTATATTCTTGTCTTATTTTTTTCTTGTTTCTATGTTTTATCCAAAATCCTATATGTGGGAGTTAAGTCCTTTTTTTATGTCAAAGATTCTTATCATATAATTGTCTAGCGTTCTGGGTGACTTATTATACTTTCTCTATGCTTCGATGGCAGTTAGCGATAATCCTTTCCCTAAATTTCGATGACAGTTTTTTTTTTCATTTTGTTTTGCTCCAACAAGGAGCTAACAACTTGGAACAGAGGAAGTCAAGAGGTCACAGATGGCACGGCAGGGATGTGTTATTTTTGTGGTTATAATAATTTTACTTAGCCTCTAGAATGTCCTTTTTGTTTGGCTCCTTGTTCTTAATCGATGTTTGTGTGTGTATTGTGCATCAGCAGTATTCAATTTCATGACCATTCAGTTGCATTTTTCCACCACTGCGCTGCTGTCTTTTTTCAACTGGAACGAGTGTCATTAACTTAGGAAGTAAAATTAAATATTTATAATGAGAGAAAAAATAATAAAATGGGGGTAGAATGGAAGTAGCGATAGAAGCCATGATTTCAAGGATGAAAGGATGAGAATTATTAAGAAAATTACTTTATATGTATGTACGAAAGCTTTTCAATTTTGAATGATGACAGGCAAAAGAGGTAAATTGTAAACTCCACAATTTCGTAAGACTTTAGACTTTTCGTAAATGAATTTTTAAATTTGTACACTGAGGGAACAACTTTAAATGAGCGAACCCCACGTTGGTTAAACTTTTTCTCGGAATGATTTTGCGTTGAAGACGATAATTTTAAAAAATCCAAGTGGAACTCTGTTAAAAAGCATAATTAAATCAACGTTTGAATAAAGAACCCATGTTTTACGCCTTGCGCGTAGACTTTGGGACACCCTGTATAAGTATATTTAGTAGACCTGATAATTATAAAAATTAAATTTTTTAATTTAATTTTATCACAGTGACTTTAAAAGAAAAGGTTTTAGTGTTATATCAACCAATTGGTTATGAAATAAGCACATTACAATGTTCTGATTATAATTTAATGTATTTGCTTTCCTCATGGTATAATTTAAATACCATTCAATTTTATGAATATAGTTTCAAGAATCTTCCTGTTGAAATGTCAATTTCTTGATTATCTTATCTTTTTTGCAGCAAGTTACCAGCTAAAGTTCATCACTAACTCAGAGTCAATGACTCATAAAATATATACATATGTACGTACAAATAATTTTGGGATGAAAAGTAATTAAAGAAGAAATTTAAGAAATAAATAAATCTATTTTCTTACTACTGTTTTGGATAGTTTTGTTTCGTATTTCCTAATTTCTTACAAAATTTTGTACCCCTATAAAATATTCACCCCTAATTAAAAAATAAAAATGAAGGTGCCTGCCTAATCAACTAGAAATACAATACCTTCGAGTACCAATCAACTTGACACCCTTTCTCCCTCCATCAAAGATTTTTCTTTTTTTTTTTTTAATTAAAAGAAATGTCCTTCCGTTTCTCATGTTCCTTTTTTTCAAATGTAAATTTGAAAAATGCAAAAATGCATTCTTAAGATTTTGCATAAAGACATTTACACAGATATAAGATTACAAATTTTTTTTTTTGCAAATTAGGATATATGATACTTTATTATGGATGCAATGCATATTATAAATAAATAATAATTTATTCTTACAAACCCTCTTTTATTTTTGTTTCTCTCACTCTTTGCAGCAAATCCCAATTTAAAAATGACAATTTCAATAGCAACAGCAATGATTCAACAAATAACAGCAACAACAAAAGCAACAGCAACAATAGCAATAAGAAAAGGAAGAAAACTAACAGTGAATGTACTTCATCGTCAACTTCCGGCCGAAGATCGAAGACTAAAAAAATCAACGTAGGCCTTGATACAAATAGTGATGATGATACAGCTATACAATGGTTCTCATCTTCGTCCTGCCAATCAACATCTAGTCGCCTAAGTAACAATGGCAATACATCGTCGAAAAGAAAACGACACTCTTCATCATCTTTGGACGATAAGGTATGTGAAAATTGTTGATATTTTTGGTATTTACAGCTTTTCTTTAATATAGTTTATTTATTTGTATAGATAGAAAATAGATGGCGTTAGTATTGTTTGGTTTGATATCAATAAACTTAGTGGACTCTAAGAATGAAGGGTTTCACTTTAAGATTCTAGTCTAAAAAGTCTCTTTTCCTCGAAAGAAAATATTTCGTGGCCTTCAAAATAAATGGGAAGTTAAAAAGAAGCTCTGGGACAATTTATCTTGTATAAATCTTCCAATACCTCTCAACACTATGTTTGGTACACATTTTCTTGTATAAAAAGAAACGATCAATTTTTGATGTAAAGAACACATGGTTAAAAACCAAATAGAATCTTAAAAAAATATGTTTACAAATGTGTCCTTGTGGAAAATTTGGCAATCGCGAGTCTTTATCGCTCTGCTAATGTTCCTCATGTCCAAGATATTCGCAAATATAGGGACTATACATTAATTGCTTGAAAGACATGCATCCTACAATCGAATGAGCTTCCTATAGTTTCGAAAATTCAGAAAGTCAGAACCCCTTCGCCGAGTTTCATGATTACATAAATGAAATGGCAGAAGAACTAGCTCAGCACTGAAAATACTCAAATCCAAATATGGAATTGTGTTCCATTTTAACAAAAATCTCAGCATAGAAGAACGTTTGGGATTGACCCAAACAAAACGAACAAAAAACTACAAAATTGCTTCCCAATTATCGGGTTAAAACTCTTTCAGAAACCATTTTTGTACAAAAGATTCCTGCCCCAGTCCCATCAACGGTTCTGGATTTATCAATCTACTAATTTGACTCCGTTTGCATTGCGCTTCATTTAGCCACTCTGCTCTGCTAAATAATTTGTATTTCTGGAATTATCAAGGAAGTTCGATATCGAGTCATTCTTATTGAGACCTGAAGCAAACGCAGTAAAAAAACATTATTTTAAATATCAAATCTGTTGGCATCTTCTCAACTCAAGTTGTCATTTTGTTGGTTGGATAAAATAAGGAGGAGATGAGGCGATAGTTAGCCGAACCTGGATCAGCTTGGAAAGGAATGTTCTCTTCGTCATTGTTTAATATCGAATCCTCATCCAAAAGTTCCTTAGATCCACTGAAGTGTGATCTTCGTCTTAAAACTCAGGGTCCTGAGGCGGACTTGGTTTAGAATAGTTTACGAAGTAGTCGACAAACGCCTTCGCTTTATCTTTCCCAGTTATTACTTGACATTGTTTATCTTAAAAGTGTGAGGACCTGGCTTGATTGCTTGGAGTCTCTTCTGAGGCTGTTGTGACTCCAGTGTATATAAATGTATGTAATAAAAGTAGAAATCTAGTTGATCCTTCGGTAAATTCATCTGCGATAGTTTCAAAGCAGGTAGGAAAGACGAAGTTATAAAGTAACAGATGTTAATTTAACTATTGACCTATTAAACTTTGTAGTGCATTCAATATTTAGAACTTGATTCTTTTGTAAAAAAAAATAATAAATTCAAGTTTTTCTATTATCATTCTTCTTTTGGTTTTGAATAATCATCAAAAATTCGGCAAGAGCTGGTTTTGATTCTAAGTTTCCCTTCAAACCAAGTACAAAGTGCAGTTCTCATGAGAAAATGATTTTAAAATTTAACTTTTGATATTCAAAAAGCTTTTAAAATCCAGTTTCTATGAATTTTAACAATAACCCAATTTTCGTCTAAGAAAATGCAATCCTCAACATGTGTTGTTATTCCTTGTGAATTCTTAACCTGAGTTTGTATATCATTTGTTCCAAAACAAGTTATTTTCGTCATTTCAAAGCTTCTTCAAGGACAATTAAACAAGTATTTGAAAAGAAAAGATCACAAATTAGCTATCTTCATTCAACTTTGCATCCTTCACGATGCATCTTCACTTTCAAAACACAATCAGTATTGTTTCCTTATTCCCACGATGTATCATTTCCCGTGGTATATGAATCCTTTCGGTGTTGTTAATGTTCAAACACCTTTCAAATCATTCGCTTGAATGCCACCTAGTTGGAAGAAGACAAAAAAGCGTTACAAACAAATTTATATGCAGATCCTCCAGAAATGATCTTTATTTTTTGACACATTCAACGACTTCCGTCTTTGTTTTTTTTTTTTTTTTTTCAAGACGAAGAAGTAGAACGTTACTTTTGCGATCATAAAAAAAAATAAGAAACGGTAACATCATCCCTGACTGGAAATGTGATTTCCATAATTTTGTAACCGTCTCTTTTGGGCCAAATGTTGTTTCGATGAATATTTAATGAAGTATCCTACAAAACAAGAACATAGTTCCCTCTACTAACCCAACAGGATCAGTAGTTTATGTGGTAACCTTACTGATATCCTAAATCTATATAATTTATCATTCAAGGATAAATTATTTTACTGTTCATTCCTGTTTTTTTTTTTTTTTTTCATTATTCTAATTACTGTCCCACCAAAGTTTTTTTTTAACGACATTTTTTCTTTTGTTATCCTTGAAAGTTTAACATCCCTTTTTAACCATCGGCTGGTCTTTATATGTGTCCCATAAGGAGAAGAAATTCAAGAAAATCTACCCTTAAGGTGTTCAGGCATGCGCAACAGCGGCGCAACATTACGATGCACACACGTATTATTATTCACATTCCTTGTCACAAGGAACGAGGACGAATAAAAGTATATTCCTTTATTTTTCACCTTTAAGGACATTTTTACACATAAGAAGTACTGGAAAAGTAAGAAAAGAAGGAACCCCCTTTAAGAATTCAAAAGACATCTGCCACCACACCATCACGACACTACATACATTTGGGCAAATATAAATTGAAGAAGAAGAAAAGGTTTCCTCCGACTTATATAAGTTGGGGTTGTTGGCTTGTTATTATTTTTATTTGTCGTTTGGATTTTTTTTTTTGTTTATATGTTCCTTCTGTATGTTGGACACATGCCTTGCTTTGACGATGACGATAACGATGACGATGTCTATACTACTCTGATGCCCTTCTTATATTGCTGCAACGACAACACATTTTTTACATAATCAATGGTTGAATAAATTCTTCAACTCGTCTTTGGATGGATTTTATATATTTCATTCCTTTGCTTAAGATTAGGGGAAGTTTTTCTTATTAGGGTTGCGCTAGGGGTGCGTGCCAACGCAATATACATGCTGCGGCAGATGATACTAGGCACTCGGTAAGTCGTAACTCGTAATGAACTGATGCAATTGATCAAGATTCATAAGGAAAACTATACCTTCCCATTTTTCTATAGGTGTACCTTCGACTTGTGTTTGTATAATAATTCCAGGTGATGTTATTTAATTTTGAATTATTTAACGATTACCTTTGTAGATTATTTTTCTTCTTCTTCTAGGATATGTGTGACGACGTTTTATCGATCACGTTTTTTATATCCTTTTTATCAATATCGATCTATTGGTTTTGTTTTTTTTTTTTTGCAAATGGGTACCTATCCCTGTTTGATCCTTTTTTTCATTTGAGAAGATTGCAATTTAATCAGGCGTCGAAATTTATTGCACAAAACACATAAAGAATGAAAATAAAAAGACGAACCAAGAAGGAAAAATTAGAGCAAAAGGATCAATTGGAAGGATTTATATATTTTTTTTATTAACGTTCTTTCCTGTTGCAAAGGGTTAATCATTTTCATCATATTATTGTATAGGTAGGTACTTGTTTTTTTTTTTTTTTTGTTCAGAAAAGATTTTTATGGGAACATGGTTATTTTGTTCATTTACGAGTTTGTTTTATGTGGGAACTTTTCTTTAATCTTGTTTTTTTTTATTTTACTGGCTTTTCTGGTTTATATTTGTTTTGTTCTTGATCTCAAAAGTTTGTTAAAAAGAAGTTATTCGTTGGATGAATAGAAAAAAGGATAAGCAATTAATATTTTCTTGGCCACAAAAAAGTATAGTTTCATTAGCTAATTAACAGGCAGTAAAAATTAACAAATTGAGTTATTAAATTAACAAGTATGTTTTACAACAACACTTGGGGAAATCAAGTTTTTTCTTTTTATTTATTTTTTTATGATGTGGTGATAATAAATGTGGCGAATGAGAATGCATTCTTTACAGTGCATTGTAGGAAATTTTGTTTGAATATAATTGAAATAGAATTGCATTGAATTTTGTTGAATGCTGAGTCATTAAACATTTTGTATAGATGCTCCTTAAAAAAATGTTTTATTGATTTTTCGTAACAATTCTTTTGAGTACTTAGTCGTTGCAATTGCTGGGGTATACAAGTTCTTGAAGATTAGAAAAATTATTGATCAATTCAATAATGGGTATATAATTATCTATAAAAACTACTTATGCAGAGCATACAAAATAGCAAGAGGGTGTGAAGCGACTATAAGTTTACTATCCTTTCGGACATAGAAACTATAAAGGATCGGTATTTTAAATGATATCAATCGAAAAATTACTTGTTAAAGGTTTGTAAATTTTAATTCAGAAAAATTAGGCAGTAAATTTGTCCAACAAATTAAAAAATCTGGAACTTCGCTGCAAATACATATATTATTATATTTTTATTTAAAAAGCAGAAATGTATACATACATTATTTTGATAGAAAACATTATCTAGATTTCTCGTTAACTAAAAGGCCGATTTTAATAAAAATTTTGATAACGAAGTAACGCTTATCTAAAAATTTAACGTAATTATCACATTAACATAATATTCTTGGATTTTTAAAAAATATTTCAAACATTTTTCTCGAAAAATCAATTTTTTGATGAATTGCTGAGTTATTTTGCGTTAAAAAAATCACTATTTTCTTTAAAAAAGTAAACAAACTTGTTTTTGGAAAAATGTTAGATAAATTTTTGTAAAATACAAAATAATTTCAAAAAAGGCTCTAAAGGTTTTTAATTCTTTTTTATACAAGAAATCAAATGGCATATTTCATTTCGTAGTTTAAATTATTTAAAACGGTTTAAAGTAATTATATTATATTACAATTATATTTTGTCTACATTACTTATTATGAAATTCCTTAACAAATCAAATCGTATTTTTTATAAATTTGTTTCCTAAAATGCTTTAAAATTATTATTAAGCTAAATTACTAAATTAAATTAATTTTTTAGGTGTTAACGCTTGTTGTCCTAGAAATTTAATTTGTATATGATTGTGTATGTTAACAGTCTTAGAAACATATCTTTTCCAAATTTAAGTTGAGAGTTCTCAAAGTTAAAGGAAGACTTGGGCACTTTATCTTCGGTCAACAAATGCTGAATGTTTTTTTTTTTCTAATTATACGTTCAAGTAGACTACTTATTGAACCCATTGGGCACGTTCAAAGAGCTAACATAAAGCTATCGGATAGCTTTTTGTTGTTGTAAACAATGTTAAAAATTAGCAAGGAAACGAACCATTTTCTGTCAAAAAATAATCTGAAGGTATCCCAGAATTTCTGGTATACCTCAGGTATCCGAGTGATCAGCTGATATACATTTGGCTTTTTTTTTATTTTGATTGCTTTTCGGGCTATTATTCAGCTTCAAAATAAAAAAAAATTGCAAGAAATAAAGTCAAAGCGATTGTGCAAGTACTTTTCAACAATAAAAAAAATGTAATTTGCTCAAAAGAAAAAATTTCCTCTTCTCAATATTTACATATTTTTTTTGCTTGGGCAAGCTATCTGGATACCTCTTTGTTCAAAAAGATATTCCAGATACGGGTATCCCAGATAGCCTATCCGATAGGTGTTTGAACGTGCCCATTAACGACCTGACAAGCATGGTTCAAAAAATCATAATGTAAGCCAGTATTACTTTATAGATCATTACTGTCGAATATTATTGTTAATTTATTGCCTCTAAACCAACTGTTAGCGATAAAATGTATGTTTAATTTGCACAGCTGGTAAATTGCCATGCTCCCTATCATTTGTACATCTTTGTTTTTCTACAGTGAAACGAGGTCAGTTGCAGTCTTTTTCCTTACTTAAAATAGAAACTTATCAGTTTGTAAGTAAAACTGTGAAAATGTCTAAAAATTGTTCAAAAGAAAAAAATGAAGACAAAATTAACATTTTGACAAACTGATAATAGAATAATTGGAATTTCTTGTTTTTACTTTGCAAAGCAAGAGTGGATTTTGTTAAAAGTTGTAATTCGGTGACAATTAGGAACAGACTGTTTCCATTTTTGATATTTATGCCTCGTCAGTAAAAATACTCTTCCATATTATTCGACCTTCATTTTTATCATATTCCAAGAATTGGACTAAAATCAAGAAGTCTCATTATTCTAAGCACAACATGAGCGATTTACTTCCCAATTCACCGTTAAAATTGCAATTATTCGCACATTCTTTATATTAAACAATAGTACGAGTAATGTCAAATTTTAACATCTGCCTCCTTGAAATGAAAACACTAAAAGTCACAGAGGGTGTTCATTTTTGAAAGTGCTTCCTTCTTCTTTATTTAAAAGATTTGATCTGAATTAAAGGAGCTAACGCACAAAATGAAAACAATAGTTTGTCCTTAATCTTAAATGTATCGAAAACTCCTTTGATTTATTAGGTATTATTATCCATCCAACCCATGAAATAAATTTTTCTTTTCATAATTTACCATGGGTTTTACTTTTTTTTTTTTGCAGTTTTACGCAATCGGCTATTAATCGTCCAGTCGAAACACTATCGAATCCTTAATCATAATTGTTTGGCAGTAAAAATCTTAGAATTTATACCAAAGTATGTAATAATATGTACTTCTGCTTATTTTTTTTCGAGGGATGAAGAAGAAATACTAGTAAAGAAAAAAAAAACGGAATCCTGCGACACAATTGCAAAATTTGCTTTATTATTCTTGTGTCACAAGAAGGAGGATCATAAAAATGTGCACACTAAAAAGAATTACAAAACAGCCATCGATCCATGTTCTTAAGTAATTTTGTGATTTATTGCACAGATTTACTGTTTGGTTTATTCTTCACTATGAATTGTATACCTGGGAGAAAATAATAATTACAAAAAAGGTCCTTTCTTGATCCTTCATCCCTATCTGCATCTCTTTCTTCCTTACTCAGATTAGTTCTTTCTTTATAATTCGTTAAGAAAATCCCAAGTAGGTATAAAATAAACCTGAATTAAGGATAACGACGGTTGATTTCTATTCTTTCCTCAAAAGAGGGGTAACAATTTTGTTAGGTAGACGAAATATAACTTTTTGAAAAAGAGAAGAGGAGAAAATGAAAGAATCCCTGCTGATCCAGATTTGTCTTAAGATCTTGCATTCGAGCTGAACGAAACAGTCGTTATATTTAGTTTCTATCGTGCGCTTTTCATGATCGTGTTGCACTTTGGAAAAAAAAAAATAATAAATAAAATATTTGTAACATACTCGGAATCTTCAGTGAGAACAAAACAGGATTGTAACTCCTTATGAATTGATTTTAGATAAAAATTAAAAGAAGAAAAAAAAAAGAAAATTCTTTGTCGAGAGTGGATATAAAGTGTGTTTGTGAAATCAGTAAGAAGAAAAGTGCACAGTTTGAAATAACTGACAAAATATTTTCAAATATTTTCAAATCTAAACGGTACCTTACTGAAACGAGAAGTGGTCGGACGGTAGATAACATTTTTCGTTGTAAAAATTAATTTAAAAATTTTTAAAAACGGCTTTCGTGCGATTTGTTGCTGACATGAATTACAGTCTGAAGCGAACGTTTATGGAAATGGTACTTAATATAACATAAATTTAATAAAATTGTTCATAAATAAAAAAAATATTTTTATAAAAAAAAAAATGAAACGAAACTTTGATTTATCAAATTTACAACAACTTCAGACAAGAAATGGAAGAAAAATAGGAAACGGACTTTCAGGAATAAAATACCTAATAACATAATAGAAAAAATAATAAAATAGAAAAAAAAATAACAAAATAGAAAAAATTACCAAGAAAAAATAATAAAAGAAAGAATAAAATAGAAAAATAATAAACCAACTCATATAAGAGAAATATTTATAAACGATATTGCATCTTTTCATCGAATTTGTTTGTCTAAAGCCAAACTATATTGCTCTTCTGTTTGAAGATATTAGAAATACAAAGACTTTTTAGTTTCGGTCCTTACTTGCCTTCAAAAATTCATTCTATGCTCCTAATGTTTTTTGCATTTTTAATATTTTTTTTTTTTAATTTTGATGAATAATCTAGAATTCGGTTTTAAGATTTATTTCCTTGACCCTTAAACTTATTTAACGGTTTTCTAAAACTTTTCATATTCCTTATTGACCTTCCTAGAAATAGTTGTACTGTAGTTTATTCAACTACACAGCCCTATTTTGAATGGAAACTCTAGGAGATATATTTTCCAGCCCTCTTCCCAAAGACATTTCTCCGGGAGTTTTCATTCGAACTATGCTTTTGGTACCTAGATCAGGAATCTGCATTGCGGTATTAAATAAGATGAGTTCATGTATAAGATAACTCCCGGATAAAGTATCTTCTTATAATGGAGCTATAGCACTGTCCCTTTTGCTTACAGCGCAATCGCCATCCAGGGGCATATTTCTCGTCGGGGTACATCAGCTTAACCTTAATATGTCCGTCTCACTGAACCTCACAGATAAAATTTTAGTATTTCTGAATAGTAATGGAGCTTTACTATTATTTTTTAGGGTCGTCGATGTAGTCAATGTATCTGATGTAGTTGATGTAGCTTGACGAGAAATAGGTCCCAGTCCCAGACGTCTCTAATTTTGTACCATCATCTATTTTTTGTAACGGTCTGGATTGCCTTTGAAAACTTTGCCGTGTTAAACGTCGATTTTATTCACTCCCCTTGTCCCAGCTATTTTTAACCTTAAACGAGTGCCTTTGGACGCGTAACAAGAGATGGAAAAACTCGTACATCTCGTCGTTGTATCTTCTTCGCCAAAAGTTTAACTGCCTATTGACGCAAATCAGTTCATACATCGTTCATATGACCTCCCTTTTGAATATGTCAAGATCTGCCTATTGGATTTCTATTATAACTCGGAAATCAGTTTGTAAACAGTTAGCTCCTGAAGTGCGGACGTTTTCAACTTGGTTTTCGGAGACTTTCTATCAACCATACCATATTGCATTAATGCAATATATTCTTCCCAATAAAAAAATTTGACCCCCTGCTGATTATCTTAAGTGTACCGCGGAATGAGCTTAGTCATTGTTCAGATTTTTTCTGATCTCTAAAGCTTTTATCATAGCGACTTACTTTTTACTGCAAACCTACCACCATTTTGTCTTGTATTTCAAGTTTTTTTTTCAACTACATATCATTTTAATTTTATTTTTACAATAATTTTAACATTTTTTCCCTTTCTCATTTTAGGATCCTGAATTGGGTCAAGATGGGCCCTCAGCCAAACGTCAACACATTGCCATCAACACATCCACCTGCTACACAACAACAACAACACAAAATAGCGATCCATCGAGTTCAGTACCATCATCTGTCTATCCATCGCCAGTTGATGAATTTGTTGAAATCGATACCCGCAGCAGTTCGGATTGTAACCGACCACCCCCAACTTACAACAGCCTGCCCACCCCCGAAAGTCCCAATAGTATCGAAGATGAAATTATTCCCGAATCATCATCGATTGCCTCATTCGAAACAGCATCCACAACATCAGATAGTGAATGTACATTACATCAAGCATCCGAAAATACCGATTCACGTTCATCAAAAGTCAAATCATTTGATGATTATGTAACGCTGTACGATTGTATGACACCTGTTGAACCATCTGAACCGCGTTCATGTCCCCTTCCCGCACTATCATGGGCCAATGCCTCTGACGTGTGGAATTTTATGTGTAAAAAAGACGAAGCTGCCTCATACCTCCGTGATTCGACTATGTTGGATAATCATCCTGGACTCCAGCCACGGATGCGGGCTATCCTACTCGATTGGTTGATTGAAGTGTGTGAAGTGTACAAATTACATCGCGAGACCTATTACCTTGCAGTTGACTATTTAGATAGATATTTGAGTACACAAAAGCGAGTTCAGAAGACACATTTGCAATTGATCGGTATCACTTGTTTGTTTATTGCTGCTAAAGTCGAAGAAATCTATCCGCCGAAAATTGCCGAATTCGCCTATGTGACAGATGGAGCGTGTTTGGAAGAAGATATTCTTCAACATGAGATTATTTTGTTGCAAGCGTTAGATTGGAGTATTAGTCCAATGACAGCAATGGGATGGTTGGGTGTTTATATGCAACTTAATGTTAGCAATAGAACACCTGCGTCATTAGCTGGTGGTAGTGCGGCAGCTTCTTACCCAAAGAAAGGTGATGTTGATGATACATTTATTTATCCGCAATTTTCTGGTCTGGAATATGTTCAAACGGCACAGCTGCTGGACTTGTGTTCGTTAGATGTTGGCATTGGTAATTATGCATATTCAGTGATAGCAGCTGCTGCAATAAGTCATTCCTTTGATAAGTAAGTTTTTTTTGTTGAGAAAATTAATAGAAAAGGAACATTTTCTAATTGGTTTTCTTTTTTTTTTTTGCAGAGAAACTGCTCTAAGAGTATCGGGATTAGATTGGGTGACGATACAACCCTGTGCTCGATGGATGGAACCATTTTTCAAAGTCATTAGCGAAGAATCGGAACATTTGTATTTGATGGAACAAAATGAACAGATAGCATCAAAATCTGGCCTAGCACATTTATGTCCGAATATTGTCACAGATGATTCACATATCATTCAAACGCACACTACTTCGATGACTATGTTTGTAAGTTAATTTTTTTTTTAAATTTAAATATTACTGTTTTTGTATGATTAATGTTCATTGGTATGGGAATGGCAATAATTTATGCTGTGTAGAAACTTTTCTTGGGAATATTTGCAATGGAATCCATCGAAGGAAAAAGATTAGGTACACCCCTTAATTGACGATACAAAAAAATTGCTAGAAACCTTTTTCTTAGCCAACCATTCCGATAAGTAATTTTTGTCCAAAAGAGTTTAAAGTACTAGGAAAGTCCATTGCTAATCGAGAGAACCTTTTCCGGTCTTTGTTTGGGCGTGCGATGTACTCTTACAAACCTAAAACTGAAGTCGATTCACCTGAATTTCAGCGTTTCCGAACTCTATCGCGTGTTTTTAAAATTTGAATTAAATGAAATGCTAGAAAAAAAAAAAAAACTAAACTTGCAACTTGAAGGTTCGATTTTGGTCGATATAGGTAGACAAAAGACCTAAAGCTCATGACAAAGCCATAAAATGATCAAAAAGTGTCTTAATTATTAGGTCCATATCACACATTGTCGACAAATGGTGAGCCAGGGCCGTCCGAAGTTAATACATTACAAACTACAATATCATATTGGTCTGTTTAAATTTCTAACAAAATTTATTGAGGCCAATTAGTCTGCATTCAATCGTACTCGACAGCTGATAGGCTCAGAAACGTTTGGAAGTTAAAAGTTAACCCTTAAGTTAACCAGAAAAAATCTCTTATGGCGTTTTCGATTGGCAGTCCGGAAGCGTCCGGAATCATTCTGAAAAATTTTTATTCATACAAAACTGTCAGTTTTGTGCGAATAAAACGCTTTCAGAATGATTCCGGACTGCCAATCGAAAACGCCATTACTCATTTTAATTGCCTTCCATCCGAAAATAACGTTGACTTAAAATCAAGTCGCTAATGTGTCGTGTATTTGTTTACCTCTCATAAATACCACGAGGGGAACCAATGTCTATTGACTCGCGCCTCCAACAATTTAAAATTAATCAAAAAAGAAGCCCTCTACTATTCTGCCGAATGCGAACAGTTCATTTGAGAACTATGAAGTACTCTAGTCTCTGGTTTTAGCTCAAGGCAAGATTCGGGAGTTTACCCTTGTCCATAACCCTTAAAAAAATAAAAATGATACCGCCAATCCGGTTTCTGTTTCGATTGGTAATCTTCCATAAAATAAGATGGTACAAAAAACGTGAAGGTTAATTCAAAGAAGTTTTTGAAGCTATAACTCGATTTCGAACACACTCATCTCATGTTCTAAAAAGTAGGTTCAGCAATGCAAAGGGCTAAAAAAATTTAAGAGTTTTAATTAATGTTCAGCCTAAATTTGAGGAATATTGAGGTATAATTGTTTTTATTTCTGATTTTAATTTCTTCCATTTTCAATATTTCTTATTCTAATTTATTACTTTTCTTTGAAATTTACAGGACAGAGCCTACTTAATCAGCGAACAAAACGCTGCCATGGATAAAACCATAAAAACAGAAGCCTCACCTGCCACTGGTCTTAAATGTCCTGAAGGTTTATTAACACCACCATCATCTAGTCGAAAACCTTTAGAAGATGACATAGAAGACAATGATGACGACGATTGTCCACAACAACAAGATAACCATCGAGTACAAACATCAAAAATGTCATCATCATCAACAACATTAACAACCTCATCATCATCATTATCATCATCAACGACATCGGCATTATCGTTAAAAGAAAACCAAGAAAATGTGCCCAATATATAATATAAAAAGACTTAATAAATTACAATTTTAAATTTACAAAAAGAAACAAAAAATAACAGAAACAGAAAATAAATAAAAAAAAACTATCTTAAAGCTGCACTAAACTGCAAGTATATACATATATAAATATTTATTCTTAGTCACTAAATAAAATTTTAGCTAAATAATATTATTATTTTTTTTTTATTTTTTAATAGAAACATAAATATAATTATAAAATAGTTAAACTTAAATAAAAAATAAATAAATAAAAATAACCAAGAAAAAAAAATTATCTGTGTAAAAAATTAATCTATTTTCAAAGAAATCATTATTTAAGTTTTTTTTTTTATTACTATTATTATTAGTTATTGATTAAAAGTGTTTTTCTTATTTTTTTATATATATACATATATGTATATAGACTTATGTTACACTGAACAAAATTCCATTTAGTTTATTTCTAAAAAAAAATCGTATTAAAAAATTAAAACAAATTTAATACTTAAAATTTCGCGCAATATTTCTCTCATTTTTTTTAGTAAATATTTATTTAATAAACAAAATTAGTTATACAATTTAAAATAAAAAAGTATACAAGACAAAAGTTAACAGTGACAAAATATTAAATAGAAATTTTGTATTACAATCAAGAGAATGATTTTTTAATTTATGTAGTCTTTTTATTATCAATCAAAAAAAAAAAAAAAAAACAAAAAGCATGGCAAAAAATAGTAATTTACACATTCATTTAAAATAATCAATTTTTTTAGAAAATGATTTTTTAAGCCTTTGTGAAAATCACATTTTTTATCAAAAGCATTTTGTGAGAAAACAAAATGTTCGCTTGTTTTTTTTTAAATCTCGTTTTTTCAAATCAATTTATTTGAGTTTGTATCGGTTCTACATTGATTTAATTAAATCCTCACTTAATAGTAAGACAAGTCTATAAGTAGTAAAAAAAAAATATAAGAAAAAGAATCTTAAAAAGTAACTAGACACAAATCTGTAAAAATAGTTTCAGTACATACAAACAATTAAAAAAAAAAACAATTAATTTTGAACCATATTTTACAAATTATCCATAAGTCTTGACTTTGAATTTCAAAATTTTTATATAAGTTTCAAAATAAAACTAACTTACATAAATGTACAAAAACTAAAAAAAAAAACAAAATTAAAAAAAAAAATACTCAAAAAATATCTAAATAAAATGTAGAAAATAAACACACCACACTGCCAAAATGCTTTTGCTTACATATAAACAACATAAACATAAAAAAACACTGAGGAACTGAAGAACGAAAGCGGACTGTTCGATTACTTCTTAGAAGTTAAAACCTTTTTCGTTTTTTGGTCTGCAGCTTCTCATTTCCAATAATAACTTCTAACGATTGCATAAATTAGTTATTTTGCTAAGATTAATTCATACAAGCAATAAATCTAGCTATTTTTTAACATTCGTTAGATATAAGCTTAACTGATTTTTTTTAATGGAGTTTGCTTATTTTTTTAACAAAGTTTTGATTAATTTAAGGCCAGTTTTGCAATGTTACTTGAAACGATCAAGATGCAACTCAATACGATTTTTCAATAACACTGGCACGCAAAAAAAAAGATGCGTGTATGTACAGCGAACTAGACCCACCTAGGGTAATGTATTTCGATACGCTTATTCCGTTTCCGGTGTTCATTTATCCTTTGATTTAGGTTTTGAGAATAGCAATAGTACAAAAAACCACAAGAATTTTCTTTTTAGTGGTATTTTGCACTCGGACCTCGGATTTGGTTTAAGGCCTATGGGTGGAATTCGTTGTACCTACACACCACTTGTGGTTTTTTGTTTGTGCGGTTGTTTTTGATTTAAGTATTTTTCGGGATGAAACAGCTTTAAAATGTTTTTTTTTACTAAATTTTTATTTTGTTTTTTTTTTTTTCACTCAAAAAGCTGAGATTATCCGGTAAAACGTATCCAATCAAATTGTTTCAATAAAACCTTTTTCTGTTATCCTATTTAATGAGTCTAAAAAAAATGCGCCTCAAAAGTAAACATTAAATTAAAACCAATTGTTTCTGTAGAAGATTAAAATAAAAGTAGCAAGAGAATCGGCGTTTTTGAAATTCTCGACAACCTACTTCATTCTTTAAAATATGCCTTTTTGCGAATATTTAGAATAGGCTTTTGAAAACTTGAGCTAGTAGTAACTTGAAAAAAAAAAAACAATCCCATCCCTAGTTTTATGTGTATTTCGGGAGGAAGATAAAATTCTTATTTTTAAAACTCGTTCCCAATCCTTTCCTACTAACAAAATTTTAACATTGCCAAACCTCAATTTAACCTTAACTTACATACTTCTCCCATTGAGTTTTTAAGAATTTTGTATCTTATTCCTAAGTCGGTCGAAAGGAATACGAAAAAACCAACAAATTCTAAATAAAGTTTAATTTCGGTTTATAGCATTGCGGTCAAAGTTTTTCTCCAAAACTAAGCCGAGTTAATATTTATGTATGGGAGCTGAAATTAAGCGTTGTTCGTACTAGGCGCCTTAAGCCAAAGTAATTAAGGTCAAGTTTGGTCGAAAATTTCGATGTCCTACTCATTTCGACGTAATTTGACGTTTAAATTCTTTTGACTTTGCATCACAACTTTTTACATTCCTTGTCCCATTAACTCTTAAATTAACTTAAAAAATTAGGGTCAAAATTAACAAACTAACACAACAAATAAAAGTGTTACAAAGTTTGAATTCTCATTTTATTTTTTCTACTTTTTTTTAAATATAACAGATTTTTGTCGATTCTAAATAGAACCTGATAAATAAGCTAAACAAAATTACGAAGGTTTTTTCATATAAAAATATTTTAGTGTGGAAGTAATCGAATTAAAATAATTTTTAAATCTTTTCTTTAATATTTAGTGGCGTTATTGGTTTTGAAACACGTATACATATGTAAACTTAAACTGCATGTTAGACCTTAACAAAGCTATCTGTTTAATATTTTATTTGATTTCAGTTTGCATTACTAATGAAATGAAAGGTGCAAAACCTAAAAATGTAAACTTTAAGAACTAAGCATTTAATAAATTAAAAGTGCAATCATCTGCATGGCTATTTCAAAAAATTTATAAAAAAGAATAAGAAAAATCTTGATTAACAACAAAAGAAAATAAAATGATTCTATTTTGTTTGTGTGTCACATATTCAGTTTAAAAGTAACATTTAAAGTTAAAAACATATAATTCTACTCATAATAAAGTCTGTTATAGGGCTATTAAAAAAAAAAAAAAAAAACAAGAAAAAAACGCTTAAAAATAAACAAAAAAAAAATATTGTAGCTTAAAAAATATAGTTTAAGAAAAATGTTGCAAGATATAATAAAATAATAAAAATAATATTTTTATTTATACATTAGTGTTGGGTAAGATATATGTAATGAGCACAATAATAACAAATTGGTGTTGCTTGAAGTTTAAAATTAAAAACAAATATCAACATTCTGCATTATTATAAAACAAAACAAAAATTAAAAAAAAAATTATTGTATTATAGTTAATTATAGTTAATTAGATATAAAATTAAATGCAAAATTAGTTTTAGAGTATGAAAGCATATGGGAATAAATTCTAAGATAAAGTATAAAACTTTTTTCTTAGACATAGATTTATTCTAACAAAACAAAAAAAAAAAAATAAATAAATGTTATTTAAATCAAACAAAGTTTTCTATTTATTTTTTTAATTGTGTATGGTTGATGTGTGACATTTGAATATTAATTTAAGGTGATAGACTTGATCACTAATCAGCACTGTTTCAAAAATTTTCACAGAAGAAACTAGCCTTTTGCTAGTTTCACTAGAATTCAATTGAAAATTTTCCGTTAATCTGGTTTATTGTTCACCACTAAAATGGTTTGAAAAGGTATCTGTTGATTACGTCACATTTCTTTTGAAAAAAGTTAAGAATTGGGAATATTTGTAAAAAGCAAACCTAAAATTTTTAAACTTATTTTTTGAAAGTTTTTCAGATTGGAAAAAAAAATGAAGCAGAAAGAAAGAAACCAATATGCTTCGTGCCAGCGCCAGAAACAAAATTAAGGCTGTAAGAAAAAACTGTGAAACTCGCAATACCTACCTTTAAATTTCAGTGGAACAAACATTTCTTTAAAAATGTATTTCTGTGAAGCATCTTAACCGCGAAGAGTTAAAGGACCATGTACAATTGTACATTGCATGAGTTTGGGTGAATTTAGGAGGAAATACGATTTCAATTTGTTTTCTACAAATGCTTCGTATCTAAAAAATAACAAGATGGTGTTGTGATCTTCATATTATAAAACGTTTCCTCCTACAGGGTGGACAAGACACATCGGGGGTACAGTCGCTTTAAAAAAAATATCTGTTGAAAAAAAATTAATAATCTCTTAATGGAAAATGATACAAAAATTGTTTTGGAAACAAGAAAGAGTTGTTATTTGTTTTTGTTTAAAGTTGAATCCTGATTGTTAATCAATATTTTTTTTTTTTAATTTTTTGTACTTATAAATTATAATATATAAATTATATAACAGCATTATATTATTTACTTACCACTAACTTATGATGAGCCTCTGATTGTAGGTAATAGCTTGTTCTAAGCTTACTACATCAAAGAATCTGAAGTGAAAAAAAAAAAACATAAAAATGCATTATTTGGAATAATGACATACAATTTTTTTGTTGAAGCAATTTCGTTAAAATTGCTATATGTTTTAGAGAAAAACAGAAATAAGAAATAGTTTCTTGCATAAAAAGATAAATGTTAATATTTTGTTTAAATAACTGAATATTTGCTATTGAACATTTAGGTGTTACTTTGCTTACGTTGCTTATCAGTTTGCTAAATTTAGCTCAACTATAAAACAAAATGATCAAAATATTTTCTAGTCTCTAATCTACTTTATGAACAATACATTCATTATTTAAATATCTCTTGTCTTTTGTTTTTTTTTTTCAACCATAAAAAAAAACTTATTTGCAGTTATTTTTATCGTCAAATCTATGCTATGCAGTAGCAGTGGTCCGGCCGATCGTTAGTCCAGCAAGTGTAATCTTAAAAAAAATTAATTTTGCAAGGTACATAATTGGATCAGAGGTAAGTGTGATTGGTTTCTTATATATATTTATTGTTGATTGTAAAGTTGTTCTAAAAATAGAGATAAATATTCATATAGGTATTTTAATGCACAAATCATATTTGGCGTTTATAGGAGAATGTTCCAAATAGACGGTACCTTATTTCTTCGGCGATCAGCACCGCTCTACAAAAAAAAAAGAAAGAAAGTAGGTTCATAGTCAGAAAAAGTGACAAAGGTCAAATGTAATCAAGATGTGCTAGTGTATGTTTATAAATTCTAAACATGAATATAGGGTATCGATTGTTAGTTGTTGGAGAATGTTTAAATAGCGGCACTCAACGCGTAAAGTCAAGCCCATGATGGAGCCTAAAAACAAGGGTGGAACGGCTTAAGGAGATCATAGACAAATTTTTAAGTAACCACAATTACTTTTACCTTTACCCGAATATATTTTTTTGTGCAGTTTTTGATGTTTCCCATTCAAAATAAATTTTGTGTTGGTCTAAATACATACTAATATTTGAAAGGTTTTTGAAAAAAAAAAACAATATTATTTCACATAAAGCTAAACTAAAAAAAGTAGACCACGATCATGCTTTTTGGATTTATCAGAATCTCATGGATCGACAACTTTTAAACCCTCTTAACTAAGTCTATTCTCTTTTTGAATGATGTTTAACAGAAACAAAATATTTAAAAAAATTGTACTAACGATGAAAAAAAAATTGGTCAGCGATAGAAATTTATTACTAATTCTTTAAGTTTTTCTATAGAAAAAATGTTACGTATACACCACAGTGACCAGGAAATTATCTGGTCAAGTTAATAATGTGTCTAGAAAAAAAAAAAATTCAAAAATATAACTAAATCATTAGAGAAAAAATGTTTGTCAAAAGCTGGTGCAGTGCCATATTACCCGCGGTAATAACCCGCCCAGTAAGTAAATATCTCCTGTGGGCTTTCTTTCTTTTTTTAAAATGAGAATTGGATTAAAACTGTTATAGCCTTTTCTTTTTTCAATTTTAAAGGATTCATTTTTTAAAATAAACATTGAGGAACGTGAAACCCTACTTGGGTTAGGATAGTATTTGGTATATATCCAAAGTTGGTTATATGCAAAGTGTCTTTTAATTTAAAATACTCTTTAAATAACCGGAAACTTTGTCTTTGCCAGCTTTGAAAATACCCCAAATCTTATAGTGAGCCCAAGTAGGGTAATTGCGTTAATCAGTGCTTATGGCGAGCGCCTTTTATTCACATTCAGAGTGACAAAAACAATATCAGGGGGAAAATTCGTTTTTGAAGATCATTGTTATTTGCACTTTGAAAAAGAAAGAAAGCACCCAGGCAGTATTCCCTTTTGGTTTGCGAGATAGCCTTGCAGGGGCTGTCATACTTCACCAGCTTTTCTACCCGTAAAAGCTATGTTAAGCTTTATTTTGCAATTTTTTTTCTAGCCACATCATTAATTTCACAAATCAAACGATTTCACAGTCACTATGGTGTATACGTAACTTTTTGTTGTTGTTGTAAATCTTACTTAGAACGGATAGCTCCTACATAACATTTTCAAGATATTGCAATTTTCTAAAAAAACGGCCTTAACGATTTTAATGAAAAATTAAACATCATTCCTTACTGTACTTTGAGTACAGTTTGATATATCTCTCAGTTTAATTACTGCAGCCTATACAGGAACCCTTTTCAAGGTTTTTATTCTGCAATAATTTCTATACATTTTTCTGCAAAGTCGTAGCAGACATTATTTCTCTTCTATTCTCTTTAAAATTCTCTCCATTCATTTGTCTGTGCAGACAATCTATACTGAGAGTGACTGAAATCCACTCTCATTTACCACCGCGCACACCGCATCGCATAAAACGCAAAGAGAGCGCATAATTTCTATTTTTCAAGGCCTTCTCTACAACTGCTGCTGCTTTTGGCTGAGCCTGACTGCTGACCCACCGCCAAAATAAATGTCTTTTCACCTCTCAACTCCCCCAATTTGTCCTTACACATTTTCAATAGCCAAGTACGAAATAGGGAAAACGCCAAAAAAAGCTTTTTTTCAATACATAACATAATTTTGCATTGAAAGCCTCACTCAGTTCGGTGTGTAACCCTCTCGCGAATAGACGTTTTTTGTCCCGAGTTCTCACCGTGTTTAAAGCAGTTCATAGACAGTCCCTTGGCTGCTCTGCTAGAGTAACGCGCTTACAGATTTTTACCTCGAGGATATAGTTCATTGGTTTTTTTTTTTTTTTTGATTTTGGAAAACTTCTTACGCAAAACGATACGGAACGGAACTTAACTTCCAATTCAAAGGATATAATGTGATTAAACAGAAAAAAAGTGAGGTTTTAAAGTGCAAAAATTTGATTTTTAAGAATAGAAAATTTTCAAGAAAATTCCCAAAAAAAAAAAAAGTGAAGTTACACAAAAAAAAAAAAGAAAAAAAAATCTCTATACACTACAACACCACCCTTAAATTTTCATTCTATCTTCCTCTCTTTCGCTCGTTTGGTCGTTCTCTCTTGGTCTCTCTTCCATTCCATTTTGGGTTGGAGGACAAATAATTTTGTGCTTTTTTAACAAAAATAATAAAAAAAAAATTCCATCACACATATCTCCTTTAAATTTCTCTCTCTCACTCTCTCTTTGTGCAGAGGAAGTCTTCATGGTTCTCAAACTTTCTTTTTGAGGTAAGCTTTTTCATCATAATTTTCCAAAGCTTAATTGGAGAGAGCAAGTTTTTATGTGTGTGCGAGAGTGAGTGAGTGATTGTGAGTGTAAAAAGTGAGTAAATTTTCATTTTCGGATTACGTGGTGCATACTTTTAGGATGTTGGTTTGTTTTATTTTATTTTTTTTTTTTTTCATTCTACTACACTTGTTCTAAGATGAGAATCAAAAAGAAGAAGGAACATGAAAAATAGAAGGAATTAAACCAAAAAAAGAAAACAAAAAAAATCGCTTTGAATTAGGAGTTGTGAATTTTTTCTGTTTGAAACCATCTTTTCAATATGGAAACTGTTGGTTGTTTTGTGGGGCATGGGAAGGGGGAGAGCTGAGGGAAAGGACAAACGGAAAACAGGGATTCTCCGTGTGATGCAAAGAAAAAGAGAGAAAAAAAAAAGAGATTATTTTGTCTTTTGGCATAGTGCCAAGTTTAAAAGGATTTCAACCCCCAGAACTTAAGTAAAGACACAAAAAAAAAAAATTTTAAAAAAATATATAAAAAAAATGTGAATACACTCATACAAGGACATTAGCCGGCCGCCTTGCCTGCTTCATACTTTTTGCTACACTTTTGTCTCTTCATCCTTCTCCTAGGTCCTGTCGCAAAATGCACGTAACATAAAGATACTTTAGAGTACAACGAATGCCACTTGAATCCTTGGGTTGTTTTTTTTTTTTTCTTCTTCTCTTTTTTTATTTAACTTTGTTGTATATATAGATTTGCATAGTTAGATATATAGTTTTTGTTGTATCCTTGGTAAAAGTTTATGTGTGTGTAGAGGTTTTGGTTGACAACAGGAAGGATCAGTGGGTGGTGGCTTTTTTTTATGAATTTAATTTTAAGAATTAGAAATATGTCATTTCGATTGTTGTCAAAGGATATTTTTTAATTGTTTTGGGACTAAATCAAATGATTTTGAATTTGGTCCTTCGAGCTGGATTTTTTAAGGAATAGTTAAAAGTACAAGTTGAAAATCATTCAACATTGAAAGAAAGTTTGTCTTAAATATGTATTTTAACGCCTTATTATTGACAACTGGATACATTTTATTGATGATCTTTTATTGCCTTCTACGGGGAAACTCTTGTGTTAGAGTTTTAAATTTAATGGAGGAATATAATAGTGCAAGAAAAATACCTTTTTTCACTTGGATATTTTGAAATTATTAGGTAGAATTATTCAGATCTTTCTATTTTCCACTTGTGGATTGTAAAGAAGAAGAAAGAGTTATCATAAACTTTTTCAAAAAAAAAAAAAAATCGAATTAATAAGTTTGGAAAGAACGATGTTCGGAAAAGGTGACAAATCAGTTTTTGAATTTTAGTACAAATTCGCGACGAGCTTTGATTAAATTTAATAGTTATCTCGTTTCAATTTTTAAATAGTTTTTCATGGAAAGTATTTGGCTTAGTTGTTGATCATTTTGGGCAAAACTATATATGTTGAATTTTTGAATTTTTGCTGAATTTTTGAGAGCAATAGTACATATGTAATGTCTTGAATATAATAGATATTTTTGGTCTGATTTGCTGTCAAAACTTATAGATAAACTATGTTATTCCATGTGTTTTTTATTCCTATACAATTTTTATTGCATGCAAGTACCTTAACAATATACATATATAAAAAGCAATTCAAAGTAACTCCATGCAAGTTCAAAGTAATACAATATTTCACCAGAAGTCAATTTCGGATTAATATGAATGAGATTTAATAGAATTTGTATACCTAGGGAAAAAGGATTTGTTAGAAGATTTCTTTTAGCTCTTCAAAACAAAAAAGTTGAATTGAATGGAATTTTCTTTAATTTTGGATGAAAGAACAACTCTTCGAATTCATAATTTTCAGCAGAATTAGCTGATTCTTAAAATGAATTAAAATAAAGTGATTAAATCATTTCTTGGAAAATGTTTCTATTGTTTCGTAGAATTTCGAAAAAATTGGAATTAAATTGTTTTTCTTGATGTTTGCAATTTAATTAATTAGTGCGTTCAGCCTTTAAGAGAATTTTCATGAGATTAATTTTAATTTAGATGATTAGTTAATTTTTTGGAGCCTTTTCCAAAAATTGTACATCATAAAAATCATTTAACTTATATGCTTTCGTGTTGTAGAAAAATATTTTTGACTGACAGTAAATTTCATCAGCTTATTGCATCAGTTACATCAACAACCTTAAGCAAGTAACAGGTCCTGTTCATGGAACTTCTCGAAACAATTTTGGAACATACATTATAATAAAAACAATCAAAGTATTTCCCACAGTTCAATGGGACTCAACTACTCATGTTTGAGTTCCATTATGAAGTTGATGCAGTTATCTCTGAAACAGTGCTCAGGCATGTGTTAAAGGCTAATATTTGAATTTCTTTTGTTGGGTAATGGGTAGATACCGATCTGAGAAAAGTGGTTTTGTACATCGGATATGGCTTGCAATTTTTACCAGCTACTTATAAGCCCTCAATCAGAAACGGTCGTATTCCAAAATTCTGCATTGCAATTTTCTTTATATGGATCAAAAATTCTGTGAGTGAGAACACAATGCTGGATTCCATTATTTTGCTTTTCTTTTATTCTTCATTTTTAAATTTTGTAAATTCAAAATTTTGTAAATCCAGTAAAATCATAATTTCTCTCTTATTATTCACATAATTTTGAAATACAGAATTTTGAATTTGGAGAATTTTAAGTATGGGTGTTTTCATAAACGTCGGAAATCTGCGTTAGTACAATCGCCTTTCTGCTTTGCTGCAGAAGTGAACACACCAATTCTGCAGAATGTTTGCAGGCCTGCGTTAGTACAATTTTCAGCAGTCACTGAGTGTTCATAAACGTCAGAAAAAAAAATATAAAAATGACCACATAATGAGTTTTGTTTTATAAGCAAAAAAATATTTCCTTTTTCAGTTCCAGAAACACGCAAAATTTTTAAACCCTGTTATATTAGGGTAACACAAAAAATAATACATATTTTTTTCTACTTTTAATAGTGGAATAAAAAAACGAGTGGTTCACATTTGAAAAAAAATTATTGAATGCAAAAAAATATTTTTATTTAGGGTGTTAGGGTGTTTTTTGCGTTTGAAATTAGTTTTACTGCACAGAAAGTTTGTTTGCTATAGCAATACATATTTAATTCATATCAAACTAATTAAATCGATTTTGTTTGAAGAGTAAATTAAAAATATACAATGTTTGTGAGCCCCCTAATGCGAAAATGCCTGCTCAATTTTACATTATATTTCATACACCATGTCTTACAAACTTTCTCTGTAGTGAAAATTATTTTTTTTTCATAATTAAAAAAATAAATTGAGCCACCCTAATGTAAATTTTTTTTTCTTCGATAATTTGGTCAACATAATATCCAACGTTTAATTTTTTTGAATTCCACAGGAAACTGTAAAAGTTAACATTTTTTAAGAGCTACCCTAATACGAAAAAAATCAATTTAAACTCGTTGTATCTAAAAGCACGATTTAGAAATTTTCTGCATCATTAAAATCTAAATTTTTCGAAAAATGAAAAAAGAAACATTTTTTGCACCACCCTAATTAATATGTTTGCTTTTCATTTTTTTTTTTTTTTACAATATTTACATTTATTAAAAATAGATACATCGAATCATAAGCCAAATAAACTTCTTCGCGAGATCTGCAGTCATAAAATTTTGGCTGAGCTAAATGCAATTAATAGCATTAAGCACCATTCTCTCATGTTCGTTAGTCTTATTTGTAATTTTTTGCCAAAACACTTGCTGTGAGTCAGATAAAAAGTTTATATAAACTTATTAATGTCCAAATTTGTATATGTTTATGATTTTTTTTTAACATTTTTTATAGTACTAAAAATGTTCTCAAAGAATTAGATATTGATTCGTTATTCTTTTTATTTAAAAAGTAAAAACTTGTAAGCTCTAGTACACGCAAAATATCTGATCAAAATAGTTAAGTCTTTTTGAACAAGACGTCTTTTTCTTTGTAATATTTGTATGACCTGGGCCCTATTTCATAAAACTATTAGTGTTGTACTTTTTAACTTGTAGTTACAAGCACAAATAAAGTATGGAGTTGTAGTTTTCTGTTTCATAAAAATTTTCATTTATTTGTAGTCTGGCGAATTCAAACTATTTTGCTTCTAAAAAACTACAAGTGTAACTAAGGTAACAAAAATAAACAAATATTCGAACTTTCTGTAGCAGCAGCGAGAGACGAAATATTATGATGAATATTTGTGAAATATAATAAACATTAATTGGCTTTAAAAGCTAAAAGCTTGATTTTTAAAGATTGGTTTTTGGTAGATTATGGTCTTAACATTAAGTTTAAATAATAGGCTATAGAAAAGTCTATGTTTCTTGAGAAAAAAAAAAGGAAATTGAGCTTTAAAGATGAAACAGTGTTGTTTTGTCCGATTTTTGAATGGCAAAATGTTGTGCAATTCCTTTGAACTAAAACATTGATGCACTAAATATTACTTGGCAAAACACATCATCTATTGCAACTCTCGTCAAAAAAGCTTAAACTAATAAATGAACTAAATATTTATCTATAAGTAAATTAATCATTTAGGATAAATAATCAAATTTAATCTTCATAATTTTTCCGCGTTAAAGGGTGGAAATTCCTCGGGAACTTTTTGCACTTTTTGTTTAAAAAATTCTGTACCATTTAAAAAACTGTTTTCAGTGGTCTAAGCGTTATATGAAGCATCAAAAGTTCCTATAGGAAGTATTCAAACCTATGCACTCCAAATCTAATGCAGTAGGTAACGAAAAATTTAAACGCATTTTTCTAGAAACGCATTTTTTCCGCGACGTGCAACGTTACTCAAAAACTAATGAAACTATTGAAATTGAGTGCAAAGTATTCGTTAATTCATTGCATTAATAAAATTAGGTATTGGTATTTTTTGGAAAGATCTTTAAATTGTATGTTTCAGATGTCCAAGTCTTGTAGTCTCTATAATTAGGTTATATGGAAATGCAAGTGCAATAACTCAAGCTCAAGTTGTTTCACTTAATCCTTTAAAACGCTAACAACTATACTGGAAAGCTTATATTTTGAGTGGTGATTGCAGGTACATGAATACATACAGATTTGTAAGCCAAGACTATTTGTCACTAGACAAGGAAGATTGATTTTAGTGCCAACCACTTTTTTGGCATCATTCAAATTAATAATCTTTTTTATCAAAAAACAAAACCGACTTCCATGGATCAAAACAGGGTTTTATGGTTTTTCTAATAGTTCCCATGGCTAAAGCTGAACAAAATTAAAATGGGACCACACTGCCACACAGCCACCAGCTTTCCCATACAAAAAGAATTATCAAAATTGGTTCACTCAGTCCAAAGTTATGAGGTAACAAACATAAAAAAAAAAATACAGACGAATTGAATACCTCCTCCTTTTTGGAAGTCGGTACAAAAAGACTGCATTGTTATTTCACTTTAACTACCTTATGTCCTCCATTAAATGTTCACACAACTAGTACATTTTTTTCTATCACTAACACCCAAAAATTGGTGAGGATTCTTGATTGATCATTTAACTTATATAACCTTATCCATAAAGCACATTCAAAGAGAAAATGACCCAAAATTAGACTCCATATTTTTCTTTATTAGTCTTTCTACTCTTGTAAGAAATTCGCTTGTAGTTACAAGTCTATCACTAATAAACTTTTGCCCAAATACTTTTATGAAACAGAAACATTCGCCTCATTTGTAAATTTGTTTGTAGTTACAAGTCTACGATACTTGTAGTTATTACTCTATTCGAATTCTTTATGAAACAGAAATTTGCTGATAATTTACAAGCTACAAGTAAATTCACAAATAATTTATTAGTCTTGTAGTTTTATGAAATAGGGCCACGTTTAGTTTTTTTCCAAAAAAGAATACCTATATTTATATTCCCAAAAAAATAAAAAAAAAAAAAAAAAACTCTGGAGCCGTTTTATAATGGCCAAATTAAAGGTCAAATCCTCAAATATAGGGTCAGTTTAATAACAATAAAACTTTTTGGCGTATAAAATGTTTATATCTTTTTGTATTTTTTAATTCTAATGAACATTAAAATAATAACGCAATTTTCATAAATCTATAAATTTTCAAATGCAGGTTTTTGTACCTAAATATTAGACAGGATGCTTTAACCCTAAAAAAAATATCTTTTAGCAAAACGTTCTTACCAAATTCATCACATTACTAAAATGAACTTAAAACGCAAAGCTCTTTAAAAATGAGTAACGTTTACCTAGATCCTAGAGTAATCATAAAGCATTGGTTCTCTTCTCATTAAATCAATTTGGTGTGACACTTATTTTACTAGATATATAAATCCAATTCTAATGCAGTTTTGAACTTTACACAAAAACTCAGATCAACTCAAATTTTTTCTGAAGGAAAACAATTTAGTTACAGGTTTTGGTGTTGAGGTATTATACAATCTGTGAAAAATCCTAAAGTTTCTTCCGTCCATCCGCTAAGAGTAAAAGGTCATAAAAATGTATATCTATAAATGAAAAATAAAAACTTGTAGTTGAGCAAATTTTACATAAAATTGTCCTTTAAAGTTTTATTATATTACTCACCGTTTAGAATCAGCAGCACTTCAAACTTTCATGTGTATCCTAAAAGTATGCAATTATGTTTTGAATATTTTTAAACGATTTTTAAACGATGAGTAATATACAAGAATACTTCAAAGGATGACATTTTCTTTGTCTTAAACCATATACATATTTTTAAGATATATTTTGTTTTATTGTGACTCTTATAAAGGGCCTAGCGAGTGAAAAAAAAAATACACTAGCCCAAAAAATTAAGGGAACAAAAAAAAATCGTGATTTTTTTTAGTGATTTTCGATAGGCTGTATCTCAGTAAAAAATGATCGCATCATGACAAAATAAATAGTGTGTAAAAGCTCTATTCTTCTAGTTTTAGTATTAAATGTTAAAATATTTTCTTTCTAATGGTAAAATAACTAAAATTTTCCAATTTTTGTTTGTTTTTACTTTTCTCTTAAGAAAGTGGGAAATTTTTTTCTAATAAAATGATTATTATTTTTAGAAAGGCTTATTATTTGGCTTTAAGATTCATTTTGTTTCAAACTTCTACGATTTTTTTAACTGCAATATCAGTCATCAAACCAAAAACCATACTTTTGATTTTCACTATCAATATCTCAACAACGGATCACTGTACAGAATATTCATGGACACATTTAAAAACTTTATTCAATTATCTACAAAGAAATTAGGTTTACTTTGTTAAACAAATTGTTTTCTTATTTTTTAGATTAATTTAGAAAAGCTATCAAAATAGGCATTTTTACGGTTTTTTTTAGAAAATTTACCGCTATTTAATTTCTATGGGTGATAAGATTAAACTGAGGCTTAATTATTGAAGCTTAATATACTTGAAATTAATATGCAAAGTTTCAGACTTATTCATCTAGCAGTTTTTCTGTTGTGAGGGTTTGAATTTTTGAAATGAAGTACATATAACACCATATTTCTGCAGGTCTAAATGACTTACTTCTTTGAACTTTTTTGTGAGCAAAATCAAATTCTTTTGAGTTTATTTGAGCATTTTATTGATAAATATCGTTTAAGTTTTAGATAAACCAAGGAAAAATTAAAAGTTTAAAAAAAAAAAGTTAAATTTTGAAAAAAAGCTTTTTATACCATTTTTTGATGTTTTTCCTAATTTTGAATTTTTTTTTTTTCAAATCCTCAAAAACACTCTACGAAAATGCATCAAATTATAAAAAAAAAAGAAACTTTCAATACCCAATGAACCTTTAAAAACAAATTTTCAATCACATTCAATTTACCATAAAATCTCTTTTGCCTTTTGTTCAATGCACATTAACTTTATATAGAATAGAACACCTTTTGCACCAAATAAACCTTCCTAAAAAAACTTCTTCATGCGGGTTGATGGTCGATATAGCAGTTCATCACACTAAATTTCATCTTCTTCATCATCATCCGGGTATCAAACAAGTCCATCAAACTTTCCCCCCAAAAAAAAAAACAAAGATAAAACATCTTGAATTTTGGATAACCTCTTTCGAAAAGGCAAAAATATTTGTAACTCCATCTCTTGGTTATCGAAGGTAACCTCAATTAAGTGAATTTTAACTTTTTTTTTCTTTATTTTTTCAATTTATTCTGCACAATTTCAATATGTTACTTGTTTTGTATATATGATGATGAATAAGGACACATCACATGAGTTAATAATTTTCACAGAGAGAGAGAGAGAGAGAAAAAGAGCGAGAGAAAATATAAAGCATCAAAACTTTTAGAGAGAATTTCATTATTGAAGATTGAAAGATTGAATGCGCGCGCGCTCTGGTGGTTAAACAAAAAAAATAACAATCGTAGTAGAAGAGATGCTCGTTTATTGTACAAATGCGCTGCAATGAGAAATTGGATGATTTACGATTAAGGATACTTTTTTTTTTGTTTTTGTCTTTTTTTTTATAATTTCTTCTGTTGGATTAAATTTATCCTTGATATGGTTCTCTCTTTTGTATTCATTTTCATTACACACAAAATGAGAGTGTAGGTATTTGTTGTCTTTTCTTGAAGAAAACTAAAAATCTCTTCGAATTGTGTTAAAGATTATTTTTTAATAAATTTCGTCCTTTTTTTCTTTAAAATTTTCCAAAAATATATAAAATAAAATCTTAAGAATTTTGTTAAATTTTTTGTGGTGTTGTATAGACCTCCCACCTCCCTCCCTCACTCCTCTTCAACCTCTACAGAACATAGAAAGGATATCCTATAATATGCTTGGTTGACCTAGAAACAGGATACATAGGTCGCCCTCATCGTATACAGGATATTGTACTCAAAACTTTATGTGTACACACATCCACACATTCACACACATCTAGGAAATGCAATTTTATATTTTTTTTTTTTTTGCTTTTTCGTCTTATGCCAGGCCACTGTATATATATATGAAATGTTTAGATATATAAGTACATACAGGATTGTTGTATAATACGAGCAGTCCATCACTCACAGGGAATCATCCTTGCATGTGTTTTTTCTATACTTCGTTCTATTTTGTTTTTTCAAGTTTTATTTTAAATTTAAATGTTTTTTTTGTTTGAAAAGGAGAGGACGGGTTAAAAGAGGGGGTAAACTAAATATTCCTATTTTCCAATGGCTTTGGCTTTGAGAGGCTCTCTTGCATGCTATGGTCATTTCGGGGCGCAAAAAAAAGGATGTTTGTTGAAACTTAAGCATTCTATATAGCGGAATGAGAAAAAAGGATTTTTATGACTAGTTTTGTGTTGAAAAGAACAAACTTTTTCGTTGGGAACAACATAACACAGAAGAAAAAAAAAATAAAATGCCATGTGAAGAAGTGAATGTGCTTTTTGACCACTTCAAAGGTTCACGCACTTGCACATTAGTGATATAATATGAGTGTACTATGCCAGGATGTAATGTATACAGTATACACAGGCATAGAAAGGACAGGCGTTGATATATTTTATGCACTCTTTTGTGTTATAGTGATTCAGTAGAAAAAAAAAGGATTAGAAAATATTTATATGTAACTACAAGCTTTTTGAAGATTTATTTAGTGACTGAATGAAAAAAGTTATATGCAGAAGAGGCTTATGAATGAAATATAGTCAATTGAAATTTATGTTACAAAGGTTTTTTTTTTTTTACTGTAAAGTTTTGATTGAAAATAAAAAAAGTTTTCACACAGTAAATATAATTTTGTATCTTTCGTTAAGTGCAACAAAAAAAAAAAAGAAGGATTTTGCCAAAACTGAAAGAGCTTGGTTAAATAATTTTTTTTTTAAATTGAAATTTTGCTGAAGTAAGTGAAGATTCCATCAAAGTGCTTGGACTCGATTGATTTTAAAAGTAAGTTAGTCGTACATTTTACATGTTGACAGTTACTTACCTTGAATCAGCCTCCAGTTAAGAGTCTTCGTTTTAAACAGTTGTGTAAACTTATTCTCGGTTTGATATTTAAAATCGTGCTTTTTCTTAAACTATCTCTAGAACAATTTGATATTTTCTTTTAAGATCAGTTAACCTTTTGATGAAAGGGATTTGCCATTATAAAATGCGTTGTATTACACAGCCACACAAAAAAAAAATAAATGTTCTGACCTGGGGTCGCGACTAAGTTTTTCATATAGTTTTTGGGTTGCTTAAACCGAATCCGAAGTCCGTTTTGCCCCATCACATCAGGTTTTTGAGATAACCTCAAAAAATTTCACGAAAACAAAAATTTTTTTTCTTTGATCTGGATGTGCGAATATGTTAATCATATAGTTTGTGGATCGCTGAATCCAGATTCGAAGTCAATTTTGCCCTATCACAAAATTTCTTTCTGGGCTTGCGTCTAAGTTATTCATATAGTTTCGGTTGCTAAAACCGATTCCGAACTCTATTTTGTCGTATCACGTCAGGTTTTTGAGATAAGAATTTTTTTTTTTGAGTTTAGACATTTTTTGAGGATATTTCAAAAACCTGACGTGATACGTTAAAATAGACTTCGGATTCGATATTTTTGTATTCCACCACAAAATGTCCGCCAGTAAATCTGTTCGTTTTTGATTAAAAATGTTGGTACTGCAAACTTAAAAAAAGAATTTTAAACTTAAGTACTTCGTATTGTCCTAGTGAATACTCGCTTTTTTTTGAATTTTTATTTTTTTTTTAAAATAGCACAACTAAATAATTATTGTAAAGGAAAAATTTGTTATGCTTTTCGTTTGACAGTAAATACGCACCTTGACAAACAAAATTATTCCCTGACAGGGAATCCCTGTACTAGATTAAATGAACAGTTCAAAATTTTAATGTCCTTTTAATTTTTTTTTTATTTTGACTTTGACAGAATACTCATTAACATTTTACCATTAGCATTTTCGATGTCGAATTTTTAGACTTAGAAAGAAATCTAATTTCTCTTCATCTGCGTACTAGGCTTTAGGAAAAAAAAAAAAAAAAAAAAAAAACAACAAAAAGTATCGAACAATTCACGGGTCACTATGGTGTATACGTAACATTTTGTTCCATAGGAAATTTAAAAACTTAATACAAATGTTTTACCATGTAATCAAACCAGTTTTTCTTCTTGTATGATCATTTTTGCAAACGATGTTCATAGCATACGAAGACTTTTTTATTAAGTAATATTATTTCGAATGTATTCGGATATAATTCGAAAGAAAAACAAGATTTTTTAAAAAAGTGATTCATTTTGACTTTTTCAATATTTATTTAAAATTAAAATAATATTGTTTATCAGAAACCTTGTTCGAAATGGTTACTTTTAATTGAAAAAAAAAAATATACCGAAAACATTAAGTAAATATCCAGTGTGACCATTCTTTAAGAAATGCATTGAGGAATTTATTTGAATTAAGTGCTTAAAACATACTGGAAATCCACCTAAACAACTTAAAAAAGTTTATTTTGAAGAAAACAGAGTCAGCAAAACCAAAAATAAATTTGCACTCAGTAGACTATTTATTTGATTTTGAAAAAATTGCTCACTTAAACCATTATAATCATAATCTGTGTATTTCGAAAACTTGACAAAGTCCAACACAAAATAATCAGTGCATTCCATATTCATACATTCTTAATTTACATTTCAAACTGAATAGTCTTCTTTATCATTCCATAATAATAAAATTGTAATTTGTAAATCATTTCCAAATGAAACTGATTACAAAAATGCAATTTAATCATTAAATCAAATAAAAAAAAAAAAAAAAAACATTCTCAAAACCAATTTAAATACATAATTCAAAATCAATATTCTCACTTCCTCATATAAATATTTCGAATGGATGCAACATCGAACCAGACTATTATATAGTATATCTATCTATCTTTTGTAAACAATTATGCTGTGTTCAAATGATATTGAAATAAAAAAAATAAATATATTCTATAAATTTAAATTCACTACCCATTTACACATGTTTGTTAGCATAACGTGTTTTACCCACAAACACCGCACGATCTGGCTGATCGGTTAAATGCTATCGATTTCCGATGCATTCGACCATATACACTAAGTCCACAGAGAGAAAGGACTCCATGATTCAGCAAATTCAGCAATTGTTTTACTCCCCCCAAACCATCATCAAAATCATCATCATCATCACCAACCATTACCATATACAGTCATTCAGAATCTGATTCTGAATCCAAATCAGTGTTGGAGAGAGAGCAGCAGAATTATTATACAAATACCCTTGTTCCGCAGAGATATGTAAAACCAAAAGTAGGAGCTTTGAGGCTTTACAGCTTCTGGGGGTGTAAATTAAATAATTAATGAGAATTGAGCGTATCGTGTTTCGAATTTTAAATTATATATTTTCAAAGAGAAAAAAATAAACATAAAAATTACATCATGAAAAAAGGATGAATACTATCTCTCCCTCTATCTATCTTCATGGTGATTTACAGTCCGGTTCATTTGATTAAGGTTGATAATTTATAATTAAAAAAAATTAAATTATAAATTTGTGTTTAAAAATTCCGAGGATATTTGTTGTGCTATCAGAAGTGATCAAAAATTACATAAATAAAATTAACGATCATTTTTAAACTAAATTATTTAGAAAACTATTCGTTTTTGAGCTAATTTTGGTGAAAAATTAGGATCTTATGTCTCAAATAATTTTGAAAATGTATTTTGAATAACTTTATAAAATCGATTTGGAACTTATTTTAAAAAACAAGTATCAAACTTTTTTTTTCAAAAATAATTTTGGACTCAATTAATTGACCCTGACTGTATTATGATGATTTTCAATTTGACTTTGTTTTTTTATTTTTTTTTTTTTTAATTTTTTTGTCGACAAAGTGACTGCAAACATACTCACATATCATATATACAATTGGTTTTTGTATTAACAAAAAAAAAAAAAAAATTGAAAAAAAAAGTAAAATAAATTGACATACAGTTCAGTTGAATGGAAATTCAATTCTCGACAACAACTCAGAGTCATAATTTCAATTTCGATTTTGATTTCGATTCGATGCGAATCGAATCGAATCATCATCGTAACGCAACGCAAAGCCAGAGCATAGCAAATAAAATGGTAAAATGTTAATTTGCATATCCAATTTATGGGATTTTGTACGTTTTACACATATAGGCTTTGACACTATGCATGTCTCACGTACTCTTATCAACGATATACTTTATGTTAAATTAAGAGATTAAAATGATGCTGCATTTTATTTATATTATATTTTTTTTGTAAATACAGAACAGAATTATAATTATTACATAATTTTTTTATTTAAATATATAATGAAATTAATTATATTAAAATTTGCTGATTACATTGAATGTAAATGAATCCATTGGTGTTGAATTGGAGTTTTATTTATTTCTTGTTTTTATTTTATTGTTATGTAATCTTTTTTAAATTAATTTTTAAAAATCAATAAATAATAATTATAAAAGTAAATTATAAAACATGAAATGGATAAAGAGATAAGAGTAATAATGGAACCTAGAAATTATACTGTTATCACGAAAATTTAAAATTTAATTTAAGACATGCATAAATAAATTTCAGATTTACAATTAAATCTATGAGAAAAATAAATTAACCTTGTTATCGAAAATTTGTTTCTTAAAATATATATATTTTTTTTTACATTAATATTTTTTTTCTATATTAATTTTTTTTTATTTTAATATTGTTTTTACTATAATATTTTTTTTATTTTAATATTTTTTTAATTTAATATTTTTTTGTTGTGTTACTTGGAATCAGGGTTGTAAAAATATCAATTTAAAAAAAAATGTATTTGAAATTAGTATTGCAAATAAAAAAAAATTGCTTAAAAAATATATTTATTGCAACTTAAAAATATTTGCATTAAAACACAAAAATTTCATTTCAACTGAAAAATAATTCCATTGAAAAAAAAAAATATTTATTGCAACTAAAAATATTTTGCATACAAAAAAAATTGTATTGCAAATGCATTTAAAAATAAAATATTTATTGCAACTAAAAATATTTCGCATTAAAAAAAAAATTATTGCAAATAAAAAATTTGTGCATTAAAAAAAAAATTCAATGCAAAAGTGTGCATTAAATGTTTTTTTTTTAATACTTGTAGAATTTTTTACTATTTTGGCTTTTTGACCATACATAAACTATTTTAATTATAATATTAAGATAATATAAGGTCAAAAAGTCAAAATTGTGAGAAATTAGACGAGTACGAAACGGTATTTAAAAAGTGCCTAACACCCCCAAAATCTGGAGTTAGTTTTTACCCATTTTCGATTTTTTTACAGTTTCTAATAGGAGATAAATATACCTTTTCAACAATGTATAAAACATGTAACTCGGTTAAACCATCTAGAATTTATAAGCTGTCAAAGTTCAAAAATTCCATTTTTTTCGTCATTTATCCAACTTCGACATCAAATTAAAGTAAATATTTTCACAACAGCATGCTGTTTTAAAACTCTCATAAACTAGAAGACATAGAAACATATGTATAGTTTTCACTGTTCGATAAGGAATCAATTGAGGCAGTTTTCTGTGTGAGTAATTTATTTACTAAAATTCACAGTCTGGACAAAAATAGTATAAAATGAGTTGTAAAAAATTTTTTGTCGCCTATTTTTAACTTTGAAATCGATTATTTCAAAAACTATTTGTTATATTATATTGATTTAAAAATTAGAATCAAATGTACAATTTTGCCTTTCGGAAATGGTATCATTTATTACTGTAAGTGTTGCCGTTGTTTCGTAATCAGTGCGACTAGCTCTATAAATCGTGATAGGTTTCCGCCCACGTATATTTTGAGTGTTACACCGTGTTATTAATAAACACATTTTGCATTAAATTTTTTTTGTCAATGTAGAAAATTTTTTATTTGCAATAAAATTTATTTTTTAATCCGAAATAAATTTATTTGCAATAAAAATTTTATTTTCAATGCAAATTTTTTTCATTTGCAATAAATATTATTTATTTTAATGCCAAATATTTTTAGTTGCAAAAATGTTTTTTGTCAATGCAATAATTTTTCAATTGCAATTACAATTTTTTTCTAAGCAAATATATTTCAATTGCAATAAATATTTTTTTTTATGCAATTTTTTTTTAATTTCAATAAATATTTTTTTTTTTTTTTTAATTTTTTAATGAAAAGCAAATGCATTAAAAATGAAATAATTTTTTTCAGCCCTGTTTGGAATTCGGATACTCTCCTGGATTTCTCCAAGCAAATAATATAATCGAGTTTTTTCATGGATTTTCTTTTGCAACTTTTATTTTGTTGAAACTGTACTTTTATGAAAGATCATTTCTGATATGGGAAGTTTTTTCTCAGGACAAAATTTAATACCTTATCAGGTCCTGCTGACTTTTTTGGGTGGCTTCTTTGAATGATGTCCTGAATTTCTTCATAAAAAAGGAGTAACTCTGTTGTTAAGGGGGTTAATGAATGTATTGTTGTCGCTTATTCTAGCATTGTTCTGTTACAGCTGAATTTTTTTTTTACAGCTCAGCTCGCTGAATGAAAAAACCTGCTGCCTCTAGGAACCTTAAGTCCTCTGGTATGTGTTGAAAATGGTTTTCCAAGTAGTTCGTTTTGGTTTTATTTTCGTTGTACGTAATCTCATCGTTAGGGGTTATGATGGTTTTTAGTTCGTTGTGTTTTTTTTTTTTTTGTAATATCCATGGATTAATTTTCCAAGAAGTCAATACTAAAAAAATTTTATAAAACTGAAAATAAAATAATCTTGACATTTCATCGCTAAATATAGCAAAAATCACTAAAAATATCAATTTTTTTGTATATCGTGAATGCATCTAAACAAGGTCAACCTCTATTATAATGTCCATCAAGCACAATATTCCACCAAAAAGTATTAAACTTTAACATTTTCCAACAAAGAGAAAGCAAAAAAAAAAACCAAACCAAACCAAAGCAAAGCAAAAAAAAAAATAAGCATAAACTCTCGCTTGAAAAAATTCCACAAAAATATGCCCATTTCCATGAAGCATGAGTCTCCTTTATTTTCATTTCTAATTTTGATTCTGGAAATAAAATAAAAAAATATACAAACAAACAAACGAAAAAAAAAAATGACTTTTCAAGGCTACGAGCATCAGCGGCACTATACTCGTAGCATCACCACCATCATCATCATCATCATCATAGCGTTATCATCATCGGACCGATGTTTCTCCTCAAACTCTCTCTTGAGATTCGATTTCAATGTTGAAGCTTCCCCCCTACTTTGACTTGTATATTATTGTCGGTCGGCGGCGCGGCGGCTGGCCCCTTGAAAATAAAATAAACAAAAAAAAATACCTAATGAATTGTGGCCACGAAAAAAAAACACGGTTTTTTGTTGTTGTTGGTGTAGTTTGGGGTGGCAAAATACAAATATGTATAAATATAAATATAAATATATATCTGTATCTACCTTTAGAACTTTTGTACAGAAACAAATAAAAATAAAATTGTATCTTCCCTTTGCTCACGAGTGAGTATGTTTTGCATGTGTTGAAAAACCCTCATATCACTCCAGTTTTTTTCTTTCTCCCTTTTGTTTGAGAACCTCCCTCAACTCAACTAAAAAAAAAAAACATTATAAAAAAGTGGCAACTGGGAAAAATCCTTGCAACTTTATTGTAGTTTTTTTTTTTTTTTTTAAATTATTATTTTATAAAAATTTAAATAAAACCACACAGGAGACAGACTATCAGGATATAAAAGCTATTCACTTAAAGTTATAATAACTTACATTGTTAATGGTTTTATGACTTATGATGAAAATGATTACTTCTATGATTCTACAGGTCTCTGGAGCCTCTTCTCGCTCTTTCATGACATCACAATTCCCTGTGGTAATATTCATTTTATTCTGTTTCCCTTGGGAATCCTTGGTGCATGCAAATTTAAAGAGATATTTTGAGTCACATGTATCTCTATTAAAATGTTATGGAATTAAACAATGACGAAAATATCAAGAAACGTTCAACAATCAATCCCTTTATTTAAAATTGATGAAAATTTAATATTTTAATTTATTAATTTTAATAAAAAATTAACATTATAAAGAAATAATAAGGTTTCAAATCATAAGAATAAAAATTAAATACTCATTTGTTTTTTTTTTTTTAATACAACAATATTAAATTTTAATCAAACCGTATTAAAAACGTTCTATTTTAAAATAGAAATAATATTTCTTGTTTAGCTTCGGAGTAACCGTTACCTCAAAAAGTTTTTTTGTTCAAAAGATAAATGCATTTAGATTCATCCTTTTTCTGATAAAAAAAAAATCTAAAATAAGAAATTTTTACTTTGGCGTTGCCACATATGAAGCGTTCAGAGTAATAATGGGTCAAGTCCACTTCCCTATAAGTAAAATGTTTTAAGGCCTTAAAAATTAAGTGTTTGTTTTTTTTTTTTTCATTAAAAAGAATTAAAAAAAAATAAAGTCAGGAAACATAGAGCTTTTGATTTGTAAAATATTTTTTTCCAAAATTTCCTTTAGTTCGCACATTTCAAATTTGAACGCCTCTATGTAACCCAAAAAATCCGAAATTAAATGCCAGGGTTTTAACAGCAATACAAATATGATAAAATGCACGACTGGGTCGCACGTACTTGCTCTTATGATAAAAGTAGCTCTTATCTTAAAGGGTTTTATTTAAAAAAAAAATTAAGGAAAATTATAATTTGATTTTAATAAAGCATATTTCTGATAATGTTAAAAAATACATAAAATCTGTTTTTATAATTAATAAAACACGGCTCTCAATGGTTTTGATCACAAAAAGAAGTATGCCATTTGATTTCTTGTATGAAAAAAAAATTTGAAAATCTTTAGAGCGGTTTTTTTAAACAAATTTTTTTATATAATAACATTTTTTTAACATTACAAAAAATAAAAGTTATTATGCCACTTTAAAGAAATAAATAATTAATTTACACTTAAAAACTAAATTTTGAAATATTTCACCAACACGTTTTCAAAAAATTGATTTTTCAAAAAGAAAATTTGAAATATTTTTTAAAAATCTGAAAATTTTTTACTTAAACGCTTTTGTATAAATATTTTCGTTGGTTTGTCTTGTAAGAGATTTTCAGAAACCAAAAAAACGGTTCTATGGCAGGTACCATTAGTAAGTGTTCAAAAAATATTTTTGTATTTCAAAAGTTGGGTCTTATCTGTAAAATTATACACAAAAATTTTGATCAATATCGTTAGAGCCGTTTAAAAAAAAAAAACTTACTTAACCGTTAGTTTTGATTTAAAAAAAATTTAAATTTCCCCCCTATGTTCAAAGGTTGGTGACCAGTAATAAAACGCCAACTGTTTTTTTTTTAAATTTTATTTTTATTGCTGTAAATATTCTGGTCACTATGGCGTATGTGGAACATTTTTTTTTTTGTTATTGAATAACTTGGAAGTAAAACAAAAAACTTTATAGAAAACCAAGTAATAAAGTTTGTTAACCTTTGTTAATTGTTAGCTGATCTTTTAAACATTTACTAAATCATTCGATATCTGAGTATTCTTAAGAGAACTCATTTGTGTTTAATCTTTACACCAATTCACTCTTTATTAAAGTAGGTACAAGGGTTTATGACATCTCTTAAAATTAAAATTATTACTGAGTGATTCTTCACTAGGCTACTTATTTTTTTACCTGCAAACTTACTCATATAACCAACAATAAAATCTATTTTTGTCAACCTCACTGTATGTTTGTGTGGAAATTTTTTAAGTACCTTATCTGTATGTGGAAAATTTTTCATTTAACTTTTGCAATTTTCCTTATATAATTCTCTCATATTTTTTTTGTTTTCTTTTCTTTCTCTATACTCGCATACAGAATACAGGAAGGACAAACTAAACCAAAGTTGGAATAACAAAAAAAAAAAAAAATAAAAAAAAAAAACTAAAGGAATCAAGTTTTTTTTCCATTTTTTTTTTTCGAGAAAAAAAAATCCAAAGAATATATTTAAAAAAATAACAGCAAAAAAAAAGAAAAGGACGACTTCACACTCAAAACTGGTTCAAGGAGAGGATGTGCCAGTGCCATATATCAACAGCACCACTACCAAACCACCACAACCACATCCCTATACACAATTTCAGGACCATCAGCATCAGCTACTACTAAAACAGCAAGCTACAGCATCACCACCACCACCAGTAGCAGTAGTTGTTCCGCACAGCAAAAGTGCAACATGAGGAAATGAATTTCAAACATCCTTTTTTGAAAAAAATGTATATATATATCTATTTGTATATATAAGTATATATGATATCCTTGAGTATCTATAACAAAATAAGCCACAAGGAGCGGCAGCAACAAATTGCAGCCAACACACAAACTCTCTAGTCCCCAAAAAAAAAGAAAAATATAATAATAATTGCATGCGTATATGCAAGCATATTTTCTCAAAAGTGTTTGCTTCGTTTTCATATACATAAATGTGTGTGTGAAGGATATACACAAAAAAAGAAAAATAAATAAATAAAATTTCAAAGCTAAAGCAAAAAAATATCCTTCGAGTATACAAATTAGACTCACAAACAACAGCAAAAAAAAAGGATCAAATCCTTTTTTTTTCATTTTTCGGTATACGCGCGTTTCCGTTTAGAAAATGACTGCAATTTCGAACGAATCGAATATAGACAATTTGATAAACTTACAACAACAACAACACTACCATCAAGGATGTTATCCTTTATCGTGTATTAATGTGTAAAGCAATATTCGTGCATATTATTCACTGTTGCATATTTTAAGGGTGTGTATCCTGTGGCAATAATATTTTTTGTTTGCTTGTCCACAAAATTAAAAGGAAACAAAATTTTTAGAAAAAAAGTGTTTTTCTTTTAAATATATTTCGATAAAAAAAGGTCCTTTTAATATCTCTCTTTATATCTCTCTCTCTCACTCGCTCTAAATATAAATGTGTGTGTTTAGTGTTATCCTTGTGCAGTAAAAATAAATATTAATAAAAAAATAAGTTTTAGTGTGTGAATATAAATTTATAGAAAAAAAAAAAAAGAAGTGAAGAGAAATAAATATACAACAGCATAAAAAAGGTGTCCTTTTAAATTAAAATTTCCATCCATCAAGCAGCAGATATATATTTTAATATATATATATCAAGCAAAATACTAACCACCTTTTTCTCACATTACGGACATCAACTACAACAACAACAACAAAAAGAATAACTGCAACAACACAATGGAACAACACAAATTGTTTGGAATTTTAACATTGTGCGTGGTGTTGTTTGCAATTAAACTGAATACAATATTAGTCCTTGGCGAACAGGACGAGGATATACCACATAATGAGTAAGTATTTTCATTCTATATATATATATTTGTATAATTTGCATGTGTGTGTAGGTATTATAATTTTATATGAACATTTGTAGTTATTTGATTAATTTCGATAAAATTATTTTATCACAATTGTTTCGGTGGATGGGTGGGTGTAATGGAATCTTATTTATTGTTTCTTTTTTTTTTATTATTTGTTTGTTTCTTTTGTTATTGTTGAAATGTTTAATCTTGGAAATTGGGATTATTGTCGCAAAAGAAGCCTTTGATTGGACAAAATTATTATATTATCTGATTAATTTGGTAACAAAATAAAAAAGGAAAAATGAATGTCATTTTTTAAATTTGATAACAAAAAACGGTCATTGTTAATTTGTCCTTTTTAATAATTAACTCAATTTTTGTGCAATTTTTTTTACATTGACCCATTTTATTCAACTAATTTTATTTTCGTTGGAAATTCTACGTTCGATATTATTTGTGTAAGCTCCTCGAAACATTTTGAGTTTCTTGGAATAACTCTATGAAATTCTATAGAAAAAATATAAAGCCGTACAACGTTGTTCATTCGACCAAAATTCGACCGAAATTGTATACTAAGTTTTTTTTTTTAAAGCGTCTAAATTTTGTCCCCTTACTTTGACCTATAACCAGGGTCGGACTGGCCATATAACTGACTTGGCGATTGCCAACAGGGCCCTCAGCTATCCCATAGTTACAAAATAAAAATACATAAAGAACATGTAAAAAACAAGCACAAATATAGATTTCAAACAAAAAAAATGGGCCCGTTTAACAAATGCAGGCCCTTACTCTAACTATTTGAAAGTTATATTTATAATTATATAAGAAGTGAAAAGGTTTGGGGCCCCAGGGGGTACAATTGTGCATACCCTTGTACCGGAGCAGTGTCCCGGGGCCCCCACGTGCATATGGCAGGGAACCACGCTAGATTGTTGATTTGAAGAAACAGAATGTAAGAAATATACAACGAAACAAACAGATACCTATGACGTGCACTCCGTTTCCTCATTTTCACCTAAGATATCTATTTTAAAGACTTGAATCAACAAAAATAGAAAAGATACAAATTATAGGGGTTTTCGCGTACCGTACTTGTCCTCGGGTCTTGCTTGTACCTAACATTAATGGACCCCCGTAAAAATTAAATGGGTTTTGTAAATTCCAAATACAAATTAAAATTATTTCAATTCCAAAATCACAGGGGATATTTTGAGAGCTTTACCACACAAGGGCCCCAAAATAAATAAAAGGGTATGGGGTATCCTTTTGGATATCTGCAACATTTTTTCTTTCATCAAATATATTTATAAGGAAAATGAGTGAATGTTTCCAGTTTCAAAAAAAAACTCCGAATTTCTGAATGACTGCAATCAATCTGAACCCATATTCAGAACTTTTGGAAATAAAAAAAAGCTTTTAAAATAAAGAAAGAACAAGTCTCATAAACCTTTTTTTTTTCGTAGATTAATACAGGATTATTATAATTAATTACACTGGTCTGCAAAATTTAACTTTTTTTTCTCCTTCAAATAATTTTTTGATATTATGAAAGATTAGACTTTCCTGAATCTAAATCTGGTTTCAAAAAAATTCTATCAGGTACCATTTTTGTAAAAATGATTTTTGAAAAATGTGGGTAGTTTCTAAAAAACCAACCTTTTAGATTTATTTGAACTCGTGCAAAATTAAAACTATTTGTAGCATTGAGCTCAAATTTAGAGGACTTATTCCTTATTATTATTATTCCTCGTAATATGGCCTATCGATTGACACCAAATATGTTCTTTTATATTCATGTTTAGTAAACATTGTTTACTCATATTTTAATATACTGATTTATAAAAAAAAAGCAGAAATATCGAAATCCTTTACTTTTTAGTAAATCCAACATGAACAAAAACACCTTAATTAAGGAAAATGTAAAATATCAACGCCTATTATATTTAAAAAGTCAAATATGTAAAGAAAACCATAATAAAATACATTAAACAAAATTTTTTACGTGTTTTGTAATTTTATATACTATTTATCTATTTAGAAATATCTTATTTGTAATAAACCATTCTATAAACTGCCTTGTAAAGCTTCAGATTTGTTTCTCCTAGAAACAAAAGTATACTTTTCTTATAGTTTTTGATGTGCTGAGTTAGATTCCGAAGTCAAAAAAATTCTATCACGTGAGGATTTTAAGATATTCGCATTAAAGTATCACAAAATCAAGTTTTTTCTTAGAAAATCTCAATAAAAACTACTATATCTCACAAACCAGAGCTGACCGAAATTTTGAGTTCGGATTCAAAATCAGCACACTAAAGTCCATTAGAAAAGTATATTTTTGTTCTAGGGAGAAAGATATATTAATTTTTAGAGATCAGTTTTTTTTATGATAAGATATGCCAAACCTACTAAACTTACTTAAATTAAGATATCTCGGAGAAGAAAAGAGATATTGAGAAGATTGAAACTGAATTTGAAAGAAAAAAATAAGTTCTTTTATAAACCGTAACAATTTTAATTGAAAAATATTACATTATGCCAAAATATTTCTTCGAAAACAGCAAAAAAATTGGTTTTAGAAATTTTCTAACGGGAATACCAACACCATCCAAAAAACGGGAAAAACGTGACGTGCTAGATCAATTCTGACTTCGGATTCGGAATCAGCATACAAAAATCCTTTAGAAAAGTATAGTTTTATTTAAAGGAGGATTTCCTTGCAGACCAGTGTTATATTGTCTATAAGTCTAAAACTCTTAGTAATAGGCTCGAATCTAGCAAAACTCGATTTTAGCAACAAAAAAAAAATAATATGTAGGAACAAAGCATACATCTAACTTCTAAACTTGGAATTGGATAAGAAACAGTTCACCTGTAACTAAGTCGATTTTAAAATCATAGCGTTTTTTAGATTTGGAAGTGCGATGTATATTTTATTTTTTGTTAAAATAGAGTTTTAGCTAATTTCGGGTCTATTACTAAGGGCTATTGCCTGTTAGCAGTTGGAAGTTCAAAAATTTGAAAAAGTTATTCCGCTTTTTAATAAAACTTTCAACTCTTTGTAAAGAATTTTCAATTTAAAAAATTAAAAAAAAATAAATTCCATACATTTTTTTAAAAGGAAAAATAAAGACAACAAAGACCCCCCACTAAAGTTTTGCCCCGTCGCCACAGCAGCTCAACGTACTACGCCTCTTGGAACTCTGTTCCCATGCTCTCTTTATTTAATTTTAAGAAGTAATTATTAAAATAAGAAAAGTCAAAAGATTGATGTGTTAGAAGTGGAAAAATGTATGCAAAAATTCTGTTTAGATCACCAAAAATCTTTATACAAGCATACTTTCCTTTTCCGAGCCGAAACAAAAATTCAAATTTTTTTGGTATCTATTGTAGGTAACTTTTTTTTAGTTCCGTGGATGAAGCAGCTGTGGCGGGCCCCTTTTATCATTTTCCCACCCGGGCCCTTTGAACCAGTCCGACCCTGCCTATAACTAATTAACTAGCAAGACGCTTCAAATGATATGTCTAATTTGAATAAGTTATTTAAAAGTTATGGGGGAACACACGCTCCGTAAAATTTATCACGAAATTCTGGAGCTGCTTTTGTTTTTGACCATTTGAGAAATATTTTTTCTATTGGTGTCAACTCAACTAATCACTGCACAGCTTATCATAGGACAATTCATCCTGGACAGCCCATCAACGACAATGTCAATAACACCCAGGGAACATTTCGTCAAGAGAAGCAATGTTATTGTATTAAATAAAAATGTCTCAAAATAAATTTCTTCCAGTTGAATCTTGTTATGGCTTTTCTCATGATGGGCTGTCCATGATGAGTTGTCGTTTTCTTGTGTAGATTGTATTTATATTTAAGTATATTCCACCATTTCAATTTTTTCTAAATTTAATCTAAAACAAGTAACTATTAACTATTGTTTCGTATTTTACCGGGAAAAATAACTCGGAATAAGTGTAATTCTTTGAAAAATGAAAAATTTTCCATCCGAAATTCACAATAATATGCGAAAAACTCGAAAAAAAAATGCAATTTCATTAGCATTAAAATACCTATAAACTTTTTAAAACAACTGTGGGTAACAATTTTTTATGATTTTTCAAATTCCTATGAGTAGTTTTACAGAGTTCATGTTCTTGCGTTAGCCAACATTAACACTAATCAAAATGATTGATGACCTTTCGAGTAGCAATCTTCTGATATTTAAAACCAGAAATATTAGTCCTTAAGAACCGAATTTTCTTTGAATACACTTTTTCTCCACTAAAAACCTTTGGGACACAATTTTGACATCATTTTTGATTGCCAAAAACAAACTCTTTATAAATAATAAGAAGATTAAAATTCCATAGGTAGGTTATAGTTTCTATAAGGCTTCTAAATAGCTGAATTTATAAAAGTGAGATTAAGTAATACGAAACTTTTTTTTTTTGAGTTCTTACCAAAATTTAGAACTTTTTTTCAAGGCTTTAAAAAGAAGCAATATTACAATGATGGAAAACTTCAAAAAAAAAGTGATTTTCATCATAAGTCCGTGTCGGTTCGCCAGTTAGCCTGTGCGTCCATCTGCAAAACAAGCTAGAGTCTAAAAATGTGGATGAATTTGCTTGAATTTTAGGAAAGATAATTTTTTTTTTTTAATATCTTACCTAGAAATTGTACCTCTCATACAAAATTTTCGATTCGATTTAAATATGATAAAGATTATGCTGATAGTAATTCTAGTAAAACTACGTTTTTAGTTTTGTTTTCAAAAAATGACGGATAAGGACATCGTTTTATTAAGAAAAATGCGTTATTTTATCAGAATTTTGATTTATTATAAAAGACCAATTTATTCCCCTTAAATTATCCAATTTATTATTTACAAAATATAAAAATTTAAATAAAAAAAACCTAAATAAATAAAATTAAGTAATTTTTAAAAATCTCACAAATTAAAAAAAAAAACAAATAAATCGTAAAAAAAATAATTATTACACTGGTTTACAAAATTAAACTTTTTTTTTGTTGCCGGAACAAAAATAGGTATACTTTTCTGAAGGTTTTCGGTGTGCTGAACTTGAATCCGAAGTCAAAAAAATTCTAGCAGCTCCCGTTTTTGAGATATTACCGTTAGAAAGTGCAGCACTTCGGACCTTATTCTTTTATATAAGGAAAATTGTTTGACCATATTTAGTAACGGTTTTTATAAGAACTATTTACCACCTTTTTAAATCTGTTTAAATCTCTCCGATATCTTTTTTACTTCCCGAGATATCCTCAGTTGTTTGATATTTTTAAAAACTTTATAATGTCATTATCTTCTTTATGATATATGAAGCCAAACCCACTGACTTCAGTTTAAGATATCTCGGGCAATATATAAGATATTGAAAAGATTTAAACAGGTATCGAAAGATGGGAAATAGTTCTTATAGAAACCGTTACTAAATATGCTCAAACAATTTTACTCATACAATAGAATAAGGTCCGAAAAACTCAAAAAAAACGTTTTTTTGCATTTTCTAACGGTAATATCTCAAAAACGGGAGCTGCTAGAATTTTTTTGACTTCGGATTCGAGTTCAGCACACCAAAAACCTTCAGAAAAGTATATTTTTGTTCCGGCAACAGAACCCTTGTTAACCAGTGTTATTAATAAATTATTATATTTTGAATTTTACATAATTTGTTGTTTTTGCTGAAAAAATGTAATATTCTAATTTTGTAGAGAAAAGAAAATATTGATTACTGACAAATACACAAAGTAAAGTCAAGTTGTTCACTGTGACGTATACGTAATTTTTTTTATTAAAATTTTTATTTATTGAATCATTAGCAACTGATTTTAACCAAACCAATTAAATCACTTTTGTTAATAAATAAAATTAATGATATGACAAAGTTGGTCAGTTGTTTCTAAGGTTGAGGTTCTAAGAACGATAAGAAAAACATAATTGCCCTGTTTTCAATTCCTATGTTCAATTTACAACAACTTTCGGTTTAAATAAGTTTTAATATTTTCTAAAACACATCAAAATGTCAATTTTCTTTTAAATTATTAGTGGTGAGCAGTTTTAAAAGCCCGAAAAATATCGGTTATTATAACCTGAGTAAACTATTTTTATAATACATCTTTTGATTGGATTCTGACTATTTACCAAAGTTATATTTTCAAATCATGTTACGTTTTACAAATCCAACATTATCCGCCTTTGTTTACTTTAGAATAAATTACCACAAAGCAAAAACATTTTCATTAAACGATATTCTTTGAAAATTATTCAAACAAACTGACCTTTTTTTTGAATCATAGAACTTCAAAAACAAAGTCTACACAAAAGTTCACCTTGAAAAATTCCCAAAAAAACAAAAAAAAAAAACCTATTTCCGCTTAGAATTTTTGTGCATTGAAGTAAATTTTTAGCTCATTAAACTTATTCAAGTTTAGTTTATGATTGCAATCAGCTTTTGTTCGTGGTTTTTCAATTTAAAACCATAAAGAAAGAGATGGTTGCACATTGCATTTGCATATTTGAAAAATATGATCAAAAGAAATTAAATTTTATTTTTTTTTTCCAAAAACAATAAAAAAAAAAAAAATAAGAAGAACATCCCATCGCAAAAATTCAGAGATCTCATCATAACCTACAACTGTCGACAGTTTGTATGGAAAAGTTAAACTGATTTCTTACTTCCTTCTATATAAATAGTAGTCCTCTTGTTGGCTGTTGCTGCTGCTGCTGCTCCTACTCCACCCACATCCGTGCTATAAACTCGCTTTTGTTTTCTGGAGCTTTACCTTGGAATTTATAGTGCAGGCTCCATTGTTTTATTTCCGTTGGTTTTTTTTGTTTTATTCTCAATTTTTTTTTTTTTTTTATTTTAACTCAGCGCGTTTTGTGTTAATGAATTTAATGAAAATGAAAGTTATCCTCCTTCACTACATTCACTTTATCCCCCCGCTCAACATTTTGTCGTCCACCCAACTCGTACCTACTCTCATACACTCTTCCTTCTGTGCATATTACAATTGAGGACACACAAAGTAATGAATCCTTTTCTTTCTCAGCCCAACAGCGATATCATTTCATTTCCCCCCCTCAGGGAGACTTTGGTAGGAAAAAAAAATAGGAGAATTTTCATTTTATATTTTTCGCTGTTCAAAAAAAATATACAAGAAACTCAAGAAAAGTAGGCAAACTGACAAAATGAGAGCAGCACAGTGACACGTTTTACTAATATCCATCAATACCCATGACGTCTTCTTGCAGTCTTTTCTTACAAAAAAAAAAAGTAACACCAAGTGAAACGAAAAATATATGTCAAAACTTTTCTACCTCCTTCTCAAAAAAAGGACTGAAAAAAAAAAATATAAGTAACAAGAAACAAGAATATATGACCAAAAACCTACATCAATTTCGAGACATCGTCAGAAGCATATACACGAGAAAATAAGAAAAATTGGTAACTTCTTCATATAGTCCAGGGAGTGACTTTTTTTGTAACTTCGAAAAATAAAATCTTTCCTTTCAAAGCTAGTACTCATTTCGAAAGAAAACGAAATACTAATCGACAATAATGGGGACTTTTTACGAGTCAATTTTGTGCCATGCGGCGAAGCTTTTCGACTCGTGTGAACGTAAGTCGAAGGCGACTAAAGTGACATTTCCCATAGAAAAATCCTAGTCGACCGACATATCGTGCTGCTAAAATCGACTCGTGAAAAGTCAGCATAATAGTTTTAAAATCAGCGTCGATTGAAGAGTTTTAAGGTTTGTGAAAGGAACCATTACAAAACAACAAAGCATTCGATGTCACACCCTTAATAATTTTACAACAAGTATTTTTGACAGTTTTTCACCGTTTGGTGTCTATTTTTCTCTGGTTCTGAAGATCTTACTGAAATTTGATTACATTTTTGAAAATAAATTTTTTTATGTCACACCCGTAACACAGCCAAATTGGATGTATGTATAGTCTTTTTGAATTTAATTGATTTTGAACAATGGATCAATATAATACAAACAGTTCTGAGTTTAAAAAGTCACACCCGTAACGATACAAATTAGCAAGTAAGACATTTTTTCAAGATTCTTAGTCAGAAAATAATATTTTTGCATATTAAAAATTGAAAAATGTATTATAATTATTTGGTGGAGTGTTAAAACGTTTGTCATTCATCTTTTCACGTTATTTGTCACACAAATTTAAATTTATTTTTGTTCTAAAGTTAAAAAAAAAAAAAAAATAAAAAAAAAAATGTTATTTAATTTCAAATTTTCCTTGCTTAAAAATGTTGCATAATGAACAAATCACACAAACAAAGTGAAATTTCTTTGTGTTATCAATTTGAAAGTATTCATATGTATTTCTCATGATTTGAGCCAAGGAATTTAAAATCGTTAGAAGGTAGAAATTGAAAATTTCATGAGCTGTTACAACGCAGTGTTCAAACTATGTTGATCAACGTTTCGAAAAGCTTACAAAATAGTTCAACTTTTCCACATTGTCTAAACTGGTTTTTATGAGACATAGACGAGTATTTAGACATCAATTAAAAAAGTGTGATGTTCTTAAACTATTCAACTTAAGTCTTTGCGTAAAAAAGGAAACAGAATCTACAAATTTAAAAATAAAACAGTGAACGATATTTTTTTTTGTACTTCTATAAGATAAGTTTAAAAAAATAAAATAAAATCGTCCACAAATAAAGTCAAAATTTGCAAAGTTTTTCTATACCTTCCATATGGACTAAAAATTAAATTATGTGAAAACAAAAAGTTAGAAAGTTTGTATTGAAAAGTCAGATTTTTTTTTTAAATTTCGTACAAATTCGCGGAAGGCATTCATTAATTAAATATATTGCATTTCAAAAAACTGTTGGTTGCATTCTATTTCTATTGTAGTTAGAGTGGAAATTAAACAACCCTATAAAATCGCCTTTAATTTTAAACTTAATTCTTCACGGAATATACATATTTTAAATTTTAATTATTTGAATAAAAATGTAAGGATTTCCCTTGCTTCCTGAATACTTTTCCCGGACAAAAAGTGCTTCTTTAGGTTTTAAAGTGTTGTGGAACGCATTCATGTTCCCTTTTACAAGTGCTAAATATGAGAGTTACAAATGAATGGATTCTAAAAAATGGCGTTCATCCATTTTCCCAAAATGTATTTTACAGATTTATTACGTTCTATTATATTTTTCATTTTGAAATTACGTTGCGAACACACTGAGGCAAAGTAAAAAGTGAATAAAATTTTGTTCTAAATCAATCATTTAAGAGATAAAAATGGGAAACGAATTTTTTTGTCCTTAATCAAAATAAACAAAAAAAAAAAAAAAAAAATTGAAATATCATTTGTCACTTCAAAATTGAATCTTGAAATAAAACTTAATTTATAATTTATTTATTTGGCAACAATAACACACATACTACTCGAGAAAGAACACATATTAAAAAGTAAAAAATGATGCTTAAATTGCAAACGTTAGTGTCCTTTATTGTACACAAAAATTTAAACATTCACCTCGCGTCTTTGTCGTTCTATGGTCTTAAAGTTGTTGTTTTTTTTCTACATTTTTTTTTTGTGTTCTCCCTTCACAACAACAACTGTAGAATTTCCTTAACTTTCAAATAACGAAATAAGAATCCTTCGTTTCAAAATATTTGTAAAAAAAGAAATGAACCTTTCCTGAAGAAAAAAAAAAAAAAAACTAAAAAACGAGAAGAGGTTAAACAAAAAAGTAAATATCGAACTCAAAACAAAAAAAGGACACGAAAAATATCCTTTTTTTTCGTGCGTTGTTTGGTTGGTTGCTAAACAATTCAAGCCACCTGCCATAATCGAAGAAGTTTCATTTTTGCCACCATCATTGTCAAACTCTCTTTTTGTTATACACATAGTTACTAGTGCGCCATCTCGCGGGCTTAATGCTATATAGCCATCAGTTGCGTTTGTTTTCTTCTTTTTACTTTGGTTATTTCTCTGTTTCAGGTATTATACTCGTATACTTGAATGGGTTCTTTTCTGAGGAGAATTTTCATTTGCGTTACGTGATATTTTGGTAAAATGAAAAATTGTGACCTATACTCTCAGCAGAGACTTTTTAGAGATGGGATAAACACGAGTAGAAAATTACAGAAATGTCCTTGAAGTATGCACACTAAGGAGATCAGTAAAAACTCAAAATCCAACATCTTTAAGTCTACACCACGAGAAAAAAATATTTATATTTATTTTTCTTCAATAAAATATTTTTTGATTTTTTGTTGCATCCTTGTCTGCAGATAATTTCTTAGTAGGTAAGGATAGATGTTCCTATATTTTAAATATTAAGTATCCAATTTCAAGAATCGCTCTTTAATACAAAATGAATCGAATATTTACAACATTTGTTTAAAATGCGAAACATTTCTTTGACTAACACAACATAAACTGGATTTGGGACGATTTCTTACTTCTTACAGCGCGAAATTGTAAGAAAATGTAGGTACTGCAAGAAAAATAAAATGCATGACTGGGTAGAATTCTGGTAGAACTCAAGACTTTTAATATAAAAAAATTCGGTAAATGAAAAAAAAAAAATAATAAAATTCGTTCTTCAAATCCAACAAATTGAGCAATTCAATTTCTTTTGTTAATATGCATTTTTAGAAAAAAAATTTTTCAAAATCGTTAGAGCGGTTTTTAAAAAAAACAATTTTTTGAAAACAAAATTAAAAAATAAAGTTGGTATGCCATTTTTTAACAACAACTAATTAACACCTAAATTAAATCAAAATTTCAAAAAAATTCAATGTCAAGTTTTCGAAAATTTGATTTTTCAAAAAAAATAATTCAAATTGATAAAAAAAAACCAACAAAATTTGTATTCAAAACTTTGTTTTTGACTTATTTTAAGTTAATATAAATGCTTTTGCATAAAAAATTTCGTTAAAATTGAACGAGTTATATGGAAGATAGTCAGAAATTAAAAAAAAAAACGGTTCTATTGGACCGTAATACAGATTTTTGAAAAAAATCCTTTTTTTTCATACAAAAGGTCCCCATCATTTTTGCAAATTAATTCCCTCTAAAAAAACCAAGCTAAGGCCCAATTTATTCACTTTTTATTAAATTTAAGTTCGCCATTAAAAATGGGAAATTTCAAAAGTCGTACGCAGTTTGACAGATTTTTAATTTTTAATGGCTACTTTAAATTTAATGGAGAGTGAATAAATTGCGCCTTAAAATACGTCACTATTGTTTCTCGTTTTAGGATTCACTTCAATAATAACCCTAAAAATTCCAATTCTAACAAACCCCTATTTATAGAACATAACTATCCTAACCGACCCCAACTCAATTGTGATTTGAATAATCTTAAAAACTGTAACGTAATTAACAACAATCAATAAAAGTAAAACTATTTCTGTTCCATGAATACAAATAAAAAAAAAAAACAATAATTTTTCATTTGTTTTGTATAAAAATACAAGGTTATAATATTTATTGGCTTTTTTAAGCTTTCGAAATCCCAAAATAAAGAAAACAACCAAATTCTTTTTACGGACTTGTGTTAATTATTAAAAAAAAAATATTTCCAAACACGCAATAAAACTATTTCCATCATAAAGCAAAATTGATCCGTTTTGTGACCATAAATTATAGGTATTTAAAAAAAAAAATATCCTTCCCAAACTTAAATATGTATAATATTTATGTGGTTAAAATGGTAATGTTAAATATCCTTAATCTTTAGAAAAAGCAGGACATCAAAATTTATACTTGTCAATTAGGATCAATGCACTACTAATTTATATTCTCATTCCAAATTACACCTTGTTTTTTTTTGTAGGTTTAGAAAAGAAAAGTTATAAACTCCGTGCAATGACATAAAATCACCAAAAATATAGGACATTTTCATATAAAAGTCATTAATGAATGAAAGAGAAAGAGAGAAAGAAAGAAAAGAAAAAGACCAAAAACATGAAAATTACCACCATTACCATTCACACGGCAAACGACAACGACGACACGGTCCACATATTCATCTAAAAACTTTAACTCTTTTCCATACTTTCTCCATTCCTCGCAACCATTCCTGATATAGTCTTCTAGCTGCAAAGCAGTCGTCCCCTACTCCGTCCGAAACCCATCAATCCTTTAGGCCGTTATAACTATTGAAACGGGTGGGCTTTTATGTATTTGTGTATTCGTTTTTTTTTTTTTTTTTTTTCAGGACACACGGAATGTGATTAATGATAAAAGCAAAACGCCATTAAGTGAAAATACAACAACTTATTATGTGAAAGGCTTCAGGCCGTGTGTCCATAAAGGTAAAATGTATATGCAGAGATATCCCTCTCTGCCTTTCATATCTCTATATTGTCGTCGTCATCGCCCATGTAAAAGACCCAACATAACCGACTTCATATATCGCCTCCGCATATACCTCGTAGTTCCTTAAAATCGTGTCACACAAAAGGATATGGGTTGCGGAATTGCGTGCTGGGAATCGTTTTGCTTAAACAGAACTTAAAAACGCAATCACTTTGGTTGCACAGACACATAAAAGTCCACATTAGAAAAAAAAGGACGAAAAAAAAAACTTTGATGTCTTGTTGCAGAAGAATGTCCTTTTTTTTTTTTTTTTCTTTCTACCCGGAACTTGGTTTTGTGTATATTTTCATATTTAATGTAACGAGTTAGGGTTTTTTATAGCTTTTTTTTTTTTTCAAATTTCGGTCGAAAGGATGAGGCAAAATGACTTAAAGTTTATTCGACAATAAAATATCCTGTGGCTGCAATCAACCTTAAATGCGTTTATTCAATTGAGTAAGTTGGTAAAATGGTTTAAAGGAGATGGAGGAGGAGGCTGTTGTGTGTAACAATTTTTACTCTACAAAGGCATCAAACAGATATATTAAGCTAGAGGGATAGAAGGGAATGAAAGAAAGAAAAAGAACCATTCATCCAGCAGAACAAACGAATACACACACACACACACACACACACACATAGATAACCTAACTACAACAAAAAACAAAACAACAACAACAACACAAACCGGAGGATGCTCAGGAATCTTTAATTAAATTAATTAATGCATCCTTTTGAGGTTGCATCGTATTTTCGTTTCAATTACGTTAGTGTAATCCCATTGTGATGTTTAATTTTTTCTTTTTTGTATTCTATTTTTTTTTTTTTTTTATTTATTTGTTGTTTCCTTTGTTGTTTGTTTTGTTTTGTTTCATTTGAAAAAAAAAAGGATTTTATACTTTAAGTGGGATTAAATATATGTTTGTATTCAAGAGTCGTCTTTGTTTGTGTGTGTCTGTGTGTTTTTTTTAGTTTGAGGATTATCATCCGTGAAAAGGAGGAAAATCTGATGAGATAGAGGATTTAAAAAAAAAAAGGGATTTATGAAGCTCTATAGGTTTATGTGTAGTATTGAATACAGTTTTCATAAATTAAAAAGGAGGACGTGAAGTCTATTTGTAATAATAAATAAGCTTGACCGAATTTAAGGGTCAAACTTATAATAAAGGATATACAATTGGCTTGGTTTGGCTTTACCTTTTTCTAGAAACTAAAGACAGGTTAAAAAATTACTTTTGATTTTTTTTTTTTTTTTTTTTGATTTTAACTCAAATTTGTATAGATGAAATTTACGTAGAAGCATCAGTTCCGCTTCACTTTTTAAAGAACTCAAAACCAAAGAACGGTAATAAAATAACTTTTGTTTTTTTTTTCATTTTCTAAAAATTCAAGCTCAAATTTGAAGAGATCAAGTTTGCATAGAATTATTTAATCCAACTTATCATAGCCTGGTTTATATAAGCATTTTCAAGAACTTGAAACCAAAGAGAGGTTACAAAGTAACTTTTGTATTATTTTTTTTATTTTCTAAAAATTCAAGCTCAAATTTAAAGAGCTCCAATTTGCCTAGAACTATCATATGTATATGATATAGAACAGCTTGGCTTACTTTTTTCAAGAACTTGAAACCAAAGAACGGTAGAAAAATAACTTTTGCATTTTTTTGTAATTTAAAAAAAAAATTAAGCTCAAATTTGAAGAATCAAATTTGCATAGAACTATCACATCTGATCTAGCATAGCTTAACTTAACTTAAAAAAAAAAAAACTTAAAACGAAAGAAAGGTTATAAAATAACTTTTGAATAATTGTTTTTATTTTCTTAAAACTTAAGCTCAGACTTGAGGAGATCAAATTTTACTAGAATTAACACATCTGATCTAGCGTATCTTGACTTACCTTTTTCAAGACCTCGAAACTTCAGAACGGTAGAAAAATAACTCTTGAAAAAATTATACAAGCCTTAACTGTGATAAAGATAAATCTGTTTTTTATGATGACAGGACTTATTTTTGTCGCCATTGTATTCTCTGAGCAGCGTTATCACGTTGTAATTTTTTTTTTGCAAAAAGTCAATTTCATAAGTCATTCCATACGAATTTTAAAACCAATTTAGCTTTGGCTCTTTTGGGGTTTTTTTTGACCTCAACTAAACAATTCACACAATCACCTCAAGTCACAATTGGTATTTTCCAAAAAATTGGACATCATTACATCAGCATAATCAAAATATTAAAGCTTATTACATTACTTCCTTTTCCGTTGCAAGGTTTTCTTTTAACCTTTTATATAAGCTTTAATCCATAAATTCCTTCCACGTGCTTGCACACTTCTCAAAGGCCAAAAATATTATCTTAATCCATACAAAAATGTGTATTATATTCATCATAATTTCCTATATTTATTTTAAGGAGTAATAAAGACCACAGCAGGGCTAGGGTATTTTGTGTGTGGGTGATAATAATATTTCCTCATCAAAATATGCTTTAGCCAAAGAATTGTATAATCCTTGACTCAATCAACCACCACCATTTCTCACCACACCATTTTTCCTGGTCGCATCAAAAAACCCAATGACCTATAATATCCACATCTCAATTCAACCCTAATTTCAAATGCATTACCATCACCCAGAGTAAAATTATTGTTGTAGTAGTAGTAGTAGTAGTAGGAATATAGGCTTTCACTTTAATATCTACAGCAGCAAAGGCATCCTAATGAGCATCATTCTCTCTGTTTGCTGTTCATTTTCCGGATCTGCTTAAACATGGCTCCTGGCATTCGAATATACTCGTAGAGTCGGTCGTCTCTATATTTTTTTTTCATACTTTCACTACTTCTATTCTCTATGTTCAACCAAAAAAAAAAAACAAAAACAAAAACAAAAACGAACCACCACCCTCCCCCTCCTAAAGTCATTAAGAAGCGTTAAAATAATAGGCCTGCCATTATAATATACCAGCGAACAAGACAACCTTACCTTCTAATATAAAAAAAAAGGAGAATAACAACAAAAGTATACAGCGGGTATTTTTTTGCCTGATTTTAGATTTCTTTGTATAGACAGTCCGGGTTTCTACATTTGAACCATTTTTGAATTTAAAAATATGCCAAATTAAAAAAATTTTTGAAGAAAAAACTTACTAACAAATTAAAAAACAAAAAAATCAGCAAATGGTTATTTTATAACCGATAAACAACTTGGCTGCTTTTTAGTAAAAACTTTTTACTGCATTCCTTACCATTTTCTGAATTTGTTTAAGTTTGAAGTAAACACTTCAGAAATCGGAAAATGGTTATTTTATAACCAATTAAGAACTTAGCTATAAACTGGATTCAATGCAATCCTAATGTACCATTTTCAGAAAAAAATGGTTAGTTTATAACCGATTTACAACTTAGCTTTTATCTAGTTCTTCCTGCATTCCTTACAATTTTCTGAGTTTTTTTTTTTTTTTTAAGTTTGAAGTAAAGAAGTCCTATCAAACTTAAAAAGAAATCGGAAAATGGTTAATTTATAACCAATTTACTGGTTTTAAATGCATTCCATACACCATTTTCTGAGTTTTTTTTTTCAAACCTCCATTGAAGAATGTTAAAAAAAAAAAAAAACAATAAATTAAAAGTGAACCTTATTAAATGCACTGGACTGTATGAACAAATATCTATCTATCTATTTTGTATGTTTGTGGACCACCACCGACAAAGTCAAGCCGTGGCTTGTCCTGTCTTCCATATTTTTTTTCGTTATTTTTTTTGTTGTTGCCAGTGTTAATTTCCATTTTTATTAAAAACAATTTCACCCCTAATGCGTGTAGCATTCCTTGGGAATCTAAGAAAATGTTCCAAAATAAAAAAAAAAATCCATGATCCTTTGGAGTAAAAAAAAAACCTGAAACCAACCAAAAGGAGAACTCTTGGAAAAAAAAAACGTACAAATAATAAAACTTAATGCATTTTTATTGTCTACTTATGTTTTTGCTTACCACCTCGGGAATGCCGGCGGAGGGACATCCAAAGGGACTCCTTCGCAGATTTGCTCGGTTGATAGGGGATTAACGGATAAATGGGGTGAGTGGGGGAGGGTGACTGTTGTAAGGATATATAGAGGCTTCTTAGACAAGAGAGTTAAAGTGACGATAGAGAAAAAATACAAAAATTCACCACCCGTGTTCATCTACTCTTTGGGAGGTGGTTCTTTGGTATGATGGGTGGTGAAAATCCAAAGTGACATATCCTCGGGATCCTCTTGCACACACTAAAAATGAAATCTCAACGTTGTTGTCACTTTCGTCGTCGTTGTCGTCGTCGTCGTAGTAGTCGTCGGTGGCGTCCTTAGACCCTCGAGCTTGAAGCTGTAGTTGTTGTGCTTTGCTAAATTCAGTATATCTTCTCTCTATGGTAAGAAGCACTGACGTGGAAAATTCCACTACGCTAGCTGTCTGTTTTGTAGCCCCAAAGGGGCATTGATAAAAAAATGTACAGCACAAAATATACCGCATGTATACAAACGCATACTCAATGTTGGATAGATGATGATACTTTTGAAAAAAAAAAAAAAAATACCCAGGATGGAATTGGAAATTTAATTTGAACAAAATAAGGAAACAAAATCAAGAAATCACATTTAAAAAGGATTTTTTCTGTATTTCATTTTTATTTTTTATTGTTTGTCCTCTTCTGTTGTCGTTTTTGAAAAAAACACTTCAGTAAGGTGCTATGACTGGTTTTTTTATGATGTTTTTGAAACATATATTGGTGTTCAGAAGTTTCCTTTAATTACTTTTAAAATTTTTTTTTTTTAAATTCCTCAAACGGTAAACAGGGGTTTGCCCTTATTCGCTTAAGAAATATTCACTCTGTAAAAATAAGTTAGTATTCTTATTAATTTTTCTGAACAAATTTATACAAAGCTGTTGTGGAAGCATACAATTAAAGAAGCCTTATCGAAGTTCGCTAAGATTTCTCGAAACACTTTTTAATAACTTTAAAAATAAATAAAGTTTTAACTTCTTTAGGAGCCTTCCTTATTATAAACTATTACCTGTAAGATATGTATTTTTTTAATAACAAAGCTACGAAGAAAAATAAAACAAACAAATTGCGGATAAAGGAAACTATGGTATTTCAGCTTAAAAAAAAAGCTGTTACTGCTGATTTCAAATTTGTCCTCAATTTTTTTTTTTCTAGCAGCTCTCTAGTTTGGTTAGTAGAGGTACTAGGGAAATGATTGAAAAGTAGCAAAAAATCAATTGTTGCGATTTTCTAACGGGAATATCTCGAAAACGCGAGCTGATAGAAAAATTCTGATTTCAGATTCGAGATCAACACACTTAAAACATGTAGAAAAGTATTGTTTTGTTCCTGAAACAAAACCACTGTAAGCTAAAAACCACTACAGCTTAAAAAGTAGCAAAAAAATCAATTGTTGAGAATTCATAATAGGAATATCTCGAAAACTCGAGCTGATAGAAAAATTTTAATTTTGGGTTCGAGTTCAGCACCTCAAAAACCTTCGGAAAAGTCCATTAAACTTAATAAAACAAACTCCTTGTTTCCCAGTGTAATTAATCGTTATTTTGTATGGAAACATTTAAAATGATGTCAGAACTTAAATGCTTAAATCTTTGTTATGTCTGTTATAAGAACTAAGAATCAACAGAGTCTACACAATAATCCTGAGTGAAAGGGTGTTTTTTTTTTTTTTAATGATGAAATTCGGAATTAGTACCACAAAAACTGGGACAAAATTGTTACACCAATGAAAATTGGTAAAAATGTTTTATTTATAACAGAAACCAAGAATCAAAGTAGTCTAGTCTTAAGTGAAAGGGTGTTTTTTTGGGAAATACGGAAAATCTGCGATAAGTCCGATAAAATCAATGGTATAAAAGTTACGCTTACGAAATTTATTAAAAAAGTTGTATTTCCCAAAAGAATTACGAATAAAATATGTTTATACATTTTTTTCATCTGAATTGGGTGTTTTTTTTTTAGGTATAGAAAAAATGGGCGTTTTTTTTTTTAGTGAAAAAAATGATTGGTCACCCTAAAAAAATTTTTGTAAAAACGTTGATTTTGAGATAGAAAGCAAGAATAAAGAGTTTTCATAAAAACAATTTGGGTGAAAGGGTGTTATTTTTTTTTTCGAAGTGACAGTAAAATCTGTAATTGGTCCCAAAAAGCCAATGATTCATTTTATTTTTTGGTTTCGAAGACAAATTGAACGTTTTTCTTCAATTTTCCCCCGCTGAATTGATTCGTTTCGGTCTCAGTAATACCGGTAATTTGTGTTAAAGTGATTTTTTGTAATCAATTATAATGAAAGTCGAAATAGCAACAACTTTGATATAAAATTGTGCACTGTAGAAAATTATTTAATTTTGTTACGTATACGCCACAGTGACTTTTGAATATTGTTAAGAAGTGACTTTAGAGATGACTTCTTTTCAAGAGTATTAACTTCTCTACAATTACCCATTTTGTATATAAATTGTACGAAAAAACAACAAAGTTACAAATTTTGAAAAATTCATTAAAGTGTTAAAGACCGAAACTTTTTTTTATTCATCTTAACTTTCCTTTCGCTTGAAAAAAAATATCATCTTGAATTTTCAAAATTTTGATTATTCTCCTAAAACAACACATCAAACACAAAAAAATAAACATTTAAAAGAAAGTAATAATTCAAACTCGAAACATTTAGGTTCCCTTGTGCCAGCTTAAAACGTACCTATGTTGTATAGAGAGAGAAACCATGAGATTAATATTGGTCTTCTTTATTCAATAATCCATAGATGTGTACAATACTCGTTGAGAACAATCAACCCATATAACCCAGGATTATCCAGACCAAACAATGTTATTGCAATTGCATACCAAACATACACGCAGGCAAGCACATGCAAGGCAGGTACTATATACGCATTTACAGCGTGTGAATTCTTCATATTACTCCAACAACATCATCTCTTTCTCATTCTCATTTTGGTTGTGGGACATTGTAGTTGTTCCAAATATGTTCCTATTTTACCTATGCCTTGTTTCTATATGGCATAGGCAACATGCATCCAGTTATATTGCCTTTAAGCAGCATACGACAACTAACTACAACGCACGTAGGAAATTGCATATTAACTGAATTTTCCTCAAAACTCACAAAATTGATTCGAAGGATATTTGCTAAATAGATTTACGGTAAAGTTAGATGTAACCTCCCTATATTCTCCTATACCTTTTAACACGCACCATACAACATCCATATTGAATTGTTGAATTAGGTCGTACCTGGGTATAAGAGCTTCTGTATAGCTTTTAACTATGTTTTTGATTTCTGACTTGCACAATTTCTATTGGAATGCGATTATGATCAAAAATGAATGGAAGTGATGTGCATATTGTTTTTTTTTTTGTTTTTGATATCGATTGATTTTTCAAACACGACAAAATGAAGTTTTTGAATATTGAATGGGATTTTTATGATGATAACTTTTTGTCACTCAGATTTGTGAAGAAACAGTGATTTTTGATATTGTGATTTTTGTCACTGTGATTTTTGTCACTGTGACTATTGTAGAAGTGATTTTTTTTTGCTTGTGACTTTTGTCATGTGATATCTATTTTTATGAGTGATTTTTTCACAGTGATATATTTGGTATTGTGATTTTTAACACTGTGATTTTTGTCACTGTGACTGCTTTTGAAGTGATTTTCTTCGCTGGGACTTTTATCATGTTGTATTTTCACGTACCTTACTTTGGCGGACACTTTGTGGCGGAATCAAAAAAAAAATTTATCTCAAGCGCAAACCAAAAATTTGTAGCTCGCATAGTTTTTGAATTATTGAATTTTCCGCTAAAATAAGTCTGAAGTTAGCGGACAAAATCTGAAATGATTGAAATTAATGAGTTTAGTTGACCTCCAAATTTGTAGCTTTTTAAATGCTTTTCAATTACATTAACTTGGTTTTTGTAGCTTGAACAGTTTTTTTGTTATTCAAAATTCCGCTAAAATAAGACTAGCGGACGAAAGTAAGAAAAATAATATTTTTTTGATGCTCAAATTTGTAGCTAATTAAATGCTAATTTGTTGCGCAAAAATTAATTTTGTAGCTTCACCCAGTCATTTTTTATTGCAACTTAAAGTTTCAGAAGTGGAGACTTTTTTTTAGTGGAGACTTTTTTCAGTGGAGACTTTTTTTTAAAAATTCACTTTTTTAAGTTTTTTTCAACCTTTCAAAATCCAAAAAAAAAATGCGAAATTCAAAATTTTTTTTTTGCACAAATTTGAAGTAACCTAGACTAAGACGAAATCCAAAAACCTCGATTTTGTAGCTCGTTTAGTTTTTTTTTGTTATTCAATATTCCGCTAAAATAAGACTCAATTTCATATGTAATGGTCAAAATTTTCAAAAAAGTTGAATTTTTTAATTTTTTTCTTTTCTAGAAAAAATAGTAGCTTTGCTTACCTATTATTTTAGCTGCTGAGATTTTGGATAACTGTATTCCTCTTAGAAGTAATTTTTTAACAGTGATTTTTATCACTCCATTTATACTGCTGCGATGCGATGTTTACTTCTATAATTTTTTTCTACAGCGATTTTTTCTGTTTTTAAATTTTATAAATGATAGTTTTCATCACTATGATTTTCGCAAAGCGAATTTTGAAACAGTTATTTTGATTTACTATCATTCTTATCACTCTGACTATTAATGAAGTAATTTTCTTCGCTGGGAATTTTATCGGTGTGATTTTTGTCACTGTTATTTTATCACTGAAATGTTTGTTACTGTAATTTGTTTAATCTGTGATTTTTTACTCTTATTTTTGTAATTTTGTCGAAAATCAAAATAGTGACTATGTTAAAAATAATCATTTTTTTTTGTTACGTATACGCCATGGTGACTCCTGAATGCATTAAAACAATTTCATATGGTTGACTTTTTCTTGAGGATATGGAGTCGTCTTTCTACTAAATAAATGCTAATGTTTTAGGATTTTCTATCGAAAGTTCCCCCTGTTAGTTATCGAAAGCTAGAAAGTGTTATCGATTTTTAAAATGATTGATGTTATATTCTAGAATATTTTCTTCATCGATCGTTAGCTTTATAAAATATGAATAAAGAAAGTTGCTGTATAGACAAAAAACAGAATTAAATTATCGAAACTTAATTTATCATTTCGATAATTTCGATAACTTTTCATCTGACAAATTTTTCGAAAAGTGTTTTTTTTTTTTATGTTTTCTAGCAAGAATCAGAATCCACTTTTCCTTCGATCAAAATGTAAACAATTTTAAAACAATTTAAATATTTTTGAACTTTGTTTTCAAAATTTTGAAGATTTAAAGCCAAATATTATTATCAATCAGTTTCTAACGTAGAAACTGCAAACAAAATAGTTTTATCGAGTGTAAGACACACTATACCTTCGATACCTTATATAGTTGTTTTTGATTTTTAAACAATTTGGATATTCTTGAAATTATTTTTCAAAATCTTGAAGATGTTATCAAGATGAAAACAAGAAAAAAATTAACAGACAAAACTGTTCAAAAAATAAACTATCGAACAAAAATGTGCATGTTTGGCATTTTCGATTGATAAAATTTTTAAAATTCGAAAAATTCGATACTGTCATTATTGATAGAAATCAATTGATATTACCGCAGAAATGAGTTAAAAATTTATACAAATTTTTAATATCGATTTTTAATATACCTCGTTTAGATTCTATATTGAATTAAAACTCATATAAGTTCCAATTACAACTGATATATATTTTCCAAAACAAAATTCTAGACTTTGCGAGATATACGAGTACATCCTTGAGGCAAATTTTTAGTTTTTTTTTTGTTTTCATTTTGTTTCTCTTTCATCTGTTATTGCCGCATTCAAAATTGTCTTGTAGCCGATAACAATTTTTTTCAATTTTGTTAACAAAAAAAAAAAAAAAAAAAAATAGAACATCAGAATTCTACACAGGAACAGGATATAAAGAACAAAGTAAAAGAGAACGATTGGGTTTGTAGTGTTAGTAGTATAGAGTAGTTGTAGGGGCTTTTTTTTGGTTTTGTCAGATATAGAAACAGCTGAAACGTAAAGAGGAAGGATATGCACAAACAAAAACCGCTCCAAGGATTGGGTTACCCTATTAATGAAAAAATAAAAAAGCAAAGAGTAGATACAGTTAAAAAACAAAACAAAAAAAAAAAAACTATAGTAAAAATGAGACAAGCTGATCGGCCGTGTTAAGCGAAATACTATTGTGAATTTGAGTTTGGTTGTGAATGTTCACTGAATTTTTGTTTCCTTTTTTTGTTATTTGCAATATTCCACTTTACTGTGCCTTATTGCAACGACCAGCATACATGTGTATCTCTCTATCTTCTGTTACTCTGATTATTTCAGGACGTGGAGGACGGGGGAGGAAACAGGAACAGTTACTTCAATTTTATATTATTCGAAATGGTTTAAGTTGTATTTTTTGTGTGCTTTTGTAGATTTTTTGGGGAACAAAAATGAACTTTTTTAGCACTCAGTGCCAGGAGGAAGACTAGATTTGTTGTTTTTGTTGTCATTGGTTTTGTAAGGACGATTGGTGTGTGGAGGCTGCTTTGTAACTAGAACATGACAATGGTAGTTAGTACTTTTTTATAAAATTCTTTTTTTTTTTTTGTGGTTCTATCTGTAGGGATTCAGTATGTTTGTAAGGGTGTTTGTGTGTTAGTGGAGGTTAATTTTTAGGATAGGTCGTTGTGCCGGAAAATGATTTTTGAGTGTGTTGCATCAAATAATGTATGTTTTTTTTTTGTTGAACAAAAAAAGTATACACAAAGTAGGTTAATGGAGAATTAAATTTGTTTAGGGGAAAAATCGTTTTTTTTTGTTACGTATACGCCGTAGTGACTTTTTAAAATTTTAAAAAAGGGGTTACTTTGGAATGATATACCTATAGTCGTGAGTATGAAGTAGTCTCGTCGGTTTTTTTGGATTTTCTTTTTTTTTGTTGTCAGTGAAAGGGTTTAAACGATTTAATCTCTGACTTTTGCTTTTGTTTACTCAAAGAAAAAAACAAAAAAGAATTTAAAATATTAAAACTAATATAGCATAGCTGCTATATGTCTAATATTTAACTATTAAATCGTGCAAAGAAGACACACATTTACAAAAATTTGTTAATTACACTTTAGAAAGAGAATAAAAGAATAGGGAATAATACTTAACTAAAATGGTGTTACGGTTATTTAACACGATTTTTTTACCTTTATTCGGGAAACCTTTTTAATCGATGCTTAATAATTGAAAATAACTTTCCGCATGAAAGCAAATTTGATCAAACACAGTCTATCGGCGCAAAAATTGAATTAAAGTTGACTTGACTGATATTTACTATTTTGTTGGCTTTTTCTGATTTTTTTTTAAATTATTTAAAGTTATATCAATTTATTTAAATAAAATGGTTTATGCGACTTCAAACCGTAAAATACATTTGAATAATTGTTTAATTTAGGGTTTTCCCAAAAAAAAAATTAAAAAAAAACTGGTTATTTTTTAACCTTTCTCAGTTTATGCCAATTTTTATCTGATAATTATATTAACTAGTTGAAGTATTTAATAGTTCCAAAAACAAAAGTTTTTAAAATATTGCTCGAAAGAAATTGTTTAAATGACAAACTAATTAATACCTAAGTTGATACTTCCCATATGAAGGCTTAAAAATGTATATCGACAATCAAAGAAAGTTGCTATGGTTAATAAAAAGAAACTATTGGATTCATGGAGATGATTTTGACCAAAAAACCAGATATTTAAGAACAAAATTGAAAAAAAAAAAAAACTAAAAACGGTTATAAAATACCCACTTTTTTTTAACTTTTTATGAAAAAGCTAAACTTTAAACATGTTTTTGGCTTCGTTTCAATGTTGATAAAAAAAAAAAACTTAAAAAAAGCCAACAAATAATATTGTTTATCCATATGGTTAAATACTTTTAAATGTATTAGCATGATTAAAACCAAAAAAACAGATCTTTCGGGGTGAAAACTGAAAAAGGTTAAAAAATAACCACGTTTAAAAATATTTATAAAATTCACTTTGTTTTTATCATTATATATATATATATATAGTTTTACGTTAAAATAAGATAATATCAGTTCAAAACCAATATCAATTCAAAAAAAAACTTCAGAAAAAGCCAACAAACAATTGTATTTGTACATATGTAAAAAAATCTAGTTAATTATTTTAAAGCATTCGTATTCACACGATTAACGCCAAAAAAACAGATATTCAGTGAATAAGGTTAAAAAATAACCTTTTTTAACTTTTTTACGGAAATACCTAAAAGAACCATTTAAAAAAAAAATCTTAAAGAAATATCTAAATTTAAACATACTTTTCTGTTTATAATTAAATAAATCATTTTGTTTTTTATAAATCAAAATTCAGCTGAAACTTACTTTTAAATAATAAAAAAAAAACTTCAGAAAAAAAAACAAAAAACTCATCGAGAATACTCTTTCCCATATGAGTCCTGCTTTCTTCTTCCTTGAAAAAGGATAAACGCCTGCCTAAAACTTCTAAAAAATTTTGTTTTCCTCGATTAATTATGGAAGCTTTTATATTATAAATTATCGTGAATATTTTGTAGGAAGTTCATATTATGCTAAAAAGTAAAAAAATAACTCAAAAAGTTTTTTTTTTTTTAAATGTAGGCATTTCTTTTTTTGTCTCAAAGTAAAAGCCTATCCAAGTCTTAGTCAAAAAGTAATTTTTCACTCATTATTCTTTGCATCAATCACTTCCGTCTTTATAAGTAAGTAAAGTACATTTAATCTTAAGGACAATTTTTCACTTAAATAAAAAACAAAAGTAATAATCCAAAGTTAGCAAAAAAACCTCGTATTCTTAAAACAAAAAAAAATAACTCAACTTTCTGAATAATAAAAAAAAAAAAAAAAAAAACAATTTCAACCACCCCCACCTTAATTCTCAACTCTCTACTTAAGGCAATTCTAAATGATTTCCTGGAAAAGCAAGTTATCCAGGAGTAAAAGCCACTCTGGTCGTTTTTACACACAAATCCCGCAAACATTCTAAATATTTTTTCCTTGAATAAAAAAAAAAAAAAAACACACAAAAAAATAATAAACCTCAAAAAAAAAAAAATCCTCCCAAAAACCAACAACTCTGATCTCGGGAATGGAGAAGAGAAATGAATTTCTTCAAATTTTCTTCATGCCTGACCCTGGGCTGCTTGGGATATATAGAAAATGTGCATTCAACTTAAGCATCGTCAGAACTCAGAAGGCCATCATTCTAAGACCAGAAGTTGCAACTATAGGTTTTTTTTTTTTTGTTATTTTCTTTCCTTTAAATAGGTTTGTACATAAAAATATATAAAATTTTATTCGTCCTTTTTGGCACACAAACAGAGTATAGTTGGTTTTCTTTTCGGTTTGTTTTTGTTTTATTTGCAATTTTCAGCCCCAAAATGTTGTTGGTTTATCGCCCATATTTTCCTGTTTCTCATTTTCTCTCTCTGCTCTCTCCATCATAGCTCTCTCTTTTGTATGGCATGATGTCTTTAAAGCTCCTTTAATTCTCAATTTACAATAAAAAAAATATATGGACACCTTTTTTAATGTGTGTATGTGTTGGTTTGTTGTATGAAAACTTTATCCTTGAAGTTTTGTACGTGTACGACGCGTACCAACGACATATTTTCCATACTCTTGCTTCTGTAGAAGAATTTTCTGTACCACACATTATTGTACCGTAAGTTTAGTGAACGGACATCAAACTACAGAGGAATCCAAAAACAACACAGAAACAAAAACAACAACACAAAAAAAAAAATGAACAGAAAAGAGTTGGTTTTTTGTACTGTTTGTTTTGCTTTTCGTCCTTTTTCGTCCTTTTTGAAATGGAACAAGAGGAAGGACACAGACGTAGAGAAGAGTTTACTTATTTTGCTTCTATTATTGTTGGGTGTGATGTGTGTTTAATAACGGTCCGTTCACTATCGCACTTTCATAAGCTTTTTTTCCGAAGAGAAATTAAAGGTATAGAGAACGAGAGAGAGAGAGAGAACAAAGAGAATGAGAGAGAGGGAGAGAGAATGATGGAAAATGTTATGTAATATGCACACAGCATACTTGTACACTCTACTACAAAAATGGCATACTAACCGTACGACTATGGCTATACGATACGAAGATGGCCATAAACCCCCTTTTACCCTAACCTCTATAAAACACATGAGTGAGGAGGGTAATTTTGAGGAGGTTTGAAAGTAAAACAAAAAATGAAAAAAAAAAAATATTTAAAGTGAAGCTTGGGAGTGCAGAGACATAAAGTACCAACACTTGGAAAAGAACAAAACATCCGCATTTACAAGTACTTGAACAAATTGAAAAATGGCGCGCGATGATTTTCGTTTTTGTTTTATTTTTGGTTGATTTTTTTTTTGTTGCTTTTTCTTCTTTTTCTTCGTTCATTGTGCAGAGCTTTTCGGATTGAAATTATAGTGAAGAGTGTTGCCAATGGGTGAAAAAAAATCATACAATATTAATTTTTGGGGTTAAATAGAAGAAGAGAGAGGGGAGGGGGAGGTAAGGCAGCATTTGGAATTGAGGATAAAATCAATTAATGAGTTGTATTGGAATATTCCACGAGCTTGAGCAAGGATTTGAAAGTAAAATTTTATGTCTAAAAATTAGTAGAGTAGATTTGTCGATATTTACCGTAGGATATCGAAGTATCTCACAGGTGTTCAGAGCTTATAAAAATTCTTGGTGAAAGATATAGCGCAAAATCTCTTAAGTTCAGCCTTATGATTCGGTTTAGAACAAGGTTTTCGGCAACCCTTTTTTTTTTTTTTTTTTTTTTTTTTTTGATATTTATTCATCGATTTAACTAACATTTACAAAGATTACAATATTACACTTGAACAAGTTAAATTCCGCGCTAGATCTTCTTATTCCCACTTGACCTACTGTTCACCGACCTCGAGGAGACTTTTAACAATGTTAACAGTCAATTTGTTTGATTTTCATTGCCGAGGAAGGGTATCTCTGATAAGCGCATTATCATAATTTATTATAAGAGTAACATAGGGAAGGTCCAAGTGCCACGAGAAGGATTTATCAAACGAATTTGGAGTCAGACAGGGCTGCATATTGTCACCAATTTTGTATTTATTGGTTATAAGCGATGTACTGCTCATAACCTTGCCAAGAAACTGAGAAGCTCGAGGGACTTTGACAAAGATATCTACCAAATGACATCAAGTTGAAGAGAAAATCAGAAACCGTGGAGCTGAGTAAAAAATCTCAAATTTAATTTTTGTTCCTTTGAAGACTCAATTAGTTCTACCATTCTACTAACTTTCAAGGTTTTGCGCCAAGAAAAATTGCTCCATAATGTTTCAACAAATTTAACAGAAATGGGCGCTTACATGCCTCCTGAATAGAAAATCTCAATTTTTGTTTCCTTTTCATTTTTTTCCCCAGTATGTTGTGCAGTGTGTCTCAGGTCAAAAATTCATCACCTATCATTGTCACTCATCGTTTTGATTACAATTCAGCAACTTATCAAAAATATTGAAACATTTTTACTTTAAGATTTAAGGAATAATTATTTGAGTTTAGATTGAATTTCTGGTAATATGGGTCTTAAATTAAAAATTCATCACTTTTCATTATCACTTATCGTTTTTATTAGAATTCAGCAACTTATCAAAAATATTGAAACATTTTTACTGCACCAACAAAAGATTTAAGGATTAATTATTGGAGTTTAGATTGAATTTCTGGTAATATAGGTCTTAAATTAAAAATTCATTACTTTTCATTATCACTTATCGTTTTTATTAGAATTCAGCAACTTATCAAAAATATTGAAACATTTTTACTGCACCAACAAAAGATTTAAGGAATAATTATTTGAGTTTAGATTGAATTTCTGGTAATATAGGTCTTAAATTAAAAATTCATTACTTTTCATTATCACTTATCGTTTTTATTAGAATTCAGCAACTTATCAAAATTATTAAAACATTTTTGCTGCACCAACAAAAGATTTAAGGAATATTTATTTGAGTTTAGATTGAATTTCTAGTGATATAGGTCTTAAATCAAAAATTAATCACTTTTCATTATCACTTATCGTTTTTAATTAGAATTCAGCAACTTATCAAATATATTGAAACATTTTTGCTGTACAAACATAAAATTTAAAAGACGCCTTAATCTAAGTTTCGATTGAATTCCTTGTGCAATCGATCTTAGTTCAAAAATTCAATACTTATCATTATCACTTATTTATCATTCTTATTAGAATTCAGCAACTTATCAGAAAAATTTGCTGCACCAACAAAGAATTCAAAAGACTTTAATTTGAGTTTTGATTGAATTGCTGGTGAAATAGGTCAAATGTAAAAAATTCATCACTTTTTCATTATCACTTATCGCTTATCATTTCATATCAATTTCCTTATGCTTCTTTTTAGTGAAAATAATAAGCTTTTCTACAGCAAAAAAGGAACAATGACTTTTCAAAAATGCTTTCACTTAGCAGAAAACTGATAGAACCACTAAATTGCAGAAAGACCTGCGGTTTTAGATGAGAAAAAAAATGAATCTGTAGGTCATAGTGCACTTTTCATTAATTTATCCCACTTCTGAGCATTTGTTGACTAAACCCAAAACTTAAGTTCTCTCCATACAACATTGAGAAAACCCCTTTTGGCTAATCCAATAAACCAATCCCACGACCATGTACTTAGGGTATCAAATATATTGTCTTAAAATTACCCCTCCTTCTCCCCCCTTTTAGTGTCTTTTGTTCTATTCACAAAAGAAACCTTTAAAATGCATCAAAACACAAAGTCGCCATGATAAATTATGCAAAGTCTTGGCTTTTTCTTCTAAAATTAAATTGGCTTTCTCCCCCTTCCCTACTCTCCACTCACTAAAAATTAATCATATTCACTATATCCCCCTTATATTTATCCAAAACCCACATAACATATCCATCAAAATTCCTAAATGATTGACACAACTAATATGCATATATGCAGCCATCAGCCAGGCAAAGGCATCACACACACGGTCAATATCTTAACCTCATTTATGTTTGTCCTTTTTTTTTTTCTTTCCATATTTTTCTAAGTCATATTTTATATTATGATATGATGATACTTTGGAGAGAGAGCAAAAAGAGAGATTCCCTGAAGTATGTCTCAAGAATATAGATGATCCTTATTTGCCTTCATTTGTCCTTGCTTAAGGGTCTGTGTGCACAATCTATAAACGCGAGCTTGAGGGGGAATATGTGGGAAGGGGGGGGATGAGAACAAATTGAGTGTGTACTCATCCTTTTGGCTCAAGTAGGCAACAACCTAAAACCTCCCTTAACCCTCAAAAACCTATGAGTATAGAGAGGGTTGTGTTGTTGTTTGCATTACATAGTGCACTCGGCTGCCTAATGTCATTATAGGGAACTAGACTTAAGGAAAGACTGATTACCTTGGCGCAGGATAAGAGTCGTTCTTATTTTATTTTTTTCTCAAGAGAGGGCCAAGTATATTTTTTCTTCTTTGACAAAGCAAAAAAAAAAAAAGACTTCAAAAAATATATAAGAAAAGTACAAAAAAAAAAAAAATGTTGTCACTAATTGTTAGCCCAAGCTTTAAGTAGGTCACCGTGTATAAGTGGACACATGGCAAAAAGGACCATCACATTGAGTATCCTCTCATCTTGTTGTCGTACAAAAAAAAAAAAGTTGGTACAAAAAAAAGAGGGTTTTTATACTTTGTCTTTCATTGTCCAAACTAAGGTTAAGAGATTTGTTGTTATTTTTTTTTTTTTCTTCTTCTTTATATTTCTTTCTTTTTTCTTTCTCAAGAGCTTTGTGCAGTAAAAAAGTAATCTATCACTATGATGAGAAAAAAGACACGAAACAACAACAACAACAAAAAATTGATTTTCTTCTCTTACGTTCACTCTTGAATGATCATATCTCTTTATAGTTGCTGCTGATGTACATATATTTGTTGTTGTAGTGTGTGCCCTTTGTATATGACTTGACATTTTTTTTGCTTTTTTGTTCGTCCTTTCAATATATTCTCTTATGTTAGTGAGTATCATTGAAATAATATGAAAAAAAAAAATGAACTTTTAAGTCGATTTTGTTGAAGTGGGATTTATTTAAGTCACAAACAGTAACTAATTGAAGCAAAAATCCTTACACAAAAAAAAAATTAAAAAAAGGTTTTGTATAAGACGAGTTGTTTGATTTTATTAAGACATTTTCTGCTGAAGTGATCAAAGATGTTCAATATTTCGGAGTTTTTGAATTTGTATTTATTAAATGCAAAAATATCTGGCCCCAACACATTTCGAGCAAAGTCAAACGGTCAAAATCCTAAAAACAACAATCTCACTATCTCACAGGCATAACGGTTAATGATAAGTGATCAATTTATGACCTTAGATTTTGTGAACCAACAATTTACAATTCTCACTTTCAAAATATTCAATCAAAACTCAAATAAATAAGGGATTTTTTTTTTTGGCGAAAATAACATTTTTCAAAATTTATGATAAGTTGCTGAATTGTAATAAAAGCGATATGTGATAATGATAAGTGATGAATTCTTGACCTAAGACTTTGTGCACCAGCAATTAACAATGCTTATTTTCAAAATATTCTATCAAAACTCAAATACATAATTGTTTTTTTTTTAAGGCAAACAACATTTTTCAAAATGTATGATAAGTTGTTAAATTGTTATAAAAACGATAAGTGATAATGATAAGTGATGAATTTTTGAACTTACACTTTGTACAACAACAATTTACAATCTTTACTTTTAAAATATTCAACCAAAACTCGTTTGTTGATGTAACAACAAATTTTCAATATTTTTGATAAGTTTCTGAATTGTAATAAGAATGATAAGTGATCATGATAAGAGATGAATTTTTGAACTAAGACCGATTGTATAAGCAAATTATATCGAAACTTAGAAAAATGCCTTCTATGTTTGTGCAGCAAAAATGTTTCAATATGTTTGATAAGTTGCTGAATTTTAATAAAAATGATAAGTGATAATGACAAGTGATGAATATTTAATCTAAAACTAATATTTCACCAGGAATTCAATCGAAACTCAAATTATTATCCATTAAATCCCTTGTGGCGAAATTATTTCAATATTTTTGATAAGTTGCTTAATTGTTATAAAAGCGATATGTGATAACGATAAGTGATGAATTCTTGACCTTTGAACCTTGTGTACGAACAATTTACAATCCTCATTTTCGAAATATTCTATCAAAACTCAAATAAATGTGTTTTTTTTACACAAACAACATTTTACAAAATTAATGATAAGTTGCTGAATTATTATAAAAACGATAAGTGATAATGATAGCGCACTTTTAACAACCTAAATGTCTTTTTTAGATCAATAGAATCTGTAGGTATAGGTGTAGTTTTTAAAAGACCTTACAAATAACAACACATTTACATTTACATTAAGTATCTCTTAACCCCTTTTTTGTATACCCCTTTAACCTACTTTTCTCCCTCTCCTAACAAATTTTAATCAAACCAATAATTTCAATACAATTATCTCTCTATCCTCGTTCATTATTCGATTTATTTACTTTTCGATCAAATAGAAACCCTCAATTAGTAACAGTAGATCATTGCCACGATGAAAGCCTCAATTGATAGAAAAAGCAAATAAACAAAAATAAAAACACACACATAAAAACATACAAGAAAGCAAAAAAACAAAAAAAAAAACAAAAAATTGGAAAAAAAAAAAAGAAGTAAATCCAATCAACTTGCACGAATATCCAGTGAATTAATGGTATGAACTGGACTTTTTATCTCCATCTATCTCTTTTACTCTCTTCACAATTCAAATCTACAACCACCACCACCACCACCATGTTCTGGCGGCTATCTCTCTAAAAGTTTTTTATATATACACTTTTTATACAAAAATAGAAGAAACAGAAGCAACACAAAAAAAAAAAACCCTAAATCAATAGAAAGACAGAGCTAAATCGGTCTGATGGCTATCTATAAAGCTAATTCTTTATACTCAAACTATGTGATGGTCTACTGGTCATATATTTAGGAATTGTATATGTATGTAGTTCTTTTTGGTGTTTTGTGAAGCAAGGAATCCTTTTACCACTTATATCGACGAATATACATTTATTCGGATGGAATTTGAAAAAAATTCAATATAAAACATTAGTTGTTTTTCTGGCGAAGAAATTTCTTCAAAAATATAATTATAGTTGAATATTTTTAATTTTATTTTAATTAGTCTCACCACAAGAATAATTGAGGATAGAATATGAAATGTCACACCCGAAACGTTTGTTTTCGTCACGAAACAGTCTTAAAACGAATATTATTGATAGTTTTAACACAGTCTTGTGTTTCATTAATTTAAAATGATTCTCCTTACGAGGAACTGAGAATAGACTATGAAATGTCACACCCGTAACGTTAATTCGCTAATCCAAAACAGTCTAAAAAACCAATATTTTTGATGATTTTTCTTTATGAGGTGTATTGAAAATAGAAGAATATTTCGAAAATCAAGTATTTTAAATGTCACACCCGTAACTGCACTAAACTTCATACTAAAACTGAATCAAATGTGATACATGTCATTGTTATATACATAAATATAGCATCAATAACTAAAACCATAAAAAGTGACCAGATGAAGGGGAATCCTAAGTTGTCTTGAAACAACAACGAAAAAAAAACACACTTGAAGAAGGAGCCGATTACTTACAAAACTGAAAATTGTTACCTCAACAAAATTTGTATAAATAAAAAACCATGAAGAATAGTTAAAGTGTAGCTGGATACCAAAGGGTTGCCAACAGTCATACAAAAAAGTTGAAAACTAAAACAAAAATTTAAAAAAAAGTTGATATGGGAGAAGACAGACATTTTGTACAACAATAATTTTTATTTATTTATTAAAATTCAAATTAATTTTATTAATCCTTTAAAGAAAAAAAATCGACTAAAGTACCAGAAGTCATAAATTTTGAAAATATTAAAATCGACTATTGGTAACTCTATCTTTTCAGCTAATTTTGTTCATTGTTGTATATATATAAAATATAATATGTTGGGAAATAAACTTCAAAATTCTTCTTAAAGAAGATAGATTTCTAAGAATTGTGACAACAAAATTTGATAAACCTTCAGTCAACCGTGATTTTACCTTTTTTTCCAATAAAAAAAAAAAAAAGAAACCCAGAAAATCTTCCATTGCACTTTTTCTTTAAAAACCTGTCCATAAGTTGAATGAGTTATAGCTAGTTGTGGTTTAGTTAAAGAAGACAGATTTGGTCTCCTTAGACACAACGGCACAGAGAAAAACTTAAAGAAAGCCAAAACGAAGGACGAACTTCTTCATTTTCTTCCGTGTGTTTATGTGTTTGTATATGTTCACAAAATATCTCAGTCGAGTGGGAGTATAAATGCCATGCAGAGGCAGCAAAAGAGTTTTTTCCAAATATAAATTACACATTTCAGCAAAGCAAACTTCTCTGCTCTTATCACACAGAGAAAATCGCATATCTTTCTTGAATTTTTTTTTTTGTCGAATGTCCTTTCTTCAGAGTAACATCCACCACCTACAACATTCTTCTACTCCCAATCCTCTTTTACCATTTTCATTCATATGAATGCATTTTTCTATCTGAAATGTAATATTTCAACTAATATCCTTTTGGGTTTTGGTTTTCGTCTATTTTCAAATCTACGAAACTGTTAATATGTGTGTAGATATATGTTTGCTAAGGATTTTTCGTCCTTTTTCAAAAAAAAAAAAAAAAAAAAAAAAAAACAGAAAATACTCTTTTTTTTTTGGGTTTTCCGTTTTAAGATGTAGAAAAGTTCGCCTCCTATCGTCTTATCCTTTTGGCCACCCGCTACACGGTACCAAGGATTGCATTACAGTTTTCTTTTCAAAACACAAGGATCTCTTGGATGGTGGATGGTGAAGCAAAAGATGGAAACAAGGAGACCAAAGAGGGTAGAACTGGCTACTCTAAGAAATAACTGAAGAAAAAGGATATTTTATTGGCATTAGCATCAGCAACGACAAAAAAACCATCATCGATCGAGTGTAAAAGAGCATGATTTGCAATGTTTCGCGTTGCATTTTCGCAGTAATCCTTAAGATGTTATCCTTTTCATTCTCTCTCTATCTTTGTCTATTTTGCGTAAAAATGTATGTATATATTTGATAAAAGGATATTTTGTTAACACACACATTCGCATGCACATCAAACTGCAATATCCTTGTTTTTAGCAAAATAACGTTACAAAAAAAAATATCTATGCAGAACCAAAATTGGCAATTTTAATGCAATTTTCATCTTCTTAGAGACTTCTGATACTTAGTTTGTTTATTTTTTTTTTTTTCGGTCTGGGTACTTTCTACTCGGTGTTATTTGAAGGAGTAAACCATTCAAAATCGACATAAAAAAAAGGATATTAATATACAAAGGGAAATGAAAATCGTTCTTTTGATGCGATGTTGTTTTTTTTGTTTTCTTTGTTTTTGTTGTAAAATTTTACTTTTTGTAAAGTGGTAGTTGGTATATATTTTTAACACTTTTATTATTGGAAAAAACGAAAGACTGGAGTGTGTGAGAAAGTAAAGAGGTTTAAGGTTGTTATAAGGATTAGCCCAAGGAGTAGAATAGAACTGAAAGAAGCTTGAGAGTCATGGTGTAACATTTACAGCAATGATTTTTCCAAAAATCTTGAATAAAGTCTGATTAAACCGTTGAGAGAGGTGGATTTATAGAGGGAAAGAGTTTTAAAGGTGATGATTGAGCTGTGATATTATGTGAATTGTAAGAATCAAAAGAAAACATCACTATTTTAAGTAAGAAGCTCATAAAACGGAGACTGATCAATACAATAGTTTCTATCGTTACCGAATTAAATATGAATTCGTCATACTTGATTTAGTTTAAATATGAAATTTAGTTCTGTTACGGGTGTGACATTAAAAAGTCTAGTTTTTTGAAATGCTCTTTTTTCTTCAGTACACAAAATTGAAAAAAAAAAACTATCAAGAGTATTAGACTAAAAATTGTTACGGATCGACAAATAAACGTTACAGGTGTGACATTTGTTATTCTAATCGCAGTTTCATGTTAAATAAATATTTTAAATGAATGAAACACCAAACTGTTAAAAAACTGTTACAATTTGAAAAATAAACGTAACGGGTGTGACATTTGATATTCATTCCTTAGTTTCTTGTATGAAAAAATATTTTAAATTAATGAAGCACAAAACTATGAAAAAACTTGCACAAATATTAATTTTAAAATTGTTACAGATTGAAAAATAAACGTTACGGGTGTGACAGTTGATATTCTATCTTCAGTTTCTCGTATGAAGAAGAGTTTAAATTAATAAAACACAAAACTGTCAAAAAAAAAATATAGAAATAATCGCGTATAAACTGTTGCCAATGGAAAAATAAACGTTTCGGGTGTGACATTTAATATCCTCATTTTCTTGTATGCAGAAACATTTTAAATTAATGATACACAAAACTATGAACAAACTAACACAAGTAATCGTTTTCAACAAATAAACGTTACGTTTGTGACATTTAATTTTCTATCCTCAGTTTCTCGTATGAAGAACCATTTTTATTTAGAGTTATTAATAAAGAAACCTGTTTTTTTTTTTTTTTTAATTTATTCATCCTTCGAAATGCTCTTCAAACTCCTTGCTTCAACTTTTTATCCATTTTCACCAAACTTAAATTCCTTTTATAGAAATTTTCTAACAGCACATATGTCTGCTCACCTGTCGTTTTTATTTCACACTCTCTTGCTAATGTACAAAGTGCATGCATGTACGATGAAGCAATTTTCATCTTTTTCATTGGACAAAGTGTCAAATTCTTTCTATATGTACGTTAGAGAGTGTACAAAATTTTATATTAAAAAAAAAAAGTTGTCTTTTTTTCCGTTGTTGTTATTGTACTTCATTTAGCTTCAACTTTACCGTGGTGTTTCAACCACTTCCGGCGCGACATATACAGAACAGATACTACAAACATACAAAAAATGTGTCAGATACAAAAAAAGAAACAGGACGATGAACAAAAAAAAAAAAAAAAATAGTAAAAACAAATGCACATCCCCAAGGAGTTGGAACTCCAAACGTGTGTCTTTTCTACCCAGAACAGGTCAACCTATCACACTCCCAAAGAGTTAGCGAACGAACGAACAAAAATATTCAAAAAAGAATGAGAACAAAAAATATATATTTAAAAAAAAAGAAGAAATGAATTTCATTTGCGCGCTTTGTATATATTTTTATGAGCAATGCAACGGATGTCCTTGCTACCACTTCTTCTCTGATAAAATATTACAAGGACCAGCAGCAGTAGAAGCTTTTTATTTTATTTTCAGTTTTATTTTTTTTTTTTTTTTTTGTAATAATTTTGTTCTATAAATTATTTTTGTTTGTTTTTTCTGTGTTTTGTTCATGAAACTATACACAAAAAGAAGAAAAAAAAAAAACCTAAAACAAATGCTACACAATGCACTTTGTAGTGCTTAAACAAAATTATAAATTAGGTAACTCAGTTTGTATTAAAAAAAATAAAATAAAAAAAAACAAACATGGTCTTAACCCCCCCGACAAGTTGTTGGTTGCTATACAAAAAAAATACAAGAGATTTATAGTTCTGCCGCTTAATCTTGAAGTTGGAAAAGGCTTTATTTTTTTTTTTTGTAAGAGAGAATTTTAATGAAAAATATTTTAATATATTTTTTTTTTGTTCTTATTTCAGAGAAACTGTCGAAAAAATAAGTTAAATAAAATAAACATTTAAACAAAGAAAAAAATTCAAGATTAATTGGCCTGAGGTATAGTTAGATGGTTAGTTTTTTTGACTTTATTGTAATTCATTTAATGGATTTAAATGGCCTTGTATGATCATCAAGTAATCTAAAAACAAACACAAAGAGTACAAATTATTTATATAGTACATTATAAGAAGTAAATCTAGCTTTAAGTCTTGCTTAAATTGTTTAAAATGACTAAATTAACAAGTCTTATTGATTTGTAGGGATTTTAAACAAAATATTTTTACTTTTTAGTGCACATTGAGTTGAGTAGTGTTCTTGTACTGAATATACCTATCAAGAGTACACAGCAATATTATGTTCCAAATGAAATCTACATCCAAAAATTTTAATAATAGAAAGTTATTTGCTAAATACAAACCATATGAACTAAAAATAAGCTAATTTCCATTTTTTAACAGTACAATAATACAGTAAAGTATTATGTTCTCAGTACACTTTGATTGCAATTTTGCAAATATCTTAAGGTACTCCATATAGAGACTTTATATATTGAGTATAGGCTTTTAAGTTCTGATAACATGCAAATTTGTACTCTACCATTTAACTTGTACTGATTGAATTTTGGTGGTTACTGCAACCCAATACAGTATAAAATTAAAGTAGAAATATGTTTATTTCAACAGGTTATGTAATTAATACTACTTGTTTAGTCAAGACAATTTGTACTGAATGCAATATATTCCTTATTAAGTACTATATATAATTTTTAAAAAAGCAAGAATGTACAGAATAGTCTTGTGACTGAATATTCATCAGTTGGGTTCAAATAAAATGATCATTTAAAGTACTGTATCAAAGTAGAGAGGAAATCAGAAAACTTGCGTTTTGACTTAAAAGTACATATGTAGCAAATAAGAAACTAATAAAAAAGTACAATTATGCTTTCGTTACACCGGTTATATAAATTTGATCGAGGAATAAAACGTCTATTAGGCGAAGACTCAGACAAGTTAAATGTGTCAAGTAATTCAAGTACTCTCTGTCCGTTGATTTGCTGAATTGGTTCGTTAATTTACCAAGCCTGCCTGTTGTTTTCTGAAATCCTGATCTATCGTTTGATTTGCACCGCTAGCTTTTTCATTTATTGGATCCGTCCATTCAACTGCCGGTTTTGATGATGATTTGCCAAGTTCGCCTACTTTTTTGCCGAATTTATCCGTTGATTTGCCAGATTCGCATGTTCTTTTGCCAAGTTCGTCTATTGAATCGCTGGATTTTCCTCGTTCGCCTGTTGGGCTATCGAATTCGTTCGTGGATTTGGAGGGTTCACCAATTGATTTGCCGGATTCGCCTCTTGGTTTGTAAGGTTCACGTGCTGAATTGCTGAATTGGTCCGCTGATTTACTAAATTCGCCAGTATGATCTGGATCTGTCAGGAATCGCCACGTGACTTGAAAATTTCTCTTGTTGATTTACCGGGTCCATCTGTTCATTTTACGGTTTTGATAGTTGATTCGCAAAGTTCACGTGCTGAATTGCTGAATTCGTCGGATAATTTTCCGGATTAACCGGTTAACGGTAGTACGTATTGTTTGCCGTATTTTTTTAAACTTATAAGCTTTATTGAATTTATGACGTCTAGCTAATTTTCAAGTATATACACCTTGAAGTCATATTATTGCTTTTCATATTTTAAGACGGACTGTCTGATATTTGACAGAATTGAAATTAAAAAAAAATATATCATTCCCAGTCATAAAGGATTTCAAAAAAAAAAAAAAGAAAAAGAAACGCACATAGTATAACCAAAGCAACGCATATTCTTGAATTGCAATCTGTCATTTTGTGTTGGAGTCTCGAAGCATTCGAGAAAAGGATATAAACCAATTCCTGGTGTGTCCCTCTTTTTCCATTTTATATGTGTATATTTTTTTTTGTTATTTCTTTTTTAATTCAAAATGGAGATTGTTGCTTGAATATGAAAATTGTTTTTCACCATAAAGATCCACATCATATACACACATTCTCATAGATATTATATTATATTGCAAGGACTTTGTGTTTGCCTTATGCACATACTCATATATCCTAAAATGCATATCCGGAGAGAGATACTCGCACAGCACAGCGAGTATAGAATATTACTCGTCCTTTCTATAGTTTTGGTCCTGGCATTTTGCTATTATTATTGTTGTTGTTTGGGGAGGGGAGGGGGTGACTCCCTCCTCTAACCAAAACCACGAATGCAAACGAAGATTTATGGTGAAATATTTTGCAAAGTACAATTTTGATGCTGTTTAGTGAGTTGTGTGTGATGTTTCGGGGCTTTTGTTATGCCATTCTCTTCCCTTGTTGTTGTCCTCGTCCTCGTCGTCGTCATCGTCCTTTTCTTCTCCATTCATTGCTATGCTAGCGCCACCACCATCAACCACCTACTGACATAGTGTATCTCTGTTATATACCTGCACCGTACATATTATTAAATTATTTTCTCTCCCTTCTATATCCTTGAATGGATGTGATGCCGATGCGCCGCGATGTGTGTTGTGTTGCTGTTGCATGAAAATGTTTTTTTTTTGCTGTAACTAGACTATAAACTAACATACACACAACACATGTGATGGGGTGGTAAATTGTGTGTAAAACGCATGAACAGCTCCCTGAGTGTGATAGAAATATTTTCAACTCTCCACATGCATCCTGGCGGGTGTAAAGCAGCAGGAGCACTATGTTCCTACCACAAAATACAACAACAACAACATAACAAAAATATATATTGAAGATGAAAAAATAAAGAGGAGGGGGGAGATGAAAATTTTTAAACTTTTTGCACAAATTTTAGTTTCTGAACATCCTCAACCGGGCGCCACTTAACAGCAATGCACAAAACACTGCATGTTTGTGTGTGTTTGTAGAAAGATGTATATTCTGGAAAACTTAGGTTTTTGAGTTAAAAATTTTTCACTTAGCCAGAGAAACTATAAGGAGATACGAGTAGATACTTGGTTTTTAGATTGTATGAAAGAAAAAGAGGAAGATGAATGGAATTTAAAAATTTTTCTATAAAAGTATTTTGTGAAACACTGAAGCAAAGTGTGGTTGATGTTCTGAATTTTACAGCTTCTTTTTTTTTAGATATTCATAAACACAACACAGAAAGGATGCACATGCAGATAGAAAAAGTTTGTCTTTACATTTTATCGAAAGAATTTTTTAAAAAAATTCGAACTATTGTCAACAGCTATTTAAGTAACAACTTTTTTTTTTTCTTTCTTATTTTCTTTGCAGAGTTCGAAATTGGGCGCTAAAATTTGGCGTGGATTTGTGGGAGTTCGGCAGGCAGTTTACGAAAATGAACGATATTAAAAGTGTAAGTGAAAATGTCAATTTATTTTAAAATTTAATAATTTTAGTATGAAAGTCCTGTGGTACCACGTGGCGCAATAGTTAGTACGATGTGGAATATGACGTCAGAGGTTTCGGTTCGAATCCCAGCCTCTACCATCAAATTTAATTTTTTTCAATCTGAGGAACTTGTTGGTTGAGGCCAAGATCCATTTTCGACTGTGAGAGGAACCTATTTAAAAGTTTTTTCGTAGTTTGATGAATAATGATGCCTGAGGTCTAGGTTCGAATCTCAGCCTCCGCTACCACTTGGACGAGCTTGTTGGTTGAGGCTGACATCCATCTGAATACCTTATAAATAACCTTTCCTTCCATGTTTCACTCGAAAGGGGAAAAGGAAATTTTTTCAAATGCATTTTTTTTTTTCGGCAAGAGGTAACCCTGGATTTTTTTTAGGAAATCTTAAAAAATTAGCTTTTGAAATTTTTGTATTTAAATCGATAGGTCTGTTGACTGTGAACTCATTTCTTAGTCATTTCTTCAAAGCAAAACTTGATTCGGGGTTTCTCAAAATTTTGGTTTTCGATCGCCTAAAAAATGAAAACAAAATATGTTTGGTGCGCAATATTTCACAAACCAGACCTCGAAAAAACTTAAGGTTTTCGCCTTTAAATAGAGTTTGAATAGATCTTTCTTATGATGTACCATTCGATAAACTTGGAGGAAATTTTTGAAAAACTTAATTTTTTAGGCAAGGGGTTAACCTCGATTTTTTCTCGAAAATCTGAAAAAAATAGATTTGTAATTTTTTGACCTAAATTGATAGAACTGCTCATTGTGAACTCATATCTGTCAACCAAAACTTGTTTCGAGACCATGATCCGAAAATATCTGCTTCCGAATGTAAGAAGGTAAAAAATTTATAATATGTACTTCGATTGCAAATAATTCAGCAACCAAACCTTCCAGAAACTTTTGGTTTTCAGTTATGAATAGAGCTTTAATAGGCATTTATTTATTTAATAGGCTTATATTTTTATAAATTTTTGAAAATGCCTATTTTTTAGGCAAGGGGTGATTTTTTTTTTCGAAAATCTGAAAAAAATAGATTTGTAATTTTTTAACCTAAATCGATTAGCATGTTGGCTATGAACTCATTTCTTAAAACCAAAACTTTTTTCGAGACTTAGGTCCGAAGATATTTGCCTCCAAAGAAAATTGCTGATTAATTAAAAAAAAACTTCAGTTTTTCGCATTTTAATAGAGTTTAAAGAGTCTTAAAAAAATTTTAACTGTTTTCTAATTTTTTGTTTGCTAATTTCTGTAGCTTTTGAGCTACATGACAATTTTTCAATTCACACAACATTAATATATAAATTTCTATATGACGTGGTAATTTGTTTGCTTTTAAGGTTTTTTTTTTAGTTACAAAATAACCCTAATTTTCTATTCATGCTTTTCCCTAATTTAATTATCATGCAATTTACAAAAAAAAAAAAAAACAAATAGTCGAAAAAAAAAACACATTAAACTGCTAAAAGTTGTATTGAACGTGTTGGCAAAAGTTCGTGTTCCAACAACTAAATATTTTATGCTCCCCCTTTTTTTTTTATTATATAGCAAAAAAAGATGTGTCGCCTTACAACACTTTAATGGCTCAAACGAACGTAAAAGTGGCGAAAATTTTCGATAATAAATTAAACTTTTTCTACCCGACCAAAACAACCAGAGAGGGGTGTCGCAGTGTCGCACATTGTTGGATATAAGAGGGTTGGATTTTTGGGGGCTAAATTGAATAGTAATTGAAAACAATGAAACAAGTCACCTCCAACTTCATTTTATACACAAACACTCGTACACACCAACCACCCCTCTTCCATAATGGTGGCGAGGAGGTCTTTTCAAACTTCCAAACTAAAATCAAAAACTTTTTACCTATTCCTCCCCCTTGAAATTTTTTTTGTACAAAAAAAAAAAAAAAACACGAAAATAACAAAATTCGACGTGAATTTTAATTCTGCATTATTGATTTCACCTTCTGTGTTTTCCCATTAGCTGTAAAACTCCCTTTAAATCCCTTTTCATCACCAATTTTTGCCCCCTTTCATTTCCAATTCCCCCCTCAATTTCGATTTCTTTCATCTCAAATTTTACTTCATTTTCTTTTTTGTTAAAATGACATGGCGCGCTTTTTTTTCTGCCAACCACCTCCTGTGCCCCCTTCCTCCCTTAACAATCATCAAGCTCCTTTCGAATAAAAAAAAAAAATGACTCCCCTTGCACCCAAACCACTACGATGACGACGGCCGCCGCCGAAATTGGTCGAACTTCTGTGATTGTATTACGTTATTCAAAAGAGCTTTCAACAATTGACTGTTCTTTTGTTTGATTTTTCAAGCCCCGGTCTTTATCAGTTTTGGAAAAAAAAAACTCAAAAAAAAAAGAAAAAAACCTACGGAAACTGTGCGAACGGACGACACGGGACCCATGTTACGACAGTTATTTTGATTAAAAAATAATTCAATTCACTTAAATAATTTTTTTATTTTTGTTCCTTCTCACTTTTCACACCGCAGCGCTGTTCAAAAGGCGTAAACGCTCACAAAAAAAAATATATACTTTCCTCTCCTCTCAGACCAAAAGGTTTGTGACCTTTTTTCAGCCTCTTTTTCTGTGTTTTTTAAACTCTCTGACAGCAGCGACACTATGTTGATGTTGATGTAGGTATAGTCCCTTTATCCTCAACCCCCCCCCCCCTTCCCATCAACCCCTCCTCAATTGAGGGTAAATAAATTAAATAAATTGCAAAAAACAATACGAGAAAATCAAGCGTCTCTTTAGTCTTTAACTGGAAGGGAGGTTGAATATTGTACAACTGTAGGTGCTATGATGATGATGATGATGGTTTGGGACAATATAGCTAAGGGAGATTTACACACAGGACAGAAAAATAAAATTTAAAAAAAAAAGCTCTCATCTCTTTCTGGCTTACCAAGTTTTTATCCGGCGGCGGCGTAGTTTTCGCATTGTTGCTGCTGTTGCTGGTCTTATACTGATGGATAAAAATTGGATAGAGTTGGAGAAGGAGGAGATGACGAAGAGGGATACTATGGTGAAATGCCAATTGTGTTGAGGCTGAGGGTAACAATGCCAAAAACACCGCATGCCAGACTCTTGAAAGCTTTTTCCGTAAATTATGTTTCGTTTCGTTTTCGAATCAGAAATACAAGGGTGTTTAAGTGTTGCCATTGTTTTGTTTTTTTTTTATTATTTAGGATTCGTGAAAGAAATCGAACTCGAAAAAAGTGGGTCCCCCAATTTCTGTCTGTCTGAAGTTTTAATTTTTTTTTTTACTACAACTTACGATACCTGCCGTACAATTAAAACAAAATAAAAAATATTTTTTGGGCTGTTATTGATGGTACCTGCCATACAAATCGACGTAGTCGATTTTAATAACAAAATTTATACGCAAACATTTTTTTTTTTCAATTTTCTAAAAATACATTTTTGAATAAAAAAGAAAAACACTTATTTTTTTAAACGGGTTGGTGAATTTTTTCGAAATTTCGTTTTCTTTATTATATATATATTTTCTTTAAAATGGCGTACAAAAATGTCGGAAAATTTCTCTATTAAAAAACTTATTTTAAAAAAAACACATCCAATTTAAAAACAAAAATAATAAAAAAAGAAATTTTATGGCACACTTCATTTGGAGTTCAAAACAACTTAGAGATTTGGCTTATAAATATTAAAAATATTACGTATACACCATAGAAAATCACTCCTCAATCCTAAAACTGAATTCAAATAATCGTCTTTCAACATTTATTGCATTCGAGTCTCGAATATACCAATTTGAGCCTCGAAACATGCAAATCCGAGTCTCCAGTATACTCATTCGAGTCTCGAATATCGATCATTCGATTCTCGAATATTGAGCATTCGAATCTCGAATATTGTACACTAGTCCTGATAAAAGGAATTCGAGTCTCAAACGTTGAACTCGAAATAACAAATATTAAACTTCGGGTCTCGAAAATTAAACTTCGACCCTCGAATATTAAACTTTGAGCCTCGGGTATTGAACTATGAGTCTTGGAAATTCGATTCTCTTCGTTTTTGTTTTCAAAAGAAGTCACCATTTTATGATTTCTTTTCAAAAGATGAATGCTTTTTTGTCCATATTGTTACCGAACTTAAGAATTTAACAGATTTTACTCAGAATTTTGAGTCTCAAAGTTTAAATTCTCTGTACAAAACACCATTTTATAAACTCCTTTTTTAAAGATTCTTTGTTATTACTTCCAACTAGATATCAAACTTAACCCATTACCATTATTTAATGCCCAACGTAATGTTTATTTAATAAAACAAAAAATTAGAACTAAGTCGTTATAGTCTTCAAATTAAATATGGCAAATTATTTTTCATAAATAACCAAATAACGTGATACCCGTGAATTCTTCTTTCACAATACAAAATACCGAAACCTTCAAATGTCTCCCTTAATTAACCAAAAAAAAACAATTTATCATTCTAAAAAGTCATAAAGGTACTAAGTTACTCACCCTTCTAAATATTAAAGGTAGCTAGAGACTCGACTTCTTATACAACCAAGGAAACAATCGATTTCAAATATAACACTCATAATACCTGGAAGAGGTGTTGTTGAATATTCATCCATCTCCCCAAACTCCACCAATAAATGAAGACAATACTAATATCACTTTTTGAATACCCCCAAAATACACCCACCTTGAAGTCCTTTTTTCATTTAATTTTTTTTTCGTTTCCCACTCATCGTCGTTGTCGTAGTCAGAATGTCGGTGTCGTCATCATGCCTATCTGTGATCCTGCATTTCAATAAAAATGCTATTTTTTTTTTCTTTCTTTTTGTGTTGAGAAATAATAAGAATAATACTATCGGGACCAGAGACTATAGTAACTTGCTCCCCTCACAATTATTATCCTTTTTCTCACAAATTGAATTGCACAATATTCATATAGCAGCAGGGGCTTCGTAGTATAGTCGTCATCATCATCATCATCATCGTCCTGCTGTACAAGTTGGGGAGGGAAGTCTCTTCTTCACAATCAGAATTACTGTCAGTATTATTTAACACAATACCAGAAGAAGGGAGAGAATAAAATCGAGTCCTTGCTCTTGTTTCCTGTATGCCTGTACCCTGTACCTGTGTACTGTTGTATGAATATGTTCAAACCTACCTAAGGAAGCTAACTGTTTTGTTTTGTTTTTTTTTTTTTTTACAAAAATAGAAAAGTCCTACAAAATGATGACAATTTACGATTTGAATTTTCTCGCTAAAAATATCCTTTAATTGCTATTGCTGCTGCTCTGATATCTCCGTGTCCTGTCTGATGCGGTCGAACTATAACCAAAAGAATCTTAGAAACTTTAAAATACAGTAAGGAAATGAAGAATATTAGAACAAAGTGACGATAAGGACGATGATGATGATGATAATTTTGTTGTCTTTTTCTTTATTCAATGACGAATGAAATGTATCCTTGAAAGTATAGCTTTTCGTTGATAAATTTATTTCATAACTACTTTAAAAATAGTCTCAATGATGACTACTTACCTCGACACATTGCATACATTATAAAACAGGAAATTAGAGCAACAGCTTCTGTCAAGGAAGTAGGTGAATATCCTTTTTTGTTCTATCTGATGTACACCTTTTCTATAAAGTACCTACTTATTTCAAACTGCATATATATTCCCCATATAAAATTCAGAGAAGGACATCCCTTTTTTTCGTCATCAATCATAAAGTTAAGTAAATGACCGATATATCCTGGCAGTGGGTTGGGTACATTATATATTTTTTTAATTTTAATTTTAAGGACATGCGTTTTATATACCTATCATGACAAAATTTTAAATGTAGGTTAAATGGTAGAAGAAACTTTCGCTTTGTTCGTGTCCTGTTTTCATTTAAAATTATTCTGATATTCATTTATAAAGTCAAAATAAAGGATACACACCATACACATACTCGTAAAGATATATGCAATTGTCCTTTTTTTGGCATTGTCAAAATCAATACGTATTAAATTTGAGGTTTTATGTTACCTATAACAACTATTTTGGAGTGGGGCAAATTTATATGGGATATGATGGATTGTCTTCCGCACATATTCACTATTTGTATATTCAGGAAAATATCCTGGAATTTTTTTTTGTTTGTCTTTTTTTTTCAGGAATATTATATTCCACATGTACAAATCGTACCCAAAACATAAAATATTCTTATACACATACATTTTTTATACTTAAAAAAGAGTTAAAATGCGCTGTTGTGTTTGCTGCTGCTGCTGCTGTGGAAGCTATATAGCTGACACATGCTCAGTTGGAGTTTTAATTTTTGCTCCACAAAAAACATACGCTAGAGTAAGCTTTTATTAGCACCATCTCATCCATCCATTTGAAAGCAACAAAAAGTACAGACGGTGACAGAGTGCGGTGTGTGTTTAATAGAGAGTTGTTATTGAAGCATGTTAGTAGTGAAAAAAGGTATTAATAGTACTATTTACGGAAGAAGTTGTCTGATTGGGTTTTGAGCCAAGGAAATCAATTGTTAAAGCTTATGGAGGGCGAAGAGCTGAAGTTAAAGTAAATATAAGCTACCATTAAATCTTTTAGGAATTTTTTTTTTTTTTTTGAAAAAATGACAATTTGAAACGAAACATTTTTTAACCAAACTACTGACAGATCTTAATAGAGTTAAACTTTACACAAGGTTTGGTACTAGGTTTGAATTTTTAAATTTTGTTTTGACTTGGTTCGTTACAGCTGTGAGACCTCCATATAAAAAGGAGAACATTTTGTTTATCTAATTGTTGAATTGCTATGGACTTTCATTTGCTAAGAAGGCGAAAAATAAGAGTCTTCAAATAAAATCAATCAATTTTTGAAGTGAAAACTTCTTTAGTATCGTAGTGATTTGAAATAAGATGAAATGAAAAAGCGACACGAATAATCAATTGATCATAACTTTTTTGTTTTAATAGATAGATGAATGAAATTTATACAGTAGATAGGTAATTAAATAAATTATGATTGTGCAAAATTTCAATTAATTTCATATTCAAAATTCTGAGATAACGGTGAAAAGATGTTCGGTTTCTAAACACGTTATATCTTTTGATCTAGAGCACATAACAAATTTATTTAACTTTAATACGCTTGCTGATAATATTACCTTTCATTAATATATCACACATAACGGTACGTGCTCTACTCTACAAGTTATATAATCTTTAATTGAAAAACTTGAAAAATACCTCAAAACACCTGTGACGATTTGTTGCCGATGACAAGAAATTGAAATTGAAATTTCGACATGGTTGGCTTTAAAAAATTCTTACTTTTTTTGTAGGCATGATAGAAATATGATTGAAGGGTCATATAAAAGGTGAAATAATAATGATATAAAATTTATTATAGGTTGTCTTTTAAAAAATGGATTTAATGGCGTTAGAAGAGAAAAGAGATTGATTGTTTTGCTTTTTTTTTTTATGAAAACTAATTGGGTTAAAAAAAATTCTAGCTCTTTTTGTAGATGTTGTATAGACATGGTCGATATACCTAAATATTTTGAGCTGAAACAATAAGCTTTCAGATGGTATAAAATTGATTGTACGTTGTCATATAAAAAAAGTGATGGAATACAAAAAAAGTTTTATTTTTTTTGATTTTTTTTAAATGATTTTTAAGGTTTCACTTCAACCACGTGTGAATTGCACACATGATTTTTTTTTTTTTTTTCTTTTCGCTATAATTTTTGTGATATCAATTTTTGTGATATAAATTTTTGTCACAGTGACTGATTTTCCTCACAGTAAATTTTGCAAATATGATCTTTGTCAGAGTAATTCTTATCATATTGATTTTTGTCAGTGAATTACCACTTTTACCACTTTTTTCATAGTGATTATTTATCACAGTGAAGTTTATCACTTTGGCTATTTGAATAGTGATAAAAATGCCACTTTAATTTTTGTTGCAGTGCTTTTCTTCAAAATTATTTTTGTACCTACTTTTGATTTTAGTTTGAAGGAATTTTCGTTGCTGTGATTTTTTTGACATATAATTTTAATTTTTGTCATTAGGCTTTGCGGCCTTGTGATCTGCAAATGATTCATTTTGATTTGATTTTTTGTAATAGTGACTTTTTTCAAAGTAATTTTTGTCCGAGTTATTTTTTTACAGGCATTTTTACTAAAATATTTTTTTTTTCAGAGTCCAAGAGATTTTTTCATTGTGATTTGTTTCAGGATGATTTTTTGTCACTGTGATTCCGTGCATTTTTTTTTCAGAGATTTTTATCACAATAGTTTTTGTCGCTGAAATTTCCATCCTACTAATGTTTGTCACTTTGTATCTTGGCAAGTGATTTCGTCACAGTATTTCTTGTCACTTTGATTCTTTCTGACTGATTTTTCAGTCAAAGTGATTTTTTTTTTTCACACTAGTCTTGGGTGAACCCATTTGAATTGCAGAAATTAACAAATCTTTTTCCGTTTTCATTTCAATTGCACCTTTTATTGTCATGGCAAGCCTCTCATAACCATACTCATGTCTTCTAGCGGTGTTTTGCTGTAAGCGGCATATCGGCACCTAGCCGACTATTAAAGATCTCCCTTTCTTTTTCATTAGCGAGTTCTGTTAGAGCGTTACACTGTTTAATGGTAACGCGTGATGTATTCTTCGGTCGTAACCACCATGAAATTGGACTACTGATAGCAGATTTAGTTAACAGTAGACAAACTCTAGTTTCCTGAACGCTTTCAGTTGTATCTCCGGAGTATTGGTGACTTATACCTGCCTCAAGTACTTCACGAAGCCCCAAGATATCAATTCTTTCTCTCTAGGTTTTAGGCACTTAAGAACTACCTGATGCAGGCCCCCATATGACATAAACAAAGTTTTTGTGCGAAACTCAACTTAACTGTTTTTTTTTTTTAATTTTAATTTGCTTTTCAGTGCAAATTCTATCCAAGTTTTTCATTAAGAATATGAAATAAGATATTATTGGAATGGTTTATTCACTCTGAGTTAATGACTGCAAACCAAAACTGTTTTCAAAGCTTGATTCAAAAGATATGTGCATCCAAAGTTTGTAGACTTTTTTGTGCTGGTTGTTTTAAAAATGAAAATAAAAGACAACTTTGGATTGAAAAATAATGACAACCAAGTATCGTAAAAACATTTAGTTTTCACCTAATAATAGACTTTAATGCTCCCTTTCTAATGATATAGAACTTTATGGGTTTTAAATGGTTAATAAAATGAATATATTTCCACAAAAACCATTTCAACATACAAATTTTCTGAATTTTCCAAATCTCTCAACTTTTTTAACCCTAAAATAATTGAATTCTATACCAAGCTTAAAGGCATCCAATAGCGGTTTTCTTGTTTCAAATATAAACGCAGAAATAAAAAAAAAAAAAAAAAAATACCCTTAACCCTCTCCCCCGCTTTTTCCCCCACATCAAACCTAAATAAACACAAAGCAATTAAATTTCGGTTATCCCTGTTGAGTTAAGTCTCTTCAAAACTCAACAAGAAAGCCAACAACAAAACCAAAAATGTTTCTGAAGTAAATAAATATTGCACTTCATCAACACAAAACTGCTAACAGTGAATTCACCGCAGCACACAAAACTGTTACGTTTACCCTAAAAATGAGTTATCACTGCTGCGAGCGAGCTGAGCGAGAGGAGGCAGCAAAAACATGGTTCAACAAAGATTTCTCAACGTCTTCGTTTCTCAAGATGTTGGATATAATGTATGAATTTAGGTATATAGGGTACTCTATACCCCCCCCCTCCCCTTTTTTTTTGCTCACCTATCTACAATCCAACTTACTGTTCTAAATCTCAGATGAGGGATTGTGAAAATAATTTCCATCGTCTCCCTGAGGGAAAAATGACAGAAAGAGAGCGAGAAAGAGTGTGAGAGAGAGGGAGACAAAAAATAAGATGACACCCTACCCCACCATTTAATATTTGTGCCATATTTTTCCTACCCTTATGTCTCTGGATGCTGCCTGATGTGTAAGCGAAATATGGGCAGATATGGGTACAGAACTTGGGGACCTATAAATGTATGTATTGGGATTGGGAATAGAGTAATGTGGGTTACAGAAGATATCATTATGATTATGTTCCGCGAGATTTCATTTCTGTATATTTTCTCTCCACTGTGGGTTATAGAGTTGCTCCCATCTCTTGCCTACTTCATTTTTGTAGGTTGTTTGGGTCGTCTCTTGTATAAGCTTGTGTATCCCTGTTGCCTGTTCCCTGTGGTGCGTGTAACACATATTCACTCCACTCATTCATATACCTCTCTCTCTCTCTCTCTCAGTCTCTCTCTCTCTTCGTCGTTTCCTAAAGATATGCAATCATTTCTAAGAAATAAGACGACGAACACAAAAATAAAAAAAAAAATAATAATAATAATAATTACGCAAAAGGGCGAGGATAGTCTAAGGACATAAGTTTAAGGGATGAATATTGTTGCACAGCAGAATATGGGATTGGAATGGGAGCATCTGTGAAAATTGTACCAAGAACGAGAGAGAGAAAGAGAGGGAAGTAGGAAGCAGAAGAAGAAGAAGAAGAAGGAAACACCCTTTGGGGAGAAGAAAATTTTCTTCTTCTTCCAATCTTGAAAGTAATTGGAAAAGTTCTTCTTAAAGTTTTGCATGATTATGCACAGTTTTCTTCATATTTTTATTTTTCTTCAGTTTTTCATTCATTTCATTTTTTTTTTCTGTTGTATTTTTAACTTCATTCTTTACCCAAGAGAAAAACTAAAATATATATGGAGTTATTACTCATGAGGAGTACATATAAGAATTTTTTTTTTTAAGCTTGTGTGTTGTATGTAAGTGTGAAGACAGTGCTTTTATAGTAGTGATAAATTTAATTTCATATTTTAATTAGTATGATTTTCCATGGAGAGAGGATCTCTAACAAAATTGAATATGAGAGTCATTGTAATCAATTATAACAACGTTTAGATAAGAAATGTGAAAGGGGATGGATGGGGTTAAGATTTAGATTTTTGTGGTTTTTTTTTTTTTTTGAAAAAGGGTTAAGTAATTTTTGGGTGGAAAAGCTAAATTGAAGGAATTCTTGTGAAATTCAAAAAAAAAAAAAAAATACATTATTTTTAATAGAAAAAAAAGGGTATTTTCTTACGCGCGATTTTTAGATGTTTGGATTGAAAAATCTCGATAGCCAGGTTTCATAGAAACTTTTGGTCTTCACCTTTTAACAGAGCTTAAAGAGACCTTTTTTTTTGATACCTCACTCGATGAATTTGCAGAAATTTTTTGAATTTTTTTTCGGCAAGCATTTTTTTCGAAATTCTTAAAAAAAAAAATAGATTTGTAATTTTTGTACTTTAATCGATTGGCCTGTTGACTCTGAACTTATATCTTCAAACCAAAACTTGATTGAGGCTTGGCTTAAGAAATATTTGCATCCCAAGAAGTTTAGTGGTCGATCGACGAAAAAAAGACAAAAAAAAAATATGTTTGCTTTGCAATATTTCGGCAACTAGTGCTCGAAAAAACGTTTTGTTTTCACCTTTTAATTGAATTCAAAGATTTTTTAAAATACATTTTTTGTTGGCATTTTTTTCGAAAATCGAAAAAAAAAAAATTGATTTGTAATTTTTTTAACTAGGTAAATGAATAGGCTTGTTTATTATAAATTCAAAAAACTTTTTTAGTGATTTGGTTCCGAAGGTGTCTGCTTCCAAAGAAATTTGGATCGACTGAAAAATGAAAAATAAAAAATATGTTTGGTTTGCAATATTTCGAAAACCAGACCTCGAGAAAACTTTTGTTTTTCGCTTTTTAATAGAGTTTAAAGATACCTTTCTTATGATATGCCAATCGATGGATTTGGAGGAAATTTTTTAAAATGTTTTTTTTTTTTGGAAAGGGGTTATAACCTAGGATTTTTGTCAAAAAATTGAAAAATATAGATGTGTAAATTTTGTCCCTTAATCGATTGGCGTGGTGAATATCAACTCATTTCTTCAAACCATAACCTTTTTCGAGACTTGGGTCCGAAGATTTTTGCTTCCAAAGAAATTTTATAGTCGATCCACTTAGAAATGAAAAAAAAAAAAAAATATGTTTGGTTTGCAATATTTCGACAACCAGACCTCGGAAAAACTTAATATTTCCACCTTTTAATAGAGTTAAAAGAAACCTTTCTTATGATGTAACACTCGATGGATTTGGAGGAAATTTTTTAAAATGCATTTTTTTTCGGGAAGGGGTTTTACCTAGGATTTTTGTCAAAAATCTGAAAAAATATAGATTTGTAAATTTTGTTACTAAATCGATTGGCGTGTTGATTATGAACTTATTTCTTCAAATCAAAACTTTTTTTGAAACTTGGGTCCGAAGATATCTGCCTCCTAATCAATAAAATTATTCGATTGACTAAAAAAATAAAAAAAAAAAAAATTGTTTGGATTTTAATATTTCTTTTCAAACGCGTTTTGGGCGCGTTTCAGACGTGTTTCAGACGCGTTTCAGACCCGTTTCAGACGCGTTTTGGACGCGTTTCAGATGCGTTTTGGACGCGTTTCAGATGCGTTTTGGCGTTTCAGACGCGTTTTGGACGCGTTTCAGTCGCGTTTTGGACACGTTTCAGATGCGTTTTGGCCGAGTTTCGGACCCGTTTCAGACGCGTTTTGGACGCGTTTCAGTTGCGTTTTGGACGCGTTACAGATGCGTTTTGGGCGCGTTTCATATGCCTTTCAGACGCGTTTCGGACGCGTTTCAGGCGCGTTTTGGACGCGTTTTGGACGCGTTTCGGATGCGTTTCAGACGCGTTTTGGACGCGTTTTGGACAAGTTTCAGACGCGTTTTGGACGCGTTTCAGACCCGTTTCAGACGCGTTTTGGACGCGTTTTGGACGCGTTTCAGACCCGTTTCAGACGCGTTTTGGACGCGTTTCAGATGCGTTTTGGGCGCGTTTCAAATGCGTTTTGGACGCGTTTCAAACGCGTTTTGGACGCGTTTCAAACGCGTTTTGGACGCGTTTCAGACGCGTTTTGGACGCGTTTCAGATGCGTTTCAGACGCGTTTCGGACGCGTTTCAGGCGCGTTTTGGACGCGTTTTGGACAAGTTTCAGACGTTTTGGACGCGTTTTGGACAAGTTTCAGACGCGTTTTGGACGCGTTTCAGACCCGTTTCAGACGCGTTTTGGACGCGTTTTGGAAGCGTTTCAGACCCGTTTCAGACGCGGTTTGGACGCGTTTCAGATGCGTTTTGGACGCGTTTCAGGCGCGTTTTGGACGCGTTTCAGAAGCGTTTTGGACGCGTTTCAGACCCGTTTCAGACGCGTTTTGGACGCGTTTCAGATGCGTTTTGGGCGCGTTTCAAATGCGTTTTGGACGCGTTTCAAACGCGTTTTGGACGCGTTTTGGACGCGTTTTGGACGCGTTTTGGACGCGTTTCAGACGCGTTTTGGACGCGTTTCAGATGCGTTTCAGACGCGTTTCGGACGCGTTTCAGGCGCGTTTTGGACGCGTTTTGGACAAGTTTCAGACGCGTTTTGGACGCGTTTCAGACCCGTTTCAGACGCGTTTTGGACGCGTTTTGGAAGCGTTTCAGACCCGTTTCAGACGCGGTTTGGACGCGTTTCAGATGCGTTTTGGACGCGTTTCAGGCGCGTTTTGGACGCGTTTCAGACGCGTTTTGGATGCGTTTCGGACTCGTTTTGGACGCGTTTTGGACCCGTTTCAGACGCGTTTTGGACGCGTTTCAGATGCGTTTTGGACGCGTTTCAGATGCGTTTTGGCGTTTCAGACGCGTTTTGGACGCGTTTCAGTCGCGTTTTGGACACGTTTCAGATGCGTTTCAGACGCGTTTTGGAAGCGTTTCAGACGCGTTTTGGACGCGTTTCAGACGCGTTTTGGACGCGTTTCGGACGCGATTCAAACGCGTTTTGGACACGTTTTGGGCTCGTTTCAGATGCGTTTTGGATGCGTTTTAGACGCGTTTCAGACGCGTTTCAGACGCGTTTTGGACGCGTTTCAGACGCGTTTTGGACGCGTTTCGGACGCCTTTTTGACGCGTTTATGACGCGTTTTGGACGCGTTTCAGACGCGTTTTGGACGCGTTTCAGACGCGTTTTGGACGCGTTTCAGACGCGTTTTGGACGCGTTTCAGACGCGTTTTGGACGCGTTTTAGTCGCGTTTCAGGCGCGTTTTGGACGCGTTTTGGACGCGTTTTGGACGCGTTTCAGAAGCGTTTTGGATGCGTTTCGGACTCGTTTCAGACACGTTTTGGACGCGTTTATGACGCGTTTTGGACGCGTTTCAGACGCGTTTTGAACGTGTTTCAGTTGCGTTTTGGACGCGTTTAGACGCGTTTCAAACGCGTTTCGGACGCGTTTCAGACGCGTTTTGGACGCGTTTCAGATGCGTTTTGGCGTTTCAGACGCGTTTTGGACGCGTTTCAGTCGCGTTTTGGACACGTTTCAGATGCGTTTCAGACGCGTTTTGGAAGCGTTTCAGACGCGTTTTGGACGCGTTTCGGACGCGATTCAAACGCGTTTTGGACACGTTTTGGGCGCGTTTCAGATGCGTTTTGGATGCGTTTTGGACTCGTTTTGGGCGCGTTTCGGACGCGATTCACACGCGTTTTGGACACGTTTTGGGCGCGTTTGAGATGCGTTTTGGACGCGTTTCAGACGCGTTTTGGACGCGTTTCGGACGCGTTTCAGACGCGTTTCAGACGCGTTTCAGACGCGTTTTGGACGCGTTTTGGACGCGTTTCAGACGCGTTTTGGACGCGTTTCGGACGCGTTTCAGACGCGTTTCAGACGCGTTTTGGGCGCGTTTTAGACGCGTTTCAGACGCGTTTTGGACGGGTTTCGGACGCGTTTTGGACGCGTTTCAGAAGCGTTTTGGATGCGTTTCGGACTCGTTTCAGACACGTTTCAGACGCGTTTTGGACGCGTTTCGGACGCGATTCAAACGCGTTTTGGACACGTTTTGGGCTCGTTTCAGATGCGTTTTGGATGCGTTTTAAACGCGTTTCAGACGCGTTTTGGACGCGTTTTGGACGCGTTTCAGAAGCGTTTTGGATGCGTTTCGGACTCGTTTCAGACACGTTTTGGACGCGTTTATGACGCGTTTTGGACGCGTTTCAGACGCGTTTTGAACGTGTTTCAGTTGCGTTTTGGACGCGTTTAGACGCGTTTCAAACGCGTTTCGGACGCGTTTCAGACGCGTTTTGGACGCGTTTCAGATGCGTTTTGGCGTTTCAGACGCGTTTTGGACGCGTTTCAGTCGCGTTTTGGACACGTTTCAGATGCGTTTCAGACGCGTTTTGGAAGCGTTTCAGACGCGTTTTGGACGCGTTTTGGACGCGTTTCAGACGCGTTTTGGACGCGTTTCAGACGCGTTTTGGACGCGTTTCAGACGCGTTTTGGACGCGTTTATGACGCGTTTTGGGCGCGTTTCAGACGCGTTTTGGACGCGTTTCAGACGCGTTTTGGACGCGTTTCAGACGCGTTTCAGGCGCGTTTTGGACGCGTTTCAGACGCGTTTTGGACGCGTTTCAGACGCGTTTTGGACGCGTTTCAGACGCGTTTTGGACGCGTTTCAGACGCGTTTTGGACGCGTTTCAGACGCGTTTTGGACGCGTTTATGACGCGTTTTGGGCGCGTTTCAGACGCGTTTTGGACGCGTTTCAGACGCGTTTTGGACGCGTTTCAGACGCGTTTCAGGCGCGTTTTGGACGCGTTTCAGACGCGTTTTGGACGCGTTTCAGACGCGTTTTGGACGCGTTTCAGACGCGTTTTGGACGCGTTTAAGACGCGTTTTGGACGCGTTTTAGACGCGTTTCAGAAGCGTTTTGGATGCGTTTCGGACTCGTTTCAGACACGTTTTGGACGCGTTTTTGACGCGTTTTGGACGCGTTTCAGACGCGTTTTGGACGCGTTTCAGACGCGTTTTGAACGTGTTTCAGTTGCGTTTTGGACGCGTTTAGACGCGTTTCAAACGCGTTTCGGACGCGTTTCAGACGTGTTTTGGACGCGTTTCAGATTCATTTCGGACGCGTTTCGGACGCGTTTCAGACGCGTTTCAGACTAGTGATGGATAGTTCCGGAGCCAAATAGTTCCTGGAACTAGTTCCTCACTCGGAACTAGTTCCACTAGTTCCCCAAAATTAATTTAAACAGTTCCATCGTTCAGACACAGCCACACACAAAAGAAAGAAAGAAGAAGAGGAACAAGAAACAAAACGAATGCGAATATATCTCTGTCTCTGTTTGAAATACACAATACACATACGCATGTCATAGAATTCTCATCCAAAGCCAACACACATGGATGCGAACGAGTTGAGCGCCAAAAATTCACAAACCAAAACCACAACTACTTTCTTATGAATCATGCTCACGGACATGGAACTACATTAATAGTTCCAGTTCCAGGATCAGGAAAAAATATTCAAGTTCATACTATTTCTTATTTTGATGCATTTTATTGAAAAAAAAAAACTTAAATTCTAGATAGTTCCGCGGAACTAGTTCCAGGAACTTGTTCCGACCGAAAAAAGAACCGTTCCATGTTCGTTCCGGCTTTGGAACTGTTTTGCGGATCTCTGTTTTCTGTAATTTGCCTTGTCTATAATAATAATAAAATCAAAATTGAAACTTTTTCGTATGATTTCTCTTTCCAGTTTTATAATGAAACCGTAATGCCGACTTATAACGAGTCGATTTTCGCCGTGCGGCGAAGTTTTTTGGCGTCAGTCGAGTCGTGTGAACGTAAGCCGCACGCGACTAAAGTGACAATCCCCATACTAGAGTCCTAGTCGACTTAAGCCGTGAGACATATCATGTGGTTAAAATCGACTCGTGAAAAGTCGGGATAGGTATACCTACTTAAACCTTTTGAATCTAATATATTTTCTAATAACTTATCGTTAATAAAAATTATCTGTGAACCATCAAGTTGCTTAAATTTTTTTGTTGAGATATCACTACAATATTTATTATAGTTATTTCAAAACTTTTAGTTTACATTTATAAAATGACATGATAGGACACCAGATTATATCCGATTAGTCTCTAGTAAGTTACCTGCACAAATTTCTAACCTAACTTAAAAATAGCTTATGATATTGAAAAAGCATAGGAAAAGGGCCCAAGAATTATTTTGCCTAGAGGCCCATGACATGGTTAATCCGGCACTGTTTGTCACCCATAAAATTTCAGTTCCACCAACTAAACCAAGTTTATTCCTATTCCAAGGAATAATTAACTCATGAGTTAAAGGTGAATTACACATTTTTTTACATATTTTTTTATTAATACGGTTGTTGAAAAAAAGTCTAAAAGTTTTACGAAATAATAATTACCTCCCATTTCATATAAAACTCATCATCATACCTTACCTATACTTATTTCAATATTCATCATCAGTCGTTGAAGTAAGTCAATGAGAGAGTTAATATAAGCTCCTTGCTCTTCATCACACGACGACGACGATGTAAGAATGACGATGACGATATCTATCTATCCTTGTGCCATTAGTCTCATGAAAATAATTAAGGAAGTTCACACACATACACGCACTTTCTCATACAAAAAATAACATTCATCAAATTCTTTCGAAGTGGAAATTAGCTTCGAGGAAAAGAGTTTATGTATTCAAGAAGCAGCAGTCACAGTAGGTATATGAATGAGTCCTTAGAGTTAGTGATGAGTTATGAAGGCATGTTTGGTTGTACCAATCTACTTAAAGAAAACTGATGGATTTCTCTACGACCACCAACACGTGCGGCAGCTTTGACAACTTTAAACATCAATTAGCGTGAAAGCTCTTACATTTAAAAGTTTTTTTTTTTTTTTTCTACTTTTTTTCCAGAGTCACATATTGTTGAATTTCGATTTATCTATGGCAATGATTTGACAATTTTACTCCTTTTTTTGTATCCTTTTTTTTTCAAAATCACATATGAAAAAAAAATGAGAACAACAACAACAACAAGGTACCTCTACCCGAGATAAAATCAATAAAATCCTTACAAAAAAGGAGTTTTCTGTGATTCGCATTTAATTAGGAATTCACATCCTTTTTCAAACTTCTTTTTTTTTCTTCTTTTTTTTTTTGTATGTTCACACATATGACTACCCCAGGTTCTGGTTCTGGTCCTGGGTTGTCGTTTGTACGGTATATTTCGAAGCTAAGTCGTATGTGCGTCTCTCATTGTATTTCTGTCCATTATTCTCCATACGTCTTCTCATAACTTTCGAAAGAAGAAGAAGAAGAAAAAAAGTTGAAGCGGAAGAAAATTCCTATACTGAATGGCGAAATATAGGAAAAGGGATCCTGGTGTAGATATATGGTATGACGACGACGATGATGATGATGATGATGGTGAGAGATATACACAAAAGCCAGAGAGTAAAATGAAGAACAAAAAAAAAAAAAAAAATCATAACACAGGAGCTATAGCACAGCACAGGGAAAATCTCCATCAGGACCAGGATATACCTATCCTGGAACTGGTGGAGCTCCTTTTGGTAAAGTGGTGGTGGGAGTTATGAAGAAAAGAAATACCTACCTAAGAAAAAAAAAAGAAAAAAAATATTGTTATGAGATGACATCCTTTTGCAGAATTGACTTCATTTCAAATTCGTGAAGCATGAAACATAAGTTTGAGCTCATGACAAGGACTCCTTCTTCTTCTTCTTCAACTCGCTTCTCTTCTCGCTTAGAGTCGTCGTCACCGTTGTGTCGTTCTTTAACTCTTTTGCCACACTTTGTGACGTTTTTTTTTTTTTATTTTAATTTTTTTTTTTGTCTTTTTTACTCTCCTATGTTTGACGTTAAGAGGATGAAAAATCTGGAAGAATGGTGAAACGTTTAGGCGAGTGTCAGAATGCATAAGCTTGAATATGTAGGTAAAATTTGTCATTTTTTTTTGTCATTTGGAATTGGTACTTTTACTCTCTTGTTTTAATTCATTCTTTTTTTTTTTGTTTTTAGTTTAAAGATTTTGACATTTAAATTGCAGAATGAAGGGTCTTAAGTTTAGATTTTTTTTGAACATTTTGAAGAAATTTGAGAAAAAAATATTCTTGGTTTTTTTTTTATTGAGGAAAATTTTTTTAAATCGGGTTTTTAGATAGAATGAATAAGTGTAATGCGCCTGCTTCAATTCACAGAATCAATTAAGTCCGTGTTATTACTTTTCCCGATTGATCCTTTTTACATTTTTTTAGATCACTTTATTCAATAGTTTTTAAGGAATTGTATTGCTTTTTTTCTAGTTTGTCTTTTAATTCCGCGCTTTTTTTTAATATTTTCTAAACCTTTTTTTCAATTTTTTAGTAAAATTATGTAAAACAGAATTTTTTTAAAAGAATCGCAGAAATTTAATCCCAACACTTATATTTTTAAACAATAACACTTAAGTTGTTGTCTGATGAAAAAAAAAACCGAAACAAGTAAAAATAAAGTAAAATAAAAAAAAGTACGTATACACCACAGTGTACACATACAGAAAATTAATTTTAATTAATTAGTGGTAAAAAAAAAACTACTAAAAGGTACAAAAATTTAGAAAAATACTAAATTTGATTTTATAAACACAAAAACAACATCTTTGTAATGATTTTGAGTAACAAAAGAATTTTTCGAAAAAAAAATTCAAAGTTTTTTTTTTTTTAATAATAATTTTTTAATTTAAAATATTTTTCGAAACAAAATTTGGTATTAGACCAGGGTCGATAATTTTTGAAACCAAAAAAAATCATAGTAAAATGAAACCCATTGGAAAAGGAGGTGAATATGATGAAAATTAAAGGAAAAATAAATTACGGGCGAGCCGAGTTCGGGAAGTGGGTGGGTTGAGTTTTTAATGGTAAAAAATGTTATATCTCGATTTCCGGCAAAACTACAAGTCCTATAGAAAAAAGTTGTATGACAAAGTTGTAGGTAATAAAAAGATCTACAACTTTTGTATCAACAATTTTTTCACATAACCTCAATATTTATGTGAAAAATTAAAAAAACCGAGTTTTTGGTTTTTTATTTTTATCTTTTTCAAAAACAAAAATTTTTCTACGAAATTTGGTGAAAACTTACCTTATTATATCCCAAATACAATGTAATTTATTTAATTTAAAATATTTATTTTTTAACCTTTTTTTGACTTAATACCAAAAAAACACCCTAATTTTCAATCAAAAATTCACGTGTCAAAATATCAGAATTTTTCAAAAAATCGGTGGGTATTTTGTTCGTTAAAATCTCTACTTTCCAATAGTGTAAACAAAAATTTACATTAGTATACCATAGTACATGTTCTCGATAAAATCAAAAAGCTTGAATTCGAAAATTTTTTTTATCATTATTTAAAATTTTAGACTATTTATTAAAATTTACACTTAAATTACTCAAAAACCGTAACATTAATCAATATTACATGAAATCCTACGTTTTTTGAGTAATTAAAGTGTAAATTTGAATAAATAGGCCAAAATTGTAAACAATGATAAAAAAAATTTTTCGAATTCCAGCTTTTTTCATTTTTTGCATTTTACTAAAACATGTTCTTTAGTATACTAATGTAAATTTTTTTTTACACCATCAGAAAATAGACATTTTAACAAACGAAATGCCCACCGACTTTTTGAAAAAAAGCTGATATTTTGACACGTGAATTTTCGATTGAAAATTAGGGTGTTTTTTTGGTATTAAGTCAAAATAAGGTGAACAAATAAATATTTTAAATCAAATAAATTACAGTGTATTTGGGGCATAATAAGGTAAGTTTTCAATAAATTTCGTAGAAAAATTTTTGTTTTTGAAAAAGATAAAAATAAAAAACCAAAAACTCGGTTTTTTTAATTTTTCACATAAATTTTGAGGTTATGTGAAAAAATTGTTGATACAAAAGTTGTAGATCTTTTTATTACCTACAACTTTGTCATACAACTCTTTTCTATAGGACTTGTAGTTTTGCCGGAAACCGAGATATACCAATTTTTACCATTAAAAACTCTACCCACCCACTTCCCGAACTCGATTCGCCCGTAATTTATTTTTCCTTTAATTTTCATCATATTCACCGCCTTTTCCAATGGGTTTCATCCTACTATGATTTTTTTGTACTTTTTAATGTTTTTGAAGGCATCGGCACTGGTCTATATGCCATTTAAATAAAAATAATCAATCGACACTTAACAGAAAATTTCAAAACATTTACAAGACCAGTTTTCCAAAAATTGATCTCTCTCAAAAAAATAATTAAACAAAAAAAATTGACGTTTAAAAAAAACTAAAATTAGGTAAGTTTTTCGAAAATTTTACCTAGTTTCAATTTAACGGTTATTAAAACTCGTTTGATTTTTGTTGAAATCGATTGGGTCGTTTACGATTACGAGTATGTCAGAAATCAAGAAAACGGTTCTATGACAGGTACCTTTAATAACGACTCAAAAAATATTTTCTTAATTCAATAGTCCGACGGTATGTATATGCCACAGATGAAAAGAATTTTTTTAACAGAATCTTTAAGAGCCTTTTTTGAGAAAAGTACGTATTTTGCATTTTGGTTTATATACATAACAGGTACCGTTAATAAATACCCTATAATAGTACCGATGTACATCGCAAGTAAAAAGAAAAAAAATTACGTATACGCCATAGTGAATACACAGAAAATAAATTTTCATATAGGTATTTTTAATGTAAAACAGATATCAAATATTTTGTGTGGCCCCGATCTTCATTTAAAACAACATAGATTTACAATTAAAGAATTGTCAACATAAATTTGATGCAAATAACCTTTTACTAGTTACTCACTATAAACATGAGTTTACTGAATTTTGTTTTTCGAACACAAAACCTGAAATAAACATTATGTATGTATCTTTTTTGGATATCCTTTTTTGGCCAACAGATAACCTATTTTTAATTATACATATTATAGAATATGTCATGCCCGCCAAAATTTCAATTGAAAATTTAAAAATATTTGGGATTGCGTTCTTGATTTATTCATTGAATTTGTATGTACATATCTCTTGAGGCATTCCTGATGACGCCTGACCATGAAATAGAGGTTAAAATTTTGTTAAGGACATCTGTGTATCTACCTTATATCCTTTCATATTTAAAGTTGTACCTTTACCTTTTGAGCAACACAACATTGAGCGATGTGACTACAATAAATTGCCACCAAAAAACCTTCCTTTCATCATCAGGCTTTTGTGATATTGTAAAAGGTTATCCTGTTCTATGAGAAAGAGAGAGAGAGAGAACAGGTTGAGAGGACTTGGAAATTATTTATTGACGACGTTGGTTGTGTGTATAAATGTACCTTTTCCTTGGGGGTTTAAAAATCTTCCATTCAATATTCATTCATTGCTTCTCGAACTTTTTATTTTTTTTTTTTTGATTAACCTTTAAAACCAATTTTGTTAACTTTATTTACATTTTTTTGTTGATTTAATATTCTTTCGTAATTGTTTAAATTTTAATATGCAAAGAATTACCTATTGTTTAAACTACATAATTAAGCTTAAAATCTATTTTATTTTTCTTAGGTACATTTTTACATTCGGAAGGCGATATTTTCGGATCAAGGTCTCGAAACATGTTTTGGCTTGCAGATATGAGTTCACATTGAGCAGGCTTATCCATTTAGGTCAAAAAATTACAAATCTGTTTTATTTTAAGATTTTCGAGAAAAAAATCCATTTTCAAAAAGTCATCCAATTCTACCGAGTGATACATCAAAAGAAAGGTCTTTTTAAGCTCTTTTCATAACTGAAAACACAAAGTTTCTTGCGGGTCTGGTAGCTGAGTTACTTGCATCCAAACATATATTTTTATCTTTTGATTAAGATCTTCAAATCACACTCTCCAAAATTTTTCAATGTGACCCAATTTTCCTACTAAATTTCTCTTTTCGGCTTAATTCAATCAATAAAAATGTTCCAAGTATTGTTTTTACTTTTCTTGATTCACAACAAGTTAATAAGTATCGCAAAAATAAATGATTTCCTTCGAAAGGCACTAAAACGTTAATGAAAACTTTTTATTTGCCTCTTTTTATTTCGCACATTAAAAAAAAAAGGTGCAATCTATTTCAAATATCTTCTTCTATAAAAAATAAAAGAAGAAGTAAAAATATTTAAAACACAAAAAAAAAACAAAGACGACTCAATTTTATATGAAAATAGTAGATGGCAGCACCAAACCAAACCCCTCTAAAACTATCCCCTGTGTTCAACAAACTTCCTTACAAATGAAATTAAATTCCATTTTATTAGTTTTTCAAGTGCTTTTTATGTTTTTTTTTTTTTTTTTTTTTTTGTATTTTTGTCCTCTGTTCTTTTGTTTTGTTTTGCTTTTTACTGTTTTTAACTCTCTGACTGAGTGTGTCCTTTTTCAAATTAATTAGTATCCCCATAGACCCTTTTGCAAAGTATAGTAAAGTAGGTACTCAACTTAAGCTCTTTTTTCTCTCTCTCACTCTCTCTTTCTAAATAAAAAAAAAACAAGAAAAAAAACTGAACTCCATTTGCACGTAACTACTTTTGTGTATACTTCTACCTCCTCTCTCCATTTTACAAATTAAATACAGCTTTTTCGACTGCTGTACGAAATGACAAAGACAATAATAAAATCTCAAGACAAAAAAAAAAACGAGAAATTGAAAAAAGAAAAGAAAATCTCCCAACTAAAAAGGATAACTCGTGCTTTTAAAACGCCCAAATTATGTCAGGCTGATTATGAGGACGAACAAGAAAAAAAAAAAATGAAAAACGAAATCATCTACACAGGGAAGACAACTAGCTTCATTCGGAAGATGAACACAGAAAAAGCCTCTTTTTACCGTTTTGTGTGAAAGAAAACACAAGGATGAGAGTTTAAAAAAAAAAAATCGTCCTCCAACGGAATGGTTCTTCTTAATTTGTGATCAGATGTTTTAGTTTTTTTTTTCCTTTTTCACTTTTTTTTATCTTAAAAAAAAAAAAAGAACGCAAATTATCCTTGCATCGTGTTGTAGCATATTACCAGGAGTTGTAGTATGTGACAAAAAGGACCTCCAGAGTGTGGGTAGAGAAAGTTTCTGGAACAAATTGAATAGTTTAGGGAAGTCTTTGTGCCAACAGCCAAACAATCTACACCGCACCGTTTTCTAGAAAAGAAGCTTCGCAACAACTCATCTCTCGGTGTCGCATTGAAATCCTTTTTGGGAGGATGCTGCAACAGAAGGAGGATGCTGCAAGAGCTCTGCTTCCTTGCACTTGCACATTGAAAAACATACAAATTGTGTGTTTCGTGTCGTGTCTCTATCGTTTTCGTCCTTCTTCGTCGTCGATTACATTTTTGTGGAAACACGAAGAGAGAGCGAGCAATTTAACGGTTTAGTGTTTAATTTCTCTATCTCACCGATAGATGGCGCCACTGACGACTAGGTGCTTTGCTCTGTGTCACCTTTAGGTGCGGTTATATACTCGGTTCCGTTTGGTCTCGTCTCGTCTCCTCTGATCCTTGATGTTATCCTTGGGAAAATTTAATTACTAGGCACTCATAGCTCTTGCACTTTACACACAAATTGAAACGGTCCAGAGGCTTAGTTTTGTGGGGGCAATAGAGGATGAATGCTTTCCAATTCCCTCTTTCTCCACTGATGACTGACTACAAAACGGTCGGTGGTGGTGCTGGTGCATACAGAGCAGCCAGTCAGAGAGATGGTGTGAATCCTTGTCTATGCAAATATTTATGTCTGGCCCTGTCATTTAACCAGTAGCGGTACATGGGGAACATAAATTATTTTATTATTTAAATTTTCCATCCTTTCTAGAGGGAATCCTTATCTCTATCTATCTATAACGATATTTCTAAAGCTTTGTTTGGATTTGTGTGTATGTGTGTGTGTGTGTATGAAATGATACTTTTATGTGTGTGTGCGTAAATTTTGAAAAGGAATGTTTTTGTATATGGTTCGAGAATGCATTTGGCTGGGATGTCATTTATGACAGTTAAGAGCATGGTTAAGTGCTTAACCGAAGTGTAGTAGATTTATAAGTTGTATGTATGTATTTACAGTTTACACAATGAACTACAGTTTTAGGTAGATTGAAATATTTTCGGGCTACAGGGATGATTCGAATTTAGTTTTTTGTTGATTGAATGTATTGTTTTCTTTCACCGTCTTTATGAATTTTTCATCGTTTATAGATAAATCTTGAAGAGTTTTTTTTTTTGTTTTTTCTTTGGGCTGAAAAAAAGAGGTTGTGTGTTAATTAATGGATTTTATTAGGTATAATTAAATCGCAGAAAAAGCTGCTTAAATCACAGCATAAACTACTAAATCGGTCGCAAATTTGGTTGTTTTGCAGTCAAAACTGATAAATTCCACACGGATCTGGTAAATCTCAAACAAAACTGACTGGAATTTGCGATCAAAACTGCTAAACCGCTGACAAAGCCACAAACTACCACGGGCGTATATACCATTAGGGTGGTCGGGTCAGTGCCCCGAGTCCGCCACCAGACTTCCAAGAAATTTTTGGCTTCCAGCCTCCCGCTCTTGCAGTAAGGTCAGTTAAAAAAATGAATTAAACAAAAAAATACTCATACGCCACAGTGTACTTTCAATTTAAAAATAATACTCTAAACTGTAAATCACTTGAAGGGTTAAAATGTCTTTGAATGGTCTTATGATACTTTTTTAAATCCAAAAATTATTTTTTTAAAATGTTTTTAAGTCACCAAAAAATTTTCGAGAGTAGGTATAAGTTTTTTTTATTTCCATTTTTTTTTTTTTGGAAAAATTTACCATTTTTAAAACAAGTTCAAAGTCAGTTGTTTATTTTCTGTATTTTTTTTTTTAATTTGTGGTGATTTGGTGAGCATTGTTAGGAGATTGATTGTGAGCGAGTGTGCTTTTAAACATACAAATGAAAAATACAATTGCAGGTATTGAATAATAATTAAAGAGTAGTTATAGTCGAGTAAAATTAAGCATAAAATTGGTAAAATCTCGTAATCCAGGGAAAGTCGATGAATCTGTAAAACGAGTATGGGGCTACATTATTAAAAGGTCAAATAAGAAAGTTAAAAAAAAAAAAAAATTTCACCGCTCTCGATTACAACAATTTTTAAGGACCGTTTACTGTCATTCCGTATGGAAGCGTTACGTCCCTTACTTTGGCGGACACTTTGTGGCGGAATCAAAAAAAAAAAAAATTATCTCATTAATTGTAGCTCATTAAATGCTAATTTGTTGCGCAAACCAAAAATTTGTAGCTCGCATAGTTTTTGAATTATTGAATTTTCCGCTAAAATAAGTCTGAAGTTAGCGGACAAAATCTGAAATGATTGCAATTAACGAGTTAAGTTGACCTCCAAATTTGTAGCTTTTTAAATGCTTTTCAAATACATTAACTTGGTTTTTTTTAGCTTGAACAGTTTTTTGTTATTCAAAATTCCGCTTAAAATAAGACTGATATTAGCGGACGAAAGTAGGAAAATTAATATTTTTTTGATGCCCAAAATTGTAGCTAATTAAATGCTAATTTGTTGCGCAAAAATTAATTTTGTAGCTTCACCCAGTCAATTTTTATTGCAACTTAAACTTTTAGAAGTGCACTTCTGGTTTGACGAGTGAGTGGAGACTTTTTTAAAAAATCACTTTCTTAAATTTTTTTCTTTTGCAATTAATTGTAGCTTTTGAATACAATATTTTTGATACAAACCCCAATTTTGTAGCTCAAACCGTTTTTGAAATATTCAAGATTTTGTTTTAAAAACATAGCTCGAAAGTGACCTTCTAAAATCCAAAAAAATGCGAAATTCAAAAATTTTGTAGCTCGTTTAGTTTTTTGTTATTCAATATTCCGCGAGAATAAGACTCAATTTCATATGTAACGGTCAAAATTTTCAAAAAAGTAGAATTTTTTAATTTTTTTCTTTTCTAGAAATTGTAGCTTTGCAAAACAAAATTTGTTGCGCAAAAATTAATTTTGTAGCTCCTCTCGGTCATTTTCTATTTCAATTTCAAGGAATATTGAATAACAAAAAACTAAACGAGCTACAAAATCGAGGTTTTTGGATTTCGTCTTAGTCTAGGTTACTTCAAATTTGTGCAAAAAAAAATTTTTGAATTTTGAAAGGTTACTTTTGAGCTATGTCTTGAATATTTCAAAAACGGTTTGAGCTACAAAATTGGGGTTTGTATCAAAAATAATGTATTCAAAAGCTATAATAATGGAAAAAAAAAACTTACAAAATTGAATTTTTAAAAAAGTCTCCACTGACTCGTCAAACCGGAAGTGCACTTCTGAAACTTCAAGTTGCAATAAAAAATGACTGGGTGAAGCTACAAAATTATTTTTTAACAACAAATTAGCATTTAATTAGCTACAAATTTGGGCATCAAAAAAATATTATTTTTCTTTCTTTCGTCCGCTAACTTCAGTCTTATTTTAGCGGAATTTTGAATAACAAAAAACTGTTCAAGCTACAAAAACCAAGTTAATGTAATTGAAAAGCATTTTAAAAGCTACAAATTTGGAGGTCAACTAAACTCATTAATTTCAATTATTTCAGATTTTGTCCGCTAACTTCAGACTTATTTTAGAGGAAAATTCAATAATTCAAAAACTATGCGAGCTACAAATTTTTGGTTTGCGCAACAAATTAGCATTTAATTAGCTACAATTAATGAGATAATTTTTTTTTTTTTGATTCCCCCACAAAGTGTCCGCCAAAGTAATGGACGTGGAAGCGTTCAATCGGAATTGCTGTCTCATTTTAGATTTTGCTCAAACTTTGTAGGGATGTTCTCTAGGATCGTAAGGAAGCAAATCCATGATGATTTAATTTTAAGTTGCGTGGTTTCCCCGCTACCCACATTTGAACTTTTGCAAAACGTCATTTTCATGATACCTACTATAGTTTTGCGTATATTGAACATTTTGGTGCGGACTTTTGCAGTTGACAAAATAACACTGGTCGGCAACGGATATAGAGCAAGAACCAAACCCTACGAGAGGAATTTTGTGTGCTGAGTCCGAATCTGAAGTCAAAATTTCACTGGCACGTCACGTTTTTGAAATAATTGAATATTAATAGGTCGAAAACGCGTTTTTTTTTGGGTACATTTGACATCGAATTACATCACCGTTATTTTTTTTTTGTAAAACTACTTATGCAATCTCAAAACGCCATATTTAAACGTCCTAAAGATATTTATATTTTTTTCAAAATTATTTTTTTTCTCAAAGATATTGAAAAAATAAATTTATGATAGATATCTCAAAATCTTGATTATTTTTTTTTTTCAAAGTAATGAATGGTTTTTTGAATCAAATTCCATCTTGCGTCTTCTGATTTGGACTCATAAAGAGCAACATATTACGGAAAATATATATTTTTGACTAAACATAAAAAAAAACTCAATTAAAAATTAGTTTTTGAAGCTTTATAGCGAAAATAGTGATGAGTATAGCTCAAAAACTAGACGTGATAGAAAAAATCTGTAAACAGTTTTGAATTCAGCACACTAAAGTCAATCAAAATCACCTTATAAAGTTCTTGCTGCCGACTTTTTTTAGTTTTTTGCCGACCAGTGTAATTAGCGAATGAAATTTTCACTTTGAGTAAAAAGCACTCATACGCCCTACGTTTTTTTTTTTTTAACTGGTTTTTGATGCATTTGGATTCACAAAACCTAAAAATCACAATGGTTCCTTTCTACAATTTTTAATAAATATATTAAACAATATTTATTTTGTTTTTTTTTATGAAATCGGCTAGAAATTAAAAAATAAACTTAGAAAAGAAATGCTGGATGAAAATTTTCAAAAATTAGTCATTTTTTGCTTCAAATAAAATTCAAGCTTATTTTAATAAAAATAACATTTTGACAATATTTTATGAAATTCGAAAGATTTTTTTAAAAGACAACAATAAGAAAAAAAATTAGTTTTTAACATATAAACATATAACCACAGCTATTGAACGAACATCATGCTAACTTGGTTTTTTCCATAGTTAGCAAAAAATAATTGAGTAAGATTTGGTGGCCAGCGATAGAAATTTTTGTATGGCCTGTTTCAGTTTTTTTCGATAAAATAAAATATTACTCATACACCACAGTGACCCACAAATTATACGATTTTTAACTTGAATGACCTGAATATAAAAGTTTTATAATTTATAATGAAAAAAGGATCAATGAAGACCGTTTTCAATGATCACTTTTGCATTTGAATGAGATTGAATATAATATAATAATAATTTTTTGTCCATGAACTGTGTTGTCCAAATAAAATATTTCAAAACTGCTTGTTCACTTGAAAATCCTTGCTTTTAAAAATTTACATTAGTCTAAAATTTCAAAAAAACTAAAATAAATATCATACACACGAAGCAGTAAGTAGCTTCTTTAATCAACCTCTTAACGTCGTCAAGGTCTCTGATCTCTTATACGAAGGTAACTACTTAAATATATGCATTATAAAATTCTTAACGCATTTTCACATCCTTAAGCTGTTCATTGTGTGTTCTTGTTTTTGTCATTATCCTCAGTTAACATACTCCTGGTACCTATATAATATACTTGCAAATTACTCAAACCTCCATCACCTTCAACCATATCAAGTCGTTCATTTCGAAAAAGTCTCATTCCATATTATGAAAAAAAAAAAAAAATCTTCCTCCAAGATGGATGTAATTCAATGTTGTAATGAGGACTATTTTCCAACACAAAATGTTGCTGTCACTATATTCCGCACAAAACTACCTTACACACACAAATTTATACATTTACCGCGATTATAATATCCTACTGTATTTTCACCTCATGAAAAAATAAGAAAAAAAAAAAAAATTATTAAGAGTGGATCAGTATGGAGAGGTATAAGAAAATTGGTGCACACTCCAAGGACTCTAAAGGTGGCAAAGGATATGGGTTGGTTCGGGTTGGTACTTCAACTGCACGATAGTTGTGGTAAAAAGTGATATTTCGTTGCATGAATAACCAATGAAGGAGAAGCGGATTAGTTTATGGAATGTTGATGGTTATATGCTGCTTTTAGGTGCACCTATAGAGCAACCTTCTTTAGTATATGTACTATGATACTGACATGAATAGGAGATCTATATAATGTCGCTCTCTCTGTCTTTCCTCCTTCAATCTGCAAACCAACAACGTCAAGGATGGAATTTTCTTACTTTTCCTTGAAAGAGTTCGAGATGATTTTGAGGTTTTTGCGGTTCGTCACAAGCTGAAGGACACTTTGCTGCTTTCAATCTAGTCGTGTTCTCGTCCTCGTTCTCTTAACCGTGAAGAATTTCTTGGTTTTTTTTTTGTTTTTTATTCATATACATGCGTTATCGTTGTCGTCGTCGTAAGTCCTTGACAAGAGACCATTAAATTATTCCCCCAAAGGACTATGAGGGACGATGTGGAATTTTTACACATTTTTTTTTTTTTATTTGATGAAATTTTAACATCGTGGAAGTTATAGAGGTTCTTGAAGCAAAGGAGAAAATAAGGTAGCTAATTATTCATTTATCAGAGTAGAAGAAATGTGATAGACAAAAAAAGTAATAATAAAGAAGGTCAATTGAAGGTGAGGGCGCTGGAAAAGTTTTGTGAAAAAAAAAATCACAGATGTACTAAATTAGGGTATCACAGATTTTTCTGGGAAGTATTAAGAGTGGTTCAGTATATATCACGGATCACAGTGGTTTGTATCACAGATTTTCCCGATAATATCACGGAGTACCCCGCTAAGTTATAAAAGGTTATTGTGCTAAGTATCACAAATTTCTGTGGTAAGTATCACAAGTTGTCACGGAATATATCACAGATAACCCGGATAAGTATCACAGATTTTTCCAATAATATCACGGGTTACTAGGCTAAATGCTACAGATTTTTTCATCTATTCTAAAGTAGATAATATATATATGTATCACAAATGGGCCTGTTGGGTATCGTGGATCGTTCCGGTTATATCACAGATATTCCGATAAGTTTAAAGCATTGTTTCGATTTAAGAATGGGTTACTCGCCAAAGTATCAAAGATTTCTTTTAGAAGTATCACATGTTTTCTAGAATACATCTCGGGTTGCCGTAGCAAGTATTTACGAATTTCTTTGGTAAATATCACAGGTTGCCACATTATAAATCATTGATCACCCTGGTTAATATCACAGGTTAGCCCGCTAAATGAAACAGATTCTTCCGGTAATAGTGGTTTACTAGGCTAATCATCTCATATTTGTCCGTTAAGTATCACGAGTTACGGAACTGAATATCACAGATTTTTGCGATGCATATCACCATCACATCACATATCGTGGATATTCCCGGTGATATTATCAAGTATCCCGTTAAATATGTATATGAACTGTACTATCACAGGTAAATGGGCTAATATCACAGACTTGAGTATATATCACGGGTTCCACTGTTAAATATCACAGATTTCCATGGTCATATATTTTTATTTTGCCTCTGGGTCAGCAAATTTTAGAATTCAATTCTACTAGGTTTTTTTTTTTAATTTACACTCACAACTATAATGGATCTAATGTACTATGTAAAAGTAATTTTATTACTTTGAAAGAATTGGGTTAGAAAAATTGATTCACTGAGTTTCCTTAAAATTACTTCCACAAAAAAAAAAAAAACAAAATACCTACCTAACATTTGTGAATGATCCCACAGGTATGGCAGCCAAAAGTATAATAAATGAAATATGAGCAGTTACTTTTGTACCAATTTGTGTCACTTCAAGATTCTTTATATTGAAAATGTTCTTTCACAAACAAAAAAAAAAAAAAAAAACCTAAGCCACAAAAGCTAGTAATATAATAAATCCCACCTCACCCAAGCGTCTAATATTATTATATGATGACAAACTTCACAACAAAAAAAAATCTTTTCTAGTTTTATAACAAAAACTACTGCGACTGTAGAATGCAGAATATACTGTTGCACCCGCACGACCTATTTTTCTTACTGGAACAACAACACAAGAATTTTTGTGTCCTTTTGTTATATGGTGCAAGGAGTTTCCCATTGGATTTGGATTTTACAGTGTGAACTTTTTTTTTTTAGAATTTTGTTTTTGCTTTTTTTTTTTTTGTTTAGAAAAGAGACGAGTCAACTATTGTTGTATTAACTTGGTCTAAGGGGCAAGTATCGTTTCAGAATAGTTTTTTTTTCAGATTAATTTCTGAAAGCTTGTAACTACCTGCAATTTGTAACTTGTAAATTTGTTGCATTTTTAGTTACTTGTTGCTGGTTGTCTTTCTGCAACAAAACTCTTCCTTTCTTTTGTTTCTTAAAAATTTTTAATAACATAGAATGTATTCGATTGTTTATTATATTCATTGACAACATGTTGACAGTATTTATAGCAACAGAATTTGTTTCTCTAGTGTTTTCTCCTGTAAAATAAAATCAGGGTCTACAAAGGAATACATTGGAAGTTCTTGGTACGTTCTTGGCAACCTTTTTCTTCAAAAAATCTATGTATCTTTCTTATCTGTTACCGTACCAGTCGATATTTACTTTGTAATTAATTACAAGTCTTGGTAACATGTTTTGATTCAAGTAGTCGCAACTTGTTGAAATAATATTTTCATTAATGTTGGCAACATATTGCTCTTTTTTACTGGAACATTTTTTTTTTCATTTCACTTTGTTGCAATAAAATGTCCCATCAAACAAAACAATTTATTGAAAATTGCGATTTGATGTGGCAGCAAGCTGCCGCAACATTTTCTGCTGGAAACTTTATGTCCCATATTTTAAAAATTTTATTGCAACAATATTTTTTCCAGAAGCTTATTTGAAACTTTTGATTTGAGTTTCAGAAAAAATGCCTATCAATAAATCATTTCAACTGATTCGAATAACTAAGCAAAATGCGGCAACATGTTTAAAAATTAGCACTTTTTGGTTACCTATTGTTTTTTTAGAGTAGTTCAACGCAACAAAATGTTGCTGAACATGTTTATAATAGATATTTTTAATGTTAAAAAAAATTTGAAATGTTTCCTCGCATTTTATTAATGCATGTTACCAATTTCTAGCAACTAGTAAAAAAAATCGTATCTCAGATTTATTCCCGGACTAGGTTGCTGATCACAATTACTTGAATCCTAAGAACTTTGTGCTTAAGGACTCTTCGTTTACAAGAAGTTGAAAAGAAAAGGCTGCCATTTAAAGATATTGTAACCCTTTATGTTACTAAAAGTTGATTTGATTGCTTTAACAAATTTCCAAAATTTCTTGAAGAAACTTATCACAAAAAAAAAAATCGGCAACATGTTTAAAAAAAAAAAATGTTTAAAAAGGATAATTTGTTTTCATGGAAACGGGAGGCTTAAAATGTTGCATTAACAAATTAGAAGCTCAAGAAATAGCTATAGCTATCTGCAACAATACTTATTATTTTGTTAAAACTTACTACTTGAAACAAAATGTTGCGATGTGAAATTTTTTTTATAAAACAAAATATTAAGATATTTAATTTTATTTTTAAATGAGTAAAAATCTACGACTTAGTTTTGAACTTAATTTACTTTCAAAAAATTATCCCTTTGAACATACCTTCTTGCAAAAGATTTTTCCTTATGTTGTTTTTACTTGTTTTTTTTTTTTTCTATGTATTTTTCATTTCTTTTGTAATGACGCAAAGTTGTAAAAAATTTAGCTTTTTGCAAAATTGAAAAGTCCCTAAGAAAAGTAAGTGAAAGAAGGTTTGTTTTTTTCGAAAAGATAAATAGGTAGTGGTGGTGGTAAGGATGGTGGTTTTCGTGCGCATAAAATGTCCTCCTTGAAAAATATTTCCCATTCACAATGTAACTATGGCGCAAACACATCTTGGATGGTTTAACATGGTTTTCTTTTTCTTAGGAAAAAGGGTTTTGCAGTAGTTATTTTTTGTTTGTTTGTTTGTATTCTTTTCATTCTTACTTGTCTACGTCTTGGACTGGTTTTAGATTTTTTTTTTCGTTTGTTGTTGAGAAGAAAAAAACATTTATTACATTCTGAAATAAAATTACACAAAAAAAAAAAAACAAGGAACACAAAGAATTTAACTACTGTTTCCAACTTTATGCTAGTTTTTTTAATTCTTTTTACTACTTTTTTGGAAGGGAAAAAGAGAGCGGATTTGATACAATCAGAAAGGGCGTCAAAATGAAAAATATTATTTAATTTTGAAAAAATCATTTGCTTTTACTATTTTCATTACAAAATTATATTAAATACAAAATTTGTATAATTTTTCGGGATTTCGTATTCCCATTCGGGATTTTAGGTTTTCGGAATTTTGGGTTTTCGGAATTTTGGAATTTCGGGATTCAGTATTTTCTGGGTTTTGGGTTTTCGGGATTTTGGATTTTCCGGATTCCCTTTTATTGTAAAAAAAACTTCAAAACTCTCAACTATTTTCATAATATTAAAATTACATACATGATATTATAAATGAAATAATTTAATAATTTTTCGAGATTTCGGGTTCCTATTCGGGATTTTGGATTTTCGGGATTCTGGGTTTTCGGGATTTTGGATTTTCCGGATTTTGGATTTACCGGATTTCGGGATATTAATTCAAAACCCTTTTATTGTAAAAAAAAACTTCAAAACTCTCAATTTGAGGACTTTGGCGCTCTCTTGCTTCTTAACCAGTTAATGCAGAACATCAAGCCCCTGACATAAAGTGTCCACAAATCGAACGTGAATATTTGTTGCACTGCAATTTTCCCTTTCTACAAGTAGTGGAGTAACTAAAGCTCAAAAATTGGCAATATTAGGGAACCCGGCCGAACAGCTTAGATTTTGATGATCTTTTTTTTCAAACGTCGCGTCGGTAATTAAAAATACTTTAAAGTCTATAGTCGGTGTTGCCGTTTTGATTTTTTAAATTTAATTGAAGATTTTTATGAACAAAAACAAATTTTTTTCAAAAATTTTTCTTAAATTTCATAAATTAATTGATGCCAAAAGATTGTCTAGGAAATTCAAGGAACAAAAATATATGGGAGTGAGGGACAATCTTCCATAGTTCAAGCGATAGATGCAATTTTCTTATTAATTGACTTCAAACACAAAAAAAAAATATTTGAACACAACGGCAACACCTACAATATTCAAATATACATTTTTTAAAAGCTAGAAGCTTAGTCATATATGTAAAATTAAAATTAAGTTAATTGAATGAACGGCTTTTGAAAGAATGGTAATTGAACTCAGATTTTTGAAAAAATTTTAACATGTCGTTTTTTAAACTTGGTCGTAATATAAAATGCATTTATTTTCAAATTTTTTTGGCCGCATTTATTATGATTTCAAATTATAAAAGGAAATGTCAATATGTAATACGGTTTATGAAAAAAATTAAAAAGTATTTCATTTTCGAAGAACTTTTTTTAATAAAAGTTTTGAAAAAAAATGTAACTTATTTTTACTTGCGATATAGGTACTATAGGGCAAGTTTAGGATTCGTAAAAAAAATCGAACTCGAGATAACAATTTTACATGACATTACGATGATGGAGAATGCCAAAAAAGTGGGTCCGGCAATTCTGTCTGTCTGTCTGTCTGTCTGTCTGTCTGTCCGTCTGTCTCTATCTGGAGCTGCAGCCTAAACGAGTGAAGTGATTTTCTTCAAACTTGGTAGTTAGCAGTTTTTGGTGATTCCCTAGAGGGGAAATTGAAATTTTTTTTTTATGACCAAAACTAACGGTACCTGCCATATAACGGAAATAGAAAAGTTAATTTTTTTCAAAAACGGCTCTAACGATTTTGATTAAAATTTTTGTGTGTAATACTACACATAAGGGCCAACTTTTTAAATAAAAAAAATATTTTTTGTACCGTTATTAACGGTACCTGTCATAGAACGGTTTTTTTCGTTTCTGAATATCTCGTACAAAATTAACCCGATTTAAATGAAAATTTTTATACAAAAGTGTGTAAGTAAAGATAATATTAAAATTTTAGAAAATTTTCAAAAAACGCATTTTTGGTTTTTTAAAAAATATTTCAAAATTTTTTTTTGAAAAATCAATTTTTTGAAAACGGATCAATGAAAAATTTTGAAATTTAGTTTTTATATGTAAATTAATTATTTCTTCAAAATGGCATACCAACTTTTTTTTGAAAAATGTTAAAAAAATTTTATATATAAAAAATTATTTTTTTAAAAAACGGCTCCTACAATTTTCAAAATTTTTTTTCTAAAAATACCTTTTTATACGAGAAATAAAATGGCATATTTGTTTTTTTTTTTAAGATATTTTAAAACGGAGTTTTATTAATTATAAAAACAGATTTAATTTTTTTATACTACTTATGAAATTTCTTCAAAATATCGAATTTTAAATTTCTTGAATAAAAAGCTTTAACATTATAGTTACTTTAAGCATAAGAGCAAGTACGTGCGACCCCAGTCGTGCAATTTATTTTTTTTTAAGTTCAACATCTAAACATAAAATTATTTTTTATTTATTTAATAACCCTTACTGTTGAAAGTTAAATAGCAAAAATTTAAAGTTCCTATTTACCACAGTCTTTGAGAAAATTAATTATTTCAATGCAAAAATTCAGTTTTAATAAAAAAAAAACCATTGAAATTGAAGTAATTTTTCATTTTTTTTTTTTCAAAAGTGTGATATATTTTACCTTTTTTGCTTCGAAATTCAACTGATAATATTCATGGCCAAAAATTTTTTTTAAATTAATTCATATTTTATTAGAAAAAGTTTGGAAAAAAGTCATTTTATATTTTTCTAATAACATTTTTTTTTTTAATTCTGAGTTTGAGGACCATTTTTTCAAAAAGTCTTGATCAAATTTAGTGGATTTAAATTTAAGAGATAGGAATGAGCTTCTGGCTGTTAAAAAATGTATTTTAAAATATTGTAGGTGTTGCCGTTGTTTTCAAAATATATTTTTTGTGTTTGAGGTCAGAATGTTAGAAAATTGCATTTATCGCTTAAACGATGGAAGATTGTCCCTTACTGCCTTTTATATATTTTCCTTAAATTACCTAGAGAATCTTTTGCTATCATTTGTTTTATGAAATTTAAGCAAAATAAAATGCACGACTGGGGTCGCACGAACTTGCTCTTAGAGTTAAAGTTGCTTAAATTTTTAGGACTTTTTATATAGAAATTTGGAAAAAAAAATAAAATTCGTTTTAAAAAAAAAATAAAATAAAATCTGAAATTAAATTGCCCTCCAAAACAAGTATGCAGTTTTGATTGATATATTAACATGCATTTTTAGAAAAAAAATTTTCAAAATCGTTAGAGCCGTTTTTTTAAAAACTAATTTTTTATAAATAATTTTTTGGAAAAAAAGTTTAAAAATAAAATTGGTATGCCATTTTGTAGAAATCACTAATCAACATCTAAAAACAAAATTTCAAAAAAATTCAATGTCCCGTTTTCGAAAATTTGATTTTTCAAAAAAAAATTTTCAAAATTTTTTTAAAAATCCAAAAATTATTTTTTTCAAAATTTTATTTTTGGCTTATATTTAAATTATATAAATGCTTCTTCACAAAAAGTTTCGTTGAAATCGAATAAGCAGTATTGGAGATAATCGGATTTGAAAAAAAACGGTTCTATGGCAGGTACCGTTAATAATGATTTTCAAAAAAAAATTTTTTCATTAGAAGATAGACCTTAACTTTAAACTAACACTTGAATTTTTTAAACAAAATCGTTGGAGCCGTTTTTGAGATATTTCAATTTTACTAAAATCGGTATATGACAAGTACCGTTATTTTTGGTCCAAAAAAATTAATTCCAAAAACCCCTCTGGAGAGTCGCCAAATAACGCTGCATACCAGGTTTGACATCAATCGGTCTATCCGTTTAGGCTGTAGCTCCTTATACAGACAGACAGACAGACTGACAGACTGACAGACAGACAGACAGACAGACAGACGGACTTCCGGGACCCACTTTTTTGGCATTGTCTACCATCGTAATGTCATGGAAAAATGTTATCTCAACTTTTTTTTTTTGTACGAATGCATAACTTGATATATAGTACCTATATCGCAAGTAAAAAATGGTTTTGTTAAAAAAAAATTTAATTTTAATTTAAAAAAAAACAATACGGCAACACTGGCAATTTTTAATCTATAGACTTTAAAGTATTTTTAATTACCTACGTTTGAAAACAAAAATCGTCAAAATCAGAGCTGTTCGGCCGGGTTCCCTAATAATTTGCTTTAGTTACTCTACTAAAGATAAGATTATTTAATTGAAATAAGTTTGCGACCTATTACCTTTCAGTGTTACTTTTTTTAGTGATAACTTTTTGAAATTTAGTATTCAAAATATGCCTATTTATTTCGGTTCCAAATTACCTAAAAAATTAGAAACTCAATGATACGCAGTTAACCCCCAAAAAATTTTCATTTCTAGTTGCCCTAATAAAATAATCCCTTCCATTATTTATTGGAAAATTTTATAGCATTTCCTTAGGCCAAACTTAAATCAATTAACCCAAAAGTATGATCCGCGATGTCATTTTTGTACCTCCGCTTTAAAATTTATGATTGAAAATATAAATAAAAATGTACAATTTCCCCCTTTTTCTTATAATAATCGTCTGTCACTTCTATATACCCCCCCCATTGCCAACAAACCATGTTTGTCATCCAACTTAAGTTTCCTATACAAAAGTGTGTACCTACAATAAGAAAAGTAGGATCTAAGGATATTGTCTCTTTTAAAAATTAATCAACGTTAAAGTTTTATAACCGTCTATAAGTTGTAATTTATTTATTTTATACTTATTTTGTGTTTTGTATTTTTCTATTTTTGTATTTTGTCCTTTTTTTTATTTTGCAGAGATACAAGGACAACGATATCGAAGTAAAACGTAAAGATGGAATAATTCTTTTGCGTGAACTTGCTGCCGAGGTGAAGAATTTCATGGATTTCAAGAAGAATGCTGTAATGGTAAGTACCTCTACAACTATAAACATAGCTTCTAATAAATATATCTTAGAAAAAAAAAAAAAAAAGGAAAATAACAAAGAAAATTGTTTTGTACCGCGCGTATCCCTTTTTTTTTTTTCTTTATTTTTTGTTCATTTTGATGGGAAAGAAAAACCTAGAGGGCACTCGATTAATTGAGAGTCTGATTTATTTATTTTTTTCTTTTTTTTTTTCTTATCACTTTTTCTCCATCTATTCGTCCTTTCTTCCTGAGGGATGATAATGATGATGATGAATAAAATCTCAGAACATCATAGAAAATAGAAGAATGAAGGAAAAAAAGATAAATTTAAGAAAATCGCAAGGATATCAAAGTTATCCTTTTCTATTTGTGCAATTCTATGAGTTATTATCCTTATTTTTGCCTGCGAAAAAAAAAACTTCGATTTATAATATTTTTTTTTTTCGTCCTTTTCAATAATTTGCGTGAAGACTAGGAAAAGAAGGGTAGGAGGGGGGTGATATTGGTTGATGATGAAAGTGAAGGTATAGCCACAAAATACTGGGCAGAATTTTTATACCTATGTATATTTCTGTGTGTTTTTTTTTTTTTTTTTTTTCATTGATTGAATTAAAAAGGACGAGAGGATGTTGTTTTTTTTTTATTTATTTATTTTTATTTTCCTACGTTTCTACCATCCTCAGTCTATGGTCATGCCATGCCTTATTGATTGAATGAATTGATAAATTACGCACAACTCGGACGGACGTTGAATCTTGTGGCATTTTTCGTTGTTGAATTTGCGGATAGCTTCTTTAGGTTAAATAAATCAAATTGTCAGAAAATGACTAAGAGAGAGAGAGAGAGAGAGAGAGAGAGAGAGAGAGAGAGGAAAAGAGAAAGTGGCGGAAGTATAAAGCTTTCAATCTGTTTGTTGTGAAACGTGAAATCGTCGATGCGAACCTTTAGGGTTTAATTGTGAGCTGTTTTTGGGGGCTGTAATGGGTGGTCTCTATAAGATTATTGGTGGTGTAGGTTATTCTGATAAGGTTTCCCGTCTTTTTTTTTTTTTTTTGTTAATTTAAAGGCTTTGAATATATTCACCTGGTACGTGGGTTGTTTTCTGTTTACTACGTGTTAATTTTAAGGCTTGATGGTAGGTATTTAAAAAAAAAGGGGGAAATAGGTATATATCTGTTGGAGGAAATTTCCAGGATTAGTGTCAAATGTAAGCTGTATAGAAATCTGAACAAACGATATTCATTCGAAGTTAAAATACAAAAAAAAAAAAATAAGGAATTATTTCAACTTTTGAAATTTGGCGGGGAAGAATTACCTTTCTTAACATTAAATTTTTTGCTCTATACAAACTAATTCCTATCGAATTTGTTGATGGAAATTAGTTCATAGATTTAGGACTTAATTTAGTTGGGATTTAAAAAATTACTTCATAGATTTTAAAGATTTGAACTCGATAACTTTCCATCAAAAAAAGCGAAAAAACACGTATTTTTATCTTCTCACGCTATTAAATCCATTTTTTTTCCCTAACAACCTATACAAATTTGTACACCATCTGAAAGCTTATTGTCTTAGCTCAAAGTGTATATATCGGTCAGGTGTATGAGACATCTACAAAAAGAGTTAGAATTTTTTAAACTCGATGAAATTTCATCCAAAAAGCAAAAAAAAACATTTATTTTTATGTTCTCATGCTATTAAATCAATTTTTTTGTTTGACAACCTGTAAAAAAATTTATACCATGTGAAAGCTTATTGTTTCACCTTGTATAATGATGTATAAATCTTATTTCAAAGATGTCTACAAGAGAAGTTAGAATTTTTTAAAGTCAACCATGTCGAATTTCCAGACTGAGATTACGGTACTTCCCACACTGGTAGCTGGTCATCGCCAACAGATCTCCACAGGTGCTTTGAGGTATTTTTAATTTTTTTTTTTTCAATTTAAGATTGTGTAACTTGTAGATCACGTAACGTTATGTGTGATATATAAAAGGTTATGTTATCAGCATGCGTATTAAAGTTAAATCAAATTTGTATGTGCACTAGATCAAAAAATATAACGTGTGTTGGAAAAGAACATCTTTTTACCGTTACCTCCGAATTTTGAATATGAAATTAATTGAAATTTTGTACAATTATAATTTATTTAATTACCTATCTACAGTATTTCATTCATCTATCTATTAAAACAAAAAAGTTATAACAAGTTGAAGTCGTGTCGCTTTTTCGTTTCATCTTGTTTCAAATCACTACGATACTAAAGAAGTTTTCACTTCAAAAAAACTTTTTTTTTATCAGACCTACTCGAGATCGTACTTCTGGTTCCACGAAATTTTATTTTGAAAACTATCCATATTTTTTAATGATGTTGTCGTGGATGCAGCGACTTATAATATTGAATATCGGATATGTTTTTTTGATGGTGGCGATATTTTTGCCATACAAATTATGATCTGATAAAAATTGAGGTAATTAGATCTATTGATACTCAATACTTTTTACTAAAATAGCTTTTCGATTAAAAAATTATTTAAGGTTTAAAAAAATTAAAAACTAAAAGAGCTTATTTTTTTTAATAAAGGGGTGCGCGCAACCCCTTAACATCATCGAAAAATTAGGGTAGCATTATTTTGTGTCGAGAAAACAAGTTATAGGTAGAGCAAATTGAAATAATGAAAAAAGTGATTTTTTCGGTCCACCCTAATGCGCATGTTTTTGTCCAACATGAGATAATATTCTTGGAAGTTCTGGCAAGTCCTCTGTAGATGGTTTTTAGTTTGCATTGCAAAACTTCCACTCCACTGAGTACCTATAGATATCATTTTTTTATCCAATGTTTCTTTATTTGAAAATATAGCTGTTAGAATGTTTGCGATGGCTCCATTAAGCTAGAACTGTGACCTCAAAATTTGTGAATCCAAACCCAAAATAATATTTTCCAAAATCCCCAAAAATATTTTTTTTTTTTTTTTTTTAAATACACTCAGCTTTTAGATTTCGTAGGCCTCAAGATTCTTCCAAAGTAACTTATGGGACTAGCGACTTTTCTTCTTACTTCTATGATTTCAATTCTAGAAGACAACAAATAGATGTTATTTTGTGTTTTACGAAGTTCACACATTTTTCTAAAATGTACTATAGTTCCTATGTCAACTAACTCAATAATTCTGCTAACAATTGAAAAATTGTAATCGCAAGTTAATAAAGCTTTCTCCGAACTTATTTTCAAATAAAAGTTATACCTCCGTTCAAAGTTATATAGAAATGTTTTTTTGAAGACTTCAGAAAGTGAGGTTATAAAAGTTAGATAATGCAGTGACTTCTTTAAATACCTACTTCCTAGAAGCTTGATAGAGAAATTCACTGTTTAAAGTATTTTGGTTATTTCAAAACAATATTTAATTTTATTTTATCTTCAAGAGCCGGTATAGACGTGCAAAATTGGCACACCTTTCAAATTGGTTAATATGCATTAGTTGAGTGGGTAGAGTGGATGGACTATATATAGCCTTGGTATCTAATGGAGTACCACGTTTTTCAAAAGCCATAGTTTCGCTAAAGTTTCGGTAAAGCTTCGCTAAGACTTCTTTTCAGCTTCTTTAAGACCTTTTTTTTTCCAATGCAGAAAAACCTTGCTGCTGTTAAAAATTACACTCTTTAGTACTTAAAAGAAGCTGAATATTTAGTTGGGGTTGACTGTATTTAATTCTCTTCTATTCAGACACTGCTGGAGAGAAGCTATATATGCTAAAACTGGTTGTGAAACTTTAATTTCATTGAAAAACATTGCATAATTTGTTTTTTTTTTTTTTCAATTGTATTTTGTATAATAAATTCTACTGTAACGGAGTAGTGGAGTAACTAAAGCTCAAAAATTGGCAATATTAGGGAACCCGACCGAACAGCTTAGATTTTGATGATCTTTTTTTTCAAACGTCGGTAATTAAAATACTTTAAAGTCTATAGATTAAAAATTGCCGGTGTTGCCGTTTTGATTTTTTAAATTTAATTGAAGATTTTTGTGAACAAAAACAAATATTTTTCAAAAATTTTTCTTAAATTTCATAAATTAATTGATGCCAAAAGATTGTCTAGGAAATTCAAGGAAAAAAAATATACGGGAGTGAGGGACAATCTTCCATAGTTCAAGCGATAGATGCAATTTTCTTATTAATTGACTTCACACACAAAAAAAATATTTGAACACAACGGCAACACCTACAATATTCAAATAAACATTTTTTAAAAGCTAGAAGCTTAGTCATATATGTAAAATTAAAATTAAGTTAATTGAATGAACGGCTTTTGAAAGAATGGTAATTGAACTCAGATTTTTGAAAAAAAAAATTATTGAAAAAATTTTAACATGTTGTTTTTTAAACTTGGTCGTAATATAAAATGCATTTATTTTCAAATTTTTTTGGCCGCATTTATTATGATTTCAAATTATAAAAGGAAATGTCAATATGTATTACGGTTTATGAAAAAAATTAAAAAGTATTTCATTTTCGAAGAACTTTTTTTAATAAAAGTTTTGAAAAAAAAATGTAACTTATTTTTTTTTTAAAGTTCAACATCTAAACATAAAATTATTTTTTATTCATTTAATAACCCTTACTGTTGAAAGTTAAATAGCAAAAATTTAAAGTTCCTACTTACCACAGTCTTTGAGAAACTTAATTATTTCAATGCAAAAATTCAGTTTTAATAAAAAAAAACCATTGAAATTGAAGTAATTTTTCATTTTTTTTTTTCAAAAGTGTGATATATGTTACCTTTTTTGCTTCGAAATTCAACTGATAATATTTATGGCCAAAAATTTTTTTTAAATAAATTCATATTTTATTAGAAAAAGTTTGGAAAAAAGTCATTTTATATTTTTCTAATAACATTTTTTTTTTTTAATTCTGAGTTTGAGGACCATTTTTTCAAAAAGTCTTGATTAAATTTAGTGGATTTAAATTTAAGAGATAAAAATGAGCTTCTGGCTTTTTAAAAATGTATATTAAAATCTTGTAGGTGTTGCCGTTGATTTCAAAATATTTTTTTTGTGTTTGAGGTCAGAATGTTAGAAAATTGCATTTATCGCTAAAGGATGGAAGATTGTCCCTTACTGCCTTTTATATATTTTCCTTAAATTACCTAGAGAATCTTTTGCTATCATTTGTTTTATGAAATTTAAGCAAAAAAATGGTTTAGTTAAAAAAAAAATTAATTTTAATTTAAAAAAACAATACGGCAACACCGGCAATTTTTAATCTATAGACTTTAAAGTATTTTTAATTACCTACGTTGGAAAAAAAAAATCGTCAAAATCAGAGCTGTTCGGCCGGGTTCCCTAATAATTTGCTTTAGTTACTCTACTAGAGTAATAAGAATTAAAACGATGAAAATAAAATATTCGTAAATAAAAAAAAGAGTATTTTTTGAAATGTATAAAATTTGAGTAAGCAGGAGTAAATTTTTTACAATTTTTTTTTTTTTTCTTTAACTGTAAATACCACATTTTCATAAAAATTATGGTCATGATTTTTGGTTGCAAATTTATAAACTTTTTCGAAGTTTTGAATAATTTTTAAATCACCGTTTCTTAAATATTAACTAAAATAAAAAAGAAAGTAAAAATACAAATACAAGGATCTTTAATGACAACAACATCAGAATCCGAATCAGGAAAAAAAAAAAATATTATTTACAAAATCTTTCTCTCTTTTTTTCAAAGAGGACACGACATCCTTTTGATTATCTTTTTAATCACCAAAGCCCTTTTTTCCATCAACTCATTTTATAGACACACTCGAGTGGAGGGGAGGGATTGTTGTTATAGAGGAATAATAAAGTCAATACTATGACAACTTCAAGATGATGACGGCAAACTGAACAAGGAACAGAGAAAGACAGAGGGAAGGGAGATGTTGGGGAGAATGGGGGTTAAAGAAAATTTGATATGCCATCGGCATCCTGATGATCTCATGAAATTTGTTACAAAACCAGAGAGGGATTGTATACTATAGGTATTATAGCAGCACAAGTCGAAATTGATGCTGATGCTATGATGTTGAAGCAACCCACCATATTCTCTAGGCCAGAGAAGGGGAAACCAATAGTTGACCTCATTTATAACCTGAATGGGTGGTGAAATAGAATAAAGATTTTTCTCAGTTACCAGGGGTAAAAGGAGGTTTGTGAACAGGAAACTTTTGGTCTAAACCAAAGGACGTGCAAGAAAAAAAAAATAACAGAAATAACACATAGAGAATATGATGGAACGAGAAGAAGGGAAAAAGAAAATTCTTGGCAAACAAAAAAAGGAAATTGCCTTGCCTGCCTCCTGGAGCAATTTGGCTATCAATTTTGAATCAGCTTTTTCTCGTTTTTTTTTTTTTTTTTTATTTATTTTTTTCGTTTCGTTCGTTTTTGTTACCAAAGCCACCACCACCACCACTGGCGGTATTTCTTTGCGTCTCTCTTTTTCCATTTTTAACATCCTGTGGTTTCTGCACCATTTCTTCCTTGAGTTGACATTTTCTTGATTTTGATGTTTTTTTTTTTTTTCTGTTTCGGTTTTCTATTTGAAATTTTACGCAGCTACTTTGTTGGAAAAACTCACACAAAGTGCGTCAGGTAAAATGTTTTTTTTTTTTTTTTTTTTCTTGTATGGTGTGTGTGTGAGGGGGAGGGTGGTTGTTTATAGGGTTACTCATGTGTTTTTTTTTTTTCTGTGTTGAGTTATGGAGGGATTCGGTGCAAAGGTTTAAATATTCTATGAGGCAAGATAGGAAAAAAAAACAGGACACCAATGAATTTCACGTAGGACAACTTTTACTTTGAAAATTAATGGGATTACATGGTATGGTAGGTATAAAATCGTATTACGACCATGTCCTTGCAAGGTCATTGCCTTCAAGAAAATATGAAAAAAAAAAATAAATAAGTGGAACATCATACCAAATTTATTGGTTAACTTGTTCTGCGGCAAATAAAAACGTATACAAAAAAAAAAAACAATTGAAATTCTCATAGAAGGTACAATTTTGAACTTTAAACTTGAAATATTTGAAACATATTTGAATTGCTCAGTCAAACTGAAAAAAAATAAATGCTAGCTAAAAACTAAAAAAAGAAGAGAATTTGTTAATCACAGTAAGAAATAAGTAAGGGAAATGGGGGCAAGACGGTTTTCGTACTATGTTGTATGAAAAAAAGTAAAACTGGCAACACTTGTAATATAAAATAGGTGCCCTTTGGTACGATCGATCATGTCTGTAAGTTTTAGCAATTTCGGTTAAGACCCCGAAGAGTTACGGCAAATTTTGTGATTTTTCATCAAATTGTTATCGTTCAATGTGAAAAGTCAGTTGTATTTTTCACATTGAAATAATTTAAATTTTTAACTTTTCTTTTTTTTATGATAGAAAGTGAATATTAAAAAGTATTTTCTGCGAAAGAAGGAGTCATAAAGATAAATTAAAAAAAAAAAAAAAATGCACGACTGGGTCGCACGTACTTGCTCTTGTAGTTCAAAGTATCTTTGTCTTAAATATCTATTGGAAATTTAAGATTTTGTTTAGTGTCGAGAAAAAAAAATAAAAAAAAAATTGAAAGTTAAAAAATTTTTTTTTCAAAAACTTTTTAGAAATTTTTTTTTTTCAAAGAATTTTTTTAATTTTGTTTTTACATTTGACACTTCAAAATGATTTCTGTAAATTTTGAATAGAATTGACTTATGCTTTGATGAAATATATGAACTTAAAAAATATGTCAATTTTTGAAAAACGGCAACGCCATATTTCCGTTCTCCGAATTTTTTAAGAAAAACTAAAAACGCAGTTTTGTTAGAATCAATAAGAGTATTATGTACACCAAATTTAATCGAAATCGTTAGAGCCGTTTTCGAGAAAGTTGCAATACCTCGAAAACGTTATATGGGAGATATGCGTTAAAGAAGAGATATTAAAAAAAAAAAAAAATGGGTCTAGGGATTTACGTAAAAATCATCTGTACCAAATTTCAAGCAAATCCATCCATCCGCTTAGGCCCTAGCTTGATGTACAGATGGACGCACAGACGCACACACGCACAGACCGACGGACGGCATGACGAAAATAATACAGAACATCAAATAAGATATGACTGGGGCAAGACCGCCCATAGGCGAAATTGGAAGCTCTGGTAGCTTTAACAAAGTGAAAAAGAAGTTCACCGTTAAATCTTCCAAAAAGCTAAGCAACAGGCGACAAACAATACTGTTATTGTTTTTGTAAATTGTATTTGTACCTTCTATCTGCAACTGTTCTTTTGATCCAATCAGATCCATGAAGATACGAATATCTTCTAAACGGTTAAAGCAATCAATTTGATGCCAAGAAATTTTTTGTAGAACGTTTAAGCCCCTACAAGAATATATCTTGTTAAATTGAAAATAATGAATTTTCAGTGATCTGGAAAATTTTTAAAAATATAAAATGTTTTTATAATTTTTTTTAACTTTGACCTCGAATATCTTTAGAATGGTTAGATTAATGAAAAAAGTTAATAAAACCTTTTTTGTGGAGCAATCAATTTCCAACAAGAATATGTCTTGCGCGTTTGATTATTATAATTTTTCAATTTGTTACAAAATTAAGAACAAAAAACGAATTTTTAAAGATTTTCTCGATTTTTGGACCTCAAATATCTAACCAACGGATAGATAAACGAAAAAAGTGTATAAGGCCTTTTTTGTAGAGCGTTCAATTTCCTACAAGAATATGAAAAGAAATTTTAAAAAAATTATTTTTTTTTAGTAGAAGCATGATGTAAAAATGGAAAATTGCAAAGCGGAGGACCTTCCCATTAATATAAAGAGCTCATATTTTATGTGTGTATATTCTAGAGGTGTCTAGCAATCGATTTTTCGGAGTACCAAATCAAAAAAAAAGAATTTCGATTTTTTTGACCCACCCTAATGGTCAGGGTATTTTTTTTTTTGCATGATATTATGTCATTTATAAGTTGAATGAATAAAATTCCCTGAGGTAATTCTCATTTGACCTGATGGTACTAATCTTTGGTTAATGTATTATTCTACTTTGAGTACAGAGGTGATTATAAAACTCGTTTCGAAATATGAGTCTAAAGTTTTGAAATGGACTTCATGAACATCAACAAGTTTCCAAAATTACTGGATAAACTTTCTCAATCATATTAAATCGGTGTTAGGATTTTTTTGTGAGTTTTGAATTTTTCAAAGTGCTCAAGAGGCCTAATCAATTGGTAATGAGGTTTTCAAGTAAAGATTCTATGGTCTATTTCGTTAATTTCTAAGTTTTCTTAGGTCTTTTGTGTATCAAGCAAAGTGACTGAAATTATTATTTTTTTTTGTATTTTATATTAAAAGGGAATTGACAAGGCAGCTATTAAGAATGCTATAAAAAAATATAACATATATTTTTATTATCCCTGATCCTGGTACACTGAGGAAAAAAACGCTACGTTAAACGTAATACCTAATATTCAACAGTGAGATAGCACGTTGCTAAAGTATTTGCCTTGTGACTAAGAAGTTGTAGGATCGATCCCCAGTGGCTGTCAATTTTTCTTTTTTTTTTTATTTAAATGTATGCTTTTGAAACAACTTTATTTTAAGAATGTTTTAAAACAACAAACCACTTTAAAATAACGATATTCTACTTTGATTTTAAAATGATCGTCTTCAACGCAAAATCATTTCGAAAAATAGTTGATCAACGTGGTTTTCGTTGATTTGAAGTTGTTTTTTCCCTAATTTTTTTAGAAAGCAACTTGAAACTTGCTTTTTTTGAAATCATGAAGTGTTACTGTTTTCAGTAATAAAACTGATCTAGACAAAGAAGATATCCAAAAATGGATGGTAATTTTCCTAGAATACTAAAACTATAGCATCAGTGGAAAATACCAAATCAAGAATTCGACTTTTATAGTTTTTAAATCTTATTTGCCGTAAATGACTATAAAATGTTTTGTCTAATAAAGCAACTTCGTTTTGAGAAGAAGTTTTTTTTTTGTATTTTTCAAGTTCGGAAGGAATTTAATCAATGTTTAGTAAATTGAACTCTTCTACAAGTAATATTCAAAAAATTTAATTTCTTTTTAAATCCAAAAACGATTGTTTTGAATATATTACAAAAACCTTCCAAATAGATTGAAAAAAAAAAATTAGTGTCTTTATACTTATTTCGCAAATTTTGCACTTTTTTTATAAAATTATATGTGACAAATAGAGCTGTAGCAAATCGTATGTATTCGTTACTAAAATGCGGGTATTTGCTTCAGTAACGAGTAACGAAACGTTACTTTCTAAACAGTATCGTTACTCGTATGTTTCGTTACTGGGTAGAGCTGTAGCAAATCGTTTGTATTCGTTACTAAAATGCGGGTATTTGCTTCAGTAACAAGTAACGAAACGTTACTTTCTAAACAGTATCGTTACTCGCATGTTTCGTTACTGGGTACTGAAGTAACGAAACATACGAGATACGAAACATACGAGTAACGACCCCATTCCAATTTCAATACTAAATCATCCAATATATGAGATACGAAACGAAGTGATACACTTAATTTGGCGCATTTAGCATCTCGTATCGATATCATTACCGTAGTCGGAATGCTAACTTCAGATAATTATCTGGAGTTTACTTTTGTCTCGATAATAACAGTAGTGCCAAGGTATAGTTGAATTTTTAGTATTTTCGTTTTAGTATTTTTTCTATGTGGCCGAAATATACCCATGCCGAAACCAATGTGTTTATGACCTTTTTGTTAATGGTCTTGAAATGTAGCTTAAGAATGTACAAAATTGTTTTGGTTTTTGAAAAAATTTGTTAATTTTCAGTGCAAAATTTTCAACTAAAAAAAAGCCGAGAAAACGAGGTTTGAAAATCACTGTCAATAGAAAAAAAAAAATGAAAAATTGTTCGACATGGTTGTATTGAAGTGTTAATATTCCGAGATCTGAGCGATGTTGAAATAAGGGTCTCTAAAGAATTGTGATAAGATTACTGAACGGATATTAACAAAAAATTACCAAAGTTTTGTCAAAAAAATAGAAAAAAATAAAAAAAAGTTTCCACGTTTCGAAAAAAAAATCAGTATAGCTACCTTCAAACTCTTATAACATGAGAACGCCGCAACTTAAATTAATGTTTTTGGCTTTAAAATGTAGCTTAGATTATACAAATTGTTTTTGTTTTTTTTCAAAAAAAAAATTTTTTCACTCTTATACCAACGTACGAAACATACTTAAAATACCAAACATACGAAACGTATCAAATACATGAAATATACGAAAAGTACGAAGCATGCGAAAGTAACGAAACATACGAAACATGCGAAACATACGAAACAACGAAATATACGAAACATAAAGTAACGAGTAACGATATTATTGATGCGGGTACTAGTATCAAAAGTAACGTATACATGCGGGTACTCATTTTGTCGTTACTTTTACAGCCCTAGTGACAAATCAACGGTTCCTTGATTTTTTACTTGCGATAGGTACATAGAGCAAGTTTAGGATTCGTAAAAAAAATCGAACTCGAGATAACAATTTTACGTGACATTACGATGATGGAGAATGCCAAAAAAGTGGGCCCGGCAATTCTGTCTGTCTGTCTGTGTGTCTGTCTCTATCTGGAGCTGCAGCCTAAACGAGCGAAGTGATTTTCTTCAAACTTGGTATTTAGCAGTTTTGGGTGATTTCCTAGAGGGGAAATTGTAATTTTATTTTTATGACCAAAACTAACGGTACCTGCCATATAACGGAAATAGAACAAACAGTTAATTTTTTTTCAAAAACGGCTCTAACGATATTGATTAAAATTTTTGTGTGAAGTATTACACATAAGAGCCAACTTTTGAAATAAAAAAAATATTTTTTGTACCATTATTAACGGTACCTGGCATAGAACGGTTTTTTTTTATTTATGAATAACTCGTACAAGACTAATCCGCTTTCAACGATTTTTTTTCGATAAATCAATTTTTTGAAAACGATTTGACGAAAAATCTTTAAATTTCGTTTTTATGTGTAAATCAAGGGGCACGGTAGTGCCCAGCCAAGTTCTCTAGCAATTTTGGCACTACACCCTTATTTACAGGAAACAACTAAGGCCATTTTCGACCCCCCTCTAACTTCCACACCAAAGATGCTAGAATATTCAAACTCGCTACATTTATTGAGCTTGTCAAAACCAAACTCCTCACAAAATTTAAGCCTTTTACGATGAGTAGTTTCTGAGATATAGGGCTTCAAAAATCGCAAAAACCGTAACTGACTGACTGACTCACTCACTCACTCACTCACTCACTCACTCACTCACTGACAGATCATCAAAATTATGGAGAACTTCCCGTTAACGTAGAAACTTGAAATTTTACACGGTGATAGGGCTTGTGGTGTATACAAAGGGAAAAATCGAAAATTTGAGATTTTCAATTCAGGGGGCGTGGCATCCGCCCATTTCCGCTGAATTATCATCAAATATTATAGAGCACTTCTGATTATCGTAGAATCTTGAAATTTGGTAGAATGGTAGAGCTGGTAGTTTGTACAAGGGAAAAAATTTAAAATTTGAGAATTTCAGCCAGGGGGCGTGGCATCCGCCCATTTCCGCTGAATTTTCATAAAATATTATAGAGCACTTCTGATTATCGTAGAATCTTGAAATTTGGTGGAATGGTAGAACTGGTAGTTTATACAAAGAAAAAATTTTAAAATTTGAGAATTTCAGCCAGGGGGCGTGGTAACCGCCCATTTCCGCTGAATTATCATTAAATATTATAGAGCACTTCTGATTATTGTAGAATCTTGAAATTTGGTAGAACGGTAGAGCTGGTAGTTTATAAAAAGGAAAAAATTTAAAATTTGAGAATTTCAGCCAGGGGGCGTGGCAACCGCCCATTTCCGCTGAATTTTCATCATATATAGAGATCTTCAATTCTACAGCCATACCTTGCAAAAAGTAGTGAAATCACAACAAAAACATTACTGTTAAAAAAAGAGCCAAGTTCTCCTATGTTGAAATTATGCTGGCACAAAAAGTACTGAGATGTAAAAGTGTACCAAGTTCTAAAGTTTGGGTTCAAATTCGTATCAATAAAATTTTGATTGTTTCCTTGGCAATTTTTGAAATAACTTTAAAAATCGGTAATGAAAAGAAAAATTGTCAAGAGAACAATCAAAATTTTATTGATACGAATTTGAACCCAAACTTTAGAACTTGGTACACTTTTACATCTCAGTACTTTTTGTGCCAGCATAATTTCAACATAGGAGAACTTGGCTCTTTTTTTAACAGTAATGTTTTTGTTGTGATTAATTATTTCTTCAAAATGGCATACCAACTTTTTTTTTTGAAAAATGTTAGAAAATTTTAATTTATAAAAAATTAATTTTTTAAAAAACGGCACCTAGGATTTTCGAAATTTTTTTTCTAAAAATACCTTTTTTATACAAGAAATAAAATGGCATACTTGGTTTTTTGTAAAAGATCATTAAAAACGGTTTTTAATTAATTATTAAAAGAGATTTAATTTTTTTTATACTATGTATGTACATACTTTTGAAATTTCTTCAAAATATCAAATTTTAAATTTCTTGAATAAAAACAAAAAGCTTTAACATTAGAGTTACTTTAAGCATAAGAGCAAGTACGTGCGACCCCAGTCGTGCAATTTATTTTCATTTGTTAGAGATTTGAATTCCTTGGGTTTTCTGTTAAATATATTTGAATCAGTGATTGTTAAAACAACATAAGTGAAATTTAAATTTTTTTATAGGAGAGAAAAAACCGCTATAATTTCCATGACGCGACCGAATTCACAATGTTTTGACAATTTTAATACCTCAATTCACATTCTTAGACTTCAAATTGACTATTTTAACAAAAAAATTGGCTTTCTTTTCAAAATTATAGCAGTTTTGGTCTCGCCTTAAAAAAATTTTAAAAATCACTTATGTTGTTTTAACAATCATCGATTCATTTGGTCATAAGGTCAATATCTTAGCTTCCACGACATTGACTGTCTGTAGGTATACTTATTTTAGACACTGTATTTAAATCTGAGCTTCTCAATATGATTTGAAGTACAAATTAAAGGAACAACCAAAAACAATATAATCCCGAGTGTTGTAGTTTTTAAAATGTGGAAAATCAGATTTTTGAATTAGATTTTTAAACCAAAGCTATTAAGTTTTTTCCTTCCATTATATTTAATCCAATTTTCAATCTCAATACCTACCTCGTCGATATAATAGTAAAAATCCCCTAAACAAATATTTTCCCCCCAAAAAAAAAAAAAAAAACCTGAAAAAGAAAATAAATAAATGAATAGATCGCCATAGTATAAAAGCTTCCCTCTTAAATGAGGTACAAAACGCTTTGATTATAATATTAATGGGAAGTCATTTACTTTTAAGTGTTTGCAATAAACTTTATACCTTTGCCTATATACAATACAATTTCGAAGATGTTTTTTTTTTCTGTTCATTGATGTTATATTATCACCAAACACACACACATAAAAAAGGCTAGAAAACAAACGAAAGAAAAAAGAAAAAAAAAAAAAAAACATTCTCGTTAGGTTAACTCCAATTTTATTGACCATTACCCTTGCGCACCTAAAATCATCTTCTTCTACTATCTAACAAAAGAAAAAGGACACGAAACCATCAAGGAAGATGACGAGAACGTCGACGACGACACCCAACCAAAAAAAATGGACATCCATCAGCCAAGAGGACAATAGAAAACCATTTAATGCTACCAAATTATATGTGTGAGTGACAAATTCACTTAACGTTTGATATCGCATATCAAACAGGACATCAAAAATCGTTGTAACACTCGCACATACACCTAAAACACTCTTTCTTCTCACTCCAGTTTTTGGTCAATCACATCAAATTGACATCAGGACAACTTTACTTTTTCTTTGATTTTTTTCGTGTTTTTTTTTTTTTTTCTTCTTCATCGTCTTTGATTTCTGTTTTTTTTATCATTGTCGTCGACTAGAGATTTCCTGTTCTCTGTTCAAGAGTTAAGTATCTATACTTTCAAGGACGAAAATGTGAGTTTGAGCTGTGAGTTTCGAAAGAAAAAAAAAAAAAAGAGGAACGACCCATCAATTTTTGTTTAAGCTTTATTGATTCCAAGCAAAAAAAAAAAACAGAAGTATCCTCCTTGAAGAATTCAAGAAATCACAGAGGGCGCTGTTGGAGGCAAAGTCCAAGAACATCCTGATTGCAAAAATATATTGAAAAGCAAGAGAAGAAAATGTCGAAGGACAACGATGATGATGATGATGATGACTTGAGTCTCAGATGATTATGATGGTTTGTTCTCCTTTTAGTGCTCGAAAGGACGAACACACAATGCACATTAAGGACAATGAGAGTACTAAGAGTGCATCGCACCCTTTTTGCCATTAAAAGAGCCGATTGTGACACCACCGGTGGGTGGTGGTGAGATGGATAAAATCAAATTTCACTCGAAAACCAAAGTGATGTCCTGTCGTGTCCTTATGCTTGGCTATATTCTGTGTGATGTGTCCTTCAGTCTATTACTCTGTCCTGTCCTGTCACTGACAAACTGCTGCGAACCCCACAAGAAGAAAACTTCTCAAGAGATCAATAAGATGAGACGAGATGAGATGAGGGGAGGAAGGATATAAGCAAGGACATGAAGAAACTCTTCTGTTATAAGTTTTAAATTGACTTGGAGCATGAGATAGCATTGGAATGGATGGATAGATAGATGGATGGTATAAATGTGAATTTTTCTCTCACACTCACTCATCTCACTTTACTCAGTTTTGTGAGTTCAGTTTGTCGTCGTCGTATATAGATATTCTCGAATCTCGATATAAAGTGGATAGAAGGTTTTTTGCAAAAGAGAAGCAGAAGAAGAAGGTGGACAATTAAAGTTTACTTCCTTTTCCGGGATATATGCGGGCTGAGCAGGAAACAGATGACACTCATCAATGAAGGACTTGGTTTTATATATATATTTTTTTTCTCTATTTCATTTGTTTGTTGTTTCTATTCGTTTTTTTTTTTTGTCAAAAAAAAAGTAAAAGGAAGAAGAAGAATTCGCAAAGGAATTCAGATTTTTGATTGTAATGAAGTTAAGAGGGTGGCAAAAGTAATGAAAGTTTACCTTATTGTTTCCGTTCCTTTAGGGAATAGGTATCACACAGAGACAGAGAGATAGAAAATGGTAGACAGACATTCAGCAGCAAAAATTAAGAGGGAACACTTTAAATTAAATTTGCAGCCCAATAACACAAAAAAAGGAAGGAAGTGCTTGCTTATGGAGAGAACAAAAGACAACTTTGAATAGAAAACATAATAAATTAACCTAAACCTGGGAGAGATTATGTATACGAGTATAGTGATGAGATGTCGTCGTGTAGGGGAGGATGAGTGTTTTAGGGGGTATTCAAGTGGAACTTTTCAGTGGGATATAGACAAGACATCCCTCTCAGAGGGATTAATATTTACATGCTGATGAGTGTTTATACTTTTTAAAGTAAAAGATTATGATAGGTATTTTAGGTGGCATTTTGAATAGTGAACTAGTAGTAAATTGTCAATTAAGGCAGTTTTTGTATAGAACTTTAATGTGCAAGATGAATATTATGCATTTTAAGGATTGACTTTTAAATTTAAAAGGTAGATTGCTGCAATATTTACACTAAATGACAAATAGTTAACAGTTAAATCTGCTTTATAGATATATGACATTGTCCTTCAATTTTTAACTATAATTATAATAAATATTATTAATTATTAATTTTAGTAGTTTTGTTAAAAATCCATACAAATTTTGATCAGTAAGCTCGTAACATATGTTAGGACGACGCAAAATTTTGCTGGATGAATACAAATTCTTATAAAAATTACAGTCTTAATGTACTATGGGAAATTGGTTAAATTCTTGGACTTTCGATTTAATTTTTTTAATTTGTCGATATTTGGAATATTGGTTTCACTTTGGTGAAAGCTGGAAAAAGATTTAAGACCCCAAATGCATAAGCCCCTGAAAACAAATAGTTCCAAAATTCATAAAACAATCAATTTTTTTTTTTTTTTTGGTGTGTAAATTTAAGCTTTCTGGGAGCTGAAAGGCGTCCTTAGACTTGGAATGATCAAAACCCTAAATGCAAACACATCAAAATTTACAATATATTGAAAAATAAACCAAAATATAAAAAATAGGGAACTTTGGGTTTTCGAGATCTCAAGATTTTTTTTTTTTTTGAAAGTCTTGGTATTCTGAATTTTATTTCCACACTTGTGGGAACTGGAAAAAAATCTTAACAGCCGAAACTCATATAAGCCCTCGAAAAAAATAAAATTCAAAATACCAAAGATCTTCAAATAAAAAAAATTCTTTAGATATTTTGGGTGTTTTCAGTATTTAAAATAAAGATTTTGGGTTTTCGGAATTCTGTTTAGTTTTTTTTTACAGAGATTAAAATTTGTTAAGTTGAGGAATAGAACATTCTGCCTTTTAATGAGACCCTACACCGAAAAAAAAATTTGATAATAACAGCTATCAAATTAACATTTTTCAGTGACAAAAGTCGTCCAACAATTAAAATATCAATTTTGATATTTTATCATATCATTTTGACATTTTTTAATTTCAGGTGGGATAGTGAAAATTTCACTTTGACAATTAAAATATCAATGTTGACTAGATTTTACGTTTTAGTTTATTATAATGAAACCTATTTCTTTCCTTTTCATTTTTATTATTTTAAGAATTTTCTTTCTTTTTTCAAAACATTACTAAAAGAGAATATTCTTTACAAAATAATGGTGATATTATTTTTTCTATTATAGGTGATATAATTATTGTTTTGTTATATTCTCCCAAACTATGTGAAGGAAAATCTTAGTGCCGATCAAATTTTCTCAGTAAATCATAAATTTTACTTCGAAAAAACAAAAAGCGCCTTTAAATTAGTACACATTAAGAATTTTTTATTTAATATTTTTCAATAATTTGGAATGAGAAATTGATATGAAAAAATGATAATAAAATATCAAAAAAAAATTCCAAAATGTGACATTTAAATATCGTCCTGATAATAAAAATGTTGTTTTAACATTTTAAATATCATAAAACACATTTTATAGAGCATTTTTGGCTGATATTTAAAAAATGTTAATTTGATATTTAAAAAAATATTAAATTGATATTGGTTTTTTTTTTTCGGTGTATTCAGCGCACAGTAGAAAAAATTTTGAAATTTAAAATTTCGATTTAAATTCAAAATCACAAAATTCTTAAGAAAAAAATTACAATGTTAAAGTAGGTACAGAAAACTTAAAAACCTTATAGCCAAATTCAGTACAATAACAAAAAGTTTTAACAATTCTGGTTTTGAACATTTACCTCAATTTTTTCTGGTTATATCTAATTTCTCCGAATTTTAAGATTTTTGGAAATTCAAATTGCTAGAATATTCAACCATTGTAATTTGAAATAATTTTAAGTCCATTATCCTCAAAATCTGAAATATTCAAAATCCCAAAGATATTAAACACCGCAAAAAAGTTCTAATTTTTTAGATTTTGAAATTTCGAAATTTTGGGTTTCTGAGTTTTTTTTGATTTTGGATTGGCGATCTTCTTTCGCCGTATTGTCTTTTTGGAGCAAAATAGAAACCTTAGAATTAAGACCCATAACCCCTTTTACCCTGAAACAAAATTCCTCGAAATAAAGATTTTGGGGTTTTCGGAATATTGTTTTGTTTTTTTTTTTTAAGTTTAGGGTTTGTAGGTATATTTTTGAAATTTATATCTTTTTATTTGTTGTTTTTTCATTTATTTCACTTTTGGGTTAACGTATAAGTAAATATTATAGATGTTTTAAATCCAATTGGAAAAAAAACTTAAAATCTGGAAAATATACTATATTCAAAAAAAAAAAAATCGTAATGAAGAAAAATTTTACTGTCAAATTTAGTACAACTATGATAAAAAAGATTTGAGTAGGTTTTTTAAGTTTTCAAAACTTTAGTTTTTTTTTTTGATTCTGGTGTGGAGTTTTTGGGTTTTAAGATTCTGAGAATTTGAATTACCTATTTGTATATAATTTGAGAGAGGTGGATATAACTCTTAGAGCCTTATTCTATAAATATAAAAACTTAGAAAACTCAAAATCCCTATATGTACCTAAAAATTTCTAAAATCCAAAATTTTAAATGTAAGACTTCATTAAACACAAAACACCATGGCTATTATTTATAATCGTTGTTTTACTTTAAACAACTGCTTAAGTTTCGAAAATGTATTCAAAAACCATGTTATTAGTAGTCTTATAGCTGTCAAACTTTTGTCTAAGTATAGGTTATCTTAATTTTAAATGGTGTGATATTTATTTTTTATTAAATGAAGCATATTTCCAACAGTTTGAAAAAAGTTAAACAGTGTTTAAGTATAGGCAAAAATCTAATAAATATGCCTGCATAAGTTCAAATCCAGAAAGTAACAAAAATTGAAGAGTTATGAGCTTTCTTTAAAATTCAATTTTGTCCAACTACTTCCACATTAGGTCAATAAACCATGACTTCTACATTAAAAGTTTTTTTACCAAATCCCTTGTTCTTTAAAAAAAAAATGTAAATAAATAAAGAAAAAGACCAACCAAAACCGACTTAGGTACTTTGTTATTCATAATCCACACACATACAAAACATCCTGCCAGCCATCATAAGTCTTTATCCTCCCTCAGACATCTTATATATATAAAAAAAATACCTTTACAGGACTATATAACTCCCCTTTACTACGTCGTAGGTACCTTATACAGATTTTTTCCACATTACACTTGCCCAGGAAATGCATCATTTCACATGAACTTCAGTTAATTACGCATCCTCTTTTCGTCTTGCTTTCTGTTTTATTTTTACAGAAAATAAAGGACATACAAAGGTTTTGCAAGAAAAAAAAAACCAACAACAACAACACATTTGAAAATTGCGGAGTAGTCCTTTTTTTTTTCTTAACGGTTTTGTTGTTGTTGTTGTTTTTGTTCTTGTCACACAAACCACATAGTCACATCAGTCAATTTTCATTAAAAAGAAAGAGAAGGGAAGAAATGAGAGAGAAAAAGAGAAATAGAACGATCCATCTGAGCCCCTATATGGAAGCTCTGTAGATTGCTGTTTGCTGCTGCTGCTGCTCCTGCTGCAGTGGTAACATAAGACGAGCAGCAGCAAAGTAATAAACCCTTGATTGCACTGCTAAATGCACCACAAAGGAATATGTCCCTTCTGCTGCTGCACCTCGCTCGTCACATCATCGTCCTGTCTCTACTTTTTTTTTTTTTAAATAACAAAAGGGTACATGGGGGAAGCTCAAAATATGGTTTTAACCCATTGCATCGGGTTGTTTCAACCCGTTCCGTGTCCCGTGTCGCCATCGTCATCCTGTCCCATCCTGTTTGTGTCAAAATGTGTTGAAGAAAAGTGCTTTAGTTACAACATGGAGCCTGAGCCTGAGCTCGCACTGTCTTCTGCAGTAAAGGAAGTTCTTTTCGATTGCTTGTTCTCCACAGGCAGGAAGAGAGTGCAATCATATATAAGGTCGGATGGGATGAGTTGGAAAGGGTGTGTTGTGTCGTTTCCTTGGCATCACCATCACTATCAACATCACCATCGCCATCATCATCATCATCATCATCATCATCATCATCATCATCATCATCATCGTCGTCGTCATCCTCACAGTTGCCATCACCATCGTGTCGTCATCTCAGACTTATGACATAGCTCTACACCAGAATGCACTCAGCCGTTGGTGACGTGACTTGTTTTTTATTTTATTTTTGTTCATTTTTTTTTTTTTTTTTTTGGCCTTTTTGCTATTTCCTTTTTTTGTGTTGATGGGTGCGAGAAAAAGTTTCATGAACTCCACAAACAACAGGGCTCTACCATATTTTTGAAATCCAATTTATCACACAAAACATTTATTTCACACAGGGTTAAAAATTTCAGTAAAAATTTAAACAAAAATCTGAAATAAAAAAAGGGGCCCCGAAAAAATTGCATCAAGGCCCACACATAAATCAATCCAACCCTGTGGTTTTCATGAAAATTACTATGATACATAGGAGTGTGCCACCGGAAGTTACCCAGCAAACAGATCATCATACCATCATGGCGTAATTTGTTACTTCGTTTCTTTTTCAGTTTGTTTGGTATGAGTCGTATGTGTTTTTTGTACTCGTAGGATTGTGCTAAACGGCCATCGTCTCGTCAATGTCTAGATATTCCACATAGGACTTTTTTTTTTTTTTAGTGGACATTTTTTTTTTTTTTTTTGTTTACTTCAATTTTATAATAGCTCGAAAGGGTTTACTCTGTTGAGAGTGAACACTTTGACTTCCTTTTTTAGTTGAAGGAGGGGTGGTTTTGGTTAAACAAGGATACCCCCTGTTAAGTCTATACATTTTTTGCGTTATTTTTCTTCTTTTTTTTGTTGAAATACAAAAGGATGTAGATTTTTTTCTGTTTTTTTTTTTTTTTTAAGTAAATGAAGTAAATTCTTGAAGTTGTGTTGTATCGCAGGCAGACGTTGAGAGCAAAAAGATGGGTAGTTAGGTGGAGCATGGAAAAAAAAAATTGAATTTTCAAACCAAACTCTAAAAAGCTATTTGTACTGGGATAGTTCATGTGGAAATCACTTCTATATTTGCTTGATTGACTGATGTGCATTGACATTTTAGTTGGCTGCTGATGCATTTGACAAATATAATGTATGGGATGGGTGTGGCGCATCGAAGATTTCTTTTTATTAAATGTGAGGGTGTGTGTAAAGACTTTATTTTTTTTTTTTATTTTCTAAACTTAAAGGGAAGTACCTACTCACCTTTAGTGAAAATAGAGATTTTCAACATCACTTTATATATCTATAGACTAAATTCTAAAGCAAGGACAACTTATCATAGGAAATTCTTTAGGTACGATTAAAATGGCGCCCAATCTAAGATTAAATAGTTTCAATACATACATATTTCGAATGCAAATAATTCAGCAACCAGACGTGCAAAAAACTTTTAGTTTTCGGTTATGAATAAATCTTTAAAAGGCCTTTCTTTTGATGTATCACTCGATCGATTAGGAAGAAATTTTTGAAAATGTCATTTTTTTAGGCAAGGGGTTGTTAACCTTGATTGATTTTCTCGAAAATCTTTAAAAAATAGATTTGTAATTTTTTGATCTAAATGGATAGGCCTGCTCATTGTGAACTCAGTTCTGTAAACCAAAACTTGTTTCGAGACCTTGTTCCGAATAAATCGGCCTCCAAAAGTAAGAATGTAAGAAAAATAAAATATATCGATTGCAAATAATTCAGCAACCAGACCTGCAAGAAACTTTTGGTTTTCGGTTATGAATAGAGCTTCAAAAGGCCTTTCTTTTGATGTATCACTCGATCGATTAGGAAGAAATTTTTGAAAATGTAATTTTTTTAGTCAATCTTTCGAAAGAATTCTTTGCAACTGAGAAATGGCGCCCAAAAATTAATTTTTTATACCGTCAAAGTGTTTTCAATCAGAAGAATGGAGCTTGTGTGTCATTCATTCGGGGTTTCTTAAGCTCCATCAGAAAATGGCGCCCAATACAGGCCCAGAATAAGACATATGTCATGCATGACAGCCCCCTTACATTCGTTAGATGGCTTTGATTTTGGGCATTATCTCTTAGTAGTATACATACTCAAAATGGAATATGATTGTTCTTTACCGTGGTTTCCTTTGAAGCCGACGAAGAAAGGCGCCCAATGTGAGGTTTCTCATTTTACATTTCATGCCAGCATGATTCAAAGCATTTTTTTCGGAACTTCGTTTCTATTCAATTTTAAGTTATTAGAAGTTGAAAATATATATACGGACAGGGAATAACTAGAATTTGACTAGGCCCAAGCTTAACAGACTATCCCGACTTTACCCTTTAACAATGTATAAGATGTTTTCTTCTCGAGAGATTCATACCTACTGAAGATAGGTTAAGAAATTGGTGGAACAGTTTTTATTTTATCAATTATTTTATTTGGAGTGGTATGAAAAATGAATCACAGGTGGTCAAATGGAAAATAAATACTCTAAACTCACCCTTCTCGAAATGAAAAGAAAATTAGGTTCCACAACGTTTAAGAGATCAAATTTCATAATTTAGAAGTACATATACCGGAAGTGAAAAGAACTTAGATAGTGCGAAGAAATCAATTAATAAACTTAAAGGTGGAAACAGAATATGTGGAACGTAAAGTTGAAAATTCCACTCTGTATTAGCATTTGTATGAATAATTTATTTCCACTCGAACTGAAGAAAATAATCTTTGAAATAGTAAAGAAAAAATTTACGGCTTATGCGCAAATTTTTTCCCGTGTAGAGTTTATGTAAATAAGTTAAAAAATAAGAGCTCTCCATTTAGGCAATAAAAAATGAATACATACGTTCCACAACATGTAATAAGATGAAACAATCTACATCTAAAGTTTTTAAGTATGGGGATGGAAAGAAAAGAGTCCATTTTAGTACTGGAAAGGGAGAAAAAAAGTATTCGAATAACTAAGATGAATAGCAAAAATGGGTAAAGCAGTGATGGATTTTAGAAATCTCACTTTCATAACCTTCACACACATAGTGAGATTAAACTCTGAAAATTTCTTTGAAATCGGTTCACTAGTTTTTGAGTTTAGCTAACACAAACGAACAAACATTGCCTTTATTTCTTTAAAAAACATTTAGCTCTTGAATTTTCTATTTATAAAGCATAATATTCTCTCTGTATCTTTAAAAAAAAACATTTTCTTTAATATTCTCTGTAATACCCTTAAGTCAATTAAGGTCTTGAATAAATCTTCCTTTTACATGATTTCAAAGGCCAATTTTCGAAAAGAAAACTATTTAATCACCCTTAACATTAAGATTCGTACAAAATTCTCTATAATATTTTTTTTTTTTTTTTCTTATAAAAAATAACTATGTAGTCTACTTGACTTCATTTTAATCCCTTTTAAACCGGTAGAGTTGAAACCTCCATCATACCTTGATTTCTCAAAGCCAATTTCCTTTGATATTTTATTCAGCACAAAAAAACTCAACTCTCCAGTCTCCACTCAACAGACATTGAAACTAAAAATAACTAAAATCTAACTTAATTTCCTCGTTAGAGAGCGCTTTTTTTTTTTTGAAGAACACAAAAACAAACAAAAAAATATTAAACCTCAATCGGATTTATTTTTTATACCATTTCATTGGAAAAAAAAAACCTTAAACTTTGCTTTGAAATGAAGAAGAACCATCACACGATACGATAAGTGAATAAATTTTACTTCACATGTATAGAAAGAAAGAACCCTCAAGGCAAGCTCAAGCCTTTCAATTTACGAAAACTCAAAAACCCCAAACCAATCTCACAAAACCATCGTTTGCAGTGTTTTTGACAATTTGAAAGTTCTTCCTGCAGGGAATACTATCTTCTCTCCCTTCCATCCAACAACAACAACTTCCAAACCTATGACTTCTGTGAATGGCTTGGTAACAAATTGAATAAAAAATGAGGTCTTTCTTCTTCTACCACGAGCAATAGAGAATAAGAATAAGTAGGAAAATCCTTAAAAACAAAGACAACTACTTTAAAAACTTTATATACCAACCAAAAGAATTCAAAAATGAAAAACTAAAAACTTAAAAGCAAAAGGAAGATATGGGAAGATAAGTTCCATTGCAAATTGTAGAAGCGAAACGAACTTCTGTTAAGGGCAGGTAGCTCCAAATTACCTGGTGAGTACCTACCACCGAAAATTTCCTTTACAGTTTTGTGTAGGCATATAAAAGGACGACTATATAATAGTTTTTGTATAGTCTTTTGGTGTTTTTTGGAATTTATATACTTGAAGCATTTAGGTTTGTCTGATTTTTTATTTTTTTTTATATTTTTGTTTTTTTTGCTTTCTCGTTTTAAGTTTGTGGAATTTCAGCTCCTTGTGTGGATTTTTATTTTTTGTTCCATGTTTTACTGAATCTTTTGTGTATGTGTGGTAAAAGTAAATGCGATCTGGTGGCCACAAGTTGATATATATATATTTTTTTGTATTTAATTTAATTTTTTGAAAAAGAAAACTAACAAACAACAACGACGAAAACTCACTTAAAAAGGACGCCACTTGAAGAAAGAAGAAAAGTTGGTCTGTTGTTTTTTTTTTTCGGAAATTTTCCAAGGACTCCTTGTGCTTCTTTTACCTGTGGAAGTTTTTTTTTTGCCTGATGAAATAAGGAGAGGATTAAGATTTAGGATGGTTTTGCTTCAACAGAAGTTTAAATAGTCTTTTTCTTAAAGTCAAGGCAAGCTTGTCACGGGGAGTCTGATCTTTGATGAAACTTGACAGGTTATGACTAGATTGTGTTTCAGGAAGACATGTTTGGAAGGTTTAAAAATGTATAAGCAAAAAAACTAAGAGCAAAAAAACTCCTTTTTTTACCGACTTCCAAAAAGGAGGAGGTATTCAATTCGTCTTTTTTTTTTTTTTTTGTATGTTTGTTACCTCATAACTTTAGACTAAGTGGACCAATTTTGATAATTCTTTTTGCGGTGTCATCATTATGACATTTAGACTAAATTTTTTTTTTATAAATTTCAAGTTATTTTGAAAACCATTGAATTTATTGAATTAATTGAATTGAATCAAAATGGCGCCCAATGTGAGATCAAAGTGTTTCTAGCTTCTTAAGAGCCATCAGGGTCACACTTAGACTTAAGTCTTCATCAATCTAAAGTTAATTTAAGAACCATTAAATTTATTGCAGTGAAAATGGCGCCCAATGTGGGTCCAATAATAAAATATTAGATGCCTTCAACTTAAAACCTCCCCATGTTAATTGAAAGGATAATTTTAAGGCCCTATAAATCATTGTTATTTGAATGGAAATTATGTTCTCTGATTGCCGGTTTTTTCGAAATCATCGGTGAAAAGTGTTTAATGTATACCTAAGTCAATATTTAGTGCTTCAAAAGTATATGTAAATCTTCTACGCCTGGTCCTATGTGTTTTAATCTATCTATCTTATTAAAATAAAAAATAGATTTCTTCAAGTACATACATTTTTGCTTATATTTTTCAGTACAACAGAGAAATGGCGCCCAATGTGAGCCCACAAATGCAGAATTTGATGCTTTCAAATTCGGAGAAGCTGAACTTTTAATTTTCTTTGATAAGAATTGATTCTCTACCCTATCAGTTCCCTGGAACGAAACTGTGTTTTTTTGCTTATTCTACAGTGCAACTAGCAAATGGCGCCCAATTTGGACCCTAAAATACAGCATTTAATGTCTTAAAAAAAGGAGCAGCTAGACAGTTAAATTTCTTTGGAAATAGTTGGTTCTCTACCCTATCAGTGCCTTGTAACGAAAGTGAACTTTCTTCACTTTCCAGTGCAACAAAGAAATGGCGCCCAACGTAGGTCAAAAAATAAAACATTTTATGCTTTCAAAGTGTTACATGCCAGGGGAATGGAACTATGTATATATGTGCAATTTATTGCGGGTTTCTTAAGATCCATCAAAAAATGGCGCCCAATGTAGACATGAATCGATTCATGTTATGTATGAGAGTTTCTCAAGGCTAAAGAGATTTTCTTTGAATGCAACAAAAAATGGCGCCCAATGTGGGATTTCTAATTGAACATTTCATGACTTTTAAGGGCATTTTCCAAAAGTTCTCTTAATGGAAGATTTGTTTTTTTTAGAATATTTTGACCTTAATCTCAGCTTTGGATTTTTATTGATGAAAATATGACCCAATTTACCATTATCCTATTATTTTATATTCCATTAAAAAAACTATGCCCAAGCTTAAAAAACACACACAAAACGACTACCTTTAAAATAGATTTTCTAAATTGCTTTTTATTATATCCTAACGTTTTATCTAAAAAAAAAATAAATAAAACAATTTTTCAAACAAAATCCCCACATCACATCAACTAACAGCCCCCCCCCCCCCCCAACCCCCACCAAAAAATCCATTAAAAACTTTGCAAAAAAAAACATTTCCCTCCCGTCAGTTGTTGGATTATTACATAAATCAAAATCATTATTTACGTCCATTCACTCGTCCAAAATATATAAACACCATCTCGTCTCTTCGTCACAGCAACAGAAGCAGCAGTAGCAGGCAGCAGTAACAGCATTTCATTCCCTTCATTGTCATTCTGTAAATAAAAATTCAATAGCAATTCTGAGTTATTGCCTCAATAAATCATGGATCTTTTGAAGGTCGATATCCTTGCCTTAAATTATCTCTCTCTCTCTCTCTTTCTCTCTCTCTCTCTGTCACTCTATAATTTATGTAGGTACATATTTCGTACAAAATAAGAATTTTCTAAAAACATGACAACAACTAAATAAAAACAAAAAAAAACACCAATGGAAGAAGCCAAACAGCAAAGATATCCTTGCATTTTGTTTAGACGACTGCTGGGCTGCGTGCCTATGGTCAGCCACAGTTATACACTCTCCTCCTCCGTCCCACTCTCATTTACCCATTCAAAACAACAACAAGATGGATACTCCTAATGCAATGTCCTTTAAGTGGATCATATAAAATGCAATGGACAATGTCCTTTTTTCTTATTATATTCTTCGAGACCGTGTCCAGGCCCAGGTCCCCACCATTAGACCCGTCTGAGTTGTTTTCCTAAGTAAGAACTGTTGTTATAAATAACTCCAACTTTTTCACATTTTTTACCTCACTCCTCCTCCTCTCTACCCTCCCTCCATTCCATCACATTATTCTCACTTTAGATATGTAGTTGTCTTGTAACGCGCGACAAGAATAACACACAACCAACATAAGTAAAATTGTTCTGAGGAGCAGCGTTTTGTATCCTTTGTGTGTGTCTTAAAAAACAGTTGTTGTTCATCGCCCTGCTACACTATAAACCGACCAACCGACCTCCTAACTGCGCTGCTGTTGGAAGCTTCTGCTACGCTCCTATCTACTCTATAGTCTCCTTGAGGTGCGGCAACAACTTGTGTTTTTTTTTCTTTGTTCGTTGTTGTTTTTTGTTGTATCTATCCCACTTCTGACACGTCGTCGTCGTCTTCTAATATTTGTTTTTCTTATTTCACAAAATAGCGCTACTGTTGTTTAGTTGGACCAGCCGATGCGAGAGATAATAAGAGAAGGAGGAGCAGAAAAAAAAAAAATATAAACAAGCAACTTATCGCAGCGTAGAGAGATGTCCTTTATTTTCATCCTTCACAAGGATATTTTTTTTTTCTTCAAGTTTTTTTTTTTTTTTTTTTTTTTTTTTTTTGTAAGCTGCCTTTCGCACTGATGTTGTACAAGCATGTGAGATGTTTTGTAATTTCTTAGTCTAACACAAAAAAAAAAAAAAATTTTATGTCCTTCTTCCTTTGGTCCTTTTTTTTCATAAAAAAAAATAATACAGACTTAATGTAAGAAAATCGGACAACTGGAATTATATCTCAAAAAACGCATTGAACTGAAATTGAAAATCTTTAAAGATTACACAGAAAAGTCATAGCTTTGAGATCCTTGTGTGTAATCCTTTTTAATCCATAAGCATTCACTAGAAAATATATTAAATTTATGTTTAATTTTTTAGGCAAAAAAAAAATATATATATAAATGTATAAGAAGAAACTTTCACCACAAACATAATATTGGCAGAAACTCAGTACCAAACATGTATAGTATCCTATCCAGGATATACCTTATATCATGGCATAGGATTGTGGTTTTTAATTTATTAGAGTGCGAAGTTATATAAAGGAAGACCTGTGTGAAGGGAATATTTTGTAGGATGAATTTCAAATTAACCACAATTCCTTAAACTTAGAGCAAAGAGAAAGAAAGAGAGAAGGATATTTTGTGTATTTTGCCCCAAAGACCAAAAAAATGGAACCTCTTGGATGACCATATAGCTACGTCAGTAATTAATCATGACTTTTCTGATGGACGAAGAAGCTTGGAATTGTATAGTTTTTGGTATCATCTATAAATTAAGTCTATGTGTGGTATGCTAATCCATGTAAATATTCGTAGAAGCATGTGCAAAGCAAACTTGTTCATGGTACTTCTTAGCAATTTAGAGATGCATATCTGGTAATGATTTCAGACGGTCTCAGTTTTGAAGGTTTAGGAAAAAATACTCTGACATGGTTCACGACTTAAGTTTTAGGATGAATTTCCATTACCGGGAGATATATTTTTTATTTTTTTTTTTTTTTTTTAAATGGCGCCCAAGTTCTTCACAACCTCTTTGACTTAGTGTCTCCTACTTCTTCTTTGTTGAAACCCGTGCTTTGTAGAGTGCAAAAAAACAATACATGACTGTCAAAGAGAGTTAATTCTAATTCTTTTACAAATGGCGCCCAATGTGAAGCTTAAGGTTTTCAAAAATCTCTTTGAATTAGTGTCTTTCACATTTATGTCGTTGAAAGACATACATATATACGCCAATATACCTGAGAAAAAAATATTTGACAGTCAATTCTTATTTCTCGTCAATTGGCGCCCAACGTGGAGCTTCATTCTTTTTTGACATCTCAAACTTATGCGTCCTTTTCTTATTTTTTGAAATCCATGCTTTGCTTAGCTAAAGAAAGAATGCACGCCTCTCAGAGATCGTTGATTTATTATATTTATTTATTATAATTAAACCATTCCTCCTAAAATGGCGCCCAACGTGGAGCTTTATGCTCTTGCAATTTCTTTAAATTAGTCTCTATCGTTTTCAATGTTGTTGAAATTCAATCGCAATATAGTTCACTTTTACCCAACAAATAATAAATGACTGTCATATAGAGTTAAATCTCATTTTTCATTAAATGGCGCCCAACGTGGAGCTTCAGATTCTTCTAATCTCTGTAAATCGGTGTCTATCCCTTTAATGGTTGTTAAGACTTACGCTTAATAAAGCTCACAAGGGTATACATGATTTTATTAGACCATTTAATTTTTATTCCTCTTCAAATGGCGCCCAACGTAAAGCTTCAGGTTCTTCCAATCTCTTTGAATTGTTTGTCTTTGATTTATTTGCAATGAAAATGAGCTTGGTTGCAGCTAAACCACTTTCCCTTGAAATGGAAAATCAAAGTTTAGTATTTCTTATTTTTTGAATGCATAAATTTCAGCTCTTCTGATTCACTATAAAAGCTCAACTGTTCTAAATTAAATGTTTACCCTATAATTTCAGTTCGTCGTATCCCTTAAAGAAAATCAATAAACCAAAAGAACAAAAAAATACCTTTACAAAAAAAAGTAAAAAAAAAAAAGGATTTATAAATATACTGTATAGAGATAGACTAAAGTGTCACCCTTATCCCAAGTCCAAAATCACAAAACTCCGACACACCATCATCAACATCTTCATCATCATCACCATTGCCCATCATCACCCTCATCACGACTATCTTCATCTCTATACCAGAGAGATAACTCCCTCTAGTCCTATCGTACTGTTAAAAAATGTATCCTTTAACATAAAAAAAAATACAAAATAAAATAAAATATAAAAAAAAATAACTAAAGAACGATATAATCTCATGGTAAATTGAAAGTTTTCATCACTAAACTGATTTGGGGGAAAAGCCGAAGGGCACTACGCGTTCCCATTCTCTTCTTCTGGTCTTCAAATAATACAACAACAAAAAATACTACGAATAGCTATAGCAAAGTGGAAAAAATCGAAACTTTCCAATTTTCCTTTTTTTTTTTTTTGTGAAGAATAGCGCCAGGATTTTTTCTTTCCATCTTGGTCCTTTTTTATTTTTTGTACTGGTGTTAGATAGAAGTGTTGTGTTCCTCCTACACTTTTCTCCTCTTATCATCCAACATCCTCATCATGATCATACGACACAACCCTTTAGCCAAAGGCTATCGAGATATCTGATGATGGGGGAATAAAGTAAAAACCCATCACGGGAGTAGTAGGTATCACAGTTCGTTCTATAACTCAATGGAAACAAAAACAAAAAAATTGTTAAATAAAAACCAAAGAAGCAAATTTTTGCTGTGTTCTTTTCCATTCCCTTTTCGGTATTCTGGGATAATCAATCTACAATCAACTGGAAAGTAGTATAGTGATATCACCATGCCGCCAAACCATACTTTAGCACCAAAAGTTGCAGTAGACATTTTGGGGCCATCACTTGAAGAATGAATGGAGTGTAGGGTGCTTGTTGGAAAATTCCTTACGATTTTTCTGGGAACGACGTCTTCGTTCGATGATAAGATGTTGTTTCATCATTTTTTTTTCTCCTTATTTTTTTTTTTTTTTTTTGTAGTTTTAGTCTATTATTTATGAATCTTACATTTTTGACCTGGAGAGGATAATCTTTAATCATCTTGGATTTTCATTGATTTCGGAGGCTTAGTTATATTTGAAGGGGAGAAAATTAGGTTATTGTATATTTTTTTTTTAAGTTGAATTTGTCTAAAATTCACATAAAGAATCCATGATTGTAGTTTCTCTTTAAATGGCGCCCAACGTGGAGCTTCAGGTACTTCTAATATCTTTAGCTTATTGTGCGCCCCTTTTTGATTGTTGAAACACACTCTTTGTATTGCTCAGGAAACAATACACGACTATCAGAGAGAGTTAAGTTGTATTCCTCCTCAAATGGCGCCCAACGTGAAGCTTCACGTTCTTCTAATCTCTTTAAAATAGTGTGTATCACCTTTATGGTTGTAAAAACTTAAGCTTAATATTGTTCAGAAAAAATTACATGACTTATCAAAGCATTTAATTCTTGTTTCTCTTTAAATGGCGCCCAACGTGGAGCTTCAGGTACTTCTAATATCTTTAGCTTATTGTGCGCCCCTTTTTGATTGTTGAAACACACTCTTTGTATTGCTCAGGAAACAATATATGACTATCAGAGAGAGTTAAGTTGTATTCCTCCTTAAATGGCGCCCAACGTGAAACTTCATGTTCTTCTAATCTCTTTGAAATAGTGTATATCACCTTTATGGTTGTAAAAACTTAAGCTTAATATTGTTCAGAAAAAAAATACATGACTTATCAAAGCATTTAATTCTTGTTCCTCCTCAAATGGCGCCCAACGTGAATCTTCATATTTTTTCGATCACTTCTACTTAGTGTCCGCCTCTCTTGTTTGTTGAAACACAATTTACTACCAGGTTTATTCATTTAACATGTCTAATATTGTAAAAAAAAAAATAGCTTAGCAAATTGGAAACATGGTTTACATCATCAACATCCCTTTGGAATGCAAAAATTCCCTTTAAATAATTATAAATCGAATTGAATTATGTTTTTTTTTTTTTAACAAAAACTAAAATACCAATCAAATTCAATTATTCCTATTGACATCGAAATTGGTTTTATTTCCACTACAATAATGACAATAATTAAAATCCAATTATCAAAGTGTTCCTTTTTCCTGTATTATAATCAATAACACACAAAATTTTTGTTGGTACACCAAACAAACAATAAGAATAGGATAGGTATTTAGATAGTAATCCTTTTGTTCAAAAATTTCTGATAAATGTTCAATAATAATGATGGGAGGTGTCGTCCTTTTTTTTTTTTTTAATTGAAAATGTCCTCATTTCACTGTTAAACAAAAATTCCTATTTAAAACCACACATACCTATACTATGTAGATCACTCTCATCAAACCAAACCAAACACACAGCAAACTATATACCACAATCAATTTCCAAAAAAACACACAAATTTCATCGCAAAAGTCATCGATATCCTGTTTATCGTACACCTCCATTCATGTAATTACCTATACCCTACCTTTTTGGGGTTGAAATTTAAATTCACTATGAAAATATTGTCATTTTTCGTCACAACAACAACAACAATAACAAATATTCACAAAATTTTGTGAAAATATTATTTCTATGTGTTTGCCTATAACATGCGTCCTTTGAAAATATTATTCCATTTGCAAAATTATCCTTTTTTGCAAAAACAAAAAAAAAAAAAAAAACAAGGATTCTCTGAACTGAAATATTCTACATAAAATATTTTTTTTTTTTTTTTTGTCGAAGGACTAAAAAACATCAATCATAAATTATTTTCCAAAGCAAGAATAATGACCGTTTGCCCCAGGATCATCCCCCTCACAATATTCGCTAGGATATGTTTGTCCTTTATAATGTTAGCGGTTAATTATTATTATTTTATAAATTGTATTTAAATCATGAAGAATTTAAAACGATTTTATCATAGCGTTGCGTTGCGTTGGTTGTGCGTTGGCGTTGTTTGGTGGCACTAAGTTGTATTCCTCCTCAAATGGCGCCCAACGTGAAGCTTCACGTTCTTCTAATCTCTTTAAAATAGTGTGTATCACCTTTATGGTTGTAAAAACTTAAGCTTAATATTGTTCAGAAAAAATTACATGACTTATCAAAGCATTTAATTCTTGTTTCTCTTTAAATGGCGCCCAACGTGGAGCTTCAGGTACTTCTAATATCTTTAGCTTATTGTGCGCCCCTTTTTGATTGTTGAAACACACTCTTTGTATTGCTCAGGAAACAATATATGACTATCAGAGAGAGTTAAGTTGTATTCCTCCTTAAATGGCGCCCAACGTGAAACTTCATGTTCTTCTAATCTCTTTGAAATAGTGTATATCACCTTTATGGTTGTAAAAACTTAAGCTTAATATTGTTCAGAAAAAAAATACATGACTTATCAAAGCATTTAATTCTTGTTCCTCCTCAAATGGCGCCCAACGTGAATCTTCATATTTTTTCGATCACTTCTACTTAGTGTCCGCCTCTCTTGTTTGTTGAAACACAATTTACTACCAGGTTTATTCATTTAACATGTCTAATATTGTAAAAAAAAAAATAGCTTAGCAAATTGGAAACATGGTTTACATCATCAACATCCCTTTGGAATGCAAAAATTCCCTTTAAATAATTATAAATCGAATTGAATTATGTTTTTTTTTTTTTAACAAAAACTAAAATACCAATCAAATTCAATTATTCCTATTGACATCGAAATTGGTTTTATTTCCACTACAATAATGACAATAATTAAAATCCAATTATCAAAGTGTTCCTTTTTCCTGTATTATAATCAATAACACACAAAATTTTTGTTGGTACACCAAACAAACAATAAGAATAGGATAGGTATTTAGATAGTAATCCTTTTGTTCAAAAATTTCTGATAAATGTTCAATAATAATGATGGGAGGTGTCGTCCTTTTTTTTTTTTTTAATTGAAAATGTCCTCATTTCACTGTTAAACAAAAATTCCTATTTAAAACCACACATACCTATACTATGTAGATCACTCTCATCAAACCAAACCAAACACACAGCAAACTATATACCACAATCAATTTCCAAAAAAACACACAAATTTCATCGCAAAAGTCATCGATATCCTGTTTATCGTACACCTCCATTCATGTAATTACCTATACCCTACCTTTTTGGGGTTGAAATTTAAATTCACTATGAAAATATTGTCATTTTTCGTCACAACAACAACAACAATAACAAATATTCACAAAATTTTGTGAAAATATTATTTCTATGTGTTTGCCTATAACATGCGTCCTTTGAAAATATTATTCCATTTGCAAAATTATCCTTTTTTGCAAAAACAAAAAAAAAAAAAAACAAGGATTCTCTGAACTGAAATATTCTACATAAAATATTTTTTTTTTTTTTTTTGTCGAAGGACTAAAAAACATCAATCATAAATTATTTTCCAAAGCAAGAATAATGACCGTTTGCCCCAGGATCATCCCCCTCACAATATTCGCTAGGATATGTTTGTCCTTTATAATGTTAGCGGTTAATTATTATTATTTTATAAATTGTATTTAAATCATGAAGAATTTAAAACGATTTTATCATAGCGTTGCGTTGCGTTGGTTGTGCGTTGGCGTTGTTTGGTGGCACTAAGTGACAACGCCAACAAACGGAGAAAGTCGGTGTGGGTGGTCCTGGCAAACATCAGATAGCACATAACATAGCATTCGCTGACCTTTTGGTATAAAATATTTTTCTATAAAATTTATGGAATGTTTGTCCTTTAATCGTCTGTCGTTGTCCCACACACACACACACATTGCTATATCGCCCATACCCCACGCTAATCCTGGCAGTATATAAAATATAATAAATTGCCCCTCGTTTTAATGAGATTAACCTATCTGGGAGCTATATTGTCAGAACCATCACGCATCTGGGTTCTAGGATGTCTCATCCCAAATAAAACCTAACCTCACTCTCTACCTACAATAACGACTCTACTACGTCACCCAGGATGATGCAACTACGATTATGATGGAAAGAGGACGAAAATTAGAATTACGGCAAAGTACCTACAATATAAAGGAAGTTCTTATAACGGAACGGAACAAAGCTGCGAAGGCGAGAGGGATTCTTCCTGACATTTGAGAGGAACTAAAATCAATAAAAAGCTATCCTAACTTAAAGTGAGATAAAAAAAAGAGAGAGAGAGAGAGAGAGAGACTTTAATCTTCTATGCAGGCGTCAGTCTGTCATTGTTGGTTTGGTCTCGACATCAAAAGGCAAAATGTGCCTCTGCCTACCTTCTATATACTGGGCAAGAGGAAGACTTCACACATATGGTCGTTTGCGTTTCCATCAGAGAGAGCCTAATTGTTAAAACGTGTCGATGCAAAAGTATACCCATACAGTTGATTTGTTTTTTTGTTCATTTCGTCCTTACAAAGGAGTCGTAGGATGTTTGGAAGAGTGTGTCTGATGCCAAGTCTCTGAATACACAGGATATGAGGGATAGAACTTTTATTGTTTCGTAAACTTATAAAGGACATTCTCTCGGATATAAAGACAATATGAAGAGTTATTTTTTTAGTCCTGTTCAACATGAGTAGGAACAAACATAGCGTTATTCTTTTTTTTTACATCAATTTCTATCAAATTCCATCCATACATTATACTAAAATTCAAACATTCTCACTTACAACACACAAAAAATAGATGGAAAGGATGTATTTTTTTTTTTGAAAAGGATATTTTTTTTTTTTGTGTCATTGCCATCATCCCTGTGCAAAAGATAACTAATTAATCCACAATGTAAAATCCTCTGGATTAACTGAATTTTCCCTGAACCTAGAATTTTCACCCAGACACAATGGGAATTTGGAATTTCGATGCACCACCATTACTATCGCTTATCCTAGTAGTATCACACTCACACATACAACAAAACCCGACACCAACACCAGAGCCATTTGTTTAATGCATAAAGTTTGAGAATCAGAAAAGAAGAAAAAAAAAAAAAAAAGATGAAAGTTTTGTTGTATAAAAGCTTTGGATAAGTGCATGTTGTTACTGCATTGAAGTATCTTTACTGTTATGTATAGGTATAGTATAAGTATGGTAGAAACCTGGATCAGCTATTTTACTGGCTTAATTCCTTTGGGGTACCATGAATTAATCATTGGATTTAGTGTTTGGTTTCATGTGCGAGAAAATTTTGTATTGAAAGAGATAGAACAGACACCACACCGACACCACACAGCAACAGTGACAGCAGCAACACAGCAGCGGGAGAATGTCATTTGGCTGTTTAAAGGGAGTCAATCCCTTTACAATTCTGTGTATGTGTGTGTTTGGTGTATGGACTAATTGAGTTATTTTTGTTGAGAATTTTATTTTTGTTGGCAATGCAGAAGATTATAAGGCTGCTAATTAGAAATAACTATTGCACGTTCTTATGTTTCACGTTGGGCGCCATTTAGCAAAGATATCCAAGAATATAACCTTTAATTTCACAATGCCTTTTTTTATGAAATTTGTAATCCTTACCAAAAAAGTGACTCCCGTTAAAACGGAATCTAAATGCATCGAAGGAACTATTTATCTCTCCGTTGGGCGCCATTTATGAGTTTAGAAAAAAAGTTGCTTATAAACACGGTGAAGAAAGAAGATTATAGAATGAGAATTAAAAATAACTGCGCATTATTAGATTTCACGTTGGGCGCCATTTTGCAAAAAAAAATATATATATATGCATCGAAAGGACCCTTTTGTAGTTAAACGCTCCATTGGGCGCCATTTAAGAGTTAAAAACACAGCTTCTTACGTCATTTATGCTTGATCAAAATGAAAAAAAAAAAAAAAAAAACTGTTAAGAATATGAACCATAAGATCCACGTTGGGCGCCAAGTCAAGAACCAATTCAACGTGACTAACCTAAAGGCGCTATATTTTGCAAATTTCTCCGACAAATGTGGTACTCTTTACGAATGCCGGAAGACAAGATCATTGAAAACTCTGCTGCGGTATTTTCATTACAGAAATTATTTTTCTTTCTAACTTTTGTGTTGCAAATGAAAACGATTTTACCTTTAGTGATTGAACCCTACCTGGGCGCCATTTAAGAATTTAAGCTTTTTCTAACGACATTTCTTTCTAATACATGCTAATATAGTATTTAAAAATATTAATACCTATATCCATTGAAAGGTAATGCATTACGTTGAGCGCCATTTAATGGGTGCATTCGTGAATTTTACTATACTATAGCACCATTTATAAAATATATATTTCGCAATTGATTTCAAAGTTGAAAGCCTTTTCAAAAGCTCTCTCCGACTAGATAAAATTGCTTTACTAAGTATTAATTAGGTATCCGTCATAACCCAATTTTAACAACAATTTAAGAAGCTGCTGTTAGTCACTCATACGTTGGGCGCCATTCAATGAAGAAAAACAATGTTCACTGCACGAATATAAAAGAATCTAGATTAGAGCTTCTGTTAAACAAAATAAAAATCATCTCGAAATTCAATACTAATCCGATAAGACTGTACAAAACTGAAAAAAAAATCGAACTCAATTGAAATCGGCTCCCATGTTGGGCGCCATTCAGGGGCTTAGAACAAACTTTTTCCAATGAATATTGAATAAATTATTTGAGAAATTGTTAATTGTGATTCTCACAGAACTGGAAGAAGGTACTCTAAAAGAACACTTTGCGATCGAAACCCACATTGGGCGCCATTTTTTTTTTTTTATCTATCAGATCTTTATCGAAGAGCGTAGCACTGACCATATTTTTACCAATACAAAACTGTGGCTTTAGTAATATCTTGGCAAAGTTTTTTTTTTATCTTCAACATTTTCTATCTTCAACATTTTCAAGAAACTTATTTAACCAGCTTAAATGTCACTCTTGAACTCATTTAAAATTCCAAACATGCGGCCAACACAAATTTCCGAAACACAAAACCTTTTCCAAAAAAAAAAAAAACAAAAAACAAAAAAAATTGTATATATTTTCTGTTTAAAATATCCCTAAAACGTATATAAACTATCTGCTTACGAGGCTTGCATCAGCAACAACTATACTTTTTTTTCTTGTTAAAAAAATGAAAAAAAAAAAAATTATACAGAATGTACCTACTTCATGGCCTACATTTGTAAATTCTTTCACAAAAAAAAAACAAACAAAAACTTACAAATTTTATGTCGAGCATGAAACATAACAAAATAAAAAAAAAAAAAAAAAAAAACACACAAAAACTAAGCCATGGTGGATATAAAGATCACTAAATTGGAAGGATATTCGTATAAAATTCATTACGAAAAGAAAGCACGCAGCGTGCAAAAGAAAAGGACCTTTTATCAATATCGCGACCTAATTTTTATATATAATTTTTTTTTTCTTCTTCTTTCTTTTTGTATTTATTTTCCTATTATCCTGTGCCTGGGTGCTGCCGTCGTTGTCGTTGAAATTGTAGTCGTCTTCGTCTACGTCTTTTGCTGTTGCACATTTTAAGTTTCGTCCTCCTTTTCAAGGATTGAATAAAATATATAAACGACGACGATGAAGGAAAGAAGAAAGGCTGACTCTCGGCTCTGCTGTGTATGGAAAAACAGTTTCAATATTCCGGTCATTTACCATCAACAATGCGAAGAAAGAAAAAAAAATTTTTTTTTCTTCCTTTTTCTTATATATTTTTTTTTTTTTTTCGATTTTTGTCCTTCGATTTTGTTGAAAGAAAACTCATAGCTTCAGTCATATAAAAATGACCCGGTCTCTTTAGAGGGATCTCCCTTGTATCCCTTCTCTTCCTTTATAGATGAATCTGTGTACGAGTGTGTTTGTGTGTGTTTTTGGGGAAAGAGTGTCCTAGCCAGAAATTAATTTCATTCCGAATATTGTTGATGATAATCTATTTGCCAAGATGTTACGACTATCGATCAGATTTGGATTTTTTTTTTTCTTTTTCTTCTTAGATTAGTCCTTGGGTATATTTTGATGTGTATAATGTATTTTGTATGTGTTGGTAGCACACAACTTTTTCATTGATTGATTTTTCTTCATTTTTATACTTCCTCGTGTATCCATTTGGGCGAAAGTTTATGTTTTTGAAAAGAAAAGAAGAAATGAACAACAATTTGCTGGATCTTGAGGTCACCAGGTCAAATAAAAGATGAAGTAGTTAGGTAAACCAGAGAAGAGGGGGAATTCATTAATTTTTCGGGGCATAATACTTGTAATCACCAACATCATCAGAATTCAGAATATACCTACTATTTTTTTTTTTTGTTTTTGTTTCATTATCCAGGGCCAATTAGGTATAGTTGTTAGCTGACATAAGGCAAGTTGATTTTGAACAAAATATTGGTGTATGTGGGTGGATATATGATGTCCTTGCCTAACATAAAAAGTTTGACTTATTACCTACACATACAGAATTCATAACAATTAACAACTAATTTGGTATATTTTGAAAAAGAAAGAAAGACTTTTGTCAAAATGTTCATTGAAACGTGAACTTTAATTTTTAAAGAGGTACTTGTTGTTACTACTCAAATAACTCAGCGACAATTTCCTATCTTTTAGCTCCTTAATAAGATTTGTTTACATTTAATGTGTTGACGATAAAATTCTTTAAGAAAGCAAAAAAATTGTGGAAAAGTAAAAATAGGTACAGCCGCTTTACTCGGAAAACACCGGGAACACCCTACTAACAATTTTGCTTCTATAATGCTTTACAGAAGCAACAATTGCATCTGTAAAGCTTTATAGAACCAAAATTGTTTGTCGGGCATTATGGGTTCGAAAAATGACATGATATTGACATTTTTTGACTTATGATTTACGAGCGAAATAGTCAGCGTCAAAAGGGACAGTCCGTTCCTTTACTTTTTATCTTATTTTAAATCACGTTTAAAAATCACAACTTTATATCACAGTAAATTAATCACAATTACAGTCATACCTGTGATTGAAAAATCACGTCTTCGATTTTTTTCATATTTGTATCTTTGATATTTTAAGTAGACGTGATTTTGTAATCACAGGTATACATAATTATTGTGACTGTAATTATTTCACTGTGATATAAAACTGTGATTTCTAACCGTGATTTAAATTTCTTTAAATAAAAATCTAAAATCTTATACACTTACAAAATAAAAACAATTATACGTTATAAACCATTCGTATTTTTCAAAATTTACATTCCTAAGGACTTTTCACGTAAGAAAGAATAATGAATCTAAAATACATATATATTTGAAACAATCCATGCGATTTTACTATATAGGAAAACCCGATTAACCTGAGCTTTCCTTATTTTATAGGGTAAATTTAATATTAAACGGGAGCAGTAATTTTATCGAAAATATCCGCGATCTTAGATTTTTCAAGGGGAATTTTTTGATTTTTCCAAAGCAAAAAAATTATTAACTTTTGCCAAAGTAATCGTTGATTTAAGTGGCAAACCAGTAATTAAATGGACGACCCGTGATATTTTTTGCGGGGTAACCTGTGATTTTTTCGGAGCAATATGTGATTAAATGGTTATTTTACCGGAGTGATTTATGGTTTTAATGTAGAAATATGTGATTAAACCAAAGCAAATCCTGATTTTTCCAAGGCGAGAAACGGTGTTTTTTCCAAAGTGATTCGCGACTTGTTTTAAGCGACTCATTTTACCACTGAAACCCTTGATCTTACCAATAGTTTTATTGCTTGAACCCAAACCCACAGAAACTTGGTTAACTTAAAATTTAACGTAAGTACCTACTTCTTGATTTTACAAAAAAAAAATGTGAGCAACCTGTCATTAATCTGAAAAAGAAAACTGTGATTTACCGGACCATGCTGTTATTTATTCTAAGTCATTCTTGATTTCACTTGGGAAATCTGCTAATTAACTGGAGTAGTAATTTTACTAATAAACTCGGCCTAATGACATGAAGTGAAAAATAAATACTCAATTCACGTTTAAGGTAGTCAAAGGTTATTTTAAGGTAGTGATTTAATCACAGGTTAAAAATCACAGTTCACAGATCGTGATTTTTTGCTCATGTCTAATTTTAAATTTGTAACAGATAGTCATTGTGATCGGTCGGCTAAAGATCTCATTTCACCCAAAAGTTAAGAATGTTATCCCGAAAAGTTTTCCCAGTTTTTTAAATTAAATGTGTATAATTTTAAGTTCCATGCAAAAAAAAAATCCTTAAAGCATTTTCACGCCCTTCACCAACTTTACATTGTTTTTTTTTTTCTTGAGTAGATAACACAAAAAAAAATATTCTTCAATCGACTGTAAGAATGGCGTCCTTTTGTACCCCTGTTAACATAGCAATACTCATCATCATCGCCATCAACATCATCATCGACAGCAAAACTAACAAAAGAAGTGTTAATCGCACAGAAAAGGCAATTGATTGGTTGTTTCAACAAAAATAAAAACTAAACGCTAGAATGCGCGAATGAATCCTTTCAATTTCAGTTGATTTTTTTTTTTCTAAGCTTTTTTCAGCTTGGTGCCTTTTAAAATGTTTCTTTTTCTTTTTCATTTTGTTTCTTTTTTTTTTTTCGTTGCACCTCAAAGTCTATTCTTTTGACCATGGCAGGTTCACTATGCACGAAGGTGTTCTCGGACTGCATATAAAGGTAAAAATAAGTGAAAAAAAAAGAAAAAAAAAATAAAACGAACGATTCAACGAAGCGTATCTACAGTACGTAACCTTAGAATGGAGTCAGTTTGCACTATATGAATACACTCTGACATAACCCCCATCTTCTTCAATTTTCACACACAAAATACCATCTCCCCACTATCACCACTCTTAGGAAAAGAATAGACCAAGGTGCACACACACGTTGCTGGTGCGGTAACTAACATCTCTGATATGGTAATGTGATTACGAACTACGTAACACTCACTGAAGTGTCATGGCACACTATATACAAGTACACTATAGGATTTCAAGAAGAAGTGTGAGCTCTAGCTTATAGAGAAAGAGAGGTAAGAAATTCAAGGATGCACTAGGTAGCACACTATATACCCATTCAATTTATGGAGTTTGAAGTTTGTATTTTTTTTTTTTGGGTGGGCTTCTTTATTTTTAACACACCACGTGTCCTTTTTTTTTACTGTGTTGAGGAAAGTTTAAGTTTTGTATTTAAAACCAAAATGACTTTCGAGATAAAATAGTTTCGTTTTTGAATCGTTTAACTATGTCTTTGTTTCATTATATGCATTTTGCTATCTAACTTTAAAGAGTAACTTTTTAGGAATTTCTTTATAAAGATCCCTTGAATTAAATGGTTTGTAAAGTCGAAAGTTGTTTTAAAAGATAAAAGAGTCATAAAAATGTTCTAGGAACTCATTTAGCTTAATATTTCGTTTTGTTCTCATCTTTTCTAGTTTACTTATGAAATTTAGACACCAGATTTTGAAAAACTAAAGAAATTCAAACGTTTTTGTAATGCTTTAACCTTAGGAACTTTAAATAAAAATTTCCCCTAAAAATTTCCCTTGGGATCAAAAATTTCCCTCCCCAGTTTTTTATAGAATGAAGCTAAAATTAACAATTTTCGTAAAAATTTCGACTCTAAATCAATTCTATTAGCAAAAAAAAAAATTTCCCACTTAGTTTTCTTTAAAAAAAAATGCATATTTCAATGAAATTTTTGATAAATCAATCCTGTTTTTTCTTTTTCTAGCGCATTATGGACTCTGCCGAACAAGCCGCACTCTCTGAACTCGAATCACAAGGTCATAGTTCATCATCTGGTGCAACACAACATTACGATGCCCGCCGAATTAATGAGTACAATTCCGATGGCAAATTAGCTGATGGAGCTCGTCACATGGACATAAGATTTATGCGTCGATTTGAACGATTACCAGTTAATTTAAGTCTCAGTTCAATTCTAGTACCGAATGGAGTGAATCTAGATGAGAATGATGTCAAGGCGTCATTACAATGGAGTTCTCATTTAGATCCCTTATTTCAAAATAACCTTGAAAGAGACCCAGCATTGTCATGGCAATATTTTGGTTCATCAACTGGTTTTCTTCGACGATTTCCTGGTACAGCTTGGCCACCGGAAGGTTCGAGGGGCAGTAAGTTAATTCATGATTTTCGAACGCACAATTGGTTTGTCCAGGCTGCTTCATCACCAAAGGATATTGTAAGTCTTTTAACATTATAAATGGGAAATTTGTTTCTCCTAAAATGCTTCTTTTTAGATGATTTTGCTGGATACTTCATCGAGAATATCAGAAAAGTCCTTTGAATTGGCTACCGAAACAGCTTTTAATATTCTTGATACATTGGGTGAAGATGATTATGTAAACCTGATAACCTTTACCGAAACTGTGAAGACTCCTGTGCCATGTTTCAAGGATCGAATGGTCAGAGCTACTCCAGACAATATTCAAGAAATTAAATCAGCTGTCAAAGCTGTCAAACTGGAAGATACAGCAAATTTCACTGCAGGCCTTGAGTATGCCTTTAGTTTGTTGCACAAGGTAAGACTAACTTGAGACCCTATCAAGTCAGTTTCTTATTAGTGTTTATTCTTTTTTTTTCAGTACAACCAATCTGGTGAAGGTAGTCAATGTAACCAAGCCATCATGTTAATTACAAGAGGCACCACAGAAAGCCATAAAGAAACTATCAAACAGTATAACTGGCCCCATATGCCCGTCCGTATCTTTACCTATCTTATCGGTGACGAGTCCAGCTTCCGAAGCAATCTCCATGAAATGGCCTGTTCGAACAAAGGTTTCTTTGCCCAAATCAATTCGATTGAAGAAGCTCGAGAAAAGGTTATCGACTATGCCCTAGTTATGGCCCGTCCAATGATTATGTATCAAGCTGACCATCCGGTCCATTGGAGTCCAGTTTTTATGGCTGGCAAATCGGGAGGTTTGGGACGAGATAGTGAATTTCAGCGACGTCTTGTGACGACAGTTTCAACTCCGGTCTTCGATAGACGTAACCATTCGGTGAGAGTGGCGAATTTATTAGGAGTAGTGGGGACTGATGTGCCCATTGAAGAAATTCGAAAGATGATACCACAACACAAGTTGGGACCGAATGGTTATTCGTTTATCGTGGATAATAATGGAAGGGTGTTGTATCATCCAGATTTGAGACCTATAGGTGATGCCAATCATTATATTGATCATTTGAAGCCAAAATATACATCGGTTGATATAACGGAGTTGGAGCTGCCGGAAACAGAAATGGGCAATGAGCATGAAATTGTTGAAATGAATAAAAATTTGCTTTATGATGTAAGTTTAAAGGAATGCAATTTTTAATAGGGTCTTAAAATTGATGTTTGATATATATTTTAGATGCGAAGTGACATGGTCATGCCCAAGGAAGGTGAAACAGAATTTACCATCCTAAACCATTTTGATGGAATGAAGAGAGTATCTTCAAGGACTCAAAGGTTAGTTTTAATTTATTTATAATCATATTTTTCAGACCCCTAAAGTTTTTTTTTGTAAATTTTGTCAGATATTTCTATGGTCCTATTGAAGATACTCCATTCACATTGGCTGTTGTACTCCCAGAGAAATATGGCAGCCATGAGTTAGTCTCCCAGCAAGAGATAAGGCATTCACGAAAAAATGGTAAGTCTCGGTAACCTAAAGGTCATAAAACTGTTTTTAACTGGTTTTATTCGATTTTCAGTGACAGAATATTTTAAAGGAGACAACTGGCGTGTCCATCCCGATTGGGTATACTGCGAGTACAATAGTGTTAGTGATTTGGAAAAGGAACGTGAGAGTTCCGGTGAAATGACTTCGTCGCGTGAACAAGAGCCTAGCTTTTCCACGCCCGAAGAACAAGTGTTGCATTTTTTGGCACGTGCTGGTAGGCCCGGTTGGAAATGGATGTCCGTAAGTTAATTTTCAAACTAAACAAATACAACGAAAATAATAATAATTTGAATTTTTGTTTTTTAAAGGTTCGTCCAAAATCACCTCAACCACATCATAGTATGCACGGTGCAACACCTGTTGGTAGTCATTTTGGTCAACATTTAAATGGACAAGGTTCTCGCAAAGCTGAACCATATTTTTGCGATCGAACCTTGATTCAAAGTTTGGTAAGAGATGCTATGGTAACTGATGGTTTAGAAAGAAATTCAACAACGCCATCGAATGGAAAAGAGGACAAACAGTAAGTGTGGGTGTGGGAAGATTGAATTAATGAAATCATAAATGATAAATGAATAAGAGAAAAGTCTAAGATGGCTTTTGTGATGATTAGTGTGATATTCGTTGAACTTTAGTATCATGTGCTATTTGTACTTGACTTTTGATCCTTCAAACTCCTTATATCTGGTTAAGTTTAGAAAATTCAGCTTCAATAAATGATTAATTTATATGAATCATACATAAAACTATACCACTGATTATTTTACACTCAAATAAAAATTTCCCTGAAAAAATCCCAGTGGGATCAAAAATTTCCCTTAAATTTTTCTGATAGAGTTACTTTTAAAATGAAGTTTTTGACCTTTTTCTTAAATCTTTTATTAGTTTTTCATTCTTTTACAAATTTCCCTTTTGATTTTTATGACAAAAAGAATGTATTTTGGACATAAAGTTATATATTTATTGGAGTACGTTATTTTTTTTTATTATTTATTAGTAATTTAATCGAATTTTATCACCATTTTTTCAAAAATGTTTCATTGTAAGGTTTTTTTGTTGTTTTTAATAGTTTAGGGTCAAAACAAGTGCGAATAAGACTGAAGAAATTACCAAAAGTTCGACGAATTTCACTTTGAAAGAAAAAAAAAAAAAAAAACAAATTTTTCACACTGCACATTTTTTTTTTATTTAAATTATTTCTATATGATATATGCACTACAGCACATGAAATTTTCTTTTTCCTTTTTTTCAATTTTTTTCCACTGCAACATTTGAACAATTTCAATATTTTTGTTTATTTCTTAAATAAACTGTTTTCCCTTCTATCAAAATATGTACAAAAAAAAAACATATTTATAAATGAAATTAATAAATTTCTCCCATGGAATTACTTGCACATTTATATTTTAATTATTTTATTTTTTATTTTATTTATGAAAACAAAAAAATTATTTAATTTAATAAAATTACAGTCCAATTGCCACATTAATGGCGATTCTTAAAAGGTAAACTATGATTTTTTATAAATACAAAAATTATTTCACTTCAAAATAGCCATAGCTGCTGGATGTCATTTTTATTATCATGGTAATGGTATTTTATTGGTTAAAAATCATTTGAACTCATTTTCCAATGCTAGGAGTGTAAAAAAAAATGCTTAATATACCTTAATTTTACATTGCTAAGTAGCTTATAAAGCCTGCATCCTATAATGGCTAAAGCCATTTCCTCCATTCTCTACTCTATAAAATCTACAAAAAATCCTTGACATTAAAGTTCTCATTCGAATTTTGACAAACATAGCTAAATATTTAATAATTCTACCAAATTATATTGGGAACTCTCCAAATAACGAAAGCCAAAGAGTATTCAATATAAATTCATTTCTATTCTTTTAGCTTTGCAGAAGGTGAATCCCCTTCACTTTCAAAAGATTTTATTTGAAAAAATAGAAACTATGTAAATATATCTTTGTAAGTGAGAGAACTCTCCAAAAAACATTTTTCCTTTTTCTCCTCCACTTCATTTGGATTCTTTACGAATTTTGACGAACAAAATTTATAACCGAATATCTATCGAGAGTGCTACACTTAGATAACACAGAAAAAAAAATATTTCAGTTCGCTTGCCTGCTTACAACCTTTTCCGTATTGAATTTGTGTGTACCAGATTTTTTGGAGAATTCTCTAGAATTTAATGGAGCGTTCAACATTATTGCTTTTCCCAGGCTTCCAAGTACAAAACTTTTAGTTCTTTTCAATAAAGACCTCAGGTCGTACAGAAACATATTTAATCTATGGGAAACTCTCCACAAATTTTCTTTTTTAACTGAATTTTCGTGAGAATTTAGCTTTAGATTTTGAAATTGCAAACAAAGAACAATTTTAATTGCCATCGTCCATGAATTCAGTAGGTAATTTAAGTTTCAAATACAAATTTATTATTGTTCCAGATTATTTGGAGAAGTCTCCAATTTCCCACATTACGAAATCAAATGAGCATTCAGTAAAAATTCTTTTTTTTTTGTCCATTTAAGAGACCTTAGGTGTCAAAGACGTAATACAATAATTCTATTTAAAGGCCCAAGGCGTTCTTAGAATTAAACAAGTCGACTGAGTTTTTAAAAAGCTTTCCAATATTTGAACAATGACAAAATGTAGCTTCTATTGATAAAAAAAATCAGTGGTTATTCACACTTGCACAAGTTCACCAAATTTTCTGTAGGTCCTTACTTGTGTAAAAATTGTATCTTTGTAATTTTAAATTGCTTTCCCGAAGAAGGTAAAAGTATATTTTTCGATCCTTAACAGCTTGAGTAACTTTGTCCACATAAAAATTAAAAAAAAAAAATGAATTATTTCTCGAAATTAATTTTTTCCAAAATCTAAATATCCACTTTCAGACAAGGCTTTCAAAAGTTTGGTGTTGCAACTTCTTTTGTAGCTACACGATCTGGACTGTTTCGATGGATTGATCATATAAAACGACCTGAGGATTCTCCTGAACCGTAAAATTTATCTTATCCTTAAAATTACTAATTTTCATAAGCATTTTATCTTCAACAGTCACTTTAGTGAAGACAATTCCCGAGCAATGGACATGTCATGGTACAAACGAGCCATCGATCAACACACTGTCGAACAAGATAGTTTTGTCTATAGCGTACCATTTGATTCAGGACATTCTGGCAAAATGAATATGACCCTCGTAACAGCTACTCATGCGGTATTTGTTGAGCATCGAGGTCATAAGGCTCCAGCAGCAGTTGTTGGATTACAATTTCAACATGAGTCCTTGTCGAAACATTTTATTAACATAACCTCTGCAGTAAGACTCTCACAAACACTCTGAATCTTTAGAAAAGATCTTATGATATTTTTTTCATTTTTTAGTGTACGGGAATGACAGGTTGCAAACGAACGTGTGCTTCGGACAATCTCGACTGTTATGTCCTTGATAACAATGGCTTTGTGATAATTTCGGAGGAGAATGAGCATACTGGAAAATTCTTTGGACAAATCGATGGAACTATCATGGACTCGTTAGTCCAGGATCGAATTTACAAGAGAGTGACAATAAATGACTATCAAGGAATTTGTTCAGATGCCGATAATCCTTATACCGCCGCAGGAGGAATTGCTCGACCACATCGCATAGCTTCGTGTTTGATGAATTATGTAGTGTCCTTGAGTACGGCATGGTTAACACTATTGCCAAATCCAATTCGAGCCTGGCCACAAGATGATTACTCATACAAGGACGAAGTTTTTGAAGAGCCAACTTACACCGATGATTATGAACCATTCGATGATGACTATTCGCCGGTGGATGAGGAAATGGATGAATTATTTACTACACCTGATGTTGTTAGCTTTTATTTTTCTCTTATCCTTAGAATTGTTTTTAATTTTTTTTTGTAACTCAAAATTTACAGGAACAAGCTACACCACCACCAAAGCAACATAAACCCCATACTGGTCCTAGAGCATCACCAGATGCCCAACATGCTAGGAGATGTGACTTAAAAACTGATCTTTTTGTCCTTCAACCTGAGAAACTTAATCAAAATGGACAAAATAATCCATTGAAGGTTTGAGATTTTTATATTTATGCTGAGAAATTTTATAAACCGTCTTATTTTTTTTTTTTTTTTGTGTTTAGGGTAAATTAACGAATTGTCATGTGTCAGGATGTGAACGTCCATTTAGCATTCAAAAAATACCACATAGCAATTTGATTCTGCTGGTTGTGGATACTTTGTGTCCGTGCGGTTCCAAACAATTGAACATTGAACCTCTGGAAGAAGGTGGTGTCATAGGTAAGTTGAAAACAGAAATATTTCGATTGCAAATAATTCAGCAACCAGAACTGCAAGAAACTTTTGGTTTTCAGTTGTGAATAGAGCTTAAAAAGGCCTTACTTTTGAAGTATCACTCGGTTGATTTTTAAGAAATTTTTGAAAATGGCTTTTTTTTAGGCAAGGGGTAAAATCTTTAAAAAAAATAAATTTGTAATTTTTTGATCTAAATAGATAGGCCTGCTCATTGTGAACTCATATCTGTAAACCAAAACGTCTTTCGAGAGCTCGATCCGAAAATATCTGCTTCCGAATGTAAAAATGTAAGAAAAATAAAATATTTCGAGTGCACATAATTCAGCAACCAGAAATGCAAGAAACTTTTGGTTTTCAGTAGTGAATAGAGCTTAAAAAGGCCTTTCTTTTGATGTATCACCCAATCGATTTGGAGGAAATTTTTGAAAATACCTAATTTTTAGACCTCGAAAATCTTAAAAAAATATGTAGATTTGCAATTTTTTGATCTAAATGGATAGGCCTGCTCATTGTGAACTCATATCTGTTTACTAAAACTTGTTTCGAGACCTTGATCCGAAAATATCTCCTTCCGAATGTCGCAACTGATGGATTTTGCAGATTAAATGCAATTATTCTAGACAGAACTTTTTTCAAATATTTTTTTTTTTACAAAAAAAAGGCTATAATTTTTTTATTTTCTTTAAAGGAGCCTGCAGTACACGTCGTCAAAATCAAGAAACACAAAAACGTCGAAGGCCCAAAAAATGCATAAATTACCATCCGGAAGAAATTGAAATTCAACAATGTGGCCGAAGTGCTGTGCTGTATATTACACCTTCGTCCATAATCATCTCACATTTGATTATTCTTCTAATGACCTATATTCTAACACATGCGTGATATTAAAGTGTTTTATTAAAATTATTTTAATTTTATTTAAATAAAAAAAAACCCAAATGCATAAACTTAGTTAAATTTTAAGAATAATTAAATTTATTTTTTATTTAAAATTAATTTTTTTTATTTTATTAAAAACAAAAAAAATTTTAATTTAATATTTAAATAAACCAATGAGATATAAAAAAATAACACATAAAATTCTCATTGAATTGTACCTACGAATTTCATAGAAAACATAAAATTAGTTTAAATTTTTTTTCTTTTTTATATTCTTTTTATGTTAAAAAATTATTATTATTATTTTTTTTTTTTGTATAAAATTAAGTGCTATAGATTAATAATAACTTAAAGAAAATTAATTAAGTAAAGAAAAACAAATTGTTAAGTTACTAGACAATAATTACACTTAATTTCTTTAAAACAAAACCAAAAAAAAAAAAAACATAAATTAAATATTAAAAAATAAAACTTATTTTTAAATATAATTTAAAATTAATACAAAAAATACCTGCATGTAAGTTAATTAATTTTGTATAAATTAATTTATATTTTTTTCTTTTCCATATACCTACTCATAAATTCAAAGAAAAAAAATAAACATTAAAAATGTGTGTGATTGGATATTAAACAAAAATAAATAAATAAGCCGAAGAAATTACTTAAGAGTGTGTATTAAAAAAAAAATTATCATGTAAATATATTTATATATATATAAAACAAAATTATACTATTAAAAATCTTTCTTTTTTTATTAATATTATTTTTAAGTTTAATTTTAGTTGAAATTAAAAAAAAAAAAACATTAAATAGCTCTAAGGACTAAACTTATTTAGAAAATTTAAAAAAATATATATATATTATATAAATTGCATTTTGAAAATGTTTTTTATACTTATAAACGGGTAAGGATTTTAATATGAAAATAAAAAAAAAAAACCAACAGAAAGAAAACTTAAAAAAAGGAAAATCAACCAGAGATAATTAAATTTTATTAATGCTAAACTTAAAAAAAAAAATTAAGAAAAGAATATCAAAAAATTTTTTGTGTAGGCATATTTGCACTCTTTGTGTCATGTTATTAAATGTTGAAATTTTATCGATATACTTTTTTTGATTAGATTTAGTTTTAATTTTTAGCTGATTATTATTATTATTGTTGTTATAAGTATTTTTTTAACACCGCTTTTAAAGGAATTATTTAAATCTCGAAAGATCTGTTAAAAATTTTGAATGTAATAGATGATTAGAAAATGTTTTAAGTCAAAGGGGTCCAAAAAAAGTTTCATTCCAAAGATATAAATTTAAAACTGTAAATTGTCTGTAAAAAAGGGTGGAGACTTCTCTCCAAATTTCCTTATAAAAAAATTTCAACAAAACTATTCTGGTTCAAGAAACAGTAAACTATCTATAAAAAAAATTGTGGAGACTTCTCCAAAGTTCTTTTTGAAAACAGAAGAGATATAAAAAAAATATTCTAGTTCAAAAACAGTTAATTGTCTGTGAAAAATGTGTGGAGACTTCTTTAAAATTATTTCTATATTTCGACGATTAGATATCATAATACTTTTTCACCTTAAGGCTTCGACGGATTGATTTCAGAAAAACATTGTCGACAAGCCATCCGGTTTTAAATTGTTTCAATCAATGCTGAATTTGCGTCAGTTTTAAGAAGGCTTTTTTTCGTCTTCGCAGCATTCTAGACTTAAAGTTGAAAATGAAGCATGTGCATTTTTCGTCTAAAATATTCAAGATTATGAATTTGAGCTTGACACTGAGATGATAGAACGAACTTAAAAGCATGCAAAAAATATTCCTTAAAGGTGTGTTATATTTTTTTCTCAACATATCTATATGTTTTAATTTTGGTGTCGAATTTAGATTTTTAAGCGCACAAATTTAATAAAAAAAAAATATGTCTTTAATTTTTAATGTAAATTTAAAGTATAAATTAAAAACAAAAATTAAACAAATGAAAAAAAAAAAACAAACACTCAGCAAAAAAGACTTACCTATAAAAACAGAAAAAGAACATACAACAACTGAACTTCATATCAAAAAACAACCGATATTATTTAAATAAACAAAATAATACCTAAGTTTATTAATAAATAACAACAACAAAAAATAAGTTTAACAATAAAAAATTAAACAAAAATATCAAAAAAAAAAAGAAATTATAGCAATATTATTAAAAATACAATAAAAATAACAAATTGAAAATAACAAATGAACGAGTGTATAATCGATTAAATCCAAAAAAAAAAAAAAACTCATAACTATACCAAGCTTTTTGTATAACAAAATTTTAAATATATATAAATATATATATATAAATTTAAATAAGAAAAATAAAAAAAAAACCTACCTATCATATATATTTAATTTTTTTGTTTTGTTTTTCTTGTTAATTTTTAGACTTTTTTCCTCAAAATTTGCATACATACTTTATTATATATGTGTAAATAAAATAAAATATATATATATATATATTTATTATTTCTTTTTATATGCATATACAAAACAAAATGTATTATATTCTATGTAAGTAAAATTAATTAACAAAACAATTTCTCATAGATGTATGTTAAATTTAAAACTAAAACACTATTTTTGTTTGAGACACATTAATTAACAAAAAAAAAAAAAACAAAACAAACAAACAAAAAAATATTTTACTTAAGTAAATGTTAAACAAAACAAAAAAATATTCAACATATCTATTTTTCTTTTTTTCTAAAAAACAAAAAGAAACCAAAGAAAACTTTCATAATTTATACATAAAAAAAAAGAATTTTCAATTAAAAAAAAAAAAAGAAAAAAGTTTCTGTGTCTTAAACTTGTATAAAAAATGTCTTCCATTAAATAAATACTAAATTTAATATTTAACTATAAAAAAAATTAAATTAAAATAAAAAAACAAGATCAACCGAAACAAAAAAATATAGAACAGAAATTAAATAAATAAAGAAAAAAAAAGGATGAGGTTTAAAAAAAAATTAACTTGTTAATTATACTGAGCAAAGCTAAATAAATTTTAAATTATATTATTATTAAAACAAAACAAAAATAATATTGTACTATGTAATACATAATGTATAGAGGAAAATAAGCAAATATGTAGTTTATAATTAAAAAAATGGAAAAGAAAAGGATATGATAGTGAGGTTAAAGTTGATGATGATATAATTGATAAATGGTGAATGATGTTATTTAATGTTAAAACAAGCTAAACAGATTATACGGCATGCTTAAGAAGAAAACAAAAAATTAAAAAAATGTTAAGATTTTTTTTTTATTATTTATTCTTTTCTTGATTGTAATAATCTTCTCTGAGAATGTGGCAAATGTTAGAAAAAAAAAGAAGAAAAATAATAATACAATTATCCAGGTGTCCAGAGTGTGAATGAATAGTTATTTTTTAGAGAAAATGCAAATGAATGAGCGTAAGATATACATGTGCGTGTGTGTGTCTGTATGTGTGTGTTTTGTAAATTTTTAAACATTTCTGTTTTTTACAAAACAAAAAATACAAACAAAAAAAAAAAGATTAAACAGAACAAAAACAAAAACAAAACTATTAGAGGATGATGGTTTTTTAGTACGTTTTTTAGTACACATATATCACATTGCTCAAAATTCATTTCATACTTCATCTCATACTTCATACCTATATCCTAAAAATCGTATAAAGTCTGTATATGCATGAGAGAGGAAGATTGTTTTGTTTTTTTGTGTTGGGCGCCATTTAAGAAAAATTGTTATATTGTATCATTTTACTGCCTATTTTACCATTCTAGAAAACCAAAGGGTTTATGATTCATTTTGCATTTATTTTGCCACTATGATGAGGGAAATTTTGGTAGAAAAATTACTTCTTTTTTTTTTCTCAATCGTTAATCGAAGAGTAGGCTATACTCATGTTCATTTAAATGTTAGTTTGTGCCAGTGTTAAGGATGTAATCTTTGCATTTGGGATCTTATGATAGATTTTGCAGAATTTGTTTTTCTTTTCACTTTTTCGAGTGTGTTTTATCTTTATGCTTTTTGAGTTTTTGAGATAGTTAACTCTATCATCGAGTAACCTTTTTGCCCTCACAGTAAGTTGAATGCCAAATCACTGGGTTCTCTTGTATAGGTACTCCGACATATTCTTACCAAGTACCGATGGTGTTTTTCGTTCCTATATTGTCCAATTTCCTAAATTCTACAAAGATTTATAAATAATTTGTTCTTTTAATTTTACCTACAAACACTTCTCAACATCATTATAGAAGGTTTATATCATTGATCACTATGAAGAACTCCAGAGAAAATTCAAAGAAGAGTTATATCAACGTTGATTTCGCACCGTACTTCGTTTCAAAATTCGGAAGCAAAATTTTTAGTTGGGTCAATGATGTAAATGAGGTAAAAACACAAAGATAAACTTACCATCTTAGTATATTTATCAAAATAAAAAATCTAGTTTCGATTTTTATTAAACAATCTTCCTATATCAAAACTCTTTGTACATAACCCATCACTTAGAAAATCCATTTCATACATACAAAAAACAAATACTATAAAACATATTTCTATACTCTCAAATCTAAACCATAACATCAATAACAAACAAAAAAAAAAACACATACTTAAAACTATTCTCCTACCATTTATCAATATTTTAATTTATAAAAAAAAATTAAAAAAAACATTTAATTTCCATATATATTATATTTTTTAATACTTAACATTAACATTAATTATTTGTTTTCATAAAAATCAAATTTAAACTAAAACAATTTAAAAGGAAAAAAAAAACACATATTGATGTCCAAAAAAGTTACAAAACAATATAAGTTTTCAACATTTGAGTCACAAGTAAAAAAAAAAAATAAAATATTTGGCAATTAAAAAAAAACATAAATAAATAAAAATGACATTACTTACATTCATATCATATAAAATAAAAGTTTACCTGTGTAAAAAAAAAGGCTACCATTAAAGCAAAATCCCATATATCAAAAAAAATACATGAAATAGTTCTAAGATTTTTCGGAATGTAAAGCAAAAAAAAAAAATAATAAAAATCCAAATTAACAACATTTTTTGGCAAAATTAAAAATAACATCAAACAAAAATTATATTTATTAAATAAAAACAAAAATATTTCACATTTCTCATATCATGTTCTCAATTAGAAAGAATAAAAAAAAAAAATGTTAAAATATCCATAAAACTTAAAAAAAATAAATTTAACATTAAAAAAAAAACATCAAAACTAAAATTTATATAAGAAAACAAAAAAAAAACAAACGAAATCGTGTTAAAGTTTAAAAAAAAAAAAAAACAAAAATCCATTTGTAATATAAAACATTTTCAAAATATATATCTCAAAGTTTTTCCAAATAAAAAAAATTAAACAAAAAATAAACAAAAAGCGTATTTGTCCATTCTAATTGTTAAATATAAAAAAAAATTAAGAAATAGTTAAAAGAAACATAAAAAAATATTCAAAACTCAGATAAAAAAAAAAAAAAAACAAACCAAACAAAATCCATCGACATCTACAAACCTCAACAAAATAAAAAAAAAAATAAAAAAAAAAAAACCAAACAAAAAATACAAATTAAAATGGCCACAATTTTCTCCTTTTCCTATTTTAAATCCTATCCCGCCCGACTTTTCTGTTTTAACAAACAAAAAATTGAAATACTCCAAAGAAGACCAAAATAAATTCGAATAAACAAAAAAAAAATCTCAAAAGAAAAAAAAAAAACTACGAATTTTTAAAAATAAAAAAAATAAATAAATCATATTTTTTAACGAATGATAAATTAAAAAACAAAAATTGTTTACTAGTTAGAAATAATATTTAAACAATTTCAAGACCGGCGCGTGAGAATAGAAGAAAAGAAGAAACATAAGAAAACTAAAATTTGGTTGAAGACAAACACTTAAAATAAAAACGAAGGAGTAAAAATATAAAACACACAATTTTTTTCCAAACGAATTATGACAAAACAATTCTAATAAATGTATTATATTATAAAAAATTTATTAAAACAAACAAATACACTAAACATAAATTAAAAAAAAAAAAAAAACAAGAACACACAAAAACCACACATACATATAATTACATTAAAAAAAAAAAAACATTAAAAACGTCAGAGAAACAGAATTCACCTAATAGAATAAATTTTATTAAAAAATAAAAAAAAAAACAAAAAACAAAAATTAAAAAAAAATATTAAATTTAAGATAATTATTAATTGATTAATTATTATTACTATTACTAATGAAAATAAGATGAAAACAAAAATTAAAAAAAAAAAACAATGAGAAAAATAATACTGAGATAGAGAAATAAAATGAAACGAAATAAAATAAAACTCAAAATAAATGTGTTTGTTTTACATTTTTATTTTTTTTTTTTGGGAGGAGTTGCTCTTTTCTTGTTTAAGGGTGAGAACTTGCGGGAGGGAAGTTTTACAAAATAGGTGTAGCCCTGCTTTGATGAGGTGGTCGTTCTCGTAAGTACCAACTTTCCTGAAAAACAAAAAAAATAATAAAAATTATTTCTTAAAATAAAACTGAAACAAATTTTTAATTTTTAATTAAAGCCTGGTACGCTGCTCGCGCTAAATTTTAGCTGAGATAAAATTCCCATACAAGTTATCGATAACTTGTATGGGATCCATTTTATCTCGGTTAAAATTTTCGATAATTCGTATGGGAGCTAAAATTTAGCGCGAGCAGCGTACCAGGCTTAACTAAATAGATAAAACCTTGCAGTGGTCAGTTTCAGAGCTATTAAATCAACCAGATCGGCTACAGCTACATCAACGGCTTTAAGCATCAATAGGTGCGCCCCATTGGATTTCTCGAACCGCTTTTTAAAACATATGCACTATTAAGACCATGAAAATGAAAAGTATGTTCTAAGGTATAATAGAACTGAAAAAAATTGATTTGAGGTCGCTATGTCGCTATGTCGCCATGTCCCCTTGTCGCTATGTCGCTATGTCGCTATATCGTTAATTCGTTCATGTCACCCATGTCTAGTATTTTTTTTTTAACCATGTTCCGAACTCTGCCATCGTTATGAGCAATCTCTGTTTAACTCTCTTTAAAAAAAAAAAAGAATCTCCATTGGGCTTTTAAGCCAAACGTCAGTGGTCCGTTCTTTTATTAAATAAAGTTAACTTTGGTTGTTATGTCAAAAAAATCGTTGTATTTGTTTTTGTTAGATTTTGTTAGAAAATTTCAACTTTGATTTAGGAACGACTAATGTTACATTTTGTTGATCTGTCAAAAGAAAATTTTTTGAGATTAATTTTATGAATGAATAAATAAGAAAGAATTAATTTGGTACTGAAATAATTCTTTTTAATTGAATTGTAAGCAAATTGAAACAAAAATATCCATTCAATAAATTCAAATATGGAAACAAACATGAAATTCTCTTCTCACATCATCCCCTCTCTTCCCCATTTAGTTGTGTTTGACAGATTAACATTGAAACTCAAGTCCAGGAGCTGAGTTGGAAAACGTTACAAAATGTAACTATTTGACACTTCAACATTGGATTTAGGAACGATGTTGTGACGTCACGATGTTACATTTTGTAACTTTTTTCTTATTTAGGAACGATGAAAGTTAACTATTGTTAACAATAGTTAACATCGTCGAATAAAAGAACGCATCACAGTGTCGAAGAAAAAATAAAAAAAAAAACTTTTGACATTTCAATTCTGAGGAAAAGTGGCGTGTATTATGCATGTACGCTTTTGTTTTCCTCAGAACTTGATTTGATTGGTTTTTTTTTTCTTGTATTTCTTTAATAAACAGTTATGATAGAAAGGAAAAACACAAAGACAGATTAAGTATGTTCAACGAGGATTTTTCTAGATCAGAACAGGACAGGAGAGCACAGTTTCGTGAGAAACGTCAGAACAAGTTAGAACAGTCATTTAAACGTCAGTTGTCAAAATCAAAAAAAAAAAAAACGAATTATACGAATTTTTTGTTTATCGTTTTTCGTTTATTTTTCTATTTTTTTTTGTATTTTTACTGCGAAAAATATAATTAAAAATTGTTTTTAGCTATAAAAACCACGAGCACTCGAGAAATATTCGCACAATTAAATCAAAACATACGGCGCTATTCTGCTATTCGATTCACGTGGAAGTTTAAAATAAGAAGCGTTTAAATGGGGGCTAAAATTAAACTTAGGCATCTTTTTTTCTTCAGATTTACTAAAACAGATGGAAGCAAAGCTTTGCTTTCGAAAGTTAAAGGATTTTCAAAACCAGTTTGACGTGACAAAGGAAGAAAATCTTTCGATTCACGTGAATCGAATAGCAGAATAGGGCTGAAAAACAAAAAATGACAGCTTTGATTTTGACACTTCTCACGAATCTGTTCTAACCTGATCTGACTCAAAAGCAAGAACAGAAAATCCTGTTCTAAACTGTTCTAGTTTTATCAATGAACAGCAAACTAGAACAGTTCAGCACAGAAAAAATCTCAATGAACAGCAAAAAGCTGTACTTTTCTGCCTAGAACAGTCCAGCACAGCGCACAAAGGAGTATTCTGGTCGAAAAGCTGGACAAAAGTCGATTTTCTAAAAATCAAAATTTTGAATTAAAGTTTTTACAAAGCGGATGCTAAATATACATGGGATCATATGAAGCACTTCTTTTTTTTTTGTGGTAAAGTGTTTGGTGTGTCAAAACAAGTTCAAAGTCAGCTGTTTATTTTCTGGAATTTTTTTGTAATTTTTGCTGATTTGGAAGTTATAGTTAGAGATTGATTGTGAGCAAGCGTGCTTTTAAACATTAAATTTTCATATGAAAAATACGATTGCAGGTATTGAATAATAATTAAAGAGTAGTTATGGAAATATTAAATTTTTTTTGTTTGAGTAAATGACAGTGGGAAAAGAGTCTGCCACATATAGATATTTTTATTGCTTTTTTTTTTAAGTCTAAGTGTTTTGTTATAGTATTCCCTCCTATTCTGCTTCGATACATAGATTTATGATAACTTTGACTATTCTTTAAATTTAATATCAAAAAATTGGGTGCGATTTTTTGCGATTAACAAAATAATTTGCGAGTGAAATTTTTACTTTTAGTAAAATCACTCATACGTCCTACGTTTAATTTTAACTGGTTGTTAACATTTTCCAGAAATTTTTTTACTGATATTAATGCATTTGGATTCACTAAGCCTAAAAATCACAATGGTTCTATTCTAGAAGGTCTAATATTTTAGATATTTAATTTTTTCACATTTTGGGTGTATTAAATTTCATACTATTTTTTTTAGTTTTTCTTATCACAAGCGTTTTTAAAGATTTGTTGAAAAAAGTTATTTCCTTGCATAAATAATAATTTTTAGCAAAAATAATTAGTTTTACTTAAAAAAATAATTTTGTCCAGGTTTTTGATCGAAATACTCCTATGTGCAGCGTCAGTGAACAGACTTATTGCTTAAAAGCCCAATTGCCAAATGTTTGTACCATTACCCTATTATTATTTTCGAACATCGAAAAAACACACCATTTTGACGTTTACGTTTTCTATATATTTTGTTTGTTAAATTTTTGTTGATACCTTTTTTTTTTCATGCACTAAAATCTGTTATCAACAAAATTTGTGATAAAATTTAAAACAAATTCAAAATAATAAAACAATGTCAAAAAATACAAAACCGGCAATTATAGAAATCGATGATTCTACCGACGACGAAGACAATGATGAATCAACCAACACCTCTGATTCCAATCTCCCATTAGCTCAGAGTAAACGTAAATCTGCTACCTCCACTACATTCACCAGTGCCACCACCCCCAAACAATCAAATACTTCTCCTTTACCTACTCAATCTAAAAAGACAACCTTTAACATTGATCATGAACTCGATAATCCAAATCCCAGACGAGTCATGAATCGGCGAAAAAGTCTCCACCACTCAATTCGATCAACTGAAGATGATATATCATTCGAGTTGCCAGCTCGTCGCAAACGTCGTGAAAGTCTCAACGATGAGGTATCGATGAGCAAAAAGAAACAACGTTGGGATGATAGTCAAATTGATGATGCTGTTGACAAGAACATTGACGATCCAGAGATTGAACAGGTCCTCAAGAAAATTGCCTATTGTCGTGTGTTTTCGAATTATCTACTCAGACAATATGACATGCTTGCTATTGACTTTAAATTGTACTCCAATTTGGATCTACTGAATTTGGATCTAAATATGCGAGTTGATACGTACACGGCGATAAGGAAGAGTCGTCAACGTTTCAAAGAAGCTCGCGAACGTAATGGTCAAGTTCAATTGTAGATTTTTTTCTTAAGTTTTTCCTTATTTTTTTTTTTTGTAAAATTGTTTGAGTTCCAAAGATTCCAGTGCCAATAAAAAGAAGCCCTGATTAAAACTGTGTTTTATTTGTTTGTTTCAGGATTTAAGCTGGGAAGAGTCAGTGGGCTTCCTACTGTCTCTACTTTTTCAAGAAATAGTTGTTCGGACTCTTTCATTTCCCTCGACTTTTTTTTATAATAAGCGCTTAAGTCTACCTTTAATACCTATGATGAACACCAATCGAGCATTAGAAAAATAGGGTTTGAAAGGAGATAAAGATGATGAATATTAGTTTTGAAGTTTTGAGTTTTGAAATGGGATGGAAAAAGAGAGGCGGGTAACGCATTCCACATTCGTGTAGTGCGGCTGAAGAAAGAAACTCTGTAATTTACGGTCCGAAATCGGACTCGAGAGTAAACTGATGAGAATCCCTTTAAGCGTTTAAGGGGGAGCTATTTCTTCTGAGAATTGCTTATAAAAACAACGATAGAACAACGTTAGACATGAGACGCTTCGTGTCGTAGCTCAACAGTTATTGATCTATAACCTATCATTTTTATAGCTCGACTTTGTATTCTATCCAAGAAACTCAAGGAGGAATATACACCTTATACATTGCTGCTAGATCAGATAAGACGGAGAGAAAAATTTCTTACATCTTATTACATTAGGAAACCTAAACATTTTGCAGCGTTTTTGGCGGTGTCGAAAATGTGGTCATTCCACCGCAAACGGAAAGCTGGTCGGTTTCATCGATGCATGGATAGTGGCATGGGAGGGATGTGACGCTTTAATAAAAGTAAACAGCATTTTTTACTCCCTATGATGCTATCAAGATAATAATTTAATGAGCTTATCATATTTAGGCGTTCAAGATCCACATCCGAAGAACATGGGCGAGAATCAGAAAACAAATATGACTGAGGGTACTATCATCAGCAAAACAGTTGAGTGGATGAGAAGTTTCAGATAGGGGATCATTTATAAAAATGAGAAAGAGAGTCGGAGACAGAACAGAGCCCTGTGGCACACCCACATTAACTTCAGACTCTAATCCATACAATACGACTTGTATTGAACGGTTCGAAAGGTAGTTTATAATCCAACGGAGAAGATACACCAAAATCAAGTATATGTACGTTATCAAGTTAAGTTTGAATGATAACGAAGTAGTATCAACGATAATTGTTTTACAAAATAGGGCTTTAGTTGAATAGGACAGATGAAAAAGCTTACGCAGTGGTTTTGCCAAATTGGAAGAACACCTCTTCAAAACAATGAGGGGATACTATCCGGGCAACTGTGTATTTCAAGATCTTTAAGAACTCTATGCTGCTGTACGAGTGCGAAAGAAGATTCGTCCCATGAATCCGGAGTCATGACTCTATTTGGCAGTGTAGAGTTGACAGCAAACTGCCTCGCAAGTAGGTTAGCTTTCTCAACAGTGCTAACAAAAGCAGTGTCATAGGAACCAAAGACGAGGTACTATTGCGTATGTTTTCGCAAATAACCAAAAATGTTTACTACCTTTATGACATTGTAGGATTTTATGCGTTTTTTTTTTTGGTTCGTTGAATATGGGTGTTGCTGGTCTTTCTAGCTTGTTTGAACTTTTTTCGATTTTCCTCAGTAAGGTTGGCTTTGTAACATCGATAGGTTGCCTATTTAACACTAACAACTTACTTAAATAAGGTGAATAGCGCCGGCTACAAAACATTGTGGATTCGGGTCTTGACCAAGAAGTTTCTCCAGCCAGCTCTATCCTAAGCCCGCTGCTTCCAGTTTCGCATGCCAAATTAATTGAGGTCCCCTTCCACTTGCGTTTGCCATCTTAGACGAGGTCTTCCTTTGCTGCTCCTTCACTCTGTGTTGAAGTCTAAAACATTCCGAGACTTCTACTCTCGACTTAATCTCCTTAATTTCCTTCTTGAATTTCGAATTGGCCAAACGAGTATGACATCGCCAGGCTTAGGGCACTAATAGAACTCCGTAAAGGAGCTTCGTTTGTCCCAAATCTAGATGATTCGTAACTCCTCAAAACTTCTGCCAATTAGATAGCTCTAAAACAGCAGGTCAAATGAATCATGAATCTTTGAAATTCAAGCCTCTGCACCACGTCAAGGTGACTAAAACATGAGTGTCCGAAATCCTGGAAAACCCCTGCCTAAAAAAGAAAAACAAAAAACAAAAAAACCTCCTCTTCCATGCAATTTTATTTTTTCCTTAAAACAATTTTTTGGCACAAAATTAACATTCGAACACAAAACATTTAACAAAACCTATTTGGACACACAAAATCCATCATCATCATCATCACACAGTGCTCCCTTCTCTGCTACTGCTCGATCCGCTTGCAGCTCCCGAAAGTATTTGCAAGCGACTCCTTCGTATTGCATTGTAAGCCCCGACTCGTCTCTTCAAATCCATCATCAGATCGTCTTGATTAGAGTAAAGCTGGAAGTCAATGGAAAGCATGTCATATTGTCGAAACAGATAATTTGTAAAGACCCGACAATAGGCAATCTTTCTAAGAAGACGACTCAATTCTGGATCTTTCATGTCGGCTTCAACAACTTCGTGGATTTCATCTTTGAGTGAATTTTTCTTCTTCGATTCGAGTCGTGATAATTTTGTCATATTGTCTTGGGATCGCGAAGACAAACCTTGACGTTTGCCATCGGTAAAGTCCATCGATAGCAGTCTCATAGCTGGCAGACCTTTTTTGTTGGCGGCACTTTTTGTCCGCGAAGCTACAGGTAGTTGTTCGATGAGTTGTCGTCGAGTTAGAATTCTGTGGGAGGTGGAAGAAGATTGTGTTGATGATTCGTCATCATCATGATCGTCGTTATCCTCATCGGATGATGAAGAAATTGAAACTGTGACTGTGGCTGGAGCTGGAGTTGGTTGTGGTTTAGAAGTAATTATTGTTTGCTTTGGGTTATTATTTGTTGATTGACTTCCATTGCTTGAAGAATCGTCGAGTTCTATGATTGATGAGCGGGATTTACGGCTACGTCTTCTGCTGGGCATTTTATTAGAGAGAATTTTTTGTTTAAATAGAAAATTGAGATATTTTAATTTGTTTATAAATAATAATAAAAATGCAAACAAAAACAACGTCAGCGAGTTTTTTAAACAAAAAAGAGAAATGAATTCGAATTCGATGTTATCTGTTTTTTTTTTTTTTTTTTGATTTTGCCAACAACTTTCTTTTTCGAAACTTCAAATCGAAATGTTAATTTTGACATAGCTAGATGAGTGGTGCCACTTTGTGTGAAAAATAAGTACTAGATAAAGTAGTATGTTTGTGGAGAGAAATTTAATTTAAAGCATATAGTACGTTGTCGATGCGAAACGAAATTTTTCGTCGGTCGAGGACAACGAAATGCTTGCGAAATCTCAAGGTGTGTTAATTTTTAATTTTAATTTTTTTTAAATTTTTTTAAAAAGTCACTCGCGTAATTTTTCAATATGACGCGTGTGACTTTTGAAAATGACGCGCGTCATTAACAATAGTGATACGCAAATGGCAAGATATCAAGGGAAAATAATCTTTATGAATTTATTTGGAATTTCATCGAACGCAGTTCCATTGCATTTGCTAGAAAACAGTGCATTATGTATAATTCATCAAGAAAAACAGATCGAAAAGAAAAACCATTTTCATCTACTATTTCACTTATTGTAATTATTGTGATCTATTGTGAGCTTCACGTTTTCAATTTCACTTTTCCGCTTTTGTGAGTTCCAAGCCAAAAGTTGTTCCAGTCAATATGCGAGTTAATCGAAAGCACTTTTCTCACTTAAATTATGACGAACAGGAACCTAGTTTAGCGGAAAATGTAAATTACCTTCGTATTAAACTCACAATAGTTTTTGAAATTCCGGGGAAACAAAACGTTTCGGGTGAAAAAAAAATTACACGCTAAACTCATAATAGGGCGGATTGATGCATTGGAGTCAAATGATCCAGTTCCCAGAATACATAACCTTATCGTTAAAACCTCTCTTTTTTCAAAACGAGAAGAAATATGTAATTGAATTATTTTTTTTTTTAAGGTTTCATAGTTTTAAGGCTGGTACGCTGTTCGCGTAAATTTTAGCCGAGATAAAATTCCCATACAAGTTATCGATAATTTGTATGGGATCCATTTTAGCTCAGATAAAATTTTTCGATAATTTGTATGGGAGCTAAAATTTAGCGCGAGCTGCGTACCAGGCTTTAAGAGGGACAAAAGCTTCAAACAAACTTTTGTGGTCATTTAAAAACTCAACTTGAATATTTAAATCATTCGTATTTTATACGTAGCTATGGAATAATGTTGCTCAATATTAATCGTATTCTACATGCTTGGAATTAGCTGGTTTCCAAAACAGATCTTTGCAAGTGCATTTAACAGCTTTAGGGTCACTTACAATATTTTTAAATCCATTAAAGAAATCGTCGAATGGAAATTATCAAAATGCATTATGAATATATTTGCACGTAACAATGCTATACCATACCATCCCTTACTTTTGGTCTCGGTTCCTTTTGTATCGTGAATTTCTGTATTTACTCCCAAAACCTACAGCATTACCTATATTGTTCAAAAAATTTCAGGTATCCTCTCCTTTTCAAAAATAGGTATATGTATTTTTTTTTTCAAATCAACATTTATTCACTCTCAACGAACCGAAAAATAAACATTATTCTCAACAAAAAAATTCACACGCTGCTTATGTTTGCATCAAAAAATGCATAATAAACCACACAAAGGTCATAAATCTTAATCAAATTCATTTAACAATTCAACCCTAAAAAAAAAAAGTGAAAAAATATATCTCCCCTAGTCGAATAAGTCATTTAACGAAGCAAAACATGTTTTTCGCCATTTATTTCATCCCTCTAATCAATGTCGATGTTTTTTTTTTCCATTTCATTGTTAAGAAGAACACCAGCATAATTCTCAAAAAAGTAACGACTTTTGTAATTCAAATATCAATTTGATAACAAAAAAACAAAGAAAAGAAATAATTACACTTAAACCCTAAAAATATATATTCTTTATTTATCTTTTTTTTTTCTTAAATTTAAACAATATTATGAATAATATACAAAATAAAATAAATATAAAAAAAATCTATAAACTTATAAAATAAAAAATTTATTCTAACATTAAAAAGGATTTATTTATATAGTAAAAATTGGTGATTACAAAAAAAACATAATTATTTTAATTTTTTTTTTCAAAACTCAATTCTTTAAATAGAAAAAGGTTAACTTTAAATAATTAACTTTAAATAATAGAGACAAACAAAATATAAATTATTAACTTACCCCTACTTTTTTTTGTTTAAAAGTATTAAAAATGAGTAATAAATTAATAGATATACATTTAAAATGTTTGTTAATAAATTAAAATTTAGAAAAAAACAATTTTTTTGAAATAACATTTAGTAAAGACGGTTTGAGGATTGTTTTCTTTTTAGATAATAAATTTAAGGTACAAGTCAAAAACTGCAAAACAAATATTTAAAGTCTCAAATCCAAATACATAATAAAAAAAATGATATTTTTTTTTTACAAAATAAAGAAAAACACAACAATAATGAAAAATTCAAATCAATATAGTACTTATAACAATAGAACAATAAATACATAAGGGATTTTGAATAAAATCCTTAATAAAGTTCAATGAACCAACACGACTTTACGTCCAGTTCACCATAATATTAAAATTGTCCCTGCCAGAGTTTCAATGCTAGATAAAAATCTGGCGCCAAAAAATATGAAACATCTGTCCTCTCTTTTCTAGGAATTGCATGGATTGTATTATTATTCTTGAAGAAGGTATAGGAAAGGAATATATTCCTGTTGCTTGTGTGTATCCATTAAAATAACCACACACTTTTAAGACGATAAGTTCTTTAGTACGAGAAGTAGACGATGAAGAAAAGTACCCCTTGAACGAGTTCCCTTTTCATCACCTTTCCTTTATAATTTTATTATTGTGTGCATATAAAAAGGAACTTCTTTCAAAAGGAAAGACATTCTTCATTGCGATAACAATAAAAAAAAAAGGAAGAAGGAGGAACAACAACTGAATAGAATTTCTGGGGGAGATCCTCCATGCGAAACGTTCGTTATTCATTTTTGATGAGGGTTAACATCATAGACCTCATACTCGATCATTTATGCAACAATGACAGACATTGTGTCACATGGTAACTTGTTATGTAAATAGAATCCATTCACATAAAATTATTTGGAATATGTCTGTGTTCGTGATCGTAATCACCATAAATTAAAAATACTTACAACAACCTACGGAGGGAAAAGAAAAATTACAAAAGAAGATATACCTATTGACTATACTTAAAATTCTATCTCTCTGTCTTATTTGTAGGTCGTCTTGGTCTACACATTCCTCGTCTTAAGTGGACTCTTTATGACCTCCATGGTGGGTAGTAAGTTTTCTTTACCAGGGAACAGGACAGTCTTCAACGTCTTTGGGGTCCTTGGGGTACGTGGTGATCTTGGAGTCCTCGGTGTTGTATTTTGACAATTCTTTGGAGTCCTAGGCAAGCTCTTGGGAGTATTATTAAGTTTCTCCTTTAGCAGCATATCTTTCATTTCATTATTATCTTCATTCGATGATAGAAGCCAATTTGTGATCTTATCACATTCAGCTTTCAATTGTGAATCAATAAGAACTTCTTGATCGTCTGTGTCCTTCTCAGCAATACATTTGGAACTCTCATTTGCCTTTGATTTGAGTGAAAGATTCTCAAGTTTCAAAGTTTCATTTTCATCCTTCAACTTGGTCAGGCATTTATCTTTATTATCGATTTCCAACTGAGCCAATTCCAGCACTGTTGCAAATTCATCTAGAGCTTTGCGCATATCGGCCATATAAACCTCACGATTATCATCTTTATTCTTCAGATCCAGGTACATTTCAATGTATTTGTCGACATTCTCATCGATGCGTTCCTGAAAAGTGGTGGCAATTTTATTAAATTTTCCCAATGTTTCCTCCTCAGAGGTGAGCATATCACTAAACATGTTTTCTTTAGCTCTCACCTCATTTTGTAAAGCCATCGATGATTCCCGCAAGGCATTCAGATTCTTCTCACTTTCGGCCAAATCCGTTTTCAATGCAGTCAGCTCATTTTGCAATTCAGTGTAATTGGTTTCGAGTTGGATTTTAGCAGCTTGTACTGTCTCAAGTTCAGTCTTTAATGTTTCGACATCAGAATCGGATTTTTTCAAACGTTCCATAAGAATATTGACTGTGGAACGAGTATTGCTAAGTGTTAGTTGATAATTGTACTTCTCTGTAATGGTCTTTGCCATATCGGCTTTGATGTCTACAACTTGCTTTTGTAGAGTATCGGTCAATTGAATGTAATAATCAAGACCCTTTCGCAGTTGTTCTTCGTATTTTTGTATTTTTTCATCACGTTCTCGGAGCATGTCATTGGTAGATTCGAGAAGAATCATAACATCTTGTTTCTCAAGTTCGATTTTGATAACTTGATTCTCTGCTTGCTGTTGTCGTTTATTGAGTTCACTTCGCCAATAGTTTCTCTCACGTTCGATTGTCTGTTCCATATTCGATTCAAGTTGTTTGATCTTTTGTTCAGCTTGATTTTCGACACAACGAACTTTGTCATCAGCTTCGGCAAGAATCTGTTCAAAATTGATGAATTTTTGTTTTTCTTCTTCGAGTGAACGAATTGTATCACGATGGGCATCAATTTCACAATTTTTATCCAACACTTCCTCTTGGAGATTTTGAATAAGTTCGGATTTTGTAGCCAAATCATTTCGCAGAGAGTTCTTTTCATTTTTCAGAGATTCTAACTCAACGAAAGTGTTTTTAGTCTCAACGGCATAGGATAAAGCATCAGTTTCGATTTGTACTTTAAGTTTGCTAACTTCATCTAAGAGTTCGACATTTTTGGCTTTGATAGTTTCAATTTCTTTCAAGCTTTCTGAATGTTCTTCATTGGTACGAGAGAGATTTGCCTTAAGTTCGACAATTTCTTCGTTTAATTTTTCAATTTTTTCGTTAAGATTCGAATTTTCACTGAGATTTTGTTCATAGTGCAAAGTGAGAGACCCACACTTGATTTCCAACTCTGAATTGATGGTCTTGAGTTGGTTCAACTCGGTCGAGTGGGATTCGGTGAGATTTTTCAATTCGATTTCGAAATTATTAGATTTCTCTGAGAGTTGGGATTTCTCCAAACTCAAACAATCGATAGTGTTTTTGTAATTTCGATTTTCTTCAGTCAACTCACTGACGAGTGATTCATTTTTGGCCAAAATTTGTGAATTCTCTTCTTTGAGACGTGATTCGGTTTCCTTCAGCTGTTCAACATGACGCTTTAAGACATCAATTTGACTCAAATAATTCTCCAAGAGTTCATTTTTGGATCTAATTTCAAATTGTAACGCTTCTTTGCCTTTTAAATTTGAAACAGACTTTGTGCTTTCTTTAATGGGGGTCGAACTGGTCGAATGATGATGATGATTATGATGGAGGGGTGTTGAGGCAGTTGTGGTAGCCGCTGAAGAACTACCAGTTGATGTCAAATCGGAATGTTGTCGGAAACGTAAACGATGCGGCAAAGAAGGGGTTCTAAATAAACGCATACCCTTTTCTTTTAAACTTATCTTTTCCTTGGTTTTGCCTTCTTTGGATTCTTTAGCTGAAGCCGAGGCACCATTTGCTCGAACGGCGTCTTTGAAAAATTTCTCAATTTGTTCTTTACGTTCTGGATGAGCAGTAGAGCCCAACGATGATGATGACGATGTGGCAGAGGACGACGATGACGACGATGTGGGTGCAACAGTTGTGCCTGTAGAAGTTGTTAATGTTGCCGCTACTGAGGCAGCTGAAGGAGAATCGCATATATCAACATCGTTGAAACGCTTCAATTTTGCTTTTGAGAACGACATGATTTTAAGGTTTTTAGTGTTTTTCAAAAAATTCTTAAAAAATGCACAAAAATTATATAAAAAATATTTAATACAAGCAAAAAAACACTACAAGTCTTTAAATAATACAAATATTTAAACAAAAATAAATAAAAAATTAGAACAAAACAAAAAAATAGTAAATAATTATTTAAACAAAAAAAAAAAGTTATTAGTAGTTGAACAATTTTTTTTTAAACAATTTCAAACCCGAACCTAACGCGGCAACAAATCAAACCTAACTGAGTTGGACTTCCTTATTTTGCAGACGGTAAACCTTCCATCCAATTTTGTGTGTTTCCCTCTTTTCAGATCCTTATCCTAGACTAGATCTTTTTCTTGATGGTGTTGGTTGGGGTTTTCCCGCGCTCATATTGAGTTCTCCTTAGGGAATATATGTATCTACAAGAAATAATAACACACGTCACACAAAATTAAAAAAAAAAAAAAAACTGGAAAGGTGCACCATGGCCATGGTTTGTAAAGGTAAGTAAGTTAATAAATAAAAACGGTTGTAGAGGGATTTACGGGGATTATTCGGTACAAAAGGTAGAAACGGGAAATAGGGGTGGACAAAAAAGGGATGATGACTATTTTTTTTTTTTGTTCTTTTATTTCTATATAGGATCTTACATAGGTATACTAAAGTTGTTGGTGTAGTTATTTGAAGGAAACAACAACTGGTGGTTGAAGAAAATAAATAAAATATAAGAAATTCGAGACGAGAAGGACGTTTCGTTATACTTTATTGTTATGCTCGTAATTTTGTTAGCTGCAAGGGAATTTCAATTGAATGTCAGTTTTTTTTTAGCAGTAGGATTTTTTTTTGGCGGGCGGTAAGGACAGATTCTAATTGCATGATTATAAGAAAGTAAGGTAAGTCTCTCTATGCAACCATCACAGCTGGCTCTAGTCGGGTTGTTATTTGTACATAGGTGGAAACCAAGATAATAACATGGTTTACGAGAATGTGTAGAGAAATTAGTTCTGCAGATCATATTCGCTTCAAAGAACCGTATTTAAAATTATTTATTTATTGCTGATTACGAATCTTGTTTAGTTCGTTTTCGTTTTAAAGATTCCAAAGAGCTGAGCAATATTTTGGATTTTTCATTATAATTTCTCAAAACTGACTGAAAACAATTTTAATATTTAATTAATGTAAAAAATAAAATCAAATGCAAGAATGAGTCCCATTTTTTTGCTCATATTTAGTTAAATGATAGCACAGAATAAAAATATATAAAAAGTTCCTGCCTCCAAATAGAAACGAAGTTATTAAAAAAAAATTCAGTAATTTCCAATTTTCGAAAAATTGATTTTTTAAAAACAAATTTTCAAATACATTTATATTTTTTTATTAGTTAATAATTTTACATAATTTAATAGTTATGAGATTTAAGAGATTCCATGGAACTGTTTTCTTTGTTTCTGACTTTCTTGTAAACAACTAAACTGGTCGAAAAAATCAAAAATATGAAAAAAAAAAACAATTTTGGATAAAAAAAAATATTTAATTTTTTTAAAAAAATCAATTTCATGAAAAAGAGGTAAAAACTTTTGAAATATTTTTTTGGTGTTGATCAATATTTTCTTAAAAATCGCATACCTTTATTTCTGAAATATGTTGGAGAATCGTTATTCGTACAAAATTACATTAACAAAAAAATTAAAATTCTTCTTTATAAGAGAAATCAAATTGCATCATTCGCTTTGATTGTGTTCAAAAATTAAACAAAAAAAAAAAATTTTTTATTCATAGGTATGTATTTTCATAATGCAGCATTTTAAACAAAAAAAACTGCAACTTTTTAAGACTAGACTTAATTTTAATTAGATGGGAATTTTTCTACCCCTAGCAATATGTTATGTATTCTTGATTTACCTTTATGTACCAATCCCTCAACATACATATATATGTATACCTGCCTACCTACGGTTATAAGTTGTTAGCAGAGGATTCAATTTTGTTGTATGTGTGTATACAAAATATCCATATAACTGAATAAGTAATGTGAAGTCGCAGAAAAATTACTGCGTAGAATATTAGTACTACGCATTTTGAAATTGGTTCATATCATTTGCATTTTGGTTAGATGGCAGGTATTATTTTACTTGCTGAACTGTTCGACGTTGCTTGGATGTGCTTAAAAAGAAAAAGTCTAACTCTTCAGCATTTTGTTACGAGAAAGCACAGAGAAATGATATTTCAATAGATTTTTGTAGTTACCTTCAATGCACAAGTTGATTGATTCGCAGAATGAGAACATTAGAGATTAAAGCGCGTGAATTGCGAGATTGCAATGTTTTGCGAAAATCAACTCGAGTCTATTAAAAAAAAAAATACAACCAAATAAAACTGCTAAACATTTATTTAAGAAATCACTTACCTTAAAGCAGAATTTTATTTTTTTTGTTGGGATTTTCTATCAGCTTAAATTATTTTAAATAAAGGAAACTCCCTTGGACAGTTCTTCATATTATAAGGCTCCCAAAAAAATTATATTTGTTGAATGTCCTCCATCATTCAGCTTTTCGGTAATTTTTTCAGAGATATTGCTATTTTCATTATATTCTTTTACAAAACTTCTGCAAATATTAGGATATTTTGTTGCACCATTTTTGATAAACAAGTCACTCTTTTGTATATTAAATGTTGTAGTCCTGCAATATAAACAAATGTATGTAATTTTTTTTTTTTATTTACTTCAATTTGAATGCCAAACCGTATTGATTGATTTGAAATTTGGTGTTTTAAAACCTTACTATCAACTCAACTTTTTTAAGGAAATATTCCAAGTGTAAGATCGGATTATCGAGTTATTTTGAAATCTGGTAGCAACACAAATTATTAAAAATACTAAATAACTAATGTTAAAAAAGATGGATCACAAGAGTAAAAACAGATTTATTACACAAACAATGGCGGAAAATTATATACAAACATCTTTGAGTCCTTGAAAGCTCTTTCCAAGAATAACGCTTCTAAGGAAGAAGAATACTATTCCCCATGCCTTACAATGTATCTCATAAAATATACACAAAAGACTCCTAGGTTAGATAAGGTTAGGTATAAAACGGAATATTAAAAAAAAAAAAAAAACATTTTACTAAAGTTTATAGTTTGAAAAACATGAATTTGTATTTTGTATGTTGTATTTTCGTACAAAAAGGAAACTGTCAACACAAAACAGAACATAATCAATTAATAATTATTATTGATAAAATATTTTTTTTTTTAATAATAATCAAACAGAAATTGAAAACAATTTTTGTTTTTTTTTTTTTTTAATATGCAACTACTTAATAGGAATATCAAATACCAACATCTTTTACACAATAATAAAATTATTAAACTTTAATTAAAAAAAAATCAATATGTATTACAAATATATTTTTTGTTTTATATAAAAAGAATTTATTAAAAGCAATACTCTATAATATATTTTTTTATTTTTTTTTTTGAAAATAACATCATCACTAATAATTATTGTGTGCAGCAACAAATATAATATATATAAAGTATAAATATTATTATTTAATTTTTGTTTTATTTTTAAATCGCGATATATAAATATAGGTGACATAATAATAATATAATTTTATGTTTTTACCTTTTTTTCTTTAGCTTCGGTTCGGAAGAAATTGTTTTTTTTTTTACTTTTATTGTTATTATTATTTTTACATCTACAATCTATTGCATAATTATTATTATTAATATTATATATGTATAATTTATAATTAATTTGCATACTATTTTTAAATTTAAATATAACAAAAGTAAGAACGCTACTTTTTGAGCACTTTGGTTAAGTATTCGTTAATATTTTTATTTTTTTTTTTTGTTGCTGTTTTATTAATTTATATTTATAATTTTATTGAATTTTATTTCGTTAAAAAGAAAACAAAAAACGTCTAAAAACTTGTTTATTTAATTTTATTTGAATTTTTATTAATATTTCATATTTTTAATTATCAGGGCTATGCCCTCAATGTCAATGGTAAATTTAAGTAAAAACAAAATAAATACTGAAACTAAGTTATATATATATATAATAATATTTGTAGTTTAAAAACATATAAGGAAGATGAAACAAATAATATACATACAAAGCTAATTACTATAAGAAAATTCTAATTTTTAATTGTTGTTCTTTAAGTGGCCATTTTCGGTGATGTTCGATTCAGTTCTTGATTTGTACGTGTACAGCGACTGCAATGGCACATGAAGCAACTCCACTATTTGTGTGAAATGAAGTTCTAAAATAAAAAAAAATAATAACATAATTAAAATTACTAATTTTTTCTTTGGATAAAATCAATAATAAGTATAGTAAAACTAGATTTGTGGTAGCATTAAATAGCGGTCCATTTTTCTATTTTATGTGTGAAAAGGTTAGGAGCGGAATTCATAGTTGTGATTTTTCTTCACTTAAGCATTCGCCAAATTGTCTTTATTTACAGCAACAAAAGCTGTTACTTGAGGAAAGTAAAATCTTGATGGCTCAGTTAAGATCGCAAACTAAGAAGAGATGTATGCCCTTTAACTGGAATCAAAGTATTGTATTTCATTCTTTTACTGCAGTATTTTTAATTACTCAGGTGTTGTTTCGATTTATAAGTTCGCTTTTGTTGATTTTAAGAATATGAACATTTTTATTTGAATTATGCCACAAACATCAGAATTTGGAAATACTATTAGACCGAGAACCCGCAGCAGATTTTGGGTGTTAGTCACAGCATTGATTAGTATTATGGGAAAGGTCTTTAAATTATGTGTGACTGTCGTGAAAAAAGTGCATCTCTGCTAAGTCGATCAGACTCGACGTACTGTGGCCCGTTTATGCAAAAGTGCTTGCAATATTCATTTTTCGGGTGGGTCTATAATGCAATATTTTTAAGATCACTGGATTCACAAATGTTTGGACCTCAAGTTATCGAAAAAAAAATATTCAATTTGGCTTAGTGATGTGTCTTATAAAGCAGGTCAAAGTTGATAACTTTTTTAATTTTTTTTTCTTGGCTTTGGATGTAAAAACTAGGAAAAGGCATTCCAAACGCTTTCAGTTTTTCATTTCTTAATATGCATTGTAATTATTTAGATCGAAAATTAAAAAATAAAAAAAATAGTACTTTGACATGCATTTACTCATTTTAATGATGATTTCTCTCTTAATACAAATGACAAAAACTTCGTAAAGGTATTAATTTGTTGAAGAAATGTTGTTCTTTGTAACTTCGTTTAAAAAATATTGACACCTTTTTTCGTTCCTCAGATATTTATTTTTAAAAGGTGTTCATTTTTTCTTGCCCATTATAATTTTGACTTTGAGGCCAAATTTCCTTAAAACTGTGAAACATAGTCTCTTATGAAATAAACAAAAATATTATGTTCAAAAATTTTTTTTTGAAGATTGTATATTAATATACCATTATGTTTATCACTCTAGTGGAAACTTTTTAGTAGATCCCTTCCATTCATGCAAATTACCTACACTCATATAAGAGTGGTTGAGATTTCTTTGTCACTAGGACTTGCTTCTTCGCGAATAAGCTTCTCAAAGTTGTATAGAATCGTTTGATGCTGCACTTTCAAGCTTTAAATATTCAATATTGGCTCGTATGCATAAAAAATAGTAAATACTAGCAATATGAAATTAATAAGTATAAACTAGGTGTACGAAATGTGGATAAAAAATTTCATACTTAACAATTTTTCAATTAAAAGCATTTACTATTTTGTATGCATATGACCCATTATGTATGAAATTCTAGTTTAACTTTACTTAAAAAAAAAAAAAAAAAAAAAAAAAAAATTAAAAATTCTTTCTTACCATTTTCTGGAGTAATATATCCATGTCTAATAAGAAAATCAATAACTACTGGGCAACTCGTTGTTTTAAATTCAGGAGTAAATACTTTCTCTATACACTCCTTAGCTGGAAGCAGCTCAAAAGCTTGTACCTCACCATCGGCATTATGAGGCACAAAATCAATTGGCAATTCCAAATCAAAAACATATTCGGTATTTGGAAATAGACCACGATCACTTTCAAAGAAAAACGAAACGCAACCAGCTGAAACTAAATTCTTAATGAGATCGCTTGGAATGGACGCTTCTTCGGCAGCTTCTTTAACGGCTGTCTCATGGATGCCATAGCCAACAGACAATCCACCACCAACCATATTATCCCATTTGCCAGGCCAAGTTTCTTTCGTATTGGAACGTTGTTGTAGCCAAATACATATGCCATGTGTTGGATGTCGCACATAGCCATTAATATCAACACCATATTTACGTACACCAAATAGACATGTTGCTGATCGATCCATTTTTAATAGACTTCGAAAATCTGATGATTTTACTTCGTAATACTAAAAAACATAAAAGAATTAATGATCCATTCAAAAATGGGGAATGATTATAATGTTCTTACTTCATCACGCCATCCTTCGAGAGCTGAAAAAATATCATTCGATCTTATTTCTCGTAAGATCTTGTCAAGTTTTTCAGTTCTCTCCGAATAATCACGAAATGCTGGATTCAATTCGACAATTCCCTGCAAAATAAATACAAAAAAATATTAAATATCTTATCAAGGAAATTTTCAAAATCTATATATTTTACCTGCTTGGTATATTCACAATCACGAATACAAAATACTTCAGGATATTTAAGCAAATGTTTGGCAATATCCGATTTAATTAGACCAACTTGTTGACCCTCAACTAGGAATGGACGAATTTCACCTTTTTGAAATCCTAAAATAGAAACAAAATAAAAACAAAAATTAATTAAATCATAAATATTTGGCGGGAAGAGAAATTTTAATTTTTGTTTGTGTTTATGAATGAAATATGAAATCATGGTTGATGAGTTTTGTTTTCTGAATGAACTTTGACTTCAGAGAGATAAGTAAGAAATCTGGAGCATTTAAATTTAGAAATACAAGTGTCAGGCATAATAAATCTTAATTAGATGTTTTTCTTCCGGTAGCAAAGTTTTGGGGTGACTAGAGCCTTATAGCGTTTTCGTTTGGTCGTCCGGGACTGTCCGGAATTCTCCCGAACGATTCTGAAACTGATCGTTTGGCACTCAATGACAGTTCTAATTCTGAAAAGAAGAGAAAATCGATTCCGAATTTTGAGGCAGAATCAAAACCAGAATCACGCACACATGTTCACACTTAAGACGTCAAAGTAATGAAATGTTATTCTTTGTTGTTCATTTCTTAATTTTAAGATTTTTAACTATGCACAAACTTTAAACTATATTAAAATAATGTGAAGAAAACAAAACAAAAATAGATAACTTAATGATAATAAAAAAAATAAACAAAACAAAATTTTCATCAGACGTTCGCATTTGATGTTTCACAAATACAAAGAAACCCAAACTTCAGAATTAAAAAAAAGTATCCAACTCTGATCGTTTGGCATTCCGGATCGGACAGTCCCGGACGCTTCTAAGAATTCCCAAACGAAAACGCTATTAGTCTAAAGCTGAACCAAGTCTAGTTTAGAGATGAAGAATTTAAATTAGTAAGAATTTTATGCTTTTTTTAATATATTTGAGATCTTCAACGACTTTTCCTGAATATTGTCTGTTCAGGAAAGAGAAACAATAGAAAAAGTGTTAAGCTCATGATATACAGAGTTGACTTAACCAGAAGTCAGATGTGACGTTTTTTTTTTCAAAAGAATGAAAATATGTATCATTAAAAGTGTTCATATACATACAAGGAATGCTTAAAAGATACCATTTTAACAAGCTGGTTATGGCGATCAAATCCAGCAATGAGAAGAACTAATCCTTGTCATAAATGATACGAGTTGTTCAATGATGTGTCACTCGTCAAAAAACTGGGCATTAAAATGAAGACGTAGACGAAAAACTCCAGCTTGTAAATTTTTCAACTCTAAGAAGGTATATGGAAAAAAAGGGAAACCTAATCCCCGATGGAGCTTGAGGTGCTAAATTGGAGAAGGCTTTTCAATGCAGTACTGACGAATACTGCCACCATAAGTTAAAAAATAGTTTTTGTCAAAGCGAAACGTTAATAATCGGAGATAATTCTCAAACTGCAATATAGCGATCAAGCTCTGACTGAGTTGAGCATTCCACAAGTTTTTTTTTTTTTTCAAGCGGCTTTACTATTACGAGTATATGAATAATTTTTCGTATCAAAACAAATATGACGCATTCATAAATGCAATACATAAACACTTTTCAGTCTGTTTTGCATTCAAAATTATAAACAATAAAAAAAAAAAAAAAACAAAACAAAAAAGTATAATATTGCAATTTTCAATTTCAGTATGAGAGGTTTCAGTCTTTAAGATTTATTTGCATGAAAACAAACCTCAAAGAAACAATTAAAATTATATCACATTACGGTTCTGGCCTAAGTATTTACAGATAAGATAGATCGTGAAATCATCAAATAAACTACAATATACGTTTAAGATATATCTGTCCCGGAGTAGAGAGGGGAGGGGGGGTACATTTGACACGTATCATCTCAATTCTCAATACATTCCTTATTGAGATATTGTATAGATATATTTTCTGAAAGTAATTAATTTCAATTTTTACATTTTATGCAAAAATCAAGAGATGCTAAACTTTTGCTTCTATACCCATTACAATAGTTATAATTTTATAATTTTTTGCAAATTCAGTATTAATGGATATTAGTTATGTATATTTTGTTAAAAATAATAATAGTAAATAAAGTTTATTTTCTCAATGATGATTAATATGATATATGAGTGTTAACTTATCGCCTTAAACTTGAAACCAGCTTTATTTTTTTTTTTTTTTGAATTTTATTATAATTTCTTAAACAAAAGAAATGTGGCTAAATTAATATCTGAGCGAAAATGTATGAGTAAATATTGCTATTATATATTAATTTAGTGAGAATATTAAAGTTATGCAACATTTATTTCAGTGCAATACTCTTTATTATTTATCTAACCACAATTAGAAATACAACAAACATCCACATATATTTTTAACAAGTTTTATTTGCTTTGTTGCATTTGCTATGCAAAGCTCAAGGCTTGAGAGTTCATTGCTTTAAAAGTCACAAATTTCTGATGACATGTCGACAGCTGAGAATAAAATTTAATTTAACAAAAAAAGAAAAAAAATCAATTCACCTTGGAAGACGAACCTAGGCCATTAGAAGCGAGAGATAACTAACTAACTTAACTAAATAACCTGCTTAGGGTATTCGAATTTTTCAAAAATTCGTCATCTCGAAAATTCTCACGCAAGGAGAATCGCAATATTGAATAACGTTTTATACAATTTATCAAATTTCTAAAAATGTCAACGAGACAATAGTCACTTATACGAAAATTGGAACTCCATCACTTTTTTATTTGAGAAGAATACAATTTTTTCGCATACTAAATGAAACTGGAACTAAGGCCACTATAATTCTTTTCCAAAAAGATATAAAATACTACACCTATCGAGAATTTTGTGTTACCTGCACCAATGGGCCCCAAACGCTTATTCTACTTTTTGGATTTTTATAAAATCATCAATATAAAATTTGTACAAAACATAGAAAAGAATGTCCAAAAAGAAGCATTGATTAAAACAAAACGTATGTCCTTTCACATCAATCATTTTTTTAAATACAAATTCAGATTTATAAAAAAAAAACTCAAATAATTAAGTGTTTTTATTTCTCTTCTAAAAACAAGGCAAAACTATTTTATAATAATGTCTTGCTTTTAGTTCCATAAGATCCAGCATCGAAAAGTACTCTAAGAATATTTTCTATAAGATTCAACTATTTTTAAATAATGCTAGCTGTGTTTTCGTGAGAACTATGGAAAATAAAATATTTTTTTTTTTTCACGAAATAACTCAAAATCCAATATGATTTTAAAGCTCTTTTCTTGTATTGTCTTCATGATCTAGAACTTTTCATTAAAAAAAAAAACTTTTAAACCGTAGACGCTGCTGAATCATTTTTCTTATAGCTTTGAGTTTCTGTTGAATGACAAATGCCAGACTTTGATTTTTGTGTTTTATTAAGAAATTTGGAAAAGTATATTTTTTGAAGTAAAAAAGAAACAAAATGGCGGCTCTACAGCTCTTTAAAGTTGACGCCTCGAGTTTTCGCCGTGCAATGCCCAGGTTCAGAAAATTATTTATAATCAAAAACAGCATTTTTTTCCAATTTAGTGTAAAATAAAAATTAGAGACAAAAAAAAAACGAAAAAACCCAATGTTTTATTTATAAACAAATTGTTAAAAAAATATTTTTTGTACAAATTTTATTGAACTTTTAGGTTCATGCAACGGCCAATGAATTAACGAGTAATTTACAATTTATTTCAAGTCGATAGCTTCATTAGTTTTTGAGTTACGTTGCACGGCGCGGAAAAAAAAACGCGTTTCGAGAAAAATGCGTTTAAAGTTTTTGTTTTTGTACTGTGATAGGCTCGGAGCGCATGGGTTTAGGGACTATCTAGGGACTTTTGAGGCTTCATTTAAGGCTAAGACCACTGAAAATAGTTTCTTCGGTTGATAAATGAATTAATTAGGCGACAAAAAAATAATGCAAAAATAAAAAATTTCAGAGGGATTTCCCCCCTTAACCAAGCTTAACAAAAATATAACAATAATTCATTTTTGCCAGGATTACTATAAGAGAAAAATGTCTTTTGTTTATATTCAAAAAGTGGGCACTGTTTAGTTTTTAAGATATACTAAAAATATTGATGTTGGCATGCTGATAATTCCATACTCATGTATTTCTTAACTAATTTAAGAAAAGTAAAATTGATTTGATATTCTATGTGAGACGGAAAATATTTTTTCTTTTTTCGATTTAATTTGTCGCCTTTTTCCATCCCAATGCACTAGCTTCTGCCCTGGACAGTATTGTATGGCGTTAAGCTTTCTCGTGTGTGTTCCATTGTTGTGATATCTTATCTTTTCCAGAGTATATATTTCTATTTTTTCTTTTTATGACTCATTTAGTCGATTTAGTCTCTTGGTTAAGGGGTTATAAATTCTACATCATTGATTACCCAAATACGATACGATATGATAAAACATATGTAACGGTTATAATTACAAAAAAAAAAAAAAAATACATAGGTATATCACAAAACCCATGGAATGCCATTAATTGATTTATCATTTTAACATACATTAATAACTAAAGTATATTCTCATTTTATGATTACACAGTAATATGTGTAGTATGGATATGGATATTGATTATGCACCAGGTGCGTCCTTTTTCTTCTAATATCCAACGCATCATCATCGCTTTTTAACCTTATCAACTTTACAAGTTGGAATCACCACCTCTTTTTTTTTTCTTCTTCTATAAACATAGTTCAGCAAGTTTATTCAGAAAAAAAGAAGTAGAAAAAAAAAGAAAACATTTGAACTACTTTGGTGTTGCTTTTTTAAGTGTATGCTGTGGAAGCATTTTCAATCGACTGTATGTTCTTGAGAACGCTGTTATATTAATGGATCGTCCTACTTTTGTTGTACGATGTTGTTGCTTCAAATGTGGATTGAATGAAGGTTATATTAGTGTGTGAGTCATCATTTGTGTTAATGAAACTTTGCCAAAAGCGGTTGAGTATTGCAAACTAGGATTTAAATATTAGAAGTTTCTCTCCTCTTGTGATATTGAAAAGTTTTAAGTTTATTTTAAAGTGGTGCAAAATTTGAGTGATGTTGATATCCTTGATGGTTGAAGAAAGTTATAAAGAATATGATTTGCAAGCCCTTGACTTATTGTAAGTGGTGTTTGCCAACTTGGTTTCTCTTTTTTTTGATTAAATATTACAAAGTATATTTTTTTTTGTATAGTAAGAAAGAGTAGTTGATGGTTGACTCAAACACGACAAAAAAGGCAGAAAAATGTAATATTGCATATGAACATATTATATTAAAAAAAATTGCAAGGTCTAAAAATGAAAGTTCTTATTTTAAAATTGTTTGTATTGTTTACTTTTGTAGTTTAAGATAAAAATAAAAACTCGCAGTTTCTTATTGCACAAATCAAATATTCAAAAATGTCAAAACAACATTAAACTAGAATTTGGATTTAAAAACTCCATATATGTATGTATATTAGGGTGGGTCAAAAAAATCGAAATTCTTTTTTTTGATTTGGTACTCCGAAAAATCGATTGCTAGACCCCTATACACACCAAATATGAGCTCTTTATATTAATGGGAAGGTCCTCCGCTTTCAATTTTCCATTTTTACATCAAGCTTCTACTAAAAAAAAATAATTTTTTTATTAATTGACTTTTTAGCAAATTTCTTTTCATATTCTTGTAGGAAATTGAACGCTCTACAAAAAAGGCCTTATACACTTTTTTCGTTTATCAAACCGTTGAATAGATATTTAAAGTCCAAAAATCGAGAAAATCTTTAAAAATTCGTTTTTTGTTCTTAATTTTGTAACAAATTGAAAAATTATAATGATCAAACGCGCAAGACATATTCTTGTTGGAAATTGATTGCTCCACAAAAAAAGGTCTTGTTAACTTTTTTCATTAATCTAACCATTCTAAAGATATTCGAGTTCAAAGTTAAAAAAAAATATAAAAACATTTTATATTTTTAAAAAATTTCTAATTCACTGAAACTTCATTATTTTCAAATTAGCAAGATATATTCTTGTAGGGGCTTAAACGTTCTACAAAAAATTGCTTGGCATCAAATTGATTGCTTTAACCGATTAGAAGATATTCGATATTTGACAACGAAATATTATAAATATACGGATGGAAATAGTACTGTAACTCTAGCCATAAACACTTGGTGGTAGCACCTTCAAGATGTTGTTGTTGTTCAAAGATTATAACAAAATATTTTATTTTTCTTAGCAGATATTTTCAGATATTTCCGGATCAAGGTCTCGTCACAAGATTTGATTTGCAGATATGAATTCACAATGAGCAGGCCTATACATACATATACAGTTGTGTTCAAAATAATAGTAGTGGCTGCATCAAAAAAACATTTATTATAATTACGGTGCTTCTACGGCTAAAAATTTAGTTTCTTTGATGTCAAAGTTTGTAACGGTCAATTACTGATAAATGTATCATAGTTTCAAAATGAAAAAAAAGGTTCCAAATAATTTTTCATTGACTCTTGGTTGTTCTTTCTAATTTGACCTGTTCAAAATAATAGTAGTTAAAGTTATTTCTGAAGAATTTAAAAGCGGTTTATAACATAGAATATTTATTTTTGGTTTAAAAGTAAGTACTCATATAATATGAACAATTTTTCAACAAAAAACGATTTGTTTCGGTTTTAATCTATTTATAGTTCGAAGAGCAAAACACTGCAGTTCGGATAACGGAAACTTATACGAAAGCTGCTTGAAGAAGGGAAAACCTACTTGGAAATTCAAGGTTATATAAGGATGCTCCCCTACAATGGTAGCCAATGCAATAAACTCAACGAAAAACCCGAAACGTGCGGTAGAAAAAGAAAAAAGAACGTCGTAGATGACAGGCGTATTGTCCAGATGAGCAAAGTTGAGCCTTCTGCATCGTCGTTTCAAATCCAGAAGGCTTTAAGCCTGGATTGCAGTGCAGTGAACATTCGGAGGCGACTGTTAGAGACTAATTTGTACGCTTGAAGTTCACATAAAGTACCGTTGTTAACAAAGAAATATGTTAAAATACTAAAATTTTCGACCCTCCATGTTTAACTTTTTCCGTCGTATACTTTGGAACATCGGACGTATTCTGGAGATCCAGTACCACCAAAGAGGACAAATTTGCTCGCATCAGTAAACAATATGTTACGCTATTACTTCGCTGGCCAGTTTATGTAATCTTTTACAAACTGGATACGCTTTTTAACATGTTTCACAGAACTTTTCGTGGACTTCAAGCGTACAAATTAATCTCTAACAGTCGCTTCCGAATGTTCACTGCACTGCAATCCAGGCTTAAAGCCTTCTGGATTCGAAACGACGATGCTGAAGGCTCAACTTTGCTCATCTGGACAGTACGCCTGTCATCTACGACGGTCTTTTTTCTTTTTCTACCGCGCGTTTGGGGTTTTTCGTTGAGTTTATTGCATTGGCTACCATTGCAGGGGAGCATCCTCATAAAACCTTGAATTTCCAAGTAGGTTTTCCCTTCTTCAAGCAGCTTTCGTAAAAGTTTCCGCTATCCGAACTGCAGTGTTTTGCTCTTCGAACTTTAAATAGATTAAAACCGAAACAAATCGTTTTTTGTTGAAAAATTGTTCATATTATATGAGTACTTACTTTTAAACCAAAAATAAATATTCTATGTTATAAACCGCTTTTAAATTCTTCAAAAATAACTTTAACTACTATTATTTTGAACAGGTCAAATTAGAAAGAACAACCAAAAGTCAATGAAAAATTATTTGGAACCTTCTTTTTCATTTTAAAACTATGATACATTTATTAGTAATTGACCGTTACAAACTTTGACATCAAAGAAACTAAATTTTTAACCGTAGAAGCACCGTAATTATAAAAAATGTTATTTTGATGCAGGCACTACTATTATTTTGAACACAGCTGTACAATATATAAAAAATTCAAAAGTTTCTTGCAGGCCCCGTCGCTGAAGTATTTGCAATCGAAATATCGAAATATATTTTTTTTTCTTACATTCGGAAGCAGATATTTGTAGGCGAGTATAAGATTTTGGAAGTATGTACTTTTAAAAAAATCTACACACTCTTTTTTCCGAAATGGATGCAACGATTTCAATGAAATTTTCAGGCTGCCCAATTATCTTACATAGGTATTGTTCTTTTTTCTAACAAAAAGTAAAAAGCCATCTGGTAACATGAATATATTAAAATAAATTATTGCTGTTGCGTTAGATGTTTCAAAAGGATAGAACATTTCTCATGGTCACAAGTCTATGCAACAACATTAACACAAAGGCAAGAATCTTAACTGGTAAAGAATCTGGCAAAACGAAGTTAATCATCGTAGAATCGTTTGCCTCATCAAAGGCTCATTTAGGATGTACCATGCAAAAAACACTTATTTCCTGTGAGACATGTTTTGTCAAAATAATAAAAAAAATAAACGGTTTTATGGTAGTGAACATGAAAACCAACTACAATATAAACAAAAATAAATTCTGCAATATATGTATATTTTTTTGTATCAGATTTTATCAATAGATATGACTCAAATTTCAGATAAACTAATACAAAATTAAACTCTGTCCATAGACAAACAGGACGAAGACAGCCGCATGGCCATAATACCCTCATGTCTATTGATTTTTATACCAATAATTGCTCTGGTTTTCTATTTTTATTAATACCGTTAAAATTGTTCGTTTAACAAATTCAAATCTCACAAAGCTACAAAGTGTAAGTCTGGGCTCCCAAGCATAACAACTACGCCTCTGATCTGTTTCAACTGGAATTTTGTGGCGCACGTTTCATAAATGAGATTCATTTTTTTTTTTTTTTTTTTCATAACACTCGTGTCATGTGTGGTGATGATGATGATTTTTTGTCGATAACATTAACTTCAAATACGTACTCAGATGTACGTACATATATATGAAGAAAATTTATATTTTTTATTTGTACATAGAACCTCGTATAAACAATAAACAGAAAAACAAAAAAAAAACCTTTTTAACAATACAATGAACTTAAGTATTTTCACGTGACAATAAACAATAAATACGTACCTATATCTAACTAGAAAACCTTGTCCTAACTTTATACATAATATATGTATACCACTATAATGTACCTTAGTCTAAATAAAATTTTAATTTTAAATTGATAAGAAAATAGAACTCGTCTAACTTAACTGCCACAAATTAATTTCCGCAATTTTTTTTTTATATTTCGAATAAAAATGCGATAAAAATACAAAATTAAAACAACAACAAAAAAACTCATAAGTAAATAGATTGCCAAGACCTCTTTACCAGATTTTTTCGGATTTAATATATTTTTTTTTTTGTTTTTTTTTTTTTTATTTGTTTGAAACATCATGCGCTATATATGTATTATACCTATGAACCTACCAATCAACCAAAACATTTTTTTTTAGTATCAATAAAACAAAATCTAGATAAAAGTTGTAGAATTCTTTTCGAGCTTAAAACAAAATCTTCATATTTTTTGTACATACACTCCCGGTCAATAGAATAGGTTCACCTTATAAACGGCAACGGAGAGCTTTTTTCTCTTAAAAAAAAGCTTTACGAAAACTCTTTCGAGAATACAGTTTCAAAGAATGTCTTTTTTCCTAACTATAAATCAGAAAGTGGTAGTTGAAAAACTATTGTAACGGTAAATGTATAACCTGTTCTGGAATGTTAAAAAAAAGCTTATTTTTATCGATCAATAGAATAGGTTTAAAGTGAGGGTTTTTAAGGGAAAATGAGATAGTCCAAGTGCCAAGCAAGTTGTAGACCGAAGTATAATTAAAAATTCCAATAAAAGAAGCCTGAAGAATTACAAGAAAAAGTTAGAAGAAGATAGAAACTATTTAACATTAACAATTTAGTTGTTTTCGTCTCATTTTTTCCAAAATAAGACAAGTTAGTGAAGTATTATTTATATTAACGATCTTAAATGTACTCTGAAACACTGTAAAGTTGTGTTATTTTGCTGATGACACTTTAATATAACATTACCGGTAATGTTCTAAAAGACAAGTGTTCAAAAATAAATGCAGACTAAGACAATGTTAACCTGTGGCTAAGAGCAAATAAACTGAGACTTAATGTAAATAAAACTAAGTGTATGAAGTTAAAAATTTGTGACCCCATCTCAGTATACATAAACAATTGTGCCCATGATTATGAAAGTGGACTAAGTCACTTTTTGCATTGTTTGAAGAAAAATGTACATAATAATTTTCTTATAACGATTTAATTATATTTCTTTTATGAAATCACTAGAGGAGCAATAAAGAAGTTTATTTACTGCAATTTAGCTTTCAAATAAACTTTACCCCTTAAATAATAATTATTTTTAGGCTAGATTTGGTGCCATTTTTAGGAGTGACTTAATCCACTTTCATAATTAAGGGCACAATTGACAAATTGAATGTGTTAAGACCATTAAGTACCTACTTAGGAGTTAAAATAGACACTGATCTAAACTTCAAAGATCATGCCAAGTATATTTGTTCAAAAAATTTAAAAAAAAAGTTGGTTTTCTTAAACGTATAAAATCTGTTTTAACTGTGGGCAATGGAATAATGCTTTACAATGCCCTAGTACTACCGCACTTCTTTTTTTGCTCGACAATGACAATCTTATATGGATGCCAAAATCAAAGAAAACAACGTATGTAGCTTCTACAAAATAAGTCAATCCGATCGATTCTCAAGTGCAACCGATATAGACCAATATAACAAATGTTTGAAGGCATTAAGATGGATGAATGTTGATCAGCTAATAACTTTCAATACTATGATATTTATATACAAAATAAAAAACGAAATGATGCCTTTATACTTAGAAGAAAACATTATTATGGTTTCTGAAGTACAGTCATATAATCTCAGAAACAATCAAAACATCAGACCAATCCGATGCAACAGAAGCAGTACCATGAACTTTTTGATGTATGCAGGACTCAATGTCTTCAACAGCTTGCCAAATGATTTGAAAAACGAATCAAGATTTAATGGGCCCTATTCTGATTCTCCAGGGGAATTTTTTTTCCCTCGGAATATTTTTTCCTTCGGAATTTTTGTGCGATCATCTATATCCCTCGCAATTTATTTCCAGGCAACAAAAAATCGTATGAAATGACAGCTAAATTCCCCTGGAAAATTAATGGCTAATACCATTAAATTCCGAGGGAAACTTTTTATGATCATTTTTGTTCCCATTCTTAAAACATGGGAAACATTTCCAGGTAAATTTGTATTTACAATTGCCCCCAATATTTTTAAAAATAAACTTAAAATCTTTTTACAAAATAGTTAAAACCTAATTAAAGTTAAAAAATAATTTAAATTATTATTAAATTTGTAAATTTGCAAGAACGTTAAAACACGTAACAGAAAAATTGTTAAAAATTTGTAAATTGTTATTGTTAAAAAAGTTCAACGAACTAATTGTTATTATTATTATTAACCTATTCTATTGACCGGTGAAAAAAGGTCTTTTTCATGGAGCATTGCAATAAATTGTATTAATTTATTGTTTTAAAAGACTTGAGTTAGCTTTTTTTTTTATAAATAAGTCAGAAAAAGAGATATCCTTGAATATAAATCATTAAAAAGGGATTTCCTTCGGCTTTTTAGTGCAAAGTGCAAAATTCAATTCTTTATCGTTTTATAGGGTGAACCTATTCTATTGACCGGTAGTGTATAAATATGTCCAATCACAAGATGGACTAGAGATCCTGTGTGTTGTGTTGGGAGCCGGTTAAATTTGCGACCGGTAGAGCAGAGAGCAGCGAGGCCGCGTATATAATCGTCGCCGCGCAACGATGATGTTGTTCTTGATAATGGCGATGAATGATGACGGTGGTGGGGATAGAAACAAAAATATAAACAAATTATGTGTCAAAGCACAAAGAAAAAAAAAAAACATGTTACGTCAAATAAAATATGTACATATAAATATGCAAAAATGCAAAAGAATGTTTGTTGACGAAAAAAATTACCCAAAGGCCAAGAGGAAGATAAAATTAAAAAAAAAAAAAAATAGATTTTCAAGAAGACGATAAAGTAGAAGAAGAATAAGAGCACCACAAGACTGTGATCGAAGGAGATATATTTCTGCAAAATTTTAAGCAAAAACACTCCTCCTTCTCCTGCTGCTGTTTTGTCTTCTCTACTTTTTGGTCTTGTCGGTCGGCGGTCGTCGTGTTGTAGTCACCTTCGACGTCGTCCACACACGACTCGTGTGTGTTCTTTTGTCCCCCCTGCGCCCCCAAAATCAAAAGACCAAAAAAAAAAAAAACTGTTACCTTGATTCCATTAGAGAGATGAAACATTGTACCTAGTTTGGCGAGACATTTATCTCTCAAACAAAAAACTAATGACGACGACGACCAAAATGATTTCATAATCGTCGCATCAAATCAAAAAGACTCAAATACGAGCCAATTATTATAGTTCAATGAAATTACATATTTATTTTGTGTTATTATGAAATAATATAATTCGCATTCAATTTGGTCATATTTTTGGGAAGAGAGGAATTCATTCGTTTTTTTTTTTTTATTTTCACACAGAAAAGAAAAACTTGGACAAATCGATAAGACTCTGGTTCGTCGTTGTTTGTGATACATTAGAGCAGAGGATGGAAGCTTTTTAAGAGGAGGCCAACCAAACCAAGAGTATGAGAGATGAGGAAGGAGTTGAGTTGGGAATGCGTTAGAGCAAAAAAAAGCAAACTACAAAAAAGGGCGATTGCATTCAAATAAGAAGAGAATCCCGAAACCCGGCTGTTAAATAAAATTTTTAAAATTTTTCTAATTGGAAAAAAAACGTTAACTAGAAAAAAAGAAGAAGGAATTCCTTAACAATATTACTCACCGGTTAAATAAAAGTTATTAAATTTTTGTGCAAGTCTAAATAGTCTTGACAATTTAATATCACTTGACGCCATTTGATTGTGATTTGATTAGATTTTTTTTTTTTGTAGGAGTAGTTTTTTTGATTTGCTTTTGAATTCGGCAAATTAAAAGGTTTTTTTTTTATTTCCTTTTTTGTTGTTTTTTTTTTCTCGAGAAACGGAATTTTTTGTTCTCGCTGTTTTTTTTTTCTTTGTATGTTTTATATATTATTTTGGGGAGGTAGAAAAATTGAAGAAAAAAATGTTTTTTTTTTTTTTGTTAAACACAACCAAACAACGACAACGAACCGTAACCAACGACCACTGACGATAAATTGAGAAGAAATAGGCAAAAAATATAGCGAAAAATCATGCACTAGTCGAATGAAAGAAGAATTGCTATAATAAAAAAAAATAAAAACATTTTTTTTTTCGTGTGTTTTCTTTTGATTTGACATTTGGTTATTGAGCATTGTGAATTAAAAAAATTGATTTTTTTATGTTGAGGTTAGATCACAGTGGGTTGTTTGTTATAAATTAATTTTGCAAAATAGCCTTTTTTTTAATTTCGAGTGGTCATAGAGTGGGTCTTTTTTGGGCATATTGGGCTTTTGCTTATTTATTAGAGCTTTTAGGGCCAGTTGTACAAACATGGGTCAGCTTCGGTTCAGGAATTAAACTCTCCGATTTCGGTGGATTAGCAGTGGATCAAGTTTGGTTTAAGCATGACAGCTATTCTAACATAAATTGACCTTGAACCAGTGATAAACTGCAACTTTAACACCGATTTCAGAAGATAAAAGTTTCTGAACCACGGATTAAATATTTGTACAACTGGCCCTTATAGGAGCTAATTTTAGCCCCGTTTAATTGGAGGTGGTAGTTTACTCATGAGTAGATCTAGTACTAGAATTAACACATGATCTTCTACTCAAGGAGATAGGAATGTGTAGTTGTTGTAGTAGATTTCTACTCACGAGTAAACTACCACCGCCAATGGAACAGCTCTTTTGATGAGCTTCTGAACCGTTTTATTTTCATTCGATTTTGCCCACGTCACTCACTGAAAGTGGATAAGCATCCCGAGCGTCCCCATGGGGCTTTTCCACTTCTTTCTCATTGGTAAATTAACATTTTTCCAATGATATTTACAAAAAAAAAAATTCTATTTTTCAGTACAAAAACGTGTGTTTACATCTTCACCAGACCAGAACTGACATTCGGTGAAAGTTCCCCATAGGAGATCACAATTTTGAGAATTTTTGTGACTGTCATAAGTTGTGACTGTGGGAAAGAACAGGGGCGTAAGGTTGTTCCCAACTAACATTTCAGCTTCGGTTAAGGTATTACAAAAGCTACATTTCAGCTTCTTTTAAACTTTAGTAAGGTTGTTGGGCATGGAAAAAGGAGAACGTTATACAAATTTTACTCTCTATAAGGATCTTAAACGAAGCTTTACCGAAGCTCTACCGAATTTGAGATTTGACACATAGTTTCGGAAGAGCTTGTATAGCTCTTTAACACATGTCTTATCGAAATTAAAAAAAACTACAAAAACAAAAAAGGATTCTTTTTTAACTTGTTTTAAATCATGAATTTTATCTTTTGATCTGATATTATATATAACATTTCATAAATTTTTAGTATATTTATTAATAATAATTTTAAAAGTATATATTTTTTTTACCACACCCAGGAATCGAACTTCGTATCTGCTTGGTGGTAATGCACCACTCTACCCACTCGGCCATCCTAGTATATTCATTTATGAAATCCAAAACTTAATCAGTTCAAATAGCAAAAAAATGTCCGAGCTAAATTATTCAATGTCTAAATTTTAGCTCCCATACAAATTATCGAAAATTTTTAGCCGAGATAAAATGGATCCCATACAAGTTATCGATAACTTGTATGGGAATTTTATCTCAGCTAAAATTTAGCGCGAGCAGCGTACCAGGCTTCAAAACCAAAAAGTGTCCGAGCTAGATTATTTAATATCAAAACCAAAAATCAAATACAAAACTTGGTAATTTCCGTAAGGCTTCTATAAATTCATTAAACAGGCTTATAAGAAAAACAAGCTTTCTTCGTTTAAGTTTCTTTAATAGTATTTAAACAACTTATTAGAAGTTGTTAAACAAGTCCGAACTTCTATAAACAGTTAAATCCTGAAGCAAGCTCAATACAAGCTGTATAAAAAGTAGAACCTGCGAGATTTCAATTTATAGAAGCTGTTGTGCTAGTTGGGTTGGGCATGGTAAAAGGAGAACGTTATACAAGTTGAACCCTTTATAACCTTTTATAACCATGCCCTTATAAGATCTATAAGAAGCTTAAACGAAGCTCTTCCGAAGCTATAAGATTTGACAGAAATAGCTTTGGAAGAGCTTGTATAGCTCTTTAATACAAGTCTTATCGAAATTATTACCTATAGAAAAAAAAATTTAAAAACAAAATTAAGTTTCTTTTTTAATTAGTTTTAATTTTATTTTTTATCAAAACCAAGAACAAATACCAAGAGATTTTTTGAGGTCTTGAGCTTTTAACCAAGTCATTTCGAAGATAAAACTTCTGTAAGTTCTATAAAAACAAGCTTTCTTCGGTTAAGGTTCGATTTCAGATTTTCATAAAGCTCTGTATATGCTCTATAAAAGTAATTACCTTTAAGTTTTTAGTTTACAGAAGCTATTGGTGTGTTGCGATAATCTTGGAAAGCATCAACAAAAATTACCGTGATATAGTTTTGCTGTTTAAAAAAAACATTTTTTTTTTCTATTTAAAAAATTACCTATCGTGAATGAAAGCAACAACAACTGGTACCAACCTTACGATAATTGATAAGACAAAAAAACTCCTGTCATCCGTACTGTCATCTTTTCTTTTGACATTTTTCGTGAGGAAAATAATCATCTACCCGGACGGAAAAATTCGATTTTCTTCTTTTTTTTTTATCTTGTAAAAGAAGAAAAAATTAATTTATACTTAAAAATTTCTGTATAACAAACAAATCAGAAAAACAACAAACAAAATGAGTGATGATTATTTAAATAAACCATTGTCATTAGATACAGGATCATCTTGTAAGTATTTCCTCAAAACAATTACGCAATTTCGTTTTGTGATTTCAAAAACATGTGTTCTTGTTTTAAACAGCAGCACCTTCTTCTTATGGCAATGAAACTCGCGCACGTACAACAATACCTGCCTTTTCATCACCTTACCTCAACTATGACCCAAGATTCATGCAACAATCTCAGCCAGAGTTTATTTTCCCCGAAGGAGCCAACAAACAACGAGGTCGTTTTGAATTGGCCTTCTCACAAATTGGATCGTCAGTTATGGTTGGAGCTGGTATTGGTGGTGTAGCTGGTTTCTACAACGGCATGAGAACAACATCAGCTTTGCAACAAACTGGAAAATTAAGGAGAACACAGTAAGCTTAAAGAAATACAAATTAATTCTTGAATTAGAAAGACTTGCATTTTTCCCATAGGCTTCTTAATCATGTGATGAAACAAGGATCAGCAACTGCCAATACTCTTGGAACTTTGGCTGTGATGTATTCAGCATTTGGTGTGCTGTTGCAATTTGCCAGAGGAGAGGATGACGAGCTCAATACAGTTTTGGCAGGCACAGCAACTGGTTTTCTTTATAAATCTTCAGGTAATTTTCTCTCAATTCTCCTCCAAAAAGTACAGGTAAAATAGCCATTAAAAAAAAACTTTTACACTCATGAAACTTGGCAAAAAGTTTGCTTTTTGGATAAGAACCAAGGATCAAAAAAGTCTATAAAAAGTCTACTTGCTCTTATCCTAAAAGCAGCTTAGAAGTTTCTTATAGGGTTCATATGTAAAATATAAAATTTAATTCAATTTTGTCATTGATTTTATAAGAACTGCAAAAAAGGATTAAAAATTGTTTTTAAAACAACAAAAATACCCTTTTGAATGATTTAAGTTTTCAAACTGAGTATGCAGTTTAGTTACTTATATAACAAAGAATTTTTTTTCGAAAGTTGTAGGAACCGTTTTTTTTTTAATTAGTTTTTTCTTTATAAAAAATTTCAGAAAATTTTCAAATAAAATTTGGTATGAATATCTTCATTTTCAATTTCAATTTAAGTTTATTGAGACTTTCTTTTTTTTGTTAACATTTGATTTATAAAAGTAGTAAACCTAATACTATGTTTTGTTGCTGACTTGGAATTGGTCTAGCTTATACATACAAATTTTTATAAAAAGATTTACATTATCTTGTGGACAAAGTAATAAATAACTTGACTAGTTACATATGTATTTAAGTGTTGCTCAGGGCACTTTTCAGAATGTACATATTGTGATTGGGTACTTAAAACTAGATAAAAAAATTAACAAATTAACAAGAGGCAGATATCGACTCGTGCCAAAAAGGACACAAAAGTCCCCTCATTGACACGAGTCGATAAATGCATCATACCACAAAAGGTATTACATAAGTTTTCATTATACATGGTATAAAGTTTAGTTAAATAAAGCAAAAGGTTTTGAATATTTCATAAAATTTGTACATTGTTCATTTAATAAAATAAAGCAAATAATTTAGAATTTTCATAAAGTTTATAAATTTGTACATTATTTAAAAAATTTTTTGAGATCTGGAATTGTTCAAGTGTGTTAACATTTTAATTAAAAAAAAAGCCACAAAAAGTGTTTGAATGAGTTGAGTTCCATCCATTAGCCTCTATATACATTAGGATTGCCCCTCCCATAGAAGTCAGAGAGGAATTCGTTGTCATGAAGTTGGAATAATTGGGAAGACGAGGGGTTCGCCAAGCTAATTGGAGATGCATAATACCTATCTTCAATGGCAAATTCAATATTAGCTGTATATACATTTCTAATCAGGGGGTTGTCATGATAACTAAAAGAACGAATTCTTTTCGTAACCAGGGTCGAAAAGGTATGAGAGTAAAGGTATCGTATTTGACTCGCCATATATGATAGCGTTTTTATACCATTTTCCACCCGGTCGTCTATGTTGGTTTATACAGAATCTTAAGATATGCCCCAGTGGTTAAAGTAGTCGACAGGTATGAATATCTTAAGAAAATATTATTTGACACATAAAAACAAACTTTCAATAAAACATATCAACTCGTTTTCAAAAAATTTTGTTTTCAAAAAAAGATTTTGAAATTTTTTAAACAAATCCAAAACTGAAAATTTTGAAAAATTTTAGAAATTTTTTTTATTACGGCTACTTTTGCGCTTCTATAAAAATATTTATCTGGGGTCGGCTTAATCGTTGATGAGAAAGACAGAAATCAAGAAAACGGTTCTATGGCAGGTACCGTTAATAATGGTTCAAAAAATTTTTTTTTTACGAATCCTAAACTTGCCCTATAGTAATTATATCGCAGGTAAAAAAATTGAGTGGAAGGGTGTTTTTTTTTTTTCGAAGAGACAGTGAAATCTTTAATTGGCCCCAAAAAACCAATGATTCGTGTAAAACGCCTACGAATTTAAGTATAAACGTTAAATTTGCTATCGAAACCAAAAATAAAACGAATCATTGGCTTTTTGGGATCAATTATAGATTGTACTGTCTCTTCGAAAAAAAAACACCCTTTCACCTAATTTTTTTTTATGAAAACTCTTTATTATTGCTTTCTATCCCAAAATTCAACGTTCTTGCCAAAACTCATTAAAGTGGCCCATCATTTTTGTTTTCACTAAAAAAAAACATCCTTTTAAACATGTTATTCTTATAGACTCTTTAGATTCTTGTTTTTAATCTCAATAGTAACATAATTGCTGAATTTCAATAGGCTACCACGTTTATTAGTTACTTTTTTCAATATACCCACATTTTCTCTAAATCTAAAAAAACACCCTTTCACATGGCAAAAATGTAGGTATAGACTTATTTTATTCGTAATTCCCATGAGAAAGATAACATTTAAGGGTACCTTTTTTACCATTGATTTAATCGGACTTATTGCGGATTTTCCTTATTTCTCCAAAAAATATCCTTTCACCTAATATATTTGTATAGACTGCTTAGATACTTGGTTTCTTTTAAAAATTAAACAATTATACCAATTTTCATTGATGTAACATTTTTTGGCCCTGTTTTTTTGTTACTTATTCCGAATTTCATCATTTCTTCCAAAAAAAAAAACAAGATAATTTTGTAGACTCTGTAGATTCTTAATTCTTTTAGTTTAACAAATTAAAAAAAATTTATTCTCACACATAACTCAACCCATAAAAAAAACACCCTTTCACCAAAAATGTTTTTAAGAACCTTATGAATCCATTGTTCCTGCTTTATCTAAAACCATCATCCCGAATTTCATCATCAGTGTATCATGGGTTTCGAAAATATTTTACCTGTTGAAGTAAAAAATCAAGCACCCTTGTTTTTAATCGGTAAAAAAAGAAAGTGTTAACTTTATTTTTATGTCATTAGATTCAGCATCAAAAAATACCTTAAAATCATGTGTAAATGATGATATTCCACAGCAAAATTTTGTCACTATATTTTGTACGCGAAAAAATAATCACCCTTCCACCCAATTTTTTTTTTCATCCTTGGTTCTTATCCGAAAAGCAAACTTTTTGATAAGTTTCATGAGTGTAACAGTTTTTTTTTTGTTGATTTTATGTACTATTTTACCTGTAGTAATAAGGGATATCTAATTAAACAAAAATGTTTTTTTCTTTATTTTCAGCTGGTCTAAGAAAATGTGCTGTTGGCGGTGGAGTTGGTCTTGGTATCTCAGCCCTGTACGTTCTATTTCAAATGTCACGGAATGGCTCGAGTAGTATGCCAATTAAATCGTTTTTGTAAACAAAATTTGCAATAATGATGTGAAATTTCAGTATAGGAAGATGTGGGCGTAGTGATGCTCTTGCTCTTGAGAGTTTTAGTTGATAAAATATTAGCTTCGGACAACAAATATAAGTTAATGAAGAAAAAAAAAAAACAAAACACAACTACTTTTCATTTTTTTCGGAGGACATTTAGAAGGACGTAAAAGAAAAAAAACTACCACGTATAGACTTCTGGAAACTGGGAAGGAGGAGGAGAACAAATATTTCCAAATTTGTAAGAATGGAATGGACCTATAATTTAGTGCGGAAGAGGAATGTACTTTTACATGACAATGATACTATTGGAGGCTTTGTAAATTCTTCGCAAAAGGCAATACCACTAAAGAAATGTTAACCCCTTGCTTAAAAAATACGCCTTTTTGAAAATTTCCTCCGAATACATAAAAGAAAGTCCTCTTTAAGCTCTATTCATAACTGAAAACCAAAAGAGTCTCGCAGGTCTGGTTGCTGAATTATTTTTGCAATCGAAATATTTTATTTTTCTTACAATTTTACATCCGGAAGCAGATGTTTTCGGATCAAGGTCTCGAAACAAGTTTTGGTTTACAGATATGAGTTCACTATGAGCATTTCCATCCATTTAGGTCAAAAAGTTACAAATCTATTTTTTTTAAGATTTTCGAGAAAAAATCAAGGGGAACCCCTTGTCTAAAAAATAGGTATTTTCAAAAATTTCCTCCAATTCGATCGAGTGATACATCAAAAGAAAGGCCTTTCTAAACTCTATTCATAACTGAAAACCAAAAGTTTCTTGCTCGTCTGGTTGCTGAATTATTTGCAATCGAAATATTTTATTTTTCTTACATTTTTACATTCAGAGTTTTTATAAATATCAATTTCTAGATCTTAGATTTTTCAAAATGTGGATTCTGTTCACTGGAATAAAAAAATACTAATAAAGCCAAAAAAAACTGGAATATTTAAATTAAAAATTTGTATATTTTTTTCAATAGAAAAAAAAACATTACGTATACGCCACAGTGATCCACGCCAATAACATTTTGTATGTTTTATGCTTTATCTAACAACTTAGACAAAAGGATTGTATTTCAACGTTAAATGGGAATTGCTATGTTACGTACCATACGCAGCTGGAAGGTTTTGGTGCATGGTTACCCTAAACATTTTTAAATTTTTGTTACCTTACAACTTTTTTTCCAATAAAACACAAAAAAAAAGACTTAACTAAGTTTGCTTGTAACATTTATTTTATTTGTTCTCTTGCTTCAAATCATAAACATATCATTTAAATAAAAACCAAAGAGACTCGAGGGAGGAATGCATTAAAAAACAAAACGTTGTTTTGGTGTGAGAAAGCTTCATATTCGTTTTTGCTTAGTGCACTTTGCACTCGTAACAACTGCAACTTAGGGCCGATTTAAATGTGAATTGTTTCATGCCACCCAAACATAGTACACGTTGATGAACCTTTAACAAAAATAAGTTTTTTAAAATTTAGAAGTTTGCACATATAGCAGCTAGGTTAAATGCACATATAGAAGTTGAGTTATAATATCGGTAAATGGCAGGATTCAATGCAGGCCACCTGAACTTAAGTTCTGAATTTTAAGATGCTCTGATTGGTCAGAACCAAATGTCACCCACCTTTTTATGACATTTGACCAATCACAGTCTCTAAAAATGTAGAATTTAAGTTCAAGTGGTCTACATTGGACTCTGGGAATGTCATTTTGACATCTGTCAAAAAGTAAACGAAAAAAGCAAACTTACATCTTCCGATTCCATCATACTACAGCACTGACCAACCGATACAACTGGCTTATTTGGTTTTACATAATTACTCCAAGGTATCGAAGGCACAGCATAAGATTCACAAAATCCACGACATGCATTTGTCGTAATATGAAATTCAACACAATTCGGAATTTTAATTTTCCGAGTATTGCCCACCCGATGACAGCCAGGTTTTTGCCAAGGACTCGCTGCTAATGTTGAAACAATATAAAAGAGTAGAACAATAGCGGTCAAACGTAGCCACAACATAGTCTTAAAAAGTTTAACTTATATTATTACTGAAGTGTGCTAACGATAAAGTTGATTGCAAGACTGACAATTTAACAACTTTTCACACAGGTTTTTATTCTTTTTCCTGCTGCTTTATAATCTGAATGAGTCTTTCTCGATGTTTAAAGGGACATGCGCTGATTTCAAGGAACAAGGATTTAAAAAAATCTGCATTTATACTTTCATAATTTATAAATTTTTGTTTTGCATAAAAAAGAATTTAGAATTTAGAACATTAAATTTAAATTTAATTATTTTTAACGAAGAATTTGGATTTGGTAATTTTTCTCCATTATTCAAATTCAACTGACATTTCTTCATCGGCACTTTCAAATTCTTCAGCAATAGTCAGGGTATCGATATTGGGAAACATTCTTTGACGACGTTCTTCCATTAATAGCTCTCTATTTTGATGTATGTAATCTCGAATATTAGGCAGACCACAAACAGTATTTGCAGTTAAAGCTGACCGAACAACATTTAAGTTTGTTGCTTCCATCCTGAGAATAAAAAATAAAATAATAAAGAACTCAAAATAAAGTTGAACGAAATTTAACGAAACTGAGCACAAAAGACCAACTGTATTAATCGGAATAGAGTGTACGGTAGCGTCGTTTGTAAATAAACGAATACAGGCAAATCATATATGGCACCTCATAACGGCAGATTACTCCAGAAAGAAACGCTTCTAATGTCATCAAATCGAATAAAAAGAACAGTTTCACATTACATCGGTAATAATATATTACTCAGTTTCGTTAAGTTTTTGTTAACTTTTGATTGGCCAAGTTGTAATTTTTCGTTAAGTTTTCATTAAATACTGCTTTCGTATGTGAAAACTGCGGTTGGGATTGCCTTTCAATTGCGAAACCAAAAGTAAACTTGAAAGAAAAGATCAACTGCAATAAACTGCGATGAAGCAGACGAAAACTGAACGAAAATCAGTCATTTGCCATTATGGACTTAAACGTACAATTAAGACCCATAACACCCAAGAAAATTCCTCTTGCAAAGATCTAACATATTTATGAGTAATTACCATTCATCCGTTTCAGCTAGATAGCATTCTGTATGCGGAATCGTAGCAATTCCATTAAATCCTCCAATTGCAAAAATCATATCATCAATAATTTCTAAACCAAAATTACTTCGAGCATGATACATTTCCCTTATAAATGTCCAAATTTCCGTTTCAGGATCATATTTTTCACCAGTTGACAAACGAGCCAATCCATTGAAACCTCCTACCACATAAACATGATTTCGATAAGCTACACACGAAATACCTGATCGACGATGATTCATATTGGGCATTGGTGTCCATAAATCAGTTGTTGGATCATAAAATTCTGCAGTCGATAGACATTCTTGACCATTGAAACCACCTTAAATAATAACATAAAAAATAGAAAAATGGCGCCCTGTTGGAAATCAACCAACTATACCCATTGCATAAATTTTCCCATTCAAAGAGCACGCGTCAGCATCAGATCGTTGCCTATTCATAGGCGTTATCATAGTCCATTGATTTGTTTTCGGACTATAACGTTCAACGGTATTCAAACGGTTGTGCCCATCATACCCTCCCATTGCGTATATCTGTCCATTTAATACAGCCACACTGACATAGCAACGACGACTATGCATTGGAGATATCTGGAAGAACGAAACAAACAAAAAATTGTATTCATTTTTTAATATCACATCTTTTCCAAGTAATTGAATCACAAGTTAACGACAAATCATAATTTACATAAAAATAAGAAACAAAAAAAAAAAAATAATAATTTATTCGTAGAATGACGAAACTTACTCTTCGTCTTTTAACACAAACCTCTTTCCAAGTTTTCTTAACTGCGTCAAACACACGACACGTATTAAAGTATTCAACTCCATTATACCCACCAATGCAATAGATGTTAAAGCCAATAACAGCTGTACCATGATAGGCTCTTGGTCCAGCTGGATCTTCGGCTGGAATATTTACCCATCGGTCAGCTCGGGTATCATATGTTTCAATTGCTGATTTTGAAGTGCCACCATTCCAGCCACCGATTGCAAACATTACTTCATGTGGCAATCGGGGCATTGCAATTAAAGGTGTTGGAACCTTTTAAAAAAATTTATAGTTTTTTTCTTATAATAAAAAATAAACAACCTCCTTATCAGTTGGTCTCATCATATCCAGTTCGTATAAGAATGATAGGGTTTCAAGAATTAAAGGTCTTGCTTCGATACATTTTACAACATATGGATGGTCTTTAACTTCGTCCATAAAAAACTGTGGAAAAAAAGACAAAAAGGGTTCAGTGGGATCTTATTTAGGCAATCTTATTGTGATTTTTTCTGGCAAGGGCAAGTTTGAACTCGTGTCAATGGGAATTAGGCATTATATTAGGCAGAGGCGTGGGTTGAATTGCCGGGGCCCAGGAGCAAGGCTTAATTTTGGGGCCTTTTCGATACAGAAAATAAGACAAAATTTAAAAAAAGTACGTATACGCCATACGTTTCTTTTTTTGGGCCCCTGATGTATTATTTGATATCCGCTAAAATTATTCAAGTAATTTTTTTTGGGACCCTAAGTAATTTTGACCCTTCAACAATAAGGATTATTAATAAAATGTTTATTCAGTAAAATACTGAGTACAAAAATAAAACACGGCTATAATAACAGAAATGTATCGAAATTAATAGCGCCCCCTATAAAAGATTCAAATTTGGAACTCCACAATCTCTACAAACAAAATTAAATGCCTTACTTTGTAAGCTGCCCAAAAATATCGGTTCTCAAGTAGATAAGCGGTTCCGGGAACGTTAGTTTGAGAATTTGTTTGTATCAAAATTATGTTTTTAACCCTCTGTCGGCACACGGGTGCGAATTTGGCATCACAAAAATAAAAAAATTACGATTTTTCAAAAAAGTGGTCACAAAAAAGTCTCTTTATAAGGGTGAAAATATTTTTTTTCGGAATTGTTAAATCAATATTCGAATTCCTCGGAATATTCTACATCAATTTCATACTTGATTCTCTATAAAATATTGTGACCGAAAAAAGTTCTAGCGACATGAAAAAGTATAAACCAAATTCGAACCCGTGTGCCTATCACGTCACAAAAAAGAGGTGTGCCTACAGGGGTTTAATGTTGGGGTTTATAAAAATTAAAAAAAAAAATCGTTGTCTTTACAACATAACTCAAAACAAATAAAAATTTTTCGTTTTAAATTAAGATTATAAAAAATAGCTTTCAAAACTTACATACCTTTGGAGTCATCAATCCCAATCGAACACCTTGCATAAGTTGCGGCAAATGTCTTTGTCTTTCATTCACATCATAATCAACCCATTTAATACACAACTTCCAGACTAGTTCCTCATCTCTTGTATTCAACATATCATCGGTAATGATGTCTAGAAAGTCTTCTAGTCCAATTTTTAAAATATCTTCATTTTTTGCTGCAACTTGGATGAAATTTCGCAACAAATAGGTGCGGGCTTTTGCATACAAATCATCACAAAACCTAAAGCTGCTTTTAAAATTATTATTTAAAATTATTATTTTTGCTTCTATAAAGTTTTATAGAAGAAACAGGAGAAGCATTTCATCTGTAAAGGTTTAAAGAAGCAAAATTGTTAATACGAATGGAATTTGTGATAAGGCCGTTTTTGTATATTCGTTTTGTTACTTTAGAAAATTTTAAGGCTACCTTAGTGCCTTTTTAAGGCTCGTTTCACACACAGATGGAGATTCATTCTGATTCTTATCCATTTTCATTAGGGTGGTCCTTATATTGTAATTTTTTATATGTATGTTTTATGTGACCAATTTTTTTAATGAATATATGTAGATTTATATTTGGTTATGCGGGCTACTTTGGTCAATTGATTTTAAATGCAAATAAAAAAACTTTATTCCATCTTTTACCCAACGCACACAGGTCAATTTTCCCAAAAACATGGCCAAAATTATTTTTTGTTTTTATTCAATTTATTATTGCATGATTATATCAAAATAAGATAATTTCCATAAAATTCACCATTTTTAAGTAAATTTACACGAAAATTCACAAAAAAGAAGCAAAAAATGAAAAAAGTCGTTTTTTTTTACTTTACGCCATAGGGTTTCTTTCATTTGACATTTAATAATACAATATTTATACATTCAATAGATTGAAAAAAACAGTTGAACAGTCGTTATTATAAATAAGTAAATAATGCAGGCATAGATAACAACTATATACATAAATAAACATGAGTGTGAGTTTGTATGTGTGTACATCATTCAATGACTTGTGAGTTGTGAAACTGTAACTATAAGTCTGCTTGCTCGATCTCTGGTTCTATTAGAAACTGAAGTATTTCAGAGGGAAACGCATTTTTTGTTTTAGGATTTAGTTTTCTCAAACCACTCATTAATGGGTCAGAAGACACCAAGAGATTATAAAACACATCTTCCATATTTTGCTGCCTCGAAAATTTTCTTGGGAAACTTTCTCGAAACGCTTTATATCTTTGTTTCTTGATTCTTGGGCTTCTTCGCCGAGCTGTCCAATGAATGAATAAATTTTATGGTTATTATGAAACTAAGTTAATTTTCCTTCAACAACTATTGAAAGTGCTTCTTCTGATGTATATGGAATAATTTTCTGGTCAATTTTCTTCAAAGCTTTTGATATTTTTCAGCACGTGAAGGAGTTGAAAATATTATATTTTTCATTACATTTGATGAACAAGTTTCCCTTTTTCTCGCAGTTGCATGGCGCAGCATAGCTTAATTCTTCGGCATTATAGTTAGAACGTAAATCTTCTGTTTTACGTCTCTTTGACCGTTCGCTTAGGTCTGAAAAATCCATTCGAGGCCGTCCAACAAAGCCATGAGCTCAGCATGGAAACGATATTTCATATTGCAACCAATTTATATTTTGTTTTAAGAAGGTGTTGTTATTTCTGGAGGCACTCAGCCATCTTCTTCTATGTTCATATATGCAAAATCAAAATCCGTTAAATTTTTCTCTATTTGCTCCGAAATTTCAATATTTCAACCTTTGGTACCAAAAAAATTAATTTTTTCTGTAATGTCACGTGACGAACAGCTTTTTAAAAATTCAGAAAGCTTATTTCTTGAAAGAAAAATGAAAGTTAATTACGATCCTGTGTCAAAAAAGAAAAATCTAATTAAAACAAAAAAAAAAAATCACCGTCCCCAACACCTTTTGAAGCCAATATTATAAAAAGTCGCAAAAAACCGCAATGTTTTAGGATTGTTTCCCATAAAGGAAACATTTAACTATTTTTCAACACTATTTTCAGTACAGAAAAACGCAAATCAACTTAACTTTTTCATTATCAAAGAAAAAAAATTTGTTTGTTTTTACTGCTCAAACACATTATCTTAAGAAGCTTTAAAATTTACTTTAGACTTAAAATTTTGCATTATCTTTGTCATTATCTTTTTTTAACATACCACTAGCAACAGAATCCATGTTAATTATTTTTAAAATCGCCAAAAAAAATTAAATAAAAAATAAAGCAAACTACTTCTTATAAGAAACCAACCTTGCTACTGCACTCGTTAATTAAAATGTTCTACTTTGAAAGCGTCTACTGATTAAACAGTTACAATTTGCATCGCATGATCAATCAGGTTCTAAGCTTATGTTATTTGTAAACAACTTGGCATTAAAAAAAAACAACAAATCGCAAATTTTTTTTTTGTAGTTTTGGCCATGAATTTGGGAAAATTTACCTGTGTGCAACGTTTCGTCGCTACTCACGACTTCTTCAGGGGTTTTTTATGATATGTTGTTTTTTTGTTGTTGTATTTTACATTGTTTGGTTGGTTTTGTTTTTTAAAATTTTATTTTTATATTTATATCGTTTGAATAAAGAAAATGAAAAATATTTAAACTATTTAATAAATTAACATTCAAAACTAATTAACTATTTAATAAATTAACATTAAAAACAAGAGACTAATAAATTAAAAAGACAAACATAAATTATCACAGTGTAGTTCAGGTACTTATTTTATTGCTAATGCTAATGTTATTTTTTTGTTTTTTTTTTTTGATTGCACAAAATTCCACGGTGGATGGAAGGTGGGTAGTGAAAAAATTCCGCGAGTCTAGTGGAATACCCCATATAAAATTACCTATGCAAATCAAAGGACATGAAAAATTTCACGTTAAATCCGGAAGAGGAAGGATATGAAATAAAAATTAAAAAAAAAAAAATATGGAAATTGTTTCTCAACATTTCCAACCGGAAAGCGGTTATCCAACTGCATGTCCAGAATAAGAACCACCCTAATGTACATATATATTTATATAATTACCTTGCAAATCGCATTATGCCAAAACAACTTTTGGGCGTCAACATTCGTGCCAGTACAATTTTGCATTGCTTCACCAAACCTGTCATTCCAACATAATCAGCCATAGCTAAAAGTTCATGAACGTTCGACGGATTAATTTCACACTTTCGTAAATAGGCATAGCTAATGATTTCCTCCATTATGGCAGCACGCATATCCGGAATAAAGACATTTTGTTTTTCCAATGATAATGAATTTGTAAATAAAGCTCTATAAAATGAACATTTAATCTTTAAAAATAGAATTTTGAATTTATTTTCTTTTACCTAAAATAAGAACTACAAGCACTCAAAATAGCTCGATGAACATTAAATGATCCATCGCGAACTTCAACAATAGCATCACACATTAAATTTCCTTTACGCATTTCATTCAGGGCATTTAAAGCTTCTTCACTAATGCAAGTTCGTAGGGATTCAATTTCGTTGTCATTATTGGAGTCTTGATATAATGACAATTCTTGACAGGCCATAGGACAACCAATCCTTTAAAATCCTTTTTTTTTTACTTTAACTTTACCAAATAAAAGTTTTACAAAAATTTCAATTTGGTGGTCTTCAATAATTTTTAATTTTTTTTTAATTTAATGAATAATTGCAATAATTTTGGTAATTTTTTTTCTAAATTTTCTAAAATGGTTATAAAAATGTTACACCTATATTTTATACAAAATATAACAAATTAATTATTAAAACTTATTTCATAAAAATATAACAGTTAATTGATTTTGTTTTCAAAGATGGAGATAAATATAAATGTATTTTTTTTTTGTTTTATTTAATCAAGTTCTTAAGAAATAATGAATGGATTTAAAGCCATCATTTAGGTACACCATAAATAATATGAACTCAACAGAATGAACAAATTAAAGTGCAATCAAATCTTTCTTTGATGAAATTTAAAAAATGAGAAATACTATCACGGCTGTTCTAATATTCGTTCGAATTTGAAAAGGGAAACGAAAATTGAATCCGTACGGATTGAAAATGGTTGTTCTGGTTTCCATTCGACTTTTTTATTGGAGAATATTGTTTTCCGGTAGCAAATTGCTACCCAGATTGAAACCGATTGAACCGTTTCGGCAGAACATTTGTCTAGGTATCAGCAGAAAGTTCCTGTCCACAATTCTGCACATGAATTTGAATTCGTTTTCGTAAGACAAGCAAATAAAAACCCCCAGACTTTCCGATTTGTTTAAAATTTTAGCAGAAACACCCTTCAAATGGTGTACAAAAGGTCAAAACGGAGCAAAATATCCCCACTTTGCCAAGCCTATTATTTCAGTGTTGCACCGGAAATTTGCCAGTAAAATATGAAGAAAACTAAATTTATCCCTGACTTCCAGGTTTTCAAACTTTACTGCTTCTAATTTCTTTCATTTAAATTTATTAAAAACAGGAAGCTCATAAATCCGAACTAACGTAGTGACTCAAAAAATGTATGTATTCACAATTACTTGCTGGCAAACTGATTTAAAAAAAAAACTTTAGGTAAATGGCTTTACCATTTTTCTCCACGACTCCGAAACACCCAAACACTGTTTTCCCTTACAAACTTAGTCTTTTGTTTTCCTTTGAAAACACTCTGTTTACGCATAAATTTTTTGCTAAAATACAAGAATTACAGCAGAAGGTTTAATAAATTTAGCTTTTATTTGTCTTCTCTTGGGCGCCAATTCATTATTAAGTTGATTTAAATTTTTTCTTTCTAATGAACAAATTTGTATACTGCGCATGAATTAAGTTTAAAAATTTGAATATTTAACTTTGTATAAAAAGGGTTGTTCTGTTTGTAACAGTATTCAGTGTTTGAGAAGTTATCAAAGGTTCATCCCAAGTTTATTCTCTGCTTCTTCACTATCAACAATGAACGGAGAACTGTAAGAACAGTAGTAAAAGTGTTTTCTTTCAAAATCTAATCTAATTTCCTTTTCTTGTCTGCAGTTTATTTATTTTCTCTGCCTTTCTATGCATTTCAAAAATTGTTAATGGTTCCATTGAAGTTGAGTCCGTTGGCGAAGATCCAACTCCATCACCACTTGGTTGTCATCGTCGTATGTACACTTACCGAGTCACTCAATCGGATGCCCAAGGACGCGAATGCTGGGACTTAGTTAATGTGATGTCGTGTTGGGGTCGTTGTGATTCTAGTGAAATTTCCGATTGGAAATTTCCCTACAAGAAGGCCCATCATCCGGTTTGTGTTCATGCTGCACGTGCTCCAGCTGTAGCTGTATTAAAAAATTGTCATCCCGAAGCTAGTTTGGAAATTAGAAAATATGAATATATGGAGGCAGTGAGTTGTCATTGTCATACATGTTCTTCACTTGATACTGCATGCGAAGCACCTGGTACTAATATATTGGAGGAAAAAACTGGCGTTAAAATTCTTGCTCTAAGTGGAGCTGATTCTACAAATTTGGACTATGAGTATTAATTTTCAAAAAATCAAAAAAAAAAAATGACTTAGTGTTGGAGGAAATATGGTTTTTAAGAATTTTAAATATTTTTTATGTTAATTTAAGTTCATTTTAAGCAGCAAAAAAATTAAATAAAAATTCGAAAAAAAATTGAGTATTACGCAATACCAGAGTCAAGTAATAATCAAAATCAAAATAATTCATGAATTTGTTCACTATGGCGTATGAGTAACTTATTTTTCGATATTTACACTTACATGTAAAAATCACTTTTGGCCACTTGCTGGGTTTTTAAGTATTTCGATTTTACTTGAATTATGTAAAGAGAAAAACATGAAAAGCAAACAGAAATTCTTTAGGGCTTTTCATTGAAAAGTATTGCAAAATCCAAAGACAAGAAAATCATGTCTCTCCATCGGCACAAGTGACGACTTTTCAGTATAGTTGATAGAATTTTTACCTATTTATCATTAAACACGGCTGCTAATGAGTTCTAAATCAGAGCGCAAATTCTTTCATTAAAATTACCAAACGAACCCTAGATTTTGTTTGGATCTGAAATATAAAAACTTCTAAAATGCGTGGTAAAATAGGTTCCACCATTAAATTAACTTCAATAATTCTCCAAAATTATCATTCAAAAATATTAATGTATTTTCAAAAAAAAAAATAATTCAAAATCAGTACAAAACATATATTGACCCAACTATCTGCTGTATTTACAATTTATTTTTGGGCTTTTCTCCAGCTCTACACAAAACATCCATCATTTCTTTTAATGACTCTTGCAACGATACCGAAAATCGATCAGCACAAGTCTCTTGATTGCTTCGCCATGCAGCCAATGACAAAATCATATCATTTTCCCTTGGATTATAACAACAAGCATAACCATCATGATACATTGGTCCATAGCACATGAAAGCCTCATTAACCGATGCCACTTGTGATGTAGACAATCGGAAATGATTACTCCGAGTGAAAGCTGGTAAATTATAAAATTCCGGAATAGGTAGATTATTTTCAAGAGCCATTAGCTTTAGACCGAGTAAATGACGATCGACTCCACGTCCTTGCAATGCCATTGTAGTGTATTCACGATGTACATTTACAGCTTTTCGGAGTAATTCAACTCTCAGTTCATCTGAATTTGGTTCTAACATGGCTTTGGCAAAGGCCATTGACTCATTTGAACATGAACGAATGGTTTCTGTACGACCATTACGGAAAATTCGAAGATGAGCTGATTCATAAGCAGCACCGGGTACTTTATGGAGTCTAAGTTGAAAGAGAAAATATGAATTTATTGAGAGTTGGTAGGAAGATGTAAACTTACTTGTAAAAAGCATATTGAAGAGCCATCTGAATGAAGCTATCAGGACTAAGTTTCTGTTGTTTAAGGAAACCCTTGCCGTATTCTTTGAAATGCAATACATGCAAATGTAAATCCTCAGCCAACTTATCAAGATTTGTCTGAGCAACTTTAATATGCTGATCAACAGCTGGAGATGATACCAATTCAAGTTTCTTCGATGGTTCAAAGTTTGTTGTCTCGGCTCCTTCAAACATTTTCTTATCATCTCTAGAATTGAAATTCATTAGAAAATAAGAGGGATAAAAAATGAGTTCTTACAAATTCTTCACAAGATAATCAACCATTAAAGCAATTGGCTGACCCTCAGCTGGACTGTGTTCATAACAGAATCCCTGAAATCCACTTCTGCTTACCATGAGCTGTAAAAAAAAATTTAATTTTACAGAAACTTTGTTTTTGTTTCGAAACTCACCTGAATAGTCTTATCAAACCATCGATTGCCAGCATAGTTCTTTGATCCACATCCATGAATCAAATACTCAGCTAGAACAGTTTTAGTGTTGCCACAGGGATCGTGACACACTACTCCATCTAGCGAGACAGTAAACAACGACTTTTGAATCTCCTCCACTGATTGCTTGTTTCCAGGAAGAGCTAGAAGTTCTGCGTAGGCTGTAGCCCAGTTGTCTCTTTTGTCAGAGGTTAGTATTCCAAATGGAATTCCTTCATTCTTTTCAGCTTCAAAAATCTTCTTCAATTCCCCAAAAATTACTTCTTGATGAAGTGGTTTCAAGGATTTGGAATAAACCGGAAGCTTATAAAACTAAAAATTCCAGATTAAATTAAAAGAACCTTTTTGAAATCCCAAATGGATCTTACATGATTTTTATAAACAACAGCTACATGCGTCGAATTGGGATTATACTCGACTTTGTCCTCATTCGGTTGAGGAATTCGGCAAGTACCAAGAACTCTTCCAAATTGCGAGTTATCCAATTCATTTGGACCAATTTTATGAACTGGTACCTTACCCAAATCAATGATTTCCTTATACTTTATTAGGCAATATATAACTTTGGAGGTATAAACCAAGAGCTCTTCATCTGTATTGAAGGTCACTCTGGGAAATGTCATGCCAGGACTAGAGAATATAATTAATGGATCACGATATTGTAGATAGGCGGTACGAAGCCATCTATCGGCCAACCAGTTTTCATCTTTTGCAGCTGCTTGCTCCAAGAGTTTTTGTAGCTTTGGGGCATCACATTTGAGGAATACATCAGCCTGTTTGCGATTTAGTTCAAGCTCTTGGGGGGTTAGGAATGGCTCGGCGGTTTTAAGGAATTTCGCTACAGTCTCTTCGAGCGAAAGAGCTGGATAGCGAAGTAGATTTTGTTTGATCGGAGCGGCTTGGGTGGCATAGTTGCGATTGTTTTTGTTAATGGCTGCAGTTAGATTGTATTGGACACCAGATACGTAAGGTGAAACTTGAAGGGGATACTTGGTCTAAAAAAAAAATAGTTTGGAATTTATATATACTTGTGAGTTTGGACACAGATAAGAGAAATATACAGATGTAGAATATGGTATTTATGGATGGCTATGGATAATTTCAGTGCTAAAGCAAATTCAATCTCAGTTTTAAATTTCAACATGGTCGACTTTAAGAAATTATATCTTTTTTTTGCAGGCGTAATACGGTGATTTTAAATTTATAGTAGATTGTCATATAAAATAATTGATAATGGGTTAAGGAAAAAAAATTTGTTTTTTTTTATTGCATTCAAAAAATTGCAGTATTTTGTAGCATTTTTTTCCGTTTTTTTTTATATTCCATGAAAAACGTTTGGATTTAGGAAATGTGTATACAGTATACTAAATATTTAGCTATTAGGTAGTGTTACTTGTTTAAAAAATTTTGGACACTTTGGGTACTATTATATGGAGGTTTCACAGCTGAAACGGATCAAGTCAAAAAAAGAAAAAAAAAATCCAAATCTAGTGCCAAAATCTGCGCAAGGTTTATCTCTACTACGTCTTTCATAAGTTTGATCCAAAAGTGTTTCGACTCAAATTGTTATTTGTTCGAAAAAAATATTAACTATAAGATTCAATGGAACCGTATTTACTTTAACTCGTTATATCTCCGAATTCACTTTTTGTGACTTGGTTCACTTCAGCTCTTAGCCCTCCATATCAAGTTATGCATTCGTACAATGGTTAGCACCCACTTGCTCTTATGATGAAAGTTGATTCGAATATTAAAGCTTTTTAAAAATTAATAAATAAATTTTTTAAGGAATTAGACAAAAATTTAAGAAATAATATACAATTTGGTTTGTAGGTAAAAAAATCTCCTTAACCCTCTACTGTATACAAAGCCAAATATGGTTTTGTCTATTTGTATACACTTTTCTCTTCTCTGTCACAAAAAAATGGTAAAGATTCAATACAATCCTCTTCTTTGTGTTTCTGAAAACCCATAGACATAGTTTTTTCGTGTGTCCGACACAAAATAAAGGTGTATTTTATGATCACAGGTGAGTCGATCAGTCGTGTGCATTGAAATCGAAAGTGTAGAATATATTCATACTTTAAGTGTTAATTACTGCGTTTGTTTGGAAAGAAAAGTGGAATTAAAAATTTATTTTTGATCGATTGTCTTATTATGTATGCTATGAACCAATTTTTATTGAAAAAAAATTATTGGCCGGGTCTTGGGAGGGCAAAAAGGACGGAAGCCATATTTGGCTTCGTATGCATTAAGGGATTTTAAATCTACACAATTTGTTAAATTTTTTTGTTGAAAAATTTTGTTCCTTTACATTTTTATTTTGCTTGGAAGCTATGTTTTACTTCAGAAATGGAGCCCCTTCGCTCTTAGAGATATTTTTTTTATGTTAACCCTATTTCCAGGGGCGTAACCACAAAAAATTAAGGGGGAGGGAGGCTCACCTATAATATTTTTCAATCATTTTATTACTTTTTAGTTTTTGTAAGATCTGGGAGTGAATGAAAATGAAGCAAGACTTATTTTTACAGTGGAAAGATTGTGAACCAGAAAAAATATATATAACGGAAAAAACAAATTGCTTTTCTCGGTTCCATGGCTTAAAATGAGCCAAATTTGAATTAATTCTTAACCTTTTGTAATGCAATGTATTTATTTTACTTTATTTTGTTTTTAAATGATAAATATTTATCTTTTGATATTTTTAATTTTATTCTTTACATAATCTGAATAAATAAAATTAGTAAAATTTCTTACCCCTTAATGCATACGAAGCCAAATTTGGCTTATAAACAAATTTTTTAAACAAATTAATTTAAGCAAATTTTTTTAATGTAAACCGTTTTGAAACAACCCAAAGAACCCATGTAAATAATTTTTTAATTTTTTCGTCCGCTAATATTAATTCATGCAGTAGAGGGTTAAATGGTTTTAATTAGCTATAATTATAAGAATTAAGTCTGTAAGGTTTCAAATTTTTGGAACAAATAGTTTGGCTGGAATTTAAAGTTGATTTTTTTTCTTTTATCATTTTGTCATTTTTTTACGTGAAAAATTAATAAAAATAATTATACCATCTAAAAGCCTTTTTTTCTAAGAAATTACCTACACTCTATTCAAGTCTATAATGTTGCATAAAAAGTATGATATTGATTTTTGAAATCACCAATTTTTAATGAAAAAAAGCAATAAAAAAATACCTGACAATTTACAATTTATTTTTTGCCATCTAAAAGCTTATTATTTCAGGTAAAAATATTCAAAAAAAAATCATGTCTATGAAATCTACAAAAAGAGCTAGAATTTTTTGAATGCAATTTTGTTTCACCTTCTGACAATTTTTTACAATAAAAGAAACAATTGTTAAAGCCGACACATACATTTTCCTAATCTGTAAAAAAAATAAAAATCCTTTTAAAAAAACTTCAGCCTATGAACTTGGTGGTAGATCACAAAAAAAAACAGAAACTTCTTAAGAGAGGCAATGAAATAGGTAATTGGATGGTATATAGTTGGATGGTACCTATGTTGAGGATGCCAGTAATATGGGTATATTAGTTTTCGATTTTTGTTATTTTCTTGAACATGCTTCTGTTCCTCAGTTGTACATTTGTATATTTTTCTTTTCAGTAATTTGGGTTACAACGAAGTGACCTTGATGATGAAAAGAGGACACGGTTTGTTTGCTTTAGTTCGGCATAATTTGACGGGTGGTTCTTGTCCCATTTTCATTCATCACCCACTAAAAACCCTCGCTTAAGAAAATAGACTAAGAGCCCACGACGGCCAGACCTTCGTTATTTTATACCAGCTGAAAGTTTGTCTGTGCATACCCCCCATAGAGGTAAGAACGACCAGGGACTTTTTAATTCTGGGTTGTGGTTGCTTTGGCAGGTAAACGGTACTAACGGTGTAAAAAATAGGACCTTACTTTCGTCATAGTATACCGCTTCATCTTTTTATATTTTCTTAAGGATAACTTCAGAAGTCTAGTCGTCCATTGCCAGACACCTACGGCGGTTGTTTCCCCCTGCCAGACACCCCTAAACTTGCAAAAATTATTACCCTACTTTCGTCATAGTATACCAGCTAAATTTTATATATGTTATTTGGGGTCCTATGAAAAGATGTTACCTCAAGAGCCAGACAGTTTTGATGGTTGCAACACCTTGCCAGACACAATTTTCTAAAAAATTACTCAAAATAAAAAAAAAATATTAAAAAACGACGGCAACACTTACAGTAACAAATGATACTTTTTTCAAAAGCCAGAATTGTACACTTAATTTTAATTTTTAAATCAAGTCATTTCAATCAATAGTTTTTGAAATAATTGATTCCAAAGTCAGAATTTGTGAAAAAAAAAGTTTAAAAAATTACATTGAATATTATTTGTGTAAAGGCTGTGGATCTAAATACAAAATGTTGTAACAAAATAAACTGCCTAAATTAATTCCTTATCAAATGCTGAAATCCATATGTTCCTATGCCATCTAGTTTTCGAGATATTTGAAAAATAGGAAGACTACTTTTTTTATCAGATTTTTATTATTTTTGCTGTTTTCGTTCGTAGTTCTTATTCATAATTTTATAACATTCACAGCCGTGTTATAGAAAGTAATAAATAAAATGCAAAAGAAAAATAATATTACAGGTAAAAATATTCATTTTAATAAGTTTCGTCGTCGTCGATATTTTCATTTTCTTCTTCACTCCAGTCGATGTCATAATCGTCGTCAATATCGCTTTCTTCGTCAGTTTCTGAAAAAATCAAGTTTGTACAATTAGGAATAATTAAAAAATTATTTACACAATAATCACATACCTGATTGATTTTTGAGCGAATCACTAACATAACTTGGTAGTTGATCCCCTTCAAACCATTTAAACTGGTATTTGTCATCTTTCAATACCCAGCCGTTATTGTCTGGTTGATATGTGGTTGGATTTTTCAGATGAGCATTATTCCAAATGGTACATACATAATTTGCTCGCAAAAATTGCTGCAATAACTCGCTTTTGCAAGTTGGAAGATTGCTAGCGTCAAAATGTCGCAACTTCTTTCGGTCAAAAGCTTCGTTTACATCGGAGACTGTATACGAGTCGATGAATATTTGAAGCCTAGCGGCATCAACATCAATTGCATTTGGGACATTATAAATATTGCATATAAATTTTTGAATAATATTAAAGATTTTTTGTTGAAGATCTAAATTTTCAATTAATTCGCTGTTCCCGAAGTTTTTGAAAGCTTCCTGGTACTCTGGATATTTTTTTAATTTCTTGTATGGCTTTAATTTTCCTTTTCTGAAGAACGCAGGATTAAAATCACAACCTGTGATGGCATGAAATCCAGGTAAACTCTGGCAAACTAACACTCCCAACTGTGCATGTATTTTAGTTAGGTCCACATATCTTAAATTATTGCCATTAATTAATCGATTAAGTGATTTCGCGAAAGAACTAAAAAATTTAAAATTTAAAGAAGCTCTGGTAAATTTTCTTATTTCACACTGGGCTACTGATGAAGTGGTGCCATTTATTACCGACAAAACGATATACATCAATTTCAGAAAATGTCATTCTTTCTCTGTTAATAATTCCAACAAAGTTGTCTCAAGAGTTAATGAAGAGTTGTCATGCCCATCACACGAGGAAGCAGATACGAAGATAGTATACCATGCATGTAACATCAACAATTCATCAAAAATAGTTATAAGAACTGCTGATACCGATATTGCGGCTATAATGCTTGGTAACATGCATCACCTCAAAAGTGATTCGGTTGTTTGGATGCTTACGGGTACTGGCAATAATTTAAGATATGTGGACCTAACTAAAATACATGCACTGTTGGGAGTGTTAGTTTGCCAGAGTTTACCTGGATTTCATGCCATCACAGGTTGTGATTTTAATCCTGCGTTCTTCAGAAAAGGAAAATTAAAGCCATACAAGAAATTAAAAAAATATCCAGAGTACCAGGAAGCTTTCAAAAACTTCGGGAACAGCGAATTAATTGAAAATTTAGATCTTCAACAAAAAATCTTTAATATTATTCAAAAATTTATATGCAATATTTATAATGTCCCAAATGCAATTGATGTTGATGCCGCTAGGCTTCAAATATTCATCGACTCGTATACAGTCTCCGATGTAAACGAAGCTTTTGACCGAAAGAAGTTGCGACATTTTGACGCTAGCAATCTTCCAACTTGCAAAAGCGAGTTATTGCAGCAATTTTTGCGAGCAAATTATGTATGTACCATTTGGAATAATGCTCATCTGAAAAATCCAACCACATATCAACCAGACAATAACGGCTGGGTATTGAAAGATGACAAATACCAGTTTAAATGGTTTGAAGGGGATCAACTACCAAGTTATGTTAGTGATTCGCTCAAAAATCAATCAGGTATGTGATTATTGTGTAAATAATTTTTTAATTATTCCTAATTGTACAAACTTGATTTTTTCAGAAACTGACGAAGAAAGCGATATTGACGACGATTATGACATCGACTGGAGTGAAGAAGAAAATGAAAATATCGACGACGACGAAACTTATTAAAATGAATATTTTTACCTGTAATATTATTTTTCTTTTGCATTTTATTTATTACTTTCTATAACACGGCTGTGAATGTTATAAAATTATGAATAAGAACTACGAACGAAAACAGCAAAAATAATAAAAATCTGATAAAAAAAGTAGTCTTCCTATTTTTCAAATATCTCGAAAACTAGATGGCATAGGAACATATGGATTTCAGCATTTGATAAGGAATTAATTTAGGCAGTTTATTTTATTACAACATTTTGTATTTATATCCACAGCCTTTACACAAATAATATTCAATGTAATTTTTTAAACTTTTTTTTTCACAAATTCTGACTTTGGAATCAATTATTTCAAAAACTATTGATTGAAATGACTTGATTTAAAAATTAAAATTAAGTGTACAATTCTGGCTTTTGAAAAAAGTATCATTTGTTACTGTAAGTGTTGCCGTCGTTTTTTAATATTTTTTTTTTATTTTGAGTAATTTTTTAGAAAATTGTGTCTGGCAAGGTGTTGCAACCATCAAAACTGTCTGGCTCTTGAGGTAACATCTTTTCATAGGACCCCAAATAACATATATAAAATTTAGCTGGTATACTATGACGAAAGTAGGGTAATAATTTTTGCAAGTTTAGGGGTGTCTGGCAGGGGGAAACAACCGCCGTAGGTGTCTGGCAATGGACGACTAGACTTCTGAAGTTATCCTTAAGAAAATATAAAAAGATGAAGCGGTATACTATGACGAAAGTAAGGTCCTATTTTTTACACCGTTAGTACCGTTTACCTGCCAAAGCAACCACAACCCAGAATTAAAAAGTCCCTGGTCGTTCTTACCTCTATGGGGGGTATGCACAGACAAACTTTCAGCTGGTATAAAATAACGAAGGTCTGGCCGTCGTGGGCTCTTGCTCTAAAACAATGACAACTTACCAGAACGTTAAAGGCCACTCTTCTAGATATTTGCTGCATCTTTTCGTCTAAAGAGATTTCTTTCCTGAAAATGTAGGTATTTTTTTTGTTTAGATTTTCTTAAACATTTAAAAAACTTCCTTATTTTAAAATAAATTGTGATTTTTATTTAAATGTTACCTTTGATTCTTGACCATAACTTTGCTACTAAAAGATAACGATTAACCGATATCGTTGAAATAGGTACAACAAAATTGTATAAAAAGTAAGTAGGTAGAAATGTCACATCCACCAGTTCCACGTAGCACTAATTTAGGAACTGGTCTTAACTTCTTGCCTATCTTAACCTGGAGACTGGTTTATTTCGTTTTTACTTTCTCTCTCGATTGCATTTTTGTTATCAATTTTTTTTTATGTATATTAAACTATAACATGAAATTCATAAATATTTGTAAAATGGTGGGAGAACATTTTCTGCAAATTCTCTTTTGTTTTTGAATTTGTTGATTATTCTCGTTTAAAATACAAAAACAAAAAAAAAACCAAAACTTGTTGAGTTCAAAAAGAAAATAAAAGTAAACAGCTGATTTTGATTGATTTAATGAATTGCTTTTTGTATATATGTATATGTGTGTGTTCATTTTGAATTCATTTCTTATAATGAATTTATTTAATTTAAAACGAACAATTTTTTTATGAAAAAATATAAATACAAATAGAAAATATATTAAATTTAAAAATTAAAAATAAAAGAATAACAAAAATATTTCTCTATAAAAAAGATTTTATAAAAATTAAAAGAAAAATTACCTTTATTAAATTTGAATGAAATATTTGCAGATGAATGATGTAAAATAAAAACAAAATGAACTACATATCTATCATGAGCAGAGAGTCAGAGCTGTCGTTTTTAGATTGAAATATTTTGATAAATGAACATTTCGTTTTATATGCTGCTATTTTTCTTCCAGTTTAATTATAGGTAGTTGCTCGCAAAAGGGCCTTAGGAGCAATTTTGAGATAATTTTTCATTTAAGCCTAGGTACGCAGCTCGTGCTAAATTTAAGCTCCCATATAAATTATTGAAAAATTTTAGCCGAGCTAAAATATATATCCCACATACAAATTATCGATTACTTGTATGGGAATTTTATCTCGGCGAAAATTTAGCGTGAATTGCGTACTGGGTTTTAGGCTCTTGCGTGGAAATGCTCACTTATCATTCACTTCAAAGGTTTTGAGAATTTCGGAATTCACCTTGCAGCTCATAACCATTTATTTCCTCCACAGTTTAAAGTCCTACATTTGCATAAAAAGTTAACAACACGAAATATGATGAAAATTTTGTAAAATTATAACATGCAATACCCAAGTCATCCGGTTTGTGTATTAGACAAAGCCTCCGTAAGGTCATTACAAACTATTAGCTTTTGGATTACCTATGAAGGAAAGTCCAAAGCAATTTCGGTAATTGCGCTAAAATGATTTGCATAAGATCTGTCCTTCTTCTTGTCCTATACTAGTCAAAAAAAAATTGGTTCTGTCTTAACCATTTGGCTATTGAAAAGTTTATTTACTTTTAAGGTCCAGTGTTACAAATATTTAATCCGTAGATCAGCAATTTTTATTCTATGAAATCGGTGGTGAAACTGAGGTTAAACACCGGTTCAAAGTTCATATACGTTAAAATAGCCAAATCCAAGCTTGTACCAAAGTTGACCACCGAAATCGGCGAATTAAATTCCTGAACCAAGGCTGATCCACATTTCTACAATTGGCTATAAACCTAGTACATACTTATAGTGAAGTGAACAAGAATATATGTCTCTACTTGGAACATTTTTTGACATTCATCGCATAGAAGCAATTCAAGTTTGATTAACTCATGTACAATCGTTCACAAAAAACAAACAAAAAATACAGACGTTCAGTTTGGAAAGCATTGAAAATGCCTTTTTCTTCAATTTTTAAATTCATTTCTTTGAAGAAATATATAGGAGGAGGAGTTTTACTACGAGAAAGAAATTCCCGTTCATTTTTCACGTGAACAACCTAACCGATCGTGAACTCTCCGATTTCACCGTAAAATTTCTCTTTATTGTCATGTTTTGACAATTTGGCGACCAATGTCAGTTCGGAATATATTACCTTTTTATGTGTACTGTGCTTTGAACTACTTTTTCAGTATAGCAAAAGTAGTTCAAAGTAGTTTTAAGTACTAAGCAGTAGATAAATGTTTCCAAAGGAACGCAGCTATTAAGGGCACATAATATGGAAAATTTCGTTTTGCGTCAGCTGCGTACTAGGCTTTTCGACGACGGCACTGATACAAATTCATTTCATATTCATTTCAAAAATCATTCGTAGTTGTTGGTTTGGTCAGTAGTTCACTCGTCGTCATTTCGTTTTGCCGGTCGTCCAAAAAAGGGAGGCAGTAGAATTTTAGAATTCCCATTCCAAGAAATTGCATTTAATTTCTTTAATTTTTGTTGTAAGTACTATTAAATATAATTAATAATTTTCATTTCATAAATGCCTTTTTTTCCAACTCTCAAATTATATATGCACTCCTTGATTTTTGTGATGAAATCTTTCATTTTTGGTTCTTATCTATTTATTTTTAATTTTTATGCTAAATCACATCTTCTCAAACTGTTTTTTTTTTTTTTTTTTTTTTTTTTTTTAAAGAAAAATTTGAAAAATGTCTTCTGAACAAGGAAAACCTTTAAACCTTGGAGATCAATTTCCAAATTTTCAAGCTGAAACAACAATTGGTAAAATTGATTTTTATCAATGGATGGAAGATTCGTAAGAATGAAATTAAAGAAACAAATTATAAAAGAAAAAAGAAAAAATAATGACTATATAATTTCTAGATGGGCTATCCTTTTTTCCCATCCTTCTGATTATACACCTGTTTGCACAACAGAATTAGGTAAAGTTGCTGGTCTATTACCAGAATTTGCCAAAAGAAACATCAAACCAATTGCATTGTCATGTGATAGTGTTGAATCGCATAATGGTTGGATTGAAGATATTAAAAGTTTTAAAAGTAAGTAAAGAGCTTTTCTTATAATTTTACAATTTAGATAAGTTCAGCTAATAAATTTCTAAGATCAGTCTTTGGGTTCTTTAAACCCTTTAACAAATGACAATGTTTTGTTTAATAGTTGCATATCTGCCAACAAAAACCAAAAAAAAAAAAAATTATTTATTTATAGACATTACTGAATTCGGTTATCCAATAATTGCCGATGATAAGCGTGAGCTAGCAGTTAAACTAAATATGCTTGACAAAGACGAACGTGACAAGGCTGGTATTCCATTGACTTGTAGAGCGGTATTTATTATTGATGCTAGTAAGAAACTACGCTTGACACTTCTTTATCCAGCATCAACTGGAAGAAATTTTAAGTAAGTTTTTTTTTAGTTTCTTTTAAATTCTCTAACAAAAAAAAAAACACTAACAAAAATTCATAATTCAGTGAAATACTTCGAGTGATTGATTCTTTAAAACTAACTGATAATAATAAGGTAGCCACACCAGCTGATTGGGAGGTAAAGTATAGATGTGTTAATTTTTGAATAAACTGTAATAATAATTTTTCTAGCATGGCAAAGAATGTATGGTTTTGCCAACTATTCAGCAAGATGATATTCCTAAACTATTTCCTCAAGGTGTTAAAACAGTTGAGGTACCATCGGGGAAGAAATATTTGAGAATGACTCCACAACCTGGACAGTAATATTGATTTTGTAAAATTTATAAACAAATGGAAATTCAATAAATTTGTTTTTTTTTTTTTAATATTTTTTCAAAAATTTTTGTTTAGTATTTTTGTATGTTTAGTAAAGTTTTCAAACAAAAAAAAAGACAAACATCAATAAGAAAGAAACTAAAAGAACATGTTTTCTAACTGGAAATTTACCAGTTCCATTTTTGTAGTGTGTTTTGCACTGTCGTTCAGTAAACGAGATATTTTGATTGTGAAAAAGCTTTTTGTGGATGCACGTTCTAAGACTACCTTTTATCCTAATTAGTTTAGTCAATAGCTGCGTTCCTTTGGGAATATTTATTTACTGCTTAGTACTTAAAGTTGCTTTGAACTACTTTTTCAATATAGCAAAAGTAGTTCAAAGTAGTTTTAAGTACTAAGCAGTAGATAAAAGTTCCCAAAGGAACGCAGCTAATGAGGAAAATCTGAAGCAGCATTGAAAAGGGGTTTGTAAGTATAAATCTCACCTCTCGCATATCTCGAGAATGACGCCCCACAAAACAAACCAATACGCCAAGTGAAATTTATACTCAGAACAAAGCCTTATTCAATTGGAGGCTTCATCCAAACTTATCTGTGGTCACAACTTTTTTTCATATCCCTTGCATTTGACTCCTCATTGGCTGAACTAAATCATTAATAAGAAAGATATATCCAGTTGTTTTTTCTTTTATTTTCTTTGCTTTTTTTTTTTTCTTTTATTTTCTTTACTTTTCTTTTCTTTTCTTAAAAAAAAAGGTTTTAGTGGGCCAATTCTCCACAGTAAGATTCTTAAATAAGATGAAATTTTTTTTTCAAACTACTGTTGTGGACTTTTGACGTTTCACTTCAATTTAGTTCAGTGCGCTACATTTTTTGTTCATCTTTTCAAATTTTCAAGGATTTTTGTATCAAATCCAATGATCTCTCATGGCAAATGTATATTAAAAATAAAATATAATAAAAAACCGCGTGTGCAAATAGGTTAAAAATCGAGATCTGGGAAATTTTATCTCAGATCAAAAATAAATGATCTCTTTTGGCAAATATGTAGAATATGAGATACCATTATTTCCCTGTATTTTCTGAAAGACATTTTTGGTAATGTGACATTTTTGGTAATCCTTTAACCGATTGCAACGAAAATTTAATTAGCTTTAATTTAAAAACTAAGACAAATTTCAGATAAAAAAAGTCATAATTTTTTTTTTTTGAAAAACTAAAAAAAAATTAAATTAAAAAAAAACGGACTAATGAATTTTCATGAAATTTTGTTTAATAGTATATAGGTAGTAGTAATATATTTTTCAGAGCGGTATACCAAATATTTTTTGTTTTAATACTTCTTATATGTTATATTCAACAAATTATATTTAAAAAAACACGGCTCAAATAAAAATCACAATTTAAAAAAATTCTAAAAATTCTTTGTTACACAAGAAATCAGATGGCATACTTCGTTTGGATATTAAAATCGTTTAAAATAATGAATGTCGTAATAAATTTGAAAATAATTTTAATACTTTTTTTTTTAAATTTCTTATAAAATAAATGATCAAATAAAATCAAAATTGCTGTAAAAAGTTTTACTATTCTAAGCCACATTTACCATTTATGAGCAAGTTCATACGACTTAGTCATGCATTTTATTTTGATAAAAATGCTTGAATTTCTAAACATACTATACGAGCATCAACATGCGACCCAGTCATGCATTTACATATATTTTAAGATAAACAAGTTCAAAAAAAAAAGTTTTGCATTTTATCTTGCCTTGAATTCATTTCTCCATTACACAACCACCAACAAAAAAAAAAAAATCCAAAATTCAAAATAAAAATTCAAATAAATTAAAAAAAAAAAAAAAACATTTTGAGAACCTGTTTTGCAACGAGCAAGCAAATCTTGTCTACGTAGTTGACGTTTTTCCTGTCTTGTCACTTGTGACAGTAGAGACTAGAGTTGTTTCCAAAGTTGCGGCTAGAGAACGCAACTTTAATCCAATACGGCTCTCTATTTTTCTTTCGTTTTCTTTTAAATTTCTTTTTCTAATTTAATTGAAAACAAATTCATTTGAATTAATAACAATTGACAAGGAATGATTGTTGTATAAGCATAATCACAATACGAAGGTTTTGTTCAGCTTTATTTTCCTCTGATAGTGGACTTTGCCCTATTCCGTCTTGCCTGTGTACATTTTGAACGTCATCACATAAAAAATTCCCAATAAAAAATACCTCAACTAGAAAATAAGGTTGATTCGAACTGATAAAGGTAATTCAAATTAATAATTTTATTTAATTCCATACCTTTCTTATCAGTCTTTGTTATATATTTATCTATAATTTAGAAAATAGAATTTATAATAATCGAAGAGCAAAGTTCACAGGGGGTACATTTAAGTGAAATTATTGAAGAGGCTAATCAACGAAAAAAAAAATTCAAAACAATGTCAGAAGCAGCTCCCGAACAAAAAGTCAATCCAATAAAATCGTTTATTAGTGGCGGTTTTGGTGGAATATGCAATGTTCTCTCAGGTCATCCTCTGGATACTATTAAGGTGAGAAACTTTCTTACTCTATCACTCTCTTATATTTTAATCCTTAACCATATACAAACTCTTATAAAAAAGGTCCGTTTACAAACAATGCCAACACCAGCACCAGGCACTGCCCCACTATACAAAGGCACATTTGATTGTGCCAGTAAGACTATTCGCAACGAAGGTGTTCGTGGATTGTTCAAGGGCATACAAGCTCCCCTAACTGGAGTGGCGCCCATATTTGCAGTTTGCTTTGCTGGTTATGGTTTGGGAACAAGATTGCAACAGACTGAAGATAATAAAAAACTTAGCTATGGACAAGTTTTTATTGCTGGTTCATTTTCGGGAATATTCTCAACGGCGATTATGGCACCGGGTGAGAGAATCAAGTGTTTGTTGCAGGTGCAATCGGATGTAAAGGGTGCCAAGAAATACGATGGCATGATAGATTGTGCTAAGAAATTGTACAAAGAAGGTGGCTTGAGGAGTATATTTAAAGGAAGCTGTGCAACTATGTTGCGAGGTAAGTTGTTGTTGTTTAGTTTTTTAAACAGATGACGAATGGAACTTTGTAAAAAACTATACATGACTGACTTAAATTTTATTGATATTTGTTTGAAACCGTCACGTTTGTTTCTAAAGAATTTATAGATTATAGAGCAAATGATTTGAAATTCTCAATTAACAATGTTATTTTCATACAATAAGATTGTATATTAGGTTATTTATTGTTATATTCTTAAGAACTACCGAATTTTGCAAGAATTTGTTTTTTTAAATAATTTTTTTGGTTGGGTCACAAATTAAGTTTAAAAATGTTCGAAAAGTGCATCTGATCTTAAAAAAACCTATGATTCATTTTATGAATTGGTTTGTTTTTAAACTATACAAATGTTTGACTATGAGTGAAGTCATAAAATAATATTTAAATTAACATTTTTGGCAACTTCCGTAGACCCTTACTTACATATGTATATGGGTTTTCGAGTGTACAGTGTCAGAAGGGCTTCCATATTCCCACATGAGAAATTGCAAGAGTTGAACATTCTTAACATTTCTAACTAAAAATTCTTACAATTTTCAATATATTAAGGAGTATTATTAGTTAAGTTAGGATTAGTATTTTGTTAGTTGACCATTATTTTATACTTGCGATTATGTACATGTTTGTATAACATACATACATACGATTGCGATTTGGGTTAAAACCATGGAGGAAGGAAGTTTTGAAGTTTTATACAAAGAAACTCAACTTTCTTTTATGATAAAAAAATTATGCTTAAATGTTCGGTACAACTATCATATTTAGGATATCTCTAAAAGGGATGTAGGGGTCTGGAAAAAGTGTTAATTTGAATGATGCATTGTGATATTAAAGCAGTAGGCCTTAAATAAATCAAATATATGACTTTATTTTGTTGTCCAAGAACCGATTTCTTAAAAATAATCCATTTTTTTTTAAATTTTTTTCTCAAAATCGAAATATTTGAGATAATAATGATCCTATTCTCAATTCACTGTACCAAAAAAAAATTCTTTCCTATCTTTCCATTCCTTCAGTATGCATTTAAAAGACCTTAGTTAAAATAATTATTAAATTATTAATTATTCTATTAAATGATAAGGGTAAAGCAAATAAAATTCCTTTTACAACTTTCGAAAAAATTTGAAAAAAATATGTGCTACTTCTGCCCATTACTAGTAAAGGACTTTGCACATGAGAGCGACCAACGAATGAACGAATGGACGAACAAACGAGATTTAACACATTTCTACGACTCAATTTCAAACAAAAAATGATTCAAATTGTAAGAAACCAATTGATACTAATGTTAGAACACTAAAATTTGCATTTTGTTTACTAAAATAAGAAAAATTTGTAAAAACAATTTGGTAGTTACGAATTGCAGTTTGGTTGCTACGAATTGTCAAACTCTATTCGCGTTCCACATACCATCCACACTACAACGAATAAATTGTTCGCGCGCGACTTAACCTTAAAATCATTCTTGTTTTGGTTTTGGTGGTGAACGGTATCGAATTCAAACTTCATTCGCGACGAATTAAAAACTCTCATGTGAAAGAAATGTCAAAATCAACGAATTTTCGTTCATTCGTTGGTCGTTGGTCGTGCTCATGTGAATAGTGCTTAAGAGATTAAAAAGGTAGAAACTAACAAAGAAAAAAGGTACTTTTAACACTTTTTTGTCTCGATCCGTTTATTTCAACAAAGAAAACAAATTATTAAAATCATCTCACATATGTACCTGAAATTTTAATCGCATGATTTTTCTCAATATTGTGCTATTTCACTGTCCATAGCTATATATATATTTTTTTCTAAATTAAATTTTCACCCAAAATGTGATAAATATGATGGTTAGGTTATGCGGAATTGAAAATGGAATTTAGTTGTTAAAAAAGTCACACATACGCCACAGTCGCCTTCTACCTTTAACCGCAAAAACATAATAAAACTAAATGTTGAAGCAAATTGAATTTAGGCAAGAAAAAATGCCATAAATTTAAAGTCAAATGCTTTTTACACAGTACCTACGTTGAATTATTTTTTGTTTTGCACATTTTCAGTAACCCAAATTCAACTTTGAGCAACATATCTGCATCACAATGATATTCGCTCACCAAAGTTGCAAGAAAACTTAAAAAATAAATTTTTTTTTTTATTAAAACATAGTTTTAGATTACATTCAGTCAAAAATATAACTTTTAACTTAAATAAATGAAGGCATCTAAAAATGAAAACCTCAATTTTAACTCAATTAAAAAAAAAAAAACTTAATATTTCTAGAACTCCATTGTTTTTTTTTTCGTTATTAATTTGAAACAATATATTTCCTTAAAAACCCCTACTTAACACAAAAAATCATATACATCCGCTATTTAGTTAATATTTGTTTGCTTTCTTCAATATTTTTTTTTTCTTCTAAATATAATTAAAATCAAATTGTTCATCAACACTTCCACCAAATATTTTATCATTTTCGACTTCTTGAGATTTATTTTTCCTCAAACCTTCACCAGTTAAATAGTTTAAACTATTTATATGTGCCATTGTCTTTTTGACTTTGTTTGCCTTAGCCTGAGCCCATGGAATGACAATTCTCTCTTTTTGCATTTGCATACGTTTCATTTGTGATTTATCATGATGAGACATTTTATCATCTAAATGCTTGTACTTTGGCATACGTTGATATTGATGATTCCCCCGTTGTACTGATGATGACGAGGATGGTGGTGGTGTATGGTGTTGTTTCTTGATCGTTTTCGTACATTGAATATCTTTTCGAAGAACATAATACACACTTCGTCCATTATAATTCTCACAACGTGGTGACAAAGCCTTTTCATACCTGTAATTATCTATTTTCCGACAGGATAATTGTTTTCCTGTATGAAATTGCTTAATACATCGACTCGACTTGCCAACTCCAAGTGAATTTGTCAACTTTTGCTTCCACAGTGCCATGTCACAGGTACATTTCCATGGATTTTCAGTTAGCCGTACAAGTTTGAGTGATGGATTGTGAAAGAATGTCGACGGGAGATATTTCAAATTATTCTTCTGCAAATAAATCTCTCTTATTTGATTCTGTTCGTCAAACAAACCCGGTGGTATATACGAAAGATTGTTACTTGACAAATCAACAATTTCCAATTTCTTACACCCAAAGAATGCATCCATGGATATTTCTCTGATATTACACGAACTCAAATTCAATTCTCTCAAATGTGCCATATCGGCAAAAGCATCAAATTCCACACTCCGAATCTGTCCTTTCAAGTCGAGAACTTCCAATGACCTCAAATTCTGAAAGACATCATGATCTAAAGCACCAATTGAAACATTTGTAATAGTTAGAATCTTAAGCAAATGCAATGAATCAAATGGAACATTTCCCCAAAGTTCCGCAGCAGTCTCCTTCGAACCCAAATGCATTGTCCTTGTATTATTCATCACACCAAATGAAGCTGGGAATATATATCGAATTGGATTATGTCTAAAATCAACATATTCCAATTTGGGAAATGGTGGAAAACTCAATTCTGATAACTTGGACAAACTATTGTGACTCAAATCGAGAACCTCCAAGTCTAGCAAACCAGCCAATGAACGATAATTAAAATCCAAAATAGAATTGTATGCCAGTGATAAAGTCTTAATGTGCATTGCACCATACAACGCAAAGGCGGGCACTATTTTTATCTCATTATGTTCAAGTGATAAGTGTTGCAATTCCAACAGGCCGTCAAACATTTCCCAGTGCATTTCATCCAATCGACAATGATTGATACGCAGAACTTCCAGATGTTCCCATCCATAGAATGTTGCTAAACGAGATTTTTTAATCTCTTGAATGTAGACATCGTAGGGAACGATGTCGATGTCTTCACCTTCGGGCATTGTTTCCAAAGATATATTATAGGCGATTTGTTCACTGCTAGGTACATAGTCGAAACTTTCTCTAGGATGAACTGGATTCTTGGGTCGTTTGTAGTTTTCACTGCCAAATAGGGCGATGGACTCGAAGTTTGCATGATGTAGGAAGCTCATGGGTTCGTCGATAATGAGACGGAAACTTCTATCACTCGGTCCTCGGATTTCCAAGGTTGTCAGTTGATTAAGTGGTTTGAATACACTTGTAGGTACTGAAAAATCAAGAATTATTGTTGATTTAAATTGAATCACTTCAAGATTTCAGTCGAACTCACCTGTTTTATTCTTTCCTTCGGCGGTGTATAGAAGCACCAGTGCCTGCAAATCAACTGGCAGTTGACTAACAAGTTCACTCACATCGTTTTCAACTTGCAAGATGCAAGTTACTTGCTGAATAAATGGATTATCGTTGAATCCTTCATCGCCATCGAACATTACCTCGTTTTCATTGACCAGCTCTTCTTGGGTTTCTTGAGATGAACCTCTGCTTCCGATCGAACGATCCTGATGTTTGATTTGCATGAAATTTATCCATCGAGATATTTGTAAATCCATAAAGTGGGCATATTGACAGACGCATCCTTTCGGACATTTCATATAAGCTTGTGGAACTGATGGAGGTCCACTCCAGACATTGCCAATCTAGATAAGGGGGGGATTTTGTATGTTGTTGATTTTGAATTGTTTGTTTGTCACGTGGTTTTTGGTGTGAATAGTCACCACTTTTTTTTTATATACTCACTAGACAGACTAAAAGGAGTGTTACAAGTAGACTCTTCATTGTTGGGCAGGAATAAATTAAACCAAGAACAAAAAAAAATATAAAAACGAAAACAAAACAACAATGAAGGGATATTAAATATCAATCGAAACGAGCTGCAGTTTTTAAAAAACCAGCGTCGTCTTCACTAGTCATGAAAGAATGTGACGACGCGTCGATTAGAATTATTTCATAGTAAGAAAAGGATGTTCTTATCAAAACAAGTATAAGCATTTCAACTCAACTCGGAGATTGTTTTTTTAATTTTTTTTTTTTGCTGTTTTGATAAGCTTGTTTTCAAAGAGGTTGAGTTTTTCATCGGAGACGTAGCAGCCAGCCAGTCAGCCAGCATGGCTTGTTTTTCTCCATCATCCTATTGGCTCTTATGGATAAAATTCCAATTAATCTTTAATTACATATCTACAGGGTGTCCCAAAAGTAATGGATCAAACGAAATATGGTGATAGGCCTCCTTAAGGGCTCTCAGATTTTGGTAACTTGTTCATTTCAAATCTTTACGGTTTTCGATTTAATGCAATTCTTGTGAAATTTCGAAAAATCCCTACTTGGCAACAGTATTTTGCTTCCTGCGCCCATTATTGATTTTTGTTTTCTAAAATTCTTTAACAAAAACATTGCCAAATAATAAGGAACAATTAATTAATCAAAATATTTTTTATTCCATACGCCATTTCGCTGCAAATTAACTAACAGTTTCAAGTTTGATAAAAAATCAATTTTTAACTTTTATTTGAGAGCAACACGGCGACAAAAATTTCTACGGTGTGAGAATGGTTTATTATTTTAAAAAGTTGCCCTGCTATTGTAGTTTTCAAAAATGTATAAAAGTTTCCAAAGTTGCAGTTAGATCAGAAAATATTACAATTTGAATTCAACAAAACAGGGTTTTTCACAGCAAAAACACAAACAAAAATAGACGCTTTTGTTCAAAGAAAAATAAACAAATAACAGTTCGAGAAATGTGTTTATTTTTGGTTGTTTTTTGTTCTGAAAAACCCTGTTTTGTTGAATTCAAATTGTAATATTTTCTGATCTAACTGCAACTTTGGAAACTTTTATACATTTTTGAAAACTACAATAGCAGGGCAACTTTTTAAAATAATAAACCATTCTCACACCGTAGAAATTTTTGTCGCCGTGTTGCTCTCAAATAAAAGTTAAAAATTGATTTTTTATCAAACTTGAAACTGTTAGTTAATTTGCAGCGAAATGGCGTATGGAATAAAAAATATTTTGATTAATTAATTGTTCCTTATTATTTGGCAATGTTTTTGTAAAAGAATTTTAGAAAACAAAAATCAATAATGGGCTTCGGAAGCAAAATACTGTTGCCAAGTAGGGATTTTTCGAAATTTCACATGAATTGCATTAAATCGAAAGCCGTAAGGATTTGGGATGAACAAGTTACCAAATTCTGAGAGCCCTTAAGATCCCCTATCAGCATACTTCGTTTGATCCATTACTTATGGGACACCCTGTATATACATTTTGGTATACTTGCATATTTGTAAAGAATTATTACGAAAGTTGATAAATTTTTTTATTTTGTTGTTGTTGTTGTTGGTTGGGAAAGTTTAAAAATATTTTTTTTTTTTTTAATTTAATATTGAGTTCCTGTTAAATGAGGCGTGCCATACACTGCCAATATTATATTTGGTCAATGATTACAGCATACTTTATTACTTATATGCCAGACTTGGGTTTGAAAAGAGTGAATAACATTTCCGCAATTATAATACGTTCATATGTATCACTTTTTTGAGTAGCTTTGCAATTACAATTGTTTTTGTCGTTTTTTTGAATATGTGTTTTGAGTGGAAATTTTTTTTTTGAATTTTTTCTTATTACCGATGTTGGTGTTGCATTGAAGGTTAAGCAAAAAAAAGATACCAAAATTTTGCTCAAGGCGAAAAAATATTTGACAAATAAAATTAGATTTAGTTTTGATTTAGGTGTTGGGCAATTTACTTGCGTTCTTTCTAAGATCCTGTCTTTTTAATTTTGTTTTCTGGGAATCCTGTCTGTGATAAAATAGACATGCCTTCAAAACACTGGGACTGATTTCTAAAACTAGAAGTCCAACCGAAGTTACTAATGCTGTGCCATTTTAAGGTAATGTTGACAATCGCGTTAAAGCTCCCGTTGATACTTGGTATTCGGATTGAGACTAACTTTGATACACGCGTTGATATTCACTTTTAAACGAATATTTAGAGTTACTTTTTGACTATTGATGTGGACCATGTTTTTTTAGAACTGATAGTAGTTACCGTGTTTTTTTTTAGAAACAAAATCTGTTGATTTAAAAGCTTCGAATTCTCTGAACCTTCGATTTAACATGAAAATTTCCAAGGGAAATTTTGGTGCACAGCCAAATTCTCTCAGAACTTTGGTGCTACCACTTTCTTTGTTCAATTCAACTTGGAACGTATTTGACCTCATCCAAATTTCTGTATACAAACAAAGCAAAAATCTTAATTAATTAATTATTTTATATTAAAACTATCAAAAACGAGTAGGTAATTTAATTTTAAAGAATTACGAAATCACGAAAACAGGATCTAAGTTTCAGAAAAAAAAATTATAAAAACTGACTAATTGAGTCGCCCCAGTACAACTTACATTACATAGCATAATAACTCAATTGTATGAGCTAAATAGGCGTAGTACCCGTTCATTTCAACTCAATTAGTATCAGATACTTGGAGATTGTTGTGAATCCGGTACGACAGTATTTTTTTGAGCATACGAAAAATTATTCTCAACAAAATTTAGATCTTCCATGGGCTCACGGTGACAAAAATAGATCAATTAAGGATCAGATTGCAGTTGGCTGTCGTATCGACACCTCATGATAATCCAGGGGCCATGTCTTCTCTTATTGATTTATACAAGTTTTAAAGAAATTTGGTTGATATACGGGAAGAGCCGATATGACTTTTTTGAACAAACTAAAAATTGCAATTGCGTTAAATATTACGTCTGCAAAGTTTAATCAAATTGTTAGAGCCGTTTTAGAGAAATTTGTTATAACTTTAAAATTTTGTATGGGAGGTACACTTTCTAAGCGAGATATACAAAAACAAAACAAAAAAAAAAAAAAACAACTTTCAGAAATCCATAAAAATCATCTCTACCAAATTTGAATAAAAACGGTTCATCCGTTAAGGCTGTGGAAATGTGGACACACAGGCGCACAAAAGGACGGAATTCCGAGGGCGGATCAATAAGAGTAACCTTATTAGATATGGGAATATAATTTAAAAAAGTTTTTCACGTCCGTTTGAACTTTTGGGATACGGATAAGGAAATTTACAATGCAGAGAGACGTGAATAAACTTTGAAGAAAGGAAAACACAAAGCTCGATCCATTGAATTAGTCTGAAACAGTAGACCAAGGTGATAGAGGCCTAATTTTAAGGGTGTTTATGATAGCGCTGGAAAGTCAGCAGTTATTGACTTTTTGCTGAAAAGAGTTGCCTATCTAAACATTTAAAGGAAAAACCTGTACGACGAAATTGCCAGAAAGTTTGGAATAAAAAGGACCTTTGCCTTCAGTAAAGATGTTAATTCATAATAGACATCATGGGTTCTTAAGAAATAGTTATTAAATAAGGCCCAAAATCTGACTCAAAACGCTACTCAATGGCCAAACTTGACTGAGATCGAATATAAATTTATGAGAGCACCTCGACCAAATTATTAAAAATGTGATTTAAAAACTATTCTCAAGGATAAATGGTCTAAAATTAGGGAAGACATGATACAAATTTGTTGTGCTCAATGCCGTTACGCAATGTCCTGTTCAAAAAATCGTAGAACATATCTTTATTGTGATAGTTTTGTCGTGTGATCAAGAGTAGTAACCTTGACGCACAACTTGGAAATATAGTTTTACATAATTACTTCAAGAGCAAAGTCTTGGATAAATCATTTCTAATAGAAATAAATTTCGAGTTTAATACTATAAGCCTATTATAAGGTTTACATAAAATAACTAGACTTAACTATGTTTGAAAGTTGATTTTCCTTAACCTTTGACTTGTCTATTTAACTGCATATCAATGTTACAGTTTAATCCAAGAAAATATAAAGAACAAACATTCCTTCTAAATGCAATTTTAATACCCCATTGGATAAGGGTGAACAAGATTTAATTAAATCACGTAATGTCTATTAATATTTAATATCGGTAGACTGTTTTTTTTTATTTTTAAAGGACAACTTACGAGTATTTAATTTCTTCTCTTATGTAAAAACCCGGTTAGCCGGCTGGTGAAACAGGTTTTAAAAAAAAGGTGAATACAAAGGTTATGTTATTGCAATAAAAAAAAATTGTAACTACCGAATTAGTACGTGATATTTCTGACCTAAGAACTCTTACTTAATAAATATAGACTACAAACCGGGACTTAATAAAAATACACAACAAACAATAAACAGAAGCTACATATTAAAAAATAATAATTCAAATAATGTAGATGTACCTGCTAATGGAATGTATTTCTTGGTCTATGAGTATCTACAAGATATGGCTAGAGAGAAGTCTGGCGGTGAAAATGTTGGTGTTTATTCAGCACTATTTGCCGGTGGTATGGCTGGTATGTCTTATTGGATCTTGGGAATGCCAGCTGATGTGCTTAAAAGTCGATTACAAACAGGTAAATTGAAAATATTTCTTTATTTGTATGAATTTTTATTAATTATTAATTTTTTTTTTATATCTTTATAGCACCTGAAGGAACTTATAAACACGGTATACGTAGTGTCTTTGCTGATTTAATGAAAAAAGATGGTCCATTGGCATTGTATCGTGGTGTTGTTCCGGTTATGATTCGTGCCTTCCCAGCGAATGCTGCCTGCTTCTTTGGCATTGAAGTGTGCAATACATTTATGAAAAAAGTTGGTTTTTAATTTTGTTTCAATTTTATTAAAAAAAAAAGAGGCAAAGACTCGAACAAAAATAGTGTGTTCTTGAAAAAACAACAACAAAAAAAAATATGTTATTTAATAGTTTTCATTTTTGTAAAATAAAAAAAACATCGTTTGTATTTAGTTTTTGAATTCTATAAAGGTTTATTTTTGTTGTTATATTAATAGAATAAATAATTAAAAGTGGCCATCACATGAAATTCTAATATGAAATTAGATCTTTTTTAAAGAATCATTTAAGAAGGAAATAAAAAAAAAGTAAAAACAAAAATTAAAATCGTGAATTTTTTTCAATTCTAGTTCAATCGTTATTCTTATTAGTATTTGTTCGTAGATGCACTTTGTAAACGAAGGGCACTTATAGTCCAGTGAATTTATAATTCGACCCAGCAGTTTGTACCACCCCAACATTTTTTTTGTGTCTTTAAGACAGCCCCTCAGTAAGTCTTTAGCATATTTCGTTTGGGCAATTACTTTTGGGACACCCTGTGTATCAAGTATTTGTAAAAAAAAGTTAAAATACCTATCAAACATCAAATTTAAATTATAAAGAATGCGAAAAAAATGTTTCCCGCTGGTCCGTGCATTGGATAAAAAGTACAGCAACGTATGTTATTCCAATTCACTTCAAACTTGGTATATATCGTTGTTTGGAGGCTCTACAGAGGAATTTTTGGAATTAATTTTTCTTGGACCAAAATAAAGATTCCTGTCATGCATATACCAATTTTGGAAAAGTTTATTTTTCTCGAAAACAGCTCTAACGATTTTGTTAAAAAAGAATAATAAAAACGTCCTGGACGATTTTTGGAGGAAATAGGCAGACAGAGAAAAAATTATAACCCTCATGCAACTTGGAAAAAAAGTTTGCCTTTGAATATAAAATTAATGATCAAAAGAGTCAAAAGAGAGGGTGTTCACGTGAGAGATGGAAGGGTGAAAGTCAACAAAGCAGTTGACACATGTTGTTAATGTAAGTCCGACACTTAACACATTATTTTCGGTTGAATGCAATAGAACTTTGACAAAAAATACTGGTTTGTTTTAGTTACAACGCTTACAAATTTTTTATCCATACCTACTTAAAATTTTAACAAACTGTCACTATGGCGTATGTGCAACATTTTTTTAAAACACATTTTTATTGGTTAAGAAAAATTAATATTTGATAATTATACAAATAAGAAACAAGTTTAGCTTTGTGAACCACAATCTGTCCATTAATATTATGAAGTGGCTCATTCGAAATTTTAAATATGATGTGCTGATCCATGCTGAGGACAAGACCCATGTTGAAAGCAACCCTTATGAAGACATTTAAATATTGCTAATATTCTTCCTCATAAAATTTGTTTTCAAAGGTGGTTGCTGTATTCTCAACAAGTTTAACCCTTTTCATCAATTATGGACATATATTTTACTTACAATTATTAGTAAATGTCTCAATGCTTCATGTATCTTGAATTTTATTTAGCTAGCATTTTTCTTGGAAAAACAATAAGAGAAATATTTATTTTATTTTAATTATATTTTCGTTTATTTTTTTCATTCTTTTGTTTTCAAAATTATAAATTACACCCTAAAATTACAAAATTTAATAAAAAAAAAAAATAAAACATTGTCTTAAAACTAAATATTTAATTCTAACAAAATTATTTAACTTAGTTTCATTTAAGATATGTATCTATTTCTTTTTCTATTCTCTTCTAATTCTTCTTGGCTTATAAAGAAGTCTTTTTGATTTAATTTATAAATTTTCTTTTACTTTTAAATATAAAAATATATAAAATTAAAATTATTTAAAAAAATAAAACCCAACTTCTTACAAAAAAAAAAAAAAAAATTGAAAAATGAAATAAAATACACATACATAATCACAGCGTATTATATTATAAACATAATGATAATAATATTAACAATTTTAAGAATCTCGCAATTTAACAAAATACATTTTTTTGTTAAAGGAAAAAAAAAATCATCTTGTTTGTTTTTTAACCAACACAAACATTTTTTTTTTTAAGAAAGAAACAAAAATTAAATTTATTGCAAATTTTGCCTCATCTAACAGAATTAATATTATTTTTGTTAATAGAAACTTTATAAAATAGAAAATAAAGTGTTAATTATTTTTTTCAAGTGCACATTGTCGGAATTATGAAACTTAAAAACAAAATTATCTAGAAATAGAGAGAGAGAGACGAATGTATTTTTCTCAGTCACCGACATTTTTTTTTTTTTTTTTGTTACAATAAAAGATGGTTTTGGTGAAACCAGCCCTTAAGTAATACTTTTGATTAAATCTAAAAAGTTTGTGCATTTAAGAGAGGAATAAAATAAAACTTAATAAAAACCCAAAAAAATGTATATGCACTCAGCGTTAACTTCATGTTATTTCGTACATTGCCTCACAGAGGTAGATAAAAATATACAATTGCAATTTTTAGCTCTCCCAACATAATTGGAAAATTTATAATGCCAGGATTTCACTCTCGTTTTTATTGTTTCTTCTTTCGAAAGAAAAAGAGTAAAAATGAAATATGTTTGTCTCAATAAATGACATATAATACCATTTAGTGACAGCCACAAATGAAATCCTGATATCAGAGTATTCTTATTTCTTCTATATTTATGCTTAATTTGTTTCAACAGAAGAAAAAGTTTTGATAAATCTAGATAAAGCTTTCAATCGATTCTAAAAAAAAGGGGGCTGGGCATTAGAAATTAATTAAATACGTTTTTTTTTCACCCATTTATATCACAGATCAAAAATAGATAAGGATAAACAAGTTTTGGAAAAGTCACAAAATATGGACAAAGAAACTATTAATTTAAATTAAATTAATTATAAAAAAAGGGAAAATTAAGCATAAATTAATGAAAAAGAAGGGATCGCTAAAACTTATTCTACTAGTCTACTGATTTTGTATTTTTTTTTTTTGTATGTCTTTTTTGTTATATTTTTTGTTTTATGTTTTATCACGATCTTGGTTAATAAGCACTTCTTCAAATTATATGGCTTTTCCAATTAACTTTGATTTATCCTCTATTCTTCTATTCGTAGAGGTGGTAGATCTTCAACAACATCGTCAACATCATCGATTAGTAATGCTGTTTCGCCAATTGGCCATTTTTGTTGATCTTCACTCGTGGCACTAGTTGAAGCAAAATCACTGCTACTTAAGCTTTTGGTTGTCTGTAAATATAAGAAAAAGATAAAAATTAAAGACAAATACAATGAAAATTTAATAAAATAATCTCAATTCCCAATAAAAATAATAAAAACAAATGGCGCCCAACTAGGGACTCGATCCCTCCCCATTTCGTCAATTTTCAACAACATCTTTATTCTTACGCATCTGCCTTACCGACCCTTTTTCATCTTCCTTATCCGAAGCTTTACCCAACGGAAGGTTTAATACACTTCTTTTGTGAATTCCCAATTTAAAAAATGGCGCCCAACGTGGTACTCGAACCCCCTGTTTCGCAAATTTCTAACAACATTCAAAGAAAAAATGTGCCACATACGCCACAGTGACCAATTAAATTTAAACTTTAAAGAATGATACAAAATTGTCTATGAAACCATCGTCATACATTAATATTTGAATGAAAATATATTAATAAACAAAAAACTGAAAAACAAGTCCAAACTCCAATTTTGCTGTGAATCCCAATTTTAAATGATTTACGGGAAACTTTTGGATTCTTCTAAAATTAGATAGATTAATCCAGCTAGTGATAATAATTTGGATAACACATATATAAAATCAATATGTCAAATTTGACACCTGAGGATTTTTGGAATAAATAAAAATAAAACAGACAAAAACAAAAAAAAAAAAACAAAACGGGAAATCAAATAGATAAATTTAATTAATTCAAAAGTAAAAAAAATAAATATTATTGCTGTGTCATGCTTTCATAAGTTTGCTCATAATGTTGCCATGCCATCGCAAGCCATTTAAATGTATTCATATAATTTTAACGATTCAGCTTTAAATCTTGGGCATCATTAGTTTTGCTTTAATATGTGCGCCCCGATTTCGTTCCCAATTTTGATTCTAAAATAAACCATTAGTTTATACCTTTCTAATTTGTTTAGTTCAATTCTTTTTTTTGTTTTTAATTTATGTTTATCCGCATTGATGTATATTATGCAAAAAAAAAAAAAAAAAAATATTTTATGCTGTTGATAAGGAAGTCTTCTTTTGGTAGCACGGTAACGATTCCGTTCTATTTGTGAGAACATTATGTATTTCGGTATACAATATCAGTTCTTAGAATTTTGTATTTAAATTTTGTAACCAAAAAGTCACAAAATGTGTGTCACACTAAGTTATTTCGAAGTTTTAGTTTAATCTTATTAATAACCATGTAAAAACCTATACGGTCATAGCTTGTCATACTTAAAAATTATGAGTTTTGGCCTAAAGTTACTGAGCAGTTACAACAAGGTTGCAATATTACTTTAAAAAAAAAAACTAAAATGATCTATAGATACGGTGACCATCCGTCCCGGTTTACCCGGGACTGTCCCGTATTTCTACAGCTTGTCCCGGGTTCTTATTTAAGAAACCCGGGACGTATAAGTGTCCCGTATTTTGTAATTTGTCCCGTGATTGTCCCGTATTTGCACATTCTCTGATTTTTGTATTCAAATTTTTCTAGTACGCTGCTCAAGCAAAACGAAAAATTTTCTAAGTCTCCAAAGTAAAAAAACGATTAAAAACTCTCCATATATTCTAGCACAGGTAAGAATTTGGTTGCCTAAGTTGCGTACTTTGCAACAAAAAGCAAAATTTTTGTTTACGATTTCGTTGTGCTGGTTTTGTATGAAAATTTTCGTTTTGCCTCTAGACTAGGCTTTAGTTTTTTTTTTAAATGTTCGTCAATTATTTAGTTTCAGCTTCTCTTTGTCAGGTTGGTACACCAGGAAAAATGTTTTCGAATAAAAAACAACATATGGAAGAGTAAAGAACCCAGATAAGTTTCAAAACTTTTAAGGACATGTTAAAAGTTGTGTTTAGGTTCATACAATTTCAAAACCATTTAAATAAAAATGTTAAAAAACAGCTCTCCCGATTTTGATTTAAAAAATATTTTTTTAGATGTTATTAACAGACAATATTAAAAACCCATTTTCTTAATTTCTGATTTCGTGAACGACTTAAATGATTTCAACAAAAACGCTACCATAAAATCGCTTAGGAAATCTTAATATCAAAAAAAGGAAAAATTATGAAAACTCATTAAAAAAAATATTTTAATTTTTTTTGAAAAATGAATATTTTCAAAACGATCCAACGAATTTTTTTATCCGTCCCGGGTTTGGTTTCCAGAAATATGGTCACCGTATCTATAGATGAATTTTGTTCCTAATTTAATTGCAATGTTACGTAAAATCGAAATATTTTTTACTCCATGTTAAAGAAGTTTTAATGAGGTTATTTTTAGGTTATTTTGATACTTTGAATAAGAAAAAGTTTTTATCGTTTGAATTTAAAGTAACGATAGTACCTGCTAAGTGATGTTGAGGTGCTGGTGGTTCATCAATAGCTGCGTTCCTTTGGAAATATTTATCTACTGCTTAGTACTTAAAACTACTTTGAACTACTTTTGCTATACTGAAAAAGTAGTTCATAGCAGCTTTAAGTATTAAGCAGTAGATAAATATTTCCAAAGGAACGCAGCCAATGTGTTGCCACATGGTGAAGTAATTAGTGAGTTAGCCTGTTACTATTTTGTTACGCAAAATTTAAAGGGATTTCAAATGCTTAAGTTATTCAATTGTTAATAAAAATGTAACTTCATATTGACGTAGTTTAAAGAAATTCCTATTAGGTTACTAAGCTTAATTGGCGTTACTCTGAGGTTACTTTGCGTTACTATGAGGTAACTTTGTGATGTTAATGTGACTGTTACTCTGAAGCAGAGAATATAACAAGATTTTGAACTAATAAAGCTTGAAGTTTATAACGGAGCCTTACACATTTACTTATTGAAAATCCAGCACCGTTTAAGTTTATATGGGAGAAGTGTGACGAAAAACAAGAAATCAAAAATTCATTTTAATAAAATTTTCGATGCAGGAAGTTAAAAATTATCTTCTTATTCGCGTGCCTCTACTACTACCTATTCTTATTAATAAATTTATCAGGTGATTCTTAATAAGAAACGGTTTCACCATTAATTTTGTTTTATACGTATAATGTTTTAAGTTTATTACAAATTCTTTTTTATGCTAAGCGACTTGACGACTCGATTAAAGTCTTAATTATATTCATGATTAAAGTACAATTTTGTTTAATTTTATTCAAAAATCAAAACATTTTTTTTTTATGTTTTACAAATTAATGCAAAAAGTGTGTTTTAGAATTAAACGCGTTAGATCTATAAAATTAAAATAAAGAATCACATACACACGCAATAACAAATCAATTTGAGTGAGACAAAAAAAAAAAAAAAATCACTTTTGGCATTAAAAAAAATATTTGATAACAGGTAAAAAACAGGTTAAGTCGTGTGGTTTGTTAATTCAAAGTTTAAAAATTTTAAATAAAAACAAAGAAAGTTTAAATTGAAATTTAATTTAGACCACGTGCAGGTACATTTTATTTTTTTTTTTTAGGATAAAGACGATAAAATTGAACTTGAGCTGAGAAGTTCCATTTAAAATATAAAAAAAAATCTTTAGCATCTCAGCCGCCGATTTATGTTCATTTCAAGTTCAAGTTGGAAATTTTTTTATTGTTATTTGATAATCTGTCTGGATTAATTTTATTTTAGCAAAGTACTTCGAACTTACTTAAATCAACTTATAGGTAGGTTTTTAGTACTAAGTAAACCAGATAGATTACCAAATAGATTTCTCATGAGTAAAAATCTAGTACTAACAACTACACATCATATCATACACGAGCAGAAGATCATCTATTAATTCTAGTACTTGATCTTCTTATCATGAGCAGTCTACCACCTGTTACTTTGTAGTTGGTAATTCATGGGTAGATGATCTAGTACATTTTTTACTAGATCTACACATGCTTTTCTGCCAGTATAGATGTTCCAACAACACATTCCTATCTACTCGTGCAGAAGATTTTGTATAGATTAAAGTACTAGATCTGCTAATCGTGTACTTATAAGTAGTCTACTACCTACCTGCAAACGAATGCGTAGTAGTAGTTTACCACCTTCAAATGTCTATGGTCCTTGCATTAAATACATCTTTTCAATCCTAACTAAAATGGTACTACACCATCACACACAAAATTAATTAACAAGATGATGATCACTTGTCGGCACTTTTGCTGTTGAGTTGAGATGCAGATAAATATCGCAAGTAAGCAACAACTAACCAAAAAGCATACCTACTCGTTTTTCAGTTAGTTGTCATGTACCTACATATTTTTTCGCTAAACTTAATCAACAAATAAAATTAATGATGACAATTTAAACGTTATCTTGGCATCATACAACATCCATCGCACGTAATGTGTGGGTATTTTTTTCGTTTTGATTGCAAAGAAGACAACATTTTTCATCCATATACCAATTTATCTCAATTAAATTGCATAGTTGCATATATCTTGACCGTTCGCAATGACCAGAAATTACATTTAAAAAAAAAAATGCTGACCTTAGTTTATGATCTTGACAAAATTTTGTTTTTAACGCTTAAGGTGTGACCTGATTTTTAAAAGATTAGTGACAATCCGGAAATGTATTTTGCTCTGACATAAAGATGTGTAAGATATACCGTGACATCATATTACCTACTATAAATTTCAAACTGACAATCTTATGGAAGTTAAAATTGACCTATGACGGTTGTCAAATTAATAATTCTTCAACTCTTCAATCCTTTAATTTTAATTCTTCTTCCCAAACTCAAAGAAGCTCGTCTAGTTATCAAAATTATAAAAAAAAGTTCTGTTTGTTTACATTTTCTAACGCACATAAATGACAGCCGCATAGTTAAAATAAAAGGTGATCACAACAAAAACATTACTGTTAAAAAAGGAGCCAAGTTCTCCTATGTTAAAATTATGCTGGCACAAAAAGTACTGAGATGTAAAAGTGTACCAAGTTCTAAAGTTTGGGTTCAAATTCGTATCAATAAAATTTTGATTGTTCTCTTGACAATTTTTCTTTTAATTACCGATTTTTAAAGTTATTTCAAAAATTGCCAAGTAAACAATCAAAATTTTATTGATACGAATTTGAACCCAAACTTTAGAACTTGGTACACTTTTACATCTCAGTACTTTTTGTGCCAGCATAATTTTAACATAGGAGAACTTGGCTCCTTTTTTAACAGTAATGTTTTTGTTGTGATTTCACTACTTTTTGCAAGGTATGGCTGTAGAATTGAAAATCTCTATATTTGATGAAAATTCAGTGAAAATGGGCGGTTGCCACGCCCCCTGGCTGAAATTCTCAAATTTTAAATTTTTTCCTTTGTATAAACTACCATCTCTACCATTCTACCAAATTTCAAGATTCTACGATAATCAGAAGTGCTCTATAATATTTAATGATAATTCAGCGGAAATGGGCGGATGCCACGCCCCCTGAATTGAAAATCTCAAGTTTTCGATTTTTCCCTTTGTATACACCACAAACCTTATCACCGTGTAAAATTTCAAGTTTTACGTTAACGGGAAGTTCTCCATAATTTTGATGATCTGTCAGTGAGTGAGTGAGTGAGTGAGTCAGTCAGTCAGTTACGGTTTTTGCGATTTATGAAGCCCTATATCTCAGAAACTACTCCTCGTAAAAGGCTGAAATTTTGTAAGGAGTTTGGTTTTGACAAGCTCAATAAATGTAGCGAGTATGAAATTTCTAGCATCTTTGGTGTGGAAGTTAGAGGGGGGTCGAAAATGGCCTGAGTTGTTTCCTGTAAATAAGGGTGTAGTGCCAAAGTTGCTAGAGAACTTGGCTGGGCACTACCGTGCCCCTTGATTATAGTAATTTGCTAGCCTCTACACGAGCAGCAAAGCATGATTAAGTAGTAAATGTACAAATGTACTAGATCATCTACTAATGAGTATTCTACCTTCTCTATTGGAACGCGGCAAGAAGTAGAACTATAATAGTGTAGAGTAGAGTGCAGACTACTCATGAGTAGATGATTAGAAAACCTAGTACACATAAATGATCTGCTCGAGTAGATAGACTGTGTAGTTCGTAGTACTAGATTTCTACTCATATGACAGTTAACTGACTACTAAGGAAAATATAAGTAAAACATAATATGATGCTCTTGTAACCGCGAAGCAGACAAAAGGTAATTGCTTTTTTACAAAAGAAGTACCACTCGCATTTACTAAATAGCGTTGTAGGAGTATTTAAGTATTTTACATTCGTTAAGTTTTCTTTGTGTTTTTTTTTAACGTTTGACTTTCGATAGTTATACATAATTCTGACGAACTGCATAAAATTGCAAAATGCTTTGACCTTACTCTTTGTGACAACGAACTATATTCAGCTTAACGAAACATTTCATCTGACATTTTTCTTATTAAATTGATTTGTTAATTTGCCATGACACCGCTGTCATCCCCAATCTTATAACCTAATTGAGTTATATGTAAAAACGTCCTTGCAATGCGCTTCAAAACTCATTTTAATCAAATTAAAATCAACTTACCGCTTGTTCATCACTGGCATTGCCATTATGTATGCTCCTTGTTTCATCTGTCATATAATCATCTTCGATGTCACTGCTTGAACTACTACGACTTGACGAATCACTTGCATTACCATCATCTCCATCATCATTTTCAACATCAGACATTGCCGGTTCATCTTCCAACATATAACTCCCTGTGTTTGCGGCCTTAAGATCCACATCATATATCATAGCTCCTCGGTCTGCCTTGATTTCTTCTGTTTGCTTAGCCATAGGCATTTTTTCATTTGTTTGCATTAATTTCATTTCACAAGGATTATAAACACCAGAGCGTAAATTAGCCTTGGCATATGACTTGCCACTTTCTGAGATACGCTTAAAGTGTGACAACCTGATTGTGGCTCTTGTAATGGCAAAGAATAGAAATACCATGCCCAAAAGCAAACCACCCCAGAATCCAAGGTAATCAATATATGGCAGATAATTGAGGTAGAAATTAAAACGATTTGCTAAAGTATCTGGTAGTTCCATCATTGTCTATGGAAATGGATGATAAACAAAACAATTATAACAATCGATTTAAGGAAATGATAAGAAACGAAACAATTGTGTGGAAGAATTTAAAAAAGGTCTGGAATGATGTATAAGTACTTACAATCTCAAACCACAACATCGGGAAAGTAAGGTCACTAAATTGTGCAACCTTGTTCATGTTGCGGACATTCCTCATGTGCATGTTAATTTGAATTTTTACCGAGATCTCAAGTGGTAGTCCAGAGTCCTGTAGAAATAAGGAAAAGAATGCATATTGTTTTTTAGAATGGTCGTTAATCATGTTTTGCGTTTTATTTTTTTTTTTTTTTTTTAACAAAAACACACTTTGACAAAAATAAAGTGGTAAGATTTGGCAGGGTGTTACGAATTATAAAGGAAACGATCTGGACAGAAGTATGTAGCTTGTATAAGTTTGACATGTAGTTGCTGAAAGTAGCAGCTGACTGAACTCTAAACTGACAGTTAGCTTAGTGTAACTGAGGCCTAAGAGATAACCATCTCCACCTCCATTGACCTACTATATATGGACTGCTAGTCGTTTGACTTTTCCATACAAAAATTGAAAAAAAATGATTCCACATCTTTCTAGCTCTACTAGCGGTATAACCTTAGACGGCGAAAAGAGGAAACTTTTAGTGAATGACATCTGTCGTTAAAAGGTAGTGCTTTCTCTGTTTTTCTATATTTGTTCCTTTCGCACTTCGTCAAAAATGTTGCACTTATTCTCCGCTTTTTTTTAGGGCGCTAGTATCAAGAAGAAACAAGTGGAACCAACCTGAATATGCTTCTAGCAGTCCATATATATTAAGTCAATGTCCACCTCCATCTTGAACATTGACATCTAATTGGTTTTAGAAATACTTTCGTTCAGATTTTTCGTCAATTGTCTATCTGACATTTTGATTTCCGAAACATGACAGCAAACTGTCAAAATAGTTCAATCCTAACATGGTTTTTATTAAAATTCTATTGTGAATGATTTTTAGATAGATGGATTATGCTCACATGCATTTCAAATATTGGATATATTTACAAGATTGGGCTATAATTGAAAAAGTGTTATAATTTAAATGAACTGTTATATTTTGCCTACCAGTTAATAATTTTGCTTCTATTAAGCTTTACAGAAGCTAAAAAAGCATCTGTAAATCTTTATAGGAGCAAAATTGTTAGGTGGACTATGTGTTTGTATGTGCAGCAAGATGCCTCCACCACAGGTTTAATTCTATTTTGAATTGTGCATCGATACTTTAAAATTTGTTTTTGTTAAACACCCTGTTGATCAGTTTTCTTCTTATGATAACCTTGAAATATGGAATTTTTTTTTGTTTAAAATTCACTATAATCGGTAGCTTTTGTGAATGGACAAACAATTAAATGGAAAATTTAATTGAAATTCATTCACTGTCACACAATATGCATCTCTTCTTTCATTCACAATAGTCCTAACTGCATTACTCAAAATATTTTTTCTTTAGAAAAAATATTTTATAATATAAAAAATCAATAAATTAATTACCAATCCAATCTTATATAAAAGAGAGACAATAATGTGTCAAAAGCACCTTACAGCATTCTAATTGCATTTATCGTTATAAGTGCAGTATAGCGCATCGAAAGCTAATTGACATTATCCAAAGCGTGACCCACACCTTTTATCTTACTCACTTTTACATTTTTTTATTTGTATTTTGTCTTATTTTTGTTTATTTTTGTCTTGTGTTATTTTTGAAATCAATAAAACTTTGCTACTTGTTGGATTACTACATATATTATAATTATTACTACTTACCGGTTGAAGAATGAAGTAACTGGAATGTTCACTACGGTTTGGTTTAAGACCGGTTACATTATTCATAAGACCGGGATCAGTATCCATGAAATGTGGGTAACTTAGAGAAATGGGAAATCCGTAATAGCAATCAGTGACGTCAATGAGTCCACGTGGTTGACAATAACCTAATGTAATAAAAAGAAAAGTGTTATAATGACTGAAGTTAAAATGTCAAAAAAAAAAATCCATTAAAGTAATTTAAAATGGAAATTTACAGCTATTTTCCAATGGAATTATACCTATGAACTTATATTAGAAAAGATTACTTTCGCGTGCTGCAGTAGCACTTGCATTATTTTCCATTAGATTCCATGAGGCGACGACAATGATATTGCCTTCGTGTGTACTTATCGTAACTACTTTGCAACCAACATAGCTACTGTCAACGGAATGTCGCTGTCGGCTGTCATCTATCTTTCCGGTTAGAATGACTTGAGACTTTAGAATGAGGTGACTAAATTTCTTATGATACATGATATAAGCAGGGCGTATCATCATAGTAGACAAGGTTTTATTTAGGAAAATTTTACTTAATCATCAGAACACTAGCAAGGCGGACGTTATGTACAATCTCGTGTGTTTAAAAATTCACGTGTGACATTAGCAACTGTCAGTTTGATGATTAAAATGCTCAAGTGCGACAAAAATAATCATATGGTAAATTAGAGTACCTAGGTACTTAAGATGCACACTGATTATGTGTGCCCTCTTCGAGTATTGAATACAAAATTTTGCATAAGGCAATAAAAAAAAAGAAGAATTATTTGCGAAAAATTCCATCAACCATGGTAGGCAAAACAAAAATCAAAAACACACACGATGACGTTTCTTCGTGCGAGTATTTTTTTTTTGTTTCGTTGAGTGTAAACTGGAATATGCTTTGATGAATTTTAATGACAGCGCCAGTAAAGTGTTCAATATTTGAGTTTGAGCCTGATGTCCGTACGACCGACACTCAGAATTATAAGCCTCCACAGTAATTATAATTCATTACGTGTCATATTAGTATGTCCAACTTAACTAGCAATCAGTATTTGTTTACAATTTTTTTTTCTTCTCTCACATTTTATATTGAACATGCAAAATATCACACCTCAATTTAAAATTTGTGTAAACAGAAGAAAAAAAAAATTCATCTAAAGTACATTATATGATTGTAGTAGATTTTAAAAACAATGTATGGATAGTAAATAACGGTTGTGGTAGGTTGTTTTTTTTTTTTATTTCATTGCTAACTAGTTTTTTTGTTTTTGTAACAATTTTGTTTACCATAGATTTATTATTTATTCTAATTAAACTGACGGAACTTAATTGTAAGAAAGAAAGTAATAGAAATTGAAACTTACCTTGTCGGCAATAACATTTGTTTTTTTCTTCGATTTCGCCATTATCCATTGCATTATCTTCAAAAACATATTTATAACCAGCTAAATTTCTTCGAATGACTTCATCACCAGTACGTATCTAGAAAATAAGAACAAGAAAACAATACAAATAAGTTATTTTGACAATTAGATTGCGTTAAAATTAATGTCATATATTGACATCTGTCAGTCTATCCAAAAAGTTTTAAATAGTTTCATATGTGACAATTGTCTTAAATGTGTCTGGCACTAGTGAGAAACAAAATGTCATACATGTGTCGTATGGTAAGGTTCTATTACAATTGTTGTATAGTCTTTAACTGAACATTTAACGAAAGCTTAATAAAGGTATTATCATAAATGAACAAAATATAGTTTTCAATATGTCAAGTAGATAAAAAGGTAAGCATAATGCTTAACTCTGACAGCTGTCAATATTACGATCTCAAACTGTGGTTAGAAGTGATTTTCACTCACAAAACCACAATGGAATTGAAAAGAGTTTTCAACAAAATGTTTAATTTCATACAATCACGTACATTTAGCCATTTTACTATTTTGCGTCATATTGTCAAATGGAGATTTATATATGAATTATAATCACATCCTATTTCGTTGTATTCGAAATTTAAATACAAATTCCGGAACTTAAACTTCCATCGAATTCATGTAAATTTTATTAGAATTTTTTATTATGAATGAATAATACTAATTTTTCTGATAAAGTCAGCTTAAAAAGTTAACAGTCAATTAACAACAGTTTTGGTAAATTTAATGTCACAATTAAAAAACGTCAGTGTAACGTATTGAAAACATCAATTTTCCTTGAGGGTTATTGTTCTGTCATAATGAAAAAATAAGCATAGCAACGCGGAAGTATTTTCATTTAAACCGGACTATTTCAATTTTGAATACATTTAAGTGATTTACTAGCACAAAAAGTACTAGAATGAAATTTTAATCATCTAATGAGTACTTTATTACCTACATTCAAAAGATAACGGTTCAATTTTGACACAGGTTCAAAGAGTCATTGGTCCTAGGTGCGTTCTTTTTCTAACAATAGTCAACTATCGTTGTTATATCAAAAAATATTGTTGATGTGTCATTAGGTGTGTTTTTTATTACAACCGGTCTTAACTGGACAAAAAAAACGCAGTATGGGCTAAGCAATTTACATGTTAAATACAACAACACCTTAGCCCCTTGGGCTTAGTTGTTTAGCCCGGAGATTTCTCTGGGCTTAACTTTTTGAAGAGTTTTAAATCTGTGCTACCAAACTAATTTTTTCATAAATTGTTTAGAATTTGTTTAAAAACGTGAAAACTCACGTTTGGAAGGACAAAATGTATTAAAATAGTTTTGCTAGCATACATTTTTGTATCTCTTTGTAAAACATACATGAAAAATACAAGAAAATAACGAAAGCGAAAAATATGACAACTCTAAATTTTTGTTGTGTCTGCTGTTTTCGGAACATTCAATATACAGTGCTGCCAAGATTTCAGGTTTAGCCCCGAGGCGTTTTTTTTGTCCAGTTAAGACCGGTGGTAATAAAAAACACACCTATTGTTAGAAATTGTTGGGTTTTTTACAAATCATTTAGGAACGATTTATTGTTAGATATTGTTAAACTGTCAAACACAAAAAAAAATTGTATTGAAAATATTTTTATTTGCATAATTATAACAAAAATAATGTTTTTTTAGTCAAAATAAATTCTTTTGCATCATAAAATTGCAAAACTCTGTTTTTATTTTCATTTTATTCCGCTTATTTCCAAAAGAAAAAATCCTTAAGTTGGTTTTGTAAACAAAACATCCACTTTGACACATCAACCATCTCATGAGTGTTCAACTCATATCATGGAGGTGAGTTGGAAATAGTTACGATTTGTAACTATTTGACACTTCAAAATGAGTTTAGGAACGATGTTCATCTGTCAAATAGTTACAAATCGTAACTATTATGTTGTTTAAGAACGACAAAAGTTAACGATAGTTAACAATAGTTAACTATTGTTAGAGAAAGAACGCACCTCCTGTAATAGTTTGTGTCATTTTGACACATGTCAAATTGTTAATTGATTGAATTGATAATGACAGGAGCATATTTTTTTTTTCTTAAGAACATGTTTGTACTTACCAAGTTTTGTGGCCGACACATGCTTTTACGGAAAAAGAGAACTGAATCATTTGGTTGAATGAAACTCTTAAACTTTGTACCATCTGAAGCCATATTGATATTACTACAATGATGACCATCCCATTGGGGTAGATCTGGTGAACCTCTATAAGTAGCATATAAACCAGATATACTTGGATCATCTACACCAGTATGAAAAGTTTCATAATCGGTATCGAAGTCGTACATCTATTAATTAGCAACAAAAAAAAGAGAAAACATAAATAAAAATTTTCAAAGAAACATGTTAAAAATTATAAAATCTTACCCGATCAATAAGACCAACTTTATCGAAATAAATCCAACCTGGAAGGAATGTATTGCCCAAAGTTGTTATCGATGATTTATAGCCAAACATAAATTCTCGAGCTGTCATTTTGACAATTGGAGTACTGTCAGTATTTGCTAACATAACATTTACTGGGAAACGCACAAAGAAGCTTTTATCAGATGCAACTTGAGCAATTGACTAGAAATAAAACAAAAAAAAAATAAAAAAAAACTATAATTAAAAATTGAGTTTTGTTTTATAAGAATATAATTAATAGTAAAAAGATTCATGGGACATTTTCTATGTTAATTTCTTTTTATTTTTACTGAGAATGTTTTAAAATTGAATTTATTTTAAAACGATTAATGCTTTGCTAACCTGTATTAGAACTTAAATTAGGACTTTCAATAAATTAAAAGTTGTTTCGAATTAATTTAATCACAATTTCTTGTATCACAATCACAAGTTGTGTTAATTTTGCAATTTAGCAGCATATTATTTTGCCCATCTAAAGTTGTCATAAAGTTTCGGTGGTGCCATCCAAGAACCGGTTTTATTCCTAGGTACTTTTTTGTCAATCCGGCTTGGAATTTGTCATAGGATCAAAGGTGTCAAAGGGCTCTTTTTTTATTCGAAGACAAAGTCAATAAAATATAATAGTTTATGATTAGGTACCTAAATCTAAAGAAAAAGTGTGCCTTAGGCATTTTAAACTTGTTTTTTAGGAGGGATTGTAAACCTTTTTCTATGGTTCAAATAAAAACTGGTTTTGAATAATAAAATTCTAATTGGTTGATTATGTTAACGCCCTAACAGGAAATAGGTATACTTTTTGTACCTGTCATTTTTTATATTAGATTCTTAACTACGAATTTAAATATTTGCTTAATATTTATGACTTTTTTTTAAGGTGTTGATCAGGTACAAAATGGTGGACAAAAATGAACGTAAAGTAGCACAGATAGATCGCAAGAGCATCTGTTTGGTGCTGAACGTCAAACTGACATTTGATAGATTTAACTGGCAAAAAATGTAGTAGATTTTTTGTTCCAACATAGTATGAACTGTGTCTTAAAACAAAATTTTATTGAAAATGCTTACATCAAAACTTTCCACAGCTATCAAATTGACGCAAACGAAACTATATTAAGATATTCTTCAACTTTTTTTACTTCCCATATTGTTTATGCATCTAATTATTATCCATTCGTATATCAATTAAAAAACCCATTTAATACATTTCTAAGGTAAAATCAATTACAAACACGCCACCATTCAATTTTTATACAAAGCTCTTCCTTTAACAAGATTTATATGTAAGTTAGATAATAAATATCACACTTAATAGTACTAGGAACAAGCTTAATGATAATGGTCAATATAATTATATCCGTTTAAGTCTTGAAGGAAATAAAAAAAAAAAGTTATCACTAATACCTTGTCTTTTTTATTGGTTTGATTGAATGATCAAATAAAAAAGTGTGAGTCTAGGTTAATTTTAATAAAACAACTTTTATTTGCAAATTTTCATTGAAAAAATAAAAATCTATTAATAATTATTATTACCTATTAACCAGTTTGAAAATATTGTTCCGTAAAGTTCTAGTAAATTAGCTTATGCTTATTATGCAATTGACAGATGTCAAACTTTTCCTTATACTTTTCTCATGTCTTCCGAAAATATCACCTTCAAAACACACACTGGTTTTGACTTTTTTTTTTAATAAAAAACCAGAAAAAGTTTACTAAAACTATTACAAAAATTTGAAATAATAACATTAAAAAGCAATTCAACGAATGTTTAATAAACTTAACGATGATGATTAATATTATCATGTCAGTAGTTCCTTTGACACAAGAGTTTCTCTCTAAACCAATAACCGGATTTAAATTATTTACAATGCAAATATAAAGTAAGAAATAATCATTTATAAAATTGTAATAAATTACAAAAATTTAATCTACTACTGACATTTTGTTCAATTAATGTAATGTTTATATGAACTAGGCGTAACTTTTATGAAGGTGACATAAAATTAATGAACCGGCTGCAAACCCATATGCATTTTTGAGTAATTAATATATCGAACTGCCACTAATTAATTATTGTTTATACAAATAAAGAAAGAAGTAACTAATTTCAATTAATTTCTTATTAATGTTTCACTCATCGATTTTTTTGTATCTTAATTTTGCATATAATTGTTATTGTGAATCACTTTGTTAAATACTACTTATAACTGATGGCACCACAATAAATAACAGTTCAATTACAAATTGATCTGTCAGATTCGATTTTTCGATGAGTTAAAACAATAAATGACAGTTAAGTGATTTTAATGCAACAAATCTTACGGTTTTAATTTTCTGTTAATAAACTTTTAGCAGGTAATTGAGATGTAAATTGATCTTAAAATGTTTTTATTCGGTTGATTTTAATTTAAAATGAACAGACTTAATTGACTTTTAAGGAAGTAAAAAGAAAATTTATTTCCGGTGAATTTGTTTATTATGTTGGTCAGAATTTACATGGCCCTTGTTTTTATGGTGTATTTTTTCTTGATAGACTACTTATATGAGTACTAATCTAGTACTACCAACTACATATTCCTATTATTTTAGAAGAAAATAATACGTAGATAGTTGTACTAGATGTACAAATCATCTACTTATGAGTAGTCCACAATCTGTATTTTTTTTGAATAACAACTTTAAACTTATAAATTTTGACAATTAAAAAAGTACTAAAAATTTAATCTTCACTAAAAAAACGCTAATTAATCTCAAATTCAAATAAAAAGTTATTTGAAACGAATTGAATTCCTGGTCATGTTTAACATTAACAGTATAAATTTTTTCCGCTTCAAATCAAAACAAAAAATTTTGATGAAATAATCAAAACAAGTAATAAAATTTCGAACGATATGCGCATTAAAATTAGAATTATCAAAAAATCATAAACAATACGTGACAACTTTCAACAATTTGCCGGTAAAATGTGATGGCTCCGATTCAAAATGTAAACAAACAAGAAAAAAAAAAAAATCAAAAATGACCTTAATATTACATTATTATCTGTCTGGGAATTGTTTCGAAAATGAGTCACTCTTCTCATTCCAGTCAATTTTGAATTAGAGAGGACGTTCACTTAAACATCTTCACGTATATTGATTTCATCACAAAACCGATGTTAAAATTCACACATAATTTTCTTTTTCTATAAGCACCATACCACCGCTGACAGACAGAAATTAGTTAATAGTGAATGAAAAATAACATAATCACCGTGTATTGAACTTTTAACCTATATAAAAGCTGTTATGTCTGCAATTGTTTTTTCGCGCCATTATTTTCTTATTCACACTCATGAAAGCCAAATTGCAATCTCTCGTTGGGATTTAACACAAAACGGCGATGCATTATAAATTCCACCCAATTATGCAATGGAAAGAGGTGAATGCAACTTCTATCTGTCATTAAATCGATCACAAACAAAACCATAACCAACCAATGATTGATTTGTTCAAACACAGACATTATTATTATTATTGTGGCCAAAACTCTTGAGTCATCGCATAATGATGATTGACAAGATAGACGTCAAAGATGCGGGAATTCGAATCTATGGACTTTGATCTCTGTGTTATGCCAGTTGCCAGAGAAGGTATGTGTTGTTACTGTCATATGGGTAATTGGCATCTTAATTGATGAATAAAAGATTTCTATTTTTTTAGGAAGCACAACAAAAAATTTATCAAAAAACCATTAGATCACGATGGTTATTTTTAGTATCATTCTTCGATGAATATGGTTTTGGTTTGCTTGTCAGAATGACATATGAAATTTTGGTGTTCAAGGACGTTGATTAGCATATAATTATTTTGAGTAAGGTAAGCTTCAATTCATACATAGGTAACTGATTTTGTTTATATTCAATTAGATAGGTTATAACTGATACATTTAGGGGGTATTTTGAAATGAAGGTTTTATGGATTTAAGTTTCGAAGCCACTTAGGATCGGATTTAACAATTCATTCGCCAATAAATACTTGGCAAAAAAAGCAATCAAACAGGGCTATATCGTTAAATTAACAAAATTATCCAGCTATCTGCTATCTTGGACGTGCTTTACTTATTCAACTGCTATACAGTTAAAATTTTGACGTTCAATCTTATTTTAAACAAATAAAGTGAACAAACAGGTCTTATATTGTAAATTTGATGTTTCGCATAATGGCTGCGTTCCTTTGGAGATGGAAGTCTTCTCATAACTAGAAATCTAGTACTTTTTCTGTCAAAAAATATGTGGGAAATCTACACTTTCGCAATTTAGGTCGCATGACTTTAATTTATGTATATCAATACCTGAATTAAAGAAACAAGACTCACAAATTCTGTTGCTAGTTTAATAATTACTAACGTATGTACATAAACATCCGTTTGAAACAATTAAAGTTATCATCTGACGTATGTTAAGTAGGCCATCCACAATCTAATACATTTATTAAATTAGTTGTTGCAGACTAATATATATGTTTTTTTTTAAAATTGAAAGTTTGAACTTTGTTGCATATTTTAAAGGCGAATGACATTTGGGGCAATGAGAAATCTTTTGTTACCAGTTTTTAAGTCTTGAATTCTTGTTAAACCTGCTAAAAATATGACTAAATCACATCATCCATCTTAGAGAATACTAGATTTTTTTTTTTTTTAATTTTTGCATGCAGAAGATACAATATTCTATTTTTAAGTTGAACTTTGTTATTATGTTTATATGGGAAATAAATTACAATATTTATATAATATGAAATGGGAAAGTTTCTATAGTCAAATTAATTGGATATAACAAAAGAAGTTGATTTATAGTTTGGTTTATTCGATGATTTGTGGTGAGAATGCATTAGATATGCACGAATATTTCAAGCTTTGTGGTGGCTAGATTTGTTTGGTCAAGGGTCAAAGGGCAATGACAGCGTTTCTTTGGAGGTGGTCGACTACTCATGAGTAGAAATCTAGTACTACCATCCACACATTATAACTACTCAAGCTGAAGATCATGTGTTAATTGTGCTAGATCTACTTATCATCTACTCATGAGTAGTCCATCACCTGAAAAAGAACGTTGCTAATAAGAAAACTCACTTGTTAACTTGGCGCCACCACAAAAAAAAACAACAGCTGTCAAATAACTTAATCTATTACCATCTAATCAAACAAGCATAAGCTATTACAAAAAAATCAACTAGCTTTGTCTACTTAATTCAAAATAAAACAAAAAGATTAGGGTGGCAATTTTCCAGACAATAACTGTATAATTTACACGACAGCTTGCCTGATTTATTAATTCTAATGCACGATTTTTTTTTATCTCGCCTTTGTACTCGTCTAATGTTATGCTCCAGAATGACGTTCAAACACGACGAATTGATTATATACATCATTATTCATTGTGACACTGCCTTTTATAATACAAACATGTCTATGATCATTAGCTAATAGTTAAATATCAGTATACAACAATGTCTCCTACACCGTTTATTGACCCATGACAAATCAAAATCAACAGAGCAGAAAAGGCACGCGACTCATTTTTCAAAATAAAATAAATAACAGACAAAAAAAAAAACAACAACAACAAAAACAAACACTCAACAGAAATGTGTGTTGATAAATAATAATTAAAATACTCAGATTGATCAGCGTGTGAACATATTTTTTTTTGTTGTGTTTTGTTGCTTTTTTCTTTCTATTGTGAATTGGTATGTGGATATTTTGTCGTGACTTACCAGCATAGCAATATTTAACATATAAACTGCGTCATCTTCTCTTCGACCTCCAGATAATTCTTCCTGCCAAACTAGTGGATGACGTGGAATGGCTGAAACAGTACCATTTTCATTAAATGTCACATTCTCATGAGTCATTAGTTCTCTAGAAAAAAAAGATAGAAAAGAATTTTGTAATGTCAATTAATTATTTATATTGATTATGTAAGACAGTTTGTAAATGTATTGACATTTTTGTTGAAATTATGCAAGTGTCAAAATAATGTCAAAATGTCAAACTATCGACGTTTATCTCGTTTATGGTATATTTCAATCTTTTAGGAAATAAATCAAGTGTCAATTACAGAAAACAAAGTGTCTTCGTTAAGTTTTTGAAATTTATACTTCTTTTGGTGCGTTATACACGAATAAAATTTACATTTGAGCGGCCATAATACACACCTTTTTATTTCATCTGTCATTTTTTTTTTCTTTAATCAAATGACATCTGTCAATTTAACATTTTAAATGAAAATGATGATAAGGATAACTTACTTGTAAACATAAGGTCCGACTTCTTCAACATTCATTTTCTCACGACCAGCTAAAAACGCTTCAGCATTTGTAATATTAAAGAGATAAACTTTCAAATACAAATCTACTGGTGGTTTCTCCCATAGTCCAAAAATTTCACCTCCCTCTTCAAATACTAATTTCTATAAATAACAAATAAAACAAAACAAAAAAATTAAGGTTACATCAGTTGTTTTTAAAGTTTTCCATGAACAATGTCAATGACAACAAATATTGTGTGTGAATGACATTTAAAATATGACACTTACCCATTTGAATATTAAATCATAAGGTTGAAAAATTTTCACTAACACTGCACCAGTAATAGCTAATAGACCTCCAAGAAGTAATAAGAAGGCACCTGAAAAAAATAAATTAAGAAAATTAAAAAATAAATCAAATTTCAGTTTATGATGAAATGTTTTGTTGATAAACATTGAATAGAATAAAAATATATTATGTTCCACATACGCCATAGAAACCCAAATCCACATCAAAGGTTTTCGTATTTACAGGGACAGTGACCGTTTTAATTGTTTTTCTTTTACTTTGAAGTTTGTGCATAGCCAAAAATTTTTAGACACTTTATTACCATTGAGTTATTTCGAGAATAAATGAAGCTATTCATACAAATTACTTATTTATCTTTACTCCAATACAAAAGCTTTGGAAAATTTAACGAAGAACAAAATAAATGTTTAATTGAATGCACATTTTATGTGTATGTGTGTACTTTGGTATAACATTGAAAACATTCGGTTAAGGCGAGTTTGTTTATATTTAAATTCTTTGGTTGTTTAATTGATACTAAAAATATCTACAAAATTTGGGGGCTTGGTCTTCAGGCTTAAAGAGTTTGAAGACCTTGATTTCTCAATAATAGTTTCAATTTAATTATATTCTAAACGGCATTGTCACTGTGACGTGAATTTTAGACGTTGATCCACCATATTTTTAAGCATTTTTATTTTTAAAAGAAATTCTTCGTTAAGTTTTTTTTTTTCGTTTTACATCTTTTTAAATAAGTTTTAAGCATTTTCAAATAAAATACTTCCTTAAGTTCATTTTGTTTTAGTTTTAGAAATAAAAAAAAAAACTCAACGAAACTTTGTCTTGTAACAAAAAATTACAAATAATTTTTAAATCCATGTAGCTACAAGAGAAAAAGCTATTAAATCATAAAAAACAAACATTTAGTCGAAAAAAAATTATGATACCGATTGTTTCGTTAAGTTTTTTTTTAATTGAATTAGATTATTTTAATTTTTCTCAAAAATGTGAAGTTAAGCTACTGTTAGAAAGGTTTGTATACTTCACAGTTACATACTTTTTAATAAAAAGAACATCATTTAAATAAAATGAAACTTAACGAAACTTTGATTCATGCCACTGTTACCGTGGTAGAATATATTTTGTTATTGTTTCCTTATCCAATCAGAGCCCAAGTAAAGTTTATGAAAGTCACGGTAAAGCTTTTCAAGAAAGTTGGAGTTGTCTCATAGCTCAGCAGCTTTGAAGATTCTATGGAATTCAAAAAACTCTTCTTCAGTTTCTTGGCTTTAACGCTAAATTAACATTTAAATTGATGGTTTATTCCCATTTCATACACATCATATTAACACCTGTTTGTTTTATTGACTTTTTTGAGCTTCATAAATATGTTTTGTCTATCACCTCTAGAGAGTACAAAGAATTTCTTAAATAAATTGTATTAATTTTTGTTGAAATTCCAAAGTGTAAGCTACAAAATTTTTCAAATAACCAAACCTCAAAAAGATACCCAGAAAGCCAGATACCACCCACAATGTGTGTGTTTCGCTGTACGACAAACACGAGACTTTTTAAGCAACAATGTCGGCAAAGTTTCTATTTATTTATATTTTTTTTTTTATTATTATTGTTGACTGTTCCTTTATATCAACTTTTATTTTTTGTTTTGAATTTTACTACTCATCTGTACCGAATGGAATACAAAATTGCTCATTAAAAAAAAAATATGGTCGATTGTGTGTGAATACATATGTGAAATTATTGTTGTTGAATTGGATTCTTCACTTTTGCTTTGATCGAGAATTTTTCTAGAAGCAGAATGCTTTTATGAAGTATAGGTAATCTCATTGTGCGTTAAAGCGATAAATAGAATTGTATATTGAACCTTCCGGGTATTAATGGAGAAGTGCATTATGATGGTTTGATTTTGAATTATTTCTGACCTTGGTTAGGAAGAGATTTTTTCTTTTGTTTTCCTCTGTGAAATTACCATTTAAATTATATAGTCAAAGTGGCCACCGCATAAAGCAAATGTAATGCAACTGGTTTCAGAATACACTGAAAGAAAATTATTGAACTTATAAAAACGAAGATTGTGGAATGCATTCATACATATACTTTCTTAAACGTTTCTCAAACGTTGTTTACATTGGACTCAATTCTCCGCATAATTTTGACGTGTCAAAGAGACGTCAAACAGAGTCGGAGAACTGAGTTTACGTTCCACAAAGTATTTTTTTCCAACACTCAAGGTTTGTGGAATGTATGTTAGTGCTTGGATAAATACACAAATAAATTCCACAAACGCAGCGAAACTAGTTAAACCTTAAACTATATTCTTCGAATCAATCACTATTTAAATTTTCCAAAAAAAATGTGGAACGTGTGAATTTTTCTCACTTCTTGCAAACTTTAAAGCTAATACATTTCACAACAAACCCCACCTCATAATCCTCTATGCGTTTTTCCTGAAAAATCAAATGAATACGTTCCACAATATTCCTTAAGTTATATTTGACAATCAAATACCTTCTACAAAACTTCGTTTTCAAGAACAGCAAACTATTTACTTCTTTAAAGATGATTATGTTCCACAAATCACTAATTTAATTTACCAACAAAAAACAAGCAAACTTATTTCAAGTAACTGAAATATAAGATTGTTTTCTCAGTGTAGAATAAAGAATGCAAAGATCTTGCCACTGATTTGAAATAAGAGGGAATAAAGTGTGTGAGTAGATATCCCTCTTCTGGATACTAGTTTGGCATTGGAATATCCCCAACTCTTGATCGTAATGACATCAAAGTTAATGGATACTATGTGAGTCAGAAAGGAGTGGTAAACAAGCTTTCCTGTCATTTGGTAATTTTCCTAGATAACTAGTAATTCTTCCAGCCACCGCATCAGCACATGCAGGAATATTTTTTTATATATTTTATGAATGCAGGTTTTTTATCTGGATATTTTTCTGGGATTTCCATGCAAACACACTTAAATTGATCTAGAATTTTGATTTCATTTAAATGAACATTCTACCATTTTTTATTTGTGCGTCATTCGAAATTAGTTTCGGATCAACAACAACGGACTGGTTTTTTGTTTTATTTTGTTGAATGTATTTTACTGCGTTTTATGTTATTGATGACATTTCTTAAATTTTTTTTCTCAAAAAAAGAAATATTTTTATTAAAAAAAATATCAATAAAATTAAGGAATTTTTAATTGTGTTTTTTTTTTGTTTCCTTTTCTTACAAGCAGGTGGTGCTGTTGACCTTAAACTAATATTTCTTTCAATTTTTTTTTTTGTTGATGTCTGACAAATCATGGAAAAAAACTGGTACGTAACCTTTCTATAATTTTTTGTTTTCGTTCTAAAATATTCACAAATATTTTTGCAAAGAATCAGCAAACATTCTAAATGATTATTCTGCATAGAATGTTTTTTTTTTTTTTTTAATTCGTTTTTGTGGTTTAATAAAGTTGTTGAGTAGGAAATAAAATAGGTTTAGATTTTTTTTTGTTTTAAGAAAAAATCTAGAAATACTAACATTTACATATAATTAATTTTGCGAAAGGGGGAAATTCTTTAAAAATGAAGAAGACGGAATTTGAGTGCTGCCAAAACTAAACTAATTTAATTTTAATTGAAAAATAATTCAAATGATGTTTGTTGGAAAGATCTTTTATAATGTTCATTGATATGAGTTTTAAAGTGACAGACAAAAGTGAGGCCAATGTGAACATCGTCTAACAAAGAAAATTTCTGCATCTATCAAATGTCAAAAAATGGCAAAAAAACATAGTTAAAATTTCAAAATGGCTGCTCAAATTTAAATTTATTTCCTGTTTAACGCACCTAAAGAAGTATAACCTTAACCTAACTCCAAACTGTCAGAGATCTCTTTTTGTGTCTAAATGTAGATAAACTTGTTTCTTTTAATGACAGTTCTTTAATTTAAAAAAAAACATTTTGGCTATCTTTATCTAACAATGAAATTGCGAGTGGGAAAGCAATACATAAACATTAAAATCAGTCGAAAGAGAGTCTGATGTGAACATAACAAGTAATGGAAGCCCATTTTTGACAGCTAAGTATTGGCAAAACAATTAATGTCTGCTTGTCTATGTAGAAAAAGGCAAGTTCATAAATTCTCTTAAGTCAAGTAAAATTCTACAAATAGTTCATTTTCGTTAAATGCTAAAGTTAAGACTTTGTCAATATCTTATGTTTCTTTTGAAATGTTCTTTCCGTCCGTTTCCAGTATGTCCTATTATCTTTCCCTCTCTTTCTCTCCCACTCTCTTCGTGAAAACACTTGCTCTCACCGCTTCTTCTGGTACATGTTTTGTTTAATAAAACGTCAAATCTCTTAAAAGATTTCGAACCAAGGTTAAATTCATTTGATTCCTCTATTTATATTCAAAATCACGTCTGCGAAAGAGCGAGTAAGTAAGAAGTCTTTGACTTCAGACATCAGCTGATTTTTGTACGTATACAAAAATAATCCATTTTTTCATTTTCATAATCGAAGTTATCTCTTTGTTCCGTGATGTTTGTTAGGTAAAAAGTTTCGTTAAGTTTTTTTTTTCAAACTTAGGTTTTGTTATAGGGGATTCACTTTTTGACATAAATTTAACAGTCGAATAAAAATCTCACGATATTAGAAATAAAAAAAAAAACTTAACGAAGCTTTTTTCAGTAGTTTAAAACATGAGTTAAAACTTGATATAATCCGTCAAATTATTGAAATTTTCTGACATTTAGCTTCACTTACAAAATATTCTCTTCCAATTTGTAGGCTGCATACTATCTACAGGATTTAAAGCCTTTAACTTCACAGCACCAAGTTTCAAAATACATTTTAACGAACTTCTTCTAAGTAACATTATTTTTTTGTTTGTAATTTTTTTTTTAATCTCGCCCCGCACTATTTATAAAATTTTTAAATTTAACTAAATATTAAATTTAACACTTAATTTTCTAGAAAAAAAAAAACGAAAAATAAAATAAAATTTATCTAACAATCACTTCCTTCTTAAATGCACAAAACTTCAGATATTGGCACTAAATTAATCAATTTTTTTTTAAGATTTTTATTTTTTTTTGCCACAACTGAAGCGATCACAATACAATTGAAGACTATTTGCTTTATCAAATTAATCCAAGTATTTTATTATGAAATTCAATCACAACCCACAACAGAAAAACCGCCCGTCTGTGTGTCGTATCAATTTCATATGAAAATAACAATTCCAAAGTTCTTCATTTCAACTCTATGATTGTTGTTGATAAAATATAAAAAACAAAAAAAAAAACAAATCATACCCGATTGATCAACCCTGTGGTCATCCATTCAAATGGCGAAATTATGACAATTATCTGGTGGAAAATCATAATTTCCTAAAACTAATAAAAAACAATTATTTTTGTTTGTTTTGTTTTATTTTCATTCTATCCTATACCCACCGCCAACCACCTGTGCCGGGCACGTCTCAAAACACTTTTATAGGAGTATTACTGGGTATCTATGTGTCATTTGAATAATACCAATCTGTCAATTAAGATTCTTCATAAATGGATGGGGATTTTATTTTATTTCTTTTAAAGAAGATGACTTTGCAGAAGAACTTTGTATACGAGAGTGCTATTCTTAGATTTTTTTGATCTTTGGGACACGCTTATAAGTCGCGAAATCATCGATTTCTTTTTTGAGTTAATGAGATAATTATTCTAGAAGAAGACCATTCTCTCAACAACTACTATAACTTGTATGTAAGTTGTTAATTTATTGTAATTGATGTGTACTTATATTGACGCCGACAACGACGACCGACGTGGTAATTATTATTATTGTTCGCCTGATGTACATTCGAAGCACGTTTAGGGAATGTTTTCTATGTTATTTGTTTGTATTGCTTTGTCATTGTTGTAAGGGATGGTAGCTTTACTTAACGAAGTAACTGAACGAAGAAAATTAGATCAAGGCCTAAGGTCAGTAGTTGGAACATAATATTCTTATTTTCGATGTTTATTCTATGTTTTTTTTTTTTAGAAAGGAAGAAGGAAAGGGGACAGTATGGTAATTTATAATCCATATTTCAAATAAAGGTGATAATAATATTCTGTAGGCTACCCAACTTATTAAATATGTTTCTATGCAGCAAGTAATAATTGATGATATTATACAAATATCTGACGACGCGACAGTAGTAAAACATTCAAAGCACGTTTGGCGAACGTTTCTATGTTTTATTTGCTTTTTTTGGTTCTGTGATTGAATCGGAACAAAAGTAGATGAAAGTATTTAGTTGGAAATGATATGCACAATCGCACAGTATGTATGAACTAATTCAACATTATGGGAATCCCGATAAATAAACAAAATAAATCGTTTTAAGTAGGTGAATCAACTTTTGACCAATTTGTGAATTCATAACGGAGAATCGTGATAAATTGTAGTGAATACCAATTTTGTTTTCATATAAATTATTAAAAAAAAAAAAAAAATGAAACAAAATGAAGAAATACAAAAAAAAAACAACGTGTGAGTTCTTTTTCTGATGGATTTTGATTTTTTTTTCTAAATCGATTTCTTTTGAATTAATGAGACAATATTCAACAAGATGACCTTCATGGTTGAAAATTTGGCAAGTAATTGATTGTAACTGATTAAAAGTTTTTCAACTTACAATTTGGCGAAGTTTTTAAACTATTCTACATTTTTCGATGATTTTGTTTTTTATCATTTTAGATGCTAAAGAAGAAATTTAATTGTTAAAAAATTATTTAAGCCTTAAAATTGCCTATCCTGAAATATTCTATGTTATTCTATGTTTTTTTTTTTAATTCGTCAGTTCTGATGAGAAAAATAATTTTTTTTTTAAATTAATCAATCTATAAATATAGATGAATATTTAGTGAAGATGTGGTAGGCTTTCTATGTTTTTCGATTTTTTGTTTCAATTAATTTCTTGTTTTATAGTTTTCTATGTTTTTATTGAAAATTAATTTAATTTATTTTTCTTATTGTCATCGATCATCGATAAATGAGGACTTGGTGAACATTTACCGAATGTTTCTATGTTTTCGGTTTTCAGTTTTGTTAAGTTGGATAAGTTAATGTGACACAAAATTAAAAGCAAAAGCAAGTTCAAAACTATAAGTAACATAGCATTTGTCTGATAAGACATCATAATCTATGTTTTCATTGCAAATTTAATTTCTTTTGAACTGATGATTGATTGTAAGTGTAACCCATTTCACTAATTCATAAGTTAATAGACATATAAAAGCCAAATAACTGCCTTACACTAAAGTAAAATCAATTATTCCAAATTAAGTATTCGGGGCACAAAAGTTTCTATGTTTTATTTGTTTCTATGATGTGTGACGATTTTGAACACTTTATATAGGTTAAATCAAAAATTAGGAATTCCAAAAATATAAACTAGATTAAGGCCACAGGGTTTACTAGTTTTATGTTGATTCACTCTGCGTTCCAATTTGCGATGTTTTTGGAAACAAATGTAAATCAAATTGATCAAGTATTATGACTCAATGTTTACTTGCGTTAATTAATTACTCTTTTTGAATGCTAGACATTGTGCCGATTTAAAAATTTAATTAATTTCCTTCTCCATTCAAAGTTCTAGGCAATAAATCATAATATATTTACGCTTCCTTATAGTATTCCAAAAAAAAAAAAAATGCCTCGAAGAAGAATTAATGATGTGTTTATAGTTAAACTATGTTTAAATTTATTCAAAGAAGCTTCTAGAAATGATTCATTATATTATTTTGCTGTTTTTTATTTTTTTTTTTTTTTTCGAATTTTGGGGAAACCTGATGCTGATTGGGGGCTTACAACTCTTATTTAGTTTATTCCTATAATCTGCCGGTTTGTTTTTTTCTTGTTTGCTTTCTTTATTGAAGGAATTAAATTGTCGTCGGATCGTCGCTCGTCGTCATTTAAATTGCCGCAAGGGGATTTACCGTCAAAATTTCTTGTTTTATTAAATTTTGCAAAAAATAATAATAAAACGATTTGGGAAAATTCCTTTAATTAGGTAGGTATACTCAAGTTTTTGTTTTTTTTTTTTTTTTTTAATTTAATTTATGTAAATTTGAGTTCATCTTTTATTAGAAATTAAAAATAGAAATAGGAAAAAAATAATAATAAAAAAAAAAATCATTAAATATTTTTTTTTAAATCGATGAAAAAGAAATTTGCCTTAAATAAATATTCATTTCTTTTGATTTAATTTTTTTTTATTTTGAAGGCCATCAACATTTCACTTAACATTTAACACATCTTGTTTGCTAAATTAAATCATTAATAATATCTTTTCCAACAGAATAAAAAAAAACTAATATTTTAGTAGAATAGATTTTTTAAAATTTAATTTTGAATTTTAAAAGAAAAAAGTTAAAATTTAAGTGAATCTTTGCATAATTTTATGTTAATTTGTATATATTTTTTTTATTTTGTATCAAATTCTAGTTAAATTAACTAAATATGTATTTGACGTTTTTAGAAGAATTTTTATTTGATACAAAATAAAATATATTGTCAATAAAAAAAGAAGAACCTGTATTATATTTGTTATACGCAGGTTTAGTTGTATAAAATTGTAATAAAAATCGGATTTTGAATTTGTTTTGAAAGTTTTGATTTTTTATGTTTTTTCTTTTGTTTTTTTTCTGCTGGAAGCATTAAGAATTATTAATATTTAACAGTTTGTGGTTTCTTATTTTTTTAAAAATTTTTTTGTGACGCAGAATGAATTTGCATTTTTTAAATTAAGAAAAAAACACACTAAATAGACATTAATTTATGCTAGAAAGTAATTTATTAACCGTTCTCTTTTTTAGTATTTAAACTAATATTTTTAGCTATTAAATTTTATTCTAATATTTTTTTTTTTCTTTTATTTATATTTGAACCTTTTTTTTGTATCTTTTAGTAGAGAGAGATTTATATTTTTGAAAAACAAGCTTATATAACTATATTTGCATAGTCGGAAAGTTTTGATAACTTGAAGTAACCCATTCAAAAAAAAAACTAAAGAGTCATCCTCATCATTACTGGTGAAATTCTATTCTATTTATTCTGGTACTTTATGAAGAGAAATAAGGCTTGTCATGGCGCCAAAGCTGTGTCATTTTATATTTATTTTCATTCTTTAAAGAAACATCAAGAAATCACAATATTTTCCAATCTCTCTTTGAAATTAGAACCATTAGAAGACTACTTATGTGTAGAAATCTAGTACTTCTAACTACACATTCCTATCTGCTCTAGCAGAAGATCTACGTTCATTTTAGTACTAGATCTACAAATCATTTAGGTACTCATGATTAGTCTGTCACCTCGAAAGTAACAGAGTAGATGATCTAGTACAATTACTTCTAGATCTACTTATGTTTTAAGCCCGAGTAGATGCGAATTGTATTGATTTCTTGCGATCCATTGAAAATGTACTAGAAATAGTTTACTACCTTCAAAGAAAATGGGCTATTCCTAGCTATACTGATATACATTTATTGTTTTGAATTAATTTAACTCCGATTAAATATTTCTAAAGTGCATATATGCATAAATCTAATTAAAAAAGAAACTATTCTAAAATTAACAAAAATAATCTATTTGCGATTTTAGAGGTCTAAAGTGTTTCCAACAATGTTTTTTTTTTTTCTTTTTATCACAATACAATACACAATTCTACACTCAAAATCTTATTTAATTTTCTATCTTTGTTTATATCATTTTTAAAGTAAATTTCTGAAAATATTTGATCTTTATTTAAACGTGATTTTATATTTATTCAAATATTTTAATGAATTAACCGACAACGACACATTAATCGACGTGACTTTCATTAAATAACTTTTATAAATTTTAATAAATGCAACAAGTATGTTGTAACACAATGAAAAGTGGGGAAAAAAAATAGAAAGAAAACAAATCATTACAAATTCTATTGTTTTTATAGAAATAGAATGATTTAATTATATTTTTAAATTTGATTTATAACAAAAAATGTACTAGTTTTTTTTTTTGTGAAATTATAAAAATTAAAAAATTAAATTTGCTTAAACTTTAACCTGATTGTAATTTACCTTTTATTGAGAAAATCTTATAAAATAATATTTTCGGCTCCATTTTGTACAAAAAATCTCAAGCGACTGATGTAAGTCAATGTTATGACAAAGAATTTAAAGAAAAATTTAAGCAGGAAGTTAAATATTGGAAGGGTTGGAGTTCGGCTAGAATACGTATAGATAAGCCAATCAACCATCCAAACATCAGCTAGTACAGTGTAAAAGCTTAAAAGAATTTATTATCTCACGTAAAAGTAAGGCGATGACACCTTAATTGCATTGTTCTAGTTTCTTGTCTGTGTTATAACTTATAAGATAAGAAACAATGTTAAGAGTTTTGTTGTTTTTTTTAAATTATGTCCTATATTATACTCCAATAAATTGTATTGACATTAAAATCAATAAAATTATGATTTTGAACGCATTATTTGGGACCTCATCTATTACATTTTATTTTCAAAAATATTTAATTTGTATTTTGCGTTTTATTGTCGAAGCTGTTAGCCCTTTTACTTTGAAGGTGTAAGTTCACTCAGAAGTAGATAATCTAGTACATTTACTACTAGTCTAATGAATGTCCAAAATTGCTGAGTCCTTAGCGATTTGAACTTTAAAAGACTTTGTTTTATTAAAACTGATGTATCAAAACCTTAAAGCTAAAAATTTCCAATTATTGGAACCCAATTGCACATTCAAGAAATTCATAAAGAAGTTTTGTCCGCTTAATTTAAGACGGAAGTCATCTTGGCAAAAAACCATGCAGAAATCCGCCTAATTTAATAGGAAATCCGCTTGATTTTAGGTGGGTCTTTTTTTTCTCCATGTATAAATTATGTTTGTTAAACCTTTGTCCAACATAATTTTTAAAATAATAATAATTTTTACAATATAAAATTTTTGTAAAAAAAATAAGGTCAAGGTCAAAATATGTAGAAAATACTGTTTTCCGCCAAAAAAAAAACTTTCAAATTATAAAAGCCTTCAAAAAGTGTTGCGTATAAAATTTGTAGAACATATTCTCACCTGAACTATTCATTGCAAACGAATTTGTGATAGTTTTTATTCAGAATTTTAAACAGAATTCCGGTTTAAAACTCAACGAAAGACTTTCTTCTTAATCAAAAATAGAAAGAAAATTTTTAAAATACAATATTTTTAACTGATGGATTACGCTTTAAATGTGACTACGTGTTCTGAAAAGAAAAACTTTAACATTATAAAAGCAACCGTCATACATTTCTCTCTTCTGCGGAAGCAAAAAAAAAAAAATGCATCTGCAAATTCTATATACAAAAGAAACAGTTGAACTTCTTGAGACCTTGCTTTTCTTGATTCAGCGTAATTTTCCATAGTCTTATGCAAAGTTTTCTTTTATTTTATTCCAATGAAACAATTAATGAATACCTTTAACTGGTTCTTTTTAATTTTTAATCTAACTGACACGATAAACTATTTACAAGTTCCTATTATATCTTCGATTAAAAACCTGCAAACAACTTTGTTGTTTTCAAATGCATAACACAAGAAACATAATAAACATAGAAAACATAGTTGATTACCTACTGAAGACTGTAGTAGGATCCTTGAACTTGACCATGGTGTTTATCTTGCGCTTGGTATAATTATTATTTTGCAACCAGTTTTTAGTAAAATGAAAGAAAAAATTCCGTCCATTATCAGGCTTGTTTTTTTTTAGTAAAACTGGTAGAAATATTTTTGTTAACACAACAACCAACCCAACCAATCATCAACATCAGAAGCAAAAGTCAATTGCTACATTTTTTTCTTGCTTTTTTTTTTGTATTCAATTTGATTTTAGCTGACTCTAGACTCTAGTATTCTTTTTATTTTAATGAAAAAAAAAAAAAAAAAGTATAAGAAATAAAATGCAAATACACGCATTTCTTTAACATTTTATTTTGTCGTTTTTGTTCTGTCCTTCATAATGTTCTACTTTGTATTGCAACTAATTTTGGAATGATGTAGGTAAATGAATTTCAATTAAAAAAAAAAAAAAAAAAAAAACAGAAAAAGAATTTCTTTCATTAAAAATATTACCTTCATTAAAAAAAAATTATTTGCTGATTTTTTCATCTTTTTTTAAGTAAGTAGATTTTTTCATCTATTTTTCACTTGCTGCGAAATTTAAAATGTGAACGTTTCAGGGGAAGTTTTCGAACATGATTCATGCCTTGACAGATTTTTCACAAATAATAAATTACTTAGCAAATTTTTGCTTCCAATGTTTTAATTTCACTTTAAATTAGTTTAAAAAAATCTTTTGAGTGGAAAAGTATAAAAATTTTGGGCAAGTAATTCAAACATCATTTCACGAGAGTTCTCAATAACATTTTTACACAAATAAAATTTTCACTTCGTGAATTTTGTATTCGTGAAATTTAAAATAAAATATTAATCGCATCGCGTGTTAAATTTTTTGGCACAATTTTATTTTTAATTTCACGAGGGGTGAACAAATTCTAAGAGAATAAAATATTTGCACAGATTGCTCATCGTGAAAAATATTCAACTTTAGTTGAAATTCCTTAATTCTATTAAAAGAAATAGTTGTACAATAAATTTTATTTAATGCACAAAAAAATTTCACTGAGGAATAAAAAAAAAATACTACTTTGTGATTAAAACAAGAAAAAATGTCGTCTAGAATTATTTGTTTTGGAATATTCTTAATTAAGATTTTACTTCATGCCTAAGGTGTATTTTTATTTACAAAATTTATAAGCTATATTCTCATTCATTTCACGACTTTAAGTCTGAAAGAAATCGAATAAAAAAGCTTTAAAAATCCGAAAATAAAATATTCGTAATTTTTTTTCCAAAAACTACAATTTAAAAAAAAAATGTGGAAATTCAAATTAAATTTTCACGTGAAATTTGAAAATTGAACTTTATTCCTTGAAAAATTCACGGAATTTGTAAGAAAACCATCAAAATTTAAAACACGCACCATTTCAAGAAACTTTTCACTTATTTTTTTCTTCGGTTCCACGTGATATCATGAAACACATTTTTCAAAAATGCTTACTTCAAGTTGCACATTTAACAATTCTTAAGAAATGTGCTGAAAATAATGACAAATTTTTGAAAATATCAATTTTTTCACTTTTCCATCTAGTCTTTACATTTTCACGAAGACATACAAAAAAATCAGAAAAGATGATAAAATGAAAAAGTAACATTTCACATTTTTTTTTAAGTCCGTGAAATTTAAAAAATGCCCACATTTTCCATGCATTTTTCGCTTCATCTCAACACATTATAAATAAAAAATTCATCTCACTTTATGTGGATTTTCAGTTCAAAACTTGTCTTCACAATTTTTTTTTTTTGTTAAGTTTTTCACATAATTTTTCCTTCATATTTCACCTAACACCAAAAACTATATTAGTCATGAAAAATATATTTCACAGAATGTGTATAATGGATAAATTTAAATAAAACACAAAAAAAAAATCTTAAACTTACATTTCGGAACTCTTGTCCGTTTGCCTTCAACGCGTTCGCTAAAAAACGAATCTACAATATTGAATCCTTGATTCAATGAACGATTCGGATTAAGGCTTTTTCTACGTTTCTCTGCAGGTTGATGGTGTATTTGATTATTTTCATCTTGTGTACTAACGGCACTATAACGCCTGTTAAAGTATTTTGTTAATTCCTTCATATTTTTTTTTTTATTTAAAGTTTTAAACTTATTTAAGGATTAATCACTTGTTCACTTTTTGTTCTATGTTTTTATTTTCACAACTATATTTTTGTTAACTTTTAATTCTTATTGATTCATTTTATATATTTTTTTCTTTCGTTTATATAGTTTACATTCACTTGTGTTTTTTTTATTTATTTTATTTTAATAAATTGATATATATTTTTTTGTTTTTAATTGAAAAATACAATTTAAAAAATCTACTTCATCCGTTACGTTACGTTTTATAAATTTAAATTCGTTTTATTTTTTGTGTTTATTTTTAATTTTGTTTTTATTTAAAAACACTAACGAAAAAAATATCTAACCGAACGGAATGACTTTAAGATTTTTATAAAAAAAAAAATGTTAAGAACGAGAGCTTTTCGCAAAGTTCGTCTGATCGTTAACGATGTTCAGTTATGAATGAAACCCCTTCAGGTGACTGGGCGACAGGTAAGATAAGAAAGGAACCTTTTGTATTAAGTCAAGTCAAGTCGTATGCTGTATTATAGTAGAGCTTCTTAAGTCTAGTCTAGAGTGAATCTGACCACTACTTGTTGTTGCTGTTGGTCAGTTTGTTCTTTCCCTCTATTATTTTTTTTTTTTATTCTTTTTTGCACAAAGTAAATGAACCCTCGCTCGTATAGATAGATCGTGAAAGGGGTATCTTACAGATAAACACTGATTCATTTTAGCTAAAGAATATCACAGTAGGTATAGTAGCTTGTATAAAGTTGTGTAAATACAAACTAGTATCTCTCTGTCAGTTTTTTAGTAAGGGGAATCCGTCGTCGTCGTCGATCGTCGTCGGTCGGTTTAGTGTTTAGTTGTTCGCTCTTTCTCTTTGGTAATTTGCGTAGCTAGTTTTTTTCCGTCAAGCTGGACTTGATGTGACGTATAAGTTGGAGTTTGTAATTTGTATCTTTGGTTTATGGAACGTAGATAGAAACATGATGAAAAACAAATCTACATGTAGCTCTAATTCTAGATGTTGATGAGAGGTTGGGAAAAAAAAATTATTGTTGTGACGCTTAAATCGCGTGCTAAGCAGGAAGAAGAAAGCTTAAGCCAATTAATGCAATTTTGTATACCTATAGTTTTTCCATTCGGAATCTGGTTAACATTGTAAATGATTGCCATAGGTTTGTTAAGATTTAAGTTAATTATATGGGGGTGTATGCTTTAATAATGCGATATGGCATGACGGAAATATAATTTTCGTTGAATTGGTGAGTTAAAGTTCAAGCTTAGGAGCAGGTTGGTTTACTATGATGTTTATTGGGTTAGGTAAAGGTTGAGTGATTTGACATGACAGGTAGAAGCTTTTAGTAAAATTGGCAATAGATGTGACTTTGTTGCAGTTTGATAATTTTATATTTAATATGGAATGATAAAATTAAATACGTTCCACATGCGGCAAAACAGAGACTATTGCAGGATTTATCCATTACTTTCAGGAGAAACAAATGCCTAGATGATTGCCATCGTATTTGAACCCAGTTCATCGAACTAACCATACTACACGGAGAAAAAATACCACCTAAAAACAAGCGGATTCCGTATTAAATTAAGCAGATTTCTGCACAGTTTTTTGCCAAGATGACTTCCATCTTAAATTTAGAGGAAAAATCTTCGTAATTTCTTGAATGGGCAAAGAAATACGTTTAATTTAAGCGGAAAATCATCTTATTTTCATATGGAAACCTTTTATTAAAAAAAAAAAAAAATAACTGGGGATCGATCCTACAACTGTTCGGTCTTTGATTAAGCTGACAAATCATTTTAATTTCTTGAGTGTGGAAATTTAAAAGAAATCCACTTATTTTAAGCAGAAAATTATTTTGTTTTGTTGTGGAAACATTTGAATAAATGAAAAAAAAAACTAACAGCCACTGGGGATCGATCCTATAACTGTTCGGTTTTAAATTAAGCGGAAAAATTTTCTTTATTTCTTGAATGTGCAAATTTAAAAGAAATCCACTTAATTTAAGCGGAAAATCATCTTATTTTTATGGAAATATTTTAATTAAGAAAAAAATAGAAGGCTCGATCCTATAACTGTTCGGTTTTAAATTAAGCGGAAAAATCTTCTTAATTTTTTGAATGTGCTAATTTGAAATCCACTTAATTTAAGCGGAAAATCATCTTATTTTTATGTGGAAACATTATAAAAAATAAATTAAAAAAAAAAAACTGACAGCCACTGGGGATCGATCCTACAGCTGTTGGGCAACTAGGCGAGTGCTTTAATATCAACCCATCTCATTGTTGGAAATAAGTATGATAGTAAAGCTGAAGTCTGACGATGATTTTAAATTTTTTAGTTTTTTTTTTTTTTTAAGATGAAAATTCTTATTAAAACGAAATTAAGTTCACCTTAAATTTAATAGAATTTAAGCGGATTCCAATTATTTCAAGCGGAAATCGTAAGGCGAGTGGGATTTAAGGTGGGCATCATGTTATTTTTAAGGTGCCCTTTTTTCTCCGTGTAGGTACTAAAGAAATCAAGTTGCGTTTTTGTTTTTAAGCTCTTTGAAGTTTTAAAAATTTAAGCAACTTGAATTCTAAGAGCAAGTTCGGCGACCAATTCGTGCGTTTTATTTTTTGTCTACACAGTTTTTTTTTAGTTTAGTTTTAGTTTTTTCTCTGTGTACTAAAGAAATCAAGTTGCGTTTTTGTTTTTAAGCTTTTTGAAGTTTTAAAAATTTAAGCAACTTGAATTCTAAGAGCAAGTTCGGCGACCAATTCGTGCGTTTTATTTTTTTTTCTACACAGTTTTTTTTAGTGCCGAAAAACTTCAGAAAATTCAGTTTCTAAGAATGACTAATTTCTAAGATATAAGGAGTCTTGAAAATTAGTAGAATCGCTTTAGATTTAGTATATAAGTGAATAATTACCAAAAATTCACTCAGCATATTTATTTTCAAGCGTACCAATTTCCAAATGAATTTTTAACTAAATATTGGCAAAAAAAAATTGTAACCTTCAATCTTGATATTTGAACATCAATTTGTCTTACTGCAAACGAGCTTTATCTTCTTTAAAGATTATAATGGGGATTTTTCTTTTGAGGTTAAAGAATAGGAAAATACCCGAATTTGAACTTAACGTGTATGGCGTCCCTAATGACTACAAAAAAGTTGGTAAAAATTGAGGTAGGAATAATGTAAATTGATGTTATCCTAATAAAATAAGACATAAAAATGGCAATGAACTTGTTTTTAAAATATTTAAAATTCACAACAGTGACTAGGCAAACTAATTTTTTTTGCAATATTGTTGTTGTTTTTAAATGAGTTTGCAAAAATCGGACAAATCCCCTATTAATCGTACGTAAAAAAGCAAGATTCTCAAAAAAAAAAAAATTGAAAATACATTATCAATTCAACTAATGTACCTATACTTAAAAAAGAAAAACAAGACAAAATCTACTTTATAAGACTTATTACTACGAGTATATTCTGACTCATGTTTATTAGATAAAACTGGTGGTACAAGTTGTTTGATAATAATACATACTTCCAAAGAACCAATAAAATAATGTTGAATGTTAAAAAAAAACGTAATAAAAAAAAAAATCAAAACAGCTGCAAAAAAAAAATCTCTAGGCGGCATTTCGCTACGAAATTCTAAACACAAGGTCAACTTCACCAAATAAATAAAATCTCATAAAAATCAACAACAACAATTAAACAAAAAAATTTAAATAAAAAATATAAAATATTGTTGTTTGCAAAAAATAATTATAACCAACAAACATACATAACTCTAACTTGATTAAAAAATAAAATATTTACTGATTTATGCAGAATGTTCCATCGCAGGTAAACAAAAGCAAACCTAATCAATCAAAAGCCATTTGACAATATTATTTCATTGACCATTTAAAGAACAATTTAGGATCGAAAAAGTGTATATTTTTTAATTAATGATTTGATTCCATATTTGGAATATGTTTGATGATTTATGCATATTTAAGATGTTTTAAAGCAATTTACTAGAAATCGTGTTTTTTCTTCTTTAGTTTTAGCTCAGGGCAATTAGTCAAAATATGGGCATGAAATCGCATTTTTCGCGGGACAAAATTTTTTTCATGGAATGTGTTCGGGTGGTTGTCCTTATCATAAAAGTCAATTTGTTGGGAAAATTGGAGGTTGGGAACAGCCGCCATCTTGGAAAAGAGATTGGTAGCGTTTTTATTGAATAGCTCCATTGTTATTCATTTTAACAGAAAATGACAAAGGTAGGACTTATTAACAATAAAATTATCTAAACAATGATATACAAAACAATTCCGTGAGTTGATTAAATAAAATTTTATAGTTAGTCAAAGTGCGGGTTTGTATCGCAAGGTTGGGACAAAATGACATTTTTTCATATATCTGACGAACTTTTGATTTGTTTGGATAATTCTTCAAGAATGAATTATAGTACTTATAATTACCTATAAAATGAGCCCACAATCGTTATTGTAACCATCGTATTGTAGAAGTAATCTAACTCCGAAACTCTCCATGTACTAGTCAAAAGTGAGAAAAAAGCTAGTTTTTTGCTAGTAGGCCGAGAAAATTTTGGGAGTAGAGGTATAACCAAAATATAAGTACGCAGTTTTGCTGCCATACTCGTGTTAATGTCGATTTCAAAGGTCTGACAACTCTAATTTTGGGCTTTATACGGTTTTTGGGGGGTTTAATAACGTAAGTTTTCCAGTTAACGTGAATGGGCTAAATTTATACTATTTGAAATTATAAATATACAAGCTGATTCCCTATTATTTTTCCTAAATCTAGACACCCCAATCTTGAGGATGTGACCAATAGAACTCAAGATATAAGCCGTTTATACGATTATGTTTTAGAGGCTTTTTTGTTTCGATTTTTGTTTGTTTATTTGAATTGAAAAGCCTGATATGGTTAGTTAAAAAAGCTTATATCGTGAGTTCTATTAACCCCATAGCCGAGATTAAGGTGTCCAGATTTAGGAAAAATAATAGAGCATCAGCTTGTATATTTATAATTTCAAATAGTACAAATTTAGCCCATTCACGTTAACTGGAAAATTTAAGTTATTTAACCCCCCAAAAACCGTATAAAGCCCAAAATTAGAGTTGTCAGACCTTTGAAATCGACATTAACACGAGTATGGCAGCAAAACTGCGTACCTACTTATATTTTGGTTATACCTCTACTCCCAAAATTTTCTCGGCCTACTAGCAAAAAACTAGCTTTTTTCTCACTTTTGACTAGTACATGGAGAGTTTCGGAGTTAGATTACTTCTACAATACGATGGTTACAATAACGATTGTGGGCTCATTTTATAGGTAATTATAAGTACTATAATACATTCTTGAAGAATTATCCAAACAAATCAAAAGTTCGTCAGATATATGAAAAAATGTCATTTTGTCCCAACCTTGCGATACAAACCCGCACTTTGACCAACTATAAAATTTTATTTAATCAACTCACGGAATTGTTTTGTATATCATTGTTTAGATAATTTTATTGTTAATAAGTCCTACCTTTGTCATTTTCTGTTAAAATGAATAACAATGGAGCTATTCAATAAAAACGCTACCAATCTCTTTTCCAAGATGGCGGCTGTTCCCAACCTCCAATTTTCCCAACAAATTGACTTTTATGATAAGGACAACCACCCGAACACATTCCATGAAAAAAATTTTGTCCCGCGAAAAATGCGATTTAAATTACTAATTTCCCTGGGCTATTTTGTTAATTCTTGGTTAGATACAGCGACCTTGTAGTTATGGTTTGTTTTTTTTTTTTTACTTTACTATTAAGAAAAGGCAAGCTTTAGAAGTAAAAGCGGAAAAAAAGGGATCAAACTAAATTTTTTCCAAGTTTTTAAACAAAAAAAAAAAAATAACCGGGAAAGGTACCTACCTACATAACTTCAAACTTTTTTTATCGTAAGATCTCAAAACTAGGAAGTTCGAGCTTTAAAATCGTTTTTTTATAAATTCTATACGACCATTTTTAAAAACTCAAAAAAATTGGAATTTTTGTTTGATCCCTTAATTTTTTCCGCTAGTTTATTAATTTAAAACTTCCTAAATTTGTATTGTTGTTGCATGTTAGCACTTGGCGCAATAGTAGGTGCGATAGACTTGCACGCCAGAGGTCTGGGTTCGAATCCAAACCTCAACCATCCTTTATTTAATCTCTTTCTACTCAAATCAAATTTTTAAGTCCCGTGAAAATTCGACTTAAAGGGAGTCGACTAAATTTTTTGTTTGATTTTATTTATAAATTATGATATTTTTTATTTTATTTTTATTAAAATTTATTGTATTAAAATAGTAAAAAATATTCGTTTAAACATTTTAAATAAAATTAGTTTTTTTTCGCGTAAAACGGCAACGCCATATTTCCTCAATCCGATTTTTTTGAGAAATCTAAAATCACAGTTTATTTAGAATATATAAAGACTATTACGTACAATAAATTTAATCGAAATCGTCGAAGCCGTCTTCGAAAAAAATGATTCAATTTATGATTTGTTTAATAACATTTAAAATTGATGAGTTAAATCTTTAATTAACCCCGACACCAGAATGTTCTGGCACTGAAAAACTGTCTCTTAATGAATAAACTTGTCAGTTTATATGATTTCAAAAATTGTTTAACAAAATTTAAATCTGACCACCCGGAGGCTCGGTTGACAACCGTTTTGTTTCATATTTTATTATTATTATTATTTTTTTTATATGATAAATGTAGGTAGGTATCTTAAATTAAAAAAAAAAAAACAGGAATAAATAAATTCCTTTTCATTTAGCAAAATCTGCGACAGTGGAAAATTTCTTAAAGTTAAAATTAGCATAGAAAGATAGCTAAATAGTTTTTTTTTGTTTCATTGTTGTTTTTAAACGTTTATAATCTATCTTATTACAATCGTTTTGAAAGTTATTAAATATTAATAAATTTAATTTGTTATTATTTGAAGGAAACATTTTTCTATTTTGTTTTTTTTTTTTTTTCAAACAGTTCATAACTTTATATCCTTAATTAGACGAGTTTTTGTCTATAGTAATTAATCATTCAGTTTGATTATTTCAATCAAATTAAAACAGAAGCAAAACTGACCAGGGTTTCCAATCATGTAACACATTTAGAAACGTTTAAACACTTAAACGTTTTTTTTTTTTTTTTTGTACCTGTGCTTGAATTTATGAATAACCTTTAGAGAGTCAATAAGTTATTCATTTTTATAGATGGTTGATTAATCACTTTTATAAGAATCTTTTTTTTTTTTAATCGATATTAGTAATAAATGTCAGCTAATTTAATTACGCTCAATTGTGCCTCAAATGATTAGACGATTAGACCCCATGGTTTTGTATTATAGTAATTAATCAGAAGAGATTTGCATTTTAACGTGTGTCATTTTTTGTTTTTCAAAGCTAATGATTTAGAATCTTATATTAGTTAATTAGCTCACAATGCACTTTGGATTGTTTGGAAATATTTAAAAAAAAAAATAATGACAAAGAATAATACGAAACTTTATAAATTGAATGCGTTTACAATTTCTTTTTTTTTTTTATTCGTCACAATTGAATTGGGACATTAAATTATATAAAACTGAAACGAAAAATGCGAGCTTGCGAATAAATTTTTGATTGTCCTACATTTTTATTGGGAAGCGCGAAGGTGTCATGAACTTTGGATTTATTATTTATTTTTGTTAAGTTTGGAAAAAAAAAAACAGTCAAACCCGCTTAAAAATCACATGAATAAAAGAACTAGAAAATTTGACTATAAGCGGGTTGTACCTGTATCCGATTGTAATGAACAATTTAAACCGTAAAAGTTATCTTCTTTTTATAAATTTATGCCAACTGATAATGTGATACTAACCGATTAGTGGACTTAACTGATGTGGTGATATATGGGTTTTACTGTATCCAATCGTTGGGCTTGGTTTATTTTGTTTTCGTTTTTTTTTTCACAACAAAAACCAACAGATTGTTTCTTTAAGAAGTTTTTTTTTCAACTTAAAGTTATTGAAAATAGAATGAGGTGAATTAATTTTTGTTCAGTATCCATTAGTACAGCACAGTACAGTATCCAACATTACAGTACAGTATAGTAATATTCATAGCTATCTAAATAAATTTAAATCTGTACAGCATTCAATACATACAAGTCTTTGCTGAGTTCACAAAAGTTTGTATTTAGTACATTAAATCCCTTACTCACGAACTAAAAGAAAATACTCAGTACACTTAATTTGTACTCAGTACATAAAAGTAGTTCCCTTAAAATTTTAGTTCATAAAGCCTGTACTGTGCACATAAAAGTCAGGATTCAGCACGTATTGCTAACCTATTGAGTACAAACCCTTTGTCCTTTAAGTAAATTTGTCTAAGTAAATTTAAATTTGAACTGCACCGAACACATACAAGTCTGTACTGAATTCATACAAATTTGTATTTACCTTTAAAACCTCTACGCACCAAATAAAAGACAATATTCAGTACACAAAAATTTGTACTCATTACATAAAAGTATTTCCCTTAAATTTTTAAGTAAGTTTGTACTGTGCACAAAAAAGTCAGGATTCAGTACGTATTGCTAACCTATTGAGTACATACCTTTTGTCCTTTTTTTGTCCCAAAAGTCACAACTTGGCAAACATCTTATTGATTCCACAAAAATTAAATATAATAATGTTCATGGACTGGTAATCCACAAACGAAAGATTACATAATAAATAATAAAAAAAAAAAAAAATGATAACAAATTCTGTAAATAGCACTACAAGTAGTGTAGTTGAACTGAGAGTCATCTTTGTAATAAACTAGGTTACATCAAAGCTTTCCAAACTGTCTATTTTAATCTTAATATACGCATTACAATTTGTATTTAAAAAATAAAACAGTAATTGTAATGGAAATTGAATGAAAACAAGTTCGAAGAACCATACAAATCCATCATTGAAGATTATGTATATTAAAGAAATTGTTGCTCGGTATCAGTTTTGAGGAATTCTACGGAAAATGGAGTGGAACGTAGTGTAAAAAATCCACAAAAATTGAAAAATGAAAATTTTTTCTACCGTGAAGAATAAATAAATAGCAAGTGTTTAAAAAAAATTTAATTTTACCTATTAAACTCAGCTTGGATGAATGGGAATCCACTGAAATTACAAAAATGAATACGTTCCACAGGCCATATTACCAACTTATGCAGTATAACAGCATTGAAAAATCTCCAAACACCCACACAGAGAAAAATAGACCACATAAAATAGAACAAAAACAATAAGATTTCTCTATGGTTTTCATCCAAGAAGGAAACCTTATTAAAACAATCGGGTTTTCCTTATTGTTTTAAAATCTGCAAAAAAATAAAAAAAACGATGACCAGGCTGGGAATCGAACTGGAGACTTCAAATCATTAGTCGCCCACCTTACCACCTGAACCAACCTGCCATGAAAATATTGATCGCGATTTTTGTTCTATTGCTAAGTTGCAAAAAAAATCAACTTTTCAGTCAAATTTTAATAAGATTTTCTCTATAAAAATAATAAGAAATCTCCTTAAAAAAACCTTATTAATCGTTGATTTTAATAAGATTTCCTTATGAAATGTATGGACGGTAAAACAATATGGCAATCTCTTAGTTTTTAGCGGGTCATATTTTTCTCTGTGCAGCATTCACTGAGAAAAAGGGCCGTGGAATGTTACATATTATAAAATTTCCACGCAAACGACATTTTTAATTGAATACTCAATTATTTATAATAAATTGTGGAATGTATTCATTTCTATTACACGAGAGGTGAACAGGTGAAATTTACTCCAACTTTGAGTTTGTCTATCATGGTTTTTTGACATGAAAATCTAATACATTCTACATTTAAATACGAAACAAATTGTGGAACGTATCTATTATCCAATTGTATTTAAGAAATTCCACGGGAGTGACATCCGCAAATTGTTTGACATTTTCACAGTTTTCGCCAAATCATGCAAAACATTACAAAAATGATGAAAAAACCAACAGAGACGATAAAATTTATCATTTGACATAATTTTTCAACAACAAAAATTGTGGAATGTAAATTTTCAGATATGACCTGTCTGTTTTTCTAGTGAAATTTTATTTTTCGCATTCTTTTGTTTCATCTTTACCGAATCACCTTGAATTTAAACAACATTTAGTACGTGAATCAGCCAGATATTCTCTGCATTTGAGTGATCAAAATAAAATTCTCAAGGTTTTTACACTAAAATATATCAACAAGCGGTGGTGGTGGCTTGTCACCAAACTTCCGAAATCGTGCGTTTTAATGCGTTTCACTTCTTATTCATTTAAGTCTTCACCATTTGTTGTTTACTTAATTTAACTAATAAATTGTATAATAAATCTCCAAAGTAACGTTCCCAAATTTATATCAATTGGAATTCAGGAAAGAAAAAAAGTTCATAGATATTTCCTAAATCAATTTCAATGACAAACTTCTTATATAATTTAGGACAAACAAGGTTTTGTTATTGTTTGTGTATCATCAAAACATCAATTTTTATAGAAATTGCATTGCGCATTTCCGTCAACAGAAGTTTGTGTAATTAGTTCACATTCCGAAACGTAATTTGATAAATATACATTACATATACTAAATTGTAGATTTTTTTAAATTTAGAAAAAAAAATCCAATTAAACACATTGTATAAACAAGAATTTAGTTGAATTATGTATATAATACACTTTAGTTGATAGCAACAAATGATAGCAATGTAACAATATTGTTTTTCTTTAAGCAAAGCAAAAAAAATCAATGTTTTTTTATTGAATTCTTAGTAATAAAGTATTACATCAAATTTATTCTGCATAATTTCTTTAACATGATACATGTGTAATGATTATTGTTTATTGGTTTTTAATTGTCCCTGGAATTATAATTATACCCAGCTTGCGCGAGTCCACTTTAAATAATAAAATAAAGGGATAGTTCTATATACAGTTATAGGGTAATAGTGGCAATAGTTCCTTATAGTGGTAATAGTTCCTTATTTAATCACCTATAAACTTTTTAAGAGGTTTTAGAGGTTGCATGAGCGTTTCATATCTTCCTTAACCTTACTAGATGGCGCAAGTACATACGTTCATAATCGCCAGTGGGACATAACTTCACAATTTGACTATGGACTTATGTCCCACTCAAATGTAATAAAACTCCATCATTTTGTTTAAAAAAAATGGAAAACAATTTAAAATTTTTAGATTCATTGTAAAAAAAAATAACAAGGCTGCGGCTCATACAATAGGATTTAGGGTGGGTAGAATGTTGCATATGCATATATGCAATTTATATATTTCATTAAGGTGGGGCATACGTCCGCTATGAACATTATCCCTGGCCACATACGCTAGCCTAAATTTTTCATCGAAACAGGGCCATACAAAAGTTAAGTTTTGCGCGATATTAGCATTTATCATACATGGTATAAAAAGAGAAGGTATGATCACGAGAAAAAAGTCTGTATCGAGAAATGTCAGATGAAAGAAAAAAATATGACTTTTTTTGACAGCTGCTCTATTGAAGTTGTTGTTAACAAATTTATCTTGGAAATTGTTGTTGCTTTTGACTTTGCCAAATTAAACGTCAAAAACTTATTACTCCGTTTTGTAAAATGGCGATTCTAATGATCATACCTTCTCTTCTTATGCTTATCATACGACAAATTCAATCAGCCAGGATGATGTGTTGAAATTCTCCCGGTTCTAGATTATGATGGCCGATTTCATAGACATACATATTTAACAAGCTTTTAAACTTTTCAATTACGTTATTTTGTTTGGAACAAAAGTCATTTTAGGATGTAAAAGCCTGATAAATATTTAAAAGGGCTTTATGAAATTTGCCATAAAAATGTATGTACCTAGGTATATTGATTAGTAAAACATGTTTAAATGAAAAATCACATTACAAGTAATTGTGTGAACAATATACACAAAAATGTCAGAAAAAATTCTAAAAATGTACTAAAATTAAATAAAACATTTTTCAGCCATTGTTAATAATTGTTTCTGACATTTTTACATTAAAAGACTGTTTTTTTTATTTTCTGTTTTGTTATTTTTTTAACTTGTTTCAACTTAATTTTTATAAATTTTTTAATTTTTTGTTTTTTTTTTGATTTTTTTTTTTTAATTTAATGACATTTTTGCCTACACTTATTATGTCATTTTCGTTAAAAAGAGTTTTAACTGACTAAATGTACCCACCTATTAACAATGAAAAGGAAGTATGTAGCTATCATACGAGGTTTTCATTTTCCAGTCATGAAAATACTGACTAAACTTACCCAAAAATTGTTGACAGTTCACTATATGCCTTGGTTATTTGGTAGCCCAATGCACTACAAATCCATAAATTTTGTTTGTATCATTTGACAACTCCTTCGAACTTATCTCACTGGAGAATCTCCGATTACCAGTAGCGAACGATCATTAGCCCCATTCCATTGGAGGTAGTAGTTTATTCATGAGTAGTAGTAGATTTTTACTTAGGAGATAGGAATGTGTAGTTGTTGTATTAGATTTCTACTCCAATGGAACATGTCTATTTTTTCTACATTTGTTTATCTTTTATTATACTTCTTCTCAATCTTCTATTACTTTTTCAATCAATCACTAACAATAGTTGTCACCAGCTCCATCCTCCATCATATTGAATTTACGTCAAAAGAATCGATTATATTATCGATAAACGATAACCCACCAATTTAATATTTACAATAATTTAGAAAGGAACTATAACCTTACGACAGGTGGTTATTATACTCGTAACTTGAGCTATTACACCTACCGCAAATAATGGTAAATGAACAGCTTTGGTAGGTATTTAACTTAGTAATTAAAACCGGTATTTTGACCATTAAAATAAAGTGTCTGACATGACATTCCTATATCGGGTCAAACTATAAGTTTTCCATCATAAAGCCATCATCATCATCGTTTTTTTTTCGTTGAAAACGGTTATTATACTGCTAATTTGACTTTAATAGTGATGGGTGCTGAGTTTGTTAGCAGTGTTGTGCGATAATTTGATTGTATATGGAGTGAACTTTTAAACTTTTAACTGATACCCTTTTTGTAGTTCGTATAATTTGGAAAGATTTTTTTTTTCTCTTTTATTTAAATAGTTAATTAATATGTTTTGATATAGACTTTGATTAGCTCTAGCAACAAATCAAGTTAAACAAAATCAAGAAAAAAAAAAGTTAGTTATGCTACATAGTAATAAAAAACTAGTTTAAAACAAAACGAAAAAAAAAGAGAAAAATAAAATTTTACTTGGTCGACCTTGAAGGGGTATATTTATCGTATTCCTTTTTTTTTCTCTCTCTCTTTTTTGTTGTTTTTCTTAATTTGTAAACAAACAACAAAAGAAAAAGATATATTTTTGGATGTAATGCGTCGTTATATAATTAATTAAATTTATAGGAAATATTTTTTTTTTCAATTTTGCCGGCATTTCCTTATAATCTATCTATGATATACCTGTTATCGATTTTTGTTCATATTTCGAACTGATATATTTCGAGTTAAATAAGGTCAAGTTCATGTGAATTTTATGATTGATTAATTATTTTTTTTTTTTTTTTTGTGCACTCTGTGGAATGTTTGTTTGATAAAATATTCAAATTTAGCGCAAATACTCGTATATATTTATCGAGACCATGGTAAAATAAAATATAATTTCATGGTTTGGTTTTTTTTTTCAGTCAAGACGTTTGCTTGCCGGATAGTCTTAGAGTAGGTCGAATATTGGTTTAGTTAAAAATATTGTTAATCTAATGACTGACGTGAATGATTTTGATATAAAAATCTGATTAATAAAATGATAAGTGATTTCGTCATTTAAAGGGAATCCCTTTTTATTAATGAGTAATAATAACTGGTACGAATAGCCGAAATAGAGTGGTTTTTATTGTACCTACAACCTAAAAAAAATCGGTTAAGGTGGATCTAAAAATAAGCGGATTCTTTATTGAAATTAAGCGGATTTCTGTATGGTTTTCTCCATAGGCGGATTTAGGGGGGGGGGGGCACGGGGGCACGTGCCCCCCCCCCCCCAGAACTTAAAGTTCATACTTAAAGGAAATCAAACTATAAGAGTTTTAAAAATAGGTATATGAATAATAACAGAAAGAACTTGAGTAAAATTCTTGTCTATTTCTGGCTGAAAATGCGAATTTTGTTGATTGTTTCATCCCTTTCCCATGAAAAGCTCCACCTCACAAATAAATAAACGATTTTTCGATTTAAAAAAAAGTGAATTTTCAAAGTGATTTTGGTGAAAAATTTTGATATGGACATCGAATGACATTGAATGATATAAAAAAAATAATTGTACCTATATGCAACTCTATTTTTTCATACAGAGTGGTTAAAAAATTTGCACTTTTTTCGTTGTTTTTTTTTCAACATTAGTGTTTTTAAAATAGCAGAACACGTCACAAAATTGCATAAACTATACATTATAGAACTGCAATATATGTAGAACAAACTTGCATTTCAGAAGTTTGCCCAAGTTTGCACCCCGAAAATAAAGACCCCTTGAAAAAAAACTCCTCAAAAGCGACCCTTACTTATAGATTTTTATAAATATTATTTTATTGAGAAAATTTCTCCAGGGATACCTTTAAAAATATGTAAAAAAAATAGTGTTCCAAATTTCAAAAGAATCGGTGCAGTAGTTTTGAAGTTATGAGGAGCACCGGCGTTGAAAACATTAGTTGTGGGGATAACGATTTAAAGTTTTGAACTCTGGACTAAAAGACTAAAACGTTCCTAAGGGTAGTATTAAAATACTTATAACTTGGTCAATTTGGCTCCAAGAGACCTACGATTTGAACACAATATTCTTGAGGTATAAAACAATTTAACCCCTTGTAGCCCCATGTGACATTTCTGTAACAAACCGAAAAAGATTGCATAAAAGCTCTACAAACTATTTTTTTTTTTCTTTTGAAGCTTCTAATATTATAATCTTTAAGTATTGCTTTATCGAAATAGTACTTCAAATTTCTAATAAATAGCAGCAATAGTTTTTAATTGACAGTTAATGTTGAAAGTTGGGATTTTTTTGAAAATAAGCAAATTTGTATAAAAACTACGAAATTCAGAAAAAAAAATAGTTTTTGTTAGTAAACCCCACGGGGTTTTATTTTTGGATATTAGGAAAGTGCCTAAAAATTAATATTAGATAGTTTTTTGCTTGAATTTTTGAATTTTTATATAAAAATAAATTATTTAAACTTTTTTTTACTCCCAAAATATCGAAATAACTAAGTAAATAATGACTTTATTGAATTTTTAAAAAATACGTGTTTTATTAAAGATAAAGGCCAATCGATTGACTTATTAATTTTTAAATTTACGACCTTGGGTTACAAAAGGTTAATGCAAATAAAAAAAAAAAACTGGGTTTCCCGGCAAAAAAGTAGGATTCAGTTTTTTTGTTATTCTTAGGAACTTTAATATTTATTAGAATTAAGTCTTTAGTATTTGACTAAAAACTACTAGGTCATTAACTAATGGTATAATTATGTCCATAATATTGCAAAATTTTATACAAAATCAATTAAAAAACGTAAACATTTTTTTTTTCAAAATTTCATCTTTAAAACTTAATTTCTCAAAATCTATTTGGTGAAACAACTTAAGTCAAAAAATTAAACAAAGAATAGATTACTAACTTTAATATAGCATACTAACTTTAATATACGTGCATTTTCTGATTTTTTATATTTTTTTTCTTCCGGCTAATCCAGGAGTAAGAGGGTTAGCACTTAAGTGGCTTTTACTGTAACAAGAAAATGAAAATTTTTCCTTCCGAATAACTTTTTGGTCATTTGGTACCTATTTGATGTGGGAAATGTGCCTAAATATTTTTGGCCAGGTTTTAGACCACTGTGGGTCGTTAAAATTTTCTGCTTGTTAGTCAGTCGTATGGTACTTCACTTTATTTCTAACTGTTATTGCTGTTTTTTTTTGCCAATCCGTCCCTTGTGCCCCCCCCCCAGAAAAAAATCCTGGATCCGCCCCTGGTTTTCTCCCAAGATGACTTCTGTCTTAAATTAAGCGGATAAGAATCTTATAAATTTCTTGAATGTGCAAATTCAAAGAAATCCGCTTAATTTAAACGGAAAATCATCTTATTTTTATGTCGAAACATTTTAATAGAAATAAACACTATTAAAGCAATTTTATTTCTACTCGGTTCATTTAAGATGAAAAGTAATAAAATGATTGAAAGCGGATTAGCGGATCAAAGCGGATTCCACTTATTTTAAGCGGACATCGAATTGTTCTTAGGGGGTGGGATTTAAGGTTGACATCATCTTATTAAGGTGCCATTTTTTCTTGGTGCAGCTTTTGTTTCTCTGAGATGAAGATGCTTTTGCTTTGTATGACAGTAAAAAAACTTCGAATTTGAAGCAGGAAGTTCTGAAAAGGACTGCAATGTTGGTCTGCCGACAGAAATATGGAGACAGACATAAAACATACAAAGTCTTTTGGGAAGATTGAATGGTATAACCTATGAATAGATTGAATGGAACGAAGAAAACTCCAAAACACTGTAAGGCGCTTAAAAAGAACACAACTAACACAAAACCAACATGGTGGTGGAATGATGAAGCTAAAGCAGTTATAAGCCTAAAGAAAATTGTATTCAAAGCTCTAAGGATGAAATGGCGCCCAACATAAGGTCTTTTAGCCATTGGGCACCTTTTAATTTTGTTTTAACTCCTATCCCTATAAATACAAGGTATTTGATCGTTTATACTTTCTAGTAAGCCATAGGTAGAAGACCAGTTTGTCCAATTTTACAAGAAATGTTGTTAGGTGGTATGAAGGTTATCTCCAGTCAGAGAGGGGAATATTGAAGAAGTGCTTGTCTTTGGTTGGTTTCCATTGAATCAGTCTCAACAGCATTTGGATGGTCTCAGAAATGGAATAATACATTTACAAATTGGGAGCCTCCGCTTTCTGAAGTCATCCCGGCAAATACGTGAGAACGTTATGGTGCCCTCAATATCCAGATCGTAACAGATGAAACCCTGCTTTTGATGTATGGGTCACAAAGCATCATTGCATTGATGATTCAATATAAATGTTAGTCGTGTTTGATGTTTGAATTATTTTATTGTTGTTTTGGAATTTTATTGAAATAATTTCTTTGTCAAAATATTATTTATTTTATTACATTTTTTTTTTAAATAAACCAAATCCTGGAGCTTAAATATTTAATATTTTGTATAATTTTGAACAAAGAATGCTATACCAATAACATGTTGACACAAATTATATGAATATCAACACATATTTAAATAATTTCACAATTATTATTTGCGGTCATTTCTAATTCTGTTCGTTTTCTTCAAAAGAACAACAAAAAAATAATGGTGCGTCAGTACTGAAAAACGTAGTTCAAAATTCTTAAAAATCTGTTTTCAACATAGTTCATCCAAAATCTACATGTGAGATTAATATATTGGCAAAAAGGACGTAAAACCAATAAGTTTCAACAATATTTAATCTTTTAGATGACTTATCAAAAGCTTAATTTGTATGCTTCTTCATCTACAGTTTAACAGTGTAACTTGACCCCTTTATTCCTAGCTTCTTTCTAAAAACTCTTCTTTGTTTTGAAACACTTCAATTTAATTTGTCCACCGACCCGCAGACAAATTCGCATAGTTTTGCATTTAAATACTGGTGCGATCTAATGTTTCATATACTTCTCTTTGATATGAGGTGACATTTTATTTATTCAATAAAAGATACTTATCTGTTTAAATAACTTGAATGATAAATTAAATATACCGGTTAGACTATTTATTTATATACATTTTTTTTGCACAACAACAACAACAAAAAAACTGCTGACGACACTAAAAATTATCTTACTATTCGGACCCTGTTTTGAAAAGACTAAACATTCTCTATAACATATTCTGTACCTGTGAGGTCTTCATTTAACAGCTAGAGTCGTAGGTTAGGTACGGCTGATGGCTGATGGTACGGCATGATGCCAAAACGAATAAAAAACTGGTTCTTATAGGATTAACATTTTTTGTTTATTTGGAATTTATATTTTATTTTTTTTTCTTATATTATAATAAGAATACGCCTTTTTATTTGTTTTTATTTAAACATTTTTAAATCCATACCATCCCGCATAGTATCAAATGCTAAATTTGCCTTAATAAAATTAAAAAAAAAAAAAAAAAAAAACAAGTTCCAAATCGAATAGCTTTTTTCTTTGTGCTAATATCTGCAGAAAAATAATACAACAATAATTGCGATATAACCAATTCCAATGCGAGTTCAAAGAAGTCGATTAGACCCATTTTATGTGTATCAACTCAAGCGAATCGTAATAAAACTGTAAAGTTTGTAATATTATATATCAATTGGATCAGATTTATTGTTGCTGCAACATTTTGTCGCAACATTATGTGCAGAATTCAATAAAAATTGTTTTTTTTTTTCTTTTTATTTGAATTAATGATTATAAATAAGTGAAACAAAATACCGGTAGTAGTTTTTTGAAAAAAAAAAAAAAAAATGGGGAAACAAGTTTATACTTTGGAATAGTTTAGGAACAAATATTTAATTAAACTGGATGGTTAACATGTGGTTAACTAGCCTGGTGCTTTAAAAATGATGATATAAATATTAGGATAATTTTATGTACCTTCTCTTTTTTTTTTATAAGAATAAGAAAAATTTAAAACTGGAAATAATTATGTTTTATATTTTATCACATGTAAGTCTTATGACAGTAATAACCTAAATGTAGGAAAGGGTTGTTTATTTAATGATTGCTTTTAGTTCAGAAAAGCATTAATTACCGAAAACAAATGAAAGTTTATGTCAATACCGTTTTTTTTCCTCCCTTAAATAATTAAAGTTTTGGAAAAAAAATATATATTGTTCCCTGATTTGTTTTTGTTTCCTTTAACGAAAAGCTTTAATTTCAAACGGTTACGAATATATAAAGGTGCTTTGAAATACAATAAAAAGAACGTGCGATCCGGTTGTGCATAGACCTTAGGCTGCCATTGCGATAGCTGTTTTTAATCACTCTGCTCTCTTACTCTTGCAATATAGCTGCTCACTGCTCCTGCTCAGTTTTCAGCCTTACAAAAAGTATCCAATCCAATCCAATTTGCTGTGTTCTTTTTTTTGTTCTTATACAATGATAAACAAAAAGCGATCAAGTAAAAATGTTCTATGCACTTAATGATTTCACTGCTTTTATAAGCTATTTTATTTATAAAATGCTCACTGCTATCACTACTCTTTAAATATAGATTTTTAGCTCAATTTTATTTGCAATATTTTTTTCTTTTACGCAAAAAAAATTTATTCGCATAGAATTTTGGCTTCTTAGAAAAATAATAAAATGTTAAAAAATTTTTTTTTTGACAAAAAATTTTTAATTTGTAATTTTTTTGAAATTTAAAATGTGCATTCATATTTTTAGAACCCTGTCATTTCAATAACTTTATTTAAAAATTAAATAAAAGTACACACTATATTGAACAAAGTTTAATTATTAAAAAATATTACTCCCAAAATTAAAAATTACGTTTTTTTTTTATTCTGTTAATTGTTCAATTATAAAAATAATGCAATTATAAAAAAATCACCCCTGACCTGAACTTCATTTGGAACGATGCTGTATCTTAACCCGGAATAGGACGATTTTCTAAGTCGCAAAAATTTATCTCCAGAGGTAAAAATATTGCACGATTTTAGATTCTAAGAAATAAAAAACTTCAAAATTTAAAAAAATTTGAGATAAGAGTTCAAGGTCGTATACATTTTAAACGATCATGAAAAATTGAAGATTAGAAATTGTCAAAAAAACAACCTTGCCAAAAAATACAAAATATAAATCTTTTTTGTTTCCGCACGTGCCTTTAAAGTTCCTAAGCCTTGGACTACATAACCATTTAATAGGTTGCCTGATAAGAAGTTTACTACAAAAATCTATTAAGCAATCATAAACACATGTTTTTTTTTTTAATAAACAATGGATTTTTGGGGCACCCCAAAAAAATTATGTTATCTTCGTCACAGAAGCTGTTTGATTTATTTTTAACACAACCTTGATTGAATGACATTGTTCCAATAAAATTATTAAACAAAATAAGAGCCAGATTAAAAAAATACAATAGAATTTATTTTTATTTATCTCAATATCTCCTCACACGATTTTTATAAAACTCTCAGGTTTTATGCAGTAGATTTCTACTTTGATTTTACACTCTAGTGTCTAGTCTGATTGCTGTAAGACTTTGGTTCATTCAATTTTTTTTTTCATCTTTTCTTTTTTCTCTAATTGATGGGAAAAAAATCAACTTTCGAAACCCTTTATTTCAAGATCTTTTTGATCCACAGAGTGCCGAGCTTTTTTTGCCCACCTCGTAGTTATCATAGTTCTATGGAAGCTGCAAACTTGGTTTTATCTATCTATGTTGTAAATAAGTGGCCTTGTTTTTACCGACTTCCAAACAGGAGGAGGTATTCAATTCGTCTGATTTTTTTTTTTTTATTTTTGTTACCTCATAACTTTGGACTAAGTCAACCAATTTTGTTAATTCTTTTTGTATTGGAAAGCTGGTGCCTGAATTTCAATTCGCCAAGTTATTGCTCTAGAAACTATGAGAAAAACCATAAAACTCAGTTTTGATCCATGGAAGTTGTTTTTTTTTTTTTTTTGATAAAAATGATTATTAATTTAAAGTATTTCAACCCTGGGTTATTTACCAGGACTTTCGTAGGATAATTTTGAATTTTGTCCCTTTGAATTCATAATTTATTTTAAAATCGCCTTGTTTGACATCACATTTAATTCGTACATTATTTCAATTTTTAGAAAAAAAAAAGATTTACTTACTTTGAAGACGAATAAACATAATAAGTTTGTACTTATCCTCAAATACTTAAAATGTCTCAGCAAAAGGCTTTTTTTGTTGTTGTTTTAACTCCAAAATATTATGGTATTCCAATTTTATTCCAGTTTATATAATGCTCGCGTCACAAAAAAACACAAATCCAGGATACACAGGATAATAACATGAACATATCACTTTTTCTATTATTTTGAATATTGTCAATTAATTTCATATAAAATTTTTTTTTACAATTTTTTTATACATACAAAATTTTAAATTTTTTAAAACTTAAATTTCCTATAGAATATTTAAATTCAAACTGAAATTGTGTTAAATTGAAGAGAAATATTTATAACATTGCCGACAGCAGCGCATTCGGCAGCGTTATGAAAAACCATCATCATCAGAATTTAGATTTTCTCATTTTCATGCAAATATAGTTTTATTAAATATATATAAAAAATAAACTTGCTGATAACAAAATAAACTGAACTAAATGAGAGAGCCTTTGAATCTCAACTTTAACATGCTCCAATAATAAAAAAAAAATTAAAAACAAATAAAAAAAATTGAATCTGGGTGAGTATAGAAAATAAGTAAAAAAGATAAGGTCTTGTCTCAAGTTGTTATAGAGTGTTATAAAATAATGTCCAATAACACGGTGTAACACTCAAAATATACGCGGGCGGAGACCTATCACGTTTTGTAGAGTTAGTCGCACTGATTACGAAACGGTATTTAAAAAGTTCCTAACACCCCCAAAATCTGGATTTAGGGGCAAAAAACTGTTTTTTTCACCTTCACCCATTGAAAAAAATCTAGCTTCGTCAATTTTTTACCCATTTTTGATTTTTTTTTACAGTTTTTGATAGGAGATAAATATAATTTTTCAACAATGTATGAAACATGTAACTCGGTTAAACCAACTAGAATTTATGAACTGTCAAAGTTCAAAAATTCACTTTTTTTTGTCATTTACCCAACTTCGACATCAAATTAAAGTATATATTTTCACAACAACATGCTGTTTTAAAAATATATTCTAAAATAATATTTATTTCCAAATCAAACGAGGTATTTTTTATGAAAATCAGTTTAAAATTGGCTTAGAAAAAAAAAATTACGATTTCAACCCAGATACAGAAATTCGAACTTTTAGGTATAGAACAAAAATGTTGTTTTGGCACGTAGTAGGATAACTTGGGCGCCAGGATTTGATAACGGGTTTTTGTAGAGGAGTTCAATAAAAACATTTTTTTCTTTGGGAGGGGCGTCTATCTCCCCCCGTTTAGGTGGGAGGGGCAGTTTTCTAAAAAAAAAAATAATCAAAATAAAAAAAAAAATTATTAAAAAACAACGGCAACACTTACAGTTATAAATGATACCATTTCCGAAAGACAAAATTGTACATTTAATTCTAATTTTTAAATCAATATATTATAACCAATAGTTTTTGAAATAATCGATTTCGAAGTTAAAAATAGGCGAAACAAAATTTTTTTAAACTCATTTTATCCTATTTTTGTCCAGACTGTGAATTTTAATAAAAAAAATTACTCACCCAGAAAACTCTCTCAATTGATTCCTTATCGCACAGTGAAAATTATATGATTCTATGTCTTCTAGTTTTTGAGAAAATTGAAAAATAAAAACAAATAAAAACAAAAAATATTTTGAAAAAAGAAAAATCTGATAAAATAATTTTTCAATTTTCTCGAAAACTAGCAGACATAGAAACATATATGTAGTTTTCACTGTTTGATAAGGAATTAATTGAGGCAGTTTCGTGTGTGAGTAATTTTTTTTATTTAAATTCACAGTCTGGACAAAAATAGTATAAAATGAGTTTAAATTTGACGAAGATTGATTTTTTTCAAATGGGTGAAGGTAAAAAAAAACGTTTTTTGCCCCTAACTCCAGATTTTGGGGGTGTTAGGGACTTTTCAAATACCTTTTCGTAATCAGTGCGACAAGCTCTACAAAACGTGATAGGTCTCCGCCCGCGTATATTTTAATTTATGTTGCTAAAATATTTTTCGGTTGTTGAAAACTCTAATTTTGTTGTTAAATCAATTTTTAATTGATTCCAAAAATATCTTTATATAATTTAAATGAAATTCAGACCTAAAAGTATAACAAGAGATAAATTGCAAATATGAAGAAAAATAATAATTTCAGGCTTATCGTCTTTTAAATTCAACATGGATTACAACTTAACTTGAAATAAAACCATTAACTTTGAAGAATAATAGGAATGACTTTTTTAGACAGTACGGCAGCCAGCGCGCCACGGTACACTGTGGACCAAATTTTTTGAAATGCTCAAAAAATAGTTATGATTTTTGCCACCAAAAATTAAAAACGTGACCACTGTACACCAAATATTCTTTGTTAACGTGCTTTAAATGTAAAACATTACCTCGTGCATCCCTTAGACTAATAAACAAAAAAAATAGACCAGCTAGCGTGGTTTCAGGTCAGAAAGTTCATACGGAAGCAAATATAAAAAATAACATAAATAAACAGAACGAAATTTGGAAATAGACAAAATTGTCGTTGTATTTTGTTTATCAAAATGGGTCATTGCAAATCAACAAGGAATTTCAAAAAATCAGCTTTAATATTACGTAGAAATTTGCCTTCGTGTTTGGATTCTTAGACAAAAAAATCCTTGAAATTAATCAAAATTAAAACTTCGTCTCTTCTTAAATACCATGACACGTGCTGAAAAATCTCAGATAAACAATAAATACTATGATATCAATTATAAATGTTATCTTCTGAAAATCTAATATCATGAACTTGAGGTAGTCACCAGCACATGTAAATTAGTTCATAAGTAAATACAACTTGAAGCGTGCAGGTAAGATATTTACGCCATCATGATAAATGAGCCAAACAATCAGATACAATTTATTAATTATTTTGTCATCGTTATCTTTTGTGTAATGTTTTTTTTAATTTTTTTTTTCTTTAACGATAAAGTGGCGCTTAACTGTCTGGGAGACTCTGTGAAAACAATTTATTTACTTAAATTAGTCATTTGCTTATACAAACAAATTGTTTGCATTGTGTATACAATTGATAAAATAGGTGAACAGCAATTTATTACAGTCAACAATCTTATCTTTTTATCTTAGAGCAATATTTAGATGAAGAAAAACAATATTTAACTTTTACTTAGTAAAGTATTAGCTGTTTAGTGAAAAAAGTGTTAAAAAAATAAAATGCACGACTGATAAAAGAATCTGTAATATTAAAGCTTTCTATGGAAAAATATTGAGAAAATATTATCATTTGATTTTTTAAATAATAATGTAAGAAAATATAAACTTAAACGATGTTTTATTTATTTATTTTAAAACATTTTTTTTTCAAGTTTTTTTGATATACCATAACTCTAAAAAAAACTGCTGCGTCATTAAAGATTTATATTGTTAGAAAGTTGGTTAATTTAATACCAAATTGGGCTTTCCAATGCCTGCAATATGTGATTCTCAAATCGAGAAAAGTGGGCAGTAAACATTTTGAATCGGTTTTCGACCACATTTCTCAATGTGGAAGTAACATAAAGTAGGCACAGGTAGACTTTTCAAAAACGTTCACCGGCTTCTATAGTAGACATCAGTCGAACAGTCAAAGCCGTTTATTGGATATACAGCAATAACCAAAGATTATATCAGTAGCATAAAATAATAAAGTTCAATTTTAAAATTCCAATGAATTATGGGGCACGGTGGCGTATACGTATTTTTTTTTTCCTTAAAAATATTTTATTTGTCAATGTAATATTTTTATCATTAATTATTATATTACCTATCATAATTCGAAAGAACTTGTATTTTGTGATCATTTTTTGATTTTTTAAAAGATTTTCATAACTGGTCATTTGAAACTTTTCATTTAAGGTGGAAACAATACCAAGCCCCGTCCTAAATTTTTGTGAATTTCATTTGAAACAAACATTAAATTCTGTTTCAGATACATATCTAGAAAAAGTATGCATTCGTAAGCACTTTAAAGACAAATTTGCATGAATCTGAACTTAAAGTTTGGATTAAGCCTCTCAAAAATGATTGTTTTACAATAAAAACTCTTTTACCTATTTGATCTTTAGATTTGCATTTTCATTTAAACGTATGTATTACTTTACCAACTATTTTTTTTTTTTTTTTTTTTTTGAGGACATATCAAAATTTAGTCAGAAATTTTTTATTTAATTTTAAAAATAAAAGGCAGACATTATATAAGGCGTCAAATTTATTTATTTATTTATTTATTTCATTTCATCAATTAGATTACACACTTAATATATAATCATAAAGACTACTGAATTATATATATTTTGAATATATTCATTGAAAAACTAATAGAAAAATATAATATATAATGTTTTTTAAACTTAACCACCAGGTTGTAATATCGTTAAAATGAACATTAAATGTTTTTTAAAAGTGTCTCGACTTACTTGAGAAAAAAAATCAATTTGACTACAAATCTTATTAGATTCTCTAATACATCTTGTTAGAGGTTCATTTAATCCGTAATTTACTCGGTGAAAAGATTCATGGAACAGATAACGAATTCGTAACCCTCTAGACGGAGCATACACTTTAACAAGAGACAAAAATTGGGGGCAATTAATACGAGATGTAACAATATCACGTATAAAGACAATTGAGAAATATTTACGGCGAGTTTCGAGAGACTGCAAGCCTAGAAGTTGGCATCTAGTTTTATACGAAGGCATTTGAATATTCCAGTTAAGACGGTAAACTACAATTCGCGAAAACTTCTTTTGAATGTTTTCAATTCTCGTAGAATGAACATTATAGAAAGGGTTCCAAATTACACTGCAATACTCTAAGGAGGATCTTACATACGCATAAAAAAGTGACATCAAAGTAAAAGGATCTGTAAATTCTTTTGAGTTACGGCACACAAAGCCAAGCATAGAATTAGCTTTAGAAACTATAAAATCAATATGCGGAGTAAAGCAAAGTTTGGAGTCAAAGATAATTCCCAGGTCTTTCTTTTCTTGGATTTTTGAGAGTTTTAAGCTTTCAATTTTATATTCAAATTCTATCGGTGACGGGCTACGAGAAAAACTTAATGTTTGACATTTGGAGACGTTTAAGAAAAGCTGGTTATTATCACACCACTTAGATAAGTGGAGTAGATCTTTTTGAAGAAGAAGGCAATCATTTTGTGTTTTAATGCAACGGAAAATTTTAATGTCATCAGCAAACATTAGGCAAAAGGCATTTTCTATGAAATCAGGGATGTCATTTATGAGCAACAGGAATAGAAGGGGTCCCAAGTGACTCCCTTGTGGTACTCCTGAAGTTACATGAATAACATGTGACCTTTTTTAACAGATGGAAATTATTTAGGTTTTCAAATACCATAAAATTACTTAAATTTGAAATTAAACAACAAATAATTGAATTTAAATTAAAAGACGTAGAATCTACTCCAAACATTTGAAATTAATGCTGTTTTTGCTCGGCCCAATAAGAACTATGGTTCCCTTTTTCTTTTTAATTTTGCGTATTTATTATGAATTAATTTAAATGGGAATTACATTTACGTAAGTAGCAGGTTTTTTCTATGTAAAAAATGTAAAGTCAAAAGTAAAACATAAATTACATTTTATAAATAATACGTTCTTCCAAAAAAAACCTATCACCTGCTCCTAATATACCTAAAACAACACATTGGCAATTAATTTAGCTTTTGTCCAAACAAAAACCCAAATAATTCTGGTTTTGTTTTTTTTTTGCATATCACTTTTAATAAAAAAAAAATATACAAAATTTATACAAAAAGCCAGAATTTTTATTTTTTATTTTTTTCAAAAAAAAAAAAAAGAACAACAAAAAACCAACAGAACAAGCCAAGCCTCTTTTGATAAAATAAATTCTAAAAAATTTGCTGTGTCATTAAAGATTTTTTTATTGTTGGAAAGTTGGTTAATTTTATTTTCAGGAACTTAATCTCTACATAATAAAAAAAACTTTGTAATTAAATTAATAAAATTAATAATTATTCTTCAGATGTAGGTTCTCCTCTGATTTTTTAGATAAGATTAATTTACTTAAAGGTCAGTAAATAAGCTAATGGGCTATCAGAAAGGTGTAGTCATGTCAATTACATTTCTGATTTGTTTTTATATATATGCGTGGTTGTTATAAAACTTGTGAAACAAGTTTATTTTTATTTAACAGATAATATTATTGATTAGTAAAAATTCTAATCATAGATGTGTAAAAATTCACGTGCAGTTGCATGTGAAGAAATACAAAAAATTCCTCAATATTTATTGTATAGCTTCTTCTTTTAATTAAGTAATTAATTTTGACGCAAAATGGTTCTGGAATGTGATGAGGTAAATTATTTAAAAATTTTTAGTAAACGGATCTTTCCATCTATGCGAAATAGTTAAGAACTTAACTAAGAAACTTTTTACAAAAAGTTTTTTACTAACGAATTTGTATCAACAACTTTTTGATTAATACTTAAGGAAGGACTTTTAAAAGGTTTAGTTATGCCAGTTTCTTTCAAGGTTAGTTTATTTGAGCTATAGAAAAATTCCCACAGGTTTTTTTTTTTTTTTTTTTATTTTTCTAAAAAAAGAATGTGTTCAAAGATTAAACAAATTAAAATCCATAGTTATTATTGGCAGTGCATTTAAATTGACAATAATTGCTTACCACACTATGTTTAACTGTAAGAAAATCATTTGTTTTTGTTGTTTTTCTATACATAGGTATAAAATTGAGATGCATAATTTCAAGTATTATGAAGTTGTTGTATTTTTTAATTGATTTAATAACAACTTTTGACACACGGTCAAGTTTCATATTGCATAGTAGGTAATTTGTATCAGTGACTTTTTGTACAAGTCTTGTGCTTTGGAGTGTAATATTATTAGTAATTAAATTATTGAATTAATTTAATTGTAAAGTTCCTTTAATGAACATACATATGCGTTTAAGTAAATATAGTTAATGGCTAATTCCCTTATTGCGAACTAATTCACTATTGCGATCTTAGACAAACATAATATTTTATATAGTAAGATTTTATTGGTAAATTTATATGATTTAAAAGATGTGGTAGAACCTTTGATGAGAAAAATATCTTGGGTAACTATCTACGTCTTTCTTTATAATAATACCTTAATTGGTAAGTTTTTGTATGGCAATTAACATTTCTGAGAAATATAAAATTATTTTTTCTAGTTTTTGATGTAAACAAAATAAACTATTTGTTGGATAAACAAAGAAATTAAATATTTTTTTTGTATTAACTAATGATTTTTTTTTGTTCTTTAATGTTTAAATAGTAATTGATACTTTCATTTTTGCAAAATTGCTCCTTCGCTTTAGAAAGTGGACAGGAACTCGACTGCATTTATACAGACTATTCTAAGGCTTTTGATCAACTTTCTCATGACATCATACAATTTAAATTAAAAATGTTTGGTTTTCCTATAAGTTTTATCACTTGGATTTCTTCTTACCTTAAAAATAGATCATATCAGGTGAAATTCAGAGGGACCTTCTCAAAATCGTTCATTGCCAAATCGGGCGTCCCGCAAGGTAGTCACCTGGGACCTCTTCTTTTTATTTTAGCTATTAATGACGTACCGTTATGTTTACGTAAGAGTGAAATTCTTATTTTCGCAGATGATATGAAAATTTACAAAAGCATTAGCTCTGTGAATGACCGCATATCCTTGCAAGATGATCTTGATAGATTTGCTATTTGGTGTACAAGGAACGGTTTAAATCTCAACCCGACTAAGTGTCAGACGATGACCTTTTCAAAGAAAAAAACTCCTAGTCTGTATGATTATAAGATATCTCATCACACTTTACTCCGTGTGCATAGCTTTAAAGACCTTGGTGTTAACTTTAACTCCAACCTCGATTTCTCAGAGCACATAAACCTGATTGTAAACAAGGCCAATTCTATGTTAGGTTTTGTCAAGCGTTGGTCGAAAGAGTTTAGGGACCCTTACGTTACATTAGCTCTTTACAACTGCTTAGTTCGCCCCCACTTAGAATACGCATCTCAAGTTTGGACACCTTTTTACAGCATCCATATAGAAAGAATAGAATCAGTCCAACGTAATTTTATTCGTTTTGCCTTAAAAGGCTTACCATGGACGGACCCTTTTAACCTTCCTTCCTATGAGCATCGAATCAATTTACTGCAGATCCAAACCTTGTCTCAAAGGAGAGTAAATAACGACCTTATATTTATTCATCAACTTATAACGGGTGTAATTGATGGCCCGGATCTGCTTAATTCTATTAATTTTAACTACCGGAGAGGTGCTTATAACTTTCGTAGCTTAGATTTAATAAAATTACCCCAACACCGTACTAATTATGGTATGCATGTGCCCTTAACTCGCATGTGTAAGCTTGTAAATTTGAATACTAATCTGTTTGATTTTAATATTAATAAAACTAGTCTGAAAAAATACTAAAAACCAGTGTACCACGCTCATAAACTTTTTTTTTGTATTTATGTTCAATGTTTACTGATTCTTTTCTCATTTAATGTCTTTATACCTAATTGTATGTACATATGTATATTGAATTATTTTTTTATCAACACTCTTGACTATTAAAACATTTTTGTTTTAAAATTTTGACACTTTCTGAAAATTAAACATGAAATATTAAATTTATTTTTTTGTTCATTTTAAATTTTTTTTTATTTTGCACAGATATAATAAATGCAGTCCCAATCTTTGACCTTCCTTTGATATTCGTATTACCATTCTCTTTACTTATTTAGTTCTTTTTAATTTGTTTTTACCTTCAAAAAACACTAAAAAGTGCCGATACGATAATCATCCGCAAATGACTTCGTACTCGGTGAAAATGGACCCCAGCGCGTGCGGTATCTGGGGGGGAAAGAGGCGTGGGAATATAAAAAAAAAAAGATATTAATATTTCAGGATAACTTTCCATTTTTGTAGTAAATTAAGTGCACAGTTGGGTTAAGAACGACTGTTATTACAAAAAGTTACTTAGAATACTAAAGTTTAATTATGTAAAAATTAATTAAAAAATATTTTTAATTAAATTTAATTAAAACAATTTAAGAAATATTATAAAATCTATTAAAAAAATCTCTTTAAATAGTTAGAAATCCAAACCAAGTACGCAATTTTATTTCTTGTATAATACCGAATTTGTAAAAAATATTTAAAAAATTTTTCGAGCATTTTTTTATATAAACATAAATATTTTCAAAAAAAAAAATTGATTTAAAAAAAATTGAATTGAATTTTTTTCTTAATTTTAAATTTAAGCTTCTTAAAGATTTTTGTACAAAAAAATTCGTTGCAGTATAGTCTTTGCACACGTGGTTAAGATTTCTTAATTTTTTTCTTAAGAAAAATATGTTACACATACGCCATAGTGACTTATAATTGTTTGAAAATTAAAAAGTGCGTACACTCGAATTTCTTCTAAATTTGTCGCTCATTTTCTTAAATTTTTCAAAAAGAATGGTCGTTTTCGTTTTTTAATAGAATCTAGATCCTCTTTTCAGTTTTCTTCATGTCGGCTGACAAAAAAAATGCATTTTTCAATTTTTGTAGGGTAAGCTTTGAAATTCAGCTTTTAGACTATAATACGCATTTTTGACAGCTGCTGTTTTTGTTAGAAAATTATCTTGAAATTTTAGAAAGAAAAAAAAAAAAACAACACACAACATTTTTTGTTGGCATGCAATTTGTGTTTACTTAACAAATATTTTTCTTTTTTTTTTACATTCGTTCTTGAATAATAGATTTTCGTTGGTTTTTGATTCCCGAATTTACAATAATATTTTTTTTATATCTTTTTGATCAACAAAAGTTTTACAATTCCGCTTTTAAATTTAAAAGTTAAAAAAATTGTTATTATAATAAATATTTGTAATTAATATCAATATGATTTTTGTTATAATGTTTTTTTGTATACCGGCGAAAAAAAATTTACAATAATTTTAAAATTAAAAAAAAAACTCGCGCTGCGATGCGATATAATATTTTTTTTTAAACTACATATTAACTATTTTTCTATATAAAAAATAAAAATAAAATCTAACAAAACATTTTTAAAGCGTGCTAACGATAATAATATAATTTTAAACAAGTTGCACGACATAATTTTACATAATATATATAAATAAATAATAAAATCATTTTTTGTTTTGTATTTTTTTTTTTTTTTGTGGTTTGAATTTATAATATGCTAATTTTGGTTTTTTAAACAGTTTGTTTATCTATTTTTTTTTATGTTTTTTGTTTTTCTAGGCAATTTTTCGATCATGATTATCAAAACTAAACATTTGTTGTTTCATATTTTCAGTTTTTGATAAAGTATATGGAGACAAAATCATTGGTGAAATGTTGAAAGCCTTTAATTGTGCTAGTTTGATATTGAGCTGAAATAATAATTGTTTGTAACTAAGTTAGTTAATTTATAAAAGTTTATAACAGTGTCTCTCTTATTCGAATACTTCAAATGGCCGATAGTAGTCAAGGCTTTAAGGTTCTCCCACACCAAAGCCGACATGGCCGACAAAAAAAAGCTAGTGACAGCGTTTTTGTGTGAAAAAGTTCCAAACCGGAACTTTAACGTTCAGATGTGGAGTTTTTTTTTTTCTTACAAAAACATTGTCGGCCATATTTTATGTCGTCGTTCTTGTGGGATAACCTTAATTGAACGAAATTGCGTTCAGTTGGTTTTTAGATCTGTTTGTTTATTTTTTTGAAAAATAAAAAAACTTTTTGAAGTTTGTGACGAAATTGGCAATTTTGTATTAATGAAGAAGTTTCGGATTAAAAGTGATTCGAATTATAGAGACTTCACGCTGTTTTTTTTTTTTTTACTAAGTATACTAACCGGATTGATTTTTGGTGGCTTTTCACCATTACTATTCGCCCAAATCGGATCAATCCAAAATGGCATATTCTGAAAATACAAGAAAAAGCATCAAATGTCAAACAATCTGTCAAAAAAATCATCCATTTTGATTTATAAAAAAAATGAAAACTCACATCAGATGGTGGTGTATCCGGTTTAGGTGGTTCATAAACCGGACACATTTGCATATTCACATTTGTCATTTCGAAAATACAACTATTAGCCTGTTCCGTATTAGCATTTACCGTTGTACTATTATAATAGTTTCCTCGACGACGATCCCACAACTTGGAGAAACCTATCGCAGCTGGTGTGCCACCATTGACACTTCCCATGCTCGTATTCGGATCCGAAAGTGAATTCATTGATGAATTGAATGACACATTAAATGCAGAATTATTGAAAGAGTTCTCCTTGTTGCTGCTAGATGTCGCAGTTGTATTCAATATGTTATTGAAGTTGCTTGAATTTGAGCTAGTGTTGAAGCAACTATTGCTGTTAGTTGTTGTTGTTGTTGTATTGCTCATGTTGCCACCAGAGTTGTTATTATTGTTATTAATATTACTATTGTTAGCCATCATAGGTTGTGGCTGTTGTTGTTTGGTGGGAATTGATTGTTGTTTTGGATAAAAATGCGAACCACTCAATGGTCCTTTGTTGGTGACAATAGATTGTTGTGGAATTTTTGATGCCACTAAATCTGACGTCTTGTTGTTGTTGTTGTTATTGTTTATCAATGATGAACGATTATTATTATTTTCACTCAATGGAAGACGCTGTTGAGGGCGTAATTTGGTTGTGGAAGATAATTTCTTGGAAGATTGTTGTTTCTGTTGATTATTAGATTGTAAAACAGAATTGGTGTTGGTGCGTGAAATCAATGGAAGAACCAATTCCGATTGAAGAATCAATGAGATCTCACTACGTTCCTGGGTTTGTCCTGTATTTACGGAAAAAACATCGGGATAAGCACGAAGAATCGTGTATAAATTGGGAAAACCATATTGGAAACAATTGATATAATCCACATTAAGAGCATTCTTAATTTCTGACAAAAGCATTGTACGGTGCTCTATAAATTGAATAACTCCCATGAGGAATTTCATGAAGGATGAGATTCTTAGGAATTTTGTATCATGATCTGTAACAATCTAGAAAAAGGGGGGGAAAATAAACCACGCAGTCGATAGGAAAAGAAAATTTTAGTGAATTTACCTCAACTGCATGTTTCATTGCAGCTATTGATGTTTCTGGCAATGTCTCATGGTACTTAAGGCTAAATGAGCTTATGAAATCATTCATAGGGACTTGTTCTTTTCCATGTTCTTGAATTATATTACAAGAACGATAGCATTGAGTACGAAAGATAGCATTGTCATTGTGACATATTATCCAGAAACTGTTCTCATTCTTCAAGACCTAAATTGAATTTAAAAAAAAAAAGAAGCCATAAAATTACTTTACCTAAAATAATAATATTGAAACAAAATAAATAATATTTTATCATTCAGTCATCTACAGATCTGTCATTTTTGTAGCTCAGTTTTTTAGTGAACTTGTCTTACTTGAAAAAGTCTTTTGGGTCATTGTTATAATTTACTTCCTTAAAAAGCTCAGTTTTCTCAAAAGCTCAATTCCCTAGTCTGATATCAATTTCTATTGTAAATTCTAATGAATGACAGTTCTTTTTCTTAAGAAGCTTAGTAAATTCAGTATTTCAGTTCCCAGTAGCTTAGCTCATTTAGTAGCTCAGTTGATTATTAGGATATATGAGTAGCTTAGTTTTTTTAAAGTGTCTCGCTTGCTTAGTAAGAAGCTTTATGTTTATTGTTCTTTTATTCATTGTTACAATTAACTAGATCACTTCAATTCGAAAAGTAGCTAAGTTTATTTTTTTAAGTAACTCAGTTTCTAGTAACTAATTTTATTTATATCAATTTTGTTCGAAAATTATAATGAAAATACATTGATTACCTACTATAAATAGCTGTATTAGCTCTCTTTCTTAAGAAGGTTAGTTCCTTAAGTAAATTCCTTTCATAGCTCAGTTTTTTTTAGCGAGTTCCCGAGTAGCTCAGTTCTTCAAGGAGCTCAGTTCTTCAAGGAGCTCAGTCGATTAACAAGTAGCTATTTACGTATTTTTTTTTTAATTTTTAATTTTAAAGTGTTTAAGTAGCTGAGTTGATTAGTAAGTAACATGAGTAGCTCAGTTCTCAGTTATAGCTCAAATACAGTGTGTTTGAGACGACAAAATGTATTGTCTTCTTATAAAGTTGTCTGCAAATCTGTTTACAGGTAGCTGTACTTCTATTAAAACGGCATTTCTTAAAAAGGAGCCTGGTTGATTGAAAAGAATAGCTCAGTTAAGTAGCTCAGAACCTTAAATAGCAACTTTATACTAAACATTCGTTTTAAAACGTGAATTAAATATTTCTTTTTTGATTTAGGAGAGAAACAAAATTTTCTGATTTCGTACATCTTCGTTAAATTAGCTCAAAGTAGCTCAGGGGATCAATTAACAACCAAATAACAAAATTTATAGTAAAATTCGGGATTGTTCGAAAATTTGTTCAAAATTTGGTTTGTTACTAAGATGTCGTATTAACTGACTTCAGTTATGATTTTTTTAATAAGTTTCGTTAAGTTAATTGCCGACGTTGTCATTAAGAATATATTATTTTTTGGTATTCGCATAAAAAAATCAGTCAAACTTCTGTCAAACTGAGCTCAATTACAATAAAATCTGTCAATTTTCATTTATGTACTTACCTCAACAAACGGCAACACATTAATGCCTTCATGAATATCAGCTACACCCAAAACCTGTGGCTGAATGTTATAGCCAAATTTTTTCTTATGCAATTCCAAAACATCATCGAGTTTCATACAGGTCTTTGACGATCCAGTAAATTCTCGAATTAATTCCTCCAATTGCTCCGATAACACCCTTCGAGCTATCTTCGGTGAAAGAAATACTTTTTTATCTTCATCATTGTTTTGTTCCATTTCTACTACTCCTTGTATGGCCTCCATTAAATCGGCCAATTTAAAGAACCCATAATCACTCAATCGGCATTGATAAGCAAAATGATAGTGATAGCAACGAACAAATTTCTGAAACAATATCGAATATTGTGGTGCACTGCGAAATAATTCTACCACTTCACTTGCAAATATGCTAGTTTTTTCAATCTCAGCTGAAGTTTGTTTACGCTGTGGTATTGATATTAAAATGTCTTTACCATTTTGAACAGTTGAAACAGTTACTATGTTTGAATTAACTAATCCATCGAGTATATCAACAATGTCACACACTCCATAATCGGTAATGTCAAAGCTACGATGTTGTATTTGTGAGAAGATCAATGGCAATTGGGACAGCAGAACTGATTTGTTACCCAATGCCCGTAGAATTCTCAGAAGGTCTGATGTAAAACGGCGAACTTGAGTACGATGGGTAAGGGTTATTTGCCGATTTTCACCATCGCCCATAATTTGGACCACTGTTGAGAGAGCTTCGAATAATTCGATCAGCTTGGTGTATCCATAATCAGCAACTCGACATTGTTTACCGAAATGATTGTGATAAGCCGGAATAAAACGGTTGAATTTCATAGTCGATTTCGGAGACATCTTCATCAGTTCGACAACTTCTCTTGAAATTTGATACAGTGGATCGGAAACTGTTGCATTCTTTGCATAGAACCTATTATCGCCATTATCCTTTGCCACATTATTCTCCTGTTCCAACCAGGCTAAGATCTTATTCCCAAAGCTATTTGTATTGATTTGTATCCCATGGACACAACAAACCAAGTGTTCCAAATTTACCCCGTTCTCATTCTTGGCTATCTGAATATTTAACTCTCCCTCTACACAATGCACTAAGCTAGCAACTGGTATATCACCAGGATGGCTTTTAAGAAGAGGATAGATGATTTGTTCAATCTCTGATATAGTCATACAAACATTAGGCAACGGTTCAATCTCCTGCTCAGCCCAACCTTTGTGTTGTTCCCGTTTGAAATGAATCGTACAATATGGAACACTATGCTGAAGACCCTCCATCAGTGGGCTACTATCGAGAGAATTGAAAAGCTCAGGCTGAAGACTTATGAACTTTTCTTCATTACTATCGGCGTTAATGTTGCAGATGTCTTGCATCTTATAAAGATCCAAAACACTGATAGATGTTTTGAAACGTGATTGAAAGAGTTCGCGAAATTTGTACATTGGCAAAGTATAGTAAGGGACATCTTTAAGTAGACCAGCTACTTGGCAGCGTAAGGTATTGAATTCGGTTAGCGATGAGTCACGTGTATACGACACAATCATACGTTTATGACCGATTTTTTTGCGGTGTAAATTGGCAACAACTTGCTTGGCAAAGTTTAGATTCGGAACAGTGACTTTGGCGAAGGAGCTACCCTCAAAAACCAATGACACTACCGGAGTTATCGGTTTAAGTTGATTGATAAGGAAATTCCGAAGACTTGCCTCGTCCATTGAATAGTCCAGATTGTTAATTTGCAAAGTGACAACTTGATTAAGATCACTTCCTGGTGATGATCCATTCGATTGATATTGAGTGGTACCATTTCCACCGGTCTTTCCATTGTTTAAACTTGTATTGGCAGCACTGGTAACACATGTAGTACTAGTATTGGCTAATGCAGATGTTGTTGTAGCAGTTGGGCCAGTTCCAACAACATTTGCATAGCTAAAGTCAAGCTCTGAACTGTTATCGTAGATTCCAGAACCGCTCGAGTTCGATTGGGATGACAACATCATGGAAGAATTCGAGCAGTTCTGGTAAATCGGAGCATATTGCTGAAATTGCATATTCAAAGAGGTTGCAGTTGACACAGGATTGATGGTTGAGTTTCCTAGGCCAGACGAGGCAGAAGCAGCTGCTGCTGCAGTGGCACATGCGCGATTATGATTGTATGGCATGTAGCGATGTCGGTTGAAACAGCCATTGCCATTGTTGTGCGTATATTGACATTGTTGCTGTTGCTGCTGTTGCATCATTTGTTGATTCAACATCGATGACGATAGACTAGATGGTGGCATATAAGTCGTCTGACTCCCACAGCCATTATTCGTATTCTTTAATATGGATGAATTATTGTTGCCAACTTTGTTGAAATTCTGCTGCTGAGTGGCAAAATAATTCATCATGGAACTATTTCGCCTGGTATTTAGTTCAACTCCGGTAATGACATTGTTTTGACAGATGGGATTGTTGTTTACATCAACTGCAGTTGATGAAAAATATGCTGATGACAACGAAGTTGGGTTGAAATCACCAGCCAATGATTGAGATTGCGACAGGAGTTGTTGCGACGACGATGATGATACGAGTCCAGTGGATTGCAGACATGCAGAATTGTAATTGATAAAGCTATTGGCTTCATCAGGATATAAGCTGCTGGTAAGACAGAAGAAATTAATGAGATTCAGGTTTGAATAAAAAGTAGAGGAATGGGCATTTTGACAAAAAATGCGGCATCCTAATCCATAGAACCCGTCGCATCCGCCCCGTCAACAAATTGAACTGACAGATCGATAAAACACTCAAGCTCTTATGAGAATCGACCCATAAACCGCTTCCGTCGAGTCCATAAGGTCGATTCTCACAAGATCGGTTGTATTTTATCGAGCTGTAAAGAAAATCCGTTGACGTAACGGATGCGATGGATTCTATGGGTTGACCCCTTTAGAGTTTAGAATTTTTTTTTTTGTGTGAGTTTTAACATTATTGCTTGTAAAATTCTTAATTTTGAAATGCCGCACTCTTCTGTATGGATTATTATCAACACCCATTCCCGTTTTTTAACGGATTAAGGAAATTTGTTTAAAATTGATATCTCTGTCAAACTGTCATAACTTATGCAAGAAAAAAATTGGAAAAACCTCTTAATGACACATTTCGACGTTTAAAAATTCGCCAATACCTAATTTTGTCAGATATTGGGCAGGTTCAGAAACGTTAGGGACTAAATAGGGTAGAGTTGCCTTATTTCATCTTTCGGAAAATTGTTATAACTAGTGATTGTGTAGGGTTTATTCCAAATTTTTACTTGATTTTTGACTACAACAGGTAAAATATTGTCGAAACCTACGTGAAAAATATGATACATTGATGAAATTCTTGATGAAGGTTTTAGTTAAAGCAGGGACAAAGGGTGTTTTTTTTTATGGGTTGAGTTATTTGTGAAAAAGGTATCATAACAGCTGACATACATTTTGGTAATTCTTCAAACTTGGTGAAAAAATTTCGTTTCTTATAAGAGCTAAGAATCTAAAAAGTCTACAAAACTATCTAGAGTGAAAGGGTGTTTTTTTTTTTTTTTTTTGAGAAATGATGAAATTTGGAATTAGTACCAAAAAACTGGGACAAAAATGGTACACCAACGAAAATTGGTAGAAATGTTTCGTGTATAACAGAAACCAAGAATCAAAGCAGTCTATACAAATATTTTAGGGGAAAGGGTGTTTTTTTGGGAAATAAGGAAACCCCAAGATGAAACCAATGGTATAAAAGAAACCCTTACGAAATTCATTAAAAATGTTGTCTTTCCCATGGGTATAACAAATGAATTAAGTCCATACATTTTTTTTTTCATTGAAAGGGTGTTTTTTAGATGTAGAGAAAATATGGGTATATTGGAAAAAGTGAGTTATAATAGTGATACCTTTTGAGATGAATATCATGATTAAAAGGGTGTTTTTTTTAATGAAAACAAAAATGATGGGTCATCTTAATGAAATTTAGTAAAAACGTTGAAATTGGGATGGAAAGCAAGAAAAAAGAGTTTAAAAAATAAAAAATTTAAGTGAAAGGGTGTTTTTTTCGAAGAGACAGTAAAATCTGTAATTGATCCCAAAAAGCCAATTAATGATGTAAAAATGTAAAAAGTCTAAGAACTTGAGTATTAACGTTCGATTTGTCATCCAAACCAAAATTAAAATAAATCATTTGCTTACAGATCTTACTGTCTCTTCGAAAAAACACCCTTTCACCTAAATTTTTTGTATAGACTTTTTTTTATCCTTGGTTCTTATCATAAAAGCAAATTTTTTGTCAAGTTTCATGAGTTTAACAATAATTTTTTAATTGTTGAATTTATGTACCATTTTACCTGTACTAAATTGAATATTCTATTCTAATTTTTCAAAAATTTAAGCTATGACAATTTGTACCAGTCGTGTAAATTGAGAATGTTTTTTTTTTTTAATATTCTTACCTGAAGAATCTATCTGCCATTATAATCTATGGATAGTATAATTAGCTTCTTGAATTGTCAATTAAATCTGGAAAGTACCTACATCAGAGAATGATCATGCAAAAAAGAAAAAAATAATAATAATAAATGAAAAAATGTTAATTATTGATTATAAGAGCAATTAGATTAATTTAAAACAAATTTAATTTGATGTAAGTTTAATAATTGATTTATAATATTTGTTATTATTTATAAATGCAGTGGCAAGTTGTAAATAAAAGAACACGCAATTGAATTATAATTTGATATTATTGTTTTGTTTAAGATTTGATACATATACATATTTCTTTTTTACATTGTGTTATTGACAATAATAAAACTGCCACCTGGAATTGCTGTTAACATTTAGAGATATTATAAGTCAATTAAAGTTAGTCATAAAATTTGTAACTGATGTCAATAAAAATTGTGATTCCTGAATGATTCGGAAATATTACGAAGCTTCTTTTTTAATTGACGATATAGGATGTGGTTGATAAGTGTTGGGTTATTTGTTTTGTCAATTTTAATTGATATTGACAATTTAATTTAATTTAAGATTTAAAACCGATTAAATATTTCATTTGAACTTTTGGATTCTTAGAATTTTGTTTCTTATCGTAATGTCTGTCATATTAAAATGTAAAATTACGATATAAGATATTGGATTAAGTTTGCCTCAAATATGTATTTTTCTTACGTCATTATGCATAATATTTATTTATTGATTGTAAAAAGGGTTTTATTTAAAAAATTTCCTTCAAATCCATCGAGTGAGATATCAAAAGAAAGGTCTCTTTGAACTCTATTCACATAGGTATGCAAAATTTGCAATAAATTTTTTTTCTTAAATTTGATTAAATTTGAAAGCGGATATTTGTGGACCAAAGCCTCAGTTTGTAGATATTAGTTTATTAAAGTATTAATAACTTTATTAATTATAGCGATACAAAAAAAAAGTGGTATATCAGAATTGTAGAGAATTTTAAGGCAAATAATCTTTTCTCGATAAGTTTTTTCATAAGTTTGATAAAAAGTGCTCAAATCTTTAAAATTGTCATTTTTTCGGTTTTTTTTTTACTTTTTTGCCTTGTAACTTTGTTAATATTCAGAATATCGAAAAAGTTTATTAACATAAAAGACGCAAAATTTAATTGCCTACGTTTCTTGTATATACAACTTTTATGTAGGACAAATAGAAATCGAGATATTCAACAAAAACTAAAATCCAAGATGGCGGCTGAAAGGTGAATTTCGCGAGTGCGAAAAATCAGGGTAATGATATTCAGCTAATGTTCTATCGAATGAGCAAAAAAAAATTGGGGGTGGTACAAACTGCTGGGTCGCCCATATATGAACATCATAAATGCACTGGACTATATGGTGAACGGGTCTATTCATTTTTTTTGCAGGTCTGGTTGCTTAATTATTTGCAATCGAAATATTTTATTTTTCTTACATTTTTACATTCGGACGGAAGCAGATATTTTTGGATCAAGGTCTCGAAACAATAGTGGAGTAACTAAAGCTCCAAAATTGGCAATATTAGGGAACCTGCGGCCGAACAGCTTAGATTTTGATGATCTTTTTTTTCAAACGTCGGTAATTAAAAATACTCTAAAGTCTATAGATTAAAAATTGTCGGTGTTGCCGTTTTGATTTTTTAAATTTAATTGAAGATTTTTGTGAACAAAAACAAATTTTTTTCAAAAATTTTTCTTAAATTTCATAAATTAATTGATGCCAAAAGATTGTCTATTAAATTCAAGGAAAAAAAAATATATGGGAGTGAGGGACAATCTTCCATAGTTCAAGCGATAGATGCAATTTTCATATTAATTGACTTCAAACACAAAAAAAATATTTGAACACAACGGCAACACCTACAATATTCAAATATACATATTTTAAAAGCTAGAAGCTTAGTCATATATGTAAAATTAAAATTAAGTTAATTGAATGAACGGCTTTTGAAAGAATGGTAATTGAACTCAGATTTTTGAAAAAAAAAAATTATTGAAAAAATTTTAACATGTCGTTTTTTAAACTTGGTCGAAATATAAAATGCATTTATTTTCAATTTTTTTTTTGGCCGCATTTATTATGATCTCAAATTATAAAAGGAAATGTCAATATGTATGTATTACGGTTTATGAAAAAAATTAAAAAGTATTTCATTTTCGAAGAACTTTTTTTAATAAAAGTTTTGAAAAAAAATGTAACTTATTTTTTTTTTTTAAAGTTCAACATCTAAACATAAAATTATTTTTTATTCATTTAATAACCCTTACTGTTAAAAGTTAAATAGCAAAAATTTAAAGTTCCTATTTACCACAGTCTTTGAGAAAATTAATTATTTCAATGCAAAAATTTAGTTTTAATAAAAAAAACCATTGAAATTGAAGTAATTTTTCATTTTTTTTCAAAAGTGATATATTTTACCTTTTTTGCTTCGAAATTCAACTGATAATATTTATGGCCAAAAATTTTTTTTAAATAAATTTATATTTTATTAGAAAAAGTTTGGAAAAAAGTCATTTTAAATTTGTTTTCAAAATATTTTTTTTGTGTTTGAGGTCAGAATGTTAGAAAATTGCATTTATCGCTTAAACGATGGAAGATTGTCCCTTACTGCCTTTTATACATATATTTTCCTTAAATTACCTAGAGAATCTTTTGCTATCATTTGTTTTATGAAATTTAAGCAAAAAAAATGGTTTTGTTCAAAAAAAAAATAATTTTAATTTTAAAAAACAATACGGGAACACCGGCAATTTTTAATCTATAGACTTTAAAGTATTTTTAATTACAGTAGCGAGCAAAAAAAATGCAAACGAAAGAGGTTTAAAGAGTTTTCAACAAGAACTAAGTTACCAAATTTGGCATATTGAAACTGTTTTATTTTCATTAAACAGAATCAATTTGTGGAATATTTTACTCCAAAACCATTATTTGGTCAAAAGTCTACCTAAATATGCGTCTTTAGACGAGCAAAAAAATGTAAATGTTTTTATTGTTTGCATTTTTTTTGCTCGCTACTGTACCTACGTTTGAAAAAAAAAAATAGTCAAAATCAGACCTGTTCGGCCGGGTTCCCTAATAATTTGCTTTAGTTACTCTACTACAAGTTTGATTTACAGATATGAGTTCACAACGACCAGGCCTATACATTTAGATCAAAAAAGTACAAATCCATTTTTTTGAGATTTTCGAGCAAAAATCAAGGTTAACCCCCCGACTAACAATTTCGCTTCTGTAAAGCTTTATACATGCTTCTTTTGCTTCTATAAAGCTTTATAGAAGCAAAATTGTTAGTTGGCCCCCCTTGTCTAAAAAATAGGCATTTTCAAAAAATTCCTAAAAATCAATCGAGTGAGACATCAAAAAAAGGTTTCTTTAAGCTCTATTCATAACTGAAAATCAAAAGTTTCTTGTAGGTCCGGTTGCTGGATTATTTGCAATCGAAATATTTTAAATTTTCGTACCTTCTTGCATTCCGCAGCAGATATTTTCGGATCAAGGACTCGAAAAAAGATTTGGTTTACAGATATGAGTTCACAATGAGTATGCTTATCCATTTAGATCAAAAAATTACATTCATAACTGAAAACCAAAAGTTTCTTGCAGGTCTGGTTGCTGAATTATTTGAAATCGAAGTATTTTAATTTTTTTACATTCTTACTTTCAGAAGAAGATATTTTCGGATCAAAGTTTCAAAATAAGTTTTGGTTTACAGATATAAGTTCACAATGAGCTGGCCTATCCATTTAGGTCAAAAAATTACAAATCTATTTTTTTGAGAATTTCGAAAAAAAATCATGGTTAACCCCTTGCCTAAAAAATAGGCATTTACAAAAATTTCATCCAAATCGATCGAGTGATACTTCAAAAGAAAGGCCCCTTTAAGCTCTATTTACAGCTGAAAAGTAAAAGTTTGTAGGAAATCCGATGGCTGAATTTTTTGCAATCGAAAATTGTTTCTTCTTACAAATTATTGAATGCAAAAAATGAAGCATTTCTTATTTTAATAATATTTTATTTTTAATTTTTTAAATACAAAAATCACAATAATTGATCTTAATGAACAAATAATATTGTTCTTAGTGTACAAATTTTTTTTAAGACTTTTTGATATTTTTTATTTTAAAACCTCCCAATGGTGGATTTGCGGCCTTATATTTTCTCCACTCTTCTTGAACATCAGGTTCTTCAATATTATGGTCCTCATTTCGAAAAGAGTTGGTCAGTGTGTTTTTATCATTATTTTTTACATCATGATTTGTTGTTTGACAGTTTTGTTGCTGAGTAACTTGAACATCTGATGATATTGGTGTAATTTGGTTTGCAACAATTGATTTAATGATGTCAAAAATGTTAATATTTGTAGTGGTTATAGTGGGATTTTTCTTTAACTCAGAAAAAGGTTTTATATTGTTTGTTTCTTTAATTATATGGTCTAGTTTAATGTTATTCATTTGCTTTGTACTTAGAGGCACCCTGTTTCTAGGGTTTTCAAAAGTTTTGTTGAATATCGGCCTTGATTTACGATAGTTCTCATTCATGTGCAATTTTCTATGCTTCTTTGGGTTAGAAAAGTTGAAGTTTTCGTCATCATTTGCATCACGAGTTCTTTTTCTTGGATTGAATTTATTATAACGATTATCGCAATAAATTTGAGCAGCCATTGTTTTTACTGAAAGAAGGTCCCTTGAGTCTACTGCATTTCTGATATGCATTTTCAAGAAGAAAAGATTTTATCATTTTTTTTTTTTTTGTTGTTATTTTTAACGTTGGATTATTTTACAATAAAGTATCGATCAAAGTTGGAAAGCTTCTTCCTTTAATAAGAAAATTTTGGAGGGAAAATTATTTTTCAAAGAATGTCAGTCAACAAATCTATTTTTTTATTAAACAAGGGCAATTGTAAAGACAATTATCTATTTTCTTTTTCAACTCAAAACCTTGAAAAATGTTCGGTTGCAGATAGTATCTGCGAAAGTTAGTTTTAGTTGTTTTGAATTAATAATGTACAATCATTTACGTGTTAAGATGTAAAAAGCTATTTTGTTGCTGGCAAATTTCTACTAAAAAGGAAATAATGTAAAAATCGGACACTGGGGTGTATACGTACTATTTTTTTTTTTTTAATGATGCATTTCAATTCTAGCTATAACTGGCCCCCTTTTAGGTACCTTTTCCTTTTTTTTCCAGAGAAGCTTAAAATTTTAAGAACTCAAAAGGATTTTGTGAGAAAAAAATTACATATTTTTAATCTTACATAATTTATGACGAATCGGATTTATTTAAAAATCGAAGAACAAAACAAGATATCAAAAAAAAAGCTCAACATTTTGTTGAAATCCCTGTGTTTGAAGATGATTTTTAATCTTAATCTATCAATTTACAAAATTGCATTTAAAAAAAAATTTAATTGCAAATATAAAAAAAATTATTGCAAATGAAAATTTTTTATTAAAGAAAATGTGCAAAATGTACTCTTTTAAAATAATTTCGTTCGATTCAAATGTTTTTTTTTAGGATTTATTGAATACAAGTAAAATCGGCTATAAAAAACTGGTATTATGCCTAAAATGCTCTTAGTTAAATACTTCCAACAAGTAATTGTTGTATATAAACATAGGTACAATTTTTGTAAGAGTTTCATAAAATTGTTTCTAAGCGGTTAATTTTTTTGCTCTCTTCAATTTGATTGTCTTATTCTCATCGATTTTAAAATTTGAATACAATCGCCAGCTTTGAATTATACCAAATTGAATTTCAATAAGTACCTAAATTGGTAAATTCTTACAAAAATAAAGAAATTTTCATTTTTGTTCCAATTAAAACCTTTAACTTGGCATGGTTTAAGAAAAAATAACACTAGTCGGCAAAAAAAAAAAAAAAGTCTGGAGCAAGAACTTTGTAAGGTGACTTTAATTGACTTTAGTATGCTGAATTTTAAAATTGTTTATAGTTTTGTTCTATCACGTCTAGTTTTTGAGCTATACTCAAAACTATTTTCACTTTTAACAACGAAATTCAGAGTCGTCACTCAAGTAAAATTTTTTCTCAAGCACAAAGTCTGAGATGAGTTTTCTGAGTGTTATTGCTCATGCATTTACTTCAAAACTTCCTTAGTTGGTATTCATAAGCTAAAATCAAAGAACCCCTTAAGTTTTCTTAAGATAACGAGTAGCTAAAGTGGGCCAACCTAAGAGTAAATGTTCACTTGAGTAAAATTTTAACTTGAGTGACGACTCTGAATTCCGTTCTAAGTCTCAAAAACTAATTTTTAAGGAAGTTCTTTTTGATGTGTAATCAAAAAAATACTTTTTCCTCAATATTTTGCTTTTAAAAATCCAAATCAGAAGTCACAACTGGAATTGGGATAAAAAACAACATTAATTATGATAAATATGTATATTATATAAGATTTTGAGATATTAAAAATTTCTTTTTCCAATATCTTTGAGAAAAAAATGAATTTTCAAAAAAAAAAATTAAATATTTAGGAGAATAAAATATTGCGTTTTGAGATTGCATACAAAGATTTGCAAAAAAACATTTTACGGTGTTGTTATTTGACGTCAAATGTACCCAAAAAACGCATTTTCGAGCTATTAATATTCAAGTATTTCAAAAAGGTAACATGCCAGTAAAATTTTGATTTTGACTCAGCACTCAAAAATTCTTTAGAAAAGTATGGTTACGTTCTAACTCTATTTTCGTTGCTGACCAGTGTAATTTGCAAAAAAGAAACCAAGATGAAAAAAATCACTAGAAACTTATTTCAAGCACTAAGCCAAGCACGCTATATTAAATTACTAACTGTGCTTATTAGGGTGGGTCAAAAAAATCGAAATTCTTTTTTTTTTGATTTGGTACTCCGAAAAATCGATTGCTAGACACCTCTAGAATATACACACCAAATATGAGCTGTTAATATTAATGGGAAGGTCCTCCGCTTCGCAATTTTCCATTTTTAAATCAAGCTTCTACTAAAAAAAAATAATTTTTTTTTTAAATCGACTTTTTAGCAAATGTCTTCACATATTCTTGTAGGAAATTGAACGCTCTACAAAAAAGGCCTTAAACACATTTTTCGTTTAATAGATATTTGAGGTCCAAAAATCAAGAAAATCTTTAAAAATTCGTTTTTTTTGTTCTAAATTTTGTAACAAATTGAAAAATTATAATAATCAAACGCGCAAGACATATTCTTGAAGAAAATAGATTGTTCCACAAAAAAGGTCTTATTAACTTTTTTCATTAATCTAACCATTCTAAAGATATTAGACGTCAAAGTTAAAAAAAATTATAAAAACATTTTATATTTTTAAAAATTTTCTAATTAACTGAAAATTCATTATTTTCAAATTAACAAGATATATTCTTGTAGGGGCTTAAATGTTCTATAAAAAAATTCCTCAGAATCAAATTTATTGCTTTAACCGTTTAGAAGATATTCGTATCCAAACCAATGCCCACTAATTCCAATAGTTTTCTTATGACCCGTTTGCATTGTGATTTGGATACGAATATCTTTTAAACGGTTAAATCAATCAATTTGATGCCAAGAAAGTTTTTGTAGAACGTTTAATCGCCTACAAGAATACATCTTGCTAATTTGAAAATAATAAATTTTTAGTGAACTGGAAAATTTTTAAAAGTAAAAAATGTTTTTATAATTTATTTTAACTTTGACCTCGAATATCCTTAGAATTGTTAGATTAATGAAAAAACATAACAAGACCTTTTTTGTGGAACAATCTATTTCCTTCAAGAATGTGTCTTGCGCGTTTGATTATTATAATTTTTCAATTTGTTACAAAATTTAGAACAAAAAAACGAATTTTCTTGATTTTTGGACCTCAAATATCTATTAAACGGTTAGATAAACGAAAAAAGTGTTTACGGCCTTTTTTGTAGAACGTTCAATTTCCTACAAGAATATTTAAGGAAATTTGCTAAAAAGTCGATTTAAAAAAAAAATGATTTTTTTTAGTAGAAGCTTGATGTAAAAATGGAAAATTGCGAAGCGGAGGACCTTCCCATTAATATTAAGAGCTCATATTTGGTGTGTATATTCTAGAGGTGTCTAGCAATCGATTTTTCGGAGTACCAAATCAAAAAAAAAAAATTTAAATTTTTTTGACCCACCCTAGTGCTTATACTGTTCACACCTAAGATATTTAAAATTGGAATTTTAACAGATCGATACCTTATTGCAAAGTAATTCAATAATTTTGTATTTGATTTTGATGATTTCATACCTCTCACTTGAATTTACCAAATATAACACACTTTACGGGAAAAACAACACACAAAAATCATTAAAATGCTTGAACATATAGCTAAGGCGCCAAAATCTTCCACAAAAAGAATCAACTTAATTTAATTAACGGCTCCAGCAGCTAACCAATCATTAGCCTTTATTCCAATTATACTTATTTATAACTGATAAACTGATAACAGTCCATTTAACACATGCACTCACCTTCTTTTGCATATATATATGTAATGTATGTATTTAGCTTATGATTTGCATTAATCAGATTAAGTAAAAAAGAAGAAACACAATTACACTAAATTTTTGCCCAAATTTTGGGTAAACAATAGAAAAAGACGATAGATCGATGAATATAGAAAATCAATTAGTAATTGCACAACCGTTTCTTTATTTTCAACTTTTATTTTGTACTCGATTTATGATTTTTTTTTTGTTTCAATTTTTTAAGGGTTCTTCAATTTAGGTTTTTTTTTTAATTTCTTTTAAACAATCTTGTTTACTATTAGTTTAATTAATTAAAAATTTAATATATAACTAAATCTATAGACATATACAATTTTTTTTTTTTTATTTTTATTTATTTTTTATATAAACACAGAAAGAAGAGAAATATAAAAAAAAAAAAGAAATTGAAACCGACTGGCGACAAGAGCAGGAGCAGTGATAGAATAGAAATGAAAGTTCCATAATCTTAGTAATTTGAACCGGAAAAGGACAATTGAGGAATTGTCTGGAAATAGAAAATATGGAAGACTTGACTTGATGATAGCTGAGAGGCGGGAAAATTCAAATAAATTTATTAACCTGAGTCAACAAAGAGGTTAATTGTTTTATTTGTTGCATAGTTTTAGGAAAATCAAAAACAAATTTTTCTATTATTTAAATTTTTAACAGAAACATTTTATTAAACTTATCTTTGCAAGCAGTTTTTTTTTAATTTTATTTTTCATAAACATCAATACAATATTACAGGATATACCTACTGACATTATTTTTAAATTTTTTTCCACTTTTGAATAAGAATTTACTTTGAATTTTTAATTGTAGTAGAGTAACTAAAGCAAATTATTAGGGAACCCGGCCGAACAGCTCTGATTTTGACGATTTTTTTTTTCAAACGTAGGTAATTAAAAATACTTTAAAGTCTATAGATTAAAAATTGCCGTATTGTTTTTTAAAATTAAAATTTTTTTTTTTTAACAAAACCATTTTTTTTTGCTTAAATTTCATAAAACAAATATGATAGCAAAAGATTCTCTAGGTAATTAAAGGAAAATATATAAAAGGCAGTAAGGGACAATCTTCCATCGTTTAAGCGATAAATGCAATTTTCTAACATTCTGACCTCAAACACAAAAAAAAATATTTGAAAAACAAATTTAAAATGACTTTTTTCCAAACTTTTTCTAATAAAATATAAATTTATTTAAAAAAAATTTTTGGCCATAAATATTATCAGTTGAATTTCGAAGCAAAAAAGGTAAAATTTATCACTTTTGAAAAAAAAAAAATGAAAAATTACTTCAATTTCAATGGTTTTTTTTTATTAAAACTAAATTTTTGCATTGAAATAACTAATTTTCTCAAAGACTGTGGTAGGGTAAACTACCCAGTGACCGACACCCTTGCCAGTTACCGACACCTGGCACAGTTTTTCTGTTTTCTTAAGGTTTTTTAGGGTGTAGCGTACGAAAACTATTTTTAACGCGTTCAGGCATGTATATTCCATCGGAAAACACTTTACTTCATAGTTGGTAGTGATTGGTTTTGTTGTAATAAAATTGGCAAGTTTCGAACCTCTGTGAAGTGCATGAAACTTGAGAAATTCTTAAGAAAGACGTAAGTACAAATCATTGTTTAAACAATATATCTGTATGTGGTACAAAAATTAAAATTGAATATTTAGTTAGAGAATTGCTTTGTAGATCTATTTCAATTTAAGTTATTACAAAAATAATAACATAATTTAATTTTACGTGGGGTGTTCACAACTAGAATATAATGTTCAACGAAATTCAGTGACCGACACTGGTGTCCATAACTGGCGCAATTAGACACGTTTGATGATATTAGTTATGGACACCGTTCTTTTTCTGCACAATAGCAGTAGGTATAAACGATCTCGCCGAATAGGCCCAATTATTTTCAAACCACTTTTTGTTTGCTCCTAAGGCCTAGTTTTACAGTTCACCGTGTAAAAAAACAAAAGATTCAAAGCATCGCGTAGTGCTTTTAAATAAGTTAATAAAGTGGGTTTCCTTTCGACTGTGTAAAATTACTTTAAAAAAGTGTGAAAGGAATCTGAAAACGATTCATTCGATTTATGCAAGGTGTGTGTATTGTTTGACAATCATTTTTATGCACACGCTAAAAACTTAGCCCTTGTTTGCCTATTTTTATTTCCCCTAAGTTCACACATACTAGCTTTTAATTTACAAAGAAAACTTCCACCTTCGAGTTTGAGGTCAAATCTTCTTTGTGTTCCTAAATCTTTCTTTTTAATTTTAAGGCATGTAACGTTTTGTCTGGGTCCTTATTCTGGTTCTGTGAAAAAATGAAATGATAAAATTTTGAAATGATTACATTTTTCTACTGATTAAATAGATACGGCAATAGTCAAAACGTTAACGTATGATCGTAAATATATAATTTTTGACGTATTCTATGGCAACTTTTAATTTTCTTGTTAAAAAAAGGATGTATTTCCTTTTTCCATCAAAATTTGTATCTTGATGTAGGTACGCAGTTCAACGGTTGTTTGTATTGATCGACTGCTAATCTTTTTATGTGGGCTCGAGCTCCTTTTTTTTTTGTTATCATGGTATTGTTCTTTTCACAGAAAATGTTTCGATGAGAAAATTATTTTCATGTGATACAATTTTGACTTTAATTTCCATGTTTCCACTGAATCAGAATCGATGAAAACTATTTTCATCAAACTTTTCACAGAAACAGAATAGCCCACCTAAAGTAGAACAGAGAACAGGGGTCGAATCACGGCACACGGTTGTTAACGTATGAACGCTATCTGTACCTACCTTTTTCTTTTACCGTGATTCGACCCCAGGTATTGAAAATTAAGTTTTGTTATAAGTTGAACTGTAAGCTAGGTTTAAACAGTATTTCCAAGTACTTGAGTGTTCTTCGGGGTCGACATTTCAGGCTATTATTTAAAAAGTCCAAAACAGAAGCAAAACAAAGACGAAGATCTGCAAAGTGCATTAAATGCAATTGAATGCTTAGCTGCATTTACACTCTCAGTTTTATCGCCGGTGTACGATGTTCCTTCTTGAACTAACAGCGTACAACGAGAGAATGTCAGTAGTAAAACCGTCTTGTTGTTCGGTTCTAATTCAAAAACGGACATCTTACACACCGGCGATAAAACCAAGAGTGTAAATGCAGCTTAGATATGGGTGTCCATTACTAAAAAAATCGGGTGTCCACTAATGAAAAAATGGTGTCGGTAACTAAAAAACCGGTAAGGTATTACATTTTTAATTTTGATATTTTTAAGGAATTACTAAGTTATTTATGCTTTCATTATACTTAAAAACCATATAGTTAAATTAACCATTTAAATAATTAAAATTGAAGCAGTGTAGGGAAAGTTATGAATTTTCAAACAAAAATTATCCCTTAAGGGTGTCGGTCACTGGGTACGTTACCCTAAATAGGAACTTTAAATTTTTACTATTTAACTTTCAACAGTAAGGGTTATTAAATGAATAAAAAATAATTTTATGTTTAGATGTTGAACTTTAAAAAAAAAAATAAGTTACATTTTTTTTCAAACTTTTATTAAAAAAAGTCCTTTGAAAATGAAATACTTTTTAATTTTTTTCATAAACCGTAATACATACATATTGACATTTCCTTTTATAATTTGAGATCATAATAAATGCGGCCAAAAAAAATTTGAAAATAAATGCATTTTATATTTCGACCAAGTTTAAAAAACGACATGTTAAAATTTTTTCAATAATTTTTTTTTTTTTTCAAAAATCTGAGTTCAATTACCATTCTTTCAAAAGCCGTTCATTCAATTAACTTAATTTTAATTTTACATATATGACTAAGCTTCTAGCTTTTAAAAAATGTATATTTGAATATTGTAGGTGTTGCCGTTCTGTTCAAATATTTTTTTTTTGTGTTTGAAGTCAATTAATAAAAAAATTGCATCTATCGCTTGAACTATGGAAGATTGTCCCTCACTCCCATATATTTTTTTTCCTTGAATTTTGTAGACAATCTTTTGGCATCAATTAATTTATGAAATTTAAGAAAAATTTTTGAAAAAATTTGTTTTTGTTCACAAAAATCTTCAATTAAATTTAAAAAATCAAAACGGCAACACCGGCAATTTTTAATCTATAGACTTTAAAGTATTTTTAATTACCGACGTTTGAAAAAAAAATCATCAAAATCTAAGCTGTTCGGCCGGGTTCCCTAATATTGCCAATTTTTGAGCTTTAGTTACTCCACTATTGTTTCTTTAAGCCTAGTACGCTGCTGAAGCGAAACGAAAAATTTTTAAGTCTCCAAAGTCAACAGCGAATATGTTCACAAAAAAATACCATCGGGTATCATAAAAAAGTAAAAATAATAAAAAGACAAATAAAAAAATTCAAGAAAAAACATCAGAAAATAAGTTTAAATGCAAAAACAAAACAAATTTAATTTCGTTCAAGATTTCGTTAACGAAATTTTGTATGGAAAATTTCGTTTCGCTTCAGCTGCGTACTACGCTTTAGATCGTAAAAAAAAAAAAGAAATTTAAACTAACTGCAGTTTAAATCTTACCTAGAATACCTAAGTCTTTCACTCGATGGGTTATAAAAATGTCTTATTTTTCGATATGGTTTTCCCTAATATCTGTTTAATTGATTTGCGATTTTAACATAAATTGTCGCCACAGTAGGTATGTCAAAAACGTTTCATTTGGATACAATAATGAATGCAAAAATAAAATAAAATTGATTTTAAATAAAATAAAAGAATTTTTTTATACATGAAAAGAGAAATGTGTTCATAACACTAAGACCAAAATAATTGCTTAAAAAAATATTGCTGAGGCTCGAAATAAAGTTTTTAAGAATTCCACATTACGACACCTTGTATATAAAAATATTTTACCTATTTATATATATATATAATTCTCCTGTGCGTTTGTTTGTGACCCTACTCCTTCTAAACGACTTGATAGATTTTTCTGAAATTTGGTGGGGGTGATAAGGTCCATCCGAGACAGGTTTTGTTTTATAATTGGACCCAGTAGGTGGCGCTATTGTCAAGTTATATGCAAATTCCGTATTTGGGGTCGAATGACTGAACAGATTTTTGTGAAATTTTGTGTGTGCGATAAGGTCCATCCGAGACAGGTTTTGTGTTATAATTGGACCCGGTAGGTGGCGCTGTTGTCAAGTTATATGCAAATTCCGTATTTGGGGTCGAATGACTGAACAGATTTTTGTGAAATTTTGTGTGTGCGATAAGGTCCATCCGAGACAGGTTTTGTGTTATAATTGGACCCGGTAGGTGGCGCTGTTGTCAATTTATATGCAAATTCCGTATTTGGGGTCGAATGACTGAACAGATTTTTGTGAAATTTTGTGTGTGCGATAAGGTCTATCCGAGACAGGTTTTGTGTTATAATTGGACCCGGTAGGTGGCGCTGTTGTCAAGTTATATGCAAATTCCGTATTTGGGGTCGAATGACTGAACAGATTTTTGTGAAATTTTGTGTGTGCGATAAGGTCTATCCGAGACAGGTTTTGTGTTATAATTGGACCCGGTAGGTGGCGCTGTTGTCAAGTTATATGCAAATTCCGTATTTGGGGTCGAATGACTGAACAGATTTTTGTGAAATTTTGTGTATGCGATAAGGTCTTTCCGAGACAGGTTTTGTGTTATAATTGGACCCGGTAGGTGGCGCTGTTGTCAAGTTATGTATATGCAAATTCCGTATTTGGGGTCGAATGACTGAATAGATTTTTGTGAAATTTTGTGTGTGAGATAAGGTCCATCTGAGACAGGTATTGTGTTATAATTGGACCCGGTAGGTGGCGCTGTTGTCAAGTTTAATTCAAAATCCGTATTTGGGGTCGAATGACTGGATATTTTTTGTGAAATTTTGTGTGTGTGATAAGGTTTGCCCCAGACAGGTTTTGTGTTATAATTGGACCCTGTAGGTTGCGCTGTAGTCAAGTTATTTGTGCTCCACATATCAACGGAACCGAGTGAACCGGAAAAAGTTTAACACATTACAGGGCTAAAATTTGAAAACAAATACTTGGAAAGGCGGAACGAAGTCCGCCGGGTCAGCTAGTTATTTTTATATGATTTTATTAATTATTCAATTTTGATTTCAATTTTGTATGCAATTTTAACGCTCTGCTTTGATTTTTGACTGTTTTGCCATATGATTACATTTACTTGAAATGAGTCTTATTGAATACACAAGTCATTTTGCATCAAGATTGATTTTTTCCAACTACATATATTGTAATTTTTTTTATAAACACAAAAATTATCTTCCTATGTGGTTCTAAGCAACAACCTCAGCATGCCATTTGGCTTTAAATGTTACAAAGAGTTTTTAGAAAAAAAAAAAAAAAAAACAATTCAAAATTGATAGAACATTTTTTTTTTTGCCAATCAAAAAAATAATAATTTTTCAATACCTGCATATAAAAACTCTTAAATCTATTTGAAAAAATCCAAAAATGTTTTAAATTAGGATAGATTTATTCATTAAGAGATAAAAATTTCTACACCTTCAACTACTAAATGTGATAAGACCTTGATAGCATTGTCCAATGCGGAAATCTTAGAATTTAATACTTAAGCCCCATGCCCACGAGTGGTACTTTCATCGAGGAAGAAAACCACCTTTTCACTGCAAAAGTACCAAATGTTAAAGTTTCCTCCCAAGATGTAGGTACACCGATCACCCTAAATTTTAGCTGACAATTTTTTCTCGGTATTTCTTCTTGCTTGCTTTATTAATACACGTTGTTTTATCGTTATCTCTTATGAAAAAGGTAATTGCATTTCTCCCCTCAAACAATTCAACCGTAATACTCGCTCTTCAAGGAATGCTTATCGTCATCAGTTTACCCTCGAGTAGAATTTCTGATTCGTATCGAAAATTTGCTACGATTCCCAAAAAAACAATCACGGAATCCGTTTGTAATGGAAAATTTCATTCAAATAGTTCCTACGATCGGATTTTGTGATTTTTTTTTTTTTCGGGAATCGTAGAAAATCTCCTATACGAATAGAATTCGTGATAATTCTGATTGAGCCTTTAATAAACGATTTGTCGTTTTAAAAACGATATTGCCTCACCATTTTCTTCATTTTAACCGCATTGCAGACTGATTTTCATAGTTATCTAAACAGAATAACACGATTTAGTCGGCCTCATAAGGAAACCTCGTAACTCCAAAATTCCAAATCTTACATGAGCAACGAAAATATCTCACATAGCTTATTTTAACATATATTTTAATGTTTTTTTTTACAAATAAAATTTAAAAAATAATGTGTTTGATGGTTGATTTAAGAATTTTGCTAAACGAATAGATTTCGTTACGTTACTCTTTATTTTGTTGGAGTTATGAGATTTTTCTACCAGATTCATCTAACGTTATGAGGTTTTCTGACACAATTTAATATAGTCCCTTCAAGCAAACAGGTCCGACCTCGGTCCGAATCCGCTCCGCCTGAGGCGGAGCTGAGTCCGACTTCGGATCAGAAACTGGTCCGAAGGCGGCTCAAATTAGTATGGAAATTATAATCACCGCGAAGTCGATTGCATATGTATTGATGTGGTGAATATCTCCATTCCGAGAAAATGGAGCCGAAGGCGGACCTGAGTCGGAGCAGCGAAAACCTACCAGAAAGAGGAATAAAAAAGGGATGAAGTATCGCATTCGCGACCAAAAAAAAGAACAAGATTTATTTTTTTTTTCACTGAAACTGTTTTATTTTTTATTTAATTTTGGCAAACGAAATTTTCACAATATAAAATACAATACATTTTTTTCATTTTATTTTATTTGTTGTTGCTGCTGTTGTTGGTGTTTTTTTAGATGCCCAATCGCATGTTTCACCTTCTGCCTTTTTCTTCATCATTAGAGATTACATCTACATAACAAGAAGAAACAACATTTTAACCCAAACACTTTGAGCGATATATACAACATACCTTTTTTTGTTTCCATATTGTTTATAATTTGATATTGTTTATAATTATACTAATATTATAATAACAACGAGACACGACGCGACGCGACTATACACTTCAACGAAACATAACAAAATGACGCTTTTGCTCTTGTTGGCTATGTCTGTTTCACTTTTTTTTCCATTTCTCACTTTCCACCACGATTCTCGTTCGACTTTGTGTTCATACACAAAAAGTTGCAAGTGTGTGAGTGCAACCCCGCTTTTCTCGGTCGGAGGTCGGACTGCCTTTTCTGGACTCCGTTTTCTTGCTTGAAGGGGTTACGAGTTTATCTAACCACGAACAAGTTATAAAAGGTTTTTTCACTAACATTTTTATTGAAGTTACGAGGTTTGCTAGACAATAGAGTAGCAAAACTTGAATAAAAGTTTATTTTAGAGTTTTTGGAAAGAGTTCAAATTTTCTAGGTTGCTTGTAGAAAAGAGGAAGGGATGTAAAAGGAGATACCGATGCACATTGGTTTTAAAGTTCTGAAGAAAAACTGAGGCGGGTAATGCATTCCACATTCTAGTAGTGCGACTAAAGAAAGAATGTCTGTACGTCCGAAATTGGGCTCAAGTGTAAACTGATAGGGATTCCTTGAAGTACGAGTATTACGGTTGAATTGTTTAAGGGGAGGAATGCAGCTAGCTATTTCATTAGAACATTTTTTAAAATAGTACCTATAAAATAAGGACAGGCATGATACAGAGGTGGGATTATATCAGTAATGGACCTATCATTTTAAAAGCTCTTTTTTGAATTCTATCCAAATAACTCAAGTGGGTCTTAGGAGCACCTGCCCAGATATGGGAATTATACTCGAGCTTTGGACGAATATTTATGCTTTATAAATTATAGCCAAATCAGAAGGGGTAAATATTTCTGACATCTTCGGAGGAAACCTAAGCATTTCGCAGAGTTTTTGGCTACATCTTAAACAACTCACTAAGTAGCGGAATATTTACCGAACACTGGAAGAAGTCTACTGTTTTGCCGATAGAAAAAGTAAAGAATACGGTAAATCCAGCAGAATTTCGCCCGGTAAACATGCTTATGACAGAAAGTAAAGTGTTGGAAAAAATTGTTCATAAACAACTACAAAGCTGTTTTGGAATCGAACAACTACTTGAGTGACTATCAGTCAGAATTTCGACAACAACATAGCTGCTAGTCTCTTTTAAATCTGGTTGTGGCACAGTGGAAAACCGATGTATATGAAAAAAAAGGTTGTAGTTGCGGTTTTTTTGGACCTTCAAAGAGCATTCGAGACCATCGATCGAGACATACTAGTTCAGAAACTGAGAAGATATGGTATTGAAGGAGTAGAACTCGAATGGTTTAAGGGTTACCTATCAAAAAGAACTCAATATACAAAAGTAGCGAACGAAATTTCTGAAAGTATAGAAGTGAGACTGGGAAAGCAGTTCAAGGAGCAGTTCTGGCGGGAACACTTCTTTTCATCATTTATATCAATGATCTGGAGAAAGTTCTAAAACATTCGAAGGCTAGAGTGTTTGCAGATGACACGCTTATATAAATTTCGGGAAACACAGCGGTCGAATGCATCAATCAACTTAATGCTGATCTAAAAAACCTAGAAGTGTACTTCAAAATGAATAAATTAAAACTTAATGTTAATAAATCAAAAGCTATAATAAATTAATGGTGATTCAACTGAAAATATAATTATCAATGAAAAAAATATAAATAGAAAAAGTAAATGAAATCAAATACTTAGGAGTAATCTTATATAGAGAACTAAGTTTCCAGAAGCATATAAATTACATTTGTAACAAAATTGCAAACAAGATAGGCTTTTTCCAAAGAATTCGAAATAGATTATCGCCAAGTTGTGCTATAAAAATTTATAATGTTATGATTAAGCCACATTTTGAATATTGTTCAACAATACTGTTTTTATTGAGGTGTATTTTAATGTGCAATAGGTTAACACCAATACAATAAATGTTAAATACTTTACAATGGCTTACAATAAATCAGAGAACAATTAACGGCGTATACAAGGGGGGGGTCACGGGGTCATGACCCCCCCCAAGAAGTCAAATCTTAAACAATAATTTGGTAAGTTATACTTAATTAAGATGATTTTTAAAATGTTTAAGTTTTAGAACCCACCGGTGCCGGTGGGTCACGCAAAATTTTCCCAGGAGGTCACAGTCAGTTCATTTTTAAATGGATGTTTTTTCATGTGGCGATTAATGTTTTTCTTCTTTGGCACCTAGAAAAAAATACGTTCTTGATAGTGCAAAAGAAAAAATATTATATGTCGAATTCTCAATAACCAAAAATTCGATCTGCAGTCGACTTGCAGTCGCTACTTTTTCCTTAAATGAATTCCAATGAAAAAAAAATTCACCAATTTTTGTTTATTTGTGAAATATAAATCATTTTTAGTGAACAAAACAAACAAATGTTACGTTGTTTTATTCCAACTATGAAGTTTTGTATAGTTTTTTGTTTTTCATCGGTCACTTATTGGACACAAATACAGTCACAAAAAGAAATCGCTCCCTTATTTAATTATCTAAAAAGCCAAGAATTTGTGAATTTTGTTTGCTTATAAAATATAATAGTATTTTTTACTTTATCTTTTGAAACAACTATCGATTTGTCAATCATCAATGCTAAACCAATTATAGGTAAGAATTTAAGTAACCTTGTCTACAGCCAAATTAAATACATATTTCCAGCAAGCTTAGAATATTAAAATTAACCTTTAAGAACCAATTTAAGAAAATCTAATAAATAAAACTGAATGTGTGTTATTTTGTAACCCGAAGGCTGACGAAATCAGACCCATATTTTGTAAAATTCTTAATAAGTAGGTAATATAAAGCATTTTGTTCAAAATAATATTACCGTTTAAAATTACCAAAATGTCTATAGGTACCTTTAAACTAGCATTATGTTTTATGCCAAAGATAGTTTTTTAAATCGGAAATTATCCTAAACATGGGTCGGTCGTAGTTGGGTGTTATGCAAACTGCATTGAATTTTAATATATTATAAAAAATGTTATCGCCCTAGTCTAATAAAATTTGCATAAGATTTAAAAAAAATATTTTTTTTCGAAATGCTATTTTTTTAACTTTGTGATTCGTTTGCCTTAGGAAGACTTTCAACTAAAAAGTTAACACATTTATTTAATATAAAGAAGATTTTCATAGTATGTATTTTTGAAAATGATTTTGGGCTAGCGGAAAATCGAAGTGCCTATACAGTTTAATTTTTAGAACAGGATGGTCTAAGCAATTGGGCTCAAGGCTAAGGCTAAACGAATCACATACCTTACCTATCTTTGTTTAGTAATTCTCCGATACTGTTCGGTTCAAAATGCGAAACGAACAAATTTAAATATTTGTAATTTAAGTAGCACATTTTCAAGTCTATACTTTTGTAAAAAAAAAAAATTTCAGCGTGACCCCCCCCAAGAAGTAAACCTGTATACGCCCTTGAGAACAATCATGAATGTACTTATATTTGGGCAATTCCATGGTAACTCACGTTACATTCACAAAAATTTCCTATACATAAATAATTTTTTTTTTTTGTTAATTTTAATATAAATTGATACGAAATTACTATCCATGAATGGAGCATAACTTTTACTTTCATAATTAACAAAAAAAAATTTCTTTATTTTTAGCATTTGCTTGGGAGAAATAAAAGTATGATGGTAACTCACGTTACAAAAATCGGACAAGAGTTTTAAGAGTCCGACAGTATGAAGTTTTTCTGCGAAATTAAGAACCTTTATTTGTTTTTAATGAAGATTCCATACATAAAAAATTACAAGCTTTTAATATTAGTGACAAAACCAAACATTTGTTCAATATTTCGAGGAAAAATTTTAAAATATTTAGATAACTCACGCTACATTATTTTGGTAACTCATGTTACCTGCGATTTGTGGTTCCAAGAGTAAAGAAAAGATGTATTTTCACTCATGTTTTTTTTTAAATCGAATATTGTGTAACGAAGCTTGCTTAAATGTTAATTTATTTTAGCAATCACGAGGGGATATTGTCATCGTCACTATTAGATTCATCTAGTTTTCTGTGGGCTTCTTTTTCCGTCATTTTCATGTGAAATTCTTCTGTTGTTGGCAAGCTTATGCTATAAAAATGCTTTAAGATTATTAAACTCCCTGAATTTTATGTCTATCCATAAGGGAATACAACAAAGAATCTTTTCTTGCGACTTGCATTAAGAGTTGCCGTTTGTAAATAGTAATTTGCTAATAAAAAAAGTAAAAAAGACTGCATAATTTGTTCAAAATTCGTGTCCACTTTTTCATGGAATTACCCATTTATATTTAAAATAAAAAAATAATATGCTGCCAAATTATTTATTTAATAAGATAGTTTATGTATCCGATGTGCAACCATATCAGTTAAGAAACAGAGGTGATTTTAGACTACCATTTCTATCAACTAGCAGATAATTTATTTAAAAAAATGTTAATCTCATTATGTAAAATCTAATTATTGTTAATTAGTATTTAAGTTTTTTCTTTATATTAGTTTTTTAACAAAATATTGTAAATAATAGCTGAATGACCGACATTTCGAATTACCTGTAAATATACAATTCTTTATTATTTGGATAAGGTTCTTTTTTCCCATGCTAACATCTCCCCGCCTTCACCAAAGTCTTCAATAAAAAAAAAAAAAAAACTCAAAATCATTTTTTTTTTCTTTTGTACTAAAAAGATGCAAAATTTTATTTCAAAAAATGTGTAAAAAATATTATTCAAAAACTTATATTCAAACAAAAAAAATTCAAAATTCAAATGAATTCTCAATATTCTCCATATTCGAATAGCGCAAAATCTTCTTAACCGGTGTAATTTTATGCAATGTATCATCAAAACTAGTCAAAGGCAAACGTGGTTTCAAAGTTTTCCCCGAAACTTCAACCGATTTCGATCGGAATTGTGGATTATTTTTAAGACAACTGAGTGGTGTTCGTTTGCCAGCTGCCGCCGATGGTGAATCTATAATTCCCCGAGTAGCCTTTGCTGGAGTTGAACAATTCTCTTGATCATTATAAATCATCATTGTCTCTCGGCGAATTGGAGAAGAGGCTCTTTTCGAAGGTGCCTTTTTGTTTTTAATTCTATCAAGTGGCTTATTTGTTGGCATTTTCTTCTGATTCAAAGACAATGTGGACAAAATTGCCTCAATCATATCCTCCTCATCAGGAGCATCGTCATCGTTGAGAATAATTGGCGTCCGATCGACACCGATCGACGGCGAACGTGGATCACGTTCGATTGTTGTCTCTTCGGGATGGGATTTAGTGATTTTTGGTGTGACAGCTTCTTCAATTTGTTGTTGTTGTTCTTCTTCAGTCTTTTGTTCTTCTTCTTTTTCTGCAATTTCATGATTTTCTTCAATTTTTGGCGCGTCAATCTTTTCAGATTCTGGTGGACCTTCAACTCGTGGAATTTTCGTCTCAACAAATAAATCTGAGAATGTATCATCTAAATTAACAGTCTCATCGAATACTAAAGGTGTTCGATTCATAAAAACACTTGGCGAACGTGGATCATTTAAACTATATGAGAATCCTTTGAAGAATCTTTTGCGCAACAAGCCGACAGGTTGTTCGGTTGAAATTGCTGGAATTGCAGCAGCTATTTGATAATAGTTTTGTTCATGTTTTTGTGTGATTTCCTTTAAAGATGATGATAAATTAAATATAACTTGTTTTTTTTTTGTGAATTTTTGAAAACTACTTACATTTAAAGGAGTTCGACAAATGTGAGGTGATCTTGGATCTAAAATGTCTTCCAAATCTGGACCGAATTCAGTTTGAATTGTAATTGGTTGTTGTTTTGGTGTTTGTGGTAAATATTCAGCATCGAATTTTGTTTGTTTCGAACCCATATTAGATGGAAAAATTTGATTTAAATAAATAATTAACTAAGAAAATTGATAAAATTGAAGAACAAAAAAATTGAACAAGTTGTGTGTTGAAGAGCAAACGAAGATGTTTTTTGGTTTAAATATAAATGGCGGTTATCGAGCGAAGTTGGTAGCGTTTTGATTTTTTTTTGTTTTTTTGACAAATGTCATGAGAGAAAATTTTATGTCGTGCAAATTTTTTTAATATTCGAAGTGAATGTATTCAGAACATTTGTGTTCGAAAATAAAATAAATGTTTTTTTTTTGCTACAACCGTGCACAACAAAACTCAGGGCAGGGGTCGAATTGCGGCATACGATTACGATCATACGTTAACGTTTTGACTATTTCTCTTAATCAGAAGATAAAGATAGAGATATAAAGCGTCAAAACGTTAACCTACGTATGCCGTAGTTCGACCCCAGTAGTTTGGTTGAAAAGTCTGCTTCTGCAAGACGCGGAAATTATATTCGAATTTCTCTTTGATTTGTTTTCGTGCGTCGCTCGCTTTTACACGTAGTCAGCTATTACAGGAAGCCTTGACTCTTTTTTCGAATTTACTTTTGATAATAGCCCTGTTTCATTGGAGGTAATAGTTTACTCGTGAGTAGAAATCTAGTACAACAACTACACACTCCTATCTCCTCGAGTAGAAGATCATGTGTTAATTCTAGTACTAGATCTACTCATGAGTAAAGGCTTAACTACATTCACTTTTTGATTTCAAAAAGTGAAAAAGTGAAAAATACACACATACTACGAGCGACATCTTCATACGAAAATGAGTACCAAAATTGTGTTTAAAACTTTAAGATTATCTGTCATTTGTGAAAAAAAAAAATTGTGCAGTTATTTGTTTTTGTCTTGCGGTCAAGATGTGAGTACTAATGTTTATTTTATTTCTTAAGATTTTATTGTTTTAATTTTTTAATTTCTTTTAAACATACATGCATAAAGAAACTACAACATTAAACTGTGTACATTCTTCATATAGCTCATCGTCGTCACTGGGAAAGAAATCAACAACCAAACCAAAGAGTCCTCGTTTTTCCGAGAAGCATCACGACATGGCGCTTTCCAATTATAATTGGATTTTGTTACTTCGCCATTCATTCAAGCATAAATAATGGAATAAACACCTATGGTTGGGTGATAGTGGTCCAGTATAACATGCTTTAAGGATAGATTATCATTGGTGTATGAGATTGTGATTGGTGGTGTGTTGCGGTGCCCGAGAGAATTTTCTTTTTGGAGCGAATAAATCTTTTCATGGAGACCGTCTTCTCAGTCGGTGGAAAAGCAATGAAACAAAAAAGAAACTATTGTGAAGTAAGCAATTATGTATATTTGTTTGGCAAAAGAAAAATTTTAAAATAAAAACATGTGATTCGGGTTTTATTCAATTGTTTCCATTTATGTATATTATATTGTATTATATTAACTACCGATTGTATTAAGTTATGTAGCTGGGCTACAGCTTCCAAGGCTAGAGAAATGATATTATTTGTACATCAAATTAGAAATTTAAACCTTTTGAAAGATTTAGTTTGTTTCGAATTTATAAATTTTTGTTAAAAATATTTTTTTGTTTACAACAAATCATCTGTCAAAAAAAAGGCATGTTCATTGAAAATTATTCTGTACAACGCCATCTAGCAATCATTTTCTTAAGATGTTGGTTTGCATGTGTTGGTGTTTTCAAAAAGTGAAAAAGTAAAAGTTAAAAATGTTTTAACTTTCACTTTTGTTTTTCTGAGATGAAAGATAGAATTTCGCAGTGTGTTGGTGAAAGACAAAACATTTTTTCACTTTTGTACTTTTTGAAGTTGAATGTAGTTAAGCCTTAAGCTTCTACCACCTCCAATGGAACGGGGCTAAGTCAGCTATTACATGAAGCCTCAAGAGGCGCGCCTCTTTTCAAAACTAATGAGTGCGAAAGAGAAAGAAGATAAAACAAAAAATTATCCGACCGGAGAGTCGTGGGCCATAATTCTGAGACTCTTTTTTGACGTTTCTTTTTCCACTCTTTCTTTTTTCAACATTCCCTTTCATTTCTTTTTGCTTCTTGGTGGAATACAACAACAACAATACTTAAATCAAAAGAGAAATGTCAAATTTGAGTCTTTGACTCAAGAGGCATCGTGTAATAGTACGCGCCTCACAGAATGATTATCAAAAGAAAATTCGAAAAAAGAGTCAAGCCTCTTGAGGCTTCATGTAATAGCTGACTATTACACGATGCCTCGCTTGAGTCAAGGACTCAAATTTGACATTTCTCTTTTGATTTAAAAAATTGTTGTTGTTGTATTGCACCAAGAAGCAAAAAGAAATGAGAGGGAATGTTGAAAAAAGAAAAAGTGGAAAAAGAAACCTCAAAAAAGAGTCTCGGCGACTCACGACCCACGACTCTCCGGTCGGATAATTTTTTCTTTCATCTTTTTTCTCTTTTGCACTCATTATGTTTAAAAAAAAATTTAATTATGTAATAGCTGAAGTTGTATTTTTTAGAAGACGCAAATTTGACAGCAATTTTCTTTTGTTTTATTTTGTTTTTGTATGTATTTTTATTCCAAAAAATGCACCAAAATATACAATTAACCACTCCAGCGTTCGCTTTATGTGCAAAAAAAAAAACTACTATACATGCAAATAATATGCACGCTTGGTATAAAAATTTGGTAAATGTATTAAAAAAAAATCGTTCTTCAAATGTAAAAAAACAACTCTTTAAAGGCTTGGCCACACCGGAGGGTATGCGGTAGCGGTACTGGTAGCGGTAACTATATTTGTATGAACAAAATTCCACATCTGAACGTTGATATGTCAGTTTGGAATTTTTTTCATACAAGTACCGTTACCTCTACCCGTACCGCTACCGCATACCCTCCGGTGTGGCCAAGCCTTAAGGCTTGGCCACACCGTAGGGTACATGCGGTAGCGGTACGGGTACTTGTATGAAAAAAATTCTACATCTGAACGTTGATGTGTCAGTTTGGAATTTTTTTCATACAAGTACCCGTACCGCTACCGCATGTACCCTCCGGTGTGGCCAAGCCTTTAAATGAAATTGAGGTCGAAAAAAAAGTATGCAGTTTAATTTCTTTTATAAAGATGCATTTTTAGAAAAAAAATTTCAAACCTAAGAGCCGTTTTTTTAAAATTAATTTTGTATGCCTAAATAGTTTTTTGAAAAAAAAAAAAAAAAAAAAAATTAAATAAAATTGGTTTGCCAAGTTGTAGAAATTATAACAACTTTTTTTTTAAATCCAAATATTATATTTTTCAAAATTTGCATAATTCGCATGTACACCGAAGGGTACATGCGGTAGCGGTACGGGTAATTGTATGAAAAAATTTCCACAGCTGAATTTTGATATTCCAGTTTGGAATTTTTCAAAACGGTTCTATTCTATAGCCCAAGTAACAATTAAGCTTTCATAAGGGTCAATGCAAGCTATTTTTTGGCTTTCATAACAAGAAGGACAGGTCTTATGCAAATCATTTTGGCGCATTTTACAGAAATTGCATAAGACTTTCCTTTTCACAGGTAATCCACAAGCTAATAGCTTGTGACAAACAGCTTAAAATGGCCTTACGGAGGTCTTCCTGTAGAGGGTTTATCTAATGCACAAACCGGATTACTTGCTTAGGATGTTATAATAAGGCCTTATAGAAGTTGTTGAAGGTGTTGTAGAAAATGTTGAATTTATGCATAAAGAAAAAGAATTTATTGAATTTTATTGAATTTTTTTTATTTTCTTTTGATTTTTTTCCGTTTTGCATTTTCTACATATTATTTTATTTATTTTAATTTTTTCCTATTCTTCTGAAATTTTTCTGTTGTTCTGAAATGATGAGAATATTATTTTAATTGAAAAAGAACACATTTTTTTATTTCATCAAATGGCCCGGCCAAGAATCGATCCCACGTACCTCTGCATACCAAGCCAGCACCTTACTAGAAGACCATGCTCGAATATTAAAGATGAGTGGAAAATTGGGAGCTAATTGAAACCTCACATTGAAATGCAATGTTTTGTTCTAATGCGTTACAAACATTGCATATCTGCAGGATAAAAACTTTGCATACTTACAAGAACTTCTTGGAACAGGTCTTGAGGCCTTCTGTCACTTGAAAATACAAGGCTTCTTTAGAACGGTTCAAACAGGTCTTATAAAGGTCTTCTTTAACTGATATTTACAAGGCTTCTTCTTAACACTTCTAGATAGCCTTAAGGAGACCTCCTTTCTTTCCAAAATGGATGACTTGCGTAAGTAAGCCTTAAACTAAACGTATACAAACTATAGCTTGTCGAATCGAACAAAATGGACCTTATGCAAGTAAAATTGTTACTTGGGAGGAGGTACCGATTTTCGAAAACAAACTTTTTTTATTCATTGTCAAAACCAAACTCCATGCTACATTATTCAATTTCTAAACCAAAAACTACAAAAAACTCGGTAGTTTCTATAAAGCTTCTATAAGTCAATTAACCGAAGCTTATCCGAAAAACAAGCTCTTTTCGGTTAAGTTTCTTTAAAAGTATTAAAAAAAAAACTTTTTAGAAATTGTTAAACAAGCTAATACTTCTATAAGCAATTAAATTCTAAAGGCTTGGCCACACTGGAGGGTATGCGGTAGCGGTACGGGTAGCGGTGAGGGTACTTGTATGAAAAAAATTCCACATCTGAACGTTGATGTGTCAGTTTGGAATTTTTTTCATACAAGTATCCGTACCGCTACCGCATGTACCCTTCGGTGTGGCCAAGCCTTAAAGGCTTGGTCACACCGAAGGGTACATGCGGTAGCGGTACGGGTAATTGTATGAAAAAAATTCCACATCTGAACGTTGATGTGTCAGTTTAGAATTTTTTTCATACAATTACCCGTACCGCTACCGCATGTACCGTTCGGTGTGGCCAAGCCTTAAGGCTTGGCCACACCGGAGGGTATGCGGTGGCGGTACGGGTAGGGGTAACGGTACTTGTATGAAAAAAATTCCAAACTGACATATCAACGTTCAGATGTGGAATTTTTTTTATACAAATATCGTTACCGCTACCCGTACCTCTATCGCATACCCTCCGGTGTGGCCAAGCCTTTAAAGCAAGCTGTATACAAGCTCTATGAAAAGTAATAGGTACTTGTGAGTTTTTAATTTACAGTAGCTGTTATGTTAGTTGGGTAATTGCCTCCTCAGCGGAGTTATAGCTTCATTAAAAACGTTTCAAAATTGTTTCTTCTTTTTTTTTAATTTTTAAACCAAACAACGATTTAACATATTTTTTTCTTTTTGAAAATACATTTTTCTCATAATTTTTATTTTCAATAAAATAAGTTCGAAAAACTACCTCATCTTCGAAAAACTGAAAAAAAAACTCTCATCTCTACCCTAAAACAGTGCAATCTATTACATTTTCGCACAAGTACAACGAGCGAAAAAAGGAACAAAAAAAGCTACTCCCGTTTTACGGCACAGTGATGCACTTATGTACCCATCACAGCCATTAATAAAATCCGGTGTTTATGTGATTTAACATAAATTAAAAACCAAATAAATCAATCAAATTCATTTAAAAGTGTTCCCCATCATGTTGTGATAGTGTATGAATAAAATAATCCCCATTAAATCATAAAATTCAGTGTGAAATTTGTGTTTTTCTTCATGTAGCAATGTCGTCGTTCTTCATTCACCATTAGCAGAGAGATAATCCTCTACTCAACTACACACAAACGGGCAAACGCATTTACACAAAAATGGCGTCCGCGACGACGACGGTCATCGTCGACAAAGATGCTTCTTGTGCAAATGATCCCGATTTTGCGGTAATTTGTGCGTTTTTGGAGAAATTCTCGGAACAATTACAAGTGAATTATCCGGATTTTAAACAATTACAAGAATGGCTATCGAATACGGATGAAGGTTTGTAATGTTTTTTTTTTTTGATTGAAAGTTGGAAAAAAATTAAGTGAAAATGAGTGAAATCTTTTTTTTTTTCTATTATTTTTTTTCTTATTGCAGTTTTAGTTGTAGAGTACTTTTCTTTTTTTTTTCTCTTTTTCTTTCGTTAATTAATTACGCATAGAGAAAAAGAGACAGATAGAGTGTGTTGTGTGTGATTTCGTTGAGAGAGAGGGAAAATTGGCATTTGTGTAGTGTTTTTCTTTGGCTCTCTGTTTGTTTGTGTATAATTTTCGCCGTGGGTTTTCTCGTTTTCGCCGAAAAAAAATAATAAAAGGAAATTCGCCTCACTTTTTATCTGTCAAAACATTTTTTTTTTTTGTATTTATTTTGATTTATTGGATTTGGATGCAGGGATTTCTTGAGAATGCTAGCAAAAAAGTATTCTTGGGTATTTGGATAACAGCTATAATCTTATCGCATATTGGTTTTAGGGCCACGATCCGTAGCTCTTATTATTAGAGAAGCTTTAAGGCAAATTCCTAGATGCGCGTAGTGCGTTATCTCTTGAAGTTTATGCCCTAGAATAAATGATGGATAAAAACCAGCTGAACCAGTGGGTCACTGCGCCTTTTGATACCTACAATACAATGGGTATATTCTAAAGGAGCGCTCACGGCGTAGAAGAGAAAGAAACAATTAAACACCTAGGGCCTATTTCAGAGCTTACCCCAGTAAATACATCAGCGACCTCAAAATCTATTATTTGAGTCCGTTTAACCCTTCAATACCTTATTTTTGTGTTTGGATGAATAAATCTTCCCACAAGAAGACCGAATCTGAATTCAGTTTATCAATTTGATGATGTTTACACCTTTTACAGGTAAAAGAACACTGACCGCCTTGAAACGGTCCAGTGCGTTAGTGGAATGCACCCCAGTGGCCTATGTTATCGTAGTGAACTTCATCCGTCGGAATATAAGCTTTTTTAGCTTCGTTGTAAATGGACTAGGTGATGACGTCGCACAGTGGGGAACCTTGTATGGCAGAGTGGAAAAAACTGCGTAAAATCTAAACTACTGGACCGTTTTTGATGAAATTTTCAGGAATAATAGGAAATAAGAAGATAAATCAACACCAGTAATTTCCGCCCACTGCCCCGCCCACTAAAGTGAAAAATGGCTATTTAAGTTGAAAAAAGTCGAAAACTAGTACTTTTGTATGAAATTTAACGAAGACAACGTGACTTGCAGTAACCAAAATATACTTTTCTGAAGGTTTTCAATGTTTTGAAATCGAATCCGAAGTCATAAAAAATTAATCAGCTCCTGTTTTTGAAATATTACCGTTAGAAAATGCAAAAAAAGTTTTTTCTTGACTATTTCGGACCTTATTCTTTTATATAAGTAAAATTGTCTCAACATATTTAGTAACGGTTTATATAATAACTGATTTCCTTCTTTCAAGACCTGTTTAAATCTTTTCGATATCTTTTTTACTGCCTGAGATATCTTGAGTTGTTTGGCATAGTATATCTACCATATAAATTATACCGTCATTATCTCCTTTATAATATATGAAGCCGAACCCACTTACTACATTTTAAGATATCTCGGGAAATAAAAAAGATATCGAAAAGATATAAACAGGTCTTGAAAGAAGGAAAATAGTTCTAATAGAAACCGTTATTCACGTTGTATGGGGAACTGGAAAAAACTCAATTAAACCTTAACCACTGAACCGATTTTAATGAAATTTTCAGGCAAGATTATTAAAAGCAAGGGAACCAAAATAAGATTTTCTTGCAATTAATTATTGTTTAAGACTTAGGAAGAAATTTAAGAAACAATTTGTAGGTTTTAATTTTAGTCATATCTTTATTTTAGTTTTTTTGTGCTCTGAGGGCCATTTGCTGAAACGAAACTTAAATAATTTAAGTTGAACATAAGCTCCTTTTTCCTTTGCGTAAACTGCTACATAAGAGTTTATTTTGAACATAAATGCTTAACCTTCCGAAGGAAAGTGGGGTTACCCATCACCCCACCTCTTGAGAAAGGGTATATTCTTTTGGTTCTGTTTTTGTAATTTTCTATCGAAAGGTCTAGAACTGAATTATATTGAAGTCAGTTAGTTAATTTGCCTAAATGTTGTTGAAAGTTTTTATTTTTTATTTCATCAAAAAAATAATAATTATGTACAATGATGATGTTATTCACGTAGAAAAAAAGCCTTGCCTTCGGAAGGTTAAGTTTCGATTCAGCAAACGGCTGTGAATCTAATATTCGTAAACCCCAGAAAAGTTTAAATAAATTGCACAAAACGTTGAAAACCGTCCATTTATGTATTTTTCGATTTTTTTTTTTAATATGTAGATATTTTCAAACTAACGTCAGATTTGAATTCATCGGATCAAAAAACATATTAAAACATATGATTTTTAAGAAAATCTTTCCATTTTTTATTATAATCTGCTTTTTTAGAAAATACGTTTTTCACATTTGATTAGCTTCAAATTGCTCTAAAAAGTTTATTAGGACGAACTAGGATGAGATTTTTGGTGTCAAATGTTGCTGAGATTCAACACTATCATGTGATATGAGTCCGCCCACAGAGGCAAACAGAGGAAGTAGTTAAAACAATTTTTGAACTCAAAATTCCGGAAAATTATAAGTATTCTTAAAATGAAAAATCAAAAATTTTTTTTTTCTGCTAAACTTGTAACTGATATTGTTAAACTGTTTATTTTTAATATATTTACAAACAAAATTTTTTGAAAAGTCAAAATTTAACTGATTTTATACCATTTAAAAAATACTCGTATTTACATCAGTTTTCATAATTTTTCAACTTTGAATACAAATTTCTAAATCTAGAAATTTTTTTTGAAAGAAATGCTTTCACATCCTGATTCTACAACATAATTACTGTAAGAAAAACTTCCAACATATAAAAAAATCCAGCTATCACACCAATGAGTTTTTTCCACTTTTTTCCCACTGTGCGTCGGGCAGCCTTTATTGTTTCCTTGGTTTGTTCACCGATATCATGCATAAGGATTCCGCAACTTCCGATCGAAAATTCGGTAATTCAATGTTTGCTCCTTTATGCAGACGATGATAAAGAATATAAACATTGACCATGGCCACATCCAACAGGTGATAAAAGATACGATTAGTCCACTTTCGACGACCATCCATATTCCTTGATTATAAAGGGACAACCTACTTCAATTTGCTTATGGTTTTTTCGATCCTAAGATCTGGAGCATTTACGGGATTCACCTTATGCCGGCGCAAGAATAAATTTCAAAACAATATGAAAAGCCTGTGTGATCGCACAGCACAAAAAACTTGGTACCCCATTTATGAGGTTTGGCTGGCATAGACTGATAAGTTGGGTTCCCACCCATTTTCGTAGCGCACATTTGCTCGTCAAAATTTATTTAAGTGATTTCACAGCTTATTTTGACCTTGATCTTATCTTTCTCGCGAAGGTAACGAGCTACAACTACTAAGCAAAGACTAATCTTTAGATCACCTTCTTGACTATAAAAATGCATTGGCAGTTTTAAGGAAAAAATGATTCCGTTAAGAATTTTAACTGATAATCGATACCCCGCCTAAAGGCGGGCGGAGCCATTAGAGGGTTAAACCTCTGTGGCTAATAAAATAGTAGTAAGCTAGTGGCACCAGTTCCCGAACACATTCACATTCAAATGTTTTCGGCCAAAATTTGAGTACTCTAAACGTATTTTTTTTATATTGCAACATAAAACTATAAATATAACAGTTGATTGGCAAACAAAATATATTGCATTTACATTAGGCATTTATAACACAAATCTACAAAGTTTTTGGTGCCGAGAATAAACTTTAATTTTCAAAGATTTTTCATGTGCTGAACTCGAATATGAAAAAAAAAACGGGAGAAATATTCGATTAGCTCCCGTTTTTTCTGACTGAGTGGGAACAAAGTCACCATTAGTAAAGTTGACTTCTTCCCCATGCAAGGTGGGAAATTAATATGTTAAGTTGTTGGCCTGCCTGTCGACTTTACTAAACGAAGTTGCCCGAGCGGGACAAAGGATGCTTAAAATGAGTTTAAATACAAAAAGAGATAAATAAACTGTTTACTTTGGAATCTGCCTCGTGACTTTATATAGTCGGCACAACGCCAAAGCCACGAATCTGCATTTTTGGACATTTTCACTTTAATGTGTCATTTTACTTGTTATCGGTCTCTCTATTCACTGCGTCGATCACAATCCTCTATCAGTTGCCTAGAAGCCTAAAATATCAATTTTTGTTGCACGAGTTTCTATAAGATTACATGTGTTTCCAAAACTTTGAAGCCGTTTTTCTCAAAACTACAATTAAGCATATTCGTGGTTTTGGCTTTGTGACCACGATACCCTAAATGAACCACTCTCGCAACTCCGTTTCATCAAGATGATGTTCTTTTTCAATTTATCTGCTTAAAATAATGAGATTTCTTATAAAAATAAATGGAATCTGTTTAAACTCTGTTAAAATCAAAGTGGCATTAATTTCATTTAAAATCAGAATTTTCTTCTTAAAAAAATTTAAGTGAATCTCCTAAGAATTAAAAAATTTATCATTAATAATTTTATAAAAACATTAAACAATGTCACTTTATTATTGCACCGTTTAAAAAATTCCCAAATATCAAATATCGACCCAAGCCTTGATTCCTTAATTAACAAAAAAAAAAACAAAAACGAAATCCAAGTAATTGTCCTGGTTATTATTCGATTTTATTTTCTAATATGAAAAGTATTTCTTCAACATAACTTGTCTGGAAACCTTTTTCTAGTTTCATATTTTTGCAAAATCTGCAAAAATCAAATTCTGAAAAACTTTCAAGACATAAAACAGTAAAATAGCGAAAATACTGCCATTTTGATTGAGATAACAATCAGATATGACATGATAGATATAGTGCAAAAAAAAAAAAAGTGGGTCCAAGAAGTCCGTCTGTCTGTCAGTGTAGGCATGGTCTTTTGATGATAAAAAATGCTTGAAAATCATTATTAACGGTACCATTATTACGAAAACGGGACATTGAAATTTTGGTTTTAGACTTTGATTAATGGTTTCCACAAAATGGCATACCAATTTTATTTTAAAACTTTTTTTCAAAAAAATTATTTATAAAATTAGTTTTTTTTTAAACTATGTTCATATTCAGAATAAAATGATTTTCATTTAAATAATACTTTCATTCATACCTTTAGAAAACATTCATCATTATGTGAATAGTCTGAGTTAAATAATTAAATTCAATATCAATTAAGCTCGAATGCTTCATCAACTAGAATGTTCCATTGATCAGGATTCTCAGGTGTAACCAAATTTTTTCGAAGTAAAACTTCGGAGTTAGAAGTTACGTCCTATGAAACTTATTCTGCCGTAGTTAACACCTAATTTGTCTTCTCATTTACAAAACTGTTTAACGCCGCCGAAAAACTTAGAAAATTATTTGATAACAATTTAAAGGCAAAATCTACAAAATTATTTTATCATGACTCAGTAGTAAAATGCGGCGATGATGAATTGTTCTTTTATTAATAGATTTGAAGTCCAAAACAGAAAAAAGTTTACAGTTCTAATTGTATTTTTTTTTCTTTTTGTCATTTGCAGTTCCAAATGGTTTGCGAGATCTACATATCAAACTTATGCGGAAAACTCGACGAACTGTTCACGAGTGTGCTTGGGAATCGGCGCTAAGTAAATTTTGCTTTTGCTATTCCTCTCAAGATGGCTGGGAAATTGAGAGATTCGGATATAAAAAATCAAGTCTCAAAGTTAAACTCCGAATTCTAAGGGTAAATATAACACACATCTTTTAAATGATCACTCGAATCTCTTTTGTAACCATCCCCCAAATTATTCTTTTTTAGGAACTTCTTGAAAATCAATTTGATCGAAATAATAAATTTCGGGCAAAAATTTTAACAATGAGTGCTGATTCGTTGAGAAGTGAACCAATAGGACGGGATCGTCTTGGCCATTCCTATTGGTTGACACAAGATCCCGAATGTAATATTCGCATATATCAGGAACATTTGGACGAAGAGATATGGCAAGTTGTTGCCACAAATCGAGAAGAACTTGTTAAGCTTATATCACGATTGAAGGGCAACGAAGTTGTCCTCCCATCGGATATTGGCTTCATTGATGAGGATAGCAGTAGCAATAGTTGTTCGGTACCGATTGAGAAACCTCCACCGCCAGAGGAAAAAGATGATAGTCAAGAGAGTAATCAGAGCGCATCGGGACGGGTACCGAATATTAAAATTAAATTAGGCAACAAGGACAATGGAAATATTGCCACTGTCTCAAATGAACCAGAAGAGACACTGCCTGAAGGTGGTGGTGGGGTTAGTGATGGCGAAATGGAAGAGGAGAAAAAAGTTAAGGTAATTTTGTATAAAATGAAAAAAAAATTTGAAATGAAGATTGAATGTAATTTGTTTTTTTTTTTTTGTAGCCTTTGGTTATTAGTCAATCGAAAATCAAATTGGAAATCTCAAAGAAACGTTCCCTAGATGAATGTGAAAAAATTGAACCTCAAGAAGTGAAGAAACAAAGGCCAACTCTTTTGGACACGAATCGAGAGAAAAAACTAGGAAGGTATGAAAAGCACGAAGATGACGACGAAGAAGAAGATGAAAATGATGGTGATGAGGGGGAAGAAGAAGAAGAGGAGGATGACGAGGAAGAAGCAGATGATGAAGAAGAAGGAGACGAAGAGGAAGACGATGAAAATTCTGCTGATGAAGGAGAAGAAGAAGAAGACGATGAAGATGATGATGACGATGCCGAAGAAGATGACGACGAATGTGAAGTGAAGAAATTTAAATTAGATAAACCAGAAGAGAAAACTAAAGACTCTTCGGAAACTTTAAAAATATATCAACAAATATCCAAAAGTATTGAAGAGAAGAAAATCATCCAAGAGAGTAAAATAAAAACAAAAATCGTTGAAGAAAGTAAAGAAGAAAAGAAAGACGTGCAAAAGAGTAATGAAGAGAAGAAAGACGTTAAAGAGAGTAACGAAGAGAAAAACGACGTTGAAGAAAAGAATGGCGTTCAAGAGAGTAAAGAAGAAAAAAATGACGTAGAAGAAAGTAAAGAAGAAATGAATGGCGAAAAAGAGAATAAAAAAGAGGTAAATAAAAAAGAACAAGGTGTAAAGTCTTCGGAGGAGAAGGAAACTCCAAAACAAGAAAATGGAATTCTAAAGAATGAAAAGGGAAAAAATGAAAAAATACCCGAAGACAATAAAACAACTGAAAATGAAGAAAAGAAAGCAAACAAAGAAGAAGATAAAGAAAATGAAAAAGAAAACGACAAAGATGGAGATGTCGACAAAGACGAAATAGCTGCTGAAAACGAAAAACTTCCTACAACCGTCAAAGAGGTACCTAAATTTGAAGATAAACTTAAAGCAACTGTTGATAAACCCGATTCTGACAAAATCGAAAGTTCCTCTGAAGACGTCGAAATGAAAGAAGTAACAACTGCAGATGCAAAAAACGACGATCCCCCTGAAGCAGCAGAGGTAAGTGAAGCCATTGAAGATCCACCAGTGATTGTTCGTGAGGAAGGTAGTGGTGCCGAATGTGAAAATGGCTTTGATATCTTTTTATCATACAATCACTTTAACGACGAAGAATCACTTGAATTCAGTGAAGAAATCGAAGACACACCCATCTTTATTCAAGGCGAAGGTTCCGGAGCTGAGTGTTTAGTTGGCAATGCAAAAACCAGCGGAACAGAATCGAAAGCGACTTTTTTCTTTGGCCAACCGGGTTGTTTAAAGCTAAGCCCTGTGAAGAATCCATCGAAGAGTGATGATTCTGAGAATGATAATGAAAATCCTGTAGAGGATGAAGACGAGGAGGATAAGGAGAGTGTTGAAAAAATCTCCCCAGAACCAACAAATGGTGAAAATCATTCAGAACCAGAATCAGCTAAGAAAACTCCCAAAGTCTCGTCATTCCTTGAAAAGAAGAAAAATAAGCCAGAAGCAAAAAATGGCAATCAAGATGACAGAAGACCAACCAGGCGAACAATAATAAATCGTAAACGTCGCCTCAGTGACGATAAACCAGAAAAACCACCTCCTCCACGTCATCCATCATCAGAGAGTGAGACTGATTTAAATTCGGAAAATTTAGAAGATCAGATTCCAGATGAGGAAGAAGAAGATATAGGTGGCAAGCGACTTAAAATGCGAAGCAAATTAGTCAATACAGAAATTAGGAAAAAAGTCGAAGCTCAGAGAAAAACTGCCACAAAAGAAGAAACAACAACAAGCAGCAGTGGAGGAGAAGAAGAACTACCACGCAAAAAGGTGGTTGTTAAAAAAGTCGAAAAAGAACCTGAAAAACTTCCAACACCAAAAGCAAAATTGAAGCAAAAAGTTGCAGCAGCTAAATCAAGTTCTGCTGCTGCTTCAAAATCTTCAAACAAACTTGCAGCTGATAAAGAAGTTGTCAAGGATTTGGAGAAAAAAGTTGCTGATGAGAAAATAACACCAGAAAAGTCTTCTGTCGCTACCAAAGTTAATGAAAAACTCAAAGAAGACGAAGCAACAAAAACTCCGGCCTCCTCCAGGTCTTTAAATAAACAAACAAAAAAACCACATCCAGTGGAGGCGAATGAAGAATCTGATGAAGAAATTCCTAAAAAGAAACAAATTACCCCTGAACTTGTTAAAGTTCAGAAAGGCAAAAGTCCTCCACCTGAAATCGACCCATTGGAAATCGATGTGGAAACCAAAAAAGCAAAGACTCCAGAACCAACACCACCAACAGTTGAAGAAGATCAATCCACATCGGATAAAAAAGAAAGAAAGCGTCGAAGCAGTGAGGATGACCCAAAAGAAACTAAAACTCCTTCTCCTGTTGTGGTGAAAGCAACTCGTTCAAGTCGAAGAGGTGGTCCTCCAGAGCCTGCGATAGAGCTTCCTCAAGTTAAACGGACTCGGGTCAAAGCTGCGCCTAAGATGGTGGACGTTGTAAAAGTCGAGGCGAAGCCTGTCGACATTAAGCCCGATGTAAAAAATGGAATTCCAAAGACAGAAGAGTCGAAAACAAATACTTCCCCAGTCAAAGAAGAGGAAGTTAAGAAGGAAAAAGACAAGGACGAAGATCCAATTGCGGTTAAAGAGGAAGAGCCCAAAGTCAAAGAAGAATCAGCAGCTTCAAAAACTCCAACTGTCATAACTTCTCGTCCTCGACAGCAGCAAGCTGCTCAAAAGCAACCAGCCACATCGTCTGGACAGAGACGCAAATGCCACGACGATGTTGATACAAAAAACATTATCGACCTTGACTCGGAAGGCACTCCAGTCCGAATGTCACGCAGAATAGCTCAGCTAAAGATTCGCGAAGAAGCTGATCGTAGAAAAATGGAAGAAATCGCTTTGCGCAACATGAAGGCTGAATTGAAGAAAAAGAAGAAAGCCGAAAGCAAGCCAGAAGATCCAACAGTCAGTGAACCGTCTGAGCATTCCTCAGATCAGGCAGACAGTGAAGTTGATGTAGAGGTGAAGAAAAAAGCAGAAAAGAAAAAGAAACTACCCGGCAAGGATGGTTGGAGTTCGGGTTCCGAAGAGCCCGATGAGGAGGAAGTGGAGGAACATTACTACGAGAGGGAGAGAGATCGTTGTAGTCCGCTCTTTAAATCAGATCATGAATTTTCACCGGAATCAGATTTGGAGGATGATTCGCAAGTGGTGCCACTGAAGAGAGCACGAACGGCAAGGAAAGAAGGCGAAGAAGATACTTTGGAGGAACATAGTCCGGACGAATCATGTCAAAAGTGCGGAAAATCAGATCACCCAGAGTGGATTTTGTTGTGCGACAAATGTAACAAGGGCTATCATTGTTCTTGCTTGTCACCAGTTATTTTCTACATTCCCGAAGGCGATTGGTTCTGCCCACCATGTCAGCAAGAGGTGCTGATAGTTGCTCTGGAGAATCATCTGAAAGAATTCGATGATTTAGTGCAGCGGCGAAAGGACGAAGAAGAAGAGAAGATTCGTGTTGAAGAGGAACAGCGATTGGAATTGGAAAAAGCAGCTCAAGTCAAGGTGGAAAAGAAGAACGATCGAAAGATTGCAAAAAAACAAAAGGCTGCTACCAAGAAAGGGAAATCGAGCGGCGCATCATCATCGAAGAATCGTAAGAAGAAGTACGAAGACGATGATGATCGCAGCGAAGATGATGAGGAGAATGGAACAGAGACTGAAGGAAGTAGTAATTCGTCGAATTCAAGTTCATCGGGGGCCAGTGGAACGAGTAAGAGCAAAAGTAGCTCAGCAACTGATACTGATGATGAGCCGATCTATAAGCTGCGAAAACGACGGCAGATCAATGTGAGTTATCGACTGAACGAGTACGATGAAATGATCAAATCAGCATTGAAGAAGGAGGAAGACGCTGTGGCTGGAGCTGGAAATTTGGGTCGCGGCAAGGACATCTCCAACATCTATGACGAGGAGGAGAAGAAGCCCGAAGAGGTTAAAGTTGAAGAGAATGGAGGGACTGAGGAAAAACCGTCTGGAAAGCAACCCCGAGGTGAAGACTCTGGCAGTGATTTTGAGCCCATCAAAAGGAAACCAAAGACCGGACGTAATATCAAGAAGAAACACAGAAAACTTACGAAATTGGACATCAGCTCGGAGGGGGACGACAACGACTCTGATGAAGACTTCAAAACTAGTTCGATGGATGACGAGGAAGAAGACGATGATGATGAGGAGGTGTCGCAATCTTCAGACAGTAGTTTGGATGTGTATCGAAGGCGTCGCGGCAGTCGAAAGGGCGGCAAGAAAAAGAAGTCTAGACGAGCAGCTCGCCGATCGGCAAGAGAACGCCGAAAGGATAGGAAATTCATCGTCGACGATTCGGATTGCGATGGCTCAGAAGCTGAAGTGCGTCCGCGAACAAAGAAAAAACGAAAGAAGGATTCAGATTACACCGAATCGGAGACCAACGACGACGATGATGATGAATTGTCGGAAAACATCGATAGCGAAGATTTGTGCGATGATTCGACAGACAGTGAGGCAAGTGATGGCGCTTGGCGTCCATCCAAACGAAAGAAGCAACGATCAAATGCAATTGCAAGGAAATCTCCAAAATTGAAGCCCAAAATGGCATCAAAAGCAAAGAAGACCAAACGTTATGATAGTGACGAAGGCAATTTTAAGCCTATCGTCTCAAAGAATCGCCAGATTCGGGATGATAGTGATGATGACGATGATGACAGTGACGATAGTGTGGATAGTTCAAGGAAAACTCGCGGCAAGAGATGTACCTATCTGGAAGACTATGATGATGAAAGTTCTGATGGAGGCATTAAACCAGGTGTCAAACGACCTGATACTCCTCCGGAAGAACGAGAGAAATTCATCAAGAAGCAGGAGGAGATTAAGCGAATGTTGGCTGAGAAAAATGCAGAGGGTGCCAAGTTGGCAGCCACACCCAGATTGATTCCAATCAAAACCGGAGCGCAAAGATCCCCAGCGAAGCTGGACTCGCTGTCGACGGTGCCTCTGGCGGTGATTCGTCAAGCTAAAGTGCTAGATATTGATTATTTGCAGCGCAAAGGTGAGTCAATCAGTGAGGGTGATTTAGATGAGTCGGAATTCGATGACGATGATTTGCCAGATGATTTTAATCCAGAGGATATGGATGAGGAAGCTATTGCACGAATGGTGGAGGAAGATTTTGCCCAACAACAACAGTTGAAGCTGCCACTTCCCAGTGAGGTTTTGCGAAAGAAGCCGGCGAAGGAAAGCGAACCAGTTGTGAGACCGGTTTCGACTTATATGCCACCTCAGGCACCACAGCAGCAAAGTTCCACTTCGGGCCTGCAAGAACCTGTTCGTAAGAAGCTACCAATGCCAACGATACATCCTCCATTATTGAGGCACGGATATGGACCGCCTATGATGCTACAAAATCGACAGACACACTTGCCTCTGTTGCAGAATGCCCTAAGTGCGCCTCTGAATCATCCGATGTCTCGCCAATTCCCACCCACCTCTCAGGCAATCCCGGCAACTAACCAACAGCAAGGTGGAATGTCTTCTGGAGGTGGCGGTGATCCCAACAAACCACGAGGCAGGCGAAAAAAGATAACCCCACTGAGGGATCCATTGCAGAAGCAGCAGGCAGCAGCTGCGGCCTCTGCTGCAGCAGCGGCTGCTTCAAAACCGAGAGCTGATAATGCTCCACAGGGAAAACCTGAAGTGAGACAAACACAACCCCAACAGCCACAACAACAACAAGCACCACCACCGCCGCCTCCCATTGTACAAAGTGCGACTCCAGGAGTGATCAAGTCGGCACTGTCTATAGCCCAGCCACCGCAGTTGTACAAGCCACCAACGGCAAATACTCAACCGTCGGTTATTACTCGAATGCCCCATCTGCAGACGAGACCAATGATGCATATGGGTGGGCCAGGACCAGGAGGTGGACCGCCATTCCCTGATCAAGGTAATTTATTGTTGCAAAATAAACGTTTTCTATTTTAACAAGATTTTTAATTTTTTTAAAGGACCTCGATTCTATCGACCGCCGCATCCACAGTCACATTTGCGACCTCAGGCTCAGCCACAGCAGCAGCCACCACAACAGCGGCCACCGCCACCTCAGCAATCTCAGTCGCAACATCATCGTCAGCCACCACCGCCGCCGCAAACATCCCAATCACAACCACCATCGCAACCAAATTCATTGATTCCTGGCAACAGGCCACCAATGCGACATCGCGGTCCTCCAATGCCTCCAATGTCATCACATCACTCAATGCGACCGTCATTTGTTGGTGGGCCACCACCTCTCAGACCATCATCAGGCGGTGGCGGTGGTCCTCCTCCGCCAATTAGCCTAGCTAATACAATTGTACGAGACCAAGGACCACCCAGACAGTCATCTCCATACTCAGGATCTGAGCAGCAATACGCCGGACCACCATCACGACATTCGGCACCTCCTCCGCCACCACATCTAAGTCCTTATAGGTAGGTTTTGGAGCTACCAATTAATTTTTGATCTGATATTGAGACTATTTTCGTTTTTAGACCTCAAATGTATAACAATCCTGGCTTTCCACATAGAGGACCTCCAGTCAATTCTTCACAACCAAGTCTAATACGACCAGTTGGAGCTCCTCCTCCAGAGTATTCATCACGTAAGATTCCAATATTAATGTTTTATTCATATTTTTTGATAATAATTCTTGTATTGAATTTTAAGCTGGTTCCTTCGTGGGAGGAGGCTATGGCTATTATCCGCCACCGCTGTCAGTTCCTCATTCTGCACCCCCACCTCCAACAGCTTCGGCAGTCCCAAGCTCTGTGATTGTATCAGCATCTTCGCTAGCTGCTCCCACATCTGTGGTAGTGGCTCCTCCAACGCAACCAGTTTCCGCAGTGCAACCACAACCACAGCCCCAGTCCCAACAACCACCACCACCACCACAACCGCCATCTCGACCACCAGTCTCATCACCATCTCCTCTTATTGAAAAGCCATGTGTACCACCACCACAACCAGCTGCAGCAGCAGCTCCATTACCACCATCATCGTCGACAACAATTCCAACATCTGTGATTGAGCTATCACGAAAAAAACTCACCACTCTGGAGACCTTCAACACATCTAAGAACTCTACTCCGCCACCATTGCGCGAGTCTTCCGAGTCGCGAAGTCCATACTCATCAAATCCGCCAACGATTGGTGGCCCTGATGATGCTCCAGACGATGGTAGTGGATCGCCACCAACATCGTCGCAATCTACAAGCGAATTCAGTGGTCTGGTGAGCTATTTCAGTTCTCAGCATGACGATCTTAACACATAACAAACGAATTTAATTATTCTCAACAACAACAACAAGTATTTTCGTGTATTCTCTAAGAATATTTTACACACACACACACACTTACACTCAAATTCTACTCTCACGTTTTTAATTTAAATTTTAAGTTTAATTTATCAAAAAAAAAAAAACAACTAAATATTTAATTAAATAAATAAAACTAAATATTATTATATTCAGGCTTTATTAAGAGAGAGCGCTTATTGTAAATAAATAAAAAAAAAAAAATAAATTAAAAACATGATGCAAAAAAAAAAATTATAAACAAAAAAAAAAAAGAAATTATTTGTTGAGAGCTGGAATAGAAAAAAACAACACCCCTAAACCTAGCAATTTTATTAATTTTTATCTTTGTTGTTTTATATCCAAAATAATTATTATCTAAGAATCCTACATGCAAAAAAAAAAACAACAAACAAAAAAAAAATATTATAGACAAAATTAAGTGAAAGAATAATCACATTTTAGGCATAAATTATTGCAAAATTATCAAAAATAAAGCAAACAAAAAAAAAAATTATTCAAGGATTTAGACATCAAATTAAACAAAATTATACAAAAAAATAAAAAAATTAGTAGAAGAAGAAAAAAAAAAAAAAAACAAGCTACTTTAAATATTAAACAAAGGGATTCTTTTATAGTTTTTTTTTTTTTTTATTTTGATTTTTAATTTAAATTTATAAGAAAAAATATGTTTATTTTTTTGTCTTAAAATTGTTGTATATCTTGTTTTAATATTTTTTATTTTCTTCTTTTTATTATTTTTTTTTTGTCTAAAAGAAGCACCGACTGTTAAAAAAAAAAATTAAACTATATTATAAAAAATTATAGTTAAACAGAAAACAAAAAAAAAAAAGAAAATACTATAAATCATAGATAAATTATTAAATAAGGCGCAACTAATTTTATTGTAGTTTTTTGTTTGTTTTTGTTTAAGTATTTTATTATTATTTTAATTTTTGTTTAAATATTTTTTTCTTTTTTTGTTGCAACATAAAGATAAAAACAAAAAAATCAATGAGAATGATAAAATTTAATTTGTATTATTTTTGATGATGATTATAATTATTCGTAATGTGTAAAACCTGCGAGATGCAATAAGAACAAACAAAAAAAAAATAAATGATTTATTTTAATTATTATGTAAAAGCAAGATGATCTTTATAAAACAAAAAAATGAAAAAAAAAAACAATTTATAAAAACACAAAAAAAAAATAAATAAAAAAAGATTATGAAAATAATAATATATTATATGGAAAATATATATTGTTTATATATAAATAACTGTAAAAATATACAAAAAACACATGTAAACATTGGGCATTTTTTTTTTTAAATTTTTGTTTCGAGGGTATTCCTGGTTCTGGTTTCCTTGTATGGTTGTTGAAAGACGTCATTAAGGTATTTTTATGTTTGATACCAATTCTTGCTTTGACTTCATTATTATCTTTCACTGAAAAGAGAAATTCTTATTATCTGTTGTTAAAAGTGGCGAAAAAGTAGTTAATCAAATACTATTGAAGGCAAAAAATGCCAGGAAATTTGAATTTTATTTCCATTGGTATTTCGGTAGGGGCAATTTTTTTAAAAAGTGGCACTCAAAGCATATCGTTACGCAGTTTTCTTATTAAACATGTAATTGTACCTTTATCACTGGCGATTAGAGTCGTAGCCAGTCAGAAAATGTAATTCACAGAAATGTAGAACTTATACCACTTTCGGCATGTGACTCCGCAAAAAAGTGAAATGCAAAACATTGGTATCCGGAAGCCTTCTGAAAGTGTTTTGTTCCCACGAACAAATCAGAATTCACTCAAAATCACTAATATTTAAATATTAAACATCAAACAAAATTTCCTAGTGGAAAAGCCAAAAAATGTATTTGATTATTCACCAATATAGATGAAATTTCAGAATTGAATGCAACCGATTCAAACTGTTTTATTAGATTTCAGAATAAGTGAATCCTTGAGTAAAACCAATCGAAAACGCCATTACCCTTGCGTTTCTTCAAAAAACATTTTTATTTTAGTACACTTCTTAATTATTATAATAGAAACAAGTTCGAATGTTTTTCATCATAAGGTGCGTTTGGGTATGCCCCGAAACAAACATTTAATTAGTTTTTGGGAGGATTTCATTCCCACTCTAAAAATTTAAGATTTTTCATATTTTAGCCTAGAAAGTCCCTACCCAAACTTAATGGGGCGTATTCATAGACACTGTTTAACCTGCTTTTACGAAAAACTCGTGTTTATCCCATTTGAATTGCATTGGATAAACTCCAGTTTAAGTTAAACAACTATGTACTATGAATATGACTCAATATCAATATAGACCGATTTTTCGACTTTTTTTTTAAATTTTTCTTAAAATCTAAGTTTGGAGCCTTCAACTTCGGATATGTATTGTATCTACGGTGAAACACAACAAAAATTGTAGATTGAAGTTCCGTAATCAGTTTTTATAAAGTGCTGTTTTTGAGATTTTCCTAAGTCCGTACTTCTAAAATTAGGAATAGGAGTCGATCGGGTAGTATTTTATGTATTTTTCCAAATGTTTCGTATGTAGGTATGTATATTTTGTGATTCCGTAAAAAAACATGCTACTTTTTCCACTTATCGTGTTATGTGAAATTTTGCACAGTTGGATCCCCAATTGTTTTTTTTTTAGTAATTTTTTATTTAGGAAACTGTTCAAACTCAATTGTATTTACAAATGATTTTTTTTAAAGAGTCAGATGTCGACTCCAAGGACAAAAAGTTTTGATATCTGAATTGAATTAAACTTTTGTTAATTTTAGAGCGGATTTAAAAACGCGTTGGGAGAAAACTCGAAGAAAAATTTTATAAAACAAATTAAAAACTTAGTTACAGCTCCAGTGTTTTTAAAAACGAGGATGAATTGCCAAAAAAATCGAGGTTTTCCGGTAGAATTTCCAGAAAAATGTGTTTTAATTTTTTCCAAAACACTGAATTTTCTTCCGAAATTACGAGAATTGATTTAGAACTTATAAAAAAAATATATTTAAGATTGTAGAATCCAGTGGATTTGAAATTGACTATAGGTAAGTTCTGAGAGTATGCTCACAAAGCATAGAGCCTCCAATTCTACATAAGTATTTTATTCAATAACATCAACGGATCAACCATACAAAACTTCTGGTCTATTAAATTGAATTCTGCCAAAAATTCATGACAACTTTCTAAAGGCTTCTGTCCTATTCATTGAGTTCTTAGGAACCTTAAAGACTTTTAATTTTAATCTAAAACAGGCTTTACAAAAATAGGAATAAAAATCGGAATTCCATTACGGAAGCTATTGTTTCTCTAAACCAATATTGCAAGCATTTCAAAAGATTATAAAATACCTTTGTCGCCCCATAAAAATAATTAAGTTCGTTAGGTAAATTCACAGTTTCAAATGTGTTTGCACTGTCTCTTTAATTTGTCATTAGATTGACCCACATTTAAATTCAATTAATATTAGAAAGTTATTTCCGAACAAGTTAAAGAACAGTTCTTGACCAAAAAAACAACACAATAGTGTTGTACCAAACCCCTATATCACAATTTTAGCTACTACTGCCACTTGTCCCTGTAAAGAAACAAGTCTTACATATTAAATGGAAAAGAATCCACAAAATACAAACTCATTAACCGGAACCACATCACCATTTACGTAGGCCAACTTTAACCTTAAAAGAAGCCACAACATTCAACAATTGAAAAAAATAATAATCATTGAACCATTCAATTGGCTAACGAAGGCATTAGCCACCGTTATCGGGCCTCAATTTAACTATAGAAGAATAAGATACACCGACCGATCACCAAACCACCACCCATTTGCTCAAACTGTCCATCGATCATATTCTAGATTCCTCAAATATTAACCAACGACCGACGACGTTGAAGAAGAATGTCCGCCAAGGTACAAGAGCAAGGTTCTTAATTAGATGCACAACTCATCGCACACCCATTTTGCTATAGAAGTTAAAAGCTGGAATTGGAGAGTCATTTGTTGACGATCAAGTCGAAGTCAAAGTCGAAGAAGTAGAAGAAGCGAAGAAGTGCTCTATAGAGACAGTGTCAGGCCAGACGACATCAACGGTTAATAAACATTGTAGAAGGTAGATTGCCAATGATATACGAATACGAACCACCTTTGGGTTCTACCTGTTGACCCATTTTATTCATGATTCTTATAGTTTGATTTTTCTTTTTGTTTGTTGTTGTTGTTTTTTTTTTTTAATTCACTGCATTTCTATTGCACCATCAACATCATCATCATACGGGACAAGTTTGTGAGTGGGGAATTTTTGTTTTCCTGTCAGGAAATTATATACAAGCTTGAAAAAGTAGGTTATTAAAGCTAGAACCAGGTTTAACATATATGCAGATTGTGTGGTTGATGGTGTTATTTATTTATTTTTTTTTTTTCAATTACTGGGTAATTATTCTTGCATTTGTGATTAACTAAAGCAGCTGATTGAGTTCTGGATTCCATCAGCCATTCAGAATTATATACAAGTAGACGTACAGTTGAGTTAATTTATTTTTAATTGAAAACAAAAACGCAAATTAATTATGCGAAAAAGAAACTTTTTCTTTGACAGACATTTTTAGCTATAGTTAACATTCCAAAATTCTTTCAAATCAAGAAATATTTGAATAGTACAAAAATTTCAAATCTATATTTTTCAGATATCGAAAAAATTAAAAATGCGCTATGTGAAAAAAATTATAGAAGAATTAGTTTACAAAAAAAAGTACGCATACACCACAGTGACCTTTTAAATTTATAGATAATGTAGAAAATTTAAATCCACTGGTGTGGACATTCTGCCTCAAATGTTATTTATTTGACTTAGAATTTTTACTTGATTGTATGTAGTCCATATAACATTCCTGTTAAGAAGCTGAAGTTGATTTTTATTTTACCTTAAAAATCACAACATACAAATATTTGTTTAAATTGTAAGAATCATTGATTTTTTTTTTAGTTCGCCAAAAAACTTTTTTCACATTACCAACATCTTAAAAATCAAAATTTGTTTTTTTTTTTTATTGTAAAAATTGTTCTTTTTACACTTTTTCTCAATTAACCATGCTGATTCCAACAAATTACAAAAATCCCTTGCCGAAAAAAAAGGCCATTTTAAACAATTTCCTCCAAATTCATCGAGTGACACATCAAAAGAAAGGCCTCTTTAAGCTTTATTCAGAACTGAAAACCAAAATTTCTGTTTCTTGCATGTCTGGTTGCTGAAAGATTTGCAATCGAAATATGATTTTTTTTTTCTGATATTCGCAACCATATATTTTCGGATCAAGGTCTCGAAACAAGATTTGGTTTGCAGATATGAGTTCACTATGAGCAGGCATATAAATTTAGGTAAAAAAATTACAAATCTATTTTTTAAGGATTTCGAGAAAAAATCCTAAAAAATAGGCATTTTGAAAAATTTCCTGAAAATCGATCGTGTGATACATCAAAAGAAAGGTCTCTTAAAAGTCTATCGATGAATGAAAACCAAAAGTTTCCTTGAGGTCTGGTTGCTGAGTTATTTGCAATCAAAGTTGTATGTTTTTTTTTTTTGACGTGATAACGTCTTATAAATCGATGAACCATGGCAGCCACCACAAAAAAAAAGACGCTATTTTCTAACGTTACACTCTCGCACTTTCGCAGTGCGGCAAAAAATTTCAATTAAAAATTAAAAATAAACTATTAGAGATACAAAAATCTTCTATAGCTTATTTGAAAGATACTAACCTAACCGTCATTTAATAGGGTAAACAGGGGTAAAACGGAAAGATGAAATTTAGGCTAAAATCTAAACGCGAAGTTGTAGAGAATTGATTTTTTTTGCTATAGATAGATGAGACTAATTTAAGAATAACTGCATTTAAGAAAAAATTCTAAAAAGTTTTGGAACTAAGCTATAACGTTTTGTTTGCACGTTGTACACGTGTTGGGGCTATGACAAAATGATGATTTTGGGTAAGGGAAACAAAATTCAGGCGTCTGATATGGATTTTTTTCCAACACTCTGCGTTTCGAAATATGAATTTTTGAAAAACACCTTGTTTTTTCAAATTCAACAGGTTATAAATTTTGATCTAGAGTAGATAGAAATTTGATTAGACTTTTATGAGCATCCTGATACAATTACCTTTCATTTGGTATATCACACATAACAGCACACTAACTACAATCTACACAATGTTAAATCAAAAACTTGCGAAAAACCTCAAAACACCAGTGGAGATCTATTGATCATGAACAGGCCACCCAGTGTGGGAAGTACCGTAATCCCAGTCTGGAATTTCGACATGGTTGACTTTAAAAAACTCTTACTCCTCTTGTAAGCATCTCAGGAATATGATTGAAGCGTCATATGAAAGGTGAAACAATAAGCTTTCAAATGGTATAATTCTTTTTATAGATTGTCATTGAAAATAATTGATAAAATAGCGTGAGGACATAAAAATAAATGTTTTTTTTTTTCTTTTTTTAATGAAATTTGATCGAGTTCAAAAAATTCTAGCTCTTTTTGTAAATGTCTCATAGACCTGATCGATATATATGTATTGAGCTAAGACAATAAGCTTTCAGATGGTATAAAATTTTGTATAGGGAAAAAAATGGAATTAATGACGTGAGAAGATAAAAATTCATGTTTTTTTTTTTGCTTTTTTTGATGAAAATGATTGTTTCCATAAATTATTTTTAAACTTTTTGCGCATTGTAAAAATTTAAAAATGGTTTTATTCTTAAGAAGAAATACTTGGCTTTTAAATTGCATAATTTTTTTGTAAGCTTTTAAAATAAAAAAATTAATACATAGGTATATAATGAGAAAATAAAAAAAAAGTATTTTTTTTTTTAGCTTTTTCTTGTAAATTATGATTGTTTGAAATAAGTAAACGCTTCAATTGACTCATTTCAACAAAAGCACACAACCTGTAAAATCATCGTCCGTAAATCGGCTTTACAGATAACCTCTTTTTACTTGCGATATAGGTACTATAGGGCAAGTTTAGGATTCGTAAAAAAAATCGAACTCGAGATAACAATTTTACATGACATTACGATGATGGAGAATGCCAAAAAAGTGGGTCCGGCAATTCTGTCTGTCTGTCTGTCTGTCTGTCTGTAAGAACCTCGAGCTACAGCCTAAACTACTGGAGCTATTTTCTTCAAACTTGGTAGTTAACAGTTTTTGGTGATTCCCTAGAGGAGAAATTGAAATTTTTTCTTAGGACCAAAACTAACGGTACCTGTCATGTAACGGAAATACAAAAGTTAATTTTTTTCAAAAACGGCTCTAACGATTTTGATTAAATTTTTTGTGTGTAGTAAAGCACATAGAAGCTTTCTTTGGAAATAAAAAAAAATATTTTTTCTACAGTTATTAACTGTACCTGCCATATAACCGTTTTTTTGATTTATGAATTTCTCGTAAACTACAAAACAGATTTCGACCAAAATTTTTATACAGAAAAGTTTTTAATTTTCCAAAAAACACATTTTTGGATTTTTAAAAAATATTTCAAATTTTTTTTTTGAAAATTCAATTTTTTGAAAACGGGTCGGTGAAAAATTTTGAAATTCCGTTTTTAGGTGTAAATTAATTATTTCTTCGAAATGGCATACCAAGTTTTTTTTTGAAAAATGTTAGAAAATTTTTATATATAAAAAATTATTTTTTAAAAAAACCGCTCTAACGATTTTCGAAAATTTTTTTCTGAGAATTCCTTTTTATACAAGAAATACGGTATTTAATTATTTATAAAATCAGATTTTATTTTTTTTTCACCACTTATGAAATTCCGTGAAAATATCAAATTTTAAATTTTCCTTTATTTTTATGAATGAAAAGCTTTAACATTAGACTAACTTTTACCATAAGAGCAAGTACGTGCGACCCCAGTCGTGCAATTTATTTTCTTACAATTTGGGAAATCGGAAGCATATACCTTGAGACCAAAGTCTCGAAACAAGTTTTTGTTCAAAGATATGAGTAATGAGTTCATATTGAGCAGGCCTATCCATTTAAGTAAACAAATTTCAAATCTATATTTTTCAGATTTTGGAAAAAAAATCCTAGGTGTTACCAATGTCGATAAAAACTGCATTTTAAAAAATTTCTTCCAAATTAATCGAGTGATACATCGAAAGAAAGGCCTCTTTAAGCTCTATTCATAACTGAAAACCAAACGTTTCTTGCAGGTCTGGTTGCTGAATTATTTGCAATCGAAATATTTTTCTTACATTTTTACATTCAGAAGCAGATATTTTCGGATAAAGGTCTCGAAACAAGATTTTGTTAACAGATATGAGTTAACAATGAGTAGGCCTATCCATTTAGATCAAAAAACTACAAATTTTTTTTTTTATAGATTTTCGAGAAAAAATCAATGCCTAAAAAAAGGTATTTTCAAAAATTTCCTGAAAATCTATCGTGTGATACATCAAAAGAAAGGTCTCTTTAAGCTCTATTAATGACTGAAAACCAAAAGTTTCTTTGAGGTTAGGTTGCTGAGTTATTTGCACACAAAGTTGTATAGTTTTTTTTTTCTTTCAATTTCGGAAATCGGAAAGATTTATCTTGAGACCACAGTTTCGAAAGAAGTTTTTGTTCAAAGATATGAGCTCACGATGGGCAGGCCTATTCATTTAGGTACAAAATTTACAAATCTATATTTTTCAGATTTTCGACAAAAATCCTAGATTAACCCCTTGCCGAAAAAAAAGTGAATTTTAAAAAATTTCCTCCAAATAAACGAGTGATACATCAAAAGAAAGGTCTCTTTAAACTCTATTAATGACTGAAAACCAAAATTTGTTTTCGGAGTCTCGTTGCTGAGTTAATTACAATCAAAGTTGTTCAAAATGAATTTAGTCACTCCTTGACCCTCCTGGCACTTCCCACTCCCTCTCAAGCACAGAGATCGATTTAATGTTCCAAGTTTATTGTAATCAAAAGTTCCTTCCTATGTACTACATGAGTGTATGAATATGAATAACTGCTATCATGCCACCACCACCACTTTTCTGCATCAACTTCACAAATCCAGAATCTATAAAAAAATATATATGAAAAAAAAAACCTTGCAACTAATGTATATTGTATATACGAGGAAATTATGGTATAAAAACGAGTTTTTTGTTTTCGTGGGTTATTTTTTTCTTGTATTTTAGTCTCAAAAAGCTTCATTTGCCAAAGGCAAGACAAGATACTCAAGACGACTCAATCAACCAGCGAGTCCCAAGAAACAACAACAAATTAAAAGCTATTGTATTTTTATTTATTCATAATATTTTTTTTTTTAATTAAAATTTAAACTAGTAGAATGCAATATATAGTCACTGGGTTTGTGGGCTTATCGCATACGATTGGTATGTGTGTCAATTTTTTAGTATAGAATGTGTATCGAGAGGGTGGGGTATAGTGTGCAAATTGTTATTATTTTTTTTCTTTAGTTATTTTGTTTTGGTAATATTCTTTTTTTTTTATACAAAATCGCGGGAATTCTTTTGCTCGTTAAAAAGAAATGAGAAATTCATAAAAAATCAGGGGAGACCAAACTTTTATTTTTTTTTTACTGTCAAATCTTAGTCAAGTTTGAAGTTTAGATCTTTTCAAGCAACTGGGCAGGTTCAGAAACGTTAGGGACTAAACATTTAGGTAATTTCTCGGTCTCTGATTGGCTCTGTCAGCTGTCAAAAAAAAATCCTTCCAATTTAGGTAATTTTATTGGAAAGCTGACTGGAAAGTTAGGCAAGAAAATTTTCCCTAAAAATTTAGGAAAGTTTTTTTTTATCAACATGACAGCAGATTGTTTTTAATTAAAGAATTAATTTAGCAAAATTAAATTTATTTGTATGAAAAACAACTAAAAAGTGCATTTTCGGCTATAATTAATTTTATTTATTCATTACAGTTAAGTGAAATTTGGTGTCTTACCAATGCGACCGGTAAAATTCTTAAATAAATTTCGAAATTTGACAATAGCATCACATCCAAACTAATTTAGTCAATTAACTCAAATTTCCGTTCAGAAAATGACGTTGCCTAAATATCTATTCCCTAATATTTCCTGAACGTGCCCACTGTAATTCTGAATAAGTCAATTAAATCTAAAAATAAAATTTTGAGCAAAAATTTGTCCAGACAAATAAGAAGCTAAAAATAAATTTGAGGCCTCATGTGTCACCGAATGTCAGGTCTAAAGTTTTGGACAAAAAATCGTTTTTGAAACTACTTTGATAGATTTTGTACAAAATTTACACCAATTTTCAATATTCCTAGAATTTTCAGAAAAACCAACTCTCTAAAATTTAAGAAAATTAAATTTTAAATTAAATGTTTGCCACCCCTGGTCAACAACATCTATCCAACCAAATGCTGTCTTATTTGGTTGTTTTGGCTGTTCATAGTCAAAATGCAAAATTAATAGCAAATCGAAAAAGAAAAAAAAAATTCTTGAGTAAAGAGAAAATATCTTGATATCACAAATATAAATATTAAATATAAATTAAAGTAAAGTCAATACAAAAAAAAAAAAAATATATAAATGTGAAAAGGTTTGTTGAAGAATTCATAACAAAACCATGGTCTCTATGGTATTGACCAAGAATGTTTTAATTTTATTCAATTTAAATTTCAAAAAAGAAGAACAAAAAAAAAAATAAGAAGCGGTTTATCTTACCCATATTCAAACTATCATTTTATAAAAAAAAAAGACGAAGAAAATGAATAGAAAAAGACTTTTTTTTATTATAGAAAAAAAAGTGAAAAAAAAAATAGTAGCAAAATGGTAGAACAGCTTGTCTTGTTGCAGATTTAAATTCGCTTCTATAAACCAAAAGATACGAAGACGAAAAACATCCAGCAAAAGAGCACACGGCTTAGAAAAACATATACAGAAGTGACTATTTATACTAAGACACGAGCGCACACTCTGTATAATTGTTTGCCACATATAACGTGCTATTATCCATGGTCGCAAAGTTGTAAGTAAACTTTTGTATTGGATAGACGAACAGGGTTCGGACTTCAGTTTCAAAATTTCGAAGCAAATTTGAAAAAAAAGTGAAGTAGATCCAAAATGTCGGAAGTAGATTTCAAAATTAAACTTTCAGAACATTTATTTACAAAAATTTATTCTAAAAAAATTATTTATCAACAAAATTATTTTTCTTTACTTTTTTTATTATGATCTTTTCTAAAAAACTTTTCTCATCTAGTGGTTGTAACGGTGCTTTGGGGTAAAACGATTAATTCAACATAATCTAACAAATTTTTGATCAGGAATTCTTCAAAATCAGTCAAAATTACTTTTATAAATTTATTTATATCGAATTCGAAGAAAAATTTACCTCCATTCATTTTTTGAGATTTCAGTTGAGCTTTATTTCTCAATGCCTCGACCAGATTTAAAATTGAAGGTAAATCCCTTTCTCTAAATTTATTATTTGAAAAATATTTTTCAATCAAGAAATAGAAGTAGATCCTAAAAAAGAGAAGTAGGGAAGTAGATTTTATTTTTTTCCCAAAATCGAAGTAAATCTACTTCGATCGAAGTAAAGTCCGAACCCTGTAGACGAAGCTAGAAATTGGTCAGTGTGGAGTTGTGTGTGCTGTGTGAGACAAAAGTCTCTATTGGGGGTTTTATGTTACAGCTCAGATTCATAAGAGACAGATATAAGTTTGAAATCAAACTGAATAAAGAAATTCTCAGAAAATCGAGTTTTTGATTCCCCTCAATACAATTCGTCAAAATCTGTAAGTCTTATAGAGTAATGAGGGCATGTTTCAAATTTTGGTTAAAACTCAATTCAATACCAAATATGAAAAAAATCAAGAAATTCGTTTTTAATTTAACTTTGATGAATTTATTATGAGCTCTAATCGGGTAATGGCTATTTTTACCGACTTTCAAAAAGGAGGAGGTATTTGTTTGTGTTTGTTACATCATAGCTTTGGGCTGAGTGAACCAAAATTGATAATATCTTTATTCAAAATTCTGCTTTTTCTATTAAAAAGTTTAAAAACGGGTCAAAATTCTGACTTCAAAATTCTGGTTTTCAAAATGCAGCTATCTTTATTCAAAATTCTACTTTCAAAATGTTGCATTTCAAAATTCTGCCTTTCAAAGTTCGGATTTTCATAATTCTGTTTTACAAAATTCTTTTTTAATTTTTGCAGAATTTTGTAAAATCATCTATTCGTAAAGTTTGCTGCTTAATTGATTACTTATTTACGTTGACAATACACTTTTTAATAAAGGAAAGGTTTTTAATCTTGAACATTTTCGAAAAATAATTAAAAATGTATTAATTTATCAAATAGAAATTAATGATGAAAAAATTAAAGTATAAAAGGAGTATTTTGTATTAGACAACATCGTTTCTTACTATAATTTTCAAGCGTATAGAGATGTGAGTTGAGTTGTAAGAAAGACAGTTTCGTATACAAAAATAGAATTTAATTACATTAATGAGGTGTATTTTTGTTTAGTAAGAGCATATGCTATGAAAAAAAAAAACCGAATTAGCAAAATTTTTTTTGTAGAATTTTAATAAGTAAAACAATAAGTTTTATTTTGTTTTAATAAGTAAAACAAAATAGAAAAAAAGCAGATTTTTGTAAACCAGAATTTTGAATTCAGAATTTTGACCAACTCCCTTTTGTAAAAAGAATTTTTGAATCCGGCAGAATTTTGACCTTAACCCATAGGGCAGTGGCAGTAATTATTTGGACGTTTTCTGAAAAAAGTTAAATTGCGGATCATAAGTGAAATAAACAAATCAAAATTCATTGGTTAAATAATAGTTTTCCTCAGATAACTCAGGGAAAGTTTTTTGAAATTTCAATTTTTCACATTTTTTGAACACTTTGAAAAGAAATACACGATTTTTAGCGAAAAAAAACCGGCTTTTTTGTTATTTTAAAATAAAAGTGATTAACAAATTTAAAAAAAAAAACTCTACATCGTTACCTTGTAAATTATGTACCTATGTACATCAATCGTGTTTAAAATTTCAGAAGGTTCGGTAAAGTTGTTTTGAGGTAACATATGAAAATGTGAGTTGTGGGGAAAACTTTTATAAGTGAAATAAAAAAAATATTCACAGCTTTGACAATTTTGCTCCAATCGACATAAAATATTGACAAAATATTCTTGAGATATAATGCATTACAATTTAATAAGATTGTTTTTTAACCCTCTACTGCATGAATTAATATTAGCGGACGAAAAAATTAAAAAAATGCTTTACATGGGTTCTTTGGGTTGTTTCAAAACGGTTTTCATTAAAAAAAATTGTTTAAATTAATTTGTTTAAAAAATTTGTTTATAAGCCAAATTTGGCTTCGTATGCATTAAGAGGTAAGAAATCTTACAAATTTTATTTATTCAGATTATGTAAAAAATACAATTAAAAACATCAAAAGATAAATATTTATCATTTAAAAACAAAATAAAGTTAAAAAAATACATTGTATTACAAAAGGTTACGAATTAATTCAAATTTGGCTCATTTAAAGACATGGAACCGAGAAAAGCAATTTGTTTTCGTCCGTTTTAAACATTTCTTCTGGTTCACATTCTTTCCACTGTCAAAGTTAGTCTTGCTCCAACAGTTTTACCCACTCCCAGATCTTACAAAAACTATAAAGTAATAAAATTATTGAAAAATATTATTGGTGAGCCCCCTCCCCCTAAAATTTTAAAGGTTACGCCGCTGGAAATGGGGTTAACATGAGAAAATGTCTCTAAAGGCGAAGGGGCTCCATTTCTTAAGCAAAACATAACTTCCAAGCAAAATAACAATGTAAAGAAACAAAATTTTCCAACAAAAAAATTTAACAAATTGTGTAGATTTACAACCCCTTGATGCATACGAAGCCAAATATGGCTTCCGTACTTTTTGCCCTCCCAAGACCAGGCCAATAATTTTTTTTCAACAAAAATTGGTTCATAGCATACACAATTAGACAATCGATCAAAAATAAATTTTTAATTCCACTTTACTTTCCAAACAAACGCAGTAATTAAAACTTAAAGTATGAATATATTCTACATTTTCGATTTCAATGCACACGACTGATTGACTCACCTGTGATCATAAAATACACCTTTATTTTGTGTCGGACACACGAAAAAACTATTTCTATGGGTTCTCAGAAACTTAAAGAAGAGGATTGTATTTAATCTTTACTATTTTTTTGTGACAGAGAAGAGAAAAGTGCATACAAACAGACAAAACCATATTTGGCTTCGTATGCAGTAGAGGGTTAAGTTATATTTTTTTTTTGTGACAACTTTCAGAATTTAGGGCATATTTATGGAATAAATTATAGAAAGCCTTCACAGTTTAATTTAGTTTACTTTACTTTACTTCTTTTTTTTTTCCAAAGGTTAATGATAAGGCCTAAAAGTCTACACTGAACCTTTTCATATTAGAATATATCGTCGCTGTTCTGGCAAAATGTCTCAAAAGTTGTGTAGGAGAAAACGAAACACAGAGGACCATCGGACAAAGACAAGTTTCTGACTTTGGTTACAAATTAAATGCAATTAAAAAAGCACCTATCATTACTTTGGTAAGCAACATAAATTGAAGCCTTTTTGGTACAAAAGTCAAAACCTTAAAAAAAAAAAAAAAAAAAAAAAAAACAAAGTCCCAAACGTACATATCAAAAACATTAGTATTAAACAAAATTTAGTTCTCAAATATATTGAGTCTTAAAACCAAAAATTTTGTGAATAAGACTAGATAAATATTCACATACATATAAAAAATGTTTTTCATTCTTTCGACTTTAAAGAAAATAAACACAAAAGTGATAGGTATGTGAATTTATATTTTTGAAAAACTCAGTAAAGAAACGCCTTCTTCAAACACTATACAAGCCTGCTAATTATAGTTCCAAAAGCAAACACATATGCGCTTCTTAAAACAATGAAATGCCTTAAAACAACTCAAAATAAGGGAAATCCCAGAAATACCTTTTTAAATTTTCTTCCAATAAAATTTCTCACACAATATAATCGACAAGTGAATCTATTTACTCAAAAAGGTTTGACACTATCGCTCCATACACAACTTGTGCACTTCTTACGGTTTTCTCCAATACCTCTCCGATATGATGGTGGCTTTTTTCTGTACCTGTATAAAATTTTTTTTTGCTCTTTTTTTTTTTTCTTTTTTTGGTTTTTCAAACACAGGTAGAAGAAAACTTGTTGCGTTACTTACTTTTTTTTGGTCTTTCCAGTGTATCTCATACTACTTCTTATTCGTGGTAGATATTCAGATATAGTAGAATATAAGCAAAAGATATACCAATACAGTAGAAGTAATATTCGTATAAACCGCAACGACACATAGGCTTGTTTTGTCGTCGTTGACTTCAACTTTTGTATGGTCCGTCTCCGACGATGAAAACGTCGACTAAGACTACGACAACGACAACGACAGCTACTATACGACGACGACGTCTGGTTTGAAAAAATATCTTAAGCAAGTTTAGTGAGTGTTTGGCCTTCGAGTGGGAATGGTGTTAAACGTAAATTAAAATATTCCAATATATATATATATTTTTTTTCTTTAGATTCTTTTTTTTTTTTTAAATTCAATTCAATGAAAAAAAAAAGAAAGAAAAATCGGGTGAAAGAAGTGAAAGGATACAAAAATTTCTTCAATAAAACAACAAAATTAAAAAAAAAATATTAGTTTCCCCGTGATGTGAATTATAAATGAAATACAAAAAAAAAAAAAAATAAAAATATTATAATTCATGAGTTCTAGTTTGCAATTGAATGAATTCGTGTGTGCAACAAAAAGAATTATAAAAAATAATTAATAAGAAGACGACGAGACATAAGATGATGAAGAAAAAAAAAAATTAATGAAAGAAATATTCTTTTCAAGTCGCGCTCCCTTAACCACTACGTTACTTCATGGCTGAAATAACAATCCGTTTTATCTAGAGAATATACACCTTCCTTAGCACACTACTTACCAATATTCTATTTTTATAAAGAAAAGAAATATATCTTTCCTTCATAATCATAATTTTTTTTTGCGGTTTTAAACTTCGATTTGAAAAATTGAAAATAAAAAAGAAATAAAAACCACACACACATGATGAAGAAGTTTTTTTTTTTAACCGCAATGTACACGCAATTTATTCACCTGCTATCGACTCGATAGGGATGTTAATTTAATTTTTTTTTTATTCAAAAAATGTTCTGTTTTCTTATTTGTATTTCATTTTATTCAAATACCAAACGTGAGATGTTCTTTCAAATAAAAAACCAAACTATCGAGTTTGCACCTCAACTCTTTCGTTTAGTTTACTTGGTGTCATAAAAAATGCTCAATAGTAGTTCAATAGCCACATATGCCACATTTTTTGTTTTCTTCTTTAACAAACATATAGACAGTGGGAATGGAATGTTGAATATCCAACTTATCTATTGGATGGAAATTTTACAAAAAAAAAAAGTTTAAGATGATAGACCTCGAAAATGTTCTTTTATGTTGCGATGTTCGAAGAATGTTTTTATGTTTTTATGAATAATTCAACACTTGTCCCAAATTGAATAGAACCATGAACAAATTCATATAGATTATCTGAATTCTTAGAAGAAAAAAAAAAAAAGACATATTATCTCTCTATCTTATTGTCCACACACACACGAATTCAATGTAAATTAATCATGAATATTTTTTTTTTTCTTAAAAATTAATTGCAGTTATGTTTAAACAAAAAATAAATAATAAGAATGGCCTTATTATAAAACTAAAGTGCACCACTATTATAAAGTTGCCATAAGTGAAAATAAAAATTTAAAAAAAAGAAAATTTAAGCCAAAACAGTGACTAGTATAGATAAAGAAAAAGGCGGCACGAGGAATCAAGGAATACCTCAACGAACATACACACAGAAAAATAAAGGATACAAAACTTCTTCTTTATTTTTTTTTTTTACTCATTTTTGTTTTGTTTGGATTCAAATACAAAACCAATAAAAACAACAACAAAACATAAAATTTTTGGGATTAAAGATCCAGATAGAAGGAATTCTATATAACCCATCATTAACACAAACAAAAAAAAAAAAAAACAAGGTGAGTTTTTGAAATTATGTTTAATTTATTTGTCCTTTAAGGTAAGTTATTGTTTCATATGAGAATTGAGCAACCTTCTTCTTTTTCTATTACTGGTTGAGAGTATTTCAAATAGCTAGGGCGTGGGTGCGAAGAAGAAGTTGAAGGAGAAAAATGGAAGTCTATTATCCTGTCAATCTTGGTGTATCTTTTTTTTTTTTTTTCTTCTGTGTGGATAAACATAAAGAAAAAAACCTGTTTGATTTATGATTTCCATTAGGATTTTAGACAAATCGACTGAGGATTTTATAGAAATTATTTTTTATTGGCGTAAGCAAACACTATAATGGGTTTTTATTTGAGAACCAGAACTATAAAATATATGCACTTTGAAAAAGGATCCCTAAAGGATAAAAATAAACGATATTTAACGTTCTCTGTGGCAGGGCTACCTTTTTTTGAATTTTAGTACTCAAATTTTAATTTAACCTGAACATGGGAAATATAGAAAAACATACCAATTTGTTAATGGAAAGAAACTCATAGACTATTGTCACTAGTTTTTGAAATTTGATTGCTAGTGAAAGAACGCCAAGTGATATTGTCAATGACTAAGTTCATTATACTTACTTTAAGTTGGGATCGGTTTTCAATCCTAAAAAATCCATGAATCCACGTAATGTCGAAAACGGAATTCTACAGGGGCCCTATTTTGTAAAACGATTATCGTTGAAACTACTTCGTTCTTATTCAAATGCGATTAGGTATTACGATAATCGTTTTATTTCAACGATACAACCCTTACGACTGTCATTTGCCTATCGTTTTAATTTCGTTTTCCTTTGGCTTGCTTAGAATAATTTGCCAAACAACGAATCCAATTTTATTTTCACTGATTGCAATGAACATACAAAAATATTAAAATACTTAAATTTGCAAAATGCGATTGACGGCCATACCCATCGCTTTTGGGCATGTCTGGCAGAAATTCTTCTTTTTTCTGACCTGTCCGTTGTCTATAAAGCCTTTCCATATCTGGGACCTCCTCGCCTAGATAGCGTTCAAGCATTAAAAATGAAAGAACATCGTCGTAATGTTTCTTGGAATGCTTTACTCTGCTCTCAATGCAATTTTCAGGATCAATTTTCCTAATATAATAGAGATATTCATAATACCTCGAGTGAATGATGATTACAAAAAAGCCTTTTTACAAGGTATTTATTAAATATCTAATATCAGATTTTGGATCGAAGGTATATACTTAGTGATGGCAGAATTTCATGATACATTTTTAAAATGATTTTACCGTATTAAAATATTTAAGACTGAGTATTAATTTAAAAAGCTGGTCCCAAAGCTGGCTTTTATATTTTCTCCCTTCCTTGTTTGGAAGTAAATACTCTGTACCACTTGTTTCAACTTACAGTTTTTATCAACTGAACTTCCTCAATTTTTAGAGGAATGAAAATATTTTCAAAAACATTTCGAAGAATTCATTTGGTGACATGAGATTTTTTTTGTTGGTTGCAGAAAGTGCTTTAGAAGAGGCACCCGAATTGCAAATTCTTATAAAAAAAAATTAAAAATCCACATACTGTGCTTTTAACCATTTTTAAATACACAAACATTAATTCCTTTATAAAAAAATAATCATGTTTACTAAATTTTCATATACAACTTAATCAATCAAGTCTTAGAAATTTCTAAAAATGAAGAGTCTTACTTTTTTTGTGGTCCAATACGAAAATTACGTCTTAACTCACAACTCCATGAAATTAAACCGTCTCAATAAAATAGCAAAAACAAAAACAAAAAAAAAACTTTATAACATCACATCTCGACTAACTAACTAACTTACGGTACATTGTCACACTCTGTTGATTTTTAGGATTTCAGGGAATTCCCGGAACTTAAATATTTTGTGGTGACGACACAGACACAATGCGAGAGGAAATATATAGAGACACAAACTTTTATAATTTTTCATAGTTTGAATTTGTGATACTATTATTATTGTTGCGGTGGTGTCCCGCATTGATGCGTGCCAATTCCATCATTATTATGTTTTTTTGTCTTGCAAAAGAAGACAAACAAAAATTAAAACCATGACTTTAGAGACAAAACCAATTTTTAGCACGCTATGCCCTCACCATACATTTGCATCTTTCGGAATCTTTAATTTTGTGATTTAACAATGTAAAATTGTGAATATCTCTTGTTAAGAAAATTATGCCGCAAAATTTTTTCAATAAGGAAGAAATATCAAGACTTGACTTGAAATTAAAAATCTATTATCGGAAGTAATTCTTAAAGAAACAACTGTTTTTGTACTTTCTTTTCACTTTCTAGGAGCTCTCAGAGCTTATATTTTGATAATAAATAATTGTCATAAATTATATATGAAAAACTCTAATAAATTCCTTCTATTGTCATAAAATAAAAGTATGAATCATATAATATAAATCTACAAGCACCGGCTTAAATATTTTTATACAAAATGTCGATACAAATTTATGAAACATCAAAAAAAAAAAAACTTTACTCCAAGGTAGCCACTTTAACATTTATCAATACGCTCGCCCACTTTCTGCTACTAAATTTACATACAAAAATTGAAAAAAAAAACTAAACTTTTTTAAACCAATGAATTTTTATAAACATTTCTGGTTTGTCAAGTATTATAGTTCATAACTTAAATATCAACGCATGATCACCCTCATAATCCGCCAAAAAAAAAAAGAAACCAATCAGTCTATGGAAGGAGACAACAAAAAATACTTTCCGAATCACTTCAATATGAAATCAAAAAAATATAAGAAACTAGTTTATCGTTGTATTGGTGAAACAAATATTTCTGGTTTATTAACATATTTTAATGAAATTCCATTTTGGTTGTTGGTCACATTTTTTTTTCGTTTGTAAAACTTTTATTAATCACAAGATGAAAAAGAGAGTTAAAATTATTTTTTGGAGGTTTTTTACTCAGCTCTTTTATATTTTGATGTGTATGCATATAAATTTTTTATACAATCAAGAATATCGAGGTCAGAGGTTTAGATTTTTTTTTTTGCTGATAAATAAAAATTGCTAAAAGGTAATGGAGATGATTAATTATATTTATTTTTAGATTAATTAAATAAGAATATCCTCAGAATAAATCATATGATATCATTTTATTGTTTAAAGTTTGTTTTTTTTTATTTGTTTTTTTTGTTTTTTTTTTAATTTAGAATTGATGACACTTAATTCATAATCTTTGGAGGGTGTCATTAGAATTGTTAGTCAACTGTGAAGGAATATTTTTTTTGTCAAGTCAAGTCTAAGAGGAAATAAACCTTTTTTTTTAGATGCTTTTGCACATTATCGTGATTAAGATTCTTATTGCGGATTTGATGAGTTAACATAAAAATCGTATTTCTCTAAAAAAAGTCAAATTTTCTATATTAATCTAAAAAAGTGTTGTTATTGTGTCGGTAAATATTTTCATTGTAAACATATTTTATATCGAGAAAAATAAAAACTTGAATATCAGATTACTCAGTCAGTTTCGGTAAAGGTTTAACTACATTGACCAAAAAAGTAAAAAAGTACAAATTTTCTGATAGTTTTTTTTTTTTTTGTTTTTTTTATTTTTGAGCTGGAAAACATAGAAATTTTGCTGGGGTAGTAAATAAAATTATATTCACTTTTATCCTTTGCATGAATACAATCATAAAAAAAAATACTATCCTATCACTTAAAACACAAAAAAAATTAACCAGTTATATTTTAAGTGTATTTTTTTTCACTTCATGCAATTTCGCGCTTGATTAAGAAAAGAAAAAAAGTATTATAATTTCTGTTCAATAGCTGAAAAAATGCATAAAATATGTAAATTAACACAGTTAAGGAAAGAAAACCCACAAAATAAAAAAAAAAAAAAACGAACACAAAAATTAAAGCCGACGACCGACCGACCAACCAAACAGACCTAAGCGAACCTAAAATGACGCAACACGCAATTTTACACAGCAAAATTCAAAACAAAGGTTTTTTTTTCTTCTCATTTTTAATCGAGGATTAGAGAGATGCAAATGCAAATAGATACAGCAAAAACATTGCAACCCACATATTCCATAAAGGCGCAGTGTTAAACAGGGTTGTTAAATATTTTATTTTGTGATAATTGCAATTAAAAAAGTGTTATTAATTATTTATTTATTTCTTACTTATTTATTTATAAAAAATAGAATAAATAAAAAAATTAAAAGTATTACGTAAAAGATTGATGATTATTAAAATTAAAAAAGCAAAAAATTTACTTAACCATGTCTAAATTTCTGACTCACTGTATTACCTCATAACAACCCTGTTCTTCAGGTGGTGCTACTATATGGAAATAAACACAAAAATTGTTAGGAAGAAAAAAATCCATCTACCTATCTGGTGCTGCAATCAATTCCTCTCTCAGTACTTACTAAACCTTATACTATTGGATTATGATTCAAATGTAAAAAAAAACTTGAAAAAAAAAACAAAACAAACAAATCCAAGTGCCATCAGCAGTAATAAATTAAAACCACAATCTGCATTTTTTTCAATTTTTTTTTTCTATTTAGTTTGGTTTGATATTTTGTGTTATCTCACTTTGGATTGGCCTCGTAGCAAGTTGGGATTGTTGTTACGTTATATAGGTAAAAAAAAGGTATATACAGAGAGGGATCTTCCTCTTTGTTGCATTTGAACTTGATCCATAATTTTATAACAATTTAACGGGTTTTTTTCTTCTATTTTTTTCTTTTTTGTGCAACCATCATCCAACGGGTGTAACTTGGTATGCATGTGGTTTCCTGCTGCATAAAACTGATACTTTTGATGAGATGCGATTTTATTTTTATTTTTTTTATTTTATATCATGGGAGATTGTTTACTCAAAAAAATTTTAAAAATTTCATAACATTTTATGCTAAATATGAGAGAGAAAGAATTGGTTAATTGAATTTACAATGAAGCCCACTTAAAGACAAACAAACAAAAAAGTTGTTTTTTTTTTATTTGAAAATTAACTGGTATCTTTTACATAAAATTGGTAATAATGATGGTAATGTCGTTTAGGCTCTTTAAATTTTTTTTTTTGAAGTTGAAACCGCCAACGGCTTTTTCAAGAGTTTTTAAATATGTGGGTTTGAATTAGTATGACATTGTTAACTAATAGCTTTTTAGTCATAATAATTGTAGGAAATTTAAAGTAGGTAGTGCCACTAGTGTATAAAATATTTCATTTGCGTTTCCTACTTTTTTTTTTAATTGAAGACAAAAATGCGTTTGTTTTGTTAAAATATTGGTGCTTAACATTAAGAAGAAACTGAATTTCGTTATTTCAGTTTGATTATAGAAATTATGTTACTGTTACTTTAACGCATTTAAAAATATCAGTGGCCTATTACACCAACTTGTAAATTACATTTCACAATCTTTTTTTTTCATAAAAATTGTAGAATAATTAACAAATTCTGTTGAACCAATTATCAACTACATAATAATCGTACATAGAAATAGTTCCAAATTCGTCAAAATATCTATAATACTATAACACAAACAAAACCGTTTATTGTACATTTTATTGTAAAAAAAACTTGTAATAGCAAATTGTAACAAAAAAATATATTACAATCGCTTATAAATTAAATACTCGCATAAAGAAAATTTTACCTAAAAACTTCTTCAAAAATTATTGTGTGTCAAAAAATTGTAAACAATATTATTTGTTAGAAATACAATTCTATTTTTGTTTTCACATGATAAAATTTTACCAACCTTTGAATATTCTTTGTTTTTTTGAGGTTATAAAAGTTAGATGAAACAGATATTGCTTACTGAAATAAACTGAAACTACAAAATAAATTTTTAATTCGTACCCATTTTTGACTAACAAAAAAAAAACACATTTTTTTAGAAATTTTACCTGGTGCAGGTTTTTGTTAGATATCATAAAATCTATGAGTTTTTTTGGCAAACTTGTGTAAATAACTTTTTTGTTCATTATTGTTTTCTTCATAAGAATAAATTTATAAAACACTATGCTTATAATACATTTATCGAAGAAAATCGCCCCAAAAGTCAAAAATTATCATGGGTAAGAAAAAAATAATTCCATTTAAAAATTAATATCTGAGCAATTAAAAAATATATTAACATTTTTGAAATGCAGGTACAAAGAATAGCATTTCTTTTAAAAATCAATGAATTAATGAAGTTTTTATCATAAGTATTAACGGAGTTATTAATATTAACATGAGTAAAGGCATACCAAAGTAAGCGTTTTCTCAAGTCATCGCTAAAGGGTATCAACTTTGCAGATATAGAGTTACTGTAGAAAGAATATACCCGAGAATTATTCCTCAAAATCTTCTTATCTAATTCCGGGACACCCTGTATAAAAATAAAATCATGTGTGCAATTCACACGTGGTTGAAGTGAAACCTTAAAAATCATTTAAAAAAAAAGAAAAAAAATATAACTTATTTTTATTCCATCACTTTTTTTATATGACAACTTACAATAAATTTTATACCATCTGAAAGCTTATTGTTTATATCGACCATGTCTATACAACATCTACAAAAAGAGCTTGAATTTTTTTAACCCAATTAGTTTTCATAAAAAAAGCAAAACAATCAATCTCTTTTCTCTTCTAACGCCATTTATTAATCCATTTTTTAAAAGACAACCTATAATAAATTTTATATCATTATTATTTCACCTTTTATATGACGCTTCAATCATATTTCTACCATGTCTACAAAAAAAGTAAGAATTTTTTAAAGCCAATCATGTCGAAATTTCAAACTGAGATTACGATACTTCGTCTACTGCTGGCTGGTCATCGGCAACAAATCTTCACAGTTGTTTTGAGTTATTTTTCAAGTTTTTCAATTAAAGATTATATAACTTGTACGTACCGTTATGTGTGATATATTAAATGAAAGATAATATTATCAGCATGCGTATTAAAGTTAAATAAATTTGTTATGTGCTCCAGATCAAAAGATATAACGTGTTTAGAAAAAGAACATCTCTTCACCGTTATCTCAGAATTTTGAATATAAAATTAACTGAAATTTTACAAAGTCATAATTTATTTAATTACCTATCTACTGTATAATTTTCATTCATCTATCTATTAAAACAAAAAAGTTATGATCAATTGATTTTTCGTGTCGCTTTTTCGTTTCATCTTGTTTCAAATCACTACGATACTAAAGAAGTTTTTACTTCAAAAAGTCATTTGTCTAAAGTACCTAACGTATAGACATCGATTTTTTTTATTTAAGAAGCCTTATAGAAGTTTAAACCACAATTGAAATTAGTGATGGAAACTATCGAATGATTAGAACTATCGATTGTTATTAACGGAATGATTTCAACTGTCGAATAATTCGAATATCAACCGATCACTTACTTATTTACTTTACTTACTTATTACTATTTGTATTTAATTTTTGTTTCCACTTTTAATGTAGAAAATTTTGAAGATACTTTATTTCCTTTTTTGCAGTTCTGAAACAAGAACAAAAAAAACTATTCGAACAAAAAACTAACGATTAAAAAAAAAACAATCGAATGAATAAACTACTATCGAATAAAAAAATCATTCGAATAATAATTCGAATATAAAAACTATGGAACGAAGAAAGTCATTCAAATTAAAATAGTAACTAAATGAATGAAAGAATAAATGGTTTCGAACTATCGAATGAATGAATATCGAATAATCCGATAGTTGTATTTTTTACTAATTGAAATAGACTTTTTATATTAAGTCAAAGTTGAATTTTCTTTTTTTGTTCATGTGAGCTTCAAATTATAATCACCCTTTATAAATTCAATTTCACTTTTCACTGAAATAGCTTATTCCTGAACTAAGAATTTAAAATTTAAACACGTTTTTCTTCACCTCTATTAACTAGTGACTCAAATTTTGAAAAGCTTAAAACTAACATTTTTGCTTCTATAAACATTATTTTGTCTATTTAACAGTCAACTCAGTTAGTAACTGCAACTTTCAATTTTCTTTTCTTTTTTTTTTCTCTCTCTCTCCATAAATAAAAAAAAAACTAAAACCAATTGAATGACAAATTCCTTAACATTTAACGTCAACAAAGTGTAAATCGATTTCATTTAAAAATTTTATTTATGAATTTGATCAATTTTTTTCTTTCTTTTTCATTTTTATTTCTTTTTATTAGCAATTAAACAGTTTCTCTCTGTTTCTCTATATATTTACCATAGACTTTCTGTTTAAATGTTTTGCTATATTATTACCACTTTGCTTGGCTTAATTTGCTGTTGTTGTTGTCTTGACCACTTATTAAGGCTAAAAACGTACACAATAAGCACTAGTGCATTTTATATATCATTACAACGAGTCGATTTTTTTTTTTACTTAAACTTGATGTGGATCAAAATGAGCGCCGTCGTCGCGGCAAAACAGTTAACATCACGCATATGTTGGACATATGAATATGAAAGTCCCTAAATAACCACACATTAAGCAAGCAAACAAACAAACAAACAACAAAATAAAAAAAGTGCAACGTTGAAAGTTACCAACATAGGAGATAGGATAGGAAAAACAGCTGAATTCCAATAATATAACCAGTTTAACAGTTCGTGTCTATTTGAAAAATGCATTTTCAAGACTTTTCGCAACAACAAAATATGGCGATATATGCTCGCGAGTGGTATAAAGAAAATCCTACAACAACAATAACACCAAGAATACCAAGACTGGCAATGCCTGTTCGGAATATTTACCAACCAACCAAACAACCATCAACAACACAAAAATGAACAAACGAACGAACGAACCTAACGCGATTGGTTTTCGGATTTCCAGTTCTTGGCCCAAAAGCAGCCATAACGTGGCACAGCCATCAGAGGAGTGGTACCTACCGGTATCAGTACCATGTCGGAATAAGTCAGCGCAACAAGCCTATACTCTCGCATATAAACAATGTGCTGTGCATCTCTGGTGGCGGAGGGAACGAAACGAACACAAATATTCCAAGTTTCTCCATTCGGGCGAGAAATATGTTGCTGCTTTTGCGATCTCCCATCCCACCTTTTCATACATATATTTACAAAACCAAACTTAGTTATAAGCCCAAAATGTTTGGTGGTAAACTTTTTTACCATTTTGTCAGCGGAATTTCAAAATCTTCACGTCGCATTCGCAAGATAAACGACTTTGTGGTGCGTTATTTGTTCGTTGATGATGATGATGATGATGGTTTCGCCCAAGAACAACAACAACAACAACAACACATATAACTAGGTAAACAAGCTTTGAGAGACAGGTGAGGCGAGATTGTGACATTATCAAGTACCGCATCTTTTTCTTTGGCCAAAGAAACAACACGCTTGAATGAATATGATCGGCGGTTTGCGTGTTAAGTTAACATCTTCAAATATTATTTTTTTGCTTACTTGAGGAGCTGCTAGTGAAAGTTTAAGGTAGGTCGACACCATCATCATCCCAGAAGATGGCAATTTGTCTTTTTGTTGTTCTTTTTTTTATTTTTCCTCGAAATGCCATCACTAACCGGCATCATTCTCAGCATCACAAAATCCAACTCACAAGGTGTTTCTAAAAAAGTCAACGAAAAGTGGTGAGCAAGCAATCAATGAAGTTTTTGATGATGATTCAAACGTTAAATGTCGAAGGTTGGTTAAACGATTATTATTATTATTGGCGTGTTGATAGTTTTTGGTTGGATGAATCTAGGCATGATGATGAGACACGAGACGAGTAAATACGAGTCTCAAATACCGGTCTTAAACAATTCGTGCTATTTGATTTTTTTTTTTTTCTAATTTCATTCTATGTTCACAAAATCAAATAGCAGAAAATGTCTTGAAAGTCTATAAGAGTCTCTCTTGAAAGATGTAAAAATGATATTTATTCTCAACAAGACACACATTTTGTGAATGTTAACGAACCTCTATCATTTGCATAGATAATAAATTCATTTTGTAAGATATAAGAAATAGCAGTTAGCTGATGGCTATATGATGATTTCATCACTTGATGAAAAAAATGGTTTTAAATATTGTAAAAGATTTACTGGTGTTGGATATAATATTTTGACAATTTATTTTTTCTTAAGTTTTTTTTTCATGATTCACAAAAAAATATTGCATCACAAATGTGGTATTTTAATTGAAATATATTTACGGAAGTTAGAAAATCACAAGATTACAGAAACTTTTATAAATAAATTGAAGAAATCTACGTTGTTTCTGGATTTTTTCGTTCTAAGTTAAAGCTTTGGGTTCATAGTAATTTATCAAGTTTTAAGAAATTACTTCTTACATTCATTACATTTTGTATTCATGCAAATAAAAAAAAATTGAAAAAACAAAAATTTTTAAACGAAAGAGTTGAGGTACGAACTTGAATATATTTTATTATTTACTTTTTTCGTTATAATTTTTATAATGGTGTTTCTACAACCATCGAATATAAAAAAAAAACTTTTTATTATACATATGTATGTATATTTGGATATGTTTTCTTGTATCCTTGTTAAAAAAAAAAAATTTGGAGCTTTGTCATCGGAGACATTTTTGAATGACGGACGTCTCGTTGAAAGTTCGCAATACGGCTACGAAAAATACCCTCGATGAAGTCGTTTAATGAATTGAGAATACGATCCACTTCAAAATATTCATCCTACGGTATTTCCATTGTAACGGGTGTGACACAATTATGTCATTTTTTGTTCCTGGTTTGTGTACTATTCACTAAATAAGGTATTTAATAGCTTCAACACCTACTGTTTATTAAGTTGGCAACACAATTTTAAAATAAATTTACATTTTGCTAACCTGTCTTTCAACGTTACAATCTCTTAAAATTAGATGTAACGGGTGTGACGTTAGAAAATCGATTTAGTCTGCTTCTGCATATAATTTGAAGGAAATTAATAAGAAACTGTGTTCTTATAACAATTTGAAAATGTAACGGGTGTGACATGCTTTTGTAACGGGCGTGACATCATATTAAAAAACGTATGTTTACAATATAAGAATAGTAAAGAAAAATCAACAACTTAGAACTTTGGACAAAATTGCACATAAACCGATAATACAGCTTAATCTATGGTTTTTAAAATAATGTTTGCTTTAAAAACTTTAAAATTGTTAGTTTTTCGAATATTTTAGTTAAAAATTCCTCCATAATTTTTTTTTTTTTACTGTTTAGACTGAGGTATATAAAAAAATTAAACTTATATGAAATAATTTAAGTATAAACTATAAGTTCCTAAGTTCTAATTTTATGAGTTGTAAATTATATATTTTTATAGAAGAAAAAGTTATTAGAGAGAAGCATAGAACATTAAACGTTTTTGTTAAACATCTATAATATTGTAGTGCGCTAAGTGAACGGCTTATGAGCACGTGAAATGAATAGATTTGTTTCCCTTTGATTCAACTTAAATTTAAAAATAACAATATTTTTGTTGTGTTTGTCAATAAAGAGGAGTGATGACAGGGGCCCAAATCATCCACCTACTTCACATTACTTAAACTTGCTCTAACACTTCCAAGAGCTTATACAAATAAAAAAAAAAAAAAAAACAACCTTCATCTATTCTGAATTCTGATGTGATTTTTGTTCTGATTTGTATTTTTATTGTAAAGTTCCATTTTTTGGGAGTTTCCTTGAGTTTAGTTTTTTTTTTTTCAAAATATAAAACAAAAGAAGTATGAGCTCATCCTTTGCGATTGCATCACGGATGTACAAATTCTTTCTTCTACCTGCAGAGTTCTAATTCCTTTTAATGTTTTTTTTTTTTTTTTTTTTTTTGTATTTTGTGTGTCCAAAGTTAGATCGTAAAAAGACATGAATAAAAATATAATAGGTAAGATTTAAGAGAGGTATACCTTACTACAAATCGTATATATAAGTTGTAAAATATATTATTTTATTTATATTTGAGGGATTACTAATTTGAAATTATGTGTAGTCATTACTTTGGAATTTCACATCACAATGAAATAGGAAACAGGTACTTAAACAATTTGAGGAATGTAGAAAACATCAATCAAACTACTGACCCAAAGCCGCCTACTCTTATAATAACAGTTTTTACCTCAATAAGGATTCGTTTCTGCCCTTTTCCCACAATTCCTTATTCTTATTTGGAATTGTGGGAAATTGAGGTACTTGGAATTTCAAAACAATTACATTAACAAAAACTTAGAACTTTGTATTTGTTCAAAGTTTCTTAAAAACCAATCACAATTATGCGTCAATCCATCTCAAAAAAAAAATCTCATATAACTTAGTCACGGATCTTGAATGAAAATTAACATAATTTGCAGTTCAAAACGAAAGTAGATCACTAAAAAATGCCAATAAAAAAAAAAGTTGTCAAATTAAAGCTTTCCACTTGCGGTGAATTTCGTATGAATATTCAATTAATGTTTATTTTGATTTCAAACAAATTAACAATTTCCAAATTCTCTTTTCGTTTGAAGGTTTTAATGATTTTTACTTTTGTGATGTAAATTAAATAAATTATACAATATTTATCTTTTGCTTATCGTTGTCATAATTATTTGAAAAGCCCTTAACTTTCAATAAATATTTTAAAATTACCTCATCTTAATCCAAACACAAAACAAACTTTAAAAATTTAGACATAGACTGCAAACATTTATTCAAATTAACATTGAAATTTTGTATAGCATTTCATATTATGCATTATACTCATTCATATAGTCACCTCAACATCAAATGACATTAAAAATTTTTTTTCTACCTTTTGTGTGTCTCATTCAACATACTTTGTACATTAAAACAGAGGAAATATACACTTATCTTTTTTTTTATATCATCATCACACAGGTAAGAGTAAATTCAATCCGTTACAATGAAGGTTGTTGCAAATGTTGTTGTTGTTGTTGTTGGTGTATCTAGGTAAATGGAAATGAATATAAAAATATATATATGTATATGTATATTTGAACTTGTTCATAGAATGCGTTAAGAAAATAGAAAAGAAGACAAAAACAAAACTAAAACTAAAGTAACAAAGTTTTGTTGTGATATTAGATAGCTTTATGGGTATAGTTCATTGCCATAAGGAAATTGTATCACGATTCCACGACTTTAAAGTGACAAGTGCAAATTCCAGACATATAATATTAATTTGTTTAAACTTATATAATTGAATAATTAACAAAATGTATGAAACAAATGACAAAATTGAAAATTGTTTTCTTTAAACAAAAGAGTTGAGGTAAGAACTTGATGATAATTTGTAATTTTCGTTTTGTTTAAATTTTTTTTTCTACGATGGTTTTGTATAAAAAAAATACTTTATAATATATATTTTGAAATTTACAAAAAAATAATATAAGATATACCCATTTTACAGAGTTTTTAATAAAATTTTATATTTTTTTCATTTTCAGGGCATTTAATCGAAACACAATCATAGTGAGTCGAAAAATACAACCAAAATGGGGAGGTTAACGGCGGCCAGTATAATTTGGCTGTCCGCTTGTATTACATTAGTTATATCAGAGGTAAGTCTTGTAAAACAAAAAAATATCACAACATTTTAACAAATTTCTTATGAAATCAAAGTTATTTAACAAATTTTATTTTTTTATTTTTTTCAGGATTTATTTTCATGCCCAAATGGTAAGTGTTCAACACTTTTATAATCGTCAACGTTACATTCATGTTTGACGCTTTTAATAGTTAAAAAAAAAAAACTTCCGTGGGATTTCCTAGCCTTCCTCAATATTTAAACTGTTCCGTCAGACACAAAAAAAAAAAATAATAATAATTAACAAATTTCCACTTGATGCCCAACTTAGCGAAACTAATAGCTTCCATACAGACATAACACCCATAAGTTACCCCACTCTTGTATACCGGTGTTGTGTTGCTCTTCAAAAGAAGAACATCTTGTTTTTTTTTTTTTTAATTTTTGTGTTTATTTTTTTTTAACAATTAACTTAACGCATATTTTTCTAAGTTCAGTAACCTGGAAGCTCATTGAAGCAAGGAATGGTTAGTTTTTTTTTTTTTTTTATATCATGAATGTGATTTAACGCCTTTTGGTGTTGAAGAAAGACGGCCGCGGCCATCTTCATGTCGAATGTCCATTTTGATATGATGAATGTTCTTCTAACGGTTTTTAGCACTCTGGTGGCCTATTTTTGTATTATTGTTAAGTCTCTCTCACTCATTGATCATAAATAAATAATGTGTTATGGGCCTATAGTAATTTAGGGTGCGTTTTGTATCGTTTTTTTTTTTTTATTTTTGGTTCTAAGTGTTGGCATGACACTGTATGAATTTTAATGACAATTCTGTGTTCTGCAAATAAAAAAAAAAACACTTCTCTGTCATTCCTAGGAATAAAGTTGTCGATTCATCCAATTAGAGAAAAGATATAATATATAATTGAAATTCTTGTCGTCTGGGTGAGCTCTGTTATTAGCACATTCCATACGGTACCTTAGTTTGTTTTGTATCTTATTTGTAAACAGTATCTATCTACCTTTCTATGATGATTTATTATGATGACCAAGAGAGAAACCAGAGGTAACGCTGGTTGTGTGATTTTTATGGCCGTCAAGCTAATTACAAATGAGATATTTTCTTGTAATAAAATAAAAGTTTATGTTAATTTTGAAATGCGGATTGGAATGACTGTTATAAGAGAGTAGGTATGATCATCGACTTTTGTTCAACTCTTGAGTATCACCCAACCAAGTTTCGAATCTTTTGTGTGTTGTGATTCAAGGACGACAAGTTTTGCTTGCTCTTATGTACGAAGTACATTCGAATAGTTGCAGATCAACTTTAATATAATTGATGAATCGAAGAAATATATAAAATATTTTTATGTTTACAATAAAAACACAAAAGACCTTTGGTTTTGCCTCGTGAATTGGTCTTATGACACAGAGGCACACAAAGGTATTAAGTACTTATAGGAGAGAGGGGTACAATTTGTTGCAGTAGGTAATGTGTTTTTTCTTTTCTTTTTGTAGTTGGAATGAATTGTAATTAAAAAATATAAATATCTGCGGGATTTTTTTTTCGTTCATCTTTGAGATTTATAATGAATAATGGTCAGTAGAGTTGAAAGGCGAGTCCATAATGTTAGATCGACAATAAGTTACATAACAAATCTTGGGTGGAGGATTTTTGTAAGATACAAAAATATCGAAATAATAATTTTTTCAAAGATAATCATAGCAGAAGTAATTAAACCATTAAAAATTTCAGAGCACGGTGCTGTTTGATCTCAAAGTAATGAAACATTTAAAAGTTTGAATTGCAACAGATTTTTAAATTGGGAGGTAATACAAACAATTTATTATTCCTTCTTAACATGCTGCATAGTAAGGTGATATTTCTGATTGAGCCATGAGCTTGTTTCTTTTATAATTTGTTAATTGTTATATCGAGCCTAGACTTAATAAATTAGGGTGTTCTTCCCTTCGATTTTAAAAGCTCCAAGTTTGGGTGCAAGCACCAGGCACTTTAATTCATTTGATCTTGAAACCAAATTTTATATATGATTTAACAAATATGTGGACTTAATTTTCATAAATTTAAATAGCTTAAAAACTTAGATTTTTTAAATGCTAATAAACTGCATAAACCTCGTTTCTATAGCTACGGTATTTTTTTGGTACTCAAAACTCAGCTTAAATAAGATGAAATTAATTAATTTTGTAAAATTAAAATTTCAAATGAAAATTTCCTTTTTGAAATTTGTTTTGCTAGGAAGGAAGTTTTTTTTTAATTTATGGTTGAAATGGTTTTTTTTTTGTTTTATATTTGAAAAAGTAAATTTAAAGAAATTCTTCCAAAATAAGAACTAGATAAACGTGCAAACACCAATTAGAATTTTCTTCATTCAAGATTGCCCTAAAATAAAGCGATTGGCCCAAATTTTTAAAGGGTTTAGTAAAATGGTAAAGTCATTAAAGTAATTAATTTAGTTACAAATCAGTGTGAGTTTTACTTAGTAACTTACTTTTTTTTTTGGATTTTTTTTTGACCAATTACAAATTTTACTACCTTTTCGAAAAAAACACACTTTCATCTAAACTTTTTTATAAAAACTCTTTATTCTTACTTTCTATTCCAAATGCAATGTTTTTTTTTTACCAAATTTCATTAGGGTTGCCCTTCAATTTTGCCTTCACTAACAAAAAAAAAATTTCAATAGGGTACTTTCTTTTTTCAATAAACTCACATTTTCTCTACATCTAAAAAAACACCCTTTCACATGAGAAAAATGTGGGTTGGGGTCGAAATTCTGTATGTTGCAAAATTCTGTATTCAAAATACTGTATGCCAAAATACTGTATGTCAAAATTCTGTATGTGCAAAATGCTGTAGGAACAAAATTCTGAAAGTCAAAATTCTGTATAGCAAAATTCTGGTTGGTCAAAATACTGTATTTTAAAATTCTGTACATCAAAATTCTGTAAATCAAAATTCTGTAAAAATGCTGTAAAAAAATATCGTTTTGATAATGTAAAAAAGTGCGCGCGCACTTTTTTACATTATCAAAACGATATTTTTTTACAGCATTTTTACAGAATTTTGATATACAGTATTTTGCCGTACAGAATTTTACAAAACAGAATTTTGCATGTCAGTATTTTGTTGATACAGTATTTTGACGTACAGAATTTTGTATTTACAGTATAATGACGTACAGAATTATGGTATTACAGTATTTTGACCCCACAGAATTTTGTCGTACAGAATTTTGACAAGCAGAATTATGACCCGCTCCCGAAAAATGTATAGACTTATTTTAATCTTAATTTTCATATGGAAGACAACATTTTTAATAAAAAAAACGTAATTGTATCTTTAATATAAAGGATTTTATTGGACTTATCGCAGATTTTTTTATTTCCCAAAATTTCCCAAAATAATAGTGTCATATGATTAAACTGGTCGGCAAAAATAAAAAAAAAGTCGGGAGCAAGAACTTTGTGAGGTGATTCTAATTGACTTCAAAACTGTTTTCAGTTTTGTTCTATCACGTCTAGTTTTTGAGCTATACTCATCCTGATTTTCACTAAAAAGTCACAAAAATTAATTTTCAATGAAGTTCTTTTTGATTTTTAATCAATCATAAATATCTTTTCCAATATCTTTGAGAAAAAAAAATAATTTTGAAAAAAATGTAAATATATTTAGGACGATAATATATTGCGTTTTGAGATTTCATAAGAAGATTTTCAAAAACAAAACTTTTACGGTGGTTTATTCGACATCAAATGTACCCGAAAAACGCGTTTTTGACCTGTTTATATTTAAGAATTTCAAAAACGTGACGTGTCAGTGAAATTTTGACTTCGAATTCGGACTCAGCACATAAAAATCCTTTAGAAAAGTATTGTTTGGTTTTAGCTCTTTTTTATTATACAGGGTGTCCCAAAGGTAATGGATCAAACGAAATATGCTAATTGGCCAACTTTAGGGCTCTCAGAATTTGGTAACTTGTTAATCGAAAAATCCTTACGGTTTTCGATTTAATGCAGTTTTTGTGAAATTTTGAAAAATCCCGACTCTGCTCATAATTGATTTTTGTTTTTTTTACAATTCTTTCACTAAAACATTGCCTAATAATAAGAAATAATTAATTAATCAAAATATTTTTTATTTCATTCGCCATTTTGCTGCAAATTAATTAACAGTTCCATGTTTTATAAAAACTCAATTTCTTACTTTTATTTCAGAGCAACACCCTGAAAAAAATTTGTATGGTGTGGAACTGGTTTATTATTTTAAAAACTTGCCTTGTTATTGCAGTTTTCAAAAATGTATAAAAGTTTATAAAGTTGAAGTTAGAACGAAAGATATTACAATTTGAATGCAAAAAAACCGGGGATTTTTAAAGCAAAATAACAAACAAAAATCGGGGCTTTTATTCAAAAAAAAAATCAACAAACAACAGTCGAGAAAATGTGTTTATTTTTCTTTGTTATTTTTCTCTGAAAAGCCCTGTCTTGTTGCTTTTAAAATTGTAATATCTTTCGTTCTAATTTCAACTTTTGAAACTTTTATACATTTTTGAAAACTGCAAATATGAACTGGGTGTAAACACATTAAATAAACGTTAAATAATATAAATTAAATATAATAAAATATATTTTTGGTAAAAATCATTTGAGCCGTTTTCGGAGAATATTAGCCTATTATTCAAACCATACATCTTAATTGGCTTAATCATACAAAAACAATCTTGTAAATTATTATATCAAGTTTGGTATGTGTACAAAGTACAGGTCCTAAACTTGGCCTACAAACATACAAATCGTGAATCGAGATAAAAAAAAAAGTGAGTGGACTTGAGTTCCCACAAGAAAAAAAAAAAAAAGATTCCTTCAACTGGTTTTATAAAATTTAATTTAATTTCAAGAACATAACTTAACTTAAATAATTGATAAAATTCTTCTTCTTGTTTTTATTTTGAGAAAATTTTCAAGAACGAAGAAATGAAGAAAAGGAAAAACAAAATAAAAATTTCTCAACACTTTCGTTCAAGATCTCACAGCTATATATTGTAGTTGAATGATGATGATGCTGTGTGATGCTGTTAGTGGCGGTGATAGTGCAATGGAGGTTGTTATTGGGTATAGCTCGATTAACTTTCCAGAAAAATATGATTTGGATAGAGAACCGGAAAATCCAATTCAATCCGTAAAACTGAATCCACTCTCTCTGATATTTTTTTAAAATTTTTTTTTTATATATATCTTTCCACCTAACGATAAAATATAAAAATTCCATAAAAGGTCAACTAGCGAGAAAAAAAAAAAGAGTTAAAAACAAAATCGAATCAGACAATGTGTTGGATTGTATTTTTTTTTTGTTTTCTTTACTTTTCTTCTGGGAAGCTGAGAAAGTACTTCAGGTTGTCCATCAAATCGCAGACCATCACTGCCACATCGCGTTGTCGTCTTTCGACCATCAACCGACAGACGATTAAAAAGCAGTTCCTCATCTTTTATTCCCATAATGGTTAAACACAAAAAAATGGTTAAAACAAAAAAAAAAACAAAACCAAAGTATGTTGTTCATCATCGATCAAAGTACGAGTATCTGTAACTTTTTTTTTCGATTTTTCAAACTTCAACAATTTTTGTGATATACTTCATTTTGCTTTCTTTTCATTTCTTACTCAATTTTTATCGAACAAAACATTATACACGCGAGAGTAAAATATGATGAAATTGTTAGTACGCCTCTCGAAAGACCATTTTTCGAGTCGATGCGATGTTCATCTCCATGCGCGATGATCAAAAAAAGATGATGAGAAATTAATGGAAAGCTGTCCATCAAGACTTGGAACGGACCATCATTTAAAACGGTGATGATGATGATGATGATTTGTGCGTAAAAGATATATAGCGAAATCGAGCAAAGTTGACACAACTTTCCTCTCAATGTGATGGCTTGAAGAAAGAAAAAAAAACAACGACGACGCATTTTTAGCAAATAAATGAGTCTTTTATCAATACCCATAAAATGGTTAAGCTTCGCATAGCTAAAAAAAAATACAAAATCGAAGAAATACTTGTTGTCTCGATGAGGGAAAACAAATGCGTTTGAAGCATTTCCCTCAAGTATTCATCTTTTTTTTTTTTCTAAGAATTGGTTTTGTTGATTTTTTTTTTGTAGGTTGAGATGAAGATGAATGGTGAAAGATTTATTTTCTTTTCCTTGGAAATTAGTGGTTTTTTTTTTTTGTATAAAACGATTGCCTCTGATATCTTAATTTGAAGATGATTAAGTCGTTAAAAGTGTAAGTTAAATTAGCCGGAATTTCTAAGAGTGGTTTTTATTTTTTTTTGTTTAAAAATGAAAGTCGTTATATAGTGATTAAGACATGAACTTTGGTAGTTAAGTTATTGAGGAAGCTATATTTGACCTGTAGTAGGTCTTTCAGTTTCTTAAAATAATAATTGATAGATTAATAAAAATAATTTGTTTGTGTGTGGGTTTTTTTTTTTTTTAAGAAATGAGGAGGTGATTTCCAAAACCAGCTATCAGAAAAAAATCGGAAAATGAGATATGCATGTCATTTTTTAGGTCTTTTCAACGCGCGTCTGATTCAATCAAAAATAATTTTCTAAACAGCACACAGAGATAGTAATTCAATGTCAAAAAACTACTTTATTTCCAAAACAGCCTATTGAACACCAAATGTTTTTTCCAAAATGGCCTATACAAAATGTTCTTTCCAATGGCGTATGATAAAATGCGATAATGGAGGAGTTATAAAAGTAGTTTTCTTCGTTACTTAGTTCCTTCCGTCTAACGATTTTAATTAAATTTTGTGTACTTAAGGGTTTTAGTAAATAATAAAGAATCTGTGTTTTTAGTTTTTCTCAAAAATTTGGATAATGGAAATGGCGTTGTAGTTTTTTGCGAAAATTGACTTATTTTTTAGCTTATTTCGTACCAATTTTTTTTTAAATTTTGCAGACTGTTTTTTCTTATCATTTAAAAAAAATTAAATATACATAGAGCTATTCAAATAACAAAAATAGACACTCCAAATTTTTACAAGAGCAAGTACGTGCGATCCAGAAACGCATTTTAATTCAATTTCATTTATTAAAATGTATTTTTGTTTCTTGTTATAAACTAAAATACTGATATTGATAAAGGTGCATTTACAAAAAATTAAAAAAAATCGTGATTTTACCTACAAAAGAAGATTTTTTTAATAGTTTTACTTCCAAAAGAAGACATAATTCAATTATACTTCCAAAAGCAGATATAACGACTTTTAAATAAGGAATTTTCAATATAAAGACTTAAGACTTATATTTATTTTGAAAACTTTAATTTTATTAAAATTTCGTAAAGAATAAATTTGTAGAAGATTATTTTGCTCTATATCTTCTCTATTACGAAGTAAAGGTTTTTGGCATTTTACTCAAAACTACTTTCAGGTCAGATAGCTGGTTTTGAAAATCACCTCCTCAAATGACCATTTATACATAATTTGAATTAAATGTGTTTTAGGATTCTTACAAAACTTAAAATAGTTGACTTGAAAATATTTGTTAGGAACTTCAGATAGAAAAAGTCCTTGGCAATTTGAAATTATGGTTGAATTAAATCCGATCAATACGCAAACTGAGATTTATGCTCAGAATAAACCTTTTTTCAAAACTACACCTAAACTTAGCTGGAGTCACAACTTTTTTTTTTAGATTTTTCCCCATTGACGGAACTAACATATTTTAAAAAAAATTAATTTTCAAAAAAAAAAAAATTAGTTTTTCAAAAAAAAAAGAAAAATAATAATTTTTCAAAAAAAAAATTAATTTTTTTTTTTACTTCCGAAAGTTATTTGGCGATTTTAGAAGTTAAATATCTTGAATTTTCTTTTTTATTAATTTGTATGCTTTTTAATTTTTTTTTTACTTCGGGGTCAAATCCAGAATTTTGTTTTCGACATTCGAGGTTAATTTTCCAAATTTTTGGGTTTTTGAAATTGTAAACTTGTGAATTCTTGTGTTTTTGGCTGTGGAGATTTGTTTGTTTTCCTAAGTTTTGATGATCCGGGATTTTCAGTTATCGGGTTTTTAAATTTTAGGGTTTTAGATTTTCAGCAGTTTATGTGTTTTTTTCTCTTAGATATTTATTTCTTTTCGGAGTGTCTTCAGAATAGTTGTATCTCTGTCAATATTCACATTTTGAATAACCAAAAAACAAAAAAATCTGTATCACTCCTCGTCACGCCAATAAATATTTTAACTTTTTGATTAACCATATTTCTAAGAATCTCGAAAGCCAGTTTTTGCCTAGTTTAATCTTTTTTTTTTTTTGTTTTTCTTTCTAAAAAGATATGTATTTTAACTTAAAATCCAAAGATCAAATGACCTAGTTTTATAGTAATTATACAAATCGACACATTTTTTCTTGAGTGAAAATTGAAGCAAACATTCCGAAAGTACCAAACAAGTCAGACAGCTGTTACAACTCTCTGGAATTCCATAAAAATATCTTTCAATTCCAATTGCACCACAATTGTCCAATAAATTAAATTAAAAAAAAGAAATATTTTTTGCCTTTTAATCGCATAAAAGATTAAACTGCCGTCACATCCGGTAGACTGACCGGTGTGTGCGGCCAATTATTACAAATAAATTCTCTTGAACAAGCCGCGCCGCAGGTCAAAATTCATTAAGCTCAAAAGATACCTTCACATAGCAAAACTGGTACATTATGTATTTTGTGAATTCGATTACTTGATCGAACGAACACACCTGTGGTTTTTTTTTCGAAGAAAATTACAAGAACTCATTCATTATATTAACCAAATCCAGTTTATATTTTTTTGATTGTGGTCATTTTGATTTGATATTAAAACCCGGATCAAATGTTTAGTCATCATTCAAAGTAAAGTACTTTTTTCGAATAGTTCCTGTGTGTACTATCTACTTTGGCACTCCCTGATGAATTTGACGATACTAACGGATGCACATGACCTTAAGTGAACAATAAGGAAGTGGCAAAATCCATATAAAAAGACACACTTCGAACTGAAGACGACCATAATAATTAAATAAATAGTCTTCTTGCACATGACCAAATTTAAACAATTTTGCTCTTTTCCTTCTCAAGTAGCTCTATTGAAACTTAATAATTGAAAAACCTTAGAAAGAATAGATAAATTAAAATGCTAACCACATTTTCAATGGTTCTATTTCAATTGTTGTTTTTTTTTTTTGTTATATTGTTTTGCTTATCTCTTTAGAGCAGGTTCTTGATGGATTTCAAATAGCTTCATGAAATTGGTTTGGTGGATTCGATTGTTTTTTTGTTTTTTTTTTTTTTTTATTACTATTATTGTCTATATAATTGAATAAAATTATTATCTTCTTGAAAATTGAAATGACCTATATTTTAATACAGTGTCGTAATGTCAATTACATATTGGAAACTTTACAAATTTAAAAACTTTACAATTACAATTACAACTTTAAAATTACAAATTTTCAAAGTATCTCAAAACTTAAAAAAATAAAATGCACGACTAGGTCGCACGGACTTGCTCTTAGAGTTCAAGTTGCTTACATTTTTAAGACTTTTTACATAGAAATTTGGAAAATGTAGGAACCTACTACATGGGTACAGTAAAAAAAAAATAAAAAAAAAATAAAATTCGTTTTTTAAGAAAATAATACAAAACAAATACAAAAAAAATCCAAAAATTATTTTATTTTTGGGTTATATTTAAATTATATATATGCTACTTCACAAAAAGTTTCGTTGAAATCGAATGAGCGGTTTCGGAGATAATGGGATTTGAAAAAAACGTTTCTATGGCAGGTACCGTTAATAATGATTTTCAAAAAAAATTTTTTTCATTAAAAGATAGACCGTGTCTTTAAACTTACATTTGAATTTTTTAAACAAAATCGTCGGAGCCGTTTTTGAGCAATTTCAACTTTACTAAAATCGGTATATGACAAGTACCGTTATTTTTGGTCCAAAAAAATTAATTTCAAAAATCCCTCTGGAGAGTCCCCAAAAAATGCTACATACCAAGTTTGAAGTCAATCGGTCCATCCGTTTAGGCTGTAGCTCCTTATACAGACAGACAGACAGACGGACTTCTTGGACCCACTTTTTTGGCATTCTCTACCATCGTAATGTCATGGAAAAATGTTATCTCCACTTTTTTTTGTGTACGAATGCATAACTTGATATATAGTACCTATATCGCAAGTAAAAAATTCCAGAAGTCGCAAAATTTTCCAGTTATTGATAACTGTTTTCCAAATTTTGTAAATATTGATGATTTCTGTTCGAAATTCTATAATAAATTTTAAGTTTTAAATTTTACTGTTTTAAAAAATTAAAAATTTTTTTATTCAAAATTTTGTCAATCTAAAAAATTTCGAATTAAAGATTACAATGCAATTATGCATTATGAATAAAGAATTTTAAAAGAAAAACTAAACAATATGATTTTCTGTTGGTACCCACTTATTGTTTAAATTAAATTTTTTTAGTGTTGCAAAATTTTGTACAAAAATTTAAATTTCATATTTTATTATTAAAAATATTTTGTGTCAATCAATCACAACTGATATTAAAAAACTGTAGCATATAAGTTTTTGGACACAGGCTTTGATTTTGAAACACATACATTTTCAAATAAATTAATCTTTTTTTTGTTCCAAAATATTAAGGCACTTGGAATTCAGTAGAAGTTTAAAATATTCGTAGTAAAGTTACATATTAAAATGTATACATACAATGTGTTCAAATTTGTTTATTTTCAAAATTTTGGACAAAAAAATTTGAACAAAAATATTCTCACGACAAATCCTTTAACAAAACATACAAAAATATCATGGAAAAGCTGTTTGTTTTTTACATTTTTCAATTTTTCTTAAAAACTTGTTAGATTTCTCAAAATGCTCTCAAGGGAAACGTGGACTTAAAACTTCTACTCAAGTTATATTTTAAGATTTTCTGTACAAAAATGCTAAACCTATTTTATTATATTTTTTTTTAAATTGATAAATGTATTCCAGTTTCAGGAAAACAATTCATCTATGTAATAAAAAAATCGGTATTTTTGGTTTTTTGAAGATTGTCATAATTTTCTAAATATTCATTGTTTCTATGTATTCGAAATTTGGTACAAACCTCCACATTTACACAAAATTTAGTACAAATTGAATTGAAATAACAAATTGGATAACAAAACCAACAGTTTTTCTTTGATATCCTCTTAATTTTTATACAAAAACTTTGTATTAAATTTCAATGATTTATCAAAACAAACATTTTGGTACAAAATATTATTTTTCAAAAATGACATCTGGCAAAAATAAAAAAGAAGAATACAACTAGATCCAGCCATGCCTCTAAGAACAAAAGCACAATATTAGCAAAAGAATAATTGAAAAATCAAGAAAATTAAAAACAAAAAGAAATAAAAAAAGGAAAAAAAAAAATCAGAATTGAAACAAGAACCTGACGTAAAAGAAAAAGGAATAGACTGGCGAAAAAATCAAGTAAGGTGGCTCTTTTATAGTTGACGTACCGTTACGGTAAGGCTGATGAAGATGATGATGGCAAACAGACAAACAGACGGTTTTCAACGGTTTTTCTTTCTTTCCAGTATACTTTTTGTCGTTGTTTTTTTTGTTGTTATTTTCATTTATTGTTCTCCATTCGGCTTCCCCATATTTTCGGACCTATTATAGCACAATGCTGACGGTTTGGTTTTTGTCTACCTACAGTAATCGTAGATAGATTTCTTTTGAATTTGGCGGCAGTGAAGAGGAAGACTGAATAAGACGGGAATGGCTATCCAATCCACAGAGATACCTTGGTTTGGTTCTTTGCAACCACGCATGGCTAGAATTCGCAATTAGCTCTGGATGGAGTATGGCGCGGTGGTGCACTTGCGCGCCTTCTTATATCGCAACTATATCTTGGATAGGAGGAAGTTGATATTGCTATTTTTCGCTTAACTCCTTAAGTCTTAATAATAAGACAGCTAGATATAGTTAAAAAAAAAAATGATTGCCACTGTTCTGCACTGCTGCAGTCAAGAGAGAATTTACTGCGCCTACAGCTGGCTACCGACCGAACCGACAACTGCCCACGTTTTGGCGTAATTTGTGCTAATTTTGAATATCGAACGCGAAGAATTGTTGGAAGTTTGAACGTCGGTCGAATTGAATTCGAATTCCCGAGTAGACAAAAAAAGAAGAAGTAATTGCAGGAATGTGGCGCACTTATAATCGCGCCAGCAATCCCTATTTTCATGCGAACGAGCCAGGAAAAAGATTTTATTATTACTCAACATCGATCGGTTGTCGTTTGTTGATGTTGACTCGAACGTACAAGTCGTTGGAAGCCCCCTGTTTGTATGTATCTGGGTCAGAGATGTCATCAGGAATTAATTGAGGTGTGTTTTTCTTGTACGACTTTGGTCTTAATTATTAGGTTGTGACACACTGACTGAGCAATCTTTTTTTTTTTTTTTTTCTCAACATTAGTTAATACTCATGCAAGGTGATCTTTAATAAAAAAAAAAAAAATGGAAAAAAATGTAGATATGCAGAGGGGGCTTAAAGGTAGGCGCATAAACCCTATTATGTCTCTTATACGCTGCATATACACGACTTGACTTGACACAAGATATGCGATTGAATGAAAAAAAAAAAAAAAAAAAAAAAAAATAAGCTTGAGAAAAACTTGCTTAAGGTTCCCACAGTTAAATGGTATTTTATAAACTTTGCGCTATGCCCGCTCTGAATGTGCTCAATGGGAATTAGTATACATAGTTTTGGTGCGACTTCGTAATCTTTTAACAATCTGTTAAGGAAATATGTACCCAAGACTGGCGAGAAGACCTTTTAGCTTTTCCTAACATTATTTCATCAATTTTGTATTTTTCATACGAAAAGAAAATCATCAACATGCTCAAAGTGATTAGAATTGCTATTTTTTGTTGGCTTTTAATGTGAGAAATCTATTGTCTTAAGAATGTTTTTTTTTTTTGTTTGTGCTTTTGGTTAAATTTAACTTCCGGCAAGTAGTGGTTTCGTTTTTATAATTGAACTTTTTTGTATCCAAATTTCAGAGATTTGCGTGTAAGTGAAACAGACTATAATTTTTTAAGTGAAATGATTCTACGAAATAAAATTGAAAGTTGCGTAGAAAGGTACCGACAATTTTTTGGACAAAAGAAAACTGAAAGTTTAATTAAGAGAAAAAATTGCTGCGTTTATATTTCGTTTTTTAGAATCTGGATAGAGCATACTTACATTATTAATAAATAAATTTATGTAGATATCTCTGCAAGGTTTCTTATTCAATTTGTTTCACTTTAGTTTTGGTAATGAGAACTTTAACTAGCTGTAAAATAATGTCCATATAAAGTCTTAACGAAGTTTAAAAGAATTATTATCGAAGCTGTGACATTCTATAGATGAAAAATTATGAAAAAAAAAAATGTATAGATGAAAATGATGAAAAGGCTAAATTCCGTATGAAAATATCCTTAAAGTCTTAAAGAAACTTATAAAAAGCTTTACCGGAGCTGTGTCCTTCTTTAGATGTAAAATGACGAAAATAAGTATAAAAAGATGAAATAATCATTTTTATTGAAAAACATAACCGACTTCCATGGATCAAAACAGGGTTTTATGGTTTTTCTAATAGTTTTTATGGCTATAACTGAACGAAATTGAAATGGGACCACACTGCAGCCAACAGCTTTCCAATGCAAAAAGAATTATCAAAATTGGTTCACTCCGTCCAAAGTTATGCGGTAACAAACATAAAAAAAAAAAAAAAAAAAAAAAAATACGGACGAATTGAATACCTCCTCCTTTTTGGAAGTCGGTAAAAAACTAATTCGTTATAATATTGTCCAAATAAGATCTTAAAGTATCTTAAAAGAAGCTTTACCGAAGTTGTAATTTCTACAGATGAAAAGGCTAAAATAGGTACAATAATGTTTGTGTAAGGTCTTAAAGTAGCTTTAAAAAAGAAGCTTAGTGAAACTGCGCCTTTTTATAGAAAAAAAATTGACAACAAAATTAAAATCCATATTATTATTTTATGCACATATAAGGTCTTAAAGTAGCTTAAAAAAAGTTTTACCGAAGCTGTGACCATCTAATAAAATAAAAAAATTCAATTACTATGAAATTAAGAACTTGTTCTTTTTTTTTTGCTTACGAACACAAACAACTTCTATAAAGTTGTTTGGAAACTATTAAATAAGTTCTTTCGAGGTCTCTATTTATTCGCTAAGGCTTTATGAATCACTTTCAAAAAATTAAAAAAGAATTGTCAATAAAGTAAACACTTTCATAATAAAACTGTTTTTGAGGAAAGCCTTATAAAAGTCTTATAGAAATTGTTGCAAGCCTTATAGAAGTTTTAAACCTGAATTTTTATTTTTGACATTTTTTGAAAAACTGGTGTGTTAGTTGAGGAATCTTAAAAGCTCGTTACGCCAAGTATTGTTCAATAAACAAATTTATTAATGTAAGTTTTTTTTTTTTTTTAAGAATGTAAAAATTTTAGGCCTATTTCAAAGAATTGTTGAATATTTTTGAAAATTAAAATACAACCATACATTTGATTTATTCATAATTTGTATATATTTTTCTTTTTTTTTCTTGCAGGTTGGGAACTTAGAGGACTGAATTGTTATAAATATTTCAACATAAAACATTCGTGGGAAAAAAGTGCGGAACTCTGCAGAAGGTGAGTCATTCAAATAGCAAAAAAATATTAAATATATTCAATTTTACTTCTGCATATCTTGAGAATAAAAAGAATGAAAAAAAAAAAATAAAAACCAGTCTGCACGTGTGTGGTGTGTTGCTTCTGGATAAGGCTATAACATCTTAATTTATAACTTTGTATTTAAAATGGTTTGAAACTGCATTCCAAAGTTGCAAAACTTGATATCCTTGGAATATAAATTCTTTTTTTTTGCTTTATAAGTTCAACAAAAAAAAAAAATCAAGAAGTTCTTATCTCATTACCACAAGAAACATGTATTAAAGCTGCAACACATTTTCATGCAGATGCCTGTTGTACAGAAGATTCGTTTAATATAAAATTGACCTAAATTTATGTAAAGTAACAACTTCCAGCAATTTATGTTCAAATCTGGATATAGACTTAAAATGGGATTAATATGAAAGAAAGATACGAAAATAAAGAAATTAGAAAAAAAAAAAAAAAATAATAAAAAACTAAACTAGAACAACATGCAATTTAGAATTTGTTATTATTATTATTTTTTTTTTTTGTAGTTGTTTTATGAAGAGATTAAGGCCAAATGATATGGAATAGAAGAACAATTAACAACACATTATCTATATCTAGATTGAATTTAAAAAAAAAACACACAAAATAGATCATTCGATGGTTGGATATAAATTTATTATTAAAGCACTCTCCAGGCACTTAGAAAGTAGGAAGTTATTATTTTGTTTTATTTATATCTTACGAACATGAAATTAGATTTGATTTGAAGTGTCGGGAATGTAGAAATTTTATCCATTGAAGTTTAACAGTTGGAAGGTAAGAATGTGCTGAGTTTCCAGCTAAAGGAGTAAATCTGTTTGCCACTTAGTTCAATCCAGTGCAGTTAAATTGTATTCAGTACATTTCAGTACATTTTCAGTTAAGTTCAGTTCATTTTATTTAATTTCAGTTGAGTTGAGTTCAATTCAGTTCAGTTTAAAAATTGAAAAAAAAAAACACGGGGCTACGTTGGGCGCCAATTTTTAGTTTAATTGACGATCCAAGGCAAATTTAAGAGAATTTTATTCTTTAATAGTTAAGAATAAGGTGTAATTTATAAGTTTATCTAAAATAATAATAGTAAAATGAGTTTTGTAGGCTTTTTTTAATCATAAATTCCCACGTTGGGCGCCAACTAGATGCCTCAAATTTCTGATATTCATTTATGGATACCTACTTAATTATATTATATTCTTAGAAAACTCAAAGCAATTTGCTACGGATGATTTAAAACACATAAAAATAGAAACAATTGCACCCACATTGGGCGCCATTTACAAAATCAATTTACATTTAGATCTAATTGAATTTTTTGTATCAAATTAAAAAAATAACTATAATTCTAGCCCATTGAATTCATAAACTGTTCTAAAATCTGCATCAAAGATATTTAATTCATTTGATGGATACTGGTTTGCGCCAACTTTCTGGGCACAAAATTATCTGATATTGGAAGAAAACTCAAAATATTTGCGACTGAAAATTAAACAAAAAAAAAAGACAATGTATTCAAGTTGGGCGCCATCTCATAAATTTACATAAATGAACTAGATCCAAGTGAAATTTTGGTTTCTATTACATAAATTGGTTAAAAATTTCCACGTTGGGCGCCAATTAACTGCCTAAGAGCTAATTGATCCATTTGCAGTGTACTCAATGAAATATTTTTAATTTTTGGGTACAATTTCATGCAACCTATTTGTACACCTTCTTGTCTTCTATGCTTATTTTCTTAAACAACACACAGCGGACAATAGAACAAGAATTTGTAAAAGTTAAAAGAAAAAAAAAAACACACAGCAAAACGTGTTCTCATAATTTTGGGTTTGGTTCGTTATTTTTCACATCAGGCACAACCACCGACGACGACCAACCACGACCGACGACCGACTTCGACCATAACCGCCAGAGATGACCCACTTATTTTGTTATTCTCAAACTGCTGCGGTACGGCCAACAAACACAAACAACTTATGCAACTTGGTTACTAGAACGCAAGAGTTAGTGATTCCAATAATTCTTTTATTCATAATTTCTTATTGAATTCGGTTTTGATTTGAAAAGAGGAGAAAATTTTTTTTTATTATTATTATTTTGTTGATCGAACAAAGTGAACTTTCTAATGTAACAAAAACTCAAGACCACTAATAAGCAAAGTAAGTGCTGCTTACTACTTGTGAATGAGTTCGAAACGGATAAATGCACAGAAGTTTTTAAAAGAAGTTTGAAGAAGTTATTTTTCTTTTCTTTATTTTGTTCTTCTTCTATGTAGGTATTTTGTTGGTCAAAAAAAAAAAAAAACTTTCGTTGTCGTTGATTTCTTTTGAGATTTTGTTTTTAATTTTTTTTTTTACATTTTGGTCCAAAAATATTCGTTTGTTTTTTTGGAAAAAAAGAACTGAATACAATTTGACCTGATTTTCATTTTCTTTGATATTTATACAGAGGTAGTCTACACATGCACTTTGACAACAACACTTAATGAACTTGGTAATGAATCACTTCGAAAACTTTAAGCAGACCAACAAAATTATAAAAAAAAAAAAGTTAAAAAAAAAAAAAAAAACAAAGAATACAAAACTTGTTGACAATGATAAATGAAGCTGTCGCAGATTTTGGGCAGTGGACTTGCCCAGTGGCCTGATTAGGCCATCGGCTTAGTTTGTTTGTTTGTATTTTTTTGGCTAAGTAGGTAGTTGGAACTCTATGCGGAAGTGTTTTTTTTTTCGAAATGAGATTTCTTACTTTTGACAAAAGGAAATTAGTTTTTAGGTTGTGGGGAAGCGGAATGTGTGTGTGACTAATGGTCTATAGGCAAAGTAAAAAAGTCTTAAAAAAATATGTTAAATAAATTGGTTTGTGTTGTTCCATTTTAAAATGATTTTATTTTGTTTTTTTTTTTTGGGTCGATGTGTTTTTTTTTTTTTTTTTTGGTTGACAGAGAAGCAGACTACTGACCGATAATATTTTAACCTTAAATACTTTTACTGTGCATATTATGTATATATATATAATGAATGAGTATTTAATGTGAAGATGATGATGATTTATCAAGGCTGATGGAGGCTAAGTTAGGTTCAGGGTCAGATTAAAGTAGTTCTCATTTAATTGAGGTTATGCTGAAATTAATATAGCAATTGAAAAGATTTATAAATTTGAAATTTTTATGAATGAAAAATTTAATAAAACTAAAGTTGGGCGCCAATTAAATATCTAAAAGGTGTTCTAATCCAGTCAAATAAGGGTTTAACCTCGGAATGAATGTTAGTAGACATTTTTTTTGCTCAATATCTTCCTTTTGCCATTCTATAACATATCTCAAAAGTCTAGAAAAATCTCATGTCCGCTTGTCGCGATTTCAAGGTCAAATCGCGAAATGGAGATTTTCAAAATTAGCAAAAATAGGCTATGGTATTATATACACATATGATACATGATTTCAAGGTATTTTTTAATGCTGATTCCAAAAAATCTAAAATCAAGGCAATCTGACGTCTCTGAAAAAAGTTATACCTGTTTTTCATCTTTCAACCCATATTATTATAACAGTTGCTAACTTACTACCGAAAAACCCTTAAAAGTAATAGTAGCGGAATCATATTTTGCATGAGGGTTTTCATATCCATTATCATTAAGAATCAAAACAATGCAATACAAAAAAACATTTATATCTATGACAAAATGGTATTTTTTGAGAAAAGGGGAAATTTTGGGATGTGCACTAAAAAACATCCTGGTACAATCTTGGAATTAGTGCTAATAGGCTAATTTTTTGTTTCTATCTTTGTTTGGATATTCTATAACTTATGTCAAAAATCTAAAAAAATCTCATGTCCGCAAGTTATAATTTTCGAGGTTAAACTAAGTTAGGTGCAGATTTAAAAAAAATAATAAGAAAACTTTAGATTCTTATATGTATACCAACATAACCCATATCATTTCAATGTATTTTTTAACGCTGATTCCAACAAAACCCACAAACAAATCAATATGACCATCCCTGAAAAGTAATGTACCTTATTCATGTTGATCTGACACAAATATCTGAAGAGTAGTTTTTCAATTTTTTCAAATCTGCACCTTATCTTCAAACCATGAAAATTAGGACTTGCGGACATGAGATTTTTTTAGATTTTTGAGGGTAGCTAAAGAATATCCAAACAAAGATTAAAATGAAAAAATTAGCCTATTAGCACTTATTCCTAAGATGAACAAGAATCTTCTTTAGTGCATATCCTAAAATTTGCCCCTCCATCAAAAAATACCATTATAGGTAGGTACATATATTTTTTGTAATGGATTGTTTTGATTTTTAATAATGATGGATTCAAAAATCTCCATGCTAAATTTGGTTCATCTACCATAACTTTTAAGGGTTTTTCGGCAGTAAGTTTGCAACTGTTATAATAATATGAGTTGACAGATGAAAAACAGGTATAACTTTTTACAGAGACGTCAGATTGCCTTGATTTTAGATTTTTTGGAATCAGCATTAAAAAATACCTTGAAATCATGTATCATATGTGTATATAATACCATAGCCTATTTTTGCTAATTTTGAAAATCTCCATTTCGCGATTTGACCTTGAAATCGCGACAAGCGGACATGAGATTTTTCTAGACTTTTGAGATATGTTATAGAATGGCAAAAGGAAGATATTGAGCAAAAAAAATTTCTACTAACATTCATTCCGAGATTTACCCCTTTTTTCTCCTTATTTTACTGTATTATTCATATTATTTTGGGGCACTAAATTTATGATATTATTAAAAACATCCAATTATTTGAGACTGCAAAGTTATAAATCATAGAAATAGAAACTGATGTGCCTACGTTGGGCATTATCGAAAAAAGCTCCTGTCAAAACTGAACGAAAACTTTCTTTTTATCTGTCAAACATTAAAACAGCTTAGAGTCATTTAAAAATGAACGTAGTTTTCAATTAGATTAGATTTTCCAAAAATAGAACGTAAAGAAAGCTATGCCATAACTGAACGAAATTTTTCCAACCATTTTTCAATAAAATTCCTATAAATTGTTTTTTTTTTTTTTTTTGAGAAATTTCACCCAAAAATATCCCAAACATTTTTTCTTTTGGTCTGTGAAATAAAAATTGTTGCTTATTTTAAGTTAATCCAGTTCAAAACTGAACGACCTGTCACATTCAAATTTCTTTGAGAAAGGTAACTTTTGAACGAAATTATACAAAAATATTCAAAATAAAAATTAATTCAAACTATTTCTAAATATAACGAAAAATTCGTTTATTTTTTTTTTTTGGACATAAAATTTTTGTAAAAATTTTGTGTTATAAAAAAAAGGTGATCAAAAAGTTATAACATTGCCAAAAGAAAAAGAATAAAACAGAGTGAATACTTAAAATTTTAAATTTTCAACAATTTGAAATAAAAAATGTCGAAATAAAAGCCTGAAATTTCTTTCCAAAATAAAAAAGGAACGTTTAAATTGACAAATATTCTTTAAAAACGAAACAAGCTAAAGTTAACGTCATTGCTCAACGAAGAATATTTTTTAAAGCTAGAGTTAAAACTTAAAACACGACCTACTTAAAGATCATTTTAAAAAAAAAAAAGATTTTAAGCTTAACGAAACATTTTTTTAATTTTTTTTAATATCTAGTGAAAATTTATTTGAAATTTTACTTATATTAAGAAAGAATAACTCAAAGCTTTTCAAAAAAAAAAACTGACCGAAACCTTTTCTATTTGACAATAACAATATTTAAATAAAAGAATTTTTTTTTAAATGTTACTAGCTTATTCGAAAAAAAAAAACAAACAAATGAATGTTCGTCAAAATTAAACGAAAGCAAGTTTTTGTGTCTACAAAATTTAAAAACTCACTGCGATTATTTTAAGAAGAAGCAAGTTTTTTATAAGCAATTTTTTTCAACTTAAATTGCATAAAAACTGAACGAAAGATATATTTTATTTTGAGAACAGCAGTTTTTTTTTTTTTTTTTAAAGCCAAAAAACTTTCTGTAAACAAAAATTTTTGAACGAAAGGTTTCCTTTAAGGCAAAACAGTATATTTTAAATTCCCAACTGAACGCATGAAGTCAAGTAAAAGATTTCAAACTTTGCAGTTCTATTAAGCTGTGAAACTGATTAACAACGAAAAAATGCACGCATGTCCAAATGCCCGAAGAGAAGAATTCCTTGAAAAAGCCTTGAATTTAAATTTTTTTTAACGAATCTATAACTTGCCTTTACATAACTCAAACGTGCAAGTTTAATGTGTAATTTACACATCACAAGAAAATTTAACGTACGTGTAGACGACATTGTTATAACTTGCTAACCAGTCCAAGTCAATAAAGTTTGGCTACAATGAAATTTCTCTCTCAGATGCTTTTATGTGTTTGGCCATTTTTTGTTTTCCTTCTTTTATTATCTTCACCTCTCTTCTCTTCTGGTTGGTAGTCGTCAGTTTTGTTTAAATGCAGCATCAAGACTTCAACTTGCAGCAAAGAAGTGCTAATTTATGCTACAGGTTGTTTAAAGACGAAAATCATGTGCAGAGCTATGATGATGACGATGAAGACGACTGAACGAACGAACGACAACGACGACACCTGTTGCCAAGATGAAAGCCAGGCATTTCAAAAATGGGGACAATTGGCTTGGCAGTCGATTTAAGCAGTAGTTGTAACACCATCATTGAATCATAGCACTTTCTTTCTTTTGCTGACCAAGAGGGTGGGCAAGATATTTTTTTGTTTTTGACAGTGATCAGGGCCATTAACTTATCGAAAGCTGTTTGGCTTGGCAATGGTGGCCAATATCTACTCGTAGGTTACTCATTCATTTTTTTGTTGTTGTTTATGAACAATTTCACTTGCTGTTCTTTGCCATGACAATGAAGACCCAAAAGTATAAAACAAATAGAAATCTCACGTCCGTTCGTCATTGTCGTCGTTGGTCGGTCGGTAGCTTAAGTATATAAAAAGACATTGACCCTTAACGTGCTCGGTACGGTACCATTCCGTTCATTCTAACGCGCGCACATTCCAAAAAATCAAGCGCCAAGCGAAAAAAGAGAAAAAACATTTTTCGTTGTCTTTCCTCTGGTAACATATATGGACATAAGGGCACGTGCTCAACATGCCAAAAATATCTATCTACCAAAAACGAAATGAAACGAAAGAAAATGACAGCTTTGGCGGCCTAAAGGGGGTGAATGAAACGGAATTGATTGCCAATATTTTCCTAGACCATTATTTTATGGCAAATGCCATCGTCGTTCGTCGTCGTTTGGAGAGATTTTGACGTTTTTTTTTATTTGGTAGGTTCAAAGCTTTCGGTTCATAAATCACAATAAGGAGTTGGTAAATCAGGGTTTTTTGCTTGATGACATTCATTTTTTTGTTATTCGTCTTCTGTATTTTTTTTTTTTTTTTTGTGGGAAAGGGTGTTATTTGGGGACTTTAAGAGATTTGGGTTTATTCAAAATAGTTTCGTGCTTAAGATAAATGAGGGAAAATTCCAGAATCAACAAAAAAAAAAAAGATAGACCTTTTTCATTGTTTATTTTTGGAGCTCAAATTCTGAATAACTCTCATTCAATGATGGCAATTTGGATGCTTGTATTAGATTTATGGGTTTTTGACATATTCATTTTGTTGGGAAGATATTTATGTTGGATTCAATAAAATTTAATAAAACAAATAAAATTATTTACTTTTTGAGAGACAACTTGTAGTAAATGAAATACCAGACTTAACGAAGATGGAGCATTTTTTTTTTTTGTATAGAGAAGGGGTTTGGAAGTGATGTGTTTGTTCCATGAATCTTCGTTCATTCAACAAAATTAATTTGTTTGACTTCAACAGTTCTGTGATAAGGGTTTAATTGAAATAATAAAACTGAACGAAAGTTTTTTTTTCTTATTCTGTCTCATGACAAAATCTATCTAAACCAGTTTTTAAAGGAAACCTCACATAAAACTGTAAACTGGCTTGAATTTGAAAACTGAACGAAATATTACAAAAAAAAAAATAAAAAGTAAACGAAAACTATTTTCTTGCAGTTGTAGCTACCACATAAAATAGGACCACCATCTTATTTCTTTGAAAAACGGCAATTCTTAAACTTAACGAAAAACTCATTTTTGAATGTCACTGAAAAAAAGTTTCAATAGGTATTTGCATTGAAACTTAGTTTTAGTTGAAATATTCATTAAGAAATATATTAAAAAGGTTTTCACAAAACTGAACGAAACTTTTTATACATATGTCACAGAACTGCTCGAGTCACTACTTAAAATAAGGCTTCTTATAAAATTTAATTTAATAGTTCTTTAAAAAAAAGGATTTCAAAGTTGATTTTAAACTCAACGAAAGGTTAATTTTTTATTTTGTCACAAGAAAACAATTTCCATAAGAGTTTATAGTGCAACTTTACTAAGTTGAAATTTTCCTTAAAGCAGACAGTAAACTGAATGTTTTCAGAAAACTGAACGAAACTTTTTCTATGTTACAATACTGCTTTTACAGATCGAGTCACCACTCAAAATAAGATCTCCATATAGAATTTAGAATAAATCTTGGAAATCGATAATTCGAAACTGATTTTAAACTTAACGAAATACTTATTTTTTAATTTTATCACTCGAAAAAAAATTCTTTAAATTTGAGTTACTTTATTTAATAAAAAAAAAAATACTGAAACCAATTTAAGAAACTTAACGAAACATTTTATTCTGACCTGTGAAATTCAAAAAGTGAAAACAGTGATTTTCAAAAAGGAGATTTTTGTCAAAGTTTAACAGCTCTTTCAACATTATCTAAATAATGTGTAAAAAATAACTTAACGAAACTTCAAATAAAGTAATTTTTTATTTTTATAATGCTAGGAAGTATGGTTTTAAATGAATGAAATCAAACAAAATCCTTAACTTAACGAAATACTTTTACCCTACATTATTTATTTATTTTTTAGGTACGGCGCTGACTTAGTAGCCATCGATAATTATGCGGAAAACAATGATACAATTGCCATTGCCAAATTGGGTGATCCAAATCGCCGTGCTTCCGACAAGTACTGGCTGGGTTTGGCCTCACTCGATGACCTGCGTACAAATACCCTCGAATCGGCTTCGGGTGCCTTAATCTCTCAGTATTCCGGCTTTTGGGCTTTAAATCAACCCGATCCAATGTCTGGCGAGTGTGTCGCCGCCTCATCACAATCACGAATGCAGTCATGGGAATTGGGAACATGTGAAAGTCTACTGCCATTTATGTGTCGAGCTTCAGCTTGCCCCCATGACTCGTTGCATTGTTCGAATGGTTTGTGTGTAAATCAAGCTTTCAAATGCGATGGAAATGATGATTGTGGTGATGGTTCAGATGAATTAGATTGTCCAGCATTGTGTAATTTCCATATGCAATCTGGTGGTGATGTCATTGAATCACCAAATTATCCACACAAATATGGAGCTTTGAGTAAATGCAAATGGACTTTGGAAGGTCCCCAGGGTAGCAATATCATTTTACAATTCCAAGACTTTGACACTGAAAAGACTTTCGATACGGTTCAGATTTTAGTTGGTGGCAGGACTGAGGATAAATCAGTTTCATTGGCAACTTTGTCAGGCAAACAAGATTTGACTATGAAACCTTTGGTGACTGCATCGAACTTTATGATCATCAAGTTCACCACCGATGGCAGTGTGGAACGTAAGGGTTTCCGTGCAACATGGAAAACCGAGGCGAAAAATTGTGGTGGAACTCTGCGCGCCACAGCTCAAGGACAAGTTCTCACAAGTCCTGGCTATCCCAAACAGTATCCCGGTGGCTTGGAGTGTTTGTACATTATCAAAGCTCAAGCTGGACGAATTGTTTCGATTGAAATTCAAGACTTGGACATTACTGCCGGCAGAGATTACATGTTGATCAGAGATGGGGATAGCCCAATGAGTCGACCGATAGCTAGACTATCAGGAAATGCCAAGGATAACGAAAAGGTTGTAATCTCCACCGGTAACAAGGTCTATTTGTACTTCAAATCAAGCTTGGGAGATTCCGGCAAGGGCTTCAGTCTAAGATATACCCAAGGTTGTAAGGCTACAATCACAGCTCGTAATGGAACTGTAACTTCACCAGCTTACGGTCTTGAAGATTATCCAACCAATCAGGAATGCTTCTTTGTCATTAGAAACAGCTTGGGATCTCCGTTATCTTTGAAGTTTGATAAGTTCATGGTACACAAGAGTGACTTTGTTCAGGTTTACGATGGATCTTCAACTTCTGGTTTGAGGTTACATGCTGGAAATGGTTTCACTGGAACAGCAGCTCCCAAGTTGACTTTAACAGCTTCATCTGGAGAAATGTTAATCAAGTTTACATCGGATGCTTTGCATAACGCAGCAGGGTAAGCAAACTTAATCTATGTCTTCTAAACGAGGTTTGTCATACATTTTTCTTTCCATTTTTAGATGGTCAGCAACATTTTCAGCTGATTGTCCAAATCTTAAGCCCGGTATTGGAGCATTGGCTTCAAGTCGGGATACAGCTTTTGGAACTGTGGTAACTTTCACTTGTCCAATTGGACAGGAGTTTGCTACTGGCAAGAATAAGATCGTAACTGAGTGCATGAAAGGTGGTAACTGGAGTGTGGAATACATCCCCAAATGTCAAGGTAAGCTTTAGAAATGGTCATCAATCTTCCAGTTTGTCTTAAATTTTTTTCTATTTTTCCAGAGGTCTATTGCGGTCCAGTGCCCCAAATCGATAACGGATTCTCCATTGGTTCATCCAACGTTACCTACCGTGGAGTTGCCATGTACCAGTGTTATGCTGGATTCGCTTTCCCCTCGGGACAGCCTATTGAGAAAATCTCCTGCCTTCCCGATGGACGCTGGGAGCGTAAGCCAACTTGCATGGCTTCGCAATGTGCCCCTCTGCCCGAAGTCGCTCACGCCAATGTGACCCTTCTTAACGGAGGTGGTCGCAGTTACGGAACCATAGTTCAATTTGAATGCGATGCTGGTTATGAGAGAACTGGCTACCCGGTTCTAATTTGCATGTCGAATGGAACATGGAGTGGAGATGTACCAAAGTGTACCCGAAAACGCTGTCACAAGTTCCCAGAAATCGAAAGTGGATTTGTTGTTGACGCAGCACGTCCGTACTTCTTTGGCGATGAAGCACGTGTTCAGTGCTTCAAGGGGTATAAGCTTATTGGACAGAATATTATCCGATGCAGTGCTGATCAGGTGTTTGAAAATGCGCCATCTTGTGAGGATATCAACGAATGTACATCCACACAATGCGATCTCTCCACAACTGAGTGTATGAATACAAATGGTTCGTTCCATTGTCAGTGTCGTAAGGGTTTTGCCCCAACGACTGAATGTCGTCCAGTTGGAGACTTGGGTCTGGCTAATGGAGGAATACCCGATGAAAGTATTATGTCATCGGAGAGTGATGAAGGTTACACCAAGGGAATGGTTCGTTTGAATTCAGCTGGATGGTGTGGAAGCTCTGTCGAACCTGGTGCAAATTGGATCATGATTGATCTGAGGGCTCCAACTATATTGAGAGGTTTCAGAACCATGTCGGTACAAAGATTCGATGGAAATGTTGCATTCACATCAGCTGTACGACTTCAATATACCAACAATTTAACTGATACTTTTAAAGACTATGCCAATCCTGATGGAACTGCTGTAGAGTTTAGAATTTTGGAACCAACTTTATCAATTTTGAATCTTCCCATGCCAATTGAAGCTCGTTATATTCGTTTTAAGATTCAAGACTATGTTGGGGCACCATGTTTGAGAATGGAAGCTATGGGTTGTACTCGATTGGATTGTGTAGACATTAATGAGTGTACTAAAAATAATGGTGGTTGTGATCAAAAATGTATCAACTCTCCCGGATCATTTGCCTGTTCGTGTAATAATGGTTTCCAACTCTACACTTCCAATGGAACAGCTGGATTCTTAATTGAAAAGTCTGAAACTGGTATTCGTGATGGAGATACTTATCAAAAAGATAAGACTTGCGTTCCCGTGATGTGTCCACCTTTGCAGGCACCAGAAAATGGAAAACTTCTCTCCGATAAGAACGAACATCATTTTGGAGACATTGTTAATTTCCAATGTGAATTTGGTTATATTATGTCTGGAAGTTCATCGTTACTTTGTCTCTCTACTGGACAATGGAATTCATCTGTACCGGAATGTAATTGTAAGTATAATTTGATATAATCTCAAATTGGAGACTTGTGTAGACTTTTTTTTTCTTTAGATGCCAAATGTGTGTCACTTCCTGATGACAAATTAGAGGGCCTTCAAGTTCTTCGACCAGATCCAGAGAGTGTATTGGTACCATTTAGAGACAATGTGACAGTTCAATGCAACAGCCCCGGCAGACGTTTGAGAGGAAGTGCAACTTCAGGCTTTAGACAGTGTGTTTATGATCCCAAACCTGGTCTACCAGATTATTGGCTTTCAGGAACTTCACCATCGTGTCCACGAGTCGATTGTGGAATGCCAATGCCAACACCTGGCGCTGAATATGGTCAATTCGTCGATACCCGTTATCAAAGTTCATTCTTCTTCGGCTGTCAAAATACCTTCAAACTTGCTGGACAAACTTCCAAACATGACAATGTTGTACGCTGTCAAGGCAATGGCATTTGGGACTTTGGAGACTTACGCTGCGAAGGACCAGTTTGTGAAGACCCTGGTCGACCAAGTGATGGCTTACAAGTCGCCCGAAGCTATGAACAAGGTTCTGAGGTATTCTTCGGCTGTCAGAGACCTGGGTACATTCTCATTAATCCTAGACCAATTTCTTGTATTCGTGAGCCTGAATGTAAGGTTATCAAACCTTTGGGTTTGACTTCGGGGAAAATTCCCGACTCGGCAATAAATGCAACTTCTGAACGTCCAAACTATGAAGCTAAGAACATCCGTTTGAATTCGGTAACTGGTTGGTGTGGTAAGCAAGAAGCCTTCACTTATGTTAGTGTAGACTTGGGTGATGTTTATCGTGTAAAAGCTATTCTTGTTAAGGGTGTTGTGACAAATGATATTGTTGGAAGACCAACGGAAATTCGTTTCTTCTATAAACAAGCTGAGAATGAAAACTACGTCGTGTATTTCCCCAATTTTAATCTAACCATGAGGGATCCTGGAAACTTTGGAGAACTCGCCATGATTACTTTGCCAAAATACGTTCAAGCTAGATTTGTTATTTTGGGTATTGTTAGTTATATGGAAAATGCTTGTTTGAAATTCGAACTTATGGGTTGCGAAGAACCTAAAAAGGAACCTCTGTTAGGTTATGATTATGGTTATAGCCCCTGTGTTGATAATGAACCACCAATCTTCCAGAATTGCCCACAACAGCCAATTATAGTGAGGAGAGATGAAAATGGAGGTGTTCTGCCTGTCAACTTTACCGAACCAACAGCTGTTGATAACTCAGGTTCGATAGCTCGTTTGGAAGTCAAGCCTCAGAATTTCAAGACCCCATCGCATATTTTCAAAGACACAGTTGTCAAATACGTGGCATTTGATTACGATGGAAATGTAGCTATTTGTGAGATTAATATTACTGTTCCCGATGTCACTCCACCGTTATTGTCATGTCCCCAGAGTTACGTTATTGAGCTTGTGGATAAACAGGAAAGTTACAATGTCAACTTTAACGATACAAGAAAACGCATTAAGACCTCTGATGATTCAGGAGAAGTCACATTAACTTTCACTCCCGATAGAGCTACAATTCCTATTCGAGGTTTTGAAAATGTCACCGTAGTAGCCTATGACAAGTTCAACAACAAAGCTACCTGTCACTTCCAAGTCTCTGTCCAAGCTTCACCGTGTGTGGATTGGGAGCTTCAGCCACCTGAAAATGGTGCTATAAACTGTCTGCCAGGCGATAAAGGTGTCGAATGTATTGCCACGTGTAAACCAGGTTTCCGATTCACCGACGGTGATCCATTAAAGACTTTCACTTGTGAGACCTCAAGGCTATGGAAACCAACATCAGTTGTTCCAGATTGTGTTTCGGAAAATACCGAACAAGCTGATTATCAAGTTACTGCTACTGTCACATATCGGGCTAATGGAGCTGTAGCTCAATCATGTTTGGGACAATATCAAGACCTTTTGTCACAATACTACGGTGGATTGAATAATATTTTATCACAACGTTGTTCAGCTGTCAATGTCAATATGAATGTTTCATTTATTCGTTCAGTGCCAAGTCTGCTGGAAGAGAATGTCGTGAAAATGGACTTTATTTTGTCAATTCTTCCAGCCATTCGTCAACCACAGCTTTATGATCTTTGTGGGTCTACACTGAATCTTATATTCGATCTGAGTGTCCCATATGCCAGTGCCGTTATTGAATCTCTCCTGAATGTCTCCAATATTGGTAATCAATGTCCACCGTTGAGAGCTTTGAAGAGTACAATTAGTCGAGGTTTCACTTGTAGTGTTGGGGAAGTTCTCAACATGGATACCAGTGATGTGCCAAGGTGTTTGCATTGTCCCGCTGGAACTTATGTAGGTACAGGACAAAGTATTTGCACCTATTGCCCACGTGGATACTATCAAAACCGCGAGAGACAAGGAACATGTATGCGTTGTCCGGCAGGAACTTACACCAAAGAGGAAGGGTCTAAGTCACTTTCAGATTGTATTCCAGTTTGTGGTTATGGAACGTATTCACCAACTGGTTTGGTACCATGTTTGGAATGTCCAAGGAATTCCTTTACCATTGACCCACCAAATGGAGGATTTAAGGATTGTCAAGCTTGTCCAACAGGAACTTTCACCTTCCAGCCAGCTGCATCGAGAAAAGACTTCTGTCGAGCCAAATGTGGACCTGGTTTCTATTCATCAACCGGTTTAGCACCATGTTCTCCATGTCCAATGAATTATTATCAAGGAATTCCAGGATCACAGACTTGCAATGAATGCCCCACTAACATGCGAACAGATGGTATCAGTTCCAAGGGTCGTGAAGAGTGTAAGCCCGTTGTTTGTGGCGAGGGAGCTTGTCAACATGGAGGACTCTGTGTCCCAATGGGACATGGTATTCAATGTTTCTGTCCAGCTGGTTTCTCAGGACGTCGCTGTGAAGTTGATATCGACGAGTGTGCCTCGCAGCCATGTTACAATGGAGGAACCTGTACTGATTTACCACAAGGTTACCGGTGTGAATGTCAACCAGGCTACTCTGGCATCAACTGTCAGGAAGAAGTTAGCGATTGTCGGAATGATACCTGCCCTGCGAGAGCAATGTGTAAGAACGAACCTGGCTACAAAAACTACACCTGCCTCTGCCGAAGTGGTTACACTGGAGCAGATTGTGACATCACAATCGATCCCTGCACAGCCAATGGAAATCCATGCAGCAATGGTGCCAGCTGTCAAGCTCTCCAACAAGGTCGTTACAAATGCGACTGTCTGCCAGGTTGGGAAGGTGTCCACTGCCAGATCAATATCGATGATTGTGCTGAGAATCCTTGTCTGTTGGGCGCCAATTGTACCGACATGGTCAATGACTTTAGTTGTTCATGTTCGCCAGGCTTTACTGGCAAGCGTTGTGAGGAAAAAATAGACCTTTGCCTATCGGAACCGTGTAAACATGGAACTTGCGTTGATAGACTCTTCGATCATGAGTGTGTTTGTCATCCAGGATGGACTGGGCCAGCTTGTGAAATCAACATTAATGACTGCGAAGACAGTCCATGTAAAAACGATGGAACTTGTGTGGATTTAGTCGATGGATATACCTGCAGCTGTGAGCCAGGATACACTGGAAAAGACTGTCAGCATCCAATCGATGATTGCGAATCGAATCCTTGTCAAAATGGAGCAACTTGTATGGATCAGCTTGATGGATTTTTGTGCAAATGCCGTCCTGGCTTTGTCGGACTCTCGTGTGAGGCTGAAATCGATGAGTGTCTATCGGATCCTTGTAATGCAGTTGGTACCGAACGTTGCTTGGATTTGGATAATAAGTTTGAATGTGTTTGCCGTGAAGGATTCACGGGAACTCTTTGCGAAACCGATATTGATGATTGTGAGACAAATCCTTGTATGAATGGAGGAAATTGTCGCGATAGAATTGGAGGATTCGATTGTATCTGCTCGCAAGGTTGGACTGGAGTTCGTTGTGACTCACAGGTCACTACTTGCAATGTGCAGAAACCTTGTCAGAATGATGCCAAATGTATCGATCTTTTTGAAGATTACTTCTGCTCGTGTCCAAGTGGAACTGATGGCAAGAACTGCGAGACAGCACCTGAAAGGTGTATTGGTAATCCTTGCATGCATGGCGGTAAATGCCAGGACTTTGGATCAGGATTGAATTGCTCTTGTCCGGAAGATTACTCTGGAATTGGGTGTCAGTATGAGTTCGATGCTTGTGACGCACATGTTTGCCAGAATGGAGCTACCTGTGTTGATCATGGAACTGGTTACACTTGCAAGTGTCCTAAAGGTTATAAGGGAAAGAATTGTGAGGAGGATATTGTTGATTGCAAGGATAATTCCTGTCCACCAGGAGCTTCGTGTATTGATTTGGTTAATGGATTCTATTGTCAATGTCCGTTCAATATGACTGGAGATGATTGTAGAAAGGGTAAGTTCATCAAAAAACCTTGTAATCGAAGGTAACCTAACCTCTTTTTGTCTTTTTTTTTTTATCTTTTAGTCATTCAAGTGGATTATGATTTATACTTTAGCGATGCAACACGATCGACCGCTGCCCAAGTTGTGCCCTTCTACACGAGCGAATCGCCATCGCTCACAATTGCAATGTGGGTACAGTTCGCTCAAAAGGATGATTCTGGAATATTCTTTACCCTGTATGGAGTTGAGTCTGCCCATGTGGCAAATAACAGACGTCTCTTGATTCAAGCTCACTCGAGTGGAGTTCAAGTATCACTCTTCCCAGACATTCAAGATGCCTTCCTTTCGTTCAGAGAGTACACGACTGTCAATGATGGTCAATGGCATCATATTGCCATTCTCTGGGATGGAACAACCGGACAGCTACAGCTCATTACTGAAGGTTTGATCGCTAGCAAGACTGAATATGCTGGTGGCCGAACAATGCCGAAATTCGCTTGGGCCGTTTTGGGACGTCCTCAGCCGGATGAAGTGAACTCAGCTACATACGCTGAAGCAGGTTTCCAAGGAAAGATCACTAAAGCACAGATTTGGGGACGAGCTCTTGATGTTACATCGGAAATTCAAAAACAAGTTCGAGATTGTCGTAGCGAACCGGTGCTCTATGAGGGTTTGATATTGAATTGGGCCGGATATGAAGTTGTGTCGGGAGGTGTTGAACGATCAGTGCCATCTGTGTGTGGACAAAGGAAATGTGTTAATGGATATACTGGTGCCAATTGCCAGCAGTTGGAAGTTGACAAAGAACCACCACGTGTTGAACATTGTCCTGGAGACTTGTGGGTCATTGCTAAAAATGGTTCGGCTGTTGTCACCTGGGATGAACCACATTTCAGTGATAATATTGGAGTTGTTAAGATCATGGAACGCAATGGTCATCGTCCTGGAACAACTTTGTTATGGGGATCATATGATATCACTTATGTGGCCTCGGATGCAGCTGGTAATAGTGCATCGTGCAGCTTTAAGGTTTCGCTTTTATGTAAGTTTTTTGAAAGTCTGGAAAATTTTAGGGAAGTTTGTAATAATTTTGTGTGTTTTTAGCTGAATTCTGCCCACCTTTGGCTGATCCAGTTGGAGGTTCCCAAGTCTGCAAGGATTGGGGTGCTGGTGGACAATTTAAGGTATATTTTTTGAAACACTTTAATGAGAGCTGGGAGCTCTAAGAGTTTTCTATTTTTTATAGGTCTGTGAAATTGCTTGCCATCCAGGTCTTCGATTCTCCGAGCTGGTTCCAGAATTCTATACATGCGGTGCTGAAGGTTTCTGGCGCCCAACGCGAGAACCTGCAATGCCACTTATTTACCCATCATGTTCTCGTAAGTTTACACAATTTTAAAAGGTTTGTAGTTTTTGAGATTTTTGTTTTCCCCCACAGCTGCTAAACCTGCACAACGAGTGTTCAGAATTAAGATGCTCTTCCCATCGGATGTTCTCTGTAACAAGGCCGGACAAGGAGTTCTTCGTCAGAAGGTTTCAAACTCTGTGAATGCATTGAATCGTGACTGGAACTTCTGCTCCTACTCAGTTGAGGGATCAAGGTAAGTCTCCAAATTTAACAAAAAAGTCTCCAAAAAATCTAAAAGTGGATCTTTTTCTTGTTTAGGGAATGTAAGGACCTCAAGATCGATGTCAAGTGTGATCATTATCGTGGTGGACAAGGAAATCGTGCCCGACGAGCTACTGACAACGAAGAAGGCAGCACTTATCTTCTAGATGCTTCAATTCCAGTTGAAAAGTAAGTATAACAAAAATCGAACAAAAAAAAAAAATTGTTCCGAAAAATGTTTCGAAAACCCCTTTGAATCCTTGTTTCTAAACAAAAACAAACAAAATTTAATAAAAACTTTGTAGAGATACAAACGACGAGGAAGAACTGCGAGGACGTCAAGGTAGACAACAAGCCGGTGATACGTACACCTTGGAGATTGCATTCCCAGCAGTCAAGTATGTTTTAAAAAAAAACAAAAACAAAAAATTCTGAACAACTTAAAAAAAAAAAAACACGCTTGGGGGCCAAAGAATTTTTTTTTCATTTTTTTTATTTTCTTAATTAAAAAAAGCTAACCTTTTTTTTAAAAATACGCTTTTAACCCTCCATTTTGTTTTGCACGCATTTTATCCACTAATTTCGATTTTAAGGCTTTTAACCTTTAAGCTGGAGCACTTTCCGGATTGTTTAGAATTTTTTTCACTGACATACAATTTTCTCAAAATTCCAGCGATCCAGTGCTTCATTCATCGACCGGAGAACGTTCCGATGTGAAAGCCTTACTACAGAAGCTTATTCTAGAAGATGATCAATTTGCCGTTCATGACATTCTGCCAAATACTGTACCTGATCCAGCTTCATTGGATCTTACCTCAGAGTATGCCTGTCCTGTGGGACAAGTTGTAATGGTTCCCGATTGTGTACCCTGCGCTATAGGTACATTCTATGACCAATCGAACAAGACTTGTGTGGCTTGTGCTCGAGGAACTTATCAATCCGAGGCGGGACAACTTCAATGCTCGAAATGTCCCACAATAGCCGGACGTCCAGGTGTAACATCGGGACCTGGAGCTCGATCGGCAGGAGATTGTAAGGAACGTTGTCCAGCTGGTAAATTCCTTGACTCTGAAACTGGACTCTGTCGGCCATGTGGTCATGGATTCTATCAACCGAATGAAGGCTCATTTGGATGTGAACTTTGCGGATTGGGACAAACAACCCGTTCGGGAGAGGCCACATCACGAAAGGAGTGCCGTGATGAATGCAGTTCCGGTCAACAGCTTGGAATTGATGGTCAATGTGAACAATGTCCAAGGGGAACATATCGCTTGCAAGGTGTTCAACCATCTTGTCAATCTTGTCCACTGGGCCGAACTACTCCTAAGGTTGGATCATCATCTGTGGAAGAATGTACAATCCCAGTTTGTGCTCCAGGAACCTATCTTAACGGCACAATGAATATGTGCGTCGAATGCAGCAAGAGTTTCTACCAACCTGAATCCCAACAAACCTCATGCATCCAATGTCCACCAAATCACAGTACGACTAAAACCGGAGCAACTAGCAAATCCGAATGCACCAATCCCTGCGAACATATTGCCGTGGGCAAACCTCATTGCGATCCGAATGCCTATTGCCTATTGGTACCCGAAAATTTCGACTTCAAATGCGAATGCAAACCTGGATTTAACGGCACCGGTATGGAATGTACCGATGTTTGTGAGAATTACTGTGAGAACTCTGGCACATGTGTCAAAGATTTAAAGGGCACCCCATCATGCCGTTGTGTGGGCTCATTTACTGGCCCGCATTGCGCTGAACGTTCAGAGTTCGCTTATATCGCTGGCGGTATTGCTGGCGCTGTCATCTTTATCATTGTGATAGTCCTGCTCATATGGATGATCTGTGTGCGATCGACTAAGAGACGGGATCCAAAGAAAATGCTTACACCTGCTATTGATCAGACGGGATCACAGGTGAATTTCTATTATGGTGCCCATACCCCGTATGCTGAGTCAATAGCGCCATCGCATCATAGTACGTATGCGCATTATTATGATGATGAGGAGGATGGCTGGGAAATGCCAAATTTCTATAATGAAACATACATGAAGGATGGTGAGTGTTGATATTATGGAATTATAGGAAATATGGGAAATTATGGGGTTTTTTAATAATGTAATATTTTGAAAGATTTTGGGGTTTTCTATAAGGGAGGGAAATTTTATGTAGTATTATGGGAAATTATCGTATTTTTTTATCAATATAATAATTTGAATGATTTTAAAAATTTTATGAAAGAGGGAAATTTTTTGGGGTAAATATTATGGGAAATCTGACTATATGAGAAATTGATTTGCAAAAGTTTGAGTATTTTAGAGACATTTTTGTATAGGATTATTTTAGGGATATTTGATAATGATAGAAATTTGATGAGATAAAATATTATAGAATGTCTAATTAAAGAATGAATTTAGTTTTAAGAAATCGAGTATTATTGTGACATTTTTTTTTTATGGAATTATGGGAAACTATTGGATTTTTGATGGATATCATATTTTGAAAGTTTGGGTAATCTGATTATAGGAAGAATTTCACTGAATGAATTTGAGTATTTAAGGGACATTTAGGAATTATGGGAAATATGGGAAATTATGGAATTTTTGCATAGATATCATATTTTAAAAGATATTGAGGCTTTCTATACTGGAGGGAAATTTGATGTCGTATTCTGAGAAATAATGTAATTTTTAATAAATACAATATTTTGAAAGGTTTTAAAATTTTTGTATAGAGAAGAGAAATTTTTTGGCGTAAAATATTATGGGTTATCTGATTATATGAAGAATTTCATTGCAAGAAGTTGAGTATTTAAGGGGCATATTTATATTCAATTATTTAAGAATTATTTGAAAGTGAGGGAAATTAAATAAGATAAAATATTATGGGAAGTTTTTAGTGGCATTTGGAAAGTCTGACTGTAGGAATAATTTCTTTGAACGAATTTGAGAGTTTTAAGGACATTTATTTTTAAGGAATTATGGGACATTATTGAATTTTCCATAGATACCATATTTTGAAAGATATTCGTTAATTATATTTGGGAGAGAAATTTTATTAGATAACTTTTTTATTAAAAAATCCTTAAAAGTCTCATAACTTTTTAGGATTTTTTTATAAAAAACAGTCTGACTTTAAAGTGAGAAAAAATGGAAACAAAAATTTTATGGGGAGTTTTTTTTTTAATAATAAAATTAAACAAGGTTAATATCTTAAGAAAAAAATCGTATTTTGAGTACATCTCCCAAAAAATTATAGGAACATTTTTTATAGGAAGTTAAATTAAATCTTATTCGTGTAACGATTTTTTTTACAATTATTTTTTTTTTCTCTTACCCAGGTCTTCATGGAGGTAAAATGAGTACATTGGCGAGGTCAAATGCTTCGCTTTATGGAACTAAAGAAGACTTATACGATCGACTGAAACGGCACGCTTACACGGGAAAGAAGGGTTAGTGTTTTACCAGGATTTTTCTCTCTCTTTTTTTTTTTTCTTCTTCTATTTTTCATTTTCTTCTTCTTCTTCTGTCTAAATATAAAAATCCGGGCAGCATCATATTAAGTTTTCCAATTTAATTTCAGAGAAGAGTGACAGTGATAGCGAAGTCCAATAAAAAATACAAAAAAAAAAAATTGTAAACATTTAACACACATATTTCATGGTCATACATAAATAAAAAAAAAAATTATCAAATTAAAAAAAAAATACGAAACTAGAAAGAAACACATAACACAAACAAGTCAAACGAGCTAAATACGACGAATGGTTGAATATACATACAAAAAATATCTTTCCAAATGTCTGGTCATAAGTTAAACAAAAAAATTAAATAAATTAAAAATTAAAAAAAAAATCGAAAATGAAATCACTGCCTTTTAGTAAGAAAAAAAAATTAAAAATTATATAAAAAAAAAATACTCAATTACATGTAATTTATTGATTTAATTATCACCAAAGTTTTGTTGCTTCTTCCTTATTCATTAAACTAAATTTAATAAAAAAAAAAAAAATACCCTCTGAACTCCCCTTCCCATATTAAACAAACCTTAAAAGTCAAGCTCTACACTTCCCATTGAATGTGTGAAATTAAAAAAAAAAAAACAACAACTTGTACATTTTATAAATAAAAATAATTTTTTTTTTTAATTTTTATTTTATACTTGACAAAATTAATATTTTTTTTTTCTAATTTTAATTTAATAATTTCCACACTTAATGGGAAGTGTTTGAATGTTTTTTTTTTTTAAATAATTTTTTCTAGATTAAACAAATTGTAAAACATTTTTCTATTTATGTTAACAAAATCAAACAAAAAATGAGATTCTATTACGCAAAATGAAAAAAAAAACATTATTACTTTTATAAATCAACAACAAATCCATGAGTAATAATAATAATAAAAAAAGAATAAATAAAATTAACGAATCCATTCCTTTGCTCTAGTTAGAAATTTATTAAGTCTGCAATTTTAAGCCTGATTTTTCGAGGCGTGATTTTGTATTTTTTTTTTTTTGTTGCTTAAAATGAGTAAAAATTATATTCTTTTTAATTTAAATTAAAATGATAAACAAAAAAAAAAAAACAAATCTTATGCAATAGTTTAATAACTTTAAAAAGAAACAAACAAAAAAATCTATTTTATATAATAAATATAAAAATTTATTATTTTTTATATATATATATATTTAATATTTTTAAAAGTAATTAATAGTCGTTATTATTTTTATTATAATTTTTTTTTTGTATAAAACAAACAAAACAACGAAAAATTTAATTAATAAAAAATATGTAAAATAAATTCATTGATGTTTTTTTTTTTTTTTTGAAGATAAATGAAATATCTTTGAAGAGTCTGAAACTAATACCTACAAAGTGTAAAAAAGGAAAATACCCCTGCACTTCAGAAAATAAATTAAGGGTCAAAATTAGTTCATAAAATCTTAACGTTTGTATCGACGCAAACAAGATTTAAAAATAGGTACATATAAGAATTGTCCACAGTAAGTAACATAGTCCAGGGTTGTAAAAAATCATTGTATTATTAATGCATTACAAATTAAAAAAAAAAATATTTATTGCAGATAAAAAAAATTTCCATTAAAAAAAAGTATTTATTGTAACTGAAAAATATTTGCATTAAAAAAAAACTTTTTTATTGCAACTGAAAAATATTTGCATTGAACAAAAAAATATTTGTGGGAACTAAAAATATTTCGCATTAAAAAAAAATTTTAGTGCAATTGAAAAAATTTGCAAATAAAATATTTTGCATTGAAAAAAATTTTTTTTATTGCAAATAAAGAATTTTCTGCTTTGAAAAAAAATTCAAAGCAAAATGTGTGCATTACTATTTCTATTTGACGATATTAATTGTAACTCGACGAATATTAAAAACAAATATTGAATGCATTGAATTTTTTTTCAATGCAGAACTTTTTTATTTGCAATAAAATTTTCCTTTCAATGCAAAATATTGTATTTGCAATAAAAATTTAATTTTTAATGCAATGTTTTTTTTTCATTTGCAATACATTTTTTTTAATGCAAAATATTTTTAATTGCAATAAATATTTTTTTTTCAATGCAAATATTTTCCAGTTGAAATAAATATTTTGTTTTAGTGCAAATTTTTTTTTATTTGCAATAAATATTTTTTTTTAAATTTCAAATGCATTTTTTTTTTTTTTAAATTGATATTTTTACAACCCTGACAAAGTCAAAGAATTTTACAAATCAAGATCATATTGGAAAGCGGCAACCTACAGGGTTTCTTTGAGACCTCTTTATTGTTTCTAAGATTTTCCTAAGAATATAGAGACCTTTAAACTTTAACAAAAGATGTTCATTTAAAATTGATAAATAATAAGCAAGTAAAACTTATGAAATATTTGAAAAAAAAACAGAACCTTTTTGAGATTCAGACCCCAAATTCATTCGACATTGTGGATTTTTAAAATAGTTTCTATACAAAAATTTATAAATAGATATCTTCATCCTTTTCTAAATTTTGGAAATTTTTGTTAACTTACCTAGAACTTAAGATTAAGACCCCACCCAACATTATGTCTGACCGTTTAAGAATTTTTTTTAATTATATGCATTTTTGACAATGTTTCGTTCGATTCTCAATTCCGAAAACTGAAGATATTTATTAGGCCTATAACAAAAAAAAAAATTCTGCAAAAACAAGAACAACCAGATTTAACGCAAGGTTTTTATCTACAAAAAATGACAAGTTTACTGGAATATTATTATCGTCAGTTAAGAATTTTGAAAAATTCTAAAAGGCCATTATTTATTATATTAAACATTTCTGATAAAAAAGATTTACCAAAAGCCTTAAAACTAGTGATGGGCACTATCGAATAAAAATTATCAAACTATCGATAGTTGTAAAATATTCTTTCATTCGATAGATTTAAATCATTCATTCATTTAGTTACTATTTTCATTCGAATAGTTTTTTCATTCGATAGCTTAACTACTATTTTCATTCGAATATAGTTTTTTTTATACGATAATTTTCTTGAACGATAGTTTTTTCATTTCAATAGTTTTTTTATACGATAGTTTTTATTCGATAGTTTATTCGATAGTTTGTTCGATAGTTTTTATTCGATAGTTTTATTCGATAGTTTTTATTCGAATGAATAAATAAATGAATGAATGAACTATTCGATAGTTCAAATCATTCAGTTACTAACTACTATCGATAGTTCAAATCATTCGATAGTTCCCATCACTACTTAAAACGGTGCCGTGAAATAACGCCGAGCGAAATAACGCCGAATTCCAAAATTCGGCGTTATTTCACTTTACAAAAGCGAAATAACGCCGAATTTCAACATTCGGTCTTATTTCACAATGATAAAGTGAAATTACGCCGATTCGGCGTTATTTCACTTTTTCAGTGAGGAAAATCTTGCTAAGTGGAGCTTAGGAAAAATTTCTATGTAACCACCTGCAGTCAGTTTGGTATTGAAATGCCATATTTTTGGCACAGGGACATAAGGCCCATGGAATAACAGCCACTATTATTGTGGGGCTTACATCCCGCTTGAGTGAGACATAAGTTCCAAATTAAATGTGGGGCTTATGTCAAACTCAGGTTGGACAAAAGACCCACAAATAAAGGATGGGCGTTATGTCTCACTAACAAAGAATTTACAAATTATAAAATTATCTCCCAACTGAATAACTGTATTTGGGATAGTTACATAATTCGATTTTGCACTTATGTCCCACCTTATTGGCAAATAAGCCGATTCAATAGTGTATCCAATCAAGGGGATTGCAGCAGAGCAGCATGCTCTCAGCCTCCAAAAATATTTCACTGTTTATAAACCTAAGTATCTTGGGTTTTATTGTTTTATTTATGTGTATACCAAACAACAAAGATATGTTTGTGTTATAACTTGGCAAACGCGAAGAGAAAAATAAATTCTTACATAAGAATCTATTTAATTTTTGGAACCCAAACGCGAAGCGGAAAAAAATTTTGCCCACGGGAGAATCAATTTTGAGGTGTGAAAATAAAAATTCGCGCGAATTTTTATTTTCACACCTCAAAATTGATTCTCCCGTGGGCAAAATTTTTTTCCGCTTCGCGTTTGGGTTCCAAAAATTAAATAGATTCTCATGTAAGAAATTTGTGTCCGCTTTGCTTTCCACCAATTAAAACAGGTGGGATCTATTTGTTTCTTATCATTATTTTATTAAAAGTTTCTTTTGCATTTAAAGACTCTGGAACAAAACGCGAATAAAATATACCAAAGTTATAATTGTTCATTATTGTTTTATATTTCGAAAAGCGTGGGGCTTATGTCCCACTTAAATGAAAAATATATGGAGCTTATGTCCCACTCAAGTGGGATATAATTCTTAAATTAAATGTCAACCCACTCAAGTGGAACATAACTCCCATAAATAAAAAGTGGGTGCTATATCCCTGGGCCTTTTGTCCCTGCGACATGTTTTTGTACCTTCTTGAGACTAATCTGTTAATGAATAAATAAGAGGCACATAAGACAAAAAACTTTTTTGGAACCTATACCTCGCTTGGATGGACATAAGTCCCAAATTGGTATTGGGGCCATTCTGCCTTAATAAATTAGGGCCTTATATGCCTTTGAAAATAAAAAAGGTTAGAATTTTAATATACTGGTTAACTTAGGTCCACTTCTATGCTCACATTTCTAGCATTCGGCCTTATTTCTCACTTGGGACTCGGCGTTATTTCACTTTGACAAAGCGCAATAAGGCCGAATGTTGAAATTCGGCGTTATTTCGCTTTTGTAAAGTGAAATAACGCCGAATTTTGGAATTCGGCGTTATTTCGCTCGGCGTTATTTCACGGCACCACTTAAAACACCTAAAAAACCCACATCTGCAAATAAAGTTATTCAGCTTCGTCCAAAAAACCATGTTTTTTTTTTTTTATAGAAGCTATTAAACGATGAAATCTTTTAATACATTGTTAATACATAATCCACCATAATTTCGAAATTAAAGAAAGAAACATCTTATTAAGCTTATTACGGTCAAAATATTGGAATTAACAATTTACGCTGGACATAATCATAAGTATCTTTTTTCTGCCAGCCTTTTTGTTATCTCCAAACTTATTTATTAAGCATTAAGCTTTTCTATATTCGATTTCAATTACCCACAAAACGACCTTCTTCATAAATAACAGATCGAAAAAGGTGTTTCGGTTTAGATTAGCTATGTAATCAAATAATACACACCCAAACACAAAAACAAACACACACACATTCATAAAGATTTATTTCTAATTCCCCAAAAAGAGATCATCTCACTTTTATTGAGTTTCATAAATTGAATATTAAATAAATCTTACAAATACAAATATGGTAGTCCTTTAACCAACAATTTTTGTATATTCATATCCTTAAACAGAAATATCTCCTCTTTAATTAAACAAAAAATAAAGTCTAACCAAACCCCAAGTCCAAACCATACATCTTAATAAATTGACTATGTTTGCTTATATAAATCGGTCTGTGCTTTCTGTTCCTGGGCGCGTTCATTTTCTTCTTTTAATCTTTCAAAACATCTATTCTATATGTACACAAAATTATATTCGAAACAAACCTAATCCTTTAATGGTCTTATGTCCTTTCTCTCCACACAAAAATATAACCTCGCAAAAATAAAACAAACCAAATGAGAAAACACAGAACCAAAACCTGAAATTATATCTTTTCTATTTAATCAAAATAAGGGTGGTATAAAGGTTGGAAGGAGGGGGCCAGGACCAACAAAATTCAACAGGTGTATGATAGAATAAAATCCAACAAAATCTACCTTTTATACTGCTCCTATAAGAACAACTGCTGGTCAGAGAAGAGAATTACTTCCGGCAAAAGCCATTTTTTCTATCTCAAATCCCAAAAATGCTATTCTCGTGTAACTTCAACACCATCACCCGAAGCCAAATCAGCATTCTGAAACCAAAATCCGAATACGAAACCTGTCATAATATAGAGCACGCTATATGATGTAAGCTTTTTCTCTGACTTACAAACACACACACATAAGAAATAGCATTTAAGGAATCAGCTTAATTTGTACCTTTTTTTGGGTACAAAAAAAAACAGAAAACAAGAAAACAGGAAGTTAGAAAAAAAAAACCCTAAAAAGCCATTACAAGGTCGGTGCTAATTAGAAAACATATCTACCTTCAATAAAAGGTGGTAATTTAGATGCTTCAGCAAAACAAGAAAAATACAAAATAACAATAACACAGGATTAGACAAAAAAAAAAAATAAAAAATAAAAAAACAACAAAGCACCTAAAGTGGAACACATTACCTCTGGATCCAAAGAAGCCAAATGAAGATCAGGGCTGCAAGCAAAAGTCAATCTTTCATTAATGAAGACGGCAGGAAGAAATAAATGATGGTAAAGCAAAGTTTTTGACAAGCTGATGTTACTGATTGCTGGTCAAGGAAGTTTTGGAATTTGAACAAAATTGACTGATACGAGGGAAATAAGTCTTTGCGTAAGAACTTATTGTTCCGAAAATATCCTGTTTGAATAAATTATATTTGAATGCAAATAATTCAGCAACCAGATCTTCAAGATACTTTTTGTTTTCAGCTATGAATAGACCTTAAATAGGCCTTTCTTTTGATGTATCACTCGATGGATTTGGACGCGTTTTGGACCTTGATTTTTTATCGAAAATCTTAAAAAAATAGATTTGTAATTTTTTAACCAAAATGGATAGGCTTGCTCATTGTGAATTCATATCTGGAAACCAAATCTTGTTTCGACACCTTGATCCGAAAATATCTGGTTTTTAATGTAAGAAAAATAAAATATTTCGATATTTCGAAAGCAAATACATAATTCAGCAACCAGACATGCAGAAAAATTTTCGTTTTCAGCTATGAATAGAGCTTAAATAGGCCTTTCTTTTGATGTATCATTCGATGGATTTGAAGACAATTTTTGAAAATGTCTATTTTTTAGGCAACCTTGATTTTTTATCGAAAATCTTAAAAAAATAGATTTGTAAATTTTTAACCAAAATGGATAGGTTTTCTGATTGTGAATTCATATCTGGAAACCAAATCTTGTTTCGACACCTTGATCCGAAAATATCTGGTTTTTAATGTAAGAAAAATTAAATATTTCGATATTTCGAAAGCAAAGTATTCAGCAACCAGACATGCAGGAAACTTTTGGCTTTCAGCTATGAATAGAGCTTAAATAGGCCTTTCTTTTGATGTATAACTCGATGGATTTGAAGACAATTTTTGAAAATGTCTATTTTTTAGGCAAGGGGTTAACCTCGATTTTTTATCGAAAATCTTAAAAAAATAGATTTGTAATTTTTTAACTGAAATGGATAGGCTTGCTCATTGTGAATTCATATCTGCAAACCAAATCTTGTTTCGACACCTTGATCCGAAAATATCTGGTTTTTAATGTAAGAAAAATAAAATATTTCGATATTTCGAAAGCAAATAATTCAGCAACCAGACATGCAGGAAACTTTTGGCTTTCAGCTATGAATAGAGCTTAAATAATCCTTTCTTTTGATGTATAACTCGATGGATTGGAAAACAATTTTTGAAAATGTCTATTTTTTAGGCAAGGGGTACCTTGATTTTTTATCGAAAATCTTTAAAAAATAGATTTGTAATTTTTTAACTGAAATGGATAGGCTTGCTCATTGTGAATTCATATCTGCAAACCAAATCTTGTTTCGACACCTTGATCCGAAAATATCTGGTTTTTAATGTAAGAAAAATAAAATATTTCGATATTTCGAAAGCAAATAATTCAGCAACCAGACATGCAGGAAACTTTTGGCTTTTAGCTATGAATAGAGCTTAAATAGGCCTTTCTTTTGATGTATAACTCGATGGATTTGAAAACAATTTTTGAAAATGTCTATTTTTTAGGCAAGGGGTTAACCTTGATTTTTTATCGAAAATCTTTAAAAAATAGATTTGTAATTTTTTAACTGAAATGAATAGGCTTGCTCATTGTGAATTCATATCTGCAAACCAAATCTTGTTTCGACACCTTGATTCGAAAATATCTGGTTTTTAATGTAAGAAAAATAAAATATTTCGATATTTCGAAAGCAAATAATTCAGCAACCAGACATGCAGGAAACTTTTGGCTTTCAGCTATGAATAGAGCTTAAATAGGCCTTTCTTTTGATATATCTCTCGATGGATTTGAAGACAATTTTTGAAAATGTCTATTTTTTAGGCAAGGGTTTTTCGAAAATCTTAAAAAAATAGATTTGTAATTTTTTAACCAAAGTGGATAGGTTTGCTGATTGTGAATTCATATCTGGAAACCTAATCTTGTTTCGAAATCTTGATCCGAAAATATCTGCTTCCTGAATGTAAGATAAAAAAATATTTATCTCGTTTTGAAATAGTTAACAGGGTCATGATTGGTTGCAACATAGGCATGGAAAAGATTCTCAATAGCACTATAAAACCACTCTCAGACCCTTATAATAAATGGACCCACATTCAAAAGCTTCTTCAAAAACAAATACTTTATTAAAATTGAAGAATCCTTATCAATTTCACTCTCAGGCTGACAACTATTAAAACTAAATTCAATAAATTGCATTTCCATAAAATAAAACCACAAATTCTATATCAAAGCCCCCTTAACCTGTCACACAAATCCATATAAACAATACCATCTGTCATCATCTATCTACTATTTTGAAAGAAGAAAATTTATCTATTTTTTCAAGTTTGACAGTCAGACAGAAAGACACACAGACAAACATACATTTTCAATTATTATTCTCCACAAATAAAATCTCATCGAAATTTATTTTGTTGAAAATTTCAATTTCTCTTCCTCTCAAATAACCCAGTCCAACAGCCAGGACATAAAACAGAAACACACAACAACCAGTTGTTGCTTTGAATTTCCTAGACATCATGTATTTTGTTGTCATCATCGTCATATATGCTAAACAAGGACTCTCTCCATATCCTTCGATATAAATAAATAAAATGGCGCAAATACTACTACCTTCAATTCAATTGTGATGAAAGTGTACCGAGAGAGAGAGAGAAACACACAAAACAAGCTGTCAATATAATCGAGTACGAGTAGGTACTTCAGGATATGGCTAATCATTGTCCTCTTACATTTGAAAATATATCCCTGGCACCCAAATGTGTACATGCATCATCATCATCACCCATGCCACCATTTCCACAAACAACAACAAAAACAACGACGGATTTTTAGATGAGCAGAGCAAACATCCTATCATGATTGGGAAACAGTAGTTTTGCTATGTCCTGTTTGTCCTCCATTTTTTTTTTTTTTTTTTTTTTTTATTTTCATTAAGTGTGCGGGGGTCAACAGAATCACTCCAATTCAAAAAAAAAACCTTTTCATCTTCATCACCATCAAGTCTATAGTCATTTAAATAACATATATCCATTTTTATGGATATGGCTGTGATGGTTTTGTGGGCTTCTTGGATAAAAAGGACCCAACTTTTGGTTATTTTTTTTTTTTTTTATTTATTATATGCCCCAATGTGCTCATTTCATCATCAACATCATCGCACAGAAGAGAGAAGAATAGAGACCACAAAATGACATTCCGCATCTTGTTCGCATCTTCATTTACTTAGAATGGTGTAGATCCTGTATTCATCATAAAAAAAAAATACTGCAGACATTTTTTGTGGGTATTATCAGGGATGGATTTTGTAGCTTTTCCAACTGGACATAATATTTCATTGAAAAAAATAAAATATTTCCTAAAATAAATAAACAACAAATAAAAAATATATACTTCCTTAGGACCCCAAAAAATGCTACTTGAATAATCTTAGCGACCAACAAAAATTATACATCAGGGGTCCAAAAAAAAAAAAAAAAAAAATGGGCGTATACGTACTTTTTTATTTGTTCTTATTTTCTACATAATATCAAAGGGGCCCCCAAATATCAAAGGAACCAGAGGCGGCGGAAGGGGTGTGCGGAGTGTGCCCCGCACACGGCCCCGCTCTTAGAGGGGCCCCGCGGTCGTTAAATGAAAATGTCTCAGAAATAATAAAATCCGAAAAACAATGTCTCTTCTCTTTATTCAAAACAATCACATAATTGAAATTGGCTTGTTTCCACTCGATTTCCATAATTCCATCGAGATGAGTCGAAGTATACATTGGCCACTTTTTGCAAAAGTAGGAAAGAAAAAATAAATTAAACAATTTAAGATTATTGTTTGTTTTTTTTCTTTCTCAACAGATAATTAGTTTGCCCAGCAACTTGGATTATATAAAATTTTGCTTTTAAAATTCCCAATTAAATTTAAAATACAAAATCTCAGTGATAAAAACTGTTTTTTTTTTTTTTCTTTTTTCTATTTTTCAATTTTGTATAGGTATTTAAAATTGTATAAAATAAGTTTTTGTAAAGGTTAAGAATGGGTAAACTTTACTTCCCTTAAAAAAATTCTTTGCTCGCAATATATATAAACTGATTTTTTACTTAAGAATATTTCTGTTTTCCGCCGCCAATTTAATGATTAAAAAGGACCATTTTCTTCAGTGGAATTTTCGAATTTTCGCTGTTCGAAATTCCGTATTCGAACACATTTTGCGGATTCATTGATGTTTCAAAATACGGACGGATTTACAATCCACCAAACTTTAAAACATGCGAATAATTTATCAGTTATTTCGTAAAAAAAAAATTAAATGATTGATAAGTATCTAATAGAGAAAAGCAAACATCAACAAAAATAATTCCAATTTTTTATATATCTTCCTGTATTTAGCAGGGGGAGCCCCTTGGTTTTTTCCGGTCTCTTCTTCTTCAACTCAAAAGCAAAATTGAATCACCAATTAAAAGAAGCAATAAGTCCTCAATATTCCTAAAATTACATTTTGATGTAAATCTTGTCTCTATACAAAAGAAAGAAAAAAAAAACGATTTTCTAATAGAAATCTATGGAGTTTGGTATTAACAGCATAAGTTCATTATTTTCGAAAATCTATTTTCGTTTGGTCTTAACTGCATAACTCTAAGTAAACTAGTTCCAAAGATATTCAATGGCCCTAACCACACTTAACTCCTTTTTTCTAAAATTATAATTGATCATAATGGCATAACTCCAACTTGTGCTGTTTTGACCAATCAAAAATGTTTATACTTTTAAATAAGTGTTTGGTCAAAACAGCACAACTAAGTTCCTTCGTTCGAAAAATGAAAATTCACCGGAAATAGGCAGTTGCCACGCCCCCTGGCTGAAATTCTCAAATTTTAAATTTTTTAATTTGAATAAACAACCAGCTCTAACATTCTACCATATTTCAAGGTTCTACGATAATCAGAAGTGCTCTATAATATTTTATGAAAATTAATTTATGAATCGACATTTATCAATCGACATTTATCTATCGAAATTTATCTATCGACATTTATCTATCGACATTTATCTATCGACATTTATCTATCCACATTTATCTATCCACATTTATCTATCCACATTTATCTATCCACATTTATCTATCCACATTTATCTATCGACATTTATCTATCGACATTTATCTATCGACATTTATCTATCCACATTTATCTATCCACATTTATCTATCCACATATATCTATCCACATTTATCTATCGACATTTATCTATCCACATTTATCTATCCACATTTATCTATCCACATTTATCTATCCACATATATCTATCCACATTTATCTATCCACATTTATCTATCGACATTTATCTATCGACATTTATCTATCCACATTTATCTATCCACATTTATCTATCCACATATATCTATCCACATTTATCTATCGATATTTATCTATCCACATTTATCTATCGACATTTATCTATCGACATTTATCTATCGATATTTATCTATCCACATATATCTATCGACATTTATCTATCCACATTTATCTATCCACATTTATCTATCGACATTTATCTATCGACATTTATCTATCCACATTTATCTATCCACATTTATCTATCCACATTTATCTATCCACATTTATCTATCCACATATATCTATCCACATTTATCTATCGATATTTATCTATCCACATTTATCTATCCACATTTATCTATCGACATTTATCTATCGACATTTATCTATCGACATTTATCTATCCACATTTATCTATCCACATTTATCTATCCACATTTATCTATCGACATTTATCTATCCACATTTATCTATCCACATTTATCTATCCACATTTATCTATCCACATATATCTATCCACATTTATCTATCGATATTTATCTATCCACATTTATCTATCGACATTTATCTATCGACATTTATCTATCCACATTTATCTATCCACATTTATCTATCCACATTTATCTATCCACATTTATCTATCGACATTTATCTATCGACATTTATCTATCCACATTTATCTATCCACATTTATCTATCCACATTTATCTATCGACATTTATCTGTCGACATTTATCTATCGACATTTATCTATCCACATTTATCTATCGACATTTATCTATCGACATTTATCTATCCACATTTATCTATCCACATTTATCTATCCACATTTATCTATCCACATATATCTATCCACATTTATCTATCGATATTTATCTATCCACATTTATCTATCGACATTTATCTATCGACATTTATCTATCCACATTTATCTATCCACATTTATCTATCCACATTTATCTATCCACATTTATCTATCGACATTTATCTATCGACATTTATCTATCCACATTTATCTATCCACATTTATCTATCCACATATATCTATCCACATTTATCTATCGATATTTATCTATCCACATTTATCTATCGACATTTATCTATCGACATTTATCTATCGATATTTATCTATCCACATATATCTATCGACATTTATCTATCCACATTTATCTATCCACATTTATCTATCGACATTTATCTATCGACATTTATCTATCCACATTTATCTATCCACATTTATCTATCCACATTTATCTATCCACATTTATCTATCCACATATATCTATCCACATTTATCTATCGATATTTATCTATCCACATTTATCTATCCACATTTATCTATCGACATTTATCTATCGACATTTATCTATCGACATTTATCTATCCACATTTATCTATCCACATTTATCTATCGACATTTATCTATCGACATTTATCTATCGACATTTATCTATCCACATTTATCTATCCACATTTATCTATCCACATTTATCTATCCACATATATCTATCCACATTTATCTATCGATATTTATCTATCCACATTTATCTATCGACATTTATCTATCGACATTTATCTATCCACATTTATCTATCCACATTTATCTATCCACATTTATCTATCCACATTTATCTATCGACATTTATCTATCGACATTTATCTATCCACATTTATCTATCGACATTTATCTATCGACATTTATCTATCGACATTTATCTATCCACATTTATCTATCGACATTTATCTATCGAAAAATGTTTATAGCGATTTCTAACGATTTTGATTTTTTCTAAAAACGCGCCCTAATAAAAGAAATCAAATTGCTGAAATTCATTCTAGATGCTGTTTTTTTGTTTGATTTGAAGAACGAATTATTTTTTTTTGATTATGTACGTTTTAGAACATTTAACAAAAAATCTTATTTATATAAAAAGTTTTAAAAATTAAAGCAATCTGAAACTTAAGAAAAAGTTCGTGAGATCGAGTCGTGCATTTTGTTTTTCATCTACAGCCCTGTTCCATTGGAAGTGGTAGTCTTCTAGTAGTAGATGTTTTGGTTAATCTAGTACTATCATATACTGTCTTGGAAATCGCTAGTAAACTACTAGTAGTACTTTGCCACCTCCCAAAGGAACAGGGCTTACATTGAAATGAAACGTTTTGTCTTAAGTTTGTTATTAGAATTTTGAACTTGATACTTTTTTTCAAAATAATAGTCCAAATTCATTTTCTCAGGGGCCCCCCGAAAATTTACTCTAGCACACGCCTCATTTTGGTCTAGCGCCGCCTCTGAAAGGAACCTCCAAAACTTAGTCTTGTTTCGGGGTCCCGGCAACTCAACGTACGCCTCTGTCAACAGCTATTAATTTTTCTAGCAATTTTCATTATTTTGTATTAAATAAGACAATGCATAATTATTTGAAAAATAAGGTCCGTTTCAGTTTTTGAGGTCCCAAACAGAAATATAGCTCGCGTTTAATGTTTTCGTTAAGGCTTTGACAAAATGTTATGCTTTATTTATATAAAAAAAAATTTAAAGGGGGTCCTAAGGTCTGCTAGACATGACCTCAAGAAAAAAACTGGTAGAAAACTCATGAACAAGAATTATCAAATATTTGAAACCAAATTAAATCGTGAAATTAAATAAGAATTTTTTTTGAATAAAGACCCCTTTTAAGACCTTATGTGTTTTAAACATTTATAAAAACTTATACATAGGTTCTAGATGAAATGTGACAAAGAAGGTAATTTTGACAAATAGAGGAAAGATTAGTGTCAAAAAACAAAAAAGAGCAAATCTTGACTTTTGGACCCCATAGATTTTGGGAACCTGATTTCATAAAGAATTCAAATAATTAAAAGTTTTAAGCTTTTTAAATCAAAATTTGAAAATAAAAATATGGAAAGCCATCATGTCTTCAGGGTCCCTAAGCAAAGCCTATATACCAAACAGTCCAGCCGTTTATTTGATGATGATTTAATGACACACCCAATCACTCTCTCTCTTGCCCCATCATTACCCATCACGTAAGGGATCCTTTAATATTCACGTTCCTATATATATACAACCAAAATAAAGTGGGTCAGTAGTATGTCCTTTTTACGTAGTCGGTATAAAGTATCGTATATCCTGATGGTTCATAAATGTGTGAATAAATGTGATATGAGGTTTAGAATGGATTCTACGGGGTTAAAGTCAAACCATAAATTCTTTGCACATTTCATATAAGAACATCAGTGTGGTGCGGTTTAGCTTTTAAACACACATAACTCTCTTTCTTTTTGTTTCTAGTGTCGTTGTAATATGACTACTTGTCGAATCAGTATAAAATGAACGTTTAGATAAAAGTCATAAAGAAATAGACAAAAGAGAGTAGAAATATAGATTGAAAAGGGGTTTTTAGGGATTTTACCATTCAGCGATTCTAAGACAAAAAAAAAATAAATAAACCATTGTGGTTCGATTGGTCGTAAATTGAGTAAAATGCAATTTATTGCAAAAAAAATATGCTATCACGCGGGAGATATCGTAAATTTGATTTTAATACAGGAATGAATTTCGAAGATTGGTAACATCTTTCATAATATTAACTGAACGTAAGGAAGGATTTTTACTGCCATTTTGGAGTTTTGTTGTAAAAAAAAAAAAACAATTTTATGCCAACAGCTGGGGAATAGTGAAAGTTTACTATTGAAAGACAGAAATATGATATTCAAATTTAAGAGTTAGATCTTAAAGACTTATTTTGTCTAGATTTAGAAGTAAGTTATTTTGACAATGTTTTTTTCAGTATTCAGGATCAGATCTCCCGGTTTCAAAACGTTCCATGTCCAAGGCCAACTAAATTCAACATTTGTTTTACTGGTTCATACGATACAGTTGTAGCTTAATTGGTCGTGCTGTATTTGAAACAAGACTTTATATTTAAAGTGAAGGCGTCCTTGGATTTCCTGGTTTTATATACGCTACATGACGTGACACAAAGCAAAACTATGCGATACCCGAGTAAAAATGGAATTATGCCGCACCACTGCTGCACCACGTCCTCACCCTTATCAGAAATTTCTATTGGGCCGCACCACCGCTGCACCACGTCCGCACCATTTCATTTTGAGTGAAAAACTCGGTGCACCACCGCCGCACCACTTCTGCACCATGATCAAAAATTCTATTCTTATACTTATACAAATATTTAAGTCGTCTTCAAAGTTATTTTGACTTAAGCAACAGATTTCCAGTTCGTACAAACATGACTAGGACTAGGACTTTTCTAATTGAAAGTGCTCTGGATACTCAGGTTCGAATCTCCTTCTCGTCGGTAGTTTTTTTTTATTTTTCAATTATGTATCATGGTGCAGCGAATTTTTCATACAAAATGAAATGGTGCGGACGTGGTGCAGTAGTCGTGGGGCGCCGATTTTTTCCGCCAAACGACGCACAGTGGGGCAGAATAGGTCGATTTGTGATATTAATTACTTCTACTAATAAAAAGACATTCTTCCATTAAAATTTTTATTTTTCTCCAGGAAATTAAGTAAGGGGACAAAATATTAATACATTTGAAAAAACCTATAATTTTGAATTATGTTTTTTTGTTTAAAAAGTGAACTTTATTTTAAGAAATAGTTCTTCAGTTTAACCTAAGAAAAAAATTGTATGGGAAGACGGCTGTATCATCCCTCGTTCCGATGGAAGGGGCAATTTTCTGAAAATTTGACCTTAAATAAAAAAAAAAAAATACATAAAATCAAGAAAAAGACATAGAATACTGTGGAATAGCTTTTTTGAAAGCTTATTTTCCATTCTTTCAAATGCTTTTTGATTAAAGTAGTTTTCGCGAATACTTTTTTGTGAAATATAATTTCAAAGTCAAAACTTTGAAAAAAATTGTCAAATTTGATGTTCAAGTTATTTTTTTTTTTTTTTCAAATTTGCTTTGTAAGGTGGGACTTTTTTTAAAAAACCTTATAGCCGCATCAATTTTAATTGGAAAAAAATTAGTAATAAATTAAATTAAAAAATATTTTAATAAAAAAAAAATTAAAAAACAAAAGCATTAACTTTATATAACAAATCACCCTGTTTCACGAAACTTCTTATAATAAAATAAAAAAAAAAAAACATTGTTTATAAGTAATCAGTGCATGATTGTCAAAAAAGAATGATTTTGTAATTTATTTTAATAAAAACAAAAAAGCACTTTAAAAAAAAAAAAACGTTTTTTGAAGTTCAAAATTACATTAAAAATATTTTAGGCAAATATTTAGAAAAAGTGTTTATATAGGCTTATAGAGAAATTGCTTATCATGCTTTCTCCATTTTCAGACTTCCTAAATATTTGCCTAAACAGAAGATTTTAAGAAAAAACTTTAAGATGTGTTTCAAAAAATTCGTTTTTTTCTCATTCAATTTTTAAATATAAGAAATTTTTTAAATTATTTTTTTGAAGAAGAATAGTAATTTACATACTTTTATCTATGCGAGAAATTTGTATTTAATTTTTTTTCCCAAATAATATTGAGTTTAAACAAAAAAAACAAAAGAACACCTTTTTTATTACTGATTAAAAACTGAATTTTTGCTCTAAAACTCTCAACTTCAACAGCATCAATAAAAATAAATCAAAGACTTTGAACAAAACAAATATGCTCATTTTATCAATTTTACTGTTAAGTTTAGAACTCGTGATCTTTTTTTCGCATAGCTTTAGTTTAAAAAATAACCTTTATATCACGACACTATATAGCTGTGGTGCGGAGGTTAAAATTTTTTTCATTTTTTTTTTTCTTTAAAAATTAAATTTCTATTTTTACTCGGGTACATGGTGACACGACGCGACACAACATAACGCTATGCTAAGCGACGCAACACAGCGCGAATAATACATTTTGACTCCAAAAGAATACGTTGATAACGCTAGCTCAGTGAGCCTCCTGAAAAAATGGTTTGGTTGTTATATAAAATCGATTTTTTTTTTAACGATTTCAAAAAGTAGCAATTTCTTCCAAGTGTTTTGTAAGCGAATCATCTGTTGATAGTAAAACACCTTGACCCTAATCAATTGAATCCTTAAACTTTTGGTGTCATAAAGTGTCCCCTCAAAATTACCCTCCTTTAATCGAAACACCCAAATTTTCCCCCCAAAAAAAACCTTCTTACAGGATTTAACTAGTTCCCATACTTAATTCTTTAATTCCAAAATGAGCTATCAAAATTGTTTAACGACACGACCCCTTTTGAAATAGCTTATAGCATATCCCTTCCAATTTGAAATTCAACTTGCACATCCCAAATTACAATTGAATTAAATTATAAACTCAAAACACACTTTTGAGTCCTTTTACGACTTTTAAGTTTAACTCTAAATGTGTGTGTTTCTCAGTGTGTGTGTGTGTGTGAGTTGTATATTTTATCTTTTACCAACCATCAAGACACCTATCCTTTACCCTTTTCTTTTTTGGATTGGATGATGATGATGATGAAGATGAAAATGTTATACGCTCCAGAGTCCTTATTTCACAGGTTATAACATCAACAGAAGCCCCCTTTTTTCATGGTAAATAAATAATCTTCGGGTCGAAACACCGTTAGTTACGTTATGCATATTTGCAGTTTTCAACAAGTTTTCATACAGTTTCACACAGTTTCTTATTTCGCCGCATTTTGTATACTACGTGTTTAAAAGGAGCGATGTACTGTACACACGATGTTGATGTTGACGAGGACGAACAGAACATGGAGCAATGCAGACATCGTCACAATAGAAGCTCATCTGAACTCAAAAAACTCTACTCATGATGAAGTTCCCGTTCATTTTAGTTTTTTTTGTACATAGTTCATGGCATAAACTTAAAAGGTATACAAGATGAAGGATGAATAAAGAACTCTATTTTGACTTTCACTTCAGATACACAGTTTCAAATAAATCAACCAAGTCAAGTGGTTTGGTATAGAAGAGGAGTTAGGTCCTTCAGAAAAGAGAGAGAGAGACAAAAAACACCTCAATTTCTATCAACGATGGAATTATGTATGTACTTTTTTTTTTGTGCTGCAAAAAACGAAGTGGTCATAAAGTACCTACCTGATGATCGAAGAGTGTAGTTGAGAGGGCAGTTTAATGTAGTTTTCACAGAACATTCACTTAAATTCCAAAGTGTTATTGGTTCTGGTTTTTAATGGAAGGTTATACTTTCGACAGCGAAAATTTGATCTCGAGAGTTTTTGTTTTACAACTTTGTGTTGGTGAAGAAATAGAAATAATTTGAAGTCATGGTCAACAAAAATTAGAGTAATAAAATACAAAAATATTATAGTGACCGAAACTGACAAAACGTGACAAAAATCACTTTCTTAAAAATTACTATGAACAATTTTGGTGACGAAAATCACTTTGGCAGAAATTCCCAAAAATCATTCAATATCTAAGCCATCAAAAATGAATTTAAAAAAAATAGCAAGGACAAAATCATTTTGAAAAAATCACTATTACAGAAATTACAGTGACAAAAATCACTGTGACCAAAATTAGTATGACACAAATCACTATGAAAAAAGTCAAAGTGACAAAAATCACTTTGAAACAATCATTGTGACACAAATCACTATGAAAAAAGTCAAAGTGACAAAAATCACTTTGAAAAAATCATTATGACACAAATCACTATGAAAAAAGTCAAATTAACAAAAATCACTTTGAAAAAAATCATTATGACACAAATCACTATGAAAAAAGTCAAATTAACAAAAATCACTTTGAAAAAATCATTCTGACACAAATCAATATGAAAAAAGGTCAAAATGACAAAAATCACTTTCAAAAAATCATTCTGACACAAATCAATATGAAAAAAGTCAAAGTGACAAAAATCACTTTCAAAAAATCATTGTGACACAAATCACTATGAAAAAAGGTCAAAATGCAAAAATCACTTTCAAAAAATCATTGTGACACAAATCACTATGAAAAAAGTCAAAGTGACAAAAATCACTTTGAAAAATTTTTGTGACACAAATCACTATGAAAAAAGTCAAAGTGACAAAAATCACTTTGAAAAATTTTTATGACACAAATCACTATGAAAAAAGGTCAAAATGACAAAAATCACTTTCAAAAAATCATTCTGACACAAATCAATATGAAAAAAGTCAAAGTGACAAAAATCACTTTCAAAAAATCATTATGACACAAATCACTTTGAAAAAAGGTCAAAATGACAAAAATCACTTTCAAAAAATCATTATGCCACAAATCACTATGAAAAAAGTCAAAGTGACAAAAATCATGATGAAAAAAAAAAATCACAATGAAAAAAGTCTAAGTGACAAAAATCTCTATGAAAAAAGAATCAAAGTTTTTCTTTCAGTGCCTTCAAAACCCCAACAGCGCATGTCCTTTCCACCATCACACACAATACACCAACAAAAAACACACTACATACCTCAACATCATTGATAGAACAAATATGCACAAAGCTCCCACTATCTCCAAACGACACGACAACGAGAGCAATCTCTGTGTTCAGAAGCATCCATGTTATAACAAAGCAATTTCTCAGAGGCATCATCAGTAGTCAAACATTTTTCATATTACACCTTTTCAGATAGTAAAAAGCTCTTCCGGCATCTGGTCCTTTCGGTCTGAGATAAAAGCAAAAAAAAAAAAAATCCGATATTTATATATTTTTTTTTTTTGCCTAAAAAGTAGATTAATATTATATTCTCAACTTTATTCACCACCGATAGTATCAATATTTTTTTTTAGTAAAAACAAAAAAAAAAAAAAAAAAATTATCTAAGAAAAAAAAATTTTTTTTTTTTATGTATCCTTTTCAATGATGCTCAACAAATTGTTTGAAAAAAATACAAAAATGTGGTGCAAGCAAGTTGCAGCAGAATGAAGTTATTCTTCCTTTGAAGCTCTAAAGATGATTTTTTTTCTTAAAGCAGAAGAAGTTTAGTGAATTTGTGTTTCAAAAGTGCAACGTGAGTTTCTGTATCCTTTTTTTTTTTTTTTTTGTTCTTTCTTCAGCTGCTGCTGCCGGACGGACTTTTTTGTTGGAAAAGTTATTTTTTTTTCTTATTTTTTCTTAACGTCAATCTTTCTTCTTTGTGATGGTGTAGACTCCCCCCCGCCCCCCGTCACTCAATAACACCACAAAAAACCCACAAGTGAATATTTTTTTTTTTTTATTTTGAGTCCTTTGTGAATATAATACTCGGCCGGAATCTAAAGTATAGTTGTTTTGTGTGATGTTGTTGTTGTTGTTATTCTTGTTGAAGAAGTTATTGTGAGTCTGATGAAAAGGATAAATATTTTTTCATTTTGTGTAACATTTTTTTAAGTGAAATTATAAACTTAAATAAAAAGTAAAGAAAAAAAATTATAAAAAAAAACTTTAAGTGCACTCAAATCCTTTTCTAACGGAAACAAAATATATAAAAAAAATAAAAATAGAAAAAAAAAACTTCTTAGAAAAGAAACACAATTAGAGAAAGGGTTGCCCTCGACCAACCATTAGCGTCGCAACAGCAGCTTCTATTCTATATGCCACAACTTATAAGGTCCCATTCTAATGTAAGTGGGGCGGCCATAGAGAGTGTGGAAACCAGGATTTTTTTTTTTTTTGCTGATATCCTTCTAACCCAACAGGCTGGTTTTTAAACTCAAACAAGAACTAGAACTTTGTTTTTCAATTTTTTTTTTTATTATTATTTCAGAATTCAGGTATGGAGTTTTTTTTTTTTTTTTGATATGGTTTGAATGACGTTTCTTTTTGGGGGTAAAACTTAAAAACTTTTGAATAAATTAAAGCAAACACTTGGAAATCTTCAAAGAGTTTGTTGGGGTTTTGCAAACTCCCCAAATAGAAGTAGGCTATATAAGAAATATGTGATATTTATTCATAGGATATTTTTGTTTGCACTGAACTTTAAAACTTCGGATCCGGAGAAGGTTTATTTTCAAGGTTTTTTTTTTAAGAAAACTATAAACTACTTGGGATAATTAGAACAAAACTTGGTGGAGGAGAATGTGTGGAATACTTTTCTTTAACAACAAACTCTGCTATGGGGGTTAAATGGCTTCGTTAAATTTTATTTTTATAATGGTCATGGTTGTGTTGGGGTCGGAGGCTAGGATCATAAGTATCAAAAGCACACGTGTGGGGCAGTAAATTTGAAAAAAAAAAAATTAAACAACTTTCCAATTAGTTCCGGCTATAAGCATTTTCCCGGGAAAAATATTACTTTCTCATCATGAGAATTACTTAAGGAAATTAAGGAAAGAATTTTTTGTTAAAAATGTTCTGAAGAAAGAACAATTAATGAGAATATGTAATAAAATATTGATAAGGCAAATTTTTTTGAACTTACTCCAAGTTGATGAACATAGTGGCAAAAATCACTTTGTAAAATAAAATCACTCTAACAAAAATCATAGTGGCGAAAATGACACTGATAAAAATGACTAAAAAATGATAGTGACAAGTGACAAAAATTACTACGAAGAATTTCACAAAACAACAAAAATCAGAAAGAACAAATCTTAGTTAGAAAAATCACTGTGATAAAAATTGTAGTAAACAAATCAATAGAAAAACAAAAAATCCTTTTGAAAAAAAAAATCACAATTACCTACAATATCACTTTGTGGAAAAAAAAATCACTTATAGTGACAGTATTGTAGCGACATTTATCAAAAAAATCACTCTTCCAAAAATATGTGTTAAAAATCACTGTTAATGTTGGAAGAAACAACTTAAAACACTTTACTTTTCATTACTTGTATATTTCAACTTTACAATCAATCTAATATTCATTGCTTTTCAATTTTTCATTTTATTATTTTTTCATAATCATTTTAAAATAAATCTTTGTTCGAGTTGTGTAACCGTTCCTGTTTTAATTTACTAAAGGTTTAATTCTGCTTTTATTGAAGAATCTTATCAGGTTATGGGCCCAGAACCCAAAGTTTAAAAATTACAACAGAACGCAGAATAATAAAATCGACCAACAATGAGTGAAGAAGCAGAAAAATACAAAATTCCTCTTTTCGATGGAAATGGTTTCGATAACTGGAAATTTCGTATCGAAACATTGTTGGATGAATTGGATCTGCTAGAATACATTGAAGAACCATACCGAAACAAAGTTAAGTTCGAGGACAGTGATACAGAACAAATACTCATACAAAAGAATAGAGAACTGGTCCAATATAAGAAAAAAGACAGAAAATGCAAATCTCAAATAATTCAAAAAATTGCAGACAGCCATTTAGAATATGCAAAGGATAAGGAAACTGCTTACGAATTATGGAAAACCTTTTGCGATACATTTCAGCGCAAAGGAATTGCTAGCGGACTACTGATTCGTAAATCGCTCTTAAGTATGAAGTTTGATACGAAAAATGAAACTCTTGCTAATCACTTTTTGAATTTTGACAAGCTAATTCGTGATCTGAGGTCCACGGGAGCAAAGCTCGAAGAATTAGACATTGTATCTCACTTGTTGCTCACTATGCCCTCAGAATATAACAACGTCGTTACTGCAATTGAAACTCTCTCTGCTGAAAATCTTACTATTTCTTTCGTTAAAAACAGACTGCAAGATGAAGAGTCAAAACAAATAGATGCAAAAAAATTGAGCGGGGAAGAATCAGTTCCTTCCACAGCGTTTGTCTCGCAACCAGGAAAGCCAATGAACGAAACACAGGGCCGCTTTCCATTTAAATGTAACTACTGTGGAAAAGTTGGTCACAAAATGGCTGTATGCAGAAAAAGAGCATATGATTTGAAGAATAAAAACAAAAATTATGCAAACACAGCAACAGAAGACAATGAAGAAAACATCTCAGATGGTTATTGTTTTTCAGCTTTAATTGGAGAGAGATCAGATTCCAAGATAAAATGTTTCCTCGACTCTGGTGCATCAGAACATCTAATGAACAGTAACGTTACTCTCATAAACACCAAACAATTGAACGAACCAATAAAAATAAAAGTTGCCAAATCTGGAACTTATTTACTTGCAGAACAAGTTGGTGATATTCAACTATCGAGCTTTGTTGATAAAAAAGAAAATCTTATCACTGTTAAGAATGTCCTTTCGGTTCCGAACCTTGAATATAATCTGCTTTCAGTTCGAAAGCTGGAAATGAATGGCTTCTGCGTAAAATTTGAGAAAGGATGTGGGCAGATCTCCAAAAACAATTGTACGATTGCAATCGCAGAAAGAAGTCCGACAGGATTGTACCAAATATCATTCAGCAAGACTTCTTCAGCTTTTCTTTGTACAAAAGATGACAGTTATGAAAAATGGCATAAGAGAATGGGTCATCTCAATGCTGAAGACATCAAGAAACTTCAAAAACACACGAGCGAAATTAAAATCGATGCTTCAAGCTTTCCTAGAGGACCATGCGAAGTATGTCTAGAAGGAAAACAAAGTAGTTTGCCCCACAATCAAGAAAGAACAAAGACATCACGACCACTACAACTGGTGCATAGCGATATTGTTGGTCCCGTAAGTCCCATATCTCACGATTTGAAGAAATATTTTCTTACCTTTATTGACGACTACACGCACTTTACCGCAATCTATACATTACAATCAAAAACTGAAGTATTGAAATATTTTAAAATTTTCGAGGCTATGGCCACAGCTCATTTTAATACAAAGTTGAGTCGCTTTCGATGCGATAATGGAAGAGAATATATTTCCAAGGAAATAAAAGAATTCTTCGAAGAAAAAGGAATCCAATTTGAGTTTACAATAAGATACACACCTCAGCAGAACGGAGTAGCCGAGAGGATGAATCGCACCATTCTCGATAAAGCGAGATGTATGATGCTCAACTGTAAACTAAGCAAAACATTATGGTCGGAAGCTGTCCAAACAGCCGTGTACTTAATTAATAGAAGCCCAACATCATCGCTAGAAGGGAAGATTCCAGCTGAGCTTTGGTATGGGGAAAAGATTAAGTTCTCTAAACTGAAGATCTTCGGCTGCATTGCATATTTAAAGATTCCCAGACAGCTGCTTGAAGGTAAGTTTGATTCCCGAACTATGAAATGTTTCTTTATAGGATATTGTCCTAATGGCTACAAGCTTTGGGATCCAAAAACTAGAAAAATTGTTTTCGGACATGATGTAGTATTTGATGAAGCAAAATTCACGTTTGAAAACTCTAACAATTATGGTTGGACTGAAATTGAAGAAACCAAAGAACAAGAAGTTGACGAAAAGCAAAACGAACTTACAGTAGAACAAAACCATCAAGAATCTGAAGCTGAATCAACAAAATCCGTAGACGTCTTTAAAGAAATTGAAGAGACTCCAGATGAGCTACGACGATCCAACCGAAGAACAAACTTACCTCGATACCTTGAAGACTATGCTATTCTAGCACTTCAAGCAGAGACTTTCATAGAAGACGTTCCCAAAACCTATGAAGAAATTGCTTCCCGAAATGATAAAGAAGAATGGATTAAAGCTGTAAATGAAGAAATGTCAGCTTTGTTGAAGAACAAAACATGGGAGCTTTGTAGTCTTCCTGAAAACAAACGCTCTATAAACAACAAATGGGTTTTCAGTTTAAAAAGAGACGCACTTGGGAACATAGAACGGTATAAAGCAAGACTGGTAGTGAAAGGCTGTGCTCAAAGAGAAGGCTATGATTACACAGAAACGTACGCTCCTGTTGCCAGATTAACAACCCTAAGAACTCTTTTATCCATCATCGTACAAGACGACCTAATAGCTTATCACATGGACGTCAAAAATGCATTTTTGCATGGTGAGATTGAAGAAGAGATTTATATGAAGATTCCAGATGGTTTCGACAGCAAAACGGAATCAGTTTGTAAACTTAAAAAATCCCTTTACGGTTTAAAGCAAGCGGCCAGGGCATGGAACAAGACAATCGACAGTTTCTTAGCAGAAATCAATTTCAAACGGTCAGAACTAGACAAATGCCTTTACATGATACAATCAGAACAAACTCGTATTTTTCTTATTCTATATGTTGACGATATGTTGATTGCAGGAAACAATGAAAGAAAAATTAATGACGTCAAGAATGCTCTGAAAGAAAAATTTGCCATGAAAGACTTGGGAGAACCAAAAACATTCCTCGGGATTAATATTGAACGGTCTGACAAGGGACTTCATTTAAATCAAAAAGTTTATTTCAATAGGATACTTGAAAGGTTTAAAATGCAAGATTCCAATCCTACTGATACACCTATGGACACTTCTCCCATTCTTAGTGATGAAAGCGACAAAATTCAAGACACCAGACCTTATCGAGAACTTGTGGGGTGTTTGATGTTTGGAATGCTGGCCACCAGACCAGATTTAAGCCTGGCTGTAAATTACTTCAGTAGATATCAGCACAAACAGAACGAAGCCCGTTGGAGAGGTCTTAAAAGAATACTGCGTTACATTAAAGGTACTATCGACTTTGGTCTTCAGTATACAAAAGGAGGAGAACAAGAACCTTTAAGTTGCTATGTCGATGCAGATTTCGGAAGTGAAGAGGATCGCAAATCCACATCTGGTTTTCTTGTTAAAATCTTTGGGAATGTTATATCCTGGACTACCAAACGTCAGACCTCGGTTGCTCTCTCTTCGACTGAAGCCGAATATGTTGCGTTAGCTTCAGCAACAGCCGATTTGCTTTGGACTAAAAAACTTTTACATGAAGTCAAAGGTATATGCAATATTCCACCAACAATTTACGAAGATAATCAATCGGTCATTCATCTACTATCCAAGTGGGAACATAAAAGGCTCAAACATATTGATATCAAGTATAACTTCGTACGGGATACATACGAGAAACGTCTGTTCGAGATAAAATATGTCAACACAAAAAATCAAATTGCTGATTTACTAACGAAGCCTCTTCCAAAGTTCCAGTTTACCAAACTTCGTGATGAACTTAAATGTTTTGGTAAAACAAACTAGCTCCACTACAAGACCAAGCTTTTAAGTTGAGGAGGAGTGTTGGAAGAAACAACTTAAAACACTTTACTTTTCATTACTTGTATATTTCAACTTTACAATCAATCTAATATTCATTGCTTTTCAATTTTTCATTTTATTATTTTTTCATAATCATTTTAAAATAAATCTTTGTTCGAGTTGTGTAACCGTTCCTGTTTTAATTTACTAAAGGTTTAATTCTGCTTTTATTGAAGAATCTTATCAGTTAACAAATCACTTAGATCACAAAAATCACTTTGACAAAATCAGAGTGATAAATTTTGCAGGACGTAGATCACAAGAGCAAATATTGTAGTGACAAGCAAATCGTAGTGACACCAAATATTTGTGATGAAAATAACTCTGACAAAAAAATAGTGACAGAAATAAATGTGGGGGGAAAACACTGAAAAAAACTCACTATGACGAAAATCACAAGGATACAAATGATAGTGACAAAAATCAATTTGAAAAAATCACTAAATTTCGTACACTGAAAATAATAAATTTCGTAAAATTACGAAAATCGTTTCATACACTACATTTTCGTTGGCCCAACGAAACTTTCGTTGGCTCAACGAAAATACGTAATTTTTCGTAATATGAAAACCTTCATCAATTAATGAAAACGTTTCATACACTTTTTCTCCCTACGTAGTGCCAAAAAATCCAACTTAATGAAAAGATTCATCACTTAACGAAAAATTTCATACTCATTTTAAAGAATAAAAATAAGAATTTTTTCCTTACTTTATCAAAGTTTTAATAAAGTAACGAAAAAATTCATTAACTTATGAAATTCAACATTAACTAACGAAAATCTTCATAAGCTTATGAAAATTCTTCATATACTAATGAAATATTACATCAGCTTATGAAAAAATACATCAGTTAACGAAAAAAAATCGTTGCCTTACAAAAAAAAAAAAAAAAACCTAGACTTGGGTGCATTTCTGTTGTAATGATGAAAAATTTAATCTTGCTGGATATAGTTCACATTAGGTTTTTGTTTAAAAATCTATCTAAGTTGAGCTGATTATAAACAATATTTGCGTTTTGACAAGGTGTCTCACGACACGATAAGTCAGTCAACTGATGAGTCCAAGTGAGTTCCACCGGGATGAACGCCAATTTTTTGTTTGGACTATTAAATCACTGATTTAACAGGTCCAATTAAATATTTTTAAAAAGAAAAATGAATGAAAAAATTCGTAGGTTAACGAAAAAATTCGTAATTCTACGAAAAGAATGTAAAAATAATCTACTAAAAAAATAATTAATACAACGAAAAGTTTCGTTAGCTAACGAATATTTTTTCGTAATTTAATTAAAATATTCATAAAATTTACGAAAAACTTCGTTAGCTTACGAAAGTTTTAATTAAATTTTACGTTAATTGATGAAAACATTTCGTTAAGTTATGTAAAAATTCATTAATTCTCGATCAAAAACTTTTATGAAAAATTTCATTAAAATACGAAAGTTTTCGTTAATTGATGAAGTTCTTCATTAACGTATGAAAGCCATTTCGTTGAGCCAATTAAATTTTTCATCGGCTGAAAATTAATTAAATTTTCGTTGGCTCAACGAATTTTTTCGTTGTATTTACGTAAGGATTTGGTTCAGTGTAAAGAAAATTACTGTGAAAAAAATCACTTTGTTGTCAAAAATGTTTTTGACAAAAACCAGTTAGAAAAATTATAGTGAAAGAAATTATTTTGAAAAAAAATCACTATGAAAAAAATCAAGTAACAAAATTCACAGTGAAATGACTCTAACTATTTGGGTGGGCTACCTTCAGCCTGTCTGGAGACTGAATTTGGTGTAAGTGATGAAGCTAAGATTTTTGTGAAAACGATTGTCTGTGAGAATTAAGCTCAAAGCATTCCATCAATTTTAAGTGGGAAAATATCCTTTAAAAATAGATCATTTTATCATAGAGTTTGATAGTTTTTTATTCAGTTAAATATTTTATACCAATCAATGAAAAAACAAACTTTTTAAGCAACATCCCTATAGGAATCTGTTATTTCACTCATGTACTTGAAATAAAGGAGCTTAAGTACCCTTACAAATTCTCATAATTCATTAAAAAGTTAGCTCATTTCTGAGCTTTATGTCTAGGCCAGTTTAAATTTTGAAAAAGTAAGACTTTATACCAATCGGTAAATTTTAAACCTTAGACTTAATGTAATATTACTTCAATTTAACAAACTGAAAAGCTTTGGAATTTTATTAAATAATTCATTGTTTTAACTTATAACATTTTTATACCATTTAAATAAATACGTATTTCAAAAATTAATCACTCAAATAAAGAACCCATTAAAATTGATTTGAAGAAATCATTCAGTCAATACAACTAATTTAGCCCAAAATTTAACTGGTATAAAAAAAATTTTATGTAACTGGTATACAAATTCAATATTAAATTAAACCTTTCACAAACAATTATTTTTTGAACAAAACAACGTGAAATCCATGTTAAAAATAACAATAAGAATAAAATTATGTATGATGCTAACCCATATCAATTTAAAACACTCATTTAAATATTTCTCAATTGTCTGTTTAAGATTTAATTGGTATAAAAAAATCTAACTATTTATACCTACTATTTTGCCAATGACATTTAAACTTATTTTTATATATTCCAGTCGTAAAATAACACTCAAATTATTTTAATTCACTTAACTATATTTTTATATTGGTATAAAACTGGTCTAATGGAGTGTAACACTCGACAAAAATAGCAAATTTTCAAAACCAATATTTATCTACTTGTTATTTTAGAGCAATTTTATTACTTTCCACATGACTAGTTCTTAACACACATAAAAAAAACACTAACAACAAATACAACTGGAACAAAAAAAAAACTCCTCCAGGGATATGATTGTCACAGACAACCACAACCATTAATATAACAGGACAAAAAGATAAAACCATAAATTTCGTTCACATGACGTTGGTTATAAAAGCAAAAACAAATATAAATACTATACTTTTATAGGAAAAATAAAATCCACAACAATATTGTTGGCAGTGAAAAATGAAATGAAAAAAAAGGTACAAAACTCACCTATACGAAACTATTTCATGACAATTTATTTCGATAAACTTTCAAAAAAAAAAAATGAAAAAAAAAAAATGAAAACACTTCAACATTCTTTTTTTTTTTTAATTTTTTTTTGTTTTGTTAAAGTGATCCATTCATCAAAAAATGAGAGACAAAATACAGAGCAGAAAAAAAAAGATACAAAATAAAATAAAAACTCACACCATTTTTCATATTTGTCTTTTTTATTTTTATTTTTTTTTTTTTTTTCATTCTAACCTCGAGGTAAAGAAACGTCTGGAAATTGAAGAGGGAAAATAAAGTTTAAACAACTTTTTCCTCATGGGAAAAAATGTACAATATTCTCCCAGAGAAGAACAAGATATTTATATATATAAAAAAAAACTAAAAACATTTCTCAATCAATGTGAAAACATATTTGAAAAAAAAAAAAAAAAAAAAAAAAACAGAAAACAAATATGTGAGGTTTTTGTGTGTTACTTTTTCAAATCCTTGTTTCTCGTTCCTTGATTGTATTCTTGCTGTGTTTATTTTTCCTTTTCTTAATTTTCCTTTCAAAAGGAGGGTGTATGATTATTTTGATGGTCAGGAGTTAATTTATTTAAAAAAAAAAAAAAATTTGTTACAAAATCTCAGAAGTGGGATGTTTCTCTAAGAAAATTGGAAACATGTTTTTTTTTAACAACTTCCTGTTTTTTTTTTTTTTTTAATGAGAATGCTCAGAAAAGCTAAGAATCTATGTTAAGGCGTCAAAATTTTTAAGTAATTTTCATGCGTGACGGGCACGTACATAATTATAGGGTAGGGTACAGAGTAAACCACCTAATGGGGGATTAAAAAAAAAAAAAATTATTTCTACCTCGATTCTGGCGAATAATGAAAATTGATAGGCTACCCAAGTGGGTTCTTTAATATACCCCATTTCCTCGTTTTGGAATACTTGACTTGTAATGGGTATAAAGTCTCACATCATTGCGCCAAATAATACGTACTTGGGTAGCAGAGAGAGAGAGTCAAAGTGCAGAATAATGTTAACGAGTTTGATTATTATGACTTTAATGGAAGGATATGGTAATCCTTTGCACTAAAACCAGCAAGAAGATGGCGGGCGTGATGACGACGACGACGATGTCGTTGAATTTCGCGACGCCATTGTCGTCATCATCGTGTACTTCCTGTTCTCGTCGTCGTCGTCAACGTCAACGTCGTCATCGTCGGTCGTCTTTCCAAAAGAGACACAACAAATAGCCTCGAAATAAGCTTTCGCGCCCTTATATTATATATCATGGGTTTACATTGCGAAATTAAAAAGAAAAAAAAATGTATAACATCCCTTTGGCTTAAAAGAGAATGAATGAAAATAAGCGTGACGAGGTGAAGAAGAGGAGGGGGGGGGGGAGAGTTTTGTTATTTCATACAAAAGCGGGCACATCTGCACTGGGAATTAAATTACTTAAGGAATGTCCTTCTTATTTGAGCATGATGATGATGAATGATTGCCAACGGTGATGTTGCGGATAATGTTGAATGTTGAATTCGTTCTTCTCTGAATTGCCTGGATTTTCTTGGACGATGATAATTGCAAGGATAGTAAAATAGCAAAAAAAAAAATAATACAAGAAAATAAAAATAAATACGCGATTTGTTTGGATTTAATTTTATTATATATTTTGATTGGATTTCAAATCTTGCCAATTGAAGACTTTAATCCCGGTTGAGCTATTTCCTATCTTTTTATTTTGCCTAGAAATTGATTATGCATTATTAAATAATAATACAATAAAAGAGCCGCCATGAGGATGATATTTTGAAATTGGTTTAATTGGCTTACATTTTGTTAAGCAAACTCAAAGGATTAGCTTGGAAAGTAAGCTTTTAAATTTTAATTTACTTTCATGAATCATTGAATCGGTTTTTAGAAGAACTTTTGCAATCTTGTGGCTTTAATGATATAAAGAAAAGTTAAAATATTCAATTAAAATCTATTGAACTGAAGTTTTTTCAATGCTTTAAATAAGAGCTTTGAGTTAGAATAAACAGAAGTATACTTTTCATTATTGCAATTGAAATTGTTTTTCGCAACCGTACAAATAACTAATTTTGTATTTCTTATTTTTCAATTTTTAAATGCAGCTTTTTGCAATCTCGCAGATGAAAGAAATTTATTGTTTGCACATTATTGGAAATAATTGTGCGCAATTGCAAAAAAAAAAAACGAAAATCATTAATATTCACACAAATTATTAAGTTGCGAATTTGCAAAAAGTAGAATTTCAAAATGCAAACATTAAATACGAGATTTAGTTTAGAGGTTTCGAAAATCAAGTTTTCTTAATGAAAAGTTTCAAAAATAGAATTATTTCATTGTGAAACTTGGAATATGTCAAATGTTAGAGCTTCTTAAGAACAATTTCATAAGAACTCAAACTTTTTTAACGTTGTTCTTTTTTAAGACTTAAAGACTTTTAGAAGCTTAAGGGGGGAAAACCCTCTGGAATTTTTTTTAATTTTGCATTATTAATTTTTTTCCCTAAAAAATTCATTTATCAACCGAAGAAACAATTTTATTGGTTTAAGCCTTGAATGAAGCCTCAAAAGACCCCAGATAGTCCCGAAATCCATCCGTTCCGTGCCTACCACAGTACAAAAACGAAAACTTTAAACGCATTTTTCTCGAAACACGTTTTTTTCCGCGCAAAGTAACTCAAAAACTAATAAAGCTATCTTTTAACAATTTGTTTATAAAAAAACATTGTGTTTTTTCGTTTTTTTGGTCTCTTAATTTTTATTTTACACTTTTTTTGCTAAATTTAGGTTCATGCAATGCATATGAACGTAATTTAATTTAAAACAATTTCTCCTTTAATTATAAATAATTTACTGGACCTGGGAATTGCAATGCGCAAACGCGAGGCATCAACTAGAGCCGCCATTTTTTTTTTTGTTACTTCAAAAAAATTGTGTTAATACTTCATGATATGAATAATATCAGGTATTTTTCCAAATTTTAATAAATGCTTTCAGTTTTCCAAAAAACCCGTCGTCCAGAGGGATTTCCCCCCTTAACTTAAATTAAAATATAACTTCAGTTAGACCTTATAGAAGCTGAAATAATAGTTGAATAAAAGCTGAAATGTCGTTTGTGTAAAACTAAAAAAAATACTTGGGTGGAGAATTATCAAGTTTTGTAGGGTTTTCTTGTCTCCAAAAAATATCATCAATTATTCAGACAAAGTCAATAATACAAAAATAAAAATTAAATCGAGTCAAGGAAAAAAATTGCGAAAAATTTTTCAAAAAAAAAAACATAAAAACTGTTTTAGGTAGGTCACAAATGATTGAAAGTCTGCAAATATTTTTTTTTTTCGGTTGACTTCTTTAAGATATGAGTCTATTAAGACAATTTTCAAAATTATTTTTATATATGTAACTGGTATAAAAAACTGTTACCAAAGATATCATTTTTTCTGTTTTTTAACAGCATTTGTAGTATTCTTCATATTGCATATTTGAAATAATTTAAAAGTCACAGTTTTAAGATTTTTACAAAATAAATTTTCTGAATTGGCAAGAAGTGTTCATTTTGAAATCCATATCTGATTATTATAAAAAGAAAATTTTAACGACTTTCAAATTATATCGAAATTGCTCAGTTTTTTTTTTTTTTAGTTTTTTCGTATAAAGTTGCCTACAAAATAAATAAGACAACAAATATTAAGCTGCACAATTATTTACTAATTGATAAATTGGTATAAACTTTCCAAAAAATAATGTGTTCAACTTTTCAAAATCTTTAAGTTCAAAATAATATTACTACCAATATAATTGGTATAAAATAACAAAATATTTTGACTTCAAATCAAAAGTATTAGAATTGCATTTATTTCTAGTGTATTTTTCAAATATCGAATATTTTTTTAAAAAATAATTCGTTACATCTCTCCACTTATTGGTATAAACTGGTCTAATTTGCGTACCAATGTAGAAAAATACTAACTCATGGCGCTTTTAGTGGGCAATGTTATATCCCGTGTATTTTCGAAGCAAAATATTTGACTTCTCAATCGGTAGCTTGTAGTTTAAAAGTCTACCTCACTGGTATAATAAACAAAATTCTATTCCTTTTGTATAAAAATTGTGAAATCTCCACAAATTTTATATATGTCCTAGAAAATATTGAAGAATATTACTATCTACAAATATTTTTATAGACTTTGTAGAACACTTATTGGTATAAACTGGTCTAAATCATTTTTTTCTTAACACAAAATTCAAAAGTTTAAAGTGGCAAGAAAGTCTTAAAAGAAAATTCAAATTCCCTATGAAATTAAGAGCGAAAGATCCTAGAATCAAAATAAAACTCCTTGACTATTATATGCATACCTTTTAAATAATTCATTCCGAGTATTGAAACAAAATTGATTATTCATGAGCACAGCAAATCATTTGGTAATTCCTCCTGGAATTAGATAAGGCTTAAAATAATTGCATTACGTAAAACCCCCCAATATCTCTAAAGATAACAACAACAATAATAAAATTGAAACGAAACGAAAAAAAAATCCATTCACGTTTGACAGCCAATTGACCGCCGACCAACGTCGCTGTTTGCATTTACTATTTTTTTTTTTTTTTGTTTATAGGTAAACTGTTTTCATTGAACTACACCACACACCGCATATACACAGACACACACTCATCCAAACTTTATATAGTCACTGTCTCTTCTGTCCACTTTAGGCCAAAACAGAGTCACTTAGTGTTCGTTAACCGTGAAATACTGTAAATCGAATCGCCCAAACAAGGACAACGTCCGTTGATAAAATAGGTAGGGTGGACCGAGGACGACGACGACAACAACGAAGAACGTCGATTTTATCCTATTCATGCGGAAATACGATTGCACATCTGACCGATACATCCCATATCTAGTATACAAACTTCAAACCAAACAACATCATCCCCCTCTACATCCTCCCGCACAAAACACCTTTTAGCCTCTTATATTCTTCTCTGATGGAAACAATATATAGGATTTATCGATAAGCATCCTCCATGTCCTGATTTGCACTATAGCCGGTAAATTATTTAACACCAACCACTTTATGTAGGTATAGCTTTTTATAGATACGAACGTATTTTAGTATACGTGTGGTTGAACGTGAATTGATTAAATTTATTATCCAATATCTGTTTTATAATATTCCAACCACCAACCCTATCAAGAGTTCTTTATTCTATCTACTATCTACCTATTTTTGAAGCAACAAAATAGGGACGACTATTATAGGACTTACCTTGTTAAAATGGTGCAGGGTAATTATTTTCTATTGTTGAGTTAAAAGAAGGAAAAAAGATACGTTCCACAAAAGATTTTTCAAGTTTTTTGTATCTATTCTCAATGTTTAAACAAAAGGGACGAATGAGTGAAATGGAAAATGAATACGTTCCACATTTTTTCTGGAACATGACTTTAATTAATTTAAAAATATGTAGTTCCACAAGGGAAGAAAACGTCCAATTAATACGTTCCACAATTTTTATTCACATTAAGTTTTCAATCTGAGTACAAAAAATCACAAAAGATTTGTTTAATAGGTTAAGAAAGAAAACTATAAATCAGGGAATATAATTTAAGTAGAAGTTGTATAACGTAGTTTTGTAAATTTTACGCACGATTTTGAAAAAGTTTTTATTTTTTTATTTTTATTAAGTGAACAGACAATGCATTTAAATACGTTCCACAATTTTTTTATGTCAACCTTGCTGCAAACAATCATTTCGGGAAAAGTTTAGATGGAATTTGGATAGCTTTGAAATTGAAAATTCAGTATTTTTGAATGTGGAAAACTGTGGATTGCAAAATTCGAAATTTAAATTCGATATTTTTCTCAAGAAATTTCATTTTCATTGGATCTTAAAAAAGTACACATCAAAACTCGATATTGTATAAATTTTTTTCTGAAAAAAATAAATAAGTTCCACAATTTTTAAAATTTATTTTTGTTTTTACTTTTTAGCATAGGATCACAGTGTGGAACGTAATGGTTTTGCGAAATATTTGTTTTTGATTACATTCCACATATTTTTCACGCCAAATTTTAAAATTTTTTTTCTCTTGAACTATAATTTTATTAAAAGTCGAAGTTAAAAAAAAAATTCCATCGAAAAAAGAAATGCAATTGAGTTTTACGTTATGTCAATCAATACGTTCCACAATGTAACAATTTGTATATGCCTGGGCGTTGAAAGTTTTAAAACTTTTCATTGACTGTTTTTGATAACTTTATTACCCAGTCGAAGTGAAAATTACATTCCAAAGATTCTAGGAGACACTTCTAGATAGAATTTGGAGTTGGAATTTAATTTAAAATGAATTTAATGTCATGGTAAAAAACAGGTTCCAAAACTGTTTCCTCGTGTGAATTTATTATATACCTATTTGTGGTTTTCACACAGAAGATGTGGAACGTAAGTCAAATGAAATTAATATTGATGAAATTTAAATGAACACGTTCCACAACGTTAAAGAACACATTAATTGATGTTGTGATCATCTGAACTGGAGGGAAAAATAGCTTTAATACCAATATTGAAAATGTGGAATGTGTGGAACATACTAAATTCTCTCAAAATTTAATACAAAAACAAATTTTCACAAGGATATTCATCCGAAAACCCTTAATCATCAAAACCAAATATAGCAAAGTGGAAACATGTGGATCATAATTTTTTTTTTGTTCACCTTGGAGGCACACACGAGACATGACCCTATGCTTACCTGATTGCTGCACACGTGTCTTCTTATGAATTTAATTAGAAGGATAAATTATACTTAAATTTTTAACCTGAAATAAAAACAGAAATAGAAGATTATGGGCTATTATATGAATATTCAGTAACAGATAAAAAAAAAACAAAAGGAAAGAAAAAACAAAAAAATAAAATATGAAAAACACCCAAGTATAGAATGTTGCTTTCATTCTTATTTACACGTGTGTGATTCTGAGCGTACAAAGAGGCTTAAATTGAGGAGGGAATATATGTGGAATAATATTTTTTTTTTTTTTTGATGATGTGTATCCATTTCTATCTATATCTATGAGTGTGGTGCAACATCTGGTAGCATTCAAGGCTGGAAAATATTCGTAACTCTTACTCTTGGTAGTATCGTCCTAACAAGCTGACTCCCATGTAGAACGATTATATCCATGATGGAGAGCAAAAAAAAAAAAAAACAAGTAAAACATAAAAAAAAAATAGAAAGCTTATGTGGGCCTTCAACAGCTACAACACAAAAACAACAACAACAACAACACACATGGTGATACTGAATGTTGGATGATGTGTGCGAGAAAAAGGCATTACACTAAGTAGTCCTTGTTATAGATTCAAAGCTACCAACTGCTGCCACAGAGCTGCTGTGTTGCTCCTGCTGCAGAGTGATTCCATTTTTAGCTATTTGATATCATCTACACACACTCTCTCTCTTTCCTACTTCCTAACAAATAGGACACAACTTCCTCACACTCTAGGTCTCTATATAGGCCTATTTTTGTTTATTTCCAACAAACATATTGCATCAGAAAACAGTAAAAATCAAGTATTTGAGCATTTTTGGGTGTTTGTCTTGATATTTCATGCAACAAAGAAATATTGCGAATTGACAATCAAAATGAGAGTTTTTTGACCCTCGCGTTGGGTTTGAGAACTTCAAACTTGCGATTAAACAATTCATTTATAAACTACTAGAGAAGTGAAATGGAAAATTAATTATAGCCTGTGGAATTTGTGGAACGTATTCAAAAAAAATTATCATCACTTCACTAAAGTGAAACTAGATAGACTAAAAAGGTTTTTGATTTCAATAGCTTTGTCACCCCAGGTGACTCGAATATATAAGATTTAGATTGTATAGTTTGTCAGAAAAAAAAGGTGTTTAAAGGTGCATTTGTTGTTAGGGATTAGGGAAAGACAAGATCCACATCACGGCTAGATTCCACAGTTAAAATAAGGAATTGAGCCGAAAAAAAAAATAAATATCATGTCGGAGAACCAAGTTCTAAAGGTTTGCATGATAATATTTGATTAAAATAATGACCTCTTCGGCAAAACAAAGAGCAGATAACGATTTTCGTTTGATTCAGCTAATATCAGAGTAGCCCTTCGAAGCTTTAGCTTGTATCAAATTAGCTGCAGAAGTCATAAAAGTGGTTCGATGGATGCTGTTTTATTATTATCAAGGGCATCAAACGCAATACAATCTAGTTCTTGATTCCAGTGGAATTATAGATATTCCACTGGAATCAGTCATTTATCAATCAGTCAGGTTTGAAGAAACTAATACTTAGGACCCCTTGATCATAATGAGCATAAAGCCAATGCACCCATCAAAAGAAAATAACCAATCTAGTTGGAGTAGCTTATGAAAATGCAAATATGAATGAATTGGAAACATTTAACTGCCGATTTATCTGGTTTGAAGCAACTATTACTTAGGACCCTAGAGTGTAATGTGTTCATCAAAAAGAAGTCACCAGTCTAGAAGCTTGCTTGAAATTGCCGATATGAAATTGGAACCAGTGAACTGCCAATCGGTTTGATTTGAAGAAAGTATTTCTTGGGACCCTTGAGCTACAAGCACCCTGCACTCATCAACAGAAAGTGACTAATCTCCTTCGAGAAGCTTGTGTAGTGGAAGATATGGAATTGGAAATAGTAAATTACCAATCGATCTGGATTGAAGCAACTACTACTTAGGACCCTAGAGCATCAAGTGCAATGGATCCATCAAAAGAAAGTAACCAATCTCCTTCGAGAGACTAGCGAAGTTGCAGACATGAAATTGGAAACATTAAAATTCCAATATCAATTTATATGAAGATACTGTAAATTAGGACCCCAGAGCATTAATCGCAATTCACCCATCACAAGAAAATTTGTAAAATTCTTCTAGAGCTTTGCAAATTTGAAGATATTAAAATAGATACAGTAAACTGACAACTGTTCGGGTCTAAAAAAGCCACTACTTAGGACCCTTGCACACCAAACGTAATGCACCACCTTCAAGTAGGTTCAACATCTACTTTGTGAAGCTTGCAAAATTGCAGATAGGGATCTGGAAATATTAAACTGTCAATCGATCTGAATTGAAGCAACCATAACTTAGGACCCTTGAGCATCAAGCACACTACACTCATCAACAAAAAGTAAGAAATCTCTTTCCAGAAGCATGCGAAATTGCAGATATCCAGTTTTGATTGTTAAATGACAATATCTCACCTTTCTACATGGTAAAATTTCCCACACATCGAGTTGAACAATTATTATAGGGTGATGAAGGATTGGTTGGGCGGGAGGGTTAGAGAAATCGAATGGAATATCGATTTTGTTTTTTTTTAGTATTTGTTGTTGTCTTTTGTCGGAGGTGTGCAAGGCAAAACATTAAAACCCATAGGACGCGGTGAAACGAGCAGGAGTCCAAACTCCAACCTGTGTGGGAATTGATATTCAGATTTTTTTCTGTCCCAATCTCCTCATACCTTTACAGCACACAGAGGGAGAATAATTTGTCTTTACTCTTCCCCCAGCCCAAAGTAGGTATAGGTAGGTATGATGTGAAAGAAGTAAGGTGTGTGTTTTTTTTTTTGTCAGATTCACGTGAATAAAAGTGATGTGAGTGTATTTTACATAAATGGAAGGAAGCAAGCAAAAATAAAATGAAAATGAAGAAAGAAAGAAAAAAATGTCATATTCAGATGGGAAATAAGGGCACACAGAATCATTTCTGGTAATGCTATGCTAAGCATTTAACTTTTTGAACTTTTTTTTTTCGTCAGTTTTTTTTTTTTTGTTGGTTCGTTCTTTCTCATTTTTAATGAAGAAGATTTGTGGTAGGTAACAATGCCAATTTGTATTAAGGAAGCAAATTTATTTCACCGTGTGTGGTGTGGTGAGAGTATGCAGATTTAGATAAGGTTTTTTTTTCATTTAAAAATATGTGCAGGGATATGTGTCTATAGCTCAATTTTATGAATTGCTGAGCTTAGTTTTTTTTTTTTAATTTCAAAAAAAAAAAAAAAAAATTCACACAAGAGAGGAAAAAATTAAAATTTTTTTTTTTTTTTTTTTTTTTTTTTTTTTTTTTTTTTTGAAAAAAAGGTACCTAACTTTGTCATTTGGCAAAGTTAAAATAGATTTTTAAGAGGCAACTCAAGGATTGAATATGTAAATTTATTAATTTATGCATACAATTATGTGGGTTATGTGAGTTATGGGATTTGTTTTAGATTAACTATTTTAATTAAGATATACCTACAAAAATATTAAAAAAAAAATCAAATTAATTTAATGAGATTTTTATGCTTTGTGTTATTTTTGTTTGGGAAACCTTTATGTTGAGTGTTTTGTAGGAACCAGTTAGCACTTTAATTGGAATTTTCAGTCTTACATGAATTGTACAGATTTTCCAGTTCGATACATGATTTAAAAACCACTGTATGTGTAAATTGAATATGTTTTCGTAGAAAGTCGTGAATTAGCTTAATCTTATGGCTACTAGAATCCACTAATTGGGACTCAGACCCTTGAGGAGATTCAAAATAATGAATGTGATTCCATTTTTGGAAGCATGTTTTTCTCACAAAAATGGCGCCCAACGTGAAACATGACATTGTTTATTTAGCTACAAATTTCTTCACAAAATTTTTAAATCACAGATGAAACTACTAAGGTGTAGCTGAATGTGTGAATCCGCAGCTGTAACTGATAAACCACAGCCACAGCTAATAAATATTTGACGGAACTGGTAAATCACAGTTGAAATAATAGCAGCTGAATCTAGTAAGCCGCAGCTGAATGTGAGAAACCGTACCTTAAGCTTATAAATCACAGCCTAGGCTAATAAATGCTTGCCTCTACTGTTAAATTACAGCTGAAATGATAACAAAACTGCTGAATTACAGCTGGAAGTAGTAAACCGTAGCTGAATGTTGAAATCCAACACTTAAACTGATAAATCATAGCCGAAGATAATAAATGCTTTCCAGTAACTAGTGAATTACAGCTGAAATAATAGAAAAACTGGTGAACTGCAAAGCTAATAAATAATTGGTGGGAATGGCTAACTACAGCTGAAATCATAACGAAATAAAATATCACAGATGAGACTAGTAAGCCGCAGCTGAATTTGATAACCTGTAGCTAAAACTGATAAATAAAAACCATTCAACTATAGCTCAAATAATTGCGAAAGTGCTGAATGTAATTCAGCTAAACTAGTCAAATGCATTTGAATGTGAGAAATCGCAGCTGAATATAGGAAAACGCTGCAAAAATCGTAGCCGAACGAAACTAATAAATGAAAAATCGCAGCTAATAATAATAATTGCAAAATTGGTAAATCACAACTGAAACTAGTACATTTCTACAGTTACTGGTATCTGGTATACAAAAAAGTGCACTCAGTTGTAACCAAAAAGCTGGTAAAGGCTAAATAAAATGTAAGCCATTTGGAAAAGCTTAGTAACGAAATTTTTCACTAACAAGAAGTCACTTTTTCAATGGGTACGTATGCATGTTCATCTATGTTATCATAACTTCTAAACTACTTAACCTACTTTAAAAATTGAGGTATTGTTAAAATCCTATTGCTCTGCTGCTGGTTAAAGGTTATGTGAAATTGCATAAAAATGGCAATGCATTAAATATAGCGCCCCCTAAAGCCAACAAAACGAACTGTTTTTTTTTTTATCGACAGTCATGAACTTATATTTTATAAAAACGTTGAATTGATTGCAAACTTGAAGAAATAATCCATAAATAAAAAGATTTCTAGCTAAACCAGCTATTTCCTACCAATAATAAATCCTTTCGATTTCCCTAACCCTCCTTAAATAAATTGGAGTAATTTTTTATTCAAAAACTCTTCTATAAATCACTTAACTAAAAACATCTTAGACAAAATTTAATCAAGATTTTCGAACTCTTAAAAGGTCTAAAAATTCTTATCAAAAGTGTCTTTTCTTATCATTCTTGATGGTTAATTTTGCAAAAAAGACTTGCGGCATATCCCAGTCCATTAACTCAATAAACTAATTTAATGTAATCCATTTCAAAATGAAGATAAATGTTTGTTTTATTCTTTTTTTTTCTTTTTTTAACTCGCTATAGGTATGCTCGTTGTAATATAAATTCTAAATTTTTGGGGACATTTTCAATTTTTCTCTTTAATTTGATCAGTCTGTCAAAAAAGGCCATCCTGTTTTATATATATATATACCAATTCAGTGTGTAACCAAAACAAAAAAAAACAGATAACCTTGAAACTTTCTTCAAAAAAAAAAGTCTTTTTATTCAAAAATCTTATCTTTGAGAAGATTTTTCGGTTCGGAATTTACTTTTGCTGTATAGCTTCCCTTCAATTTCTTCATTTTCTTTTTTTTTCTTATTCATCTTCATCATGGTTACCCACAAAATACAACCAATTCCAATTTTATATGATATAAAAAGCTTTTGAGACTGTTCTTCTTCCCAGAGAGACAAATTGTTTAGTGATTTGTGTTGAGCGACGGTGAGCAATGAATTCATCCAATCAAAGCCAAGTAGTAGCATAGTTTTAGGAGCAATATTGGAGCAAAAAGACGACGAGATTTATTGTTTCATTATCCTTTTCCTCCCTTCTCTGGCTGCCCCCGAACTAACTAACTACGCTCCATCTTCCTCGTGTGGTTAAAATTTTATTTCAAGGCTTATCCTGACTACAGAATAAACGGATATAGGGAAAAACTCCTTACTCCATGCCTCTCGCCACCATTGCCAACACTTAAACAATCCAACAAAATGATAGATGGGTGTAATGAGTAATGGGTACTGGTGGCAATGCCATTGTTTTCATGTTTTTCTTCATTTTTCTCATTCTCATTTGGACTTGAAGCTTCCAAAGTCTGTTTTCTCGGAATTGATGCTGGTATTTTTTTGTCTGTGTCTTCTTTAATCTTTTTGTTGGACAATGTGAAAAAGATATACAAGATAGAGAGAGACTTTATGCATGAGAGAGGATTTATATCAGGAAGAGAATGTGAGATTCTCAAACAACTGAAACGGCTTTTCCCTACTTAACAACACAATTTCATGGTTGCTCTTTTGTTGCGGGTATTTTTTGGTAATTTTCACTTCTATTTAAGTGAATTTTATGATTTCATTTGAAATGAGGATATAATTTGAGAGTTGAGAAGGAAGCTAAGATTTTATATCTTTTTTTCTGAAGGTAGGAGGTGGAAGTTGAAGGCATTAGTGACGACGACGACGGGTGATAAGTTAAAGCTAATCCTTGTGGTATTAATGTTTCTTTTTGACAATACAATGGGACTAATCTTTGAGAACATTTTAACAGTTCTTTTTTGTCTCGAATTTCAATGAGTGGATTAAGGATTGAAAATTTATCCATCAATCATTTTAATGAAAGGTTTTTTTTTTTTCTTAAGATTCGGAAAGTCTATGAAGATGGAAGATTTGTTGTAATGATTTCTCTACGAAATTGTCATTTTACTTGGAGTTCATGTCCAAGAACGGCTTAACGATGTTTTCACGATACCCTAGCTTATAAAGAGGATCTGTTATGGTATACAAAAATACTCTACTAAAAAAACACGTATACGCCCCAGTGAACCCTTATTTTCTTATTGCTTTTGTTTGTAGGTGAAATTTACACAAAATTCCCGAAACCAGGGCTGTGAGCTTTATGTCGATGAGAAGAGCGAAAGTTTGGCTTTTTGATATATTTTTTAATGATTAGTAAAAATGTGTTAACAAACTTTCATTTGTCTTCAATTTTTGTTGCATTATCTTCTTGAGTTATAAAATTTATCAAAAAATTGTGAATTCAAACGAAATGTTGAATGATTCGCGTTGGGCGCCATATTTGCAACAAAAACCACAGAAATTTACACAAAAACTAAGCAGTTTCTTCAATATATTTGAGTTGTAGAACTCATTTAAAAAAAAAAATCAGTTGAGAGCTTAAAAAACAAAATTAGTGTTTCGTGTTGGGCGCCATTTAAAAAAAAAAAAAAAAAATTCACAATAAGAGAAAGCCGTCTTTTTTTAGTCATCATTTTATGTTATAGAATTAAAATAATTTAAAATGAAAGTTAAAATCAAAAAAGGAATTTTTCGCGTTGGGCGCCATTTTTGCCAAAACAAAAAAAAAGACAAAGGAAAGACGCAATTTTGTCTAATTTTTTTTTTTTTAGTCAACGCTTTGAGTTATCAGAAGTCAGTTAAAAAATTGAAAACTTAAACAAAGATTTTAATGTTTCGCGTTGGGCGCCATTTTTGATTGAAACAAGAACTCACATTAAAGAAAGCAATTTTAACTTTTATAGAATCCATAGAATTCATAAAATAATAAAAATTGAATGTTTAAATCCAAAGTGGAATTCTTCGCGTTGGGCGCCATTTTAGCAAAAAAAAAACATAAAAACGAAGCAATTTCGCCTTAAAACAAGAACTTCACCATTATTTTGTTTGTTTCATAGGAAAATTCATCAAAAATCTTAAATTATGAGCCAATAGATAATATTTAATATTCTACGTTGGGCGCCATTTTGTGAGAAACAAAAAAAAAAACTCTCAAACTATAAACAGTTTTGGAATTTTTAAAAGATGGTTGGATTTTCTTACCTAAAATTAGCGAAATTAAGTCACTGTTAAGAAAGATTAAGTTTTTTTATAACTCCAAATCTAAAAACAAAGCTGCAAAAAAATTAGACGAAGAAGAAATGGACAAGAACTAAGCCCCTCATTTAAATCTAATCAAAAAAACCTCTGCTATTAAATCAAAGTCACTCCGTAGATTGCTCATGAAAATGAAAAACAAATAAGATTGGGGGCACGAAAAATAAGGTCTATAAATCTAATTTTCATCATCCAGCATACCAGTTTTTTTAAATATACTAATCCAACCCTAGAGAACAATATTTTTTCTCCCCCATTATAACTTCCGAAGATGCTCAGCCTATATCATAAACAACACGACCCTCAATAGGGAACAAAAAAAAATCATTTAATTTGCGTCTTCATTAGCTATTTGCTATAAAAACTCAAGTCAAATATACAAGGGCACAAGACCATCTCCCATTTTTGCTATAAGCACTTCATAAAATTAGTTCCGGCTGGCAAATTAAAAGTGTGGTCTCCTTAATGTAATCCTATTTCTTTAAAATAGAGGGGCGATGGCGCTTCTAACAAGAATGAAACGAAAGACTATGTCATCTCAAGGCCCCCCTCTGTTTCTTTTTATGGCATCCCTAATTTGTTTAACGCCGAGTGCGTCACCACTACTGTATACCGTCTAAAAAAAGGACACAAGACACCACGGCACTAATATTATGTTTTCCTTTTTACTGATGAACTGTAATGGAGGATGATCATAAAGATGAGGAGAGGCGACCGACCACGACTTGAACCGAAAACCCAAGCTACAACAAACGTCAAAGCAATCTTCTGAGAAATAGCAATTGCATAATTTATTTAGATTTCATTTTATGTCTTCAAAGGGCATTAACTAAAGTATACCGCCAACGTAAAACGACGAAATTTTGTACGGTCGTGTGGAGGTAGGTACTTGAAATTAACACCCAAGTTATCTCTTAAGACTTTGTATATGTAGAAAGGGGCCTAACTTAAAACTTGGCCTTATCTCCACGGGACAATGTCCCACTGTAATATACTCAAACTATCATAGTTTCTGGCTAGGCTTAATGAAGTCGTGTAGCAATTATTGTCTCGCAGCGTTGGGGATTGTGCTCTTTTGGGGAGTAAGAGTTTGATAACATAAACTGAAGAAATTACAATGAACAGCAAAAATTTCGCCAGCGACAACTTAAAATGTCAGCAAGTGCTTTATTAGTGCGGTTTTTGTTCTATGAAGTACTTGGTTTTTTGGTCCTTCGAAGCCGAACCATGGGATCTCTGGGTTGCCCATAAACGACAACGACGACTATTGTGGTAAACTACCCGTGGATATATAATCATCATTTCGAAAGGCTGGCAGCAGGAGGGTGAAGCAGAACCAAATTGCTGGATTGCGAAGCTATTGTTCTGAATCGCGTCTTTAGTTGTTCAAAAGTGTGCAATGGTATGAAATAATCCAACCTTTATATCCACCATTCCCCCTATAGTTGCTGTTGCTGCCTCACTTCCGAGCTGTGCGCTATTCATTTTGCTTGCACTTTATAATGCAGTCATGCTTGGGTAAGGTGGTTCGAAGCGCAGGCAGAGAGGTGGTAAAATGTGCATTCACAAGGAGTAGCTAGATATTCGTTGCTTTTTCTCTATACACAATTTCAATTGAAAATTCTTTGCTTATTCACGGGGAAAACGGAGGAATAACTGTTTGGATAGTGATGCAGCAGCCAACAACAATAACAACAACAACAACAACTATGACTTCTACTGAGCTGAGTCTGAGTAAGTGTATGATAAAACACACTTATACAACAATGACAAAAAGTAGACAACAAAATAGGACTAAATGTCCTTAGTTATCTAGGATAATAGTCACCGGAAACTGCATAGGCACCATATGACGACGCCCTGGAAATGATGAGGAAGAGGATGCCTCCGACGACGTCAACGAGGAGAATGACGACGACGATGAAGATGAGGATGAGGACGATGGAGAAGGAGAAGGAAACAAAAACGGAATACGATTTACAATGCTTGGATGGTTTTTCATCAGGACACAAGCAGGAGGAGCTAAAAAGCACAATGAAGGAAAGCGTACACTAAACGCATATACACACACCAACTCTATACGTGCCTGGGTTTTGGTTTTTCGCAAAAGATAATGTTTTTACGAACAGGCAGAGAGTAAGACACGAAATATGTAGTATGGCCACGTGAAGGTGGCTTTTGCTTTATACAATATATACATATTTTTTGGCCTTTTTCTTTTGTGACCCTCTTCCCTCTTTCGGAAGGGGATTCTACTCTGAACAAAAATACCATAAAAAATAGACGAATGCTTTGAAAATTTAAATGTGAAATCCCAAACATGTTCTAATTCGTTGATTGAAATTGGCATGTGATTTTGAGTGAATTTTCTATGGTCAAACAGTAGCTAGAGAGTAGTTTGAATAAATAGGGAAAGAATAACTTACACTATGGGTCGATAGATTGGGTACATGTTTTGCATTAAAAATTGTATAATCTTTCACTTTGTTGGGCGCCATTTAAAAATTATTAAGTAAAAATAATACTAAAAAACAAAACTTTATGAAACTTTTGAATGAACTTTTGTTTCTCACATTCATCTGCGGTATATATTCTCTTATTCAGCTACCGTTTCACACATTCAGCTCCGGTTAACTAGTTTTAGCTGTAATTCATGAGTTGTCCTATTATTTTAGCTCTAATTTACCAGTTATACCCAACAATTATTTTTTACCTTCGGCTGAGATTTTTCAGTTTTAGCGGTGGGTTGCCTTATTCAGCTACGGTTTTCTACATTCAGCTGCGAGTTTATTAATTTGAGCTTTAATTCTATAGTTCTTCTTTTATTATTCAGCTTTAATTTACCAGATCCGCTAAACATTTATTAGTTTCGATCGCGATTTAGAAGTTTTTGCAGTGGGTTTCCTTATTCAGCTACGGTTTCCCACATTCAGCTGCGGTTTTTCAATTAAGCTATAATTCTATATTTCTTTTTTATTATTTATTCCCGCTAAACATTTATTAGTTTCGGTTTAAATTTATCAGTTTTTGCGGTGGGTTCTCTTATTCAGCTACCGTTTCACACATTCAGCTCCGGTTAACTAGTTTTAGCTGTAATTCATGAGTTGTCCTATTATTTTAGCTCTAATTTACCAGTTATACCCAACAATTATTTTTTACCTTCGGCTGAGATTTTTCAGTTTAGGCTGTGGGTTGCCTTATTCAGCTACGGTTTTCTACATTCAGCTGCGAGTTTATTAATTTGAGCTTTAATTCTATAGTTCTTCTTTTATTATTCAGCTTTAATTTACCAGATCCGCTAAACATTTATTAGTTTCGATTGCGATTTAGCAGTTTTTGCAGTGGGTTTCCTTATTCAGCTACGGTTTCCCACATTCAGCTGCGGTTTTTCAATTTAAGCCATAGTTCTATATTTCTATTTTATTATTTATTTCCGCTAAACATTTATTAGTTTCGGTTGAAATTTATCAGTTTTTGCGGTGGGTTCTCTTATTCAGCTACCGTTTCCAACATTCAGCTCCGGTTAAATGTTGTTTCGGTTCTAATTTACCAGATAAGCAAAACCCTTATTTATTAGCTCCAGCTGATATATTTTAGTTTTAGTGGCGAGTTCTCTTATTCAGCTTCCGTTTCTCAAATTCAGCAGCTGTTTACTTGTTTCAACTGTAATTTATTTGCTATTATTTCAGCACTAATTCAGCTGCGTTTTTAGACATTCAAATGCGGTTAGTTTCAGCTATATTAAGGAGTTTCGCACAATATTGATTGTTTGGAGGAAAAATTCAATTTTTCTTGTTGGGCGGCATTTTTGTGAAAAATAAATAGTTTTGTCTTCAATTAAATAGGCTTTCACTTTCAGTTATAGAGTTCATAAAAAAAAATTCAAATTTAGAACTTAAACAAAATCTTGTATGATTCGCGTTGGGCGCCATTTTTAACTAAAACAAAAATAAACACAACCGCATACAAAAGAAAGTAATTGTAGTTTTGGGTTACAACAAAATTCTTCAAAAATCTGAATTTGGGACCTGCTAAAAATGCCTTCTATTTCGCGTTGGGCGCCATTTTTGTAAGCTACAAAGATAGATCTATCGAAAATCGAAATAAATCAACTGTGAGTTATAAATTTTTTTCAAAAGTCACAGAATCTAATCACCTTACACAGAGTGTGTATTGCTATCACTCAAAGTTCTTATGTGGAAAAAAAATTCTCTTTTAATATTGGCAAAATTTGAGTCTTCAAATCGAGAAAAGTTTTTAATTTATTCTTCTTCAGCTCTCAACTCTCAAAAGCAGAATCATTTTCTTCTTTAAAATTTTTGTTAGAGTAGCTATATAACCTTTATTTAAAACGAAAAAGCATCATAGATGGATGATGGAAGTTATGGTTTTTACATTTTTGGCCTTTTAAACTTTTTGATTTTAAGTTTTGGTGGTCGTTAAGGGTGTTTAAAGTTATGTGGGTGCAGTGAATTAAAGAAAATCGTATATACGCAGAGTGATTTTGCAATTGAATTCTTTGGATAGTGTTTGAAATACTTTATCGAATTTTTGATATACATAAGTACGAAAAAGTTTTTTCTGTTTTAACTTTTGAAAAGCAAAGAGAATCGATGCAAGGGGAAAGAAATTTTGATCTCTGTGAACGAGGTATGTTGATGGCAGAGTTGCTGTGAAAGGTTTTTTTTTTTTTGTTTGCTTTTGAAACTGTTGATAAATAGCAAAATGGACGAAAGTTTTTTTTCATATTTAATATTGCAACGTTGAGCAATTTTTTAAGAAATAGAAAAGAGATCAGTTGATGGTAAACAGCTGTGATAGAAAAATAACAATGTTTCTTTGAATATCACATCACAGCAATAAAAAAAAAAAAAAAAAAATTAAAAAAATATTTTATAATTGAAATGTGTTTTTGCATTGGGCGCCATTTATTAAATCAAATCAAAACGGTAACAAAATGGATGGTCATGACATGTTCTTTAACTCTTTTCTAGAAAATATTATCAATTTGATAATCATATTAAATCTTTGGAAATATCTTAAAAGAACATTCATAAATGTTTAGCGTTGGGCGCCATTTTTTTTTTAATAATAACTAAAGCCAAAGTCAAATATTTTAATTCTTTCCTGTTATCAAATATGTTTTATTAAAACGCGAATACAAAAGTGATTTAATGTCCCATGTTAATGTGTCTAGATTCCAAATTCACTAAATACTAATAATCTAATGCACTTACTCCCCTTATTCAATTCTAACTTTCTATTTCTTCAGAAACGAAAAAAATTTTTGGCGTGTTTATAAAAATATTTGGAGAGTGAACAAACAATATTCTATGATAAACGGTCAAATCTACTGATTATACAATTTAATAAGAAATACACACGTTTTACGTTGGGCGCCATTTCTGAAAAGCTTCAAAATCCTTCTTAAAACAACGTTAAAGTAATGAAAAAAATATGGTTGCCACTTTTAAAGCGGAGCATTTATTTTTCAGCCTAAATGTATTATATTTGAATGAATAAAAGGCTTTTAGGTGACACCCTCTTCTATCTTAAAATTGTCAGGTGTCATCTCTAAAACATGGACAACTACTCGGCAACCCTACTCACTCATATTTTTGTAAAAAAATATAATATTTAAGAGAATTAGGTTAGTAATATTAAATCAAAACTTGTAACTCAAGTTTGTTTCTTAGAAAAAAAAAAAAAATTATTTGACTAGCATTGGGCGCCAGTTAAGCAATCCAAAAGTTAATAAAACAACCGTTTTGAAATAATTCAATGCCTTTTTTCCAAAAATCATAACTTTGCTATGATTTATTTGCTAAAAACAATTCCCATCTGGCTTAAATGTTGAATGATTTTTGATTAACCCACATAATTTCCTTATTTAATTTATTATAAACTTATCTCCTGACTTTTTATGAATGGGATATCATCTATTTAATGCTGGCTTGTGGATAGATCGAAATAAAAATAAGGATACAACAAAAAAAAAATCATCATCACTAAAACTAACTCATCTTGAAAAAAACTTATCCTTCTTTGTCAGCAAAAAAACAAAAAAAAAACCGAATAACTTTCATAATCATTTCCAGAAGAATTTTTTTTTTTTTTTCTCTAAACATGTTGCCATCACTCCAAAGTATTACACAACACAACTACCATCATAATGTGCATCATATCACTTCCTGGCGTCTTACTAAATGTGTCAAATAGTTCATTTTCATATCAACAACAACGACAAAATATGAAAAAAAAAAAAAAAATTCTAGGAAAATCATAAAACTTTTCCTGGTAGTATGAAACCCCAAGACGCAGAGTGCGGTGAATTTTAGTTTCTCTTTCTCTCTCTCTTTCTTTTAGTAAAAATGTCACATTAAAGAGATATGGCTATGCTGGTGTATTTACATTGAAAGCAACCGACCTAAACCTCAAAAGACGACGACGAGGCAAAGCACTTTGTGTGCAAAAGTTTCATGTTGTGTTGTGAATATGTGTGTGACCAGTATTTTTGCCTTTAGGCATTGTAACATATATACAACAAGTAGGTATATGTGTTGCTTAACTATACAAAGGCAATCCAACGCATATGCATCCTTTTCGAAGGATCTTAAACCAGTCATGATGCTAAAAGCTATAGTCATGGGAAAATGAGAGTATAGTAAGGGTAAAACCATGGTGGTTAAGAAGGCATCGACAGCAACTAAAATTTCTGTCATAAAAATGGAAAATGAAAACATATACAATATTCTCACACACACATACACATAAACATAAATAAAAAACTACATATATCCCTGCTATTCTTCAATCTTTCCTCTGGTTTTTTTTTTTTTTTTTTTTTTTTTTTTTGTTAACAAAACAGCAAGGCCAGCAAATGGGACTCCTTTTCATACGAACGGAATGGTATTTTTGTTAAAGAATGTCATGTCCCATTTTCCAGTGAAAAGACCAAGTCAGCCATAAAAATGCTGCGAAAAAATGTACACAACAAGAAACACAGTGTAAGAGAGACAGGAGTAAAAAAAAAAACGACGATGACGACAACACAACGATGATGAAAAAAAAAATCTCTAAAATTGTCAATTGAAGGCAGCGAGAGTATATTTTTTTATTGTCTTCAACAAATTTTATGTACAAAAAAGGGTAAGTCCCTAGACCTACGCTAAGATGCTCTCAATAGGTGCAATTTTTTTTTTTTTTTTTTTTTTAATAAAAATAAGTAACTGAATTCTTTAGAAGAAGGTAGAGTGTGGGAAGGATGTAGATAAAACAATTCACCTTAATATTCCTACGTTGGGCGCCATTTTTTAATTTTTTTTTTTTTTTGTTGTTTAGAAAGGTTTTTAAAATTTTTTTTTTTTTATTTCTTTGCTCTTATAGTCATTAATGAACCCTTATGGTTTAATGTCAAGAGCACAAAATATCATAAATCATGGAGGTCACATAAATAGGTTAATTGGTTTGGATTCCATACTAATTACTTTCGGTCAACCATTTGCTATCTTTCGCTATAGAATTGAAGGGGTCAGTTATAAGCCTGTGAAAAATAGCTTTTATAATAGATGTGTTTTGGTGTTAAAGTAGACATTAAGAGTCATCACAACAAAAAGTAAAAAAAAAATATTTTTTGTTTTGTGTGTTGGGCGCCATTTTTTTTTTTTACCAAAAAAAAGAAAAACCTTTAACAAGAATATTGTGAAGCATGGTTTTTGAATTTCGTTAAATTGATTTCTAGAAAATGAAGAGAATAAATATATGTATATGTACGTTGGGCGCCATTTTTTGCTAGTTTTTTTTTTGTTATGGTAAAATGCTTCTCTTAAACATAATCAATTACTATCGGTGTCATGTACAGACTAGAAGCAAAAAAAATAATAAGCCTTTTGGCAAACAAAATGTCAGAAAACTGAATGAGATGTGTCAAATGCAGTAAATGAGTGTTGAATAAGTTTCTTAATAGATTGGGAACATTCATAGAAATATTAATAGCCGTTGAGATATAATACGTTGCTGAGTGGCATTTTTTGTAGCTGGTGACTTCTAGGAATTGAAATGAAGTTGATACTCCTATGTTGTGCTGTGACATGACACACATGTTATTAAATAGACGGGAATCTGTTTTTTTTTTGCCATTGAAATTAATGTGACTTGTCAAGAATTTTGCATGGAATTTGAAAATTCGTTTTTCCAGTTAAAATGGTATTTTTGATTCAAAGGTTTTTTTATGACTTCGATTGAGTGAAATTAAAAAAAAAAAAACAGTGTTTGGCGCTATTTATTGACTTTTTTCTATCTTATGCATGATTTTGTAGGTATGCAAAAATAAAAAAAAAAAAAAAACAAAATTAAATCATACTTGGCTCACGTTGGGCGCCATTTTATTTTAATTATTTAACAAACAGGTGCATTTTATTTTAAAGGAAAAACCGTGCAGTATTTTATAGAAAAGAAAAACATAGAAAATTCGCATAATTATCTTCTAATTAATAACAATTAAACCACGTTGGGCGCCATTTTTTGAACAAACTGCTACAGGGACTGGGCAATTAATTTCATTTGCAAATAAACAAAAAAAAAAAAAAAAAAACTAATGGAAATCTATAAATATTTAATTAATTTCACATTTTTCTTTAAACCCATAAAGTTAAAGCCACGTCGGGCGCCATTTTTGAAAAATTTATATTTTATTATAAAGTGTTTTTGAAACTTACGAATATATGATTTCTAGCTTAGTTGACGGTGTTTTATATAAAAAAAAATAGTAAATTCATACAAATAGAATTTATCGATAAAAAAATACGTTGGGCGCCAGTTTTATTTTTTTTTTTTTACTGTGAAAATTTAACAACAAATAACAAATAAATGGATTTCAAAGAAGATAAATTTAATTTAAATAAAATTTATCACAAATAAATTCAATTTGAAATCATCTTTGAACCACGTTGGGCTCCATTTTTGGTAAAATTAATTTTATTTCATAATATTTTTGATGCTAAGGAGTATTTTATCTCTCGTCAAGCAAATAAATGTGGTGTTTTCATACAAAAATTATAAATTCATATAAAAAAGTAAATCACGTTGGGCACCACTTTTATGTATTTTTTTTTTCAGTGAGATTTTTTAAAAGTATTATCATTTAAACAAAGAAAATAAATAGTTTTCGATAGAAAAATCTTTAACGTTGAACAACGTTGAGCTCCATTTGAAAACTGTATAAATCTATTAAAATGCATGCAGATCTTTATTTCTAATATAATGTAATCACGTTGGGTGCCACTTTCAAGGAATTATTTAATATCTGGTGCTAAGGGCTTAGCTGTGAAACCTATTTGCAAAAAAAAACTTGAAAATAATTCCAAGGAAAAAAAAAAGAGGAAGAGGCAAGGAAAACTTTATTCTTATAAAAACCCTTTCTGACACGAGAAAGTTCTAAAAACTCCTTAAGAAGGTTGTCTTAAATCGATTGCTTTGTTTTTCTCTAAAAATACCTTTCAAAAGTCTTCATAAATGATATGTATAAAAGCCTTTTTCAGATATTATAGATCCCACGTTGGGCGCCATTTAAGTTATTTTCGTACAATAATCCTTCTACCTTCATCATCGTCAGCTCACATCAAGTGCAGATGTTAAGTGAGAATTATAACTGCCTTAACTTTGAAAAGCCATTACTATTTATTGTGTTTTTTTTGTTGTTTATCAGAATGAAAGTGGGTTTTCTACATTTTCTAGTTGATTCAATTTATTGAATGCAAACACACATTAATCATTTTGACAAACACTTACGCACACACACAAACTTGGTCAACCACAAATCTGTCAACAAATAAACACCACGAGCTGAATAAAGATGATCTCTGACTCGAAGGGCGGTATCTTATTTATTAAATAAATAAAGAAAGAGGTAGGGATTAAATGAAATCCATATTTTAGATGGTCATTTTGACAAGAATGATGTTGTTATTTATAATTGTAAGGAGGTGAGCAGGTTAAATCAAGAAGAGAGTGAATGAGTTGTGGCATATGATAAGGAAGCTGATGGGTTGCCTCAAACATACACACACCTCAACATAACCTATGTATATTTATTTGACAAGTAACTGTTTTTGGTAGATTTACAATTACAGTTTTGTGAAGTGTATCAAATAATGCACATGAACGCACACATTGTGATGTGGTGATGATAATGTAAATGATTGTGACGACGACCCGGAATATTATTATTTCGTGTGCTGTATTATAAGATTGTGTGTGCGTATCCATCAGGGTAAATTTTGTGCTATGGAATTTGATGAGCAAGCAGTTTGCTGAAGCTAAAAGCTGTGAGTTGTTGGGTAACAACTGATATGCGGACATCATCAACATGGATGGCGAGAATCGGATTATCCTTAATGTTGGTGGAATAAGGTAAGTTTATATGTGTGTGAGAATATTTACATTTTATTTTTTTATTTAATCTTATTAAGGCAAAAAAATTGACCTGAATGGTGTTATAAGTGAAGATAATGCAAAAAAAAGGTTCTTCTGTATGAGGAGTGCCTTTATTTTTAATGGATTGAAATGTTCAATATTAATACATTTATGATATTTTTGCCCTTCGAATAAATGTGGATTCTTGATGGTATTTTTTGTATTCTGCACTTAAAAAAGGCATTAAAATGCTTTTAATGAGAAAGAAAGGAAAAACTACTTCTCATTATAAAAATTAAAAAAAAAAAAGATAGGAAGGAAAGAAGGAACTTTCAAATAAATAAAATTAAATGTTACTTTAAAGTTATGTCGGTCATAAAGAGAGCGATTTAAAAACACTCAAATGATTTGGATTGATTAACATTTTAAGTTATCATGGTGAAATTTAACCTAACCTAACCTAACCTAACCTAACCTAACCTTACCTAACCTAACCTAACCTAACCTAACCTAACCTAACCTAACCTAACCTAACCTAACCTAACCTAACCTAACCTAACCTAACCTAACCTAACCTAACCTAACCTAACCTAACCTAACCTAACCTAACCTAACCTAACCTAACCTAACCTAACCTAACCTAACCTAACCTAACCTAACCTAACCTAACCTAACCTAACCTAACCTAACCTAACCTAACCTAACCTAACCTAACCTAACCTAACCTAACCTAACCTAACCTAACCTAACCTAACCTAACCTAACCTAACCTAACCTAACCTAACCTAACCTAACCTAACCTAACCTAACCTAACCTAACCTAACCTAACCTAACCTAACCTAACCTAACCTAACCTAACCTAACCTAACCTAACCTAACCTAACCTAACCTAACCTAACCTAACCTAACCTAACCTAACCTAACCTAACCTAACCTAACCTAACCTAACCTAACCTAACCTAACCTAACCTAACCTAACCTAACCTAACCTAACCTAACCTAACCTAACCTAACCTAACCTAACCTAACCTAACCTAACCTAACCTAACCTAACCTAACCTAACCTAACCTAACCTAACCTAACCTAACCTAACCTAACCTAACCTAACCTAACCTAACCTAACCTAACCTAACCTAACCTAACCTAACCTAACCTAACCTAACCTAACCTAACCTAACCTAACCTAACCTAACCTAACCTAACCTAACCTAACCTAACCTAACCTAACCTAACCTAACCTAACCTAACCTAACCTAACCTAACCTAACCTAACCTAACCTAACCTAACCTAACCTAACCTAACCTAACCTAACCTAACCTAACCTAACCTAACCTAACCTAACCTAACCTAACCTAACCTAACCTAACCTAACCTAACCTAACCTAACCTAACCTAACCTAACCTAACCTAACCTAACCTAACCTAACCTAACCTAACCTAACCTAACCTAACCTAACCTAACCTAACCTAACCTAACCTAACCTAACCTAACCTAACCTAACCTAACCTAACCTAACCTAACCTAACCTAACCTAACCTAACCTAACCTAACCTAACCTAACCTAACCTAACCTAACCTAACCTAACCTAACCTAACCTAACCTAACCTAACCTAACCTAACCTAAAAAAAAATTGTGTTCTTCTTTGTTTCTGGATTAATCTTGTAATTTAATCATTTTAGGAATTTCAGTCAAGTCAAGCTCAAATGTTTCTGCGTTGGGCTCCACTTAAATATATTCTGTAAACGAAAAATTATTATTTTGTTCTCTAATTTAAACTTCAAAATCATTGAACGTTTAAAATTCAAGCGAAAGTCTTCTTTTATTTCGGAATTATTGACCACTAACTTATACACACACATTTCTCAAAAAAAAAAAAAAAATCCTTCAATATGTTTCATCTTTATGTTCTTTCACAATAAAAAAATTATTCTTTTCAAAGTGCTGAAAGCACTTTATCAACAACTTATTTTTCTATCTCGTCTCGATACTCTCTTGATACGAATTGTGTATGTAGCTGTCATAAAACTTAAATAAAAAAAAAAAAACAACAAACACATAAACAAATATGTATAAGAAAAACCTACAATTCATTTCTATGTATATATTTGTCTTTTTGATACTTCTTCAACAAAAAAAAAAAAAAATAACCTACAACAAAAATGTCATCAAAAATATATAAACTCTAAACGAAAGTTATATCCACTTCAAAAAGTACATGAAACTATTTTTTAGTATCTAAATCCCGTATACAAAGTCTAACTCAACAAATGTTGTTTTTCTTTTTTATTATTTGGAAATAAAAAAAAAAACTTAAACTTTTCCAGGATTTTATTTTCTGTCTTCTAAAAAAAAAATTTACTAAAACCAATGGAAATAAAAAAAAAAAAAGAAAAATGTTTGTGACGTCTCGACATGGATGCAATTTACATAGAATTTTTTTGAACTTACATTTTCCATAGGGCAGTAGTTCCTCTTACGGTGACCATACCTTAAAGACATAAATATTTTTTTTTACGTTTCTATGTATTTATAACTGATAAAGTTTGATGTCCAAAAAGAGGTCCATTGGAACTTATTAAGGAGAAAATACTTTTCTGAAATGGAAGACATTTCAAGAGAAATAAAAAAAAGAAAAGTTAAGAAAACAAAAAAAAAAAATACTAAAATAAAAAATAAAAAAAAAAAGATGTTTACATTTTTTTTTTTTTAAGAAAGGTACCTGTTTTGGTACCATCTCTGAGCTGATATCACTAAAAGAGTGTATTTCGCTGAAAAAATTTTTTACTTTTTAATAAGAAGTTCAAAAGAAAAAAAACTATTAAGTGTATATTTTTTGCCTATTTCCAACAAATAGCCTGATGGTCACCCGAATAAATAACCATTATCATCGCCTCTCACAATTTCACATGTTTTCAAAAAAAAAATTTTTTTTTTATTTCTCTAAAAAGTTAAGCATTGACCATTCAAGAAAAAAAAAGAAACAAAATGAACAAAAAGTATCATCAACAAGAGGATTTATCTGAATCTTTCAAACAAATTTTTAAACTTTCTGTTTTTTTTTTTTTGTATCCACATCAAGAAAAAAAATTTTTTTTATGAACTCCCATATCTAGGACGATGACGACGAGTGAAAATAAACTCCACTCAATATCCGCAAAAGTATGTGAATAATTTACAAGCTAGCGCACACTTTCTATGAGAGCAGAAAAGAAAAAAAAGAGAGTGGAATGAGTACAGGAATTGATGCTGTTGATGGGGTTCAAATTAAAACCAGGAAACGGAAATAACCCCGAATGAAGATATTCACGCTACGTGCCGTGTAGTCGTGTGTAGTATATGAAAACCCAGATAATGGTATAAGAATGAAAGAAATAAAAAAAAAAAAAATAGAAATATACATTTATTGGAATATCTTGATATCTTTTTAATGAATTTAACTTAAAAAGAATGTAGGCAGAGTGAAATGCATTCTGCAAAAAAAAAAAAAAAAAAAAAAATGAGAAAACTTTTGTGTCACCATGAAGACGACGACAACTTTGACGACGACTATATCAATGGGAGGAATGTATACGAATAAAGCTTCACATTCCGAACGATTGAACTACCTCATTCCATTGCAATTGCAGTAGAAGCAGCATGCAGTACGCTTGTGTGTACAAAAAAAAAAAAAAAATTGCACATAAAGTAGTTTCATAGATGAAGTGACAAGGATATAACTTCCGCTATTGCTCCTTGGTGGCGTAGCGGCAGCGTGGCGATAGCTATGACGACGATGGCAATATATCCTCACTGATGCTGCATTACCCTACACTACACACTGCTAATGCAAACGAAACTAGCACAACAATTTGCCTCCTTTTTCTAGTTTTTTTTTTTTTTTTTTTTTTCTGCAAACACCACCTCCATACCACTAAATCCACCCACAATTTCACTGGTTTGTGTAAAGTTTTGATCAAAAAGTCACGTAGTCGTGATAAATTCGATTTTATAGAAGACCAAAAAAAAAATAAAATAAAATAAAATAAATTCTTTACCTACTTCTGTAAGACGAGAGAATAACAGAAAAAAAAAAAAAAAAAAAAAGAATCTCGGAAGCAACATAAACCCATCAACCGAACAAGTAGTATCCCCCAGGGGCGGATTATGGAAATACTTTTGTCTCTAGACAGTTGTTGTTTTTTTTTTTTTTTTTTTTATTATCAACCTGAGGCAAAAGAAAATATTTTGTTTGCGAATGACTTTTTGAGTTCAGACAAATTGGTTCCCATCATAAAATTTGACAAATTTTCTATTTTTGTAAACAATTTTTTTGGTTCAGGAGTGGATTTGCTTTTTTCCTTTTATTCTTCTATTGAAAAAAAAAAATTATATAAATTCAAGGTGCAAATTTGGTGGAAATCTCTTGATCAAAAATGTTGTTATATACAATTTCGAGTTATCTAGTTTCAGGTAAATTTTGAATTTTGAAACTTGTATTATTCAATCAATTATTTTTAAATTAGTAAATCTTAAGACTTTGTATTCCAAAATTCAAAATAATTTGTTTAGAGAGTTCTTAATTCAGAAATACAAAGTTTTGTGACATCAAATTTCATGTTAAGAAAAATGTATATTCTCAACTTTTTTAAACGAACATTCTATAAAAATTTAGTTTCTCAAAAATTTCGAATTCTTGAAATTCTATCAATTCAAATAATAACCGTGTTCCAAATTTTAATAATTTTGTTAATTCAAAATTTAGTTGATCGAAAAATATTCAGATCTCAAAATTCTGTATCTCACAAATTCACTCCGAATGTGTTTTTATGAATTCGAAAGAATTAGTTCAAAAATTCTGTCAGTTCAAAACTGAGTTATAAAATGCTTGTTTGCTCAAAATTTTGATATAATTTTATGTCAATCCAAAATTTTTATTTTAGCAAATATTATTTTTATATTTCTGATGTCAAAATTACATCATTAAGAAATTAATGTGTTCGAAATTCTGTCAGTTCAAAAATGTTTGTTCTAAATTCATTCACAATGAAGAATTTTTTTAATTGAATCCGTGTATTTGTATCCCGAAAAATTTTGTTCACTTATTAAATACCGTATGTACCAAAATTCTGTCAGTAAAAAAACAGTTTGTTTTTAAATTCAAAATTCTATGTTCCCAAAATTTCTTAAAATTCTAAATTTCTAGTTTTCAAAAACTCCCCAAAATAATTTTTTGGTTTAGTCGAATTTTTCCAACAACTATAATTTAGAACTATAATTTTTTAGAACATATTGAATTTAAATCAATCGAAAATCATCAAGTCCTAAAATTTTGAGTAAATTTAATAAGAAATAAATACAAAGAGGATTTTTTCCAGATATAATCTGGTCAAGCTTTTAGAAATTTTTCACAAATTTCGTTTTGTTCTGTTTTACATGTGAAAGTAATTGATGAATACGGCAAGGCCAAAATGTAGGGTCTTTTGTTTTATGAAGACTAATTTGTTACATCATAACTTCTAAACTAGTTAACATAGTTTGACAAATGAAGAATTGTTGAAAACATTTAGATTGTTCGCTGGTTATAAGTGATAAGAAATTGCTATACCTTGAAAATAGCGCCCTCTAGTCGAAAAAAACAATATTATTAAGGTACTTAAAAAAAAAAAATCCGCTCAAGTGTCTTTTTTTCTGCTTCACACCACTTCACTGGTTAACCCATTTGTTGTTGTAACCCTTATCTTCGACTTTTGAATAAAAGTTTAATCTCTTTGCTTAAAAAATTTAACCAATAAAAAAAAAGTTAATCTGAAATAAATACAAAAAAAAAAAAAAAACACTTCTCTGTTTGATTGCTTCCAGTTGTTGTGTATTATTCTATTTCTGCAACACACACACACAACATTATCACCTCAGGATATATAGAATAACTCTCGCATTGGTTTTATCTTGAAAATTCAGTTTAAGTGTACCTACCCCCACTTTACTCATTGCCTTAAGGGTTGTTGGTTAAATTTCCGAATAACTTAGTACCTACCTACTACTTATTCATAGAAATAAACAAAAACGAGGAAATGCGTGTATGTATGTGTGTGTGTGTTGTGAATGTTTGGAAGGATGTCAGGATGAGTTTATAATCAATTGACATCCTTTATAAATGTTGTGTACCTATCTATTTTCTTAAGAGATGTTATACTTGTGGCATAGGAATAGCTTTAGCTTCCTCTTGGCTGGAGATAGAAATTTTGATTTTGATTTATCGATAATTGAGAAATTATTTGTGTGGATATATACGGGAGAGGATATTTGAATTAAAGCGCAATTATGTTAGCAAAATTCGATTTTATTGATGAACGAGAAATAGAGAAAGTTATATAAATCTTAAACAAGGATTGAAATTAATTATTGCTTAGAGCATAATTATTTTTGAAAAATTTTGAATAATTAGAGAAACAAGGTTTTTGGAGAATTTGAAAGAGTTATGGGATGAGTAATTGAAGGTAATTTATGTGAACATGGTAGACTTCTGATGTTAATGAAAATATTATACATAGAGAATTTTTAATAAGTTTATACAAAATTGAGCACGTTCTTGATAATGCAAAGCTCTGAGAATTATCTAAATTCAAATATTTATTACAATGACAAATAATAAAATTAGCAAAACTCATTCAAATTCAATGAGCGTTGGGCGCCATTTTGTTATATTTTATTGTTTATTTTACATCTTTTTAAGATATAACTCTAATAAAGAATACTTATGACAACAAGGACAATAAATCATAAAACTTTGCGATAGTATTTTTGAAAAAATGTAATTGAACGTGTTTGGTTTCTGATTGGGCGCCAGTTTTTTTCTTAACTTTATGTTATTTACCTCCACTGGATACAGTTTTTTTGTACTCTAGGGTTTAATAGACGCTTGCTTTTAGAAACATTGGCTGTTTTTGTAAGATATGATAAAAACTTTATAGTCCTTGATTGGGCGCCAATTTCATAAACATAAACTTTTTTTTTGTTGTTGTATTTTTCATTGTGATAAATTTTGAATCGGATGCGTGATTTCTAAATCTTGTACAATAGAGTGGTCTACGCTTGTGTGGTAAAAATAAAATTTTAAAATAAACGTTGGGCCACTCCCTTGTTTACTTCCACATACTATTGGTATCATACTGTTGAATTTTCAGCCTCCTATTTTATATAGAAGGGGGTTCTGATCGATATTGAAAAACTGTATTTTTTTTTGGAAAAAGTAAAAGAAACAAAATTTTTTTTAAGGTTAAAATCGGCTTAAAAGTTATGGTTGTTGTACTTATTCTGAAAAAATATCGTAAAAATAATTTCTGGGGCCACTTTCAAGTAAATTTCATCACAGACTTTTTATTTGCACATTTTGCTTATTATTTATTATTTTTAATTATTGCACACTTTTTTTTCGAAAAAAAAAATATTTTATATGTTTTATAAAGACAATTAAAACTTAAATATAATATTTGCTTTAAAAAATTTTTTTTTTTAAATCCAGTTACCTACTTAGCCTTAAAATTTTAATTGTTACTAGCACCCTCTTGCACTTAAGGTAGGAAATTGAAATTTCGTAACGTAGATCGATAAATTTAGCGACCGAAAATCGAAACAAATATTTTTTGGACTACACTATTGCACAACAAAACATAAATACATACATGGCCTTTGGTTGGGCGCCATTTTATAATATTTTTTTTCTTTCTTATTCTTCTTCATAAGATGTGCAGTAGACATAGACGATGGAGTTAACGCTGAATTCAAAATGAACCAAGGAAGAAAAAGATTGTATCGATGGAAGATTTAATTAAGTGTATGTGGTCCCTAATTGGGCGCCATTTTGTAGTTCAGTTTTAAATCTTTACATGAGATATGTCTCGATTACAGTCGACGTGCCTACCACAAAAGCTAAATTTAAGCAAAATCTAGGCGATTGTCTTGTTGGAAGATTAAATATAGAACGCATGGTTTTTCATTGGGCGCCATTTAAAAAAAAAAATATCTTTTTTTTTCAAAACTCGTCTTTTTGATTACAAAATACATTCTAAGTAGGTAATAAAATCAATGCTCCAATCGTTCCAAAATTTGATTAGTCAGTATTCAGCTCCTCCCTTATATCAAAAATATATTCCCAAAGTGTTAAAAGTTGATCCCTTAAATGTCAGCTTAAAAAAAAAAAAATCAACAATTTAAGCCATTACCATATTATAAAACTTTTCCTTTTCCAAGAAAGTTAAACAATTTTATTCTCAAACACTTCCCCCGCCACTACTCCCACACTCGTAAAAACTCCATAAATCTTTGAAAATTCATTCAATGTTTATAAATTTTTAAAGAATTCATTTATAATTACTGGAAAATTACTATGCTAAAGTAAAAGTACCTTACTCAACTCAAAAAAAAAAAAAAGAAGCCATGGCATATTTAATTAACGACAATTATTGTTTTTGCCTTAAGAAAATAACAGCACCCAACTTAATGAAGCCTTTCACACTCAAGAAACAAAATTAAAAAAAACCAAACAAAATTTGTTATCAATCAGTACAAGCTGTGGCATTGAGTTTCTCAAAAAAAAAAAAAAAAAAAAAAACATTTCAACGACAAACCTCCGAGACTTTTTGATGACATAATTTTTGTTGTTGTTATTATTGTCCTTTAATTATGCCAGGTCGATAAGTAACTAAGAATTTCTCAAACTTCTTGAAAACGGCGACAGAGGGTGACTTATGAATAACAAAAAAAGGACTTGTGTTTATATTTGGTGAAAATTAATTAATAATTAGAAATTATCCTTAATTGCTGTTTCGGAAGTATAATTCAATTTCTATTTGATTTTTGAATTTTTGCCTCCGAGGGGTACTCTATTCAGCATTAGCTTTGAGTAGTTCATTACACAATTTCCATTTGAATTGAGGTGATTTTGTAGTTGGGATCAAAGTGTAGGCTTGGTTTTATGTGTTTGATGTTATTCAGCTTAATCATCATCATCTCATCAAAATTGATTAAACACTATTTACCATACATGATTGACATCCCTTTAGGTATATACAGACACCCTAACCTTTTTGGTCCTGGCTATAAACACCCTTATTTTATGTCAAAATTTCATGGCAAGATTAAATTTCGATAACTAAAATAAACAAACAAGAAAAAAAAAAAGCAAAATAAATCCTGTCGAGTGTAGACTCTGTGTTTGACTTTTATACCCATTCTTTTCCCTTCTTCCTTGACTCTCTAAAAAACAGGACATGAAAATTCTTAATCTCTCTTAGCATACATATTAGAATTAAACTTTTTGTTGTTCTTTATACATATAAAAGGAGCCTTTATAAATTCCAAACACGTATAAAGAGATGGTTTTTTGTAAAACTGAAACAGTTGCCTCTTCTTTTTAATCCTAATGAAATTCTTATCACATGCGCTGAATAACCGCTGAATACATACTAAATGTATTCAGCGCCAAAGAAAAACTTGTTGCTTGTTGGATCCTTTATTGGCCAATTAATTTCGATAAGTAATGAAACGCTCTTTGGGCTTTTAATGGGTTTTTTTTTGAAAAAGAAAAAAAGAAGAAGATGAAGATTCATATAGCCTGGTTGGGAATTTATTATACGCTTTGTGAAATTGATACCTTGAGTGTTTTTTTTGTTTTTTTTTGTTTGTTTGTTGATTCTTTTTAATGGGGATTTAAAAATCCTTAAAGTCAAAGTAAGAGGAAGAAAACAAAAAAATAACTTTTTTTTTTTTAATTGCTGTTGAAGGAGAAAATTTAACTGGCAATCATTTAAGGATCAAACCATTCCTTCAACATGGCTTCATCATTTTATCTTTCTCAAGAGGATAGAGTAGAAACAAAGTAAGCTTGCAATAATCTTAGGGGAAAATTTGCTAATTTATCAATGGAAAATAGGGATTTTATTGTCTTAAGAAAATAAAATAGGAAAAAAAAAATACACAAAAGCCTTTTTATATTTTTTTATGATTTGCATTTGATGGTGGTCCTTTTGTTCTTCTAGTTTAATGATTTTTTTTTTATTTGCAAATAAATATGGCATTTTTACAATCGGTTAATGCTTGGTTGACCATGGGTAAAAGACTTTATATTTATCTTGAGTTGAATTGGAAAAATATGGTTCTCAACAATTGTTTTGTATTCAAAAGAGAGAGAAATAGAGTCTTCAACTTTGTGATGAAAATATTACAAATAAAGGGAAATGTTTAACTTTGTAGTGTGATATGGTTGTTTTGGGAAGGAAAAATCTGTATCTAGTTAATAATTCAAGGCCTATCATTGAAATTGTTAAAATCTTTTGGGGAATTAATATTCAATTGTTATTCTGTTAGACTTTATGTAAATGGACTTAAACATTTTCTAAGAAAGTATGACAATCAAATAGAATCTTAAATACGAGCACCGTCATCTCACTATCTCATCAGCATGTTTAAAAAATTCTATTCTGATTATCAGGCACTAACAACGCCTCTGCTACTAGTAACGCACATGATACTTGTAACGCCTATGATTTTGGTAACGGCCTTGGTTTTTCTTATTGTTTGGTACTAATGAGGCCACTGGTGGTTATTGTGACTGAAATTAGAAAGTGTTACCGTCAAACTAAGGTCAATAAAGATCCATAATCCTATTGTGATACCCTCTAAATTCAGAACCCTAATATCCAACGAAATGAAAACTCGAATCGAAAAGACGAAAATTCGACGTTGACCGTCTTAGTAAACCAGAAATTTTCAATCAATTTTCACTCTAACTTTGGGCAGTAATTTTTCGAAAACAGAGTTCTAAGAAAACGTAAAGTTTTCACAACTGAGTAGAGAATTGAAAGACCTTTCAAACGATATGTAACATTATACCTCCTTGATAAGTTTTGAACTTTAAAAAACACCTTAATGAAGGGCAATGGAAAGTTTTCTTCGCCTGATAATGTTGAATTTAGGAAAACTGTGATCAATATTCCAAAAAAATTGTTTAAAAAATGTAACTTTGGGCAAAAATAATTCAAAAATGGAGTTCCCCAGAAGCAATTAGTTCTTACTACTGAATAGAGAGTCAAAAGACCTTTCTAACGATATGCAACATTATACATGTTAAATTGGTTTTGACTTAAAAAACGCCATATTTGAAAACTAGTCAAAAGTAAGTCAATAACTCAATTCATTAAAATTATATTTTTCACGACTGAGTAGAAAATAAAATTAGATTAGTTTCTGGAATTTCGTTTTTTTGACAGTGTTTTAAGTCCGAATAATCTTAGTGGACAGCTACTAAAAAAAAAATCAATTTTGACTCTAACTTTGGACAATATTATTTCGTAAACGGAGTTCCCTAGAAACGTCAAGTTTTCACGATTGAGTTACAAATTTAAAAATCTTTCAAATGATATGTCACATTAAGCATCATTAAAAAATTTCTTGACTTAAAAAAACCATATATTTGTTTTTAAGTAAGTTTTTAATTTTCACACTGACACAGTTTTCAATGAATAGTTTTTTCTAGAATTCTCAAAATCCTTTTTTAATTTTATTTTATTTTCATTTCCTCAATTGTCAAAAACTAAATAACTCTCATATTCCTTTGAATAGTAAAAACTAATTTTCTCTCCTTTATACCAGCAGCTTTCAGTTTTTCTATTAAAAACTTAAATTTAATCGCCTCTTTATTAAGTTTTTCCATCTCCTCTATCTCAAAAAAATAAAGTCTCAGGGCTTTTTTTTTCTTTCATTCATGTGCTTTCATTCTAAATGAAGTAAAAATTAAATATTTCCTCAAAGGGTTTTCAGCGCCGCATTGTGTGCGTTGATACCTATTCACTAAAATTTTCCATCAAAAGTTCCATCATTGTTCTTGATATAATTCCTTTTTGACAAAAGGGCAGAACGCAAAGACACACACAAAAACAAAAAAAAAAAAAACAAAAACAAACTTCCTAAATCTCTCATCATTTCTATGACAACTCTATGAAAGGATATGGATCAAAATAGGATTTTGTGATAATTCGTTTATCCTTTCAAGGCTTGTTTTATATAGACAAAAAAAAAAAAATCTCAAGCCCATCACGTTTTATCTTAAAAGATATATATGCTTTTAATTTGTTTCATAATTTCGTTAAGATCCAAGTTAATCCAGAATTAACAACTTTTCTTAAACGAATCATCTTTGATTTCCACACTCTTACTTAGTAGTCAGTTATGAATTTATTCAACTTTCTTCTGTGAAGGGAAAAGTGTAGGGTAAAATAAAGTGACAGGATGAAAAGGATACATAATGATTCCTTGTGCACATAATTTGATAAAGTTATTTATTTATTTCTTGTTTTTTTTTTTGCCTAAAGGCTATCGCACAGAGATGACAAAAATCTCATCACAAAGTTGCACGTCATCACTTATGAACTTCGGTAGCTCTGTGTCTTTGAGTTAATGGTTGAAAAACAAACGTTGAGGCAACATTGATGCAGAGGCAGTGTCGACAAAAAAAAAAAAAAAAAATAAATCCAACTTAAAGCAAAAAAGCTTGAGGCAAATGTTTGTCATGCATTCGCCAGCCAACCAAATGAAGTATGAATGACAGAATAACAACTTTGTGGATGGCAAAATAGACAGAGAATTGAACAAACTACCTGTGGGCAATACTTTCAGTGCACAATGTTTGTACTGGAAGTGGCTAAAGGATAATCTCAAGCAACATACAGTAGGGCAATGGGAGCTTTTTACGCCTTAAAGTTAAAAAAAAAAAAAGAAATAAAAAAGAGTTGCTTAAAAAAACTCTAACTTAAGACAGAAATATTTTGAAAACGGAGTTTCCCAAAAGCGTTTAGTTTCCTCAACTGAGTGGGAAATCAAAAGACCTTTCGAATGATATGTAACATTATATGTCTTTAAAAAAGTTTTTGACTTGAAAAACACCGTATTTGAAGACTATTCAAAATCTATTATCCTAATTCACAGTCAAAACTCCGCATTTGAAAACTAGTAAAGACTTATTCACAGTCAATGGGGACTTTTCTTTTGAGAAAAAAAAACTGTTTTCGGGCAAAATCTAACTTTGGACAAAAATATTTCGAAAACAGAGTTTCCCAAAAGCGTTTGGTTTTCACCGATGTGTAGAAGATTTTAAGACCTTTGCAACGATATGTAACATTATTTATCGTTGATATGTATTTGATTTTACAAAAGAAGTCTCAATCAATTTGAAACCTTTTCGTTGCCTTATAATATTTGAATTCGGAAATTAAAAAAAAATTAGTTAAATACTCAAAATAATTGAGATAAAAATTTGCAAAAAAAAATATATAATTTTGGACAAAAATATTTCGAAAACGAATTTTTCCAGACACATTTGGTTTTCACCAATAAGTAGCGAATTTTAAGACCTTTCAAACGATAATATGTGACAATAAACGTCTTAGATAAGTTTCTGACTTGAAAAACCAATCAAAATTTAGAAAATGACTTCATTCACAGTTGTTAAATGGGAGCTTTTCTTTGCATAGTAATATTAAATAAAAAATAAATTGAGATAAAAAAATTGCTTAAAATAATCCAACTTTGTACAAATTTATTTCGAAAACGGGCTTTTATAGAACCGTTTGGGTTTCACGGCTAAATAGTAAACTTAAAGACCTTTCTAACGATATGTGACAATATACGTCTTTGATCAAATTTTGACTTAAAAAACACAATACTTGAAAACTAGTCAAAGTTTTCAAAATTATTTTATTCACAAGGAACTTTTTTTTGCATAGTAATACTAAATTAAAAAAAAAAAAAATGAATAAAGTAAAATAATCGAAAAAAAAGTTGAATTTAAAAATTGCTAAGAAAAATCTAACTTTGTACAAAAATATTTCGAAAACAGAGATTTTTAGAAGCAATTAGTTTTCTTAACTTAGTAGAAAATTTAAAGACCTTTTCAATGATATGTAACACTGTACGTTTTTGATAAGCTTTTGACTTAAAAAATACCATATATTATGAAAGTAGTCAAAATATGCACTAATTTTATTCACATTTTTAATGCTTTTCAAAATAAAATTGACAAACAAAAGTCGAGGCTCAAATAAGATGACTTTTCGAGCATTATAAATTAAAGAAGAATTGGTCAAGGTTTTGAGACATTTAACACCAATGTACTCCGCGTTGTCATCATCGTTATCCTATTTGACATCGTTGCCCCGTCTATACACAACTGTGCGAGACAAGAAGATACTTTTCTAAAAGTGGTTATACCTTTTATACCTAACAGAGCCCACCTACCTACACTTTAAGGGTTGATGCTCACTTGAGGGTGCACTATAAGCTTTCTACGTTATCCCCTTCAGACAAAAAAGTTAGGGGGCACAAAACAACTAAAACAGAAAAAAAAAAGGTTAAAACAACAGACAATTGAGACACAGTGTCATTGTTTTCGAGAATGCATCCTGCCTTTTGGCAGGTTGAAAATGTACACAAACACAAACAAAGAGAAAAAAAAGCAGCAACTTTTAGTCGTCACCTTTTGCTATTGAATGGTTGTTGAATTGACATAGACAAAGAGGGTAGGATCCTTTTTTTGTGAGAGACTGCGGGGAACTATTAAAAATCTTTCCTTAATGAGTACACCTCATCGAAGTTAAGCTCTGTTGAAGTCCCCCTTTAATAAAGAGCATTACCCTTTCAACATTATACTTGTGGCATATTGGTTGCCAAAAATATGTGCCTCTATTTATTTAAAGAGGAGGGTTTTGAAGCAAAAACAAAAAACTCGGTTCACCTCATTAAATTATTTAGAGAATGACGCTAATTGTTTAGATGACAGGGGTAATTTGAAAAATATTTGGTTTTCACCATCAAAGACAAAGAGGGTTTTCTGTTTCGGTAAGTAATATAACCACAAAGTGCGTTTGTCTTTTAATTAGTAGAACACAGAGACTTAGTGTTATCTATCGCCTTTTGTGAGTAGAACAGGAAAAAAAGAAGACAAGAAATATAATTTCTTTTCTTGTCGGCAATCGACTTTCAATTATGAAAATATTTTTTTTCTTACGAGTATTTTCGATGTCCGAAGAGGATAAAAATGTAGTATAATCGATTTGGTAGAGTTAAAAGGAAAATTCCAGAAAAGAAAACAAAAAATAGGATGGGCTTGAACAAAATTTTAATTAAATTTCAAGAAGCGTTTGTGCATTTTCTTTTTTTAAGGGCATTTTTGAAGTAAATTGGTTTAAGGGGTATGAAATCGATAAAAGACAAAAAAAAAAAAAAAATGAAAACCTAATTTCTTGCTGGTATTTTGGCTGGCTTAAGGTAAAATAAAAATAAAAATTCTTGGCATATTGAGAAATACCTTTGAAGGTTTGGGTGGAAAGAATCTCGTAAAAATAGATGAGGGTTGTTAAATGAAAAATATATATTATTTTAAAGGTGCCTAGTGCTTTTAAGAACTTTTGTTTCTTCGGAACACTTCTTACATTTTTGATTGAAAATGACTTACAAATATGTCTGAAGTAAAAAAATTCATATACAAAAAGTAAAGCTAAAATGAAATTAACTGGCGCCCAATTGAGAACCATAACTAAGAAAAATATACTCTTTGCTTGTTAATTACTTGAAGAAAAATTTTTCAATTTTTTCTATTCATCTTAGTGTTTTTCTCTAATTACTAATACTTCTTGTTCGAAAAATCCACTGAAAATTCAGTTCAGTTCAGTTCAGCTCAGTTGAAGAAATCAAGAACTCAGGTTCTGACTTAAGGTACTTATTATGATGCCTAGCTAAGTACAATGCTGTATTATGTACACACGAGTAAGTACTGAATAAATTAAAGGCTAAGTAAATAAATGCTTGTACTCTGTAGACATCTTCGGGACATGCTTGGCACATGCTCAGGACATCTTCGGGACATCTTCGGGACATCTTCGGGACATGCTCGGGACATCTTCGGGACATCTTCGGGACATCTTCGGGACATGCTTGGGACATCTTCGGGACATCTTCGGGACATGCTCGGGACATCTTCGGGACATCTTCGGGACATGCTCGGGACATCTTCGGGACATGCTCGGGACATCTTCGGGACATCTACGGGACATCTTCGGGACATGCTCGGGACATCTTCGGGACATGCTCGGGACATCTTCGGGACATCTTCGGGACATCTTCGGGACATCTTCGGGACATGCTCGGGACATCTTCGGGACATGCTCGGGACATCTTCGGGACATCTTCGGGACATGCTCGGGACATCTTCGGGACATCTTCGGGACATGCTCGGGACATCTTCGGGACATCTTCGGGACATCTTCGGGACATCTTCGTGACATGCTCGGGACATGCTTGGGACATCTTCGGGACATGCTCGGGACATCTTCGGGACATGCTCGGGACATCTTCGGGACATGCTCGGGACATGCTCGGGACATCTTCGGGACATCTTCGGGACATGCTCGGGACATCTTCGGGACATGCTCGGGACATGCTCGGGACATCTTCGGGACATCTTCGGGACATGATCGGGACATCTTCAGGACATGCTCGGGACATCTACGGGACATGCTCGGGACATCTTCGGGACATGCTCGGGACATCTTCGGGACATGCTCGGGACATCTTCGGGACATGCTCGGGACATCTTCGGGACATCTTCGGGACATGCTCGGGACATCTTCGGGACATGCTCGGGACATCTTCGGGACATCTTCGGGACATCTTCGGGACATCTTCGGGACATGCTCGGGACATCTTCGGGACATGCTCGGGACATCTTCGGGACATCTTCGAGACATGCTCGGGACATCTTCGGGACATCTTCGGGACATCTTCGGGACATCTTCGGGACATCTTCGGGACATCTTCGGGACATCTTCGGGATATGCTCGGGACATCTTCGGGACATGCTCGGGACATGCTCGGGACATCTTCGGGACATCTTCGGGACATCTTCGGGACATGATCGGGACATCTTCGGGACATGCTCGGGACATCTACGGGACATGCTCGGGACATCTTCCGGACATGCTCGGGACATCTTCGGGACATGCTCGGGACATCTTCGGGACATGCTGGGGACATCTTCGGGACATCTTCGGGACATGCTCGGGACATGCTCGGGACATCTTCGGGACATCTTCGGGACATGCTCGGGATATCTTCGGGACATGCTCGGGACATCTTCGGGACATCTTCGGGACATCTTCGGGACATCTTCGGGACATGCTCGGGACATCTTCGGGACATGCTCGGGACATCTTCGGGACATCTTCGGGACATGCTCGGGACATCTTCGGGACATGCTCGGGACATCTTCGGGACATGCTTGGGACATCTTCGGGACATGCTCGGGACATCTTCGGGACATGCTCGGGACATCTTCGGGACATGCTCGGGACATCTTCGGGACATCTTCGGGACTTCTTCGGGACATGCTCGGGATATCTTCGGGACATCTTCGGGACAAGCTCGGGACATCTTCGGGACATGCTCGGGACATCTTCGGGACATGCTCGGGACATCTTCGGGACATGCTCGGGACATCTTCGGGACATGCTCGGGACATCTTCGGGACATGCTCGGGACATCTTCGGGACATGCTCGGGACATCTTCGGGACATCTTCGGGACATGCTCGGGACATCTTCGGGACATGATCGGGACATCTTCGGGACATGCTCGGGACATCTACGGGACATGCTCGGGACATCTTCCGGACATGCTCGGGACATCTTCGGGACATGCTCGGGACATCTTCGGGACATCTTCGGGACATGCTCGGGACATCTTCGGGACATGCTCGGGACATCTACGGGACATGCTCGGGACATCTTCCGGACATGCTCGGGACATCTTCGGGACATGCTCGGGACATCTTCGGAACATGCTCGGGACATCTTCGGGACATCTTCGGGACATCTTCGGGACATCTTCGGGACATCTTCGGGACATGCTCGGGACATCTTCGGGACATCTTCGGGACATCTTCGGGACATGCTCGGGACATCTTCGGAACATGCTCGGGACATCTTCGGGACATCTTCGGGACATCTTCGGGACATGCTCGGGACATCTTCGGGACATCTTCGGGACATCTTCGGGACATGCTCGGGACATCTTCGGGACATGCTCGGGACATCTTCGGGACATCTTCGGGACATCTTCGGAACATCTTAGGGACATGCTCGGGACATCTTCGGGACATGCTCGGGACATCTTCCGGACATGCTCGGGACATCTTCGGGACATGCTCGGGACATCTTCGGGACATCTTCGGGACATGCTCGGGACATCTTCGGGACATCTTCGGGACATGCTCGGGATATCTTCGGGACATGCTCGGGACATCTTCGGGACATGCTCGGGACATCTTCGGGACATCTTCGGGATATGCTCGGGACATCTTCGGGACATGCTCGGGACATGCTCGGGACATCTTCGGGACATCTTCGGGACATCTTCGGGACATGATCGGGACATCTTCGGGACATGCTCGGGACATCTACGGGACATGCTCGGGACATCTTCCGGACATGCTCGGGACATCTTCGGGACATGCTCGGGACATCTTCGGGACATGCTGGGGACATCTTCGGGACATCTTCGGGACATGCTCGGGACATGCTCGGGACATCTTCGGGACATCTTCGGGACATGCTCGGGATATCTTCGGGACATGCTCGGGACATCTTCGGGACATCTTCGGGACATGCTCGGGACATCTTCGGGACATGATCGGGACATCTTCGGGACATGCTCGGGACATCTACGGGACATGCTCGGGACATCTTCCGGACATGCTCGGGACATCTTCGGGACATGCTCGGGACATCTTCGGGACATCTTCGGGACATGCTCGGGACATCTTCGGGACATGCTCGGGACATCTTCGGGACATCTTCGGGACATGCTCGGGACATCTTCGGGACATCTTCGGGACATGCTCGGGACATCTTCGGGACATCTTCGGGACATCTTCGGGACATCTTCGTGACATGCTCGGGACATGCTTGGGACATCTTCGGGACATGCTCGGGACATCTTCGGGACATGCTCGGGACACCTTCGGGACATCTTCGGGACATCTTCTGGACATCTTCGAGACATCTTCGGGACATCTTCGGGACATCTTCGGGACATCTTCGGGACATCTTCGGGACATGCTCGGGACATCTTCGGGACATGCTCGGGACATCTTCGGGACATGCTCGGGACATCTTCGGGACATCTTCGGGACTTCTTCGGGACATGCTCGGGACATCTTCGGGACATGCTCGGGACATCTTCGGGACATGCTCGGGACATCTTCGGGACATGCTCGGGACATCTTCGGGACATGCTCGGGACATCTTCGGGACATCTTCGGGACATGCTCGGGACATCTTCGGGACATGATCGGGACATCTTCGGGACATGCTCGGGACATCTACGGGACATGCTCGGGACATCTTCCGGACATGCTCGGGACATCTTCGGGACATGCTCGGGACATCTTCGGGACATCTTCGGGACATGCTCGGGACATCTTCGGGACATGCTCGGGACATCTACGGGACATGCTCGGGACATCTTCCGGACATGCTCGGGACATCTTCGGGACATGCTCGGGACATCTTCGGAACATGCTCGGGACATCTTCGGGACATCTTCGGGACATCTTCGGGACATCTTCGGGACATGCTCGGGACATCTTCGGGACATCTTCGGGACATCTTCGGGACATGCTCGGGACATCTTCGGAACATGCTCGGGACATCTTCGGGACATCTTCGGGACATCTTCGGGACATGCTCGGGACATCTTCGGGACATCTTCGGGACATCTTCGGGACATGCTCGGGACATCTTCGGGACATGCTCGGGACATCTTCGGGACATCTTCGGGACATCTTCGGAACATCTTAGGGACATGCTCGGGACATCTTCGGGACATGCTCGGGACATCTTCCGGACATGCTCGGGACATCTTCGGGACATGCTCGGGACATCTTCGGGACATCTTCGGGACATGCTCGGGACATCTTCGGGACATCTTCGGGACATGCTCGGGATATCTTCGGGACATGCTCGGGACATCTTCGGGACATGCTCGGGACATCTTCGGGACATCTTCGGGATATGCTCGGGACATCTTCGGGACATGCTCGGGACATGCTCGGGACATCTTCGGGACATCTTCGGGACATCTTCGGGACATGATCGGGACATCTTCGGGACATGCTCGGGACATCTACGGGACATGCTCGGGACATCTTCCGGACATGCTCGGGACATCTTCGGGACATGCTCGGGACATCTTCGGGACATGCTGGGGACATCTTCGGGACATCTTCGGGACATGCTCGGGACATGCTCGGGACATCTTCGGGACATCTTCGGGACATGCTCGGGATATCTTCGGGACATGCTCGGGACATCTTCGGGACATCTTCGGGACATGCTCGGGACATCTTCGGGACATGATCGGGACATCTTCGGGACATGCTCGGGACATCTACGGGACATGCTCGGGACATCTTCCGGACATGCTCGGGACATCTTCGGGACATGCTCGGGACATCTTCGGGACATCTTCGGGACATGCTCGGGACATCTTCGGGACATGCTCGGGACATCTTCGGGACATCTTCGGGACATGCTCGGGACATCTTCGGGACATCTTCGGGACATGCTCGGGACATCTTCGGGACATCTTCGGGACATCTTCGGGACATCTTCGTGACATGCTCGGGACATGCTTGGGACATCTTCGGGACATGCTCGGGACATCTTCGGGACATGCTCGGGACACCTTCGGGACATCTTCGGGACATCTTCTGGACATCTTCGAGACATCTTCGGGACATCTTCGGGACATCTTCGGGACATCTTCGGGACATCTTCGGGACATGCTCGGGACATCTTCGGGACATGCTCGGGACATGCTCGGGACATCTTCGGGACATCTTCGGGACATGCTCGGGACATCTTCGGGACATGCTCGGGACATGCTCGGGACATCTTCGGGACATCTTCGGGACATGATCGGGACATCTTCGGGACATGCTCGGGACATCTACGGGACATGCTCGGGACATCTTCGGGACATGCTCGGGACATCTTGGGGACATGCTCGGGACATCTTCGGGACATGCTCGGGACATCTTCGGGACATCTTCGGGACATGCTCGGGACATCTTCGGGACATGCTCGGGACATCTTCGGGACATCTTCGGGACATCTTCGGGACATGCTCGGGACATCTTCGGGACATGCTCGGGACATCTTCGGGACATCTTCGGGACATGCTCGGGACATCTTCGGGACATCTTCGGGACATCTTCGGGACATCTTCGGGACATCTTCGGGACATCTTCGGGACATCTTCGGGATATGCTCGGGACATCTTCGGGACATGCTCGGGACATGCTCGGGACATCTTCGGGACATCTTCGGGACATGATCGGGACATCTTCGGGACATGCTCGGGACATCTACGGGACATGCTCGGGACATCTTCCGGACATGCTCGGGACATCTTCGGGACATGCTCGGGACATCTTCGGGACATGCTGGGGACATCTTCGGGACATCTTCGGGACATGCTCGGGACATGCTCGGGACATCTTCGGGACATCTTCGGGACATGCTCGGGATATCTTCGGGACATGCTCGGGACATCTTCGGGACATCTTCGGGACATCTTCGGGACATCTTCGGGACATGCTCGGGACATCTTCGGGACATGCTCGGGACATCTTCGGGACATCTTCGGGACATGCTCGGGACATCTTCGGGACATGCTCGGGACATCTTCGGGACATGCTTGGGACATCTTCGGGACATGCTCGGGACATCTTCGGGACATGCTCGGGACATCTTCGGGACATGCTCGGGACATCTTCGGGACATCTTCGGGACTTCTTCGGGACATGCTCGGGATATCTTCGGGACATCTTCGGGACAAGCTCGGGACATCTTCGGGACATGCTCGGGACATCTTCGGGACATGCTCGGGACATCTTCGGGACATGCTCGGGACATCTTCGGGACATGCTCGGGACATCTTCGGGACATGCTCGGGACATCTTCGGGACATGCTCGGGACATCTTCGGGACATCTTCGGGACATGCTCGGGATATCTTCGGGACATGCTCGGGACATCTTCGGGACATGCTCGGGACATCTTCGGGACATGCTCGGGACATTTTCGGGACATGCTCGGGACATCTTCGGGACATGCTCGGGACATCTTCGGGACATGCTCGGGACATCTTCGGGACATCTTCGGGACATGCTCGGGACATGCTCGGGACATCTTCGGGACATCTTCGGGACATCTTCGGGACATGCTCGGGACATCTTCGGGACATCTTCGGGACATGCTCGGGACATCTTCGGGACATCTTCGGGACATCTTCGGGACATCTTCGGGACATCTTCGGGACATCTTCGGGACATCTTCGGGACATCTTCGGGACATCTTCGGGACATGCTCGGGACATCTTCGGGACATGCTCGGGACATCTTCAGGACATGCTAGGGACATCTTCGGGACATCTTCGGGACATGCTCGGGACATCTTCGGGACATCTCTGGGATATCTTCGGGACATGCTCGGGACATCTTTGGGACATGCTCGGGACACCTTCGGGACATCTTCATGACATCTTCGGGACATCTTCGGGAAATCTTCGGGACTTCTTTGGGACATGCTCGGGATATCTTCGGGACATGCTCGGGACATCTTCGGGACATCTTCGGGACATCTTCGGGACATCTTCGGGACATGCTCGGGACATGCTCGGGACATCTTCGGGACATCTTCGGGACATCTTCGGGACATGCTCGGGACATCTTCGGGACATCTTCGGGACATGCTCGGGATATCTTCGGGACATGCTCGGGACATCTTCGGGACACCTTCGGGACATCTTCGGGACATGCTCGGGACATTTTCGGGACATGCTCGGGACATCTTCGGGACATCTTCGGGACATGCTCGGGACATCTTCGGGACATCTTCGGGACATGCTCGGGACATGCTCGGGACATCTTCGGGACATCTTCGGGACATCTTCGGGACATGCTCGGGACATCTTCGGGACATCTTCGGGACATCTTCGGGACATGCTCGGGACATCTTCGGGACATCTTCGGGACATCTTCGGGACATCTTCGGGACATCTTCGGGACATCTTCGGGACATCTTCGGGACATGCTCGGGACATCTTCGGGACATCTTCGGGACATGCTCGGGACATCTTCGGGACATCTTCGGGACATGCTCGGGACATGCTCGGGACAACTTCGGGACATGCTCGGGACATCTTCGGGACATGCTCGGGACATCTTCGGGACATGCTCGGGACATCTTCGGGACATGCTCGGGACATCTTCGGGACATGCTCGGGACATCTTCGGGACATGCTCGGGACATCTTCGGGACATCTACGGGACATCTACGTTACATCTTCGGGACATGCTCGGGACATCTTCGGGACATCTCTGGGATATCTTCGGGACATGCTCGGGACATCTTTGGGACATGCTCGGGACACCTTCGGGACATCTTCATGACATCTTCGGGACATCTTCGGGAAATCTTCGGGACTTCTTTGGGACATGCTCGGGATATCTTCGGGACATGCTCGGGACATCTTCGGGACATCTTCGGGACATCTTCGGGACATGCTCGGGACATGCTCGGGACATCTTCGGGACATGCTCGGGACATCTTCGGGACATGCTCGGGACATCTTCGGGACATGCTCGGGACATCTTCCGAACATGCTCGGGACATCTTCGGGACATGCTCGGGACATCTTCGGGACATGCTCGGGACATCTTCGGGACATCTTCGGACATCTTCGGGACATCTACGGGACATCTTCGGGACATGCTCGGGACATCTTCGGGACATCTTCGGGACATCTTCGGGACATCTTCGGGACATCTTCGGGACATCTTCGGGACATCTTCGGGACATCTTCGGGACATCTTCGGGACATCTTCGGGACATGCTCGGGTCATCTTCGGGACATGCTCGGGACATCTTCGGGACATCTTCGGGACATCTTCGGGACATCTTCGGGACATCTTCGGGACATCTTCGGGACATCTTCGGGACATCTTCGGGACATCTTCGGGACATCTTCGGGAGATGCTTGGGACATCTTCGGGACATCTTCGGGACATGCTCGGGACATCTTCGGGACATCTTCGGGACATGCTCGGGACATCTTCGGGACATGCTCAGGACATCTTCGGGACATCTACGGGACATCTTCGGGACATGCTCGGGACATCTTCGGGACATGCTCGGGACATCTTCGGGACATCTTCGGGACATCTTCGGGACATCTTCGGGACATCTTCGGGACATGCTCGGGACATCTTCGCGACATGCTCGGGACATCTTCGGGACATCTTCGGGACATGCTCGGGACATCTTCGGGACATGCTCGGGACATCTTCGGGACATCTTCGGGACATCTTCGGGACATCTTCGGGACTTCTTCGGGACATCTTCGGGACATCTTCGGGACATGCTCGGGACATCTTCGGGACATGCTCGGGACATCTTCGGGACATCTTCGGGACATCTTCGGAACATCTTAGGGACATGCTCGGGACATCTTCGGGACATGCTCGGGACATCTTCGGGACATGCTCGGGACATCTTCCGGACATGCTCGGGACATCTTCGGGACATCTTCGGGACATGCTCGGGACATCTTCCGGACATGCTCAGGACATCTTCGGGACATCTTCGGGACATCTTCGGGACATGCTCGGGACATCTTCGGGACATGCTCGGGACATCTTCGGGACATCTTCGGGACATCTTCGGGACATGCTCGGGACATCTTCGGAACATGCTCGGGACATCTTCGGGATATCTTCGGGACATCTTCGGGACATCTTCGGGACATGCTCGGGACATCTTCGGGACATCTTCGGGACATCTTCGGGACATGCTCGGGACATCTTCGGAACATGCTCGGGACATCTTCGGGACATCTTCGGGACATCTTCGGGACATCTTCGGGACATGCTCGGGACATCTTCGGGACATCTTCGGGACATCTTCGGGACATGCTCGGGACATCTTCGGGACATGCTCGGGACATCTTCGGGACATCTTCGGGACATCTTCGGAACATCTTAGGGACATGCTCGGGACATCTTCGGGACATGCTCGGGACATCTACGGGACATCTACGGAACATCTTCGGAACATCTTCGGGACATGCTCGGGACATCTTCGGGACATGCTCGGGACATCTTCGGGACATCTTCGGGACATGCTCGGGACATCTTCGGGACATCTTCGGGACATCTTCGGGACATGCTCGGGACATCTTCGGGACATCTACGGGACATCTACGGAACATCTTCGGAACATCTTCGGGACATGCTCGGGACATCTTCGGGACATCTTCGGGACATGCTCGGGACATCTTCGGGACATCTTCGGGACATGCTCGGGACATCTTCGGGACATCTTCGGGACATCTTCGGGACATGCTTCGGGACATCTTCGGGACATGCTCGGGACATCTTCGGGACATCTTCGGGACATCTTCGGGACATGCTCGGGACATCTTCGGGACATCTTCGGGACATCTTCGGGACATGCTTGGGACATCTTCGGGACATCTTCGGGACATCTTCGAGACATCTTCGGGACATCTTCGGGGCATGCTCGGGACATCTTCGGGACATGCTCGGGACATCTTCGGGACATCTACGGGACATCTTCGGGACATGCTCGGGACATCTTCGGGACATGCTCGGGACATCTTCGGGACATCTTCGGGACATCTACGGGACATCTACGGAACATCTTCGGAACATCTTCGGGACATGCTCGGGACATCTTCGGGACATGCTCGGGACATCTTCGGGACATCTTCGGGACATGCTCGGGACATCTTCGGGACATCTTCGGGACATCTTCGGGACATGCTCGGGACATCTTCGGGACATCTACGGGACATCTACGGAACATCTTCGGAACATCTTCGGGACATGCTCGGGACATCTTCGGGACATCTTCGGGACATCTTCGGGACATCTTCGGGACATCTTCGGGACATGCTCGGGACATCTTCGGGACATCTTCGGGACATCTTCGGGACATGCTTCGGGACATCTTCGGGACATGCTCGGGACATCTTCGGGACATCTTCGGGACATCTTCGGGACATGCTCGGGACATCTTCGGGACATGCTCGGGACATCTTCGGGACATGCTCGGGACATCTTCCGGACATCTTCGGGACATGCTCGGGATATCTTCGGGACATCTACGGGACATCTACGGAACATCTTCGGAACATCTTCGGGACATGCTCGGGACATCTTCGGGACATCTTCGGGACATCTTCGGGACATGCTTCGGGACATCTTCGGGACATGCTCGGGACATCTTCGGGACATGCTCGGGACATCTTCGGGACATGCTCGGGACATCTTCCGGACATCTTCGGGACATGCTCGGGATATCTTCGGGACATGCTCGGGACATCTTCGGGACATGCTCGGGACATCTTCGGGACATCTTCGGGACATGCTCGGGACATCTTCGGGACATGCTCGGGACATCTTTGGGACATGCTCGGGACATCTTCGGGACATCTTCGGGACATCTTCGGGACATCTTCGGGACATCTTCGGGACATCTTCGGGACATCTTCGGGACATGCTCGGGACTTCTTCGGGACATCTTCGGGACATCTTCGGGACATCTTCGGGACATCTTCGGGACATCTTCGGGACATGCTCGGGACATCTTCGGGACATCTTCGGGACATCTTCGGGACATGCTTGGGACATCTTCGGGACATCTTCGAGACATCTTCGGGACATCTTCGGGGCATGCTCGGGACATCTTCGGGACATGCTCGGGACATCTTCGGGACATCTACGGGACATCTTCGGGACATGCTCGGGACATCTTCGGGACATGCTCGGGACATCTTCGGGACATCTTCGGGACATCTTCGGGACATGCTCGGGACATCTTCGGGACATGCTCGGGACATCTTCGGGACATCTTCGGGACATGCTCGGGACATCTTCGGGACATCTTCGGGACATGCTCGGGACATCTTCGGGACATCTACGGGACATCTACGGAACATCTTCGGAACATCTTCGGGACATGCTCGGGACATCTTCGGGACTTGCTCGGGACATCTTCGGGACATCTTCTGGACATCTTCGGGACATCTTCGGGACATGCTCGGGACATCTTCGGGACATGCTCGGGACATCTTCGGGACATGCTCGGGACATCTTCCGGACATGCTCGGGACATCTTCGGGACATGCCCGGGACATCTTCGGGACATCTTCGGGACATGCTCGGGACATCTTCGGGACATCTTCGGGACATGCTCGGGATATCTTCGGGACATGCTCGGGACATCTTCGGGACATGCTCGGGACATCTTCGGGACATCTTCGGGACATCTTCGGGACATCTTCGGGACATGCTCGGGACATCTTCGGGACATCTTCGGGACATCTTCGGGACATCTTCGGGACATCTTCGGGACATCTTCGGGACATCTTCGGGACATCTTCGGGACATCTTCGGGACATGCTCGGGACATCTTCGGGACATCTTCGGGACATCTTCGGGACATGCTTGGGACATCTTCGGGACATCTTCGGGACATCTTCGAGACATCTTCGGGACATCTTCGGGGCATGCTCGGGACATCTTCGGGACATGCTCGGGACATCTTCGGGACATCTACGGGACATCTTCGGGACATGCTCGGGACATCTTCGGGACATGCTCGGGACATCTTCGGGACATCTTCGGGACATGCTCGGGATATCTTCGGGACATGCTCGGGACATGCTCGGGACATCTTCGGGACATCTTCGGGATATGCTCGGGACATCTTCGGGACATGCTCGGAACATCTTCGGGACATCTTCGGGACATCTTCGGGACATCTTCGGGATATCTTCGGGACATGCTCGGGACATGCTCCGGACATCTTCGGGACATCTTCGGGACATGCTCCGGACATCTTCGGGACATCTTCGGGACATGCTCGGGATATCTTCGGGACATGCTCGGGACATCTTCGGGACATGCTCGGGACATCTTCGGGACATGCTCCGGACATCTTCGGGACATCTTCGGGACATGCTCCGGACATCTTCGGGACATCTTCGGGACATGCTCGGGATATCTTCGGGACATGCTCGGGACATCTTCGGGACATCTTCGGGACATGCTCGTGACATCTTCGGGACATGCTCGGGACATCTTCGGGACATCTTCGGGACATCTTCGGGACATGCTCGGGACATCTTCGGGACATTTTCGGGACATCTTCGGGACATCTTCGGGACATCTTCCGGACATCTTCGGGACATGCTCGGGACATCTTCGGGACATGCTCGGGACATCTTCGGGACATCTGCGGGACATGCTCGGGACATCTTCGGGACATCTTCGGGACATGCTCGGGACATCTTCGGGACATCTTCGGGACATGCTCGGGACATCTTCGGGACATCTTCGGGACATGCTTGGGACATCTTCGGGACATCTTCGGGACATGCTCGGGACATCTTCGGGACATCTTCGGGACATGCTCGGGACATCTTCGGGACATGCTCGGGACATCTTCGGGACATCTACGGGACATCTACGGAACATCTTCGGGACATGCTCGGGACACCTTCGGGACATCTTCGGGACATCTTCGGGACATCTTCGGGACATGCTCGGGACATCTTTGGGACATGCTCGGGACATCTTCGGGACATCTTCGGGACATCTTCGGGACATCTTTGGGACATGCTCGGGACATCTTCGGGACATGCTCGGGATATCTTCGGGACATCTTCGGGACATCTTCGGGACATCTTCGGGACATGCTCGGGACATCTTCGGGACATGCTCGGGACATCTTCGGGACATCTTCGGGACATCTTCGGGACATGCTCGGGACATCTTTTGGACATGCTCGGGACATCTTCGGGACATGCTCGGGACATCTTCCGGACATGCTCGGGACATCTTCGGGACATCTTCGGGACATCTTCGGGACATGCTCGGGACATCTTCGGGACATCTTCGGGACATGCTCGGGATATCTTCGGGACATGCTCGGGACATCTTCGGGACATGCTCGGGACATCTTCGGGACATCTTCGGGACATCTACGGGACATCTTCGGGACATGCTCGGGACATCTTCGGGACATCTTCGGGACATCTTCGGGACATCTTCGGGACATCTTCGGGACATCTTCGGGACATCTTCGGGACATCTTCGGGACATCTTCGGGATATCTTCGGGACATGCTCGGGACATCTTTGGGACATGCTCGGGACACCTTCGGGACATCTTCATGACATCTTCGGGACATCTTCGGGACATCTTCGGGACATGCTTGGGACATCTTCGGAACACCTTCGGGACATGCTCGGGACATCTTCGGGACATCTTCGGGACATGCTCGGGACATCTTCGGGACATGCTTGGGACATCTTCGGGACATCAACGGGACATCTTCGGGACATGCTCGGGACATCTTCGGGACATCAACGGGACATCTTCGGGACATGCTCGGGACATCTTCTTGACATGCTCGGGATATCTTCGGGACATCTTCGGGACATCTTCGGGACATCTTCGGGACATGCTCGGGACATCTTCGGGACATTCTCGGGACATCTTCGGGACATGCTCGGGACATCTTCGGGACATGCTCGGGACATCTTCGGGACATGCTCGGGACATCTTCCGGACATGCTCGGGACATCTTCGGGACATGCTCGGGACATCTTCGGGACATGCTCGGGACATCTTCGGGACATGCTCGGGATATCTTCGGGACATGCTCGGGACATCTTCGGGACATGCTCGGGACATCTTCGGGACATGCTCGGGACATCTACGGGACATCTTCGGGACATGCTCGGGACATCTTTGGGACATCTTCGGGACATCTTCGGGACATCTTCGGGACATCTTCGGGACATCTTCGGGACATCTTCGGGACATCTTCGGGACATGCTCGGGACATCTTCGGGACATCTTTGGGACATCTTCGGGACATGCTTGGGACACCTTCGGGACATCTTCGGGACATCTTCTGGACATCTTCGAGACATCTTCGGGACATCTTCGGGACATCTTCGGGACATCTTCGGGACATGCTCGGGACATCTTCGGGACATGCTCGGGACATGCTCGGGACATCTTCGGGACATCTTCGGGACACGCTCGGGACATCTTAAGGACATGCTCGGGACATCTTCGGGGCATCTTCGGGACATCTTCGGGACATGCTCGGGACATCTTCGGGATATCTTCGGGACATGCTCGGGGCATGCTCGGGACATGCTCTTGGTATACTTGTATACATGAGCTTTGTATACTTTTTACATCATTGCACAAAATCATTAACAGAGAATTGTGATGACCACAATACATATCACTCACTATACAAATTCAGTGTTTCAGTGGTTAATATCGTCAGTGGAAGTGTTCTCTATTTTTACCTTTCGCAACTCTGTAGTTCTACCTACTGTGAAAGAAAAATCGGCATTGATAATGAATTTTTCATAAAATAAAAGAAACCGAACTGTTAAGGCACATTTCCTTTATGTAAATGGATTAATTAAGTGGCTTAAGTAGCAAAACATTAATGTTATGAAGATTTAATCAAATTGTCTGACTTATTGCTAATGTCACCAAAAACTAAAGTAAAATAAAAATCAAATCCCAGACAAAACTACACCGTTTACATGTAATAAAAAATAACCATTTTGTCTGTCACCCTGTTGTACATTTCCCATATCACTCTCCTTGACACTGGTCCTTGACTCCATGTTATTTTCATCATGACTCTCCAATCTGATGGAACCTACTTGCCCAGTCAATGAATTTGCTAGCAGACAATGAGTTGGTCATATTATATTCAAAACAATATAGCACTGGTATTGGCAGCATATCGCCCCATCATTTCTGACATTTAAGCAACAAATATACATTTCGTTTATATAAATAAGTTTTTCGAAGCAGAATCGAATCCTTGTTCTGTCAGAAAAAAAGAACAAAGAACGTATAATTGTGGGTGAATTGCCCTTAAAATGCCACAACAAAAACATAATGCCTTACCACTCTCTCACTGCCACCTCGACCATCGCCATATCGCCTGCAGCGCCACCTCTAGGCTGACAGGATTCAATCGACAGATGCGTAGCCTCCAGTCTCATATACATATACAAATGTAGAATGTAGAAATGTGAATGTGTGGCTAAAAATAGGAGGAAATCGACGTAAATTTCGAAATATATTTCGTATAGCCTGCGGCTTTGCCTGGTCCCGAATGAATAGCCGCATGGTAGTGGCCAACATCGGCATCAGGCCGATTTCGGTGATTGATGGAAAGTCTGGCATTTGGTTGAGGTTTAACCAAAAAATATTTTGCCAAATCGAGGGTGGAATTTAGCTTTTCAAATTTTATTGATCAGAAATGTTCAACAAAGAGAAGAGAAATAATTTTGTTGGATTTACTAAATACAGAAAACCATAATTCGACCATTTGATAAATCGCGTTAACCCTGGAGACATACACAAATACATAGAGCTATAGAGCAAGCTCTAGCTGCTAAGTGATGCTTATGGTCATAATAATTTTGTTCAATGTGGCAGGGCTTATTCTATGTCTATGTGCCTCTGTTATAACTACGTGAGCTTTGCTTTGGGATACCTACATTTTTTTTTGTGATTATGCCACAAATCATGAGGCTTCTAGGAGCTTGCTTACCATTTCATGAAGCAGAGAGCAGAGGCTATGTGTAATATTTTAATGGAGAGAAAAATCTTTTATCGTTTTTATCGCGATAACATGATGTTTCGAGGCCAAAATTCTATACATAAATCCTTGTCAGGGAGGACTAAGTTATTTTATTTTTTTTTGTTTTGCTAAATGGAATTGGTAGTGGTGGTTCGGCGCTCTTAGTGCACATTTTCATTGTGTTTTTTTGGACTTAAATATGAGAGTACGAGGTAGCTCGAAAATAGAGAAATTCTATGGTAAAAATTTGCATTATTTAAATTAACACATCAGTTCTGATGGTGAAGTATATGCAGCCGAAAAGTATGCAACCATTTATAGATGAGAATGAAAAATTATGACTTAAAGTGGCTTTTGTTTATTGAAAGGTTTATGAATTCTTCTACATTTTTTAAAAGCTAATATCATTGAAATGGATGCACAGTTAAAAGCCTTTTGGAGTCAAGGCTGATCAAGTGTTTTTTGGGCAGAGAAAAAAAGTAAAACATTTTTGTCCATATTTTAACTAAATCATGTTTGTTTTGGTAAAGGGTGTCTTTTTTAACCATTCTTAATTAGAAATGAATTTCAGTATGTTTTTTTCCTTACCTCTGAGCCTCTTTAATATACTGAGCTGTTTTTCTCGATTGAACTACTTTTAAAGACTGTACAATTAAAAAAAAAAAAAATTCAAGATTGAGCTGCTTTTAAGACTGAGCTACTTTTAAAGACTGGTCAATTTTTTAAGACTAGTGTACTTTTCAAATATTGCTTTTCAATAATTTTAAAAGATTAAATACTAAGCTTTTTTTCGAAACTGAGCTACTTTTCAAGAATGAACGGCTTTGAGGACTGGGATATTTTTCAAGACTGGTGTACATTTCAAGATTCCTCGAAAATTAGTTTCTTTTCATAAATGAGTTACTTTTCAAGACTGGGCTGTTTTTCTAAAGACTGAGCTACTTTTTAAGACTGAGCTACTTTTTAAAATTGGCCTACTTTTTAAAACTGAACTACTATTTAAAACTAGGCTACTCTTAAGGGCTGCGCTATTTTTCGAGACTGCGCTACTTTTCAAGACTGAGCTACTTTCAAAGACTAGGTTATTGTTTAAGACTGGTGCACTTTTCAAGACTGAGTTGCTTTTCAATAATTTTAAAAGATTAAATACTAAGCTTTTTTCGAAACTGAGCTACTTTTCAAGAATGAACGTCTTTTAAGACTGGGATATTTTTCAAGACTGGTGTACATTTCAAGATTCCTCGAAAATGAGTTTCTTTTCATAAATGAGTTACATTTCAAGATTCCTCGAAAATGAGTTTTTTTTTTTTCAAAAATGAGTTACTTTTCAAGACTGGGCTATTTTTCTAAAGACTGAGCTACTTTTTAAGACTGAGCTACTTTTTAAAATTGGCCTACTTGTTAAACCTGAACTATTATTAAAAACTAGGCTACTCTTAAGGGCTGCTCTATTTTTCGAGACTGCGCTACTTTTCAAGACTGAGCTACTTTCAAAGACTTGGTTATTTTTTAAGACTGGTGCACTTTTCAAGACTGGGCTGCTTTTAAAGACTGGGCTATTTTTGTTTTTTTTTTTTTTCAAGGCTCAGCTGAGCTTCGAGGTTGAGCTATTTTTCAAGACTGGGCTACTTATTTCAAGACTGATCTTTTAAAATTATTGAAAAGCTTTATAGTAAAAATTAGGATCGTTATTTATCAAATTATAGCCTATATTCATCACTTCACCTTCTGAAACACCCTTACCTAATTATATGAAAATAAGATAAGTATTGGAGTCCACAAGATGAACCAACCAAAGCACGAAAAATTTCCACTATAAATTCCGAAAATAATGATAAAATTTATTCATACAAAAAATTATTAAATTTTATAGTTTCAACTTTATATTTTTTTTTCTCAGAACGTTCTAAAAGTATTCCATGAAATATTAAAAATACTAAAAAACAGCTTCATTATGAAGTAAGTTCTTTCAGGTGTATCTCTTTTCTCTTAAAAAAAAAAAAAATGTTGGATTAATATTCTCTTTGATAGTTTTTTCTCCGAAATTACTTCAGCATCTATCCAAAAACTACTGATGTGGTATAAGAGTTTTCATAATTAATTAAATAAATTTCCTTTACGGTAAAAACTCAAACGAGAAACTATTTCACTCAAAACCTAAAATATTTATTACTTGAAAAAAGTTTATACCTCAAAATTTTCATTTCGTCAATATTTTACCAAAAAATATTATACCTACAACAAAATTTCCAACCTCCTTTTTAATGGTCATAAATTTAAACAGGGGTAAAAAACGAAAAAAAAAAAAACAAATACTTAATGGATTGTTAAGTGAAAAAGGGTGCAAATTTTAATTTCCCTTCATAGTTTTTGAGTAGTTGAGGACATGGGTTTCTTTCTCTCTCGTCTATTAATTTTACTAATTTATTATTTGTGCTTTATAAATGTTGTTTTTTTTTTTTGTTTTTGTTTATAGTTCCACAAAACAAAATACAAAAAATAATAAAGGAAAATATAGAAGTTTTGTTAATGTGAAAGAGGTCCCTTTTTTGGTGAAATGACAAAACCTTTTGATTTTTCGACTGCGATAGTAATTGGTTAACGTTTCGTAATCAGATGGGGTTGAAAGTTTTAATAAAATATAGGAGGATAGAGAAGGACATTGTTGTTGATTACCATGTCGAAAAGGTCAATCACTAAGTGGGAAAAACTTTTTCGCAAATTGGCGTAATAGTTGAATTGTGAGAGAAGGATAGGATAAGGATTGGTAATGAGATGTTTTTGGAGAAAATTGAATTGACAGCAATCAACAATAACAAGATACCTAACCCTTTTTTTTGGAAAATTAAGGATTCGATGTGGAAAATTGGTGCTTTATTGATATGATTTACTGAATTGATAAAAATTTTGTTTCAGTTTTCGGGAAATGTCCACAAGCATTCATTTAATATTATAATATAATTTTTATACGTCATTTGTTCACTTATGTATATAACAAGCTCAACTTTTTAAATCATGTTTTTGACAAAGTTTTAAATCAACACTGAATAGTTACAATTTTATTACTTCAATTGGTTTCATTTGTAGCCAAACTCAAATTTTGAATTTTAACGGACACTGTGGTGTATGAGTAACATTTTTTTCTAACAATTTTAATTTTTAATTTTCTTTCAATTTTGTTTGCTAATTTTAACAAAAATAAAGAAACTGTAATAAACAATTATTAAATCGATAATTTATGCATATTCCAAGAAAAGACATCATAAAATCATTATAATAATTGGTAGAGCAATTTTAAAAAATAAAAAAATAATTTCAAAAAATAAAAATATGAAATGAAATTTTTAAGAAATAGATAATAAACTCAAACAAAGAAAGTTTCAATAAAATGTGTTGACTCCTTTTGAAAAAAAATTTATTATTACAATGAGATTTAAAAAAAAAATCCAAAAATTTTCGTTGAAATTGTGATTTAAATGAATCCATAAAGTGCTAACAAATATTTTTTCTTGAAAGGGTGTTTTTTTTTGTAGGGATTGAGTTATAAGTGCGAAAGGTATCATAATAACTTAAAACTGATATAAATTTAGTTCATTTTTTTTAAATTGGTGGAGAAGTTGCCATTGTATGCTAAATTGTTTTGAGTTAAAAGGGTGTTTTTTTTAGCAGGAATAAAAGCAATGAAATTTTATATAGGTACTTATAAATAAATGAATAAATAAATAAATAAACAAAAAATAAATTATTACACTTGGAATAGGAACCAAGAATTCAGAAGCTTCATACAATTATTTTAGTTAAAAGGGTGTGCAGTACGTTTAAGAACTCAAGTATTTGTCATGGAACCAAAAAAACAAAATGAACTTTTGTGTGTTTTCTTTTAAGTGAAAAAAAAAACATAATTAACAAGTCAAAAATAAGTTTGAAAAATTGTAACCAAAAGAAATCTAAAAATTTTGTAGCATTAGCACTAAAAGCTAAGAATCTTAGGAGGCAATTAATTTTTTTTTTCAAAGAGTGAAAAAATATCCATTTTATATTAAATAGATGTTAGATCTTATTGTATTAATATTAAAAAAATGTTTTATTCATAAAGTTCTAAGTAAAACTGTCACACATCCGTAACATTAAAATTCCAGCAAAGTTATTATATCTTAAAAATTTTTCCGACATACATTTTCGAGCTTATAATAACAAAATCTTCTTGAAAAGTTAAAAAAATATTTAAATATTTAATACTGTTGAAAATTGTAGTTTTGTATCAAGATATTTTAATAGTTGCCTTAAAACATAGTTGGCAACAGTATAACCTTAAAGTAGTCAACTTTTTCTTAAAGAAATTGCTAGAAAAGTTATGGAAAGTGTTGCTAATTTAAATTTTTTAAAGTATGTATCTTATTTTGGGCGCCATTTTAAGGAAGAATTTTCCTATTAAACACACCAAAATCTGTATGCGTTTGAAATTTCATCACTTCTCGTCAAGAATGGCTATGCAATCCTTTCTTAATATCGAAATTCATAGAAAGCAATATGCTAACGTTATCTTTGTATTTCACGTATGTATACTCGTATGTTTACTCATAATTTCTTAACTACTTTTTCAACATTTGACAAATGAGATATTTGGCAATGATTTTAAAATGTTAAATAATATGACTCACGACAAAAAAAAAAAACTTTTTTTTTTTAAAAAAAATTACAAAAAAAAATAATTGTTTGTTCCTTGATAGTTTCTACACTACTTATCATTATCTGATAAATGAGGTATGGTTGAAAGCATCTTGATTGTCCGTTTGTTATAGACTAAAAATTTTAATAGTAATGCATAACCGTTTTACAAATACTTTATCAAACCATTACTACAAAATAATTCGAAAACAAAAAAAAATTGTATTTTAAACTGCAACTTATTCAACTGTAAAAGTTCTTGTTATTTTTAGAAAAATAAAAAAACTAAACAAAAATATGAAAACAAACAACTACCAAACTGTAATTGAATTCTATATTCAAATTTGTTTTCCATATTCATAACAAAAAAAAAAATAAAAAACAAAACATTTGAAATAAAAACAAAACAAAAAACAAAATTGGTCCCTTTTATTTTTTTTTGGAAAAGCAACAAACTTGCTTTTACATCCATCACACATAACTTACTTCCTCTATTAAAGCATGAATAATTCAAGAAGTATTAAGGATTCTTTTATATGTTTTTCCGTGAATTGCTGTTGGCCAATGGTCAAATGCTCTCGCACTATAGAAAGTATGTAGGTAGTTGGAAAAACCGGAATAATAAACATTTATCTATGAATGCTATTGACATGGTCTTTTATTGGTTAGAAAACAACCCTCATCCGCCGCCGTTGCTGCCATCTCACATTCACATTTTGTGATGTGATATCGAAAAATATATATAAACAGAAAAAAGACAGGAGTGGATTAGGAAAGATAGAAAAAAGGGCGATGTGAATAAGGGGGCGGCCAATATTGAAATTCTGGTATTTAAAAGAACTTTGAAACTTTTTAAATTTTATTAAATATTAAGTACTTTTTTTTTTGCTTGATAAAAAAATATATAATGAAATATATCCTTTTGAAGGATTTCTCCTTAAAAACAAATATAAAATAAATATCTTGTATGCAGAAATCCTCAATATTGTTATATTTTCTTTTTATTATTAAGGGCCCCTTGTTTTCAAACACTGAGCCTTAAATCCATTCAAATTACTAAATCCACCCCTGGCTAGATTCCTAGAAAGATAGGTATTTTGGCATGTTGAATTGAATAACTTTGCTAAAGGATGCCATTTGCTTCCTGTTGAACAAAGTTTTGAAACGATAGAAAAATGTGTTCCCATACCATCTACCTTCCTGTTATGGAAATTTCAACAAAACAAAAAAAAAAAGAGAGCAACAGAAATAGATAAAGAGAGAGAGAGAGAGAGAGAAGGAGAGAAAGATTTCTAGGAAGAATTTTTTTTGCTTTCAACCTGTATTTAGTGAGTTATTGCGATGATAGGGGTTTTTCTAGAGAATCGACATCGACAGCCAATTGATTTTTTTTTGTTTTGTTTTGGTCTTTAAATGGAAAAAATTCTCGAAACAATCGAGAAGTGGATAGGTTTTCAATTTTTATCGTTTCAATGCTTCAAAACTGAAAAAAATAGCAAATATTTGAACAAGGACGCAGGACGTATCTGTTTATTTTTTTTTTTCTTGTGAATAAATTAGTCTCTACTCAACTCAGGTCGACATTTTTCTGATATTTTTTTTTTATTTTTAATTTTCCGTATCGTCTGTCAGGAGCACGGTGAAATATTGAACAGAATTGCGGTTATTTGTGTTTTTGAAAATAAATGCGACAAATCAGCCAAAAATATTTATGTTTTTTTTTTTGTATCCTTCTGAAAACGAAATAAAAACACCAATTTTGTAGAAAAATGAATATGTCAGATAAATATCAACAAACGTACATTTCAAGCTATTAAGGGCGGACGTTAAGTCGCACTATAGCAGCAAAAATTGGCATTTCCAACAAACGACAAAAAAAAAAAAATACAGGAAGTGTTCATAGATTTTCGTTACTTAACTTCCAGGATATCCAGGACATGTTCATAGTTGGCAGAGTTGTAAAAGATTGCAATCTTTTTTGAATGCAATCTTTAATGACTTCAATCAAAAGATTGCATTCATTGACTTACATTTGAGACTTAGACTTCAAATTTTGCAATCACCAATCATTTTCCATGAAATGATTGCAATCTTTTTTTTTTTCCAATCAATTGACTGCATTCAAATGATTGCAGTCTTTTGGGACTGCATGCAGTCTTTGCATTCTTTTTGCAATCTTTCCATTCCTTGGCAGTCTTTGCATTCCTTGGCAGTCTTTTGCATTCATTTGCATTCCTTGGCAGTCTTTTGCATTCATTTGCAGTCTTTTGCATTCATTTGCATTCTTTTGAATTCTTTTGAATTCTTTTGCATTCTTTTGCATTCTTTTTGCATTCTTTTGAATTCTTTTGCATTCTTTTGCATTCTTTTGAATTCTTTTGCATTCTTTTGCATTCTTTTGCATTCTTTTGAATTCTTTTGCATTCTTTTGCATTCTTTTTGCATTCTTTTGCCACACCCACACCAAACGTATGGATTTCACAAAAATTTTAACATTTTTTTAGTTCAAGGATGAATTTGATAGTTTTAAGAATTAAGTTCAACTATAGTATCATTGTCTGTGCAGGAGTAATAGTACAGTCAAATACAGTGAAAAAGGGGTATGCCTCGGAATGAATTCTAATAATAATATTTTTTTTGCTTAATATCTTCGTTTTGGCATTCTATAACTTACCTCAAAAATCTCATGTTCGGAGGTCGTGATTTTTAAGGCCAAACCACAATGGTATTATATAAACATATGATACATGATTTCAGAGATATGTTTTTGTTATGATTGTTAATGATTAATGGATATAAAAGCCTTCATGCAAAATTTGGTTACTCTACCATAATTTTTAAAGGTTTTTTGGTAGTAAGTTTGCAAGTGTTTTGATAATATAGGTTGAAAGATGAAAAAGAGTTAAAACTTTTTTTTAGAGACGTCAGATTTCCTGGATTTTAGTTTTTTTTTCATCATTGAATAATACCATTGTCTATTATTGCTTATTTCCAAAATCTTAATTTTGTGGTTTGGCCTTAAAAATCACGACCTCCGAACATGAGATTTTTGAGGTAAGTTATAGAATGCCAAAACGAAGATATTAAGCAAAAAAAATATTATTATTAGATTTCATTTCGAGGCTTACCCCTTTTTCACTTTATTTGACTGTACTATTACTCCTGCATAGACAATGATACTATAGTTGAACTTAATTCTTAAAACTATCAAATTCATCCTTGAACTAAAAAAATGTTAAAATTTTTGTGAAACCCATACGTTTGGTGTGGGTGTGGCAAAAGAATGCAAAAAGAATGCAAAAGAATGCAAAAGAATTCAAAAGAATGCAAAAGAATGCAAAAGAATGCAAAAGAATGCAAAAGAATTCAAAAGAATGCAAAAGAATGCAAAAGAATGCAAAAGAATGCAAAAGAATTCAAAAGAATGCAAAAAGAATGCAAAAGAATGCAAAAGAATTCAAAAGAATTCAAAAGAATGCAAATGAATGCAAAAGACTGCAAATGAATGCAAAAGACTGCCAAGGAATGCAAATGAATGCAAAAGACTGCCAAGGAATGCAAAGACTGCCAAGGAATGGAAAGATTGCAAAAAGAATGCAAAGACTGCATGCAGTCCCAAAAGACTGCAATCATTTGAATGCAGTCAATTGATTGGGGAAAAAAAAAGATTGCAATCATTTCATGGAAAATGATTGGTGATTGCAAAATTTGAAGTCTAAGTCTCAAGTGTAAGTCAATGAATGCAATCTTTTGTTGGAATTGTGTAACTGAATGGCAATGACTGCATTCACAAAAGATTGCATTCTTTTACAAGCCTGATAGTTGGGTGGGTCAAGTTAATAAACCTCACCATCCTATACGTAAGACATATTGACCTTGGTTGTTATGGATTTAGGGGGTGAGGGGGGAGGGAAAACGAGAAGGTAGAGAGTGTCATGTAAGTAGTCAACCAGGATGAATATTGATGATGTGTTGTTCTAGATTGCCTCCTGGGAAGGGACTTCATTTGACATTTCCGGCATTTATTTTTTGGCAAGGGAGGAAGGGAGGTGGTGTGTATAGTAAAGAAAAATGGGTGTTATTATGGGCAAAAATATCACAAGTTAGTAAAGAAAGTTATTAAAGAAGAAAAGTTTATTTCTACTTTTTTTTTCTCAGTGTACTTTTTAAACCCATCTGTGTCACAATCTGACCTGGTTCTATTAAATTTAAATTTGTTTATATTTTTTCGTATTAAATTTCAGTAATTGAGATTTTAGATACTCACGGAATAGAATTACACGAAAATAAATGTAATTTCCTAATGTTTTCACTGCCATTTCGTGAAAATATTAGAAAAAAAAGTCTTTCTTGATTTTTTTTTCTTCTGTCGTTGTGTCCACAGATTTTTTATTTCTCCTCTGACCATTTTGTTTTCTCGTTATGACCATTAAGGAGTTGCGAATGGCAAAAAATGGTATCATGTTGAAATTTCATCCCCTTGATGGTGGTGGTGGTGGTCCCGGTTGCGCTTGGTATTAAATTTTTTTTTTTTTTTCATTTATTTTTATTTTTCATTTTTCACTCGTGAAAGGTCGAAAGTAATAATGAAGATGTGACTTGGTGATGTTTACATAATGGACTAAGCTTTTAACTGTTGGGACAAGCTGGATTGCTGGTAAAATATTGAATTTCAGAGATTATTTTTTTTTTTTTCAATTAGAAGTTTAAAAAAAAATATATGAATAAACACAAATGGGGTTGGAGTTAAAAGTGATCAATTTTATTTAAGAGTTTTTTTTTTTTTTTTGCTTTTTAGAATTTTTATGACATTTTAATGTTGTTGTTTTTGAGAGACATAATAATTTTTAATGAGAAAGAGAGATTTAGGTACTGAATTATAATTGTTTATTTTTCTTTGTAATTCAGATTTCAAAATTTTATGTAAATTTAAATTTTACTATAAATTACGTTGAAATTTTCATTTAGTGAAAAAATGTTTTAAGTGAGAAGAACATTGAATAGCTTTTTTGTGCAATTTTTTGGAAAATATTAATGTTGTACCGGTCTTCTTGTTTCCTCATAACTTCTAGAATTGTTATCATCATTTATTTATTTATTTATTTATTTAGTACAGCTAAATACTAGCTTCAATTTACATTAATTTACAAATTTTAACAAAACATTATAACATTATATTAGGTATAAATTACAAAATCGAGTAAAAATTTAATTGAAATTTAGGAGATAAATTAAGTGATTGGTCAAATAAATTATGAAATCTATTATTGAAAACATTAAATAAACTGAACATTACATTTAAAGGAGAAAAACGTTCGTAATTGGTACGATAGTTTGAGATTAATATACTATTGGGGACATTTCTGAAATTGCGTTGAGGAATATTAAAATTAATGCGAGATAAAAGGTGCAAAGAGTCTATTTTCCCATTAATTAATTTTACAATGAACGAAAAACATAAATAAGACCTTCTATTCTGAAGACAAGGCATGTCAATAAGTTTGAGTCTGTCTATGTATGGGGGGAGGTTGTAAGGGTTGTCCCATCCTAAGCCTCTTAAGGCAAACCGCAAAAACCTTTTTTGAACTCGTTCTAGCCTCGCTATGTGACACTCATAATGAGGTGACCAAACCTGACAAGCGTACTCTAGGATGGGTCTGACAAAAGTTACAAATAGCTGTTTTGCAATAAAAGGATCGGAAAACTGACGTGACTCTCTCTTAATCCAACCGAGAAGCGAATTGGCTTTATTGCTTATGGAATTGATGTGTTCAATAAACTCCAGTTTAGGATCAAATAAGACACCAAGAACAGAAACTTGACTTACATTCGACAAGGAAACTCCATTTAACAAATAATTGCAAGGAATTTTAGATAGTTTTCTCGTAAAACTCATAAAATTACATTTATTGACATTAAGAAGCAAACAATTACGAACACACCAATCGAAAAATGAGTTAAGGTCACATTGCAACATTTCACAATCACGAACATTAGAGACGGTTTTAAAGATTGTAATTATTCCTATCTTCGTGATTGAATTTAAAGATTGTAACATCATCCGCATAAATAAGGCAATTCGAATGTTTCAAGACGGATGGTAAGTCATTTATGAATATTATAAAAAGTATAGGGCCCAAATGGCTGCCTTGCGGTATTCCAGAATTAACACAAAAGTATTTTGATGGACAACCATTGAAAAGCACCGAGTATGATCTATTTAATAAATAAGATTGAAGCCACTTAACAAAGTTTTCATTAAATCCAAGAGCTCTCAACTTACTTAACAAAATTCTATGCGAGAGTTTGTCAAACGCCTTGCTGAAGTCTGTGAAGACGCAGTCTAACTGTTTCTTAGTTTTAAATGACTCAATACAATTTTCGGCAAATTCCATGAGAAAAGTCACGGTAGAGCGGCCTTTTGTAAATCCGTGCTGATTTGGGACAATAACTGATTTAACATAGAAAGACAAAGATTCACAAATAATAGCCTCAAAGAGTTTCGGAATAACCGACAACTTTGCTATAGGTCTATAGTTTTGGACCTCGTCTTTTTTTCCTTTCTTATGTAGAGGGATAATAAATGATTTTTTCCAGATACAAGGAAATACACAAGAAGATAATGATAAATTAAAAAGTACAGAAAGAGGTGACAATAATTTAACAAATGAGGTATCTTTGGAAGCATCTTGCTTATCCGCTGGTTATAAGATATGAAACTTTATCGCTAGAGACTAATTGAGTTTTAGTTTTTTCTTATTGTTTTTGTTTTTTTTGCCTAAATTTATAAAACATATGTACTTTAACAACTTTTTATCCTATTTTTTTTTTTTTTTTTTTTTTTTTTTTCTTAAATGAGCAAGGTTTTCACCAATTTTTATGACCATTTTATTAAAAAAAACGGAAAATTTTAAAGTTATACTGTTGCCAAATAAGTTTTACAAAACAAAAAAAAACGCGATGTAATATAAAATTACAATGTTCAACAAAATTGAATATTTAATTTTTGTTTGAATCAAATTACAATTTTTTTTTTATATTGATAAGACCTATATAGCCAACAACGAAGATAACATTTATTTATATTGATAAAAGAATACTTCAAAGACTTTTCTCTTGGAGTGTTTCCAACGTTACGGGTGTGACAATTTTGCTCATATTTTTATGAATGAATCAATCAAATTTAACCTTACTAATGAGTTAAATCATGATGATGTAGTTATACATTTTTTTTGTTTTCATTTTAAATATTGTTACGGGTGTGACCCTAGCCTTTTGGATGAACCATTAAAAAGTTATAAAATTCCAAACTCAAAAACACAATCTTTCCCATGTAAATCATATGGGAAATAGAAATTTTAATGTTAATATTAAGAACTGAAACTTTAACAGTATTGTTGTTTCGTCATTACCAACAATATTTTCGGTATTACTTTGAACAAAACAAAAAAATTTTTTTTTGAATCAGTCTAATCTATACCTAATTCAATTTTATGAGTTTTCTTCTTAAAAATATAATATGAATGTCAACCGTCACTTTTGTGACAGATAAACTTTTACTTGAATGTTTTATATGCACTTAAAAAGAGAATCCTTTTTTGGGACAAATTACACTGTGCTACAAAATAAAAAAAAAAAAAATACACCCGAGAAATTACATAAAGGAGTCTGTTCGTATGGTCGAATAATGCATAAAAATATTTTTGTTATATTTTTGGAACCCTCCATTTTGTTTTTATTTACAAAAACCATTTTTACAGACCTTACGATGTAATCTATCAATATCTCAGTCATTTTTCTAACAACTCTCAATATGTTATATGTTTTTGGAAAGACGATTTCCAGACCTTTTGAATGATATATATAAGTCTATTGTTAAAACAAATAAAGTGTAGGTTTTTATCCCATAAATCTTGAAAAGTGATTTTTTTCTCAATTTTTTCAACTTTACCTAATTTTTTTTTGCAAAATAAAACAAACAAAAAAATAAAGTAAGGTTATTTTCTGAAAGTTATATAATTAACTAGTTTTTATTTATTTACTTCAGTACTTTTTCTTAAATCGGGAACACGTTTTTTGAATATCGATGTGAGTTGAAGAATGAATACACAACGAATTTTTTAAACAACTATGAATTAAATATGCATTTTAAATATACATACTACGCTTATTTGTGAATAAAAATGTATGGTTTTGATTTTTTTGGAATTAAACGTGTAAAAAGCGATTTTTGAAAAAGTATGAAAAAAATGATTTTTTTAACAAGATAAATCTCTAAAATTATAACAATTAAAAATCTGAAAAATTTTCACATGATAGCTACACTTATTAAATTTGAGTCTGTAAAGTTTTAAATTTTTTGAAAGAATGGTTTGGCTGGAATTTAAAATTGATCGAACAAGGTCCAAGAAACCCCATGTTATTCCCATAAGAAACTTCAACCGCTTGGCGGCACGGGTTAGAATTAAGTTAGAGACTTGAAACTTGGGGAATATTTTTGTTTAGTTCATTTTCAACCATATAAGATAGAAATTCTAATTATTTTAAAATAACACTTTGCAATTCACATCATGAAAAGCCACATTTTCTATTTACGAAAAAGTAGCATAGATTCCGCAGTTTTGGTCAAATTCAATAAAAAAAATACGCCAATTTGTGCCTAAATGTATATTCTTTCAGAAAATAACCTTATTTTATTTTTTTGTTTGTTTTATTTTGCAAAAAAAATTAGGTAAAGTTGAAAAAATTAAGAAAAAAATCACTTTTCAAGATTTATGGGATAAAAACCTACACTTATGTCGTTTTCGATTGGTTTCACTCGAGGATTCACTCGTTCTGAAATCCAATAAAACGGTTTGAAGCACTTCCACTCAATTCTGTTTTTTTTTTTTGCGTTTGTGTAAAATTTTAAATGTCAAAAATTTGAATTAATTTTTTTTTCTGGCAAACGAATGACATGGTATTAAAGTTGAAAAATTATAATTATGAGGACGACGACGAAGAAGATAATGATAATAAATAGTTCCAACGCTTTAATGCACATATTTCTATTTTTTTTATTAATTTAAATTTCAAAAAACAATTAATTCTTGAATTAAAAAAAAAAAAACACTGATTGAGTTTTTTTTTTGACATTTGAAAATTCAAGTATTAGTATTTCTTGAGTGAATTCTGATTTGAAATCGAGAAGAGAATTCTTCTTCTCAGAATCGTTCTAGCTGTCATTTTCATGCCAATAAAATGGTTTCAGAAGAATGATTCCGGAGAGCCAATCGAAAACGACATTAAATTATTTTAAATACAATTTTTTGTATTTTTAGCTAAAATGCTGGATATCGGCTATGTGACGTCACATAAAAGAAAAAGTCATAAACAATTTTTATTTTATTTTTTTGTTTAATGTAAAGCAACTCTGAATACTATATCACGAAATTATAACTTCGAAATAGTAAAAAAAAAAATGTTCCACATACACCACAGTGACCACTTAAGTTTAAACTTTAAAACTTGAAAAAAAAAAATGTTTAATGCTGATGTTAAAGCAATTTTTTTTATTATTCTGTGAATTAAAAAAATAAATATTTTGGCATTTAAAATCAAACGTAAGAATAAGCGCTAACCTCTTGGGGCCCAGAATTTAAAAAAGTGTATTTTTACATTTTTGCTATATGAACAACTTGATGTAAGAATCTAGCATCCAACTATGTTTATCCTTGAATTTTGTAATTCACAAGAGAACAAAAAAAAAAAAAATTCCATTTTCGTTGTTGTTTGAAAATTCAAATCTTGTAAATGGATTTTCTGCAAAATTCCCTAATGACACTATTTTATGTCTTCAACTCAATCAAGACTAAATTTTTCTTAACAACATTAAAAATAAACATTTTAATTAAAATACTATAAAAATGTAAAAAAATGTTTATTTTGATTAAAAAACTTTTCTAACAAAAATACAAAAAAAAAAAAAAAAAAAACAACCACACAAACAAATAAAAAAAAAGTAAACAATCCAATCTTACAAAATTAAACTCAAAAACCATCTTAAGTTCATCCCATGGGTTTCAAAACAAAAACAAAAATGTAGGTAACCCAAGAAATAAAAAAAACAAATAAACCAAACAAAAGTCAACAATTCCCCAGTCTTTTTTCTCTCCACGGTTGTTTTCACAATAAAGTGCCACATTTGTTATGATTATGCCATAAAATCTCAAAAAAAAAAAAAAAAAAAAAATACAGCCAGCATACGTTTGCAAAGCATATCGTAAGCAATTTTATTGCCAAATTTTACCCATTACAACAGAACAATAATTGATTTTTTTTTTTTTTTATATTTTCTTCAAAATAAAATAAAACAAAAATATAAAAACGACAAAAATCATCTTGTCCACAAATCCATATTTGTACTCCTAAGAGCCCCTCAAGCATATGAATTGTATTCTATACAAGAAAAAAAAAAGTAGGTACTCCTTTTACATCGGATATTGAAGGATTTTTTTTTTTTTCTCTTTAAGCCCCCTTAACCTAACCCAACATGGTTTTTCATCATTCGCGTCCTCAATATTGGGATACAATAATGTTTTTGTACTTACACAACACACTCATATAAAGCAAATAGGTACCAACACAACACAAGAGGAAGGATCTATACAGCGAATATATGCGAGTTAAAGAGAAATCCCATTTTGGCAGGATAACAAGAAATTTAACCCACTTTTTTCTGTGGAAGTGAAACGAATTTAAGGAAAAAAAAACGAAGAAAAAAAAACAACACACGTAGTTAGTTATGTGTTCTTCTTGGGAAAACCAAAGATACCTACATGACACTGGGAGTGAGGAGGGGCTGAGTAGAATTCTTCATCTCTCTCTCTCTTTTATACAGGATAATCAGGAAATTAATAACAGAACAGAAATTTGTTCAGGAAATTGCACTGGAATTGGATACAAGATCCGATAATTTGCCAAAAAAGAAATCCCACTCATCTTTCTTGTTTTTTTCACCTCCGACGACGATGTAGATTAAAGGATAACACAACATACACACACGTGTCCTGACAGTCAAATTATATAAATGAAAATATAAAAAAAAAATAAACAGACAAACTCAGCAATAAAACATACGGAATTGTACATTCAATCGTGCAACTTCCTTCCTTCCTTTCTACCTTCTTTCACGTCAGAGGAAATGAAAACTTTATTGAATGCAAATAAATTTTATGACATCAGTCTTTTCGACTTTAGTATTTTTTTTTTTTTAAGTCGTAAAGACGTCATCTACATTGGTCCCTTATTCCTTCAATATTAGTCTTTTAGAAGTTTTGTTCAATTTAAATTGTTTTTATTTTGTTCATATTTCATTTTAATACACATCATTCTGCTCTTCTGTTTTGGAAATAAAATGACAGGACTTACTTGATTAATTCGGCACTTAAAGGGGTTTTATTGGAATCATAAAAAAAATTGAGTTTCCAGGTTTAGATCTCTGAAAATATATTCAACCTAATAAATGAAACTAATAAATTAATATTGAGCATTTTTTAGCTTAATTTTTGCAGAGTAGGTATACTATGAGGAATTTGTTTGAAACCATAAATTAAGCAAATTCGGAGATTTTGCTTGATTTTTTGTTATTTAAAATTAAATACAAATTCAGCAATTAGTTTTTATTGTTTCATATTTGCAAATCAAACAGCAATTACGACTTTTTATTTTATTATAAGCAAAATACTTTAGTGTTTGCTTTAACTTAACCAAGTACCAACTTTTAAACCAAAGTTAATTTTTAACAAAGCAAATTCCAATTCATATTTTTTCACTTGAATAGTAGAGTAACTAAAGCAAATTATTAGGGAACCCGGCCGAACCGCTCTGATTTTGACGATTTTTTTTTTCAAACGTAGGTAATTAAAAATACTTAAAGATTAAAAATTGCCGGTGTTGCCGTATTGTTGTTTAAAATTAAAATTAATTTTTTTTTAACAAAACCATTTTTTTTGCTTAAATTTCATAAAACAAATGATAGCAAAAGATTCTCTAGGTAATTTAAGGAAAATATAAAAAAGGCAGTAAGGGACAATCTTCCATCGTTTAAGCGATAAATGCAATTTTCTAACATTCTGACCTCAAACAATAAAAAAAATATTTTGAAAACAACGGCAACACCTACAATATTTTAAAATACATTTTTAAAAAGAGAGAAGCTCATTCTTATCTCTTAAATTTAAATCCACTAAATTTAATCAAGATTTTTTAAAAAAATGGTCCTCAAACTCAGAATTAAAAAAAAAAATTTATTAGAAAAATTTAAAATGACTTTTTTCCAAACTTTTTCTAATAAAATATGAATTTATTTAAAAAAAATGTTTGTCCATAAATATTATCAGTTGCATTTCGAAGCAAAAAAGGTAAAATATATCACACTTTTGAAAAAAAAAAATGAAAAATTACTTCAATTTCAATGGGTTTTTTTTTTTATTAAAACTGAATTTTTGCATTGAAATAATTAATTTTCTCAAAGACTGTGGAAAAAAAGGAACTTAAAATTTTTGCTATTTAACTTTCAACAGTAAGGGTTATTAAATGAATAAAAAATAATTTTATGTTTAGATGTTGAACTTTAAAAAAAAAATAAGTTACATTTTTTTTCAAAACTGTTATTAAAAAAAGTTCTTCGAAAATGAAATACTTTTTAAATTTTTTCATAAACCGTAATACATATTGACATTTTCTTTTATAATTTGAAATCATAATAAATGCGGCCAAAAAAATTTGAAAATAAATGCATTTTATATTACGACCAAGTTTAAAAAACGACATGTTAATTCAAAAATCTGAGTTCAATTACCATTCTTTCAAAAGCCGTTCATTCAATTAACTTAATTTTAATTTTACATATATGACTAAGCTTCTAGCTTTTAAAAAATATATATTTGAATATTGTAGGTGTTGCCGTTGTGTCCAAATATTTTTTTTTGTGTTTGAAGTCAATTAATAAGAAAATTGCATCTATCGCTTGAACTATGGAAGATTGTCCCTCACTCCCATATATTTTTTTTCCTTGAATTTCCTAGACAATCTTTTGGCATCAATTAATTTATGAAATTTAAGAAAAATTTTTGAAAAAAATTTGTTTTTGTTCACAAAAATCTTCAATTAAATTTAAAAAATCAAAACGGCATCACCGGCAATTTTTAATCTATAGACTTTAAAGTATTTTTAATTACCGACGTTTGAAAAAAAAGATCATCAAAATTTAAGCTGTTCGGCCGGGTTCCCTAATATTGCTAATTTTTGAGCTTTAGTTACTCCACTAGAAATTGTATTCAGATTTTGTTGTTAAAGTGAACAATGTTGTGATGAAGTATTTTTTAGGTTTTTTTTTCTTTTGTTACAATCATGAAGTTTATGATTTTTGAGTATTAATAATTTTCTTTTTTTTTTTAATTTTAATTTAATTATAAGAATTTAATCTTTATGAACTACAATTTAATATTTTGAGCATTTACTCTGGCAAACTTTTTAGTATTTACTTTATGTTTTTTTTGTTAATTGAAATTGACTTATGTTTAGTTGAAAATTGTATTGGGTAACCTTTCCTCCAATCGAAAGCAAAGACTTTTAAAATATTTTATAGTTTAAACTTTAAAGTATTTACTCGATTTTGTTTAGCATAATTTTGAGATTTTACTTTCCAAAAAAATATTTTTTTAATTTGGTAGGTATTACTTTACGAAGCTTAGTGCTTAGAACGCAATGCAACCTTTCTATATGACATTTAATAACAACAGTGAGATAAAGCTTATGCTTTGAAGCAACGGCGGATCCTGGGGGGGGGGGGGTCACGGGGGCACGTGCCCCAACCCAGAACTGGTTCATACTTTAAGCAAATCAAATTAATAGAGTTGTTAAATTATATGAATAATTACAGAAAGTACTTGAGTGAAACTCTTGTCTATTTCTGGCTGGAAATGCGAATTTTATTGTTTGTTGCATCCCTTTACCACCTCACAAATAAATAAACGAATAACTAAACACGAAATTTTGTTTCAATTTTTTAAGTGTTTTTTTTTACTTCAAAGTGATTTTGGTGAAAAATTTTGATACCTATGGACATCAACAACCAAGGTATGAATGGTATTCTAAAAAAAAAAATAATTGTATATTAGACTGGGCCAAAAAAAAAAATATTTTTTTTTTTGAAAGTTACTTCGAAAATCTTGTTCAGGATGATGAAAAAAAAATTTGGTGAAAATTTGAGCTGTTAAAAAAAATTTTAAGAGGTCTATCATCGGTGTTTTTTATTTTTATACATGATATGATGTTTTACAACAGAACTGCTAGACGATCAAAGTAAAAAAAATTTCTGTTCATTTTTTCTTATAAAAAATTAAATTTCCTACAAAAAAGATCTGATTGAAAATTTTCGTCAGACGAGCCGTATTCGAGTAATTAAGCTTTTTAAATCGAAGTGTTTTTTTTTTTTCAATTTGACTGTTTCACTTTGGAATTTTGTGATGAGCAAATAAGTGAATAGAAAAATAAAACCACGACAGATTCTTATAGGAAATTTAATTCTCTACAAAAAAAGGTCTCATAGTAATTTTCCCTAAATTGAGTTCTAAAGAAGTTATTCACGATTTAAATCGAGAAAAAAATTAAAAAATCAATTTTCAATTTCAAAATTTTCTAATTCACTGAAAATTCAATATTTTCAAATTAGGAAGATGTTTTCTTTTAGGGACTTAAACGTTCTATAAAAAGTTCCCTGGCAGCAAATTAATTAATTCTATTCTATTGTCAAATTAATTAATTTAAATAAAACAAATGTAACTTGCTTTTGTGTACCAAACTGATTCTCTTTTATTTATGCTACAAGAAAAACCACCCTCGAACACTATGAACATTTCCTCTCCAGTTCAAGTAATTTCGATCACATTGATCATAAACATTTTGTTCACGATCATTTTACTCGATTTTACTCGAATAGAAAAATGATCGTTTGAACTCGTTTGAAATGTAGGATTACTTACGAGTCATCATACTCCTAAACAGAAAAGCTCGAACATATTTGAGTTGTGTTGATTCTGTTTGTTCGAGATCGTTTTTTTTCGAGTAAGCACTCGATGTTCGTAAACAATACTCGACTCGTTTGGTTCTCTGATGGCGACATGGCGACAAGGCGACAAGGTGACATGGCGACAAGGCGACATGGCGACAAGGCGACATGGCGACTTGGCGGCAAGGCGACAAGGCGACATGGCGACAAGGCGACATGGCGACAAGGCGACATGGCGACATGGCGACAAGGCGACATGGCGACAAGGCGACAAGGCGACATGGCGACAAGGCGACATGGCGACAAGGCGACAAGGCGACATGGCGACAAGGCGACATGGCGACAAGGCGACATTGCGACAAGGCGACATGGCGACAAGGCGACATGGCGAGAAACAATCATAATTTACAAGAAAAAGCTAAAAAAAAAAAATACCTTTTTTCTTTTCTCATTATATTAATTTTTTTTATTTTAAAAGCTTACAAATAAAATTATACCATTAACAAGCCAAATATTTCTTCTAAATAATAAAACCATTTTTAAATTCTTACAATGCGCAAAAAGTATTAATATAATTTATTAAAAACAATAATTTCTTATGAAAAAAGTGAAAAAATCATTTCCATCACCCAAAAATTCATTTTTTGAAGTGAAAACTTCTTTAGTATCGTAGTGATTTGAAACAAAATGAAACGAAAACGCGACACGACTTCAACTTGTTATAACTTTTTTGTTTTAATAGATAGATGAATGAAATTTGTACTGTAGATAGGTAATTAAATAATATATTATTGTACAAAATTTCAATTAATTTCATATTCAAAATTCGGAGATAACGGTAAAAAGATGTTCTTTTCGAACACACGTTATATCTTTTGATCTAGTGCACATACAAATTTGATTTAACTTTAATACGCATGCTGCTAACATAACCTTTTATTTGATGTATCACACATAACGTTACGTGCTCTACAAGTTACACAATCTTAAATTGAAAAAAATTTAAAAATACCTCTAAACACCTGTAGAGATCTGTTGGCGATGACCAGCTATCAGTGTAGGAAGTACCGTAATCTCAGTCTGGAAATTCGACATGGTTGACTTTAAAAAATTCTAACTTCTCTTGTAGACATCTTTGAAATAAGATTTATACATCATTATACAAGGTGAAACAATAAGCTTTCACATGGTATAAAATTTTGTATAGGTTGTCAAACAAAAAAATTGATTTAAAGCATGAGAACATAAAAATAAATGTTTTTTTTGCTTTTTAGATGAAATTTCATCGAGTTAAAAAAATTCTAGCTCTTTTTGTAGATGTCTCATACACCTGATCGATATATATATTTTGAGCTAAGACAATAAGCTTTCAGATGGTGTAAAAATTTGTATAGGTTGTTTGGGAAAAAATGGATTTAATAGCGTGAGAAGATAAAAATACGTGTTTTTTTGCTTTTTTTGATGGAAATTGATCGAGTTCAAAAAATTCTAGCTGTTTTTGTAGATGTCTCATAGAACTGATCGATATATATATATTGAGCTTAGACAATAAGCTTTCAGATGATATAAGATTTATATAGGTTGTCATATAAAAAAAATGGATTTGAAGGTGATAGAATAAAAATAGGTAGATTTTTTCTATTTTTTTATTTTTGCAAGAAAAATGATTTTTTAAGGTTTCACTTCTACCACGTGTGAATTGCACACATGATTTTTTTTTATATAACAACCTATAATAAATTTTATACCACCTGAAAGCTTATTCGGCTCATGTCTATTATGCATCTACAAAAAGAGCTAGAATTTTTTGAACTCGATCAATTTTCATCAAAAAAAAGCCAAAAAACAAATAATTTTATGTTCTCACGCTATTGAATCAATTTTTTTTTAGACAGCCTATAAAAAAAAATTTATATCATGTAAAAGCTTATAATTTCACCTTTCATATGACGTTTCAATGAATGCCTAGAAAAAAAGTTTGAATTTTTTAAAGCCAACCATGTCGAAATTCAAAACTGAGATTCAGTTCATGATCAACAGATCTCAACAGTTGTTTTGAGGTATTTCGCAAGTTTTTTAATTTAACATTTGTGTAGCTTGTAGTGAAATGAAAGGTTACATCATCAGGATGCTCAATAAAGTTAAATCAAATTTGTATTTGCTTTAGATCAAAAGATAGAAACTGTTGAATAATAAAACTTTATTTTACAGTTATCTCAAAATTGTGACTACAAAATTAATTTAAATTTTGCACAGATATAGTCCTGTCTATTATCTATCTACAATATAAATTTCATTTATTTATCTGTTGAAGAAAAAAAGATGAACATAAAAAACGGTTAAAAAAGGTCAAAAAACTTGGGACAAAAAAACTTGTTTTTCCCGTTATTCGGTCAAAAACCATTTTGAAATACCAATTTTTTTCACATGTATGCACACAGTCATAGACTACATGTTCTATAAGTTTGAGATTTTTTGAATGCTACAAAAAATTAAAAAAAAATAAAAACTCACCCAAAAATACCCCAAAATAAGTAGGTGTTTTTCAAAAATTCATATTTCGAAACGCAGAGACTTAAAAAAAAAATCCGTATCAGACCCCTAACTTTTTTTTTATTATCTTTCGAATGACGTTTTTCAAATTGTCAAAAAGAAATTCCCCTACTTATAATCACTACTTTGTCAAAGGTCTACCTCATGTTTTAGTTTTAGAAAACCATTAATAGCTTGGTTTTGAGTTTTTTTTTTTGAATTTTTTCAATACCATTGTCAGTCTTGCAATAAATTTATGTATTGATTAAAAAAAAATTCAACTCTTTACATTGTGACGTTTGGAAATTGGAAATTTTTTTGAAATTTTTTACCCTATTAAAAAATGGAATTTAGGTTATTATCTTTCAAATAAGCTATAGAAGATTTTTGTATCTCTAATAGTTTATTTTTAATTTTTAATTGAAATTTTTGCCGCACTGCGAAAGTGCGAGAGTGGAACTGGAGAAAATGGCGCCACTTTTTTGTGGTGGCTGCCATGGTTCATCGATTTATAAAACGTTATCACGTCAAAAACATAATAAGAAGATTTTTAATTAACTAAAAACATTAATGAAGACTTGTTTTTTGAGTATTTCCTACAGTAATTGTTTATCACATAAAAAATTAATTAAATTTAAATCTTTGTGAAAACATGCCACAGTTAGGTACTAACACATCTTTGAGTTTTAACTTGAAATATTGTTTTACATTAAGTTTTGAATAAGTTTATAGAAATATATGGAAAATCAAGTAAATTCATCAATCTACATATTTTTAAGGAAAATTTTGTTTTCAATAAAGAAAAAAATTGCAAGTTGTTTTTCCAACTATCAGCAAAAGCTTAAACAAATTTTAATTTTGTTCTATTTTACTTTTTCCACATTAACACTCATCAAGTGTTATTTTAAATTAAAGTTTTTGCTTAATTTTATTTTCAAATTTTTGACATATTTTTAATACGTCAATATTTTTTTTTTTTTTGAGCGTTTAAAACAAAATTTTGTTTTTGAAGAAGGTTAATATCCAGCTTAACAATTTTTTTTTTTTTAACACTTAAAATTCCTTAACTATTTTCATATTTGAAGGAATTTTAGAGCCTTTAAAAGTATGTTTCATCGACTCTGTCAACCTCTTTGTTCAAAAGACTCAGTGGCGTAGATAGCTTTTCGCTAAGGGGGGGGATGGATTTAGTTCGCAAATTTTTTTAAAGTTTTAGGCCCATTTGCTCATACTAGTCATAAATTCTAGTCTTAGATAGGACGAACATAACTCTTATGTTTTACTTAGTTTATTCTAAGTTTCTAAAAAATATTTATGTTCATCCTAGCAACGATTTACTTTCATGCGAGAAATCGCTGAGAACTTCAATTTAAAATGTCAAACAACACAAACGTCAGTTAATTTAAATTGTTTTTGAGCAATTTACCGAAAATAATTTAACAAATTTATTATTTTGGCAATTTTAATTGCAGAAAAAAAGTGTAAAATAGTGAAAGTGGCAATAAAAGTGTATTTAATTTAATAAAAAAATTATTTATTTGACAGAATTTGTTTTGTAAATATTTTTGTTTGTCAAAAATTATATATGACCAATATAAAAACAAAAAGTGAACAGTGTTTCAAAAATGTGTGTTATAAATTTTACCACCGGTAAATGGTTAATGTTAATGAATGTGAGTAAATATATATTAAATTGAAAATATATTTCCTTTTTTACCACATGCATCAATTTTTGAAGCCGCGTTCTTTCTGTTTTGGTCAATAAAATACTTTAAATAGAACATAAAACCCTTAAGTTCTACTATTTCTTCCCCCTAAGTTATGTCAAACTTAGAGCAATTTATGACCCAATTTTGAGTTTGTGCAAACCACTATGTTTAATTTAAGGGTTTATGTTTCACATAATTATTTAAGACTCGTTTCAGAAAATGGGCCTTAATAATGTTTCTTCGTATTGTTTTTATTCTCTTTAAATTGGAGAAAGTTCTTTCGGTGGTTGACGTTGAAACCAGCAGTGTAACTTATATCTTTAATAAAATATATAAAATATAAGGGTACTAGGAAAACTTTCTTCAGATAGCTATCGAGGGCTTTCAATGAGTTCATAGAGGAAGTATTATTCCTTCTGATAAAATATCTTTTCTGAGTTTTTAATTCTTCACACAGAGAAAAATATGACCAGGACCACCTAAAAACTAACAGATTTTCTTATTGAACTGTTTTATGAAGAAACCTTATTAAAATCAGCAATTAATTATTAAATATTATTTTCATGGAGAAAATCTTTTTGAAATTTAGTAAAAATTTCATAATTTCAAATTTTTCAACTTGGCACTAGAACACAAATTGTGACCAATATTTCTATAGTGAGTTGGTATAGGTGGCAGATGTGCGACTAGAGAGTTAAGGTCTTCAGTTCGATCCCCGACCATGATCGTATTTTTTTTCTTGGTAAGACCCTACAAGTGCATATTTTAAAACAATAAGGAAAACCCGATTGTTAAAATAATATTTCCTTCTTGGATGAAAACCATAAGGAAATCTTATTGTGTTTGTTCTATTTTATGTGGTCTTGTTTTCTCGGTGGAAGAATAGAAGATTGTCCTGCAGCCAAATGTTTGGTAAAACTCAACAGTTTCATTAAATTCTTTAGCTGCTTTGTCTATTTCACACGAAGAATTCTTGGAAAGAACCAAAATCCTTTCTAGTATGTTTTCATGGTTTCTAAATTTTTCTTCAAGGCCCATTATTAAGAAATCGAGAAAAAGGTTGAAAACAGTAACACGAAAATATTCTTTTCTGTACTTTGAACCGAAGGGTTCGAACGATTCTTTTGTCGCTTCACTATTCTCTTATGTTTGAAGCCTATGTCAAGGACTTCAGTTATTTTTTTTTTTGGAATCTACAAACACTTTCGAAAATGAGTCGTCTTCTGCCCGTTTAATTTTTAGTTGATCCCTTAAATCTTTGGCGAGATCCAAAGCTTGGACCAAGTCTAAATTCACTCTTTGAAACTCCGACTTAATGGCAACGAGAGTTGGTAAACCATATTTATAACCTTTAAGCTAATCAAAAACTCGAAATCCATAGGGTTTTTTTTTTCAGAGTGTGTTTCTTTAACTTATTTGTTCATGACTGGTTATGTTGTACAATTATCGATCCCAATCAATGGGGGGGGGGATATATCCCCCTGATCCCCCCCCTATCTACGCCACTGAAAAGACTACAATGTGTTTATTTTTGTTTCATTTCCATCATCAAAAAAAGGACCTTTAACCGGGGAACCTTTTTTTTTTAAGTTCAGAAGTGGGATGACCCTTATATTATGTAGACATCTTTGTGTGCTTTTATCAAAAAAAAAAAAAAATAGGTACAACAGCAACAAAAAAAAAACACCGGAAGTTTAAAAAGAAAAATGGAAAAAAATTTGCTGTTATGGAAAATAAGCGAATGAGTATAAATATAAGAGCTCCTAAAGATTTAGAAGAAGATACTTTATCCCAAAAGTAAACATAAAAGCACACACACTTCTTCTTTGTTGACTGAGTCCGTTTTATACTTTTTTTTTTTTTTAATTCAATTTCATTCTCTTGTAACTTGTTCTATCTTCATTTCCAGAACGATGAAACCTTTGTTATACTTGGGTCATTCTGGTTGTTCGCATATTTTTCTCTCTCCTTCTTTATACACACTTTTACTTTTTTTTTTATACGTACACACATATATAACAGAGAAAATATTTTTGAGAGTCGTTTTGTATAAATTCAGTCAAAGTGTTGAAAAGTAAAAAAAAAAAAAAAAAAAAAAAATAGGAAAAAATAAACTTAAAAGAGAGGGTAGAAATAAGCTTCTATCTTATTTTTTTTCTTTTTCTTCTTCTTCAACATGTGAATGTAGGATGTATTTTTTTTTTTTTTTTTTTGTGTAAAGATATTTAATTTAATTTGAAAAAATAAATTGAATATGCTACGAAAGCATGAGGGTGGAAGTGAGGAAAAAAAAATGAAACTTTATTACCACACACTTTTTGCCAAGTTTAAGGTAGTTAAATGAAGAAAAATAAAAACTTCCTCCCTTTTTTTCTGTTTTTTTTTTTTTTTTTTATTATTTTGGGTTATGGCGTTATGTGTGTGGAATAAGAAAAAAAAAAACAGAAAAATTGATGGCAACTGGTGGGTGAAAATACGATTTTCATGTTCATGAGAAATAAAATCAACAGAAAAAAAAAATGGAAAACACTTTGAAACCCTTAAATTTATACATATTTTTTGTACTCTGTTCGATGAATTGTAATATTTCTAGATCAAGAGATTTATTTTGTAAAATACTTAATCTTTTTATATATTTTATTTATACGAACCCAGTTTTTCTTTTTTTTCTGCATAAATAAGTTAAAAAAATAAGAAAGAAAATGAGAAAATATTGCTTCTCAAGGAAATATTTTTATTTTCAGGGTTAAATGGATAACGTACATACAAAGGTGGAAGGTTAAACATGAAAAAGCTGAGTCTTTTTATTTTATGCTCATATAATTTACAGAAATAATTGTTGTTTTTTGGTATGGGAAAAATAGTTATAACGAAGGTTGGAACGGGAATCTTAAATTTCAATATTTTGGTAAAGTCTTTGATTCAAACACAAGATGTATAGAATTGATAACTTAAAAATTTCAAGCAAACGGCAAGTGGGTAAGAAAGACTTTTAAGGTGCCTTCCATTGTCACTGGTGGGAATTATCTGAAATAATTTAAAGAAAAATTAAACGGCCTCGACAAAAAGGTATTAATTACAACAATTTTATCTATAAATATTATCATTTGAAAGAAAATCTACTATTTTTTATATTTAATAGTTAGTTTTGTATGTTCATATGGGGCATCATAGCTTCTAAACTAAATATCGTAGTTTAACAAATGGGGTATCGTTGGAAGCGTCTTGCTTGTCCGCTGGTTATAAGTTACTTAAATTTTCCAAAAAATTGATTATGGCGACCTTCATAAGAAAAAATCATAAACTATTTATATATTCTATATCAAAAAACTCCAAAAAAGTTTAAATATAAAAAAGTTTAAAAGCTAAAAACCAACTACTCCATAATCATACCATTAAGACAGCCGTTTGCAGTGTTGTGCATAAGAGAGCCGTTTGCAGTGTTGTGGGGATACCAGGGCCGTACATGAAATCATGTAATACAGAAACCTGTTTATATTAAGAAAATATAATTAAGATCTCAAAGAAACTCTTGAATCTCATTTTTGAATACTACTAACAGAGACCTTTCTTTTGATGTCTCACTCGATGAATTTGGAGGAAATTTTTGAAAATACCTATTTTTTAGGCAAGGGGTTAACCTTGATTTTTTCTCGAAAATCTGAAAAAAATAGATTTGTAATTTTTGTACTTAAATGGATAAGCCTGTTCATTGTGAACTCATATCCGCAAACCAAATCTTGTTTCGAGACCTTGATCCGAAAATATCTGGTTCCGAATGTAGAAATAAAAAATATTTCGATTGCAAATAAAATTATACTAAATGCATAGGGCTTAGGACTGTTCACCGTGAACTCATATCTGTAAACACCAAAAATTGTTTCGAGACTTTTGCGTCTGAATGTAAGAAAAAAAAAAATGTTTGGATTCAAATAACTTAAATAGACCTTTTTGATGTTTCACTCTCCATTAATTTGGAGGAAATTTCTTAGTGTCCCGAAAATCTAAAACCCTAAAAACCCAAAATTTCGAAATCTCAGATTCCCGAAAACCCAAAATCTCGAAACTCAAAAAAACAAAAATTCCGAAAATTAAAATTCCACGAATCCAAAATCTGGAAAACCCAAAATCCCGACTTTGGAATCCAAATTTGGAATTTTTTGATTTTGGGTTTTCGGGTTTTTGAGACTCTGAGTTTTCTGCATTCAGAATTTCAGGATTGTGTTCATCTTTCTCATAGTAACTAGCGACGTGATTGTTTGTGCAATTGACTATGAAACCAGAGACTTTTACACCTACAATATAAATTTTTGTCAGGAGACACCCCTATAAAAAGTTCGCATTGTCATGAACCTTTTGGCACATTCTCTCAAATGAAAAAAAATTTACCCTATTTTTAAGATTGTGGAACGTATTTCATGGTTGGTTTTAAACATAAAGAAAAATATAAATGAAAAATTTGTCACTTCCGCTCAAAAAACTTCAACAATCTTAATTTTATTTCTCTTTGTTAACTGAAGACACAACTTAAAACTAAAAAAGTTTTACACAAGGCCACATTATATGATGACAAATCATTAAGTGTTTTTTCTTTCTTATTTATAGTTTCAAATTAAAAATAAAGAAATAATAATAAGAAACTATATCACAAAACGCACTAATAACTCTTTTCAAAAGTCAAAAGTGTAAACTTTTGCAAATAATTCAAAAAATGTTACATGACACTCATACAAAACCTAACAGCATGAACCGTTAAACAAAAAAAATACCATCAACTTTTAACCGGATATAAAATAAAACAAAAAACATACAATTTCCTCCCTGAGAGACACATCACATTGAAAGTCACGAGTGCACATAAAAAGTTTACCATATTATACCCCCCCCGTGTCGTCGTCATCTCTTTTCGTCCTTTCAAAACTCTCGCTCCTTCCTTCAACAAAAAATGTCTTCATTTTCATTTCATCTCTGAATATAATTTCATATATTTTATCTTAGTTGGCGGAGCAACGGCATCAGCATCAAGTTATTTAAAAAACTTTGCCGCATTTTCTTCATTCCCTTGACGCGCACAAACATTATGTTCGATGTTCCTTTTATAAATTATAAATTATATCCTTTATTTTTCTGTCCTTTCACCAGAATACATACCTTACCCAAGTGCGTGTAGCAGGGTTAATGGTTTTGACACACGTAGTATGCAGATTGCTTTTAACTTATTTTACGAGGAAGAATTTATATTTTTTTTATCCTCGACATAAAAAGTTAATATTTTCACATCAAAATCCTTTTTTCGTATGAGTGCAAGAGAGAGAAAGAGAAAATGTCTAAGTAATTAACACCTCAATTATTAGCCATTAGCAAACAAACAAAAAAAAAAAACCTCTTCATCTCTAACATTCATCACTCTTCAGAGTTAAGTTAGGTACGCACCTCAAGAATACCACTCAGTCAAGAAGTCCTCTCAATAAAAATTCACACTAACACACACACATAAAAACCCACTCAAAACCCCCACTTTTTCAATTTGGCATTGTTTCTTTATGTGTGTATATAAAGGACTCTTATTCTTTTTACTAAATTTCGTCCTTTTAACTTGTTTTTTTTTTCGTTTTCTTGTTTCCTTTTGCAGATATGAAACGTACAAAGCAACTCTCAAGAAAATTCCTGCCACCCGACTCTCCAGACTAACAGAGGCCTTGGCCAATTACGATCCGGTGCTAAATGAGTACTTTTTTGACAGACATCCGGGTGTATTTACGCAAATCCTCAACTACTACAGGTGAGTAAGTTGTTTGGTAACAGATTTTTATTTATTTTTATTTTCTTTCAATGTTTGCCTTGAATGTTGTGTGTCCTTTTCAATGTTGTCCTTGTAAAGAGAAACAAAAAAAAAAAAAAAAAATCACAGCTGTTAGTCCTTTAGATTAATTAAAGTGAATAGCCAACGCGATAAGGATCTCCAACTAATTACTAAAATTGATTACATGATGGCATTTTGTTTTTCACCTTAAATCAGAGGAAGAAACAAAAAAATGTCCTTAGTCCCTGTGTGACAGGATGAAAAAATATATATCACTTTCATGGAATTATCCTGAAATTAAACATTTCATCGCTTCGCTTTTTCACCTGGTTTTTTTTTTTATTTTTTTTTTCATCGTCATCACTATATCGTTGTCGTCGTTTATTTGGAAGGGGTTGGGGGGGTAGAGAAAAAAATTAACGAGCGGTTTTAATTTAAATTAATTCGTGACTGTGTCCTTTTTCCTTACTTCTTGTGACGAACAATGACTTTCATATTGTGGATGTGATGTGATGATGAAAATCACTTTGGAGAATTTTTTCGTAGAATTTCTCTTGATTGATGAATGGCTCTTGGTGGAAATTCATTCACACTCAAAAACAAAAGGATCTCATCCTTTACTACTTCCTCCCCCCCCCCCCTTTTTTCTTCCATTTCACCTTAAAAAAAATGAAAACAAAAACAAGGCACTGATGTTGTGAATGATTTTCACTTTATTTCTTTCTTTTTTTTTGTAAATATTTTTGGGTTGGGAAAATGTCCCTTTAGGGATCAATCCTTACTCGAGGCGTGGAGGAGGTGAATTTTTGTATATGAAATAAGGATGATGAATAAAATTGTTTTTATATCCGTTTTTTTTTTTTTATATATTTTTCAAATCATCTCTTTTTGAAAGAGAGCAAAAACAACGAGGTGATAAGTGTAGCCGGAGGTATCAAGTGTTAATGTGGTCGTTGTTGTTTCAAGAGTGATGGACGTGTTATTTGTATTTCATTATTTTTTACCACAGAAATGAAAAGGACATAATATATTTTTCCATAATTTAAAAAGGATAATGACAGAAAGAATTGAAAATGTATAATTGGTTTGGACAAAGAATCATATCAATTTCAAGGTTTTAAATTTTTTTTTATTCTTTTGTTGTCGAAGAGGAGAAAGGATAACATGATGATTAATGGTTCTGTTTTGCTCAACATCCAGCCTTTATCTTCTTTTTTTCAGGAAAGTTTGTATTTTTAATTGAGTTTAAAACAGTTTTTCTTAAAAAAAAACCATTACAGTGCTATTAGTTTATATAACATCGAAGGACCTCGTTTGGTGGGTCAACTTCTGATGCGGCTAATTACAGTTTTTATCTTGCAATTTTTGGGAACTTGTGTAGTTTTTTTTGCCAAAATTTATACAACAAGTTTTAACATTACCCTAAAATATTTATTTATGAAATGGAGGCGTCTATATCGACGGTGTCATCAATTTTCAACCGATTTTTGTTCTTTTACCTATTTCCATCCAGTGTAACGGGTGTGACACAGTTATTTCATTTTTTTGTTCCTCGTTTGTTTACTATTTACTAAATAAGGTATTTAATAGCTTCAACAACTAACATACATATTAAGTTGTTAACAACTTTAAGATTAGATGTAACGGGTGTGACCTTAGAAAATCGATTAAGTCAACTTTGGTGACTTTAAGAAGCCATATTGAAGATTTTTTAATGAAAAGTCGTGAATATCGTATTCAATATGAAATGAGATTTAATTTCGTTGCCAATACGCATAAGAAAAGTGGTTTTATAACTATACAAAAATGTAACGGGTGTGACATACTTTTGTAGCGGATGTGACAGTGTAAGAAAAAATATTTTTTTTTTAATATATAAACATTAAAGCAAAAATCAATAACTTTAAATTTTAAAATATTTAAGCACTATTTACATAGTAAATAATAATTTATTAGGTTCAAAATCTCACTATACCTACATCAGAATAATTTGCTCGACATTATTTCAATTTCGGATAAAAATGTACCTTCCACCTTCAATACAGTCCATTCTAGGGTTTTTAAAATAATGCTTGATTTGAAAACTTTTAAGCCGAATTTATTCATACTCCATTAAATTCAAAGTCTATACTAAAAACGGGAAATTTATGTGATTTTGACAGATGCATTATTTTTAATGGGATCTTTAAATCATTAATTTATTTATGTAAACACAAAATCGTCAAAAACACTGCTTTTTTCGCAGGATGTGTTAAAGAAAGATAGTTCAAAAAAAAAACCAAAAACCTATAGTTTTTGAAAGTCCATTTTTTTACCAATTCAAATCGTACCTATTCCATTTTTCATGGTAAAATATAATGTTTCTTCTTTTCTCTATCACACGGTTAATATCTATAAATGCTCAAATCGTAAAAATAAACAATTTAGTAAAAACGTCACAAATGTCGTTTTTTTTCTCTATTTTTTAAAAGTTTTTCTTAAGTTTTTTATAATAATTTGATTTTAAAACTTTTTTAATGGATTCATATCGATAGGAAATTTAGTTATCTACAAAAAGTTACCCAATATTTTTTTTTTTCAAATTCGGCTTGCTTTTCAAGTTATAGACAAAAACTCGAAAAGTAACACAAAAAAATTACTCGAATCTTGATCGTTATGAAAATGGTAATATTTTTATAACATACGAGTATCAATAGATTTTGAAAAAAAGTATGTTGTCATTTTAAGAAGTGTGCTAAACAAACAAAATTTAAAACTGCGATTTTTCTTTCAGTAAGAATTTTTTTTTGTCAAAAATTTTCTTTAAAAAATTGACTTTTTTTTAATTGTTTTGATAAATTGCACTTTAATATCTGAAATGACACGAAAAAGGTATTATAGTGTTTCTTGCTTATTATTAAAATCATATTTCAAAAACGTGTCCAATGAAATTTTTTTAAAGTGATTTCCGAGTCCATAAGGTCAAAATACGCTTCAGTTACGGCTTTTTATATAAAATTTTGACTTTACCTATTTTTTTTAGTGGAATGTTGAAATCTCAATTTTGTAAGGACGAAAATCTTTAATAAAATCTTTAAACACCGAAATTTGATTCTTCCATCTATATTTCAAACTACAAGATGATATGTGATGTCTAGCCGTGCGTCATAATAAACTTTTTTTTATTATTTGTCAACAGGACATTCTTTATTCTACTTAATTTCTTCTTTTTTTTTGACAACTTAAAGCTTTGCTAGGTCATGTCTAGGCTATTCCCAGTAGTTATAAATACTTTAGTCTCAATTATACTCTAATGCCTCCTCGAAACCATATTAAATACTGTCTGCCAAATTCAACTTGAGTCTCTTCCAAAATATTGATCCCCTTTAACCATCTCTCATCTCATCCCTGTTAACTTTTTCGCAAAACTAAAAATAAGACTGAAGCAACAAAAAAAAAAAAGTTATCCCATTTGCCGACAGCACTACAGTGAATTTCAATTAGTCGTGACTTTAATGCTTGGTTGACACATTCCTCCATTTTTTTTTTTTTTTTTGAATAAATCTCTGTCAATGTTTTTCAAGATAGAAGGTATTTCAGCTTTTGTAAGGACATTTATCTGTATAATAGGGATTTTGTGCTCTTAAGCCTTAATGCGTACCTGCTACCAACCTATATACCTTTAATCTGGAAATCAGAGAATATTAAATCAGAGACAATGAAAGGATTTGGTTACACTCACTCTGTGACATGAGGAGGTTTATGTTTTCTCTCCTTCATCACCATCAATTTAACATCATCATCATCATTACCATCGTCATCAGAATCCATCCAGGACGATATGAAACAATGTGCAACCTGAGTTTATAAAATTCCACATTAAGCTGATGGGTTAAATGATTGATTGGTCTTTTTTCCTTTGTGAATGAAAATGCCAATTACATTAATATATTCCATCACATGTGAGTGATTAAAAAAAAAACTTCTTTACAGATCCTTTGAAAATAAAAATCATAATATCCTTCAAAACAATTTAAGATTTTTTAAAGCTGAGTTGAATTTATTTGATTTTTGTTGACAAATTTGTATGCAAATGTTGTGATAGAACAATTTTATCACACATTTACACTTTCACACACATAAACAGACACTCATATTATTCATCAAGACAGAAAGAGACTGATGTGTGCAAAGGGAATTCGAACCTAAATTACATGAGACAGCAGCTGGTGGAATAAAAAGCCATTTCCATTTCCTTTTTCCACGAAATAATATTATTCCACCAGCACTGTGGCGTCATCTGTTTAACGGTTTGCAGTTGTGTATACAACAGGGGTGGATTTACTTAATTTTGTTTAGGTTTTTTTTTCTTTTGCGTTTTTTGATAAAGTTGAGTCGATGCAAATATTATTTTACTGAAATGGAATTATCAAGATACATTGTACATATTACCTCCGCCATTTTGGAAAGAAAACAAAAATCGAGAGGAATTTGTTGGATATTTTTTTTTTTTTTTAGTAAAACTTAAATTACCTATATCATCACATTCTAACAACGAATTGTTCTAGTGCGCCCTTTGTTTGAGCAGTGCCGTAATCAATCAATAGGTTTGTCTTTATTAAAAGGCCAGCCCTGGTGTAAATATTTTTTTTTTAATTTATTTAAGAAAGCAGCGCTAAATAGCTGCTATTTAATCTTTCTTTAAATAGCAGTTAAAGCCGGAAATTACTCTATAATTTTTTCTCTGATTTAATTTGGAAAAAGAAATAAATTAAAAGTAAGTTACCATTTTCGATTTAATAATAATAATAATTTTTATCATAAAAATTAACTCCTTCAATGCATGCACTGAAACAATGATTTTATTCAAATAGAACTTCTCTGTTTCGTCATCATGTTAAACTATTCCCTACATCTTTGTTTTGTTATACAAATCATTAAATATTAATAACAGAATGCTCTTAAAAAAGCAGTGACATTTAAAAGAGTCTGAAAAAAAGCAGTGAAATAACAAAGAACAGAGAGAAATGTAATAAAAAAAAGAACACAGCAAATTAGGTCAAATTATATCGATTTGGATTTTTGTAAGGCAGAGCAATCGCAACTGTTCACTGCTCAGTGGAAGAGCAGAGTGATTAAAAGCAGCTTTCGCAAATGCAGTCTCAAAAGTTAACTGTATCCGGTCGCTGTCCACACTGAACTTTTATACCTGAATTTCGAAATTCGAGAATGTCTTCGATGGTTCTCGTCTTTGCTTCTCGAAACTTCCTTTCCAGGAGGGGGCGCTTCATACTTCCAGTGGAATATTTTAAATGTCCAGGGGTGCGTTCAGAAAATTCAAAGGTCCCAAAAAGCCAATGATTCATTTTATTTATGGTTTTGATGACAAATTAAACATTTATAAATAATTTCTTACACGTTTTACGCGAATCATTGGCTTTTTGGGACCAATTACAGATTTTACTGTCTCTTCGAAAAAAACACCCTTTCACCAACATTTTTTTTATGAAAACTCTTTATTCTTGCTTTCTATCCCAAAATCAATGTTTTCACCAAATTTCATTAGGGTGACCCATCATTTTTGTTTTCACTCAAAAAAACACCATGGCAACCATGATATTTTTATAGAAACTTTAGATTCTTGTTTCTTATCTTAAAAGTAACATAACTGCTAAATTTCAATAGGGTACCACCAATATTAATCTAGTATCACACACTTTTTCAAATATACCCATATTTTCTTTACTTGTAAAAAAAACACCCTTTCACATAAAAAAAAATGTATAGACTTACATTATTCGTGATTTCCATTGGAAATTTTTACCATAGATTTTATCGGACTTATCGCGTATTTTTCCCTATTTCCCATTTAACCTAAAATATTTGTATAGACTTTTTGGGTTCTTGGTTTCTGTTATAAATGAAACATTTTTACCAAATTTCATTGGTGTAACAATTTTTTCCTAGTTTTTGTGGTACTAATTCCGAATTTCATCATTTCTTAAAAAAAAAAACACCCTTTCACTCAAGATCATTTTGTACACTTTTTAGATTCTTAATTCTTATACCAACCAAAACATTTACACAAAGTTTTAAAAATTAATAAAATTTAAGTCAGCTGTTATGATACCTTCCTCACACACAACTTATCCTATCAAAAAAAACACCCTTTCAATAAAAATAATTTTAAGAACTTTATGAATCCTTTGTCCCTGCTTTATCTAAAACCTTCATCCCGAATTTTATTAGTGTAGCGTGTTTTTCACATGGGTTTCGGTTATGTTTTACTTGTTGAAGTCAAAAAACAAGCACTCTTGTTTTTAATCGGCAATAACTTTTCTTAGAGCAATCTTATTGACTTTATTTTTATGTCATTGGATTCAGCATTAAAAAATACCTTGAAAACATGTGTCATATGATGATATTCGACCAACAATTTTTTTCAGTATATTTTTTACCTTCAGCCCCTCCCTCTTGTCCGCGAAAAAACACCCTTCCACCTAACTTTTTTTATAGACTTTTTTTGTACTTGGTTCTTATCCCAAAAGCAAACTTTTTGCCAAGTTTCATGAGTGGAACAATTTTTTTTTTGGCTCTAGAGGCCGCCAAGTTAATTTTATAACTAGCATTTTATAACTAGCGGATGAGCATGACGCTTCTAACTCTATATTTCATTTATCAAATTACAATTAATGGTTTAGAATGGAACAATGAACGTACACACATGACATTGCTGTATGAAACAGAAAGCTAATAATAAAATATTCTTGCCAGATTTTTGATCCAAATACAACAGGAAATTTGTGATCTTGGTGTGGTGGTGTTTTAGAGGTGGTTTGGTCTCCAAAAAGCCGTGTAACAGTGCTTAGGCAGTTGATCGGTATAATTCCACATTTGTTCACAATTTCTAATTTTTGTTTGCGCCCTTCTTTTGAAAGCGCCCTAATCAATCATACAATTTGCCCTCACACAAAATCCACTCCTGTATTTTTTTTTACCAGTTTGCACATCAAATTGTGAAACATATTTCACGCTTATGCAAACAGGGAAATGTGTAATACAAATATCAATAATCATAACGATGATTGCGAACCGATAACAATAGCCATAAAGCAATGCGGCAGTGAGGTAAAAGGAGAAGCTAAAAAATATATAGAAAGAAAGAACACTCTGGTGGTACCAACAGGATATATGTAAACTACAGGATATCTTTGTGCTCCACACGCTAACACAGTTTCGCAGACAGTGTCTCTCTGTTCATCCCTTTTAAAGCTGTTAAAATAGAATAAAAAACATCACAGAAAGTGTTGAAAGCTTTAACAACTACAATGTTCGTTTTATACTATAAACTGGATGGCGGGCCGGATGCTTTGCTTATATTTTTTTTTTCCGTTAGTCCTTCATATTTTTCTATATATACACTTATTTTGTGTAATTTTTTTTTTATTATTTTTTTCTTCAGCATTTTAATTCAAGGACTTGGCTTTTATGTGCTATTTATGTTCACGAGAATGTATACATATGCTTTGGTTTTTTTAAGGACACTTTTTTTTCCTTATAGGTACTTTCTCGCACTTACAGATTTTTTTTTTTTTTTTTTAGTTTGGTTTGGGTTAGAGGTTAAGGGATATGGTAAAGCTAGAAAGGCGATCGGCAATGACGATGACGACAGAAAGTAAGAAAGTCACACGAAGAAGTAGAAATGTAGAAAAGAAAAAATGAAAAGAAAAAAAAAAACTAATTTTAAAGCAGATTTTTCGATGTCAACTCATGCGAGGAGCACGAGCAGCACCAATTTGGCATCTCATTTGAATTTTGCTTTGAAAATACCGCTCCATCATTGCCATGTAGATATCCTCATCGACATCCCCATCGACATCAAAAATAAACTGACATAGAAAAAGCACTTATGCGAAGCAAAAATGAGTGCAGTAATTTACTGAGGTTAAACGAAATGAGGTTTTATACCTGTCAATATTCACACACACACATACAGGAGGACGAAGAAAAAAAAAAAAGGACTTCCAATTTATTTTGTAGGGACTCAATTTTTTTTTTTTTGCTCTTTATTTTTAAATTTGATGGCTTAACGTCTTTTTGCGACTTTGTTATTCTAATTTTCATTTCTAAATTTATACGAGAAAATAGAGATTTATATGGCAGCTATCAATTGTGATAATTTTTACAAAAGCCCCCTCAACTCAAATTTATTACTTTCTCTCTGTCCCTCTCTTTCAATATCTTTTTCTTTGTCGTCATGTCAGAGTCGTCAGAAATGAGATACAATATATCAAAGCAAACACCATGTCGGAGTCGTATAGCAAAAGACAATTTCACAAAAAAAAAGGGGGGGGGGGGGTAAAAAAAAAGATTGCGTTTTAGCGCAACTTATTTGCACCAATTTATGCGGGTTTTTTGTTTTTTTATTTTTTTCTAAAAGAGATTGAGTTGAAGCAATAAAAAATTTTCTTAACTTTATGGGGCAATAATTTTATATTGAAATTGGGTTTTGTATGATGATGGAGTGTCTTTTTGGTAGTGTTTTTTTGGGTTCTATAGAGGTAATTAATGTATCCTTTAACAAAAAGGCCCAAAATAATAATTGCAAAAATTCGTTTCTATAATTATTATGTCTTTCTTTAATTTTTTTTTTTTTTTTTTTTGTTTTCGACTAAAATGGGACTAAAGTGGAAAAATAATTACGCCATTCATTTTACAATCTTAATAACATCTTGTCATACAAAAACAAGTATTTACAGCCCAACCTCAATTTTATTCACAAACAACCATAAACCATTTATCACACAAAAATATTTACATTTGTATATCTTTTTTTAAAATATAAAACTGATTTGAGAATTACGACAGATATTTGGATTGGAATAATTATTATTGTTATTTTGATAGCAAAACAAAAAAAAATATTAATCCCCTCGATTGAAATAAAGGGGTAGAAAAATTCCTATACTATTGATTTTTTTCTTTGGAAAAAAAAAAATTGGGAAAGAATTCTGCCACCCAAAAATGGATTTTTCCAAATTTTATTACTAGTACAGGTAAAATAGCACATAAAATCAAGAAATAAAAAAAAAATTGTTCCACTCATGAAACTTGACAAAAAGTTTGCTTTTGAAATAAGAACCAAGTACAAAAAAAGTCTATAAAAAAAAGTTGGGTGGAAGGGTGTTTTTTCGCGGACAAGAGGGAAAGGGTGAAGGTCAAAAATATACTGAAAAAATTGTTTGTTGAATATCATCATATGACACATGTTTTCAAGGTATTTTTTGATGCTGAATCTAATGACATAAAAATAAGGTCATTATGATTGCTCTAAGAAAAGTTATTTCCGATTAAAAACCAAGGTCCTTGTTTTTTGACCTCAACAGGTAAAATATAACCGAAACCCATGTGAAAAACATGCTACACTGACAAAATTTGGGATGAAGGTTAAAGATAAAACAGGGACAAAGGATTCATAAAGTTTTTAAAAATATTTTGGGTGAAAGGGTGTTTTTTTGATAAGTTAAGTTGTGTGTGAGAAAGGTATCATAACAGCTAACTTATATTTTATTAATTTTTAAAACTTAATGAAATAGTTTTGGTTGGTATAAGAATTAAGAATCTATAAAAAGTAAAAAATTATTTTGAGTGAAAGGGTGTTTTTTTTTTTCAAGAAATGATGAAATTCGGAATTAGTACCACAAAAACTAGGAAAAAATTGTTACACCATGAAAATTGGTAAAAATGTTTCATTTATAACAGAAAGCAAGAACTCAAAAAGTCTATACAAATATTTTAGGTTAAAGGGTGTTTTTTTGGGAAATAAGGAAAAATCCTCGATAAGTCCGATAAAATCAATGGTATAAATGGTACCCTTACGAAATTCATTAAATATGTTCTCTTTCCCATGGGAACTACGAATAATGTAAGACTATAAATTTTGTTATGTGAAAGGGTGTTTTTTTTTAGAAGTAAAGAAAATATGGGTATATTTGAAAAAATGTGAAATACTAGAGTAATATTAGTGGTACCCTATTGAAATTTAGCAATTATGTTACTTTTAAGATAAGAAACAAGAATCTTAAGTGTCTATAAAAATATCATGGTTGCCAGGGTGTTTTTTTGAGTGAAAACAAAAATGATGGGTCACCCTAATGAAATTTGGCAAAAACATTGATTTTGGGATAGAAAGCAAGAATAAAGAGTTTTCATAAAAAAAATTTTGGTGAAAGGGTGTTTTTTTCGAAGAGATAGTGAAATCTGTAATTGGTCCCAAAAAGCCAATCATTCATTTTATTTATGGTTTTGATGAAAAATTAAACATTTATAAATAAGTTCTTACACTTTTTACGTGATTCATTATACCCATCAAATTTTTGAAATTTTTTTTTTTATTATTGAAAAAAAGAATTTTTTTAATGAAAACAAAAATGTATTTTTTTTTTAATTTTCATAGATGGCCATTTTGAAGAACACAACTTTGTATTTAAAATGGCCAACCTTTAAAATTTCTGTAAAAAAAAAATATTTTTCAAGGAATTAATGAGACATTTTAAGATAATAGGGTTCTTCAAAATGGTCATCTTTTGAAATTGAATTGTATTCAAACAAAATTTTGTTTTCCAAAATTTAAAATAAAAATATTTCGGGAGCTGCGTTGTTATAATTTGAATACAGTTACCAAATTTAAGAAATCAATTTTTCAGCAGCACTGTTTTGCGACCAATTTTATTGAAAACCATTTTTTTTTTTTTATTAATGAGTGGCAACGACTGTTCACTTTAAATGGTCATCATACAGGCAAAGTTTTTTTTAAACAATTTTATAAAATAAAAAAAAACACCCTTTTTTTAAATTTTAATATTTTTTTTTTTTTTTTTTTTGAAAAATTATTTTTTTGAAAACGGGTTAGTTAATGTTTTTAAATATCGTTTTTAATTGTTTTGGATTTTTAATAATTAAATATTTTCATATTTTGAAAAATCATTTTTTTGAAATGGTTAAAAATAAAAGTTTTTTTTTTTAAGTTTTAATAAAATTTTCAAAAAAAACACATTTATGGATTTTTAATATTTAATGTATTTTTTTTTTTTTTAATTATTTTTTTTTTTGAAAACGGGTTGGTAAATGTAGGTATTAAAATTTCGTTTTTAATTTTTGATTAATATTTTCTATAAAATGGTAAAAAATTAAAGTATTTTTTTAAAACTTAAAAAAAAAAACACATTTTATGGATTTTTAATTTTTAATAAATGTTAATTTTTTTGAGTTAGTAAATTTTTTTTTAAATTTCGTTTTTAAGTGTTGATAAAGAGTTTTTAAGAAAATGGTTTTTTTTTTTTTTTTTTTTTGACGGGAGGAAATCTTCAAAAGACACTTGGCAGTATTCGACACCAAGTAGTGTGGGACTCTTAACCACTAAAACCACCTCTTTATCAGGACCAATCTTGAGAGATCGACATCAGATTTTTCTTTCTTAACTTTGTAAAATCACTTTGGGGGAAGTTTAAACTTTTAATACTTTCCCATGTTTTTTTAGACCATAAGCTCATGAGGCTTGGTTCTTCTTAATCTTCGAACATGGTTTCTTGTATTCAAGACGGACACCATTTCAGAATTGGTATGACTTTGCAGTCTCTGATTATGCGATACAGCGTATTTTTTAACAACTTCTGTAACCGTTTCTATTTGTAAGTCACGATGTAGATCGCTATTTCTTATGTACCAAGGTGCATTAACTATTCCACGAAGGACTTTGTTTTGGAATTTTTGGATGATTTCGGTATTTGTTTTCTTTGTACAGCCCCATAATTGGATACCATAGGTCCAAACAGGCTTTAGTACTTGATTATACAGCATTATTTTGTTTTGGGTTGATAAATCAGAGTTGTTACCAAGTAACCAGTACATTTTTCTATATTTCAAGTTTAGTTCTTCTCTTTTCTTTTTGATGTGCTCTTTCCACTTTAGCTTTGCATCCAAAGTCATTCCAAGGTATTTGGCCGTATTGGCGTAAGGTACAGCTTGATTATTAATGAATATTGGAATATTGTTTATCTTTTTATTTGTAAAGTTTATATGTGAAGATTTTGTTTCATTGAGTTTGATACGCCATTTTTCGGTCCAATCTCTGACTGTGTCGACGGCATATTGCAGCTTTACTGCTCCCCTAGAGACACATTTGTCGGGTACCAAAATTGCGGTATCATCTGCAAAAGTAGCCATTATGGTGTGATTCCCAACTGGGATATCCCTTGTGTATAGTAAATACAGGGTAGGACCTAGGACACTTCCTTGTGGTACACCGGCTTCTATTTTCTTCAATTCCGAATATTCTTGATCGTACCTTACTCTAAACAATCGGTCTGAGATGTACGATTTTAATATTTCATAGTACTGTCTGGGAAGATCCCTTTGCAGTTTGTACTCAAGTCCCTCATGCCAAACCTTGTCAAAGGCTTGAGCAACATCTAAGAAAATAGCTGAACAGACTTGTTTTTCTTCTAATGCTTTTTCTATTACATCCGTTATTCTATGAACTTGGTCTATCGTGGAATGTTTATTTCTAAAGCCAAACTGATGGTTTGGGATTAACCTTCTTTCTTCTATAATTTTGCTAAGTCTCTTCAGAAGCAGTTTTTCAAAAACTTTTGCCATAATTGGTATAAGCGATATAGGTCTGTAAGACGTCACTTCTGTAGGTGGCTTACCTTGCTTGGGTATGACAATCACTTCATCAATTTTCCAATGGTGTGGGACATACCGTTGCTTAAGGCATGCATTTATTATATATTGGAGTTTTATGAAGGCTTTCAAAGGCATTTCTTTCATAACCTGAGCAGTAATTAGATCGTAACCTGGTGATTTTTTATTTGATAGTTGATGTAAACACATACTTTTTATTCCTTTTAATCTTACAATTGGTATTTCACTTTCATCTATCTTATCAACTAACTGCAAGCTATTTTCAGCCGCGTTTGTTGGGTATGGCTTAAAAACATTCGCAAGATGCTCCGCGAAAAGGTTAGCTTTTTCTTTTGGGTTACCGATCCATTTCCCATCTTGAGATTTCAATGGAGAGTTTAATAACTGCGGTCTTTTCAGGCGCTTGGCTGCTTTCCATAGCGAAAAATCGGTTGAAGCATCAGTCGTTAAATTCTTTAGGAATGTACTGAGTGAATCATTTTTGAATTTATAAATTTGTTTTTTAAGATTGTTGCTTATACGGTTAAACGTTGTTTTATCATCTGGAAATCTAGTATTTTGCCATTTTCTTCGAGCTCTTCTTTTCTCTATTATCAACTCTCTTATCTCTAAAGGATATTTTATTTCATTTTGTCTTCTATTAGAAAATGTTGGAGTACTTTCTTCAGCGGCCTGTTGCACATCAGCAATAAATTGTTCCACTTCATGGTCAATTTGCTCGATTGTATCCATGGGAGATCTTAAATTTATAAAACTTAAAAGCCTTTCTCTAAAATCACTCCAGTTTTTAAGAAAATGGTAAAAAATTAAAGTTTTATGAAAAAAAGTTTTTATAAAATTTTCAAAACAACACATTTTTAAATTTTTAATATTTAATATATCTTTTTCTTATTTTTAATTGTTGATTAATATTTTCTCAAAAATTGTAAATATTAAAGTTTTTTTTTAAAAGTTTTTATACAATTTTCAAAATACACATTTTTACTTGCTCTATAGGGCAAGTATTGGTTTCTTGCAGAAAAAAAAATTCGAGGTTTTAATCAAAACCAACATTACGATGATGGAGAAGATCAAAAAAGTGGTTTTCGTCATGCCGTCTGTCGGTCTGTGCGTCTGTGCGTCCATCTGTACATCGAGCTAGGGCCTAAACGTGTGGATGGATTTGCTTGAAACTTGGTACAGATGATTTTTGCGTAATTTCCTAGGTCCGTTTTTTTTATTTTTTTAATATCTCCTTTTTAACGCATACCTCCCATATACCGCTTTCGATGTATTGCACTTTTCTCGAAAACGGCTCTAACGATTTAGATAAAATTTTATATACGTAATGGTCTTATAGATCCTAACAAAACTGCGTTTTTAGTTTTTCTCAAAAAATTCGGAGAACGGAAATATGGCGTTGCCATTTTGCAAAAATTGACATATTTTTTAGGTTCATATATTCAATCGAAGCATAAGCTAATTTTATTCAAAATTATCAGACAACTAATTCTTTTCATTTTGAAATGTAAAATAAAAATTTTTTTTAAAGTTTTAAAAATTTAATTTTCTTAACATTTGAGTTAAAAAATTTTTTTTTTCGAAACTTAACAAAATCTTAAATTTACAATAGATATTTAAGATAAAGACACTTTGAACTACAAGAGCAAGTACGTGCGACCCAGTCGTGCATTTTATTTAATTTGTAATAATTTTTTTTTTTTTTTTTTTGAAAAATAATTTTTTTTTTTTTGAAAACGGGTTAGTAAATGTTTTCAAAAATCATTTTCGTTTTTAAGTATTGACTTATCTTTATCTTTAAAATCTTTAAAATTTTATTAAACTATAGTTTTTGGGAGTCCTAAAAACGACACTCTCGAATTAAAGCTGTTGGATTTTCACACAAGCTTTGTTCCACACGTTTCTACTTTACTAATTTTTTGACGGTTCTCAATGTTCTACTTTGCTCTGAATGTGGCCATTAAAGAGCTTGAAAAAGTTTGTCTTAAAAATGCTGGAAATAAAACATTTAACTAAGGAAATTTTTCATTTGACCCTAAAAAAGTTATCTCCAATTTAACAAAATCAAAAGCTTCACTCTTTCTTTTTCCTTTAAGACATTCTTGATCCTTCGAACTTCGATTCTCCAAAATCGATTTAAATCCTTTTTTTGTCCCCAAAATAATCTTTAAATAATTCCACTTATTAAAACAAGCTCAAGACTATCAAGACTTCCCGTTCAATTTTAATCCCAGACTTTTGATGTCAACTAAGGAAACAAAAAAGAAAGAATGAAAAAAACCAAGAAGGCAAGCAAGCAAACATAATGTGAACGTCAAGAGGAAAAACTGTCTCTCTCGGTATAATACTTTAGGAAAATTTTCTAATGTAAGCTCCTTATACACCACACGCTCTTTGACCTCAGAAAATTACCCTGTCGATGTTAATTATACTTCGTTTGGTTGCTTGCTTGCATCATGCAATTGTGTGTGCATTCTCTAGTGTCATGTTCTAATTTGCATACACTAATGCCGCATAGTCTACACATTTTCTGCCATTTGCACACACAATCTCTGTGTATTTTCTCTAGTAGTTTAACTCACCCCCTCCATAAAACCACTACTCCCCTTCCCCCATTTCAGTCAGACCGACTCTAACCGATGTTGTCAACCCCTTGGGTAAACAATGAGAGGGATTTTTTTTTTTCTTCCTTGCCTCAAAATGTATAGAAAGAATGAAAAACTACTACAACAACAACAAAAAAAAAATGTAAAGAAGACTTGTTGTCCAACTGAGGTAAAGATTTTTATCCTCTGTATTTATTGGTAGCATGAAAAGCAAAAAGGAAAAAAATAAAAGAGGATATAATTTCTAAAAAGGATAAAGGCGGACATTCGACGGGGGAGGGTTGCATCCTTATTTCCACACCCCCTCTTGTCTACTACCTTGGCAAAGAGCAGAGAAATAAAATTAAAATTAAATTATTTGTAACTTTGTCTGCTCCAAGGCAAAAACTAGCTGCAAAAAAGGAGCAAAATAATTAGTTTTTATGCGTTCGCTTGTATCTTCTTTAGAGATTTTATTTGTATCTGTGTGTGTGTGTGTGAGTGTGTGTCTGTTAGGTAGTTTTTTATAATTTTATAATTTTTTTTTTACAGAACAGGCAAACTACACTATCCGACAGATGTCTGTGGACCATTATTCGAGGAGGAGTTGGAATTCTGGGGACTGGATTCAAATCAGGTAGAACCATGCTGTTGGTCAACATATAGTATACATCGAGATACACAAGTAAGCATTTTTAATACTTTTTTTTTTAATGGAAAATGTTGATAATTCAATTTTGTATCTTTCTGATTATTTTTTTTTTTTTTTTCATTTTTTATAGAATACTTTAGCAATTTTAGATAAATTAGATATTGAAAATGAAAAACCATCAGAGGAACAAATTGCACGATTATTTGGTTTCGAAGAAGCCCTCAGTAATGGTGAATTAAATTGTTGGCAACGAATTAAGCCGAAAGTGTGGGCTCTGTTCGATGAGCCATCAAGTTCAACAGCAGCAAAAGTAAGTTCGACGAATTAATCTTGTGATACCATTGTGATATTTGTTCAAAAATATTGAATTATTAAAAAAGAAGCAACTTTGTAGGTTAATTGAGATTCGTAGAGTTTGATGTTAGTTAATATCACAAGAAATCGTTAGCTTAAAGTTATGATTTTTAGTAAAAATAAATTTATGAATTAAACAAGCACATTTATTACTGATATCATGATATATACTATAAAATGTACTGAATTCTATCACGTAACAAGCACATCCAGATACGGTTGTAAGTAACATATCACAAAAAATTACGAAAAAGTGTTTAATATATGAATTATTCCTGTGATATCTTTGTCATATTTGTTCAAAACAATACAATTATTTGGAAGGAATCAATTTTTAGATTGGTTAGGATTTACAAAGTTAGATTTTAGTCAATATCACAGGAAATTATTACTAACAAATTAAAAATATGAATTAATCTTGTGATATCCTTGTGATATCCTTGTGTTATTTGTTCAAAACAATCAATTTTTAGGTCGGTTAGGATTCACAAAAATAGATTTTAGTCAATATCACAAGGAATTATTACTTAAAAGTTATGATACATTTTTAATATTAATTAGGATTCGAAAATTTGGAAGTAAGTCAATATCACAAGAAGTCGTTACCCATTAGTTTGAGCTAATGAACATTTATAAAATAAACAAACACAATTATCGTTGATATCATGTGATATCCTTCAAAATGTACTAAAATATATCACGTTTTAAGTACCATCAAGGACGGCATTCAATTAATATCACAAGAAATTTTAAGTACTTAAATTTAGGTAGAAATCTAGGTTTAAAAATATCAAAGCATCAAAAGTTAGAGTTCGAGGAGAAAATGCTTAACATATGAATTAATCTTGTGATATCAATGTGATAATTGCTCAAAGCTGTAAAATTATTTAAAAAGAATCAATTTTTTAGATTAATAAGGATTCGCAGAGTTTGATGCTATTCAACATCATAAAAAATAGTTAGCTTAATGTTTTGATTTTTCCTGAGTGATTTCAAACTAAAAAAAACACATATACAATACATATGTACATACATACATACATATATGTACATATTACACTCAATTATAAAGAACAAAATATGATAAAAAAAAAAATTTTGCAGATTTTGATAAATATTACAAAATAATATCCGACATTACACCAAAGACCTTGTGATATAGCAAAAATATCACACTTACTACAATATCTATCACAAAATATCATTATTAATTGACGATTTAGATGAATATCACAAAATATTTTCCAATTTCATACTTACTACTATGTGATACTGACAATTTTTCTCTGATATCACAAAACCGCACAAAATATCAATCGAAATTGAAGATTTGGATAAATATCACAGATTAAAATTGGGTATTATTTTGTGATATTTATCCATATCTTTAATTTAGTATAAATATCACACAAATTATCAACTATATTTTATTACTTTAACAAGATATCACAGAGTCTCGCAAAATATTAAACTAGATATCACGAAATTAATGAAACGCAAAGAAATTTTTTTTTATTTTCCATGAAACAAGTCAATCATTTTATATATTTCAAACGATATCACAAAAATAAACCATCACCGAATAACTTTAAAAACTTAACCTAATTAATTCAATATTTTTTGTTTATTTTCAGATTGTAGCTAGCATGTCGGTGTTCTTCATATTCGTTTCTGTGATATCATTCTGCTTGAAAACACATCCGGGGTTTCGGGTCGATTTCCCCCCCGATGGGTCACCTCTATCATCGTCGACCTCATCAATACCTCTTACGACCACATCTAATAACAATAATTCACCATCATCAGTATTCAATATGACATTTGTTAATCTATCAAATGTCATCAACAACCAACTTAACAACAACAACACAACAACTAGAAAAGCAGACTTTACTGCCACCAGCAATTTAAGCAGCATATTTGTCGATTCGTCCAATCTCACGTATAAAAGTTCCAATCGAAAACGTTTAAAACGTTCCATCTTCAATGGCAGCGATTTAAATCAGTTTTTCGAACAAAAAATTCTCGGCGGTACACCACATCATCATGGATGGCATGAATCTTATGGTCATCCGCATGGAGCATTTTTTTACGTGGAATTGGTGTGTAACGTTTGGTTTTTCATTGAAGTTATTATAAGGCTAATTGTAAGTTTCTAAATTGTGTTTATGTGATATATCACAAGAGTTTTTATGATATATTTTTTTAAAAGGTTTCACCAAATATTTGGCAATTTATCAAATCGCCAGTAAATATTATCGACTTTACAGCCACTTTAAGTTTCTATACAGACGTTATGCAAAGAATGGGTGAACACACAGGACTGCTGGAAGCATTTTCAATAGTTCGTATTATGAGACTTTTCAAGCTAACCAGACACTCGCCGGGATTGAGAATATTGATACATACATTTAAGGCGTCGGCAAAAGAACTAACGCTGTTGGTGTTCTTTTTGGTGCTTGGTATTGTCTTCTTCGCTAGCTTAGCTTACTATGCGGAGAAGTTGCAGGTAAATCAGATCAAAATTTCTTCGAAATTCTGATTGGTATAAAAAAAACTCTGCGCAACAAAAATTGATGATGAGCTTCTATTTTTGTTTATTTTTTAACACTTTTCTTAAAAATTAGCTAATTAAACAATTTTTCATATTTGAATCAATTTGATCGTTTAATGGTATAAACTGGTATAAAATATTTTATGCTAATAGAAGTTATTATACGATACTTTTTTATTTTCAAGCTTTTACTTGAAAACTAGTTAACAAGGGAAAGTTCCATATTGAAACATTTTTTTGTTAACTGGTATAAACTGGTCTAAGATAATTACTTATTTTATTATTTATTTCATATTTTTGCAGGCTGTCAACAAATATTTGTGAAATTTTCTATTTAAACAAACTTATTCTTTTTATTTATTCGTAAGTTTTTTTTTATGTTTTGGTATAAACTGGTATAAGGAGGAGAATGATTTATATACCTTTGAAATATTTTTGCTAGGAGGATTTTTTTTTGGAATTTGGATGACTGGAGACTATTCTCAATGATTTCACGTTCATTTTGGGTTATTCCTAGTATTCTTTCACTTTTATACCAATAAAGTCACTGAACTAACAAAATTTATCTGGTACTTTCTTTCCACTTCTTTCTATATATCACTTAAATTGTTTTAAAGAAGTTTATATTAGTGAAAGTTATTAGAGTTGCTTTATACCAATCATACACAGAGAGAAAATTAACTGGTCTAATATGTAAAATTTATTTTTTCAAGAAATATCTAAATTTTATTATTATTTTTCTTTAGTGGTTAATTTTTAGAAAAATTTGATTTAGACTATCTTAATGGATGGAAGTTTAATATTATTTCTAATAGTAAAGGTACTTGAGATTTCGATTAGACCAGTCGATATTTATGGAAACTTAATTAAAATCAAAATAATAAAATTAAATTTCAAATCAAGACTATAATTGGTCTAATTTTACACATTTTTTATTGTTCTTTTTTATATTTAAGGACAACCCAGAAAATCAGTTTAAAAGCATTCCATTAGGTCTCTGGTGGGCCATCGTCACGATGACAACCGTTGGCTACGGAGATGTGGCGCCTAAAACCTATCCGGGAATGTTTGTAGGCGCTCTATGCGCCTTAGCCGGTGTATTGACGATAGCACTACCAGTACCTGTTATTGTTAGCAACTTCTCCATGTTTTATTCTCATACTCAGGTAATTACTATATAACTTTTGACCTTTCTTTTTTCCTCTTCTACTTTTTTGATTGATTAATAGGAAAAATTGTCATCCTCGTTTTGAAGAAAACTTTTTTTTTTTGTGATTCCTTGTCCCATCTAAACACACAAACATACAGAAAAAAATAATCATATAGAATGTGTCAAAAAGTTCAAAATGGTCGCAGCATTATGTTGCTTCGTAAATATGTGTCATTTCAACAAAAACAAAAAATATTAAGATAAAATTTAATTTTTAACTTTTGTGTGTGTGAAAAAAGACTGGCAACCAGACATAATTGGCTTGGGAAAATGTAAAAAGTTAGTCTTTTTTTTTGGGGGAAAATAAGGTTAATGTGTGTCCCGGATTTCAAGTTTTTAATGAGTTTGTGTTTGAATTTTGGGTTCATAAATTTTCTAATTGCATACGGAAATTTTTTACTCAAACAATTATTTTGATTAATTTTGTGGAATGTGTGAGCAGAAATGAAGAAAATTATTTAATTATCAAGTTTTAGTTCCAAAGGGTAGTTGTGGAGTAAATTGACAAAAGTTGCCTTTAGAGGATTGGACATAATTTAATAGAGTTACTTTATCGTCGAGTTTTATTCAAAATAGTGTTTCAGTGGCTATATAATTTTCTTAGAAATCAATTTAGATTAAGTTTACATTTAACATTTGTTTGTATGATAGTCCAAACAAAAAGTCACTGTGGCGTATGAGTAATCTTTTTATGTTTTTATTAAAAGAAACGAATAATTCACAATAAATCAGCAAAAAATTTTTTTTGAAATATATATTAAAAATGTAGGAAATAATAACGTTTCATAACATTTAACTTGGCATTTAAAAAAAATATAAAACAAAATGCTAATACCTATGGTAATTTTTTGAAAAAAAAAAATTAAAAAAGAATTAACAAAATTTCTTCCTGCATTTCTGAGAAAACAAAGATTTCAATAGCGCCATTTTCAGTTACATAAAAGTCTTTTAAGAGAATTTTTTATAATGATTTTCCAAAATAAAAAAAAAACATTTCTGAAGACATTTTTATTTAAAAAGTAACAAAATATAAAACTTGTTAGAAACGATTTCGAGAAAATGGCAACACCTTATTCTTAGTAAGACATTATTATAAAAAAAATTTTCAGTATTTAATAAAAATCATTTTTATCAAATTGGAAGGAAATTGGCCCACCCAAAATATACACAGATGCACAATCCACGCGCCAGGACAAAATCCTATTTTTTTGGATTTGTGTTGTGAATTGTGAAGGACCTGTTGATGTTGTGAATTTTATTTTCATCAGCAAAAATAAGATTATGTGGAAAAAAAGTTACTCATACATCACAGTGAACTTATATTCTTTCCATTTCAAATCACTCCTTTAATTTCCACTAGAATCGATTGCAGCGAAAACATATTCAGAAAAAAGCAACTCATAGAATTGACAAAGTCTTAAAGAAGATAGGTTTTAATCTGGCCACTGTGATAACTTATCCATCAAATCGAAAAATTCAAATCATTTTACAGATATCTTTGTAGAAAATTTTAAAATAAATTTCAACAAAAAAAAAGTATTTTAAAAATTTTGTAAATTAGGAACAAAATTTCACTAACTTTTTCCCAAAATTAAAATAGGATGAGATACAAGTTTTGTATCAAGGTCATATCAATTATGGGCTGGGTTCAAAATTCTTCCGAGGAGAACATTTCTTTTTTTTTACTTCTGCTTTTCAAAATTTTGCTTTAATAATTTAGTTTTTCAAAATTCTGCAAAAAATTAAACTAAACATTTTCCAATTTTTTTTTTAAATTTTTTGCAGAATTTTGTAAAAGCATCTTGCGGCAAAATTTTCAGCTTAATTGATAACTTAAATTCTTTGCCAATTTTTTTAATATTAATTTTTTGATAAATCAATAAATTAAAAAATAAGTCAGAATTTTGAAAGACAGAAAAAAAAATCAGAATTTTCATAAAAAAAGCAGAATTTTGAAAACCAGAATTTTGAGCCGCTCCCATTAATTATTTCTCAAGAAAAAATTCGAAGCAATTGCATCTCAGGTTAATAAATTTTTGTTAACCTTTACGGATATAAAATAGCACATCTTTAATTGAAAAAAAAAACAGTTTTTCTTTGCAAATAGACTTTTTTATCAAGAAAATTACATCGAAATTACTTTAACCTTGACCAATGAAGGCGCTTTGATATGAAAAATGATATAAACAAAACATGGTATCAACAAAACATGATACTCAAATATGTGGTCACTGTGGCGTATGCGTAATTTTTTTTTCTTACTTTTCTATTTCATGAAAAAACCGCTATTTCCACGTTTCACATGTAAAATGAAAACATTAAAACCGAAAAATGCAAAAGGATTGAGGACGAGTCATTTTCAGTTAGAGTTTTTTGTAAAAAAAATCTCTAGGGAATGAGTTAATTTTTATTCTATTGTATAGCTTTTCTCTAAAAAGAAAAAGACATTTTTCATACATAAACAAAAAATTTTTTTTTCGAAAAGTCAAAAATTACAACTTAAATTTTTTTTTTAATTTTTCAGGCTCGTTCAAAACTCCCCAAAAAACGTCGGCGTGTTTTGCCCGTCGAACAGCCGCGTCGCAAACGCGAACAAGGACCACCGGCACGTCGCACCAATGCCATCAAACAACAACAACATCATCCTCATCCGCCTGCAACATTAGTTGCATCCTCACATCCGCCACCCATATTCAAGGATCCATTTGGCAGTGCAAAAATAGGTAAACCTTGTCCCATCTATCCCATCACAGAACTCCAAGAAAACACACAACATATTTAGATGCAAAAAAAAAAATATTTTATTAATAAAAAAAAAAAAAAAACTTAGAAAATAGATTTAACATTTAGGAAAAAGATATTTTATCTCAAAAATTAAAAAAAAAAAAAATTAAATGTATATCTTACAAATTTCTGTGTATCTCTTATTCTTTTTGTCAATGTGAATGCCCAAATTTGATTTTTTTGTTTTGTTCAACAAAAATTACAAAACAAAAAAATACACACACACACCCCCCGACACCTACGACACAATAATTTTATTTATTTTTTTAACTTTTATTTTTTTTAAACTTAAACATAAAAAACAACGAAAAAAAAATTACGCGCGTGTATCTATTTAACCCTCCTAAACACCATAGGCAATGTGAATGGAATTAATGTTATAGGATTAAGTATTCAAGGGCCGTCAGTGCCTCTAGCCGCTGTTCTTAAATCACCACCAACAGGAATACCGCCGCACTGTAAGTTTTCAATTATCGTCCCCCTATCTCTCTTTCTTCCTTCACACAATTAACTCTCCCCGCCTTTTCCACACTTAGCACTACAAATTAATTCAAAAAAATTATATTCACCTTCAATGTTCATATTTTTTTTACTTCTTATGACCATAATTTTGTAAAAAATAAAAATAAATTCAACCCCTTTCCCTAACCTCAAAGTTACTATAACCTCCATTACCACCAGAGTTGTCTTTCTACCGACACTTTTACCTTTAACCACAATCGAAAGGACTAAAATCATACAAAAAAAAAAAAAACATGAATAGAAAAAATTTTATTTGCATTTTTATTAGTGAATAGTTTTTTTTGTTTTTTTTCTTGTTTATTTAAGAATTTTTTTTTATTACCTTTTCTTTTTTAATTTTTTTTTTTATTTTAAAATTTTTTAAACTTTTATCCTTACTTGATGCTTTTTTTTTGTATATAGGTAAATGGAATATCGGAATAGTGAGTCCCTTTTGTCTCGTTTATTTTGAAAAGTATAGACAAACAGAGTGAAGAAGATCTATCTTGAGAACGAGAAAGTTTTTTGAAGGACTTTTAAGAAACAATCAAAGGGCCTCGATTTCAGGGGGCCCTTTTTTTTATTTCTCTTCCTGTTTTTTTTTTTTTAATAACAAAAAAAAAAAAGTTCAGAAAAATAATCATGGAACAAAGTTTGTATCACGAAATATCTTTAAACTTCTGCAAAGAGCCCCCTGAATTTCAGGCCTGAATTAAGATTCTTGTATCATTTCCAAAATTAAAATAACTGAATGATTCTCAATAATTAATATGCCACTATTCTTTCATTATTTATTTCTATCGGATTACACTTGATTTATACTGATGGAGTACATACTCCTTTGCTGTTAAAACCGTGATATAAACTGGTCCAATCCATAATAAATACCGTTTTAATCGACGGGTCATGTCGATTATCACAGGCATGTATCACGAAAACGCATGATAACGTTTGTAGAAATGATAAATACCGGTGTAAACAGTTACCACACAATCCGTCATATATACCGGATCAACCAAAGATTCTTATCTGATCAATCTGTGATAGATACTAGGATACCTGTGATACTCACAGAAAAATCCGTGATATTGACCAGGAAACCACGTGATATCTTCTAGTTTATTCAAAGATTCATAGTTGGAGCAGTTCATGAGCAGAATGTCGTGATATGAACAACAAATTGTGATATATGATAGGGTATCACGTGATACTTATCGGAGTGTTCCATAATACGAGTGTATATGGGAGCTTCTTTGAAGCTTTTTGAATTAACAGAAACCGAAGCAGATCGTGAAGATATCCTTGATGGGGTCTAAATTAGTTTGTGCTAACATGAATACAATAGTCTGTGATATATACCAGGGCACTGATGATATTCATTGTAACAATCTGTGATACCTATCACAGAACTAAGTGACGTATACCAGTTAATACGCTGCCGTAGTATTAAAAAGAACCTACTGAAAAAACCATGATAGTCACTGCGCTAAGCTGTGATATTTACAGGAAACATTTATAATATTAGCCTACGAATCGAACAACTTAATAAAGTTAACCGTTTAAGAATATTTAAATTGGAAACAAAAGAAACGCACGGATTAAGCGGCACCAGTAGCATTCTATTTAATTGATAGAGATCTCAAAGAGTAGCAATTAGCACTGAAGAAGTTTTGGTCTGAATTCATTATTAAAAATAATTTATTCTGTGATATTGAACAGTTTCGAAATTAAAAAGTAGTTTCAAATAATTTTTAAGCTGAAAGTCACAATGTTTTTTTTTCGAAAAGAGGAGGAAATCCAATAGACTTCAGATTTTAAAATGAATATACTTTTGTTGAAATTGTTGTTTTACATCAAACACATTGTTTGTTTTTTTTTTTATTTCATAACTTTATGTCTTTTAGAGGGAACCATATTTAACTAACCTTATAATCAGCGGACAAACGAGATGCTTCCAACGATGCCCATTTTGTCATATTTTGATAACAAAATTAAGAAGTTATGAAAGAACAAACATATGAAAAAAAAAATCCAATTTATTTTTCTACATCGTAGTCGGTTGGAAAAAAAGCATATTTTATTTGTTTCAAAAATTATAGGAGTATTCTCAGAAATTTTAAGAGCTTTACACGGAAAAGTCTAACACACAAAATTTTGACTCTCATTTCTCAAATCGAACGCGTCGAAAAATTGAAGAAATATTGACTCTAAACCTTATAAAACTTCACTATGGTACCCTTGCATCGATTTCCAATTTTCCTACAATCAATCTTTTGTTTCCAAACTAACCGCAATAAAAAAAAACCTCATTTCGATATGCAAAGTTTTCTAACTAAAGACAAAAAAAAACATAAATTCACCAACAAAAAGACCTATTTATTCATTTTTCAAGAAACTACCCAATTTCCGAACTTGAACAAATTGTTATTCATGTCAAAGCAACGAGACATCAAGCCACAGTACATCAGCAGCAGCCGCATGAATCCACTCCTCAATCTGAAGAGTATCTGTGTCGTTTTCTTCCCGAGAGTGTACACAGCACACTTCTGGGGATAAGTACCTACCTACTCGCCGTACACCCTTTTATTCCTTTTTTTTTTTTGGTCTTTCAAGACGCGTGTTTGGTTTTTTTTTGTGTCTCCCTATTTTCATCTTCTCTTTTCAAGATAAATGTATATTATTCACCATTTAACTGCCTTGCCTAGGAAAATAACAAATTCCATTGTCAATAAAACTTCAACTTGAGTCAACTTCTTCTTCTTCTTCTGTCAAAAACCGACAAAACCGAAAAACCATAGAAACCAGCAGAATCAGCGTAAAAGAGCAGAAGTAGTGTAGCTAGCAGTCAGTAGCAACAGAGCAAACCATCTGGAAAATTCATTATCATGCATAAGGACCATCAGCATATAGAGAGAGAGAGCTAAAGCTAAAGGCAAACCATCGCTACCGCCACCTACCGACGACTCCTACTACTTCTCAATAGGTCTCCTCTCATCTTGATGGGGTCCTTTATGTATAGCTTTGAAGACTGCCTGCACGCTCCTTTTTCGCTGTCTGCTTTGACTTTCAAATCAAGAAAAAACCAAGAGGGAATATTATTTACATAATTTTCCAAGTTTTCACTCAGAGAAAGATAGAGAATTTTTCTGAGTTTTTCTTCGATGAATTTTTGTTTTTTCTTCAGTTTTTTTTTTTTTTTTCTTGTTGAGGTTTGTCTTTAAATCGCATCTTTATTTAAAGAAGATTTTTTTTTTTTTGGTATTCTTAGTGTCGTCTTCAAAGTGTTGGTCCTTTGAGTGATGGCGGACGACGACGACCGACGACCCATCACCACATCGAACTTGTATATAAGAAAACGGAAGTTTCTATCATGAATAATGAACTAAAATGAATTGAAAGAACATAACTTTTTGATATTAGGTATAAAAACAGGGATGGAGTGAGGTGTGAAAAAGGGCGCTAAAAGTCCTCTTTTTTTAAACATTTCTGTAACGTGTAAAGAGAATATTCTTGGGTCTTCCAGAATAGGTTGGACATTACACTGAAATATGGCTCTAAGATTTTTGCAAAATGGAAAAAATGAGTTTTTTTTTCCTAAGTTTGTTCTTTGATAACTTCTAAGCTACTCATTATAATTTGACAAATGAGGTATTGTTAAAAGCGTCTTGTTTGTCCGCTGGTTATAAGGTTAAATAAATATGGTTCCCTCTAAAGGACAACAATTTATCAAAACAAAATGTGTTTAATGCAAGTAGATCATCTGGCAAAGTTGTATTTAGATTACTTTTTAAATATTTAGTCTACTGACTTCTCACCTTGCTCACTTTTAGAACATTCAATATAATACGCTGATTTTCCATTTTGAAGGTATTGTCATTTAGTCAGTGAGCGCAAGAAGAAAGCTGATCCAAGTCATGTCCAAATAGCCGCAAGAAAAAGGTTGATCACATGAAGGATGGTGAATTTTAATTATATCACTAGACTTATGTTTCCATCAAGTTCTGATTTGACAACTCGCAAGCAACAACAATAAAATTAATGACATCAAATATATAAACTGGTGTACCACAAGAATCCGTACTTAGGCCATAGTTAGGCCTTTTATATGATGGAAACTTTAAAAAATTATTGGGCAATATTTCTGACTTGAATTTAATTTGTTTCCTATCAAAGACTACCTGAAATGGTTCACACTTGTCAATTTTCAAGGCCCTTTAAGTCGAAAATATCCTTTAAAGTACCTTCAAAATCTAACTAAATGGAAAAAGACTGTTTAAAGCTGGCCGCAATTTTTTGGAATGCATTGATAGGATTTTTATTAGCTAAGAGAAATCGCAACTTACAGAAATCAAAGAGGGGACAAAGGGTTGCCAAGTGTCTTCAAACAAAAAAAAACAAAAAAAAAAAAAAAAAAAAAACAACAACAGTTAAAGAAGAATCAGATTACTTACAAGACTGAAAGTTAATACCGTAGGAGCATTTTTAAATATAAAATCGATAAAAATCATTAAAAAGCGTAGGTCAATGCAAAAGGGTTGCCAACAGTTATGCCAAAAATTGAATAATCATTTTTATCAAAAATACAACACCGACTTCCATGGATCAAAACTGGGTTTTATGGTTTTTCTAATAGTTTCTATAGCAATAACTGGACGAAATTAAAATGGAACCACACTGCAGGCACCAGCTTTCCAATACAAAATGAATTATCAAAAATGCTTCACTTAGTCCAAAGTTATGAGGTAACAAACATAAAAAAAAAATATATATACAGACGAATATACTCCTTTTTGGAAGTCGGTAAAAAATAGAAGTAAAAATTAAAAAGAAATTTCATACAACAACAGCTTCTATTGAAATTTTGAATGCCAAAAATTGACAGAAGAGTTGGTAACTCCATAGGGTTACCCAGAGTCTAAAATTTAAATTAAAAACAATATAACAAAGAAATTTCACAAGGTAAAATGCATAAACATTTTATTATTGTAGAATTTATTAATATTAAAGAAATTCATTAACCATAAAGTCAATACAATAAAATTGGACTGTTTGAAACGTGATAGGGTTGCCAAAAGCAATTAAACCTTTAATTTTTGTAAATGATTTAAAAAATTAAACTAAACAGTTAAAATAAGAGGTTGAAATGAGATAACTAGCTTAACCCTCTGTCGGCACACGGGTGCGAATTTGGGAAGACAAAAATAAAAAAAATAAGGATTTTTCAAAAAAGTGGTCACAAAAAAGTCTCTTTATAACGGTGAAAATATATTTTTATGGAATTGTAGATACAATATTCAAATTCCTCGGAAAATTCTACATTAATTTCATGTATGATTCTCTATAAAATATTGAGACTGAAAAAAGTTCTAGCGACGTGAAAAAGTACAAACCAAATTCGCACCCGTGTGCCTATCACGTCACAAAAAAGAGGTGTGCCTACAGAGGGTTAATGCTGGTGTAGTTATAGTCTTAGATAATTATGTTTTAACAAATCAGCAGAAGTGTAGGTGAGAGTCACTTATTCTCAAAAAAAAAATATATGTATATATACAAAAAATACGACAACAAAGCTTTAAAAAATAATTTCTCGAAAACAAAACATTTTTTTTTTTTTTCGATATGATTTTCCAGTTTTACGAGCTAAAATCTAAAATAGCAACACTTGATGTCCAAAAATTGTTTTCTGAAATCTCAAAAGCTTTTTGCGATTTTAATTTAAAGATAAAACAAATCTTTATTTAAAAAAAAATCCACTCAGCTAAGGAGGTGTGTTATTTTCAAAACCCTCCAAACTCATTTTATTGATTAATTTTATGAAGATTATGAGACCACTTTTTTAAAAAATATTTAAAATTATAACAAAAACAAATTTGCAAATAAAGCAAATTTCTGATTATCACCAAAAACATTTCCCTTCTTTTGAAATGATAAAGCAAATTCAATCAATAAAATCATATAGTGACTATCTTCATTTGTTGCCGGCACCATAAGTGACTAATCATTAATAATTGTTTACTAACTAATTAAATCAAAACACTTTGTCATTTAGGTACTTTTTGTCAATTCATATCAAATAGTCACATTCTTAAGTATCACACTTGAAATAGAAAAAGATACAAAATTAAAAAAAAAAAAAAAATCTTTTAATTGATCAATTCATGTTATTGAGATAATAACAATAATATATAATTATCTCGTGCGTACTTTGAAAAAAAAAAAAAAAAAAAAATTAAATAAATAACTCTCGTTTTCTCTGAGGGGGGGTGCGATTATAATAATTAACACTCACTTGGCAACTATTCGAAAAATCCACCCTTTTGTCTGGAACATCTGGTCAAAACAGATTAAAGTACTTTACAATGTAATATTTGTATTATTCATACCTTTAACACCTGGTCAACAATAATCTATATATAATTTCTCTTGGCTAATCAATACTATAATACTTTGATTGTCTGTATGTATTATAAAGACAAATCCTACCCCAACCCAACCCAACACTTGTTACTACAGTGTGTTACAATTCAATGAAGAATGTTTTGTTAATATAATTTATTTTTCTACTCACTCACAATGCATGCAAAAATGGTTGATTTTTTTTCTATTCTGTTACTAGGTTAATTAATTAATTTTTTTTTAATCTATCGAGTTCGACTCTAACAAATTTATGATAATTCTTAACACAAATGGTGAAATAGGATATGAAAATCTTTGACATGGTTGTTTAAAAAAAGAACCTAAAGAAATTGTTAGTCACTTCATTTTATTTCTTTATAATTGCTTAATTAATATAGACCAATTAACCCGTCGATTCTTTAGAGACTGTGCATTTAATTTGGCAGTTCTGATTTTGGACACCAATTTTTTTTTTTTAGGTGTGGCCCTGCGAGTGTAATACTCAACATTGTAAAAAAATTTCAAAAAATACCCGAATCCGTCTTTGTTGGATTTTTTGAAAGAATAATTTTTTGAAAAAAAAATATTTTCAAGACCGTGATAAAGATAAGATTATTTCTAACAATTGGAACCTCAAATAATTTGTATGGGCCTAAAAGTTTCCAAGATATTGGTTTTTAAATATTGTCAATTTTGTCACTGTTTTAGTAACAAGTAGTCAAGTCTGTAAATAATTTTGATCTTCTTAAGATGAATTAGTTTCAATTTTTGTACATGCAAATTGGATATTGACTTTTTAGTAGAGTAACTAAAGCAAATTATTAGGGAACCCGGCCGAACAGCTCTGATTTTGACGATTTTTTTTTTCAAACGTAGGTAATTAAAAATACTTTAAAGTCTATAGATTAAAAATTGCCGGTGTTGCCGTATTGTTTTTTTTGTAATTTTTTTTGAACAAAACCATTTTTTTTTTATTAAATTTTATACAACAAATGATAGCAAAAGATTCTCTAGGTAATTTAAGGAAAATATATAAAAGGCAGTAAGGGACAATCTTCCATCGTTTAAGCGATAAATGCAATTTTCTAACATTCTGACCTCAAACACAAAAAAAATATTTTGAAAACAATGGCAACACCTACAATATTTTAAAATACATTTTTAAAAAGCCAGAAGCTCATTCTTATCTCTTAAATTTAAATCCACTAAATTTAATCAATACTTTTTGAAAAAATGGTCCTCAAACTCAGAATAAAAAAAAAAAATGTTATTAGAAAAATTTAAAATGACTTTTTTCCAAACTTTTTCTAATAAAATATGAATTTATTTAAAAAAAATGTTTGGCCATAAATATTATCAGTTGAATTTCGAAGCAAAAAAGGTAAAATATATCACACTTTTGAAAAAAAAAATGAAAATTTACTTCAATTTCAATGGTTTTTTTTTATTAAAACTGAATTTTTGCATTGAAATAATTAATTTTCTCAAAGACTATGGTAAATAGGAACTTTAAATTTTTGCTATTTAACTTTCAACAGTAAGGGTTATTAAATGAATAAAAAATAATTTTATGTTTAGATGTTGAACTTTAAAAAAAAAATAAGTTACATTTTTTTCAAAACTTTTATTAAAAAAAGTTCTTCGAAAATGAAATACTTTTTAATTTTTTTCATAAACCGTAATACATATTCACATTTCCTTTTATAATTTGAAATCATAATAAATGCGGCCAAAAAAAATTGAAAATAAATGCATTTTATATTACGACCAAGTTTAAAAAACGACATGTTAAAATTTTTTCAATAATTTTTTTTTTTCAAAAATCTGAGTTCTATTACCATTCTTTCAAAAGCCGTTCATTCAATTAACTTAATTTTAATTTTACATATATGACTAAGCTTCTAGCTTTTAAAAAATGTATATTTGAATATTGTAGGTGTTGCCGTTGTGTTCAAATATTTTTCTTTGTGTTTGAAGTCAATTAATAAGAAAATTGCATTTATCGCTTGAACTATGGAAGATTGTCCCTCACTCCCATATATTTTTTTTCCTTGAATTTCCTAGACAATCTTTTGGCATGAATTAATTTATGAAATTTAAGAAAAATTTTTGAAAAAAATTTGTTTTTGTTCACAAAAATCTTCAATTAAATTAAAAAAATCAAAACGGCAACACCGGCAATTTTTAATCTATAGACTTTAAAGTATTTTTATTTACCGACGTTTGAAAAAAAAGATTATCAAAATCTAAGCTGTTCGGCCGGGTTCCCTAATATTGCCAATTTTTGAGCTTTAGTTACTCCACTATTTATAGGAATATCAATTTGTCGACATAGAAGGAAAGAGCTCGATTCAATTTTTTTTAATGAAAATACAAAAAAGTTTATTTCTTCAAAAAATTCGGTACCAGCCCATGGTGTTCTTGAAAACGCGGCAGGTTTTATAAAAATGGATCCCAAAAGTAATGATGCAGATTTGTTCGAAATGATCTCAGGATTCCAAATTTGTAAAATCGTACTTGATCCCTTTCTTGAGTTACAGGCATTATACATATATGTATATACATTTGACTTAGAATGGGAAAAAAAAATTAAACAAAAAACAAAAGCACATTATAATGTCCTATAACTTTTTGGAATATTTGGAATTTAATTTTAAAGTTATTATTTTAGAAAAAAATATTTTTTTTTTTAGTTTATTTTATTCAATTGTTTTTAATAAAGTGTAAAATTTTTTACACAAATAAATGCTCTTATTGATTTTAAGTCAAAAACAAAATACCGCATGTTTAAAAGTATCTTAGTTTTTGAGATTTAAGGGAAATTGTATCTTTTCTCCAATTTTTTTTGGTTTTTTAAAATTTTTTTTTTTTTCAAATAAAAAAAATTAGCCTCAAATTAAATGGAAAAAAGGTGACTGTAACACGCTGCTGATCAGGACGTCTTCTTTTTTTTTTAAATTAACGCGAAAAGTCAACATGGATTCATGAAAAATGGCTCTCACGATGAAAATCGAGAAAAGGTTTTGTGGTCCCTGAGGACCTTGCTGTCCTGAAATCTATGTTATATGGGATATTTTTCTGTTATACGTAACATTATAACTCTTACATTTCAAAAATAGTCCTGAAATATTCAGAACGTAGTAAAAATAACTTAAAAAAATATAAAAATTAAAAAAAAAAATACAAAACTCTAAAAATGGCAAAAAAAAACATTTAAAAAAACACCAAAAATTAACAAAAAAAAAACCTCGAAAAAGGAGCAAAAATACCACTACGTTCTTGGGGTTGATTCTGAGCCACACAAATCTGTTGATTAAAAAACCATTATATAAAAAATTTCCTTAGGAACAAATAAAACAAATAAAAAAGTGCATATCTTTTTTTCCATTTTTTGAAAAACTAGAATAGTTTTTTGCATCTATTTTTAAGGATTTGACTAAGAACTAAATAAAAAATTTAATTTTGAAAAAAAACTTGTACCTTGTAATTCAAATTTAAAAAAAAATTAACTTAAATACAAAAAATTATTTTTTTTTTAAATTTTGACTTTAAAATTAAATTTCTCAAAAACTATTTGCTCAATCAATTTCAAATAAACATCAAATTCAAGGAGTATATTTTAGCTTTTTTTTTAGCTATTTTAGCATTTTTTTCCATTCTAAGTCAAATGTATATACAGGGTGTCCCAAAAGTAATGGATCAAACGAAATATGCTGATAGGCCAACTTAAGGGCTCTCAGAATTTGGTAACTTGTTCATCCTAAATCCTTACGGTTTTCGATTTAATGCAGTTTTTGTGAAATTTCAAAAAATCCCGACTTGGCAACAGTATTTTGCTTCCTCTGCCCATAATTGATTTTTGTTTTTTACAATTCTTTCACTAAAACATTGCCTAATAATAAGAAATAACTAATTAATCAAAATATTTTTTATTTCATATGCCATTTTGCTGCAAATTAATTAACAGTTCCATGTTTAATAAAAACTCAATTTCTTACTTTTATTTCAGAGCAACATCCCGAAAAAAATTTGTATGGTGTGACACTGGTTTATTATTTTAAAAACTTGCCGTGTTATTGCAGTTTTCAAAAATGTAAAAAAGTTTATAAAGTTGAAATTAGAACGAAAGATATTACAATTTGAATACAACAAAACAGGGCTTTTCAGAGAAAAATAACAAAGAAAAATAAACACATTTTCTCGACTGTTGTTTGTTTATTTATTTTTGAATAAAAGACTCGATTTTTGTTTGTTATTTTGCTCTGCAAACCCCTGTTTTGTTGCATTCAAATTGTAATATCTTTCGTTCTAATTTCAACTTTATAGACTTTTATACATTTTTGAAAACTGCAATAACACGGCAAGTTTTTAAAATAATAAACCAGTGTCACACCATACAAATTTTTTTCGGGATGATGCTCTAAAATAAAAGTAAAAAATTGAGTTTTTATAAAACATGGAACTGTTAATTAATTTGCAGCAAAATGGCATATGAAATAAAAAATATTTTGATTAATTAGTTATTTCTTATTATTAGGCAATGTCTTAGTGAAAGAATTGTAAAAAACAAAAATCAATTATGGGCAGACGAAGCAAAATACTATTGCCAAGTCGGGATTTTTCGAAATTTCACAAAAACTGCATTAAATCGAAAACCGTAAGGATTTGGGATGAACAAGTTACCAAATTCTGAGAGCCCTAAAGTTGGCCTATCAGCATATTTCGTTTGATCCATTACTTTTGGGACACCCTGTATATATATGTATAATGCTCAAAAACTCAAAAACTCAAAAAAAGAATCAGGTACGATTTTAAAAATTAAAAAAACAAGTCGTTTCTGAAATTTACTGAAAAATCTAGGTCGAAAAGGTTTTTTTTTATTTTTGACTACATTTTCGTAGGGTAGGTATAACTTTATAGTTTTACCATCTTACTTAAAAGGTCTCAAGAGTTCAACCAAAAAAAAAATTGCTTGGAAATTGGAACAAAAAAAATATTTAAAAAAATTAATATTTTGCTTTAAGCAAAATTAAAACTAAAGAATGCACATTTTCACCAAATTTTTTTCAAAATCGAATTGTTTTCGTTAGATAACAAAAGATGTTAGATCTACAACTTTTATATTTAACTTTTCTCGATAAGAGTTCTACTTTTTACCAGAAATCTACTTCCGAAAATCTATTGAGTTCGAGTTTTCCTCTAATATAAACTGTTTATTTTAATTTTCCTTATCAGTCTTTTTTGAAAAATAAGATTTAATGCACGCATTTAGTTTATTTCGGTCAAATCAAATCAAACCCTATTATAACAATCAGACAAGGCATTTTCTATGAAGAGGAATGGAGAATTGAAATATTCTCGCAATTCTTTCTGTCTCTATCTCGAACAGCAGTCCAAAATAGTAAAGCGAGTGTCGAATTTTTACTTTTTTTTTTACTAAATTAAAAAATAAAACGAATCAAAAATTTCAAAATATACGTTTTTGGGTTTTTTCAACATTTTTTTTTTTAAACGACTCAATAATTTTTTTGAAATTAAAATTTTATGTGTCAATTAATAATTTCTTAAAAATGGAATTCCTTTTAATGTTAGAAAATCTTTACATATAAAAAATTTTTTTTTAAACGGTTCTAATCATTTTGAATCAAAAAATTCTAAAATTTCTTTTTATACCTACACAAAATTGAACTATTTTGATAAGAAATTAAAACCATTTAAAAATATGTTTTCGTAATTTCAAAGCAATTTTAAATGATTTTCAGACTTTCTTTATAATAATCTCCCATACCTTCATCTTCTTTGAATCATTGAAGATACCTAGTTTATGTTCTTTATAGAGCACTAAGGGTCAGTATTTTTACACTTGTTCAACCTTAAATCAACGATTTCATTCTTTTCACTAATCAAAGAATCCAATAATTTGAGCAAGCAGTTAATTAGAGAAATTATTAATCAGGAAATTTTGCTTGATTAGTACTATTTAATTAGGAATTTATACTACGAATTCAGTTTGTTCTTGGAAATATTATAATGATTAGATATAAATTACCCTTTTCGTCATCTAAGATTTTTCAGTGGCGCCACAATTGTCTTTTATTAATATTATCATTTTAATTTTTTTTTTTTTTAGCATTTGAAGAAATGTTTTTATGGTGGATAAGAGCTGGAAAAATACAAACAAAATTATAGAAACAATTTGAAAAAAAGTTGAAATAAATAATAAAAAAAATTAGACTAGATATTGAAGGTATTAAGATCTACAAATTTTTGAAAAATAATTACTTTCACACCCATTTACACTCTTAAACTACTCATTTAAAACATTTTAGGTGTCACAACGAACACTTCTGGGATCGCAACAATTTTTATAAATACAATAGTTAACGAAGTTATTGACTCCTTTTAAGAAAAAAGTACACGGTGTTACAAAAATGAGGTTTTAAAATATACGCGGGCGGAGACCTATCCCGTTTTGTAGAGCTAGTCGCACTGATTACGAAACGGTATTTGAAAAAGTCCCTTACACCCAAAAACTGGAGTTAGGGTCAAAAAACGGTTTTTTTGACCTTCACCCATTGAAAAATATCTAGCTTCGTCAAATTTTTACCCATTTTCGATTGACATGTAACTCGGTCAAACCACCTAGAATTTATAAGCTGTCAAAGTTCAAAAATTCCATTTTTTTCGTCATTTATCCAACTTAGACATCAAATTAAAGTATATATTTTCACAACAGCATCCTGTTTTAAAAATATATTCTAAAATAATATTTATTTCCAAATCAAACGAGGTATTTTTTATGAAAATCAGTTTAAAATTGGCTTAGAAAAAAAAATTTTCGATTTCAACCCAGATACAGAAATTCGAACTTTTAGGTAAAAAACAAAAATGTTGTTTCGGCACGTAATAGGATAACTTGGACGCCAGGATTTCATAACGGGTTTTGTAGAGGAGCTCAATAAAAACATTTTTTTCTTTGGGAGGGGGGTCTATCTCCTCCCGTTTAGGTGGGAGGGGAAGTTTTCTAAAAAAAAATTATCAAAATAAAAAAAAATTATTAAAAAACAACGGCAACACTTACAGTAATAAATGATACCATTTCCGAAAGGCAAAATTGTACATTAAATTCTAATTTTCAAATCAATATATTTTTACCAATAGTTTTTGAAATAATCGATTTCAAAGTTAAAAATAGGCGAACAAAAAATTTTAAAAACTCATTATATACTATTTTTGTCCAGACTGTGAATTTTAGTAAAAAAAAAATTACTCACACTGAAAACTGCCTCAATTGATTCTTTATCGAACAGTGAAAACTATTTGATTCTATGTCTTCTAGTTTTTGAGAAAATTGAAAAATAAAAACAAAAAATATTTTGAAAAAAGAAAAATCTGATAAAATAATTTTTCCATTTTCTTCTAATCAGAAAAAATCGAAAATGGGTAAAAATTTGACGAAGACAGATTTTTTTCAATGGGTGAAAAGAAAAAAAAAACGTTTTTTGCCCCTAACTCCAGATTTTGGGGGTGCTAGGGACTTTTAAATACCGTTTCGTAATCAGTGCGACTAGCTCTACAAAACGTGATAGGTCTCCGCCCGCGTATATTTCGAGTGTTACACCGTGGTATTGGCTTTATAGAAACTTTAAAGAAGCCTTAAAGGAGATATTACTTAAGTGTATTTTCAATCTATATCAATTTTTTTCATTGAAATCAATAAGTTTTTCTAATTATTTTGAATCCATTTAGAAAACTTTAAGATTAGAATATTCGTTAAAATTTGTTAGATTTAAGCTCGATAGAGAACAAAAAAAAAAGGACAAAATTCAAGCAAATTGTTACACAAAAACAAATTCCTAAACAAAATTAACATCATCTGTAAATAAATCAAATTCAATATAATTCATTTTTTGTTTTGTTTTATATGCTGTTCTATTTATTCCACCTTTCGATTGACTCTTGCATTTTGTTTTATCCACGATTGAATGCAAATTTACAAATGCAACAAAAATTCTTATATCACGAATTTTATGAATTCACCAACAATTTTTAGCATGTGAAATTATTAAAAAAAAAATACCTCAGTGCAGTGTGGTGTACCTATATATTTTGTATTCTGAATTTTTAATTCATTCGGCAAATTCGAAAAAAAGAAAACTGAAAAATCCAAAAAGATAAAAGAAATTGAAAACTGCTACATTTTTTGTATACTTGACGTTTTTTCTCCATCGATTTAAATATTTTTATAAATATTTTTTACTCAACCCTTAAAAATGTTTCTAGTAAGTTGGCAAGGTAAATTCAGTAGAATACCTACTCAATTTAAGAAAAAAAAAAAAAAACTGGTATTCCACAAGGAACAGTTCTGGGACCGCAACTATTTTTTTTTTTAAAGATTTTTCTTATGAATTTCAACATTGTTCTACTGTATTTTTCAAGCCAACTTATGGAGACGTTTCAAACCCTTTGCATCAGCCCCTACATTGCATACCTACATTAAAAAAAAAAAAAAACTTACTACTGAAACACTTTTTGTCACAATATCTTATAAATTTAATTTTAACTTTGGCGAGCATTGAGAAATAAAAAAAATATATAAAATAAAACAAAATTTATTTTTACAAACTACTCTCGTATAAAAACTACTCTTATAATAATAAAATTTATAAAAAATAAATCAAAAAATGTATATGTTTGCACCTTTAATTGAAACTGATTTTCCTGGTGTTTGCCATTTGCACCACCACTTTCTCTCTTCTCTTCCACATTCCCCCGTGGGAATTTTTAATTTTTTTTGTTTTTCTCCTTTATTTTTTTTTTGTTTTTGTTTTTTTTTTTTTGGTTATTTTTATTTTTTTCACAGCTGACTACTTGAGTGTGCCACCAGTACAAAGTCTTCAACCGAGGGCGGCAACAACCGGACATGACTTTATGCTGCCACTGCAACCAAAGCTGCTAGCACCCTTGGGTAAGATGTGTTTTCCAATTTAAAAATAAACTTTACTTCTTTTTCACACAGCTCTGAGAGATAGAGAGAAAATGATGAGTAGGGGATTGGGGGGGGGGGGGGATAAAAAAAATGAGGTGTGGTATAGTGCACCACTAACATCTAACCACTGTACAACCTTCCATGGAGAGAGGTAAAACTTAGGGGATGATTGAGGTTGGTTTCGAGATTAAATTCATATAAATTGTATGGAAAGTGACTGGGTGTTGTCAGAGATGTCCTTTTAATTTTTCAGTTTTTTTTTTTCATAGTTTTTTAGTTGGCAGATAGGGAATTTGAAAAACGCTATGTACTTTTTCTATACCTACAGGATATTCATCGTCTGTCACATATGAAAAAGTTTTTTTTTCTTTTTTTTTATGTACTTCATCCAATTTTGGAAAGTTTTATAATTTTTTTTTGTTCCATTGTTGTTGTTGTTTAAATGTGGACATGATACGACTACAGGGTGCTTCAAATGTCATTTCTAATGTTGATGATGAAGACGAAGAAAAAAAAACAACTCAAATCATATATGAAAAAAAAGGACAAAAGGACGAGACGGACAAAGTTTTGATAGGTGTAATAAAAACCGTGGATGATGAAATGTGGGAATTTTAATGAGGAAAGTTGTAAAAAATTGTTAGCGGTTTGATATTTGATATTTTTTGTTTCTTTCATATTTTTTTGTGTTTATTTTTTTTTTTTGATGAAATACTAAGGATTTACTGATTTTGATATGTGAATAAAGAAGAAGATAAATATTCATCATGATGAAGAATGTTTAAATCTTCGTTGACGATGTTAGAAGGGGGAAAAATAGTTGAGGAAACTTTCATGCAAATGTGGATTAGTATTTCGCGGTGAATTAGTGTAACATAAAGATTGAAAAGAAACTTGAAAATTAAGACAAAAGGACATCCTTAATGAAGAAGGTTTCTTGGCTACAGACTTAAGTGTTGGCACCTAAAGTTTAAGGGAAATCGTAAAATTACAAGCTAATTGGATTTTAATAAAAATTTGTGGAGATGTACATTATATTTTGGTTCGTAGATGAACATAAGAAATTTTAAATTAAAACACAAATTGCTTCAGCCAATAAAAATCAATTTTTTTTTTTGTCTGCAGTAGAAAACATGGAAAAGTGATCATACGATCAAGAAATCAGGTTAAATTAACAACGTATCTTGTAAAAACAAACAAATTGTCTTCTTACTCATGCGATTTTAGTGATTTTTTGATTATTTGACCTATTACACTGGTCTGCAAAATTTAACTACTTTTTTCTCCTTCAAATAATTTTTTGATATTATGAAAGATTAGACTTTCTTGAATCTAAATCTGGTTTCAGAAAAATTCTATCAGATACCATTTTTGTAAAAATTATTTTTGAAAAATGTGGGTAGTTTCAAAAAAATCAACCTTTTAGATTATTTGAACTCATTGAGCTCTAATTTGGAGGACTTATTCCTCGTAATATTGCCTATCGATTGACACTAAATATGTTCTTTTACATTAATGTTTACTCATATTTTAAAATACTGATTTATAAAAAAAAGCAGAAATATCGAAATCCTTTACTTTTTAGTAAATCCAACATGAACAAAAACACCTTAATTATAGAAAATGTAAAATATCAACGCCCATTATATTTAAAAAGTCAAATTTGTAAAGAAAACCATAATAAAATACATTAAACAAAATTTGTACGTGTTTTGTAATTTTATATACTATTTATCTATTTAGAAATATCTTATTTGTAATAAACCATTCAATAAATTGCCTTGTAAAGCTTCAGATTTGTTTATCCTAGAAACAAAAGTATACTTTTCTTATAGTTTTTGATGTGCTGAGTTAGAATCCAAAGTCAAAAAAATTCTATCACGTGAGGATTTTAAGATATTCGCATTAAAGTATCACAAAATCAAGTTTTTTCTTAGAAAATCTCAATAAAAACTACTATATCTCACAAACCAGAGCTATCCGAAATTTTTTGAGTTCGGATTCAAAATCAGCATATTAAAGTCCATTAAAAAAGTATATTTTTGTTCTAGAGAGAAAGATATATTAATTTTTAGAGATCAGTTTTTTTATGATAAGATATGCCAAACCTACTAAACTTACTTAAATTAAGATATCTCGGAGAAGAAAAGAGATATTGAGAAGATTGAAACTGAATTTGAAAGAAAAAAATAAGTTTTTTTATAAACCGTAACAATTTTAATTGAAAAATATTACATTATGCCAAAATATTTCTTCGAAAACAGCAAAAAAATGGCTTTTTGAGATTTTCTAAAGGGAATATCTAAAAAACGTGACGTGCTAGATCAATTCTGACTTCGGAATCAGCATACAAAAATCCTTTCGAAAAGAACAGTTTTATTTAAAGGAGGATTTCCTTGCAGACCAGTGTTATCAAATAAGCCTTGCGTTGTTGCTCCATGATATAAATAGTCAGAGACAAAATGGTTGTTAATTTTTTGAAGTCACGTATTTTGGCAAAGGGTTAGTAAAAGAACAAGTATAAATCAGTTTGAAATCAATTTAAAATTTATTTAGAATTATTTAACTGACCTGAGATGTAAGTTTAGGTGCAGAAATAGTCTTTTTGAATGATCTATTAATTTGTAATAAATAAATGACAAAACATTCACATTGCTATCTAAGGAATCTTTTTGAACATTTACCCCAAAATAATTGCCAGTGACAATTCGTGCGCACCATGGTAACAAGAATTTTAGCTTGTTTTGATGTTGGATCATAAAATGTCTCATTTTGTTTAACATATTATTTTATTCAATATAAAAAATGTTTTTATATATGTTTTTACTTTCTTTAATGGCCTTTTCTAAATTAATAGATTTAAAGTTGAAACCGAAAAAAAAAAAGAAATAAAAACTTCAATTTCTAGCACTTTCACAACATAATGTGATATTTTCAGCGTCAAATTTACACATAACCTCAGTTAGTTTTTGAAAATAAATATTGTCAATTAAAAAATATATGATTACACTGCCCAACACACAAAAATGTTCCAGACCGTTGTTAATCATTTCTTACTAAATTTAGGGTGCTGATTCCAAAAATAACATTGGTTTTTTTCTAGCAGCATTAGTTTTTAAAATTCATACACCAAAAAGCATAGAAATTCATACAATGTTTTTTTTTTTGTTAAATTTTTTTAACAATTTAAGATAACCGAAATACATTACATTCGAAACAAATTTTTCCAACAAAACTATAAAAACGCTTGTAATAATAAAATCTAAAAAAAATAGTATGAAATTACCCCTAAAATGTGGAAAACTAAAATATTTAAAAAATAGAGCTGTTAGAAAAGAAAAATAATGTGGTTTTTAGGTTTATTGACCCCAAATACATTGAGTTTACTATAAACTTTTCTGGAAAATTTTAATAAACGCTCAAAATAAGAAAAACTTAAAAATTAGTATGAATATTTCCCAAAATATGAAAAATTAAATATTTCAAGAACTAAAGCTGCTAGAAAGAAACCAATATTATTCCTGAGCTTACTGATGAACCCAAATCTATAAAATTTGATATAAATTGTTCTGGATAATTTTAAAAAGTTGGAAATTGTTGGCCAGTGTTATCGTTAAAAGTGCAGGATTTAAAAAGTACTCATACGCCACAGTGTCCCAAAAAAAAAATATTCAATATAATTGACGATCGCAATCAAATTATTTCATATTACATTTACTCCATTAGTTTTAAAAATAAAACACATAAGAAAATCACGTTAAGACATCGGTAACTGTGGCATATCGATGTCTTGTAGACATGACATAAACATAAATCATAGACACAAATTATAAGGCAGGAATTTTTATAGATTTTTTTTAAATCAAAGGTGTTTTAACTTTTCTACAAGAAAACTAAAACTAAAGAAAGTAACCATTCTTTAAATTATTCAAATTCGTAATTTAAATATTTTAAATATTTAAATGGAATATTTCTTTAATATAAGGTGTATTCAATATTTAGGCTTCAGGACATGTACAACAAAAGCTTTGCTAATACTTATCCCAAAAATAAACATATGCCATTTAATGTACAAAGTTGCCGTCATTTCAATTCAAAATCTACTTCAGTGGATACATACATGTAAAAGACTTGTATGTGTTCACTGTGGCGTATACGTACTTTTTTGAAGTTTTTAAGTTTCACGAATTTTAAGGACAATAAAAGTATTTGGGGACTTCAAATGATTGGGGAGTTTGCCTTAATAAATTTTGTTTATAAATTTCGACAGGTAGTTATATTATTTGAATTCGGAAACATATGGATAACGAAATAAAGAACGAATATAAAGCGAACATCAGTACGATTTTCTTAGCAGGAGGTCCTTCTAAAATGATGCTGAGCATGATAGCTCAACTCACCGAAAAGTGGAACTTATCTTTGCACCGTTTCGAAAGTTAAATAAAATCGTTGCATCACTCAATATTTCGAAGGCATTCGATTAGGATTTCTTGACAAAAATTAAGCTTTTTTTGGCTTCGAAGATTTTTGGATCAAATGGATTAGAATTTATTTCGCTCAAATAGATGGTTTCAAGTTCAATTTGTATGAAATTAATGCTGGCGTTCACCCACTTCTTTTCTTCTAATACTCTACATAATTTTTCTAACTACTTAACTAATTTATTCTAAAGGTATTCTAAAGCGAGTTTTTTATTGTTTTGATTTGTTCCAACTCACTAAAAAGTATTGAAATATTTCGGGTTAAATGAACTTGTGAATGACTAAATGGTTAATTTGTTTGATAAAATGGTTAATTGTTTTGATTTCAATTTTCGAAAATCCTAAATCCTTAAACTCTAAAATCATTTCCATTAATTCCAAGAATCAAGTAAGTATTAATTTAAAAAAAAAAAACTTTTTCTTCAACATTCTTATTAAAAAAGACTTAAACTCTTTATTCATTGCCCAAAATGACGTGAGGCAATATTAAAAATAGTTAAAACAAAATAGATTTTAATTCAATGTATGTATTTATATCACCTTTCAAAAACACCTAAAATGCAAAAAACCAACAAAAAGAAAATCGTAAAATTCCTATTCCCCATAGAAAGCCCCTTGTAGTAGTTGAAAAAGTAGGTATTCAAAAATAAATAAAAACCACGGCACTTAAAAGTTTTCACTTCGTATAAAATAATTTCAAATTAGTTTCATTAAAAATGACATAGATACACTCACTATACTTTGCCATTTCAGCATCCCCCACCCACCCCCTTACCCCTCTTATCGTATTCATTTCAAATTGCAAACGAAAAAATAAATAAAAATAAAAGAAAAAGCAAAAAAAAAAATACACATCAAAAAGCAAAGAAACATTTTTTTTGATTTAATTAAAATCTATCTTCCCGCAGAGCGAAAGGAGCATCCTTTGCAGTTGTCACCACAGCAAATGGCAGCTGACAGCCAAGCAGCCGATTGCATGCAACAACTTCACAGCAACATTTTCACAAGCACCGGCAGCAACAACAACAACAGCAGTCGAGTTCATTTGAATACTACAGCGCCACCGTGTTCCCTGGAACGACTACCCCCACCACCGCCATTCTTTAATGGCACTTTAACAACTGTGGGTGGTGGTGTTGGTGGTGGTGGCAATATCAACAATGGCAGTGTAAGTGTTGTCAATATTGCTGGTGGTGGTGGCACTGTTGGTGGTGGTGGTGTTGGTGGTCCTTCAGCTATTAGCTACTCCTCAATGTTGACACGAACTCCGAACCTTAGTATTCGACCGACAAGTGCCGGTTGCAATATCACCATCGCTGTCAACTCGGCCACACCAGAAAAAATCAATCCTATAGACCAGCAGCCTAAAGTAACTCTGCGAAAGGACAGCGGCGACGGTGACTTACAAGAAGAATCTGACAGCTCACCGAATGATTGATTGTGGGAAATTGTTATTTAGAGACATTTAAAAATCTCTTTTTAACAACAAAACTTACAAACTCTGACATTTTTATTGACCTTTTTCCGTATCACGTATTGTAATTTAAGTGAATATTAAAACAAAAAAAAAAAAGAAATACAATTTTTCACCAAAAAAAAAGTTGTATTTTAGAAGAAACAAACAAAAAAGATAAACAGAAAAAGAAAAATCACAATTTGTATACAACTTAAAAAGAAAACCAAACAAAAAAATCACTTAAAATAAAAATTTAATATTTAAATTTTTTTTGTAAAATGCATAAATAAAAAAAAAACCTATAAGAAAATAGATATTTAAATAAATAAATTATAATAAAAAAAAAACATTTCTAGACAACCGATATCTTTTTGGTCCAAAAAAAAACAAATAGAAGAAAGAAATAAATAAATACAGATACAAAAAAAAACTTAAAAATTATTTTTTAAAGAAGAAATTAAAAAAAAAACTTAAAAACAAAAACAAATAAAAAAAAAATTATTATAGTATTCGTAAATTTTAAGAAAAAAAAAAGAAGAAATATAGTAAATTTTATTGTTAAAAATGGATGTTGAAACATGAAACAAAAAAAAATCATTAAAAAAGAATATTTATCAAAATAATTTGTATTTTTAATTCGTGTTTTTATTTTTCATCATATAAAATAAAAAATATTTAAATGACGTATGTACCTTCCTTAAAAAAGAAATTAATAGGAAATAAAAATGAGTTCTGATAAAAAAAAAAAATAATCAGTTTTTTTGTCAAATTGAAAAAAAGGATTCTTAGAAATAAAGGTGAGTAGAGAAAAGTCGTAAAAGGTGTACCAATACAAGGACAATTCAAAATTTTTGATAAAATCTAAGGGAGAAATCGAATGGCCTTAAAACGTTCAAGTCTGAATTTGAGTGTTTTAGATTAATTTTTTATTATTTTAGAAGGTTGGGAAAACGAAAAATTTTGGTGGACAAACAATCCTCCATCGTTTTAGCGATAGATGCAATTTTCTCACAAATTGACTTTAAACACACAAAAAAAATGATTCGGCTACAACGGCAACACCTGCAATAGAAAGTTAGAAAGTTAGCTAGAAAGTTATTACTATTTATAAAATTAAAATTAAGATAATTGAATCTAGCGTTTTTGGAAAACTAGTCCTTAAACTCAGAATTTTGAAAAAAAAATTATTAAAAAATTTTTAAACGGTTTTTTAAATTTATGTATTACAATTTCATTTTCGAAGAACTTTTTTTAATAGAACTTTTTGGAAAAAAAATTAACTTATTGAAGTGAAAACTTCTTTAGTATCGTAGTGATTTGAAACAAGATGAAACGAAAAAGCGACACGAAAAATCTATTGATCATAACTTTTTTGTTTTTAAAGATAGATGAATGAAATTTATACAGTAGATAGGTAATCAAATAAATTATGACTGTGCAAAATTTCAATTAATTTCATATTCAAAATTCTGAGATAACGGTGAAAAGATGTTGTTTTTCTAAACACGTAATATCTTTTGATCTAGAGCACATAACAAATTTATTTATTTAACTTTAATACGCATGCTGATAATATTGCCTTTCATTTAATATATCACACACAACGGTACGTGCTCTACAAGTTATGTAATCTTTAATTGAAAAACTTGAAAAATACCTCAAAACAGCAGTAGAGGAAGTACCGTAATCTCAGTTTGAAATTTCGATACGGTTGGATTTAAAAAATTCTTATTTTTTTTTGTAGGCATGGTAGAAATATGATTGAAGCGTCATATAAAAGGTGAAATAATAATGATATAAAATTTATTATAGGTTGTCTTTTAAAAAATGAATTTAATGGCGTTAGAAGAGAAAAGAGATTGATTGTTTTGCTTTTTTTATGAAAACTAATTGGGTTAAAAAAATTCTAGCTCTTTTTGTAGATGTTGTTTAGACATGGTCCATATAAATATTTTAAGCTGAAACAATAAGCTTTCAGATGGTATAAAATTTATTGTAGGTTGTCATATAAAAAAAGTGATGAAATAAAAAAAAGTTATATTTTTTTCGATTTTTTTTAAATGATTTTTAAGGTTTCACTTCAACCACGTGTGAATTGCACACATGATTTTTTTTTTTTTTTCAAAGTTCAACATTTCAACAAAGCTATTCTTTTTTATTCAACAACAGGTCTTATTAATCAAAGTCTTAGAGAAAATCAATTATTTCAATAAAAAAATTCAGTTTTTATTAAACAAAATTTAATGGAATTGAAGAAATTTTTTTTTAACTTTTGTTTCAACACTGTAATAAAATTATATTTTCCTCTTCGAAATTCAACTAATAATATCTATGGCGAAAATTTTTTTAAAAAATAAATTCATATTTTATTACAAAAAAGTTCGAAAAATAGTAATTTTAAATTTTTTTAATAACATTTTTTTTATTTCGAAATCTGACTTTGAGGACCGTTTTTTTTTTTTTTTTAAACTCTTCATTAAATTAAGTGGATTTATGATTGATGAGATTCTGGCTTTTTAAAATCTATATGTAAAAATTGTTGGTGTTACCGTTGTGTGCAAAATATTTTTTTTTTTTGTGTTTGAAGTCAGTTTGTGAAAAAATTGCATTTATCGCTTAAACGATGAAAGATTGTCCCTTACTCCCATATAATTTTGTTCCTTAAATTACCTAAACAATCTCTTGGTTTCATTTAAATTATGAAATTTAAGCAAAAAAAATGGTTTTGTTAAAAAAAATTTAATTGTAATTTAAAAAAAAACAATACGGCAACATCGGCAATTTGCTTTACTCCACTATTAAGCGGATTGATTTAATACATATAATTTAATTTTAAAACCACTGTCATACCTGGGCGAAAAGCATTTGAACTGATGTCATTTGAACTTTTTCAAAATAAATTATATTCAATTACCTACTCTGTTTAAAATAAAAGTAATTTTCATTACTTTTGTCTTTGTTTAAAAAATAAATTCGCAGATACGTACCTATTCTGAAAAATGTCGTGCCTAAAAGTACTTCTTCATTTCCCACCCGTGACAGAATCCTGTTTATTAAAAAAAAAATTAAGTTTTCTACCAAAATTCAACCGAAAACGATGACTGGAAATAAGATATCAGCGTACAAAAATGAAGTTGTGAAATCTTCTAATCAAATATCGAAAACGGAAAACGAAAAAGAGAGGACCTGATACAGTGAGAACAAAAAAGGAATTTTTCTTAAAAATTTATCGCAAGAAAAAAATGGTAGTTCCGAGTCGTGTCTGATTGTAAGCTTGAGTTGATTTTTTTTTACGAATCATAAACTTTACTTCATTCATATCTCAATTAAAAAAAAAAACAACCTCTATAGTTCTATTTTTAGTTATGGGTGGTCTTAAGTGCTAAAGTCCCTTTCTGGTGGTATAGAATTATAAGTTCCAAACATTTTTCCTTACTTAAATTTATATCTTTCAAATTACCCAAAAAAAAAAAATAAAAACAAACTTTATAGCCTGAAAAATGACCACTAAACTTTCCACTTTCATAGTTTTTTGCCAATAAAAAAAAAAAAGTAGAAAAAAAAAACTTTTAACAGCTGCAATACCTATTTTATTAAATTACTTAAATTACCCAACACCATATGCATCCTGAAAGCAAACCTATGTCCCGCCGCATTGTGGTGCCATCAATCAAATAATATACAACAAAGCTACAGTATAACTTTTTCTATATATAAGTTTGTGTACTTTCCACTCTTGTACATTTTGTTTCAAATGTCAAATAATGTTGTAATAAATAACCTTCGTCACCGAGAATGAATAAACGTGACATGAATATGTTCATTTTAGGCCACAGAGAAGAAGAGAGAGACAGAAAAACGGACAGAAAGCGTGCTCTTTCAATACAAAAAAAAAAATTAATTCAGTTCAAATAAAATAATAACAAAACAAAAAACATTTTTTTCACATTTTTCCTATTATTTTATAAATGAAAGCGACATCGAAAGAGTCCGGATTCATTCATGACTTGTTTAAGCCTTTTTTTTTATTGTTTTGATTTTTTTTTTATGACAGAAAACAAACTCAATTTAATATTCTAATTGGTTAAAAATAAAAAAAAAAAATAACTTCACGGCATGAACCTAGTTAAAAGTTGCTCCGGATGTAATCGATACTCGTTCACATGTCGATTGCTTGCAAATAACTTTTTATAGACAAACTAATCGTCATTATCAGCATCAGAATCGAATTCGAAATACTCGTACAACATAGTCACCAAATAATATTATTAAGTTCTAGTTTAATTGTTGTTGTAAAAGTTCTAAAATGAATCTACACTCACTCAAGTATCATGAAATCAATCGAAACACTTTGTAGTTTGTTTTGATATTTGAAGTAGATGCCAATTCAGTCACTCACTCTTGATTAAAGTTTTGAGAGAGTGTAAAGTTGATAACTTTTTTTTTTTTTTAATTGAGAATATTGTGGAATTCCAGATTAATTTGAGGTCAATTGAAAAGCTTTATGACTTAGATACGGATGACAACAAGGAACTGCATTGTTTTACAATTTTGTATAGGTATTTCCTAGAGTCTTTAATCGCAATCAATTTTTATTATTACAAAATAGTTTGTAATACATTTTCATAAAAAGACGCAGTATCTATGGCAAGCTTTTAGCTTTTTATGTGCTTATTTTTTTCAACTCTTGACTTTTTTTCCGATGATAAGACTTATATCGGAAGCTACCTTGTAGATGATAAGCATAAGGAACAAGGATTTTTACACTGAGTTACAACCAGAGTTATATAAAATCACTGTTTTTAAATGCATTTGTTTTCCATTAAAAATAAGAAAAAAAAAATTTCTTTCAAATACAATTTTTTTGCATTAAAAAAAAAAAAAATTTTTGCAAACTGAAAAATATTTGCATCATACAAAAATATTAATCGCAAATAAAAAATTTTGCATTGAAAAAATTTCATTGCATTGAAAATAAAATTTTTATTGCAAATAAAAATATTTTGCATGAAAAAAAAAATTTTTGCAAATACAAAATTTTTTGCATTAAAAACAAAGATTCAATGAAAAATTTGTGCATTAAATATCTTTTTTTTTTAATGTTCGTCGAATTTTTCACAGTTTTGGCCTTACATTAATTTCAATTTTATAGTTGAAATATTTTATGTATGATCAAAAAGTCAAAATGGTAAGAAATTCGACGAATATTAAAAAAAAAATATATTTAATTCACACATTTTACCTTGAATTTTTTTTTTTTCAATGCGGAAAATTTTTTATATTTGCAATCAAATTTTTTTTTAATGCAAATATTTTTCAGTTGCAATAAAAATTTATTTTTAAAGAAAATTTTTTTCAAATGCAATAATTTTTTTATGCAATTTTTTTTTTAATGTGCAAAAAATATGTTTTTTCTAATTCCAAAAGTATTTTTTTTTTTTTTTTGTTTCAAAGAACTCATTTTTTTTTTATTTACTGTTTCTTGCTTTTATCGAGAAAGGAGAATGGGCGGTTTTCGTAATACCGGTTTAACACTAAGCAGTCAATCCTTCTCCTTGGAGGGCGACTGTAACCCAATCACAGTTGAAAACCCCCATTGAAATAATTAGTGTATCCCAATACTACTAAAATGTCCCCCAAGCAATGAAGTACTTAAAAAAATAAAATGATTGTTTTGTAGGGCTTTTTAAAATAAACAGACATTAAAATCCCAATTTTGAGGTCAAAGTTGTTTGTATGAAAACGAGGACAAAAGCTACAAAATTTAAAGTATAGTTTTAGTAGAGTAACTAAAGCAAATTATTAGCTAACCCGGCCGAACCGCTCTGATTTTGACGATTTTTTTTTTCAAACGTAGGTAATTAAAAATACTTTAAAGTCTATAGATTAAAAATTGCCGGTGTTGCCGTATTGTTGTTTAAAATTAAAATTAATTTTTTTTTAACAAAACCATTTTTTTTGCTTAAATTTCATAAAACAAATGATAGCAAAAGATTCTCTAGGTAATTTAAGGAAAATATAAAAAAGGCAGTAAGGGACAATCTTCCATCGTTTAAGCGATAAATGCAATTTTCTAACATTCTGACCTCAAACAAAAAAAAAATATTTTGAAAACAACGGCAACACCTACAATATTTTAAAATACATTTTTAAAAAGAGAGAAGCTCATTCTTATCTCTTAAATTTAAATCCACTAAATTTAATCAAGATTTTTTGAAAAAATGGTCCTCAAACTCAGAATTAAAAAAAAAAAATTATTAGAAAAATTTAAAATGACTTTTTTCCAAACTTTTTCTAATAAAATATGAATTTATTTAAAAAAAATTTTTGTCCATAAATATTATCAGTTGCATTTCGAAGCAAAAAAGGTAAAATATATCACACTTTTGAAAAAAAAAAATGAAAAATTACTTCAATTTCAATGGTTTTTTTTTTTTTATTAAAACTGAATTTTTGCATTGAAATAATTAATTTTCTCAAAGACTGTGGAAAAAAAGGAACTTAAAATTTTTGCTATATAACTTTCAACAGTAAGGGTTATTAAATGAATAAAAAATTATTTTATGTTTAGATGTTGAACTTTAAAAAAAAAAAATAAGTTACATTTTTTTTCAAAACTTTTATTAAAAAAAGTTCTTCGAAAATGAAATACTTTTTAAATTTTTTCATAAACCGTAATACATATTGACATTTTCTTTTATAATTTGAAATCATAATAAATGCGGCCAAAAAAATTTGAAAATAAATGCATTTTATATTACGACCAAGTTTAAAAAACGACATGTTAAAATTTTTTCAATAATTTTTTTTTTCAAAAATCTGAGTTCAATTACCATTCTTTCAAAAGGCGTTCATTCAATTAACTTAATTTTAATTTTACATATATGACTAAGCTTCTAGCTTTTAAAAAATATATATTTGAATATTGTAGGTGTTGCCGTTGTGTTCAAATATTTTTTTTTGTGTTTGAAGTCAGTTAATAAGAAAATTGCATCTATCGCTTGTACTATGGAAGATTGTCCCTCACTCCCATATATTTTTTTTCCTTAAATTTCCTAGACAATCTTTTGGCATCAATTAATTTATGAAATTTAAGAAAAACTTTAAAAAAAAATTTGTTTTTGTTCACAAAAATCTTCAATTAAATTTAAAAAATCAAAACGGCAACACCGGCAATTTTTAATCTATAGACTTTAAAGTATTTTTAATTACCGACGTTTGAAAAAAAAGATCATCAAAATCTAAGCTGTTCGGCCGGGTTCCCTTATATTGCCAATTTTTGAGCTTTAGTTACTCCACTATTTAAAAGATTACAAATCAGTTTTTAGTATTTAAACTTAAATGGTCACTGTGGCGTATGTGGAACATTTTTTTTGAACAAATTTTCATAGGTTAAACAAAAATCCAATTAGGAAACCAGTTGATCTTTTTTGACCATTTCCTGATTAATATGACTACTTATTAGGTTAGTTGAAATTGTATATAAAAAATGGTGATTTTTTTTTAGACTTTTTTAGGGTTTAGTTTCACATTGATATACATATGTACCAAAAACTTTGAGGCCTACTACTTTTTAAATATGAAACAAAAATTTAAGCTATTTTTTTTTTAAATTTTGTAATAAGAACAAAACTACAGTCATGTAATTTAATAAATGTTTTGACTCTGGCTCAACTAATCTTTCAAATTTGATCATAATACTTTTTAATCAAACTTCTAATTTTTACTTTATAATTATATCTTCTTCGGTGAGTTTTTTTTTTCAGGTTAAGAAATTTTTTATTTACCAACTTAGGAACATTTTCGTATTCAATTATAACTTTAATAAAAACAAACTAGTTTGTTGGGACTTTACAAAGTTAAATTGTTTAACAAAAAAAAAAATATTTACCAAATAACTTATTCATAAGTCATCGTAAGTCTTTGTGAATTACCTTCAATGACAGTAGGTAAATATCAACAAGTTCTTATTTTGGATTTGTAATAAGATGTTTATCAATTAAAATTAAAGGAAGAATATATGTGGTATGCTTTTTCTCCTAATTTAAATAATACTTTTTGTGCTATAATGCCCAAATCCGTATCCAAAGTTTTGTCGTTATTAGTTTCTTTATAAGACTTTATTAAGTGTCAAAATTGTTAAAAAGGAAATACCATTAGAATTATTTAAATGTAATGTTTAGAGCCCAAATTAAATAAAATCTTAATCTTCAATTGGCAAATCAATAAGCAAATTGAATATAAATTTCTATGATTGATAAGACTGAATTGAAAAACTCATCATGACAATAGTTTTATATCATAATGTATTCATCTATTTTGTGTGTCCCTATCTTAATTTGTTTTATTTTTTAATTAAGTATTATAATTTATACTATCTATTTTGCAATTATTATTGTTGTTTAAATTTAAAAAATATACATATTAAAACGAGGGAAAATAACCACACATGGAATTGGGACCCACTCGAACATATAACTTACTATCTTATTGACTTTAGCTCAAAAAATGGATTATGTACTGTTCGGAACTTAATCTAGATACAATATTGGCATTAAGAAAACTCAAACTTTTTTTTGTAAAATTATAATTCACACCTTCTTGACACCAAAATCTGAGAGCAAGCTTAGGTTTCTTCTTTTTAACTTTCCTTGAAAACTTTTTTATAAATTTTCTACTGTATGAAATTAAAACTTAAAAAAAAAATAATCTTACAGCCGTATTTATTAGATTTGCTTAAATTGGTTCTCAAGGGTTGTTAAGTTAAGCTTGCTTAAATATTTAATCCGCCTTTAAGCAACGTTGCTTAAATTTGTATTTATAATCGAATTTCCAAAGAGGATTAACTAATCGATAGTTGTGTCAAAAAATGAAGGTGAATTGACTAATCTAGTAAAAAATACAAAATACATTTAAGAAACATCGCGTGGTTTTTTACAGCTTGAGGGTATGTATTTTTGTAAACAAAAATTCTTAACCTTGACTGCAAATAAAAATAAATTGCACGACTGGGGTCGCACGTACTTGCTCTTATGGTAAAAGTTAGTCTAATGTTGAAGCTTTTCATTCATAAAAATAAAGGAAAATTAAAAATTTGATATTTTCACGGAATTTCATAAGTGGTGAAAAAAAAATAAAATCTGATTTTATAAATAATTAAATACCGTTTTATATGATCTTTTACAAAAAAATAAGTATGCCATTTTATTTCTTGTATAAAAAGGAATTTTCAGAAAAAAATTTTCGAAAATCGTTAGAGCGGTTTTTTTAAAAAATAATTTTTTATATATAAAAATTTTCTAACATTTAAAAAAAAAAAACTTGGTATGCCATTTCGAAGAAACAATTAATTTACACCTAAAAACGGAATTTCAAAATTTTTCACCGACCCGTTTTCAAAAAATTGAATTTTCAAAAAAAAATTTTGAAATATTTTTTAAAAATCCAAAAATTTGTTTTTTGAAAAATTAAAAATTTTTTTAAAAAATAATTGCTTAAACTTTTCTGTATAAAAATTTTGGTCGAAATCTGTTTTGTAGTTTACGAGAAATTCATAAATCAAAAAAACGGTTCTATGGCAGGTACAGTTAATAACTGTAGAAAAAATATTTTTTTTATTTCCAAAGAAAGCTTCTATGTGCTTTACTACACACAAAAAATTTAATCAAAATCGTTAGAGCCGTTTTTGAAAAAAACTAACTTTTGTATTTCCGTTACATGACAGGTACCGTTAGTTTTGGTCCTAAAAAAAAAATTTCAATTTCTCCTCTAGGGAATCACCAAAAACTGTTAACTACCAAGTTTGAAGAAAATAGCTCCAGTAGTTTAGGCTGTAGCTCGAGGTTCTTACAGACAGACAGACAGACAGACAGAATTGCCGGACCCACTTTTTTGGCATTCTCCATCATCGTAATGTCATGTAAAATTGTTATCTCGAGTTCTATTTTTTTTACGAATCCTAAACTTGCCCTATAGTACCTATATCGCAAGTAAAAAAATCATGTGTGCAATTCACACGTGGTTGAAGTGAAACCTTAAAAATCATTTTTCTTGCAAAAAAAAACATCGAAAAATATAACTTTTTTTATATGACAACCTACAATAAATTTTATACCATCTGAAAGCTTAATGTCAAAGCTAAAAATATATATATCGATCAAGTCTATGACACATCTACAAAAAGAGCTAGAATTTTTTAAACTCAATGAAATTTCATCCAAAAAGCAAAAAAAAAACATTTATTTTTATGTTCTCATGCTATTAAATCAATTTTTTTGTTTGACAACCTATACAAAATGTTATAACATGTGAAAGCTTATTGTTTCACCTTGTATAATGATGTATTAATCTTACTTCAAAGATGTCTACAAGAGAAGTTAGAATTTTTTAAAGTCAACCATGTCGAATTTCCAGACTGAGATTACGGACTTCCTACACTGGTAGCTGGTCATCGCCAACAGATCTCCACAGGTGTTTTGAGGTATTTTTAAATTTTTTTCAATTTAAGATTGTGTAACTTGTGTTGTAGAGCACGTAACGTTATGTGTGATATATCAAAGAAAAGGTTATGTTATCAGCATGTGTATTAAAGTTAAATCAAATTTGTATGTGCACTAGATCAAAAGATACACTAGCCCAAAAAATTAAAGGAACAAAAAAAAAATCGTGATTTTTTTAGAGATTTTCGATAGGCTGTATCTCAGTCAAAAATGACCGCATCATGATAAAATAAAAAGAATGTGAAAGCTCTATTCTTCTTGTTTTAGGATTAAATATTAAAATATTTTATTTCTAACGGTAAAAATAGCAAAATTGTTGGAAATGCTCAAAAACCAAAATTTTCTAATTTTTTTTTGTTTTTACTTCTCTCATAAGGAAGTGGGAAAATTTTTTTCTGATAAAATGATTATTATTTTTAGAAAGGCTTTTTATTTGGCTTTAGAATTCCTTTTGTTTCAAACTTCTACGATTTTTTTTACACTGCAATATCAGTCATCAAACCAAAAACCATACTTTTGACTTTGACTATCAATATCTCAACAACGGATCACTAACCAGAAAATTTAAGGACACATTTAAAAACTTCATTCAATTCTCTACAAATAAATTAAGTTTGCTTTGTAAAAAAAAATGTTTTCTTATTTTTGAGATTAATTTAGGAAAACTATCAAAATAGGCATTTTGACGGTTTTTTAGAAAATGTACCGATTTAAGATAAACCACGAAAAAATTAAAAGTTTTCAAAATAACTTAAATTTTGAAAAAAAACTTCATTCAATTCTCTACAAATAAATTAAGTTTGCTTTGTAAAAAAAAATGTTTTCTTATTTTTGAGATTAATTTAGGAAAGCTATCAAAATAGGCATTTTGACGGTTTTTTAGAAAATGTACCGCTATTTAATTTCTATGTGTGAAAAGGCTTAATTTTTGAAGTTTAATATACCTGAAATTAATATGCAAAGTTTCAGACTTATTCATCAAGCAGTTTTTCTGTTGTGAAGGTTTGAACTTTTGAGATGAAGTAAAACACCATATTTCTACAGTTCTAAATGACTTACTTCTTGTTACTTTTTTATGAGCAAAATCAATTTTTTTTTAGTTTATTTGAACAATTTATTGATAAATATCGTTTAAATTATAGATATACCAAAGAAAAACAAAAAAAATTTCAAAATTAGGAAAAATATACAAAAATGGTATAAATAGCTTTTTTTCAAAATTTAAGTTATTTTGAAAACTTTTAATTTTTTCGTGGTTTATCTTAAATCGGTACACTTTCTAAAAAACCGTAAAAATGCCTATTTTGATAGCTTTCCTAAATTAATCTCAAAAATAAGAAAACATTTTTTTTTACAAAGCAAACTTAATTTATTTGTAGAGAATTGAATGAAGTTTTTAAATGTGTCCTTAAATTTTCTGGTTAGTGATCCGTTGTTGAGATATTGATAGTCAAAGTCAAAAGTATGGTTTTTGGTTTGATGACTGATATTGCAGTGTAAAAAAAATCGTAGAAGTTTGAAACAAAAGGAATTCTAAAGTCAAATAAAAAGCCTTTCTAAAAATAATAATCATTTTATCAGAAAAAATTTTCCCACTTCCTTATGAGAGAAGTAAAAACAACAAAATATTAGAAAATTTTGGTTTTTGAGCATTTCCAACAATTTTGCTATTTTTACCGTTAGAAATAAAATATTTTAATATTTAATCCTAAAACAAGAAGAATATAGAGCTTTCACATTCTTTTTATTTTATCATGATGCGGTCATTTTTGACTGAGATACAGCCTATCGAAAATCACTAAAAAAAATCACAATTTTTTTTTTTTCCTTTAATTTTTTGGGCTAGTGTATAACGTGTGTTGGAAAAGAACATCTTTTTACCGTTATCTCCGAATTTTGAATATGAAATTAATTGAAATTTTGTACAATTATAATTTATTTAATTACCTATCTACTTCCTTCCTTAATAAAATGCACAGAACAAAGTCAGAGAGCATTGATTTTTTTTATTTGTATTAACCATTTTAATTTTTTTTTTTAACATTCTTTAATTTTAATTTAAAATTCAAGCTCCTTTTAGGGAATAATTTCATTTCAAACCAAAATGATGCCTTCACCCCACACCCTAGATAAATTATTACCATGATACTAAGCACACGATCTTAGTAATAATTCATAATTTGGTCAAATCAATCTTCAAATGGCTCTAAGCAAGCTCTAAATGCGGTGAATGGCGTTTAAATTAAGCAATCGTTAAACAACGTTGCTTAAATGTGTATTTTTTTTTTTTTATTAATACACATTTTTTACTTAAAAGCTATTTAGAAGTTGTTTAACGTTAAACAACCTTTAAGATTCTTTTATAAATATAATATGGCTGTTAATGTTTAAAATTCTGCATTTAAATGCATGGAATGTGTTCAAAATTTCTATAACAATTGCTGCCAAAGATTTAATTTATTATCGCCGCTTAAATTGTACAAAACAATCATATTGAAACATGTGTCAAAAATCGAATGACAAAAATATTAGATAAAATATCACAAAACGAGTGATAAGTATGACATTTTGACAAAAGCTTCAATTTCAATGATAAAATCAGAAGCAAACAACTGTATGCCCTAAATGAGTGATATTTTTTTCATTAATTTTCTACAGATGCGCTAATACCTGCATAAATTCAAGAGAAATTATTGTTTTGCTGATAAATTTATTTGGAATTTACATTTTTCTTTGAAAATTTATAAAATCTTGATTTACTGGACTTTCCTCACTCTCATCAACAAACAAAGATCGATAAAGTGAAGATGAGTTAAGTTTCAGTAAACAGAAAAAAAAAAAAAGTTTAATGTGCAGTACAAGTCAATTTGTTTAGCAAAACTAGAATTAACTGATTTATCAGATTTCCACTTGATTTTTCTTGAGCGAGTTTCAATTTCAATTTCAATTGACCGAAGATGACCAATTTGAACAATTTTTTTTATTTTAAGGGAAACCCCAGTTCTAAGAAATGTGTCATGGTCATGAAGTCGGATAGCTGGCGTGTAGTTTGACAAGTACACATTTAAATAAAATTAAATTCAATTGCTTCTTCTTTTAATTGCTCAGTGTGATGCTTTATTAATAAATAAATGTCGGTTTTGATGCAATAGGGTTTCCCAGAGTTTTTGTTTTGTTCTTTATCAATGACAAATTGTTTTAAGCCAATGAAGATCAAGAACAATAAAAAACGGGATTTCCATTATGCACACACATTTTTTTTTTGATTATAAGAATTTTTGGGAACCCATGACTTTTTTCAAAATTTTGGATATTCCAAATTAAAAATAATCTTTTTTATCAAAAAACAAAACCGACTTCCATGGATCAAAACAGGGTTTTATGGTTTTTCTAATAGTTCCCAAAGCTAAAACTGAACTGAAATGGAACCACATTGCAGCCACCAGCTTTCCAATACAAAAACAATTATCAAAATTGGTTCACTCAGTCCAAAGTTATGAGGTAACAAACACAAAAAAAAAAAAAAAAAAAAAAAAAAAACAGACGAATTGAATACCTCCTCCTATTTGGAAGTCGGTAAAAAAAAAACAAAGATAATGTCAATGTCAATGACAGTTTATATGTTTTCAAAAATGAAATGTGACCATCTGGACTGAAGAATTGGAGCTATTTCTATTTTATTCTGTGAATGAATTTATTGAGTTAATTTTGACAAATTTTGAATAATGATGTTTTTTAAGTCAAAAACCATTCAAAAATATATAATGTAGCATATCGTTAGAAAAATCTTTAAATTTGCTGTTTAGTCGCGAAAACCAAACGTTTCTTTAGAACTTTGTTTTTAAAATATTTTTGTCAAAAGTAATTTTATTTAAATTGTTTTTTTTTTTTTTATGATCTAACCATTGAATAATTATATATAGAAGTGACACCGGAAAAAACGTCCGCTATGTTTGAAGGGTGGAGCCACAATCGTTTGAGGAGTGGCGCCATAATCGTTTTAGGATTGTGTATTCGATGGCCGAAAAATCCCTGAAAAGGACTTTTGGTTACTAAGTAACCACATTTACAATATTATTTATATTTGGTGTAATTTGTATTAGTTTTGTTTTGTGCTAGTAGTGTTTTTGTTTATTTTTGTTTCTGTAATATTGAAATTGAATTTATTTTAAATTTTTGTATTATTTTGAATTGAATATTTATTTTTGAATGTTTGATTCTTATGTATGTTTGGAAGGATTTTGTTTTTTGTTTTTATTAACGAGAAGAAGAAGAAGATTTTCTTCAGTTATAGAAGTGTTTATTTAATTTTGATTAGTGTGCTTTTTGTAATAATATCTAGGCCAAAGTTGTAGTTCACATTGTTTGAATGTTTTCCACATGCACTGTGGCATATACTTACTATTTTCTTAAACCGCATAATGCAAGAGTAGGTAGGGATCAAGTTCATACAATATGGCCATATTTCACATTATTTTTAAGTATTTTAATACAATACGAAACAACCTCGTTTATTTGCTTAAACTGATTTATGTTTGCGAACAAGGACTTTGGATATACGGCTTTGTTCAAATTTGCAACTGCAAATAAAAATTAAAAGTTTTTATAAAATGTTAAATTTTGAAAAAAAATCTTTTCGTACCATTTTTGGATACTTTTCTTTATTTTTAATTAAAACATTTTTAATGTTTATGTTGAATCGGGCTTTTTTGGTCACTTCCTTTTATATGCAAATAAAAATCTTTATTTCATACTTTCTCCCTACGTTTCGTCGTAATTTCTCGACTTCTTCAGGGGTTTTTTTTATTAAATCTGTTAAATATGACATTTAAAACTTTTTACACTATTACAAAAATTGTTTAAACTTACATGAAAATATTATTTTGTTACATTTATAAGTTGACAGATAATTAATAATTAAAAACTTTTGAATTTTCTAAAATAAAAATATAAATTATTGACATTTAATAAATAAAAGTTAAAATAAAAAATAAAAACATACATCACAGCACTTTAGAAAAACTAAATGAAAAACAATTTGAATTTAAATTTGAATTATAACAATTATTAATTATCTGTCAACTTATAAATGTAACAAAATAATATTTTCATGTAAGTTTAAACAATTTTTGTAATAGTGTAAAAAGTTTTAAATGTCATATTTAACAGATTTAATAAAAAAAACCCCTGAAGAAGTCGAGAAATTACGACGAAACGTAGGGAGAAAGTATGAAATAAAGATTTTTATTTGCATATAAAAGGAAGTGACCAAAAAAGCCCGATTCAACATAAACATTAATAGTTCAAATAATTGGTCAAATTATCATTAATTCAATAAAACATTTTTGTTATCTAAAATTTAAACGATATTTATAAATAAAATGTTCAAATGAACTCAAAAGGTAAAAAGGCATATTTTGATCGCAAATGCAAGAAAATGTGGTTTTGGGATAGTTCCAATGATTTTTCTATTTCACCATTTGAAATAAAATACATATTTGGTTCTAAGATTCTAAAACTAGAAGAATGTAGCTTTTACATGCTTTTTATTTTGTCATGATATAGTCAAATGATATATATACAAAAAAAAAGTTGAGATATCAATCAGACATGGGATTACTATAGCCCTGTTCCACTGGAGTTGGTAGTCTGCTAATAGTAGATTTTTTGTTTAATCTAGGTAGTACTATCATCTACCTACTCATGCTCTTCTTCCCGAGTGGATACGATTTGTATTAAATTCGTTGAAAGTGCGTTCCATTGAAAATCGGTAGTAAACTACTAGTAGTACTTTGCCACCTCCCAAAGGAACAGCTAAATGGATCTACCGAGTAACATCAAACTTGGTATGTAGCATTTTTTTGCAGAATCTCCATAGGGGTTTTTAGAACAAATTTTTTTTTTATCAAAAATAACGATACCTGTCATAAACCAATTTCGGAAATGTTTAATTTTCTCGAAAACGGTACCAGTGATTTTGTTTAAAAAAATTATATAATAGTTTTTGGGCAATCATGGACATTTTTTAAAATTATTATTAACCTACCGTAGAACCGTGCCAAACTACCAATTTAATTTCAACGAATTTCTTATACAAAAGCATTTACCTATATAGTTTAGATATAAAACAGAATGAAAATTTGGCAAAATAATAGTTTTTGGATTAGTAATTTCTACAAAATTGCATACCAATTTTATTTTTGAATTTTTTTTTTAAATTTATTTATAATTTATTTATTTTTTTTTTTTTTTCTAAAAATCTATCTTAGTAGAAAAAATCAAATCGAATAGGTACTTGTTTTGGAGCTATCAGGAATTTTCCTTTGTTCCTTAAACTTTTTTGGCTAGTGTATAAAAACAACTCAGGTTAAAAGCTAATGCTCGGTTAAATTTTATGGTTATGAAACTCAAGTATTAAATTTAGCCGAGCTTTAGCCTTTAACCTGAGTATTAAATTGTTTATATTGGTTGAGAGAAATATGTATAATTCAGTTAAATATTTAAGTGAACCTTTAATTTGATTATTGGTAAGGCTCGTAGAAAATCAAATTTACTAATGATAAGCTTTGGTGAATTATAGTAATAATAGCCTAATAGTAAGTGAATGTACATATAAGCGTGGTCGAATGTTCGGTATTCGACCGAATCAGTATTCGCACCATCTCTAGTTGGTACCGTTAAAAAATTTCAATTTCCCCTCCTTGGAATCAAAAATAAGCAAAAAGTTTGAGCCAAAACGACTTATTGGTTTGAGCTTACCTGATTTAAATTATTACGTTGAGTTTTTCTTAACGTTTTTCTTTTTTTCTTTAAGGGCCATTAGCTGAAACGAACCTTAAATAATTCATGTTGAACATAAACTTTTAGGCTCTATTTTTACATAAGGATTTATGTTGTAATTAAATGCTTAAGTTTCGATTCAGCAAAAAAAGACTCTAATTGTTACGCATTTCATAATATTCCAAAACAAAATATAATATAAAAAAAATAGCAATCTCTTTGGGAATACGAACTCAGAAAGCAAAATTAAACAGCAATCACCTTGTCACCTACGCTAATAGGACTATTGAAACAAGGGTAACTTTCATGTCCTATAAGCTATAACGTGCCTAGGATATACAACAATAATATTTAATTTTGTTCAAATTCTCGTCGTTAATAAAAAAATTCTTGTTTTTAGTTTCGAGTTACTATGGATACATTTATAATGTCAACTAACTTTTCAATATTTTTGTTTGATATTTGTGTAATTTTGTATGTATGAGTAAAATTTCCTTATTTTATTTTTTCATTTATTGGATGTCGATTTGTCGATACGATTTATTTTTGTTTGATATTTGTTTTATGTTTTATGTGTGAGTAAAATTTCCTTATTTTTTTTTTTCTATTATAGGATGTCGACGTGTCGATACAATTTATTTTTATTTGATATTTGTTTTGTTACGTTTGTATTTGTGAAATTTCGTTTTTTAAAAACAAATTTTTTGAAAAATAATTTTCTAAGACAAGCCCCATTCTCTCTTGGGATTTTTTAGTACATCTGATTGCCGAAAAAAATAAAATTGTGTGGCGCTAGAAACTATCGGTGTCACTTCTATATATAATTATTCAATGATCTAACTCAATTTGTTTTATTTTAAGAACCCAAAATATTATATATCGTTAGAAAGGTCTTTAAATTCTCTACACAGTAGTAAAAAGCAAACGTTTCTTTGGAACTCCACTTTGAAAATATTTGTGTCCAAAGTTAGATTTTTTTTTTTTTAATTTGAGGACTTAACACAAATTCAGCGTTATTAAGCAAAGAAAAGATCCCATTGTCCTATAGTAAATAAAAATATTGAGTAAATTTTGTCAGATTTTCAAATATCCTGTTTTAAAAGTCAAAAACTCATCAATGACGCTTAAGTCTAGCTTGGTTTGCTTCAATAATCAAGTGTGACGGACAAATTTGTCCAATAAAATAAATTATTACTAATGGCCGATATTACGAAGGTCTTTTAAACATTTAACAGGCTTTTAAACCTTAAAATGGGATTTTTTTGGTTTCACCAATCACTTTTAAGTTTAACATTTTTGGCTCATTAATTTTAAAATTGTCATTGGAATGTCTTCAGATGCAGTAAGGAAGTGATTTTTTAAGACACAAAATGAAACAAACAAATTTCAACTTTTTTATATATATTTAGGGGTGAATCCTTCTACTTAGCGTTGCTTTCAAATTATGCCGAAAATATGAAAACCTGACCAAAGTGAAATACTAAGAGATACATAAAGGAATTTAGTCGAATTTAATAATAAAAACTCTTGAACTCAATTATTCAATTCTTTCCTTCACATTTTTGGTAAATTTAAAAGCCTTAAAGGAGTGATATAAAAAAAAGGTACGTACATAAAAAATGTCTGTATCGAAAAAAAAAATTTTAAAAGTCATTCAAATGAGATTAAAACACACTTCAATGGTTCTTTTTCAACCTTCGTCATAAGCTTTTTTTCCATTCATCTTTAAAAACAAAAAAAAAAAACCCTCTTACACCATAAAGTCTCTATAAAAATTAACAATTTCCTACGTCATCATCATCGTCACATCCTTCCATAAAGTAACTTCCGGCCTTTATCATAATTTTCACTGTCAAGGTGCGCCCGCCGCCGCCGCTAACCCCCATATTAACGAAAATTACACATATAATACTCTATGCTCAAAATCACTATATAACCTTAAATATACTTACATATCATGTCAAGTCATTGTCATCTCTGTTAAAGACCTTTGTCTCTTCTACACACATCCTGTCAGCCATATATAAGTCACATCACCCAACCATATACCTTGCAAGCTTTTTAATATTTCTTCAACCCAAGTACCAAAATATATATGGTTAACATAATTTTTCTGCCAAAATGAATTCCATAATTCTCTTGTCTTGTCTTGTCTTTAACACAAAATATACACAAAGCCCCATCACCGAGAGAGAGATCCTTTGAGACGTATTTTTTTTTTACCCGTGTCGGTGTTTGGTTAAAGGAAAAACAAAAAAAAACCTTCTCTCATTTAATATGCACCCGTATAACATTAACCTTGAAATAGACCATGGTAAAGCTAATCCTTACAAGTCTTTATACGAGTGTAAATCTTGTGTTTTAGTGAGAAAACATTTATAGTTCTATCCATATAGCCGCTTCGTCTGTTTCCCCAAACTTGTAACCTGGGTATTATTGCAAATTTATTCATCATACTGAACCCGGAATATAGCCTAGTCTCGCACAGCACAATCTTCGAACATCTTTTCTTACAAGGATATGTATCTTCTTTGCTGACGATGCTAAGACCTATAAAAAGGAGTCACTCAAACTTATACCTTTTTTGCCTAAGAGTGTCAATGACGGTTTTTCGTTATACCTACCTAACGATATCCTAGTCCCATAGTCAACTCATACAGAGCTTTAGAATTCTATGTGGGGTTTGGGAGATGTGTGGTAAGAAAATCATCCTCTTCCTAAAACGAAAGTGGAAAAAAAAAAGGATCTTAGAGAGAGTACAAAATGGGTTATAATCTTTTGACGAATATTGTGTGTACTTCTAAGATGGTTAAAGATAAAAAGGATTCTTTCGCTTTTGACTTAAAAACTTCTTTTCTTTTTTTTTTTTTTGTGTCACAAGTAGAGTGTATATCGAGGATAGGTACTTCCTATTTTGTATATATTCTTTTTGTTCTTTATTCTTTTAAGCTTCGACATTATGATGAAAAAAGATGAAAAGGGAACAATGTTAAAAAGGGATAATGTCACACTAAGTTGATTCTTAAATAAAAATAAAATGAAATGACAACACCTAATGCGGGTGTTTTTTTCTCCCTCTTTCTTTTGTTTTTTTTTTTTCAATCTTAATCTTAAAATGAGATTTGTTTTTTTTTTTTTTTTAAATCAAAGATATCATTGTATTTAGTGTTTGAATCTATTTTTGTCAAACGACATGATTTTTAAAATGAGGATTGGCTGGGAAATTTATTTTAAAGTGGCTTTAGGTGTATGTAGGGTTGCCAACTTTTTTAAGAAAGAATAGAGTATTATTTGATTTCAGGGACGAAAAAAAAGAGTACATTTGAAAAAAGAAGAGTACCATTTATTTCAAGTCTTGAAAATGTATTTTTTGGTGCCTCTTGCAGTACATACATAACTATTTTATGTTGTTTTTAAAATAAGTGTTTGACTCTAAACGTTCAAATTGATATAAATTATGAGCTCATTTTTGATCAATTTCAATGAAGCCCTATTTCTCTCATTTCGCCACTTCATATATTCATAAATACTCTCTCAGTGAATCCTGAAGTTGTAAGAACAGATAGTATAAGTATGGCTCCCAATTTTTGCATTTATTAATATAATAAATTAATAAGAAACTTAACTCAAATACAAGAAAAAATCTAATGTTTTGAGGTCTTAAGCCTGAACTACATCAAAACACAAAGTCAAAAAAGTACGAAAAAGTAAACAAAGATCAAAATATAAAAATCACATGTATATTTACCTGACATCTATTGGAAAAAATTAACTAAAAAAGCTCTTTTGTTTTTGAAGTTTTGAAATTTCAAATAAAAAAAAAATTGAAAAAGTTAACAAATTACAGTCAACTCCATCTAAGTCAAATTGTCACAGGACACAAAAATTGGTTCGAGTAAGAGGGAAATTCGACTAAGAGGAATCTATTTAATCTTTTTGCTGCAGGCGGTTTCATTAAAAACGGTAAAAAAAATTTGAGTTAGAGGAAAATTTGACCTAAAGGATGTACGACTTATAGGGAATCGACTGTATTTGAAATTTCAATTGTTTGTCAACAGAGCTTTTTTTTTCGCAAAATGACAGGAACTATGTGATCGAAGAGCTACCTTACGGAAAGGATATAAAATATTGTTCGAGTGTATTTGTTTTTTAAAACTTTGTGAAAATTGAAAGCTTGGTCTTGTTCAAGCTTTTTCAATCGAATAATTTTTTAAAATGAAAGAGCGATATACAAACAAGCTACTAGAGGGAAGAAGAAAAAACATCGTGTTTACTTTTTTGTACTTTTTTGACTTTGTGTTTTGATGTAGTTCAGGCTTTAAACAAAACAAAGTAAAATAGAGAACCAAATTTGAATTTAAAAAAAATTTAACTATTATTTCTGAAAAAGTAAAAAAAATCCTTAAGATTTTTTTTTTTTGTAAAAAATCAAGGTTTTAATTTTTTTTATTTTTTTTCATTTCGATTAATTATATTGATAACTGCAAAAGTTAAACCAGTTCAAATATTGCAGGGTCAAGAAAAAATAGCATCAGTTGCGATTCATTTTTTTTTTTTTCTATAAAAAACAAAGTTAAGTTTAAGTTTTTGAAAATAGCTTTACTCCTTTCTTTGATTCAATCTCTTTAAAAAATAGAATTAAAAAAAAAAATTTTAAGTCTAACTAAGAAAATAAAACATAAAACAAATAGGTCGTACTAAAACAACGACCAAAATTATGGTGTTTTGTACTCTCTAAATTACAATTGTTTAAATTTAGAAATTATAAGGTCTCGTTTTTTTCATGCAATTATCTTAATTGCAAGTTATCCACCAATTTGTAAGCGTTGAGATGTTTATGTTGTGGTACACTCAGCCTTATGTAAATAATCATTTTTAGCAAAAAAACAAAACCGACTTCCATGGATCAAAACTAGGTTTTATGGTTTTTAAAATGGTTCCTATCGCAAAAAGTGAACGAAATTAAAATGGGACCACACTGCAGCCACCAGCTATCCAATACAAAAAGAATTATCAAAATTGGTTCCCTCAGTCCAAAGTTATGCGGTAACAAACATAAAAAAAAAAAAAAAAAAAAAAAAAAATACAGACGAATTGAATACCTCCTCCTTTTTGGAAGTCGGTAAAAAAAGGAGTATTTTGACGTACTCTATCAGAGTTATAGATTATAGGGTACAAACTACACATATGTGAAATAGAGTACAATACTCTTTTTTAGAGTACGGTTGGCAACCCTAGGTGTAGGATGGAATTTCAGCTAATGGGATCTCTGGATGGCTGAGAGAGATTAATTGGCTTTGGTTTGAGATTATGTCAATTGGTTGTTTTTGAATTAATGTTTTTTTGGCTAGAAGGTGTTTTGGTAACTTAAATAAATTAGTTATACATATATATTTGTCCCATTTAAAGTTTTGATCAGATGCCGAGTCTTTAACTTTTTCAATTTCAGCAATTTATCACCTGAATACACCAAATGATCCAATCAACAGCTTTCAAGCTATTATTTCCCAAAAACGTGGAAAACGAAAAAAAGGATTACATTTTTTTATTTAGATTAGATTTTATTTATTCTATTAACAGTATTATTATAATAACATTATAATAAAGAATTTTTATAAATGTATGTATAATTTCCCATCAATATCTCCTCAACAACATTAGAAAATATCTGGAATAAGTAATTCTCAGGCGGAGCTAAGGACACTCGATACTGCATCTTTTACTGAAATTTCAGTCAGGCATCTTGACGTCCAGAAAGTGTACGAATAGAAGCAATTATCAATAAACTCCTAATCCCTGGACTAACTTCACTATTAACAATAAAATGCACGACTGGGTCGCACGAACTTGCTCTTATTGTTAAAGTTGCTTTAATATTTAAGACTTTTTATATATTTTGAAAAAAAATAAAATTTGTTTTTTAAAAAAATAAAATAAAATCTGAAATCAAATTGCCCTCCAAAAGAAGTATGCAGTTTTGATTGATACATTAAGATGCATTTTTAGAAAAAAAAAATTTCAAAATCGTTAGAGCCATTTTGTTAAAAAACTATTTTTTTTTTAAATAATTTTTGGAAAGTTTTAAAATAAAATTGGTATGCCATTTTGTAGAAATCACTAATCAACATCTAAAAACAAAATTTCAAAAATATTCAATGTCACATTTTCGAAAATTTGATTTTTCAAAAAAAAATTTTCAAATTTTTTTTTAAATCCAAAAATTATTTTTTTAGAAATTTAATTTTTGATTTATATTTAAATTATATAAATACTTCTTCACAAAAAGTTTAGTTGAAATCGAATAATTAGTTTCGGAGATAATCGGATTTGATGGCAGGTACCGTTAATAATGATTTTCAAATAAAAAAAATTTTTCGTTAGAAGATAGACCTTAGCTTAAAACTATTATTTGAATTTTTTAAACAAAATCGTTGGAGCCGTTTTCGAGATATTTCAATTTTACTAAAATCGGTATATGACAAGTAACGTTATTTTTGGTCCAAAAAAATTAATTCTAAAAACCCCGCCGCAGAGTCGCCAAATAATGCTACATACCAAGTCATATTTTCAAGATTAATGTCTTCAGACTCAGGGAAAATGACAGAGCATCATATTTTATGTTCGAAATTAAAATATGAATCAATTTGTCCTTCATACATTAAACAATGCATTAATAATACTAATACTGCATTATCTTGCATTCTAAACGCAATACAGCGAAACGTCCATAGTAAAAGTTTTTCCTAGATTATAATTCTTTCATTTGATACCAATTTCATTGATGGCCGCTCAACGTCCAAAATGCCCATTCTCCTTTGGTCTATACTTTTTCATGTCGCTAGAACTTTTTTCGGTCACAATATTTTATAGAGAATCAAGTATGAAATTGATGTAGAATATTCCGAGGAATTCGAATATTGTATTCACAATTCCGAAAAAAAATATTTTCACCCTTATAAATAGACTTTTTTGTGACCACTTTTTTGAAAAATCGTAATTTTTTTATTTTTGTTCTGCCAAATTTGCACCCGTGAGCCGACAGAGGGTTAAATATTTAGTTCCCTTACTACATCAACTTGTGTCTCAATCCGAATTATTGGACTTAATTTTATATAATCTTTAAAGTTTCAAGCCAAACGGTTGAAACTTACATACATATCAATCATTGGTATAACTCCTTTTTAAGATCAATGTAGCAAAATTTCGTACTTACTTTAAAAAATAAAATTTTATTTAAATCCTTATTCTGCAAGTTAAGTTGGTTTGGTTTTTGGTATTCTCCATACTAATGTCTTTCAGTGTATCAACTTTTCGTCTATACAACATCTGCAAAAAGAGCTAGAATTTTTTGAACCCAATCAGTTTTCATCGAAAAAAGCAAAAAAAAAATTAATCTTTTTTCTCTTCTCACAATATTAAATTTTTTAAATGACAACCTATAATAAATTGTATATCATCGAAAAGCTTATTATTTCACCTTTTATATGACACTTCAATCATATTTGTACGATGTCTACAGAAAAAGTAAGAATTTTTTAAGGCCAACCATGTCGTATTGTAGTGATTCAAATCACTACGATACTAAAGAAGTTTTTTTTTCAAAAAATTTTTATCTGCTGTCTATCTTGCTATCGTTACTCCTTTTTGAAAAATTTGACATGACATGATCTAATTAGGTACTATAGGTGGCTCACTGGGAAATTTTATTCGAGATAAGTTAAAAGAATTTAACAGAAAAAATTCTTGTTCCCTAAATTTTGACTAATCTTCTCCCAATTTCAACGCACTACAATTCATCAAAAAAAAATCTAGATACTGTCATGATTATGATTAATTACTAAAATGAAAAAAAAAACTTGAAAAACCCCGTTATCAATAAAACTAAAATAATTACGCTTGAGTAGGCGCTAAGCACATTACCTACAATTGCTTACCCACATAAATTCCATATCACGCAAATTAATTCCCATTCATGACGCATCTATTGGTCTTTCCCAAGAATAAAAATTGTAACCAGTTTTTCGTTACTAAAACAAACATCACGAATCTCAAAACTCGTTCAAACAGGGGGAATCCTATATCTTAAACTCGATGTAAAAAAGGTAAATGAAATGAAAAAGAGCACACCAACAACGCCGACAAAGCCCTTTCCGGAATTCCCCCAAGAACACACACACGCTGCACTTTCTTTCTTTCTCATAAAAGTCATCAACTTCTCTCATCTTCATATCGCTCTGAGGAAAGTCCGTCCAATCGATCTTAAAAAAAAAAAAAAAAAATGTTGACTAGATCAGGGTCTTCCCTAGCACGATCAATGCTATACATTGTGCAGATTTATGTGTGAATCTATCTTCTAAGCTTTTTCAAAACGACTACAGATCTTTGATGACGTCAAAAAAAAAGCCGGAAAGCTTTTGTTGATCGCGATCGCAACCGATGACACGATCAGTCGAGGGTCTATAAGAGGCATACATTCAGCAAAATGTTGGACATAAAATGATTGTAGGTCTTTAAGAGATTTTTAACTTTGTGCTGCCGTGGAAATTGTATGTGCACTGAATTCGCGACGAGAGTGTATCTTGTATCTCAGAGTTATATTAATTTCATTATATTTACCAACAGCTGAGACTAAAGATAACTTAGTCGGTATTTAATCGGCGTGGAGTAAAGATCGTGACTTTCTATATAAGCGGGGTGTTATGAAATGCGCTGATTTTGTGAATTTAAAAATCCGTCTATCGTCGTTGATACCTAAATTTTTTTTTAGTTTTAATTAAATTGTTAATTACAACCAGAAAAAAAAAGAAGTGATCGAAAAAAAAGTATTTAAGGATTGTGAAGCTTTCCTGTCGACTTTCTTGCCGAAGAGAAGTTAAAAAAGAAGAATCAAGGTAATAAACCCGGAATTTTTTTTTTTTTTTTTTGTTTTTCTCTAAGACACAATGTCTGATGCTTATCTTTAAGAACAATACAAAAAAAAATAATGAATTAAATTTAGATAAAAGGTCCAAAGGTGTTATAGAACAAAAGTGCCATAAAGTGATGAATGATCTTTCTTATCTAGGTTGTATTCTTATTTTTTTTTTTTGTAAAAAAAGTGATCTCTTCTGTCATCATAAAAAAGACACGTTCTTGTCTCATGTTACAAAATGTTTCCCTTTCTCTGAAACGGTAAAATTTGTAAGCTTACCATGGTACTAAATGGTCAGAAGAATTAAAGACAAAAAGCGAATGGCCATTTAAACATTTATATGGAATGGTTCTTTTGACACAAATATTTTTGTCCAAGATTGGTTGTGGAATGGCTTTTAGTGGTTTAACCTGTCTCAATATATCCACCAACAGCAGTGTGTTGCAATATTATCTATATGTGTTATTTTGTATTCTTTTTTTTTTTTTTGTTTTTAATTTCGTGTTCGAAGGACGTTCGTTGATATTTTTTTTTTTTTTTTCAAACATGCAAGCCAGCAACCATCAAAAACTATCGCGTAAGCCAATGTGCTTTTAAGTGATGTTTTGGTATTTTGTATTTGTTTTTGTGGGTAAAGTTATATACTATCATTAGTTATTGTGATTTTTCATTGTTTCTTTGACCTTAAATTAATGTAATTATAATTATAAAATTTAATGATGGTAAAGGTATAGTGTTCTTGTTATGTTGAAATTTTTGTTGGTTGCTGAACCCCAAAAACAATTGAATATGAATAAGTAATTAATTCTTTTGTTCTTCCTATTTGACTATGCGCATTAAAATAGACTTAAAAAATATTTCTTGAAAAGTAGCGTTTCCGGGATTTGTTAAATAAATAAATCAAGAAAATATAGAGTTTAAGATGGTAAATCAGACAATTATTTTTTTTTTTTTATTTTTTGTTTACTGTTTTGTTTTCGGTTTGTTTTTTTTTAAGTAACACACATTTAGCATTTGGATATTTTTTGATATCACCTCGATTTTCATATTTTTTTTTCTAAAAAAAAATATTGCGTATACACCATAGTGACCATTTTTACTAGCTCTATAAAGCACCCTTTGGGTTTGTGTAAAAAAATATTCCAAGCTAACGAAGACTCAACAGATTTTTTAGTTTTTCTACAGAAAATAAAATAATACGTATACGTCCCAGTGCCCACTTTGCGCCACAGAGCAACTATAATTGGTTTCGTGTCTAAGAAAAATTAAAATTAACGGTGATTTGTTAGTTTTTTTTTTTACAAAAAAAAATATTACGTATACACCACAGTGACCATTTTAATTTGTTTTACAGGTCAACTATTAGTTTTGTGTTAAAAAAATTTCGAGGTAAAGATTTTGTAGCTAAAAAAAAAAATATTACGTCTACGCCACAGTGGCAAGTATTTGTTTCGTGTCAAAAAAAAAAAAAATCGTGGTTAACGCAGACTCAAAAAAAGTCATTTCGCATAAATATTTATGATTTGCCTTAAGCCCCCACTTATGACATGTAAGAAGAGATATTACATAAAAATCGGTTAAATGCTGTACTTCTTTTTTGCTACGCCTTATAAAGGTAAAACAAAAAAAAAACCAGCAAGATACTGAGAACAATTAGCAATATAGACTTTTGATGCAAACAAAATTTTGTCTGAAGCCACTTTTCCAACACTGCTTACATAGGTTTACCCTATTTTTTTTTTGCCAATTATAAACAGTTACTTGTATCTATTTCAAAAATGAAGAAGCTAAGTTGCAAGGAGGTCATTTTGATCAATTCTTTAATAAATAAAACAGCATTTAATGGCCCCAATTTACCCTATTTAACCGGAATTTTAAAAATAAATAATTACAAAAAATTCAATTAATTTTACAAAGATTTTTATAATAGCGTGCTAGTTTCAATATCTTATAATAATTTGCCTAAATAGCCCAGTTTACCCTTTTTTTATTCGATCATAAAACTTAATTATTAGCTTTACAAAAAAATCAACCACATGTCATTTTACAAATATTTTTAATATATCGTGAATATTTATGATTTGTCGAAATGCCCCAGTTTACCCTATTTTCTGATATGTATAAAAAAAAAACAATTATTTGCTTTACCAAACAATCAACCGGCTAAATGCCTATTTGGCCTTATGTCATTTTGCACATATACATAGTTTTGATGAATAACTATTATTTGCATAAGTCGAACAGCTGTAATCAAAAAAAAATATAATGTCTATACTATGCGGATTGGATAAGTAACAACATCAAATAACCATATCTGCAAACATGTATCAAAAAAAAACCCATCAAATAATAAAATATAAAAAAAAAAAAAATAAACAAAATAAAAAAAAAAAATTATTGTTTAACATTAAATCACGTGGATTTGCGTAAATAGCCATCAATTGCCTTTTTGGGAATTTAGACACACAGTTATATAGAGTTTTTTTTTATGACATACGAAAATGTCGAAGATAAAATATATTTGTCTGTCTATCTGTTTGTCTTAAATGTTTATAAAATTTACAATTTAAGTCAAAAATACATGATTCATTATGATGAAATATTAAAAAAATAAAATGTAATTAAACCTTAATTTTTTTTTGCTATATAGTCGTTTTTTTGGCAAATAAATTTTAGTCCATGTCAAGAGTTTTGTTTTATACGTTTATGGATATGTTTGTCTAAATGACATTTATCTTTTAGATTACTTTATTTTTTTTTTTTTTATTTTGTATATTTTTAATAAAACTTATCTTAACCAAAAACCTAAAAAAAAAAAACCTACCCACTTTTATATTTAATTCCATTTTATCCGCCTTCGACTTAAATAACTTTCACAAAATTTTGAAATTTTATGCCATTTTTATGGAGACAAAACTTTGTGCAAATAAATATTATTATTTTTTTGTTTTGCAGACTGTAGTATGTTCTGGTGTTTAAGTGGCAATAATTTAGGCTTCTTTATGGTTGGTGGTGGGGGAAGGGTAACTTAAAATGTGGGTGACAACGACTAAAAATTTATTTATATATAAAAAAAAAAACCAAAGTTATAAAGTGACTTTTTACGAGCTTTGTGTGTGAAAGATGTCAATGGGGTTGTCACTTTCTGTATGGAAACTATAAATTAAACCTAACAATTTAGGTCGAAATTTATATGAGTTTCAAATTTGTTTTAGAAGGTACATTTTGAAAAGGGCTTAAGCAATTAAAGTTTATGGAAACCAGGTTAAAAGTTAAGCTTTTGGTTTGATTGTTTAAGCAAGGATCGATAAACTTTTTCTTCTAATAGATTATTTTCAAATTGTTTCAAAAAAATAATGGTGTACCTGAAGGTTCCGTTTTATGTCCGACTCTATTTATTACTTTATAAATGCTGTCTAAATTGCCCCCAACATAAAACAAATCCAATTTTACTGTGTAGGTTTTAGAGATTCGTTTTTTAACCGTACTACACGAATGTGGAATGCGTAAATCAGTTCTTTTAATTTCCGTCAATTGTTATTTTCAGGAATTTTAAATATTATATTTATGTCCTTTTAAATCTATTAAATCTTATTTTAAATGGTGACTTTAAATTTAATGGAGAGTGAATAAACTGGGCCTTAGTGTTAGTTGATTTATAAAAAAAAAAGTGGTAATAATGAGTAAGTCAGTTTGAGTTTGAGGAAACCAAAAGATAAGAAAGTTTACAAGTGGTAAATGTGTGACTTAACTAACTAAATAAATATGAAGTTTTCCGAAAGCCCAATCTCTTATAAATTTATGATACTGCAAAATAAAAAGATTCACAAGTTTCCATTGAATTTACTTTCATTTTTTTTTTTCTTAACAATTTTATAATACTTTTGTTAACAAACTGATAAAAGTTATGGTACTTTTGTTTAGTCGACAACAATTTTATTAACAACAATCAATAAATTAAATTAATTTTATCTTTAAAATGAATTGCTTTTTCAACAAGTTATTAAATCATGCATACTTATTTATTTTTTTTTTTTTTTATTTTTTTTTTTAATTACTTGATTATTATGATTTATAAAATAAATTTGATAACAAATTGATATGAATCTCAATCAATGAATTAGATAATTTATTTCAAATTAACAACAACAAAAAAAAATCATTAAAATAAATATATCTATTAAAAATCTATCTTTTATTTAATTAAATTAAATAAACTACTTAACATAATAACGACGCCGCCGACAGTGTATGACATCACAACTAGAGTAGAAATTTATGTGAGTTTATGTTAACCTCTTGAAGTTTGTTAGTTTTATTATTATTTTTTTTTTTTTTTTTTCATTAAATTAACATTTAATTGCAATTGAATAATTTTTCAATCGATTGATTAAGATAAATTATTTATTGAAAATACAAAACATAGATTGTTTGAATAAGAAATTGATTTTATCTCCGGTTCCGTTTTGTCTATGATGTTAAGTGCAGTTATGTAGAAGAATAGTGAATGTTAATAAATTAAATACGAGTATCTTACACATTGGGAGTAAAAAAGAAATAGATTTTTTTAACATTTTCCGACAGATCAAAATTCCGCTTAAAATAAGTGGAATCCGCTTTAGATAATTTTCCGCTTAAATTAAGTGGATTTTTTTTTTAATTCACGCATTCGTGAAATTAAGACGATTTGTCCGCTTTTTTAAGACGGAAGGCAATAAACCATGCAGAAATCCGCTTAATTTAATGTAGAATCCGTATGTTTTTATATGGTCTTTTTTCTCCGTGTAGATTTTAAAAATTTTTACTTTGCGATAAAGGCGAAGAGCTCGTGGTATTTTGCAAATAAATCAGGGTAAAATAGGACAATTTGACGCTTCATAAGTATGTTTGTGATTTAATCCAGATTAACCCAATTGTTTGTAAATTTGGTTAATAATTGCTACGATTCTACAGAAGGCAGGGTAAAATAGGGCCAATTGGGCAATTTACAAATATTAATATTGAACAATATTGATAAAATTACATTATATCACCAAAGAACGAGAAAAGTTTGTTATTTTCTAATATCTATTATAGAAAAGTATAGGGCAAAGTAGGGTTATTCGGTAAGTTCAAATATATATATATTCAAATATATTTTAAATTTAGGCTAAATCAGTAGGTACTTATTGCATTTTTGACTGTAAATATTACTTATATAATATTTTTCAACATATAGACAATAGGGTGAATTAGGGTAAATTGTATATTAGAAAATTGAGAAATAGAACAACAGTTCATGTTTTGAAAATGGAAATGATATACAAATTCAAATATGTATTGAATTGTTTGAAAGGTAGGGTAAAGTGGGGCAATTGCAACGCTTCAAAAATCATGTATTTTATTTTTCCTATACATATCCCATGCAAACCCACTTTACCTTATTTCTACCATTCAAATCAAAAGACCGAAAAAAAAAACAATTTCAACTATTTTAACTATCTATAAAAGACTCAAGGCAGAGACAATAATTTAAATTATATTTATCCAGGCGTCTACTATACTATACCTCTTTAACTACTTTGTACATTATTACCATCAAGAATTCTCAAGACCTCGAAAGAAGTAAAAACTAACTAAAAAAAAAAAAAATTAAAAATTAAATGTCCAAAATCGATAACACATCGAATGCAGTGCAATTTAATTTGTTTGCTTTTCATTTCGTTTTCAGTTCAATTTTAAATTACAAAAAAAAAAAAAAAATTAAAGCAAAGCAAAAGGAAGGAAAAAACCAATCAATTTGATTCAATGCTTAGATGTATCTTGAATAATAATAAGTACGAGTATCTTTCGATTTGAATTATTTAAAAGTGATTTTGATGGTTTTGCTTCCAAATACTTTGTACTGCAGTATGTTTTTTTTTTTTTGTTTTTTTTTGAGAAACCTGATTTGGATTTTTTTTTATGTTTGTTTGAGTAATGAGTTAGCTATGCAAAAAATGTGTATACAAACATATCTATCAGCCGGTCACAGGTTTATATATATAAATATATTTTTAAATAGATTTGAAGGAAATTTGTACCAGAAAATACCTTCTATTTTTATTTGAACCGGATCAAGTCAATGTACTCTACAGCATAGTGTCTATACTTTTAAACCCGGTTTTGATTTTTTTGATTTTTATTTACTTTATTTGTATCTGTCTTGTTTTGAATGGAAGGCGGGCAGAAATTTCAAATTGATTGATAAAAAAAATAAATATAATTTATACAAAATGTAGAATATACGTCATTTACATATGACATAATATTGTTTATTGACAGTTTTTGTTTTTTTTTTTTTGTTTAATCGAGACAAGTAAAACACGTAGGAGGTTTTGAATTTTAATGCATGATGACAAACAAAAAAAAAAAAAAATGATTTAATGATTTGCCCTGGAGATATCATGTTACAGAGGCTTTAAAATCACTTTAATTGTCACAATGAACGTGATAAGCAATATATTATTGTATCATGTGGTTTTATCAATAAGTATATTGGTCATCTTGTTCTTAGGTTTTTTGTATTGATAAAATCAGGTTAGGTCTAGTCATGTTTCATTTAAGGTCTTTTAGTCTTTTTTTCCTTTGAAGTAGGTTTTTTATGTGTGATTGATTTGCATCTTTTCACATGACAAGCAGTAGGAAAAAAGGAACGTTGTTTGAAGTCTTGATTTTATAAAAATATAAAAAAAATGTTTGAAAGATTTGTTTGTTCCTTTTATTTTCAAATTTTTTAAGTTTTTAGAACTAAGAAAAAAAAAAAAAGAATATTTTTCAAATTTTCTAATTACATACCTATCTTACTTTTGTAAGCCCAAGTTAACGCTATAAAAAGCTTAATTTGGAAAAAAGAAATTCTCTATATCCATCCCTTTAATATAATCTTTCGATTGAAAAAAGAAATTTCGAAATGACAAGCAGTAGGAAAAAAGAAACGTTGTTTGAAGTCTTTATTTTATAAAAATATAAAAAAAATGTTTGAAAGATTTGTTTGTTCCTTTTATTTTCAAAAATTTTAAGGTTTTAGAAATAAGAAAAAAAAAAGAATATTTTTCAAATTTTCTAATTACATACCTGCCTTACTTTTGTAAGCCCAAGTTAACTCTATAAAAAGCTTAATTTGGAAAAAAGAAATTCTCTATATCCATCCCTTTAATATAATCTTTCGATTGAAAAAATAAATTTCGAAATCCGACAAGCAGTTTCTGAGAATATCCGGAACATACACACAATAAAAAAAATTATAACAACCTGTCCCTTTTGGTACTTTATAATCTGACTCAAGTAGCACAAAAGTCTAAGATACACCAAAATATTTGGTGTATTTTTTGCACTTTCGTGATATGCATTTTGAATATAAAAAATACACCATTTTCTCGTATAAAATAAACTCCGGTGGTTAAAAAAATATACCGATTTTGGTGTATAAATGGCACTAGTGGTATATTAAATGATCTGTTTTTGGTGAAAATTATCCCTTTGAAATTGAAAAATACACAATAAATCTATGAATAAAATACACCATTTAAATTATTCTGATTTCAAATTTGAACCAAAGTTTATTTTTTATCTCAAACAGTTTGATGAATTCTAATTCCCACCATTTCTTATGAAATAAATGAAAATGAATTTTTATTCACTTTCATAATATATTGCCATAAGAAACCAATGGTGAAATATGATTTTGTTTGCCAAATTTTAAAACGAAACACATTCTATCTACTAATTTTAGATGCTACCCCCTCTAAAAATCGAGCGCCTCAAAAATGTCAGTGAATTAATGATTTTTTTTTTTCGATTTTAAGAATCCATTTTTCAAAAATTATAATTTTTGTGTTGTTTTACATTTTTTTAAGAAAAGTTATTTTATAATGAATCGAAAAAACTAAGAATGCGGGACTATTAGGTCGATAAATATACTATTTTAATAAAATAATTAATCGCTGTCTTCTATTTTTAAATGGCGTCCATTGAAAAATATGGCGTTTCCCACATATACATTTTGGTGAATTTTATGTCCACAGGGTGTGCTTCCTACACCAAACAGAGTGTACAAAATAAACCGTTTTGGTTGATTTCAGAATCAAATAATTTTATGCACCATTAATGGTATATTATAAAAACAACTGAATATCGGTGTATTTTTTGCACGGAATCTCAAAAAAATCTTGAAATTTTGTACAGAAAAGACAGTGGTATAATTTTTATACCACTAATTTTGAGAAATACACCATATTTTTTCAATTTTCTCAATTTTACACCAAAATTAATGAATTTACACCAATTTATACACAAGTGTGCTACTTGAGGAGTTGCCTTTGAATTTAACCAAAGTATACCCACAGCAGCGCCACCAATCGGATTCAGATTATGTAAATTTTTTAATAATTATAATTTATCGCCACTTATTTTGATTTGAGCAATTTCGGTCGAAGCAACCAAATTGGCCAACAATTTTACCACTTTTTAGGAAATATACGAATAAAAACTCTCTATATTTAACTAAAAATCAAAAAAATTTAACAATTTGACTACAGCGCCATCTATTGGTAAATTGTTTGACCAACTCCTAAGCCTTTCTACACTTTGTAGATATAAACAAACAAAAACTTTTTTTTCAATATTTTTCAAACTCAAAATGGTTTAATCTAACTTATTTGATTACAGCGCCATCTATTGTAAAATTCTTTAATCCAACTTTGAATTCTATACGAACAATTTTCTTAAAAACTCAAAAAATCTAAGCAATGTGGTATTACAGCGCCACCTATTGTAAAAACTTTTAACCAATTTTAAAGCCTTTCCTAGATTGTGTATAAAAAATCTACAAAATTTAGTCATAATCGATAGAAAGATAGAACAAACAGTTTTTTTTTTTTTTTAATAGAAAAGACTTTTTTTAACATGAGAATGTGACTTCCAGAAAATGTCATTCTCATGGCATAGTTAATGTCATAATTTAATTGCAACAAATGTCACTATCGTAGCAACGAATTTTATGAACTTTTAATTTCTTTAGTATACACACATTTTTGAAAAAAATTCCTAACGCTATGGAATGTTCTTATCAGGAACAAATTCTCTCAATCAAATAAACCATCATCAACAAAATTATTGAACGGCTGCAATGTTTGCAAAAAAATTCATAAAAAAAAATTACTAAACAAAACAATATTTTTTGCTGAATAATTAAAAAAAAATAAAAACAAAATATTGTCATTAACCTGTTTAAATGTTTTTTTTTTTTTTTTTATTTAGAGACTCTTTGAACATCTGTCCAAACATTTCATCGACAAATAAAAACCTATTTGCCTTTGAACTAAAATTTAAAAAAAAAAAATAGATATCACCAAGCCAATAGAATTTATTATTAAATTTTGCGAGAGCAAATTTAATTAATTTTATTCAATATCAAAATTACATTTTATGTATATGTGTTAATTTCAACACTTTATTTTGATAAATTGTTTATTCATTTTTTTTTTTTAATAATACAACGAGTATGTTAATTACATATCAAAAAATTTGTATTAAATTGTTCAATTTAAAAAATAATAAACTCTTTCCATTTAAATACTTACCACTGCACATTTTTTTTTTTTTATAAAAAAAAAAATTAATTTACAAAAAAAAAAATAGCATCACGTTGTGTATTTGAAAAACAATATATGAGTGCATATCCATAATAATAATAAAAAAAAAAAATTATAATAATTCATAAAAGAAAATGTATCTCATTGCATATTATATCTTTCGGTTCGTCGCACACACAACCCATATTGATATTAAGTATTCTGAACATCGAACAAGGATTGGTCGCTTTACCCACGGAATTTCTGAATCTGAATCTCTGTTGTAAATTAACACAGATACACACAAATCGATGAATGGGGGTGAGGGTAAAAAAAAATAATGTGTGTGTGGTCTGTAATTCTCAATGGAATCCAGTTAAATGGAAAATAAATGATGCACATACGCCCTGGTGTCCCTTTGAATAAAACAAAATGAAAACTGGTTTATAAAATTAATCAAAAAAAAATTAAAAATAAAAAAAACAAAAACAAAAACAATCAGGATAGTAGATTTTGTATATTCATAAATTTATTATCGAATAAAATGCTTTGTATATTTACTTTGTATTTATATAATTTTTTTTTTTGTTACTATCAGTTTCTGTGTGCTAATTTGTAAAACAGATGAAAAATTCATTTATTCGAGAATTGAATTAGTTATTTCAATTATTTTATTTCCACACACTCTCATTATTATTATCTGTTAAATTTATGAGTGCTTGTATGATTGTAAATAAGAAATTATCAAAAATTAATTATCATTACTAATATAAACAATAAATGAATAAAAATACAAACCTGACCTGACCATTTATTTGTAATAATGATAATAATAGATTATTTGTAATTAATTTTTTGGTTGATTGCCCTCAGGATGTACCTTTTTTGTTTTATTGTCAATTTAAACAATTTAATAAAAATAACAAAACAGTTAATTGTGCCTGATGACAATTTAGCGAAGCTGATTAAAAAAAAATAAAATAAGATCAGGTTAATGTGTTGTTTTTTTTAATGAACAGATGTTGTAATTTACTAACTATTTTGATTGCTCAGTTAACACTATGTTTAATTCATTGTATCTACAAATTTTTTTAGTTTATACAAAAACTTTCTGTACAAAAAGTGAGGAGCATTGAATTTTCTTTAAAATAAGACCCATATTGAGTATTTTTAGACAAACGGCTCAAAAGTTATAACAATTATTACATAAAAACATCCAATTCACTTAGTTAAAAATTGTCAATGACCGTATTTTAAAAAAATCATCATTTATTTTTAGAAAGTCATTTTGGAAAAAAAAATTGGCAATCCTGTCTTTTTTATATTAATAGGGTTGCCCCATTCCTTAATTTAATTTTGTTTAAGGATATTCCTAGCTATTTTTGTAGTTAATTGGTAGAATTGTGGTCAATTCGAGATCATGAGAGTCGTCTATAATGGAGTAGAAGTTTTTAGCTTTTGTTTTTCATATTTTTGTCATAAACAAATGTTAAATGCATTTTATCTACTATAGAATTTTAAAAATATACATTTTCCTCAACAATTTTAATGGGCATTTAAATTCCTTTAAAATGAGTACCATATTGAATACTTTAACACTAACTAACAAATTTATTTGCTCAAAATTGTTTGAATTTTGTTTTGAAACAATCTGTGGTTTTTTCACACGTTCACTCATCGTCAAGAATAATTTTTGAAAGTCAACTTTTAATAACTATTATTCATCAATTAGAATTCTATCATTCTTAAATAATTTTGTTCTTATTGAACAAGTCGTGATTCAGAATATTTTGAGTGGTCTAAACCTAAAGAACTAACCAGCCGGAACTCTGAGATCATTTCTGTAGACCAATGTTTAAAAAATTCCACAATAGAATTATAGGTCGCAATGCAAAATGACTATGCTCTAATACTTAAATTAATTTTCTCAAGCCATTTATCTTAAAAGCTTTAAGATCAATAGACTATGGAATTTCCCAAAAACATTTTATTCTTTAATAGTTCTTTGTATGTTACTCATAGCAGCCATCATCCTGTTTAAAAAACAAAAACAGTCTTGGAACAAACAAAAAATATGTGTGGCTTAAAATTAAATCAAACTAGCACGAGCCGAAGCTAATAACAATTCAGAAAAGATTTAGGAGATTTCTTGACAATTAGAAACTAGTTTTTATTATTTTCTCACAGAATGCGTCAATGTCGTTCAACATTCAACTCCCTAATTAGCTTTTATTAGGTTTTTGTGAATTCTTGCAAGTTTTCAAAAGAACAATAGATAGGTAGCTCGTTTCGTTTCGTTTTTTTTTCGGACAAAGCATATGCAAATTATCATCATCATTCTTCTCATGATGATTCTTAATAAACACAAAAAAGACAAATGTGCTATAATCATGAAATTGTTACCTTCAAGTTTATGATGTATTTTTATTTATATAGAGGTTAACCTGTATTCAAACTTATAGTCAAATGAATTATGAATTAATATTCTTTAGAATAATATTTCAAGAGATTGATATAGGTTGGTAATGTTTAAGATATTAACTTACAACAAGTGGAATAAAACCCAAGGCAAAAATCATATGGAAAGGTATATGATGAAATTCGTTACAATCTTTTGTATGCCTTTTAGGCCGGTCTTTCTTGAAATCAAATCTATTACAATCAATGTTAGATACGAAGCCATACTTTATAGCCAAAGAAAATTACATACAATAGCCTGGCGGGGCTTTTAAAAAGGTTTTAACTCGTGAGTAAGAAACTTGTAATTGCAAGATTACCAAAAATTGTATCAATCATAATAATAACCGATTTATCTTTGATTTAACTCAAAATTGTTGTTGAGCCCGGATCTAAAAATCGTTTGAGATGCTACGTGACAAATGTCAGATAGTGTTTTGCAAGAAGGTTATTCATTGTTTTGTTTTATTTTGCTTTGAATTTAAAGCGTTCTTATTGAATAGGATTTGTTTAAGTGCAAAAATTAAAGATTATTTTGTAGTTTATCATTAAATTTCGATAAAGATTCGATAATGCTTCGATAAATGATTCGATGCTTCTATAATGCTTCGATAATGCTTTGTTAATACTTTCTGTTGTGCACTAAATTGATTGATAGTCTATTCAAAAAGTCAGCATTTCCTTGGTTTTAGATTACTTGAATCCATCTTTTTAAATCTTGTCAATCTCACGTTGGGCGCCAAATATAATTTCAATTTTTTTTTTTTTGTAATCTTTGATTTAATAAACCTCTAAATGGCTGATAATTCATTTCAAAAACCAGCATTTCCTTGGATTTAGCCTTCTTGGACCCATCAGTTGACATCTTATAAATCTCACGTTGGGCGCCAAATAAAAGTTTTCCTTTTTATATTTGATTTTGCAAATTAGTGTCGAATTTGACAATAATAAAATTATACCTGTTTGCTTTGGAATTTCTAATAATATTAGAGTGTTTCTTTCAGCATTTCTGACACTATACTCATGTCAATGCTTGGTTTAATTTAACGTCAGGTTTTCATGGAAATATCGATACGCAGGGCGCCATTTTTAATATTTTCACTTTAGACGGTTTGAATAATAATTTCAGATTTTGTTTTAAAGTGTATTGTCATTTTAAGTATGAATTTCTTTGAAATGTCCCCACATTGGGCGCCAAATGAGTTTTTCCACTTTTGACAATTTGTTTTTTTAATTAATTTGGAATTCTTATACATACATTTAATTATTATACATTTAATTATTCAGTTTGAAATTCTACTGAAAATACTCCTACATTGAGCGCCAATTGATTTCAAATATCAATCACAATATCATTAATTTAATCATAAATTCATAGAAAATAAGTTGGTAAACAATTGTTTCAAAGTATTAATTCGTGATGTATCATGCTTTCAGCAATTGCTACATTCTGGAAACTACCCCCTTTGTGCGCTAAGTTTTTCAAGAATTGGATTTCAATTTTCACTTATGGTAATTGTTTCATTAAAACGGGGGTTTCCTATGAAAATATTGCCACTCTAACCCCCAAGTGATTCATTAAACTTCTGAAAGTGATTTAAATTAATTTAAATTGTTTAATTTGATTTGGAATTCCTATGAAAATTGCACCCACGTTGGGCGCCAAATGTTTTAAATTGCTTTAATTTATTGGAAATATTATCAAAATGAACGCCAAGTGATACACTTTTAACAATTATTTTAATTTATTTGGGATTTATCTGAAAATATTCTCACATTGGGCGCCATTTAATTTTATTAGAGCTAAAAATAGTAATTTAAAATATTTTAAATTGTATCACTTAAGTCACGTTCGTGATTTTTTTTCACACTTCTACTCATATTTTAATTATTTAAAATTAAAAACACCAATTAATCGTGCTTTAACCTATAAAACAAACAAAAAAAATTACCAAATTAATTAATATAATCACTTAAAAAGGTACTTCAACAATACAATGAAACAAATAAAAAAAGAAATCCCCCTTGAAATCTGTCAGCTACCAATGTATCTCAAAAAGAATAATATTACTGGCAGTTTATAACTTATGAATAAAATCTCAGAACCTACATACAATTTCAAATTCAATCCCAATTAATTTGCTTCCACTTAATAAAGAAAAAATAAATGATAAAAAAACGTGCTTTCAGATGTAAATTAAAAATGAATATACTCATCATCGTTGAAACCACGTTTTTCTAACACACTCTCTCTGGTATCAATGCAAAAAAGAAAAAATTAAATGATGAGTATAAATCGCTGTAAATACTACAATTTACATAATTTAATATTTTGTGATTTAAATCTCTATGCGCTGAGTTTTTTTTTAGTTTTTCTGAGGGTCTTTAAAAAGGGTTTGGAATTTGCATTTTTGGGGGATGAATAAATTTTGAACTTTTTTCCGATTGAATAATGATTCATTTTACACTGAAAACAATTTACACGTGTCTGTCAGCATCATGTATATTTAAATTTTACACCATGTACAATTTTTACACGATAAGGTTAAACCTTAGGTTAAAATAAAAGGCATGCGTATTAATAACTTCATTAGCTTGATGTAGAATTCCTTTTTTACATCAAGTTTACACTTTATAAAGAGTAAATTTACACCTTACTGTAAATTTTTATAAGAAAATATCAATGAAACTTTTAAATAAATTAAAATTACTTGTAAAACTTACAAGAAGTTTGCAAAAGGTACATTTTATAATAACTTGTTTACAGCACAATACTTGTCTTATAAAATGAAGTAAAAATCGTGTAAAATTACCATTTTTTCAGGTAAACTTTGAGTAAAACACAACAATTGTCAGCTAACTCATCTTGTTTTTGCAGTTCGAACATAATATTTTGTCAAATGTAAATTTTACAGTTAACTAAAAATGTAAAAAAAAGTTTACATTTTACACTTTGATTTTCTTTGAGTGTATCTTTTTCTTTCGTATCAAACTCCTGTCGAATGCTTATATTAAGATTCTCCCTTTATCAATATTTTAATATTTTATAATTTATTTTTTATAAATGATTGACAGTCCATTATTGCGTCATTCAAAAAACTTATGATTTTTTTTCTCTCTCTTTTCATGTTCTCACTTAGGTCATCCTTGATAGAATAATAATAAAAAAAAAAACCTTCATCATCGGAGTTAAACTTGCTGCCCACACACAACAAGTGTTAGCCGATAGCGGTGATTGAAAAAAGCAACAAAACATCTGTGGATCCATCAACCAACTAAAACACACACACAAATCATAATGAAGGCTCTAAGTCGACAATTAGCATACCTGACCCTATTTATACTGACTGTGAAGCTAGTTAATGCTGGAACTATTATAACTGCAGGTGAGTACAACACTAACAGCCGGTGGTATATTATAATCAGCTTAGTATGCTATCAAAACATCAAAAAGACCATTCAATACCGCACACAAAATTGCCAATATCCAGTATCATGATGTGTGTAATGTATCATGTGAGTAGAGAGAGAGAGCTAGGCATTGACTACAACGACGACAACGACTAGCTACTAGACCCTATCGGGTACCCATTGTCTGTCCATTCAACCGGATAGTGCACACATTTATGTGACGGTCACGTTAATAGACCCAAACGAACAATTAATTACCCCCCGCCAATAGCAATTACACCATTCTGAAGTCTTAACAACGGATTTAACATAAAGTTACCAGGGGCGGATTTTGTGAGGAGAGGTGAAATTTCAAAGGGCGCTTAGACTGTACAGCCAGAAACTAAAATTTATGAACTCAGTTGTAATTTTTTATTTACATATGTATGTGAATATTGAAAGGCACTAAAAATAAGGGGGCCCGGGCCCTATTTATTTTTTATACCGAAACAGTTTAAAACTCTTATTTTAACACCAAAATAATAATTTGAAAATATTTATAAAGCAGATGGCTTTCTAGGGCCCTCAAAGCTATGGGGCTCCAGAACTTCAGGGCGCCCTAATTTAACAATATTAATTTGTTAAAAGAGTACTTTTAATTCTTTCCGTGATTTTACGTAACTGAATTAGTTCAGGGCGTCAAAATTAAATCAAAATCAATTAACATTTCTTCACTTTTTGAAGTAAAATTCACAAAAATAGTTCTAAAGGGCAACAAACTAAAGGGGGCGTCAATTTTTTACCCCGAATTTGTAAGAAGTTAGATGAATTTGTTTCTATTATCAATATTGCATTTAATACAGGCGCAAAATAAGCGGAACATAATTGTAAGGGGCGCCTATTAATATTTCACTAGCGCCCTTTTCAAAAAAAAAAAAAATATTAAAAATGTAATTTCCCTCCTGAATTCAAACAATAATAAATCAAGTCGATATTACATCATTTTTTTCTTTTCATAAAAATTAAAATGATTACCTTCATAATTCATCCCAAAAATTCATTATAAATCCACCCCTGGAATACCTTAATTACTCACCTGCATTAAATGCACTTGTACTCTGTAACTGACAGAGATTCATATTATAAAGAGAGTACGAAGGGAGCCAAGAGTAGAGAGCTGAACTGAATACATCATTCCCTATGCTATGTTGGAATATTTAATTCAATTTTGTAGATTAACGCTCGTGTTGCCACACGTTTCGTTCACATAACAAACTACCTCTCTCTGATTCTGATCAAATATAGCCATTCATTGCTGTTGTAAAATCTCTCACATAATAAAAAATAATATTAAAAAAAAAAAAAAAATGAAAAACTGGCCGGATGAAATTAAAGCCACTTATGATACGTTAACACTTTCCCGTGATTTGTTGCTAATTGCACTGATTGTATGCCGATTAACTCTGCCATCAAAATTGTATTAAGTTGAGTAATGGTTTGCTGATGAATGTTTTGTATGTATGTAACGCTAACGGGTGCATAAAGTTCATTGTCGAGCATCATTTATCAATCATAAATGAAGGTGGTTGACATTTGAAAAAAAAAAAAGATTAGGGAATCTATAGGATTTGAAGGATAATAATGATGAAACAATATTGATAACGGATATCGGCATTAGAAAGACCAAAATAGAGGAGGGATTAAATGGATTTTCCATTTAAAATGACATTTGACAAAGGAATGTCACTTTAGATAAGAGCATAAGATGCAAAAGAGTGTTGACAGATGTTTCAGTATCTACCTACTGTCATTACAATTGACTGGTGGTGATTTGGAGATAGCGCTGACAGCTGTCGTAAAATGCTTTTAAAACTTCTTTTGTATTTGAAAAGAGAAGTTTGAATCTCGGAATATGGAAAACGACGAATTCGTTAAAACAATATGGTTGCCAACTGATCCGAAATAAAATGCTTCTTTTAATTTTAGTGTTATTTTCATAGAAATGCACAATGGATTTATGTACAAATTTAACAACATTATAACCCAAATCCAAGAATTTTTAAGTTTTCATTACTACGAAAAATATAATTTAAGATAAGAGAAGTTGTTGAACGTCAAACAGACATTTGACAGTTGACATCATTAGCAATTAATCAATTAAAAAAAAAAAAATTACTTTAGGATTAATAAAATATCATTTGATATAAGCTGCGTTCCTTTGGAAATATTTATCTACTTTTTAGTACTTAAAGCTGCTTTGAACTACTTTTTCAGTATAGCAAAGTAGTTTTAAGTAATAAAAAGTAGATAAATATTTCCAAAGGAACGCAGCTATTGAATTAAACAGTAGTAAAACTATAAATTGTCATTTTTTTAAATGAAAAATTGAACATGTCAACCCTAGAATACTTCAAAAATTAATAGTAGGAGCAACATTGTGGAAAATCTGTTTATATGAAAACAAAAAACGATGGAAATGTTTTTTTAAGTGAAAATGTAAAATTGTAAAAAATAAAATTGTGGCCACATTATTGGTGAAGATAGAGTTTTTTTTTTAATTTAAAACAGCCACAGCAAGAGTTCGATGCTATGCTTTAATTCTCATTTTTTTTTTTTTTTTTTGTTATTGTGGACTTTCCATTACAGTGTATTCTTGAACATTTTTCAGTGAAATGATCCTTTTTTCTGTTAGCAGAATTTTTGAGAGTTTTGTATTGTACCTTTTTTGAACAAAAGTTTGGAGAGTTTCATTTTACATGTACTAAGCTTAAATTTTGAGATTTTTTCAACACTTAAAATGCTGGAATTTACAAAATTATGAGGAATTGTGTTGAAAACTTTAAAAAGCTAGTATTTTACGTTATTATTTATTTATAAAACTGCATAGATTTCGTCGGTTAATATTTTGTTGCCTTCAAAATGTTGGAGATTTTTGTTTTACTCCTTTTAAACACTTAGTGCTGACTACTACATTTGTTTTACATCCAAATATTTTGAGTTAAGCCACAGATTGGAGAGTTGTATTAATTTACGATGTAAATTATATTTTGGAGACATCTGTTTCACGCGCCTTAAACTACATACAGAAAACAATACCAATTCTTTTATTTTTAAAGGTAAACTAGTTTTTTTTTCAGGTAAACAAAATTATATGTAACAACTAAAATTTTGGAGAGTTTCAATTTCATTTACGCTCTACGCTAAGTCTAATTTTGCCGAGTTTCTTTTCACGCTTAAAATGGGATTCATTAACACAAGGACCATACTTTGTGTTAACAATTTTTCATGTTTTCAAAATTTTGTAGAGTTTTATTTTCAACTCTAAAAAAAAATTATTTTACATTTTTGGAAAAATTTATTGACAATTTCAGTTACTCAAGTACCATGTTTTGTTTTAATAAATGTTTTAAGTCTATAGGATTTTGGAGAGTTTTTTTTTAACTTTATTTAAGTCAATCTAGCAGTAAGGTCCAATTTATTCACTCTCCATTATATTTAAAGGTCCCATTAAAAATAAAAAATCTGTCAAATTACATACAAATTTTAAAATTTCCCGTTTTTAATGGAGACTTTAAATTTAATGGAGTGTGAATAAATTGGGCCTAAGTCTTCTTTTCTCAATAGATTCGCAAGTCTTTTTGTTTAGAGACTTTCAACATAATGCCATTGATGATTAAAATAAATATTTACTACTAAGGTCCAATTTATTCACTCTCCATTATATTTAAAGGCCCCATTAAAAATAAAAAATCTGTCAAATCACATACAAATTTTAAAATTTCCCGTTTTTAATGGAGACTTTAAATTTAATGGAGTGTGAATAAATTGGGCCTAAGAGAAAAAAATATAAGCACAGAAAAACATCATTGGTCAAAAGTCAAGTGAAAAAATGCACTCAACTCATTCAAATGTTAGAAAAACTACCAAGAAAAGTAATTAAAATAACATTTATGTGATTCTGATTATCATAAATATTAAATCTAGAATTGACCAGAAAAAAATAAAAATGATTTATTGAGTTAAAATCATTTATTTTGAGACTTTGGATGATTAATGATCAAAACAGGATAAACAAATGCATTTTTTAGAAAATTTGTATGGCTTTTTTTTAGAAGATACATATGTACATATAAATAACATCTGTCATTTGATATGCCTGACATGATAGTTGTTGTCTTTAGAACTATTTTCTTTCTCAACTCAAGATTACTTCAAAGTGATGACTCTTTATGATTTTCTAAAATAAAATTAAGTTCAATAAATCTCTCCAAAGCCTAAAAATACAATCTGTATGTAACATATCATCGTGACATGTCTGTCATGCGACTAAAATAATAATAAATTGTCACACTGTTGACCAAATATTTCTTGATATAACCTCGAAAAACATCACCATGTCCTGTTCATAGTTCAATGGAGTCAAGGCCATCAGAATAAAACCACAAACTTCATATGCCACATGATCTGTCATGCGGTTTGTTGAACAATTATTGACATTTGTCATATTTTTTTAATGACTTTTTTATATGCTAAATGCAATTTAAAGTGATAATTAAATTTAAGCTTAAATAATAATGAGGAGAAGAAGTAAAAAAAAAGTGTGACGAAAGAATGCAGCATACACTTTTTAATGTTCTTGAGGTTTTTAACATTTTTATTTTTTTTTGTTTGTAAGTCTTCTTGTCATACAAAGTATTATAAAGCTTTTAAAATTAACAAACATACGTCAAGGAAAACCACACGAAAAATTGCGAAATGCTCAAAGCCACTATTGCAGCAAAATAGCAATTTGGGTGGAGTGGAGGTTGTAAGTTAAAAATTGAAAAAAAAAAATGAAAATGAAAATGAAAATGAAAAGATACGTGAAGCAGTAGCAAGCATCATATCCATTATCTGGAACGAAAGAGCCTCGGGCAGCTTTGGTAAAGAAGGCAGGCATAATATAGCGGCATGTTTCTGCAAAGTGTAGAGTAGATATATGTTTGTAGACATGTGTGTATAAATGAATGTAGAAAAGTGCAGCCGGTACATGAAACGTGCTATGTATTCATTTCGATAACGATGAACGAAGCCAACGGACGATCAAACTCAGATGCGGTCTTTTCTCTCTTGATTTGTTTCCGATTTGTGGTCAGTGGTTAAATAGCAAATGGTTCGATATGAGTGTGTAGTCAGGGACTATTTCCGGTGATTATTTTTCTGTTTTTTTTTTTTTTGTTGGTTGCTCCTTTTTCTTTTGAACAAGCAGTTACCCGGGGACAGAATGAAAGAAAATAGACCAATTTCTTTTCCGCTTTTTTTTTTGGGGACAAAGTTTGACTGCTTTCGTACACATTCGAGGGAATATTTTTGTGGTTAACAATACAAGGTGGCAATGTGACAATAAAGATAAATGGGGAGCTTAATTTTATTGTATTTTTATATTTAAAGTTATTTATAAAATTGTTAAAGTTGTAATTGCGGGTCTTTATTGTACCCTTGGTTTTGTTCCGCTTGACTGTTGTTTTAACGATCTAGGTTGCCTGCTGCGTTACTGGGTCAGCGACATGTTTTTTTTAGTGCTAAACACGTATCATAAATAATAGTCACTATCAAGGTTTTTTTTTGAATAATTTTGTTCTGTTGTTTGAAAGGAGAGGGTTTTGACTAAATGGCGCCCGGGTAGATAATGAAAGATTAAGCTGGACGCTGTAATTTGTGCTATATTTATATCTGAACTAAGAAAACTAAATGAATTTAAGGACTTTACATAGGGATAACACATTAATACAAATTTTTTATCTTCGTTAAGTTTCGTTCAATTTTCATTTTATTAATAAAGAGCACTTTAAAAGCAAATGTTCTAAAAATTAAAATTGACAATTGCTGTGCGATTTTATCAACCTCCACAAGATAATTTTTTTTGAATTTTCAAGACAAAAAGCTTACAGTTTTGAAAAGGTTCTACGACCATTAAGTACCTGTTATATTAAACCGTCCCTGAACAGACTGATTTTATAATTTTAACGCCAATGACATGGGAAAATTCTTGTTTATATTAACATAATGCAAAAATTAAATATAAATAAATTACTTTGATAAGATTTGTCGCGTGGACACGTAATATGTAAGCGTGTAGATAAGGTGGCTATCTTGAATTTTATAGGAAGGAAAAATATTGTTTTGAAGTAGTTTTTTAACATTAGATAAACTAAAAGGGCCTAATCACTGGGTGATTAATTAGTGGGGAGATAATGTACAAGTACCTACTTCATGATTCAGAAAAAAAAAGACAGTTCCCAGATCGGTTGTTAACTTTTGGTCTTGTGAAATCTAGTTACAAAGTTTACGTATCATCGACTTACCCGGAATTAGAAATGAATGATTTCATGCTATAGATAACGAGTCATATTGCTAGTTTTTGAGCATGTGATCGAAAGGAATGTTGTTCCTAGTAATATATGGAAGAGCTTCAAGTTTGCAAACAACTTTTACCAGAGATTGCAGCTGTGGAACGTAATGCTGAACCTAAATATTGAGTCACAACTGTGATTAGCAGCATTCTCATTTCATTGCGAATTTGTGGAACGTATTTTTTCCTGTGGAACGTATATTTTTCCATTTCATATGGAAGTCCAAAATTAAATTTAGTCCATGCAAATCATGGTAAAAAAATTGATAAACAAATTTGTGGAACTTAGTTTCTCCTGTAGAACATATTTTTTTCCATTTCGTATGGAAGTCCAAAATTAAATTTAGTTCATGCTAATTATGGTAAAAAAATTGGTTTATTTTTCCATAAGTATTTACATTCAGCTCAGTCCGCAGAATCCAGTGGGCATCCAGGGGAGCATCCACACTTAAAACCTAGGAATTTTGTGGAACGTATATCTTTTCAAGAAAGAGCAAGAGAATTTATTTCTAATGACTTTCTCAATTTTCCAAACGTGCATTCACGCTTTTCATATAACCAGTTCATTGAAAACAAGTTACCAAATTTTATGGAACATACCTAATTCTGTTTATCATTTCACGACGTATAAACCCTTTTGAACCCAAGCTATGAAAATCAATATTAAAAAATATTTTTTCAGTATTATCGTGTCAAAAACATCACAACTAAGAAATATGAATAGCAAAAAGTTATGTTCCAAAATAAAAAATAGCAAAACTAATGTGTTATTCTCATGTTACATGAAAGTAACATACACTGCCTATGACGATGACCACCAAAAAAAGTCGGACAACTGAGAATATAACTTTTTATAGAACAATAATGTATGCTACTTCTTCTAAAACACAAAACACTTTCTGGATTAACATTTTTAATATCTTTTTTTCAAAATTGTTTGCAAAAAAAACAAAAAAAAATGTGGATTTCAGTTCCTTTTTCCATAAAAAAATTAAAAGTACGATATTTGACCATTTTTTTTGTATTAATCCAGTAACTAGGCATTATTATCTTTCAATTAAGCCATCGAAACCTAAAAAATTATTTACCTAATGGAATATTTTTTTACGAATTTTTAAAGATATGTTACATGAGAGTAACGCTGGTATCGAAAGGGTTAAATCAAGGTTTTCCATGATTTTTATGTAATTAAAAGCAAATCCTGATTATACAATATTATACCTTCATCAACTTTTTCCGACGAAAACAAAATTAGTAAAAAATTTGTGGAACATAGGAATAGTCACGTTCCACAAAAATTTAACGATATTTTCATTTTTGCCCCAAGTATTCACATTCGTAACAGTCCACATAATCCAGTTTTCACAGAAGTATCCACATTTTCAACCTAAGATTTTTGTGGAACGTAAATCTTTTTAAGAAAAGCATTATTACTTTCCACAATATTTTCTATGTTTTTCTCAATTTTCAAAATGTATATTCACACTACTTCATATAATCATTTAACTGAAAACAAAGTTACCAAATTTTGTGGAACATATTCTTTTTTTCATCTCACGGCGAATTAAATCAAGGTTTCCCATGATTTTTTTCTCCAAAATTATTCCCTTTACGTAATTAAAACCAAAATCCTGATAAATATCACATGCTTACACAACCTTTCTCCCACACAAAATCACCTTCATCAACCTTTTCCGAAAAAAAAAAAAAAAAATAAATACACAAAAAAACCTTCCACCCTCACCTTCCAGCCTTGAAAAAATGTTAAATTAAAAATTCAAATTTAATGCGTATTATATTTTGTTTCATCATAAATTTATATAAATTATTACAGATACAAAACCAGCACAATGTGTTATTACAACCGATGACAACTTTCAAGTAATCAAGGATGTCGGTTCGGTATGGCATACAAATAATTCGTGCGTGCGACATTCCTGTGAACTCGATGAAGATGGCAATCCCCATGAGAAGCTCCATGAAGAGACTTGTGTGGTAAATTGTAAAGATGTAAGTCAAAATCTCATTTTTCACTTTCTTTTTTGTTTTCACTTTTTTTTTACCCCAAGAACCGAAACCAAATTTACATAAATTTTCTCTTTTTTTTTCATCTCGATGTCCTTTAGGAATACGAATACCGCCCAGATCTAACTAAATGTTGTGGAACATGTGTGAAAACAAAATGTCTACACAATTCAAAGCTCTATAACGTGGGTGAGACATGGCATTCACAATGCACAATTCTCGAGTGTACATTACATAATGGTGAAGCGATGATATCTGCTTACACAAAGACATGTCCTCCGGTCCCAACAAACTGTCCACAATCTGATTTGTATAAAGACAACTGTTGCACATATTGCCGTAGTCAAGGTGTCGATACGAAGACCATTGACAGCGGTTTATATCCCGATGATGAGGAAATTCAAGACAGAGAATACTACAAACATCATCCATGTGTTCGGGACTGTAAGGTGGGGGCAAAACCAATGATTTGCAAATACACTTTTGTGGTCGAATGGTATGAAACTCTTAGTAATGCTTGCTTCGATTGTCCAAGCAATATCACAGATTGTCGACGTCCACATTGCATCACTGGCGATGGTGTGAGAAGGAGTATTACCGTGGTGAATAGAATGATGCCAGGTCCTTCGATAGAGGTTTGCCTAAATGATACAATTATGGTAGATGTGAAGAATCATATGTTGGGGGAGAGTACAACATTGCATTGGCATGGTTTGCATCAGCGAGACACACCTTATATGGATGGAGTGCCTCATGTGTCGCAATGTCCAATTCAGCCACATTCCACATTTAGATATACATTTGGGGCGGTAAATCCTGGAACTCATTTCTGGCATTCACATACAGGAATGCAGAGAGGAGATGGATGTTTTGGGGCGATGATTATCCGACAGCCAAGGGAGATTGATCCTCATGGTGATTCATACGATTTTGATTTACCAGAACATAAACTTATGATTCAAGACTGGGCACATCAGCCGGGAGTGTCGATGTATGCATCACATTATCATTCTGTTGGGGATAATAAGCCTCCAAATGTTTTGGTTAACGGCCGTGGAAGGTATTATCCTGATATTTTCAAACAACAAGAACAAGCCCCAGTAGCTGCTAGTCTCCCTCTTAAAAATATTGCAAGTCCAACAGAAGCTAATTTGATCGAAGATGAAACAACCACCTTTTCCGAGTTTGAATCATTCCAACCCGAAACAACTACTTTACCAGAAGATGTGGATCTATTCCAACCTGAAATCAAAGAAAACATGAAAATGGAGCTTCCACTGAGCAGATTCAAACGTTCCACACCAATTCCCTTGGATCAAATTCCCCTCGAAGTATTCACAGTAGCTGAGGGCTTCAAGTATCGTTTTAGGAGTATTAACGCCGAGTTTCTAAACTGTCCAGTTGCTCTTTCGGTAGATAATCACACCCTCTCGGTTATCAATTCTGATGGTTATGATGTGGAAGCTATCAATGTCACATCTGTGGTGACTTATGCTGGAGAACGTTTCGATTTTGTCATTCATGCCAACCAACCCATTGGAAACTACTGGATTCGTCTAAAAGGTTTAATGGATTGTGACGAAAGATTCACATCGGCCTTCCAAGTTGCTATTCTTCACTACCACGGTGCCGAAAAGAATGAACCCGAAGGAGTACCCTATTATGATTTCCAACCTGGTGGAATTGAGTTGAACTCTCTAAACATGGGTCCTGGTTATACAGGCATTGTCACCATAAACGAACTTAAAGCTTTGGCGGAAACCCCCAAACATGAACAAGATGATCTTCTTAAAAAAGAAGCCGATTACAAATTCTTTGTTTATTATGATTTCTATCCCAAGGATAATCCTGATTTCCATCCTGCTGGTTTATATGGATTTAATGAAGTGACTAATGGCAATCCAGTTCTGACACCACAATTAAATCATATTTCAATGACAATGCCATCGTTGCCGCTGATGCCGGCGAGAGATCATATTGATGATTCAATGTTTTGTAATGATACGACTTTCCAGAATCAGGGAATCGATTGTAGGAAGGATTTCTGCAAGTGTCATCATGTTTTGCAAGTGAAATTGAATGCAGTTGTGGAATTGATATTGGTTGATGAAGGTGTTGCTTATGATGCTAATCATCCGTTTCATTTGCATGGAAATGCTTTTAGAGTTATTGGATTGGATCGTGTGGGAAAGAATGTTACAATCGAAACTGTAAGTTTATTTAAATCTAAATTGGACAGAATTTTAATTCTAACTTTCTTCTTCTTCTTCTTCTTTTTTTTTTAATTTAGATCAAAGAAATGGATAGATTAGGTCAACTTCATCGAAATTTTGATAAACCTCCAGTTAAAGATACTGTTACTGTGCCAGATGGTGGTTATACAATTATTCGATTTAATGCTGATAATCCTGGTTATTGGTTACTTCATTGTCACATTGAATTCCATGCAGAAGTTGGAATGGCTTTGGTGATTAAAGTTGGTGAACATAATCAAATGGTTCCGGTGCCAAAGAATTTCCCACAATGTTCCGATTATATACCAGATTTGGAAGATGATGCGGATAGCTCTGGAGCTAGCAGTGTGATACATAGACTAACGTGGTTTTCTATGCTGGTGGGAGTTGTAATTAGTTTAAGATGTTATTTTTTATAGTATTTTGGAGAGAATGTATAGAGTAATAGAATGTAATAATGTATAGTATGTATGTGTGCGTGTTAGAGACGTATTGTGAATTTATTTTGACTGAGATATTAGTTAAGGAAATTATAAATAAAATTTGTAAATAATATATTTAAGATTTTTATATAAAAAAAAAACATGTTTTTTCTTTTAATTGGACGGAAATCTAAAGGATAAACGATTGAGCTACGTTGGCAACCGTGTTTTTAATAAAAATATTAAACAACTGAGAACTGGAAACGCGTCTAACCGATTTTGTTCCCAGGAAATTCGAATAATGTGGAGAGAATCCTTACGTTCAAAACAAAGAATAAGAACTTCAATTCAGAATTGGATCTAATCAGTCTGGTGTCCTACAAAATTATGTTGAAATGACTTCAAGTATTAAAAAAAAGTATTAAAATCAGAGCCTTAAAAAATTAAGAGAGTATCATCTTACTGAAATCAGGTCATGTCGAATATTATGGTAGAGTGTTATTGAAATTGAAATTTTCATCGCCGTTATTTAGATTAGAATTGCTTGTGTTTTCGAGGCCATAAGCCCCTGACAAAACTTAAAAGCACTAGAGTCCTTTTTAAACTACAAATACAATTTCATCAATAAAATTTTGTCTTTTATTTAATTTTTTTTTTTTTTCTATCACAAAAAAAGTTTTATTTTTTTTATTAAAAATTAGCTAAAAATTTAAAGAGAGAAAAAAAATAATAACTTAAACTCTAAATAAGTGTGTATCAATCTACAAATATCTCACTCCAATCCACTCTCCCTTACATCCTACCCTTTATCATCATAATCGACATTTTGTTGTCTTAATATCTTGTTGCAGCATATCGGCAAATTCTAACTCGGTAAAATTTGTATTCCTCTGAAGCAGTGCATCCAGCACACCTGCCTCACATTTACCCATTGACATAATTGATGGCCAATCGGAATGTTTCATTGATGTTTCCATAGCAGGGTATTGCAATCGATTATTGGTATCGCCATCACCACCACAATCATAGTGCCCTACATCGGCTATTGAGTGAAAGTTATCATCATGAATTCGATTACATATAAAACATTCGAATAATTCAAATTGATTGTCGGATTCAAAATCTCGTTCGAGTAGGGTGGCTTTAAGTAAATCATTTGTTACGGAATGTAACATTGAGTATTTATGATCTAGGTATGTATTGTATTCGTGATCGTTGGCATCGAGACGTTTTAAATATTCGGCTAGAGCTTTTGGACTGGCAAAGTCTGAGATATATATGACGGATTTTTTTGTTGGCTCCCAATCCTGTGGAATAGTAAAAATAAAAATAAATCAATTGAGAAAGGAATACTAAACTATGTTGGAATGAATATGAAATGATAAATTGATGCTTACGTTGGTTATGATAATTTTCAATTATATAGGTTTTGGTATTTTTTGTTTGGTTTTCTTGGAGTGTCCGGGTTAAAGTAAATCGCTTGTCATTTCAGATTTGAAATTCATTTTGAATTTAACTTTCGCAATGTCAGCCACTACTTATTTCTATGAAACCGTTACTTTTACAAGTTTATAGATGCCTCCAATTTTATTACACCTTTTAAGGATTTCATCAATTTGTGATCTACTTTGCTAACAGTGATATATTTAATTTATCCATCTGACAACAACTGGTAGTCTATTAAATCTTAAGTTACCTCTTGTAAAGTGTCAAAACTTAGAGTTGACACGGGATTGGGCACAGAGGAAATTGCACCCAAATTATGTTGCAGAAAAATAACCTGGACAATTAAATGTGAGTAACAATATTCTAGCACAGGTTAGAATTTTGTTGGTCAGGCTGCGTACTGTTCAACGAAAAGCATAAAAAGAATTTCGTTTACGATTCCGTTGTACTGATTTTGTATGAAAATATTCGTTTCGCTTCAGGAGCATACTAGGCTTAGATCAAACAAAATTACTCAAAAACCAACATTCGGAATTCAAATTAAAATTATGTCGAAGTGCTGACAGGATAAGCCGTTTTCTACTTGTTCACAGATATAAGAAAAAACAAAAAACAGAAACAGAAGACAAATTTCAGTCGTAAATATTCCGTCTGTAGAGGAAACATCAAAATCACATGGCATTTTAGGCCCAATTACAGCATTTACTATTTTGTCGCAAAAAAACACCCTTTCACCCAAAATTATTTTATGAAAACTCTGTTCCAAATGCAACGTTTTTACCAAATTTCTTTAGGGTAGCAATGTTTTTCCATTTTTCTTATTTCTCAAAAAAAAAATCACCTAAAATATTTGTGTTGAGTGCTTAATTCCTTGTTTCTGTTATTGGGATACCATTTTTGTCCCAGTTTTTGTGGTACTAATTTTGAATTTCATCATTTCTTAAAAAAAAAAAAACACCCTTTTACTCAAGATAATTTCGTACTTTAGATTCTTAGTTTTTATAACAAAAGAAACGGTGTCAGCAAGTTTAAAATATTAACAAAAAAAAAACAGCACCAGCGTATAATCGGCAATAACTTTTCTTAGAATAATCTCATCGACTTTATTTTTATGTCATTAGATTCAGCATCAAAAAATAACATAAAATCTTGTGAATTGATTGTATTCCACAAATTTTTTTTTTTCACTCTTTTGTTGACCTTATCCCCTTCCCTCTTTTCCGGGAAAATATACCCAATTTTATAGACTTTTTTGATCCTCGGTTCTTATTACAAAATCTTATTACAAATTTATTTATTGATTTCTTGAACGTTGTACTATTCTACCTGTACTACTTAATTTATCTAGGCTTTTAGCAAACGCGTAGAGATAAAAATTTTCGAGATAAAATTTAGCACGATTTGCCTATTAGATTCAAATTCGTCGGAAACCATTTCTTGAATGATGAACTATCCCATATTTCAAGCAATCACATCTTGAAATTTAAAAAGGCCACCAAATGGCTTAAACAAACGAACTAAAAAATCACACAACAAACGAAAAAACCCATCAGATGTTGCATGGTGCTTTTGCGACAACGGGCCTGGAGATTGGAATAAATTTATGGAGCGGTACCACGCGAACGATAAGTATTCAGTTTTACCATACGAGTTGGGTGCATCCTTTCTTTTCTAAACCAAGGTATCGTACACTATTCACCCGTAGAAGCTATAAGTATAGAAAGCGCGAACCAAGTTTAAAAATAACTCAATATCTACCTTCTCCGAGACCCTTTTTGTATTACATTTATGCAATTCATGATGACGATATAAAAATTTAAAATTTTCCTTCTAAATTACCTTAATTGTTGGTGATCCAAAGTAAATAGGAATATTGCCCATAATCAATGGTCTCCAGAATTTCTCCGAGATGTAATCCTTGCATACACCATTCTCATAGGCAATGATGAACTTGTATCGTGCAAAGAATCGATAGAACTCCTCCGATTGAATTGTATTCAAATAGTCTCCAGTCAATCTGTTGAACACAAAAATATTTCAATATAAATGATCTTTCAAAAATGATGGAAACTTACTCTTTGGGCAAATCCTTATTATGCAAACATTTTCCATACGAATCAATATCAATATATTTCATCAATTCTTTGATATATTCATTCCTTCCCGAGGCAGTGTCACAAATCGATTGAACAAATGCCACTGGTGCTAGATTCTCAGTTTCACGCAATAAAGATTTTGTCCCAATTGCAACCAAATACTTTCGATCGGTTAATTCCTTCTCACTTTGAATGAATTGAGTGGTAAGTGGGAAATTCGAATGACGACTAAATGTCGATGTTATATTAAAATGCTTGAGAATTTTTGCTGATTGAATAAATGGCACATTTTTGGGAGATTCTTCGTGAAACAACGCCCATAAATGATGGGGTTGGCGAGGTAATGGTAAATCGGTTTTATTCAAGTCCGAACCATAAAATACTAAAACCTGTGATTTTTGTTTGCAAATAAAAAAATTTAAATTTATGACATATAATTGAGATTATAGTCAAGAGTCTTGAGAATTCTTATCGCTAAGCAAATAGGTACACTCCTTTTCATCAGAATAGGTACACAAATTTTCAAATGTTCATCAATCGTTTATCCCCAATAATGGTTTCCTTCAAAGGACCATAACTTTCCCCATTGGTTTTCTTATAAATATTTTTTAGGGAAAAATTAATTTATATTTTTGTTCATCAGTATAGGAGCACTCATGTTCGCTTAAATGTTTTTGTGGATTGGTAAAATTTATCGTATAAAACAATAACTAGGTGTAATTTAATAATGATATTAAAATTTTGAAAAACATGGGCAGAATAAAATCGCTAAAATTTGAGCGAAAACACTCTAATTATAAAATAAAGAATAAAGGATATACCAGACATGGTACGATTAAAAAAATTAACGAAGTGTGAATCTCACTTCAGATACCAATATTCCGGGGTTAAAAAAATTATACATAAATGGTGGTAAAAAATTGTAAGAAACCACTCATAGAGGAGTAAATGTTTACGTTTGCCTACAGTTATTATTTTTAATGTTAGGACAGCAAATAGAATGGTCAACAGTTCCAATCCCCTGAAAGGGCCGAATTTTGAAAAGACACCACCGCTAAACCAAGAACAGAAATGTATGCGATTGAAGTTTTTGAAATCCTATATCACATGGAAAGTTGAAAACGACATTTTATTTTGATGTCCCTGACGTTCTGCAAAAGCAAAAAACCATTTTTAGCCACACTTCATAGTTAAATAAAATGCACGACTAAGTCGCACGAACTTGCTCTTAGAGTTCAAGTTGCTTAAGTTTTTAAATAGAAACTTGGGAAAAACAAAAAAAAACAAAATTCATTTTTCAAAAAAATAAAACAATATCTGAAATCAAATCGCCCCACAAAACAAGTACGCAGTTTTATTTGATATATTAAGGTGCATTTTTAGAAAAAAAATTTCAAAATCTTTAGAGCCGTTTTTTAAAAAACTAATTTTTTATAAATAATTTTTTGAAAAAAAAAAAAGTTTTAAAATAAAATTGGTATGCCATTTTGTAGAAATCACTAATCAACATCTAAAAACAAAATTTCAAAAAAATTCAATGTCCCGTTTTTGAAAATTTGATTTTTCAAAAAAAAAATTTCAAAATTTTTTTAAAAATCCAAAAATTATTTTTTTCAAAATTTTATTTTTATATATATAGGTACCGTTAATAATGATTTTCAAAAATTTTTTTCTTCAAAAGATAGACCTTGTTTAAAAATTAACATTTGAATTTTTTCAACAAAATCGTTAGAGCCGTTTTAGTGAAATTAAACTTTTCCGAAATTTTTTAATAACAGGTACCGTTATTTTTGGTCCAAAAAAATTAATTCCAAAAATCAATCTGGAGAGTCTCCAAAAACTGCTACATAGCAAGTTTGGAGTCAATCGGTCCATCCGTTTAGGCTCTAGTTCCTTATACAGACAGACAGACTGACAGACAAATGGTACAAAAGACATTTCAAGAAGAGGTTCTTATGTGTAACACTACACACAAATTTTAATCAAAAATGTTAGAGCCGTTTTTGAAAAAAAAAAAAATTAATTTTTCTATTTCCGTTATACGACAGGTACCGTTAGTTTTAGTCCTTAAAAAAAATTTCAATTTGTCCTCTAGGGAATCACCAAAAATTGTTTACTACCAACTTTGAGAACAAAATCGCTCCATTAGTTAAGGCTGTTATCTCGAGGTGCTTACAGACGGACAAACAGACAGAATTGCGGGGCCCACTTTTTTTTGCATTCTCCATTATCGTATTGTCGTGTAAAATTTTTATTTCGAGTACGATTTATTTTACGAATCCTTAACTGACCCCATAGTTACGGTGACCATATTTCTAGGAGCGAAACCCGGGACAAATAAAAATTTCGTTGGATGAAAACATTGGTTTAAAAAAATATATATATAATAATAAAATGAGTTTTCGTAAATTTTCCTAATTTTAATACATATCAAGTCGTTTCCAAATAAATCAGAAATCAAGAAAACGGTTTTATATTAGGTACCTACTCTGCCCATAATCCTAAATACAAAATTTTCGATGTTGATTTTATTGCATATTTGAAGTTAGGGCATTGTCTCTGATTTATTCTCATTTTTTTTTTTTTTTAGCCTAGGTCTTTACATAAGCCAGAAAACTCCAAATATTTTTGAAATTTTTTTTCATTTTTATATGCAAATTGCGATATTTCATTTTGTGTTTTCCTCTACGACTCAGAAGTATGAAAAGTGTAGTCAGGGCCTTTACGAGATTATGGGCAGTTACTGTTAATAACTTCTAAAAAAAAAATATTTTTTAATCAAAATTGTTTTTTAACATTTTAGTTTAATTTTAAATGATTTTGAAATTTTATAATAATTAGTTAATTAAATTTTTAATATGTCCTTTAAAAGTTTGAAATTAAACTGAGTTCATTGCTCGAAAAAAATTTTCAGGTGTAGCTTTTCAACCTGACAAACACAAGTTGAAACTAAATAATTGACGAAAAATGTTTAAAAACTAATGCTTTTATTCAAAAATTTAAAAAACTTTTTATTTTCTAACCAATGTTTTCCGATTCTCCTAACTCCGATTCTAACTTAAACTTAGTAAGCATTGGTGATTTACAAATATCTTCTGAAGAAATTGAAGATGAATTGAGAATGTTGAACGATGATAAACATCCAGGAGCGGATGGAATTGTTCCATTAGTGTTAAAAAATTGTGCAAAAGCTCTGGCTTGTCCACTCTCAGTCATTTTTAACCGTTCCCTTCATGAAGGTATTTTCCTTGATGCTTGGAAATTATCATACATTCACCCAGTTTTTAAATCAGGTTGTAAGAATGAAGTTTGTAACTATCGTCCGATCTGTAAAATTCCTGTAATACCTAAACTTTTCGAAAAAATCGTTTATAACAAATTAGTATTTCTTTTGAAAGAAGTTATTTCTCCTCTCCAGCATGGCTTCGTAAATGGGAGGTCTACTACTACGAACCTTGTAGTCTTTAATAACTATTTAGTTAACTCCCTTGAACGTGGTTTTCAATGATACGTAGTTTATACGGATTTTTCGAAGTCTTTTGATCGCGTAAATCATTCAATATTGCTATCAAAATTGAAAAAAATTGGGTTTTTCTCCTCGATTTTAAAATGGTTAGAATCTTACCTTACAGGTAGAACACAACGTGTTCAAATCAACAATATTCTTTCTGATTCTGTAAATGTTACTTCTGGCGTTCCGCAAGGTAGTCATTTAGGACCACTATTGTTTCTTATTTTCATTAACGATATTCCTGATCAGTTCAATAATTGCAAATGTTTAATGTATGCTGACGACATTAAACTCTATATCAGAATCAAGTCAACTCTCGATTGTATTAATTTACAAAGAGACTTGAATAGGCTTTTCGAGTGGTGTGAAGTTAACGACCTTCATCTAAATGTTTCTAAATGTCAGTGTATGTCTTTTTATCGAAGTCAATTCCCAATAATTTTTTCATATAGTTTAGGTGAAACACCTTTAGCCAGAATTATTGAAAAAAAACTCGTAACTCAAAAGATTTCTCAGATCCTTTTACGTTAAGATCACTATATTTCAGCTTCGTTCGATCTATTTTGGAATACTGCTGCATTGTATGGAACCCTATGTATAAAACTCATTCTATGAGAATTGAAAGGATTCAAAAGCGTTTCACCAGAATGGCTATCAAAATTCTTCATTGGAATATTGATATGCCTTCTTATACTTCGAGGTGTTTGTTATTGGGAATTCAATCTCTTGAATCTAGAAGAATATATTTTGAAATAATGTTCATAAGAGATATTATTAACTTTAAAATCAATTGCCCTTTCTTGCTTTCTTTAGTCTGTTGGTATGCTCCTGAGCGTAATCTTCGTTCTCGATTGCTATTTGAGATCCCTTTTCACAAGGTGAATTATGGTTACAATGAAGCTATTACTCGTTGTTTAAGACAGGCTAACTCAGTTTGTAACATTACTGATTTCAATATGTTTTTAAGCAGAGATGTATTTAAAAAAAAATATTATATCTTTTTTCTTCTCTGGTGGGTAGAATATATATATTATAAGTCTTATTGTATTCTGTAGTCTATAAGAGATTTATAACTCTGCTTGACAAAATAAATAAATAAATAAATAATTTCCGTGCAAAGTATTTAAAATGTTGAAGACAAAAATATCAGAGAATGTGGAAATACGGGACAAATTCTAAAATACAGGGGTGGAATCGTAAGATGATTTTTGATAGTTGACTGTCAAATTCAAGAAAATTCGTCTGTGTAAGATGATAGTCAAAAGTGACTATCATATTTTTTTAACTTTTTCAGCTGACACCTATTTAGGTGTCAATTTGATACAATTTAACATTTGTAGCATATTTTTTTCATGGTTTTCGTGGTGCTTTTACTTTGTTTGGGAAAAATGAATATTTTTGTGCCTGTGCAATTATTTTAAGACTACAAAATTAAAATAAAGTAACTGAATATGAAATAGAAAATAGAAGAGTCAGACTTGAGGAACAAATTAAATTATATTTTACATCCCCGACTCAAAGTAATGTGCAATCACACCTTTGTACACAAAAAAAAATAATTTGAAATAATATTTAGTGCTTTTTATAGGCTCGTACAAAATTTTCGAATAACATAAGATACTTTTTATGAGTATGTCAGCTATTACATGAAGCCTCAAGAGGCTTGACTCTTTTTTCTAATTTTCTTTTGATAATCATTCTGTGAGGCGCGTACTATTACACGATGCCTCTTGAGTCAAAGACTCAAATTTGACATTTCTCTTTTGATTTAAGTATTGTTGTTGTTGTATTCCACCAAGAAGCAAAAAGAAATGAAAGGGAATGTTGAAAAAAGAAAGAGTGGAAAAAGAAACGTCAAAAAAGAGTCTCGGAATTTTGGCCCACGACTCTCCGGTCGGATAATTTTTTGTTTTATCTTCTTTCTCTTTTGCACTCATTGGTTTTGAAAAGAGGCGCGCCTCTTGAGGCTTCATGTAATAGCTGACTATAATACACATTTTGGATCTGCCATCTGAATTCAAAGTTTACACAATATTTTGTGTGATTCTTTGTAAGCGATCCTTTTCGAGTTGTGTTTGCTGGATAGATATTAAAGTTATAAATTATTATTTTAAGCGTTTTAAAAAATATTAACTTACGTTTTTAATAATTGTCTTCTCAATTATTGTAGCTATGGAAGTGAAAAACTGAAACTCTGCATTGTTTTTTTTTAAATTTAATGACGTTTGACAGATGTCAAACCGAAGTGATACCAACTAAACCAAAATTAAAAATGATCTAAAAACGATCACCTTACACAGATAAAAAATAGTTGACTATCAAATTTGATAGTAAAAAATATGATAGTCAAATATCATTTTAGCCGATTCCACCCCAGGACACTTATATAGTCTAAAAGCCGGCAGCATATTTTGGCAGTTTTGATATAATTCGAAATTCGAATATCTAGATATGCACCACAGTATGTCAACGGAAAAAGTCTGGCAGTGATCTTTTTCAGCTTTCCCTCTGCCAGACGCATCCAAAGTGCAGCAAAAAATCAACTTTTGGCGTTTTACTAGGTATTACCCCAATAAATGATACACCAAAAAATCATAAAAAATCCCCTGATTTCAAAAATGTGGGTACCAGAAGTTTTTTTTTAGCTTTCGCCCCGCCAGCTGCCGGCTCTCGGTCTAATACGTTTCGGGTTACTTAAATAATAACCCGGGACAAGCTATAGAAATACGGGACGGGTAAACCGGGACGGATGGTCACTGTACCTACCTGTATCGCATGTAAAAAAAGAATACTAAACATTTGAAAAATTGTGTACCTATTCTGATGAAAAAGAGTGTATAATAAAAAATATAGACTTACTTTTGTGTTATTGTTGTTAAGTAGATTTCTATCGACAGTAAACGTACATTGATTGAATCCGCATCGTTTGGTTTGATGATACTTTGGCAGGAGTTTAGTCCACCAGAGTATAACAGGTGGGCTTGTAGCTGGACCATTTCTGGATGTTCTTCGAGATGGAATTTCATTTGTTCCATTGTCCTGGGGGGAAGAGATTCTTAGATTGAATATTATTTTTTGTTTGAAGGAAGATAGACACTCTTACCTTCCAAAGCCAAAATGCCAAAGTTATACCAAGAACAATCAAAATAATCGAAAGGAATAATTTAATTTTTGCAAATAATCGCATCTTTGGTTTTTTTTTTTTTGTTTCGTTTTTTGTTATTTTTGTTAGACGGAGAGATTTGAAGTCTTTTGTGTGTTTTATTTAAAATTTATAAATCTCATGACTAGCAGCAATGCACTCTCGAGTTTGATAAGACGACTCGTGAAAGTGTCGAGCTTTTGGTGCTGCTATTGACCACGAGACGATAAGATGTACTCATGATTTCAGTTTTTTTTTTTTTGTTTTATTTTGTTAAAGAATTTTATTTGATAAATAATTTTGTTGTTATTTAATTTTTTGTATTCTTTTGTGTTCTAGAGGAACAAAGTAACAAAACAGAAATTGAGAGAAAAATGTCCAAGAATTTATCGTTTTTTTTGGTTTTTTTTTTTTCTTGGATGCGGATGGATTTGTACTGGACTTGGACTAAGACGAAGCGGGATGGGAAAGAGAAATGTCATCAAAACAAATGTCGATATTGAGATAAAAAAAAAAAATCAAGACAGCTGTTTGTAGTGATGGGATATTTTATTATTTGATTTTGTAGTAGATTAATAAATAAAGAGTGTTTTATTTCGTAAAGCCTGCGCCCCTGTTCTGTAACCTTATCACTGGCGATATAAACGTTTTTGTCTATAAAATCCATTTTCTTTAGTAAATAAAGCAAAATTTCTTTTGAATTAAGAATTTGCGAAGTAAGAAATTAAGATTTTGAACGAAATTTCTTTTATTTTGATGAGATACAAGTTATCGATAATTTGTATGGGATCTATTTTAGCTCAGCTAAAATTTTTCGATAATTTGTATGGGAGCTAAAATTTAGCGCGAGCAGCGTACCAGGCTATAAGGCTTAAACTACATTCACCACTTTTTGAAAAAGTACAAAAGTGAAAATATTTTTTTTCTCGCTAGTGCCATTTTTTTTGTAAAAAAAAAAGAGTTTACTAATTGTTTTCAAGACGAAAAAATAAGCTTTCTGCATCATTTGTTTTAATTTTCTGCCCCGAAAAATCATATAAAAATGGGTTTTGAAAATTTTCACTTTTGTACTTTTTCACTTTTTGGGCCAATGTAGTTAAAGCCTAGTACGCAGATCGCGCTAAAATTTATCTTTAATACAAATTTCCTCCAAAGATAAATTTTAGCGAGGATTTTTAGCCAGGCAGTTCACGCGCTAAATTCGAATTCTCATCTACTACTTTTGCAAAAAGTCTCCACTCAATTTAGCTCGCGAAATAATGCTCAGCTCATTTTTTCACAGATAAATTTTGACATTTTTGTGGTTGTTGTTGTTGCTGGAAGGATTAAGAGGCAAAAACAACCTTGGAATATATAAAAGAAGAGAAATAAAACAAAATGAGAGCGTAAAAAAGGTATTCTGCAGGTAAAAAAATATGTAATGTAATATTGAATGTAAGCTGGCATAAATAAATGAAACTGTGATTCAGTAGTTATTTTTAAATTTAAATTTATCTTGGCTTTTAAGCCTGGTACGCTGCTCGCGCTAAATTTTAGCTCCCATACAAATTATCGAAAATTTTTAGCCGAGATAAAATGGATCCCATACAAGTTATCGATAACTTGTATGGGAATTTTATCTCAGCTAAATTTTAGCGCGAGCAGCGTACCAGGCTTTAGCGAACGCGTGTAGAGATAAAAATTGTAGACCCGACTTACAAATTTGCTTCTATAAAGCTTTACAGGTGTTAATGTAGCTCCTGTAAAGCTTTATAGAAGGGATAATGTTTGTTGGGGAGATAAACAGCCCTATTCTGGCACACCTCACAAGTTATGAGAACCTCACGAGGTGAGCTGAATTTGATTTTGTGAGGTTTTCGCGTCACAAAAACCAGTAAAAAGTTTGTGAGAAATAAATTCTCACAAAATTGAGTTATGATCACCTTGTGAGGTTTTTGTGACTTGTGAGGTTTGCCAGAATAGGGGCGAAAATTTAGTTTAGCGCCATCTGCGTACTGGCTATAAAATGGATTTTTAAGTAATTGAAACATTTTATCGCCAGTGATAAAAGTTACAGAACAGGGGCCCTGGTACGCTGTTCGCATTAAATTTTAGCCGAGATAAAAATCCCATACAAGTTATCGATAATTTGTAGGGGATCCATTTTATCTCGGCTAAAAATTTTCGATAATTTGTATGGGAGCTAAAATTTAGCGCGAACTGCATACCAGACTTTAGCTTTTTATCTCGGCTAAAATTTAGCGCGAACAGCGTACCAGGCTTAATACCCCAATGGTATTTTATCGTTACCATATGTCCACTATTGACTTTGGAGACCTCAAAATTTTTCGTTTCGCTTCAGCAGCGTACTAGGCTTTACAAATTAAATTTAAAAAAAAAAAATGAGTAGACAAAACTATGGGCTATAACCCTGCAAACCAAACCTCAGTAGTTTAGGGGAAATTACAACCACCAACAAAGTCTTTACTTTGTAGATGTATGTGTTTCCTTATTTACCAAAACCTCTCCCCTCAAAATATTGTAGTTTTGTTTCTCCTGAAAAAAATAAACTCATTGGTAAATGGGAGGAAAAGAGTGCGATGTATGCAATGCTCAAGGTTTTCTCTCTTTTGTAATGGCGGCTCGCCATTTTCCTGCATTTCTAGTGAAACCTTGATAGCCACAGCAACATTAGCTGAGCAAAAAAAAAAAATTTCTGTGCTCCAAAATAAAACAATTTAATTTGAAAAAATAAATATCGTCTTAATCAGTGTTATTTGTGAAAATTATTTTCAATACACAATGTGTAGTAGCACAAATTCTTCGGCACGCCATAAAAATTCCACCACCATTTCTTTCCATCATCAAAATGCACAACCTTAGCCTTGTGCATTTAGAAAAATTAAAATAGAAAAAATGATACAAAACCACCACCAATGGATTTGGAAAATATAGGTATGCTTATTTTAAAATTAATAAATTATATAATTGTTGATTTTTCTGTCTTCTAGTGGAGATCAATTCCAGACATCAATGACTGAGTTTACAGTTCGAAATTTTCCTCCACGCCATCCAGAACGAGTGAAACGAATCTAATGTTTAGTATAGACTACAATACTTGAGTGTGATCCACATTTCACAGACTTGTAGTGTAAGTTAAAGAGATTCCCTTCTGCTCTTTGTGAAGCTGATGGTACTATTTTTTTTTCTCAGGTCTGCACCCTCCGACCACTTGTTGATGTGTTCGCTCTAATCCTAGACAAAACCAACATTCAACAATTCTATGTCGAGTATAAAAATGACGTCAGAGACTCCTTGCTCGCCACAGTATTGCATGCAGTCCGTTCGAGTGGCAATCAAGATGTGCAAGTTCGTATTACAAATACATTGCTAGGAAAGCATTTTGTTCCCCTCAACAGTTGTGTGCATGAAGCGACTCTCCTTCGTTTAGTGAAAAAGAATTTCCAAAATTCCTGACGTAGATGTAAGATTTAAGAGAAATTCAACGCCAACATTCCTCATAGAAGTCTGAAGTAAAGTGTCTCACAAGACGTTCATGTTTTGATATATAATTCGACTGAATAAATCTAAATCTCTAACCAAAGTTTTAACTTCAGAGTTTATTTGTAATTTCATGTGTAGTTTCAAAAGGTTTAGATTTACTAGGAACAAACTACTTCTCTTACGTACATATTTCACCACTTAATTACGTACTTCTAGATTCAAGGAGCCATATGGAGTTTCAGTAGTTTTTCTGTAGCTAAAAAAGTACTGGAAAATGTACATCAGAAGCACTTCCAGATGTGCTTCGCTGATGTAGTTTTGAAGTACACTTGTCTGTACTTTTATAGGAGGGGAAATTCATTTCATCTTGCATGCAAGAAAGAGATAGATGCTTCACGTATTCTTATATACAGAAAGTATATAACTGAGTTTTTTCCCGAGCTCCTATCTTTTTTCAGTGGAAAAGAAGTACTTCTTTGACGTACATATTTCGTCGGTTTTTTCTGTAGTTCTACGTTTGCTGGGAATAAAGCTCTTATGCCAAGCATGGAAAAAAAGGCCAACATTTTTAAATTTTGTTTCCCTGCACATCCACGTTGTCTGACATATCCAATAATTTAAAAAGAAACCATATACAAAATTTAAACATGAATCTGAATGCATTCATTTAAAATCTATTACATTTTCTATATTTGCTTTTCGAAAATTTGATGACATTTCACATTTTTTTTTTCTATTTTCGTTTTGACATATCTCATTTTTCTTCTGTTCTGTCATCATTTTTTTACAAGAAACTTGCAAAAAAAAAAAAAAAAGAAGAAAAATATCCAAAAAAAGAATTTTTCTCGTGTACAATGTTTTATAAAAATCGCGTCTCCAGCAAAATTCACAATTTACAAAAATAATGTCCTCAAAATTCTATTGTTTGTGAACAAATATAGAACAAAAAAATTTTTAAAAATTCTGTAATGTAATGGCAAATAATCAAACAACTGGCAACAGCAGCACCTCCAACACTTGCACCACTAACAACAACGAAGTCAACACGAACATCATCACAAAAAAAGATCCACAACTTCAATCGCCACCAGCTTGGGAATCATGTTACTATTGTCCAATGGAATCATTTAAATCTTCATCGGATTTTGTCAAGTGAGTTTTTTCTTTTTTTTTTTCTCTTTCTTCTTTAAACAATTTTTATATATTTTTTGTTGGATTCGTAGACATTTAAGAGAACGACATTGTACAAAAGAAGGCGGCTCCTATGTCTGTCGTTATGGCTTCAATGGCGTCTGTCCATCGCTGCCTTTAGACGGCGTCTCCGATCGTGACTATGAATCCCATGTCACTCGCTATCACGTCAATCAGCCAAGTCGGGAGCCAGCTCCCGAATGGTCAGTCTTTTCTGCTGCACAGAATCTTCCCGCTGTCCTAAATGATCCCGGTCGTGGTAAGCAAGCTAATCTTTTTACCAAGAAATGGGGCGATAGTTTCGTTGAGAAAGTCCAAATTGGTAATTCGCCTCATCTCGATGACATTCAATATGTTGACTTTGAGAATTATGTAAAGAAAATAGGGAAACGCTATCGCAGGCATGTTCGAATGAGTGCGCATCAACTACAACAGGAAAAGGAAGATTCTAGTCAGCAAAACTATCGAAGTCCAACTCGGGAAGGCCAATTAAGTGAAATCCCAGATATTTTTATGAAAGCTAGTATGGATTTGAATAATCCACAAACATTTGGTTCGGTCTTTCCGGGCATTGGACAGGCTAACGAAGAGAGTAAACAATCGGGTAGATTGTTGCAGGAGAAATTGTCTCATTATTTAGACATTGTGGAAGTGAAGATTGCTCGACAAGTATCACAGAAATCGGCAGCTTTTTTTCATGCAATGACATCACAAGATGCGATAATGGAACAAATGCAAGAAGCTGCTGCAAATGTACGTGAATTGAGAGAGAGTTTGAGGGCTCTGAGTAAGACTGAGGTTGTGGATTCATTGAAAATTGTACAATTTGCTCAGCGGCGGAGGAATTATGATCAAACGTTGGATAAACTTTGTTTGATGGCGACGGTGCATAAGACACAGCCGATGTTGCAATTGTTATTGGGCACACAGGATTATGTGGCGGCATTGGATTTGATAGGTGAGTGTAGTAGATTATAGGTTAATAATTACTAAGATTCTGTTGATGAGTTTTCACATCTTAGTAATATTAACTTTTCTATTTCTGAGGCAATTATCTTAGAGTATGTTAAAAAATTAGACGATTGTTTAAATCCTGGCCCTGATGGTTTTCCCGCTTTTATGTTAAAAAAAATGTGCAATATATATGTCGTAGGGTCAATGCCGTCTTTACCATAAGGGCACACGGGGCCCGTGCCCAGGGCCCCCATTCTGAGGGGGGCCCCGAAGGAACGAAAATTTCTCTCACACATTTATTCTCAAAACATTTTTGGCGGGCAGACCATCTAACAAAAATTTTAGTTTTTATATGGCAACCAAATAAAGTTTTTTCTACACCTATACGGAAAATATGTATATGTTTTCAAAATGAAAACAAATTATGTGGCGTCGTATGCGACCAAACCCAAATTCAATTTTCCAAAAAATAAGACAATAATATTTTCAAAAAACAAGAAAAATATCTTCTTTTTTTTCACTGAAGGTAAGATTATTTATTATTAATAAAAACAACGAATTCTCTTCCACTATCTTTTTCTTTAAATAATAATTTCGTTTGAAGTTTGCAAAACTATCAAATTTGTAGTGCGTGCTAAAATTAGTGTAAAAATATGTGTAGATTCGTATTAAAAGACGAAAAAAGAATCAATTCGTCGGCAAAAAAAAAACATCAATACTTTTTTCGTTGGAAAACGTTTAAGAAAAAACTATTGCCGGCTCATCGACGGTACATCAATGTTTTGGTTCAATGGAAAACGCCATGGTACAATGGTTGGCACCCCCAAACATTTTTTAATTTGAATTGCGAATTGCTCTCGTATTTAAAGTTCATTAAATAACTTTTTCAAAAAAAAAAAAAATAATTTTTTTTACATCCAAAAATATTTTTTTTTAAGTTTTCTTAATTTTAATATTAGTATAAACCTTTTTATGTCAAAATTTTCATTGAAATCGGTTGTTTACATTAACAAATCGTTTTGATGGCAATAGGTACCGTCAATAACGGTCCAAAAACATTTTTCTTCTATCAAAAGTGCGACTTTATTTGCAGCATTACATGGATTTTTTTCAAAGCAAAATCGTTATCCGTTTTTGAGAAATATCTCGAAAACTTTACATTGGATATATACGTTAAAAAGGAGACATTAAAATAAAATAACGGCTCTTGGAAATCACGTACAAATAGTTTGTACCGAGTTTTTAGCAAATCTATCAATCCGTTTGAGCTCTTTTTTTCCAATTCTTCAAACTGAAACTTATAACGGATACAGGGTATAATTATTGGCAATATAAAATGTACAATTATTAGCAGTGGCAACGTTTGATGTCTCAATGCACGTATTATTGACACCCCCTGCCAATAATAAAGACACTAGGTACTTTATATGGAACGATATACTTGCACCCCTTTATAACCAACCATTGCCTTTTAGCCAACCATTGTACTTATTTTACTTTCCAAAAGGGCCCCAAATTCTTGTGTGCCCAAGGGCCCCAAGATAGTTAAAGACGGCCCTGCGTAGGGTAAAGGCACTAGTATCCGGACAGTTAAGGTACTTTTGAATTTTGACGTCGAATAGTTTTATTGGTGTTCAAGCTATAGCAAATATTTTGGTAGTTTCTTAAAGTTTGGCATTTTAGTAATAATGTTACATTCACATAATGTTTAAATAAAACATTTTAATATTTAAAAATAAAAACAATAAAAAAAAGTTCGATTTGCACTAGTGTCCGGACGCAAAATTTAGTTTCCGGGCAAATTTATTTTAGTATCCGGACACGATAATTTTGTATTAATTTATGGTTCTTTTTTCGTTTTTATGAAATAAAACATCTTTTGTTTTTGAAACAAATATGAACATAACTCTAATACACAAAAAAATTTATAAAAAAATTATAAGTTGAAAAAAAAAAAAAACAATTTGGTAGGTACTTTTAAAGGTTAAAATTGTTTTTAATAAAAGTAATCACTAAGCAATTAAGAAAAAGGACACACTAACAACTTATATTTGTTAAAAGAATTAATAATAATTCATTTCAGTTAAAAAAAATCCTATAGGTACTTTTTTCATTGGGTACCTACAAAACAAACATTGAAGCACGGAACGAATATTTCCAGAATTCATAATTATTGAAGTTAACAACAAAATTTAGGAGTCCTCATTCCTCAATAAAATCACATTGTTACCACCATATCCATATTTTTCATTTTCGCTTCATTTAAAAGTGGTGAAAAATTCAGTTTGGAAGTGCTTGGCCTACATTTTTTGCTAGTCTTTGTGTAGAGACAAAAGCTGGTTTCATCGCCATTTAATATCATACTCGAGTCATAAATGGAAATATGTTCGTGGCCAGTACTTTTCAAATAATTTAAGAGCTATTCAAACCATTTTATAATGCACTCTTGTTTAAAAACTGCAGTTCCCTGCCTACTAAAGCTTTTCAGCTTCTCTCAAAGCTAGAATTGGATTTATATAAATCCTTGTATCCTCTATGGTCTTTGATATGTTTTCTGAATTCATTCCTTAAAAGATCGCAGGTTTGAAGGTACAAAAACACTTAAAATTACATTAGAAACAATGGTGTCCGGAAACTGAATCTAGTTTTTCAGTATCCGGACACACTTATTTTAACTTCGGTAACCCTGTCCGAATACTGAAACATTGAGAGAGAAATGCAATTCTCTTGCATTAAAACCCAAAATATGTTCCAAACTACAATGTAAGAGCCTAAAAATGCGATTTTTTCATTTCCCTCATATTTTCAGTATACGGACGGAAACTAAAAAAAGTCTTAAATTTTAGTTTTAGTATCCGGACACTAAAAAATATTATTAAATAAATAAACATTTTGACTATTTTTTTAATTAATTATCAAAATGTATCATATTTACTCAAAACTAACAATTTCCTTTTATAATAAAATTAATAAACAGGTCTCAATTTTCTTAGTTTTTGCAAATGCTTCCACTATTTTTTTCTTACACAAAATCATTTTCACAACCTCATCCCTGATGTCGTACACTTAACTGAAGTATATCTCTTAAACCATTCAGGTTATCTGCTTGAAACTTTGCATTTATATGTGAAATATATCAGAGAAAGTATATTTGTGGTTATATTCGAATTTATTAGGATGACTTACTTATTAATTGCAAAAAACTCACAAAGTGTCCGAATACTGGTGCCTTTACCCTATCCGTTGTTTTTACTTTTTAATCAATCTATAATTAACTGTAAATTCCTGACACTGGAAAAATGCATTCCTTATTCCAACTTATAAGAAAGGCAAAAAAAAATTTGTTTCTAAATTATAGGCCAATAGCTAAACTATCTGCTATACCCAAAATGTTTGAATCTATTATTTGTGATGTTTTGTCTTTTCACTGTTCCTCCTTTTTATGTGACAACCAACATGGCTTTGTTAAAAAGAGATCCACTATTACAGTTTACTACATATTGTATTGACGCGTTTGAAAAAAAAACAACAAGTTGGCTGTATTTTCACTGACTTCAGCAAAGCATTTGACAAACTAAGCCACAATATATTTAAAAAAAAAACTGCAAAATATATGTCTTAACTACAGATTTGTTTTATGGGTATCTTCATATCTCAAAGATAGGTTATATAGTGTTGTTTTTAAGAGTGAACGTTCTAAATGTTTTACTGTTAACCCTTGGCCCGTTATTATTTGTACCTACTATTTATTAATGATCTTCCGTCTGTCCTAGTAAATTCTTTGTCTCTTATACTATATGTTGATGATGTAAAAATTTTTCGTACAATCAACTCTGCAAATGACTGTGACCTTTTACAAAGAGACCTTCAACGTTTCTGGGAATGGTGCAATATTAATGGTTTAGTTTTAAATATTGACAAGTGCAAAACAAAGTGTTTTACACGCAAAAAAAAATGTAATTGTCTATAATTATGCGATTAATCTATCACCACTAACTATAATTTGTCTAGTTTCACTGACCTTGGGATAGTATTGGACTGAAAATTAACTTTTACTGACCATTTTGACTACATTATTAAAAAATCTAACATGACTCTTGGTTTTATCAAAAGATTTGCTCGGGAATTTCGTGATCCTTACGTTTTAAAAACTCTTTATGTCGCATTCGTAAGATCCATTTTAGAATATGGTTGCGTTATATGGGCGCCATATTATGCGGTTCATATAAATAGATTGGAGTCCGTTCAAAGAAGATTTATGAGATTTTGCTTAAGATTTCTACCATGGTCAAATCGAATTAACTTGCCACCTTACGCTCAACGTATTAAACTAATAAATCTTCCATTTCTAACTAGTCACAGAGGATCGATTTCAGCTCCATCGATCCTCTGTCTCCTCTCAAACGATTGAACTGTGAATTAACAGATAATTTTGCTATTGCTGAAGCGTTCAACTACTTTACTTTCGCACCAATTACTTCTTCAGAAATTTTGAAATCTATAAGAATTATAAATATTTAAATAATTGTCATTTTAGTAGATGCAGATGTCGTGCCTCTTTTCAAAAAGTTGCTGTAGATTAGATGACCAATTATAGGTCTATAACCCCTTTTACCAACAATTCATGAAAATTGTCAAAGATAGGGCAGTTAGCTATTTTAGCAATATAACTTTTTTAGTTCAAGGCAATTTGGTATTATATCTTATCTTGATGAAAAAATTTACTTGTGTATTATTGACATTTAAAAATCCTTTGACATCGTCAACCACTGGGTTTCGCAGCTTTATGTTGGAATGGTTCCGAATCATGTCTTATTACAGAGAGTTAAACTAGACAGTACAAGGAGTTGTAAGTCGCATTTAACATAGGAGTGCCTCGATTTTGTGACCGATTCTATTCTTAGTTTATATCATCTCTTGTTAAGATTGGATTTGAAAAGCAGTTTAACTGCGTTTGTAGATGACATAGGTTGTACTTATGGCTCTTAAAGTGCTTTTAATCCTGTTGCTGATATAAGCTAGGATCTAGATTTATTGAGAGCTTGGCTCAATGAACACAAGCTAACATTATCATTATGTTTTTAAATTTTTTTTGTCTTCGGTAAATGTTTTTGAAACTGATGTTATGCGAACGAATGCCAAAAATAATGTTATATAAATAGGTGTACATGATGTACAAAAAATTGATATTCATTTAATGATAGTGTAAGTTGCAGCGCTAATTGCTTTGTGGTTAAAAAAAAAGTTGATATCTTTTAATGTTTAGGCCTTCATATAGACTCGTGAATCAAATTCTCTTGTCATACAGAGTATATAAAAGAATATTTCAACTGGACATTAAGAAATTTCTTTTTCTAAGTAATGATTGCACTTCAAAGCTCCTTACAAAAATCTACTACTTTCATTCTAAGTTACAGTACGATCTTATCATTTAATAAATTTATTTAAACTTTTATGTGCAATTGACTTATGCAGTTGTTAGCAGCAGCCCAAGTGAGATGCAAACGTCCTATCTTATCTGTACTGGCTATTGTTATTAAAGAGAGAATACCGTATAACAGAGTATCACTTGACCTTTTTTTTTGTAAATTAAAATTATGATGGGAAAAAGTTACTAAAAATTTGAATTATTCTCGCTATGGAATTTTCATTAAGAAAATTTTTTATTCATTCTCGATGTGATAATTTAGTTATTAGTTTTTAGTTACCAAACAAAAGTGCTATAAAATCAAAGTCAGTACCAGTAACAATTGCAATCAAACACAGAATAACTTATAAATGTTCACTTTTATACCTTACAAACCAGAATTTTCTCTTTTTATAAAAAAAAAAAAAAAAAATATCATGCCACTAATTAAATGTAATTAAGTTAACTATATACAAATTATGGAAACTTTATCTCCATCTAATTTTTAGTTAAAATTTGTCGTAGGTATATGTAATTCCGCTTATTGGCAATCATTGCAAGTAATTTAATTAACATTCGATGTATATATAAATTAAATTTCGAGATCATAATTAAATATAAATCAATAGCGTCACGCGAATAAACAGAATAAAAGAGGCAAGTTTTTTTTTTTAAATCTAAATAGGACAAGATAAAAGTCGTGTGTTATTGATAACTCACGAACGTAACTTTTTGCACGATAAGCAACAACTAAAGATTGCAGAGAACATTTTTTCAAACGTATGCATTTTTTACTCTTTAATAACAAATGATTTTAGTAATAAATAAAAGAAATAGTTTGTTGTTGTTTTATTTACAGTTAAATGTTCAGTTAGTAAAATACTGAGTTACCACAAAAACTAAAAAAAGAAGAAATGTAAAATAAGAAAAGGTCATTAAAATTGAAACAGATGAATTATTAAGAATGAAACTTTTCATCTCTATCGGCGAGTTTTGCAGATAGAGTCATGTAATTTGGTAAAAATGTAGATCTTGACCTTGCATACTCGAATATCGATCTAATTAAAAAACGACACTTTTTGAATTGTGACACTTTCCGTCTCAACGTGCGATAAATTTAAAAGAAAAGTCAAGATAAATAAATTTGTTTCTGTATTCTCTCACAGTGTTGAAATTTAAAAATAATGCAAAATTAATTTTATTTCTTAGATTCTTTTATTAATTTAGCAGCTTTGAGAAGATGAAATGCTCCTCCTCTCCTTTCTAAAAATATACAATCATCGTCAAATTTTTTCTCCTCATATAAGTTCTCCATAATTGTAAATACATCCTCTCCCTCAGCATCGTCAGTCTCAAATCCATAAGTTTGACTGTATTCGTACAAAAATGCAGACCATTCACAAAAAAGTAGACTCACTTTGCAATTCTTACTGAAGTATTTTGGATGCGGCAAGTTTGGATAAACTTTTAAAATTTTCCCCAAAGTCATTTTTGGATGGATAATCAATTTGGGAAGTAAGGGGTGGTCTCTTAAAAAGGCTTCATCTCCTTTTACTTTGCAATCTTGACAGTCTTCCGGTTCGTCATCTGTGCGCTGTTTCTTCAAGGGTTCCAGAAGAGCCAAGGCAAGTGTGTTGTTTTTAATATCACAGTTTCCATAAAAGTCGATCAATTCATCAGTAATATTACGTTCCATGTTAAGAATATTTTTTTTTTTATTTCTAATTTAAATTATTAAAACAATTAATTATGACTCTTTTTCACTGAGATAGTTCTTCGGCAGCTAAGCAAGTTGAAGTGATTTAAGAATTTGAATATTCTTTCCTTTTATATCTTAAACTAATCTTCTTCTACCTGAAATTTTGGGTAATTATAATCACCGTAAACATATCCATTATTTTCAACTCTTAATTCCTTCTAAGAATTGTTTTCAGAAAATCCGAAAAATCGTAAAAGTTATGGTACTCGTACATTGAATTAGGGTCAGGTATAAAAACTACTTAATCCTTTTAAGAAAATCATTACAAGATGAACCTTATATAATAATGTGGTTATTTTCCTATTTAATTATACCTATACCTGTAAGAACTAAGAAGCAGGATATTTTTGTTGGCAAGATAGATTTAGAAGAATATTCATCTTTATTGTGTTTCACTTTTCAACTTTTTTAAATTCCGGGCAAAAATTTACGTTCGAGAAAATAAACTTTTTCTTAACCTATTTATTTGTGATTAAAATAAGTTCACTGTATTGCAAATAATTATTTTGTATGAAGCTCAAGTACGGGAAGAAGATATATTAAAAGGTAGAAAAAACCTTAGATTTTATGGGTCAATGGAGGATCGAAATCTTAAAAAATCAAGATACAAATTTCATGCTCAAACGTTCACTTTAGTTATAATTTGTCAGTTCATAAAAGGACAGAGCACAAAAATGTGTATTTTTCAATTTACCCCATAGACCCCAAAATCTTCAAAATGACTTTTGGGGTCTAGAAATAGTATCAATGTGAATGATGCGTTGTTATATTAAGATAGTATGTCTTAAATAAATCAAATATAACTTTATTTCTTTGATTAGAAGCCCATTTCTGCAAAAAAATAAAAATGCTTTTTATGCATGTCCGAAATACCTAGGCCATGTAATTTTTTCTTTTGTTTTGTTTGGTAACTTTTTTGATAATATTTTTATTTAAGCCATACTTGGAAAGGATTCTAATTAAAACTATCCAAAACATGCAGTATATAGCAAAAGTAACTCTCTAATGTTAAAAGGTTTTATTGAACAAAAGGAGAATGGGCATATTGGACGTTTGGCGGCCAGTAATGAAATTGGTATCAAATGAAAGAACTATAACGTAGGAAATTTTTTTACTATGGCCGTTTCGTTGTATTGCATTTGGAATCGAAGATATGACAATATTAGTGTTGTTAATTCACCGAGCAATATGCGAAGGGCAAATTGAATAACTATTTTAATTAAATTATGAAATATGATTTTATGTCATTTTTTCTATGATTTAAAACCTCAATCTTGAATATCCGACCAATGGAACTCAAAATATAAGCTTTTTAAGGCAACCACTTCAAGATTTTGTTTTTGAGTTTTCAAAAGGAAAAATCAAACAAAAAATCGAAAAAAAAAGTCTTAAAATAGACTCGAAATTGATGTTTTGAAAAGCCAATATTTTGGGTTCTATTGGTTGAATATCCAAGATAAAGGTCTTCAGGCTCAGGGAAAATGACAGATTATCATATCTTGCACTTAAAATACACGTTCAATTTTAAATATTGAGACAATTTGCATTAACTTTTAAATGCAAAAATGCATTTTATCCGTTTGTGAAGAACGTTAGAAGGATAAAACTTCTGCACAATGTATGTAAGACTTAACTACATCAAAAAATAACAAAATCGTTCTTGGCCGCGGAACGTCCAAGTTCCATACAAAATTGCCCATTCTCTTTAGGGAAAGTTTAAAATTTGATATTTTTAAGGAATTTCGTAGGTATGTAGTGTAAAAAAACATAAAATCTGTTTTTATAATAATTTATTTTCACAAAACCAAGTATGCCATTTGATTTCTTGTACAAAAAAAGAATTTTTAGAAAAAAAAGTCGTTAGAGCCGTTTTTTATTATTTTTTATGTTTAAAAATTTTCTTACATAATTTTCTTACACATAAAAACGAAGTTGTGAAAAAATTCATCAACCCGTTTCAAAAAAGTTGATTTTTCAAAAAAAAAAAAAAGCAAAAATGTTCTATGGCAGGTACCGTTAATAATGATTTTCTAAAAAAAAATTTTTTTGTTAAAAGATAGACCTTGTCTTTAAACTTACATTTGAATTTTTTAAACAAAATCATTGGAGGCGTTTTTGAGCAATTTCAATTTTACTAAGGCCCAATTTATTCACTCTCCATTATTTTTAAAGGCTCCATTAAAAATTATAAAACTGTCAAATCGCATACAAATTTTAAAATTTCCCTTTTTTAATGGCGACTTTAAATTTAATGGAGTGTGAATAAATTGGACCTAAATAAATTAAAAAAAAATTAATTCCAAAAACCCCTCTGCAGAGTCGCCAAATAATGCTACATACCAAGTTTGACATCAATCGGTCCATCCGTTTAGGCTGTAGCTTCGTTTACAGACAGACGGCATTCTCTACCATCGTAATGTCATGGAAAAATGTTATTTCAACTTTTCTTTTTTTACGAATGCATAACTTGATATATAGTACCTATATAGTACCTATATCGCCTATAAATCAAAACAAATCAATCAACCAAGCTCTTTAGCACTTTTTGTGCCAGCCATCATTTCAACATAGAAGAACAGTAATGTTTTTTTTCTATTTCCGTCATATGACGGGTTTCTACCGATAATTTTGTAGTTAGGGCCTTTACGAGATTATGGGTAGTGTAGATCGAGGTCTGATTGTTAACTCGACTTCGATTTTTTTTCCGAATCCTAAACTTCATAGTTTTAACAATCAGATCTATTATAAAAGCTCCTATTAATATGTTTTATTTTTTTTTTTTCAAATTTCAGGAACCACCCAAGAAATCCTCACACAAGAACTAGTCGGTGTGCACTGTTTTAAGCATCTTCCCATGCAGCTAACCGAAATGGAGAAACTCATCGATAAAATGCTAACCACCGAGTTTGAGCGTTTCGCCACAGCCGACTTGAATCGACCATTATCATCGACCAGCCCAAATTCCGATGAAGAATTTGATAAAATCCTAGCCGAGGATAAACTAATCTGCATTGTCATGGGTTTGTTACGCAAAAATAACTACTCCTTTATTGATACCTACAAAGAAGAGAGTATCGTCACAATTAGAGCGATAATCAAACAGCTGGTCATCGAGGTGATAGCTTCTTCCGATGCTGAACTCTGTTTGACCGGTCATGGAGAGGAGGCCCAAAGTTTATCCATAACCGAATGGATTGCTCTTCTCCAACGAGCCACAGTAGCTTTGTTAGAAGTTCTAAATCGAGTAAAAGCTGTAACCACAATAATGTTAGAAACAGCCAATGCAGCATCAGGAAGATTCGATGGTGCTGTTAATCTAATGGATTCAGATGCATTTCTCACCGAAACAGACTACGAGAATGTTAAAGAGAAACTAAGTGAACTACTTCAATCGGTTTGTAACTATTGCCATGAGCGCTGTGCGAATCTTGTCTCCAGTCAGAGTTTGGAGAAAAGTGTGGCCACAGCTGATGAAATCGAAAAACTCACAGCGATTGTTAATGAATTCAGTTCTGGCAGCGAGGCGATATCAGGAGCGCAGAGCGTTCCTTTGAAAGTTGCCGTAAAAGTGCAGGCATCAAGATTTGCCAATCGATTTCATTCTGAGAGAAAACAAAAAATGGCATTGCTCTTGGACTCGGAGCGTTGGCGGCAAGTTGACATTCCCAATGAATTCCAAAAGATCATCGATCGCATTGCAGAGAATGATTTTAGCTTTAGCAAGGCTCTGGAATATTCAACATCAACATCGATTCAATGCAATGGAGGAAGCCCTGCCAGTCCAGTGCTACTCGTTGAGGGTAAACCATTTTCTCTTGTCGGAGCAGCTCTCCTACTGGTGCAAATGATCAGTGAGTATTGTAAATGTGCCCTGCGTCTACCCATAGTAGCAGGATATCTATCGAGAAATGTTGTAGACCTCTTGCGGACATTCAACTCACGTTCGTGTCAATTAATTATCGGCGCTGGGGCGCTACGAGTTGCCGGTCTCAAAACAATAACAAGTGGCAATTTGGCACTTGTGTCACGAGCTCTCCAACTAGTCCTCTGGCTAATGCCCAAAGTTAAGGAGCATTTTCGCTCTTTAGATCCAACTTCGGTGTCCAGTTTCGATACAATCGAAAAAGACTTTATCGGACACATTAAGGAAATTGAAAATAAAATCTATGGAATTGTCACTGATCGTGTGGCCGCTCAGCTTTCTAGCTGGGACTCTCGACCACCCGTACCTTCACAATCATTTCGAAATATCTCTCGGCATTTGGTTAAATTGCACGAAGCTATTGCACCAATTCTTCCTGAACAACAAATTCATGCCATTTATCGAATTGTTCATAAAAATTTCAAAGACAAATTAAAAGAACAACTTCTCAAGAATAACATTATAAACAATGGCGGCCCACAACATGGAGTTGTCACATCGGAGTTGACTTTTTATATGGAGACACTAAGGACATTGAAAGCGTTACCCGCTGAAGAGATGGGCGAGGATTCCATGGAGGATATTTGGATTTTTTAGCAAAACTACTAGAATTAAGGATTTTTATTTTTTTCTTTAAAAATAAAATTAAATTAAGAAATAATAATAAAATCCCCCCCTTTATGTAGCTTATGACTGCCAAATTTTCAGTTTTGAAGGATCTGTCCACTCTCAAAGAAATGGATGATCACATTCCAGATTGAAGTAAAAAAATAGTTTTATTTTTCTTTTTTGTTGTTTTGTTTTGGGTTTTTTTGTTTATTTTATGTTGCTAAATTTGTATTTATTTGTAAAAATTAAAAAAAAATAAAAGAATGAAAATATTGCTTTGTAAAATATTTTATATAAAAAAAAATAATAATAATAAAAGCTAGAAAAAAAAGGAAAAAAAAATGGCGATTAAATACCGCATAGTGCCGTTTGTTTATACAGAATTAATATTTAATAAAATAAAATAAATTTTTAAATTACAAATATAAAAAGGTAATAAATAAAATTTTAAATTTATAAATTAAATTTTAAAGGAAAAAAAAGCAAAAAAAAAAAATTACCTAACACTTTGAGACATTAACAAAACAAAAAGAGAAAAATACAATAATTTTATCGAAAAGTTGTATAGTTGAATAAAAAAAAAGTAAAATAAATAAATATTTCACTTTCTCTCTCTCTCTCTGTTGGTGAATTCTAATAAATTGACTTTTCTTTGTTTTGACCTTAACATATGGACTGTTTAGTCCACTGGAATTTCTTGCTTTTAAATATTAAACCTTAGTAGAGCCTTCATCTCAAGAACTTGAACTTGATAGCGTTATTACTTAACAAACTCGTTTCCTTGGTAGGTTCCAAAAGCATCTGAAGCTTTTACCATGATTGAAAAAAGTAACTGATATTTCAAAAACAAAATCAATACAACGGTTTTTTCCTTTATATTTTTTTTAAGTCAATGAATGCGCAGAATCTTTTTCCATATGAAACCCAAACAATCTAAATTTTCTTTGCTATGACAACCTTTCGGGGATATCACAATAATACTTTCCACAAATATTCGTGTTTGAGATTCCTAAAATTAAAAAAAAAAAAATGTTTTTAGACAAATCCACGAGTGAAAAAACTGAATCAATTCAAGAAATTGCAATAAAATTACTCGAAGAACAAATTCGAGTACTTGAAATTGATAATGATCCAAAAGAACGAACTATTTTTATCCTTGGGAGCAAAGGAGTGGTATAGGACACTTTAACAAATATTTTATTTCCTTCGGAAGATTTACAATATAAATTCTTCTTTTCTTAAAAGGGAAAATCAACAGCAATAAATTCATTTTTTGAAAAAGAAGAACTAGTCCGACCAACTTTGGCCTTGGAATATACTTATGGAAAGCGAACAAGTTCTACTCAAGGAATTCAAAAACAAATTCTACATGTTTGGGAATTGGGTTCATTGGAGAATTCAGAACAACTCATTGATGTTCCATTGAGATCACATGGAGCTAATAATTTTGCAGTAATTCTTTTTATAGATTTATCACAACCCAAGACATTGTGGCTTGATTTGGATAATGCATATAAAGGTTTGAAAAATGCCTACACAAATCTACTCAATGAAACGGAATTGGCTGTATTTATGGAAAAAAGTATCGAACGAGTGGGAAAAGAACACTCTGATCAATCTATTATGATGGATTTGTTTCCATTTCCTCTGATCATTGTGGGTGGGAAGTATGATATTTTTATGGATTTTGGTAAAAACAAGGCTTCACTATGATGGTTTTCTCATTTATCTGCAATTTTTTTTTTTCAGATCCTGAACTAAAGAAACACATTTGTCGGTGTCTTCGTTCAATGGCTCACGTGTTGGGCGCCAGTTTACTCTTCTACTCCAAGCAAATACCAAAACTTGCAAAAACAATGAGAGACACTATAAGTCATTTGGGTTATGGAAGTCCAACGCAACCTTTTCGAAGTGTTAATATTGACTATAATGCACCACTTTCTGTATGGTTTGGATCTGATAATTGGGATCAAATTGGTACGAATCCGAATTCAATTGAACAAATTGGTTTGATATATTGTCAAGAAGTTCCACAAACAGAAAATACAAATTCCAATGTGATAAATGATCCAGCTAAAGATCCAGGATTTCAGGAGAGTATAATAGATGAGTTGAGAGAACAAAAAAATCAAGAATTAGCTGCACTTATTAAGGAGAATGAAATGAGGGGAAAATTTGAAACTATCGATGGTTGAGTTAATAATTTATGTATGTATATTGAATTGTAATAAAAAAAATGTGAATTTTTGGAAACTGGTACCTTATTTTCAAAATTAATAATGTAATCATGTTACTATGAACAAATCAGCGGTTGTGATAAAAATTCTGAACGTCACCATTCCTTAAGATAGGGAGCTCTTCGCAGATTTTTTTTTTTTTTCATTAGAACTGCTTAAGGCATATTGTTGTTGTTATTGTAAATAATATATTTTTCATACGGATTCAATGAATTAAGACCATCTTAAATTTAAAGCAACAATAAAACTTATTGCGTCTAAAATTGTCATACATTGAAATTAATTTCGTTGCTAACCCAAAGGCTTGATTTTATTAATTATTATTCAAATTAAAGTCAAAGAATGAAAATGAAGGCGACATTTGAAAAATCTTAAAAATATCCTGCAAAAAGATCGAAAATTGGATCAAGGGTCCAATTAAAATCAACACAAACAAATAAAAAGTAATTTTCAAAACCAATTTTTTAAGATTTGTATGTCTAAAATATCGCAAATGTTGCGATATGGTGACATAGCGACATGGCGACGTAGCGACATAGCGACATGGTTATTTAAAAGATTTTTTTAAGTTTTATGTGTCTGACTAAAAAAACAAACACTAAACAAATAGGTCGAACTAAAACAACGTGTTTTGTGTTTTTGTGTTTTGTACTCCCTAAATTAAAATTGTTCAAATTTAGAAAGTATAAGGTCGAATAGTTTAACCATTTTTTACTAACTAACTAAATAATAAAATACATACATTTCATTCAATTATCTTAAGAAATATGAAAGTTATCCACCAATTTGTAAACGTTGAGCCATTTTTTTTTTTTTTTCGTAGTACACTCACCCTTAAACTTGTTGGGGCGACTTTCCTTTAAGAGAGCACACGCGTATAATTTTGATTTTTTTTTTACAGCTGGAAAGGGGTGAAGGATTAAATTATTAGAGTAAGGAAACACCGTTAAATCATAAAAAAAAATATTTTTTGTTCGGATTTAACCTATTTTTATTTAAAATTCGATATAAAATGCATACGAAAAATGGCATCAGCGCCTTCCAGGCCAATTACATACCCTAAGCGGAGCAAACGTTCTTAGACATGCACCAGATAGGGTTTTGGAGTAAAAATTCTGCTTTTCAAGGGTTTGAAAAATGCTAAAAAGCGGCTTGTTAAAGAAAAACAAAATCTTTCAAATAACCATCACCTTAGGGTTGCCAGGCGTCCGGGTTTTCCCGGACATGTACTCTTTTTTTTGCGTCCGGGATAGTTTCTATCAATTGTCCGGGATTGTACTCTTTTCTAGCCTTTAAGTATCTCACTACTTGTATGCTACTCTTAATTCATTTAGCCCTAATTTTTCAATCGTCAGTCATAATAATAAATGTTAATATAAAAAAAAAACTTTTATTCCTAGGAATAAGCTCTGAGGTTTATCTGACTATTGAAAAATTGGCCCTTATTATTCAAAAAACGAATCGAGTTCATTAAAAGCGAGGCGTTTTTATTTTGGTGTATTATCTGCTCAATTCTGTTTTGTATTCTGTTCCAATATAATCAAAACTCAAAAATATAGAATATGGCAAAATTTTAAACGATTAAGGAAAATCTAAAGCCACTTAAGTAAGTTGCTAAGTCAAAAAGACCATTTCCTTACTTAGTAACTTACCTACTAAAAATTTTATTTGCATTTAACTAAATCGTTTAAAATTTTGCGCAATTGGTTTTCAATGGAATTTAAAAAATTTTTTTATCTGGAATTGCATTTGCATTGCAACTTTTGTAGTATTATAGCTCAAATGTTTATTATAATACTATACCGAGAAGGCCAAACTTTGTCTCAGAGTTTTTTATTTATTTTTTTTTGTGAAAAAATAAGAAAAAAATGCTACGGGAACAAGGGTTAAAAATGTGATTTTTAGTTAAAAGGATTGTTCGGTTATTTTTTTTATAAAATTATGCATTTTTTTTGTCCTAGTTTTGTACTCTTTTTTTTGTCCTTATTTGTCCGGGAAAGTCCGGGATTTTTCATCTCGATTACTAGTTTCGTCAAAATATATCTGGCAACCCTACATCACCTTGACTACAATATCATTTAAGGGATGTGAACAAATTTGTGCGACTACCTAAATCATGCCTTTTATACCTATCTATTTCATTAGCTACAAGTTATCTTTAAGTTAATACAGTTCAAACTTCACTTTTTGCACCTACTGTAGAATTACTACATTCATTCCATACTCACTTGCTCTCTATTCACTGAAAAAATGAACTGTACTTCACTCATATTTCCCCAATAACGAAAATCTTTGATGAATCGCCATTGCCATACAAACTTTGGTCATTTAAATCTCCCACCCCACTGCCCACTTACTTAAGATTAATCTGCTCGAGAGTTTCGAAATAAAATTTGTTCTTTAACAATTTTGTACGCCAACCAAACACCACCCACATTCATCGTCGTCATACAATTCACATCGACATCATAACCGTCACTTGGTTTTATATCGTTCGTTTGTAGTTTGTATATTATAATACGTCCCACCTTTTATCATCTTCATCATCATCAACAAACCTCCGAAACCTAATTCCGAATCTGAGAAACTACCACGCATGACCCGGCAGAGCACCATTTATTAACCATGGCGCTCTGCTCTGCTGTTTTCTCATTAATTGTGCTCCACCAGAAATATACACAAGTTTTTAGCCGAATTCGCACTGAGCGAGTAATAATATTGTTTTCTCTGTCTATCTACTTCCACTCTCGTCTCTCAGCCAACTCTGCTGCTTTTGCCTTGACGAGACGACTTTACTCAGCTCGGAGTTTGGTGAATTTTATGTTGACTTCGTCTTCGATTTTGAGTCTTTGCTTTGCCTTCTTTCTAGTAAGTGCCGTCGTTGTCGTTGTCATCATCATCGTCGTCGTCCGTCGTCTTGGTCTTCTTTTTTTTTTTTGGCTGGTGCCCTAGCTCTGTGCTTCTGGTTATAAAATCACAGAAGAAAAGACAACAGAAGCAAAGAATACAAAAAAAAAAAAACAAAGGAAACAAATCTTTTGCCGCATCCCAAAGAGAGTAACCGTACCGAGCGATTTTTTTTTATTTTCAATCTTTCAATGAATATTTAACCAAACTGATTCGGTTTAGAGTTTGTTTCCTAACCATTTTTACCTGTTATCATCATTTTATTAACCTATTTGGTCTAAATTTGTGATGAAAACTAAAAGAAACAACGGTAAAGGCGCGTTTTACTAAGTGCAAACTGAAACTACTCTATCCCCAGGAAGCAGCAAACCTCTCTCCAAAAAAAGTACAACTCCTACCAACTTCTCCTTGGTGATTGTGTAATCGGTTTTTGTTGTTGTTGTTGTTTTCTATTTTTTTTTTTCCTTCTGTTCTGCAGTGGCGACAAGAGTGACCTATAATTACTTGTAATCTCGTCCTTTTCAAAAATCCAGCTAAAAAAAGTTGCAACAAAAATTCTAGGACAAGGGATATTTTTCGTTTAAGCCATCGCCAAGTCCACAAGCTTACATCAAGGTAAGGGAAATGAGATCTTGTCAATTTTATTTTCATCTTTTCTTTTTTTTTTGGTTTTGGTCAACCTTCTCGATTACGAATTTACGCAAAAAATAAAAAATAATAATCAAAAATTCTTGACACTCTTGAAGAACCCACAAGAAACCCATCATCAACCTCCTACCCCTCGCCCCTCATTCACCACAACATTCAATCATCATTGCCACCTAGAGAAAGGCACCTAGAAGGTATTTATTCCCAATGAAACAACAATGTCTTTATTTTTTTTTATTTTTACGATGATGGTGACTAGTGACGTATTGGCACACTACCCAACTACCACCCCTTTTTCAGTTTACTATCATTTTTGTGCCTATATTTTGGTTTTTTGTATTTTTATTTTTACGCCATCCAAGTGGAAATATCGATTTTTCCTTTTTTTTTTTTGCACCCTTGTAGCCGCCCTGGCTTCCTCCATTTCTACACACTCATATATAAAACCCCACTTTCCACCAGTTCACTCACATACTTCCTGTGCTCCTTTTGGGCAAACAACAGAAAAAATGAAAATAAACCACCCTTGTCGGTTTATAAATCGAGGAATAGCAGAAGCAGCAGGAAGAAATGTGAACCAGAACCAAAGCTACCAACCATAGATAGTTTTTTTTTATTTTTTTTCATTTCTTTTTTGTTTATTTACTTTTTTTTTTTTGTGTGAATTATTTTGACAGTGAGAGAGAGTCCTTCATGGGGGTATTTTTTTGGGTTGGTGGGTGGTGAACCATCCTGACAAATTTTTGTGTTGGTTTTATGAGTTATTTATTTACTTTGGAACAGGTGATGAGAAAAGAAGAAATACCTATACAAAAAAAAAAAATACAAATTTTAAAAGAATATTTTTGAGTGTGAGAGGAAACGAAAAAAACTGCGGAATTTCAATCTTTTTTTTGTTTTGAGTTGAGAAATATGGCCTTGACAGTTAAAAATTGTTGTTAGTTAGTAATTGTTGCCATGAACCATTTACCATTGTACAATGAGAGGTTGATTTAAGTTCGAGAAGAATTATAGATGGGTGACTAACTTTTACAACAAGATAGAGAAATTAAAAACTGATTTGATAAAAGTTTTCTTATTATCTTGAAATTGAAAAGTTATCTTGAAAAAAAAAAAACAATATCAGAAATTTTAAATGGTTGATGATTGTTTTATAGGAAAAGGGTTGCCACAGTGAAAAAGCTATACATACATTTTTGATTTCTTCTCTTTTAATTACAAAACTAAATTTTTGTTGGCACGATACAACCAAAATAAAGATCTTTTCTGATTTTATGCAAGTCAAAGCGGAGACCAAGGTCGTAGAAAAATAAAAATTCACGACTGGTTCGCACGAACTTGCTCTTAGAATTCAAAATGCTAAATTTTTCGACTTATTAGGGGCATATTCATGAAACGGTTTGCATTCTGGGTAAACCTATAGTAAAATGGTAAATGTAAACGAACTGTCAAACTCATATAAGATTTTGACACGATTACCACTTTACCACGTTTACTATAGGTTTATCGAGAGAATATACAAAATTTGTAAATGTTAAAAAATCTTCATCTTTGATCAAATTGAGCTTCAAAATAAGTACATATTCAATTTAATTTCTTTTATTGAGATGCATTTTGAGAGAAAAATGTTTTCAAAATCGTTAGAGCCGTTTAAAAAAAAAATTTATAAATAATTTTTTGAAAAAAAAAAGTAAAATAAAATTAGTATGTATGCCCTTTTCTAGTAACTATTAATCAACATCTAAAAGAAAAATTTCAAAAATTTTCAATGTCGTGCTTTCGAAAATTTGATTTTATAAAAAAAAAACAATTTTGTTTTAAATCGAAAAATTATTTTTTCAAAATTTAATTTTGAATTCATAATCATATAAATGTTTCTGCATTTAAAAAAAAATGGTTAAAATCGAAATAGAAGTTTGGGAAAAAATCAGATAAAAAAAAAACGCTACCATTTCCGAGAAAATTAAACCTCTCCAAAATCGGTATAGAACAGTGGTACCTACCGGTATTTTTGGTCCAAAAATTTAATTCCAAAAAACTCTCTGGAGAGTAATGAGAATTATTTTACTGGAATTACCTAAGGCTTGCAATACTTTTGACCAAACTCAAAAACTATTTGTTTTTGAACCTCGGCAATTTTTCCGAATCTTAGATTATTTGATTTTCTCTCCAAACCCTCTGATTTTGGTATGCTTCAGGGGTCAATATTAGGTCCAATTTAATTCACCTTGATCAACGACGACTTGGCTTTGATACTCAATCCTTGCAAATTTTATATTTATGCAGTTGATGATGTACAAATTCAGTTTGCCATCGACTAGGTTGAAAATGCAACTTCCAGAATAAATAAAAATCTTAGACAGTGTTGTTTTTAATAACACTGATTACATTTGTCATCTCTAAAAAAAATATTGAATTTGTGGGACATTCATTTAAAACCAGTGCGAAGCTATAATTTTAATGTCAGAGATATGAGTGAAATTTAGAGTTAATAGTTTAAATAAGAGGAACATTTAGAAGAGATGGTTGGAATAAAATGGAATTTTAAAGATTAATGACAAAGTAAGACTTGATTGTAACAAATTTTGGATAGTTTCAAAATCCGCATCTTTTATTTCAAGCATTTTTTACATAACCGTAACACAAGTGAAAAAATGCCAAAAAACAATTTTTATCTCTAATAAAAACAGTTCGATTTTGATGAATTTTTTTGAAAATGTAGGTGGTACCTACGTTTTTATGTTTCAAGTAATTTTTTTTTTAATTTCAATGCAGTATTTCTTTGGCTGAAAGATTTAATTTAATTTAAAAAAACAATGTTAAAAACGGATGGAACAAAAAACGGATTTTTAGAATCGATTTTAAATACCAGTAATGAGTTTTTTACTTGCTCTATAGCATAGGGCAAGTATTGGTTTCGTGTCGAACAAAAAATTGAGGTTTTAATCAAAACCAACATTACGATAATGGAGGACTCCGAAAATGTGGGTCTCGCAATTCCGTCCGTCCGTCTTGACTGTGCGTCTGTGCGTCTATCTGTACACTAGAGTGACCGCAAGAAATCGATTTTCGAAATTTGGTCGGGGGAACCCCATAAAATGTTCCGCCTTTGCAGATTTTTAGATAGGCAAAATTTCAGTTCGATTGGATAAGTCTAAATGGCGCCGATACTCGCTCAAAGTATCAAAAATCTCTGTTTTTTCACTGTTTTTCGCAGAAAATTAGCTCTAGCTTCCAAACAGAGGGGGTTATTTTCACTTTTTATATATTAAATTAAAGGTAGTGTTGTTACACATAACTCAGATGCTAAACTTGTTTAGTTTTACTAATAAAAAAAAATATTGTCATCAATTTAAATTTTCAGTACCTACCTCAAAAAGAGCTGAAGTGCAAACTCGATTTAAAATGAAACTTTTTTTAACTGTTTTAACAAAAAAATGAAACATTTAACAGATTTCTAAAAAAAAACAAAATACTTAATATCGTCTTATGCCTACTTTTCACGAGTCGATTTTAGCCGCACGATATGTCGTTCGACTAGGATTTTTCTATAGGGATTGTCACTTTAGTCGCCTGCGAATTACGTTCACACGAGTCGAAAAGCATCGCCGCACGGAAAAAATCGACTCGTGAAAAGTCTCCATTACATTTCTAATACATAACTAATGAAGTGATTACTAAAAAAAAAATGTGTCAAGAGATTTACTTAAAGTAGTTTTGGAAGCATCAGGATACAATTTTCGGCACTCACTGACTGTTGAAGTACATATTGTTTTTGTTCCTCATCTTTAGTTAAAAGGTTATTAAAATTGGTTATTAATTTGACTCCTCTTTCTGCCATGTCATTTACGACTTTAAGTGATTGCACTTTTTTAAAGCCTTCTTTAAAATGCGGGTTTCCGGGCAAAAGATTTGGAGGTGCTTTGAGAAAACTTGTGTCTATTTTCAATCGGCTGAAAACACTTAAAATTGTTAAAACTTCTTTTAATATCAAAACAAAAACGCAACAGAATTAATACTCACATTTTATTTTAAGTTCATTTATTTTACATACAAAGTAAAATTAGCAAAAAGCGCGAGTTTATTTTAATAAAATTATTGAACTACCAACGAAACGACTCGTGAAGCTTAAACTTCATAAAAAAAAACAACAAATATGTATTTTACAACTGCATTTTATTTTTTTTTTTTCTATAAAAAAAACATAGCAGGTTTAACCCCCAATGGGATATTATATATTATTATATGTATATTATTATTGTTGATAAAATTATTATATGTTATACGAGAAGCATTTCGATTAGATACCTTTCTATAACATAGAAAGTTTCATTTTAAATCGAGTTTGTACTTCAGCGCTTTTTGAGGTAGGTACTGAAAATTTAAATTGATGACAATATTTTTTTTTATTAGTAAAACTAAACAAGTTTAGCATCTGAGTTATGTGTAACAACACTACCTTTAATTTAATATATAAAAAGTGAAAATAACCCCCTCTGTTTGGAAGCTAGAGCTAATTTTCTGCGAAAAACAGTGAAAAAAACAGAGATTTTGATACTTTGAGCGAGTGTCGGCACCATTTAGACTTATCCAATCGAGCTGAAATTTTGCCTATCTAAAAATCTGCAAAGGCGGAACATTTTTTCTACTGTACACATTTCCACAGCCTAAACGGGTGGTACAGATGATTTTTATAGAATTCTTAAAGTTGGTTTTTTTTTTTGTTTTTTTATATCTCGCTTAGAAAGTGTACCTCCCATACAAATTTTTCAATTTATACCAAATATCTCAAAAACGGAATATATCATCTTAATCATCAATAGAAATGTAGCATATATTTTGTGCTACTCGCCTTTGCCAGTCGCTTTCGATTCCTTCAACATTTCTGGGACAAATTATTTAAACGTTTCCAACTATTGTCGATAATTATGTTTCTTGCTATCTGGCAACCCTTAGACAATGTGTACAAAAAAAGCAAACTCCTATTCACTTGTTAATGTTTACACAGCTTTGCTTTTATTTTCCAAATACCTATTTTTTTTGTTATTTAACTTTAATCATATCGCATCATACTTCGGCATTTTACGCTTTCAATTTGTCCGTCATTGTTGTCGCCGGTTTTTGTGTCTTTTTGTCTTGCCCTCCTTTTCCAAATATAAATAAATAAAAATGAACCAGTTTTTTTTTTTGAAGTTCTCTTTAATTAAAATGCTGCTGACAATGATGATTATGATCGTTTTTTTTTTTTGAGTGATCTTATATATTTTTCGTTGTGGTGTATAGCTTTTTTGCTGATACTTCACACATTTTTATTTAAAAAGTATCTAGATACATAATATTTAAGTGAGGTACAAAGATTGCGTGCCAAATTTAACCTTGAGAAGCTTAACTATACTATAGTAGAAGATACAAATCAGTTAAGTAGAAATTAACAGGTATATCTAGTAGGTGTACATGTAAACCTCAATCTACTAATATCTACACATACATGCACTCAGATACAAAATTGTATCTAATAATCCAATCAATATATTTCCATATAAGACAACGATTAGATATACTCTGCACGTTTGAACTTTGTGTAAGATAAATATTGGAATTGGGGTTATTTTATTTGTTCAGTTGGATACCTCTCAACTCGAATATTGAAAAAGGGTTTTATCGAAATGTTCTCCAATCGAATATAGAAAAAACAATCTGAATCAACAAGACGAAAGATGAAAAAATAAACACCGACATTATTTTTAACACCTTGAAGAGGTTCAAAAAATGTAACTATCAATCATTGTAGCATCCATTTTTTAGAAATAAAAAAAAAAAAAAAAATCATTCATCAAAGACCGACGAACGAACGTGATGTTGTCATTAGCGAAATATAAATCTTTCCTTCTCTTTAATTTTTGTTGTTGTTATTGTTTCTGTTTCTTTAAATCCTAGGTACCTATAGGTTTTTCACGTTTCATTGCAAATCTCATTTTACTAAAATCTCCCATTACCTAAGTCGTTAAAGCTTTACGTGTACAATTGCACGTCAATGGTAACCCGTCCTGGACAATGATTTCCAAAGATCCTTGAGAGAAAAAGATAAAAGCAAACCCGCCTGCAGAATATTTTCATGCAAGGGGAACAATTCAATCCAGTTAAGTTACAACAGAATAGTTCTTCTCGCGATATAAGAATTTTAAGGGTAAATGTTGCTATAATATAGCCCCCAGGTCGTCCCCTCAAGGACATCATGTCACTCCTCGTGTACGCCTTTGGATACAATCAGTTTTCTCTGCATGTACAATACTATACAACTACACCTACAGTAGTTACTGCTGGAGGACGAGGAGTAATATCCTTGTAACTGTTTTTTTTTTTTTGTAACTTTCATGGCATCTTGTTTATGGTGTTCACGGCTTTATGACTTTGAAAATGGATTTTGTTGTTACCATCCGATGTATGCATCAGTTTGCACAGATAGAATAGAGGAGACGAGACGAAAGGCGATGTTGCGTCAAATTTGTAGTTTTAATTTAACCAAGAGCTCCCATGATGGCCGCTGAATGAACGACTGACGACATTGGAAAAGGACTCTGATGGCTTTAAGGGAAAACGACAAATACTAACACATGGCAGTATAGAAGCACACACACAAAGTTCAAATAGGATTAAGTGATTTTTCTAAAATTAATTTGAATTCATTTTGAAAAAACAAAAAATGTGTTGCTGTATTTTTAATTAAAACAACAATGTTATTGTGTGGAATGTTTTATTTAAAAAATACCTAACCTAACATTAAAATTGTCCTCATTTAATGCTTAATTACTTGCTTTAAAATAACATTATTGTTTTTTTTTTTTATTCAAGACCTGTACATTTTTCAAACAAAAAAGGGGTCCTTAACAAAAAAAAAAAAATTGTCAAGGCCATTAATGGCGGAATTCATAGCCCTCCTACAAGTCAAACATTTTGCTCAAATACATACCAACACTTCCGAAGAAAATTTCTTTTGAGCATTTACTTCAGAATTTTCTTAGTTTGTATTCATGATCTTTAATGTTTACATAACACTGTTCGGCAACGAAAATGGAGCTTGAACCAAACCATACTGTTCTAAAGGATTTGTGTGTGCTGATTCCGAATCCGAAATCAAAATTACACTGGCACGTCAAATTTTCGAAATATTTGAATATTAACAGGTCAAAAACGGGTTTTTTTTTGGTACTTTTGGCGTTGAATTTCATCGCCGTTAAATTTTTTTTTGCGAAACTACTTATGCAATCTCCAAAGACCATATTTCATTGTCTTAAATATATTTATTTTTTTTTTTTCAAAATTATTTTTTTCTAAAAGATATTTGGTACAGAAATGTATGATATCTCAAAATCTTGGTGGTTAAGGTAACTTATGGTTTTTTGAAGCTGATTTAAAGTAAATTCCAGTTTTCGAATCCTGAGTCGAATGAAAAAGTAGCAAAATATTACGGAAAAATAATATTTTTATTTCAAACGCGAAAAAAAATTTAAGTTAAAATTAATTTTTGGGACTTTATAACTAAAATAGTAATGAGTAGAGCTCAAGAACTAGACGTGATAGAATAAATCTGTAAACAGTTTTGAGTTCAGCACACTCAAGTTGACTAAAATCACCTTACAGTGTAATTGAATAAATATGTTTTTTTTTATACAATGTCAAAAAAATACAAAATATGTCATACACGTTACATTTTATCTTAAGAGTTTGTGACGTTGAGTGAAAGTTTGGAAAAATGTAATTTTTTACAATATATAATAATAATAACAATAACAATTAAATACATTATGTGTTGAAGCTATTAAATGAATAGAACGCAAATTAGGAACACAAAATGTTGTAACTGTGTCACACCCGTTACAATGGAAATATCCTGAGCCAAAAGTGGCCAAAAGTCTACTCAAACGTGCACTTGTAGTGGAGTAACTAATGTTCAAAAATTGCATTATTTTGTAACCGGGCGGTTCTCCGAGTTTGATGTTTTTCTTTTTTTTTGTTTTAAGGATGAAAAATTTGATTGGCCTTCGTTTTTGAAAAATTACCGTTAGAAAATGTCAAAAAACGTAATTTTGGCTGTTTCCGAGGTTATGTTTTTATGGAGTAATTCATTATGAATAAATTTGTTTTATAGGCACCGTTGCCTATAAGAGCTAGTTTTATTCTTTTAAAAAAATGTTTAAATCTTTCCGATATCTCCTTTATTGCCCGAGATATTTAAAATTTAAGTAGCAGTCTTTGAATCAGAAACAACACTGGCCAACCAAATTAAACTTTTTTTGCCACAAGAATCAAAATATACTTTTCTGAAGGTTTTTGGGTTGCTGAACTCGAATCCTTAGTCAGAAAAAATCTATTAGCCTTCGTTCTTGAAATATTACCGTTATAAAATGCAAAAAAGGGTTTTTTTTTATAACGGTTATATTTCAAGAACGGAGGCTAATAGAATTTTACCAATCAAATTTTTCTGACTTCAGATTCGGATTCAGCACCCCAAAAACTACTAGAAAAGTATATTTTGGTTCTTGTGGCAAAAAAAAGTTAAATTTTGTAGACCAGTGTAATTATTTCTATCTTCTGTTCATGAAAATAATTTTTTTTTTCAAAAACTGTTATTAACGGTACCTCCCTTAGAACTGTATTTTTTGAATCTGATTTTCTCCCAAACGATTTCCTTTATTTCAACGATTTTATTTAAACAAAAGTATTTACATATATATTGTTTTTATTATATCAAAAAATAAAATTAAAAAAAAAAAAAAATAATTGTTGGGTCGAATTTTCGACAACAGGACATTGGGCACGTTCAAAGAGCTAACATAAAGCTATCGGATAGCTTTTTGTTGTTGTAAACAATGTTAAAAATTAGCAAGGAAACGAACCATTTTCTGTCAAAAAATAATCTGAAGGTATCCGAGAATTTCTGGTATACCTCAGGTATTCAAGTGATCAGCTGATAAACATTTAGTTTTTTTTTATTTTGATTACTTTTCGGGCTTAAAAATAAATACAAATTTGCAAGAAATAAAGTCAAAGCGATTGTGCAAGTACTATTCAACAATAAAAAAATGTAATTTGCTCAAAATAAACAGTTTCCTCTTCTCAATATTTTTTGGTAGCTGCTTGGGCAAGCTATCTGGATAGCTCTTCGTTCAAAAAGATATTCCAGATACGGGTATCCCAGATAGCCTATCCGATAGGTGTTTGAACGTGCCCATTGAATTTCTTTGAAATGTTGGTTTGGTTTGGTTGATGGCATACCAACTTTATTTTAAAACTTTTTTTTTCAAAAAATTATTTATAAAAAATTAGTTTTCTAACGATTTCGAATTTTTTTTTCTTAAAATGCATCTTTATAAAATAAATTAAACTGCATACTTTTTTTGGAGCTCAATTTAAAGAGCTGTCTTGTTTTTTCATTTGAAGAATGAATATTATGTTTTTTTTTTTATTTTCAAATATTTGAATTCTAAGAGCAAGTACGTGCGACCCAGTCGTGCATTTTATTTTTAAAGCTTAACCAAAACGGAAAAAATACCTTTAATATTTATGGTGGATTTTCCTTATTTCTAAAAAAAAAACACCCTTTCAAATAAAATATTTTTATAGACTGCTTTCTTGGTGTCTATGGTAAATATCAGATTTTAATGAATTTTATCATTTTTGTTAAATTTTTAATTATAAGATTATTATTGAGACAGATATCTATAGAAATTAATACTCAAAAACAAGATAATCCACAATTTTATAGGAATTTTTTGAACATCGTGATTTAAGGTAACGATTCGAATAATTCCAAATGTTATTTTCTTTCTCTTCTCTTCAAATATTTCTAACACAACATTACAACAATTCAAAATATTTTTTACTGTTCATTTCTAGAGCACATATTTTTTTGCAATTATTATTTAGAGAGAAAGATATAGATTCGTATGATGATGATGATGGTACTGAGTGAGTAGGTACACATTGTTCCAATTCAATAAAAAATACAATAGCTACTGTTGATTTTGCTGATGGTGCTTCAACTATTGAATTCTCCTTTCTTTCAATCTCTATAGAGACTACAAGATGATGACGATCGACGACGACGACGACCATAAGACCAAAGTCTATGTATAATGCTGGCTTTTGGCTTAGCTTGGCCTGGGTCTGGCCCCAAACATTCACATTCTCTCCATCTTCAATAAGAGAATGTTATAACAACCATCTTCTTGTATCTCAAACATACAAGTCCATAAGTAGTGTGAGTTTATCCGTTTTGAAATGGATTGTTGTTTGGCCTCATGCAGCTGAATAACAACAGCATTGTTGTTATAGTATTTCTATGGTACATTTCGATTATGTTTGAACGAAAATAACTTAATTGTTTGCGAACAGTACCTACAATATTATATAGATTTGTTGAATGAGAGAAATATTACAAATCTACTTTCGCTCCACTTTATCATATATAGCTCTCTCAAAGTTATCCCGTCTCTGGAAATCTGCAAAAATCATATGATGGCAATTACAATCAGGGTTGTTATACCTACATATTTTTTTTTTACTTTTATTTAAAATATTTTAAGTCTTTTTGAAAAGCATTTGGAAACTATCAAATATTTTTTAATTATTGAATGAACCAATTTCCGTCATCGAACCGATTATGGCCACTTTGAACCTATGTCCAGAATGCTAAGGCACTCGAACGAAGTGATGCCCTCCTCCCATATAAGTAAATCGTCACTTAACAAATCTCCGGAATACCCTACTGCACTAATCATTCGCATCTTATGCCCCGATATGAACACCTCCATCCTAATAATAGTTTTTGGTCTTAGGGCCCGGTCTTAATATAACAAAAACAACACAAAACAAGAACCAAAAAAAAAAATGTTAAATTAGTCTAAGCTAGTTTAAGTTACTTCTAATTAGTTTTTAAGTTATAGCTTGTACTTAGCTTAGATAAATTTAGTAATTAAAAAAAAAAGGTTTTAGAACCCAATTTAACTATCCTAAGTATGTGTGTTATTTTGCAGTTTACTCAAAAGTTGATGATGCCTAACCAGAGGCGGCGCTAGACCAAAATGAGGCGTGTGCTAGAGTAAATTTTCGAGCCACTGAGAAAATGAATTGGGACTATCATTTTGAAAAAAGTATCAAATCTTCCGTCCAAGTTCAAGTTCAAAATTCTAATAACAAACTTAAGACAAAACGTTTCATTTCATTTCATTTCAATTTCATGTAAGCCCTGTTCCTTTGGGAGGTGGCAAAGTACTACTAGTAGTTTACTAGCGATTTCCAAGACAGTAGATGATAGTACTAGATTAACCAAAACATCTACTATTAGAAGACTACCACTTCAAATGGAACAGGGCTGTAGATGAAAAACAAAATGCACGACTCGATCTCACGAACTTTTTCTTATGTTTCAGATTGCTTTAATTTTTAAAACTTTTTATATAAATAAGATTTTTTGTTAAATGTTCTAAAACGTACATATGTATCAAAAAAAAATTAATTCGTTCTTCAAATCAAACAAAATAACAACATCTAGAATGAATTTCAGCAATTTGATTTCTTTCATTAGGGCACGTTTTTAGAAAAAATCAAAATCGTTAGAAATCGCTATAAACATTTTTCGGAAAAAAACTATTTTAAGTAAAATTGATATGAAATTTTGCAGAAATTTTTTATCTACATTCCAAATTTCAGAAAAATTAAATGCAAAATTTTCTAAAATTTAACCATTCAAATAAAAAATAAAAATCAAACTTTCTTCATCAAAATATAGAAACTAATAAAAACTAACACTTGATTGCTTTTTTTTCATAAAATTGTTAAAGTCATTTTTGAGTAAATTGAACTTTTCTAAAATTGGTATAATATAATATAGCTATTTATTTTAATGTAGAAATTCTTGTTTTCGTCAGTTTCTCGGTTTCTTTTTCAGAATATATAAAAATATCAATTGAATTATCAATTGGAAAAAGGGAATAAATCCATGATCCATCTCATCTTATTGTTGGCAAAACGCAAATAACTGCACAACTTCTTTATTTGATGGTTCTATGAATGTGGTTAGGCTAGTCTCACGTTAGTCTTAAAATTTGAAAATTTACACTTTTCAAACAACCTGTAATATAGCTGAGTGCCATTGCTATATTAAAATAAAAAAATTAAAATTTATCAGTAGGAAGAAGGAAATAAGGAAATTACTGATAAATACATAAATTATTCGCATGTTTGTTTGAGAAAAATTTTTGATTTAAAACGGATTTTTAAAGTTTGGTGGATTGTAAATCCGGCCGTATTTTGAAATATCAATGAATTCGCAAAATGTGTTCGAATACGGAACAGCGAAAATTGGAAAATTCACTGAATAAAATGGTCCTTTTTAATCATTAAATTGGCGGCGGAAAACAGAAATGTTCTTAAGTCCTTAACAAAGTGTTGAAATTGGTAGAAAGTGTGAAAAAACATTTAATATAAATTGCGAGCGTAAGTGAGCAAAAAATTTTTTTTAAGGAAAATAAAGTTTACCCATTCTTAAGCTTTACAAAAAATTATTTCATACAATTTTAAATACCTATATACAAAATTGAAAAATAGAAAAAAGAAAAAAAAAACTGTTTTTATCACTGAGATTTTGTAACAAAAAATGTATTCATTTCATTGAGTTTTAAATTTAATTACGAATTTTAAAAGCAAAATTTTAGATAATCCAAACTAAATATCTGCTTCACTTGAGAAAAAAAAAAAACAAACAATAATCTTAAATTGTTTAATTTATTTTTTCTTTCCTACTTTTGCAAAAAGTGGCCAATGTATGCTTCGACTCATCTCGATGGAATTATGGAAATCGAGTGGAAACAAGCCAATTTTAATTATTTGATTGTTTTGAATAAAGAGAAGAGACATGGTTTTTCGGATTTTATTATTTCTGAGAAATTTTCATTTAGCGCCCGCGGCGCCCCTCTAAGCGCAGGGCCGTGTGCGGGGGCACACTCCGCACACCCCTTCCGCCGCATCTGTGCCTAACAGACCATTAGGTGGGTTTAATACTTGTACACTCGACTATTTTTGGTTTTTGAGTGCCGGGTTTTGTATACATATACAAAATTGAAATTAAATTATAATTATAATTTCAAAAATATTCCACGTCGCGTTTTTGAAAAAATGATTTTTCAAAATATTTACAAAATCCAAAAATTATATTTATTTTTTAATTTTATTTTTCATTTACATTAAGGCTCGATAAACACTTTTCCATACAAAATTTGGTTGGAATTAGCTAGATTACAAACACTCAAAACATATAGATGGGTCCAAAAATGTGTTGTTTAATATTCGGAAACGCAAGGGCTTGGGGTAACCACTTTATGGAATTTAAATAGAATTGTTGAAAAAAAAAAAATATAGGTAAAACTTTAATTTTAACCCTCTGTCGGCACACACGGGTGCGAATTTGGCAGGACAAAAATAAATGGTGGTCACTAAAAAGTGTCTTTATAAGGGTTAAAATGCATTTTGTTGGAATAGTGAAAACAATATTCGAATTCCTCTAAAAATTCTACATCAATTTCATATATTATTCTCTATAAAATAGTGAGACCCAAAAAAGTTCTGGCGACATGAAAAAGTATAAACCAAATTCGCAAAAACAAGAGGTGTGCCTACAGAGGGTTAATTTAATAAGAAAAAACTTAAAAAATTCAAATAAAAATCGATTTAAGATGAATAACAAATCTTAAGTGGTTTTGGCCTCTAGATTTTTGACCTCATTTGATTTATTTAGAAATAAAATTTTGAAAATCGTTTTAGCGTTTTTTTTTATAAAAATAAAAATTTTTTAAAATTAAAAAAAAAAAAATAGAATGCAATTAAAAAGCAAATATTAATCGACATATACAAACTAAGTTTCAATAAAATACATTGCCGTTTTCAGAAAATTGATTTTCCAAAAAAAAAATTTTTTTTAACTTTTTTTGATCAAAAAAATGTTTTTTTTCCAATTTTTCTTAATTTCAATATAAGAATTACTAAAACGTTTTTGCACCAAGAAAGCGGTCCTATACCAAGTACCTACCGTTAATAACGGTATAAAAAAAAAATATTTTTTTATTTCAAAAGTACGACTTTATTTGTCACATTATATGTACTTTTTTTTTTTTGTTCAATCAAAATCTTTAGAGCCGTCTTGTTTAGAGCCGTACTGTTAAGAAATTTTTTCTTTCATCTTTTATGCTCGAAAAAAAAACATATAAATGATATTGACATGATTGTTTACAGAAAATTTGACAACAATGAGTGTCCTTTTCGAATATGACTGGGCAGGTTCAGAAACCTTAGGGACTAAATATTTAGGTAATTTCTCGGCCTCTGATTGATCAACTGTCAAAAAAAATCCTTCCAATTTAGGTAATTTTATTGGAAATTAGGCAAGAAAATTTTACCTAAAAATCTAGGAAAGTTTTTTTTGTCAACATGACAGCTGATTGTTTTCAATTACAGAATTTCGTTCGCAAAATTGAATTTATTTGTGTGAAAAACGAATTAAAAGTGCATTATCGGTTATAATAAATAAAATTTATTTATTAAAGTAAAGTTAAATTCGGTGTTTTTCCCATGCGGTCTTAATTAAATTTCGAAATTTGACAATAACATCATATCCCAACTACTTTAGTCAATTAATGCAAATTTCCGTTCAGAAAATGACGTTCCCTAAATATTTAGTCCCTAATATTTCCTAAACGTGCCCACTACCTACAAAAATACCAAATTTGAGAAAAATTATATTATAACAACCTATTAAAAAAAATTTATTAAAAATATTCAAAACCTAATTTTCCAAATATTTTCAAGTTTTGTTGTGAATTTCATTTAACACAATACAAGCATTAATTTTTGACCGCACAAATGCACTGTGCATTTGTCTGCCAAGTTATATTAAAACTGAGGGCTAGTATGAAAAAAACATATAACATCCCTGTACTCGTATATATTCATTCAATTCCAATCTATTTTTCTTCATCTTTCTGTGAATGCACTTTATCCATAGAAATAGACATTTTATTTTCGTTCTTCCATATCTTCCAAAATAGAATTTGCAATATTATTGTTGTTTTTATACAATATTTTCGCCTTGAAGAGTTGGTGACCCCATACAGAGATTGGCATCTTGTAAACTTCCAATCTATACATCAAACTAATGTAGTTAAAGTTTATATGGTTTTTGTGGTTTTTTTTTTTTGCAGTTATTATCTATTGTGAAACTCTTGTGCAACATTTTAAGTTTTTTTTGGGTGCGTATATAGAGACAGTGGGATTTTTTTTTTTCTGAAATATAATTGGATATCATTTACACACAAATTACGCCAAGTTACTCGAGTGTGAGATTAAACATGTGGTGAATGCTAGAGTGTATGGGTCTTTGGAGAAAAAACCTACTCTATACCTAAGACTCAAACAACCTCTGCAATTTGTCACACCGAAACAGCTTATCCAATATCACAGATATACATTCATCTACAGGTACATTTTTACATACATATAAATGTGTACAAATCTAGATAATGTGCGAACATATAAGTAAAAAAAAAGTCAATTTGTGAGGTTTCCGTTCAGTGGGTAATCCGATCAAAAAGCCAAAAGCAATACCTACCATAGCCAAAGTCTAACTTTAGAAATGCGTAGGATTTGTTTTTTCCGTTTCAACTATTTTTATTATTGAATGGAAATGAATGATGGTTGTGTGTTCAATATTTACTGGTTATGTTAAGGTGGATAATTTTATTTATTTAGGACCAGACCAGATGGTAGAAAAATAGTTATGTAAACGAAAGTTTGTTTTTGAAAACTTTTTGACCTTCATAACTCTCTTTCTATTGGTCGTCAAACAAAAAAAACCTTTAATATCCTACAAAAAAAAAAAAAAAACCTCAATACGAGGGTTCAAAAAGCTAAACCTAGTAAATTTTACGCTTATCTATCTTCTGTACAAAAAAAAAAAAAAATATAACAAAATCCTTCATGACCAGATTCTCTGAAAACCAAAAAAAAGTTTTTATCTTTCATTTCATTAACTTTTAATCCCTTCTTCTCTGTGGGTTACAAGGGCATAAAACATCATGACACACTTCACAAAGAAATTCCCACGAAAATCTGCATGAAACATTTTTCTTCTTATGTTGAGGCTAATCACATATAAAAATTAAATGAAAGTATATCAACGGGCAAAAACGAATACCCACCACCCCAACCATTACTGGCTGAAGCAAAAATATTTAAGTACAAACCAACCGCCAAAAAGTGTGACCGGAATCACAAGGCAGCACACAGCACACCAGAGAAACATGACATTTAGAATTTAGGAAATCCTATAACGATGAGATAAGGAATTTTTATTATTTTATTTTAATGAAAAAAAAAAAAAAAAATCAATACTGTACAATAAAGGCAAAAACTGTTTGTGACGTTTCTAATAATCTTGGTTTTGGTTTTAATAAGTATGGCACCAGTTAAATTAGACCATAGCATAGACACGCGTCGTAAGGAGTTAAATATGTTCATCAACACACTCCTTTGGATATTGTTGTTGCAGGGATCTAAAAATATAAACACTACGCATCGTAAGATTGGGGTTATTTTTTTTTTTAATAAAAAAGACCACTGTAGTGATTTTCAACAAATTGTTTTGGGTGATTTTTTTTATAAGGACAGAAACTTACTCCAGCGATTGGACGAAAAATTAGGAATTGGTTTTTTGATGTTTTATATCGTTAGCGAAAAAATCCCTGAAAGGGACTTTTTGGTTCCTAAGCAACCAAATCTATAGTGAAAATGCTATTTATATTTTGTGTATTTGTATTGGTTTTATTTTAAGTTTGTATTTGTTTTTATTTTTTTAATATGTAGGTTGGCAACGAAAATAGAGCTTGAACCAAACCATACTTTTCTAAAGAATTTTTGTGTGCTATTTGCGAATCTGAATTCTAAAGTCGAAATTTCACTGGCAGGTCATGTTTTGGATTTGAATATTAACAGGCCAAAAACGCATTTTTTACCTACTTTTTGCGTCCAATTCCAACACCGTTAAATTTTTGTGAACTTATGGTCTTTTGGAGCAGATTTGAACTAAATTCCCATTGTCGACTCCTGATTTGGATAAAAAGAACAAAATATAATGGAAAAATTTTTATTTTAGATCAAACATTAAAAACCATTTCATTAAAAATTTGTTTTTGAGACTATATAGTGAAAATAGATCTAAATAGTAAATAGTTTTGAATTCAGTACACTCAAGTTAATTTAAATCACCTTACAGAGGTCTCTCTCAACATTTGTTTTTGTTTTTTGCCGACCAGTGTTATTTTAAAATTTTTTCTGAATTTAAATTTAATATCAGAACTGGTCATTTTGAATATTTTTTTTAAACTTTTTTGTTTTTAGTTTAAAATTCGATACCTCAATACTGGATTCAAATTCAAAAGGTTAAAGTCCATTAAAAAAGTATAATTTGAATTCCATCGCTAGATCATGCTAGCCAAAACGGAAAAAACGATCTTAAAAAATGTTTTTTTTTTTTTTGTTTTCTCAATTTTTCCAAACATTTTTTGAAATAAAAATGTAGTTTTTTAAATAAAAGGTTTTAATCTAAAATGAGGCATCCCAAATTTTTTCAAAAATCAAATATTTTTTCGGTAACTTTTTTGATTGAAAAATAGCCTATTTTTTTCTTCCAAAAATTAAAATTTTGCTAAAAACATTTTTAAAAAACACATAAAAATGTAAGTTTAAACCAAGTTTTGTTAAAACCAAAAAAGTCGTATTTTTGAATTTTTCTCACTATTTTTGACGTTATATCTACACAACTTTCGATAGGAGGTCTACTTTTCACAGAAATCTTTTAAAAACACGATTTATGCTACCCACCCCACTTTCACTTTTACACTACGGCTCATTGAATTAGAGTCATGTAAAATTTTTTAGTACTAAGTTGGGTAAAAAAGTAATATTTTCTTTAAAACTGATGCAGCTGAGTTAAAATTTTTGAATGCATTTGATAGCAGGGTTATTCAAGGTTCCGTAACAAAAGAAAAAAATGAGAAAAATTAAGATTTGTAGTCACGGCACATGAAAAACCGTCACAGGGTGACCATTTTTTCGACTTTTTTTCAAATGCCCATAACTCCCAAAATATATGGCTGCGATTTTTTTTATTATTTTTCTGATAACTGTCACCACTTACCCTATCTACCGTTTTCGTTTCGACATTAACTTTTGGGACACCCTGTATAAAATTCAACAAAACTCGGTTTTAGTTGTACAAAACTGTACAAAACTAGTAGATAATAGTAGATTTGTTTTTTTTTTTTTTATTTTGATACAATTTTAAAAAATGTACTTTCACTAAGCTATAACAAAATTCGAATTTATTTATACAAAACTGTACAAAACTTTAGCAATATTGTTTTTTAATTTTGCGATAGGTTCGAGCTGGGGAAACGTTTCCCCAGCCTAGTACTCGGCTTTGGTTCTACAAAACTTATCCAAAACTTGTACAAAACTTTGACATATTTTTTTTTTTTTTTTTTTTTAATTTGTGATAGGTCCGGGCTGGGGAAATGTACGTCTAAATTCTCCCATTTCAATAATTTTCACCCATTTAGATATAGGTACCTAATGCCAGTTTTAAGAAATTTTATTTGACACGATAACGACCTTTTTCAAAAAAATTACTTTAACATCAATTTTGAACATAAAATTTGCACTGCAACCAATATTTTAAATTTATATTTATGAACATATTAGTCCAGTCAAGTGGTAATTTGAAGTTGAAATTAAGTAATCAATTATATGAACCTGAGTGTATGTATGTAAACCTAGTACCAACAGCACCACAGTTTAAAAAAAAAAAAAAAAAACATATCCGCAGAACAAGTTGTCCGGATTCGTCCTCATTTCCTTTATACCTACCTTGTAGGTATTAAAATGCGGATTATGGAAAATTGTGTCTATGAGAACCGTTAACAATTGTTAAGGTAAACAAATAGTTTAGCTTGTCACCCTCTTTGCTCCTCATATAATATCTATACTATACCTAAATACTCTATAAAGGGTGTGAAACGATGGCGTTTTTCATGTTCTCACCCTAATTTCTTTATACTATAATACCTCTTTAAATAAAATATAACTTCAAGCTGGGTAATTCTAATTCCATAAATAGCCCAATGAGGCCGTTAAGTCGTTTGTGTTTTATAATTTTTTCCTTGTTTTATTCTTTTTGCCGCAATAAACCATAGAGCGTTTATAAGGATCCTTTACTAGGTTTATATTATCTGCATTCTCTCCTGGCAGAATATAAGTTAAGCTCTTATAATATGCGTGTGTATATGCATGAATTAAAATAGATCCTTTTTTTATTAAACTATCTTCTTTTACTTGGTTAATCATCCCTCTAAGTTTGTTATGCGTAAGTAATTTTACAAAGTAAAACCTATCTTTGTGACAAAAGTATAAAATAAGATAAAGAACTTCAAAAAGAATTATAGATTTTTTTTTGTTTTAAACTTCTATTTTTTTCTCTACTAATAGTGGAGTAACTAAAGATCAAAAATTGGCAATATTAGGGGACCCGGCCGAACAGCTTAGATTTTGATGATCTTTTTTTTCAAACGTCGGTAATTAAAAATACTTTAAAGTCTATAGATTAAAAATTGCCGGTGTTGCCGTTTTGATTTCTTAAATTTAATTGAAGATTTTTGTGAAGAAAAACAAATTTTTTTAAAAATTTTTTCTTAAATTTCATAAATTAATTGATGCCAAAAGATTGTCTAGGAAATTTAAGGAAAAAAAATATATGGGAGTGAGGGACAATCTTCCATAGTACAAGCGATAGATGCAATTTTCTTATTAATTGACTTCAAACACAAAAAAAAATATTTGAACACAACGGCAACACCTACAATATTCAAATATACATTTTTTAAAAGCTAGAAGCTTAGTCATATGTATATGTAAAATTAAAATTAAGTTAATTGAATGAACGGCTTTTTGAAAAAAAAATTATTGAAAAAATTTTAACATGTCGTTTTTTAAACTTGGTCGTAATATAAAATGCATTTATTTTCAAATTTTTTTGGCCACATTTATTATGATTTCAAATTATAAAAGGAAATTTCAATATGTATTACGGTTTATGAAAAAAATTAAAAAGTATTTCATTTTCAAAGAACTTTTTTTAATAAAAGTTTTGAAAAAAAATGTAACTTATTTTTTTTTTAAAGTTCAACATCTAAACATAAAATTATTTTTTATTCATTTAATAACCCTTACTGTTGAAAGTTAAATAGCAAAAATTTTAAGTTCCTATTTACCACAATCTTTGAGGAAATTAATTATTTCAATGCAAAAATTCAGTTTTAATAAAAAAAAAAACCATTGAAATTGAAGTAATTTTTCATTTTTTTTTTCAAAAGTGTGATATATTTTACCTTTTTTGCTTCGAAATTCAACTGATAATATTTATGGCCAAAAATTTTTTTAAAATAAAATCATATTTTATTAGAAAAAGTTTGGAAAAAAGTCATTTTAAATTTTTCTAATAACATTTTTTTTTTAATTCTCAGTTTGAGGACCATTTTTTCAAAAAGTCTTGATTAAATTTAGTGGATTTAAATTTAAGAGGTAAGAATGAGCTTCTCTCTTTTTAAAAATGTATTTTAAAATATTGTAGGTGTTGCCGTTGTTTTCAAAATATTTTTTTTTGTTTGAGGTCAGAATGTTAGAAAATTGCATTTATCGCTTAAACGATGGAAGATTGTCCCTTACTGCCTTCTATATATTTTCCTTAAATTACCTAGAGAATCTTTTGCTATCATTTGTTTTATGAAATTTAAGCAAAAAAAAAAAATGGTTTTGTTAAAAAAAAAAACGGCAACACCGGCAATTTTTAATCTATAGACTTTAAAGTATTTTTAATTACCTACGTTTGAAAAAAAAAATCCGTCAAAATCAGAGCTGTTCGGCCGGGTTCCCTAATAATTTCCTTTAGTTACTCTACTATAAAAAGCTGGAACACATTGTTTGTTAAATTCTTTCAATATTATCGTGACAAACTTTGTTCATCATACTCATGACCTATAGAGTGCAATGAATGTACATTGTACATATATATATAAAAAAAAAGTAAAACAATAAAACCTACTTAGAGGCCATTTACCCATTATAAGGTCGACATCTTTATAAAATGCATATACAAAAGATGATGGCACTCTTAACACGTCTTCTATTTAAATGGAGGCTAAAATATTCATTCTCTATTCATGCATAAACTATAATATATATGTTTGTGTGTAGTAATAATAAATTTGTGGGTGTGGGTTGTGTGGGTCGTGGGTAGGAGGATTCATATAATAATTCCAACCAACTAGAACTATAAAGCTATGTAGGTCTCCCACTTTTAAAGGAGAATAAGCGATGACAACGATGGGGATTCCCTTCATCATAGACGTGACATTTATAAGGAACGTTTTTTCCTCCTCTTTTTATAGTGGGAAATTTTATAGGGATGGGATTTTAGTAGGATATGGCCTTAAAAAAAAAAAAAATTTTAACCATTTTTAAACTTATTTGTATTAAACTGGAATTAATGTGAAATCAATTAATACATTTTTCAACCGACTTGAGGATTTAACTTATTTAAAATCGATTTGAATTCAATCAGAAGCTGATTTTAAACTTATTTGCAATCGTTTTTAAACTTTTTTATGGCTTTTCGATGAGGAACTTGAAATCTTTTAAATATAGCTTAAAATTAGATGATATCAAAATAAAACTCAGCTATATCAAAAGTTTCGTTTCCCTCAATTCATCGAAAAGTTATAGTTTATAGTTTAAAAACGGTTTCAAATAAGTTTTAAATTGTTTTCTGATTATAAATAAATTAATTCTCTATTGCAAAATAGCCTTACGTCGTTTTAAAATTGGTTTATAAACGATTATTCTTCAGTTTTAAACTAATAGCAAGTTAGTTTCAAAGCGTTGATTAAAAAATATGTTTCAAATCTAGTTTAATATCGATTTCCAATGAGTTTTGAATCGATTGCAAATACATTGGAAATTGGATTTAAACCAGTTTTAAAGCGATTAGGAAATAAATTTCAAAGTATTTTTACGGTCAATTGTTGCAAATGAGTTGCAAATTTCAAAACTATAGTTGCAATATGGTTACAAATGAGTCAGTCTATGATTTTCATTATTTAATTTATCAATATGTTCACGGAGAAAAGAAGGACAACTTAAAATATAATGATGGCTACCTTAAAACCCATCTGCTTGAAACAATAAGATTTCCACTTAAAATATGTGTAATTCGCTTTGATTCTGAAAGTTGAATTTCATTTTTATTTTAATATTAAACTGCCCAAGTGGCTACCAGTATTTTTTTTTATATTAAAATATATTCCATAAAACATTAAGATGATTTTCCGCTTAAATTAAGTGGATTATTTTTTTAATTTGTATATGCAAAAAAATTAAGAAGATATTTAATTTAATTTAAGACGGAACTCATTTTGGCAAAAAATCATGCAGAAATCCGCTTAATTTAATACGGAATCCGCTTGTTTTAAGGTGGTCTTTTTCCTCCGTGTTTCAACAGATAAATAACTTAACTTGAAATTGCACTTCTTTTCTCGTGGCGCCTTTAAATTGCAGCTAATATAAACTAATAGATAACCCACCACTGAGAATTTTTCTCTTATAAAAAGCAAATAGAATAAAATTGCGTCATAATGTTGCAAGCAAGTTTTAGTATTTTTTTTAACTGATATATTCTTTCATGCTGTTTTTTGCTATCATTTTTATGTATATTTGCCTCCTGCAGTTGATGTATCCTGCCATAGCCTGCCAGGATTTCTTTTTTTTTCCTTGTATTGTTTGAAATCTAAAAAGAAGAAATTCATTGAATTTACTCTTCTTTTTTTTCTTTTTGTTGTTTTCTAATAGATTCTTCATCGAAATTGTGTTCGAGGATATAAAGAAAAAAAAAATATATAAAGACAAAGAGAGTGAATAACAAGTCTCAAGGACTTCCATTCCATTAGTGTAATAATGATAAAAGTTTAATGAACCTTTTTATGTCATTATACTATCACACCGGGAAAATATCTACATATACTAAAATGTAGTAATGATAATGGTTTGAATAGAATTTTGCAAGTCAATTAAAGGCAATTTAAATTGTAATTACAATAGATATGAGCAGAGGCGGCGCTAGACCAAAATGAGACGTGTGCGAGAGTAAATTTGCGGGGCCCCTAGGAAAATGATTTTGGATTATCATTTTAAAAAAGGATCAAATATTCCGTCCAAGTTCAAGTTCAAAATTGTTATAGCAAACTTATAGGTGTTTCATTTCAATGTAGATGAAAAACAAAATGCACGACTCGATCTCACGAACTTTCAAATTGCTTTAATTTTTTTTTTATAAATAAGATTTGTTAAATGTACGTAGATATCGTTCTTCAACGAATTTTTTTTATCTATACAAAGTATTTTTAAAATCATTAAAATACAAGAAAAAGCTTTGACAAAAGGTGCTATGCAAATGTTATTAATATAGGATTTAATGAAATCTTCTTTCAAAATTAAGAGGTCTACCGGATCGAAGCTTGGCATTTTACCCTCAAGCCTGTGGGAACCTTAGAAGTGAAAAACGCTCCTAACAGGCTGCATGACCTAAGTTCCAATTTCTGGATTGAAAGACCTTTGGTTTTCAAAAGTAGACATTATTAGCTTTAATTTGAGATTAAATTTTCCTTTTAACTCCATAAGTTCAAAGGGACGCAGCGTACTATATGAGACCTTTTTTGCGCATATACATACTTTGGGTCGTAAGAATCTATCATTTGTATTAAAATGCGAATGACTTGTATTTTTTATTTTATTGTGAAATAATTCCTTAACTATTCGACCAACAAATTAAAAAAACAAGACTTTATGAAACTTCCATCGCTTCTAACCTTAAAACCAGCTCTGTTATGAAACTGACAACCTTTGACCCGGAAAACGTATGAATTTGAGAAGAAGATGGCATTACATTTAATTTAACACCAATATCGTCTTTAAGCTCTACCTATGAGATACACCATGCACTTTATTAAGCCAACGCCCAACAGTGCCTAATGCAGACGGGAAGACCTGTGGTTTTCGTAACTACTAATATCCCTCTTTCACTTCAAATTTGAAATTTTCTTTAGCTCCATGAGTTAAGCGTTTCTGCAGTGGCCTAACAAAATCTTGAGTGAATTTTGAGCAATTTGATTTAAGGCGCATTTTTAGAAAAAATATCAAAACCGTTAGAAATCGTTATAAACATTTTTCGGAAAAAAACTATTTTAAGTGAAATTGTTGTTGTTAGTAAATTTTGCAGAAATTATTTATCTACATTCCAAATTTCAGAAAAAAATTACCTAATTAAAAATTATCTAAAATTTGACTATTAAAAAAAAAATCAAACTTTCTTCATCAAAATATTGAAACTATTAAAAACTAGCACTTGATTCCTTTTTGCATAAAATCGTAAGTAATTTTTGAGTAAATTCTAGGTACTTTTCTAAAATTGGTATAATATAATATACATTAGGGTGGTCCTTATTTTACTCTTTTGCGAAAATTGAATGCGACGCCCCCTAAATTGGTTCCAAATCAGGAAAAAAACATACCCTATTTTTTTTCAAATTTTTATCTCTGACCCTTGCTGGCCCTATTTTGATAAGAAGTTACTATAGCAGGAGCGATATTCTGTGTCCAGTGTAGGGTAAATTGCAAATATTTGATATAAACTTCTTAATGAAATAGGGTCAGGAAGGGCATTAGGGCATTTTTTTTCCTGATTTGGAAACATTCTAGGGGGCGTCCCCAATTTTTTTTTTTCCTAAGGACCACCCTAATATACATGGTATTAGATATTTATTTTATAATGAAAAAAGTCTTGTTTTCGCCAGTTTGTTCTCGGTTTCTTTTTTAGAATATAAAAATATCAATTGAATCACCAATTGGAAAAAGGTAATAAATCCATCTCATCTTATTGTTGGCAAACCGCAAATACACACGACGCGACACGACGCGACACAACGCGACACGACACGACGCGACACAACGCGACACTACGCGACAAGACGCCACACAACGCGACACAACTCGATACGACACGACGCAACACCACACAACGCGACACGACTCGACACGATGCGACACAACGTGACACGACGCTACACGACGCGACACGACGCGACACAACGCGACACGACGCGACACGACGCGACACAACGCGACACGACGCGACACAACGCGACACGACGCGACACAACGCGACACTACGCGACAAGACGCGACACAACGCGACACACGACACACGACGACACAACACCATACAACGCTACACGACACGACGCGACACGACGCTACACAACGCGACACGACGCGACACAACGCGACACAACGCAACACGACGCGACACAACGCGACACAACGCGACACGACGCGACACAACGCGACACAACGCGACACAACGCGACATGACGCGACACAACGCGACACAACGCGACACGACGCGACACAACGCGACACAACGCGACACAACACGACGCGACACAACGCGACACAACGTGACACGACACGACGCGACACAACGCGACACAACGCGACACAACGCGACACTACGCGACAAGACGCGACACAACGCGACACGACGCGACACAACGCGACACAACGCGACACGACGCGACACAACGCGACACAACGCGACACAACGCGACACAACGCGACACGACGCGACACAACGCGACACAACGCGACACGACGCGACACAACGCGACACAACGCGACACAACGCGACACAACGCGACACAACGCGACAAGACGCGACACAACACCATACAACGCGACACGACACGACGCGACACGACTCGACACGACGCGACACGACGCGACACGACACAACGCGACACGACGCGACACAACGCGACACAACGCGACACGACGCGACACAACGCGACACAACGCGACACGACGCGACACGACGCGACACGACGCGACACAACGCGACACAACGCGACACGACGCGACACAACGCGACACAACGCGACACGACGCGACACAACGCGACACAACGCGACACGACGCGACACAACGCGACACAACGCGACAAGACGCGACACAACACCACACAACGCGACACGACTCGACACGACGCGACACGACGCGACACGACGCGACACGACGCGACACGACGCGACACGACGCGACACGACACAACGCGACACGACGCGACACAACGCGACACAACGCGACACGACGCGACACAACGCGACACAACGCGACACGACGCGACACAACGCGACACAACGCGACACGACGCGACACAACGCGACACAACGCGACACAACGCGACACGACGCGACACGACGCGACACAACGCGACACAACGCGACAAGACGCGACACAACGCGACACGACGCGACACAACGCGACACAACGTGACACGACGCGACACGACACGACACGACGCGACACAACACCATACAACGCGACACGACACGACGCGACACAACGCGACACGACGCGACCCAACGTGACACAACGCGACACGACGCGACACAACGCGACACAACGCTACACGACGCTACACAACGCGACACAACGCGATACGACACGAAGCAACATCACACGACGCAAGTCAATTAAAGGCAATTGTAATTGTAATTACAATAGATATGACCTCATTCAACTTAATTTATTTCTCAATAAATAATATTATATGTATATTTTGTTTTAATTGACTCAAAAAAAAAAAAAAAAAAAAATATTCTGGGACAATATTTGTCCAACCCGTGACATTTATAAATTCATTTTTAACATTTTTTGTAAGCAACCAATGAATTTTAATTTAAAAAAAAAGTTAAAAAACCACTACTTTTATATTTTTGTATTTTGAAAAATTCTCTGTCTATCATGTTTTTTTTGCACAGTTAAATAAATTAAGAAATCACACTCTTAATAAAACTCGTATTGTAAAATTTTCTCAAAATACTTAAGTTTTTTTTTTTTTAATTCGTAGGAGAATATTTTAAATTTGTTTTTATAAAAAATTTATTAAAAACTCAATAAATACTTGAAAATTTATTTTTAAATATACAAAAACATGTCTTTTTGTAGTTTTAACTCCAAATGAATTATACCTACCACATAAAAAAAAATTAAAAAAAAACGTCGTCTCATTTTCCAAAATTTGATTTAAAAAAACAAAAGAAAATTAAAATACATACTGTTAAAAAATCCAAAAATGGGTTTTTTTTTAAATTTCTCAAAATTTGTGTATAAAAAATTTCATTGAAATCGTCAAGTCATTTAAGAAAAGCCAGAAATCAAGAAAACATTTGTAAGACAGGTTTCGCTTGGTCTAGCAAATATTTTTTTTCATTTCAAAAATAGAGGTTTATTTGACGCATATTAACAAAATCATTATACCCATTTTTGAGAATTGCGAGACCTCCAAATTTTCTTCTTTTTTTATTTCTTTTAATTTGTTTGCAATCCTTTTGTACTAGTCATATACCGATTTTAGTAAAGTTGAAATCTCTCAAAAACCACTTAAACGATGTTGTTAAAAAAATTCATATAAAAACTTTTTTTTTGAAAATCATTACTAACGGTACCTGCCATAGAACCGTTTTTTTTTTTTTTAATCCGATTTTCTCCGAAACTACTAATTCGATTTCAACGAAACTTTTTATCTAAATATAATTTTAATATAAGCCAAAAATGAAATTTTGTTGGATTTATAAAAAAATTTCTTTTTGAAAAATCAAAGTTTAGAAAATGGGACATTGATTTTTTTTTTTTGAAATTTTGGTTTTAGATGTTGATTAGTGATTTCTACAAATTGTCATACCAATTTTATTTTAAATCTTTTTTTTCAAAAAAAAAAAATATTTATAAAAAATTAGTTATTTTAAAAAACGGTTCTAACGATTTTGAAATTTTTTTTTTATAAATACATCTTAAATTGAAATTGCATACTCTTTTTGTAGGGCAATTTGATTTCAGATTTTGTTTCTTTCCTTTGAAAAACAATTGTTATGTGTTTTTTTTTTAGTTTTATTTTTTTTTATATAGGTACCTAAAATAATTACATATACTAAATTTCAATATAAAAAGTACTATAAATTCGTGGGACCCAGTAGTTAATTTTATTTTCAATCATATCCCCAAAATTGATTACATAAAAGAATCAAATTATGTTAAATACAAATAAATAAAGTATGTGATCAAATCTAGTCAAATCCAATGAGAAAAAAAATGAATAACTGCTGTCCCAAAACTGTCCCAAAATATTCATAAATTGACATAAAATTACACAAAAGTTAATTATATAAAATAAAATTCCATATTTCAATGTCTTTTGAAATCATATATAAAATCTTTGATTTAAAAAATCAAATATTTCCTTGCTGCTGGACAGCAAAAATGATTTACTCTGTTGTATAAGTCTCTGATTTATTTTGACACAATTGTCATTATGTTATCTTTTTGTTACATCAATAAAAACCCTTCTCTCTTATCTTGCAATATTTTACAAAAAAAAAAAAAAAAAAAAAAAATATTCGCTTGTGCTTCAAAATAATAAAAAAAAAAAAATAAGAAAGAAAAACAATTCACATCCATCATTCTGTGGGAAAAGAAGAATTTTATTTTTTTTTATTGATTTTATGTCCTCCTTCCATATTTTTTGTAAAAAAAAAAAAATAAAAAAATTGTGACAAAATAAATATTTTACGAGTTCAACACCATCGTCGGCGGCGTTGCTATTGTTGGCCGTCACATTGTCTGTCAGTCGTGTATAGTTGTCGTCAGAAGTCCAATTAAGGGTGAGAACTTGTCATACAAAACCAATTGTAGACATAGGGGCATCATCCAATTCAACCGATCAAGTATACCACAGCAGAGGCAACCAACCCAGAGTTTATAGTGCACTTCTGTAAACAAGGGTGGCGTGGCGAAGGCAAGGGTGTTTAAAATATTGGTTACAATTAATTCAGCACTGTGATGCATTGGATATCGATAAAAAAGTGTATTTTTTTAAAACACTTTTTTTTATTTATTCAATTTTTTTTTTTCATATTTATCAGATAAGGACAAATTTAGTTTGGTATTACAATTTAATTACCGTTAGTATACCCTAAAGGACTTTGCACATGAGCTACGAACTACGAACTGCGAACTGTGGATGGTCGCATATTTTGACATATCTTTCACATGAGTTAATATTTCAATTCGCAGACAGCGACGAATTGTCAATTGGGTTCAAGAGTAATTTTGAGGTTAAGTCGGTACAAGTTGGTACAAGAGTAATTTTGAGGTTAAGTCGCGCGCGAACAATTTATTCGTTGTAGTGTGGATGGTATGTGGAACGCGAATAGAGTTTGACAATTCGTAGCAACCAAACTGCAATTCGTAACTACCAAATTGTTTTTACAAATTTTTCTTATTTTAGCAAACAAAATGCAAATTTTAGTATTCTAACATTAGTATCAATTGGTTTCTTATAATTTGAATCATTTTTTGTTTGAAATTGAGTCGTAGAAATGTGTTAAATCTCGTTTGTTCGTCCATTCGTTCATTCGTTGGTCGCTCTCATGTGCAAAGTCCTTAACAGTAGCTAGGAGAAGGGGTGTGAAACTATTTGTATATTTTGTTAAACAATTAGAAGACTAAATTTTAGGGGTGTGGTTGTGGCTTGGCAAAGTTTCATAATATTTTTTTTTTCTTTTCTTTTCTTTGAGTAAACACTTTTGAAAATTATAGCAAAGCACAACACTTAACCTCAGTTAAGCTACAAATAGAACCAGTTGGCACGTAAACTATGTAAATTCACATAGAAATATCAAAGTTCACATGCTCTAGCTTAAAAAAAAAAAAGGGTTTTATTTTTTTTTTTTTTTCGAAAAAGAGAGAAGTTTTATTATGATTCGCTTTGCTGGACACACTGACTGACATTACTGTGTGGCAGAATGTGGGGAGAATATAGTGCTCTATGGTCATATGTGAGCAGTCAAGAGAGACCAAGAATTTTCCCTTGAAAAATTAGCCACTTTACAGAAGGTGTAGTATATGCTCGAGTATAATATGCGGAAGATGAAACATTTTTCTTTTATAAATACAAAAAAAAAAAAAAATACTGTTGCTTACTTAGTTTGTGGGAACTTCAAAAAAAAAAAAAAAAAATGAATGTGTATGTGACAAAAAACTTATGGCGCTAGTAAGCGACAAGGTTAAGCCTAGCACTAATTACATTTTCATTAAATTAAATTCATTTTGTGAAATAATTGGAGTGAGATGTTAAAACAATTTGTAAAACTGTATTTAGTACAGAATGAGGATTATGAATTTAATATCGATTTTATACAATAAACTTTTCCCATGATACTTTTCCGATTAAAAAAAATATTTCAAACTTTGGCGGTTGTAAAGACTGCAGAACTGCATTAGTAAGTGAATACAACCTACACTTATTAGAATGAAGACCTATAATATTGCATGCTTGCAACTTCATCGGATCATACCTAAAATAATGAACTCGAGATCTTAACGAAAATCACTAAAATACCACGATTTTTTTATTTTTGTTAATTAATTTTTTTGGCCACTGTATTTAGTTTAAGTTTATCTAGTTATGGAAATTTTAAGTTTTTTTTAAATAAGACTTAGTGCTAAAATTTTTGGAATTTTTTTTTTTTTTTTGATCTTATGGGACTGAATTTTTCAGTACAAAATTAGTTTTTTTTTTTTTAATATATTTTAAACGTAGGGTAGACAAACAATGATTTTTGGTTTGTATCTATTTCTCGAGGTGAACAAACGATTGCTGTTTGAATTTTTGAAAATAAGTAATTTTTGGAGATTTTGAAATTTTCAGTAGGTACCTACACTGTGGTGTATGCGTAACTTTTTTTTGGAATTTTGAAAATTTGTATTTGGAATATCTCCTAAGCGTAGGGTGGACAAACGATGGTTTTTGGTTTATATCCATTTCTCGAGGTGGATAAACGATTGCCCTTTGAATTTTTTGAAAAAAAAATTTTTTTGGGGATTTTAGAAAAAAAAACTATATTTTGTATGAGAGTTGCTATAATTTTTTTTAAGTTTTGAAAAAAAAAAAAAATATTTTTGGGGATTTTAGGGGAATTTCAATTTTTTAGTGAAAAATTTGTTTTTTGAATATCTCCTGAACGGAGGGTGGAAAAACGAAAATATTTGGTATGTATATAGAACTCCAAGTGAACAAACGACGATTTTTCATTTTTCCGACTTCCTATATCAGTGGCGTAGATAGGGGGGGGGATCAGGGGGATATATCCCCCCCATTGGAATCGATAAATTGTACAGTATAACCAGTCATGAACAAATAATTTAAAGAAACGCACTCTGAAAAAAAAGTTATGGATTTCAAGTTCTTGATTTACCTTAAAGGTTAAAAATATGGTTTACCAACTCTCGTTGCCATTAAGTCGGTGTTTCAAAGAGTGAGTTTAGACTTGGTCTAAGCTATTGAGCTCGCCAAAGATTGAAGGGATCAACTAAAAATTAAACGGGCAGAAGACGACTCATTTTCGAAAATGTTTGTCGTTTCGAAAAAATAGCTGAAGTCCTTGACATAGGCGTTAAACATAAGAGAATAGGGAAGCGACAAAAGAATCATTCGAAACCTTCGGTTCAAAGAACAGAAAAGAATATTTTCGTGTTACTGTTTTGAATCTTTTCCTCGTTTTCTATGTAATGGGCCTCGGAGAAAAATGTACAAACCATGAAAACATACTAGAAGGGTTTTCGGTTCTGTCAAAGGATTCTTCGTCTGAAATAGACAAAGCAGCTAAAGATTTTAATGAAACTGTTTAGTTTTACCACACATTTGGCTCAAGGACCATCTTCTATTCTTCCACAGAGAAAACTAGACCACATAAAATAGAACAAACACAATAACATTTCCTTATGGTTTTCATCCAAAAAGGAAATATTATTTAAGCAATCGGGTTTTCCTTATTCTTTTGAAATATGTACTTTTGTAGGGTTTTGCCAAGAAAAAAAAAAAAATAACATCATGTCTGGGATCGAACTAAAGACCTTAACTCTCTAGTGGCACATCTTCCACCTATACCAACTCAGTATAGAAATATTGGTCACAATTTTTGTTCTAGTGCCAAGTTGAAAAATTCGAAATTATAAAATTTTTACTAAAATTTTAAAAAGATTTTCTCCATGAAAATAATATTTAATGATTAATTGTTGATTTTAATAAAGTTTTTTTTCATGAAACAGTTTAATAAGAAAATCTGTTAGTTTTAAGGTGGTCCTGGTCATATTTTTCTCTGTGTGAAGAATTAAAAACTCAGAAAAGATATTTGATCAGAAGGAATAATACTTCCTTTATGAACTCATTGAAAGCGCTCGTTAGCTGCCCCGAAAAAAGTTTTCCTAACATTTTATTAAAGATATAAGCTACACTGCTGGTTTCAACGTCAACTACCTAAAAACTTTATCCAATCTAAAGAGAATAAAAACAATACAGAGAAGCATTATTAAAACTTAAAAAAAATTTGCGGACTAGATCTATCCCCCCCCCTTAGCGAAAAGCTATCTACGACACTGTACTATTTATAAAAAAAAAAAAGAATTTGCTCTAAAATTTGTTTGAAGGTACACAAACAAAAATTTTGGTTAAACAAACAAAAATGGAAAAATCAACTACATAAGTTTGGTTCAAAAAATTTGATTTCGCAGTTTTGGCTTCAGGGAGCTAAAATAATCGTCGTCTCCCATAAACTTTAGATCAACTGCACTAGCCTCCATACTTTCAAAGGTAATGGAACATTGGTAAATGGTAAGATTATGTAATATCTTGAAAAATAAAACAGTAGAGTTTTCGTAGGAATACGTCTACTGGGAATCTGTCAAATCTTTACACTGTTTCGGTGAAAGTAAAAATGTTACGCTAGATATTTCTAAGGCATTCGATAAAGTTTTTTATCAACATCAAACTCTCTTGTCAAAAATTTTTTTTTATGGTTTTGACGATTCTTTGATCAAATCAGATATCAACGAAATTATTGCTGGAGTTCCACAAGGCTCCGTCTTATCACCTATCATTTTTCTTATTTTTATCAATGATCTTTTAGGAATGATCTCGGAAGTGAATCTACAGCGACAACTTATGACCAACTCATTTAATTCCGATCTTGACAGGATTGTTCAATGGTTCATTAATTAACGCAAGCTAACTCCAAAAGTGCATGTTTTATTTAAAAATCTTCCAGTACGTCACAAATCTTTATATAACATACAAAATCACCTGACAATCTGCTGAAGGTCAGACCATAATCAATAAAATAACCATAACCATAACGTGTGTGAAATTCCTTAACCTCATAAAGAAGGTATATAATTTTAGCAAATTATTATAATCAGACAACACACAAAAACATACGGGTTCGATGTTGTTAATGACTAATTAAGTATCCCATTATCGTCTAGTCAAGCAAGAAAAACGATAAGAAAACAAAACAAAACCAAATATAATAAAAAAAAAAAAGGTATCGACAAAAGCTGAGTCACCCTGTTTTGTATCCACAAAAATAATAATGAACTTGTTTCAATTCATTCTCATTTGAACTCTTTTTCCGATATACACAAAAAATCTTATCTCACAACACACAAACTCTCTGAGATAGAATCCCCACAATCTTAATCCCAATTCCAATACTCTGATGATCTAAATCCATAAAACACGTATGCATTTTGTCGATATTAATACAAAGCCAATTAAGGGAAACGAGCAGAGGGTGATTCCCATTTATTTTGTATTTGTAAATGCGGTTCTCTCTTTCTCTCGTAAGTGGTCGAATTTTGTATCTGTGAGTATCAGAGGTGAGCAGTTGTTTAGTATTCGTGCCTATTTGCATTGAAAATCGAATACCGTGAAAAGAGTTCACATCACATATCAACATAATGCAATAAAAAAGTGTGGGAATTACGGTTGTTAACAAATACCACCACCAATTCTTCTACTTTTTTTTTGTCATCACAGTTTTGTTTTTGTCTGTGTTTTTATCATTGGTTTTGTCATCTACATGATTTTTTGAGTTTTTTAAATTTTTTTTTGTTGGTAGTTGTTATTGGGGAATGAGTGAGTTTAAATTTTTGTTTGTTTGTTTGTTTGGGAGTTTGTGTGTGTGTGTTGTTGCATTGTTACCAGAAGCAAAATTTAATTTCAGTTTTATTTTGCACGTGACTTTTATACCAATCGCATATAAAGTCTAAGCAATTTTCGTAAAACAAAACTCGATTTTGGTAATTGTTTTGAGCTTCAAATTGGATTGTGTAAATACAGATAGAGAATATATGGTTGATTTACTGTTTCGGATAAAAAAGACACACAATTTTTGAGGTTTATGTGTGTCACAGGAATATCAACGAGAATAGGTACGAATATTTATGTCCTTTATCTTGTGTGAACCTTTTTTAAATTTAACAGAAGACGATGATTTAGAAAACGAACATAAACTTTAATATTTTTAGGGGTTTTATTTTCTTCGGAATTATTTATTTAAACTCAGATTCTCAGATAGGAGCATTCATTAGGTTTAATGAAGGTTAAAAAAAATTGAGTAAATTAATAGTCTATTTAATGCATTTTCATTATATTTTACTGGTTTTACTGAATCTTTTGTAAATAGTTTCGTAAAATTACCATTTTTATTTCACGTTTCTTGAGACTTAAACACAATTTACAATCCCTATCAACACCTTGAATGTCCGCCAAATCCAATGATGTCGTAATTAAATGTCTTAAATAAATGGCGCTATTCAAAAATTCGTCATATCAGTATTTCTTAAAAAAAAACAACAACGCGCTCTAAATAAAATTTCCTTTAATTGCCTTCACCAAATAATTTTTTTTTTTCCAAAATCTATTGTCCCTCGATGACGTTTAATAGACTATTCTGAAAAAAAATTTTTTGCGCCTTTATTTTGAAAATATTGCCCAATTAAGTGAGTTACCAAAAGCTAGCTTTTTTTTATTTCTTAAATTTTCATGTTTTTAAACAAATGCTGAAAAATGTATCATGCCCTCAATTTGTTAAATACACAAAAAAAAGGTGAATTACCAAAAGCTAGCACTGAAATTTTGTTTGTTTACGGGATTTTTGCTATAAATAAGTTAAAACAACTGTCGTAAAAAGTCTTCATGCTTACCTAAAAATAAGCATTGTTAATGTACTTTTTTTTTTTAAACTTACCTACTACGCTGAACAAAAATTTCACACCTTATATGTACATCGAAATCAAAGACCCATTATAGTGGTCTTGAAGACTTGGCATCTTTCACAAAATTCGATCCCAAAAGTAATGATTATGATATACCCCCCCGTCCCATACGATTTTTCTTGTCTTCAACCAACTTAAATGCTGAATCACCCTGTATATCGTTCCTATCAATTGTTGCCAACCCAAAAACCACATTTTATAGCTTTGTTATTCATAACTCTGGTTTTTCATAACTTATGTTTTTCATATCTTTGACGTGCATAACTCTGGTTTTCATAACTCCGTTTAAATACCAAAACTATTTCACATGTTATTTGGGTATTTTTCGATTCCGGACCTCATGGAACTAAAACAAAGACAATCTGACTTCCCCGTAAATAGTTTTGTCTGAAAAAAAACACTTCATAAATTGAATTTTGAAATTCAGAATCGTCATAGGGTATGTTTTTTTTTTTTTAAGAAAAAAAATTCATATTTGTTTTCTCCTATTAATGCCCTGTGCCTCTTTCAAGCCTGGATTTTGTACTGGGTTGTTTTTGGACATTTCTTTTTTTATACAAAATTCTAATTTATCTAATTCTTATTTTCAAACTTCTATTTTTACTAATGAACTTGTAAAAAATCATTTTTTTAATGCATTTGTTTTCCATTACAAATTCAAATAATCTACATATATATTTTTTGCAACTGAAAAAAATTGCATTTTGCATTGCAAAAAAAATTTGATTGCAACTGAAAAATACTAATTATTATTATTATTGCAAATAAAATAATAATATTGCAACTGAAAAAAAATTGTATTGAAAATATAATTTTTACTTGAAATGCAGAGTTTTTTATTGCAAAATATTTGTATTTGCAATAAAAATTTGCTTTCAATGCAAATATTTTTCAGTTGCAATAACTTTTTTTTAATGCAAAATATTTTATTTGCAATAAATATTTTTCAATTGCAATAAAAAATGTTTTTAATGCAAATTTTATTCAGTTGCAATATATTGTTTTTTAAAATTTGTAATGGAAAACAAATGCATTAAAAAAAATGATTTTTTACAACCCTGGTTGCAAGTCGAAGTCTTTTTTTTTAATGCAAATTTTTTTTTTCAGTTGCATTAAATAATATTTAATAATTCTGCCTTTACAAATTCCAAAACTTCATAATAAAACAAATGTAAACAACATTTTATAAATTCCCTTTTCTTCTATTTCAGATCATTTTTTGAGGATTAAAATGCAACAGCAACTGCACTACTAATATTTTTGTAAGTTAATTTGATTATATTTATTTTAATTTTATATAAACTGAACAAGTTAAGGGAAAAATTCTCAAGTGACATTGTTGTAATTAAATAAATATACATAAATAAAAGTTCAATGTTTATCGAAAGTTGAAATTTTTTATATACAATAAAATAAACAAATAAAATCATATGACAACATCCGATTAACATCAATACAATAAAGTGTTTGTTTATTAATATAACTTGGCGCTAAATGACAACAAATGATTTATTTAAAAATAAATCATCAACGCTAATAAATTGTCGTCAATGTAAACAATGCAGTGATTGAGTTTTTTTTTTTTTTTTTTTGTTTAATACATTTTTTGTTTATCTTTCTATAAACAAAATAAACCTTGCATTTTATTATTAAAAAAAATATATTATATACTTCATCTACTTATTTGTTTTTTTGACCCACACACGTGATTTAGGTACTCTCGACTGGGAACTGTCAACTGCAGATCTATTGTAATAAAATCGTTGAACACAAATATCTCATTGTTGTAAGATGTACAGGGGCGAATTTAGACATTAAGAGGCCTGAAAATAATTTTAAAAAAAGGACCCACTGAATTTTAATTTTATTAATACAAAATTGTTGCACATTTGACCGTTTTTAAAACTGTAATGTTTAAACCTTATATCGATGTTTTATGCTTTTAAAATAATCATCCCTATTACGTTTGTCGTTTGTACTAAAACGACATAAAAACGACTCGTTCTGAAAGTCAAAATTTAAGGTTCAATAAAGAAATGATGGTGTCATAGGGAAAAAGGGTGAAAAGCGGAGGGAACTGCGAAATTGTATTTCTAATTCAATCCAAATTGACGTTTTTTACTTGTGATATAGGTACTATATATCAAGTTATGCATTCGTACAAAAAAAAAAAGTTGAGATAACATTTTTCCATGACATTACGATGGTAGACAATGCCAAAAAAGTGGGTCCCGGAAGTCCGTCTGTCTGTCTGTCTGTCTGTCAGTCTGTCTGTCTGTCTGTATAAGGAGCTACAGCCTAAACGGATGGACCGATTAATGTCAAACTTGGTATGTAGCGTTATTCTGCGACTCTCCAGAGGGGTTTTTGGAATTAATTTTTTTGGACCAAAAATAACGGTACTTGTCATATACCGATTTTAGTAAAATTGAAATATCTCGAAAACGGCTCTAACGATTTTGTTTAAAAAATTCAAATGTTAGTTTTAAGCTAGATCTATCTTTCAATGAAAAAATTTTTTTTTGAAAATCATTATTAACGGTACCTGCCATAGAACCGTTTTTTTTCAAATCCGATTATCTCCGAAACTGCTTATTCGAATTCAACGAAACTTTTTGTGGAGAAGCATTTATATAATTTAAATATAAGCCAAAAATAAAATTTTGAAAAAAATAATTTTGGAATTTTTAAAAAAATTTTGAAAATTTTTTTTTGAAAAATCAAATTTTCGAAAACGGGACATTGAACTTTTTTGAAATTTTGTTTTTAGATGCTGATTAGTGATTTCTACCAAATGACATACCAATTTTATTTTAAAACTTTTTTTCCAAAAAAATATTTATAAAAAATTAGTTTTTTAAAAAACGGCTCTAACGATTTTGAAAATTTTTTTTCTAAAAATGCATGTTAATATATCAATCAAAACTGCATACTTGTGTTGGAGGGCAATTTAATTTCAGATTTTATTTTATTTTAAAAAAAAACGAATTTTGTTTTTTTTTTCAAATTTCTATATAAAAAGTCTTAAAAATTTAAGCAACTTTAACTCTAAGAGCAAGTTCGTGCGACCCAGTCGTGCATTTTATTTTTGTCGTTTTAGTACAAAAGACTTACTTAAAGGGGTGAATGTTTAAGGGTGCGTCGTCGTATAGAAAAACATCTTTCTTCAAATCCGTAGCTTAAGAAATTTCCTACAAAAAAGGTCTTGATAATTTTTCTCCTTAGTATCATCGTTTTGAAAATAATTTACTTTACTAAAAAATGTACTAAAAAATTTAATTAAGTAAAAAAAGTCTTTTATTTGCTCAAAAAATACAAGACAAATAGCTTTGAAGTTTAGATGGAAAAAAAAATCCTGGCGCCCTACTTTATTCCAAGCGCCTTTAGCTCTTACTTGATTTGCTCAGTAACTGAATGCAACCCTGTGCCTTATTTTGTTTCCAATGACGAACAATAAAACAAAATCAAAACACATTATAACAACTTTCAACCTGACAAAACTCTGTTATATATACTTTCCGACCTTCGTAAAGCTTTTAGCGTGTTCTGTGTGCATAATTGCATAATTTATTAATTTTCAACTTTATTTAAAGTTTTTTGTTGTTGTTGTTGTTTTGTATTTTTATCATTCTGTTTTGATATTTTTATGTGAAATGCGATAGCACTCTTTTTGCTGCATTACAATCTAATCTTATCCAAACATTTCACAAAAAAATATAGGTACATTTTGTAGGTACAAATAAAAACAACAAATTTATGGGACAGGAGTAATAAGTAGCTAGATGGTATATTTCACTGCCATACTTAATCTATGGTACCTATTTTGTATTTGCATTTTCACTATATTTTCTCACTCACTTACTGGTTCTCTTTTGAGAAACTACATACGAGTAGGTAGATGGAAAATGAAATTATACCCAGAGATACCCAAAAGAGATGAGAAACTTCTGACGTCATACGCGGTTTGCCTACAAGCTGCTTTAGACATTTTTGGATAAGTATGTGTGAAAAAATATACATTTTTGGCGAAGTATGCGTGAAAAATTGACATTTTTGCTTAGGTGTGCGAAAAAACACCGTGGCTACACTATGTGTGTTTTTCACATTTATTCACGAATACAAAAGAGATTACAACAACACGAAATAAACAAATGGGTTTTGGGGGGTAAAACGTACGAAAGTTTCCCATCTCCTTTGGGTATCTCTGATTATACCAATCCATTTTGTTCTTTCCTATTTCATTCGGTTGCTTTATCATTTTTTTCTGTTCGATTAACCATATGTGTGCAGAGTTTCAGGTAAAAAAAAAAGATGAATGTGGTGGATGAGTTTTTTTTTTTTTATTATTTTGATTTGTATTTTGAATGGTGTGACCAGCATAGGCTAAAAGTAAATTTCCCAAGAATCTTAGTATAAAATGCCTTTGTAGAAATGTTGAAAAAAAAAACAATTTTTTGTGGTAAATTAGTCTTTTGAAAAATTGAAGTGGCATGAACTTTTGATAAATTAAAAGTATTAACAAATTAAAAATTTGTTGCAAGTTATCAATTGAAAATGTAATGGATTCTTTTTTTTTTTTAATTTATTGCTGATAGAGTAATTTTCCAATCAAGAAGAAACTAAGTTTTAACAATAAACTGATGAAATGGGAAATTACTTAAAAAAATCATTAATTGGAAAAAAACAACACAATACGAAAAATGAAACCAAAAAATTTTGGAAAAAACCGATTTTGTTGGAAATTGTAGTAGTTTTCTTTGTTTTTTTTTTTCTAGGCTATATAATAAATAAGTCTATTTAGTTGTTAGTTAATATATGAAAAATGTATTTAGCAATATGAATTTGAACTAAAATTTTAGATTTTAAGATTTTTTTTGCAAATACAAATATTTTGCATTAAAAAGAAAATTTTATTGCAAAAAAAAAATTTTTTGCATAGAAAAAAAAATTCAATGCTAAAGTGTGCATTCAATATTTAGTTTTTGTATTCGTCAATTTTTTAATTTCAATTTTGGCTATTTATTAGCTATTTCAACAATATTGAACCTAATGTAAGGCCAAAGAGTCAAACTTGTAAGAAATTAGACGAATATTAAAAAAAAATATTATTTAATGCACACTTAAGCATTGAATTTTTTTTTTTTTTCAATGCAGAAAATTTATTTTTTGCAATACATTTTTTTTAATGCAAGTTGTTGTTGTTCATTCAAAACCTTCAATGCAAAATATTTGTATTTGCAATACAAATTTTATTTTCAATTCAAATATTGTTGTTGCAGTAAAAAAATTTTTAAGTGATTTTTTTATTTTTTTTTTGCAATAAATATTTTTTTTTGTAATGCAAATATTTTTCAGTTGCAATAATTTTTTTAATATAATTTTTTTTTCAGTTCCAATACCTAAATATTTTTTCAAGCTAAAATTTTTTATTTGCAGTTAATATTTTATTTTTTAATTTGTAGTGGAAAACAAATGCATTAGAAAAAAAAAGAGATTTTTTTTTACAACCCTGATTAATTCTAAATTAGTGTACCTTTGTTTGGCAACGTAATTTTGATCTTAAGAGATTTACTTTATGCTCGAACAGCTTTGCTAATTTTGATTTTTCTTTTTTTGTAAAATGTACTGGTAACGAATTATATTTGATGAAATACCCTTTTGTGAATTTTTGATTTAAAATGGTAAATTAAGACCTCCTTCGATATCGAATGATTTGAGTTTTCATACGAGCCTATTTCCAAGGAACTTGTTCGAAAATTGGGACGATTTCAACTTTTGATGGGGCAAACTTACCCACTGACTGACTACTACTTGTACTAAAAACTATTTTTAAAAAAATACTCAAATTCGAAAAAATTGACGAAAACCGGTAAGCAAATTTTTTTGGCACTTCACTTTCATTTATTTAGTAAGCTTACAACAAGCTATATACTACAATTAGAGGGCTCATCATGAGGGCAAGTTTTAGTAGTTAGTCCTAGCTCTAAAATCCCCAAAGACTGAATAATTCTTGCGTTTTTTTTGACATTTCATGCATTTTTGACACTGATGCATTCGACACTTTTATCTGAATATACATAACTATAAACATCTCTGAACAACAAGTTTTAATGCTAGTTCTGATTTTTAAGGTTACTGTACTATATTATTACAGGAGCTACATATGTATATGTACATTATAACTTGGGCAAATAGCTTCGATAATGTGTCTCGCTCTCGCTATGGACAAAAAGGGAAAGTTATAAAAGTTGAATCTTTTTAATAAGCCTCAAATAAGCTCATAAAGACGTTTAAATGGAACTTTACTGAATAAAAATGTAATATTTACTTAATATTTAAAGCCGAGTAAGCAGATCACGCTAAAAAATTGAGTCTGCCGGTTCACACTTCATCACTCAGCGCACTCAGCTATACATATACCATCCATTCTACATCTTTTGAAGATCAAATCCCTTATCCTTATGTAAGCACTGTTCCAAATAAAATTTTGTAAAATCCTCTATAAACCTAGATAAAGAAATTTTTCTGAAGTGATTTCTTCATTTAAATTCTATAAGCTCCCTTACCGAAGACTTACCGAAGTTCGCTTTTCAATTAAAGTCTGTACCTAAATGAAGCTATAACTAATACCTATAAGAAACTTTCTCCTGATCAAAGCTTTATAGAAGCCTTATAGAAGCTCTAGCTTCTATTGTTGAATTTTTAACGTACCCAATGGTATTCCAACTTATCTCCACTGTTTTGGTAAATCTCAACTTCTAGATAATATTTCCAATGATTTTATCAACAAAACATACAAATTTCCCTCACCACTTAATACTGCTTATCAATCCTCTCTCTCTCACCTTTTCTAATAAAATTACCTTTTAATGAAAAACCAAACAGATTAACCTACACACAAGCTGACTCGATAAAAGATACTAATATACCTATGCCTATTTTGCTTGCTTACTATCTTTATCGTTTTTACACTTTATTTAAAATATCTGCACTGCAGGCTTTAATTGGTGAAAAATAAAAGAAATCTATCAGTTTTGTTGGTGTGCATAGCAAAATTCAAAAAGAAAACAAAAATGAAAAAACTCCACAATCCACTCAACTCAGCTCCTCGTTCGCTGTGATATTTGACGATGATGATGACGGTTATAAATTTTCAAATATCAAAAAATTCAACCGTATTGGTATAAATGAATCGCCATTATTTTTGTTTGCTTTTTTTTTTTTTTTTTGTAATATATTCCAATCCAAATGAAACAACTGCATTGGACTTGATAATGCAGCAGACAGAGATGAAACTTGTTTGATTGGTGGTTGGTTTTGGTTTACGTTACGAGACGACGACTTCGTCATTCTTTGAATGTTGCTTGCTGTTTTTTTGAGGCTTACCGAAGCCACCACCAGCTGGCCATTAGCTAGAGTAAGTTCAACTGTTGGAACGTAGAGTTGTAAAAGAGTTTTGTGTTGTCGTTCGTCGTCGTTTCATCGCCGTATGCCGTCGTCGTCGTCGTTGTTCGTCGCGTGAATTCTGCTGCTGCTTGTCCGTTTTGTTCGTCTGCTTAAAAATTTTTCGCGATTTTTTTGTCGTTTTTTTATCGTTTTTTTGTCGTTTTTTTTGCAATCGACCGGGAAATCTCGTTTTTTGAGATTTAATCAATATCCGGTATCTCGAGATCGATTTCTATTCGATCGGAAATCGAGATTTTGTAATCCGTTCGGAACGGAAAGTGATTCATCAATAGAAAAAAATTGCAAAATTTTTAAAAAAGAAAAATTGTGGATATTTTTTAACGAAACAAAAATTATATCAAAAAGTCATCGTGCTACAAAAAATAAAATCTGTGTTCCCACAGAAAACAAAAAAAAAAAAAATCACAACACAGCAGTTTGTAATTATTTTTTTTTTTATTGGAATTTACCCGCCGTACACCACACAAACTAATCAAATTGACACTGGAAACGGTAAAGAAAAATAAACCACATTTGCAATAAATACTATTTAAATTTAAATAACAAAAAAAAACTACAAAATTCTAAAGAAATACAAAATCATTTACATTCCATCAAGGTTGTTGTTGCTCTTTATTTTTTTTTTTTAACAAGAAATGCGATTCTATCGAAGAAAACACACAACACTAAAAAAAAAGCAGATGCACTTTGTGTTTTTTTTTTTTTTTTCATTTTGTTTAAAGACTGTATTCATGGTATAATTGAGGAGTGTTTTCATTTTGTGTATTGGAGGATTAGCGAATATGCAGAATAAATTGTTGTGCAATAGCACACAAGACAAAACACAAACAATACACGGTTATGTGACATATCTAACAGGCTTTGCGTATCAAGAATCGGTTAAATGCTACTCACGGTTGTATCTACCTATTCAGCGGTTTTTATTTTTTTTTTTTTTGACCAGGGCCGTAGTATGGAAAATATTGGTTGGGGGGAGTAATTTTTGTTAATGGATATCAAAGGACGAAAATTTAACCTCGAAGAAATTTTGTGGGGGAATTTTCCCGCGAAATATTTTTTTGTTCGATCGAAATTTTGAAAATACTTGCAAGTTATCAAAACTCGAAGAATTATTTTGCTCAAAAATTGTTCCCTGGAGTTAATTTTGAGTTCGACGAAGAATAATTTTCATCCGATCGCTAGAAATTTTGAAAGTTAAGTTTGTACCTACAACAGATTTCACATGAAAAATGGTTCAGAATTATATAGAGTGATCAAAATGAACAATTTATTGTAAGGTAGTGACACAAATTGGAAAATTGAATTCAATTTAATATGATGAATCTGCTTTGGAATAACTTTTCAATGAAAAATTCTTTTGTGAAATTTATTCGCGATATCAATAAATAAATAAATCTCAATATTGTGCGAAATCTCAATAAAAAATTGTTCATTTTACTAAATTTCTAAATCATTTTTCATATGAATTAAGAAACGAAATAATTTACTAAAAAATTGAAAGCTCGCAATATAAAGCAATATTCAAAGTTATATTTTACTTTCCAATGAAAAAATTTTCTTTGAAATGTTTTGGTTAAGTCAAAATGTGAAAACTTTTGAGCATAATTTTTAAGTAAGGAATACAATATACAATTTAAGGAAATATTTTTTTTTTCATAATTAACAAAATCTTACCTAGAATTTCACGACATTAATTTCCCGGGAAAATGTTTATATCGTACATAAATTAACTTTTTGCCTTTCTGCTTTCTTTCGCCTACTTTTGATAAAGTAGTGGAAATATTTAACATTAATTTGTCAATTTTGTTTTGTTTCACTTAAAAAAAATAAATTAAATGTAAAAATTGTGAATTTCATGAGGTCACTTTCACATGAAAACTTTTACAAACATTTTGCATCTACATAGCTACATTCTACTTATTTTTATCTTCTTTCATTTAATATATTGAAAAACTCCATAAATATTGTTTCACTAAGTTAAAATTTTCGGGCGAAAATTTTAAGGAAAATATTAAACTAGTAAAACATATACCAATCTTTTAAATTTCAAAATAAAAATTAATAAATTGGAGTGAAATGTACAAACTTCTCTTTTGATAAAGTGAAACAATGAAATACTTACTACTAAACAATACAGAACCTAGAACTAGTGAAAAAGTTAAGTTATCTTCCCTTGACATTTTTCATTTTGAAATTATACCAAACTTAAAGTTCAGAAAGTGAAAAATAAATGCCAGGGAACTTAGTTGTAACATTTTCATTGTAAAAATTAAGTTTCTTGTGTTTGTTTTGTTATTTATTTTATTTTATCAAACAAAAAGTTCCGGAGGGAAAAAAATCTCTTTAGATTCACGATCGTGCACATTTTTTTCTCTTTTACATTTTTAAGTGAAATTTTTTTATCATAAAAAAAAACACCCGGTGAAATGAAATTCAAGTGAAAAAATGATTTTTAACTATTTATCATTTTAAAATAAAAATGTTTATATTTTTCATTTTAAGGTTTTTGCAATGAAAAATTTGTTTTTTTTTTGTCGCCCATCAAATGGTAAGCCCACTCAAAAATTTTGGAAAAAATTTGAAAATCTTCGAGCATTTTTCAGGATCCCAATTTTTAAAGGAGAGAAACAGCCTTTTTGTGAACTTTACCCAAAATATTTTTGTTCAGCTGTATTTTTAAAAAAGCTATTGCGAGAATTTTCGGTAGTCATTTTCTATTAGACTATCTTCTTGTTCGCCCTCCAAATTTTAATTAAAAAAAAGATTGATTTTACCAAAATGAAAAAAAAAAATTGGTAACAATATGTGAACATTTTTCAATTTTTCACAGTGTGGGAAAAGTTAAATGAATTTTTTTTTTCGTGTGAAATTTGGATTCTGCTGTGCAATGTGAAGTTTTTGAAACTTGAAGCCAAACGACTTTGTATGATTCTTCACCACGGTCGGTGTGCTGTAAAATGAGTTTAGAATTGTATTACAATTGGAGATGATAAGAGAAATGTAAAATTTCACTTTGACATTTTTATTATAAAACTGTCATTTTCATCAAAATCTTCGAAAACAAGTTATAAGAATTGAATATCTAGTTTCTTCATTTTTGCTCAAAAATTAAAACCTAATTAAGAATTCCAAAACAATTTTTTTGTTTTCACTTAACAGTAATCACCCTTTTAGGTCTACGGCCTTGAATTCAACAATTATCGACGACATTCAGTTATTTTTTTTTTTTAATTTTATTTTTGTTCAAGTAGGTACTTACCTATCTGTCTTGAAATAACACAAAAAAATATCAACCTACTCTAGCTACTTATTCCATAGTTGTAGGTTTGCTAGAGTTATATCTGGTTAATGCAATTTCACGCGAAATACCGCCTGAATGCATCGTGTTCATCCATACTAATGACTTTTTACTGATTTGCCTTTAATTACTGCTGCAATGTATTGCAGAAATAAAAAAAAAAAAGTCTTACAATTACAGTCAAAGTCAAATAGACAGTCGAAACATTGTCGACAATGACGACAACGTCGACAACAATGCAACGCGATTATAAAATTACCTGCGCGCAGCCTTTAACTTTTCAGAGATTGACTCAAAAAGTTGTGATTTTGTAAAAAAAAAAAAAAAAAAAAAACTGTCTTTGTTGTTGTCTTAGTTATGGATGACTGAAGTTGTGATTTTATTTTTTTCATTTTTTCATTTTTTTCGATCATGACGATGCAGAATATAGAAAGCTTAATTTGATTGATGTGAATAATAGATATAGAGATTGTACAGTAAAAAAAAGTCATAATTTATAGACAAAAGAGCACACAAGTGAGAGAGAAAGAAGTCGGCTTAATTCAAGGTGCGGCAAGGCTCAAGTTGTACCTACCTTTTTGAAGTTATACTTCTTATGGGAGGGTGGGTATGAAAATTTACTTTTTGACAAGAATGTCAAAGGGATTATGACGCGATCACCCTGGGTAGCAGGGCTGTCGTTTCACCTTTAGAGTACGCAGTACTTTAGTATTTAAAAATGCAGTACGCCACAGTACGGCAAACATAAAACACACAACACGTTGCAAGTTACATGTGGCAAGTTGCATGTGGCAAGTTGTATGTGGCAAGTTGCATGTGGCAAGTTGCATGTGGCAAGTTGTATGTGGCAAGTTGCGTGTGGCAAGTTGCATGTGGCAAATTGCGTGTGGCAAGTTGCATGTGGCAAGTTACATGTGGCAAGTTGCCAGGGTTGCAAAAAGCTAACATTTCAGCTCAGCTCACAGCTCAGCTCAAATTTGAGCTAGGTACCATAGCTTAGCTCATTTGAGCTGAGCTGAAAGTGAGCTGAGCTGAAAGTGACCGCCCCAACTTCCAACGCCTATATCTCGGAATTTTGAAAAAAATGAAAAAAAATTTTTTGATGCCAAAAGGTAGCGGGGACTCTAACCTACATTTGGGTACAACTTCCATCCCTGTAGGTACACGCGTTCTCAAACCAGGAGAACTTAAAGGTAAAAAAAAAGTTAAGCCCGATTCTGAAAAAATAGGCATGATGTGGCGGTTTAACATGCAAAGCGATTTTTTAAAAATCTGACAATGTGCAAAGCGTAGGCCCATGACACAAGCTATCATTTGGCATCACTCCCAAAAATTGCTCTCAAGCGGCTTAGCTTCCAGGAGCGTTCAAAGATTCGGGGATTTTTCGAAAAAAAAAATTTACCCCAACTTTCAAACACGATTTTCTCGGAATTTTGAAAAAAATCGAAAAACCGGATTATACCACTTTCGGGTAGCTGAGAATATAAGCTTTCATATGGCACCACTCCCCTGTCTCTAGATCAAAGCCTTCCAACGCCTATATCTCGGAATTTTGAAAAAAAATTTTTTGATGCCAAAAGGTAGCGGGGACACCTACATTTGGGTATAACTTCCATCCCTGTAGGTACACGCGTTCTCAAACCAGGAGAACTTAAAGGTAAAAAAAAAGTTAAGCCCGATTCTGAAAAAAAAGGCATGATGTGGCGGTTTAACATGGAAGGCGATTTTTTAAAAATCTGATAATGTGCAAAGCGTAGGCCCATGACACAAGCTATCATTTGGCACCACTCCCAAAAATTGCTCTCAAGCGGTTTAGCTTCCAGGAGCGTTCAAAGATTCGGGGATTTTTCGAAAAAAAAATTTACCCCAACTTTCAAACGCGATTTTCTCGGAATTTTGAAAAAAGTCGTAAAACCGGATTGTACCTGATTTTTTTTATGATTAAAAAAGAAATATTTTACTAAAAAAATAGAAATATATTTACTATTAACCCTAGAAAGATAATCTACGTCTGTAAGACGTATGGCGTGTAAAGAACTGTTTTATCTAATTCAATTCAAATTTCTGGGTTTTTGTTAAATTGATTTGATTTATTATATCACTTCTTTAAAATAATCTAAGTAATGAGTTAAATAAATATGACAAAAAGTGTTAACATAAGACCAAAAATCTTTTTTAGAATCATACGTCTCTGAGACGTATATTATGATTATCTTTCTAGGGTTAAAAAACCAAGAGAAAGATCACGAAAAATTATCTGTTTTATTTATAAAAATATCCATGTGTTAAAATAATTCCATTAATAACTAGAACCAAACATCTTGAGCTATGGTGTTTTATAAAAGTTTAAAATATCTTCATATTTCATTATACTTTCCAAATAAAAATCAATGTATCCTCTCACCCATCACAGCTCAGCTTAGCTCACTTTACTTTAGCTCACCCAACAGCTCAGCTCAACCATCAGCTCAGCTCAAATGAGCTGAGCTATGGTACATAGCTCAAAAGTCAGCTAGCTCAAAATTTGAGCTGAGCTGTGAGCTGAGCTCAGCTCACTTTTGAGCTTTGTAGCAACTCTGCAAGTTCCATACTAGTGCTGAAGCACACACAATTCTCATAAAATAACCATATCGCACATTTTATGCTCAATTCATTTAGTTTCGTTAAGCGTATACCGTACGTTCTGAACCGCACAACATGTGTAAATTTCACAGAATAAATTGAAAACTACATGGACGCAAGGAGGATGAAAGAATTAATTTATTGTTCACTTGATAAAAATGTAAAAAAACGATGTGTGGATTAATTAATTTAATAATAGAAATTAAAAATATCAAATGAAATTCATTTACATATACTGAATGAGAAGTATAACTTCAGTCGCGTGCACATGTGTACACACACTCTTTTTTTTTTACTTTATATACAGTTTACGTTGACTTTTGAGTTTGTTGATGATTTTTATTTTTTTTTTTAAAGATTTTTTCCTTTGTTTAGATATAAATAATAATTTTCTATTCACGATGAAAAGTCAATGTAATGTTTATTACTTTTTATTACAATTTTATGCTGCTAAAGGTTAACCAACCGAAACGCGTCATTTGAAAGTTTTTTTTTTTTTTTCTTTTTTATGACGGATATTATTTTATTACAAAATAGTAACAGAAACAAATCGGTTATCTGTATTTGTAGAATGTTTTGTAATCAATCAGAATTGGAAATGAGTCATGAAATAAATTAAACTATTTATTTAGCAGCAGGAACTGGTCATTGTATATTAGGTAAGTTTCGTTAAGTTTTGTTACAAGAATGCCAAAAGTCATTTTCTTTTAACGGTACACACAATAAAAACTATTTGGCTTAATTTTAAAATTTCCCAAGACTAACATAAATCTAAGAAGTCTAAACTAAGAAAATAAATTGAAGTAACCTTCGTTCAGTTTTGTGTGGTGAAAAGAATTGAATTAGGGTACAAAACCGTAATTGAAAAATGATATTAGGTACTTCCCATTGCCAGTCTGTTTCAGATTTTCACAGTAATCTTTAAACAAGATAGATCTTACAAAAATATATATATTTAAAAACTCAACGAAACTCATGAAAACCCAATTATAGTACACCTTTTTCAGTTTTCATAGATGAAAAACTGTGAGTTTAGTTCATTGAACCTTTTTAAAAGATTCGGGTTCAAACAAAAAAAAAAAATTAGAGAACACTTAACGAAACTTCCCAACAATCAGTTAAAGCTGAACCTATTTTGGTTTTCACAGAAGTTAGACTTTGTGTATAAGAGAATTCTTAACGAAACTTACAAACAGTCACATAAACATCCGTTTTCAGACTAAGGATTAATTATAACTAAATTTGGGAGCTTTGGGAAGGTAATGCCAATATTTAACGAAAACCAGATTTTTAAAACATCAAATGTTTAAGTCACTTAAATGATTGAATTTAAATGTTATTTGGTGCAAATTCGTTAAACGTCAATATCTAAACGTGCGGTTAGTTAAAAACACTATTTGCAAAAGTTGTGCAAACTTAACGAAAATTCGTCATAATGGGTGATTCGCTTTTTCAAATACCTAATCGCATGCCCCTTCGGTTAATATATTTTTATGATAGTTAAGTTAAAGTATAGGAATGAAAAACGAAAACTTAACGAAACTTTTTTTTTTTAATCTAGGTTTTAAAAATACTCGTGGGAACATAATTCGTTCCTGTACATATCCTTGAACAAAATCTATAAAAAAAAAGGTCACATATATTTTGCCCGAAGTGTGACCATTTTTGAGTAAAATTAGCTAATATTTCCATATATTCATTACACCACAAAGAACAATATAAATTGCTTTTTTTTTGTTGGTAGTTGCTTTGAAGTCAAAAAGCTTAAAAAAAATATTTGCAAAGGCAGAGAATAAAATCAGGCCTCCTTGTCAAAACCCCACATTCGACCGATGTTCTTCCACTTAATTAGTTTTTTTTTTTTTTTTTTGTGTTTGTTTGAAAATAAGTCACCTCGAGGCCATATTTTCAAAGGAGACCGTATTTTTGATGTCCAAAAAAGAATTTTCGACAAACTCATAAACCAAAAATACACAATGTTTGTGTCCTTTCTTTCTCTCTGCCAAAGCAAACGAACAGAGAAAAAATAGAAAATAACAACATGTTGTATAGGTAATCATTTGCTGCCCCTTTGCGTGTCAAATAATGCCGCAGGTTAAAAAAAGATATTGTATCCCCAACTTGTGTATCATACACCCCAACTATATTCTCATATATCTAACAGGATGTTCGATATAATGATGCAAACAGGCAATATTTTTGCCTGTTATTTTTTTTTTTGTGCACGCGTGGATGTGTTGTATTGTTTAGACAGCGACTCCATTGTACAATAGCTATGTGCTGTGGTCTATAAATAATAATAAAAGTTGCTAAGGTACACACTACAACAACAACAACAACAACAACAACATGTTCCTCCAAAAAGGTAGAATTTTTAATTTACTCTTGCAGCAATTTCATTGGATGTCGATGGGTGGTTGATGGTTGGTGGAACACCACCATGAAATGGTTTTGGGATGAAGTAGACTTTAAATAGCCTGACCAAGTATAATATACCGCAACTGGCGAAACTGGCATATGTTAAAAAATCGATATTAATTCTCTTATTTAACTTTGGTGTTTTTAATGAAAATATTCAAATAAGAGTTTGCTAGGTTAAAACACAATTTACATTATTTCCCAAATGGCATTCAAATTGAATGAACAGAGGGGGATTAAAATTATCACGGGCCTTAAAAACATTTAAAAACAGGGACCCTGAATTTAAAAAGGTGATATCGGTCTGTTAAATATTTATGTTTTTTTTTCTAATTTCAATTAAAATATTGATTTTGAAATATTTTCAAATTAATTTAGAGCCCTCTAAAATTGAGAGCCTTTCATGTTCGATTTTTCATTAACTTAGGTACTATCCTTTGATTAAACAAAAATTCAACTTTAGTCAGATGTTCTTGGTTTAGATGTTAATTTATAAATCGTTGGGCCCCCTAAATCTTGGTAGCCCTAAGTACCCTCTTGTATTGCTCCACTCTACAATCCGCTCCTGTAATATTTCTCTAAAAATTTACTTCTAAATGCAAATACTAATATCGGTACTCATTCATGTGTGTGCTTTTTCAAAAATTTATTTTATAATTTATGTGAGTTTGTTTTTTTTGTATTGTTTTGTTGTTCCTTTGAGGCATTAAATTACCAACTAATTAGAACAAAAAATTCTCATTTTTTGTTTTCGTTGTTTGGTATCTTTTGCCTAGGAGTAAACCCACACAAAAATCATAATCATCATCATCAAAAAATAAATATTATGCTAACTTTTTTTTTTTTTTAGAATTAATCAACCGCACAATCCGGTTGCTATAATGCTAATAAAGGTTCTCCTTTATACCCAATTTTTGTAATGAGGGAAAAGTCTCTTGTAAACATAAGAATATACATTTCAATCATCATCATCATGTGTATGTGGGAGGATTGATGGAAAAACAAAAATTGAAAAATATCCACTTTGTTGCCGTAGGGTTTTTGGAAATATTTTATATATTTTTTTTCTATTAAATTTCCATATTAAATAATGCTTATGCTCACTAAGCAAAAATTCAATTTTCTCTTTCTAAGAAATTTGGGTTTGTTTACTTTATTATAATTTGCATATAAGCTAAGAGAAGGATTTTGTTCATTTTAATTATTCAGAAAAGAAAAAGCAAAATTATGTTTGGTATTTAACGAAAGTAAATATAAATAAATGTCATTACCGTGGCCATCCCACCGTCTCTGCACAGTATTTTATTTGGACTTGTATTTTCTTTGACGTGACAAAGAACTGCTAAAAACTTTGAATTTATACAAAATTTTGTTATCCCAAGGTACAAAAAATTGTTATATTCGTTCGTTAAGAACGAATCCAGGAAAATTAAAATGACTAAAAACATCATAGGACAACTCATCATGGGACAATTCGTCATGGGAAAAGTTATCACATTGTTCCATTAGAACAAATTTGTTTTGAATTCTATTTACATATTTGAATATTCTACTATTTACTGGGAAGGAACACTTTTTGGTTGCTGTTTTTTTTTTTATTTTTGTATTTAAGTTGTTTCTCGTGAAGAAATGTTCTCTGTGATGAATTGTCTTTGATTAGCTGTGCAATGATTAGTTTAGTTGAAACCAAAAAAAAATCAGAAATGTATACAAGTTACCCGTACAACGTCTTGTCACGTTTATCCAGGCTGCCCTAAGCATTTACTGCTTTTTTTTTTGGTAAATGAGTATGTATGTTCCCTCATAACTTCTAAACAACCTACCATAAATTGTTAAATAAAGTATCGTTGGAAGCGTCTTGATTGCCCCCTGGTTATGAGCTATTTATATGCAGCAATCTAAGGATTATCTATTCTCAAACCCAAATATTTTAGAAATCATTCCGGCAACATACTAAAATATCATAAAATCTTACTGATACCCACTTTACTAAAGGTCTTGTGTCCTATGTTCTTCTTGTTTGTGGCAGCTTTTAGCCCAAAATACTCATCCGATTTAAACAAAACTTGGTGGGTGTGTATATTTCGGTGTGCCGATGAACATAGGCTTAATAGTCACATCATAGAACACCATATTTTATTTATTTATGCTATTTAATTCGGTTAAAAATATCAAAATAAATAATTTTCTCTTAAATGGCGCCCAACTAGGGATCTAATCACTAAACTATAATCATATCCCATATTTATAAATATGGAATTTGAATACAAAAAACTTCAAATGACCTTTCTCCATCAGGTTAATTCACTCCCATCATTAAATACCTTGTAAGAAACAAGTTTCTCTCTCTAAATAAAAAAAAAACAACCATTTAATCGCGACGCACATTCTTAAAACAAAAACCAAATCGAATTAAATTAAAATTCCAACATTCCTAACACGCATAAAACTCAAGAACATGTATATATTTTTTTTCCTCAATATTTTTACAAAATAAATAAAAATAAACAAAAAAAAAAAAAAAACTCAAAATGAATAAAACATATAATTAAAATCAAATTCGTATACCTAGTCTTCTTTTAAACGGGTGGGTATATGCTTATATGGCAATTTGCATATTCTTCCAAGAATTTCTTCTCTTTATCAACTCTTCCAATGATGCATGCATTCTTCTGCCAAAAGTCAACGTCATCTTTTTTTGTTTTTTGTTTTTTTGTTTAAATTTTTCTACTCAACTCAACAACTCAAAACAAGATTATCCAAGAGAATAATTTAGTTAAATAAAAACAAAACAACAGCAAAAAAAAAAAAAACTTACTAAGAAATACCTGCTGAACAGGTCTTGAGAAAGACTTCAAGACAATTCAACATTCATTTAGTAGTTTGAGTAGGTTTTTTTTTTTTATTCTTGTGTTTATTTTTTTTTTCTTAATGCCTGTTTTCTACAACAAATATCACACAAGACTTTGCAAGAGTTTATAAATTTTTTTATAATTCAGATGCAGTCAGTTCAGTTTCTCTCCAATAATAAGAGTATACTATGTCGCGTATCTTTCATTTGGTTTGATCCTCTAATGGCTTCTGTCAAGTTTCGCTTTTTTTTTTCTCTACTTCCACTGTGAGTATAAAACCAAAAACAGACAGTAACAGAGCAAAAGCAACTAAAAATGTATCTTGATGGAAAATATATACAACGAGAAACCTGAGAACGAAAAAAAAAATATAATAAAAAGAATTAAAAATACCACAGTCCACCTTTATATATGAGAGGAGAGTTACAGATACCCACAGCTATTGAATGTTGAAACCAGTTTTGTGAAGCCAATTCACATAGTTTTTGGTTGTCTTTTGTCTGTTTGAGAATTCTTGTTCTGTTGGAAATTTTATTTTGAACAGGGGTGTATTTGATAAGGAGCAAAGTAATATCATTCAAAAGGCGCAAAGTCAAAGAGGGCCCACTTTCAAAATAAGCTTAGAATGAATTTTAAACAGTTTTGGAACTATATTACTCTTATGAGATAAGAAAATACATATTGATAGTATTTTTTTTTGAAAAAAAGGTGCTAATTTATGAAGGGCCCTTAAAATCAATGACAAAATTGGTTTGTTTCTTTTTGATTTAAAGACATGTTTGTAATTCAAACTTGGTTATATAATTTGAATCAAGGCCCTATTTTGCTTTGATCCCAAGGCCCTATTCACTTCAAATACATCCCTGTTATTTTGTATAAGCAAAAGCTTGAACAGAATAGTAGTCCATGAATAAATCTGACCAATGGCTTTATATGGGATCGAGATCAAGACTTTATTTGCGTGGAAAAGGAAACACACATTATTATGGCGATGCGTGGTAAATAACCAACCATCAATGTGGTTACTTCAAGTGGAATTAAGTTTGAAAAATTTTTGTTTAAGAAATTTTTCGACATTGTATCGATTGCATTTGAAGAGAGAAATATAATAATAAAAATTGAAGCCATATTAGGTTACTGGGGTAAATCAACATTAATTTTTTTATGTGTGTGTTGTCCAGGAAGGAATCCTTAAAAATCTTGAATAATTAATATTAGGGGTCTCGTCAATTAGACCAACCGGTTGTTAATTGTTGTTTTTTCTAATTATTTGTTTATGTTTTTTTTTTTTTTTTTAATTTAATTTTAAATCTCCTCAATCATCATCATCAAAACAGGAAAGTGTGAAATTGAATTCATTTCATTATCATGATGATGATGTTGATGTGTGTCGTGTCTTTGACACAAGGTGAATTGCTTTTAAGTTGGTAGCTGAGTGCGGGACAAAATCAAATGTTGAATATATAAAAGTGCGCATATTTTATGCAAATAAGTTAAGAAATACAAATAAATATTATATAGAGGAAATGAAAAGACGTAGATAGAAAAGTGACAAACGGGGACAAATGGCACATTCTTGTTTTCCTGTTTCTTGTTTCGATGAAAGGAAAGAAACAAAACAAAAAAAATCCATCTTTTGATCTCAAAAGATTCCTGTGTCTTGAAAGATAAATGACGTCATTGGTGTGAATGGAATTTTTGTGCAGACGGAAACGCCTCTAATATTAAAAAATTCTGCCTTCTTTTACAAAAATTATTTAGTTCAATAGAACATCTGTTGACAGGTGACATTTATTTAAAAAAAAAAATTAACAAGTGCTTTTGGTTCTTAAAATTTTGTGAAGATATGTACATATTTTCGATAAAATCAAATGACATAATTTTCATTAAAAATAATACTTGGCATCACTTGGTTGGAAAATATCATATTCTTTATTTTGACAGCTGTCAATTTTTGACATTTGTGAGGTTCTAGGATTTGAATGAAATAGACTCCGCTATTTCTTAGTTTTTATGTCGTTTAGCTTCACGGGTCATTCAGATTACTAAACTTCTTTAAATCAAAATGACTGCAATTTTACTTTTTGAACAAACCCCATCAACATAAGTTTCTGAACCGAGCCGTCAAATTATTTTCTGACATAAATTTTTTTTTAAATTTCGAAGCGGTGTTTAGTTGGGCATTTTACCAGGCTTCTTTCATTCCTCTTATAGAATTAAATTGATGATTTCTAAGTATTCGTTATTTTCAATATTTTTAGAGGGCTTATAAGAATTGATTTTTGATATAATAACACTGCAAATTAATTTCAAAGTAACAAAGTAGCAAATGAACTTTATGGCTTCTATCTTTTGAGTCACTTGCTTGGGAATTTATTAAATAAATTCCTATCATTTTTACTGATAAGCAATTAGATTTTCCAAGTATTTGGTGTTTCTAATTAAACAAAAAAAAAAAACTCACCACCTAATAATATGTATATCCAAGTCTTATCAAATGACAACAAAAATATTTTTATCATATCTTTTGACAACAACAACAACAAAAAAAAAAAAGTAAATAAAAACGTAACCACGTTTTTCTCTTTGATAAAAAAAAAATTACCAGTAGCTAAGGTAGGTAGGTTATTCTGAGAAAAAATACAGAAATTTCCATAAGAATGTTACAACTACTGTCACTGTGCAGGTAGTTTGTTGTTAAGCCTGAAATTTCAAGTGGCATTTTTTTTTTTTTTTTTTTCATTACTTTTCTCTGACGGTCGTGAGCTTAATGCGAAAAGATTTTATATATTTTATTTTATTTTTTTCTTCATTAAATAAAACTTGACATGTTTGTTGGGAATTACTTAAGTCTTGGCTATTAAATTGTATATACAAAAATAACAAACCCAACTCAGAAAAGAAGACACAGGTGGTGTAAATCAATTTTGTTTTGTCATAAATACACAAAATACAAACCTACGTATTTTACTTGACATTAAAGGTTATTTGATTTTCACAGATTAAATAAAGATACAAAAAAACAGTAAGTATGTATGTACATAAAGTAAATAATTAACTTAAGGGAGAGGTTCAAGATCCGGTTAATGCTAGTTTGCAGTTGGAATAACTTGAAGTTTTTAAATAAAATACTGATAGTGTTTTCTTTAGAAAAAAATATGAACTTTTTAATAAAAACGATGCGCAACCCAAAACATCACAGAACATATCATCATAGGACAACTCATCCTGGGAAGTTCATCACCATTAAAGTAAAGTTCGATTGGAACAAATTTATTTTTAGTTTGATTTTCTTTATGGAAGGGAAATTTTTGAGGGTGATTGTTATTTTTATCTTATTTTTTAAGGTTTCGCCTCTCTCTCGCTGTGATGAATTGTCCTTATATTTGCCGTCCATGATGACTTGTCCTATGACTAACAATTCAGTGATTTGTTGAGTTGAAACTATATATTTTCATGAAATTGAATGAAATGAATATAAAGAAAATTTGGCTATTGAAGTTTTTTGGCTTTTTAGAATGAAATAACGAATACGTTCCACAAACCTTAAGAACAAACTGACGCACGTTAGAGTTGTAATGTGGAATCGATTTGGATTGTGGAACATAAATATCTATCTGAAAATTTCACCTAAACTATTTTTTAATAAACTAGGTATCTTTCCACAATTGGCAAATAACAATATTTCTTTTCCTGGAATAAAATAATCAATTTGACCATAAATAAACACATATAAACACTTTAATCTGTAATGTGGAACGTAAACTTGTAATAACTGAATGTAAAGCTTAAACAACGATTACGTTCCACAAGAGTTTTGTGGTCATATTTTTATTTATTTTCATTGAGAACTAAAGTAATGAATTATGGAGTTCCTAAAATTCTGTGAATCAATAAAACTTGTTTGTGGAAGGTAAATATTTAAATATTAAATTTCATACAAAAAAAAAAATTTTTATGGCACGAGGATAAGGATTAAAAATAAAGTGGAACGTATTTTCTTCTTCAAAACCCACCGTTTACGTCAGAATTTATGTTCCACAATTTATGACATTTATTTCTCTAAGTGTAACTTAGCTCTTAATGTCATCAACTTAAATACGATAAACGATTTGTTGAAAAGCAAATCATTTATTTTTTTTTTTCTGTAGATTACACAAACAAAAAAATACCCTCGTGACACATGTTCATCCAATTCAATATGAAAAAGAAATTAAATAAAAAAAAAAAATTATAACAAGAAAACAATATCCGCCCCCTTTTTCCATTTCGATTTGTATGCATTCTCCTGCTCCCCCTTACAGTTCCCTCAGATCACTTGTCCCTAATGGCAATTTGCAAATAGCTGGCTCTCTGCTGTAATAGTGTCTCTGTCTATTGACTCATGGCGTTATTCATAATCACAATCGATTTCCTCTCAGACATTCAGTCCAATCAATGCATTTGTTCATATTAAAAAGTTGATTCCACATCTTTTTTTCCCTCCACAACACCGTCACTGCCTATCTTTTCTCGCATAAAATCTAGAGAAAAATGAAATAGGAAAAACAAACACACCCAGATGTTCGATTTCGATTTTGTGATCAACAATTTGGAGAGCAGAGGTGATGGAGAGCAGAGATTCTATTCACTCCATCCATGACAGTTGGCACAAACTATATAATATTCCCTATACCATAGCTATCTCTAAGCCTGGGCGTAGAACAAACATCATCAAAAATCAACTACGAGTCGAGTAAATATCTGGCATGTCACTTGAAGCTGTCAATATTCGACGACGACGACCAACGTGGGCATAGAGCTTTAAAATGGATTAATTCGGTCGTTCCATCTCATGCCTCATTGAAAGACCCAGGCCTGGAGAGAATGGCCGGACACTATCATAATGAAGGAACATTTCATTAGATCGTCCATGTCCATGTTTCATGTCACCCTATAACATATCGTAGTCATATCGTCGGTATAATGCGTTTATCTGACGTTGGACTTTGACACTTGTGACAATGTGATAAAATCAACGATTGCCTCAAATTCGTTTTTCGTTCGAGTATATTTGACTCAGCATCAGCAGAAATTTATGAGATTTTCTTGTTTTGGAAAAAAATATATTTGTATCAGATGGTGACAGATATTTTTTTTTTTTTTTTTTTTCTTTTTCCTGTCCCCACGAGCGATGGTGATGATAATTTCAAGAATTCCATAATCTCTTCTAGAGCAATGGCGAAAATTAATTTAAATGCAAATGGCAAAAGAAAAAGTAATTATTTCTGACTGACTTGGGACAATTTGGCATTGCTTTTCAACTTTTATAAAACAAAAGGAAAACAATAATAATAATGATGCCCTTGGAAATACTTTCCGATGTTGAAAAATTTTCTTTGAACTTTTTCAATTCTGTTAAGGGATTAAAAAATTTAATTTGTATGTTCATGATAGTACGAGTAAGTTACATTGTTCATCATTCTGTTGGCAGGTAATCGAGGTTGATTTTTTTTTTTTTGGATTTTGTGTTGATTGTGAATGAAGAATATTTTTTGAATGAACAAAATAAGAAGATTTTGAAACAAAATAACCATGTAGAACGTATTAATTAATCGTTTCCCGCAGAATTTGAGTTTAAAAATCGATTTGTAACTCTTTGCAAGACAATCCTTTGCCTTTCAAATCTTGAACTTGAAAATCTTACGTTCCACACCTTTTATTTTCTAATAATATCAAAACAATTGACAAATATTTGACTCTCTTGTTTCCATATGACTTCTTTCGTTTTATTTTGTTCAAACAAATAAAGAAAAAAAAAATACTCGAAAGCAATGTGGAACGTATTCATTTTTACTATTTTTACCTTATGTAGGTGAGATTAGAATAAAGCCAACAGATATTGAGGGCAAACCAAATTTCCGAGTACTTTAAATCTGAAATCATGAACTCTAAAATCTTACGTTCCACATCTTCAATTTCCAAAATTATTAAAATAATTTTAAAATTTATAATCTTTTTTATGTATTTCTTCATGTATTCTCTTGTTTTTCTTAAGAACGAATATATTAAAATTTTAAACAGAGGTGGGAAGCAGTGTGGAACGTATTCAGTTTGTTTCTATTCAATTTTTAGCGTAAGGTAAAAAAATCAATAATAAATCAATCAAAATTATGAATCAATGACTATTTTAATAAAAACATCTAACTTTTCTGAGTAGTTTACTTAACTTATTGGTCATAAAAAAAATTAATAAAGCTAACCGGTTAAACATGAATTATTAACACTTATTTGTTGTTTTTTTTTTTTTTTTTTGTTCATATCTCACCCCTGAAACTAACTTAGAATCCATACTATCGACAAAGCTTATACTTTTTTTTCAATGGCAGATTATTATTTTTTCTAGACCCTCAAGCTTCATAGCTAATTAAATTAAATACAAAATCCGTCTTCCACTCTGCTCCCGCATAATGCCATCGATATACAACACGAGTTTGTAGAAAATCCCAATATCTATCTATCTTTTCGACCCATGTACAATTTCTGATAATTTTTCTTTTTTTTTTTTTTATTTAGAGTCTTAGTGTTAATTGGTTCGAATAATTGCTAGACTTTTGCCATGGATTCATATTCATTGCTTAGATATACATACTGCTCTGGTGCGAGTTTATGAATTGTTTGAACGTTTGAAATTAATTCCAGGGAGTGTTGGTTGTAACGAGTATTTATGTGATGATCATTTGAGATGATTAATTGCTCCATGCCAGATACAAATAAAAACAAAATATTATATATATTTTTTTTATCATCATCAACAATAACTGACTGTCTGAGAGAGTTTGAAAGATATTATTAAATGATGATTTTTGATGAATAGTATTAACTCGGGTAATTCAATAATAATTAGGAAATTTTCAAAACACAGACAAAAATCAAGTTGAAATTAAATTATACTTTTAACTTGATGATTGCAATTAGTGAAAAAAAAAAGTGATTTCACTTTAGTTTTTTTTTAAAGTGTTTAACTTTAACCTAAATTTGAGATTGATAATTTTATAATGAGTCAGCTATTTATATGAAGGAGAGGGACGAGAAAAAAATGGTTTAACCAAGTTCATTAAACTGTGTATGTTGTTTAGAGTTTTGAGTGCTGGTTCAACGGAGTTTCTAACCCAGACACACTAAACACATAGTCTGGGAGGCAAGTTAGCCTATTTTCTAAATATTTTTTTTTTACATTAAAAATGTCCTAATCAGATAGGTTGGTAGAAAGAATCGGGTATTATAGGAAAAGCGACAAATTTGTCGCTTTTTTATCGTTTATTAATTAAGTGATCCAATCTTGTTTTTTTTAATATAGAATATGATTTTATAAACAGACATATTTCCATTTTGGAACGAAGTTTGTATTGTAAATAAGCGATAAATTTGTCGTTTATTCGTCGGTAATTATTTTACATTAAACACATAGTCTGAGAGTTAATTAAGCCGCCTATTTTTTTTTTTAATTTCACATAAAATAGATATGTAGGTCATCGTATTGGAACCCATTGTTTTTTTTTTTTTTGAAAAAGCGATAAATTTGTCGCTTTTTTTTGCTTATTAAGTTAATGAAATTCAATCTTGTTTTGGCTTTCTTAAAAAAATTTACAATGTGAAGTTATAAACAGACAGATCTCCATCTTGGACCTAATTTTTGTTGTAAATTAGCGATAAATTTGTCGTTTATTTGTCGTTAATTAATTACTTGGAATAAAGTACATACCTAGTCTTGAAGCGATAGTTAAGTCTATTTTCTTAAATTATTTCTCTTAAAATATAATAAACAGATATATCGCCATATAGCATCTATTGTTGTTTCGTGGAAAAGCGATAAATTTGTCGTTTATTTATCGTTATTTAGTTTTTAACTTATTTTTAACATTTTTTTTTTTTTTTTACTATATTGACAATCTTCTTTTGGCAATTTTACATCTCAGACTACGACTCTATTCCATCGACTATAGTGTGTCATTTTTGATTTGAAATGCTTGACTGCACAACTGTGACAAAAGAACTGTGCAATTTCAATATGGCTTCCGTATATTTCGAACTACATTTTATCTCTTTATTTTTTTGCCTTATTCTAAAAAAAAAAAAAAAAATTCAAACCAAACAAAAGTCAGGGTTTTAGAAAAAAGAAAAATTGACTTGCACAAAGGTAGACAACAATTTCCGGGATTAAATAACTTAAAAAAAAAAAAAAAAACTTTAAGGTAACCATGTGTATAGAGAGAAAGAAATATTGCAATGTTATTGTCTGTATAAATATTTCCCCCCTAAACACCCTGTAGGCTATAAAATCCAATTCCTCTAATCCCTTACACACAAGATGTTGATGATGATGATGATGAGCTTCTGTCTGTTGTTTTGTGTCTCAATATGGCTGCTTGATGTACACCCTACCTTGGGTTCTTCTTGTATTTATTTTAAGACTTTATAAACCTTCGTCATCAAAACAAAAAATAAAATAAATATAAAAAAAAGATACAAAACTGTATGCCAAGATAAGAATGATTGATTCTTTTTGGAGCTTCTTGTTCTACACTTTGCACAGTGGAATGTCATATTGTTTGCAGAATGTCTCTCTTCTAAAAAAAACAATAAATTTTACTGTGGTTGGCATTTTATTTGCGATTATATTAGAGACTAGTGGAATTTAACTAGGTTCCTGTGCCATAAAAATGATAGATTTTTTTTTACGAATTTTGTGATTCAACCATAAGTAACGTGACAAATATTACGCGTGTTAGATAATTTTATTTTTTTTTTTTTGTTTTGGACTCAGACTTTTGAGGTCATTAAAGCTTTGGGTAAATTAATAGATGGAAGTGAAGCAAAGTAAATATATGATAAAGTACTTAATTTAAAAGGAACTCATAAAGAATTTTACAAATTGGCGCCTGGGCAAGGAATTTGAAAGTTATAGATGCAGTACTTTAGCCAAATATCAAGCAATCTAAGAAGATAAAATAAAACGTCAGCTATATCCGTCAATAAAATAGTAATGATGTCTAAAAATCAGAAGTTAGATGTGTAAAATGGCGCCCGAGAAGGGATTGTCGCGAAGTTTAACCGAAATTCGATAAATGTTAACCAAAAACAAAAACATTGTAATCTCTCTCTAAAGCTTTTTTTGAAAAGAAGTTTTTTTTGAAAATACCTAAGTTTTTTTTGTAATGGCGCCCGAGTTGGAACTTTCCTAGCAAAAGCGAGGAATAAAATAATACCAATTAGCTATCATTTTTGCTCAAAACGAGGACTAGGCCTTGACGAACAATTTTAGAATTATAATTATGTAAATACTTGAACCCTTACTACCAGTAACACTTTCATAGCATGACAAACAAAAAAATCAAAGTTCCAAAAATGATTATGGCTGTCATCAAAAAAAAAAAAAAAAAAAAATAAATTCCTCACAAAGACAAACCTACTTAACAAAGGTGTAGGTACAAAAAAAATATTTGTTGGTCATTCACCTTTGTAGTTTTTTTGACCAAAAGTCTTACTTCCGTCGATCGCTTGTCAGCAAAACCATATTCCACAGCTAAAAAAAAAAATAAATGGACACAACAAAGCAAAACTAAAAAAAAACCTTCGACTTGTAATTGATTAATGTCTGGAATTTTTTATTAAACCCGCTTTTTTTTGGGTGAGTGTGTGACCAATCAGTTTTTTTTTTTTTTTGTTACCTGAAAATTGTAATTTAAATTTAAAATCAAGAGAAAGAAAGAAAGAAAGAAAAAGAAAGACAATGGTGAGGAGAGAAATTCCAACAGGAACAAATAAAAAATAAGAAGAACTAAGAACTTTAACCTACTTTTTGAGAAATTAATGCTGCTACTTCTGATGCACAAAGGCGGAGTAGATTGGGAGGTTACGATATTATAGCTGGGTTTTAAATAAAGTATATCAGATTGAACCAAAAAAAAACGGTACAAAACTTAAACATCGCATCGTGAAGATAAAGTTTTTCTCTTTTATCTTTAAAAAAAAAAAAAAAATAGATAAAATTTAAGAAAAAAAAAAAATCCAAAAAGTTATTCTAGTTCGGGGGCAGAACATGAAATATAAAACTATTTGAATTTCTTTCCAGGGCCGGATTGGTCATCACTCGAAAAATGTATTCACTTTGGGCGCCATGTTTGTAAAGGGGCCCTCGTTTTTTTCTGATAGTAGACAGTTTGTAAGTTGATAAAAATGTGTGGAGTTATGTCCCACCTTAAACATTTCTTTTTTAAAGGAAATCATCGACAACCCCCCCCCCCCCCCTCCCCTCCCCCATTTTATCAACAATTCACAATTAAATATCTTAGTAGAATAAAATATATTCAAGGTTCTCAAAACTACTTAAAAAATTAAATAAAAGAACAACTTGGGCCCTACGAATTTTCTTGAGGCTTCTTTTCACTAATTCCGCCCCTGGTCTTCTTTTCTTTAAAGAGGAAAACCCCAGAAATAAAAAGAACAAAATCAACACGCTTGAATGCATTTTGAAAGAACCAATTGTTCCTGTTTGTTTTCCTATCTCCGCCATTTGAGAAAATATCTCTCTCCTAGAATAATCGTAAGACCTTTCTTTATAAGAAGCTATTGATTTTACCGTTATGTTCTGGATAGAATCCACCGCAACGTAACCTTATGGATACGAAAAAAATAAAGTTAAATAAAAATGCAGAGTAGAAGTTTTCTTTTGTATATATTTTGTTTTCTTTCATTTGGGGGAATGGAAATCTCGAACTAAAACGCAAAAAAAAGAAAAAGGTTCTTGTATACCTTTTGTCACAATTTCTTTTTTTCGATTTTATAGCACCCATAAGGTAATGCTCGCTTTCTAGAGGTTTTTTATTTTTTTTATTACATCACACAAGATAAAAAATAAATGTAATCCGAAACACTGTAGGTATAAGGTAGTTCATTCGCCGAAAGGAATTTATAGGAGACGAACAATGTGGTAAAATAAAAATGTCTATTGCGTGTTTCATCAAGAGTTTTGATGTATATTTTGAAAAAATACAACAACACAAAAAAAAAACATGATACAAATTGTGTAACAAAATGTCAAACAAGTATCAAGAATAATAGGAAATTCTGTAAAACATCTCAAGATACAAGATAAGATTTTTAATTTTTTTTTTTTTATTTTTGTATTTTATTGTGAGGATATCAAAAAAATGTCACTAGAGAGAAGAAGATACTTTTAAGAATGATAAAGTGACACTCTTAAGATAGAAATTAAGAAAAAAAAGACAAATCGTATTCTTTTGTTGAATGCTAAGAGAAGATACAAAAAAAAGCATTTTCAATTGATAAATTGATATATAATTTACACATGAAAAAAATGCAATGTAACCTTGAATCTTGACATTTGAAAAAATAAACTTCTTGATATCAATATGCTGATTACAACACATTTTAAAGCATTATTGCATCATGTGGAACGAAACAAACAGGTTGCATAATGTTTTTAACTTCACATTTTCATTTAATTTAGATAGTTTGCATATTAAATAAATAATGTTCTCAATTCTATACCGAAATAAAAAACAATAAAATGTTCAAGTACCGTTCTTTTACAACGAAAAAAGAGTCTTGTGGAACGAAAATGAAAATAGGCTCCACAACATTTATCACTAAACATTTTCAATTAAAAAATGTTGGAATTGTTAAAAAAAAATTCCCTCAAATTGAAAAAAAAAACATATTTTAGCTATTTTCAATCTTTTGAAACGAAAAAGAGAAATAGGTTCCACAACGTTTACCACTTCACATTTTCATTTAAAATTGTTGGCATGATTAAAAAACTTTCTCGATTCCATAACCAACTAAGGAAAATAGACGATAATGTATTGTGAATTGAAATAGACAAATACGTTCCATATTATGGAACGAAAACAAAAATAGTTTCCACAATGTTTTATACTTCACATTTTCCTTCAAAATTGTTGGTGTGGTTAGTAAATATCCTCAATTCCATACAGAAGAATAAAAAAAAAAAAAAAATGTTTCAGTTTCGTTCTTGTGGAACGAAAAAGACAAATGGGTTCCACAACAATTTAATTCTTTTATTTAGTATGAATTTGAGCAAGAAAAAAGAAATGTTAATGCATAATTCTTTTGAAATGAAAAAAATAGATTTCATATATTGTGGAACGAAAATAAAACATATTTTCCACGATATTTACCACTTTATATTTTCCTTCTAAATTGTTAGCATGGATAATACATATCTTCAATTCCAATTTGTCAATTTGTGGAACGAAAAAGACAAAGAATTTCCACAACGTTTTAATCCTTGTAGGCAGCATGAATTTTAGCAAATCTACTTTGAGATGGACCCTTTAAACTAATCTGTTGAAAGAATGACATGACAAGTAAATAAAAAGTAACGCTAATTAGATTCAACCTACTTTAAAAGCATTATACTTTTTTGTATGTTAACCACAAACAAAAAATCGATGAGTAATAAGTAACGACCACAAAAATTCTGAGAACCTTTTCATGACTAAGAGTGGTGAGCTAGCTCTCTCTAGAACCAATAACCACTTCTCTGACCACATTATGACTCATTCCAAAAATAAAATTGTATTACATTTCCATAAACACAATAATTTCTATCCATGCTGGGTGAAAAATATTAACACGGAGGTCGTCTATAACCTTGATTACATTTTTACCTGTTTCGTTGCATTTTCAGTTTTTTTTTTTTTTTTGTAAATTCTTTCAGTAACCTGTCAGAATTATGAGAATAATCAATATGAGGGTGCATTGGACTTTTTACATATTCTAGAGAGACCCATAGCAACAACTATACTAGATAGAAAATTGTGTGAGTCATAATAATTTTTGTTGTTGTTCCACGAAGAAGTTTACCTAACCTCTAAGTGCTTAGCACACTGGGAACGTGAAAATCGTGTGATGAAAAAAATTAAAAACAAAAAAAAATGCAATTGGTAAAACAAATAGCTTAACCAAAGTCGATTAGATGAGATCACGAAGTGAAGGTGGTCTCTCTTAGCATAGTGAAGTGCATAAGCAGATTGAAAGAGGTACATACATACAAAATTAAATTGCAACGTGACTCCTGGGTGGAGGAGGATTGGAAGATGGAAAAAAATTCTTTGTATTCCTGAGGAGAATATTTAAATGCGATTTACTTGACCTTTAGATATTTAAATTAAAATTCTAGGCATTTAGTTCAACATCGATAGAGATTGTTGCATTTTCGTATGAAGAATCTACGTAATACTTTAGAGGTAAAATTAAATAAAGTCCTTTCACAAAAGCAATTCTCCAAATGCATTTTGCTGTTCGTTCTATGGATTTCTTTTTATTACGAATTGGGACACACAATAAGAAAATTCTTGCACTCTAGCTATAAGCTTACCACTCAGATGCTTTCAAATATTCATAGAAGACATTTTTTTTTTTTTGAAATTGTCAGATCTAAGCTACATTCCACAAACAACATTTTGACTTAAAGCTATTTGATTGAAGAATGTTAGGTTTTCGTATGTTAACTTAGCCTCCCTTCTTTCGGGTAACTTTTTCAGAAACTGAAATTTTACGTTACAATACGTTGAGAAATGCATTAGTTTTTCATTCCACAAAAGGCGTTACATCTTACAGCCCTTTTGGTTGGTCAATATTGCGTAGGTAATAAGTACTATTCCCTTTCAAGCACATGCTTAAATATTTAAAATATGTTCCACAACATAATGTGGAACTTATAAAATTTTTCATTTCACTTGACGAATAACTTTCTTAAATTCCAAAACTTTGGATTTCACATTTGATTAGGAAATAATAAGTTTTCAGAAATGCTCTCACTAATTTTACTAGTTTCTTGTCGTAAAAAATGTAAAGTGGAACGTACTTTTCCACTTTACATTTTTTAGTTGCATTCCGACAAGAGTTATTCAACTTTCGTTTAAACGTTTTTCACTACAAATTTTATTTTATTTTCCACTTTACAATAAGAATTGAGCTTTTTTGTTTATTTCATAATAAACATCACACGCAATAAATATCAAGGATTTGTAGAAATGTCAAGTAAATAGGTATGTTCCACATTTTTTTTTTTTTTTAATATGTTGCCTCGTGGAAAGTTGATGGAGTAGAATATTAAATTCAGTTATTGAGACTTTACATAAATAAAAATTGAGATGTGGAACGTCTGAAATGATAATATTACAAATCTTTGAGTTCATATACTTAAAATAAGTCACAACGAATTGTTACAGAAAAGTCATTAAAAAATACGTTCCACAACATCTCAGGAATAGTATAATAAATGATTGCCCAAGAGTCTTGAAAAGTTCGAAAATTAAGTAAAAATTATTTAAATCAAAAAATGAATTATGTGTATCGCAGTTAATATGAAATATTAATGCGTTCCACAATTTTAGCGGATGACATTTTCAAGAGAGTAGGCAGTCCAGATGGTTTAAAAAGTTCCACAAAGCAAAATACAATCGGCTTAAATTTAAAATCAAAGTTGTGGAATGTAAAATTTAATTAAAGATATGTACAGCTGTCATTGGTAGGTAAATCACCCAAGATTCATTTTACCTAATTTTAAGAAAAAAAAAAAAAATTCCCACTCAAATCTCACCCCCTTATCACCTATTGTGGTCTAGATCCTGAGAATATTTTCTATTTCTAACAAAAAAAAAATTCTTCAAAGAAAAAAAAAATTGACCTTTTTTTTCTTTCATCTCTCAAAACACCACCAAGATTTTTGTGTGCGAATTTTTCCAGGATTACCTTTTCTTACTTTGTAACCCCTCTATTTCTTCAAATTTAAGATTTCATATAAAATAAAATTTACAATAAAATTCCCCCTTTGCAATTAATGTCCTCCTTGGAAGTGTGTTACATGCTGCGCTGATGTCGGTCGTCGTATATCCTTGCAGTTATCCTACCTGAAGATTTGAAAAAAAAAAAAATATAAATCATTAGGTCAGTGATGATGATAATGATGGATAACCAACAAAATGGAACAAAATTGTAAAATTTCACACAGGATAAATGGGTTGGGAAATATTCTTTTCCTTCTGAATGAACACAATCAGCGGTAGCCAAAGTAATAATAATTGTCTCCAAAAGGAACTTTAACCATTAAAAGATTTTTACAAAACGCCATCCATGTAATCGATATGCCATTTGTTTTGAATAAAAAATATTCAAAAATGAACAAAAACAACAAAAAAAACTATCCTCACGCCAAATGAAGAGGAAAAAAAAAAAAAAAACAAAATTGACAGATGTTAAGAGGCGTCCTGCTGGTACTTCAGGTCTCAAAACAGCCGGAGCATAACACGAGGATAAATTCTCATTCATGTTATAGACATTTGCACTGCGTAATGAATATACATATTCAATTCCCTAATGTGAGTGTGTGTTGAGGTTCTTTGTTGGAATGACGGAAATATACGACAATTCTCACGCACACATCCGTTTAAAAATTGTATATCCTTCGTCCTAATGGTTACGCCACAGCACGCTATAGTAATAAAAAGCAAGTGAACGGAATTCCTTTGCATTAGCAGATCTTCATCTTCACTCATATTATACAGCAGCGGTTTCACTCTCAATACACAAAATATCCTTTGTTGTTTATATGGCAGCAGGATTTAAAAATAAAATTGAAGGATGCGATGGATGTTTTCTTTCTTTCTTCTTCTTTTTTTTTTTGATTTTTTTTTTTGGAAAGCAGATGCAGTTTAAGATACACATTTGCTGTCATGGAACATCCACATCCACACACATGCAACAACAAGCATATCCTTTTTCGATCCTTTGTCTTCTCCGAAATAAATGGAGCATTGCCAGGATGTTAGCACTTTTCATTTCAAGTGTTTGGAGATTTTGTTTCCCTTACAAAAAGTCATCAAAACTAATCGTGATTAACCGAGCTTTTTCTTTGCTTCTGTGTGTCCTTTTTGTAATGCATCAACAAATTAAGGACACAACAAAAAAATTGAAAAAAAAAAAAAATAAAAAAAATTCCCACGACACAAAATTTGATGTAAAGTAATTTCCTTGGTTCTCTCTCATATAAAATTCAAATCAACTTTTATCCTTTGAATGAATAAAAAAAAAAAAAAAAACTAAAATGAACAGGGAGGTAGAAGCATTAAGAAAAAAGAAAAAACTAAATTCCGGCAATTTGCGTAGGGGAGGAAATACCTATGCACAAGGATATTTTATTAAATGAACGACTTACCTTATACCTATATTAAATTGCATAACACCACACCGTGTGAATTTTCAATTTTTCAAATGAAAATTAAGGAAGGTAAAATAAAACATGCACTCTACAAGAGAGTTAGAGAGAGGTAGAGAGACTTGAAAGATAGTTTAACTGGAAAGACACTGAGCTGAACACTCAGTGAGTTTATTTTCAAGAGGATACTTTCACGATTTTCATTTAGAAGAAATTTTAAGAAAATGACTTAATGTTCCTTCTATCCTTCATCATCATTATCATCTTCGTCGTCGCCATAGCCTTTAACTCTTAAGATCAGCTTACTAATTATTATTCCATAAGAGACTTTCAGAGAACTTCAAAAAACATGAGAGGGTTGCGTTCCGTTGTAAGAAAAGGATATAGAAAGGAAGTTCTTCATTTATTTTATTATAACGAAAATATTGTTCATCTTTTTTTTGCTTCAAAATTCCTTCTAACTCATTCATGACACTTATTTTATTTGAATTTTTAGTCGGAACTCTCTCTAAAATATTCCAAGTTTAATGCTTCTGTGGAGTTTCAAGTGTTGTTGTTTTCTGGGAGAGACTGCACGATGTTGTCTGGTGTATAAAAACACTTCAATATGCGTTCGTTATGCGAAAAGATAATATCCTTTGAAAAGGTGAATTATTATTAATATTGCTTTGGAACAAAAGCAGCATAGGAAGTATAATGAGATGATAAAGAGGAAATTATGAATATTATTAGAATGCTTCAAATTTACATTCCACATTGTTTATTTTAGTTTTTGTTGATTTATTATATTTCACTAGAAAATTTTCCTACACTATCTAAGTGTCTTTCTGGAATTTCTGTTCTCAGAAATTGAAATTATGGCTTGTGGAACGTATTTTGTTTAAATTTCAAAAATCTTATTATTTCTGTTTTAACTTGAATAATCTTATTCGTTGAAATTTTGAAAAATTTTACAGTATTTTTCTCTTTTTGTACTGAAGTTTGTTGATCAGGAACTAAAATTATCGCTTGTGGAACGTATTCACTTTAAATTTGGTACATTTTATTACTGATGTTTTGATTTTAATAATTATTTGCTCAAATTTCGAAAATTTCAAAACATCTTATTGTCAATTTGTATTGATATTTCATGATTAGAAACTGAAATAATGGCTTGTGGAACGTATTTAGGTTCAATTTCATACATTTTAGTACTTCTGTTAAATGTTAATGCTGTTTTGCCAATTTTTATTGAGGTTTTTTCATCTGAAATTTAAAAATGGACCCTGAAATTTTGTGGATTATAGATTCATATTGGTTTTTATTTAGTCAAATGGTTTGTGGAACGCATTTACCGATTCAGTTAAAAAATACACAATAGTTTGTCATGTTTTATGCATTTCCTTCATTTATACATTCCACATCCTTTTTTTAGACAATTTTAATTGAGGTTTCATCTTTAGAAATTTAGGATATATTGCCTAATATATATTGTGGAACGTATTCATTTATTTTATTCTTCATTATTGAAGCTTTATATTCTATTTGACCTGACTTCCTTGACTTTTCATCTTTCAGAATTGAAAATTGAGCTAAGAAAATTTTGTGGAACGTATTTACATCATACATTGCACAAAAATTCAAAATATTTTTTTCAATACGATCCACAAAAGTTGTGGAGTATGGAAAAACCGAAAATTCAAATAGAAACTGGGTAATATAAAACTTTAAAATCCATGCCAATGAACGAAAGAAATGAAAAATGTTTATAATCCACAACATACAACAGGCCAAGAACAGTCTTTTAGGATGTCTCGAATTTTGGTATTAAAAATCATTTAAGGGCTTTACCCTTTATTGTTTAAGTTACCGACTTATTATGAATAAGAGTGTAAAATCAATCAAAAAGCAACAACAACCTAAAGTGGACACAAAAAAAAAAAAAAACAAACAAACAACAATTTTATTTTATAAATTTCCTTTTTTTTTAACTTTTAAGGTTCATTCCAAAATATTGGTTCAAAAATAAAATTACAACAATTGCAATAGATCTGATCTCATCACAACTCCAAGTCAAACTATCTAATCAACAATAATTTCTTCAACAACAAATAAACACAATCGAATCCGATCCAATATAAATCAAATGCAATTAATATTGAATAAATCATTCAATTAAAATCAATCAAATTGCCATCAATCTCCGTGCATCTTTGCTATATAAATTTAATCAAAAAGAGTTAAATTTAAACATTTTGCTGCCTCTTTTATTACAAAAAAAAATAAGAAGGCAAAATAAAGTTAAACACACATACACACGAGCTGCCTTATTCTGGATCAATTTTTTTTATTATTATTTTTTTTTTTTTTTCTGTTCAACGAAAAAGTTACTCCTTGGCGAAGTAATTTAATTCAATTGAATTAGAAAAAAGTTAAAAAAAAAAAAAATAAGTAAACTTCAGCTGTTGAATGGAATTCAAATTGATTTTCTTCATTTTTTAACACTTCTTCATATCGAGAAAAAACAAAAATTGAAAAAAGAATTTCTAGACAAGAGAAGAAAATCAATCCAAGTTTTTCTTCAAGAAAAATATAAAAATAAAAAAACAAAACAAAACAAAAAAACTGAACCAGCATGGGAAACTCATCGTCACATACACATGAACCCTTAGAAAGAGGGTTTACCCGCGGCACATTTGGAGACGTAAAAAATGGGGTAGGTAATCAACAACAAAAAACAACAATAATAATGATACTTGAGAATTTTCCCTATGTTTTTATTACTAATGTCACCGCTTAAACCGAGGGTGGATTTAATGCAGTTTTTTACACAACAAAAAAAAACCCTTAATTAACATTTCTTTTTTTCTTTCTTATAAAATATAGAAATCCGCATCATTCCGTTTTAGTAAAAAATCACCGAAAAAAATGGATCGTCTTAGGCGATCGTTTCGCGATTCATTCCGCCGTAGAAAGGATCGCGTTCCCGAATCATCAAAACCACATCAATGGCAAGCAGACGAACAAGCAGTCAGATCGGCCACATGCTCGTTTGCTGTAAAATATTTGGGCTGTGTAGAAGTGTTTGAATCTCGGGGTATGCAAGTTTGTGAGGAGGCATTGAAAGTATTGAGGGTGAGTATTTTTTTTTTTTTTTTTTAGTTATACATAGTTTAATGCTATTTGAAAGAAAACAAAGAAGAATAATTCATACATACATATTCATTTAACTGAAAATTACATTGCATTAGATTCCACAGTTTCTATTTTCAGTAAAATTTGATTATTTGGAATTTATTACGATTTTCAATACTAAAGAGATGTGGAACGTATTTAGTTTAGTAAAAATACAAAGCAGTACTTTTCAAATTTTTTTTTCAAATTTTACACATTCAAATCCTTTATAGGAAAACAAGAAAATTTCACATCAAATAAAACTAATACATTCCACACTCACTTGTGTTAATTAAAATACGTTCTAAAGTTATTTATTCTTCTTCTCTGATTTAAAAAAAAGTTCTACACAATTACAGGTAATATGTAGATAGTTTTGAGGCAAAAATAAATACGTTCCACAATCAGTTATATGCTGCTTTGTTTGTTGAGTGAAAATCTGATGCTTTCCGAATTCACTTATTTTATCTAAAATAATATTTTTTAGGTTCCACAATCTGTTTAATGTTCTTTTATATTCCATTATTTTATATAACATAAATACGTTCCACATAAATACGTTCACCAAAGAAATATTTAAAATTCAATGCAATAAAAAAAAAAAATACTTAAAAAAAAGTTAGTAACTAAACTCTTGTGAAAATAAACGAGACTATAGATTGGAACTTTAAACACAAGTTTTGGAACATGTGATTCAAAGTGAAAAAATTCAATGTAATATATGTGTATCATAAAGATGTAATTACAATTACCAATTAATATTCTATTTTATTTATATTGAGCACTTAGCTTTCTTTATCAGTTTGATAAATGGCAAGGTTCCACTATCGCATTACCCAAAAGGCACAACTAAGCTTACATAAAATAATCTCAAGTTTTTCAATCAAACAACTTTAAACAGAAATACAGGTTGTGGATGGTAGGACTGTAATTACATGCATCCATAATGTATAAGAATTCTTTTTAGTTAAATTGGTTCCAAGGATTAATTTGTTGAAAAATTAGTTCCATAATCAATTATTCTTCGCTCAATTTTTTTAATGAGAAACCCACTGATAAAAAAAAAAAAAACAAAAATAAATAATTTTCATATTGGTTTTAGTTTTTCCTTGATGAATAGAAAGTAAAATAATAATAAATAAATCAAATACATTCCACATACCTTAAAAAAGGATCACGCAGATCCACCATCAGTTCAAGACTTGAATGTTTCAACTAACTAAACCATGAAAATAAAATTTGAATACGTTCCACAATAATTTTGAAATGTTCCTAGATGAAAAAATAATGAATACCTTCCACAATCCTCGTCACTAAGTTAGAACCCTTAGTTTGTATGATTGTGGAAGGCATTCAACACTACTTACTCGTATTGTAAACTAAAATCAAAAAACCATGTTTACGTTCCAAAATCACTTCCATAACCCAACTTGATAAAAAAAAACGATATCTTTTTCACGCTTTCTCTGAAATTCAAAAAATCTCATTTTTAGTCTTCTTAATTAACTTGACACCAAGTTTAAGGATTGAAAAATGAATACAATTAAAAAAAACCTCCACGCACTGTTTTAAAGTTCGGTTAATATACAACCCGAACAAACAAAAACAAATGTTTAATCAATTTATTTTGAATTAGAAAAAAAAAAAAATCCTCCAAACCAAGACTTATAGACTTATGTATTTAGTTCTGGAGAATTGGGTGTTCCCAATTTCTTCTTGCCTTATTAAGTCATCTATCTCTTGGCTGAACAAAAAAAAATCCATCAAAAACTTTTTCCATTATCTTTCTCCAATGATTATTATTATTATTAGGTATTTTTCATTCTAAAATCTTATGACCTTTTTTTGACACAATTATCTTCTTATTGACCTTTTTTTCTTCTCTTAACTTTGAATATAATTTTTTGTCCCCATTAAGTTAAGTCGTGACCTACACTCTCCCGCCCAACATTAATTGCAAATACCGCATTTAAACTTTTTGAATATCTAATTACAGTTAAAGAGGACTATTATAGCTTATAGGAGTACTTCTGTTCAATAATAATAATCTTCTACCAACCTTTGGCACTCAGTTAGTAATTAAAATTAATTATTCAATTATTTTACACATATACACTGTATATCTCTTCTTTGATGAATATAATCAAATTATTGTCATCATGTGAAATTTGCCATTTGTGATGATGACGATGACGACTAACCATTCTCCACTACAAAAGTTCAACCACAAATCCATGATTTTGATGAAAGTTTATGCGAACTTAATTTGAAAAAAAAGTAAAAAAAAAAATAAGCAACACAACAAACTTATAGAATCAAGGGTCATTTATGCTGAAGTAAAAGTCTCATTTAAGTGCTTTAGATAATTTAATTTGAATTTAAAGTCTCAAAGTCGTATCGTTATACTCGAGACGAAGAACGCAGAGTGCCAGATAAAGAGAGAGAGAAAGAGATCATTGACATCATTTCTCGATTATTAGAAAAGTAGTCTCATCATTTTTCTTCTCCACCACCACCGCGGAAAGTGTTACAAAATTAACGATGCGATGACGTATTAAAAGGGCCGCATTTGTCAATAAAAACCCTTTAAGGCAACTTTCGAATTTTTGTATATTTTTTGGTGATTTTTTTGAAGATCTTTGGAATCTTCAACTGAAATTGCTGAAGTTCTTGCTTCATCGCGTATTTTTGTTCCTTGCTTTTAAGAAGATCTTCGAGTGCAAAAACTTTTGAAGATGGGTCAGAATTTTGTTTGGCAATCTTCATTATTTCATATTGAAGATTCTTCATTTTCTGTTAAACTTTCTAGATTTTTAGTCTTAAAATTATCAGCTTGATGAAGACGACATTTTTACTTAAAAGACTTGCTGAATGTTTAATTTTTAAAGATCTTTGTGATCTTCAAATGAATTTGCTGAAGTTTTTGTTTCATCGCCGATTTCTGTTGCTGATTCATTGTTTTTAAGAAGGCCTTTTAGTGCATAAACTCTGGAAGACGGGTCAAAATTTGTTTAGGGATCTTCGTTGTTTGGTATTGAAGATTCTTAATTTGCAGTTAAACTTTCTAGATTGTTGATCTTCAAATCATCTTCGAGGAGTTGCTAAATGTTTGGACGACAGCTTGATAAGGACAACATTTATGCTAACAACGCTGTTTGAAGGCTTAATTTTTTGAAGATCTTTGTGATCTTCAAATAAATTTGCTGGAGTTTTTGGTTCATCGCGTATTTTGTGTTGTTGGTTCTTTGTTTTTAAGAAGATCTTTGAGTGCGGAAACTCTTGAAGATGGATCAGAATTTGTTTAGTGATCTTCATTTTTTTGATATTGAAGATTCTGCATTTGAAGTTAAACTTTCTAGATTATTGATCTTCAAATTATATTTTAGCAGTTTCTGAATGTTTTGATCAGAACTTGATGAAGACGATATTGTTACTAACAAGACTGGTTGAAGGCTTAGTTTTTTTGAAGATCTTTGTGAACTGAATTTGCTGAAATTTTTCGTTCATCCCGGATTTCTGCTATTCGTCTATTGGATCTTCGTTGTTTGATATTGAAGATTCTTCATTTGCAGTAGAACATTCTAGATCGTTGATCTTCAAAATACCTTCTAGTAGTTGGTGAATTTTTTTTTACCACAGCTTGATGAAGATGGTTCGTTAACTTCTAAAACTGGACTTCTTGTTTTGATAAAGAATTTGATAAAGAATTCGGTACATAAAATCTTCACAAGATCATTTCTTCGTTTGGAAAATTAGTAGAAGGCTGATTAGATTATTTAAAGACTCTTCATTTTCTGAAGCTTTTGACAAATTTGATTCAGATATGTCACTTTCTTGTGCGGTTTCTTGAGTTAATGAAGATGATGAAGATAGGTTCTGTTGTTGACCATTTTAAAGAGAATTTTCAACCATTTCTTTAGTTAAACTTGGTTTCTTCGACTTTTTGATTAAATTCTTGAATTTTTTCTTAAGAATCTTTCTTGATTTGTTTTTTTTTTTTTTTTAACAAACTTGAATCATTTCAAAGCCTTGTCATGATATGATTAAAATTATCTCATACTCTACACTAATTTCCTAAATTTTCTTCTTCATCAAATCCGCTCTTGAAACTTTTAAACCTTGTTTTTTTTAAGTGATAATTGACAACTTTTCATCTTCTTCCTCAATTTGCAAAGATGCAAGAAAGCGGAAAAAGGTCGTAAAAGTCACAACCATCCTATATCTCTGACTTTGCTAGAGCTTTTTAATTTATCTAATCTCTCACTCTCCTCCTTATACTTTGTTTGGGTTTGGATTTCTCGTCCTCATTCGTTCATGGTTAACCCACAGAAGAGCGACACGACGTTGACGATTCAAAAATAAATTTAAGTGAAATGCTATGACAGAAAAACACAAATTGGTTTAAAAGAGGTTATTATTTAACTGGAAGCAATTTTAATAAAAAAAAATAAAAATAAAAACAAATATATCGCATCTATTCCGCCCACTTTTTCCAAATTTATACAAAAATAAATTAAATTTAATGTGGGTGGGTTCTATAGGAGGTTTATAGGAATTAATTGGTATACTATAGGACTGTCAACTAGAAAAGATAACCTCGTTACATTTCATTTCATTTATATTTTTTTGTAATGAATTACTAATGAATCACCTTTTGAATCGATCGATATCGATACAACACACACAGACGATAAACGACAGAGTTGAATGGCGCCACAACATGTTGCAAAAGTTCTATTTATACAATCTTCAATCAATTGTCACAATAAATTAATCAGAAATTCGTTTTACCTTCTTTTTCATTTCAGAGCTCCCGACGTCGTCCCATTCGTGGTCTACTGCATGTCAGCGGTGATGGGTTGCGTGTTGTCGATGACGACACCAAAGGTCTCATCGTTGACCAAACCATCGAGAAAGTCAGTTTCTGTGCTCCGGATCGCAATCATGACCGTGGCTTCAGTTACATCTGTCGCGATGGCACAACTCGTCGCTGGATGTGTCATGGCTTCTTGGCCTGCAAGGATACCGGCGAGCGATTGTCGCATGCTGTGGGATGCGCCTTTGCCGTTTGCTTGGAGCGTAAACAACGCCGCGACAAGGAATGTGGGGTAACGATGACTTTTGATATGAAAAATTCAACATTTACTAGAACTGGCTCATTCCGGCAGCAGTCGCTCACCGAACGCCTTGCTAATGCCAATGAACGAGGAGTTGACATCAATGGCGGAACAACGCCATCGGCTGTGGTTCCACCTCAGCCCAAGCCCTATAATCCATTCGCAATTGAGCGACCACACGCTAATCCGACAATGTTGGAGCGACAAGGTTCATTCCGGGTGATCGGTAGTCAGTCACCGTTCAAACGACAAATGTCGCTGCGCATCAATGATCTTCCGTCCAATGCGGAACGACAAAAGGCATTTTTGGATGCCGGTGGAGCCGCTCTAACCACTCCAAATCGCAATGTCTCACCAATTCCAGAGATATCACCATTGAGATCGCTCACCGAAGTGGATACTGTTAGCCAGCTGTGCCAGGAACTTAGCCAAGGATTGTCATTGCTCACCCAGAGTGATTCTGACGATCTGAATTTTAACAATAACCTGAGCATTAATCAAAATATATTAGCCGAGAAGCATAATATTATGAATAATCCTGCGGCAGTTACTCCTATTTTACACAGTAGTAACAATGGTTATAGTTCCATTTTGGATCGGGTTACTACAAAAACACCACCCACAGCTCAAGTGTCTCCGCGTGTAACTTCCAGTCCACCGACAGCGGTGGCGACAGTTGTAGTTACTCCAACAACAGCAATTACAACCCCTCTAACCACACCCAGTTCTCCGTTGGGTGTTGCTGCTTCGCCAAGGACGGTTCCGGTTGAAGCGGTAACACCACTTCCTAATGCCGACCAATGGTTGGGCCAAGTAGTTAAAAGTACATCTCCAGCTCCGATATTGAAGCGACCACCAACATTGTCGTTGCAATCGCGAGCCAAGTCGATGAGTGCCGCTCCAATGTCGTCGGCTCTGTCTCCCAATGATCCGTTCGATGCTGAATGGGTGGCGGGAGTGACAAAGGCGACAACGCCTGAAAAACATCATAATACAAATCCGTTTATATCGCCGCCGAAGGCACCTGTGCAATCGTTTCAGGTGCAACTGTAGGATATAAGTTTTTGTTTATTCGAAAAATAAAAAAAATATTAAATTTATAAAAAAATATTAAAAATTATTATAATAACTGCACTACCACTGCAAAAGAGAGGGGGGGGAATCTTTAAATTAATTGTTTTTGTTTAATTTTTTTTTAAATTAATTGTTATTTGTTATTGATGATCAGCAAAAAAAAAAACTAAAAATTGTTTTATATAAAAAAAGATAATTACCATATTTCCTAAGTTTTAAGCCAATAAGAGAGATAGAGAGAAAAAATAGAGCTTTTGAGTCATAGTTTTATAGATGAGCTTTTTGTATAGAAAGAAGCTTTTGAAAATTGAATTTTTCATAGTGATCTTGACTTTGACTTAAACAAGTATTAAAAGCTTAGAAAGAGCTTTTTCAAAAATCTTTTCAAACTCTAGTTGCGGTGTCTTTTCATAAATCCTTTTGATTTCTATTTACTGTATTCAATAATAAGCTTTTTGATCATGAAAGCTTTTTCACCAAAAATTTTTCAAAAGCTTTTTTTTTTCTTAAACCCTCCCTTTTTCTTGAAAAAAAATTTAATGAACTTGACAAAAATTAAGCTCAAAAGCTCTCAAATATTTTTTCTCCAGTTCTCTTTTATTGGCCTCTTAAATTTTCCAAATTAAAAAAATTTCTTCTTTAATACCTATATTTTTATATCTTTTCTTCCTTTTTTTTTTCTTTGTACAAATTGTATTATATTTATATATGTATGTATGAAATTTAAAGTATTTGTATTCACATTAATTTAGAAAAGACAAAAAAAAAAGAACTACAAACACAAAAAAAAATGCTTGCATAAACTAAAAAATTATAAAAGAAAAATATATACATATTATACATACGCATACATTTTTCCTTGTTATTAACTAGTTGTAGAGATAATAGAGATATTATAAAATAAAACTTAAAAGAATAAAATATTAGTATAACATCATGAAATACAATCCCTCCATCCTGTTTGTGCCCACCATAGTTAAATACTTACTTAGAAAAAAAGCTTTGATTTTGCATCTTATGCATATTGAAAATTATTTTGTTTTTTTTTTTTTTCAAATATTAGCAGTGATTTCCTATTTAAATTTAAACATTAATTGAGGTAACTTATTAATTTAAATTGAAGATAATGTTTTTTTTTCGGATAAAGCTTTTTGTGAGCTTTTAAATATTTGAACTATTTGCATGGACTTTAAGTGGAAATAAATACTTTATTTTTGTATGCATGCAAATGGTTAGGTGAGCTTTTTGAGAGAAATATATCCTAACTTTAAATTTTTTCACGAGATTTAAAACGAGACATTGATAAAAAGAACAAAAAATTCTACCTAAAATGTAAATTTCTCTAAACGAGCTATTTTAAAGTTTTCTATGTTTTACTTATATCTTAAAGGGAACATAAATTATTTAAAATATCAAGAACACTTTTTAAAATGCATCAACACAGAGTTTGGATCCTTGAATTTAACATTTATCTTGCTTATCGTTTTTAAAAATTAAAAAATAAAGCTCGAATTTTTTTTTTTTTTCAAAATAGCTTTTATAAGGTTTGAGAAGAAATTTTCAAATATAAAGTTAAATATTTTGAATTGATTATTTAATTTAATTTTTTAATCATTTTATTCATAAATTCCTATACGCTTTAAGTTCTTGTTTTTTTACCAAAACGTTTACATTTTTAGTAATGAAATAAATTAATAATTTTTGTTCAAGAATTTCAACAAAAAAGCTCTTCAAAAGTTTTAAGCTCGTTTCATCAAAATGTTTCTAATCAATCAGGTCTTCAAAAAACATGAAACAAAATTCTCGAAATAAATTTTTATTTAAAAAAAAAAGCTCTACAACAGCTTTAAGCTCTTTTCATTACAAATTCTTCAACACAAATACATTTAAAAAATAACAAAAATTTTAGGTTTTTTGAAATTTTTGTACCTACAATTATTTTTCCACAGAGTTTCATATGATATCAATTGTAACCTTCTTTTCAAAAATACCCACGAGTATGTTTGCAGCTTAAAAAAAAAAAAAAACAGATATTATATCCAACGAAACGTAAAAAATGCATTTACTCTAAATGCCGTCTAAATGTGGTCAAATGAAATTTAAAAAAAAAAAAAAAACAATTGAAATCCGCTTTGATCTCTTGTAAGCATTCAATGAAGAAGCCATAAAATGTGAGGCATATTGACAAATGCGGGCATAAGTCATTATTCTTTGTGTTTTTATTTTGTTTTCTTTTATTTGAGATTTCGTTAGACTTTTTTTATCTCAGGAATGAATAAAAATAAAAATTTGCTTACACACATTCTTCGTTGGATAATCTTCACGATTCGAGTTTAATTTCACTATAATTTCCAAAGCTTTTTAACAATTCAATATTATACTATTTCACTAAAAACTGCCTCTAATTTAACTAAAGTTTAACTCCGTTTTAACTAAAATCCATTATTAAATTTGAATTCTATAATTCAGGAAAAGTTTTGTTCGTTCAATTTATTTTAATTTGTAACTGAATATTTCTCTTTTCTAAACTCACTTTCTCAAGCTCAATATCATGCAAAAAGCAGCCAATCTTCAACTTCAAATTTCTTAATTAAATTTTTATTTAATATCCTTTAAAAAAAAATTCAACGGTTTTCAATCTTAAACTAAATAAAAAAAAAAAACTTAACTAAAATCCAACCCACTGAAAGATTTTTTAATGCAATTTTAAAAATTCAATTCAAAAATTAAAAAGAAAAAAGAAAAAACTTTAAAAAATTACTAATTTTTTATAGAAAAACATCTGCACCTTGTTCCACAAAAAAATAAAAAAACAAAAAATTATAGACAAAAAAAAATTACTGCACCTAATTGAAATCCAATTAAAACTTCTTAAATGTTAAAATAAAAATAAAATATATTTACCTACTCACAAAATAAGATTAAAAAAAAAAACATCTCCCAAATTTGAGAATAGAAAAAAAGTAAAATACAATTATAGATAAAATATACTTAGAAAATAATAAATAAATAAAAATTACTGCTATTCCGAGAAAAGAGAAAAAATGAAAAAAAAAAAAATATTTAACAACCATATTTGTATTAATTTTAAATTAAAATATAAAACTAAATAAAATCACTCTGTTTGCAAAATATAAATTAAAAAAAAAATATCTAGATAATGTTTAAAATAAAAATGAATATAAAAAATCAAAGTTTTTAAATTTAATACTTAAGGCACAAACTAAGATTTTTTTCCATAAAATTAAATTACAAAAAAAAAATATATATATATAAAAATTGACTGCACAAGGAAAGACTTACAACAACAAAACAAAAAAACATCCATCAATATATTCTTTGCTATGATTACAAAAAAACAATAAAAAAAAAGTTTTTACGTATTAAAAATATTTGTTGTTTTTCAATTATGTACTTAAAAAAATAATGCAAAACTAAGAATCACATCCGTTCGCTTTATGTATGATGAAATAATATTTTTATTTAATTTTTTTAATTTATGTTTTATGCTCCCTGTTTTGAGTGATCAGTAATTTATACAAAATAAAAATCTACATTCCAACTGATCTCTTCAAAAATAAAAAGTAAAGAAATAAAAATATACAGAAAACAGCAAAACAAAGACAAAGCAATGCATATCTCATTTTTTTTGTATTAATTAAAAAAAAACTTAAGCTTAAATTTGTTAAAAAAAATAAAACTTAAATTCTGTACATTTGTACAAAAATGTAAAACAAAAAGCAATTTTATAAAAAAAAAAAAAACTACAATTGTTAATAAAAAAATATTAAAAAATAAAAAAAAAAATAAATAATTTTACAAAAAAATATTCCATTCATGGTTAATATTTAAATGCATTGAAAATGAATTAAAAAAAAAAACAATAATCGTATATTATATATAAATGTGTATAGAATGAAATAAATATGTATGTGTTTTTAATTTTTTGTTGTAAATTTAAATTTTCTTATTTTATTCCAATCCAATTTTAATATAATAAAACAAGTGTGAAAAGACAAAAAGAATATATTTTATTTTATTTTTTGTTTGTTAAATTTATAATTTTTCTTAATTTCTCTATTTAATTTTATTATTATTTTAAATTTTAATGTAAGTCTAAAAATTGCGTTCAAAATTTTGAATATAATTCGTCAAAAAATAGAGAAGGCATTTAAAACAAAAGCAAAATTAATTTATTATATATAAATAAATTTAAATAATTGTGTAGATTATATTATTATAATATGAATATTATATTAAATATATATCTTATATTAGATGTTTAGTTTTTAGTTTGATTGATTTAATTTAAACCGAAAACAAAAATGAAATAAAAATAAAATAAAAAACCATTATTGTACTTAAACGAAACCAATTTATTTTTAATACAAATATAAATGAAGTTAATTTAAAACAAAGATGAGTCGAGTCATTTTTTTAACGCCTTGATTTCTAAAAAAATAAATACGTATTTCAAAATTTGAGTTTCTTGGATATCTGGTTGCTGAATTATTTGCAATCGAAATATTTTTTTCCTACATTCGGAAGCAGATATTTTCGGATCAAAGTCTCGAAACGAGTTTTAGTTTACAGATACATGTTCACAATTAACATGCTTATCTATTTATGTAAAAAAATTACAAATTATTTTTTTTCGGATTTTCGAGAAAAAATCAAGGTTAACCCCTTGCCTAAAAATAATGCATTTTCCAAAAAGTCCTCAAAATCCATCGAGTGAGACATCAAAAGAAAGGTCTTTTTAAGCTCTATTCATAGCTGAAAACCAAAAGTTTCTTGGAGGTCTGGTTGGGTAATTATTTGCCATCGAAGTATTTTAATTTTCTTACATTCTTGCATTCGGAAGCAGATATTTTCGGATCAAAGTCTCGTAACAAGTTTTGGTTTACAGATACGAGTTCACAATGAAAAGGCCTATCTTTTTATGTAAAAAATTCAAAAATTGTTTTTTTTCGGATTTTCGAGAAAAAGTCAAAATAATGTATTTTCAAAAAAGTCCTCCAAATACATCGAGTGAGGCATCAAAAGAAAGGTCTTTTTTAGCTCTATTCATAGCTGAAGACCGAAATATTCTTGGACGTCTGGTTGCTTAATTATTTGCAATCGAACTATTTTTTTTTTCCTACATTCTAGAGCAGATATTTTTATATCAAAGTCGCGAAATAGGTTTTGGTTTACAGATACGAGTTCACAATGAACAGGCCAAATTTATTTTTTTTTTTTCGGATTTTCGATAAAAAATCAATTCATACTCTTGCCTAAAATAGGCATTTAAAAAAAAAAACTTAAAAAAAACTATGTAGTTAGTCACCATCTACAATTTTCCCAGTTAATGTACCTAGTATTTGACTGGACTTTTAGCCATAACTAAAAGTTGTTGGGCGAAAATTGATAGCAAATACAACAACCAATAGCATTAATTTATAGCATTATAATATTATAGTAGCCAATATTAAAACCTCTTGGAAATTTATCGATAACTCATGCCCTACAGCACTGCAAGGAAAACTGCACAGCAAACAAACTGCCTAACCGACACATTGCAACAAGAAAGTCCGTTGCAATAAACAAAATTTAAAATACAAAATATGAAGTAGCTATTATAAATACCATGGTATAAAAATATACCATAATGTTTTTCAGGGAATAATAGGCTAAAACCACACGGAGAAAAAAAAAACAGCTAAAAATAAGCGGATTCTTTATTAAACTAAGTGGATTTCTGAATGTTTTTTTGCTCAGAAGACTTTCGTCTTTGTATAACCGGACAAATCTTCCTAATTTGTTGAATGTGCTTATTAAAAAGAAAATCTATTTAATTTAATAAGAAAATCAAGCCATGTATCTCGCTGTTGGAAATAAGTATGATAAACTTAAACTTAAGCTGAAATCTGACGATAATTTTAAAATTTTTATTTTTAGTCGGTCTTTTTGAGATGAATAATATTCATGTTAAAATGAAATGAAATTCACTTTTAATTAAACAGAATATGAGCGGATTCCACTAATTTTAAGCGGAAATCTTATTCTTTTAAGAGAGTGTACCTACTGGATCGTTTTTTTTTTTTCTTCAATTATAGTTTTAATGAGTTTTGTGAGATTCCCAAGGATTCTTCCCAAAAAATCAATAAAACTAGGAATCGAAAATAATCGGATCCCCAAGAAAAAAAAGGTTGCAGAATGCAGTTTATTCACTGATTCATTATCCACAATATTTTATTCAGTTTTCTAAAAATTAAAAAGATGTTTGATGTAACTTTTTCAAAAGCACGCAACGTCACAACCTGAAGAGAATTCTGGTCAGAACTAGCAAGAAAAACCTCCAAAGAGTTTCTCGAAGATTGACAATTTTGACACATCGTTTGCTGTGAAATATAAATAAAAATTGTGAATTATATAAGTATAATGTCTGTTTTTTTTTTTCATTGAAATCCGGTGAGGTCTGTTTGGTATTTGTATTTTTTGTTCAATTTACTGCTTATTGATTTATCCTAAGTTCATCAAGTCGCACATCAAATGAAAGGTCTTTTTGAACTCTCTAACCGATGAAAATCAAAAACTTTCTACGTACCTATCTTCGTTTTCGATATTTTTATATCCAAACATACTGTGTATTTTATTCATTTTATATTCCAATATTTCTTTTCATAATTTTATGAGATATTTTTTGTTTTTTGGCTGCCTTACAGTACACGGTACACTGTCACGTCAGAGCCTTCGTGTTTAAATCAAGTCCCCAACACCAAGCTTTTTTTCAGGGGTACTGTCCCTTACGAGTGTCTCACTTCAATCGTTCAGACTTGTCAGAAAATGTTAAATCCCTTCATTTTTGCTAAATTATTTCACGCATAAAAGAATACTTTTTAAGAAGTATAAGTCTCTATAGAAGACCTCGTCCCACAAACGTGTTTATTATTTAATTTTTACGGCCAATACCCCTCCTCCCTTCGTCAAAGAGAACGCCACTGAAATTTAAGAACTATTAATCCCTTCTAACTTAATTGTTTGTTGTTGAAAATATGCGATTTCCAACCAAATTTTCTACAAAAAATTCTTGTATCACTATAGTCTACTAGTTTATTCACCTTTAAGCAATTTTCGCACTATTTTTTCCAACTTTCTAATAAATAACAATAGAAAAATTTCTCTTCAGCATGAAGAAGACTCTCAAAAAAAGCACCATTTCTCATTTCGAAATCTCAGAAAAAGAAAATTTTCGCATGCTCGCAGAGTGTCGTTTATCTGTCAGATACAAAACATAGTCCAACAACCAAAATTTCTCCAACAATTTTAGTTTATTTCGGGATTCGGTGGCCACTGAACGTCTACTAGCTCTAGACAAACTGATCGCTACCAAAAAGATTTTTTTTTTCCTATACGGTTTTTGACTTTTTGTCAAAAAAAATAACAAAAAAAAAAAAGGAAAACACAAAAAAAGAAAACAGCCTCTTAACACAGGAAGTCTTCGTTTTTTCGTCGCTTGAAGAAAAATAGATCATTCGAATTTTTCATTTCACCTGCTTTAGTACACGAAGAATCCAAAAAAACGACCACACAAAAAAAAATATTTCGGATCGAAGAAACAAAATTTCGCAATATCGAAAAAAGTGGATCATTTCAAAAAAAAATTGTCGAAAAGGAAACATAAAAATTCAGTGATATTTTCAAAAACGCGGGGGTTATATAAGATTATTGTAGACATTGTAACATACAATTTTTTGTTTGTAGTGTCAGTGAAGAAAAAATCCTTGCCAAAAAGGAGAAAGTTCAAAATAGTTCATGCACTATTTTTTTCAAAGCAGAAAAAGTCGTTCATTTTCGTCTTTTACTTACTCTGTGTTTATAAATAGTTGCAATTCTAAAATAATCCATAAAATATACCCTGGGATAAGACAGTCCCCCTTTTAAAGATACCCACCATCATTATCATCACAACGAAGACGACAAAGAGGAGACTTTCTACTTTCAACTGAAAAAAGGAACAAACTTATGTCTTGAGAATGAATGTGAGTTTTATTTGGCAAAAAAATTAAATTAAAAAAAAATACTTAAATAAGAAAATAATTAAAAATTTTGGAAAATGTGCAAAATTTCATTGGCGGAAGAATAAACTGTCGACATCATCAACTATCTCTCTTTTGAATTTAGAAAAAAAAAAAAATAAAAACTTGTAGATATTTTATCTTATAAATAGATTGGGTTTGTTGTTGTTGGTTTTGGTTGTTTGTTTGAGTTTTTGAAAAATGTGTGTGCATTTGAAAAACCCGGCATTCTAGATCACTGGTGCAATAGAGATTGTTGTTTTTAATTCTTTATACTATCTCTCTCTTTTACAGGAAATATGTGACACAACAAATCATGAAAAACAACAAAAAATAAAATAAAAATTTAGTTATTTATAATTTTTTTGTTAAATTAAGAAAAAAAAAAAAATTAATATATAATAACATTTTCATTGAAATTGTTGTGTTTTCGAATATTCTTTTGTTTTGTATTGTGGGTGGAAATTTAAGTTTGTTTTAATGTAGCCATGACAGACTTGTACAAATTTTTGTACTTAAATTAAAAATTTTCTCACGGTTCATCTCTGTCAAAATTATAAATTTTGAAGAGTGTGTAAGGATGGGGAGGAGATTCGATCATCAGTTTTTTTCTTTTTCTTTTTATTCGACAACAAGACACACCTAATTTTTGTGAATCATTATAATTTTCATAACCACCACCTACACCTACGCATTCAACTATTGAAAATTTATATTTAAATATGAAAAAATAAATGGATCTTTTAATGATGTCAAAAACTTTAAATTAGTATAAGTTCAAATAGTCAATTGGGTGTTGGAAATTGTTTTTGACTTTATCAATTAATTTTGGATTTATTTTATTAGTATTAAAAATATCCGGATTATCAAAAAGTTCTATTGCAAATTTCAAACAATTTTTCCACAGTTTTAAATACCAGTAATGTTGATAATATTCTAACGAATACATTTTTTCAATTATAAATGATGTTCATTTAGACCACAGATTTTTATCCTAAACTGAAAATTTGTTCTTAAACGATTGAACTAGTTTCAATGTTATTTTTTTTATGGGAAAACAAACTTTTTATCGTTGAAAATCAGCTTTTTAAAAACAGTTTTATATCTTTTTTAAGTTTTCGTTTCCCAAATTAAGTTAAGTTTTGGAAGGGTCATTGTTTATAGTATTTCAGCTCAATATTTTACGGTTTTTCCAATACACAAATTTTGGAAAAGTTTGATATTCTCAAAAACGGCTAAAAGTTTTTAGGTTAGGTTTATTTTTTTTTTTTCGAAAATTATTACTAACCGTACCTGCCATAGAACTGTTTTTTTTTTTTTTCTGATTTTCTCCTAAGTCTCTGAATCAATCCTTAAACATTTATCTAGCTTTGATATTTGAAATAAAAGCTGAAAAATAAAATTGTGGAAAATGTGGCTTTGATTGTTTTTTTTTTTTTTTTAATTTGGTTTTACGGTGTAATTGCATATAACTTTTTTAAATTTTTTTTTTTGAGCAGTTTAAAAAAACGATTTTGAATATTTTCTAAAAAGGAATCCTTATAAGAAAAAATTAAATTTCACACTAATTTTGGAGCTTAATTTGATTAAAATTTAAAGATGCAGTTTCTTTTCTTTTGAAGAAAAAAATTTATGTTTTTTTTTTCGCTTTAAAAAAAAAATTATGAAATTTAAAAACAAATCTATCTATATCTTGCAATCTTGTTAAAGCTGCCACATTTTCAAATTTGGCATTTAATAATAATCAAATATAGTTTCTGAGAGCATTTTTTTAAAAAAATTTTACATTATAATTTTTTTCTTTGCAATCGAAATAATTTTTTTTTTCTTACATTCTTAGGCAAATATTAATATGGATCAAGGTCTCGAAACAAGATTTGGTTAACAGATATGAGCTCACAATGAATAGACCTATCCATTTATGTAAAATAATTAAAAATTTATTTTTTAAGGATTTTCGAGAAAAAAAAAACAAGGTTAACCCCTTGCCTAAAAAAAATCCATTTTCAAAAATTTCATCTAAATCCATTGAGTGATACATCAAAAGAAAGGTCTTTTTAAGCTCTATTCGTTACTGAAAACCAAAAGTTTCTTGGTAGTCTGAATAGACAATTTTTTTTTTAGTAATAACTAGCTACATCATTCATTCAGGATTCTAGAGTGTTGCTAGAAATATTATTCTCAGAATTGTCAGTTTGACCACTATTATTTATTTTTTTTTTGTTTTCTCAAAATGTTAAACGAAATATTTTTTGTACTAAATCAAGCCACTTGAATTTTAGATTTTTGAAATATCTAAATATTCCAGGAACGGTTTTTTGTTCATTATAAATGGAATTGAATGGAAATTAATACTTTTATAACTAAAAGATTGATTTTGTAGATAAATCTGAAAAATATCTTTCCTTCAATGTTGTTTTGACTTTCAGAAATGTATATATTATACTTATTAATAAATGTATGTATAAAAGTTGCAAGGACAAAAAGTATTAAGTTCTTATTATAATAAGAATAACCTTGAACAAAAAAAAAAAAAACATAAATACATTATTTAAACAATTTTTTGTTCTTCAAATATCATTCGAGTCTACAAGTGGTCTCATCGAACAATTTGTTTTTTCGTGTGTTTTTCTTTTTGATGTTTTTATAGAGAATGCATTTATTTCGATCTTTTTTCAAGACTTCATTTATGATTTCAAGACATATTAAAATTATATCCTCGAAATAATAATTCATGGATATTCATTATAGTAATTGACGGATAACTTCCGAGAAAATAGGCGTTTTAAAAAGGTTTTGGAATTTAGTCCTGAGAGACGGTAAAAGCTCCCTCGAATGCTGAGATTTTTATGAAATAATCATTTTTATCAACAAAAAAAACCGACTTCCATTGATAAAAACTGGGTTTTATGGTTTTTTAAATAATTTCAGGCACCAGCTTTCCAATACAAAAAGAATTATCAAAATTGGTTAAATCGGTCCAAAGTTATGAGGTAACAAACATAAAAAAAAAAAAATACAAACGAATTGAATACCTCCTCCTTTTTGGAAGTCGGTAAAAAAAATTACGTATACACCACAGTGACCCAAGTGCTTGTAGCAAATTTATTGTAAATAAACTGATTAATTTAAATTCGAGATAACAATCAGATGTTAAAATTACAATGAGAAATTGAGTCCTGCAATTCTGAATTCTTGGCTCCTATTTTTTAAAATAAAAAATATTTTTTTAACGAACAACGGTACCTTCCACAAAACAATATTCTTGATTTATGAATTTCTCGTAATCAACTTAATCCTTTATATTCGAATTAAGAACAAATAAAAAAAATTTTAAAAATAAAATTTTTTTTTTTGAAAAATAATTTTTTTTTTTTTTTCAAATGCACCGATAAAGTTTTGTTGTTTTTAAGTGTCAATTATTATTTCTTTTCAATGGCATACCAAATTTTCGTGTTTAAAAATGGGACCCAGTAGTGTATTTTATTTACTTTTAAAATATTTCAAAAAATAATGTTGCGTATACACCACAGTGACCCGTTAATTACGTTTATTTATATCTTATGATTTTATGGATTTTGTTGAAAAAATGGTTGAAATTGGCTGAGTTTTTATCCAACATCCAAAACTTATCAAATCTATATGGCACCAAGCAACCAACTGCCAACAGAATTTAAAAGGTCATTTGAACAGAATGAACAGAAATATTGACCATAATCCTAAAAAAGGGAACACGTAAGTTTAATTCCTAAAAACTGTTCCTGTTGCGGGTTTATTAAAACTAATTGCAGTCTTTTTATATTTTTTTCTCTGTGAACTCGTTAATGATGTATCAAGATCTTAATTTTATCTATTTTGTCAAATTATTGTGTCTTGTTTTTAATACCATTTAATTTTTCTTATAGAGCTCATCATCGCGAACAAATACACTTCCTACAAAACTAAAAGTGGAACGCTCCATGCCCAAATGGGTGGTACGTATTATATATAAATCCCAAACACCACATAAAATTATATTTACTTTGGAAATCTTTCAATGATAATATCCTTATTTTTTGTTTATTATTTAGACAGAAGCAAATGACCGAATTGGACCAAAGCCACCAGCACCACCACCATCTACCAATGGCGGAGGGGCTACAACCTTTCGACCACCAGCATTGCCGCCAAAAAAGAATCAACCCGAACCCGACTATGAAATAATTGAATTTTCTGGTCAGCAATATTCGAACGAACCGACAACGATAGCAATGCGTCCAAAAACTCCTGGTAGTTCAAAATATTTGCATCTAAACATAAAACAGCACATAAAAACACTGGAACATCAATTCTATTTTCAGATACTAGACGCCCCGAATCTGCAATGAAATGCACTTTATGCGGTTCCAACAATCCCTGGGTAACATGTGACGAATGCGCTCAGCAAATATTTTGTGCTTCATGCGATGATATGTTCCACAAACATCCAAAACGAAAGACACATCTAAGGAAGGTAATTATTTGAAGAAAAAGATGACATAATAATATTGGATAATAATTGTAATTGTAGACGTTTTTTTTTTTTGGGTTTTGTGATGTGTGATGGAAAAGCAAAAGTCTAAAAATATAACCTAAAGGAAGATATAGTTGACCCAGTTCCAACAAATTATATATCAATTAAGAAAATTAATTACCAAAAAGTCATAACAATAAATCAAATCATTGAGCAACTTTTTTTTTTGTTAGGATACAAGTAAAATGAATTGGTTTATTGTGTTGCGTCAGTAAAAGTCAAGAGGTCCCAATATTTTCAATAGGGCAGTGGAAAAAATGCCATTATTTTAAAAATCTTTTTTTCGTTATTCTATTCAAAGTTTTTTTTTTTTTAAATCACAAAAAATAGGAAGTTTTCCCACTTTAAAGTTTAAACATTTCTTGTAGGTAAATTTTTATTCCGATCTGGATTGATAGCAGAATGGTTATATTTTTACCGACTATATAAAACAACAAAAATATTCTTTTAATCTGTTTTAGGAAGCATTTTTCGAAGGAAACTGACCTCAAAGTCAGAAAACTATCAACGGAAAGAAAAATGAAACAGCCTTGATAAAATAATATCTGACCAATTACAAATATATCAACATTATTCAAACGCAGTTACAAAATAAACATTTTTTTTTTTTCTAAAAATGAAGACCTTAACAAGGTTTCTAGCATTAGTATTATCAGAGAAATTAGCTTTAGTTTGAGTCTTCTTATACAAAAGTTTTCTTACATGATCGAAAAATGTTTTAGGTACCTACTAACTGTAAAACAAATTTTCCCTTAGAATATACAAAACAAAAAATCACCCATTTAATTAATAACTACGGGGCACCCTGTATAGTAAAAAAAACTTTTTGTTGTTTTATTAAACGATCAATTTTTATAACTTTTTTTTAAATTTTGTTGGTCCGTTTATTTTTTGCCTTTACTGTTTCACATAAAATATGTCACTAAAAAAAAGTATAAAGAATTATTATGGACCACTAAGAGCAAAAAAAAATATAATTTTAATACTTTAAAAAAACATTTCAGAAATAGGTATGTTAACTTTAAGCATCCACTGTTGTGATAAATTTTATTTTGGAATACCCTATAAATACTAAGGACATTTTTTAAAGTTTTACTTCAATTATTTTTTTTTTTTCTGTAAGCTCTTTTTTTTCTAAGAAAATCTTTCTTCGGTCAATGATTCACCATGTGAAACAATCTTCATTGTTTTATCAGCCTTAGAAGTTTCCTTCCAATTAAAAAAAATGTACCGTTATTTTAATTCGTTCAAAAGTTTTTTTTTCTTAGACTTGTTTTATTTTTCATTTCATGTTTTACAAAATGGTATAGAGGTTATTTTTTAATTTTGATAAAGCTTCGGTAAAGTTACCCAGTATTTCTACTAAGAAAAAGTAATTTTTAAAGTTTTAACCTGACTAAATTAAAGGTTTTTTCAAAAATTTTTCTGCCTTCAAAAAAACGTCATCGGTAAAAATATCATAAAAACTTTTCTCTCATTCCAGGCTATTGAAGTTAAAAAAGGAGGTATACCCTTAATTCCACCAAAAGCTTTAACACCATCAGCTCCAGTAGCACCACCACGTCGCAATAAAAAAGGAATGCCATCGCCAATGCCACTACGAAGGGATCAGGTACGCCACTGCATCATCTCATAGAAAAATTTAAAAAAAAAAAATACCAAAAATCAAAAAACCAAAAAGAAAATGTTCAAAAAATCAAATTGTGTTTCGTGCGTGTGTTTTTTTTCAGCAAACAAAAATATATCTATATAATGTAATTTTTTTCATTCCTGAAGATTCAAAATTTGATAAAAAAAATCCTTAAAATTAAAAATTAAATTCCATATATATACAAAAAAGCTTCTGCTCTGAGATGCACGTTTTTTTTATTTTTATTTGTTTTTTTCTTCTTCTCCTTCTATAACAAAAACTATTTTGTTAAAATTGTTAATTTATATAATTACATTTATTTATTTATTTAAAAAAAATAATAAACTTTTAAAAATCCTCGGACTTTTCAATTTTTTTTTTTTCAAAATCAAAAAAAAAAGTAGTTTATTTTTTTTTCACAAAAGGCAAATAACTTAAGAACTCAATCCTAGGTGATAGGTTCTACAGCAACAACACCATCAGCCTCTCCTGTCCCTGGGGCTCAACCACAACAACAACCAGCTTGGCAAGATCGCTTAGGTTCACTAAGGCGAGGTCTTAACCTTGGCAATCGGCCATTACCAGAAACACCAAGAACACCAACCAGCGATGGAGTATCTTCAAGATCGACTACTCCAAATAGCAAATCGGTCTTCGATCAAATTCAAAAGCCACCATCGATAACATTGGAGAAAATCAAGACGAAAGCTAGTGCTACTTTAGACAGAATGGCTTTGTTGCAACAACGTTATCGACAGCATAAACAATCGAAGCAATCTATGGAAAAACTTAATGGACAAAGGGAACAAGTGAGTTAGAAAATTACCCTCTTATAACCTTCCCTTCATTTCAAAATTTTCTCCTAGATGTTACCATCTGACCAATGGTCAAACATTTCATCGCCATCACAATTTCGATCTGGCAGCATGTCATCTGGCATCAATTCATTCGATTATCCTGATGAGTCTCCGTTTCAGTTTAACCATCAGCAACAGATGTCGATGGGTGGAGGAGGCGGAGGCATGAGGGGACATGGTCCTTCGGGTAGAAATATGAGTACTTCGGTCTTCAACTTGAATCAAATGAGCCAGAGACATCATAGGGACCAACAATCACCCATGTGGAGTGGCAGTCAAATGCAACAGGTTTGTTCTAAAAATCTTTATAACCCAGAGATTATAGTGTAAAAGTTATTTTTTTACCATGTCCATTTCAGGCTCAATCTATGGCCCAGTTGAACTGTATTAATTGCCATAGTCATGGCGGATGGAATCAGCCACACCAACAACATTCAGAGGACTGGCCTGGAGCAGCAAATTCAAACTTGAACCGATCGAATATGAGTTTGAATGTCACTCACGGTTACTATCCACACAACCAGCACATGATGCATGCTCCACCGGTATTTATGAACATGCCCGGAATGTATCCCTATCCAATGGGAATGCCTGTACAAGCTATGAATCCAGGTATGAATAAGATTTCTTCCAGCTCAAAACCTCTGCTGATTACATGTTTAATTTTTCAGGAATGATGGGAATGCCATCATCAGGACGATCTCGAGCAGCTTCCCGTGCTGGATCAAGAGTTCCTTCGCCTACTCACAGTCGAAAATCTATGCAAGTTCGCAGCAAAAAACGCAATGATTTCAGTGAAAATGAGCTTACCGATGACGAAGACTCCGATAACGATGATCGTAGATCACTAATGTCCCAACGATCAGGCTTGGCAAATACAAGACGTACACGACGAGTATCAAGCGTTTCACAAGCTCTTGATCAAGAAGAACCAAGAAACCTACGATCAAAAGGTTTTAATTCAAGAGATCGCCGAGGTCCGTCAATGCCAAAATCGGTCCAAGACGACTGGACTCCAACAACAAGACGGCCTTCAATAGTTAGCAATGCCAATTCGAATTTTAATTCATATCGAAAGGTCTATTCAGATTCACCGATCTCTCCAGATTCGGAGACTTCGGAGGCACCACCGACTAGGGCATTGGTTCAAGCAAAGATTCAAGAAAAAATGAAAGAATCTTCAGTGAAGACACATGAGGCGGTATTGAGTGATAATGAAGAAACTATCAATCCACCTCAGCAGACTTCTGAACCTAAGCCATCAAGTCGTATTGAAAGTGAAGAAGTTGAATACCAAAATGGCAATGACTTGAAACAAATCGAAGACCTTACAACAGCTATTAATAATGGAGAAGATAGTTCTTCACTTGGTCCACCACCATCGACACCCGAACACGAATGGGAATGTGAGTTTTGTACTTTTGTCAACGAACCGAAGACTAAAATTTGTTCGATATGCTGCAAGACACCAAAAGCTATTCCCAAGCCAGCAGCGAAAGTTACAACATCTTCATCAACAACAACAACAACAACAAGTGTTACCAATGGCATTGGAAAACTTAAAGTATCTCAACAACAAACAGAGGACGAATCTGAAGACTACACAAATGCAGCAACCAAGAAGAAAGGTAGGAATAGAAAGATTTCATTTTTCCTCGGCACCAAAAACTAATAATATGACTTGTCAAAAAAAGCCAATCAATGGAATAATTATTATTTATTAGAAATTGTATATAATAGTAGTATGTAATGTTTTATTTTTCTTTGTTGTTGTTGTGCAAAACTACCTTCCTAACGAAATACACCTTGACATGATCCACATACTTGTTGTTTCTCTTGAAAAAAAAGGTTGATTTGACGGATTGCTTGTTTTTTGAGCTTCTTTTTAGTAGAAATTTAGAAATGTGTACTTCTAACCCACCAACTTATAGCCTTTTTTAGTTCATCGATGCCTTCTTTCCATGAAAAGATTGTACTAAGATTGAACTAAGAAATGATGGTTAGAAAAAGGTTATTTTGTAACTTTTGAGTTTTAGAGCTTTCTTTAAGCTGAATTTTAAAACAAAAACTTAGTCACTTAAACTTTGCATTCTCTAGAAATGGAACCTATCGAAGATATTTGGGCAACTTTAGACGAAAGCATTCAAGCCGAGGCCAAAAAAGTTAAAAGAAATGCTGAAACAGCTATAGAATACAAGAAAGCCGCAGCAACAAAAGATCAACAACAATCTGCTGCTGAAGAAACAAGGAGTAGAGAAGCAAGTGTGACGAAAGATAAAAAGAAAACAACACAAAAAGTCTCAACAGGTTGTGGGCCTTCACCGCCAAAAGAAATCAAAAGGGAACTTCGATCAACAGCAACTTCACCAGTACCACAGACTATTTCAACTCAGGTAATTTTTTAACCTAACCTAACCTAGCAAAAGAAATGTCGGCTTAGGTTAACCTAACCTCTATATCACACTTACAAGTTTCAAAAGAAAACATGTTTAAACATAAATTTAATCTCATTGCAGACATATGAAGATGTACCAAAGAAAATTGAAGAAAAGCACCTCCAAACTATGGAAACATCAACCGAAATGCCAACTAATGATTTTCAGGTAAAAGCCTTATAAAAGGCCTGAAATCGTCCAAAACAAAAACTTACCCAAAACAACTTTCAGAATCACTCCTTCACTCCACCAACACGAAACTTTAGTCCCAAAGAGATGTTCCCATCTTCGATGATGCAGGAACCACCATTACCATCTTCAACATCAAGAGAAGCAGCTGAAAATCTAGCTTTCATGGAAAGAAATTCAACAAGATTCTATAGAGAAATGCCAAATGATCGTTATCGCAGCTCAACTGACATTCGATCAAGTGATTTACCAACCTCAATGATGATGCATTCTCCTCGATCACAAATACCAGATTATCTATCTTTACAAAAGGTAAGTCTCAATTATATCACTCACAATCTCCATAATATCTCTATCTCACTCACTCATAACCTCTAAACAAACAAACAAAAATTCCAACTCGTCCATTTAGGCTCAAACATATCACAATGACATATTCTTTGATCCATATGCGCAATCTAAAAGAAATGAGCCAACCAGAGATCCTGAAATTGAACTTTTTATGATGTTAAAAGTATGTGTGAATCATAAACCCGTATAGAAAAAAATAACCAAATTTTTAACAAATACCATCGATCTTCTTTAACTTTCTTGACTATTTTAGGAAGCTGAACATTATAAATTCACAGCTGAAGAACTTCATGCAGCCTTGAAAAACTGTGGCGATACACATCCAATTGTTTGGCTACGAGATAACTGGTCAAAACTTGTACAAACCGTTCAAAGTTTAGCTACCAAATATGGACAAGAAAGAATTGAAAACGTAATTGGAACGATTTCTGCAATTGAAGCACGAGAAGCCTTGCGTTTACATGGAGGCAATGTTTGGCAAGCCATCTCCGAATGTGTTGAACAACGTCAGAGGAAGTATTTGGAAATTTCGGCCAAGGGAAACTATTCTCGGGAAGATATTGTTACAGCATTGACAGCTCATCATGGAAACATGGATTTGGCTTTATTGGATCTTAGCAAAACTCAATTAAAACCCTTTCTAATGAGAGTTTGGGGCTCTCCCGGTGGAGTTGAGAATGAAAGTGCTAATTTTTTGGCATCACAACCATCACAACCTTTTTCACCACCAGCTCCAAAAACTGGTTAGTAGCGGAATATTTTGATACTTAAATACTGTTTGGAACCTCTTCTAACCAATTTTGATATTTTGTTTTGTTTTTTGGTTTTTTGTATAATTTTTTTTTTTTTTTTTTTGATTTGATTAAACTTTAGTTTTTTAGATCAACTCTTTGCTTTTGTTTTCATTTTGATTTGATTTTATTATTTTTATAGAAATCAGTTTGCCAATTCATGAATTTCTAACTGCAAATGCAGAACAAATAGCATTTACACAAGATCAAGCTTCATACAGAAATGTATCATCAAATTACAATAGTCAATTCGATGATCTTTATACCACATCATCACAACAGCAAAATAAAAATGTCTTGAAAGATCTTGAGATTCTAATTGGTAATATGGAACAGGTACAAGCTAAACAAAATGGTCAAATACTGCGTAGTATGGAAGATATGTTGGGTAATCTTTTAGCTAAAAAGTCTCCACTCGTCGAAGCTGAAATGGATTCAGATGCGGAGAGAATATTTATGAAAAGTCCAATATATTCGAATAGAAATGCAAGTGGTAATAATTTATCGAGTAAGACAGGAGGTAATGATGATGATGATGTGAAGAATTTTGTTTGGCAACATATTCAAGATATTGTTCCGAATTTGGTTGAGCAAGTTGAAAGGGATCTTCTTGAGCCATCATCACCACCATCAGCAGTGCCAGCACATTTTGAAGAAGAAGAAGCTGTTCGACTTGTTGAACCACCGCCAATAGATGCTGATGAGTTTATAATGGAAGAAGTTATTAGACCGAATTTGAAGAATTCAACTGAAGAAGAAGAACCTAAAGTTGAAATGGAAGAAGTGCAAGTTATGGAAGATTTTAAGACAGAACAAGAAAGGGCACTTTTGAGAAAACAAACAGAAGAATATGATTTGATAATGTTGAAAAATCTCCCTCATCAAGTATTTAAATCGGCAATAGGTCCTGAATCTTCAAGTGAAGAAGAAAGTAGTGAAGAAGAATCAAGTGAAGAGGAAGATAGTCAAGAAGAAATATCTTCTAGAGATTCACAAACTCCTTCTACTGCAAATAAGAATCAAGAATCGGTGAAGAAAAGTGCAACGATTGTAAATGTCAAGGCCGATCAAAAGGCTGAGTCCCCTGAGCTTCAGGTAAAAACTGAAGAAGAAGTTTTTGCTATGCCCATCACTTCTTCAACCAGTGTTGAAAATTCTGAAACACCTGAAGATTTGCCAACAACTACAACTGAAGATAAAGATGAAACCAGCAAGAAAGACAAAAGTCAAGGCAACAGAGGATATATTTTCCGTTTTGGTTTCAATAGTTCAAGAAGAAACCGAAGACCTCGAACTCGTCGTTCTATTAAGAGAGAGAAGAAAAATGCAGATAATGAAATCGAAGGAAATGAAAGTCATCAGTCGGAATATCTTGAAGCTGAAGAAATGTCGGCTTCAGTAGAAAATCCAGCAGAAATACAAACTCCGACACAAGAAGAAGATAAGTCGGGTTTAACTGAAGAAATTCAAAGTGAAGATCAACCTTCTACATCTACATCTGGGAAAGATATACAAGTTTCATCTTCCCACAATGAAATCATTGAAACTGAAACAATAGTTAAGATCAATGAAGAACCTGATATAACAGAAAAGAAGACTAACAAAAATTTGAAGAAGCGATCAAATATTCCATCATGTACAAAGCTTAAGCAAATAAAAAACACCGATATAACTCCTCAAGCAAATCACCAAAGTGAACATACTGTTGAAACAGAGAATAAAGTTGAATCTTCACCAAAAAACATTGAATCTGATGTCTCAAATCAAACACTTCTTAAAACAACACCTCCTTTAGAAGTGGTAAAAAAGAAAAACAATTCTGAAGATATCGATGATTCAAAGCCCAGTACAAGTTCCACACGCAAAACTTCACAGTTGAAGAAACCAAAAATTCGAAATGCAGTTAAACAATCGAAAACGGTTAACCCAGAAGATATTAAATCTAAAGAAGATAATGATGCTTTATTACCTAGCACAAGTACAAAAACAAAGGAATCATTAAAAATATCTGATGCAGAAAGTTTAAAGGCTACGGAATCAATTGAAGAAACAGAAATAAAGCCTAGTAGTACAAAAGCACCTGATTCCGTAGAAGTAAAAGCAATTGTTAGAGAAAAATCAAAAGCTGAAGAACCACTTGTTTCTCAGCAGAGTTTATCAAACGAAAACTCAGTTTCTTCACCAACTTTAAAGAAGAAACCAAGCTCAAAGATTCCTGTCAGGCGAACAACAAGTTCCACAAGTCTTAAATCAATTGAGAGTACTTCAAACTCTTTGACGCCAACTCCAACAACTGAATCTTCAAAATCGCCATTTAATTTTGAAGAACAGCAAACTTCTGAAAAAGATCAAAAAGGTTTCTCAACTGAAGATGAAGAACAGTATTTAGATGTTCAAAGTGCTTCTTCAGAAGATGAAGAAGATGAAACTAATTTCTATAATGCAATTGAAGATGTAGTAGTTGTTGTTCAACCAGTTACAGCCAATTTACCAAATAATGCAATATCAAAAGAAGATGAAGATAATTCAGATCAAGAACTTTATAGTATTGCTGATAGTGAAGAACCAAATTCACTCAGCACTCGAGATCTAATGCAATCTCCTTCTTCTGAAAATGAAGTTCTGCTAATTCTTGATAACCAATCTTCATCTTCTGCTATTTTGCAATCTTCATCAGCAACAATAACACCTGTTTCAAGTAGTAAATCAATTGATTTCAAATATTCTGATCCATCGAAACAAAATTTATCAGAACTTGTTGAAGATACCCAAAGATTGATAAAACAAATGAAAGAAGAAATCAATATTGATATGGCTGCTTATGATTCTGAAGATGAAGATTATAGTGATGATGGAGATGATTATTCATATGAAGATTATGAAGAAGAATATGAAGAAGATGAAGATGACGAAGAAGAAGAAGAAAATTCTGAAGAATTCATTGAAGAAGAAGAAACTGAAAATGATGAAGAATATAGTAATGCTGATATAGGGGAAAGTGATAATGAAGATCATTTATTGGAAGATGTACAAGAAGAAACTGCACAAGACCAGACCGAAATAGATGATATTCAACTAGAACTTTTTAGCCATAATAAGAAAGAACTACAAGGAGAAATTATTGTTCAGGAAAACATTGAAACAATTGAAGAAGAACTTCAATCATTACCACACATACCATCTACAGATCATGCTTCATTAGTAGTAGTTGTAGAAAATTCAGTCTTAACTAATGAACAGCTTCCAGTCGACACAGATCTTAATACAATTTCAGTAGTTTCAGGTGTTCCTGTTACTGAAGAAGAAAAGTCCACTTCTTCACTTAATTCTGAAGCAGTTTTGGAAAATGATATTCAATCTGTGATTGACAATGTTGAAATAACAACTGTTGATGATACTTCTGTTGTTAAAGGACTTAAACAAGTTCAATCAGAAATGAAGAAGGTTCTTCAATCTGAACCTCAAAAATCAGAAATTACCGAAATAAATGATTCTAAGCCTTCGACCAGCAATGTAACCAAATTAATAGTAAAAGAAAGCAAAGTAGTGGAACAATCTTCATCGAAGAAGCTTCTTCACAAAAAATCTCAAGAATCACGTCAAAAATCGAAGAAACCAAGTGTAGCTGAAGAAAATGTTGAAAACTCGCTTCAAAATGGTCAACTGGAGAATTCGTCATCATCTTCATCAACACAAGAAACCCTACAGGAAAATGACGCATCTAAATCAAATCTGTCAAAAGCTTCAGAAAATGTGAGAGTCTTAGAAGAATCAAACCAATCTTCTACATCAAGACCCAACCAGGAACGACAAAGTGAAGAACCAATAATTGAAGAATCAAAATTTCAAACTGAAATTAAATACACTGAACCTAGAACTGGTCTTCCGAAGTTCTCCGAACCGACTACTTTATCAAACTCATCTAAAAATGATCTTCAATCTGTGTCAAATCAAGAAAATTCAGTTCTAGAAGTAGAAGAACCGTCTTCATCAAGCTTCAACATTCAGCAACTCCTAGATGAACAATTGAAGATCAACAATCTAGAAAGTGCAACTACAAATAAAGAATCTTCAATATCCAACAACGAAGATCTTCAAACAAATTCTGACCCATCTTCAATAGAAGAACCTATAACAGAAATTCGTGATGAACCAACAACTTCAGCAACTCCAATTGAAGATCACAAAGATCTCCAAAACAAAACTAAGCCGCCTTCAACCAGTCTTGACAGTGATAATATTCCTGGAACTTCAAATGCACGAAAATCACCTCCGAAAAAGACAGCCAGTAAAATTCCGAAACCCAAAACAAACTCAAAACCAATCCCAGTACCAACACGATCAAAGTCTTTCTCAGCACCATCACCAATTGGAGTGTCTTCAGTTCGTGCCATTCAACAAGAACTCTTCAATAAACAAGCCCAACTGGCAAAAACTCCAGCTCCCAGTTTTCAAAAACCTCCACCGCCAAAACTAGTCCGGAAGAAATCCATCACCGATGCAATATCTAAATTTACTCAAGCAACTTCAGAGCATACCATTCAAAGGTCCCGTACCCAGCCAAAAATTCCGAAAATACCCAAAAAGAAATACCATGAGACTTGTTTCAGTGATGATGATTATCAAGACTCCACATCGGACGATGAAGAGCCACCACCACCGGCTGAAGCTCGTTTGAGAAAGCAAAGTGCTCCGGTCTTTAGAACCTATGCCAGCATAATCGAATTGCAAGTCGAACAGCCTGAGGTGAGTTTTTTTTTTATTTTTCCATCAAGAGAAAATATTTGTAAAAGCTTTTGTTTATAGATCTGTGCTAGGAGACTAATGGATGAACAATTGGTCACAAATATGGCCGAGGCTCAAATTGCAGCTGCACTTGTTGGAATGAGATTTCAACAAGATGTTTCCATTTGGGCAGCCAAGGAATGCTGTGACCTAGAACAGGCAATATCACTCTTGCAACAAGAATGTGAGCTGTGCATGGGTTCGTATCCCATGAATCAAATAGTTTCAATGCTCAAATGCACCCACAAGTGTTGCAAGCAGTGTGCAAAGAATTATTTTACAATTCAGGTAAGTTTGTTTGAAGAATGATGTAATTTTGCTTCTATAAAGCCTTATAGAAGCCACAGTAGCATCTGTAAAGCTTTAAAGAAGCAATTTTGCTTTAAAGAAGCTAAATTGATAGTCGATCTCCAGAGTCTTAACAATCATGCAAACAATTTTGCTTCTTTAAAGCCTTATAGAAGCCAAAATAGCATCTGATAGTTCCAAAACAGAGTCTTATATATTTTTGTGATGAAAACCCTTTCTAGATTACCGATAGAAGTATTAACGACTGCAACTGTCCATTCTGCAAAACTCCAGAACTTAACGATCCAAATGTTCTTGAAGATGAAAATCTTGAGTACTTTTCCAATTTGGACATTTTCATTAAGAACATCGTCGAACCCGAAGTGCACGAACTCTTCCAGCGAAAATTACGTGACAGGACATTAATGCAAGATCCGAATTTCAAATGGTGCATTCAGTGTTCATCGGGATTCTTTGCTAGACCCAAACAAAAGAGGCTGATATGCCCTGATTGTGGTTCGGTAACCTGCAGTCAGTGTCGAAAAACGGTGAGTAACATTTTACAGAAGAGGTGAACTTATTTCTAAAAAAAAAAAACTTTTTCCAGTGGGAAAAACAACATGAAGGTCTGACATGTGAAAAATTTCAAGAATGGAAAGACGCCAATGATCCCGAAATCCAAGCCAAGGGCGTTGCTGAACATTTAGCCATAAACGGTATTGACTGTCCGAAATGTCGTTTCAAGTATTCTCTAGCTCGAGGTGGCTGCATGCACTTCACCTGTACACAGTGTAAATTTGAATTCTGCTATGGTTGTGGAAGACCGTTTATGATGGGTGCCAAATGTACTATTTCACCATATTGTTCAAAGCTGGGCTTACACTCACATCATCCACGCAGCTGTTTGTTTTATTTGCGTGACAAAGAACCACACACATTGCAGAATTTATTACTGCAGAATGATGTACCGTTTGATGTAGATCCAATTGTGGTTGAAGGAGGTTCTAAGTCGAGTTCGAAATGTCCCATTCCATTGCAAAAAGAAACCCCCAAAGGTTTGGTTGATACTGTATGCAATAGTGATGTTCAAAATGATCATGCTGGACTTTGTCGGTAAGTATAATATTGGTATGACGAGGGGTTTGAAAAGTGCAATTTTTTGCTTTTGATTTTTATAGTCAACACTATGTGGAGTATTTGGCTGGGAAGGTGTCAAAAGCCAGTATTGACCCGCTACCTATACTCGATCTGACCGATTGCGTACAGGAATTACGAAGACGAGGTCTGCCCTTACCTGAACGTGGCCCATGGGATACAGATGAGATTTACAGAGAAATGTGCTCAAAGGTTTGTGTATTCGCTAAATAATTTTTGATTGCAAGGTTTAAAGGTTTTAAGGTTGGATAAATGATGGAACCTTCATTTCACTTGTTTCTTCAGAAATTTATCGTTGATTTCGATATGTTGCATACTCAAGTAAGAATAAGGTTGTTTTCCTCACTATTTTAAAGAAACTTAGTTTCTGTGGCTCTTTCGGTTTCATTGGAAGATAAAAGTTAAGATTGTTTGTTTATTGAAAGACTAGAAATTAATAGTGTTTGATTAAAAATAGATTCTAAATGTGTACTTTTAACAACTTGGGGTGACCTCAAGGTTAATGTCTTCACTATTTTAGTGGATCTTTGTTTCTTCGACTCTTTTTGTCCCCACGTTAAATGAAAATTTCGATTGTTTTTTTCAATAAAAAACTTGAATTCCTAGCATTTGAATCTTTGTTTACAAATTTTGAAAACCGGTAGGTTGATGTCTTCACTATTATTTAAATTATGCAATTTCTATCACTCTTTTTGTTCCATTAGAAGATAAAAATTTCGATTGTTTGTTGATTGAGAGACCAGAACTCCTAGTTTTTGACAAATTGTTCAAAAACGTCTTTTTTTACAAATTTTGAAAACCTTAAGGTCGATGTCTTCACTATTTTATAGAAACTCAATTTCTTGGACTCTTTTTGTTCAATTAGAAGATGCAAATTCTGATTGTTTGTTAATTGAAAGACTAGAATTCCTAGTTTTCTACAAGTTGATCATAGACATCCTTTTTTAAAAATTGGGAGGAACCTTAAGGTTGATGTCTTCACTATTTTATAGAAACTAAGTTTCTTTGAATTTTTCCATCCCCCATTAGATGGAAATTTCGATTTTCACTTTCACTGAAAGATTAGAATTCCTGATTGTGTTGATCAATAACGCCCTTTTTTACAAATTATGGGGGGGACTTTAAGGTTGATGCCTTCACTATTTTAAACAAATTTAGTTTTTTTCGTCTCATTTTCTCATTTTCTTCTATAAGAGTTTGAGTTTTGTTGATAGAAAGACTAGAAATTACTATTTTACACTAAAAGTTGAAACATTTTCTGTTTTAAAGATTACTTACTATAAAGGTTGTTGTCTTTGCTATTTTAACACAAATATAGTTTAACTTAACTATTTCTGTCCTGATTATTTAAATCTTAAGAAATCTTCTAATATTTATATCCTTTATATTTTTTGCACACTAATAAATTTTATATTATATTAAATTTCTTAATTTATTTCGTTGCAGGTAATCAAAGAGAAAATTCCTCTCTAATGAACTTGAAAATCAATCCACAGCCAAGGTTGGCATATTAAAATAACTTTCTCAATCAAAAACAAACTTTAAACAAAAAATTAAAAAAAAAAAATATACATCTATTTATACATAAATAATATGAAATATTGATTTTCTATTGAAGATGAAATGAAATGTAATCTCAGAAAACAAAAAACAAACATAAAATAAATTTACCTGTAGTAGGAGAGAGATGCATTTTAAAATCACCAAAGCTTGCCTCTTTCAATATGATGGAGAAATGGAAGAGATGGGAGACAGAATGCATCAGAAATGCAGTCTACTGGAAGCAGTGTTTTTTTTTTTTTTAAATTGATTTACTTACTCTTACTCGTAATTAATTTACATAATAAAATTATATCCTTTAAAAAGGGACAGAGATTTGAGAGTATTCGTGAATTTTATCTTTTAAGTTATTTATTTGCATGGATAAAGTTGAGAATATAATTGATTTTATTTGTAAAATGGATTATAGGAGTTTTTTGATTCGATTATGAGTGAATTTTTTGGTTTTTGTAGCAGTAAAATTGGGTAAAGGTAAGTCAAGTGAAAATCACCACCACCAGCAGGGTTGTCTTCGAAAATGTTAAGAAAGAAATAAATATTTCGATTGCAAATAATTCAGCAACCAGACGTTCAAGAAACTTTTGGTTTTCAGCTATAAATAGAGCTTAATGAGACCCTTCTTTTGGTGTATCACTCGATGGAGGACTTTTTTTTAAAATGCATTATTTTTAGGTAAGGGGTTAACCTTGATTTTTTCTCGAAAATCCGAAAAAAAATTAGCCCTTTTTTTACATAATTTTTTATACCTGTTCATTGTGAACTCAGTTCACAAAAGTTTTCAAAAGTGACGCACGTAAGTTTTCAAAAGTGACGTGCGTCAGTTTTCAAAAACTGGCCCGCATCACTCGTGCACTCGATTTTGTTACAGGTATTGCAGTGTAAAGGCTTAACCCTCTACCGCATACTAACCCATATATGGTTTATCGATTTCATATCGATTTATTCCCGTTATATTGCACCAAATGTCAAAAAGAAAAAACTATAATAAAACTACGTCTATTTTTTTATAATTAACCCGTTTTTATTATCAGTAAGAGAGTCGGCATTCTGAAATAAGCTCATTGTTTCAAGAGCATGTCTAAAGTGCAAATCAGTGAATAAAAGTGTGAACTTTTCAAGGATTTTTTTATAAGAAATAAGTAAGTTGCATCCAATTAAAAATAAGTTTCGTATGAATTTATTATACTTTTATATGTTTACGTAGTTTGTTTTTTGTTTTTTTAATAATTTTTGTCTTTTTTTGCGTTTTTACCAAAACACCATATATGGGTTATCATGCGTTGGCGACTTACATTACTGATTTTTGTGGGAATTTTTTTTTTTTTTTTGTAAAATTAATTCGAAGACTTTCTATGGAAAAAATAAGTGTGTAAATGCTAAAACTGGTGATGGCTTTCGAAGTGATGACGATCTAGCTTCAGATTCTGGCCCTTTTTAACATCAAACAAGCCATCTCCGAGCACTTTTGCAAATCTGTAACACCTAAAATGCCACGAAAAAGATGATGCCCTTCAGCTTTGGCATGTGATCAAAGCAGAGATGGAACAAAACAAAGCTGAGGGAGTTATATACAAGTCACGGAAGTCCAGCCCCATCTAATCCCGAAACTCCAATTCACTCACAACAATCAAGGGCAAAAGCCGTTGAATTCAGTACTAACTGAAAACATCGACCATATCCCTGAATGGCAAACAAAAACACCAATATATCAAATTTCGGGACTGAAAACGTATTGTGTACATGTAGAAAATGAAGGGGTTCTTCTGCAACAATGATAAAAGAAAGAGTTTGAATAAATTCCATGAATAAGGAAAGTCCAATGTAATAAAAACATATTTTACAAAACATACCTTAAATGCATACTAAACCATATATGGGTTATTAATTGTTTGCTGGAAATCGACTTGCTGCATACTAACCCATATATGGTTTATGTTTCTAAAAATTTATATATATGTAAAAAATAAAAAAATTTATGTAATACCTTTTTTCAACCCCTAATAAAGCTAAAAAATTGTTAAAAAAAATTTTATTTCATTTCGTTCATAATTCATGCAGTAGAGGGTTAAGGTTTTTTTAAGTCTGCGGTAAATATTAATTTTTCTCTCTTACAGTTATAGAAACGAACAACATTATCGGGTCTTGATAAGAATACTGTGCAAAGAATTAAAATGTTCTTCTTTAAAGTACAATAGGAGTTTGACTCTTTGGAGTTTGAAAAAAAAGTTTATCACACACAGGAGGCTCTTGAAATAGTATTAGTTTACTATCAACACATTGTTTTTATTTTCTTGGGTCCCTGAAAGGAAAAATTACAGAATATTGTTTTCCAGACCTATACATTACATATGACCAGGGATAGGATCTTGTGGACCTAAAAACTTAAAAAAAGGCAAAATAAAACTCCCAAAAAGGCATAAAATGGCATTTATTGAGAGAAAAAATGAAATATAAAAATTAATTGTAGTAATTTGAACAATCATGATTTTTTTTTTAAATTTCAGGTAACAAGCGCCTGTGATTGTCCCTTAAGAGTACTTTAAATTGGCTAAAAGAATTCTCTACATCTGTAGACACGAGTTGAGCCGAAATAAAGAACTTTTTTTTTCGAGGGTGCTGTTTTCAAATCAGTTATTCTTTTTTTCTATCTTTTTTCGTTGCTGAGATATTCACGTATTGTTTGACGTAAACACCAAATTTTAGCATTTACGTCAAAATTTTTATTGCAATTTATGAACATTTTGAGAATTGTTTTGACATACATACGGCGATGTTTTTTTTGACGTACAAACGTGTATGAACAAAAGAAACTTCTGATTTTCATGGCGTATACGGCAAACTCATTTTGGACAAAAATTTAAATATTTTGAATACTAAACGAATTTCAGATGTCCAATTGTAGAAAAGATAAATTTTAACTATATGTATATATTAACTAAAAATCAAAAAATGCCGTATACGGCACTTAAATACTAGGGCGACGATATGCATACATGAATATTGTAAATTGAGTAAATCCTAGTACGCAGCTGAAGCGAAACGAAATTTTCCATACAAAATTTTCCATACAAAACTTTCCATACGAAATTTTGAACGAAATTAAATTTGTTTTGTTTTTGCTTTAAGACTTATTTTCTGATGTTTTTTCTTGAATTTTTTTATTTGTGGTATTTTTTCTTTAATATGTTCGCTATTGACTTTGGAGACTTCAAAATTTTTCGTTTCGCTTCAGCTGCGTACTAGGCGTAAGTTAGCTTGAGTAGTTAGCTTTTGAACATGTCGGTTGCCGGCCGCGCAATAGACCGTAGAAGGCAATAAATGGTAGCAATAGCAGACAAACAAGTTGCATAGGTAGATCTTTTCACTCGAATTTGTTTGTGTGGGATAATTAGTGAATACTAAATATGGATATTCAGGCCTATCGAGGTATCCGTTCGGAGAAACGATGGCCCGTTCCGATCGGAACTTACATATCTTTCAAGGTATCCACTTCTGAACAAAAAAATAAAGTATACAATTTTGTGTGAAGGCATTACTTTAAAGACGCTAAAAAGATAAAAAACATAGGAAAAGGCAAAAAAAAAGGCAATAACAGGAGAAAAGGCAAAAAAAGGCAATAACGAAAGAAAAGGCAAAAAAAAAGGCAAAATAAAATACATATATTTGGCACGAGGGGGACGTGAAACGTGTTTGTTTTTAATCTATAATGTCGTAGGATTAAGCAAGAAAAAAAGGCAAATTCCACAACATCCTATCCCTGCATATGACTGTTTGCCTCAAAAAAAAAAACTTTAGCCCTAAAAAGATCGCCTGTACTGTCTTGGAGTTCATCATACTTGATGGGATCCTGTTGAGGAGTAGTATTAATTCTTACAGGGCTAGCGTCTGATACTGTTTCGGTAATATGTGCCTTAAATTTTTTGTGAATTCATTACGGGTAATTGCAACGGTCCAAACTAAGTCACGAAATTCACCATTTTATTTTGTACAAAAACCAATATTTCCATGCTCTCTATATGAAAACTAATATGTTCTTTACATTCAAATTAATTTCATTCAATCATTCTTCTATAAGTAGATATTATTTCAATCTGTCTGTCCTAATTAGCATAAACAAAAAAAAAGGAAAAGATTTATGTTTAAAAAAACATTGTCTATGTTCATTTCGAGCCCATAAACTACATCCAAGCAAAAAAAAATTTAAAACTTATTAATCTCTCAATCGAACAGCAATGAATTACGAACTGAAATTTCCGGGCTATATTAACAAGTTTTCTATAAATTAAAAAAAATATTTATTTTTTTTTTTTTTGCAAATTAGAGTTGTGAAAAAAATTTAAATTTATTTTAACAGAAATGATAATTTTTTTGTTTGCATTTAATAAAAATAAACACAAAATCTGACTTATGACATTATTATTATTTTTTTTTTTTTTTTCAAAAAATATGTGAAAATGCCATTTTTCGAAAATTTCAATTCAAAACTCCCACACAAATTACACATGGTCAATGTCATGAGACTTTTTATATTTCGCTTTTCAAATTTTTTGAACAAAAATAATGAAAAATCAATCAACGAACTATCAATTTCTTCGATAGTTAGCTTTTTGTATATTTTTGTTTTATTTTTTTTTATTTTTTTTTTGTTCCTCAAATCTATTTAACAATTTGTTTTTCCGTGCTAAGAAATTAAACGGATAGCTAGATAGATAGATAGCCTTGACATGAGATGATCAAAACAGCAATCAAACAACAACGTGCATAAAATCAAAAAAAAAAAAAAAATTGAAACTGACGAAAGAGATTTTCTCACGAATTGTGTAGAGGTAGGGATTTTATTTCAAGAATTTTATAAATAAAATTTTTATATTTTTGAATTATAAAGTTTTCAATCAAAACACATTTGCATGCATCACTAGATGCAAAAACTAATCATCATCATCATCACAAGTAAACGATTACTCTTGTTTGTACATCATCGTATTAAATAGTTTCTTCCTTGTTTTCTTTTTTTTTTTTTTGGTTTGCATTTTATTTGCATTTTTATTTGTTTAATGAACCATTTTAAAACGTATAATTAAAAACAAGACGTAAGGAAATTTTTATTTAAACTTGTTTTTATTTTAATATATATATTTTCTATACATAAATAAAGTAATGATAAGATAATTTAATTTTTTTTATACAAATTTTACAAAAATACTTTAAATTTTATAATATTTTTTTTTATATATATACAATTAAATATTTATACAGTGAAACATAAAATTAACGTTATAAAAGCCAAAATGCTAAATTTATAATTATTATTATTATAATTTATGTTTATATAATTTGTACGAATGCTAAATCTTATAATTTAAAATATTTATAAAAATAATTAATTGTTATATAAGTATGTATAATATTTACAGCCTTAATTTGGTACATATTTTAACTTTTTTTTTCAATTTTTTTATTTTTTTTTTATATAAATAATAATTTGACATAGATTTTTTATTACGAATTTACACAATACGATCACAAATTTTTCTTTTTTAATTAACATAAGTTACATTATAATTGAACAAAAGTTAAATATTATATTCATAGAATCAATATAATAGGCCCCAGTTTTTGTTTAAATAAATTATAAATATTTAAGTTTGACAGATCAGTAATTTAAGAATAGCTCAGAATTTCGTTAAAAATAGTGCCCTTTCAAGTTCAGTTCAGATGAAAACCAAAATCTACTTTCAAGTCTGAGGATTCATAAGTTTATGCGATCTAAATTTTTGTTAGTTTGCTTCGTCGGAAGCAGATATCTTTAGAGTAAAATTTTGAAAAATCGTTTGATTCACAGTTTTGAATTTGGGTGTAATTTTTTTCCTAATTTTTCTATTAACGAAAATTTATGGAATTTTTGTTCTTAAATTTTTATTTGATTTTATTTTAAATGTTTGAAATTTATAAGTTCCAGTAGGTACAGAACTAACAACTTATAACGTTTCTATAACACCTGCGCACAGTGGTGCCTTTTGTGTTTTTCAGCATCAAAAATCATTTGCACGGCCATTTCTTAATGAAAAGTCATGAAATTTAGTACCCTGAATTATAGTAGTATGGAAAATACAAAAAAGCTGCCAACTTTTTTTTATTCAAAATGATGGCTCTAAAATGGCGGACAAAAAAAAGAATTTTCTTTTTCAAAACAGTATGTAAACTAGAAATTTTGGCTAAATTCATGTCAAAGAGGTGTTAAATCTTGGATTTAGGTATAACAGTGTAATATTCAATGAACAAAATTAAAAATTTTAAAAAGAACCAAATTACTAAAACACACTTTAAGACCTCTTTTTACACTATTTCATGGAGTTTTTTTTTTTAAATAGCACTATTTTGACATCACTTCTATTTATTTTTCATACAGAAATTGAATATTTTGAAGTTGTATGGTTGCCAACTTTGTTTTACAGTAAATATTAAATAAAATAATACAATGAAAAAAAAAACAATGTTCAATTAAATTGAGTATTAATTTTTTTTGATGAATCAATTAATAATTTTCTAATAGATTTATAAATTCTCAATCCAATTCTGGAAAGTTTTTCAATTTATCATGTTTTTTAATATTTACTTTGAAACATAGTTGGCAACCATTTAACCCCAAAATATTCAATTTTTGTATGCAAAATGTATAGGAGAAAAGTATAATTCAGTGTTGCCAAAATATTTTAGAGGCTAGGAGCCAAATTTGAAAAATCTTGGAGCCAATAATAATCGTGTTCAAAAATGGTCCAAAAATACAATTTCTATTTTGTATTAGATTTTTTTATTTTTTTTTTTTTATTTTCAGATAAGTTAAATTCATCAGATTCTAAGAATAACTATTTATTTTCTGTTATAAATTGAATTTTTGCTAAAAATTTCAATGTAAAGCAGTCAACTGTTTTAAATGAAACTATCAAATTACAGCTGTAATTTGACATAAAACAAATTTTATCTGATGCATTATGTCAAACTTTTATATTCGTACTCTGTTCAAACAAAAATGAGCCGTAAGTCATATAAATCTCCTATACATAATTTTGATCTTGAATGTGTATTAAAATAAAATTATTAGTAACTACATTACATAAATTTTGTATATTATTTACATAAAAAGCATGACAATGAAATAATTTTTTTTTTTACATTTTTGTGATATGTTGTATATATTTTTGTTGTGTTTTTTTTTTCTTTTCAATTTTACTTTAATTCTGTCAGCTATAATTCTCTACGAATATGTTCCATATACAATGACCCGGGTTCTGGAAGAGCGGAGTACTAACAATACTCCACTCACTTATTGTCAAAATCAAAATTTTTTGCACATTTAAGTGAATGGTCCAAAATTAAGAAAACAATTTCGACAAAGGTTTCTTTTTTGTGTTGTTTAAGGTGGATTCTGGTTCATCACACACACAAAATATCTACTTAAAAAACCTGCGAGAACATAAGAGTTTCCAATAACAAAATCTCCAAAAAAAAGTCTCCAAACAAAATGAATGGAAGGCTTTCTCTCTCTCATCAGTACCTCTCTTTACTGGCATTGAGTTTCTGAGTTTAATTCACTTTGTTGTATGTCCATAACTAAACTCTCCACTGCAGTGTCAAAATTATTGTCACAAGTTGACAGCCAATCTAAAACTCTCCGTCTAACAGCACTTTGATCGATTGTTGCTTCAAGTCCATAACTACTCATAAGTCTCTTTAATCGGGTATTTTTATCATCTGAAAATGATTTGGTCTCCCTTTGATTCAAATATATGCAAGAATCTTGATCTGGTTGTGGAGAGATTAAAGTTGCCGATTTAGACGATGACACTTTACATTCCACCCAACGATCTTTCATGTATTTTGTGATTTCAGTTATCTTACAACGATCTTCATGATCATGACTAAGGTATTTTCGGAAACATCTCATCAATCGTGGTGAGAATCTTCGAAAATTCTCAGGTATTTTAGTGGTTTTTCTTTCTTCGTATTTCATAAAAGCTGCATAATTACTATCTTTAACCCAATCGGCAGATTTCCATGGAGGACTTCCTGTCAAAATCGAATACAATAATATACCAAATTGCCATGCATCACTGCTAGTTCGACAAATAAATCGTTCATTTTTGACAATCTCAATTACCTCTGGTGGAACAAATGCCACCCATGTATGCTTCACTTTATGCACTAGGACACCTTTCTTGGTAGTTGCCCCAAAGTCACACAATTTGACTCTTGAAAAATCTGGAGCAAAAACCAAAACATTCTCCAATTTCAAATCTCGATGTACCAAATGCTTTGAATGCATAAATCCTAATGCTGAACTTAGTTGCTCCGACACTAATTTGCAGGCGTTTTCATGTAGCCCATTTGAGCCCAAATTTGCCGCCAAATCACCATAGGGAGCAAATTCCATAGCAAATACATAATAATCCTTGGTCTGGAAAGCAACATTGTATGCACTCAAAATGTTCCTCTGATGACTCAGCTGATAATTGAAATGGAATTCTTTTTGAAAATCCTTAATTGAAGTTAGTTCAGCATGGACAGCTTTTAAGACCACCTGGGTATTAGTTGGTCGATGTAATGCTAAGAGAATTTTAGCAAAACAACCTTCGGCAACAGTTCGTTCGATGTTATATTGATCGGAAAATGTCATCAATGGTAGCTCAACATCGGGAATGACATGAATTACTCCACCGTCGGTATTTTCTGGTGGTTTTTTGTAGACACTTGTGCGACGGGTAAAAGTTGCCGTTGGCACAAGGAGGCCGGATTTGCCATTGGTGCTGCCATTGGTATTGTTGGAATTGTTGTTGTTGGTTTGATTGGAGTTGTTGTTGTTGTTCGATGAGCCATCAATGTGTCTCATGATACGAAAAGAAAGACGTTTTTCTAGAAAGAAAGAAAAAAATGGTTGGTATTAGTACAAAATTTGTTAATGAATGTCTTTCCTACTAAAAAGATTAATTCTGTAAAGCTTTATAGAAGCAAAACTTTTTAGCCGGATTTTAGACTACTTATTTATTAATCAGTAAACAATTGTACAGTGTTTTATCTTTCATTTACATATTTATCTGGTCTAATTAAGTGCAACATTACAGAAGTTGTAAATTTCCAAGAGTTAATTTTTTTAGGCCAGTCAATTTAGTACATTTTCGACTAAAGAGACAGTTTTTGCTTAGGCCAGTCAGTTAAGTACATTTTTGACTAAAGAGACTGAACGAATCATTTCTTCAGGACTTTATACCAATTATACTTTAAGACTTAGAGATTTTATACCAATTATGACTTTAATTTGCTTATATCAATTAGGTGTAATGCAGGAAATAGTGTAGAGATATTAAAACAATCCATCTTCAGCTATTTGTAAGTCAGATCAGTTTTTTTTAGCTACTTTCGTATATTTGAAAGTTTAAGACTAGTTTATACCAATCATTATAGATGGTCAAAGTAAGATCTGTTTAATAAATTTTGAAACAAATTTACTGCGCTTGACGTTTAAAAACAACCAATAAATAAATAAAAACAATTTATTAAAAGATTATTGCAGTAAGAAACAGCCTTTGTTTTTTTAGACCAGTCAAATTAAATTGGTCGAGTTCCTTTGGAGGCTGTAGTTTACTCATGAGTAGAAATCTAGTACTAACAACTACACATTCTTTCTACTAATGGAGTATAAAACTATGGGTTAAGTGTAGCACTAGATGTTCTAATCGTCTACTTGTATGCTTATACCATTTTATACCAGTTAGGGATAAATTTGTAAATACAAATACTTCCATTTCCGTTTAAAATGGCAGTTAAAATACTTTTAAACAAAGTAAATTAAAATGTAATAGAGTAACTAATTTTGGCACTTGAGGTTACTTAATCAAAGTGTTTATACCAATCCTTTCTATGATTAGTAACTATTTATCAACATGCCTTTACGACCAAAAATATTCCCTTAATTTTTTTGTTTTGTTTTGTTGTTACAAAAATAATCACACAACTTTTCCATACGAAAATATCTCAAAAAAAAATTTCAAAACAACCAAAAAGTGAATAGAACAATAACCCAATTAAGATAGCAAGATATTTTTTTATGATTGCAGGATCCGCCGTTGATTTGAACTATACACAACTTGTGTGTTTTATAATGCGGAAATCTCGATTGCAAGCAAATGCACACACAATCCCTATCAAAAAAAAAAAAACTCAAAGACAAAAAAAAAAAAAGAGTATGATGGGAACCTATGTACTTTGTATCTCCTGTTTTGCTGACGTCAAACGAGTTGCAATCGCATTAGTCTGCCAGATTTGATTGCCAATCGCGAGTTCCACAAACAACACACACATCAAATGAGCATTATATGGGCATAGTGCCAGAAAAAAAAAAAGAAAGTTTCCAGGAATGCTACTTTACTAAATGTCTGGGGTGTGTTGAAAATATTTTAAAAAAAAATATATATTCTTTGAAATAGTTAAAAAAAAATATATAAAATGTAATAATTAAAACCATTATGAGACGTAAATTTTTACACGAAAAGTATTTTTTATAGAAACTCTACTTTCTGTGATTCTCACATTCACATAGAGAAAATTGATCGAGAAACATTTTGAATCGGATTGAAGTTCATAAAAATTAAAATGGATTTCGTTTGAATTCACAATGTTTCTCGAAAGGGTTACAAAACGTCACTTCTACTTTCTCATATTTGGCTTTTGAGTCAGATGTCAACTTCTAACTCGAAGATGTCAAATCCTAACACGGCGGCGACATGGTGGCAATGCGATAAGGCGAAATGGCAACCATTGTATATATATTTCTATAGTACTATCATGAAGTCGAATTTAGTATTAGTTCAAGTCACCACTATTTTGAGGTATTGTATTTATTTCATACAAATTCTGCTTTTTTGAGTTACCACCAGAGTTCCTGAGATCGTTTCATTTCATGATAGTACTATGGAAATGAGAAACCGACGAAGTTACGAATACCAGAGTTACGGGCGACAGAGTTACGAGCGTCAAAGTTACGCGAAACCGAAGTTACGAAAAACTAGAGTTACGAATTCTAAAGTTATGTTAAGCTATGACATGTGATTTTTGGGTTGGCAACAATTGCGAGGAACGACATGGAATTATGGAAATACAAACAAGAGATTAACATTTTTCTCATTGGTCAGAACTAAATGAGTAAAGCGAAAATGGGTGTTATTTAATCTTGTAAAATTTTGATTGGATAGGTATAGATATACATATATGGTTTCGTTTTTATGAGAAGATCGCAAAAACGTTGAAATGGAAAAAAAACATGAGTATACTTATGTAAGTTTGGGGGACATAATTGAATTTAACTTCTTATTTGTCCAACTAATATTGCATTTTTTTCTATTAATTAATATAATTATTCATAGCGTATTTTGTAATACCCACTTTGTTATTATTTATATTAAAATAATAACCAAACCAACCCTTTTCTTTACTGACGTTATTTTGGTGTGGTGAACTGTTGTTGCAATTGTTGCCAACCCAAAAATCACAAGTCATAGCTTAACATAACTTCAGAATTCGTAACTCTAGTTTTTCGTAACTTCGGTTTCGCGTAACTTTGACGGCCGTAACTCTGTCGCGCGTAACTCTGTTATTCGTAACTCCGTTACCAAATTTTATGGAAATATATATACAATGATGGCAACAAGGCAACATGGTCCATGGTGGCATGGCGACAAAGGGACATGGCGACAAGGCTACATAGCGACAAGGCGACATGGCGACAAGGCAAGTTGCATGTTGCATGTAGCTAGTCGTGTATTGCATGTTGCATTTTCCATGTTGCATTTGCATGTTGCATGTTGAATGTTGCATATTGCATTTTGCATGTTTCATATTGAACGCGACTTTAAGCACACAGCCGTTGTAAATAAAAACATATACTAATTCTTAACCCCCGGCTTATATGTAAATTTAAAAAAAATCCGTTCGTGACTTGAAACTTTTTTTGCTTCTTTGCTTTTGTTTTTGTTGCATCTATTTCTTACTGACTTAAAGTCTTATTTATTAATTATATTTATGTCTACCTTACTATTATCAACAAAAATAAAAGAAGAAAAAAAAGTCAAATGAATTACAATACACAATTTATGCATAAATTTGACATACAAAATGTTTGACACTGTTTGATTTTTTTTTTATTTTTATTTTAAAGAAAACATAAATCTAATTTTAACTTGTTTATATATATATTTTTTTTTTTTTTTTTTTTTGATAAATAAATAATGTCACAGAGGCATTAAAAGGATGACAAAAATTAGAAGCATACGTGATGCGTATCACACGAGACAAAAAAAAAAACTCAAATGAAAAAGTGTGAGGTTGCGTAAATATGGCGGGTGTTGTCATTTTTTTTTTTTATAATTTGATTCTAATTATATTAATGAATATATGAAACAAATTTTATGTTTTTTTTTTTTAAATTGTCATTGATTTTTACTTGCTCAAAAGGGCAAGTATTGGTTTCGTGTCGAAAAAAAAATTTGAGGTTTTATTCAAAACCAAAAAAGTGGGTATCGCAATTCCGTCCGTGCGTCTGTGCGTCTGTACGTCCATCTGTACACATTTCCACAGCCTAAACGCGTGGATGGATTTTCTTCAATTTTTGTACAGATGATTTTTATGGAATTCTGAAAGTTGGTTTTTTTTTTGGTTTTTTTATATCTCGCTTAGAAAGTGTACCTCCCATACAAATTTTTCAATTCAACCAAATAACTCGAAAACGGCTCTAACGATTTTGATCAAACTTATAAAACTGCTTTTTTATTTTTTCCAAAAATGTCAAATAAAAAAAAAATTTTTTTTTTTCATAATTAAAAAAAATTGCCCCAAATGTCGGCTCTTCCCCAACCTCAACAAAATTTCTTAAAAAGTTATATAGAGGCAGCTCGCAAAATCTACAAGTAAACTAACATAAAAGTGCTTTGAACTGCAAGAGCAAGTACGTGCGACCCTAGTTGTGCATTTTATTTTTTTTTTTGTTTAATTAAAAACTTATGTCGTTTTCGATTGGTTTCACTCAAGGATTCACTCATTCTGAAATCGAATGGAACAGATCAAATCGCTTCCACTCAATTCTGATTTTTTTTTTGTGTTTGTGTGTTTTTCTTTTAAATTTCAAATGAAATGTTTAAAATTTTTTAAAAATTGGTAATGTTGAAGAAATTAATAGGGAAGTTGGTTTCCAAAATATTTTAGGTAAGTTTGAAAATTAATTAAAAAATTTATTTTGGAAAAAAAAATTAATTTATTTCAAAAAATAAAAAAAATATTGATTGAGTGATTAATTTGACTTTTAAATATTCGTGTATTAGTGCTTTTCGAGTTAATTCCGATTTTAAATCAAGAAGTCAATTTCTCTTCTGAGAAGCGTTCTACCAAAATGTATTTTTATTGAAATAAAGTGCGTTCCCAGCAATCCACATGTAAAACGATTTATTCAAATAAATATTTGCGATAAGTGTATTTATGGTCGTAAACTTTAGGAAGATTAACTTAAAGGCCAGAAATTATATCAGTGAAAATATTAAACAGTAAAAATCCTTCATTTTAGTTCACTTTGTCGCTCAAATTTAGAAACAAACACTTCTAATTATAGCTTCTTTATAATGTTCAAAGTATTTTTTTTTTTAGAGAACAACATTGTATAACAAATTGCATTGCATACAAATAAAATTAACATACAAGCCTCTTCAAATTCAAAAAAAAAAAAAAAAAAAAAAAAAAAAAAACACACTCACACCCCTTTTAGGTGCCACAGCGTCATAGATCTCCTTCATAGCTATTTAATGTCGCTCTGCCCTATTCCATCTCAAATACACAAAAACAAGAAAAAATATAATAAAAAACAAACACTTACTCAACATGCCTTCCCCAGAAAACCAATTGACGTCAGCAATGCCCGCCAGCATCAGAATTAATCCGCATCTTTAATTTTTCACAACGCACACACGCTCTACACACCTCAAAGAAAAAGCGTATAAAAACGTTTTCTATTTTCGAAAAATGTCCAAAAGATTGCTTTGCTCTGTTTGTTGGTTGGCTGCCACTTTGCTTTTTTTTTCCACTGATCTCTTTACCCCTTAATCTCCTCTACCACTTACTCATCTAACCCCTTGGTTATGGTTTTGATCATTAATTTGAAATCTTGGCGATTTTTTAATTTTTTCGCACTTTAGAGTATTCCCTTTCCCCCTCCTCATCATTTTTTTTTTTTTTTCATTGTGTGTTTTATTTGATTTTGTTTTAAGATTAATTTTAAATAAATAACCATTTGATCATTAATTTTAAGGTGAAATTAGTTTATAAACACAAGATAATTTTTCTTAAAATTTTATTTCATTTTTAGTGTAGGAGTTGATTTTGGAAGAATTTTTTTTTTTTATTTTCCCTATTTTTGACTGATCGAGTGGATCAAAAATGAGAATATCGCAAATCCACTTGGTCAATTCGATCCACTCGGATGGCCAGAATAGGGTTGTGTATCTTTAACCCTGTCTGGGGGACAAAACGTCTGTTTGTCTGTCTCTGGAAGACAGATGTTTACACACACCCAAACAATTCATACATAATTAAAATGAACTTGACTTTTCCATTCGATCTTCATGGGACATTAATTTCGAAAATTTTTATTATTTTCCACCAAAAACGACACGACAACACACGACGACGGACGAACATGGTGAGACGTTCGTTCGGGGCAGTGTCGGCGGCCGGCGGCGGCGGTGGAAATTGTTGGTCATTTTCAATTCGATTTGATCTCTTTTTCCTTGTGGCCAATTTTGACTGATCATAAAATTTAAGAGTTGGTGATTTTTGAGTTCACACACCGCCACCGATTGCCTCCTTTCCCTGCCACCATGCGTCGCGTCGGTCGGCTATACGATACAACGATTTTCTTCGTATTTATTTACAAATATACATAAACAATTAATTATTGTTTTTTTTTTTTTTGTTTAAATTTTATTTGTGTTATTCTTGGATAATGACTAAAATTTTTGTGTATACTTTTTCTGACTGCGTTTCAGTTGGTTTGTTTTAACTTACGCATATGACGCGTCTTTGAATTTTTTTTTTATTTTTGGCAACCTCATCGTATTAGACGGTTTGGCGCCCTCGTTTTTATCTAGAAATATTTTTTATGTATTGATTATTTCATTTCTCTGGAAAAGTTTTATATTTTTTCTTTATTTTATATAACAACAAAATACAACACATCAAAGGAAAATCATTTATCACTTTTTTTTTTTTTTTTTTGTTTTAATGTCTTTGTGATTATGATTTTTTTTTTTGTTTCATTGAAACGCGAAAGAAGAGTTCTTTCTGATGAAAAAAATATTGAAATATAAATTTTTGTAACCTAATTTGTTTCATTGGTTTTTTTTCTATTTAATTTATAATTTTACTTAAGAGACAAATTGATATTACAAATAAATTATTTATTAAGGCCCTTTCTGCCATTTTCGAAACTCTTATAAAATATAAATTCTATGACAGAAATTTTAAACCCGTTTCGTTTTTGTTAAGAAAGTCAAAAGCAGTCACCCTCACCTGTAATTTCAACCACGTATTTTCAATTTATTCACTCTCCATTATATTTGAAGTCTCCATTAAGAATTAGAAAACTGTCAAATCGCACAGAAATTTTAAAATTTCTCTTGTGAATAAATTGGGTCTTAGAGTAAGCAGTTCGTGAGAGGACTTCAAAAATCACAAATACCGTAACTGATTATCAAAATAGAAAAATAGGCTATCACAAACAAACTAGGTTGTCACAAACGATTTCTTTGGTAAATTCTGATAGTTTAAACAATTTCAAATGGAATGAGTAAAAATTTAGACCAGCCACAGAAAGATTTTGGAAAATAGGCTATCACAAACAAACTAGGTTGTCACAAACGATTTCTTTGGTAAATTCTAATAGTTTAAACAATTTCAAATGGAATGAGTAAAAATTTAGACCAGCCACAAAAAAGATTTTGGAAAATAGGCTATCACAAACAAACTAGGTTGTCACAAACGATTTCTTTGGTAAATTCTAATAGTTTAAACAATTTCAAATGGAATGAGTAAAAATTTAGACCAGCCACAGAAAGATTTTGGAAAATAGGCTATCACAAACAAACTAGGTTGTCACAAACGATTTCTTTGGTAAATTCTAATAGTTTAAACAATTTCAAATGGAATGAGTAAAAATTTAGACCAGCCACAGAAAGATTTTGGAAAATAGGCTATCACAAACAAACTAGGTTGTCACAAACTATTTCTTTGGTAAATTCTAATAGTTTAAACAATTTCAAATGGAATGAGTAAAAATTTAGACCAGCCACAGAAAGATTTTGGAAAATAGGCTATCACAAACAAACTAGGTTTTCACAAACGATTTCTTTGGTAAATTCTAATAGTTTAAACAATTTCAAATGGAATGAGTAAAAATTTAGACCAGCCACAGAAAGATTTTGGAAAATAGGCTATCACAAACAAACTAGGTTGTCACAAACGATTTCTTTGGTAAATTCTAATAGTTTAAACAATTTCAAATGGAATGAGTAAAAATTTAGACCAGCCACAGAAAGATTTTGGAAAATAGGCTATCACAAACAAACTAGGTTGTCACAAACGATTTCTTTGGTAAATTCTAATAGTTTAAACAATTTCAAATGGAATGAGTAAAAATTTAGACCAGCCACAGAAAGATTTTGGAAAATAGGCTATCACAAACAAACTAGGTTGTCACAAACTATTTCTTTGGTAAATTCTAATAGTTTAAACAATTTCAAATGGAATGAGTAAAAATTTAGACCAGCCACAGAAAGATTTTGGAAAATAGGCTATCACAAACAAACTAGGTTTTCACAAACGATTTCTTTGGTAAATTCTAATAGTTTAAACAATTTCAAATGGAATGAGTAAAAATTTAGATCAGCCACAGAAAGATTTTGGAAAATAGGCTATCACAAACAAACTAGGTTGTCACAAACGATTTCTTTGGTAAATTCTAATAGTTTAAACAATTTCAAATGGAATGAGTAAAAATTTAGACCAGCCACAGAAAGATTTTGGAAAATAGGCTATCACAAACAAACTAGGTTGTCACAAACGATTTCTTTGGTAAATTCTAATAGTTTAAACAATTTCAAATGGAATGAGTAAAAATTTAGACCAGCCACAGAAAGATTTTGGAAAATAGGCTATCACAAACAAACTAGGTTGTCACAAACGATTTCTTTGGTAAATTCTAATAGTTTAAACAATTTCAAATGGAATGAGTAAAAATTTAGACCAGCCACAGAAAGATTTTGGAAAATAGGCTATCACAAACAAACTAGGTTGTCACAAACGATTTCTTTGGTAAATTCTAATAGTTTAAACAATTTCAAATGGAATGAGTAAAAATTTAGACCAGCCACAGAAAGATTTTGGAAAATAGGCTATCACAAACAAACTAGGTTTTCACAAACGATTTCTTTGGTAAATTCTAATAGTTTAAACAATTTCAAATGGAATGAGTAAAAATTTAGACCAGCCACAGAAAGATTTTGGAAAATAGGCTATCACAAACAAACTAGGTTGTCACAAACGATTTCTTTGGTAAATTCTAATAGTTTAAACAATTTCAAATGGAATGAGTAAAAATTTAGACCAGCCACAGAAAGATTTTGGAAAATAGGCTATCACAAACAAACTAGGTTGTCACAAACGATTTCTTTGGTAAATTCTAATAGTTTAAACAATTTCAAATGGAATGAGTAAAAATTTAGACCAGCCACAGAAAGATTTTGGAAAATAGGCTATCACAAACAAACTAGGTTGTCACAAACTATTTCTTTGGTAAATTCTAATAGTTTAAACAATTTCAAATGGAATGAGTAAAAATTTAGACCAGCCACAGAAAGATTTTGGAAAATAGGCTATCACAAACAAACTAGGTTTTCACAAACGATTTCTTTGGTAAATTCTAATAGTTTAAACAATTTCAAATGGAATGAGTAAAAATTTAGACCAGCCACAGAAAGATTTTGGAAAATAGGCTATCACAAACAAACTAGGTTGTCACAAACGATTTCTTTGGTAAATTCTAATAGTTTAAACAATTTCAAATGGAATGAGTAAAAATTTAGACCAGCCACAGAAAGATTTTGGAAAATAGGCTATCACAAACAAACTAGGTTGTCACAAACGATTTCTTTGGTAAATTCTAATAGTTTAAACAATTTCAAATGGAATGAGTAAAAATTTAGACCAGCCACAGAAAGATTTTGGAAAATAGGCTATCACAAACAAACTAGGTTGTCACAAACTATTTCTTTGGTAAATTCTAATAGTTTAAACAATTTCAAATGGAATGAGTAAAAATTTAGACCAGCCACAGAAAGATTTTGGAAAATAGGCTATCACAAACAAACTAGGTTTTCACAAACGATTTCTTTGGTAAATTCTAATAGTTTAAACAATTTCAAATGGAATGAGTAAAAATTTAGACCAGCCACAGAAAGATTTTGGAAAATAGGCTATCACAAACAAACTAGGTTGTCACAAACGATTTCTTTGGTAAATTCTAATAGTTTAAACAATTTCAAATGGAATGAGTAAAAATTTAGACCAGCCACAGAAAGATTTTGGAAAATAGGCTATCACAAACAAACTAGGTTGTCACAAACGATTTCTTTGGTAAATTCTAATAGTTTAAACAATTTCAAATGGAATGAGTAAAAATTTAGACCAGCCACAGAAAGATTTTGGAAAATAGGCTATCACAAACAAACTAGGTTGTCACAAACGATTTCTTTGGTAAATTCTAATAGTTTAAACAATTTCAAATGGAATGAGTAAAAATTTAGACCAGCCACAGAAAGATTTTGGAAAATAGGCTATCACAAACAAACTAGGTTGTCACAAACGATTTCTTTAATAAATTCTAATAGTTTAAACAATTTCAAATGGAATGAGTAAAAATTTAGACCAGCCACAGTAAGATTTTGGAAAATAGGCTGTCACAAACAAACTAGGTTGTCACAAACGATTTCTTTGGTAAATTCTAATAGTTTAAACAATTTCAAATGGTTATCAAAATTATGGAGCATTTTCCGTTATCGTATAATGTTAAAATTTCGCTCAGTGACCGAGATATATCATTTAGGGTGCAAAACTGCAGTCTGCAATTTTTTATATTTTGGGTATTTCGCTCAGTTAATGCTCCGGTAATTTTTATATTTTGGGTATTTCGCTCAGTTTATTATAAACTTAGCGAATCCAAAAAAGTTTTTATTTTGTTGTTGGACAGTAACGTCAATTTTGATTTTGTTCCTCCGCTAGTTTTCGTTGATAGTTGCTTGTTTTTAGTGTTTCGCTAAGTTCATATCAACTTAGCGAAATCAAATCAGGTTTATATATTTTTTTACAATTTTGTTGCTACATATTTGCGACAACTTTGATTTTCATGCTCTATTATTTTTTTCTCGTTTCGCTTAGTTGATATGAACCTAGCGAAACACCCAATTTTATAGAAATTAGGTAATATTTGTAATTAAAATATTATTTTTTGCTGAGAAGTTGCTTAGTATTTGTTAATTTACTTTTTTTTCTTCTATGAAAATCCTTTTATATGAGTTTAAACCTTTTATATGAGTTACGGTACGATAAAGCCTGGAAAAAACCGAATAGCTAGGTAGTGGATTTTAAAAAGTATTTATATAATTACTCAAACCATAGGAAACACTTTTGCATAACAAAACTAGGAGTTGAAGAACCTTCAAGTTAAAACGCCTTCAAACGATCCGGGGCGTGATTGTATGAATATGATCAGAGACCAGAAATAACAGTCAACCTTTATTTTCAATCGGTTTCTCTCTGAGAGTTACCACATTACATTAAATAGTTTCGGTTAAGGTTTGAGATTTATTTAAAAAAATCAAAACTAAGGTTATCGGTTGAGATTTATTTTTTATTTTTTTAAATATCTCTCAATGGTTGAGTTTTTTTTACAAAAAAAATAAATGGAAAAGGTCAACCTTTAACCGTTTTCGCTGAAAATAAATTAAAAGTGGTCAATTCAAAGGAAAATGTCGAATTTGTCAAGAATGTCTTTATATTGCAAAAATAAATATGAAAAGGATGTTTTTTCTAAGTTTATGTATTTAATAAAATGTATGAACTAAATAGACTCTCAAAGTTCTTTAGACCCAAGATTATATCTCTTTTCGTTTAAAGTAAAATCTAAAGACGAAAATGTGTTTTCCACTGTGATTTGAGTCGCTGGGACGACAAGCACAACCAATGCAATTTCGAATATTTCAGGGGACCGATGTTCTAATATCTAGGTTAAAGCGTTCAGCTTTCAGATGCGTTTTTGCCCGGCCAACTTCAAACGGCTATATTTCGGAATTTTGAAAAAAATTTGATGCCAAACGGTAGCGAGAACTCTAACCTAAATTTGGTTACAACTCCCATCCCTGTAGGTGCACGCTTTCTCAAACCGGGAGAACTTAAAGGTAAAAAAAAGTTAAGCCCGATTCTGAAAAAATAGGCATGATGTGGCGGTTTTACATGGAAGATGATTTTTTTTTAAATCTGACAATGTGCAAAGCGTAGGCCCATGACACAAGCTATCATTTGGCATCACTCACAAAAATTGCTCTCAAGCTGTTTAGCTTCCAGGAGCGTTCAAAGATTCGGGGATTTTTCGAAAAAAAATTTTTCCCCAACTTTCAAACGCGATTATCTCGGAATTTTGAAAAAAAAAAAATCCAAAAACCCGAATCTCTAGGAATTGATACATTTGCAGATGAGTTTTATGTTTTTCTCTCAACGATAAATCTCACTGGTTGACCGAAACATAAAAAAAAACAAAATAAAGGTTTGTCTCAGACCTTGACCGAAATTTTTCTTTTTTAAAAATAAAGGTTATTTTATGACCTTTATTGAAAATGGCGATAAATAAGAGTTATTAAGGAACCTTTCAAAAGGTTGAGATTTATTTCTGATCTCTGAATATGATCGTTGATTTTGCTTGAAAATGGTCTTCGAACTGGTATGCAAAGGCTTTGGCCTTTAAAACTGACTAGAATATTGCCCGTTTACTTCTTGATCCAAATTTTGTACAAGAATATTTTTACCGACTTCCAAAAAGGGGGAGGTATTCAATTCGTCTGTATTTTTTTTTTTTTTTTTTTTATGTTTGTTACCGCATAACTTTGGACTGAGTGAACCAATTTTGATAATTCTTTTTGTATTGGATAGCTGGTGGCTGCAATGTTCAATTTCGTTTTTGCCATAGGAACTATTTTAAAAACCATAAAACCCAGTTTTGATCCATGGAAGTCGGTTTTGTTTTTTTTGCTAAAAATGATTATTGTATATAAAAAGAAAAACCCCAAGAGAAAAAGTTGCTATAATTAATTTGATATTAAAATAAAATTTTAGGAATCGAAAGATGTTAATTCCACGAAATATGTGATAGACCTCAAGTCTCCGAAGGGAAGGAGTAATATATTTTTGTTTTCTTTGTAAATATTATATTTTTATCATTTTCTTTGTTGATATAAAAAGGTCGAATGATTCGTCCCAGACTGTATGGTTTCTATTTTTTTATTTTTATTTGCGAATAAAATAAAACAGATCATAATATAATACGTTGTGTGGGATGATAATACACAAATACATTTGTATGATAAATAAAATTTATAAATATTATTTATGTAAATCTTTTGATCTTGATGTACATAAACTCGTAAAATGTTTCATTATTTGTCAAATAAATTTCATTTAACATTTTATTGAGTAGAGTCTAACACTATATTTTTGTGGGTGAGAAAAAATAAATGTTTTTAAAAAAATATAAAATTACAAATTTTATTACTTTATTTTGAAAAAATTAAATCAAAAATTTGTTGTTGGGGACACAAATAAGCAAAAAAAAAAAAAAGACATAACCTTTAAAAAAAAATTGACATTAATGTATATTTACTAATAGACACTTCTTTTTTTGTCCGAATATACATAAAAGCACATCAAAGACTTTCCAGACAAAATGTTGAAGGATTTATTAATTATAAATTATATTATTTTTTTTGCTTTTTATTTGACTTAATAGATAGATTAAAATAATTTTTTTTTTTATTTAATTGATTGGTCATATTATTGAAATATATTGATGATTCAAACGTTTAATTTTTAAAACCGTTTAAAAAATCTTTTTAAAGAAATCAATTAGTCATTTGAAAGGTAAAAAATAGAAGGATACAATATTTTAAACATTTGATTGCATTATTTTATCAACATTTTTCAATAATTTTATTAAAATTACATTGACATTGACATAAAGAAAATATGATTCTTCAGTTTTTTTTTTTTTTTTTTTGTTTCTTTATAATAAATGCAAAACTGAATCCTTTTCAAATAAGAAAACAAAAATCTTTTCATAAAGTGTCAATCACTATGAATGAATAAATAAAAATGTACTTGTACATATTTATTCAGGATGTTATTTTAATTAAAATCCCTAAACAGTCAACACCAGTGATTTTTTTTTTGTTTATTTTTTTTTTTTTTTCTTAAATAAAAATTAATTTTTAATTTAGGTCAACCGCCTGATTTAAGAAGATTTATGGCCATTAACAATGTGATGATAAAAAGAAATAGTTTGAGCAAAGAGTTAATTAATTCTTAGAAGATTTTATGATAGTAAAAGGCCAAATATAATAAGGCCACGTGTGCACTAGTAAAATAAAAATTAATTTTTAACAAAAATAATATGTCCTAGCTCATGGCAGATAGTGGAAACAAAAACAAAGAATAAAAATACAATTTTATTGTTAGAATTTATTTTTTTAACTTTTTAATATTTTTAAGAAGAAAATTTTGTGCACATTTTAGATTTAGGCATTTATTCAAATTTTTTTTAAGTGGCCTATTTTTATTTTTAAATTAAATTATTTAGAAAAAATAATTTTTGTATTAACTTAATCGTTAATCTATTTCTAAAAATAGAAAATTAAGCTACGTACTTTTTTGGAGCTCAAATTGATTTTAAAAGCTATTTTGTAAATTTGAATATATTTTTTTATATTTATTTTTTTATTTTTATTTAAATTTAAATAAAATATTATAAATTATAAGAAGTTTGAACTCTAAGATCAAGTTAATGCGACCTAGTCATACATTTTATTGTCAAAAATCACTGTTAACAGTACCTCCTGTAGAACCTATTTTTTTTTTTTTTTTTTTTTTTTGTAATTTCGGACTATCTCCCAAATAAATAGATCAATTAAACGAAATTTTGTTTAAACAAAAGCATTTTGATATGGCTTCAATTTTTGAAAAATTAGTTTTTTTTTTAATGTTTGACTCCTTAGAAATTTTGGTTTTAATTTTTTTTTAAATATAACAAAAACATCTTTATAAATAGTTTTGAAGTAAAGAATCTCAAAAAGTTCCATGAAAAAGGTACCCGTCAATAACGGTATACAAAAGTTGTACGTTTTTCAATTTTTTCTATATGAAATTTTGGGTTAAAATCTGTCCTAATAAAAAACGATTGATATTTAATTTGAAAACTAATGGCTTATCATTCTCAAAAGACTATTGAGGTTCAATGTTTAAAATCATCACTTTTAAAAATGGCATTTTTATGTATATTTTCAGCCCCGTTTGCATAAGACAAATTAAATTTTTGTATCAATTTTTTGCTATGCTGTCTAAAAATATTAAAACAAACAATTAATAATTAAGGCAACCACCATTTGACACACTTCCTGAAGTGAGTCTCTAATGCTATTAAATGTTCTCTTCTCCTTCCAGCATCGTTTCAATTTTAATTAGTAAACGAGAGATGGTCATCATCATCATCATCATCATTGGTTGCTATGAAGAGTGTTTATGGTTGATAATTACTTTTGGCTTTTGATTATTAATATTATTTTTTTTTTTTTTTTTTTCATATATATACTTTCATTTTGTTGACCTAAGAAAACTTCAATCTTAACATAATTTTTTTATAGATTCTTTAAGTGATTTTAGAATCATCTCTACCCAAGTCGTATATAAAATTGTTTATGATGTGACTTGAATCATAACAAAAAATATTTACCATCACTCAAATTGCCAAAAAAATCTTATATGAACTCATCAATATTTTTGTTATTTCTTTGAATTAGAAAATTTATATTATCCCACTTTCACATACGACACTTTGATGTCGGAAACTTTGAAGTGTAAAATTTATTTTTCAAATTACTACAATGAAAAATACAAAAATATAATCTTTATGGTCTTGTTGATTGGTAATATCTTAATTTCAATCTTAAATTTTTTTTTTTTTTTCAAATGAAAACGAAAACCACTCAAAGAGACATTTGGTATGAGAACAAAAAATATTACTCATACACCATGTATGTCCACTATATCGTTTAGAAAGATCACATAGTGGAAATATTATTTATTGCAATTCATGCGAAACCACTTTCAAATTTTCTGTTGGATATTGGCCTTTTTTTTATTGACAATGCACCGCACCATCGCGCTACCTCAATCTAAGCCACCACCCGGTGATTTTGGCAACAACAAGAAATCGTTTAAAAAAAAAACAACACTTTGTAGGTCCTCATGCTATCTAAAAATTGAGCACATGCATAAACAACACACATCTTTTGCTGTTCTTAAAAATCTGCTGCAAATCTTCGAGGTGCTGTAAACGACGCCAAGGGACGGGCAGGTGACCGATAATAATGTTGAGGATCTATTTTCGGATTTGTACGAATCTCGAAATAGCGTGTGGGTTATCAAAAATATCCATCACTTTCGTTGTGTACACAGTGCACAGTGGTGCCTCCGTTTTGTTTTGTGTGTTCAAAATAATACAAAAAAAAATGTGTTTTTAAATTCATTTGAATCGATTGATCGTTCATTTTCTGGCAAAAGATCGATCCATACATCAGCACCAGCACCACCGTCATCAATATGATCAACCATATCCCCGAGCTGCTGTTGCAGGCAGTATTTTGCTAATTAGGTTTAAATGTGTTTTTTGTTGGTTATAAAGTTTACATTAAAATCGTTTTGCGTTTCGTTTCGTTTATTTATCAATGGTAAATTGGAAAAACGTTTGGGTTTTTATATAAAATTTTCTATTACATTTTTCGATCACAAAGTGATCTCATGCTTCTCTTATTTTGTTGAACTTTTTGCAACAAAAAAAAAAAAAAAAGAGAGAAGAGATGATATAAATTACTCTTTTATTTTGTTTTTAATTGCTAGCTGCCTTTAATACCAATATTTTGCTTAATTTTATTATTTTTCTTGGGCTATTGGCAGTTAATATACACTAAACGATATATTATTAGTGCAAAAACAAAAAATGGGTGGGTTTTTATTTGGATGAATCATCTATTAAATCAACATAAACAAAATGAAAGGTTTAATGTTGGTGTTATTTGATTTGGGTAAATGTTTAGTTCTATCGTTATTATTATTACACTGCTTCGATCGATGAATATTGATGATGTGGCATTCTATGTATAAAAGGTAGATACTAGCTTACTCGGACTCACTCGTAGAGATCGTACATTTTTTTTTTTTTTGTTATAATTGTTTAACGATGGTCATGTATTGTTTACATCGGTATTTTGTTCTACTACACTCTTGTCTGACGCAGTTTAGTGTTATTTTTAAAAGATTAATCGATTTGAAAATTTATTTTTTTCAATTTTGGGTTTGTTTTTTTTTTTTAATTTTGTGTTTGTTTAATTTTTGTGTGTATTTCAAAAGAAAAATATTGTGAATCATTTTAAGGTGTCATAACTTTGATGAGAACAAGACGAAAACACTTAAAAAATCTTACATATTGGTATTATGTTTTTTTTTTTTTAATTTTATTTTATAGATTTTTTTTTTGAAAATATTCATATGGTAGACATGTCTGCTGGAGAAAAAAAAAGTAATAAAATACGATTAAAAATAATCATATAGCCTTGTTAAGGGCTTTGATGTTTGATAGTTTTTTTTTTTTCATATTTATTTGTTTATGTTTTTTTTTTTAATATAATTAAATGTGTTAAAAAAAATTGTAGATTAAATAAAAATGTGTGAAATAGCATTCAAATTCTTATTTTTTGAAATTATTATTTTTTTTTTAATCATTAACTTTAACTATTTTTTTCTTTATTTAGCTTTTTTTCATTTTTGAAATTTTTTGTTTATGATTTAAATTATACCAATAATAAATAAATATAAATCTTATGTTGACTGTAGCTTGTAATTGGTTTTTGAACTACATATATTTAAAAAAAAAAAAAAAAGTTACATATACGCCATAGTGTACCAATTTAAATTAAATTGATAATTAGAAATAAATTTGAAATTGCTCCATTTGAAATGAGGAAGTCACTTAAATTAAAATTAAATATTGTAGTTGACAGTAGTCCAGAAACTTAATGAATTGAAAGAAATTCTCCCTGCGGAAGAATAAAACCGACAAATAAATCATTTGCTGCAACCATAATTATAGATAAATATAAAATATCTCCAAAACAATACAGACAACTTGTTAGTTTTTTGTTATTTTCGCATTGTCTAAGATAAATTTATTCCCATATCCTCTATCAAATGGAAGGTTTCTTGAAATAAAAACTACTTTCTTTTCTCTTTATATTGCTCCAACAAAAAAAATGTCTATTTTTTGCAGCCACCAAACATTTGTAGTTGTAAATGAGCTTGAATGCACAAATTGCCAATAACAACTCACACCAAATAATATATATTTTTCTTTTATTGAAACATTTTTCCAGAGAAATAAATTTTATTGGTTTTCTTATAGAGAAAATAAAAAAAAAAGTAAGAAAAATATGTCATATAAACATTTTCGTAAGGATATTGGTTGGAATTATATGACATTTGATCATATAATAAAACTACACGTTTATCCAATTTGAAAACCATAACGAATAAGTCTATGCAATTTAGACAAATTTATTATCGTCTGCAATGTTATTAACATGAAGAAAAAAAAAAACAAAAAAAAAACAACAATTCATATAAAGAGACTGTAAGATGGAATATGATTGATAAGGACAATTTTCTATTACTTTTGCCAATTTTCTTTGCAATAAAAAAAAAAAAAAAAAATATACAGATACATACACACATAGAAAAATTATAGGATGTAGTAAAGTTCATGAATACACGTGGTTGTAATTCAAATGCAACAAAAAAAATTAATAAAAATCATAGCCGTGTTTTCAGCATTCTATTAAAGACGAAAGGTAAAACAAAATAATTACTTTAGAAATAAAACGAAATGAAATATTTTTTTTTTTTTCAATTTAAGTTTGAAGTGGAGTCGGAAGTAATCTGCGAAATTAAATTTAAATAGTTCAGACTGAAAAAAAGTTACGCATACGCCATAGTGGACCATTTTTGAATGAGTTTAATTTTTTTTACGGAATTAAAGGATATCTTTCTTTTCAAAGGAACTTTTTAATTTAGAAATGTACTTTTTCTGCCAGATTCAGATAACAATTCGTTTAAAAGGTATTTATATGATGGGAAATTGTGCCGGCCGGCCATTTCCAAAGAAGTCTTCAGAAGAGGAAAAAAAATTTAATTCAAATTGAAATCATTCGATATCGTTACCCATTCAAAGCATCCCTTTATTGAGAATCCTCATAAACGTTGTATGAATGCAGGGATTTATTTACATAGGATTCTGAGAATTCTTTCGAATAATGTTTGAGATATCGTAATAAAGAAATAGGTATTTTGTAAAAAGGTTCGATGAAAAATTTGCGATTGGAGTTAAATTCAGCTTCCATCTTAAAAATACCTATTAATCTGATATTTTTGAGTAAAAATGATTGGCTAAATTGCAAATTTTGTTAACACAAGAAATAAAAAAATACAGATTTAGAAATAAAAAAAAAATTAGATTCAGATGGTCCAAGTGGTTGTGATATTTTGTTAAAATCGGCATAGTTTAATAAGTTATTTACTTTAAAAAAAAAAAGTATTTTTATGGAAAAAAGACATTATGAAATTTCACGAAAATAAGTTATTGCAATTCAAATTAAGATACAAGAATCGCTCACAGATTCATCTACAAAAAAAAAACTATGAAGATACTAATTTATTTTACTCAATCCCAAAAAAAAAATAATTAACCTTTTGACAATAAAATGAAAAAAAAAATTACTTTGCGCTAAATTTTAGCTGACATTTTTTTTCCGTTTTTTAATTTTCATCCACTCAATTGTATACATAGTTGTAAACGAATGTGTTTACAGTTTAAAAAGTTTGGATTTTTTGATTTTAAAATAAAATAAATTGCACGACTGGGGTCGCACGTACTTGCTCTTATGGTAAAAGTTATAACTCTAATGTTAAAGCTTTTCATTGAACAAAATGAGGTATATGATATTTTCACGGAATTTCATAAGTGGAAAAAAAAATAAAATCTTTTTTTATAAATAATTAAATACCGTTTTAAATGATCTTTTACAAAAAACTAAGTATGCCATTTTATTTCTTGTATAAAAAGGAATTTTTAGAAAAATTTTTTCGAAAATCGTTAAACCCGTTTTTTTAAAAAATAATTTTTTATATATACAAAATTTCTAACATTTGTCAAAAAAAAAATTGGTAGGCCATTTTGAAGAAATAAATAATTTACACATAAAAATGGAATTTCAAAATTTTTTACCAACCCGTTTCCAAAAAATTGATTTTTCAAAAAAAAATTTTGAAATATTTTTTAAAAATTCAAAAATGTGTTTTTTGAAAAATTTTTTTAAATAACGATAGTTTAAACGTTTCTGTACAAAAATTTTGGTCGAAGCATGTTTTGTCGTTTACGAGAAATTCATAAATCAAAAAAACCATTCTATAGCAGGTACCGTTATTCAAAAAATATTTTTTTTATTTCCAAAGGAAGCTTTTATGTGTTACACTACACACAAAAATTTTCGTTAAAATCGTTAGAGCCGTTTTTGAAAAAAAATTAACTTTTCTATTTCCGTTATATGAAAAGGTACCGTTAGTTTTGGTCCTAAAAAAAAATTTCAATTTGTCCTCTAGGGAATCACCCAAAACTGTTAACTACCAAGTTTTAGGTGGTAGCTCGAGGTACACACAGACAGACTGACAGACAGACAGAATTGCCGGACCCACTTTTTTGGCATTCTCCATCATCGTAATATCATGTAAAATTGTTATCTCGAGTTCGATTTTTTTTACGAATCCTAAACTTGCTTTTAAAATCACTGTCTTACTGAAGAAAAATTGTCATTAATGAATCTATCATTTTAAATAAAGAAAATAAAAAGAAACTGAGTAACTTTTGACTGCCACGATTTTAATTTTAGTTTTAACTTAAATTTTTACTTGTTGTTTTTTAAGTTTTTTCAATATTAAGTTTTTGTTCTCAAAATATATATTTGTTATAAAATATTATTATAAAATTTCTGTTGAATTGAAAACCTTTAATTTTTTTTTAACGGAAATAAATATTATATTCCCTACAAATTTGGATCTAAATATTATAAATATTGGAATACTGGGAACTCAAGGTAAAATATGAGCTCTATCGAAACAATAGTTATATTCTTTTGAATACAAAAACAATGCTAAATGCAGATGACGGTCAATTTTCCAAACAGCTAATTCACAAAAAAGTTAAACTTGCAAAATATTCAAGAGCCTCAACCCGGCCACTATGATATTAATGGTAACTTTCACAGCCACAAACAAAACATTTCAATGCCATATAATCTATAACTATCGAAAGATAAAGACACTTGCTACAAAACCTCATTTGCCGAATTACGATAAGAAGGGGAGAAGTTACGATAAAACAGATGAACATTTATATATGAATAAATACATACTGGTCAAGTGCCGAATAGTCTTCCATGGTCGGGTAAAAAACAGAAACACGGATGCCAGCTTACTGTTGCATTTTTTTATGGGATTTAACTTCTTTTCTTTCATAAAAAATAATTTTTTTTTAGTCCTCCTAAACAACTCTGGTAACGTAGGCAGACCATTCTATTAATATCTTTTTCCTTCACGTGTAAAATAAAAAATCACAAACTTTTCGTACCAAAAAAAAAAAAACAACAGACTAGACAAATCTACAACAAAAAAAAATTTATGAATTCCCAAACATAGACCAGACCAAACAATAACCTACGAGTATTTTCTGAATTTCATATAACCAATTCTACATATAGAAACATTGTACATCTTCTATATTTACCTCCAGCAACAACAACAACAAAAAAAAAACTGTTCAATATAACAATAATTTATTATTAATTGATTTCAAATTAATTTATTTTTCCTTTATACTCTTACAACAACTTGATTTGTTGGTTTTTGAAAAATGAAAAATATTACCCTCTAATTTTGATATAATGATACACTTCTAGAATATACATACAAAATACTCGTAAGTGGAACGCAATGAGCTAACCATAGATCTAATTTATTTATTTATTCAAGGTCCAAAAGCACAGACTGGAGGTGTGCAATTTATAAGTCTGTTGCTGAAACTGCAAACATCTTTATTTTGCTTTAAATTAGTTTACCTAATTTACGTACACACAGCAAGAGTGATTTTTTTTTTGTGGCTCTTCTTCAAATTAGATATCTCGCAACCACCCACAAATTGAATTACTCATTTTTTTTTTTTGCAACACCAACAAAAGATGAAAACCATTCTATTTGGTTTATATATCCTACCACCAAATGATGTAAGAGCAATCAAGTCAATGACGTCAAATCTAGATAATGGCAATGAACTGATGAAAGTATACCAAATCCAGGAAATAACATCCATCCACCAAAAAAAAAAGGACATGCTATCATTTATCATTCTCATATACATACAAACACACAGACTATAACAAAATTACAACTAATTTTTCCGGTTAAATTTCAATTCTTGAGCAAAGCACCACGTGTAGGTTGAAAAATGAAGTTTGTTCAGAAGAAAAAAAAATCACGTATACGCCACAGTGTACATAACACCATCATCATGACATTTTCTTTCCTTTTATGGAATTTCGTTGTTTTTCTTGTTTCTTATTGCGTGGGCGTTTTGTGTTCTCTCTCTCTTATGATACACCTTTAGGGAATGGATTGATGTAAAATTAAACTGTTATGTGAATAAATTACAGGGAACACAGAACCTACTCTCCTAACGAAGTCATTCTTATGAAAAGCAAACAATTTTATCCTTCTAAAATAAACACACACTCATACCCCCCATATTCCATAGTACAACTTTCAAGATGTGTATAGGGATTTTCTCTCGTTCTCTTTATAATTTATTAAAGTGACGCAAATCAAAAGGACTCTATTATTATAAATTTAAACAACCCCCTGTTGGATATGGCCGTCGGCATGGCACTGACATTCACCCTTTCCTTGAAAAATCTCTGTCTATCGTGTCTGCTGTTTTTTTTTTTCAATCTTGAATGCGTGGGTAGGTTTTTTTTGTTGTTGTTTTTTTTTTTTACTTTTTTGTTGATCGTATTTTTTTGCGGAAAACAGATTTTCTTTTTTAATAAAGAATTTGTGGTAAAAAAGAAGAAAGAAAGAAAAAAGAAATAAAATAAAAAATAAATAAATACATTTTTCTCCATCGAGACGTAAGAAATTAATTCAAAAAATTAAGTTTATTGACTACGAGCGTAACAATCAACCATCATAAAATTAAAAAAATTTTATAGTGCGATGTCAATTAATGAGAAAGTGCTCTCTCTGTTTATTGAGATGATCCTTGAGCATATACTCTTAGATCTAGCTTGCTTATTTGAATTTCCATTTTGTTGTTCTTTAAAATTATATATGAAATGCGTTTTATTTTTTCCCATGTCGTTTTCTTTGAGTTTTTCTTTTTCATAAAAAAAAAAAAAAAAACATCCCTTGGGGTAGAAAGAGGGGGTGAAAAAATATATACTAAGGTGTTTTATATTTAATTTAAAAATTTTCTTATATAAAGAATTTCAGGTTAATTAAAAATCAGTCTGACCTCGAAGCTAAGTTTATTGACAGAGTTTATTGTGAATAAAAATAGGAGATATAAAAAAATATAAGAGCGAGAGAGAAAAGTGATAAACTGAATTTTTAAGTAGGTAGATAAATATTTTTTTATCATTAATTTTTCTTTTTTTTTTGCAAAAAAAAATTATTTGAAGAAAAGCTTCCTCTTATTGTTTTTCTGTCATGTGGTTGTTTTGACAGCCACAAATTACAACAATAATTCGATAAATACGAGAACAATAATTGTGTTTTTTATTTTTATATTTTCAATACCGTCAATATACGTACCATGTGTTCGCATATTGTGTGTTAATTTTCGGGTTTTTTTTTTTTTTGTTTAAATTGTTTTTTTTTTTTTTACCATTTAGTATGTACGTCAAACTAACTTGTCGATAAATGATTATTTATTTTTTTTTTTTAGAAGAATAAAATGTTTTTTTAGTTTATGATAATAATCATAAATTAAATCTGAAAATTAAGATCAATGATGAGGGATATAGTACAAAAATAATATATCGATTTTATAATAATACATTTTTTTTAGTTTAATTTTTTTCAGACCACCATGGTGTGAAATATGAAAATATGTTAATTTTTTTCTATTACTTTCGCGAACAAAAAAAAAAACAGACAAAATTATGATGACAGCTTAATCGAATTAAAAAAATTTAAATTGACGATTTTGGAATGTTGTTTAAATATTTTTAGATTTTTTTTTTTTTATTATTATTTTTTTCTATTTTGAGTGTGAGAAATTTTAGGAAAACAAATATTGCACAAAATTTTTTATCAAATTTTGTGTGTTTTTTTTTTTTTTTGTTATTTGTTAGAATAAATAAGCATTTTTGATAAGTGCAAATTGAGAGAATACACAAATACACAAATATAGTTGGAAATATTTTGTTTTGACATTTATGTCAATCATCATAATTGGAAATTTTATAGTCTACAATTTGGGATCTATCAGATTTTTGGTTTTTTTTTTTTTGTTGTGATCAATTTCAAATGTTGAACCTACAACATTCTTATATACCGGAAATTTTGTAAACTATTTTCAATAAATTTTTCTTCTAAAATATTGATTTACGAGTATAATTTGAATCGGTTACAAAATACACGATTTTTTGTTAGAAGTTTTAGCTTTTGACTTTTTAACAGATAATGGTCTTACTGGTAATTTTATAGTTCTTTTGATATAACCTGAAAAAAGTTGAAGTTCATAATTTCAAGTTACATAATTTTTTCACAAAAATTGTGTAAATTCCAAAATTCGATTTCTAGAAAATTTAAAAAACAAAATTTCACAAATACATAATTTTTTTTATTTTAAAATTTTGTAACTGTAAAAGTCTTTGAATCAAAAATTTCCAGAATACTTGAAGTCCATAAATTTGTAGGTATATATTAAAATTTTTTATTCCTAAACACTGTGAACGATAACAGAAAATTTTTGGTTTTTGATGAAATAAAATGTACAACTTGGTAGAAAGAACTCGCTTTTACAGTTTAAGTTGCTTATAATTTAAAACATTTTTTAATAAAATTTTCTTTAGTGTAAACTTAAAAAAAAAAAAAAAATTCTATCTACTTTTTCAGAGAATTTGAGCTTAAAAAAATGATTTCTTCTATAAAAATACATAATATTTTAACAAAAACAAAATTGAAAAATCTATGAGGCAAAAAAAAATCTTTTTTATAAATGCCTACATTATGCAATTAAAAATATTTATGAATATATTTAAAATCAAAATAGAAAAATCAATATTTCGTTTTCGAAAAAAATTGATTTTTTTAAATTCAAATATTTAGTTATTTTTGTAAAATTTAGTTTTTAAATAGTTAAAATAGCCGTGTTTTATTGGTAACTCAGTACTTAGCTCAGTAAAATTTTACACGGGAAACAACAACAAATGATTGCTAAGGATAAACAAATGTTTTGTATTTGTTGGTTTACAGAGAAAATGTTTTTATAGACTTATACATTTTTGACCCTTCAACAATATAGGATTATAAAAAATAAATAAAAGTTATCGTTTTTTGTTGTTTGCAGCATAAAATATTTACTTAGTAAAATACTGAGTACCAATAAAACACGGCTAATATAACTAAATGTTTGGAAGAAAGACAAAAATTGTGATTTTGAAAAAAAAAAAATTATCAAATTATAGACTTCATCAAATATTAACACTTGATTTTTTTTTTCATAAAAATCATTTGCGTTTTTAATACTTTTAATATTTTTTTTAGATTTGAAGAAAATGTGAATTATTTTACTATGCTTGTTATGTTTATACGAGCGACTTTTTAAGTGTCCATAAATAAATTTGCTTTGATGAATAATATACTAATTACACTGGTCAACAAGGTTTTTGTTACAGACACCAAGATATACTTTTCTATAGGTTTTTTGGGTGCTGAGCTCGAATCCGAAGTCAGAACAATTCTATCACATCACGTTTTTGAGATAATCCCGTTAGAAAATCGAAAATGCCGCTTTTTACCAGTTTTCGAGATTATTTCTTAGCTTTTGGTTATTTGTTTTAAATAAATTTGTAACGGTTTTTAATAGAACTAAATCTTGTCTTTCTAAATCCGTTTAAATCTTTTAAAAATCTCTTATCTTTTTTGAGAAATCTGAAATTGAAATCAACGTGTTTGGTATATCTCATATTTATTTGCTTTTAAAAGTTAATCTCGAAATGTTCTTTGCCAATCGCTTTCAAATTTTGACACAACGTTTCATTTACATTCCAGTAAGTTCTTATCTTGTTTTTAACAAGAAAAAAATTATATTTTTCTCACTAGTAATTATTTAGTATAACTATCTGACACGGTCACGCTTTGATGTATCTCACTGCGATTCACCACCTTCGCAAATATAAAAACTTGCAAGATTCTAAATGGAACGTTGTGTCAAAATTTGAAAGCGATTGGCAAAGAACTTTTTGAGATTCGCTATTAAAAGTAAATAAACATGAGATATACCAAACACGTTGATTTCAATTTCAGATTTCTCAAAGAAGATGAGAGATTTTTAAACGGATTTAGAAAGACAACATTTAGTTCTATTAGAAACCGTTACAAATTTAAGAAATAATCTCGAAAACTGGTAAAAAGCGGCATTTTCGATTTTTTAACGGGATTATCTCAAAAACGTGATGTGATAGAATTTTTTTGACTTCGGATTTGAGCTCAGCACACCAATCCTATAGAAAAGTATACCTTGGTTTCTGTAACAAAAAAAAAAGTTTAATTTTGTTGACCAGTGTTATTTTTTAAGACTTTAACGAAAAATTAAAAAAAAAAAAAACAAAACAACAACCATAGATTAAAAACAAAGTGTGAATACTTATGATTTGTATAAACAAAAAAAAAAGTAAACATACTAAACTGAAGCGGCTAAACATTATACGTAACTTCGATCTTATATTCCTTCTTTTTTTTCATAAAGAGATCAAAATCAAAAAATTATTATGGCCTATTTTTTTCTTAGTCTTTTTCGTTTATAATAAAAAAAATACAGTAACAGTATAGTAGTAAATGCTATTAATAAATTTTATAACTTATAAAAATCTATTTAAAACAACAAAAAGCTTCCTCGTCTAGTCTGTTTTATTTTTTTTTTTAAAGAAACAACAATGAAAATTATTTAACTATGAGGCTATTAGACAAAAGGTGTTTTTTTTTTGTATGTACAAGTAGTATATGGTTGAGAATTAACAAGAATGAAGAAGTCTAATAAATTAACTCTTTGAAAAAATTAAGACACACGAATAGATGATGGTGCTTGAGATACTAATTATAAATAGTTCATTGAACCAAATTATTCAAAAATAGGACAAAAGGAAGCATAAATTAGTCTAATGGATTGTGTGTTACTTAACTTATGAACAAATTTGAATTCTACTTATAATAATTGAGCCATCAAAAAGAAGAAATATACCTACCCACCTACGTCATTTGGACTTGTCAAAGTCAAATTTTTTAATGGATAAATGAAACAGCGAAAAAAACACAACAATTTTGCTATATTTTTTACACATCTGGCAGTTTGATATTTTGAAATTTCAATAAGATTCCATCCTGCTATAGATCATTATTTATAAAACCTAATAGCTGTGATCAATGAGTAATTTCAAACGCTGTGACAGCAGCAACATAACTTTTTCTGATATGCAATTTTACTATCGTTTTTTTTTTTTTGTTTTAATTTTTGTTAAAAATGTTTAATTTAAGAATGCTAAAACTTTTTATGTAAACATTTTTTATACAAAAATTTTATAAAAAATTAAAAACTATAATAATTTTTTAACACAAAAGCACAAAGCGATGGACTATGACGACAGAGGTTTGCGTTCAAATCCCAGCCTCCAAAATTTGTTTCTTTTGTATTGCATCTTGCGCAAAAGCACAAGTGCAGACCCGGCGGAAAATTGTTGGACCTTTCTATTCTTGCATGTTTATTATCAAAATGCAAAGGCCTGTTGGTTTTGAACTCATATCTTTGCACAAAAACTGCCTCCGAAACAATGAAAAAAAAAATATTTGGATGCTAACAACTCAGCAACCAGACTTCCAAAAAAACTTTTGGTTTTCAGTTATAAATAGAGTTTAAATACACCTTAATTTGTATGTCTTACTCGATGGACTTCGAAGAAATTTTTGAAAATGCATTATTTTTAGGCAAGGGGTTAACCTTGATTTTTTCTCGAAAATCCGAAAAAAAATAAATTTCTAACTTTTTTACACAAAAAGATAGGCCTGTTTATTGTGGCCTCGTATCTGTGAACCATTACTTGTTTGGATACCTTGATCCGAAAATATCTGCTTTCGAATGTAAGAAAAAAAAATATTTCGATTGTAAATGATTTAGCAACTACATAATATCTCCAAGAAAATTTGGGTTTCAATTATGAATAAAATTAAAGAAAAAAATTAAAAAGAAAAACGCCTCGAGAGGCAATTTTTAAACTTGTATTAATTTGTTTTTGAAAAGAAAAAAAAACAAGGGTACACATTGCCCACAACCTGAACAGTTGGATGGATTTTCTTCAAAATTGGTACCTACATATATTTTTTTAATATCTCGTTTTAGAGTGATACCTCCCTTATACAAATTTCGAGGTATTGCAATTTTATTGGAAACGACTGAAAAGATTTTGATAAAAAAAAAATTCAAGTATAAATATTTTATGAAGTATTTTTTTCAAAAATCATAATTTTTATAACTTTCTTCCAAATTATTAGTATTTTTTTTTTTATACAAATCAAAAATAACTATTAGAATTTAAAAAAATTATCAATTTTTTGTATGGATTTGTGAAATTTTTTGTATTAATAAAATTTTAGAAATTGAATTTTGGAATTTACAGAACTTTTTAGAAAAAAAGTTTAAAAAGTGAAATTTTTAAATTCAACTTTTCGGGTTATATCCAAAGAAATACTAAAAGACCAGTGTGACCATTTTCTCTTAAAAAACTAAAAGTACAAAGTTTTTCTTCTCTCTCGTAAACTATTGTATAATTATTATAACTGTATAAATGTGTTCTAGCATATTTTTGGTTTCAAAAATATGCTAGAACACATTTTTTCAGTAACAATATGCCATATGAGCCTTATGTTTGACAAAAGAAAAACTATTTTCTTAGCAATCATTTATTCGAAAAAAAATGTTACACATACGCCACAGTGAACTAAGAATTTTTAAATAACTTAAGAGTCAAACAAAAATACCAAATATTTAAAGTTTTTAAATCTTTAGCTGCATTAAACATTCCGATGTGAATTCGATTTTGTATTTACTATGTGAGGAGGTACCTGCTATACAGTTTTTCAAAACATAATAATGAAATTCTTATTCTTGATTAAGTTCTTTTATTGAATAACATTCTAAGGATTCTTTTATATAAAAAAAGAAAAAAAAAAAGAAAATAAAACAGTTAACTTGTTGTGATTCCCACACGAGTATTCCAAAACAAATGTCTGATTTCTTAATGATCCTATTTTTCAAGACCAAAGGCAGTAACATTAAGTGTATCTACTTTGTGTTTGTTGTTTTGTGTGTTTTACATTCTTTAAATTGTTGAGCTTTATTTTTATTATGTTTTGTTATAGTAACCCTGAGTATAATAAAAATAAAAACAGAATCCTTTTTCTTTGACCTTTTGTTGTCGAGGCCATATCTCTATACCTACCTTCATTCCAAGTCACTCAAAAATTAATTAAAATAAGATAAAAACCCTTCACACAGTAAAGATAAATATATATTATAATCCTCGTGTGTTGCTAGCTTTTTTTGTCTTATTTTTGAATCCTTAAAACTCAATTTATTTTTATTTTGCAATCCAATTATATCGCACATAAAGGACCTTTTCTTGTTACATCTCATTCTCTTGTTTTTTTACATGACTGCAAGAAACACACAACGAACCAAGTGTTTTTTTTACCTTTAATGGCGCGCAAAATATAACACCTGAGAATACTAACAACAACAAAAAATGACATTTATGACTCCATTGAAGCTTTCCTCATCCACATAAGTCTCAAAATAGAAAATAATGTCCTTTGTTTGAAAGGATATAAAAAAGCAAACACTGCACATGCTGATAGGTTTTTTATTTTAAAAAAAAGACTCACCTAGGCTCCCCATGAGGATTGAAAAATTATACAGCCGGCGGCGTCTGGAACACTTGAAGATAACCAATCCAATTTAAAGAAAATAAATCTTATAGAGATGAGTTTCCTAACTCAATATTCTGGTATTTTAATCTTGGAAACCTTGTCACTATAATAAAATTGCACTATTTCACTTTGACACTTTTTTTTTTTTTCTTAAGTGGAATAGATTCAATTAAAAAGACAGTCTCTTCACATTTCCGATAGAAGATACATTTTTTTTTTGTAAATAACTTCACTGGATAAATCCGTAAGATATTAAATAAATTTTAATAAAAATATATAAAAAAAAAGGATTTTTTTTTAAATTTTATATTTCAGTTAAATTATCCTTGAAGAAAATTTTTGTATTTATTTTTTTTTTTTTTTAATTTTTAAGAATAAAATTAAAAAATCATAGAAAAATTATATAGAGAACAGATAGCGAGATAGAACAGATGAGATCCAGAGGATGCGTCTAAACTTAATGCCACCGAATTGTTCGAATCTCACGTTTTTATATGTATCTTTATGAATAAACGGCCAGCAACATAGTACTCAGCACACAAGGCACACAAGGCACACAAGGCACACACAGTCAGTTGTTTGTTGTAGTGGCTGTGAAGGTAGCAGCCCCAAACGATATGATGCTCAGAAAAATAATTTTTTTTATTTTTGATTTTTTTACGGAGAAATGATGACTGGCACTCTCTCTTCTCTATTTCTCTGTTTTGTTGGAACAACAACATGATGTTGATGTTGAGTACGAAAAGCTCCTCCAGCACCAGCTAAATTGGTTCTCAATTCGAGATGCTCTTGGCTCTTCCAATTGTTGTGTTTGTCTCTCAAGCAAGACGATGCGATGTAGGGATAATGTTGTGGGTATGATTACCACTTTGAAGGTTTAATGGTTTAATTTTCCACATTGAAATTTTTTCCAAGCTCCAACGTTTCATTTGAAATGCTGAACAGAAAAAAGTGGTAAAAGGAGCAATATATATTCTTTTGACTTAAATATTTTGAATGGCCTTTTTAATTCTTGACGATAATTGAAATACTTTTGTATTGTTAATAAAAAATAAGTCCAAAAACTAAAACCACTGCACTAAAATTGAGGTCTAAGGACTATGTATTTTTAATTTATTTTAATATTTTTATCACCAAAATCATGCAATTTCGTAAGACATACAAAAAGGCCCAACCACTGCATTCGTAGGTAAAATGATCTTCAATCTTCAAATCAAAGCGCAGTGTATCCTGTTCCAAGAATAATCTGTCATTGCTAATCGCAAACATTTAAAACATAAAAAAAACATAAAATTCGTTTTTTTTTTTTTTTTGATTGAGTTTTAAACAAATATGCAAAAGATAGTAGAGTAACTAAAGCAAATTATTAGGGAACCCGGCCGAACAGCTCTGATTTTGACGATTTTTTTTTTCAAACGTAGGTAATGAAAAATACTTTAAAGTCTATATATTAAAAATTGCCGATGTTGCCGTATTGTTTTTTAAAATTAACATTAAATTTTTTTTGAACAACACCATTTTTTTTTTTGCTTAAATTTCAAAAAACAAATGATAGCAAAAGATTCTCTAGGTAATTTAAGGAAAATATATAAAAGCGATATTTAAGCGATAAATGCAATTTTCTAACATTCTGACCTCAAACACAAAAAAAAATATTTTGAAAACAACGGCAACACCTACAATATTTTAAAATACATTTTTAAAAAGCCAGAAGCTCATACTTATCTCTTAAATTTAAATCCACTAAATTTATTTAAGAGTTTTTGAAAAAATGGTCCTCAAACTCAGAATTAAAAAAAAAAAATGTTATTAAAAAAATTTAAAAATGACTTTTTTCCAAACTTTTTCTAATAAAATATGAATTTATTTTACAAAAATTTTTGGCCATAAATATTATGAGTTGAATTCTGAAGCAGAAAAGGTATTATATATCACACTTTTGAAAAAAAAAATTACAAATTACTTCAATTTCAATGGGTTTTTTTTGCTAAAAACTGAATTTTTGCATCGAAATAATTAATTTTCTCAAAGACTTTGGTAAATAAGAACTTTAAATTTTTGCTATTTAACTTTCAACAGTAAGGGTTATTAAATGAATAAAAAATAATTTTATGTTTAGATGTTGAACTTTAAAAAAAAAATAAGTTACATTTTTTTCAAAACTTTTATTAAAAAAAGTTCTTCGAAAATGAAATACTTTTTAATTTTGTTCATAAACCGTAATACATATTGACATTTCCTTTTATATTTTGAAATCATAATAAATGCTGCCAAACAAATTTGGAAATAAATACATTTTATATTACGAAGAAGTTTAAAAAACGACATCTTAAAATTTTTTCAATAATTTTTTTTTCAAAAATCTGAGTTCAGATACCATTCTTTCAAAAGCCCTTAATTCAATTAACTTAATTTTAATTTTACAAATATGACTAGGCTTCTAGCTTTTTAAAAATGTATATTTAAATATTGTAGGTGTTGCCGTTGTGTTCAAATATTTTTTTTTGTGTTTAAAGTCAATTAATAAGAAAATTGCATCTATAGCTTGAACGATGGAAGATTGTCCCTCACTCCTATATATTTTTTATCCTTGAATTTCCTAGACAAACTTTTGGCATCAATTAATTTATGAAATTTAAGAAAAATTTTTGGAAAAAAAAATTATTTTGTTCACAAAAATCTTTAATTAAATTTAAAAAATCAAAACGGCAACACCGGCAATTTTTAATCTATAGACTTTAAAGTATTTTTAATTACCAACGTTTGAGAAAAAAGATCATCAAAATCTAAGCTGTTCGGCCGGGTTCCCTAATATTGCCAATTTTTGAGCTTTAGTTACTCCACTAAGGCCTAATTTATTCACTCTCCATTACATTTAAAATCTCCAAATAAAAAATTGAAAACTGTCAAATCGCATACAAATTTTAAAATTTCCCTTTTTTAATGGAGTCTTTAAATTTAATGGAGTGTGAATAAATTGGACCTAAGAGCCGTTTTTTAAACAAATACATAATTTTGTATAAATATTTTTTTTGAAATAAAAGTTTTAAAATAAATTGGTATGTTTTTTTGTAGTTTGTATGTATCAAAATAAAACCTAAAGCCATAATTTAAAAAATATTCAATATCGCTTTTTCGAAAATTTGATTTTTCAAAAAAATAAATTTCAATTTATTTATTTCTTAAATCCAATAATTTATTTTTATCAAAATTTTATTTGGATTTTATTAAAATGATATTATATTCTTTTGCATAAAATCGTTGAATATGTCGAATTTGTAGTTTAGGAAAAAATCAGATAAGAGAAAAATTTAAGACTTTCAATGCAAAAAATCAGAAATTATTTTTTTTAAGAAAAGAACAAATCTTATAGACCCAAATACTAATATATATTTTTAATGTAAAGAATAACTAAGACAGGATTATTTTAATTATTTTTTTGGGTTATAAGTGTAAGAAACATTAGATAGTTGCAGAACAGCAAGTTCACAATGATTATAAACAAAGTTATTTCGCTTCTTAATAAAATTTTAAAAATTTGATTGTGTACAAAATTTCAACGCTGGTTTTTTTCTTAAATTTTTAATATTTTTAGCTTATCTGTTTCTCCTCAATAGAAATTTTGAATAATCAAAAAATAAAAAACCCATACATTTGCTTAAAAGGAAAAATAATAATGAAAACTAGGGCCCCCAATTAAACTCTTGCCCCGGGGCCCCGACACAGCTAAACATACGTTTCTGGTAGGTACTATCAATTTATGTATCGTTAAAAAAAGAGTTGAGATTGAAATCAAACTGGACTTTATGACGATAGAGAATTCGAAAAAGTAAGTCCTGGCAAGTTCGTCTGTCATTATGAGTAGAGTTTAAGCGGATGGATCATGGTATGTAGCAGGTTTTGGAGATTTTACAAACAGGTTTTTGGAAATATTTTCGTTTGGATCAATAACAACGGGCCATAATGCCATAAATCAATATTAGAGAAAATACAATTTTTTCAAAAACCAATTCTACTAATTTGTTAAAAAAATCAAATGTTAGTTTTTTAGACTTCATTTCGAATCAGTTTTTTTTTATAAAAATGATCTTAATTAAATAAATCAATAAATCAAATTGATATTTTTCTTAGAGCTCAAATTAATTATGATGTTAATTATGCTGGACTCTAAGAGAAAGTTCGTGCGACCCAGTCGTGCATTTTTGCAAAGTGCAAAGTGGGCGGTAGGATTTGAACCCTGAAGGCTTGGCCACACCGGAGGGTATGCGGTAGCGGTACGGGTAGAGGTAAAGGTACTTGTATGAAAAAAATTCCAAACTGACATATCAACGTTCAGATGTGGAATTTTTTTCATACAAATATCGTTACCGCTACCCGTACCTCTACCGCATACCCTCCGGTGTGGCCAAGCCTTGAATCAGTATTGAGAAGAAAAATGCCAAAAACTTATTTTTTGTTGTTTTTATTTTTATGTTTAACGAAAATAGTTTGATTTTGATAAAATTCTGTAGAAAAGTATGTTTTTATATTTCAAGTAAGTTTTTAATTTTGTTGAAAGTAAATTATTAATTTTTGCGGTTTAATTTTTTTTTTTTTTTTTTTTTTAAATTACCTAATTTTCAATCAAAATTTGAAAATTTCACTATAGCATTTTTTTAGTTGAAACTTTTACTTTTACTTTGATCAAATATTAAGCTGCTATTGTAGAAAAATACTGCCAAAAATGAAAACAATAATTTTTTTTTGATTTTTATAAAACACGATTGAAAATTTGCTGAAAAAAAAATTTAGATGTTTTTCAATTTGGCAACCATATTATACAATATTGTGGGTGGAAGAGTCCTACTCCCAAGTGAGAGAGAATTTTGCTCTCTAAACAACTATAAAAGCTCATTAAACAGAATAAGTGTGTATAGTAGGTACCTCCTACTATATCCTTGATCTAGACAGGTGGAGGTTATTTTTGGCTTCCTGGAGTCCTTTTTCCTTTTAAGAAAGACTTGCTGATGATGCTGTGGTTGCAAAAAAAAAAAAAGACTTATAACCCAAACTTAAATAAACACATAGCCACAAATTTATAATGATAAGCTTCTTTTCTTAAGGTCAAGTACACAACAACTCACTATACAATATAATAAGGTCCTACTCTGCTATATCCTTCTGTGGGAAGAAAGATAACATAAAAAAAAGAAAATCCTGTGTTTGGTGTTGTATATTATATGAAAGAGTAATGGTTGTCACATGTGCTATGTGTCGTTGTCGGTGTCGTGGTGACGAAAGATGATTGCAAGGACAGAAAAGCTTTAATTTATTTTTTGCTGTTTTGTGTTGCGTCTCTTCTATTATACCTTATAACCACGCTCACTCAACTCAACAGAGTAGATATGGAAGTTTATTTTTAGAATCGCAAAATTTATATTTAGCGACAAAAATAAATAAATAAAATTTCTTTGACTTTCTCTTAAAAAAAAAAAAAGAATTCGATGTGTTATTTGCGCGCTGCTGTGTGATTTGTTTTTTTTTTTTTGTAAACAAAAAATCCTGACCTTGTCCTGCTGAGGTCAATCATGGCCATGAATTGAGTATACCTAGATAACAATAATAGGAACAACCCTTTTTTTATATAGTCGACCTTAACCATCAGCGATTTGAATAATTATGTGTGGTTTTCCTTTAAGTAAATCTATCAAAGTTTTGTATGGTTTTAATTTTTTATGAAATTTATGTTCACTTCACAGGCGGCTGATTTTGATTTTTTTACGAGACATTAAATATTTAAAATTATATAGCTTTTTTTTTTAATTTATTTATATGTGACGTCAGTCACGTAGGTATGTCAGAAAAATTGTGTATTTAATTTTATTCCTATTTTAACTATAGTTTTCAGATCAATAACTTTCGACTCATACATCGCATGACTTTCAAAAATGTACCAAATTATTGTAAATTTGATGGTCTATAACTTTTATTATTTAAAAAATTATGTGACTAATACTGGGAATGATAAAATCTTAAAAAAAAAAAACTAAAAAAATAAATTAAAACAACATAACCTCAAAACTATTACCTGCTCAGAAAAATAACAATGCCCAACAAATAAAAAATTTCCAAACCGTTGTTTATCATTTCTTACTAAATTTAGGGTGCTGATGCCGAAAACAATATTTTAGTTTTTTTCTAGCAGCTCTAGTTCTTAAATTATTCATAGGTAGAGTAAGCTGGGGTGCATTTGACAACGGGGCACATTTGATTCTGCGTTTTTCGGTATGATCGTGCCCTTAATAAAGAAAAGTTTGGATGCAGAAAGAAGTTTATTTTGATTTAAGGTCTTTTGACAAAATGACTTTAAAAAAAAAACATTATTTTTTTTTTAATGTTGAAATATTGTAAAACAAAAAATTAACTGTTTGTATAATCTTGAATAGTAAATAAATCAAATACAAAACAAAATATTGGAATACATTCACAGTTTTTAAAAATACAGACTTTTAAAAACTAAATGTCAAATGTACTTTTAATGTACCTTTTCCCCTACATGAAAAAGCATAGAAATTCATACCTTCAAATTTTTTTTGTTGAATTTTGTTTAATTTAAAAAATTTTTGTTTTGTAAAAACAATAGTAAAAACGCTTGTAAGGATAAAAGCAAAATGTTAAAAATGAAAATATCTAAAAAACTAGAGCAACAAGAAAGCAACTAGTTTTATTTTTAGGCTTGGTGAATCCAAATGCATTAGGTTCAACAAAAAATTTTCTGGAAAATGTTAACAAACAGTTAAGATAAGCATAACTTTAAAATTAGTACAAAATTACCCCCAAAATGTGTGAAGACTTAAATATTTCAAAAAATAGAGCTCCTAGAAATAAATGAATGTGATTTTTAGGTTAACTGACCCTAAATACATTTAGTTCAATATAAATTTTTCTGAAAAATTCTAATTAACGCTCAAAATAAGGAAAACTGAAAAATTAGTATGAATATTCTCGAAATATGCTAAATTAAATATTTCAAAAACTAGAGCTGCTAGAAAGAAACCAATATGATCTATAAAATTAGATATACATAAATCTTTCTGGAAAATTTAAAAAAATGTAATGTAACACAAAAAGAGGTAAAGCCGGTTTACGGACGATGATTTTACGTGATAACGTCGTCAAAAAACAGGTTGTGTGCTTTTGTTTAAAATGAGTCAATTGAAGTGTTTACTTTTTTCAAACAACCATAATTTACAAGAAAAAGCTAAAAAAAAAATACATTTTTTATTTTCTCATTATATTAATTTTTTTATTCTAAAAGCTCACAAAAAAATTATGCAATTTAAAAGCCAAGTATTTCTTCTTAAGAATAAAACCATTTTTAAATTTTTACAATGCGCAAAAAGTATAAAAATTATTTATTGCAAAAAAATCATTTTCATTAAAAAAAGCAAAAAAAAGCATGAATTTTTATCTTCTCACGTCATTAATTCCATTTTTTTCCCTAACAACCTATACAAAATTTTATACTATCTGAAAGCTTATTGTCTGAGCTCAAGATATATATATCGATCAGGTCTATGAGACATCTACAAAAAGAGCTAGAATTATTTGAACTCGATCAAATTTCATTAAAAAAAGCAAAAAAAACATTTATTTTTATGTTCTGACGCTATGGAATCAATTTTTTTGTTTGACAACCTATACAAATTTTATACCATGTAAAAGCTTATTATTTCACCTTTCATATGACGTATCAATCTCATTTCAAAGATGCTAACAAAAGAAGTTCGAATTTTTTAAAGTCAACCATGTCGAATTTCCAGAATGAGATTACGGTACTTCCCACACTGGTGGCTGTTCGGGGGGCAACAGATCTCCGCTGGTGTTTTGAGGTTTTTCGCAAGTTTCTTGATTTAACATTGTGTAGCTTGTAGTTAGTCTACCGTTATGTGTGATATACCAAAGGTAATTGTATCAGGATGCTCATAAAAGTTTTATAAAATTTCTATCGGCTCTTGGTCAAAAGTTATAACCTGTTGAATTCTAAAATTTTATTTTACCGTTATCTCAAAATTGTGTTTACGAAAATGATTTAAACTTCGCACACATTTAGTCGTGGTCATGGTCTATCATATACTTTATTCCTGTATCTATTCAAGAAAAAAAGATAAAAATAAAAAACGATGAAAATCAGTCAAAAACTGTCAAAAAACGTGTTTTTTAAAAACTTGTTTCTTCCGTTATTCAGTCGAAGCTCACTAAACGATATGAATTTTTTGCACATGTATGCATAAGAAAAAAATCCGTATTAGACGCCTAATTTTTTTTTCCCTCATCTTCCACCTGGCACCTTTAGAAATGTCAAAAAAAATTTCCCTACCCAAAATCATCATTTTCCCAAACACGTGTACAACGTTCAAACAAAACGTTATAGCTTAGTTTCAAAATTTTTTAGAATTTTTTCTTAAATACAATTATTCTTAAATTAGTCTCATCTTTCTATAGCAAAAAAAAAATCAACTCTCTACAACTTTGCGTTTTTCATCTTTCCATTTTACCCCTGTTTACCCTATTAAATGACGGAATTTTTAAAATCCTTCATTTGGAGTAAGCTTTAGGTTATTATCTTTCAAATAAGCTATAGAAGATTTTTGAATCTCTAATATTTTATTTTTAATTTTGAATTGACATTTTTGCCGCGAAATTTTTGCCGCGAGAGTGTAACGTTAGAAAATGGCGTCACTTTTTTGTGGCGGCTGCCATGGTTCATCGATTTATAAGACGTTATCACGTCAAAAAAAGATAATTAAATTTCCAAGAACTATTTGGTCCGATAACCATTTCTATAGGACCAATAGTTTTGGAGATTTAGAGCGATTCGCGTTTTCCAAAATGGCGGATTTCGCCAGGGGGTGGCGTCCCGAAAACCAGGACTTAAGCTTTTCTAATGCTCCTCTTTCAGATTTGAAAAATTCAGCCTTCCTGTATTTCTTTCCACAAAATGCCTGTTTTTTTACTAACTTTCCTGTACTATTTTAGGACGATGGCAACACTATCCTTCTTATCACAGTGAATTTCAATTAAGGAGTCTGGAAGTGTTAACGACCTACCACATAAGATTGTACTTATACTTGCTTTGAGGGTTTCGATTACAGTAATTATGTAGTAGTGTCCTGGACAAAAAGAATCTAGGAGGCTATTGACACCACATGTCAAGATATGAAATGGACAAGATATGAAATGGTCATATATTGTGGCTTGTTTTTTCTTTGCCTTTATGACGTCCATCAAATAATAATTATTATTGCCATTCTTAAGCCAACAGAAACAATATAAGTACAATATTTATATACAAATACTTTGTAACATCTTTTTTTTTTGTCTGTTCTGTTCGGACGATGTCTGATGATGGTGATGGCCTCTGGTTAAATGCATGTCGTTTTGCTGGGGTGGTGTGTTGACAAATATTGTATCTTTAATGATAAAATATTTTTAAGATTGAACAAAACTCAAAAGCCACAGGGACAATATTGACGTCACAAAAATATTGTCAAGTAAATTGAAAGCTATCAAAATTTAGTGCGACTACCTTCAAGATTTTTTTTTTTTTTTTAATATACTCAACTCGACTCAATACTCGTGTGGTTTTATGGCAGATTTATATTTACATAGGATAGGCATACGCAATTTTAAAAATATAAAATAAAATAATATACTGGTAATTTGGGGAAAGTTCTTTTTTGTTTAATGTTGTTTTTTTTTTTTGTTCTTTATTTTATTGATAAAAGTTTTAGTAGATATTTATTTACATATCTTTTGTTGAATTTGTTTGGATTTTTTTTTTTTTTTTGAGCAGGGTAAAAAAGCAATAATAAAGATGATGTTTGAGATTTATGGGTCAAGAGTGAAAATGAAGATAAATTGTTATTGACACTTAATGAATTATGTGTTAAATCTAATTAATATAGTTATGATTTTTGGTTTATCATGTTTGGAGATCCTTGAATACGTATCCTTTTTTTCGATGTAGAACACTTAAAAAGGTTTCAATTCAATTAAAAATATGTCAATCAAAAAAACTTTTATTCCTAGGAATAAGCTCTAACTGAGGTTTATCTGACTATTTAATAATTAGCCCTAAAGAGAGTATAATTTTGAGAGTTAACAAATATTGACCATTCTAATTTATTATTTATTTAGTTAGGTATTTATTTTTGTTTGAATCTATTATTTTTTGCGATTTAATTAAAAAGGACATTGGGGCGTATGCGCAACTTTTTTTTTTTTTTTCTTATTGAAGAAACGGAGTGAAATATTGCTGTTCTCTAGCAATTAATCATACGAATTGTTTCTTGATCATTAGCTGATTTCTATAGCTAAATTGGTCATGCAAGGTCTTTTATTTGGGTCAAAACATATCCCCTTGAGACCCAAGCATTAGGGTGTACAAGTACATTGAACAAAATTGAAAACAAAAAATTGTTTCCATTATAAGCACCATTGAAATAAAGAGATTGCAATAACCCGAGGTACCCGAGTGTTTACCCTTAAAAAAATTTTCAACTTAAAAAAAGAAAAAAAACTAGAAAATTATGTATCAAACAAGAATTCATTGTTTTATCAACAAAAAACACACATGAAAAACTAATTTTTCAAAGATTTATTTTTTCACCAAAAGGTGAATTTTGAAATTCAAACACAAAACTTGCATAGATGAATATTTAATATATGTATAGTATATACTTGGTTCATAGAATATATTCCAAGAAGAAACACCTGCTGAGACCAAGAGTTTTTATATTAATGAAAAGAAGAAGTATTCCATGTGATACCGGGGGTCTCAAGATGATATCAGAAGAAAATCATGCATGAGTTTAATATACATAATAGTGTATATGTAGATAAAAATGAAAACAAGTTCCTACCCTGTCATTTTTAACGATTGTTTCTTAAACCTTTACACGTTCTATATATTTATTATAGAACTGCAAAATGGGTTGGGGTCAAAATTCTTTTTTTTTTCAGTTCTGCTTTAAAAATTCTGCTCCTTAAAATCATATTTTTGGATCAAGGTCTCGAAACAAGTTTTGGTTTACATATATGAGTTCACAACGAAAAGGCCTATCTTTTTCTGTAAAAAAATTACAAATTTATTTTTTCGGATTTTCGAGAAAAAATCAAGGTTAACCCCTTGCCTAAAAATTATACATTTTCAAAAAAGTCCTCCAAATCTATCGAGCTATAGATCTAAAAAAAGGTCTGTTTGAACTCTATTCCTAACTGAAAACCAAAAGTTTCTTGGACGTCTGGTTGCTGAATTATTTGCAATCGAAATATATTTTTTCTTACATTCGGAAGCAGATATTTTCGGATCAAGGTCTCAAAACAAATTTTGGTTTACAGATATGAGTTCACGATGAATAATCCTATCCATTTAGGTACAGATCTATATTTTTTTTTTTCAGATTTCAGAAAAAAGCGAGCACTTTTTAACATTTTCCAAACCCTTTTTATATTTTTTGTAGAATATTTGCAGTTTTCTGGCAAACTTGTGAATGACTTTTTTCTTTATTATTGTTTTCTTCATTAGAATCAATTATAATAAAACACAAAATCGGGCTCAAAGTCAAAAATTTTCATGGACAAGTAAAAATGAACAGCTTTAAAAATTAATAGCTGAGCAACCAAAAAAAAAATATCAAAACTTTTTAAACACATTTACAAAGAATTCCTCTCAATTTCAAAGTATTTCTTCTAAAAATAAAAACTTTAACCAAGTTTCTATCATTATTATTAACAGAGAAATTATCATTTACATGAATAAAGGCATACCAAGGCAAGGATTTTCTTACTTTGCAACTTTTCAGATAGAGCGTTACTTTAGAACAATTTTCTTCTAAGAATAGAACCATGAATAACCCCTTAAATTTTCGTTATCTTATTCCGGTACTGCTTGTATATTCTGGTTTAGATCGATTTTTCATATTTTATTTTCCAAGTTAATTTTTTTCACGAATCCTAAACTTATCCTATTTTCTTTATTCATCGAAATTAGACCCGATTCCTGAACAATTCTTTTAGCTAATGTCCAAGATCTCGTTTTTAATGCCGCGTTCTGTATATTTTACTTTTCCATAAAATTATTTTGATATAGCAAGGACATAACGACAGCATTGTAGTTTTAATTATAGCTAGGGTTCATTGTTTGACGCTAACATATGGAAAATTTGAAAATAACTCTTCGGATGAAGAGTTTTTTTTTTCGAGTGAAAATGAAAATTGAAACCTAGATGAAAAACTTATTTTTAGTTGGAACTTTGAATTTTTGCAATTAAGAGCCGTGACACGTGAAAGTAAATAATCAATAACTTTCGCTCCTGATAACTTATTCGCTAAAAAAAAATAAAAACTATCTTTATTGTATATGGATTTTTTTGATTCAAAATAGTTATTTATTTATTTTGTTTCTCTTTTTATATAATATACATTATATATATACAAGAAGTCTTTTACATCATTTTGTTTTGATTGTTTTACATACACAAAATTAAGAATAGAATCTTAGTGCATAAGCTTGATTGAGGTTGAGGGACAGAGACAAAGCGGAAATTTGAAAAATTTGTAGTTTTATTTTGTTATACATATATCTTATTTTTTTTTCTTATTATTAAAAATTCTATAATACATTAAATTTATATAAATATCAAACAGACTAATTTATATATATTTTTAAAATACATATACAGATAAATCTTGTTTTAGAACTCATTTCTTTTTTGGCATTATACAAAAACCTAATAATACTATAATAGTGGTAGAGCATTTAAACTGCAATTGTTTCTTCTTAAAAGAATTCAAAAATTTAAGAAAAAAAGAAACACATTTTTTAAAGCATGGTGTATAAATAAACCTATCAATTTAAATCTATGATCATTTTTTATTTTTTCGTGCTTTCAAAAGAAAAAACAACACCAAACTTAATACTCCTTAAAAATATTTAAACCAACAAGTAAAATTCAAATAAATATAAAATACACCTACACACACAAGTTATTAACTGACATTACGACAATAGAAGAAGTATTATTTGCAGCTTTGTGTTGTTGTTGTTGTTGTTGTTGTAGATTGCAGTCCATGATGTTATTTGTTTCTATAGAGTTTTGAATTTGAATTTATGTTTTAAGGCCACGTTGGTGTCTTTTTACACGGGCATATGGACCCACAGCTGGATCCATAATAAAATCATACAACACACGCATCCATGATGTGTGTTGTGGCATAGAATCATAAAATTCTGGGGCAATCTTTTTTACTTCTGGCAAACGGCTACCCGGCACAGCTGGAAAATCATGATGTTCATTATGATAACCAACATTGAATGTTATCCAATTGAGTGGACCATAATAGGAATAAGTTTCAAAGCCCTTGGCAAACATGTAATGTTCGGATATAAAATGTCCAGCAACTGGATGCAAACCCATTGCCAATATTGAACCGATTAGGAGATATGCCAGAGCTTTCCATCCAAAGAAATACACAACTATACCATTGAAGGTTAGTTGAATAATTGTGTTGATTATTTCCATGTTAGTTGGTGGCTTTGGATTGATGATTAGAGGGCGGAAAATGTAAAAAAATGGCTGCAGGCAAACCCATAGGAATTTGCCAAATGTCGTACAAAATAGTTTAGCTTCGAGTAGAGTGGGTATGTCGGTGTCTATTGCTTCATCGCCTTGGTATCTGAAGTTAATAAAAAAAAAAAAAAATACATTTAATTAGACAACAAGAATAATAAAAAATATACTAATTCATAAAAAATAAGTGAATGTACTACGTCACATGAAATGATTTGCGATTTATTATTATTATTTTTATTTACGATAAGATTGTTCTAAGATTTTTTTAAACGTATTTTATATCAGGTGTTTCCAATTATATAATATTCTTTTATTTGTTATATTTTTGTGTTTATTATTCAAGGTGAATTGTTATCAAGTTATTTTTTGTATTGATAAATTCCCAGTTAATTTATGAATAATCGTGAGGGGACTATTAAAGGAATTTCAATAAAACAATGTTTTGATTGTTACATGCTAAACGTTTCGCAGTAATTTTTTTTTTTTTTTTTTTGTTAGTTTTGTGTGACTATCTAGATTCCCTGTTGTTCATCATTTATGAAATTTTAATCCAAACAATTTCTAAGTGTATCAGCTCTCCTGCTGATAGCCACGTTAACCTAACCTTACGAACTATGTGGATTAGCAATCCTCAGCATCCTTTCTAAAGTCGTCCGAATAGAGCGATCCCTCACTTAAAGAGTCTTTTCGCTCGACGAATCTTCGAATTTACAACCCCTATGAACAATATGGTACGTCCAGTATTATCTATTTTCAACTGTTGTCCAAAAATTCTCAATTTAATGTGTCATATTAGGTGCACTTACGATTGGTTGCTTGGCATTGATAAAATAAGTTTATATGCTTTGATAACTCATGAGTCATGATAATAAAATTGAAAAAAAAAAACGTAGATCAAGATTAAACCTATTTTAATCGGAATAAGTCAAATGCTTTCTAAGGAAATTTATTGGCAATTCACTTCTTAAAAAAATTTGTTATCGGAACAAAATTTGAGGTTTTAGTCAAAACCAACATTACGACGATCGAGAAGATAAAAAAAAAGTGGGTTTCGTTATGTCGCCCGTTAGTCTGAGCGTTCATCTCTTCATAGAGCTAGGGCCTAAACGGATGGATGGATTTATTCAAAATTTACAGGCAGATGGTTTGAAAAAAAAATTATCTAGACCAAATGTTAGTTCTGGTTTGCTATACCATTTTTAAAAAATGAACCGCTAGAATGATGTTTTGACGACTGATAAAGGAGAATACCCAAACAAATCCTCCTTGAATCTTCTCCTCCATTTGCTACTGATATATTATCAGTCAAAACATCATTCTGGACCGTAGGTGGCAGAGAAAATGATAGAAAAATGTGAGCAAAAACACATATATTAATCGTTTTCTTTTTCTAAATCCTCGTTACCTCGTTACCAGTACCTAAATGATGACATATGGTTGGGGGTATACACCATCTTATATTCACATTACAGTAGATCTTCAAAAAAAAAAAAAAAAAACAGGAATACCAAATCGATACCCATCACCTTGCCAAGCGGTGATACTTTGGTTTGACAACTGACCAAAATCCTTATCATCCAAGTCTTTTGAAATGATACAGAAAAAAATCCCTGATCACTGTCCGAAATTCCCGACTTTCTCTAACCACAATGTTCCTGATTTTCCCTGACTTTCTAGTTTAGCAGACAGCATGCAGTTTAAGCATTTCCATTTCCTATAACTATCCTATAATCAAAATGATACCCCTACTTCGTTAAATTTTTTTCTGTCAAATTACTGGAGTTTGGAAATCACCTCCCCATTTGATCACAAACATATCGCTAATACCTATTTCAAGTGTCAAGCTTTTATAAAAAAAAAAAGTTTCCAATAACGTGTTGCACGATCATTGGATAGCTGAAACACTACACGATAGTATCTCATCTGATTAACAATTATTTATTTCAAAGCCTACTACAATGCATAACGTGTAAGTTCTTGCTTTCGGTGGGCAATCAATTAAATTTTCAATTGATTTCATTTTTATTTTCAAAACTTAAACGAAAATAAAATGCACGACTGGGTCGCATGTACTTGCTCTTATGGTTAAAGTTCCTTAGAATCTCAAAGGTTTTTATAAACTTCATCAAAGAATTATTTCAACTTTATAAGTAGGGATCGGATTTCCATGCAAATTCATATTTTTTTAGGAACAACTTGGAAGCATGGCAACAAATTATGTATGCGAATTAGGAGATTTCCTTTAAAATGACATTCAATCCTTAGTATATATACTATATTTTTGCATATTTGACTATGCATATTTTGCATTTACATATTTGCATTTATTTGCATATTTTTCATTTATTTGCATATTTTGGCATATTTTTAAAATAAATACATGTTTTTCTATTTTCCCAAAAATTGTAAAAAAAAAAAAAATATATAACGAAATAACACGGTTGAAGTTTTTGACTAAAAGATAATGAACGTCAATTGGAAAAAAGTCAGCGTAAGCGAATACTGTTCAATACTGGCAAAAAACTTTGCCCAAACTCATAAACAAAATCAAATCGTCGTCGTAAAGCAAAATTGTTCTAAGTCACAAAAAGCAAATCTTACAAGGGACGATTTTTAATGGCGTTTTCGATTGGCAGTCCGGAAGCGTCCGGAATCATTCTGAAAGCGTTTTATTCGTACAAAACTGACAGTTTTGTGTGAATAAAATTTTTTCGGAATGATTCCGGACGCTTCCGGACTGCCAATCGAAAACGCCATAAGTTTCAAATTGATTTAAAGCGACAATTTTCTGCTCGTTTGCCATGTCATGTCAAGTTATGTTTTTTATAAAGTTTGTTCTTTTCTCTTGAATAAAATATACAAGTTTACCTCATTAGTAGGTGCATACTATTTTTAAATATTTTTTAAAACTAAAAACCCAAAATTGGACAAAGAACAATTCCTATACAAGTACGTTTTATCCTTAAATAAAAAGTGAACTTCGGAAAGAGCACCCTCAAATTAGTAAAACTGCATCATTAACTCATTTTCGGTAAAAAGTGGATTTAGAACTATTTTGCTTTACGCCGACGAAATGATGAATTGGATTTTTTTCTAGTAAATTCCGGGCAATTTTATTTTTTTTTTTTTTTTTTCAAGCAATTTCTACTCAAATCGTTTATAAATTTTCATGAAAGCAACGTAAAATATTTTTATAATTTTAAAGAAATATGTATTGTATTTTATAAAATGATGTGGTTTTAAATGCATATTAAAAGTGCATATTTTCCATTTTTAAAAGCATATTTTAAGCGCATATTTTTCGTTTTTTAGTGCATGAAAATCATGTTCCATAAGAAATGTAAAAAAATATAAAAAGTTGATTTAGGGCCAATTTTTCAATAGTCAGTTAAACAGTCAGTTAGTACTTATTCCTAAGGATAGAGAAAAAATCAATTTTTTAACAAGCAGATATTAGCTTATTCCTAAGAATAAAACTATCTGCTTCTTTCGGAGACGAATAAAAATTATTCTAAGGAATAATCTCAACAAAAATATTGTGTCAGTTGTCAAAGCTGTTTTGAAAGAATTTAAAAAAAAAATACAGTGGAACACAAGAAAACAAAAACAATCATGAATAAAAATGACGTTTAATTTTAAATATTTTTGAATTTGGCAATTTTTTTTTTGTTATTCTGTAGAATAAATTATTCTTGATTGAAAAATTCAATGTTTTTATCTGGCTGTTTATAAGCCTAATAACTTTATTCGTCGAACAGTTAACTGACTGTTTATTAGAAGATTGAAAAATTGGCTCTTAAAAGAAAAAACAACACCATTTAAAATGGTTTTAACCTTCTTGTGTAACAAAGAATTTTTGTGTTTTTTAAAAAAATAATTTTTTGTATACATATAAACATTTTTTTTCACATATACAAACGATTTAAAGCAAATTTATTGATCCGTTTTGAAAAATTGATTAAGAGCCAATTTTTCAATCTTCTAATAAACAGTCAGTTAACTGTTCGACGAATAAAGTTATTAGGCTCATAAAAAATCAGATAAAAACATTGAATTTTTCAATCAAGAATAATTTATTCTACAGAATAACAAAAAAAAATTGTCAAATTCAAAAATATTTAAAATTAAACGTCATTTTTATTCATGATTGTTTTTGTTTTCTTGTTTTCCACTGTATTTTTTTTCAAAATTCTTTCAAAACAGCTTTGACAACTGACACAATATTTTTATTGAAATTATTCCTTAGAATAATTTTATTCGTCTCTGAAAGAAGCAGATAGATTTATTCTTAGGAATAAGCTATATCTGCCTGTTGAAAAATTGATTTTTTCTCTATCCTTAGGAATAAGTACTAACTGACTGATTAACTGACTATTGAAAAATTGGCCCTAAAAAAAAAAAATGAAATATTTTCTAAAAATCCAAAACTGACTTTTTGAATTTTTTTCTTCGTATTTTTAATTAAGGCTAATCGTTTAAGTGGTACAAAAAACAAGAAAACGGTTCTATGGCAGGTACCGATTATAACGATTCAAAAAATATTTTTTCTATATTAAAAGTAAGACTTTGTATGTCACAGTATACCTACGTATTTTTTTAATAAAATCGTTAAAGCCGTTTTTAAGAAAAATAACCTTCTTCATTTTGGTCATATGGCAAGTACCGTTAATTTTGCTCCTAAAAATAAAATTTCAATTTCACCTCTAGGGAATCTTATAAAATTCATAACTACTAAGTTTAAAGAAAATAGCTTAAGGCTGTACATCAAGATAGATACAGACAGACGGACAGACAGACAGAATGGCGGGACCCACTTTTTTCCCATTCTCTATCATCGCAATGTCATGTCTGATTGTTATATTCAGTTCGAATTTTTTTACGAATCCTAAACTTGCCCTATAGGTACGGTGAACATCCGTCCCGATTTACCCGGGACTGTCCCGTATTTCTAAAGCTTGTCTTGGGTTTTTATTGAAGAAACCCGGGACGTATAAGTGTCCCGTATTTTGTAATTTGTCCCGTATTTGCACAATCTTTGATTTGTTCATAAAAATTTAAATACTTTGTACGGAAAACTAGAAAACGGTAAATGGGAAATAAAAGTTTTTATAATTTTTCGGATAAAAACATTAGTTTTTAAAATGTTTCTTCAATTATTCAGTTCCAGTTTGTGTTTGTCAGGTTGAAAATCTACACCAGAAAGAAGTTTTATTTTTGAATAATTTTTGAAAATGTTGAAGAGTAAAAACCCAGCTAAATTTCAAAACATTTAAGAACATGTTAAAAGTTGAATTAAAGATTAAAAAATTTCAAAATTATTTAAAACAAAATTAAAACCTTAAAAAACAGCTTTCACGATTTTTTGATTAAAAAAATATATTTTTTTAGAAATTAACAGTTATAACTTATTAATTTCTTAAATGGTTTCAACGAAAATAATGCTATAAAATCGTTTATGAAATCTTGCTATCAAAATTAGGAAAAATTAAGTCTAATTTTTGTAAAGAGTCAGTATTTTCAAAACAATCCAAAAAATTTTGTATCTGTCCCGGGTTTCACTCCTAGAAATATAGTCACCGTACCTATAGGTATATTGGGTTTCGCTGGGAGCGTATCGGAATGCCGCTTTTGAAAATCCCGTTTTTCGAAAATCCCGAAAAAAAAGTTTCAAAATCATGAGAAATAGACACAAAATTAGTAAAACTGATTTTTTGCGTTGTAAAGCCCACACAATATGTACCTTCAACACATTATGAAAACGGTATTTCTTTTATAAAAACATAAAATGATTAAAGCCTTAAATTGAGTTCACAAATAAAAGAAATTTCATTTATTTAAATATCAAAATTTTTGAAATGCATCTAAATATAAGTTGAAATATATTTAAAAGAAATTTCTTTTGATTATGTAGTGTGTACTTAGTTTAAGGTGTTGTGATCATTTTATGTTATTATTAATCTATGGGATTATCACGATTTGATTGTTCTTCTGAAACTTAAAAGTAAATATTAGTTTGTTAATTGATTTCTTTTTAGTATCACATTCCTTACTTTTTTTTATTTTTTTTTATATATATTATATTTTTTGTTAAAGGTTTTAATTAAATGCGTTTAGAACAATCTCTCATTTTTTAATTTATTTTAGTATCCCGATTTTGCAAGCAAAACTATTTGTTTTATTTTAAAAAACCGCGCGATTTTTTAAAATAAAACAACTAGTTTTGCTTGCATAATAGGGGTAGTAAAAAACGGGATTATAAAAATCGGGATTTTATAAAGCGGGATTATAAAAAGCGGGATAATGAAAAACGGGATTTTAAAAGCGGGATTTTAAAAAACGGGAATATAAAACACGGGATATCGAACCCAACCCGTTTCGCTCCTAGAAATATAGTCACCGTACCTATAGGCAAGGGCGGATCCAGGATTTTTTTCTGGGGGGGGCACAAGGGACGGATTGGCAAAAAAAAACAGCAATAACAGTTAGAAATAAAGTGAAGTACCATACGACTGACTAACAAGCAGAAAATTTTAACGACCCACAGTGGTCTAAAACCTGGCCAAAAATATTTAGGCACATTTCCCACATCAAATAGGTACCAAATGACCAAAAAGTTATTCGGAAGGAAAATTTTTCATTTTCTTGTTACAGTAAAAGCCACTTAAGTGCTAACCCTCTTACTCCTGGATTAGCCGGAAGAAAAAATATATAAAAAATCAGAAAATGCACGTACAATTCTGTGCTATATTAAAGTTAGTAATCTATTCTTTGTTTAATTTTTTGACTTAAGTTGTTTCACCAAATAGATTTTGAGAAATTAAGTTTTAAAGATGAAATTTTGAAAAAAAAAAATGTTTACGTTTTTTAATTGATTTTGTATAAAATTTTGCAATATTATGGACATAATTATACCATTAGTTAATGACCTAGTAGTTTTTAGTCAAATACTAAAGACTTCATTCTAATAAATATTAAAGTTCCTAAGAATAACAAAAAAAACTGAATCCTACTTTTTTGCCGGGAAACCCAGTTTTTTTTTTTATTTGCATTAACCTTTTGTAACCCAAGGTCGTAAATTTAAAAATTAATAAGTCAATCGATTGGCCTTTATCTTTAATAAAACACGTATTTTTTAAAAATTCAATAAAGTCATTATTAACTTAGTTATTTCGATATTTTGGGAGTAAAAAAAAAGTTTAAATAATTTATTTTTATATAAAAATTCAAAAATTCAAGCAAAAAACTATCTAATATTAATTTTTAGGCACTTTCCTAAAATCCAAAAATAAAACGCCGTGGGGTTTACTAACAAAAACTATTTTTTTTCTGAATTTCGTAGTTTTTATACAAATTTGCTTATTTTCAAAAAAACCCAACTTTCAACATTAACTGTCAATTAAAAACTATTGGTGCTATTTATTAGAAATTTGAAGTACTATTTTGATAAAGCAATACTTAAAGATTATAATATTAGAAGCTTCAAAAGAAAAAAAAAATAGTTTGTAGAGCTTTTATGCAATCTTTTTCTGTTTGTTACAGAAATGTCACATGGGGCTACAAGGGGTTAAATTGTTTTATACCTCAAGAATATTGTGTTCAAATCGTAGGTCTCTTGGAGCCAAATTGACCAAGTTATAAGTATTTTAATACTACCCTTAGGAACGTTTTAGTCTTTTAGTCCAGAGTTCAAAACTTTAAATCGTTATCCCCACAACTAATGTTTTCAACGCCGGTGCTCCTCATAACTTCAAAACTACTGCACCGATTCTTTTGAAACTTGGAACACTATTATTTTTATATATTTTTAGAGGTATCCCTGGAGAAATTTTCTCAATAAAATAATATTTATAAAAATCTATAAGTAAGGGTCGCTTTTGAGGAGTTTTTTTTCAAGGGGTCTTTATTTTCGGGGTTCAAACTTGGGCAAACTTCTGAAATGCAAGTTTGTTCTACATATATAGCAGTTCTATAATCTATAGTTTATGCAATTTTGTGACGTGTTCCGCTATTTTAAAAACACTAATGTTGAAAAAAAACAACGAAAAAAGTGCAAATTTTTTAACCTCTCTGTATGAAAAAATAGAGTTGCATATACAATTATTTTTTTTATATCATTCAATGTCATTCGATGTCCATATCAAAATTTTTCACCAAAATCACTTTGAAAATTCACTTTTTTTTAAATCGAAAAATCGTTTATTTATTTGTGAGGTGGAGCTTTTCATGGGAAAGGGATGAAACAATCAACAAAATTCGCATTTTCAGCCAGAAATAGACAAGAATTTCACTCAAGTTCTTTCTGTTATTATTCATATATTTTTAAAACTCTTATAGTTTGATTTCCTTTAAGTATGAACTTTAAGTTCTAGGGGGGGCACGTGCCCCCGTGCCCCCCCCCCCCCCCTGGATCCGCCTATGCCTATAGGTATATTGGCTGGCAAGTAAAAATATGTATTAAACTTGATTGTTCCCTTTTTTTTAGAAGTTGCGACACAATAAATCAAATTTGTAGGTAATTAAAAATTGTTTAGCACGCACAATAATCAATGATTTTACTACGATAAGCGTTTTTTTTTTTTGTTTTTTATGAAAAACACCTAAATTCCCTGGCAACGTGATACACACTTTACTTTCTATAATCCACCCTCTTCAATTTTCCAATAGAATTAATTGTGAAATTCGATCAAAAATGAGTACCTATCTGATTTGATTACAAAAAGTGTCATGTCAGTGTAACTTTTGCATACGTTGACAACAACAAAAAATATAATAATTCTAACCAAAAAAAAAAAAAAAACCCTTTAACTTTCGGGGTTTATGAATGGGAAACGGGAGAAACACAACACCTTCACACCTTATCTATCTAATTGAAAAATTCATTTCTATATGCGTTTGGGAGACGACTCATGCTTTTCAAATAAGTCACGTAGGTAAAAATTTACTTAATCAAGAGAACAAACAATCGAAAAGAAAGAAAAATAAAAAAAAATATAACAAAAAGTTCTTACCTATGATGTTCCAAATGATATTTCCGAAATGATATCGACATTGGCAATCCAATGGGCAAATTACAAATGAATCCCATTATCCGATTGGCCAACGGGCGACCATGACCGAATGCCAAATTATGAGATATCTCATGCACGGCCAACATCAACGAATGATTCAATATTCCACCAAAGCAATAAGCAATTAGGAATAAGGCTGGCCAAGAGCAGTCTTTGATTAGGAACAACATTAGAATTTGTGTCAAGACCATGGAGCCGGCAATATACTTGAACTTGGGATCGTAGCCGAAGAGCTTTTTGATTTGTGGATATTTTTCCAGAATCAATTTGCGACGACTTGCATGTGGCTCTTCGGTGTAAACCCATTCAAAATCTGTTCGGGATACTTGTTGTCCCATGATGATAAATAATGAAGATGATGATTGTCCTGGGCGTTTCTTTCTTTCTTCTTTTTTCGGTTCTAATGGAAATTTACTACTTTTTTTTTTTTGAGTTCCGTATAAAAATTTTGTTTGTGACTAATTTAGTTTAATTAATAGTTTTTCTTTTTCTATCGCGCAACAAACTAGAATGACTGACACTCCACTCCTCCTTCATGTGAACAGCCTAGCTAGAAGCCACCACCGATTTTAGTAGAGTATTTCAAAGAACAGAACAACATGCGTTGACGTTGAGTGATGCGATTTGGAATGAATGTCAATGTGAAAAGGAAATACAAAAAGCTACAAAAATTGATGATTTTTGTTTTGTTGATTTTGTGGCGGGGATTTTTTCATTTGATAGAAAATTATAAATAAAAATAGATAAGGAGGGATAGAATTTTGTTTGATTTTGAGCGGATTAGAGTAATTTTTTTTTAATAGTAGACAAAATTGGCAGCTGGTTGTATTTTTTTTTAAATTTCATTTGATAAGAACAGCCGCTGTAACGAAACAGCGTTAAACAAAATGTCAAAAAGTACACTAAGAACAAACATTTTGGAAAAGAAAAACAAAAACATTTTAAAAACAGAAAATCAATCCTATGAATTTAAAATTATGTTTTAAATTTAAAAAAAAATGAATTTTATAGACATATCGTCGCTTGGATGCTATCTTGTTCAATGTCTATTTTTCAAAATTTTGGGAAATCGATTTTTAAAGTTCAGAATGAACATTTTTGTTGATATCAGAAAAATGATTTTTTTCTGCAACCCTTGACATTTGACAATTTTATTTTCAAAAACAAGTAATAGAAACCCAAGTAACAATTTTACTTGCATAAGGTCCATTTTCTTCGATTCGGCAAGCTATAGTTTGTATAAGTTTAGTTTAAGGCTTACTTACGCAAATCATCCATTTTGGAAACAAAGGAGGTCTCCTTAAGGCTATCTGGAAGTGTTTAGAAGAAGCCTTGTAAATATAAGTTAAAGAAGACCTTCATAAGATCTGTTTGAACCGTTTTAAAGAAGTCTTCTATTTTCAAGTGACAGAAGGCTTTCATAAGACCTGTTCCAAGAGGTTCTTGTAAGTATGCAATGTTTTCATCTCTCAAGTATGCAATGTTTTTCACCAATAAGTATGCAAAGCTTTTATCCTGCAGATATGCAATGTTTGTAACACTTTAGAAAAAAACATTGCATTTTTATGTGAGGTTTCAATTAGCTCCCTTTTTGCCACTCATCTTTAATATTCGAGTATGGTCTACTGGTAAGGTGCTGGCTTGGTATGCAGAGGTACGTGGGATCGATTCCTGGCGGGGCCATTTGTGGAATAAAAAAAAAATGTGTTCTTTTTCAATTAAAATAAAATTCTTCCCATTTCAGAACGACAGGAAAAGCATTGACATGGTCAAAAAAGAAGAAAAAACAAAATAGAAAAAAATTAACAGAAAAAAAAAATCAACAAAATCTTTTTTTTTTATTCATAAATTCAACATCTTATAACAACCTCCATAAGGCCTTATTATAACATCCAATGCAAATGATAGTTTCCTTAGCGAAGCTATAGTTTCTCTAAAATGTTTCATTGTTTTGTAAAAAGGCCTGCATAAGGTCGTTTTACGCTGTTCGTCACAAGCTATTAGCTTGTGGATTGCCTGTGGAGGAAGGTCTTGGGGAAATTCGGTAATGTGCGCCAAAATGATTTGCATAAGACTTGTCCTTCTTCTAAAACAAGTCAAAAAATAGCTTGCATTGACCCTTATGAAAGCTAAATTGTTACTTGGGAATATAAGGGGTATTCACGATCCGATGCATCTGGTCTAGTATCATTGCAAAAGTGCAAAAGTGTAAAATCTTACAACACTACAACAACAAAATATATGGATTGAAATTTTACAATGGTCTTACACTTTTGCTACACCCAAACCCTATTGCAAAATAAAAATACGATGGTGTAAAATTTTTTTGACAGAAATGGCAGCTCGCTTTCGCGTGTCGCCCATGATGAACAGTTTATCTTTTTTATTCTTATTCTTTTTTATTTTGTTTCTTTTGATGTAATTTGTGAAAATAAATTAACCCGAACACAACAAAGAATGAAATTATAAAAAAATTGAAAAAAAAAGAAGAAGCATCGGTGGAAAGACAACTCCGTAAAAAAAAAGAGTGAAGCGGATATATACATATCATGGATTCCATTCAATATTTACTATAGATAAGAAGAGGTGCGTTCACGATCTATTGTAAAAAAATAAAATTTTACACTTTTACTAGGCCTGTTGCACCAGATCGTGAATACCCCTATAGTTTTTCAATTATTTTGAATTATCGTCGGTCTCATAAAAAAAACCTCATAACTCCACTTTTTTTCAAAAATTACTTTTGAATGCCATTTTCTTTAGAAAATATGTCAGCGGATCAACCCAGAAAATTTGGGGTCATTCCGAAAACTCTAAATAGACTTAAATTCAAATTTTGCACAGAGCGTTTCTTCCCAACTACTCTGTTGTTTGTTTACTCTTTCGTCTCTCCTGTAAAATTTTGATTTTGGGAGTTACGAGGTTTTCTCATTAGACCGACGTTATGTCGTTTTCTATTGACGAGATTCAGAATGAGATTTGTGAATCTGACAGCTGAAAGGGGGGGGGGGGGGGGGTTGAAGAAGGGAAATAGTAGAAAAATCTCATATTTCATGATCTATTTGCATCTTGAGATTCAAAAAAATGACAAAAAAAAATGAATCTGAGAATTAGAAATCTGAATTTTTATCAAGATTCACGCATACAAACACACGCACTTTCACACCACACTCACACTCCTCATGTTGAACATTTGTTGTTGTTTTATTTTATTTTTTATACGCACAGATTTCGTACACAATTACAAAACTAGATTTCATATTCTATTTGCAGTGGAAAATCTGAAATTTTTACAAAAAAAATCTCAAAAGTCAATAGAAAACGACATTATATTATGAATTAAAATCAAACAGAAGTCATTTTGGATATTGGACATAATGGCATATGGTATATGGAGTGACAAAAAGTTTTCAAAATATGTTGGATATTGAACAACAGAAGAAAACACAAACAAAAAATTCATACGCATATTGAACAAACCATCCAAAAAAGGTGATATTGGACAAAATAGAAATTATGAAATTCTTTAATAAACTTCCATTTGTTCAATGTAATAAAAAACAAAAGATAAAAAGGAGTTTATTGAACAAAAATGACATGATAAACCGTTTAAAAAATGTCCTATTGAACAAAAAAAGTTGTCTGTAACTTGAAAACTAAAAGAGATAGAACAAAATAGTTTGCGTCAAACGAAAGAGCGTCCTATAAAGACTTAACTCAATTTCGTAAAAAATGGCCTTTAGAACAAGATAGCATCCAAGCGACTATATGCATATTTTATCTCCACTGATAAAAGTTATATAGAACAGGGGGCCCCCTGCTCACACAATGGAGTATTCGATGTTTCCTAGCTCGGCCTTATCACGAATTCAGTTCGTATCGGAAATTTTTTACGATTCTCGAAAAGAAACAATCACAAAATCCGATCGTAGTGACGATGTGTATGAAATTTTCCATCATGATCGGATTCCATGATTGTTTTTTTGTTCGGGAAATTAGCAAATTTTTTTTTACAGATACTCGTTTTACGTTTAGGAATCGTGAAAACAAAAAGTTTCTTGGACGTTTAGTTGCTGGATTATTGGCAATCGAAATATTTTTATTTACATTCTGAAGCAAATATTTTCGGATCAAAGGCTCGGAACAAGTTTTAGTTTACAGATACGAGTTCACAATGAACAGGCTTATCTTTTTATGTAAAAAAAATTACAAAGTTATTTTTTCGGATTTTCGAGAAAAAAATCAAGGTTAACCCCTTGCCAAAAAATAATGCATTTTCAAAAAAGTTCTCCAAATCCATCGAGTGATACATCAAAAGAAAGGGCTCTTTAAGCTCTATTCATAGCTGAAAACCAAAAGTTTCTTCGAGTTTTTTTGGCCCTGCTATGTTCGAAAGTTTATTTCAATTGTACTTTTTAGTCAAACTGTGTATCTTAAATGAGTAATACCAATCTAAATCTTCCAAATAAAACCCAATAAAAGATTTGACATGAATGGAGCTGTATAATTTTCATTTTTTTTACAGAATTACAGAGATCCATTAAAAAATCAAGGTTAACTCCTAAAAATAATGCATTTTCAAAAAAGTCCTCTAAATCTAATGGAGCCCTATATTTTTTTCGGTTTAGTTTGGCCAAGCGACTTGCTTTCACATAATCGCTTTGTCCTGATTTATCGTTTACTTCATTATCGTACGTAATAGACCCCCTGGACATTTTCGACACCCTATAGCTAAGCCGAATTCCTAAACGAATTTGCAAAACGATCAAATATTTCCATTTGTCAATTTCAAGATCTCATCCTATTAACAAAACAAATCCTATGGTAACTTCTATTCTATCATTTTTTTTTTTTTTTTTCATAAATTTAAGAAGCAAATCTTTGTTAGTCTAAACTCTAAATATTATAAAACACCGTTGTTTGTTTTAAAATAACAAGAAACCCACGCCACAATTTTTATTTTGATAAAACAATTATCCCTTAAAAAAAAAAATGTGAACATGGGTTCGCAAATAGGGGTGACTATGAAAACTACTCGAAATCATCCCTTGGCTATGTTTCTTTTTCAAATGAAAATAATCTTCGACTGTTTTCTTTTTTGTCCATTATAACAACGTGCATCGAGAGAGACATAATTAAGAAAGAATTTTTATTAGTTTTCTTTAATTACAGTATAAATATCTAATACTCACATTACCTACTGAAATGTTTTACTTTTTTTTTTGTTGTTTGTTTCTTTGTTTTGTGTTAATAATTATATAATTTAGTTTTGTTTTTTTTTTCATCTTTTTTTTGTGTTATGCAAGCTGATAATGTAGTTTTGAAATGTAAAAAAAACAAAACAAAATAGAAATAAAAAAGAATGTGTGTTGTTTTTTTTCTGAATTATAAGTTTGTTTGTATCTCCTAAGTGTATAAAAAAAAGCTTTTAAATTTAAAAAAAAAAAAGTGGGAATCTCTAGAAAAAAACCAAAATGTGTATTATTCTCTTTCTTCCACGTTTTTTATCTCATTTTTTTGTTTTTTTTTTTTCTCATTTTTTTGTTGTGTATAAATTATTTTTTTTTTGTCAAACAATGGATGAATGAATAAATGTTAGCTTTTTATTATTTTATCCAGATATATAGATCTATAAAAAGCTAAAACAATATTGTTGGTTTTTTATTGTTTGTTGTTGTTGTTGTTGTTGTTGTTGTATAGTTGTAGCTTGTTGTTGTAAAACTCTGCTAAGTGAGCGCACTTTTTTGTTGTTATTTTGTGTTTTTTTTTATTTATCTTTTAAATTGTTGTATTTTTTTTTATTTTTAGAAGAAGATATTATTGCGGCTGCTCAAAAAATTTAAATCAAATCAGCGATGTTAGCTGGCATTTCTTCAATAGTTGTATGGTAAAATTGTTCGATATCCTTCAAGATCCGCCTGTCTTCATCTGTGATGAAGTTGATGGCCACTCCCTTACGACCGAAACGTCCACCACGTCCAATTCTATTTGAAAACAAAAATAAAACATTTTAAATAAATTATATTAAAATAAATTTTAATAAAATCTTTTTACCTGTGAATGTAGTTTTCACGATTTGATGGTAGGTCATAATTGATGACTAGGGAAACTTGCTGAACATCAATACCACGAGCCAACAAATCGGTAGTGATCAAGACACGGGATGAACCCGAACGGAATTGTTTCATAATGATCTCACGGTCCTTCTGTTCCATGTCTCCGTGCATTGCCGAAACGGTGAAATTGTGATTGGTCATTTCTTGGGTCAGTTGGTCGACCTAAATAAAAATACAAATTTATATTATAAAATATTTCTTTTCACTTTTGTTCTCAATAAACAAACTTACCTTACGCCTAGTGTTACAAAAGATAACCGACTGAGTAATGGAAAGTGTATCGTATAAATCACATAGTGTACCCAGTTTCCAGTTCTCTTGTTTCACATTAACGTAAAACTGTTTGATACCTTCGAGGGTCAATTCCTCCTTCTTGACTAAAATGCTTACTGGATCACGCATGAAACAGCGGCTAACTTCTAATACATCCGATGGCATTGTGGCAGATAACAAAATGACTTGGACATCATTTGGAAGCGTCTTGAATACATCTTGAATTTGATCTTTGAAACCGCGTGACAACATTTCATCGGCTTCATCCAAAACGAACAACTTAATGTTGTTTGTCCTCAAGACTTTACGATTAATCATATCGGATACACGACCGGGAGTGCCGACAACAACATGACAACCACTTTCCAAGCTGCGCACATCCTCACGGACATTGGTACCACCAATGCATGCATGACTGAAGACCTTCATGAATTCACCAAGTGCATTGACAACACGTTGAATTTGGCTAGCCAACTCACGAGTGGGTGCCAAAATGAGTGCTTGACAATCGCGAATGGACGTATCGATTTGTTGGAGAATAGCAATGGAAAATGTTGCAGTTTTTCCAGTACCTAAAAAATTTTTTTTTAAATAAAATAAAATGAAGACATGGTCAGAATAATTTTAAAAAATATATAAATTATATAAACAACAAATAGAAAATAAATATGATTCATTCATATTTCGATATTAATGACCATTCCATCTTTACAAGCTCTTGTAAAAAAAAAAAAATAATGAAATACAAAATCAAAGGCGTGAACAAATTTATGGTAGAAAATTCTGAATAATTGAATTGCTAAACAAATAAAGAAAAATGCCATGTCTACTGGATCAGAAGAACAGACGTATATGACTATCCAATGGAAAATAGCAAAAGAAAATAGAACCAATTCAGTGGATTGTGGATAAAATTATAAATTCTGATGAGATCATTGAATATACCAACAAACAACACTTTGAAGTCAGAAAACGGCATTAAAGCGACATTATGTACTTGAAGCGTACTTGAAGTTTTTCTAAAATCACATCTAATGTTGGAATTTTTACAAAGTCTTCAAACTTCCGTAGAGTATTAAACAAAAAATAGAGAAAAGCCATAAAAACCTCTTCAAGCATGTAAATTATTAAAAACTATTTGCAACTCTAAATTTAAAACTGAAGCTTGACTTATTGAAGGTTGACTCATTGAAATTGTCATTTTGGAAGGGTTTCTCATGACTAATGTTTCACTATGGTAATACTTATGTGTCCTTTCTCAATCGACTTCTTCAAATTTATTTCTATTATGATAGTATTGCAAAAAAAAAAACAAATTTTGAGGTTAACCGGTTTTTTATTTACATAAGTTTTTATATATGGACCATTACTTAGAAATTTGTTAAATATTCATTTAAGACCTAACAAATTTATGTAAATCAGCTAACGCGCCAGGAGAAATGGTTAATACGTAATGTGAATACAAATTAAAATAATAAAAAGAAACAGTAAGCAGTAAAAAATGTACCGCTTGTGGTTGGTTAAATTTTAAATAAATGCTTAAGAAGAATGTGAAAAAGAATTTAAAAAAAAATTAAACCGTTAATGACTTTTACAATATTGAAGAAATTGTTGAATCTAGCAACAGAATAATCTATGCACAAATCATACTTATTCAAACGATGTATATCCAAATTCCAAAAGGAGAAGAGTACATTATCTTAAAAAAGGGCTATTAAAAAAAATTAAATACAAAAATCCGACTATCCAACTATTCCTTATTTAAACTAGTGTCTTCTTGGTTGAGATCTTGGAAATGATTAGAAAAATCTAAATGATGGCAATATCACAAAATTATATAAATTTTTTCATTGATAGACAAGCAACAAAAACGACAAATAGAAATAAAATAAGGGTGTTTCTTGTCCTTTTCAACGCTGGTCAAAAGACAATGGATTGTGATAGAACGAAATGAAGGACTGCACGGCTCACATGCTATCGGTAGAACAAAGAAAAGGAACACGTACCAACCACCTTTAAACGCTACATATAAATTTGGTGCTTTAGGAAAAGTTCACTTGTACATTTTTACTTTTAAGGGCTTATGGAGTTACGTCTTTTCATTTTGTTTAAGATTGGTTGATATTGGAATGGTTACGTGGTTTGGTTCTTTCAATAACCATTTAACAGTAGACCAATATTTAATTATGGTCGTTCCTTAAATACAAAATAGTAGCGATTTGTAACTATGTACATATATGACGTCACTAAATCCGAACTAAACTCCTATTGAAGTGTCAAACAGTTACGATTCGTTATTGTTTACAACTCATCTCAATAATGTGAGTAGATAGAAAGTGTTCCATCTGTCATTGTGGAAGTTATATTTATTTATTTTTTATTTTATTGTTCATAAAAAAAAAAAAAAAAACTATTGTGTTGTGATAATGCCAATGACATTACTCTTAAAAATAAAATGTTGGTAGTTTGACCATAGTCTAAGCCCAACAAATCTTAACCATGACACTTCAACAATTATGTTTGACATAACAACCATAGTTAAAAACCATCGATATTTCAGGCATATGTCAGCTGATTCGGATGTCATTTATAATGAATAATATTGGACAATGGGCACGTTCAAACAGTTAACATAAAGCTATAGGATAGCTTTTTGTTGTTGTAAACAATGTTAAAAATTAGCAAAGAAACGAACCATTTTCTGTCAAAAAATAATCTGAAGGTATCCGAGAATTTCTGGTATACCTCAGGTATCCGAGTGAGCAGCTGATAAATATTTGGCTATTTTGTATTTTGATTTCTATTCGCGCGATTATTCAGCTTGAAAATAAAATAAATTTGCAAGAATTAAAGTTAAATCGATTGTACAAGAACTGTGCAACAATAAAAAAAAGGAATATGCTCAAAAGAAAAAAATTTCTCTCTTCAATATTTTTTTTGTAGCTGCTTTGGCAAGCTATCTGGATAGCTTTTGGTTCAAAGAGATATTCCAGATACGAGTATCCCTGATAGACTATCCGATAGGTGTTTGAAAGTGCCCAATAACACACATGTGACAATTACTTAAAATTGTTAAGTAGGTTAATAAAATTTAAAATGTTGGGAGCGTTTCATGTTGGCGCCTAAAATCTGAGGTCAGGAATTTAAGAGAAGAGACGCATTGGCAAACGAAATCCAAATCCACGCAATATTGATCAGTTGAAAACTGCAGCGAAAGAAAAGTCGAACAACAAAAATCTACAAACTTAATTTGTGGAATGAACAGACGACTCCAAGTTGTCTATGCGATAGGTGAAGCAATACCGAGTATTGAATAAAATTATTGGAAGGAACTGAACTTCCTTAAAAAAAAAAGGACTAAAATTCAAAAGCCTTCTCTTTTTCTAACAATTTCAAAAGAGTTAAAGGCATCTAACTACAATGTAATAAGGTGTAAGTTAATTTTGAACAGGAGTGTATTTATTCCTCTCAAATTTGTAAACCTACAAAAATTCCCTCTTAAACAAATCAATTTTTGATAACCTTAAATAAAAAATCGACTAATGAAAAAATTCGATTGTAAAAAGTTTATAAGATTAAATTGGTGAGTGGTTACAAAATTAAAACAAAAGATTAATCATCTTGTTCAACAATTGCTCATTGAAGATAAAATGCCAATCGATACTCGATTGTTTTTTTTTATAGTTATACATATGTACATAAAAAATCCAAAATAATACTTAAATTCTCAATGAAATAATTTCTATTGCATATTGCTCATCGATATCTATCATCTTGAAGAGATTAGAGGTTGAGGTTAGCAAAAACTAAAAAATCGATAATGTGCTAGAAATTTATTTACTCATTATAAATTTTTACTTAAATTCTGGTGGTTTTTCCTGGAATAATAAAAAAAAAAAAAAAACAAACAAAACCCACTTAAAACAACAAGAGTGCAAACTGTATTATTTAGTGTTTTTTTTTTTTTTTTTTCATTGACAAAAAACATGTACAAAAAATCGACATTATTGTTTGAACTTCCATTTTATTGTATATTTGCCTGTATGGATCGTGTTTAAATTTTTTTTTAAATTTAAAATGCTTACAAAACCAAACAAGTTCCCCACAAAAAAAAAAAAACGCAACAAAACTTTAGCACAAGGTCTCATTTGATCGCTTCAAATATCGATCTTACAAATTTAAATAAAATATAGAAAATAAATACAAAAATAACAAATCATTGTACGAAAAGGCAAAATATTGCAAAACAAGTTTTCCTTTTCTTATCACTAATCGAGGCGAAGCAAATAGGCTTTGACTTTGAGATAAGAATTTATATAAAAAAAAAAAAAAAATACTCCAAAATTACGTTGCGAAAATAAATAAAATGTGTTTCCCCCGAAAGGTATTCAACTTATTTCAAAAATACAAAAAAAAAAAAAAATAGAATTCAATGTTGTATTATACTTGGTCCAAAATGAATCATAAAATTAAATATACAATATTTCCACACATCGAGAAAGGCCAGTCATCCGTCCACGTGACACACAACTTTTAAATGTGCAACGAATGCAGGTAGACAAATTAAACAACATTTTTACGACTTTTTGAGAGAAAAGTTATTTAAAAATCGAAAAATAAATCTAAGGCCTGTATTTGGGATTATTGAAGGTTCTAATGAACGAGCTTGGAATATAAAAAAAAAAAAAAACAGGAAGCCGTGTTTAAAGAGCCTCGTCTACATGACCTTAAGATGCAGTTTGCAGTTTACAAGACTACTTTATTAGGCGGGTATTTTTTTGTTGTTGTCTTTTTTTTTTGTAGCGTCATCATTTCCATTTGCTTTATTTCAACAAACAGATGGAAATTAAATGATAAAGGTTGTAAATAAATAAATTATAAAATAAAAATTTTTAAAGAATGAAAATTATGAATGAAATATACAAAAATATGAATAAAATATAATGATACTTACCAGACTGGGCCTGTGCGATGACATCGCGACCTTTAACGCAGGGAATAATAGCACGCTGCTGGATAGCAGATGGTTTCTCAAAACCATAACCATAAATACCGCGTAGCAATTCCTCTTTGAGGTTCATGTCATCGAAGTTATCATAGACTTCATCCCATGTCGATTCAATGACGCCCTCAGGGTCCATGCCAGCGGGTCCATCCTGAGGTATATCTGTACGATCATCCCTAAAGAAATAAAAGACCATTTTTAACAAAAAAAAAAAAAAAAAGATATACAAATTCTGTGATTCAACAAAGAAAAAAAATCCCTCAAAAATAATTTTTAACAAATTTGGGATAATTCAAAAAATCCCACGTCTAAAATAATACCCCCGAAATCCCTAAATCCCAACCCGAACCGAACCCAGCCAGCCATCAATTTTCTATTCATTGTGCCTTCGCCATTTGCATCTGCGAAATATATTTTTCATTTCATACACGTATGAGATGGAAGTAAAAAAAGAGAGGCGAAAAAAATGTTGAGCCGAGTCGAATTTGTGGAGGAGAGATGGGCGAAGTAATCGGAATGGAGTACAGAGTACAAAAAAAAAAAGAGGAAAAAAAAAGTAAATTAATTATGCAGACGGCAGTATTTTTTTTATATCAAATGACTAGTCTTTTTTTCCATACATTTTTTTGAATGAATTTTAATGAAACGAAAAGAAAAAAAGAGAAAAGAAAATGTGAATTTCTATTTTAATAATTTTTTAGTGTCCTCCACTTCAAGATCAATCACAAAATATTTTATAAAAAATTATAAAAAAAAGAGAAAAAACGAGACGAGAGATGAGCAAAAAACCATGTATAAAATTCGTAGGAAGAAACACGAGAAGACGAGAACAAAAAAAAAATACTATACATCGATCGACATTTTTTTTTTGTTGAAACACCCAAAAAAAATTTTTTTTTTCTTTTTCAAATTATTTTCCAAGTCCATAAATATAAATGTTATATTAATAAAAATTATATCAAACGATAGATAATTTAAAATACTATTTATTTAGATATATTAAATAAATTTATTATAATTATTATACGCACATATTACGAATTTAATTTGGCACTTTTTACACACGTGCTGATTCTGATTTATGAAAACCAAGCGAAAGGCTCCATCTTGCCGATTTCTGAGTCACTTGCCAATCGAAAGATTCGTTCAGTTTTCACAGGTCGTTTTTTTCGTTTGTTTCGTTGTTTTTTGGTGTGGATATGTGTGTTGTGGCAGCATTGAAATGTGATTATGTTCAGGGAATGATAATTTGATTAAGGTGAGATGTACACTTTTTAATAAGGATTGTTTTATAGGTTTTTTTTTGGTATTGTTTTATGTTTGTTTATGACGAATGATCCATATAAAACATGATTACAAAATAAAACGATCTAGACTTAAGGTATAACTACATTGGCTCAAAAAGTGAAAAAGTACAAAAGTGAAAATTTTCAAATGCATTTTTGTGTAGTTTTTCGGGCTGAAAAATTAAAACAAATGATGCAGAAAGCTTATTTTTTGGCCTAATATGCAATTCGTATACTCATTTTCACAAAACAATTGCGTTAGCCGGAAAAAAAATATTTTCACTTTTGTACTTTTTCAAAAAGTGGTGTATGTAGTTAAGCCTTTAAACAGAAATAGATTTCTATATTCATCTTTTTTTTTCTCATTTTGTTCTCCAATTCATGCTCTTTTATTTTTCTACCAACTAACAAAAGCCATCTGTTTATCAAAACAAGAACTAATTTTTGGTTCAATAAAAGGATGGGCAAGAAAGTCTAGTATGCAGCTGACGCGAAACGAAATTTTCCATACAAAAGCAGAAAAACAGAATCTTGTACAGAAAAATTCTATAATACTTTTCGTTTTTCAGTACGCAGCAGTAGTAGAAATTTACAAATTATATGGAGAGTTTTTAAAGATCTGTGTTGATGGTGTTTTGTTTTTTAATTCATTTATTTCTTGTTAAAAAAAAAACTTTTTTTTCTGATGTTTTTGTTGATTTTAAATTCATTTGGAATTTTTTTTACTTTCACTTTGACAGATTACTATAGATGATATTTTTTCCTCAGCATTTTCGCTGTCGACTTACAAAATTTTTCGTTTGGTTTCAGCTGCGTACTAGTCTTAAAGCTCTAGGTTTTACAAACATTTTTAAGGTTTTGTTCAATTTTATTTTATTTTTAAATCTCTATTTAGATTTCCTAAAATTAAGTCCTCATTATGCCTGCAAATTAATTTACGATATTCGTGAATACGAAGACCGTAAATAAAAATATTTTATAGTGTGTTGTCAGCTTTAATAATGAATTATTTTTAATTGAATACTGGCAGCACTGTTTTGGTAATTAAACTTAACGAAGCTAATTAATAGGGTGATCCAGTTTTAGTTCACTACGTTTATATGACCAGATTTAAAGATCGGATTGTCAGCTATTACATGAAGCCTCAAGAGGCTTGACTCTTTTTTCGAATTTTCTTTTGATAATCATTTTGTGAGGCGCGTACTATTACACGATGCATCTTGAGTCAAAGACTCAAATTTGACATTTCTCTTTTGATTTAAGCATTGTTGTTGTTGTATTTTTTGTTTGATCTTCTTTCTCTTTTGCACTCATTAGTTCATTAAAAGAGGCGTGCCTCTTGAAGCTTGGCCACACCGGAGGGTATGCGGTAGAGGTACGGGTAGAGGTAACGGTACTTGTATGAAAAAAATTCCAAACTGACATATCAACGTTCAGATGTGGAATTTTTTTCATACAAATATCGTTACCGCTACCCATACCTCTACCGCATACCCTCCGGTGTGGCCAAGCCTTGAGGCTTCATGTAATAGCTGACATTTAATAAGAATCAAAGTTTTGATCTATGAATATGCCAGATTCACTGGTCTCTTTAAAAAATAGTTGAACAATGGATTCTCTTTGAAATATAACTGTTTTTTTTTTTGTCAAATTTAAAATAAGCCTTAATCCATAACAACAATGACCCAAAAGTGGGAAATTTACAGAAGTAAAAAAATTTTATTTCTTTTTAACGCTATGTCAGCTATTACATGAAGCCTCAAGAGGCGCGCCTCTTTTCAAAACTAATGAGTGCAAAAGAGAAAGAAGATAAAACAAAAAATTATCCGACCGGAGAGTCGTGGGCCGAAATTCTGAGACTCTTTTTTGACGTTTCTTTTTCCACTCTTTCTTTTTTCAACATTCCCTTTCTTTTCTTTTTGCTTCTTGGTGGAATACAACAACAACAATACTTAAATCAAATGAGAAATGTCAAATTTGAGTCTTTGACTCAAGAGGCATCGTGTAATAGTACGCGCCTCACAGAATGATTATCAAAAGAAAATTAGAAAAAAGAGTCAAGCCTCTTGAGGCTTCATGTAATAGCTGACTATTTGTTTTAGAAAAAAAACTAACAAAATTGTTTTTTTTTACCAAAAACTAAGCTTTCTGTATCCACAGTACACAAAATAAGGTAATATATTCCGAAAAATGTCAAAATTTGTTTGTCAAAATAATGGACACCAATCTGTCAGGCCGGCCTTTAATTTTTATATTTCAATCGCAGTAAACAGGAAATTTGTTTTTGTTTTAATTTATAAAATGTCATTTGAAAAAATTATAAATTTAAAAATAAACAAAATTTTCTTGGTCTTTCTTCGCTTAAAATATTCAATAATTTTTAAAAAATTTGTGGTATGCGTGGTTTTTCGTCGGTAATTTAAAACAATTAAGAATTACGGTAGCTGACATTGGTCGCCAAATTGTCATGTTTTGACAATTTGGCGACCAATGTCAGTTCGGAATATATTACCTTTTCATGTGTACTGTGAACAACAATGACCTAAAAAGTGAAAAAGTGGGAAATTTACAATAGTAAAATTTTTTTATTTCCTTCTAAAGGCCTGGTATGCAGTTCGCGCTAAATTTTAGCTCCCACACAAATTATCGAAAATTTTTATCCGAGCTAAAATGGATCCCATACAAATTTTCGATAACTTGTATGGGAATTTTATCTCGGCTAAAATTTAGCGCGAACAGCGTACCAGGCTTAAAGCCTTAACTACATTGGCTCAAAAAGTGAAAAAGTGCAAAAGTGAACATTTTCAAACGCATTTTTGTACAGTTTTTCGAACTGGTAAACTAAAAGAAATGATGCAGAAAGCTTATTTTTTGGTCTAATAAACAATTTGTATACTCTTTTTCACAAAATGATTGCGCTATCCAGAAAAAAAATATTTTCACTTTTTCAGAAAGTGCCCAACTAACATTTCAGCTTCGGTTATGGTATTACAAAAGCTTCATTTCAGCTTTTTTTAAACTTTAGTAAAGTTGTTGGGCATGGAAAAAGGAGAACGTTATACAAGTTTGACCCTCTACAAGGATCTTAAACGAAGCCTTACCGAAGCTCTGCAGAAGCTTTGAGATTTGACAGATAGCTTCGGAAGAGCTTGTATAACTCTTTAATACATGTCTTATCGAAATTAAAAAAAAAAACTACAAAAACAAAAACAAAAAAGAATTCTTTTTTAACTGGTTTTAAACATAAACAAAAAATACCAAGACTGGAAACTCGGCGGTCAACTGACGTTTGCCTACAAGCTGGGAGGTGTGGTGAATGTCGTGAACCTTTCGTTGTGTTCGTGTTGGATGTGTGGTGAATGTCGTGAATCTATAAATGTGTGCGTGTTAACGTCATTTACCAACGTGGTGGCTTTCACATATATTCACAGACAGCACTGTACACAAAAAGGTTTCGGGGGGAAAGACGTACGAAATTTTCCAGTCTTGGTATTTTTTGTTTATGGTTTTAAATCATGAATTTTATTTTTTGATCTGATATTATATATAACATTCCATTAGTTTTTAGTATATCTATTAATAATAATTTTAAAAGTATATAATTTTTTTACCACACCCTGGAATCGAACTTCGTATCTGCTTGGTGGTAGTCCATCACTCTACCAACTCGGCCATCCTAGTATATTCATTAATGAAATCAAAAACTTAATCAGTTCAAATAGCAGAAATGTCAAAAAAAAATGTCTGAGCTAAATTATTCAATGTCAAAACCAAAAAGTGTCCGAGCTAGATTATTCAATATCAAAACCAAAAATCATATACTAAACTTGGTAATTTTCTATAAACTCACTAAGCAGGCTTTTCCGAAAACAAACTTTTTTCGTTTAAGTTTCTTTAACAGTATTTAAACAACTTATTAGAAGTTGTTAAACAAGTTCGAAATTCTATAAGTAATTAAATTCTGAAGCAAGCTCAATACAAGCTGTATAAAAAGTAGTACCTGTGAGATCTCAATTTATAGAAGCTGTTGTGCTAGTTGGGACATTTACCACTTTACCAGGTTTACCCAGAGTTTACACCCTTTCATGCACCCGCTCTGAAGCAGGTCACAAGCTTTACAGTAGTTGTTAGTATGAATTTTTTTAGGAATAAATCCTCACAAAATCGAGTTATCCTCAACTTGTGAGGTTCTTGTGACTTGTAAGTTTTCAGTTTCATCTTTTTTTTAAGCTTTCCATTGTGGAAAACCATCACAAAATATGTTTGACAATTTTTATTTTTAAACTTTTTAGGCCAATGTAGTTATACTGGCCTAAAAACAATTATAAGGGGTATCCATGAAATACTGTAAAATTTACCACTACGCAAACTGGAAAAGTTTACCGAAAAAGTTTCATGAACACTCTAAAATCCACAAAATTTATCTCGATCTGTGTACTGCACTTTACCACATTCAAATGCAAAACTTTACTAAGCAAAATTGTGCGAGAAAATTTACCATATTTTTGTAAAGTTTACCATACAAATTTTGATAGTTCACTTACAACGTTTACAATACCCCTAATATCAAGGATAGTAATTTGAAATAAGTTGTGTGTAGTAAATTTTAGATGTAAAAGTACGGTATAAGTATTAGCAGAGTGGCATCACTTATAAAATTTCCGATACGAAAGTTGTAAATCTAGTACTTTCTTAGACCCTGTTTACACCATTTATGCAAAAAATAGATTTTTTGAAAGGCATTTTGATTATTTGGCCCTATTTCATCAAAGGATAAGCCAATTTAATTAAAAATTTATTGACAAATATTTCTTATCATTTTGAAGCAGGGTTGTAAAAAATCATTTTATTATTATAATGCATTTGCTCTCCATTACAAATTAAAATAAAATATTTATTGCAAATTAAAACAATTCTATTGAAATAAAAATATTTATTGTAACTGAAAAAACTTTGCATTGAAAAAAAAAAAATATTTAATGCACACACTTTGCATTGAATTTTTTTTTTTACTTCAGAAAATTTTTTATTTGCAATACAGTTTTTTTTTCTGTGCAAAATATTTTTATTTGCAATAAAATTTTTTTTTCAATGCAAATTTTTTTTAATTTGCAATAAAATTTATTTTTTAATGCAAAATATTTTTAGTTGCAATAAATATTTTTTTTTTTTTTTGATGCAAATATTTTTCAGTTGCAATAAAATTTTTCAGTGCAAATATTTTTCAGTTGAAATAAAGTATTTATTTTTTAATGCAATTTTTTTTTATTTGCAATAAATATTTTTTTTATTTCAAATGCATTTTTTTAATTGATATTTTTGCAACCCTGTTTTGAAGTTTGAAACGTACTCAAATTTTCAAATGAAAAAAATTTGAAAAAAAAAAATTTTTAATTTTTTAAAAAATAATTTTTTACCTTCGATTTTTTTATTTTTCTTAAAGCCTTAACTAAATTGGCTGAAAAAGTGAAAAAGTACAAAAGTGAAAATTTTCAAACTCATTTTTGTATTGTTTTTCGGGCTGTCAAAAAAAAAAAACAAATGATGCAAAAAACTTATTTTTTCGTCCAAAAAACATTTTTTTTACAAAAAAATTGCGCTTGCGAGGAAAAAAAATATTTTCACTTTTGTACTTTTTCAAAAAGTGGTGAATGTAGTTAAGCCTTAACGCAAATTTCTTTATTTGCAGTACATATTTTTTTTTTTATTTTCAAATGCATTTTTTTCATTGTTATTTTTTTACAATACTGGTGTGCACTAACGTTGAAAACAATGCTTTTTAAATTTACAATCAATGTTTATAATAGTTTTTATAAAACGTTTATTAATTTACCTGTAAGAATTTTGGACTGTTATCAATTTTATTTTTAATGTTCCAAAATGTCAAATGTTATCGCGCTTTAAGAAATTCACTTTATGGTACAAAAAAAAATTCCCAACACTCGCCTAAAAACATTCATCCTGGCATCACTTTCCCATCAACCCAGCCCCAGCGTCCTCTACCGGTCTGACTCACTCACTACACTCACTAAAAAAAAAACCGGTTCGTCATATCTTTTTTCTTCTTTTTTTTTTCTCCATCATCGCCGTTGGAAGATAAAAAAAATATATCCAAAATCTACTACAGTAGAGTTTCTGTTTCAGCCATAGTCATTTGCAGCCGACATCTCACCGTGAAAAGTTTCGTTTAGTAAAATATATAAAAAAAAATCCCGTGGTGTGCCATTTTCGATTTTTTTCTACCTTCACTTTAACACAAAAAGAAAAACGTTTTCTCTCTCAATTTTAAAATCCAACAAAAAAAAACTCACTGCTGCAAAAAAAGCATTTCTATTTTCATTCAAATTAAATGTAGGTGTTTTTGTTATTTTTCTATATAAATTTTGCAATAATTTTAATATATAAAAAAAACTTACTCAAAAAAAAAAAATTCTGCAAAAAATTTCCGATAATTTCTCTGTGCAATACATATATGTATATACCATTATACACATACATACTAAAAAAAAAATAAATTCAAACTGAAGACACTTGGGGCTTTCTCTTTCTCTCTTGCGATTTTATTATATACGTGCATCTAAATTTGCCAAAACGAGACAACATATATTCTCTTTTTTATTTTTTTTTTTTACTTGTATAATTGTATTTGTATTTGTAAACCGACATCGACGACGTGTGTATTATATTTTTCTATGTAAATCGAAAAGAATCGAATATATATTCGAAAAAAGGAACTCTTCCAAATCCAGTATTGAAATTGACAACGACAAAAAAAAAATCAGTGTGAAAATTTTTTTTGCCTCTTGCTTTTTTCTCTCTCTTTCTCTTTTAGAAATTTTGAAAAATTCAAATCAAACGCAAGTTTAGTAATTTTAGCATTTTTTTGTATTTAAAATTTCCTCTAAAAAAATAGAACAAATAATATACACACATCCAATATGAGCTGGCAGGATTACGTCGACAACCAACTCTTGGCCTCGCAGTGCGTTTCAAAAGCGGCCATCGCTGGGCACGATGGAAACATCTGGGCACAATCTAATGGTTTTGAGGTAAGTTTTTCAGTTCACAATTTCAATATAAATTAAGAAAAATTGGTTTCCTCTTTTAGATTTTTTAAAAATTTATCCTCGAGCTTAGAGACACCCTAATGAGGATCCCAAAAGTATATTTTAACTTATGTTTTCTCTTATAAAATTTCCCTTTTTGCCTAATTAGGGAATAATAATGCTGCAAAAGGTCTTAAATAGTCATCGATAATCAGAATCACGCAAGTTCAAGGGTGTGACCAGCTTCAGCCAGCACGCCGGTATCGCAATCGCATTTTTCTCTTTTTCTTCTTCTTGTTTGCCCATGTCCCTTGTTCCTGCTTCTGTTTCTGTTTCTACTGCTATCATCGTTGTTGGTGGTGTGTATTCTGTTCTCTGTTGGTGTTGTTTCTTCTTCTTCTTCCTTTTCTGGTTTTGGTTTTTTTCACTCAACAACCATCTCACCCATAGACCATAGTTGTTGTTTGTTCTTTCAGTTAAGGGTGTGTGGGGGTGGGGTGCAGTTTTGTGAGGAGAGTTCGCGTGGAAAAACTTTTATCTTTTGTCCATTTTGCTTGCTTGCTTGCATGATGCCTCTGCTTTTTTTCCTCCTTTGCTTTTTTATATCTCCTCTGTAATTGTGTCGTTGTCATTCTCGTTGTTGAGTAAAGTCGAACCAACACAAAGGGTGGGGTGGTGTGAGAGAGGCAGAGCGAAGACAGAAAACCCAAAGTTAGGGTTGCCATCCGTCCGGATTATCCCGAACATGTACTCTTTTTTTTTTTGGCTGTGTGGGGGACGTCCGGGATAGTTTCTGTTAATTGTCCGAGATTGTACTCTTTTCAAGCTTTTAATAGGGGTTTTTTCTTTTTTAGTTCAGAAGAAAGCTTTGAACAGAGTCTGAACTGAACGTGTTCTGAGCGCTCTGAATTAATATTGAAACAGATTTGAGAACAAACTGCCAACAAATGACATTTTGTCAATTCATAGTTGTTAAACCCAACAAAGGAAAAAAAATTATGTTCTAATAATTAAACATAACATAGTTTGAAGTAATTTGTTATTAAAATTTAACAACTGCACCGAGCCGACAGCTTCAGCAGCCATTTTAATTTTGATGGTGCATATACATAATTTTTATGTTTTTTTTTCATTGACGTAAAGCGTTCAGGTTTTACTCAGAATGTTTGGTCTTATTTTTTCCGAGCTCGTAGTTCGTGTTCTGAACGATTTCTGAACAAAAAAGATACACACATTATGAAGCTCTGAACGATCTGAACAAAAAAGAAATACGATTTAAAAAAGAAAAACCCCTAATATCTCACTACTTGTATGCTTGTTCGAAGAACGAATAGAGTTCATAAAAAAAGCGAGGCGTATTTAATTTGGTTTATTATTTGCTCAATTTGTTTTATATTCTGTCCCAACATAATCAAAAAACTCAAAAATTAACGTATGAGCTACTGCTTAGGTCCAATTTATTCACACTCAATTAAATTTAAAGTCACCATTTAAAAAGGGAAATTTTAAAATTTGTATGCAATTGACAGTTTTCAAGTTTTTAATGGAGATTTTTAAATATAATGGAGAGTGAATAAATTGCGCCTTAATGAATTATCTGATCAACACAAATATTTTTTAATATTCTTCCGTCTTCCGATTTTTTTTTTTCATGTAACTTTAGCACTGAAACCTGTAAGAAAACAATTGTAATGGTCCTGTATAGAATAGTTAACATCTTTTGTGAGAAGATTTACTTTTCCAGTTTTATTAGTAACTTAATTAAACCTTATTGTAAAACACATTGAAGCAAAATTTTGAACGATTAAGGAAAATGCTAGTCATTTAAGGTCCATTTTCTTCACTCGGAGTTGAACAAAACTTGAGAATTTTTATATTAAAAATTCTCAAGTTATGTTCAACTCCGAGTGAAGAAAATGGACCTAAGTAAGTTGTTAAGTAAACAAAAAAAGACTGTTTCTTAACTAAGGAACTAACTAAAACGACTTTAGCATTTTACTAAATCTTTTGTTTATTATAATAATTATTTACTCATATACTAATTAAACGGCAGAAAATGCCAAACTTTGTCTCTTTTATTTTTGTGGAAAAATAAGAAAACAAAATTTAGCTACGGGAACAAGGGTAAAAAATGTGATTTTTACTTAAATTTTAATAAGATTTTTCCGTTTTCTTTTTTTTTTTTTATTAAAACCATTCGTTTTGTCCTATTGTTCTGTCCTTATTTGTTCTTAAAAGTCTAGGATTTTGCATCTCAATTACTACTTTTGTCAAAATATATCTGGCAACTCTACGGCCAAAGTCGAATCCGAAATTTTGTTCGAAAATAAAAAAAAAAAAAAAAAGATTGTGCATGTGCTGCCTTGTGCTACGCTCATGATGGTTGTTTGCCCATTTTCGCCGGGTGTGTAGCGTATCCGTTTTCGTTGTCGTATACCTACCTACCTACATATAGTATTTATATACGTATATCTAAATGAGTAGGAAGGACGAGAGAAAAAGGGTGTGTGGGATATCCACACCGCGAATTAATGATTCAACATTTGATAGCCGCTTATATACAACCGCCGCCGCCGATTCTGAGTACATATACCTATGAGATACGTCTCATGGACGTGTGAGCCAGAGCCAGTCAGTCGTCCCCCCAAGCACTCTTTTACTGCCTTCTCGTCGATTCCGACTCGCCTCGGACTATGTACTTGTTTGGAAGAATGAATCACTTTTCCAAAAGTTGCTGCTGATTCCTTTTCTTTCTTCTCTCTTTGTCTTTGTCATATTTTTTTTTTTTTTTGAGCTTTGCCTTTTTCTCTTTGTACCCAACTTGCATTTTTTTTTTGTCTTTTATTTTTGCGGCGAATTCAAAATAAAAGGAAAGAAAAGAAGGTTTTTTTTGGTATAAAATTTTCTTATCAAAAAGAAAAGTGTGGGTTGTGCTGTGGGCCGCCTGCATGAGTGAGTGGAAATGGATATATAAGCAAAAAAAATTTAATATAAAATGGCTGCCAAATTAGAGTTGTATTTGTGTTGAAGATGTGTCTCTATGAGAACTGTGATTGTCGCGCAAGTACTACAAACATGCGAAAGACTGAGATGAACATATTTTTGTTTAATTCATATTCTTGGATTCGTTTTTTTTTTTTTTTTGCTCGAATGTGTGTTGATGATGATTTACGGCCAGAGGAGGCTTTTTTTTTTTGTTTCTTCTAAAAATCTAAACATACATACACAAAAACACTTGGCAATAGTTTATTTTTGCAAAAAAAAAAAAAATATATCTTTGAGATAAAAATTATGAACTTGACAATGTTTAGATGGATTTTTTCATAATTTTTCACTTTGCAGTGGCGAAAGTGAAAATGTGCACCCACAAGTCTCTTTTTTGTGAGATGAGAAATAACAAAAATGTCTTGATTTTTTTGTAGCCGGTTTAGAGACTTGAAAGATTTGAGAGATGTGTTGAAAAAATGTAGCTATCGTTTTTTTTTGTTTGAAATGACCTTTGAATTTTTTTTTTTCCTGTTCAAATTGAATTGAATGACCTTTTCACAGCTGGCGGCTTCGATGATATCGCCCCCTTTTTTTTTGTATGTTAATTATTATTATTATTATTTTTATTATGTGTAAAAAAAGAAGGGATCCTTTTTTCTTCTTCTTTGTTTATGGCCACAACACACAAATTGTACCTACATACAATTTTTTTTTTTTTTTTCATTTTTTTCAGGGTGGGGTGTGCCTGCAAAAAACAGATTGTGTGTTATTTACTTTACATATTATTATACAGCTATCAGCCAGCCATAAGGCACCTTCATTGTGTATAAATTGAAAAAATAAGTTAAAATGTTAAAATTGGTGGTGAGAGATATCCGTCGTGGTTGGATAGTTTATCTTTCTTGTAGAACTACCTACCTCCCTTTTTTAGATTGAAAGTATAGATTATTTGTGTGTCCTGTTGTGGCTATAATAGATATGTATCTTGTGTCTTGCGACAACTACAGGATGTTTTGTCTTTTGTTCGTTTTCATTTCCTTCGTTTCTTAACTAGTTGATTTGTAAAAATTAGTCATCTGTGGGTTCCTTTTACATATTATCAGGGTAATTTCCTAACTACAAATATAAATAAAAAGGAAATAGAACCTAACCAACAGAGCAATACTTAACTAGGTATTGGTATAAAAGAACTTCTAAGGCGCAGGGCGCGTCTTGCGAATTTTGTGTTTTTTTTTTTATCTTTTATTTAAATTTTATTCAAGAAGAATAGGTTTGATGATTTGAAAACATTATGTACCTACCTAGCGCTACCCTACATTATTTAACAAAAACGATTTAAAAAAAAAAAATAGATACCCAATTTTGGGGCTAGGGCGTTTTAAAATTTTGTTTGCTAAATGAGTTTAATTTGATGATGAAATTAGTTAGGCACAATTGATGTGGATAGGTGCATTTATCAACTAACTATGGTCAAAATAAAGGAAACACTCCCAAATTAAAACTGTAGACGAAAATGTTACAAATTTGGTATAGGTAGGTATATTTTATTAATGTTAATAATATTTAGGTAATGTACCTACCTATGATTTTATTGGTAAACAAAAAAATATTTTGGATAAAACGGGTTCCAAGTTCTAAATCTAAATATCTCGGTGTAGTTAAAGACAACAAATAAACTTTTGAAGATCATAGGTACCTATAGACTTTTTGTTTTAAAAATTTTTAGAGTTCTGTGTAAAGTTAGACAGCGTTTACGTACAACAGAGGAACACGACAAGACTGTTCTCCCTAACACGGATACGCCAAGCTCCTCCAAAAGGGCTATCAATACCGCCGATTCACCTAGGTACCAACTGTTTGCCAAATCAAACCAAGAAGAGGTTAAAGATATCCCCGCCTAGTGTAAAAGGCTACTAAGTCGCTATAGCTGATTTTGGAAAGCCCACACACAAGCTGACCGAGAATGAATGGCAGCTCCTTGAACTAAGAATCCTGGAAGAATTTATGGTCGAGCCCTTGAATTTTTTGGAAAGCTATAAGAAATGTATTTGTTCCAGCTTCTAAATAAAAGGACTTATTTGTTGGGCTGTTGTGATAACTTTATTCACATACGAATCAACTGAATCACAAGTCTTCAACTTCGTATTCAACAAAGTCCTCAATAAACCAACTCTTCGTGTAAGACCTTTGTCGGCAAAAGCAGCTTCTAAACGATCCCAAACCAGTTTTGCAGTAGTTGCCGTCTTAACATGAACGAAATTTATTGGATCGATCAGTAAAATTATCTTTGTTTTCGCTTTTGAAATTTTCTTAGCATCTTTTTCTGTTCCGAGAACGCTTTCCCACAGATCTTCATGCTCCAGAAAATTCTGTACTGCGAATTTCAAATCTTCGAAATTCTCACGTCCTTTTAATTTTTCAATAGCTGGAATCGACGACATGATTCCTTTGAACAAATTATTTTCTTTTAATATGCAATTATATTGTCCAGCGATGCTGGGCCCATAACCTTTTGGAAAGCTATAAGAAATGTATTTGTTCCAGCTTCTAAATAAAAGGACTTATTTGTTTGAAGATTGTAGCAAGAATAAAAAATGAAAATTTTATTTTACAAACATATAAATATTAAGTTGCTTGAACAATATAAATAAACAATAAAGTAGATTCTTTAAACAAGTACAATTTCAACAGAATTGGCTCAATATTAAGGAAAGACTTTGTATGTGCCTTATGATACTTGTATCAAAAATGTTTTATGCCCAATCTATCTGTGAGAAAATGTTAGTACCAATGAAATCTCAGTATATGGGATTTTATGCATTCAACCGCCTACCAGGCTGTATAAAAACTTTAGAAACTATTAAAAGAAACATTTTAAAAATGTTTATTAATATTTAAAAAAAAAAAAATGTTAAAAAGAGCAAAAAATGTATCTACCTAATTCTAAATAATTTTGTAAAATTGTAAATATTTTCTTTAGTTGCTTAATAAAACTCAATCTAATATTCTGATTCATGAAACCGACTAAACTGAAAGACTGTAGTGTGCACGTCATCCAACCCGAATGAATTGATTTTCAAACGTCACACCCGATACACCGAATCCTAATAGATTGTGACATTACAAGACAGGTTAACAAATTTTAATTTTAAAAATATAGCAACAACTAAATACATTAGCTACCTATGGTCAAAATTAAAAAAAAAAACTCAATTTTCAATTTTCCAAATTTAAACTGTTTGCTAAAATTTTGTTAGGCGAAAATATAACAAATTTGGTAATGTATTTTTTATATGTATTTGTCAATAATATTTAGTAAATATGATTAAAAAATATGATTTGACTTTTGAATTGGAAATTTTCAGCGATTCTATCATGAAAGTAAATCCTTGCTAAGTTCAACATAAATATTTTTTTTAAAAACGTAGTATAAACGAAGTAGAACATAAGACATGTACGACCAAGATAGGATTCAAATTTATGTTCTGTATGAGCAAATGAGCCTTAATAGTATATAAGTAAGAAGAAACATCCTTTTCAATGAAAATACCCAATTATCATTATAAAAAACATAGGTACCAAACTTATAAAATGTTCGCCTTATTGAAATGTAGGAAACAGTACGTTAATAGAAAGGAGTGTTTTATTATTAGGTGCATAGAAAGAAAATTTAAACAAATCTAATCAGAGTAAACCTATACAATGAGATAAATAAATCTGTTTTCTGGGCATAGAAGATCAATCTGGTAAGCTATCTGAGATAATTGATTATCTAATTATTTGTGAGGGACCTAAAACGGATACATTATCTGTCAAAAACAAAAAAAAAAAACAAAAATGGGTACTTAAGTACCAGAAATTATTTTATCGCATATCTCCATCGTCAACTTGTAATACAGAATGATTCCATATTACACTCAAAAAACAAAAAAAAAAAAAAAAACAAAGCGAAACAAGAAACCAAAAAGTCAGCCGTGAACATAAACAGCTGTTTTTTAAATTGGATTTTGTTTTTACTTTAAGGTCTTTTAGACCTTTTTGAAAACTGCAATAACACACCTTTATGAATGGAAAGACTATAGGAAATTAGAAAATTAAAACAGGCATGCACCTTATATGCTTTGGTCTCACTTAGCAGACCATCGTATCATTGAATTTTTACTGAAATAAAAAAGCTGAAGTAGTTTTCAGTAAATATTTGTTCTTGGATTCTGTGTTAAGTTTTTCCTTACTGGATCTTAAAGTTTCACGAAAACAATGAAAAATCGAAAAATCTTTTTCACAAGAATTTAATCTTTATTTTAATCTTATTTCATTTAATCGTTATCCATCATAAAAAAAAATAATCTGTCTTTGTCTTCAAAAAAGAAAAAAAAAAAAATAAACAAAATAACAGAAATTCCTGAAATTCCAAATAGAAGATATTCAGTAAAAGGTACTTTTATTTATTTTTTTTTTTTCTATTTTATGACGAATGGTCTAAATTTCCATTCATGATAAAATTTAGTGCGTCATAGGTATCACAACATAAAAAATGACTTGAAAATTATTTTTAGTGATGACGCATAATAATTACGTGGTGAATCCTATATCGTTATGTTTGTACCTTTATATTTGAAAAAAAAAAAACAAGATAAATGAGTTATTTTTACGAAGTTAAATGTTTATGATTTCCCTTGAGTGGTAGTCTTCATTTAACCCAAACCTTAAGAGGATTACTCAGTGTTCTATTTAAATACATGTGGCAGTCTGGGTTTTATTAGTAATGTAGTATATCTGGATCCCTCATGCTGACCATATGTTATACTTGTACCCTTAAGATTTAAGTCTCAGATGGTCTGATGTATCTTAATAGTACCTAATTCAATTTTCCTAACACTAACCACTTTGTCTTAACATGTTAAGGGTATTTGTATCTATATTTAAGTCCTCATTTTTAAACAACACTTAACAATTATTCGAAAAGTTGTTGTTTCAACTTAACAAAATACAAGTTTCTTTTTACGGATTTCGATATAATTCATATTTGGTATTATTGATGACAGAAAAAAAAAAAAACATAAATTAATACCAAAGACAGAATTAAAACTTGTTCTCTGCAACTTGGGATTAAGGTGTTTTTTTCTAGTTTAAAAATAGTGCATTGAGATTGCAGTGTAAAATTAAAGATACAAAAACTTTGTTCCTTATTAATAACCTCACTTTTATTTTTCATTCATTTGAATATACAGCCCTATTCTGCTATTCGATTCACGTGAAAGTCTAAAATAAGAAGCGTTTAAAAGGTGGTTAAAATTAAATTTAGACAATTTATTTTTCTTTTGAATTTCTAAAACAGACGGGAACAACACTTTGCTATCGAAAGTTAGAAGTTTTTCAAAGCCAATTTGACATGATTAAGAAAGGGAATCTTTCGATTCACGTGAATCGAATAGCAGAATAGGGCTGATAAATAACTACACTGAAACTATGGCGTCGTTGAACTCTTCATTAATGAATAGAAATCTTATCTTTCAATACGAAATAACTACTTACACAATCAACTAAAGGGTTTTTTGTCTCGATAGCACAAATTTGCAAAAATTAGATAAACTATTGATAAGATAAAGAAAAACAACAGAAGAAGAAAAAAACTTGATAATAATAAAAACATATTTATTGTTTATATAAAAAGTAGTTTTGTGTATCACTATAACATTTCGTGAATTTCGTCCGATGCCAAACTTGTTGCATTAATGACCTTGAATTTTTTGCTGTCTACTTTTTAGTTTTAGAGTAGAGAGGAATACAGATGGCAAATTTATTTTAAACTTTGAAGCATAAATTTGTACACACAAGTATTAATCTAGTTTAAAGAACAAGTTATGATATTATATAGAAAGATGTTGCAAGGTCGTTTAGCTTTGAACTTTCAAATTTTTTTTTTTTTTTACTGAATATGATTTTTATTTATTACTTTTTTTTTAATGATTAACAAAACTAAAATAAAACTTTAAAAAAAAGAATTTTTGCTAGACTTTAAGAAAATACCAATAAAACCTTACATAATTGCCTTAGATCCACGATTTTTCAATATATTGGTTCATCGAAACTACCTATTTCGAACCAAAAAATTGTCTTATCCTTGTTATTGACCTAAAACTATTCAAGCTTTGGGACTGTTGAATCTAATTTCTTGCTTGATGGTAGTCATGAGGTTTAATCGAGCATATAGAAGTTCATAATCCATTATTTATTTGACTATTATCAAGTTCTTGGATGAACTTTTCATTATGTTAAAATTTCTTGCAAAAATTTATATGGATTTTAAGTACAGCATTTTTCGGTGATTATAAGTCCTTTTTTTTTAAATCAGGGTGCTCTGGAGAAGTGAACCAACTTTTAAATAATATTTTAAGCTCAAATAATTAATCCAAATACATATTTATTTGTTTTTTCTTAAATTCGAAAGCAAATATTTTCGGATCAAAGTTTCGAAATAAGTTTTGGTTTAAAGATATGAGTTCAAAATGAACAGGCGTATGTATTTATTTAAAAAAATTGCAAATTTATTTTTTTTCGTATTTTCGACAAAAAATCAAGGTTAACCCCTTGCCTTTGCATAATACATTTTCAAAAAAGTCCTTCAAATCTATTGAGTGATACATCAAAAGAAAGGTCTTTTTGAGCTCTATTCATAGCTGAAAACCAAAAATTTCTTAGAGGTCTGGTTGCTGAATTATTTGCTATCGAAATATGTACCTATTTTTTTTTTCTTACATTCGGAAGCAGATATTTTCGGATCAAAGTCTCGAAACAAGTTTTGCTTTACAGATACAAGTTCACAATGAGCAAGTCTATACATTTAGATACCAAAAATTACAAATCAGTTTTTTTTAAAGATTTTCGAGAAAAATAAAAATAATGCATTTTGAAAAAAGTCCCCTAAATCCATCGATTAACCAAATACATAATTCTAAAGAGGTGGTTACCGACTCTGACTGAAATTGTTAAGTCATTTAATAACAAATTACGTGTCTTTATTTTCTTCCGATACCTATCATTATTTCATCCCTTGTTTTCCGCAGGTACTCACAACACAAGTAATTAAGTAGTACATAAAAAGAAGGATTAAAAACATATGCTTTTAAAGGCTATTCGTTTAGTTACAGGTAACCTTTTTGATGAATATTTACGATAGTTGGAGAAAGTTTATTATTCTTTTTTCCACCAATATTCTTGCACATAAATATCGTGTTGACAGTTTATGGTTACACTGTTTTTTATTTTTATCGAGAAGTTTTCAGGAATTTCCTTGTTGTATCAGATGAACTTTTACATTAATCTGCTTATCGATCAATAAGCAATAAAGTCCAACCGGTTAAGGTTTTGTAGAGCAAGAACTGATTCTTCCGAGTAAAGAGTTTTGATTTAATTTGCTTTCCCAAACCGACACATTCCCAGAGTAATTCTGCGTTTTGTGTTATTCGTGTGAGTAAGAATACCTCAACAATAACACTAAACTGGCCGTCAAAATTAGCAAAACCCTGACAAACATGTGGGGCTTATAGTTTGATCATAAAGGTCATAAAGACAAAAAAAACATTGGAAATTTTCTTTGAATACTGGTTTTCACTAAATGGTTTAATTTCAATTTTACCTCAAGGCTCTGTTAAAATTTTGATTGCTCTAAGTACTGCAAGAAGTGTCTTGAGCTTACTGTAATAATTTACTCTATCTGTTTAATAACAGGGTGTTTACATTACGGGAACAATTGCGAGGAATCGACAAAGTCTCCAAAAGTATCATTATCGTGAAAAAGTGCATCTCTGCTAAACCATTCCGATTTCCATTCTTGCAAATTAATTACACGCATAGAAAAATGGTTGGTAGTTGTTAGTCACTCTGCCTTGCTTCTTTATGAGTTGTCGTGTCACAAATTTATTTTATAGTTGAAGTCTTTGCTCTTCTACATTTAAAAATGTCTCTGTTGAACTTGTAAACTAACACTTAAGTAAACTTTTTGCCTTATTTATTTGATCTTTTATTAAAGTCCATCCCGCATTCTATATAAACACCAATGATCACAATTCTGATGAAATGTATGCCAAACCATCAAATGTTTATTATCTTAATTTTTTTTCTTTTGTTTGTGTTGAAACCATTTTAGAAACTTAATCCGATTCACTGTCACATTTCTTAAGAAAACACAAATTCTACATTATCCAGTTACCATAAACCATAACTTTTTCTTAATGAACCTATCAATAATAAAAAAAAATATACAAAAATTAATCAACAATGATAAATAGTCATAATTTTTTGTTACCGTTGTATCTCTACCTTTTTTTTTTCAAATGGGCTCGCTTGTAATTATCTGCTTTCTTTACACAATATAAAATTTGTGTCAATTTAATTTTAATTTATTTGTTAAAAATGTCTACATTTTGTTGCTTACCGCAGTCCAAATATATTCTGTTGTATCAGAAAAAAAGAAGTAGAAAAAAAATTTAGCAGCTAGAGGATAAATTTTAAATATTTTATTTTGATCTTAAACTTAACTATAAATAAAACTTATAATATTGTATTTTTTTCAAATTTAAGGTGACAAAAGACGAACTAGCAAAATTGGTTCAAGGTTTTGAAAAACAGGAACTCCTCACCAGCGGCGGAGTTACGCTAGCCGGTCAGAGGTACATTTATCTGTCTGGAACTGACCGCGTAATACGTGCCAAACTAGGACGAAGCGGTGTCCATTGTATGAAAACGCAACAAGGTTTGTACACATACAACATTTTAAAAACAAAAATCTAAAAATAATTAAAAATAATTCGAAAAAAGTCTTTATTATTAACACCAATTACCTACTACCGGCTACTATCATAAGCCGGTTTTTCTTGAAACCTCTTTGATGATAGTCGTATGACCGTTATAAGGTCAATAAACTATAAAAAAGCATGGCTAACGATGATATTGACGATGATGATGGCGATGATGATGGGGCATATAATTTAAATCTTTCAATAAATTCATCTCTTGTCTCTTCTTTTGTGTGTTTGATAGCTGTTGCTAGTGTTGTTGTTATTGTAACACTGAAATAAATTATAATGAAAAGATCATTTATGGCAATAACCTTGCGGCTTGAGATGTGATTTCTAGAATACATATGTATGCCCTCCATTTGATTCGATTGCCATTAATGGCATTAACAATCATTGTCGTTGTCGTTGTTGTCTCGTCGTCGTAGCCCCGTTTTGTAGTCGTTCGACTTAATTTTTCAAAAACAGATTAACGTGTTTTTTTGTTCATACTCAAAATGCATTTTTTTTTTTTTCATATTTGTCTCTCATTTTCCTTTTTCTCTTTTAATTTTTTTTTTTTATATTCTCATTCTTGTGTCTATTTGCAGCTGTTATTGTTTCCATCTATGAAGACCCTGTACAGCCACAACAGGCTGCTTCCATTGTAGAGAAACTTGGAGATTATCTCATTACTTGTGGGTACTAGAACAAAAATTAAAATTTTAATATCTGCTATGGAATATAAAATAAAAAAAAAAAATAAGTAAATAAAAAAAAAAAACAGAAAATAATAATAATAAAAAACAACAATCTAAAACATATAATAAAAAAAACTGCAATTGTGAGAATAAAAATCATTTATAATTTTTACGATGTGTTGTGTCAACTTTTGCTAATCTTAAACTACTCTTGAATCGTATCGCTTTTTATGTTCTATCATTTGATACCAGAAGAAACAGAAGAAAAAATCACGAAAAAAATACAAGAAAAAACAAAAAAAAAAAAACCAACAACAACAACAATATTTAATATAAAAACAAAATAAACATAAAAAAAATCAATGTGTATTATTTTTCATTTGCTGCTGAGCGCGACAAAAGGAAAAAAAAAACGAAACAAAAAAAAAAAAGAAAAAAAACTTTTTAAGTATATTAATTGTATGTAATAAACACAAACAAAAAAAATTAAATAAAGAAAGTAATAATATAAAAAAAAATAATAATGATAATCGCGGGGAGTCCATAAAAAATAAATAAAATATTCTCTTTTTAATCGTAGGCCATCATCCGTTTTATACAATACAAAAAAAAAAAGTAAAAAAACAAAAAAAAAAAAAATAATAAAATAAAAATATCAATAAAAAATAAGATTTCCCAAATTTTTCTCATGTGTTTTTGCTTTGTACAAATTCATACTTGATTTTTTTTTCTTTTTTTTTTGTTAATTTCCTTTAATTAATTGCGCTAAAATATAAAGTTGATGAAAAAAACTATAAAAAAAACGCTATGAGTTGTGGGTTAAATTTTTTGCATTTTTTTTTTTTTGTCAACAAAATACCTAACAAGAATAGAATACAAGAAAATCCTTTTTACAATAATTTTTAATCTTGTTGGCAAACATCATTTTTTCTTTCTTTATATTAACCAAACCACTGTATTTTTATTTTATTTTTTTAGATAGTTTCACATCTATATTTTCCCTCTAGCTAAGTGTTTTTAATATTTTTTTCTATTCCCGTTTGATGATGATGAAAAATAAAAAAAAAAAAATACTATTGCTAAAAATATACACAATTTTTTCCAACGCTCTGATATGCTACTTTCTCTTTACAAGTATTGTTTTATTTTTATTTTTTTGTTTTTGTCTATTTTAAACTTTTTATTTTTCTTTTCTAATTTTAAAACGCTTAACATGAAAAATAAAACAAAACAAAAATTATTGTATTTATCTTTTTAGTCATAGCTTGTAAAACTTACTTTGTTTAATTAAAAAAAAATTTAAATAAAATGAAATGATATAGTAACTAGTAGATTAAACAAAAGAAAAAAGAAAAAGAAGTAAACAAAAAAGAGCTGTTTCGCAAGAGAGAGAGATTTTTTTTTATTTTATATTTTTTTGAAATTTGTTTTGAATTTTTTGAGATTTTTTTCTAAATATTTTTTTGTTTTAATTTTAATTTTTATTTTGATTTTATTTTTTTTTTTTTTGATTTAATTATTTTACATTTTTTTAATGAGACGACATTTATATTAATAATAATTTTTCGCTATTAGTTTTGTAAACGAAAAACCAAGAACAAAAAAAAAAAAACAAAAAATAAGAATAAAAAAAAAAGTTTATAAAAAAATTGTTTGCGCCTGTTACTATCTTTGTCATTCTTATTATATGTATAAATTTCCAAAATTATTGGTGAAACTTGACAAGTGTGTGAAATTGTTTTTCATAGTTTTTTTTTTATTTTAGTAGAATCCACAGGTAATAATGCAATATGTAGGATTTTAGTGTGTAAGAAAGGCGATAAATAAAAGGGGAAGATGCTCATCTAGGAATCTAATGTCGACTTCCTTTAAAAAAAATCGTATTTGAGGCGATCTTGATACAAATTTTTTTTTTTTATTAAGAATAAAAAATGATAAACTCAAACCTCAAACTCGATTTTTTTAAAGGAATTCGACACTAAATTCCTAGATAAGCATCTTCCCTTTTCAAAGAAGATCCGTTGAAAGCTTTAGTAAGTGCAAATGAAAGATTAAGTTTTTTTTCACTTTCCTAGTCGTTGAAGTTCGGGCACAGCACAGTGTAGCCACCGTGACGTGACGCTTGGTCAATAATTCGAAGCTAAGCTATAAGTTGAAGAACTGTAAAACAGTGTTCATTTTTACCAATGAAGTTTTAATTATATAACTGTCAGTTACTCAACTGTAAGGAATCACTCGACATAACGCATGATGAAAAATTAAATGCCCATTTTATTCAGATTAAAAAAAAAAACTAGTTTTCGTTAGATTTAATTTTGTTCAAAGTTTCCAAGTTTTATTTTTTCAAATCTAGACTAACTTGAAGTGGTTACCCCAAGCTCTAGCTTTCGCGAAGGGCTCGTCTGCCCGGTGTTTGGGTGCGGAAAAAACTTCTGTCACATGTATTTTTGCAATCAGGGAGTCAAGGGCAATAGGATACAATTGTTTTTAAGTGGTTACCCCAATCCCTAAAAATGCGTGTTTTTGAGCTCGTCTGTCGGCAGACGATCAGTTTCGTCATCACCATGACTGGGATTTAGTATAACCTCTCACACAAAAAATCTGTTGCCAGCTCTTAGACTATGTGGAACAACAAAAAAGAAAAAATGTAATTTGCTCAAATAAAATAATTTTATCTTTTCACTATTAACATATTTTTTCTTGTAGCTGCTTTGTCAAGCTATCTGAATACAAGATATCTGTCTTGTTCAAAAAGATGTTCCAGATACAGGTCCTAATCGATAGGTGATTCATCGATGATATAGTTATTAGTCGACAAGTCAACTGCTTATTTTGACAGCCTTTTTCTGAATCGAATAGTAGAATGGAGATGGTGGCTTGGAAGTGTAATCAAAACCAGAGCACATTGATTGACAAAATCGAACAAGAGTCCTTGATAAGTCCACGATCTCCAAATTGAACTATTTCACTGGCGATAAACGTTTTTTAACGTCTCTTAAAACCATTTTCTTCCATAAATAAAGAAAACATTTCTCTCAAATTCAGATATTATGAATTGAAATTATAATTTTGAACGATTTATTTTTATTTTGATGAGATAAAATGGATTTTCAAAGTCATTCAAATATTTTATCGCCACTGATAAAAGTTACAGAACATGGGTACAGAGCAGCGATAAGTATTTTAAGACTTTAAGACAAGTTTGGGTAAAAGGAGGCGTGCCCATATAAACCTTCGTTTTTAGATTGGGATATCGCTTATGACTTTCGTTTTTGAATCTCATATCCTGGAATACCTAAGACTGAATAGGTGTTAGGTTGAAACTACTTATTTTTAAGGTATGCACCGAGAATAAATTGAGCGTTTAAGGGCATTTTTCCCTTTCAAAAGTGTCTCGAGACGAGAAAAAGGCTAAGTGTCAATGTACGTATGTAGTTATTGGAGACAGGTAGTTCTATTTTATTTATTTGTACTAATCCATAGACTAATTACGGATTGTTGCATGTTCATTTCCTCTTCCGACTCTTATCTATGTATTACATCTGCGACCTTCTCTCTTTTATACCTTTTATAGAATGCTTCTCTATACTAACAATTATAAATTAATGCCATATAAATGCTTATTCTAACAAGAAGAATTATGAAAAAGAAGCACACACATGATGAGAAGAAAGAAGGGAATAACTTTTTTTTTTTTTGCGTTAGAGATGAGTAAACAGAGATAGTGTGTATCTACGTACAAGGTCTTGTTTGTAGTAATAGGAATAGCAAGTATCTCTACTCGAATGTATGTAGTTACAAGGTTACTTTTATTCATTGCCAACCAAAACCGAAAGAGACTGTAGTTGTAGACACAAATTAAATATTAGAGACGAAGATCCGAGACACTACGGGTGAGGTAGAACAAAATAGAAAAAAAAAAACTTTGCTGGGGGTGAATGAATCACATCGGATTCCCCGTAAACAAAAAAAAAAAAAACACACCCACCAAGCATGTTAGACATTCTAGACGATTCAGACAGAGTAGGTATCTCGGGATCGCCAACATCATCATCATCATCATGATACAAAACCATCGACAGAATCATCATTATTAGGGTTCAACAAAAATGTATCATTGCACTAAATGTATCTCATTCGTGCGCCAATTATTATTATTGTTATAGTTGCTGTTGCTGCTGATAAGACCAATTAGCTTAGGGTGTTGTCGTTTTAGGTTTGTATACGATATTGATTTGAGAATCTTTTCTAATAATAGATTGTGATTGAATAAGTTGATATGTAACTTTAGTTGTAGGGAAGATTTTTGTGTTTTGGTTGAATTTATTTTCTTTTTTTGTAAACAATTTAATCAAAAAAAGTCAATCATTTAGTTTTGTTGTGTCATTTTTTGGTATGGCTAGCATTCATTAAAAAAAAGTTTTTTTTTTTTGCAAATTGGGACACATGAAAAAAATTAATTTCCTGTGATAAGAAGTTTTGATAGCAACCAACTATTAGCGTATGTGGATGTGGGTGTTGCCCGTTTTTTGTTATCTTCAGTTCAATGGAATTAATAAGAAATGATAAAGACTTTTTGATTAAATAGTTTTTTTTTTTTTTTTGTTTGCTATGGTGTTAATCATGATGGAAATAAATAAATAATTCATGAATAACTTATACATTTATATTTTTGTTATACTTGTGTATATTATACACATGAAAGATGATGAATAACTTAATTAAAGAAAAAGAAAGAATTTTCGTTTCGAACCAATGAGTCAGTTTGGTTTGGTTTGGTTTTTTTTGCTGGTGGACAAGCAAGCAAGCTGGGGACAAAAATATAATAATAATATAATTTAAATTTAACACACCATGTTGAGCAGATGACTTGTGTATAATGCTGCTTTGGGTGAAATGTTCGTTAAATGAGAACAAACAGATGTTGAACATGAATTTATTATGAGTGTGTCGCCGACGACCGACGACGATGTCTCTGTGAAGAAAATCAAGTTTAATGTGGTTTTAAGAAGAGAATTCACAATTCAAGTGTGGAATGGAATGTATTGTGTATAGAAAGGAATCCAATGGATTTTTTTTTGTTGTATTTTTTTCTTTTTTGGGTGAATAACCGCCAACAGAGATGTTTGAAAAAAAAAAGAAGAGGAATTCGGGTAAGTATAACAGATATATGGTTTGTATTTGGAGGAGATTCTGGAAGAAAACATGAAAACATTTTAGCAGGATATCATGAAGTATTTTGGGCGCCTGATAATTACACCAAAAAAATCAGCTAAGCACAAAATCGGGATTGAGCCCTTATTATAAATTTGAGGCAGTAAATTGATGTGAGTTTCATTCGGAACATTTTTATAAGCCCGCACCTAAATTGTACTATGATGCAAAAGCATCACTTTATTTGAGTTTGGCCATAGTTTTGATTACAGGAAGTCAAAATGTAATATGCTTATTTTTTTTTTATCCGGGACTTGCAGTTGGATAGTCACCATTCAGTTGGAAGAAGTGTTGAGAAAAAATTTCACTACTTATTTTTAGATTTAGATTTAGACTCCCTTCCTCTTATTTCCCCGAATTTAACGTGAAATTTACATATAAAACGTATCCTTTGATTTGTATAGGTAGTTTTATATGGGATATTCCATTAGACTCGTTAATTACATATATCGGAAGACTAAGGAGTTGAAATCAAAATCCGCAAAAATTAAACAATTTTTTTCGCTATTTAGAACTAAATAGTTGATGTGGAATTTCGTTAAAAAAAAAAAAAAACAATATAAGGACCACCTTAATGTACATTGATATACTATGTTTGTATAATTTTTAATAGTCAACCGAGCTCAACTGGTTTTCTTCAATATTTAGTGAGCGATAATAAATGTTTATCGGTTTAATTTAGAGGGTCACTGCGGTGTATGCGTACTTTTTTTTCATTTATATTGAAATGTTTAATGGAAAGTTAAACGACACTCACAATATCTAAGGACCTTGGTTTCGTGTGAAGAAATTTCGAAGTTTAAAATCAAAATCATCGCAATTTGATGATGGAATCCAAAATAGAGGTTTTCGTCACCAGTTTGTGCAACCATCATCATACGAATTTCTACCGTCTGAGAAGACGTTTTTACTTGCTCTATAGGGCAAGTATTGGTTTCGTGTCGAAAAAAAAATTGAGGTTTTAATCAAAACCAACATTACGATGATGGAGAATTCCGAAAAAGTGGGTCTCGCAATTCCGTCCGTGCGTCTGTGCGTCCATCTGTACACATTTCCACAGCCCTAACGGGTGGACGGATTTTTTTCAAATTTGGTACAGATGATTTTTATGGAATTCTGAAAGTTGGTTTTTTTTGTTTTTTTATATCTCGTTTAGAACGTATACCACCCATACAAAAAAATACGATATTGCGAATTTCTCGAAAACGGCTCTAACGATTTTGATTAAACTTTGTATACGTAATATTTAAAGCAGTGGCAATAAAACTGCATTTTTATTTTTTCTCAAAAAAGTCAAATAACAAAAAAAAAATTTTTCATTTAACAAAATTTTGCCCTAAATGTCGGCTCTTCTCCAAATATCAATTTTGTTTTATTTTAGTGCCAGCTTTTAAAATCTACAAGTAGACTAACATAAAATTGCTTTGAACTGCAAGAGCAAGTACGTGCGACCCCAGTCGTGCATTTTATTTTTTATTGCTACAGGTCATTTTTATGGAATTTCAAAGAATACGTCTCATTTAACATTTTTGTTATATTGAATTTTTTTTCGAAAAAGGCTCTGACGATACAAAAATTTAAGTTTTACTTTTTGATAAAAAAAGTTTTTTTTTTTAGAAAATCAATTATTAACGCTACCTCCCAGAACGGTTTTTTAATTTTTGGTTTTCTATAAACGACTAGCTAGTTTGATTCCACCGAGTTTTTCTATGAAAAAGTTTTTATATAACTTAAATAAACAATGATATAAGTTTAAATAAGAACAGTCTATTAAAAGAAAAATGTATGTATCTATACCTATATGTGTACAAAATTCTACAAAAAAGACATAATTTTTTGAAATAAAAAATAAAATATTTTGTTATTAACGGTACCAGCCACAGAACCGTTTTTATTTTTGTTTTTAAGTTTCTCACAAATGACTAAACCGATTTCAACAAAAAAAAAAAAAGTATACAGAAATACTGAAGGTTTTGAATTAACAACAACAAACTTCTGTGTGTTACCACCAAGTTATATAGCTATTTCACGGGGACCAACCCGATCATGAGACTTCTTTCAGTGGTGCTAAGTCGCTTATGTTCAATTGTTCAATTCTTAAAATTCCTTTTTACTGAAGAAATCAAATGGCATTTATACTTAGTTTTGTGTTGAAAATTGAGGAGCATAAAAAAAAGGCAAGGAAAATTGAGATTTTTTCATAAACACTAATCAAACAATTTTATTCGATTAGTCGCAATATCTAAAACCTGTGATTCTGGACAACTCTGCATCGTATATATATTTTTTTTTTACTAATTTCAGTGCTGAATGCATATGAACAGATCATTTCATTTGCATCAGGTTCATGAACATTTTTTTAGAAAAAATCTTCAAAATGGTTTTTTATGATTGCGATATAAATGTTGCCATACTCTTCATCTTAAATATTAAGATGTTAGTTTTTGCGTTTACTGTGGCAGAACTTCAATCCATTTAATTGTTCACATACACAATTAAATTCCCCACTTATGGTCTAAACATCCAAAGCGTTTATTTCCTCCGGAAGTGTTTCTTTCCTGAAAAAAAATATTATCATAAGACAATAAAACTTCCCTACACATGTATTTCCCAAAAAGTACATCCATAAAATAGAAACATTGTTTATTCAGCAGATTTTCTTATATAAACTAGTCATTATGATCTACACGTTTCCCAACAACAAACATAAAAATTAACCAATTTTATTCATCCACCAAATGCAGGTATATTGACCCATCGGATACAAAAAAAGTGCAAATCTTTTCATTTTCATAATAAAAAATTAATATCAAAATAAAATAAAATAAAATGAAAAAAATTATTTCAAACAATAGGTAACACGAAATCTGATCGGATATCATTTTTATTTTTTCAATTCAATTTGCGCTCATTCATGAAAATTTTCATTAGCCAATTGCCAATATGCAATACAAAGTTAAGACGGGGTCAGCTCAGAACACCTCAAAATTGGGACATACATTTTATTCCCCAACTTGGATTTGTTTTGTAAAGAAGTTCCAAGTCGTTGGTTTAAATTTTTGTGATATCTTTCTCATCATTCAGCTAATTTCTCAGGTGAATAAAATCAAAATATTTGTAATTCTTTTTGTTTCTTAACAAACAAAATAAAGAATTTCAAGATTTCGAAGAATTCTTCTGAAATAATTCAAAATTAGAAATTTGATTTGCTATACCTACCAATTTCGATATTTTTTCTTTTCTATTTATTTTCTTTGCATTAGATAATTTTTTCATATAAAAAGAGGACCAAATCAAATATTCGGATATAGTTTGAAAGCAGTATTAGAACCATGAAGTTTAAAGTTATTGGTGTTTTAGTTATTTTGGCCAATTTTTCAATTCAATCTCACGGATTACCATTTGGAGATTTTGGAGAATTGGCATCAGTTGCTGAATATGGAGAACAATCAGCTGAATTGAAACGAGATAAAAGAACTTTGACTACAATTTGTGTTGAGATTAAGCCAAGCAGTCCGTATGAGGAACCGTATTTTATGTGCAAAGGAACAGATAGTCCAAAATATTCTAAAGGCAGTAGTGATTCGTCATCATCATCATATTCAGCAAAACCAACTAATAGTTACAAACCATCAAAACCTTCGAGTTATTCAAATGGTGGCGAAAGTGATTCATACCATTCGTCGGATAATGAGTACCATGCTCCATCGAAGACATCAGAATATCATCCTGAACACTCAAAGTACAACAGTAAACCATCATCAGGAGGTTATGATTCAGCAAAAGAATATTCAGCACCATCCAAACCAATTTACGATAAACATCCATCATATGATTCTCATCATTCTGATTCATACTCTCATTATGAAGTTCCTTCCAAACCGTCTCACTCTTCATATGGATCAGTGAAGCCATCTTATGCCGATCATCAGGACAGCCACGATGATTACTCAATTCCTCATCCAGTTCATAAAGTAACTTATGAAAAACCATCTGCTCCTGCAACCTACTCATCGAAACCACAAACCTACAGTCATGAAATTCCATCATCATATGATCACAGACAGCCATCAACTGGTGGATATTCCAAACCAAATTCATATGAAGGTCATACTTCGTCAGGAGGTGGTTATTCAAAACCAAGCAGCTCCTATGAGCCTTCAGAATACTCCAAACCAAGTTCTTATGATCATGGCAGTTCTCACGACTCCAAACCATCATCGTACAATGAAGAAAGCCATTCCAAACCATCATACGGTCATGGACACGATGGACATTCATACAGTGCTCCACCAGAAACAAAAGTTTTATACTCTAAGCCAAGCTCATATCCAGCTAAACAAACTGCCTATGAACATGCGGATAACTCACAGTATGGTCAACAAAAACAGCCATCATCAAGCCATTACTCGAAGCCAAGCCAGGACTATGGAAAACCTGAACAACACTCGGCGGCCTATGCACCACCACAATCACACAACTATAGAATGATGCCTCAGGAACTGATGCAGCCATCATGGGAATCTCAACCTCAACAATTACAATCTGATGGGTTTGGCTATCGATCTTATGGTGCTCCAATGGAATACCAACAACGCCAGGAAACTCCGAGAATGATGAATCCTGAGTCGCAACTTTACACTGGTTTAGAAGGTCCTTTAAGGTTTGATTTATCGGGAAGTGATCAGGAAGCACCAACACTACAATCACCATATCTTCATCAGACATATTCTTCACCAGCTCCAGTTGCCCCATCTAATGCGCCACACTATGCTCCAGCAGCTCCATCATACCCAAACCCGGCATACCCACCAGCAGCACCAGCTTATGCTTCTGTTCCACCTTCATCGTATGTTCCAGTTGCAGTTCCATCTTATGCACCACCAGCTGCACCATCTTACGCACCTGCACCATCATCAACTGTGTACCCAGCACCTCCGTGTCCACAAAACTACATGTACAGTTATCAACCAGTGATTATGTCAGTTCCATGCTATTCTTTGTCAGCTGGTTATAGTTTACCTAACTATGGTCAATCATTGGGTGCTCCTGCCAAGGTAAATCCTCTACAAGATCACCCGAGTGCACGTTCCGAAGGTGGTAGTGGCAACTCTGATTCAAATCATAAATCTGCAGAAGATGATTCTCAGGAATCTCAAGAAAGTAGTGATAAAAAACCCGACTCAGAAGTTGAAACTGGCCAAACTACTACCACATTAAAAAAGTCAGATAATTTAAGGAAACCATCAGCATCATCTGGAGATAATACATCGGAAGAGAAAAAACATCAAGTTGATAAGAATTCATCCCAGGAAGAAGTTGTGGGTGGACCAGCAGCAGTAGCTGCAGTTGAAAAACCAATTCAAGAAACTCAAATTGTTGCAGTTGGAACAAATCCAAAAAACCCAAATGAAGCTCCACATACCAAAGAGGCTTTCAATGCTATGATGAAAATGGCTAGAATTGCAGCTCAACTTAATAAAGATGATCCATCGAATAAAGGAGCTAACGATGCTGCAGTAGGGTCAACAATGCAAACTAATGAAAAACCACCAACTGGAACTAACTTACAACAATTCTCCACCAGGACAAACTAAGAGATTTTAAGTATTTTATATTTTTTTACATATATATTTTTTTATACAACAGAAAAAAAAAATAATCTCAATAAAAGGTTCAAAAATTTAATGGCTTCATTTTTTTATTTCATTCAAATATTTTGTATTTTTCAATTGGTAGGCATTATGAAAGGATTTAAGTAGAAAGGTTCTTGTTGAATTTATAAAAAAAATGTTGGAGCAAAACATAGCCGTTTTGAAAAATTTCCAAACGCATACAAATTTTTTTGTATGAGATTTTTGATTTTTTTTAAATAAATTTTTAAATTTTAAAGTGAGTTAAGTTTATCAGACTTCAAGTATATTTTCATTCATGTCCTTTAAGGGGGGGGGGGTGAAATGAAATTAGAAATACCTACCCTACATATATTTTTTGGATTTTTAGATAAATGCTTTAAATTCAAAGATGCTTAAAATTGCCTAATTCAATAATTTTAATAAATCGGAAATCCAAATGTTACGGAGCGATTAAAATGTTTGTTTGCCAAAAAATATCACAATTTTTGAGATTGTACAGATAGTACAGGAGTGAAACTACAGCATACGTTCGTTTACGTATAGACGCTTTATGTCTCTATCATTTTCTTCTGATTAAATAGAGAGAGCAATAGTCAAAACGTTAACGAACGTATGCCGTAGTTCGACCCCGGATTTTGTGATTCTCTGCGAAATGACATTTATCATTTTTTTATGACAAAAATCCGATATTTAAAAATTTTTAGACAAAAGCCTGGTACGCTGTTCGAGCTAAATTTTAGCCGAGATACAAAATATCGATAATTTGTATGGGATCCATTTTAGCTCAGCTAAAATTTTTCGATAATTTGTATGGGAGTTAAAATTTAGCGCGAGCAGCGTACCAGGCTAAACTAAAAAAAAACTGTAATACAGTCAAACTTCCATAACTCGAACTTCCTTAAGTCGAAGTCTCTATAAGTCGAAATTGTTTTTGAGCACTTTGCGTATACATACAATAGTTTTTGTTTTCATTTCTTTAAATCGAAATTTATCTAACTCGAATTTTTCGTCTTCCATTTTGATAGTTCGACTTATAGAAGTTTCACTGTATAGCCATTTTTTAAAGGATTTAAGGATACCTACATTTTTGTTGTAAGATCACTTTTTGATACGGTTTACAAAAAATAATAGGTATGTCAAAAAGTCCAAACAAGGTGTTTATTGCATTTAAATTGTATAAGAAGGAAACTGATAGAACAACAAGTTTTTAGGTTAAGCCCAGAGTTTTTTTTGGGTACAGTTAAGACCGGTCGTAAAAAAAAAAACCCAACTTATAGTCCGGTCAAATTAGACTAAAATAAGGGGGTGAGGTTACATTAATTCCCAGCAAGCTGAAAATTGGTAGGATTGTTGGAAACACCATCATAAATTAAATCTAAAAAGTCCTCATCGATCCGAGGTCTGGAAAAAAATGTACGGGGGGTCAAAGGTCACAAAAACTGGTTTTTCACGATTTTCAGCAAAACGGTAAGTCTTATCAAAAATTTTTCAATGCAAGAATTGTAGACCAGATTATTATATATAAAAAGTGTCATGACACTTTTTTTCCTAAGACCCAATGTTTCTTAGGTATAACGATTTAAAAAGTTGAAGTTGAGTCGAAATCGTCATAATCAGGCCTATTCTGAAAAAAATCTCCAACTGAAAAGTTCCTAAAATTTCATTATTTTTTAGCTTGGATTTCGTTCTTCAATGGTTAAGAATATAGGGAATGCAAAAAAAAACGGAAATTTTCACCATTTTTCCGATAGGGGCCCTTCTCCCGAAACCATTTCCTTGAGAATTTTTGTTTAGAATAGGTCTGAATATATACAGGGTGTCCGATAGAGAATGGACAACCCTAAAACGGCTGATAGCTACACTTATGACTGTTCTAAAAACAGATAGAAAAAAGTTCTATCGCAACCAGTTCATAAAATATTGGCTTTTTTTCGTTCAGTGTATTTAAAATTTTATCATCTTATGTTTTCGTTCACTACAACCACGAATGAATGAATTTTATTTATTTCTTTTTTTTATAATTTTCTACAATAATTGTATGAGTACATAAACGCTTTAAAAACTGCAAAGCTATTGCACATTTTTGTAAAAAAAATTTTGAAATCTGTTTTTTGATGCAAAATGTAAAAAAGTATTTTATGAAAAATTTTAAACACCTGTGGTATAAAATAAATCTATAGAAACCTAAGTGGCCAACTTTCTTAAAAATATTCTCGTTTAAGGGGAATATTTTAAAGAAAGTTGGCCACTTAGGTTTCTATAGATTTATTTTATACCACAGGTGTTTAAAATTTTTCATAAAATACTTTTTTACATTTTGCATCAAAAAATAGATTTCAAAATCGATGTCTAAATTGACCGGACTATTATATGTACCCTTTTTTTCATACCTGAAGTTTTTATGAAAGAAAACTTAAAGAAATTAAAAAAAAAAAAAATCAACGTACAAATTTTTATCTATAAACCTAATTTAAGCCGTTTTTGTTTATGGTCAAATGTACGCCAAGAGTCGGCAACATTATGTGTTTTGGGCTTGGAGATAAAACCAAAAATTGAACATAATAAGTTCACATCTCTTAATATCGAACATCAAATTGAGGTATCCGTCTCAGAGAAAATGAGTATCATTTTAAGTACTTATTGAAACTATCCGCAATCGGGTCAAAGATTGGAAATATTAAACAAAAATGTGTCAATTTTATTCAAAGAAGTTATTCAGTGAGTTTCATGTGAACAAGATTCCACCCGGAAAAATTCAATTTCACTTTTCCTATATTGTGAGTTCCGGGCGAAAAGTTGTTCACGTTCGGACATCTTCTTTTATTTTCAACTTTTTTTTTTCAGGTAATTTGCGAGGTGTTCGACAGCTTTTATCTCACTTAAAAGTTTTGATGCCGAAGAAGAAACTAGTTTAGCGAAAAATGTAAATTCCCTTCGGGTGAAACTTATGATAGCTTTTGAAATTCCGGGTGAACAAAACTATTCCGGTTGAAACTCACGATAGAGCTGATTGTTATTATTTTAATGATAAGTTATTTGCAGTCAGAAAAAAAACGATTTTTTTTAGAATCCCGTCCTTTTTCAACAAGAAATAAATAAAAAATGTGATTTATTTTGGCTTAACACTACTTTATTAAAATTTCAGAAAATAAAATTTTTCAAGGGCTAGTATATTTCAATAGTTAAAAATATACCATGTTATACATTAAAAAAATGATGAGGTATCAATCAAACTTGACAATACGATGATAGAGAATGCGAGAAAAGTGGTAAGTGAAACAATTCAAGTGTTAGTTTTAAAACGAAGTCAATCTTTTGATGAAATTTTTTTTCGAAACTTAACTTTGTGACACAAACAAAAAAAAAATCGCACTAGAAAGAAAAGTTTTTTACTTTTGTAAATTTCCCACTTTTTGCAAAAAAGTGGCGATATTGTAGTTATACATTAATAGTAACTAAATCAGAATTCAAAGGTTCAATTTCGTTTCGAAATATCAATTCCATTTAAATTTTGGTAAGATTTGATTTCTTATTTGTGACCTTAATTATGAAAGTGGACTAAGTCACTCCTAAAAAAGGCCTCAAATCTAGCCTTAAAATAATTATTATTTCAGATGTAAAGTTCATTTGAAAGCGAAATTGCAGTAAATAAACTTCTTTATTGCTCCTCTAGTGATTTCATAAAAGCAATATAATTAAATCGTTATAAGAAAATTGTTATGTAAGTTTTTCTTTAAACAATGCAAAAAGTGACTTTGTCCACTTTCATAATCATGGGCACATTTAGGGTTGATATGTGAAGTGAATATAGACAGAGAAATGTCAAAACTTGCCTTGACATCAAAATAAACCTAATTATTAAGGCAGCCAAAAGCGTTTTTAGCAATTCACATGGAATTTAACCAATTTATTAAAGTAACTATTTAAAAACTTTTTTTTATAAATACGAATTGAACTTCCGGTTTCGATATACCTACCTATCCCACAGAGATTCAATACTTCCCAAAATCATGAATCATTTCCCATTTTTAAATTTCCGTCTCAAACATCACACGAAAGGAAACAAGATAACCGAAAGGTAAATTACCTGCTCATAAATAATTGTTGCTATCAATTATTTTGGATTCAAAACACGTCTTTGTCATTGTGTATAGCTTACCCATCATATTATTATATGTTGTATCGTTTTTGGTTATAATATAGACATTATGGTGCCGATAGTCTTTCCTGTCAAACATTGATATTACCAAAGGTAGATACCTTCATAAATAGGTATAACATCTACCTAAAAAAAAATTATTGCAATTAAAATTCATAAAAATGTAATTTTTGCTGAGTAATTATAGGAAAGGCTATCGTCCTAATTAAACTGTTGATTTCGTAAAAGAAAAATAAAGAAAATAAAGGAGAATAAAAATGCTCATGTTAACACTCATGTGTCATAATAAATTGGAAAGCGGTCAATATAAAGAATAAAAGAGGTCAATTAAATGTTCTTTGTAATCTGAGTTGACTTTATTTTTTTGCTATGAGAGTTGAATACTATACCCTCCTGAATTGACAAAAAAATTAAACCATTAAATGCTATTAACAATTATGGCAAATAGTAGTTAAGTGTAATCCAACGAAATTGGATGCGGACAGGGTGTAAATTTGTATCTTAAGTATATTTCCTTGTTCGCAAAAAAAAAAAAAAACGAAAACGAACAAAATGAAAAGTGTCAATTTAATTGTATTGTTGTTGGGTAGTTTATGCCAAGTGTCCTTATCCCAAAACTGGCAACAAGCTGATCAGCCAGGATTTGAAGATTACTTTTGCGTCGACACATGCAATACAGATTTCGGATCGGGCCGAGAACTTATTCGACCACCACGATTTTTGCTAAAGAAACTTTTTAAAAAATGGGGTAAATGGTTTCGAGAGGATTGTGTTTCGTGCTGTCAAAAAGATGCCGGTTATTCGGGTGGTTCGGCAGGTGATGGCGATGGAACTCCATGTAGTGCAAATAATTATCAAAATTCTAACAATTATGGTGGTGGTGGATCGAGTGGTGGATATGATTCAAATGTCCCCACATCAAATTCAAACTACGGAAATAACAATAATAATGGTCAAAATTATGACAGCAGTTACGGCTATGATGATCAATATTCAGCACCGGATATTCCTATAAATGGTAATTATGGTCATTTGTATTTACCATTGCCACATCCTCATCGAATTATGACCCATTTGCATGGTTATATGAATAATAAGCCATTTCGTGGTGGTTATTCTGGAGCCAATAGTCAATCTAATGTGTATCCTCCTAAGGAGGCTTATGTAGATGAAGTTGTGCCAATTGTTGAGCCGGAAGTGGAAACAAATGATGCTACAGGTGATTATGAGACTCCAGCAGCAGAAGTTATAGAAGAAAGTGATGATAGTTCGTATACAAGTGATGTGATTGAAGAACAAAAAAATAATGAATATGACAGTTATAGTAGTTATAAAGGTGAATCGAAAGAATCAGGTTCAGGAGGGATTACACAAATAATACAACCTATTGTGCCAGTTTATATTTATCCACCGAATTATTCAGATTCTGGTTCTGAATCTTCTTACAAAAAGAAATCTGACAGCGGAAAGTCATCATACGAGGGGGAATCGTCATATGGGGAAAAGTCGTCATATGAAGAAAAGTCATCATATGAAGAAAAGCCATCATATGGAGGAGAATCCTCACCCAAGAGTCCACCAGCTGAATCATCGAGCTCATATGAAACCCCATCAACACCAGCTTCTCAACCACCAGCTGCAATTACTCTTTATGCAATAACACCAAACTCTCCACAAGCTCCTTCATATTCACCACAAGCTCCTTCGTATTCACCACCTGCTTCATCATATTCACCACCAGCTGCATTCTATTCACCATCAGTTCCATCCAATACACCCGCTATCCAAGCATATCTAACACCAATTTCAGCATACTCTCCACCATCATCATCATACTCTCCACCTCCATCATCTTACTCTAAACCAGCTTCATCATCATATTCAACTCCAGCATCATCATCTTCGCCGCCACCTGGTTCATATGCAATAATTCTAATACAACCAGCAAAATCATCCAACTCACCAACATATTCATCATCGGCTCCAGCGTATTCGCCAGCAGCTCCTTCTTATTCACCAGCCGCTCCTTCATACTCACCTCAAGCTATATCATATTCGCCACCAGCTCAATCATATTCACCACCACCGCCATCCTACTCATCAGCACCTCAATCATACTCACCAGCCGGTTCATCTTACTCTCCACCATCCTCATCATACTCTCCACCAGCTCCATCATACTCATATTCTCCACAAGCTAATTCATACGCTCAAATAGCACCATCATACTCACTACCAGCTCCATCATACTCTCCACCAGCTTCATCATATGGTCAACCGTCATCATCATACTCTCCAGCAGCTCCATCATACTCTCCATCATACGGACATTCAGTTCAATCATATTCACCACCAACTCCATCATATTCACCACCAACTCCATCATATTCACCACCAGGTCCATCATACTCTCCGCCAAGTTCATCATACGGACATCCCGTACCATCATATTCACCACCAACTCCATCATACTCCCCACCACCTCCATCATACTCCCCACCAGCACCATCAGCCTACTCACAACCTTCACCCCCAACGCAGTCATATTGCGATTCGAGTCCTTCCAATTGCGGTTCCGCCGCGCCATATTACAAACGAACTTATTCAACATCTCTGACGTACGTGTATCCACCATGCAGCGCACCCTCATACGAAAACGACCAGAACATGCGATCGTGCCCGGAATTATTTTCATCATACACATCGGATCACCAATCGACTCCCTCATCTCCATACTAGACAGTCAACGCGCAGATTGCCATACTCACATGGTCACAGACGCGACTTGTAATATGCCTTTGTAAAGAGTTATTTATTATTATCTGAGAAGTTGATAGCTGATTTTTTTTTTATAATTTTTTTATACCGTATTCTTAAAATAGAAAATAAAAATAAATACAAAAATAAAACTGAAAAAAAAAAAAAATAAACATCACTTGTACTTTAATTTTTCATTTTACTTTCACTTTGCGTGAGTTGATGGTACGCATGGTGCATACTAACTTCAGGATTCAACAGAATAAATAATTTTTTTTTATATAGCGTTGGTATTGTGCCAGTTCATGGACTTTTGATAAAGCTGCATAAATAGAATATTAGTGCCAGGGCCATTATTATAGCCAGCTATAAAGAGGAATCAGTTAGTGTGCTAGTGCAATATATTTCTCCACCTTGTAGAGCTGATGTGGTGGTCGTATAATTTGGCGAAAAAAAAGATCTTGCTAAAATGTTTGCCTGGCTTGGCTGACTTGGCTGGCTGGCATACTTGATGCGATATTAATATTTGTATATTTTTTTTGTAGTTCTTCCTTCAAGTATATTTGTACCTATATTCATGTGGGAGGTAGATTTTGAGGTATACATATTTTTTGTACACTCAGATTCAATGGATTAGGAACAAGTTTGTAATAAATAGCAATGTTTCTTTGGAGGTGTTAAATTACTAATGAGTAGATGATCTAGTACATTTACTAGAAGATTTAGGTACTCATGCTCTTCTGCCCGAGAACAAAATCGTAAATAAAAATTTCCTTCTGCAGTAGGCAATTCAATCAGTTAAAATGAAGATAGTACTAGATTTTGTTTTTTTTTAATTCGCCGCACTTTTTTTTCCACATAGAATCGGCTCAATCAATAGCCATATCCCTTTAGAAGTGAGAAACTAGTAAGGAGAAGATGATCTAGAACATTTGCAACGAGAACTACTAATCCCCTTCCGTCCGTAAACAAAATTGTTAACAAAAAATTTCGTAATTTCGCAATTCAATCTGCTAAAATGAAGATACTAGATTATTTTTGAAAATTCGCCAAACATAGAATTAATTTTGGGGGAACCAATATTCCTTTGGAAGTGAGAAACTATTCAGGAGCAGATGATCTACTACATTTAATAGAACTACTAAAGCTCTTAAGTACTAGTTATACTTCTTATGCCGACTTTTCACGAGTCGATTTTTGCCGTGCGGCTAAGCTTTTCGACTCGTGTGAACGTAAGTCGCAGGTGACTTAAAGGGCCCAACCCATAGAATCCGTTGCGTCCGTTCCGTCGAAGTTTTCAACTGACAGCTCGATAAAATACACACGTTCTTATGGGAAGCGACCCATAAGCGACGGATCGGACGGAGACGGACGGATTCGACGGAAGAAGTTGCCCAACTTTCTACTTTTTCGTCCGTCGTATGCTTTGACATTGCTTGTCAACAATAGATCTGTTCAATTTTCTGTTTCTGACTTTTCTGAGTGCACGCCGGGGAATTTCAGAACTAAGAACTGAGTTCTTTTCTTCTCAGATTTTATGAATTGTGAACTTTAATTGTATATTTGTGAAGAAAATGTAATAGAAGTAACGTTTAATGATATATCTAATAAATTATATCAATTAAATACTCAAATTCTGTTGTAGAGTTCAATTTTACTATGTCAAAGTCATACCTACAACTCATAATTTGTTATAAAAAATTGTTTTTAACTGAAGAGCAAGTACCTAGAAGAAATCTAGTCGTGCATTTTATTTTATTAAAAAAAAAAGAACAACAATAATAGTTAAAAATTTCTTGCATCAGAACTTCCTTAGTGCACATTCAGCGATAAAATATCGAACACACCTTGGAATTTTAAGTGAGCTGTCAAAAAGCAATCCGTCATACGACGTATTCTATGGGTCACCCCTTTCTGTCCCATCCTTCAACTTCAACGGATGGATTGACGGAACGGACGCAACGGATTCTATGGGTTGGGGCCTTAAGTGACAGTGCCCATAGAAACATCCTAGTCGACTTAAGCCGTGTGACATATCGTGCGGCTAAAATCGACTCGTGAAAAGTCGGCATTAGACATCAATGAAAAGGGCTAAAAAGTAGCAAAGTAAATACTTATGAGTACTTCACTATAGTAGTGTAGTTGTTGTACTAGATTTCTACTCATAAGTAATCTACCACCTCTAAAGTTACTCGGCTATTATTAGATTTAGGATTTAATTTACTTTCTAGTACTTTTTCCCATTTTTGTTCAACTGAGTTAATGGATGTCTTTTAGATTATACCTACCCATTCTATTGAACAAGAGTGTATATTTATTTATATGTGGCATAAGTATCCACCCGGTGCACTCAATCGTACATTTATTTATTAATTTGTGTTTTATTTTTGTTGTTGTTGTTTTTTGTTTGTTAATATTTCGAGGTTGAATGGCATGCTTTGTTGTTGCTATACTTGTACATGAAAAAAAAATAAAATCCACCACGATATAGATTTTTTGTGTTATTAAAAATAGACTTCTTGTGGGATATTAAAGAAAAATACCAAAATAAATTAAAAATAAATCTCAAAATGAATGAAAATTAGGTGTGTGTTTATTATTTGTTGTTGGTATTAATATATTTCACAGATAATTTGTATCTACTTATGCATGATATTAGAAAATAGATTTTTTTTTTTTTCAAATTTTTGAAAAATATTTCTAAATTATAAATGTTGATAAGATTGATTAAACAGGAAACGAATGAAAATAACACAAAACTATGTCATAATTTCATTGTTATGTGCTTGCTAAAATATTGTATGCGAGCTGACCATAACAAGGTCAACTATAAATTTGGACCAGTTCATTAAATTTGAAATTAAACATTCAAATAGATGAAAAATCTTTTTTTATGTTAGCACATGATTGATGTAGAAACATGCTCTTATAAAAAGCCTTAGTTAATAATTTTTTGTGATGATTCATGGAAAATTTTTTTTTTTTTAATTTCTCGCTTAGAACCGTTTACTTCCATATAACATTTTCGAAGTACCTATGTACATTAGGGCGTTCGTTATTTAGGTTTTTTTCGAAAACCAAGTTCCTAAGTGGAAAAACTGTTTCTAAATAATTAAAAAAAAAATCCCCTAATTTTTTCAGATTCTTATTTTGACGCTAGATGGCGCCCCAAGAGGGTTAAAGTTTTTTCTTAATTGAAAAAGGTAAATGTTGGCTTATACGGCCATTTTTTTAATTATGGCCTTAAGGTAAAGGTTTTGATGAGGATCTTGTCTACATTAAACACCGTTTTCAAAAAGGTATAAACCATTTTTCTAAGACAAAGGGTTTAGTTAGGGCATACATGTCTTTTTTGGGTTTATTAAAGCAAGCATGTTTTATTTAAACAAGCATATGAGTAGCATGAAAAATAAAATAAAACCCAAAAACGACATGTATGTCCTGACTAAACCCCTTGTCCTAGAAAAATGGTTTATACCTTTTTGAAAACGATGTTTAATGTAGACAAGATCCTCATCAAAAAAATTTACCTTAAGGCCATAATTAAAAAAATGGCCGTATGAGCCAACATTTACCTTTTTCAATTAAGAAAAAACTTTAACCCTCTTGGGGCGCCATCTAGCGTCAAAATAAGAATCTGAAATAATTAGGGGATTTTTTTTTTATTATTTAGAAACAGTTTTTCCACTTAGGAACTTGATTCAAAAATAACGAAAGCCCTAATGTACATATATTATAATTTTTTCGAAAACGGCTTTTATGACAGTTATGGTCTATCTTTCAATGAAAAAAGTTTTTTTTTTTGAAAATCATTATTAACGGTACCTACATCTCATAGAACGGTTAATTTTTGACTTTTTTGCAAAAGACTGCACTGGTTCAGTTTAATCGAATATTAAAATCTTAGTTTAAATCAAAAAAATTTTATTTAATTAAATTAATTTCTTTTTTTAAAGAATCAATTTTCCAAAAACAAAAATTTTTTAATAAACAAAATTTACAAAAAAAAGTTTTGAAATTAAAAAAATTAAAAGTATATTTTTAATATTACACAAACGGTTCTGTACATTTTTTTTTTATCGGTTGAGTCGTTTATAAGAAAGTGAGAATTCAAGACAGGGACCCTTTATAAATGTTCAAAAATGATTTTTCTTATTTCAAAAGTACGACAGTTTTTGCGACATAATGCACAAAAATTTTAAATAAGAGCGTTAGAGCCTTTTTTAAGAAAAGCAAGTTTTTTTTTTACTATTTTAGAACTTTTAATTGTACGAATAAGCTAAGAATGAGATGAGATGTTTTCATAAAGTTCAGTTCGAGATCTTTAAACGTAACGATTTTATAGTTATCATTTCTTTTTTCTTAGATTTTTCAAAAAATCTGCTATTGTTTTCTCTAAAAATGTTGCCATTTTTTTTTTACAAATGCACTTTTAATATACAAAATTTTATTGAAAATAGTGGACCGACAATTGCTCCTTTGAGGTTGAAATTTTTTTTTAAAGACACAATAGCCAATCAACATATTAAAAAATCTAAACTCTGTCATACTGTCATCTTTTTGTTTAGAGAAATAATAGATTTTTTTTAAATAAGTTAAGTTTTGCATTTAATAAAAAAAAAAAAAACAAAAAACTGAGAAGTTACGTTGAAAGTCTGATAAAAAGCTTAATTTTCCTTATAACCTCCCCAACAATGTGTTTGACACTCGTTCGGGATAAATTGGCGGTTCCACTAATCTTTTTTAAATACGTCAACAAAATAAGAATTCACATTCAATTCATTCATTTTATTCGACCTACATTTCTAGATCCTGAAAAGGGTACAAGAGCATCAAACTGGAAATTCATTTGGACTTAAAGTCACCAAAACTTTAAAATTTGACGATAAAAGACCCCGCACATTTTGTATGGGAAGTGGCCCTCTGTGAAATTGTCTGAAATTTTAGCATGTTGTTCTCTTGAAGCTCTTGATCAAAAGTCGGTATGGGCAGAAAGTCGAAAAATTGACAGTTTTTAAGATAACGGGTTTTTTTCCGATGACTGTCTCAAACCATTTATAAAGGATAGGTAGTAACTCTCGATATTGTGTTTTCCGTCATTTTTTAGTGGAATTCATAGGTTTTAGGGTGGTTGAATCCAAATCTGAATTCCATTTTGCCTCATCAGGTCAGGTTTTCAAGATAACCTCAAAAAGTGTCACAGCCTCAAAAAAATTTTTTTTTTGATCTGGGAGTGCGACTATATTAATTATATGTTTTTGGGTCACTGAACCCGGATTCGAAGTCTATTTAATTCTATCACTTCGAGTTTTTGAGATAACCGCAAAAAAGTAACGAACACCTTTTTTGAGATTATCTCGAAATCCTGAAGTGATAGGACAAAATAGACATTGAATCTGGTTTCAGCGACCCAAAAAACATATAAATAATATAGTCGCACTCCCAGATCAAAAAAAAAATTTCCTATGAATTCCACTAAAAAATGACGCAAAACACAATATAGAGAGTTACTATCCCTTAAAAATAGTTTGAGAGTCATCGGAAAAAACCCGTTATCTTAAAAATTGTCCATTTTTTTACTTTCTGCCCATGTCGACTTTTGATCAAGAGCTTCAAGAGAACAAAATACTAAAATTTCAGACAATTTCAACGAGGGCCACTTCCCATAAAAAATGTGCGGGGTCCTTTAGTTTTGATAAATTATTACCGTTTAGTTTTGAAATATTTACATTCATTCTAATTAATGGTTAAAGCATTTTTGAAAACCAAAATGACTTAAATATGAGTTGTTTGCAAAACAAACTTCTTCCGCCATGTATATATTTTGAAATTTAAAGTTCTGTTGTTTTATCAGTTCAATTTTCAATATATAAAAATAATACACAATTGAACAAAATCAATCTTTTTAAAAATATTGTAAAGAAAAAAAAAAAACTAGGTATGTATTTAAATTGCCTTCATCAAACCTCATTCTTTGTTGTGCAACCATCAATTTAACAAAAATTCCATTGCATTTTTAACAAAATTCTTATGCATGTTTTGTGTTCCCATTTCAAAGTTAAAAAATTATTATTAAATGAGTTTACTCAATAACAAAAGCAAATAAAAAAAAAAAATTGCATTGCGTGAACAATTAATTTAGGCTACCACATTTCCATTTTGTCAGCATTTTAAAAGAAAAGACGAAAAAACTACACCAAATCATGCCATAGAAAGACCCTTTGTTAAAAAACTAGTATAAAATAGACAAAACTCGGTTAAGAAAGTATCAGTTATCTTCAAATAGTTTAACAAATCAAACTCATCCAACATGCAATCGTTTATTGTATTTACACTTTTGGTCGCCGTTGCTACTGCTGCTTCAGTTGGACCTGCACCACAAGCTCAAAATATCATGCATACAATTTCTGAAGAATCCAACATCAACCCAGCTGCTGCTCCAGCTGAGTTGGCTAGATTGAAGAAGTCCGCTTATGGAGGTGGTGCACCAGCATCTTACTCAGCTCCACCTTGCCCAAAGAACTATCTCTTCAGTTGCCAACCTAATGTGGCTCCAGTTCCATGTGCTCCATCAGGAGGCGGTTATGCAGGAGCCTACTCAGTTCCAGTACCAACTTATGCTCTTCCCAGCGGTCCACACTACGGAATCCCACAAGAACTTCTTAGACCATACTACTATTAAGGTGTTAAATAAAAATTTTATTTGCTATGTGCCAAAAAAAAGTCTTATTAATAAAAAAAAAAAAATCATTCATAATGAAAAGAAATTATCTTGGTTATTTTATTGCATGCAACAAAAAAAAATTGCTGCTGATTGCAAGTTTCATATTATTATTTTTTTCACAGCGTGGTGTGTCCAACATCTGGTTTTGTTATTTTATTTTTACAACAACTATCATTTGGTATCTCAACTATTTTTAGCTTTGGATTATGGTATTGAGATAGGAGACGGTTTTGAAAATTTATCGAAGTTCTGCATATGGAAGAGTATCTGTCTGCTGATATTTCGCCGCTGCTGCTGATATGATGGCCGTCGTTGTCGGTCGTAGGCAATCTGAGTACCTACTTTGAATGTTTATTTATTTATTTTTTTTTGTTCAAATTGAAGACATATTTTATGATGATAGGAGTTTTCATGCAAATGCATTATCCAGAGATCACACCCTTTGGACTTCCGTTTTGGAAAAAAGGAAAAGAAAACAAATCTCTTCTTTGTTGGTGGCTTGAAATCCATATTATGACTCTTTGTCATGGAGGAAATAAGACACATTGAAGCATATTGTTCAAAATGCTGTTTTGAAGTTATCTATCGCGTCGAGGTTGGAAAATAGTTTTAACAGATAAGATTTGTAGCATGATTTTCTTATCTTTCTTTTGATATCTCATTCGAATTTGAATTTGAAGGAAATTCATTTTTGACGTGTTAACAACGTCTCATAAATCGATGACCATCAGGCTACATCCACGAAAAAAGCGGTACCCATTTTCTCCCGTTCCACCGTTAGCATAGATTGCTATTCAATATTAAAATTAAACTATTAGAGATAAAAAAAAATCTACTATAGCTTTTTTATGAAAGGTTATACCCTAATCTTAAACACAAAGAAAGGATTTTTAAAAATTCTACCATTGAATAGGGAAAATAGGGGTGAAATGAGATGGTTAAAAAAAAATGTTTTCTAAACGGTTATTTGTTGAGGGTTGAATTTCTTTTTATCGATAGATGAATTCGTTACAAGAATGGTGTTGAAAAAATTCATACAAATTTCAAACGGTTTTTTTAAAACAAAAGCATGAGGTAAACCTTCGAAAAAGTGGTAGAATTTTTTTTAAACCAGTTTCATTTTTTGATTGAAAATTAAAAAAAAAATTAAATAATGTAGGTATCTATGTATCTTAAATCTAATAACGATTTTTTTCTTAGGCTCTAAATTTCAAAATATAACTTTTCGAAAAACAACTATTTTTTGTTTTTTTAATAATTTTTAAAAAAAACTTACAGGTCTTATAGGCATACTGATGTGCATGCGTGTGCAAAAATTAAATAATAAAAAAAAAAAATAATATTTGAGTAAATAACGAGAAAAACAGTTTTTACTGCCTCAATTTTTACTTGCGATATAGGTACTCACGGTGGGCAGGAAGAATCGATAGGTATCACAAAAATGTCAACAAAAACTGCAAGTTGGGTTATATTCGTTGATGATTATACGTCCAAAATCCGTTGGAATTGAAATCCTAGCTGCTCCTTTTCAAAAGTTATTCATATTTTTGTATTTCTAATCGGGACAATTTGGAATAAAAATCTTGGGGAGAGTACGATAACTTAGGCGACAAGAATTGATAACGGTATTTTGTAGAGGAGTTTAATACAATAATTTTTTACTATGGGAGAGGGGGTCCATCTCTCCCCGGTTTAGGCGGGAGGGGCAATTTTCTAAAATATCACGTTAAATACAAAAAAAAATTATTTAAAAACAAAGGCAATAGGCAACACTTACAGTTATGAATGATACCTTTTTCAAAAGCCAGAATTGTACATTTGATTCTAATTTTTAAATCAAATTATTGCAATTAATTGTTCTCGAAATAATCAACTCAAAATTTGGGAAAAAAGTTGAAAAAAAACACACTATTTTTTTGAAAAATATTAGAAATTTTTTATATATAAAAAATTATTTTTTAAGAAAACGGCTCCTACGATTTTTGAAAAATTTTTTTTTTCTAAAAATACCTTTTTATACAAGTAATAAAATGGCATACTTGGTTTATTTTTTAAACATCATTTAAAACGGTGTTTAATTAATTATAAAAACAGATTTTATTTTTGTACACTACCTATGAAATTTCTTGAAAATATCAAATTTTTCCTAATTTTCTTGAATAAAAAGCTTTAACATTAGAGTTACTTTAAGCATAAGAGCAAGTACGTGCGACCCCAGTCGTGCATTTTATTTTTTGGCCGTTTTCAACCATTTTGATTTTTTATTAATATATTTTTCAATTTTTCAATGATACATAGATAAGTAATAAAATTTTCATACTCACAACTCAAGCCTGGTACGCAGATCAAGCGAAATTTTAGCTCCCATACAAATATCGAAAAAAAATTAGCAAAAGGTTGATGGAAGAAAAAAATTTTTTTTTTTTTTTATGAAAACTGATTGCATTCAAAAAATGCCACCTCTTTTTATAGATGTCGTACGGACATGATTGTGGTAAATATTTTCATCTAATAAAATAAGCTTTCACATATTATAAAATTTGCCGTATTTTGTCAAGTGAAAACATTGACAAAAAGTTGTGCGAAAAAAAATAATTTAATTTTTTTTTGTTGTTTTTTTTTTCATGAAAAATTAGTGATTTCAAAAAATAATTATTATACTTACTTTTACAAGGAATCAAATATTTTGATCGACAATAACTCTGCAACTTTGTAGACCTCAAAGGAACGTTTAGTTTATATTTGTTTTGAAAATTATTTTTTTTTTTGGAATTCGTATTTTTCACAATAGTGCAAAAAAAATATATTTTTCGATCTATCTAACTCTGCAACCAGACCTCAAACGAACTTTTGGTTTGTATTTATGGAAAGGCTTTAAAAGGATGGATTTGATTGTTTTTTAAAATTTATTTTAATTTTTTTTTAAATTCGTATTTTTTGCATTTTTTTAAGGTAACAAATATTTTGATTGACAATAACTCTGCAACTAGACCTCAAAGAAACTTTTTGGTTTGCACGAAAAGATCTTGAAGAGACCTTTCTTTTCATGTCTCTTTCGACGGATTTGAAGAAAACTAATTTTTTTTTTGCAACAAACTTAACATTTAATTTTATTTTGTATTAAAAAACTTAATGATATTATTATGTACACTCAAAACATATCCTAAATCTAGCAACTCAATAAGCTGCTGATTGCTGACAAGGAGCTGATACAACACTTGGCGAACAGCTGACTAAGAACATCTTCGGACAAGGTACCGGACTACCGTACTGTTGCTGCTGCTGATAACTTGGTTGAGGTTTATTTTGAGGATAATAATTTCTACTCGCTGAAACTATTGGCTGCTCATGTTCCGAACCCACATAGTATGAAGTATGTTGAAAACCTTTATGCTTGTTATGTACAATCTTTGGAGCTGGCTTGTAAACTACTTTAGGTATCTTTCGTTTTGCTGCTACAATATGATGACTTGATCCAAGTACCTCGTCCAAAAGTCCCGGCTGAGCTTGGAAGATAACAAAGCGACGTGATCGTTTGAGAGGATCATTTGACTTGCAACCACAAGCTTGGCCAGAAAATTCATCAAACGGTGGTGTGTTACGTTCCATTCTTTTTGATGTTTCCATTGCATCACATCCACAAGGTGGCGAAATAAAATCACTGCTTGCTGAATGCATTTCAGATGCTATTACAATTGAAATGCAACAACATGCAACAAGTGTTACAACAACTACTGCATTCATTTTGATCTGTCAGATAGATGAACTTCTACTAATTTCCAAGAGAGATATCAAGCTCTTTTTATTGAAGCTTGATGGCACAGAAAGTTAAGAACAAACCATCATATTACAACACAAAACAATATATAAAAATTTTGTCAGCAATTCAGCAAATTACTTCATAATGAATGAGGACAAGGGAAGAAACCAATAACCAAGAAAAAAACATATACAAAAAAATGTAATTTTTCAACTATATTCTATTTATTTATAAAAAAAAAATATGAAATACAAAACAATGAAACATGAAATGGTTCTAAGATCGATGAGTGTGCATTTTACCATATTATTTAAATTAATATCCACCATGACCATATCCGCCAGCAGGGGCACAAGGGACGTGTTGCACTTGTGGGGCACAGCTGAACAAGTAGCTCTTGGGGCATGGTGGGGCGGAGTATGATGGTGCTGGAGCTGGTGCGTATGATGGTGCTGGGGCAGGTGCGTATGATGGAGCTGGAGCAGGTGCGTATGATGGTGCTGGGGCTGGTGCATATGATGGAGCGGGGGCTGGAGCGTATGATGGTGCTGGTTTGTAAGCTGGAGCTGGCTTGTATGCTGGAGCTGGGGCGGGTTTGTATGCTGGAGCTGGTTTATATGCTGGAGCTGGTGCTGGGCCATATGATGGAGCTGGTGCTGGTCCATATGATGGTGCAGGTGCTGGGGCATATGATGGAGCTGGTGCTGGGGCATATGATGGAGCATAGCTTGGTTTTGGAGCAGGAGCATAAGCTGGAGCAGGTGCTGGGCCATATGATGGTGCTGGTCCGTATGATGGGGCTGGAGCTCCATACGATCTATATTGGTGGGTTTCTTCTTTGTGACCAGTATGAGTATCTTCCATCATCATGCCAGTGTTGTCGCTTGTCCTAGTAGCAGCCATAGCTACAGTAAAGCTCATCAATGCGATCAAAGCTACCGATTTCATTATTGTTTCGGGTAATTAAGTCTGTGCTGTCTGTAATAGAGAGAACAAAATGTACTGATGTCCTAACTGGCCTTGCATATCCATTTTATACAAAAACACCAAACTGCATAGTCTTCAGAAGGTCAGCAAAAAAAAGTAACATAAAACAGTAGCTAAAGAAGTTATGACCAAAGGTTGTTACCATTTAGCTTTTTGTTTTGTGTTTTTGTTGATTGAGGTGAATGGGTTATAATTTTTTTTTATTCTATTGCGCTGATGTCTACATAAAGTAGTAAAGAGTTCAAAAAATGAAATCGATGACTCTTTAGATTGAGTAAAGTTTATTGGTTTTTGGGAGACTATTTTTTTATACCAAAATTGAATCGAGTGATTTAGGTCAAATTATTGTGTAAACATGGTTTTTTTTTTTTGAAACGCATGTTGAACTTGGATTTTTATTTTGTTTGTTTTGTAATTAGGTACCTATATTAAACTCAATAGAAGAAAGTTAAAAAAGCAAACGAACTCATTAAATGGAAAAATGAAAAATTAAAAAAACTGTCTTTAAATTAGGAATGTTTCAGTTATCTATAGAAAGGTAGATGATATGAGAAAAATCTCAATTTTTAAAAAGAATTTTGTTTTTTTTTTTCTTAGCATGTAACTTGAAACTAAGAACCTTGCAGTGAAAATAAAAAGTTCAATTGGCCTCAGCTCCAATGCATTGCAGAAAGGAGTTCCATCAGATAGATGCTGTCATACCAAAAAATTTGTTTAATGAAATTTTTTTCAAAGCTCAAAAAATGGCAATATTAGGGAACCCGGCCGAACAGCTCTGGTTTTGATGATCTTTTTTTTTCAAACGTCGTCGGTAATTAAAAATACTTTAAAGTCTATAGATTAAGATTTGCCGCTGTTGCCGTTTTGATTTTTTAAATTTAATTGAAGATTTTTGTGAACAAAAATAAATTTTAGGCAATTGAAGGAAAACAACTATATGGGAGTGAAGGACAATCTTCCATATCGTTTAGGCGATAAATGCAATTTTATCACAAAAAAAATGACTTCAAACAAAAAAAAAATATATTTGAACACAACGGCAAAAACCTACAATATTTAAATATACATTTTTAAAAAGCTAGAAGCTTATTCATATTTATAAAATTAAAATTAAGTAAACTGAGTGAAGGGTTTTTGAAAAAATGGTAATTAAACTCAGATTTTTGAAAAAACAAAATTATTGTAAAAATTTTAACATGTCCTTTTTAAAACTTTTTCGTAACATAAAATGCATTAATTTTTCAATTTTTTAGGCCACATTTATTATTGGCGTTTTCGATTGGCAGTCCGGAAGCGTCCGGAATCATTCTGAAAGCGTTTTATTCGTACAAAACTGACAGTTTTGTGTGAATAAAATTTTTTCAGAATGATTCCGGACGCTTCCGGACTGCCAATCGAAAACGCCATATGATTTGAAATTATGAAAGAAATGTCAATATGTATTACAATTTATGAAAAAAAATTGAAAAGTACATATTTCATTTTCACTTTTTTTAATAGAATCTTAAAAAAAAAAAAAAATTAACTAATTTTTTTTTTTAAGTTCAACATTTAAATATAAAGTTATTTTTACTTCATTCAATAGCCCTTATTGTCGAAAGTTAAATAGCAAAAGTTTAAAGTTCTTATTTGCCAAAGTCTTTGATTAAATCAATTATTTCAATGCAAAACTTCAGTTTTTATCGAAAAATCCAATAAAACTGGAGTAATTTTTAATTTTTTTTTTTTTCAAAATTCTGAGTTTAAATTTTGTGGATTTAAATTTTATAGATAGAAATGAGCTTCTGCCTTTTTTAAAATGTGTTTTTTAATATTTTAAGTGTTGCCGTTGTGTTCAATTTTTTCAGTTTGTTAGAAAATTCCATTTATCGCTTAAACGATGGAAGATCGTCTATTACTTCCACATATAGTTTTTCCTTAAATTACCTAGAGAATCGTTTGGTATCATTTATTTTATGCAATTTAAGCAAAAAAAAATGGTTTTTCGGAGTTCTCCATCATCGTAATGTTGGTTTTGATTAAAACCTCAATTTTTTTTTCGACACGAAACCAATACTTGCCCTATTGAGCAAGTAAAAATTTATTTAGTTATTTGAACTGACCTTATTTGCGAAACTATCTCATTTGGGCTGTAGTGAAAACAAGCTATTACATAAAAATAATATGAAAACATTTTAGGTACTGGCTTACAAAAATAATATTTTTTCCAAGCTTTTTTAATTGGAAGACAAAAAATTGACGGCAGTTATCAGCCAATTTTCTCCCAATGATTTGTCTAATTTTATTTGAATTAAATATTTTTTTAAATATTCGTCGCATTTCTTACAATTTCGGCTATTTGACCATACACTAGGTTCAATATATTATAGTTGAAATAACCCATGTATGGTCAAATCTCCAAAATTGTAAAAAATTCGACGAAAATTAAAAAAAAAAATATTTAATACACACATTTTGCACTGATTTTTTTTCTGAATGCAGAAAATTTTGTATTTGCAATAACTTTTTTTTTTAAATGCTAAATATTTTTATTTGAAATACAAATATTTTTCAGTTGCAATAACATTTTGTTTTTAATGCCAATTTTTTTTATTTGCGATAAATATTTTTTTTTAATGCAAATATTTTTCAACGCAATAAAATTCGAGACCATTTTTCTACTAAATCGACTAGGAATAATAATTGTGGTATTACCTCTTAAAAAAAAAAAGATTTTTCACATAAAAAAAAAACCTGAAAAATAAATTATCTTATTTCGAATGTCAATTCGTGTTTATATCGAAATGAGATAATTTCTGAAATTATCTCATTTGGAGTCTAGTTAAAACAGGCAATAAGGGAAATAATATTTAATGTGCACATTAGAGCCTTGTATTCAGTTCTTGATCTTGAGACTCCAGCTAAGATTTTATTTTCTTATAGGTAATACTTAAATTTAACTCAAAATGCATACGACTTGATCCTAATCTCTTAATCATGCGCAGTGCGCATAAATTATAAAAACAAATTTTGCACTAAAGAAAAGTTGTTTTATAAATACTTGGGCATGACATGAATCAAATTCTTTTGAGTTTATTTGAACATTTTATTGATAAATATCGTTTAAGTTTTAGATAAGCCAAGGAAAAACAAAAAATTTTCAAAATTAGAAAAAGTAACCAAAAATGGTATAAAAAGCTTTTTTTCAAAATTTAATTTTTTTTTAAACTTTTAATTTTTCCTTGGTTTATCTTAAATTTAAACGATATTTTTCAATAAAATTATCAAATAAACTCGAAAGAATTTGATTTTGCTCATAAAAAAGTTACAAGAAGTAAGTCATTTAGACCTGCAGAAATATGGTGTTTTATTTCATTTATTTAAGTTCAAACCCTCACAACAGAAAAACTGCTTAATGAATAAGTCTGAAACTTTGCATACTAATTACAGGTATATGAAGCTTCAATAATTAAGCCTCAGTTTAATCTTATCACCCATAGAAATAAAATAGCGGTAAATTTTCTAAAAAAACCGTAAAAATGCCTATTTTGATAGCTTTTCTAAATTAATCTCAAAAATAAGAAAACATTTTATTTAACAAAGTAAACTTAATTCCTTTGTAGAGAATTGAATGAAGTTTTTAAATGTGTCCTTGAATGTTCTGTACAGTGATCCGTTGTTGAGATATTGATAGTCAAAGTCAAAAGTATGGTTTTTGGTTTGACGACTTATATTGCAGTTTAAAAAAAAATCATAGAAGTTTGAAACAAAATGAATCTTAAAGCGAAATAAATAGCCTTTCTAAAAATAATAATCATTTTATCAGAAAAAATTTTCCCACTTTTTTAGGGGAACAGTAAAAACGAAAAAAAATTGGAAAATTTTGGTTTTTGAACAGTTCCAACAATTTAGCTATTTTACCGTTAGAAAGAAAAAATTTAAACATTTAATTCTGAAACTAGAAGAATAGAGCTTTCTTCACATGCTTTTTATTTTGTCATGATGCGATCATTTTTTACTGAGATCACTAAAAAAATCACGATTTTTTTTGTTCCCTTAATTTTTTGGGCTAGTGTAAATCAAAAAATACCTATTATTTTTTGATCTAAACCTATTAAGTTCGCTAAAAAATTGTTTGGCTAAATAAAAATTATCTTTCGGTGAAAAAATCAGTGCAAACTATCCGATTTGATAGGTTAAATTTTGTGAAGGTTTTTACGATTCTTCAATTTTTCGGTACATAAAAGAGATTTTTTTAAAAACTTTTTTTTTTTTTTGGCTTCACGGAACCATAGTTTAATCACAGAGATTTCAAAAGTATGTTATTTCGAAGAAGTAGAGAAAATAACCAGCACCAATCTAAAACAAATTCTAACACAAAAATTGCTAAACCAAAAAAGCCAATAAAGGAAAAGAACAAATATTTAAATTCAGTACAAAAATGCATTATATTTTTATTGATTAAATAAATCTATTAAAGTTGGTTAACATCTTCAAATCTCATAAGTATGTTTAAACTTCGGTGATAACTGGAAAAGCGTATTGAGGATATGCGTATTGTCTTGGAGCCATGTATTGTGGAGCAAGATATTGTGGGATATTCTCAGAATAAGATCCTTGGTAACCTCCGGAAGGGGCTGATGAGCATGGAACAGGTGATACATGTGGTCCGCAGCTGAACAAGTAATTATTTGGGCATGGTGGTGCTGAGTATGATGGAGCTGGGGCAGCGTATGATGGAGCTGGTGCTGGTGCACCATAAGCTGCTTTCCTAACTCTCAAAGCTTCCAAATTCTCATTGAGTCCTTGTTGTTGTTGGTTATCTAATAGTTGTCCTTGAACTGAAGCCGAAAGACACTGAGCAATGCTGGCAGCAACCAAGAAGAATGCAATGAAGAATTTCATACTGAATGCGTTTGAAATGATACTGTTCGGATTGATTGAATCAAACTGATATTGAATTGATGGTAAGTTTGTCATTTTATATAAAATCGATTTAAAATGGAAGAAAAATATAACCAACATGCATTCTGCTGAATTTTCAATAATATATACGCTCGAATTTTGTTTATAATTATGTTAACCTACTAAAATTATTATTTGCTGAAATTAACAAAAAAAAAAACCATACACATTTTAAAATAAAAAAAATGTTTATAAAAAAGAATAAAACGAATGCGTCAGCTACAAAACACTATTGCAACAAGAAAAATTGCAACATGTTCTCGAGTATAATATTAATACACATGTTGAATGTGTTACAAAGTAAAACTATGTCACTGACATGGAATCAAATTGTAATTTATTTTGTGTGTTTACATTTGATGATCAGTAGAGCAGATATTTCGGAATTCCTGGAGCCACCGGAAACAGAGCCATATTCTCATTTATTGCCAACGAATGTTTACTCCGAATCTGATCGATTATATCTACGCCAATACAGAAGACGTAAATTAAGAAAGTCCTACCATTTGTTTTTGCAGAAAAGTCCTTGTAAATTTCATAGAATTAAGTTTCAATAAAAATATAAATTATTTAAGTACAACAATTGGGTGTTTTATATTTTTGAGTATAAGGTTTGAAGAAAAGAATATGATAGGTAGTTGTATTCTTGAATGGAGTTAATATGACTTCTGGTACTACACCAAAGACCAAATAATGATTTCCTTACGTGTACCATCTTTTCTGCCTCCATGTTATTCTCATGTCATATTCAAAGTGATATTAGTAGGTACTACTAAAGATTTCTCTCTTTGGGATAGTGTTGACTGGAATTTTGATGAAAATAAAGAAAATGATCTTATAGTCTAAGAGCCGGCAGCATATTTTGGCAGTTTTGATATAACCGAAATTCGGGTGTGCACATATCTAGATATGCACCACAGTATATCAACGGAACAAGTCTGGCAGTGATCTTTTTCAGCTTTCCCTTGCCAGACGCATCCAAAGTGCAGCAAAAAATCAATTTTTGGCGTTTTGGTATAACCGCATAAATGATACACCAAAAAATCATAAAAAATCCCCTGATTTCGAATCTGTGGGTACCGCAAGTTTCTTTTTCAGCTTTCCCCCCGCCAGACCGCTTTAAAGCATTTTTAAGTGCATTTTTCTAATAAAAACCCTGATTACTTATTTTCTGTTAGGTATAACCGTATGATGGTAACAAATTAATATTCTATGTCTATTCCAGGTCTAGAAAATATAATTTTAAGCCAGCTATTTTTCAGCCTTCCCTCTGCCAGACGCATCCAAAGTGCAGTCAAAAATCAACTTTTGGCGTTTTACTAGGTATTACACCAATAAATGATACACCAAAAAATCATAAAAAAATCCCCTGATTTCAAAAATGTGGGTACCGCAAGTTTCTTTTTCAGCTTTCCCCCCGCCAGACCGCTTTAAAGCATTTTTAAGTGCATTTTTCTAATAAAAAACCTAATAGTTTACTTCTGTTGGGTATAACCGTATGATGGTAACAAATTAAAATTCTATGTCTATTCCTGGTTTAGAAAATATAAGTTTAAGCCAGATATTTTTCAGCCTTCCCTCTGCCAGACGCCCTTAAAGGTTTCCCAAACAGGTTTTTCCATAGAAAAAACACCGAGTTTCTGTTTTTTACTTGCTCTATAGGGCAAGTATTGGTTTCGTGTAGAAAAAAAAAAATCGAGGTTTTAATCAAAACCAACATTACGATGATGGAGAAGATCAAAAAAGTGGTTTTCGTCATGCCGTCCGTCGGTCTGTGCGTGTGTGCGTCTGTGCGTCTGTGCGTCCATCTGTACATGGAACTAGGGCATAAACGGATGGATGGATTTGCTTGAAACTTGGTACAGATGATTTTTACGTAATTCCCTAGGACCGTTTTTTTTATTTTTTTAATATCTCCAATTTAACGCATATCTCCCATATAACGTTTTCGAGGTATTTCAAATTTCTCGAAAACGGCTCTAACGATTTCATTTAAATTTGGTGTGCGCAGTACTCTTATTGATTCTAACAAAACTGCGTTTTTAGTTTTTCTCAAAAAATGCCGAGAGCGGAAATATTGCGTTGCCGTTTTTCAAAAATTGACATGTTTTTTAAGTTCATATATTTCATCAAAGCATAAGTCAATTTTTTCAAAATTTACAGACATCATAGGTATTGAAGTGTAAAATGTAAAAAAAAATTCAAAAAAAAAAAGTTTTTCAAAAAATATTTAAAAAGTTGAATTTTTTTAACTTTCGATTTTTTTTTTGTTTTTATTTTTTTTTCTCCACAAAATCTTAAATTTCCAATAGATATTTAAGATAAAGATGCTTTGAACTACAAGAGCAAGTACGTGCGACCCAGTCGTGCATTTTATTTCTTATAAAATTGAAATAATATTTTTTTGTTTAGAGTAACCATATGATGGCCAAATATTAACTTTCTCTGCCTTTTCCTGATTTAGAAAATGTAAGTTTAAGCCAGTTTTGTTTCAGCCTACCCTCTGCCAGACGCCCTAAATGGTATCTCAATAGTACGGGAAAGTTAGATTTTGCTATATGGGGCATGGGGGTCTGGGAAAAAATCCGAAATGCATTTTGACTTCAGGGATCGAAAGAGTCTAAAACCACATTTTGTACAACCGCACCAAGAATCATTTTGTTTGTCCCTATACAAAAAATTGCAATTTTTTGAAGTTCTTTGCCTACAGATCGAAAACGGTCTGTCAAATCGAAAAACCAATATTGTAACAAATGAAGGTAATTAAAAGATCTACAACTTTTACACCGAACAAATTTTTTTTAAAACGCTCAAGTAAAAGAGATATGACAAAAATAAGAAAATCACTTTTTGACGTGTTTAAAAAAAAAAACACCCTAACTTTTAAACTAAAGGTATAATCGAAAAATGTTATTTAACATATATTGTAGAAAATTAAATTATTTCAAGTTTTTCATACATTGTTTTTTTGTAGGTTCAAAAATACGCGAGTTATGTGAAAAACCAAAATTTGAATTAAAAAAAAAATGGCGGCCAAATGACTCTTAGTGCGACTGAACAAAATTTGGTTAACGACTAGTGTCTTTATGCCTTTCGAGCCCTGAAGTCAAAATGCATTTCGGATTTTTTCCCAGACCCCATGCCCTATATAGCAAAATCTAACTTTCCCGTACTATTGAGATACCTTTTAGGGCGTCTGGCAGAGGGTAGGCTGAAACAAAACTGGCTTAAACTTACATTTTCTAAATCAGGAAAAGGCAGAAAAAGTTAATATTTGGCCATCATATGGTTACTCTAAACAAAAAAATATTATTTCAATTTTATAAGAAAAAAACAGAAACTAGGTGTTTTTTCTATGGAAAAACCTGTTTGGGAAACCTTTAAGGGCGTCTGGCAGAGGGAAGGCTGAAAAATATCTGGCTTAAACTTATATTTTCTAAACCAGGAATAGACATAGAATTTTAATTTGTTACCATCATACGGTTATACCCAACAGAAGTAAACTATTAGGTTTTTTATTAGAAAAATGCACTTAAAAATGCTTTAAAGCGGTCTGGCGGGGGGAAAGCTGAAAAAGAAACTTGCGGTACCCACATTTTTGAAATCAGGGGATTTTTTTATGATTTTTTGGTGTATCATTTATTGGTGTAATACCTAGTAAAACGCCAAAAGTTGATTTTTGACTGCACTTTGGATGCGTCTGGCAGAGGGAAGGCTGAAAAATAGCTGGCTTAAAATTATATTTTCTAGACCTGGAATAGACATAGAATATTAATTTGTTACCATCATACGGTTATACCTAACAGAAAATAAGTAATCAGGGTTTTTATTAGAAAAATGCACTTAAAAATGCTTTAAAGCGGTCTGGCGGGGGGAAAGCTGAAAAAGAAACTTGCGGTACCCACAGATTCGAAATCAGGGGATTTTTTATGATTTTTTGGTGTATCATTTATGCGGTTATACCAAAACGCCAAAAATTGATTTTTTGCTGCACTTTGGATGCGTCTGGCAAGGGAAAGCTGAAAAAGATCACTGCCAGACTTGTTCCGTTGATATACTGTGGTGCATATCTAGATATGTGCACACCCGAATTTCGGTTATATCAAAACTGCCAAAATATGCTGTCGGCTCTCGGTCTATTACGGGTATATGAGTTCTGCGACCTTCTTTGTTTGCGTTTACAGATTGTAATGTTGCTTCTGTAAACCTTTATAGAAGCAAAATTTTTAGATGAGACGAATACTGTCCGGAGTACTATAGGTATGCTAAATACAATCAAAACTAAAATAAAGCTAAAATTACCCTCGTTATTTATAAAGTGACCTGCGTTATTTTCAAAAGTGACGTACTTCATTTTTCAAAAATGACGCGCTTTGTTTTTAAAAGTAAAGGGCGTAATTTTTAAAACTGATGCACATCATTTTTAGAAGTGACACGCGAGTCATTTTTAAAAGTGAAGTGCACAATTTTCAAAACGACACGTGCGTTATTTTCAAAAGTGACGTGCTTAATTTTCAAAAATGACGCTCTTGTCATTTTAATTATGATGCGTGTCATATTTAAAAGCAATCTGTGCTAGTGAGAAAGTATATTTTTGTACTTTTGCAAAAAGGGTATGATGGCTACAAAGTGCAAACATGGTTAAAGGAGATTAAATTAGTTTAATACTACGTTTCCACCTACCCTATAAATCCAAGATTTAACTAAGTAGATTTAGAATAATTCTCGAGATCTGTTCTAAATCTACTTCGGTAAATAAAGGATTTGGTTTTACCTTCCCTAAATTTAAGGGCCAGTTGTACAAACGTGGGTCAGACTCGATTCAGGAATTTAACTCTCCGATTTCGGCGGATTAGCTGTGGATCAAGTTTGGGTCAAGCATGATTTTAGCTATTTAAACATAAATGGACTTTGAACCAGTGCTAAACTGCACCTTCAACACCGATTTGAGAAGATAAAAGTTGCTGATCCACGGATTAAATATTTGTATACAACTGGCCCTAAGATTTTCACTTACCCTTAATCACTTATTCTAAATCTACTTAGCTAAATCTCGGATTTAGGGTAGGTGGAAACAGTATAAGGTCCAATTTATTTACTCTCCATTATATTTAAAGTCGCCATTCAAAATAAGAAATCTGTCATATCGCTTGAAAATTTTAAAGTTTCCTTTTTCAAATGACGACTTTAAATTTGATGGAGGATGAATAAATTATTGGGCTAAACTTTTCATTTTTGAGCCTAACCGTACTAAATTTTAGCTGATATTTTTTTTCTCCTTTTTTCTTGAATTATTTTGTCCGTTAAATTGTGACCGATAAAGAATGTATAGTTGGGCACGAATTTGTGATTTTGTATCAAAATATGCGCACAATTCAGCTGAAATTCTTAAATTAACTTTAGCTTGACTAAAATTTTGAGACAATTTTATATGAGAGCTAAAATTCAGCTCGAACTGCGTACTAGACTTTGGAAAGAGACCTTCTGTGATCTTAAATTTAGAAAGAGGCATAATAGTCTTTACTTTACACTTCTATTATTTTCCTTTTTTTTTTGCATGGAAGCCAAAAAAAGACCATATAAATAAACTACACATTATTTATAAGTCCTTCATTTTGAAGGCCTTTTCTTTTACAATATACCATACTCGTCTAGTCATCAGACAATATCTTTTTTCGTCTTAAAATCTGTTCTTATTTCTTGTGTTCATTTTAAGAACAAAAAACGAAAAAAGATAATTTTTAGTACAACCAAATTGATGTTTATACTACACCCAAACTTTGTTTCAATATTCTGGTTTTGAGTGGTTTTATTCTGTAACTTAACAAAAAAAAAATGGATAAATATCATATGTCTTTGTTAAAAAAATGCTTTTAGTCAATAAATTCTTAAGAAAAAGAAAATATTTTTTTCATGCATAATTTTATCGCATTTGCATCTTCTGTCCTTTTAAAATTGTCTGCATTAATTTTGTTTACAGCTTTATAAAACTATTGTAACCATTCCTCATTTTCATCTCAAACAAAAAGTCACCCATTGTGAACTACCATCTCGGTTATATGACACTTTTGTCTCTGCGCTCAATTTGCTCAGTCAGTTTGTGTCATTTTCTCATTTGAAAAATATTCTTCCTACTTGCTGTTTTTTTTGTTTTACAAAATTTTTCATTTCCATTTAAAATAAATTAAAATAAAACAAAATGCATTTTTAACAATTTCTTAAAATAACAAACTTGTGTTCCTTGTCCCGAAATAAAAAAAAAATGTACAAAACAACAAAATCATGGATGATATTGATAATTTTCTTATTTCGCATCGAAGTAAACTACAAGCCGATAAAGATTGTTTAATTTTAAATAAATTAACAAACAATAGACAAAACAATTGCATGTTAACAAATAAACAAATCAATAATAATTACACTTTTTCACGAAATACAAATAAAATTGAAAAATCAACAAGAAATGAAAAAAATGAAAACGACAACGAATTTCTGCTGCAACAAAGCAAAAGCAAAAACAATTTTGTTGATGATTGTAGTAGTAAAAGTGCAATTATGGATTTTCTTCAATTGAATAATAACAATGCCATTGAACCTTTGACAACAACAATTACAACTGCCGGCGGTAGTGCCGGCAATTCACCACAAACAAATACAACAACAAAAAACATGTGCAGCATAAAAACTAATTCTTCTTCCATGGCAACGAATAAATCGTCGCCACCGACAAAGTTGCTAAATCAGCAAAATAAGCCACGACCAATTGATAATGGTAATTTCCAAATTTGTGACAATTTAGGTAGCAGATATTTCAATAATTGTACTGACGACAAAACAAACAAGAATTTAACCAATTTAAATGAGCGTCAAAGTGCAGCGAGTGCTGCAGTTGTTTTTGCTGACAAGGCAAATAAAAATGTTGCTTCTACTTCGACGAGATATCGCGTAAACAAGGTAATTTTAAGGAATTAATATTTAATTTTTATATTGCAGGTCCTTTCTATGTTTGCATTTGCAAGTGGTTGTTGGCTAGAACCACATTAAAGGCAATCGAGAGCCAGTGGCGTAGATAGGGGGGGGGGGGATCAGGGAGATATATCCCCCCCCCATTGGGATCGATAATTGTTTAACATAATCAGTCATGAACTAATAAGTTAAAGAAACGCACTGCGAAATTCAATTTCTAAGTTCCTACTTGAATTAAGTCTAGTTAAAAAACGCTATGGATTTCGAGTTCTTGACTAGCTTAACCCCTTGTAGCCCCATGTGGTGACATTTCTGTAACAAACCGAAAAAGATCGTACAAAAGCTGTAAAAACTATATTTTTTTCCGTTTGAAGCTTCTAACATAATCCTTGAGTAATGCTCTATCGAAATAGTACGCCATATTTCTAATAAATGGAACCAATAATTTTTAATTGGAAATTAATGTTGAAATTTGGGCTTTTTTTGAAAATGAGCAAAGGAGAATGGGCAAGTTTGTATGGAATGTAGACGTTGCGCGGCCAGGAATGAATTTATTATTTTTTTATGTAGTTAAGGTTTACATATATTGTGGAGAAGTTTTATCCTTGTGACGTACTCCAAAAACGGATAAAATGCATTTTTGCATATAACACTTTATGCAGATTGTCTCAAAGTTGTATCTTATGTGTGTATTTTAAGTGCAAAATACGATTCTCTCTTATTTTCCCTAAATCTGAAGATCTTTATCTTGAATATCCAACCACTAGAACCCAAACTATAAGCATTTTAAAACAATAGTTTTAAGACTATTTTGAGAGTTTCGTTATTCAATTTTTTGTTAATTTGAATTGTTTGAAAACTTTCGAGCAAAATCTTGAAGTGGTTGTCTTAAAAATCTTATATTATGAGTTCTATTGGTCGGATTTTCAAGACTAATGACTTCAGACTCAGGGAAAATGACAGAGCATCATATTTTATGTTCCAAATAAAAATATAAACCAATTTGTCGTTCATACATTGAATAATGCATTAACGATACTAATACTGCATTTTCTTACATTCTTAACGCAATACTGCGAAACGTCCATAGTAAAAGTTTTTCCTAAGTTATAGTTCTTTCATTTGATACCAATTTTATTAATAAAAAAAATAAATATTATGTCGTTTTCGATTGGACGTCCAGAAGCGTCCGGAAGCATTCAGAAGGCTTCTGAAACCATTTTATTGGCATAAAAATGACAGCTAGAACGATTCTGAGAAGAGAAATTCTCTTCTCGATTTCAAATCAGAATCCACTCAAAAAGTACTAATACATAAATATTCAAATGCCAAAAAAAAACTCAATCAGTGTGTTTTTTTTTTAATTCAAGAATTAATTGTTTTCTGAAATTGAAATTCATTAAAAAATAGAAATGAATCCATTAAAGCGATGGAATAATTTATTACCATCATCACCTTCGTCGTCGTCCTCATAATTATAGTTTTACAACTTTAATACCCTGTCACTAGTTTGCCAGAAAAAAAAAAATTAATTCAAATTTTTGACATTTAAAATTTTACACAAACGCAAAATAACAGAATTGAGTGGAAGCGTTTCAAACCGTTTTATTGGATTTCAGAACGAGTGAATCCTCGAGTGAAACCAATCGAAAACGACATTAGATAGTTTTTTGTTTGAATTTTTGAATTCGTATATGAAAAAAAATTAGTTAAAATTATTTTTTTTAAGTAAATAATGAATTTATTGAATTTTTAAAAAATACGTGTTTTATTATAGGTAAAGGCCAATCGATTGACATTATTAATTTTCAAATGTACGATGTTGGGTTACAAGGGGTTAAAGGTTTTAAGTATTTTTTTTTTTTTTTTTTTATAATTAACGCGCACTAAAGGGAGTTAAATACCCTTAACCCTCTACTGCATACGAAGCCAAATATGGTTTTGTCTGTTTGTATGCACTTTTCTCTTCTCTGTCACAAAAAAATATTAAAGATTCAATACAATCTCATTCTTTGTGTTTCTGAGCACCCATAGACATAGTTTTTTCGTGTGTCCGGCACAAAATAAAGGTGCATTTTATGATCACAGGTGAGTCGATCAGTCGTGTGCATTGAAATCGAAAGTGTAGGATAAATTCATACTTTAAGTGTTAATTACTGCGTTTGTTTGGTAAGTAAAGTGGAATTAAAAATTTATTTTTGATCGACTGTCTAGAACCAATTTTGATTGAAAAAAAATTATTGGCCTGGTCTTGGGAGGGCAAAAAGTACGGAAACCATATTTGGCTTCGTATGCATTAAGGGGTTGTAAATCTACACAATTTGTTAAATTTTTTTGTTGGAAAATTTTGTTCCTTTACATTATTATTTTACTTGGAAGCTATGTTTAACTTCAGAAATGAAGCTCCTTCGCTTTTAGAGACATTTTTCTCATGTTAACCCCATTTCCAGCGGCGTAACCACAAACATTTTAGGGGAAGGGGGGCTCACCTATAATATTTTTCAATCATTTTAATACTTTTTAGTTTTTGTAAGATCTGGGAGTGGGTAAAAATGTTGGAGGAAGACTTACTTTGACAGTGGAAAGAATGTGAACCAGAAAAAATATATATAACGGAAAAAACAAATAGCTTTTCTCGGTTCCATGGCTTAAAATGACCCAAATTTGAATTAATTCTTAACCTTTTGTAATGCAATGTATTTATTTTACTTTATTTTGTTTTAAAATGATAAATATTTATCTTTTGATAATTTTAATTGTATTCTTTACATAATCTGAACAAATAAAATTAGTAAAATTTCTTACCCCTTAATGCACACGAAGCCAAATTTGGCTTATAAACAAATTTTTTAAACAAATTAATTTAAACAATTTTTTTTAATGGAAACCGTTTTGAAACAACCCAAAGAACCCATGTAAAGCATTTTTTAATTTTTTCGTCGGCTAATATTAATTCATGCAGTAGAGGGTTAATATGTTAAACACAGTGCGAGCTTCAAATGGTTTACCAACTCTCGTTGCGATTAAGTCGTGAGTTTTAAAGAGTGAATTTAGACTTGGTCCAAGCTATGGATATCGCCAAAGATTTAAGCGATCAATTTAAAACCCAACGGGCAGAAGACGACTCACTTTCGAAAGCGTTTGAAGATGCGAAAAAATAGCTGAAGTCGTTGACATTGGATAACTTACTTACTTCCTTAGGGTGACCAGCGCCTTAAGGCGGCTACAATACGCTGTGGATTTGGGCCTTAACCAACAAGCTCTGCATTGGCGATAAACATAAGAGAATAGTTTAGCGGCAAAAGAATCGTTCGAACCTTTTGGTTCAAAGTACAGATAAGAATATTTTCGTGAAACTGTTTTCAATCCCTTTCTCGATTCCTATGTAATGGGCCTTGGAGAAAAATGTACAAACCATGAAAACATACATATATACTAGAAGGGTTTTCGGTTCTTTCCAAGAATTCTTCGTCAACAAATAGACAAAGCAGCTAAAAAATTTAATGAAACTGTTGGATTTACCAAACATTTGGCTGCAGGTTCATATCTTCTATTCTTGCACAGAGAAAACTAGACCACATAAAGTAGAACAAAAACAATAAGATTTCTTTATAGTTTTCATCCAAGAAGAAAATATTATTTAAACAATCGGGTTTTCCTAATTGTTTTTAAATATGCACTTGTCGGGTTTTGCCAAAAAAAAAAAAATACAATCATGTTCGCGATCGAACTGAAGACTTCAACTCTCTATCTCTTGTCGCACATATCTGCCACCTCATTATAGAAAAATTGGTACCTAACAATTTTTGTTATAGTGCCAACTTGATAAAAATGTGAAATTTTTCTAAAATTTCTAAGAGATTATTTCTCCATGAAAATAATAAAAAATCTCTATGGAAAAACCTTAAAAATTCTTGATTTTAACAAGATTTCTTCATAAAACAATTCAATAAGAAAATATTATGTTAGTTTTTAGGTGGTCATATTATTCTCTGTGTTAAAAACTCGGAAAAGATTTTTGATCAGAAGGAATAATACTTCCTCTAAGAACTCATTGGAAGCGCTCGATAGCTGCCCCAAAGAAAGCTTTCCCAATATACAAACATATATATTTTGTTAAAGATATTAGCTACACTGCTGGCTTTAACGTCAACTACCGAAAGAACTTTCTCCAGTTTAAAGATAAAAACAATACAAAGAAGCATTAAAACTTAAAAAAATTTGCGAACTATGTAGATTTACCCCCCCCCCCCCCCCCTTAGCGAAAAGCTATCTACGCCACTGATCGAGACTATCTTTTGATGTAAATTGTTTTTTTTTTTTTTTGTTTTAACAAGTCAGGAGTAAGTTTTCATGATGAGGTCTTTTCCAATTATAAAGCTCGATTGTCATTCAGACATCTCCAATTTTTAGATCTATAATTGTTGAACCTAGTCCCAATCTAGATAAAGGGTTCTTCTGTTACTCAACTAACAACCTTCCTCACCCAACTCTCGCAAACGTCCATGCGGCATACAGCAGGACTGGGATGATAATGGTTGGTTTTTTTTTTTTAATTACAGGAACACTTTAGATGCTCGAGAGAGGGCTTTATTTCTCAAAAGTCAGAAAAAATACCTATTGCTTTGCAAATGCTCTCATTATTTTGTACAAATAGCAAAATATCAAATAATTTCTGCAAATGCAGAATATACTCAAGAGCACAATTCAAAGCCCTTCCAGTCACTACGACTTTAGTAAATTTTCTTAACATAGAGCAAACCTCTCATTTCAACGTGCATAGAGAGTCTTTATATACACATGTTACTATCTGGGCCTCTTGAGGCTATTCTGCTCTCGTCTGAGGAAAGTACATTCCTTACTGCGGTCTGGAGACGTGGCCTTTCTGATGTAAAATCAAATCTCTCGAAATCGTAGGGTGAATTCATAACCTGCGTTCTTTTGTGAACATTTATCTACTGCTTTGTACTTAAAACTCCTAAGTACGAAGCAGTAAATAAATATTCCCAAAAGAACGCAGCTATAAGCGCATTGTTGCTACTGCATCACAACTTTTTTTTATGGCACGAAAACACTACCTTACTAACAAGCATCACGTTTGCACCAGAAATATTTTTGATGCAAAAGTATCACGCGTTAATAATGGTAAACGACATCAAATTATACGACACGACTCAATCTGCATTTCATTTGTCGTTTTCATCTTTTGTCACTCCTTTTGTCAGTAGTAAACAAATGTCATTTTTTTAAATTCTGCATCCGTTAGACGAAAATAAACCATTATGAAAAAAAAAAACATTATCTCTCTTCATAATTTGGACGACAGTGAAATGGAAGGCTACTTAAATGATGTTTTTTAATACAATTTATTGTTATTTAATTTATCATAAGCAAAGCAATAAAATGTTTGCATACATTTCCTAAAATTAAAAAATTCAAATAAGTTTATTTACCTATTAACTAATAAACTAACGGCCGATTTCTTCACAGGGTCCTAGCGTTAGCACCGGTCCTAGTCCTAAAGATAGTACTCAAATCGGTATCAACTCATTTCTTCACTCAAGTACTAAGCCCTAGAACTGTCAATTTAGGACCGAGTACTAGTTAGGTCTTGGTCCTAGCTAGGTCCTCAAAATTAGCTAGTACCTGGTTATTATACCAATCGTTAGTACTCAAATCGGTACCAAGTGATTTCTTCACAAAAGTACTAAGCCCTAGTACTGTCAAATTGGTACCGAGTATTAGTTAGGACTCAGTATAAGTTAGGACCTGAAAATCGGTAGTCTAGCGGTTAGTACTTGAGTAAAAGCAATGGATTTCAGTCTTTTTAAAAAATATCTGACAGATTTTTTAATTTCTTGGTTGTTGTTTCTCTTGAAAAGTGCGTTTTTGTTGATTTAAATGATTTTTTTTAACCGGAACCGAAAAATGGACAAAAGAACGCTTCTTGATGTAGAAGTACCAACAAAATATGCCGACTTTGTTCGATCTTTACAAAAATGGCAGGCAAATGAAGTATGATGGTACGAGTACGTATGGTACTAGTAAAGTAATATTCATAACTGGAAAAGAGTACCATAAGACTACCATGGACTTGCCAATTAGTCATGATGAAATATTGCGATTCGGATATTAGTAAAAAAAGATAATAACTGGACTGCATTTTTTTTAATTATTCTTTTTATTAACATATATATTTTTTACATACATATGAAGTTACAAATATCTGTTCGAAACTGTTGCATTAAGGTCAGGGATCTGTTTATGCCTCGAGTACTTAATGCCACCTTCGTCGTTTTTGATATCCTGTATTTCAGCATTTTCTACATTTACCAGATCATACAATTCAGCACTCATGAATTCATTCTTGACAGTGATATTTTTTGATAAGCAAATCGAATTTCTTTGCTTGTTGACTTCTTGTAAAGTTTCACCACATTTTTTTTTATTGTTCAATAATCTTTTTATTATTTTTTTTACTTTTTGTCTATATTTATTTTGAAAACTTCCCTTAAATATCAAAATTAATTATTTTAAACATCAAAATATTGTCAGAATGACAGTTAGACCAGTTTTATACGTATTAAGTCTTAGGACTGCGTTGGGAACTTAGATCAGGTCCTATAAATGTGAAGAAATGCTCAGGTACTAACTTTTTGTTAGGACCGAGTACTAGTGATAGGACCTGGTCTAGCTAGACCGGGTACTAGGCTGACTTAGGACTCATGTGAAGAAATTGGCCGTAACTAACTTAGTTTAACCAGGAAAATTAGGACTTGCGGACATGAGATTTTTTACATCAGTTATAGAATATTCAAAACAAAGATAGAAACAAAAAAAAAAAAAAATAAAATGCACGACTGGGGTCGCACGTACTTGCTCTTGCAGTTTAAAACACTTTTATGTTAGTTTACTTGTAGATTTTAATAAAGTTAAAAAAATTTTGTTGATGTTGGGGAAGAGCCGACATTTAGGGCAAAATTTTAAAAAAATTGTATGGGAGGTACACTTTTTTGACTTTTTTGAGAAAAAGTAAAAATGCAGTTTTATTGCAATTGCTTCAAATATTACGTCTGCAAACTTTAATCAAAATCGTTAGACCCGTTTTTGAGTTATTTGGTTTGAATTGAAAAATTTGTATGGGAGGTACACTTTCTAAGCGAGATATAAAAAAACAAAAAAAAAACCAACTTTCAGAATTCCATAAAAAACATCTGTACCAAATTTGAAGAAAATCCGTCCACCCGTTTAGGCTGTGGAAATGTGTACAGATGGACGTACAGACGTACAGACGCACAAACGCACGGACGGAATTCTCCATTATCGTAATGTTGGTTTTGATTAAAACCTCAAATTTTTTTTTCGACACGAAACCAATACTTGCCCTTTAGAGCAAGTAAAAATAGCCTATTAGCACTAATTCCAAGATTGTACCAGGATGTGTTTTAGTGCATATCCCAAAATTTCCCCTTTTCTCAAAAAATACCATTTTTTCATAGACATGAATGTTTTTTTCATTGCATTGTTTAGATTCTTAATGATAATGGATATGAAAACCTTCATGCAAAATTTAGTTCCTCTACCATAAGTTTTAAGGGTTTTTTCGGTAGTAAGTTTTCAACTGTTATAATAATATGGGTTGACAGATGAAAAACAGGTATAACTTTTGTCAGAAACGTCGGATTGTCTTGATATTAGATTTTTTTGGAATCAGCATTAAAAAATACCTTGATATCATATATTAGACTGATTCATTTTTGATTGATTTTTTTTTTGTTCAAAGCATTGCTGAAAATATTGTTGGAAATGACGAAAAAAAAAATACTGTAAAAGTTTCAGCCCTTAATGTTAACACTTAGTACCGCCGCGCCGCATCGCAGATTTCTATTTCCCATACGATTTGTATGGGAAAGATTGTGTATTTGTGTTTAGAATTTTTTATCTTTTGAATGGTTCATCCAAAAGGCTTGACAAAATCATTTTCTTTTATAAAATTGTCCGCTCTACAAAAAAGCTCTTATTAATTTTTTTGATTTTCTCCCGCGTTTTGAAGTTATTCAACTTTAAAATATAAACAATAATTTTTCTCATTTTATTACGATTTTTTGACGAAATTATTAGGTTTTTTCAAAAAAAAAATTGGCAAAATTTTCGAATATTTGTATTCTACGTTGTGTTTTGGTTTCACAGATTTAGATTTCTTCAATAAATTCGAATTATTCATTTTTTCAACTAAAAATTATTTTAATTAATTTTTTCGCGTCCGGTTTTTTTTTAAATTTTATAAATGCAATTTTGTAGAGCGTTCAATTTTATACAAGAAATGAATTAAATCTAGCCTTTTTGATGAGCCATTAAAAAAATAAAAAATTCTAAACACAAATACACAATCTTTCCCATACAAATCGTATGGGAAATAGAAATTTGCGATGCGGCGGTACACATGGTGAAATTTTTTTACATAGTTTCAAACTCACCAAAACATATTAAGGAGTCTGATGTTAATACAAAGATATGTTTATAGAAGTAATTCTTAAGATAGAACCAAGTGTTTCTTAGAAAACACAAAGTCACAGATTTTGAGAGAACTATAAATATGGTCAAATTAATCTCTTAACTATAGTTTAGTATAAACTGAAGCAAACTGAATGCTGCTGTATACATTTCTTGTACCAGAATTTGTTAGGCCTTCCTGACATAGAATTTGCACATAATATAAAAGAACAGAGTAAAGGCAGATATTTTGGCATTGGTGTTGAAGAGTAGCTACTTAGTCTTAGTTTTGTTAACCTCCAATCCGTTTTTCGTAGCCCATTTGCTAACATTCTTCAAGGCTAATTCCATGTTTTTGTTTAAAACTGACACTATTAACAACATCTACATATTCAACTGTCTCCACAGTTTATGCCAATTGTCCAAAAACGACCCGAAATAACATCTCCATTTTTTGTTCCTTTTTTTGCACATTTGATTACTTGGTTGTTTCTCAACGTTAATTGAATAACTCAAAATCTAAGCTCAGATAAAATCCATTCTGTTACTTTTGTGAACTGATTCAGTGAGGACAACTACGCCTAAGATAGTTATAAAAATGTATTCCTTGAACTGCATTGTATTTTAAAAGTAATTACCGCCTTATGCTGGAGAGTTTTATTGAATCTAAAAGCTCTTGCGTCTTATGAACAAAATGAACTTATTTTATATTTCTCATTTGTTCTAAAATTTCAATGAAAGTACTAATGTACTTATAAAAGAGTCGAACATAATTAAAACTTAAATCCATTGTTACAAATAAGCTTAATTCCAATAAGGTCATAAAGTAAAAAAAAAATGTTTTTTTTTCTTTATTTTTATAGAGCAATTTTTTTTGCTATATTTATGCGACTTTGGAGTAAGTTAGATATTCCAATGCTAATTTCACGCATCGATTGGTCGAATCTGCTGCTGGTCGTGCTTATGTTGTTATTCTAGGTGCGCCATGCAATTTTCTATTTTAAGTTTGTATTTAATTTGCCATCACAACATCAATCACCCACTCAGTCGATAGTGTTGTCTAGGAATCGTCTCATGTCGTATAAAAAATTAATTTGAAAAACTAGCTCATTGGGGTAGGACTTCCCTTATTTTTTACATGCAAACAAAATAAAAAGTGAAAAAATAGAAAACTAACTCCATTTGCTGTGAGTACACGAAAGCTTTTCGCTTGGTTAGGTTGTTAGTTATTGTTTACTTTCCATCAAAGGTGGAAGTGTTTTTGAATTAGAAAATTAGACGACGAACGAGTTGAGTTCAGCAGTGCATCGACTCGTAGTGTAAAGTTGTAACATCGCAAGTTGTAACAGGTCGGAAATACATAATTTTTTTTATTTATTTCTCTTTGTTTTTGTTTGGGTTTTTTTTTTTTTTTTTTTTTGTTGGTAGTCATTTGAATATTGTGTTCTCACGTATATTGATAATTTATAAATAATGTCATCGTCGGTGTTGTTAGCTAATGAATTTATGATTCCTTTGAAATTCAATTTGATTATTCAAAGGAGAGGTGTTGATAAAAATGTCTTGTATTCATTTGCTAGTATTCGTTAATAATTCATTGAAATGCGTGTTGATATTTGATAAATGACCTTGAGAATTTGTGTTGAGTCTTATGGTATTTAATTCTTTTTTTTTTGTATGAAAATCTCGATTTTTATTGTTAAGTACTTAAACACGTTGGTTGTATCGATTATTTTTTGATTGATGTTTATTTCGAAAAAATACCTCTTCCCCAAATTGAATAATATCATGTAGGGTGGATTGAATTATATTTAAATTAGATTCAAACTTCTAATGTTGAAGTTTTAGTTCTTTGTCTAACAAATCAAAATTGTTAATTTCGTCAGGTTATTTTTGAAACCTTATCGATTGTCTGCATGATAGTGTCTAATAAAAGGGCTATCGTGAAAAAGAATTTCCTTAGCATAGTTTCCATTGTTTCAAGTTTGGTAACGTTAATGATTTTCAAAAGTTTCCCTCGAAGTTTATTTGAATCGGCAATAAAGTTTGCAGAATTATTTTGGTGTCCTTTTTATACGATTTTTTGTTCTATAGAGAAAAAATATTCCGAGCTTCGTAATTATGTTTTTGTATCCGGACTAAAAGTATATTAAATAATAATTGGAATGAATGAAGTAAAATTATAAAAGTTGGTAATTTAAGGGGTGTAAGAAAACATCAGAAATAGCACATTTTTTTTTCATTGATTTGAGTAAGGAAAACAGTTTAAATTTAAAAACTAGCACTTTAGTTGATATGTACAGTTTAATTTATTTGTAGCTTATTAAAATCCGTTTTATACTTAATAGCAGCCTTTTTTGTTACAAATACAAAAATGTAACATATTTCGAAGTGTTCATACATATAATTAGCAGATAACACAAAAAAAAAAAAAAAAACTCTAAGTATATTAAAATATCGCAAAAAACTTTAATGTTAAGTGAGATGTTCTTCATTTGATATAAAAACTAGGCGCCATCATCTTAAACGCTTCTCCAATTTGATTTTACCTTCAATGTTTGTTCTAGCAGCAGCGAATTCTAATTTTTCCAACAATATTTCAAAATTTTATGATGGAATTTTCAAATGTAAGAGCTTTTAAAAGTTGGATTGCTTATCAAAATTAAATCCTGCTTCTACAATTTTAATAAGTATCTTTGGCTCGCTCAAAATATAGGAAGAAGTCGAAGAAATTTGGATTTTTAGAGATTTTTTATAAACCTACATTAGGTATATGTTTTTTTTTAACTGTGCCGTTTGGATACAAAATATATTTATATATATTAAATATTTTTAGGCTTTCTCATGAAATAATAAGCGAAGGAAAAAAAATCATTTTTCCATATAAAATCGTTTTTTTTTTCTCTTAACAACTTCAACCGATTTGAGCGAGCCAAAGAAAACGATATTATATTTTTTTTTTACATATTATTAAACCTCAGACCCTAATACAACTTTTGACCACTGTTACATTGCAAAATTAGAGTACTTTTTTTCGGCCATACAAAAGTGTTTTCCTCAAGTATCGAATAGCATATTGATACACAAAATAATATTTTCTTAACAATTAATAGGTAACATTACAAATTCAAAGTTCAAATGAAGCTTAATTCCGAAACAACTAAACTTAACTAACACTTTTCAAAGACAATTCCCAACTATTCTCTCACTATCTTAGTATTATTTTAAAAAAAGTTAGTAACTGTAATGTATTTATTTTCTTCAATTTATTGGACATTGGTAACCCCTGCTAGAAATTTCGATACTTTAAAATAAGAGACTGAATTTGTCTATTATTCGACAAAAGAAATGAAAAGTGTGCTAATTTATATACATACATACGAGTATATAGGGATACAAGAAGTCAAAGAATATGAGTATTGTTGGGTTAATTCATTGTTTTAACAGTCATTTATATCTACACTTGCAACCATTTAAAAAGTGCATACAAAGTTGCATTCTTGTGCAGAAACACCTATTCAAACGGACATCATTATAAACCAACCATTAAGTTTATTGATCAAAACTATTAATCTAACGAGCTGTCATCAAGACTTTATTGCAAGAATTTATTCAATTTTTTATTTTTTAAACTCATGCTTCCTAGTGCATAGGTTTATCAATATAATTTAATGCAATAAAGAAAACAAAAAAACTTTTTTCACACGATTAAAATCATCATGCAATTTACTTAAAAGCAATTTCCTTATTTTCACCTTAATATACCTTCATTGAATATATGAACCACCAACAAACTACCAACTACGATGAGTTTGTGTACCTAACAAAACCAAACGGGAAGTTTATGCAAATTTTAAAAATTTTTACCCCAAACACCTTTCATGTCTAGAATTTTGTTCTTGATTGCAAATGACTGATTATAATCCTTTTAATAACGTAATTACCACGTGTCACAATCAAACAACACACTCACACACTTACAATAAAAAAAGGAAAACAAAGTTATACAAAGTTTCAAATAAATTACAAAAGGAAATACCTTTATCATATAGCTTTCCTCCATCTACATTTTTTCTCGGTTTTGGAAATCTTTTCTTAGTTTGTATTTCACGGGTCGTAAATTTATACAATTTCAATACCTTCCACACACAAAAAAATTGCGTGCTTTGAAAAGATATATAATGAAGTTTATACAAAAATTAACGAGACCATATTGTTAGAAGATACAATTATTGAAATCGCATGTTTTTCGGGGCCAGACTTTTGCACGAAAATCCACAAATCAATATTTTTTAAAGCTCAACTGTTGGATTCTCAAACGGTGTATTCAGTTAGTTTATGGTTGGCGGAGTGGAACTTTTTCTCTGTATATATCTTTAAAAGGAAATATAACAACGATTGTGTATATATTCCATTTCCAAGGCTAAAACGAAAGTAACAACCTTTTAGAGACCAGATCCAGTTGACGTACGACGAACGCGGACGTTCTTCTTTCATGTGAGTTGGTTGCTGCTCCTTAAAATATAAATGAAAGTTTTGTTTTTTTTTTTTTTATATATAAATAAAAGTAAAGTTATTTTGTTACACCTATAGTTTGTCGTTTTTGGCATATAACCTTGTTCCCAATTTATTCTCATTTATTTTTTTGCTACCCCTTTGGCCTCATTTTATGTTAACACAACTCCATTTTTATAATTGCTTGAGTTATTTGATTTATAGTCGTGATTTTTCACACTGACTGAGCACAGCCAGCGAGTTCTCATATTATAAAGAGTATAGAAACAATGTACCATAGTTTCATTGTGATTGTTAAGTTGTTTCACGTTTTTTGTTGTTGTTGTTGTTGTTGTTGTTGTATTTCGTGTTTCAGAAAAATATAAATATTTTTAATCCAGACTAATTAGAAGAGAAATATAATATAAATTTTCACTTTCAGGATGATATGGAGCAATGGGTTTCGGATACGTTTTATTCCTATTTTCCTGGCTTCAATAATGAGAATAAAAAACGACAAGACCTACTACAAGATCGTCAGTTAGAATATCAACAGAATTTTCTTAAACATCAAGTAAGTTTTTTTTTTTAATTTGTTTTTAATAATTTTTTTTAATTTTTTAATTGATTTTTATTTTTTAAGATGAATGAAGCTGCTGCCAATAGTGGAAAGAAAAAACATCATTCCCATCATCATAATCATGAAGATACAACAACAAAATTAGAACAAAAAAACATTCCTCAAGAAAATACCATCAAACATAATAAACAACCACCACCTACAACAACATCAACAACATCACGCTCCTCCACCACCGATAAGACTGATTTAGAAATTATAGTTAATAATCCAGACTATGAGATTAAGTCGCCACGACCAGGTAGTGCACGTCATAGATTATTGCAGGATTTAAAACATACAGAAATTTCAAATATTGTTAATAATGATGGTGTTACAGAACGCAATCGACGCAATGCTGAAGTAGGTCAAAGAGATTAACATTGCATTTGCATTTTTAAATTAAAAATAACGTGACTTTTATTCTTTTGTTTTGCTTACGTGTTTTAGATTGAAATGGCTAAGAAAAAGGATTATCAAAGAGAATTAATGGCTCAAATAGAAGAACATAGACGATCAATTGAAGTACTTAAAGAGAAAGAACGTCGCCAGGAGGAGGCCTTAACTAGGTACTTTTGATCATTATTTTGTTTTACAATCATAATAAAATTTTACCTTCGGTCTGTAGTAGTAGGACTAAGCTAGTTAGAAACGCAATCTCAAAATGCACTTCCTTAAATTCGATTCCTACTTTGATGGTTAAAATTAAATACCTGAAGATAGTTGAAGAAAAAATTAAAAAGTCGTCAAACCCAAAAAAGAAACCATGCTGCACCCAAAAAAGTGCAAGTTTGGAGGTAAAAAAAAATGTTATTTCTGAGAATGACACATCCGAAGGCTGTAAGTGAGGTTGTTTAAAATTGAAAACAGGATGCGGTTTTAGATAAATTCTCTAAAAATACGTAGTAAAAGCTTGACTGGGTGTGTGCCAAAGCTAAGCTCTCAGAGATATAAAACGAAAATGGGTTTTATACTTGTTTCGATGTTCATAGGATACAGGATAATCAGGTTTGGTTTCCTTAGTTCTGGAATAAAATTAAAAAAAATGTTGCTTATCCATGATACATATTCCGAGACAAGACATTTGTTCATAGGCAATAAACCAGCAATAAATTTCGTTACTTCAGAGGATCAGTGGGAAGATCCAGGGGCCCTAAGTAAAGCAAATTGCAGATTGCTTCGGTTTGGCATACAAAAGTATATTCTGCAAAATGGATTGATAGAATTTGATAAACTGTATTCAGACAGTGGAATTAAATAAATGCCCGAAGAGCCGAACTTTGATGCACAAGAACCGTTTAAAATGGGCAAACTCAGATTAATCGGACGATGTCTGAATATTCCTAAAAAATCGAGATATGTATTAAAAAAAAAAAAAAAACATCAAAAATCGCCTAACATTTGCTAAGAAACATCTGAATGAAAACATGCAAGTTTGGATGAGTCTTTTGAAGTGATGAAACCAAGGATAACTCCGAGAAACTTTTGGTTTTCAGCTATGAATAGAGCTTAAAGAGACTTTTCTTTTGATGTCTCACTCGATGTATTTGGAGGAAATTTTTTAAAATGAGTTTTTTTTAGGCAAAGGGTTAAACTTGATTTCTTCTCAAAAATTAAAAACGAAAAAATAAATTTGTAATCTCTTAGCTAAATACAAAGTCCTATTCATTATGAACTCGTATATGTAAACCAAAACTGGTTTCGAGACTTTGATCCGAAAATATCGGCTTCCGAATGTTAGAAAAAAACTTTTGGTTTTCAGCTATAAATAGAGCTTAGAAAGACCTTTCTTTTGATGTCTCACTCGATGGATTTGGAGGAAATTTTTTTAAATGCCAATTTTTTGGACAAGGGGTTAACCTTGATTTTTTCTCGAAAATCCGAAAAAAATAAATTTGTAATTATTTTACATAAATGGATAGGCCTGTTCATTGTGAACTCGTATCTGTAAACCAAAACTTGTTTTTTCACTTTGATCCGAAAATATATGCTTCCGAATGTTAAAAAAAAAATATTTCGATTGCAATTAATTCAACAACTTTCTCCAAGAATTCTATTCGACTGAAGTTTAACTTAAGATTAAGTTAAACGATGAAGAGGATGAATTCGCCCCATAAAATGTATTATAATGATGAAGAAATGAAATCAGAGTTAAACCGAGTCCTACCGAGCTCGACCCCCAATATTGAGGGTCTAAAAATAATAAACTTCTAGCTTCAACAAAAATTCTTAGATTTGAATTCTAACGACCAATTTCTTCACATATGTACTTAGCCGGCCTAGTACCCGGTCCAAGCTAGGCAAGATACTAGCACTGGTACTCGGTTCTAACGAAAAGTTAGTACCTGAGCATTTCTTCGCATTTATAGGACCTGATCTTAATTCACAAAGCGGTACTAGAATTTAATACGTCTGGGACTGGTCTAAAGCTGAATTTGACAATATTTTGTTATTTTATTTAGTTTATTTTGATTTTATGAACTCAACACAATTAAAAAAGGAAAGAAAAAGCAAATGAAAAAAAGTAAAAAAAAGAAGAAATAAACAAGAAGTAAAAAAAAGCTTTGGTTAAATTTCAAAAACTGTCTCTTCTAGGGCCCACTTTTTTTTTAAATTTCTTTAACGACTTTGGTGGTTGTTATTCAATCAATAAAGTAGTCGTAACTTATGACCTGAAGAACAATATAAAGCTAACGAACAAAAAAGATTTCGAAAATGTTTATTGAATTGTAAAGACAGATATCGGTCATCGAGAAAGGCAAAAGTAGAATGTCTACGTAAAGAGCTTCTCTCTCGACTTGTTTTTGACTTTTTAAAACAACAATGTCGAAATCTTTGTGGTATGTATTTTTTCCATCAAGAAGTGTTCATTTGTCCGTTCTTCCTGTTCAGGCACAGCAATTGCCATTCTGGTGTTTTTTGTAAATATATGTTTTTCAAATCATTAAAATTAACAAAAAATGTAATTATCTAGCGAAACAACCCAAAAAAATTTTTTTTTAATCTGCAATACCTCTTAAAAAAAATGAAATCCGTTCTCTTTGATTCTAGTTCTACGCTGTACAAAGTAATACCGAGTCCTAAATAATACTCGGTACTAATTTGGCAGTTCTATAGATTAGTAATTGTGTGAAGAAATCCTTTGATACCGATTTGAGTACTAACAATTGGTAAAATAACCAGCTGATTTTGAGCTAGTACCGAGTTTAGTATTCGGTTCTAAATTAGCAGGTCTAGGGGTTGGTACCTGAGTGATTTGAATACTAAATTTAGCACTAGGAACATTATTACCGCTAGAACTCTGTGAAGACATCGGCTATTAGAAATATTGTAGTTTTTAACTTTTTGTTAAGGAGTGTTTTTGTTGTTTTCTTTGTTGAAAAAGTTCGTTTGTTCTTATTCTTCGTATAGCCAAAAATTTGTTTGTTCGCCTAAGAGAATAAAATTTAACAAAATTTGGTTATATACTTATCCACATCCAGGTTTTTCCTCTTAAGGGAAAGTACAAAATGTGGGATTTGATTAAAAAATCCAATATCGTGAGAATTTGTCCCCTCACGGGGATTGTCCGCATAAAGTAGTTGTTCGCAATGTATTTTTAAACTTAAGTATATGTGTTTAACCCTGAGCATTATCGCCCACATCACATTATTTTGATTATTAAAAAAATCTACTATTTAATACTAATTAAATAGAATAATTTTCCATACACTCATGGTGTTGTAGAATTTATTTTTAAACGTTTAAACCTAATTGCTTGAAAAGTATAGATATGAATTCCCATAATGCTTGTTTTGCTCGTAGGCGTGAATCGGACCTTTATCTTGAAAGTAATTGCTTTGTGGATTGTTTTGTGTTTGCAAAAATATCGACAACCCCGTAGAAACTTTGCGCTTTCAACTGTAAATAGAACATGAAGAGACCTTTTTTAATGATGTAGTATTCTTTACATTGTTCTGAAGATTTTTTTTTTTTTAGTTTAAGAAGTTAAGTCGAAAATCTAAATTATTTGCTTGTGATTTTTCGGTATTATTTTTTTTTTTTTTATTCAATTTTCTATTTCAGAAAACTTGAGGAGCAGTTGAAAACAATGCGCTTGCAAGAAGAATTGGAAAAGGAAAAAATGAGAGCCGATAAGGTAACTAATATCACTGGTCAACAAAATTAAACTTTTTTTTTGTTACAGAAACCGCGGTATACTTTTCTATAAGATTTTGGTGTGCTGAGCTCGAATCAGAAGTCAGAATATTTCTATCACATCAAGTTTTTGAGATAATCCAGTTAGAATATCGAAAATGCCGCTTTTTACCAGTTTTTGAGGGTATTTCTTAGCGTTTGGTTATTTGTTATAAATAAATTTGCAACGGTTTCTAAATCTTGTCTTTCTAAATCCGTTTAAATCTTGTAAATATCTCTTTTCTTCTTTGAGAAATCCTAAGTTGAAATCAACGTGTTTTGTATATCTCATTTTTATTTGCTTTTAATAGCAAATCTCGAAAAGTTCTTTGCATATCTCTATCAAATTTTAACACAAAGAGATATTTAAGAGATTTAAACGGATTTAGAAAGACTTAGATTTAGTTCTTTTAAAAACCGTTATAAATTTATTTAAAGCAAATAACATAAAGCTAAGAAATAATCTCGAAAACTGGTAAAAAGCGGCATTTTAGATTTTCTAACGGGATTATCTCAAAAACGTGTTGTGATAGAATTGTCCTGACTTGGGATTCGAGCTCAGCACCCAAAAAACCTATAGAAAAGTAAATCTTGGTGTCTGTAACAAAAACCTTGTTGACCAGTGTATTTATTAAAATCTCCAACATAATCTTTCAAAAAACAAACTACTAACATGCCTTTTTTCCATTTAGATGCGCTTTGATAGCGAACAAAATCGTCTCATGCGAGAACATCTTCTTACCAAACTCGAAAATGATACAAAAGTCCTTGACTCAGCTGTTCGCAAAACACAGTCTGAAATTGATAAAATCAGTCCAGTAAAAAACAAAGTCTACAAATATTTCAGCAATTCAGCTCGTCATGAATTTCGTCGTGACTCCTCAAATCATGAACAACCAGCATTTCAACTTGATCTACCACCACCATCATCATCGACAACATCCAATCAACATCATCATCGTCGTCACGACAGCAAAAAGTGCTTCCATGAATTAAATGAGACAAATATTTGTCCATTTTGTGATTCGTCATTGAAGAGTTATGAAAGTTGGTGTTTAAAATGTGAAAAACGAATATTTGATACCAATACTAATGAGACTGATTCGCTTGTTTGTGAGAATTGCAAGAAGCTCTATTCGATTTGCCCGAATTGTGATGAAGAAGGCAATTGCATGCATTGTCAGAGAAAGCAAAACTTTTGTTCCAATTGTCGAAAAACTTTGTGTTCCGATTGTATTGATGCTATTGCTGTTGGAAAAGATAATCAGCATCATCATCATCATCATCACAGGCATAAAACCGATTCGGAAAGATCTTTTGAGATATTAGAAGTCAATTATCCCGAACACGACGATGAAGCCGCCAATGACTTGAATAACAATCACGAAACACGGAATCGACCACCATACTCAATGAATATTGATCGCAATTCTATTTTTCATCATGATTACAATCATAGCAAATTGTACGATGATGAGAATAGCATTGAAGAAATTCGTCATCAGACTGATAAACAGCTATCGCGATATTTGAAAAACTATGGGGATTTAGCTTGTAAGGGATTGCGCGATCGAAGTACTCAAACAACGCCAGATAGTGCCTCCAGAAGAGATATTGTAATGGTGGAGGAGAATAATCTATCGATGCCATTGCTGCGGGAGATGCCACGAATGACACGAAAGGAAAGTAATCGTCAACAAGCAGAAAGGAAGAAGAAAGGTACTCGAATAGAAAATCTTGCTAGAAGATGGGAGGTGAGTTTCTAATACCATATTGTGACTTAAAAAATTTACAAAAATATTTTCTTTCAGGTTCCAGCTGTTCAAAAACACACCATAACAACGAACTCTCCAAAGGTTCTAACACAACTAGGGGCTATTAGAAAACAATTGCAGTCCGAGCAGCTACATTTGGATTTTTAATCCTCAAGAAATTTGCATTCCTAATTGAATTACATAAATAAAAAAAAAAAAACAATTAATATTACTAACCAAGTGCTAATGTAACAAATAAGGTGCCTAAAAAGGTTTTCGCAATTATTGCTTTAAACTGAATACAAAAAAGAATAGTTTCTTTTATTGTTGTTTTTGAAATCATTTATACAAATTTTATTATTTGCTTTCTTAACGCTTAATGTTAGTTTGTTGTGTTTTTTTTTTATAAAGAATAAAATAATTTTTAATAAATACATTTTTGCTAAAATATTTGTAAACTTTATTTTTGTACTGCTCGGATTTTATCAATTTCAGACTGAATTTAGCAACTAGCTGTATCGTAGACTTGAATCATTTTGCTGTCGCATAAGATGAAGAGAAGTGTATATGTATATTGCATATAACTTGAAAAACTTAATCCTTCAACAATTTGATTTGATATCTGGCTTTCACATAAATGACTTAGCTGAAGCGAAACGAAAAATTTTTAAGTCTCCAAAGTCAACAAGCGAGCATCTTAACAAAAAAAAATACCATTGGGTATTATAAATAATAAAAAAAAAAATTTTTTTAATTTCAAGAAAAAACATCAGAAAAAAGTTTAAAAGCTAAAACAACACAAATTTAATTTCGTTCAAGATTTCGTTAACGAAATTTTGTATGGAAAATTTCGTTTCGCTTCAGCTGCGTACTAGGCTTAATAAGGACTAATATATCCAAAGAGCCCACAGCAAATTTTTGGGATTGGAGGTATAACCAAAATTTGAGTAGGTATGCAGTTTTATAGCCTTCTGCGTTCTTATAACATGTTCAAAAGTCTGGCAGCTTTAAATAGCGGCCTTATATGGTTCTCGGGGGGGTTAAACATTGCGAGTTTTCCAATTAATAAGAGTAGTCTTAAATAACACAAATTCACATTCTGAATACAAGGACTAATGCTCTGTCATTTCCCCTTTTTAACTACGTACCTCAGTGGTTTTTGTGCCGGACTTAATTTTCTTGAAATGCTTTTAAATGATTTGCTCAAAAATAATATGAGTTTGAAATTTTTGGCTTCAAAATGGGGAATGAAAATTACCTGATTTGGTTTCTATAAAGGCTATTGCTAATGGGTATTTTAAAAAGTCTTTGTTTGTTGTATATATAAAAAAAAATCTTTTTTGGCTTATTTTTAAATCTCTTAGGAAGGTTTTCTTAATTCTCGGCTGAAAAATTTGAATGAATACAAATTTAATTATTATTTAAATCTATTTTTGGTGCAGTGTTAAGTTTATTAACTACTAAAATTCAAAGTTTTTCATGGATTTTGTAAATAAACATATTCAAGCTCAAGTAAAAATTATAAATCATGTAAAAATTATAAGTAAATCATCCAAATTTAAGTCGGATCATCTAAACTAAACAGTCAATATTTCAATTTCACTACGTCAGATTTGCTTTCAGACATGTTTATAACTCTGTCTCGGTATTTTGTGGAATTTGTTTAAAAGACTTGTTAATTTTTGGAAAAATTACATATTTCATAAAATTCATAAACAGATTCAAAGAAAATTTGTAAAGCGCAATTTTTGTTCAACATAGTCATTTTCAGGAAAAAAATAAGACATCCATTTTTCTAACATAAATAATTTTTTGAAAGTAAATAAACTGAGAACTAAAAAATATTTCAAGTCCTGGCTCCGAATATATTGTATATCTGCATCAAAAAATATTTTTTTTCGGCATCGTTTTAGCCATCCGACATCCAACCCTGTTAATCAATTTAAGATCTTGAATAAACTTTTCCTTTGATATGAGTTTCAATAATGCTTTGGTGGAAAGTTTGATTTTCAAACACTGCGAAAACAAGAAAAGAAGAAAAACTAAATAAATTTCCAGATATTCTATCAACAGCCCAGAACAATTAGAGAGAAAATTCGAACAAAAAACAAAGCTGCAAAAATAAAATTCCTTTCAAAAACGAAAAAAATAAATAAATAGATTTTTTTTTTAAAGCATTTTATTTTTCAACTAAAAATATAAATAAACAAAAACAACAAATTAAAACACATTAATTCCAGTTGGGGTCATCAGTTATCATAAGCAGGATGTTATCTTCAATATTGTGGAAGGTATTGTTGGTACTGGTTGTACTGTTGTTGTGGCAAAGCATATTGTGGAACATATTGTGAGTATGCACCAGAATATCCACCACCACCACCAGCAGCGCATGGAACTGGAGCCAAACTTGGTTGACAGCTGAACAAGTATGACTTGGGGCATGGTGGTGCTGAGTATGATGAGCCACCACCTCCTCCATAGTGGGATCCCAAAAGTCCATCCTTCTTATCGGTTGGTTTCATATCGGCCATAACAATGGTGGCGATGGCAGCCAAAGCAATCAAGCAAGCGAAGAATTTCATATTGATATGGATAGAAATTTGAGTTACGTGAAGGTAAAAACACTTTTGATAACTGATGACTAAATCACGAAATGAATATTCCTTTTATAGTCATAATTTAATGCGTATAGAAAGGTTTTTTGTTTTGACCCAAAAAAAAAAGCAATTAACAATATTAATTGCTGAATATTCATTATTAACAATTTTTTTTTTGCTGAAAATAAAAGTTGAAACCCAAAAATCGAACTTGATGAATTTTGAAATTTTGTTGCATTTTTTATGTTGAAATGCAATTTATTGGGCAATGTACTTTATGTAGGTAGGTTATAAAGTATAGAATCATCGGCGACGACGGCGGCGTCGTCGTTGTTGTCGTTGCTTTTTGGGAGCGAGAAGAAGAAGAAGTAAACAACTTGTATATTTTATGGGGGTGTAGTGGGTCAAGAGAATTTCATTGCAACCCTCTACCCTTAACCTTTGAATTATTCGTTGACTTACTTAACATTTTGTTGGGAGAGAGAGAAATTAAAGACTGATTTTAGTTCTTCTCTCTCGGTCGACTGTCTCTCTCTTGAATGTTGGGGGTGTAGTTAGTAAAACGTGTTGAATTTTTTTTTTTGTAATCTCAATTGAGAGTATTATTTTGAAAGGCGCAGGATTTTTAACACTCAGCTGTGCGTTTCTTGGTATAATCATTAATGCCCCCTAAAAAAAATAAACTACCTCAACATATGGTTAGCCCAAGACTTAAATAATTAAATCCACCAATAAGGTCGCATGTAGCTGCATTAAGGCAAAAAAAAGTAAGTTAACTGTGGCGTATGCGTGTTTTTTTTAATACATAATTTATATCTATTAAAATTAAGACGTAAAATCTAGAATCATTTCATCAATATGTTTTAGCTAAAAAAAAAACAGGTAAAATGGTAAAAAAAAAACTTCCGAATGCTAGAAAATAAAAATATTTCGATTGCAAATAATTCAGCAACCAGACCTCCAAGAAGCTTTTATCTTTGAGGTCTCACTCCATGATTTTGGAAATTTTTTTTAAAATGCCTTTTTTCAAAATCCGAAAAAAATAAATTTGTAATTTTTTTTACAAATATCTGTAAACCAAAACTTGTTAAAAGGAACTTTGCGAGGAAGGGGTAGGTATATTTGAAGGTGAACAAACCGCAAACAAATTTTTTGGTGCAATAAAAACATATCGTTTCGTGTTCAAAATTGAATAATGTGGATTGTGAAAAAGAAAAACAAATTTACTTAAGAAGTAATGTTTAATAGAAAATAAATTCTTTACAAAAAATGTTGACAAATGTCTAATGACGCCAACATGAAGTCAATCTGAGTAGGTACACTTAAAAATATAAAAAAAAAATTGTATTGTAATTTCAATACAAAAGGTAATGAAGTAACAAAATCCATGTGACACACATGATACAATGATGAAATGCGGTATATTATAATATTTTTTTTGTAAAAATGTGTTTTTTGTGGGTTTATGAATGTATGTATTTGGTTTCTTGTGAACAATCGCATATTTTACATCCTCCTCTGAATAAAAAAAAAACAAACTTTTAACAAAACAATTTTATAGTCTTGATTTTTAAGAGTAGAGGTGGTAGAAATTACATTCAGTAAATTGATTTGAAAAAAATGTAAGTTTTATCTCTTTGATATTGAAATATAATTAATTTTTGGCATCAAAAATCATTTTTGCATGCCCATTTCTTGACAAAAAGTGGTGAAATTGGGTCCCTGAGGTAATAAGTTTGGAAAATAAAATACAATATGTCGTCTTTCAAAATTGCGACCCGAATATTCAATGAACAAAAAAATCCATCTGTCTGTCTCTATCTCGAGCTGCAGTCTAAGCCACTGAAGCGATTTTCAGAGGTTTTTGTGAGGGAAAATTGAAATATTATTTTTTTGACCAAAATTAACGGTAGAAACAATAACCAAAAGAAAAGGTTGTTTTTCTCAAAAAATGGCTCTGACGATTTTAATTAAAAAAAAAATACATTTACTAAACCAAGTAAGGTCGTAGTTCTGAAATAAAAAAAAATATTTTTTAGACGTTATTAACGGTACTTGCCATAGAACAGGTTTTCTTGATATTCAACTTTCTCCTAAACTACACGACTGATATCAATGAAAATTTATGTACAAGAAAGTTTAAAAAATTCTAATTTCTGAAAAAATAATTTTTTGATTTTTTCAAAAAAGTTCAAAATTTTTTTTCTTTGAAAAATTAATTTTTTTGAAAACAGATGAATGAATTTGATTTGATTTTTATATGTTGGCTAATATTATAAACCAAAAAAAATTATTTTTGAAAAATATGGCTCTAACGATTTTCAAATATTTTTTTCTGGACCAAAAAAATGTCATTTCCAAATTCGAGCATACCAACTGTATAATTATAGTCGGCCTTAATTTTAAATAAATATAATATAAGTTTACATACATATGTACGTAAATCGTAAAAGATATGCATCATTTTCTTGTAAAGGTGGGTCACTGTGGTGTATACGTAACATTTTTTTTTTCAATACAAGTAAACAGCTTATAAACAAAGCAATTTTGATTTTTCTTGTCGCCAAGCCGTGGCCGTGGCTAGGAAAGAGAGTTGAAAACAATGGTTTTCCAGAACTAGCTATTGCATTATTGCACTATTAAACAACTTAGAGAATATCCCGAACAATATTACTTTTACAATTTGTTCATTTATTTGTATATTATTATTGCTAGTTTTATCACTAAAACTAATTTTTAAAAATTTATTTTTTATTATAAAAAAATTTATAACCAATCTTATGCCATCTTGGTGACAACTTTCATCACTCTCAAAAGCAAATCACTCAAAGCATTTGGATTCATAGGATTCTTTTGACTTTCTATTAGGAAAACATACCCCTCATTACAAGGTACCTTATACAGCAAGTCTCTAATCTGATTTGACTTTGGCTCCTGATGATGATTGTCCATCATGCGTCTTGAATTACTTGCTTCGGTTTGACTTTCAATAACAATTGGCCTTCTCCTCGTCATTGGAGGATGTTGAACATTTGTATAAATTGGTTTCTCATAACTTTTCCTCAAATCATCAAGCATCTTTTGTTCATCATCATCGAGTAATGCCAATATACGATCTATAACTGGATCCACATTATATGCTCTTCCATCAGCAGCAGCAGCAGCAGCATTATTATTAGTTGGCTTGTGTAATTGCTGCAATAATTCAGGAAGAAACTCATTTTCAAATTCATCCAAAGAACTTGAGTGCGGCTTGCAATTGCGTGGGTGTAATACAAATATGTGTTTTGTATTACCCAACAAAGCAAGTAACGCCTCGATATCTGAACGATCCAAATCAATAAATGGATATGGAAAGTTTTTATGCCTTCCAAAATTTACCTCAATATGCGGTGCATTGCGTAGGTCCTTTGGTTGAAAGAGTTCGGAATATTTTCTCCATGTTGGATTGGAATTTTCTTCTCTTAGCAACATAATATCAAAATTCGGGGTTTCCATGTATTGAATTGGTGATGTTGTTGGTGAAGACGAAGGCTCACGACCGCCAGAGTTTAAGATGTTGTTTTTGTATTGACGAGCATGGCCATGGGCAAGGTTAGAACTTCTAAAAGATCAAAATATAGAATTTTCTTATACATTTTGTTTGTCCTTTAATAAAAACAAATTGTTTTACTTACTTAAAAAAGGATATTTCATTTGATGTTACACAATGCAAAAGCAAACAAATTGACACAACTTTGATTTGAGTTCTCATGATGTTTATTTGATGTAAGCTTTTGATTGAATCTTCATTTTATACATTTTTACAAAATCAGAAATCATTCAGTGAGACACGAAGTCTTACACTTGTAATTGTAATACCTTCAGTCCAAACGTGATTGATTTAAATTCATTTAATCAAAGGGAGAGTATCATGTTATTTTTTTAAAGTCATGATAAAGTCTCGCAGACATACAGACAAAAATGCATTTTTTTTTAAATATATTGAGAATATACAAACAAAATAAAATGCACGACTGGGTCGCACGTACTTGCTCTTGTAGTTCAAAGTGTCTTTATCTTAAATATCTATTGTAAATTTAAGATTTTGTTTAGTTTCGAGAAAAAAAAATTTTTAAAATCAAATGTTAACAAAATTAAATTTTTCAATTTTTTTGTTTTAACTTTAAAAAAAGTTTTCATTTGCTTAAAGGCAATGATTAACAAAAAGTACAAAAAATGACAAAAATGGTAGTTTAAAGAAAACTGGTAAAAATGTTTTATTTATCGTAGGAACCAAGAATCTAAGCACTAAGCAGTCTATAAAAATATTTAAGATAAAAGGGTGTTTTTTTTTTGGGAAAATATTTATGATATTGTTGGTACTCTAACGAACTTTAAAATGTAGCATTTTCCATGAGAGTTATGAACTAAATTTGTGAATACATTTTTTGCAGGGATTTTGTTTTATTTTATTTTATTTTTTTGAAAATGTGGACTTATTGCAAAAACTTAGTAAAAAAAATGATAACCTACGAAAATTCAGCAATAAAGTTACATTTCAGATTGGAACCAAGAACTTTTTTGAATAAAATTGATGTGTAATGAAATTTTGTAATAACGTTACATTTGGGAACAAGAATTGAAAGACTTCTTATAATCATTTTGTGTGACTTTTCAAGGGGGAGTAATTTTAGTAATAAGCACTAGTAAGCCAAAAATTCTTGTAATTTTCAATGTTTCCACACAAAATATCGATAAATTACACGTAGTTTTGAAGTATTTTACTTAAAAATTCGGCGAAACCGACAGTATCATGAAAACAACGATATTGACATTTGTCTGATATCAGAAACCCATGTTAAAAAAGAATCAAATTTCAATATAAATGGTTTTCTAGATTACCACGCAATTCATCCGTCGAACAAAGCAAGAGGCGGAGCATCATTATACATAAAAGATTGTGTTAAACACTCGACAGGCCTTAAGCTTGAGCTTGAATCAATGCAACTTATAAGTGTGCAAGTTGAAACTAAGCATGATGTACTTAATATCTCATCTATATACTGCCCTCCGCGGTACAAAATTGATAAAAATGAATTTTCAAACTTGCTAAAATTACTTAGACCAACTTTAATTATCGGCGGCGACTTTAATGCAAAGCACACGTTTTGGGGTTCTAGATGTATATCTCAAAAAGGCCGAGCGTTATACGAAGCCGGTATGGAGAACAATTGTGACTTTCATTCTACTGGGAAACCAACTTATTGGCCGGCAGATACCTCCAAAATACCTGACCTGATTGATTACTTTATAGTCAGGGGAATACCGTCAAATCGAATTAAAATAACGGAATGCTTTGATGCTTTTTCAGACCACTCTCCCGTTATACTTACAATCAGCGAAAGTCTTGTTAAAGTTGAAATGCCACCTAGACTAACAAACGGTAAAACTAACTGGGAAGGCTTTAAGAAAGATATTGAGGATAATGTTGAATTAAGGGTATCACTACAGACACCTCTTGAGCTTGAGAAAGCGGTAGATAATTTTGTGCATGTTGTTCAAAAAGCCGCATGGAACAATACCCCTTGCCAAAGAGAAATTTCAGGGTACAAAGATGCTAAATATCCCCAAGAGATAAAAGACGTACTTAAAGAAAAGCGAAAAGCGCGTAAAAAATGGCAACAAACTCGTGCTCCTCAACACAAATCTAATTCAAATCGCTTAAGTAATTTGCTTAAAAAAATGATATCAGATTTCAAGAACCGCGAAGCTAAAAATTACCTTGAAAATTTGACGGCAGGTAAAGAATCTAACTACTCTCTATGGAAAGCTATAAAAGCCACGAAAAAACCTAAGCTTCCAGCACCTCCGATTATGAAAGACCAAAATGCATGGGCAAGAAGCGACAAAGAGAAAGCAAACGTTTTCGCTGATTACCTAGAGGACACATTCAAACCATTCAATGGGCAAGCATTGAATGATAGTATAAATATGAATTTAACGTCAAGTGAAAGCTTTATCACAAGAAATGTTACACTCGCCGAATTAAAAAAAGAAATTAAGAAGCTAAAGCCAAAAAAAGCACCCGGATACGACTTAATTACAGCGGAAATTCTTAAAATGCTCCCACGGAAAGGTTTAATAAATCTCCTCTATATAATGAATGCCACTTTAAGGTTAGAATACATTCCAAATCAATGGAAAGTCGCAGAAGTAATAATGGTCTTGAAACCTGGCAAACCATCACACGAAAAGAAATCATACAGACCCATTTCACTGCTTCCTGTAGTATCGAAGGTTTTCGAGAGAATATTTTTGCAGCGACTTCAGCCAATAATAGAAGAAAAAGGTCTTATACCTGAACACCAGTTCGGTTTTAGAAACAAGCACTCGACGATAGATCAAGTGCATAGAATCACCGATGTCATTGAGAGAGCTCTCGAAGAAAAGAAAATTTGTTCAGCGGTCTTTTTAGATGTATCTCAAGCTTTTGACAAAGTATGGCACGAGGGCCTCAAATTCAAGTTAAGACAAGTCCTACCTGAAGGACTCTTTACCATTCTTAGAGAATATCTAGAGAACAGAATTTTCCGCGTCAGACACGGAAATGATTACTCAGACTTTAGGGAAATAGTGGCTGGGGTACCACAAGGTAGTGTTTTAGGTCCTATTTTGTACCTTCTATTCACACGCGATATACCTCAAACAGAAAACACAATTGTAGCTACTTTTGCTGATGATACCGCAATACTTGCAGTAGGCAAAACAATCAACGAGTCGACAAGTAAATTGCAAAATGCCCTTAACAATGTCAATGAATGGACAAAAACGTGGCGAATAGCGCTTAACGAATTTAAGTCAGTCCACGTGGACTTTACATATAAGAAAATAAATAGACTACCTGTTTTTATTAATACTACTCAAGTCCCATTTGCAAATGAGGCAAAATATCTCGGGATGACTCTCGACGCGAAATTAAAATGGAAAGCGCATGTTAAAAATAAATGTGATCAATTAAATATGAAATTGAGAGAAATGTACTGGTTGCTAGGACAACATTCTAGACTTAGTATCGAAAACAAATTATTAGTTTACAAGCAGGTACTAAAGCCTGTCTGGACATACGGTATTCAACTCTGGGGTTGTACACGCGATACAAATTTAAATAGATTACAAACTTTTGAAAATAAATTATTAAGATCATTTGTAAATGCGCCGTGGTATATAAGAAACGAAGATCTTCACAGGGATCTTGGAATCCCCACGGTTCGCGAAGAAATAAAAACGTTTGCCCAAAAACATCGAAAACGGTTAGTCGAACATACTAATAGAACAATACTAGAAATTCTCGACGAGACAAACTTAGTACGACGTTTGCGAAGGACTAAACCTTCCGATTTGGTACAGTGAAATTTTTCAATTTAATTCCTTTATTTCGAAATATCGGCATTGATTAATATAAATTTAAATGTTTTAGAGATTTTATTTATTTAACTTCCTTTAAAATATTTTTTGATAACAAAAATTTAAACCATTACTTAATGATTTAATTTAAAACAAAAGTTATTTATTTATTTTTAAATATCATCAGTAGGAACTTTCATCGGAAAGTTACCTACAACACGTAACTTAACTTCGAGAAAGATAAATTGCTAGATAAGTTCCATCTGAACTTAGTTGCAATCGGGAGGAGGAGGTGGTTTTAGTGGTTAAGAGTCCCACATATCTATGAGCACGCGTTTTCCGGTCCTCATAGAATCTTTTGAAGATTTCAACACCTACCCACGGACAAAAAAAAAAAAAAAAAAAAAAAATGAAAACAACGAAATCATTTGTTATTTTTAACCAGGTAAATATTATTCAAAAAAAATTAAAAATAATTGTTTTGTACACTCTTTAGTGCTTAAGATATTTTTACAAAAAAATTTCTATCAACGTTTACATTTTTGCCGAATTTTTAAGTAAAACACTTCAAAGCTACCTGTAATTTATGGATATTCTGTATGGAAATATTGAAAATTAATTCCGCACCGGTAAATATATAATGGAAGAGATTCGAGACGGGGAAATTTTTTTTAAATTTATTTAAAAACTTGTGAGTCCGTATACTTTTTAAAATTCAGCCTTGTTAAAAATAAGGGACGCCCTAACGTAAATATAATTTTAAACATCAATCTTATTTTTCACAAAACTATCATTTCAGAATTTACTCCTTAGTAACCAAAGATACATATGTGGGCAACTGTGGCGTATACGTAACATTTTTCTACATCGTTAAAAGATTTCAAATCACCCTATAAAACGTTATTAGTTCTCTCCAAAAACTGTACAACAATGCCCCCAATTTGAAAAATGAGTACTAATTGAATTAAACGTTCAACAATTCTACTCTCTCTCACGCAAATTTCCGCTCGCAATATCCTCTTATATTTTCATATATTTTTTTTTTTTTTTTTTGATTAATTCTCTTACTCACTTACTCACACACACAAAAACACACTCAAACACACAGATAGTCTATTACTAACTTCCATTAGAAAATATCTAACAAAAAATTAGCTTTTTTACACACAATCTACAATCTTATCGCCAACTTGACAAAACTCTCTTTTGAACTTTTGAAAATAATTTCGAATAAAATTTAAATAAATTAACATTAATAAAAAAAAAATTCGTCCTTATATTTTAGAAATTTAAAATTAAAAAAAAAAAAAACATTCAATTTTTCTCTTCTAAATAAAATTCGTTAAAAAATCTCTCTTTTTCCTACAAGAAAAAAAAAAAAATAAAATAAACTATACCATGAGCGAATTTACTCCTTCTTTTCCATCCAAGTGCGTTAGATTGTGTGTATAAAATAGTATACTAGTGTGTGTGTTAATTTTAGTATGACACACAGAGCATACTCGCATATACCAACAAAACAAAAAAAAAAAAAAAACTAAACTCCTGTGCTGGCATTTCTCTGCATATTGTTTTTCTTATACCAATCAACTAACATTTCTTTCATTTTTTTCTGTGAGAGGTTCTTCTAATAGACACATCATAGCAAACAAGAAGCCAAACTAAGAACCGTCAACTCTTAACATTTTTACTTTCGTTTTTGTTCTATGTGGCGAAGGATATAACACTACACTTTTACCAAATAAAAAAAAAAAATTTAAATACACCTGTGTGTTTGGCAGGATCTCTTCTACTATACTCTCCATATACAGATACATAAATAGTAGATAGATAAAAAAAAAGAAATACTTACAACAAAAATAAAATTAAAATTGAAAAAAAAAAAAGAAATAAAAATAGCTAAATAATCCTTAAGGCACACATCGCCGTGCTCCACCATCGCCACCACACTATATATTCTCGCATATCCTTTTCAACACTGTTGCTGTATTCTCTTAACTTCTTCGTCGTCGTCGTTGTCTTTATCGTCGTTGTCGAAGGATACAAGAAAAAAAAAGTAGATATTTTGTTGTAACTTCACTACAAGTTTTTTCAACAAAAAAAAAAAAAAAGTAGTATATCCTTTTCTTCCTTTCTCCTATAAATACATACAATTTTATATATATATTTTTTTTTGTTGTTCAAATTTCTCGTCTCCGAGATGTTCTGTGTGTACTAAATTGTGTAATGTCAAGTGCTGTCCTGTAATCGTTTTCTAATCATCCACATCGCCATTGCCATCAGCAGCCATCATCATCATCTCTTCGTCTTCGTCCTGGTTAACCTGAATATTTTTATCTGAATATTACCAAAATTTTGGTCTGTGTAAAAATAGTTTTTTTGTAAAAATGTAAAAGAAAAAAAATGTGCGTGATGTTTTTTTTTCTGTTATTGAAAACGAACCAAGTCCTAGGAATGTCCTTTTTTCTGTAAAGAATTGAACTGAAAAACAATATTCTCGCGTCCAAGTTCAAGTTTTTTAAAACAAAAGTAGAGTTTGTTATAGTTTTTTTGTGTCGTGTCGTTTCGTCCTGTCTATCGTCGTTGTCGTCGTCGTCGTGATGGTGTGTCTCTTCTTCGTGTGTGTATATTGAAACTCATCAAATGTTATCATCGCGTAAAATTACATCAAAAAAAGTTTATATTCCAGACTTTTGTCAGCTGGTAGCGTAAAATAAAAAAAAATAAAACTCTACAAATTCTTGATCATCAACATGAGATTATATGATTACCACTCTCTCTCTCTCTCTATTGTTGATAAATAATTATATTTTTAAATAATTCATAAATGTTTTTATTGTAAAAAAAAATAATAAACTTCACTGTGTCTCCTGTATTTTTGTTGTTGTTGTTATATATCAGGAGGTATATCCTTGCGTGTTTGGTGTACTTGTAGAAAAATAGAAAAAGGAAGAAAAAAAAAAAAATAAAATATCTCCACATACGCCCTCAGATATAGTACTTCACTCTACCACCCCCCCCCCCCCCCCCGTTTGTCGCTTCTTCCACCTCCTCCACAACACGATGTCAATGTGTATGCGACTGTGTTGTGTGGTGTTGTGTGTGTGTTTATAGTGTATGAGGATTTCTTTTTCCCAAAATAACAACAAAACGTGTGGTAAAGTTTTTCAAAGGATATAATAGTGGCTCGAGGATAACGACAAAAGAATACAAAAAAAAAAAGAAAAGAAAATAAACCATCAGAAGTGGGATAGTAGTGGCAGGCATATAAAACACAAAAAAAAAATTACTAACAACAACAACAGAGCAAAAAAAAAATTTGCCTAAAATAACAACAAAACACATCGGTTTTAGTGTGTAGCTAGTAAAATAATTAAGAGCGAAGGACCATCGCTCTATTTCAAGTTTTATTTTTTTGTGTGTGTGGTGTTTTTTTTTTTTGGGTTTCTATTTTTTTTTAAAGAATTTAAATTTTATACTCTGTGCTGTGTAAAGTTAGAATAAAAAAAAAAAATATAAATGAAAAAAATATGTATGAAATTATTTGTGTTTAGTTATATAAGAAAAGAAAATAAATAAATTGTTAACTCTGTCTTTCTCTATATTTAAATAAAAAAACAAAAATTATAATTAAAAAAAAAAAAAAATCATCAACATAAAACCACCGATACAAGACACACAGATACGAGTTGAGTAAAAAATCAGAGATGATGAAGTTTTATTAAAAAAAGATTGACAAATTATATGTAAGTATTTTTTGTAATGATTTTTATAAGATTTTTTTTTTTTTTGTATTGAAACAATTGTTGCTCCTTCATGAGGTGTCTACTACATATTTAACTTAAAGGTTAAAGAAAAAAAAAAAAAAAACATTATAATTTTGCTTTGTAATAACTCATTCAACTTGGCGTGTTTGGAACACGAAACTATTTTTTTGTTATTTTTGTTTTTACTTTTGGCCAGAGTAAATTTGATACACTACATGCAAAACTATATAAAAAAGTGTTTATAACACGCTCGTTGCATTGATCAGAGGTCTTTTTCTGTGTGTTACCATGAGTTTGTTCTAGAGAGAAGGTGGGCTTTGTATGGGGGTCTAAATTCTTTACATCCGGTGCCCGGATTAAATTTGATTCTTGAGCCCCAAACCTTGAGCCTAACTAAATTAGGTACTGTTTTTTAGTAGTAACTTTAACTTATGGCTTATTTATGAGCTGACAACTTGAATAATAAGTCATATTCGTTAGTTTTGGATATTTTGTTATCTTTGCCATGCAAAAAGTTTGGCATTTATTGAATCATATTATAAAAAGTGCAAAAATTCAAGTAAAAAAAAACTGATTCGCTTTTAAAAGCGGGTTTGCAAGCAGTCCCCATCAACCCGACATTTGCAAAAAAAAAATACAGTTTCTTATAAAAATTTTTAACCTTAGAACTAATTTTAAAGTAGTATAATGGTTTTCTTTGAAAAAATTTAAAAAAAAAATTTAACTACAAACAATACTTTAGAAGTATATGTATTTCGCAATAGATTTATAGTTTCTCTTTCAAATTCTTATCTATACCAACATTAAAATTTGTTAATTACCTAATTTATTAATTATTTTTGAAAAATAAATATGGTATTTCTATTGTTTATTGAGGTAGGTTATGTTTTTCCAGAATCTCTCCGAGTATATTTCAATTTTTTATTTTAATTCTTTAACTAACTTAACATTCGTAGAGAATTTAAAAATAATTGATTCTACATACAAAAATGAGTTGGTAATGTCACGGGCTGGATTACTTTTTGTCATGAGTGGGGCACGTGTGAAGAACTTTGCAAGGAAAGAGTTTTAAAAAAAAAATTTTTAATTTAATTTTCCCATTAATCATTTAACGAAATTCGAGTACTTTTTTATCTTTTGAAGCAGTATCTCGAGAGTGCCAAATCTTTGACATAAAATATTCAATATTTTTAAGTGAATATATTTTGATCTCACACTTTTTGCTTATCATTTAAAGAAAATGAAAAAAAAAAAATAAGATGCGCGTCTGTATCTCACAAACTTGCTCTATGCTCTTTTAGTTCAAAGAATCAATATGTAAGAAAACCCATATTAATGAATTCTTAATGTTAAGTTTTCAGAAGCAAATAAAAAAAATATGTAGATCAAAACAAAAAAAAAGTTAGGAATATGCCACACACAGTGGGGCACCTTGTATGGGAGACCGGAAAAAACTCAATTAAGACTAAACTACTGAACCAATTTTCATTGAAATTTGCAGGAAAGGTAGCTCATAGCAAGACAAACCTAGAGAAAAATAGACCACATAAAATAGAACAAAAACAATAAGATTTCTCTATGGTTTTCATCCAAGAAGGAAACCTTTTAAAATCTGCAAAAAAATAAAAAAAACGATGACCAGGCTGGGAATCGAACTGGAGACTTCAAATCATTTGTCGCCCACCTTACCACCTGAACCAAGCTGCCATGAAAATATTGATCGCGATTTTTGTTCTAGTGCTAAGTTGCAAAAAAAAATAAACTTTTCAGTCAAATTTTAATAAGATTTTCTCTATAAAAATAATAAGAAATCTCCTTAAAAAAACCTTATTAATCGTTGATTTTAATAAGATTTCCTCATGAAATGTATGGACGGTAAAACAATATGGCAATCTGTTAGTTTTTAGCGGGTCATATTTTTCTCTGTATACATCAATGACCACCCATTGCCACGTCCACTCAGAAAAAAATTATATTAAAAAATCTGAAATCAAGTTTTTGCAGCTGTAAATGACTAACTTCCAATCACTTTTTTACTAGAAAAATCAAATTCTTTTGAGTTTATTTGAACATTTTATTAATAAATACCGTTTAAATTTTACATAAATCAAAAAAAAAAATCAAAAATTTTCAAAAAAGGAAAAATATCCAAAAACGGTAGGTATGACATTTTTTTCAAAATTTAACTTTTTTGGAAACTTTTTTTTTCCTTGGTTAGTTCTAAAATTTAAACCAAGCCTAAACTTTTCCTTCAATTAGAGGAACATTCCATCAAATCATTCTATCTTTTTTTGGAGACAAGTGGAACTAAAGATATAAGAGAGGCTTCAAATAACCATTTTTACTGTATTCCGATTCCGATAGTTATAAATAAAGTAAAAAAAGTGGCTTCGTGAAAAAAAAATTTGTTTTAATAGGTAAATGTGCAATGCAGGTTTCATTAACACAAACTCCTGATCCCAACAGCGACTAAATTGGGAAAAACTTTAAAATTGTGGGTTTAAAATTTTTTTTTGCAATCTTATCAAAAATTTTGGGTTGTTTCGCAAAACGGACTTCACATTCAGATTCAGCATACCAAGATACATTTAGAAAGATTTGTCTGGTGAAAATAGCTGCTTATTTTTGTTTGCCTTATTTTTTTTTTTTTTTGCTTTTTTGAATGACTTTTTCAGATTGAAATTGCTATAAAAACCGAATACGGACGTCTTCGGGTGAGATTTTTTTTGAAAACTATTGCTGAGATTTAACATCTATCTAACGAAACCTATCCACCAACAGAGGCAAACAGAGGAAGTAGTTAAAACCTTATGTGAACATAAAAAGTCACTAAAATGGAATGTTTTTTGTCAAAAAAAAATCGTATTCAATTCTTTTTCGCTTAACTAATGTACCATATTGTTTGTCAATTTATTTTAATCCTATTTACAAAAAAAGTTGGTTCAAACCAAACGGTAAATAGATAATTTTGAAACTACTTGTATTTTTATCAGTTTTCACTATTTTTCAACTTTGAGCGATAATCTCCAGGCCCACAATTTTTTTTTTTTTGAAAAACAGTTTTCATTTTCTGATTCTTCAACTAATTTACTGTTAGAAACACGTGCAGTATCAAAATAAATCGTACTTCCGAAAGTTGGGTTTTTTCCGCCTTTTCCCCACTGTGGCGCCACAGTGTCCCGATAATCACTCTATATGGTCGAAATCAAAAATCGAATTTTTATTTTTTCCGAACTTCTCCACCAACGTAATGTTACTTTTGATTAAGATTAAGCCTCGATTTTTTTTTTAGCATGCACCAATACTTGCCCTTTAGAGCAAGTAAATATATTGAATTTGAACTAAGGTTAAAATTAAAGTTTTTCGAACTTTATTCTTAGAAAATCAAAATATTTTGTGAAATATGTCTTGTGTTATGAGCTATAGTGTTTGTATAAATTCAAACGGTCAAACTTTTGAACAAATTAAATTTAAATAATAATAAGGGCCAATTTTTCAATAGTCAGTTAAACAGTCAGTTAGTAGTTATTCCTAAGGATAGAGAAAAAATCAATTTTTCAACAAGCAGATATACCTTATTCCTATGAATAAAACTATCTGCTTCTTTCAGAGACGAATAAAAATTATTCTAAGGAATAATCTCAACAAAAATATTGTGTCAGTTGTCAAAGCTGTTTTGAAAGAATTTAAAAAAAAAATACAGTGGAACACAAGAAAACAAAAACAATCATGAATAAAAATGACGTTTAATTTTAAATATTTTTGAATTTGACAATTTGTTTTTGTTATTCTGTAGAATAAATTATTCTTGATTGAAAAATTCAATGTTTTTATCTGATTGTTTATGAGCCTAATAACTTTATTCGTCGAACAGTTAACTGACTGTTTATTAGAAGATTGAAAAATTGGCTCTAAATAAAAATAATTTTATGTAATAATAAGCTTAACAACAAAATTCTCTATAAGAACCCGCTACTATTTTGGACGATTGAGTTATCGTACTCTTGATTTTTTTTTTATTTTAATCATGATGTGAAATGTTTGAAAATAAAAAAAAATGTGACCGTTTAATTAAAAAAGAAGGGTTTGACCATTTAAAAAAATGCCTCGTAATATCGGCCATTAAAATTATTTATCCAATTTAAGTCGCCTCTGCTTGTCTTCCCCATTTAGCTCAAATGTAAAATATCGTCTTTTCTCCTTTATATGCATTCTATCTATACGTACTGTGTTTTTTTTTTTTCATTTGTTTAATAGTTTTTGTTCGTACTTTTTACAGTATCTTATTTTAAATTTTTTAAAGAATTCGTTTTGCTTTGGTACAAGTTATAGACAAAAAGTCGAAAAGGAACAAAAAGGCTGGAAATTGTTTTTTATGTTTACAAAAACCTCCATATCTATAAATTAAAAAAAAAAGTAGTAATGTATACCTTTTTTAAAAGTGACAGAAAAGTTATTCTTGCTCATTTATTCAGTATTTAGGTGCCCATGACCATGAAAAACCTCAAGATTAAAACTTTCTTAGCCATATTTAATGGCGTTTGGCAAAGTGTGACACTTTTTTATTTTTTTTTTTTTAATTTTATACACACATTTTAGATCAAAACAATTTATCTATCCAACAAATATCAAATATCACTATAATATTGTCCAAATTGCAAACATTGTTTTAAATATTCATACTTCGGGTGTTTTCCACATGTTTTTAATTTTTAATATAAAATTCTAAGAAAAAACTTGATGAAAATTAAAAGGAATAATTCTAACAAAACATGACTGTTGCATCCTTTAAATGAAAATTACTCCTTATTCTAATAATTACATTCTATTTATGTTTCACAGGAAAAATTTCTTCCTAGACAAAAGAAGAAAAATAAATACCCTCTTACTTGGTACAATCTTTTCTCACTATTAGCAACGACCACATCAAAGCGCATAAAGATTCATGCCAACTGCCACAAGCCAACAAGTATACTTTTATTATTGTCACAAGCTGACTTTGTGTTTTTAATTAAAACAAAAAACAAACAAAAACAAAAAAAAATATTTATAAAGGCAGTTCTTATTGTATAGTGGCTTTAATATTAAAATAATAAATAAATAATAAATGCCCCATTAAGTCGCATGTGTTTGCATTTTTGTGGTTTAAAGTTCAAAGGATTAAATATTATTCCATTAAATGAAAAGTAAAATATTAATATTTTATAATAACACACAGGTGTTTAAGGGCTCAAAGGTGGCATTTAACTTTTACACAAGATAAATTCTTTTATAAAATTTAACTTTGGAACAATTTAAAAGAGCAATTAAAAAAAAATATATATATTTACCTAGGTTATGTGGTGTAATGTGTAAAAAGGAAATACATTTAATACATTTAACAATTTGTAATGGGCTAATTTCCGTTGTTGTTTAATAACTGCAATTGCGATACAAGTTCAAAAATGATGTTATCTATTTGAAGAATGTTGAAAAAGGTTTCAGTATATGTAAAATCTGAAACGAAAAAATGATATCACAACAAAAAAGAGAGAATGCAAAACAGCTCAACTTGTTTAGAAAAATTAAAAAAAAAAAGTTGCGCATTCGCCATAGTGAACCAATTTAAGATTACGTTTAAAAATTTAAAAAAAAAACTGATCTAATAATTAATAATAATAAGTTTTTCACGCTATCTATCTAGAATTCATTGTTATAAAGTGTGAAAAATGATAGACGCCCAAAAAAAATTGTTTTGTGAAATATAGACACTTTTGTTTTTCCTCTGAAAAATGCTGAATTACTCAATAGCTTTGATGGATGGGTGTTTAATATATTCAAAGTGTTATCTTTACCGAGGATATAACTGAACAAGACATCGATATAGTTAAAAAGGAAAACGCAAAGCTATGTTTGAAATGCTGAATCCAAAACTGAAAGATCAAACTAAAATGGCTCGTTACATTTTCTGACTACTAACCGCATGTTGAGAAAATTGCTTTTAATTGCTTATTGGAAACACAAAAATTTGGCTATGATCCTACTAGAAGAGTCTTTTACCAGCACACACTCAAAACAATTTAAATTTTCAGTTGCAAAATTGCTAACTTTTGAATAAATAAAATGCACGACTTAGTCGCATGAACTTGTTCTTAGAGTTTAAGTGGCTTAGGCTTTTGTAAAACTTTTTATTTATCAAATTTATTATGAATAATAATTATAAAAAAAATTATAATATATACGTTTCGTATAATACATGAATCTTTAATGTATTTGAGATCCAAAAAACCTACTTTTTTTGGATCACAAATACAATTTGATTTCTTTTATTAAGATGCATTTTTAGTAAAAAAAATTATTTTGTATACCGAAATAAAATTTTTTTTTTGATTTTTTTCTAAATTTAGTATGCCATTTTGTAGCAATTATTTTTCGCTTAACATTAAAAACAAAATTTTAAATAATTAAATTTTTCTAAAAAAAAATCAGTTTTTCAAATCCAAAAATGATTTTTTTTTAATGTATTTTTGATTTATTTTAGAACTGTATTAAAGCTTCTGAATAAAAAAAAATTGCTGCAGTTAAAATAGTTGTTTTTTCTAAAAAAAAACCTTTTTTAATAAAAAAAAAAAAAAATTATGTGGACTCAAATGTAAAAAAAGAAAATAATGAAAGGATTTTTTTTTCGAGAAGGAAGTATATTATGTAATAAAACCCAAAAAGCCAATGATTCGTGTAGAAATTTTAACAACTTCTGCATAACAGTTTTATTTGTCCTTTAAAAAAAATAAATTGCACGACTGGGGTCGCACGTACTTGCTCTTATGGTAAAATTTAGTCTAATGTTAAAGCTTTTCATTCATAAAAATAAAGGAAAATTTAAAATTTGATATTTTCACGGAATTTCATAAGTGGTGAAAAAAAAAAAAATTAAATCTGATTTTATAAATAATTAAATACCGTTTTATATGATCTTTTACAAAAAAATAAGTATGCCATTTTATTTCTTGTATAAAAAGGAATTTTCAGAAAAAAATTTTCGAAAATCGTTAGAGCGGTTTTTTTTTAAAAATAATTTTTTATATATAAAAATTTTCTACCATTTTTCAAAAAAAAACTTGGTATGCCATTTCGAAGAAATAATTAATTTACACCTAAAAACGGAATTTCAAAATTTTTCACCGACCCGTTTTCAAAAAATTGAATTTTCAAAAAAAAATTTTGAAATATTTTTTAAAAATCCAAAAATGTGTTTTTTGAAAAATTAAAAATTTTAAAAAAAAAAATTGCTTAAACTTCTCTGTATAAAAATTTTGGTCGAAATCTGTTTTGTAGTTTACGAGATATTCATAAATCAAAAAAACGGTTTTATGGCAGGTACAGTTAATAACTGTAGAAAAAATATTTTTTTTATTTCCAAAGAAAGCTTCTATGTGCTTTACTACACACAAAAAATTTAATCAAAATCGTTAGAGCCGTTTTTGAAAAAAATTAACTTTTGTATTTCCGTTACATGACAGGTACCGTTATTTTTGGTCCTAAAAAAAAATTTCAATTTCTCGATTTTTCGATTTTTTTACGAATCCTAAACTTGCCCTATAGTACCTATATCGCAAGTAAAAATGTATGAGCCTTTGCTTGAAACGGTGCTTTTATTTTCATAAGTGGAAGAAACAAAAGTAATGCAATGTGTCCTTTTATATAAAACACTGAAAATACCTGCAAATAAAATCAAAATCTTCACATTTCTCAAAATACCAAACAAAAAAAAAAAAAAAACCCTTCTATACAAAATAATTGTGTGTCCTCCTTAGATTCTTGACTCCTGTCCTAATGTAAAAATATTAATAGATTTCAATCGGGTACAATTTTTCAAATTTTTGCCATAGGAACTTCTGTTTTTATTTTTTGCACTACAAAAAAAATACACTTTCACCAAAAGTGTAAGAAGTCAAATTGAAATAAAGTTTCTTTTATACCTAATTAATTTCGGTGACTTTTTAAATTATAATTCAAACAAATGTAGCCAAATTTAGGGTGCTTTTAGTAACATTGGGTTGGCCTTAAAAATCTTTATCGTAAACGCGACGATTTGGTCAAAAAATATCTAAAAATTACTCATGACAGTATGAAAACTGTAAAATTCGTCTATTTTTTGACTGACTCTGATGCATTCGACTTTATTTCTGTACAGAACCGAACCGATGTATGTATATGAAAATAAATGAAGGAAAAAAACTGTTTTACATAACAAAAGTTCCTTAATCTTTTTTTTTTTCTCTCCAAAACACCAATTATTTTGTTCATCTAAAAAAAAAAAAAAAAACTGGTAATCCTTATCCTTGCAATTCATGGAATTTCCATAGAAGCAGATAGAGATAACATTTCAGGACCTTCGAATTGTTTTACGAATGCATAAACTTACCCTTTTTCATATATGCATCACCTCCTCTAAGCCAAATTGCAAGCAAAAAAGGTGCACAAGACGAATAAATTAGAAACTCTTGCAATATGAATACCCCCCTTAGCTACCATTCTACCTACATCTTGCCTTTAAGCTCAGAATATGAGAGTATAGAGGAGATTAGAGTATACGAAGTACCTTACTACCTACCAGCTATACCACACAAAAAAAACAGATGTGGATTGCATATAAGCTCTTATATTGCTCAGGATGCAAGAAATGGCTTTTTACGAATTGCCCCCAAACTTAATTGACACAAAATTTTCATCATTAAGAGTGTGTGAAAGAGAGAGAGAGAGAGAGAGAGAGAGAGAGATAGAGAGATTATAAGAATTAAAATACCAAACTTGCAAGGCGGCAGTGGCAGCGGCACCATCAGAAAATAACAAGAAATGATTTTTAATTATTCAATGAAATGTTTGCATTATACATTTAATGTGCGAAATCTGTCTTGTTTAATATTATATATCCTTGGGCCTTTCTCTTCTTTATAATAATAATAATATGTGACCCATATCCGATTCATACACTCCACACATGTCGTTTGCATGTGTGTGTGTATTTTTATTTGTACATATATGGGAAAGAAATACAAAAGATATGTGTACAACATACCCCCACAACACCCTTTTGTATGGGGGCGTTAAAATGGGATATATTGTGAAGAAGAAGAAAAAAAAAACAAAAAAAAATTCTACAAAATGCAATTACAAACCCACTCATGTTGCATTTAATTTATTGCAAAAGGAATTTTCTTATATGTTGGCACTTTGTTTAATATTTTATGTAACTTATTCTTATTCACACAAAAAAAAAAAAAAAAAAAAAAAAAAAATAAATTGAAAACAAACACACAAAAAAAAAACAACTATAAAAATTTACACTTACAAAGGACTAAAGAGAAGATATTCTATATCTCATCAACATCGCATATGTTATATCCGGAAGATATTCATTTTTGCTACATTCATTTCAAATTATTATCTTTGTTTTTGGTCTGCATCTGAGTACAGAACAAAAAACGATATGAAATATGAAAGCAATGTATGGTTCAAATTATGAAAAAAAATAACAACAGTTTCGAGAAGATACTCAAGTGCATTAATATCTAACATATATACAAGAACTTTAAGAACCAAGATATCGTTTTTTTTTTCAAATTTTACGAACGAATACCTTTGATCTAAAATGTAAATCCATTTTTTCAAGTTTTTTTTCTAAAAAAAAAAAATACTGAACTATAAAGTGAGGCATCAAAAGAAAGGCCTGTTTAGGTTCTATTCAGAACTAAAAACCAAAAGTTTCTTCGAGTCTAGTTGAAATTTTTTTCTTCTAACAATCGGCAAAAAATATTTTCGGATCAATCAGGGCTGTTCTAATATGAAAACGGAAACGAAAATTTAATCCGAAAATTGATTGAAAACGGTTGTTCAGATTTTCATTCGACTTTTTTGTTAGAGAATATTTTTTTCGGTAGCATATTGCTACCCGGATGAAAACGGCAAAAATTTGTCGGATTGTAGATCCGTACGTTTTTTCGAAACACCTCTATGAATCCGCAAAATATGTTCGAATACGGAATTCGGAACAGCTAAGATTCGAAAACAAGAGAAAATAGAAATCAGGCAGAACAAATTCTTTCGTTTTTCGAGTCACATGAAGCAAACCGTTTGCACTCACCAAAACGTCTGTTCGTTTACGCGATACAGAATCCCACCCCGAACAGCCGTAAATGTCTCGAAACAAGTTTTGGTTTACAGATACGAGTGCAAAATGAACAGGCCTGTTTATTTGTTTAAGAAATTACATATTTATTTTTTTGAGATTTTCGAAAAAAAAATCAAGGTTAACCCCTTGCCTAAAAATAATGCATTTTAAAAAAATTTCTCCAAATTTATCGAGTGAGATACCAAAGAAAAGGTCTCTTTAAAGGCTATTCATAACTGAAAACTAAAAGTTTATTGGAGGTCTGGTGGCTGAGTTATTAGCATCCAAACATTTTTCCTTGTTCTATAGGGGAAGCATTAGTGGGACAGATAATTTTTTTGTAATTTCCAAAGTTGTTTATTGTTATATTTTTTAAGTACCTACCTCCCATACAAATATTTCGATTTATTGCATTATTCTCGAAAACGGCTAAAACCGGTTTCGATTAAATTTGGTCTAAGCTATTCTAACAAAACTGCGTTTTTAGTTATTCTCAAAAAATTCGGATAGTGGAAATATGGCATTACGACTTTTTGTGAAAACGAATATTTTGGTTATTTAAGTATATTTTGAGGAAAGCTGGACCGATTTTATTTAAACCTTACAGCTAGATATTTCTTATCATTCTAAATGTTTTTGTGTATTAAAATTTTCAAAAAAAAAATTCTTAACATAATTAAAAAAAAATTTTTTTTTTTCTGAACCTATTCGATGAATTTCCAACTATTACCTAATATTTATGTACTTTGAACTATAAGAACAAGTACGTGCGATCAATTCATGAATTTTATTTGTTTTTATGTTTGTTTATGCTTTGATTTTTGGTTTTGCCCACTTCGAATAATTTCAGGTCACTATGGTGTATGCGTAACTTTTTTTTTCTTACATTGAAAAAATAATTTAAAGACTATAGCTTATGACCTCAATTATTGCTGCATTGGAAACACACTATAAAAGTGAGCAGCTAAATTTGCAGTTGAGTATAACCTCATAGGTATACCTAGAGTATGTTTGTATAAATATAAAATATTCTCCCGCACATATATCTCTTTTCTATAAAACCCTGTGGCATAGTAATTTGAGTCGTAGATACTGGATACTATTCGTTCTCTTTTTACTTTTTTTTTTATAAAAATAAATAACACGTCCGCAGCAATGTTCTTTGATATTTATTTTTATTTTCTTAAAAAAAAAAATACAAAAAACAAAAACTTATAAATTTGCATGCAATGTATTTCTATTTTTTTTAGTGTTTTTTTTTAACTCGTGCAATACAATATAAATTTTCTTTTTTCCATCCAATCACACACAACACATATCACATTGTGTGGTGCAATTTTTGAAAGGCAACTCCTTCAAGGTCAGCACGAATACTATAAAAGAGAACAAAAAAAAAAAAGTCAGAACCATTCGCAACAGATATTTCTTCTAAAATTACTGACCAAACAAATTGCCAGTATCTCTATCTATGGTTGCAATTTAATACCAGTTGTATGCTATTCAATTTAGATACATTGCTCTGGCCACAAGGATTTCCCATTAATTTTACTTTAGTTTCCGATAAATGATCGATTGAGATGTTGTTGTAAGACAAACAAAAAAAAAAATCATCAAAAAAAAAAACTGCCACCGAATGAAAAAGTTTTCCCATCAAATTGAGGAAAATTGTGTTCAATTATACGAAATATATATTGATGAAAAATTATTGTTTTTTTTTTCTTTTGTCTTGGTTTTTTTATTTATTTGGCTTAGAATAAAAATGTAAGCAATTATTGAATTGTTTGTTTTAGAAAGAAAAAAAAAAAAAAAAAAAAACGAAAAAGAAGGACTAATGCATTTTATCTTGAAATTTGAACTTTTTTTTTGTATTCTGGATCATGGATGTAAGAAATTCAAACCATATCATATACTTACAACATAGCAATGATGTTGGACGGAACGTGTTCTTAGTAAAAACTATCCAAACTTTTGGAAGGACTATCCAAAACAAAGTTTTACGTGGAATAAATGATGTTCAATGGAAAACAAGAAAAAGAAAGTTGAATTTTCAATTTGCAACACGTGAGACAAAAATAAAAATAGTAACAAGCAGTAGGTACCATATATGCCTATTTCTCTTTAAAGAAGTAAAATTTTTCAAGATGAGTTTTTTTTTTTTTTTTGTTTTTCAAAAACAAACTTACATTTTTAAATTGTTTGCAAAATACAGAATATTCGATTTGCAAAGGTACATACTGTGTGAAGTATTGAGTTTAGCGAAAAATTTAAACCAAAATATCCTTAGCAGCATATATGTTTCGAATGAAGGTAACAGGAAATTACTTAAAGAAAAATTCCACACTCAAGGGTTTAGCATGGGTTGGAGTCAAAATTCTGCCGGGGTCAAAATGGGTTGGGGTCGAAATTCTGTATGTGCCAAAATTCGGATTCCAAAATTCTCTTTTCCAAAATTCTGTATTTTAAAATGCTTTAAATTCAAAATTTTGTATTTTAAAATTCTGTATTCTAAAATTCTGTAAATACAAAATTCTGGATTTCAAAATTCTGTATTCGAAAATTCTGTACATGATAAAAGAAAAATTGTTTTGATAATGAAAAAAAGTGCGCACTTTTTTACTTGCGATATAGGTACTATATATACGGTGACCATATTTCTGGAAGCGAAACCCGGGGCAGATAAAAAATTCGTTGGATCGTTTTGAAAATATTGATTTTTCAAAAAAATTTAATTTTTTTAAATGAATTTTCATAATTTTTCTTTATTTTGATATCAAGATTTCCTAAACTATTTTATGTGAAAAAAATATATTTTTTTAATCAAAATCGGGAGAGCTGTTTTTTAACATTTTACTTTTATTTTAAATGATTTTGAAATTTTATGATCTTTAACACAACTTTTAACATGTTCTTTATTCGAAAACATTTTACCTAGTGTAGCAACTGACAAACAGAAGCTGGAACTTAATAATTGACGAACATTAAAAAAAAACTAAAGCCTACCCTAGATACGAAACGAAAATTCTCATACAAAACCAGCACAAAATTTTGCTTTTCGTTGCACAGTACGCAGCTTACGTAACGAAATTCTTACCTGTGCAAGAATATATGAAGATTTTTCAATCGTTTGTCACTCCCATTTATTTGTCCAGGCAATTTTTCTTGCAGCGAAAGTTTTTTGGCTTTGGAGACTTAGAACAATTTTTTGTTTTGCTTCAGCTGCGTACTATGTTTAATGCTTTATCCGAAAAATTAGGAAAATTTTAATTTCCAGCCACTGTTTTCTTGTTTTCCGTACAGAGTATTTGAAATATTGAATACAAAAATTAGAGAATGTCCAAATACGGGACAATCACGGGACAAATAACAAAATACGGGACACTTATACGTCCCGGGTTTCTTAAATAAAAACCAGGGACAAGCTGTAGAAATACGGGACAGTCCCGGGTAAACCGGGACGGATGGTCACCGTAACTATATATCAAGTTATGCATTCGTACAAAAAAAAAAAAGTTGAGATAACATTTTTCCATGACATTACGATGGTAGACAATGCCAAAAAAGTGGGTCCCGGAAGTCCGTCTGTCTGTCTGTCTGTCTGTCTGTCTGTCAGTCTGTCTGTCTGTTTGTCTGTATAAGGAGCTACAGCCTAAACGGATGGACCGATTAATGTCAAACTTGGTATGTAGCGTTATTTGGCGACTCTCCAGAGGGGTTTTTGGAATTAATTTTTTTGGACCAAAAATAACGGTACATGTCATATACCGATTTAAGTAAAATTGAAATATCTCGAAAACGGCTCCAACGATTTTGTTTAAAAAATTCAAATGTTAGTTTTAAGCTAAGGTTTATCTTCCAATGAAAAAATTTTTTTTTGAAAATCATTATTAACGGTACCTGCCATAGAACGGTTTTTTTCAAATCCGATTATCTCCGAAACTGATTATTCGATTTCAACGAAACTTTTTGTAAAGAAGCATGTATATAATTTAAGTATAAACCAAAAATAAAATTTCCAAAAAAATAATTTTTGGATTTTAAAAAAAAATTTGAAAATTTTTTTTTGAAAAATCAAATTTTCGAAAACGGGACATTGAATTTTTTTGAAATTTTGTTTTTAGATGTTGATTAGTGATTTCTACAAAATGGCATACCAATTTTATTTTAAAACTTTTTTTCCAAAAAATTATTTATAAAAAATTATTTTTTTTAAAAACGGCTCTAACGATTTTGAAAATTTTTTTTCTAAAAATGCATGTTAATATATCAATCAAAACTGCATACTTGTTTTGGAGGGCAATTCAATTTTAGATTTTATTTTATTTTTTTAAAAAACGAATTTTATTTTTTTTTCCAAATTTCTATATAAAGTCTTAAAAATTTAAGCAACTTTAACTGTAAGAGCAAGTTCGTGCGACCCAGTCGTGCATTTTATTTCATTATCAAAACAATTTTTCTTTTTTCATTTACAGAATTTTTCAGTACAGATTTTTGGTATTTTCTTTGAAGAAAATGTTGAAGTTAAGTATATCCCCAATTAATTAGCATATAACTACAGTTATTGGATTGAATTTGAATGACATACCTTGAATACCAAAATACTAGTAATATTTAGCCAAGAATCTTCATACATATTTTACCATTTTGTTTTTCTGTTATTTTTTATTTGTTTTTGTCTTTTTTTGTAAGGTCTGAAACGAAACTTACATAAATATTTATTTAGAACATAATCTCTTATTCCTTAATTTTTCCTCTGCGTAAACTTTCACATGAAATTTTATGTAGAACATAAATATTAAAGTTTCGTTTTACCAAACGGCTCTTATACACTGTTATACTTAATTTATTAATTGAGTACAAATTGTTTAACAGGAAAGACAAAAAGGTATAGCTTTGGAATATACAGAATTTCAAAAAGCAGAATAATGGATTTCCAGAATTTTGAAAACAGAATTTTGGATTTGAAGAATTTTGAAATACAGAATAATAGAAAAGCAGAATAATGGAATACAGAATTATGTTCATACAGAATATTTTATTGAAATACAGAATTTTGGTCATACAGAATTTAGGAATACAGAATTTTTTATTGAAATACAGAATTTTGGTCATACAGAATTTAGGAATACAGACCGTTTGACCGTTCCCGGTCAAAATTTTTTTTATCAAAATTCTGCTTTCAAAATTCTGCTTTTAAAAATTCTGCTTTTTAAAATTCTGTTTTTCAAAATTCTGCTTTTCATAATTCGGTTTTACGAAATTTGCGCTGTTTAACATTTTCCAAATTCTTTTTTAATTTTTGGCAAAATTTGGTAAAGTCATCTTCTAGCAGAATTTGCTGCCTATTTGAGATTACTTGATTACAGTACTTTGTCAATTGTTTGTAATATTTATATTTTTTTGATAAATCAATAAATTTAATAATATTGAGAAAAGGTTTTTATGGTAAATATCTTCGAAAAATAATAATTGGACATTATTTAATTAGTCAAATAAAAATTTATATTCAAAACATTAAATAAGAAAAGGAATATACTTTAGCAAACAACATCGTTTCTACAATTAGTTTTCAACACGGTATACTCGTATAGATGTGAGTTATAAGAAAGTCAGTACTCTAAGCAGTTTGAAAATTATTTATAGTTAATTCTAATGGTTATTATGTGATGGTTAAACAGCAAGCAGTTAAAAATATACTAACCTAAGAAAACATTAATGAGATGTATTTTGGTATAGTAAACGCATATGCTATGAAAAAAAAAATGCTGGCAGAATTTTGAAAAGCAGAATTTTGAAAGACAGAATAGAAAAAAAGCAGAATTTTCTTGAAAAAAAAACACAATTTTGTAAATCAGAATTTTGAAGTCAGAATTTTGACCCGCTCCCGTTTAGCATACCCTGAAAATAATGAATTTAGCATGAGCGTTAACCCTTTCGAACACAAGCTATGAAAATCAATATTAATAAATGTTTTTTTTTTTTTTCAGTATTATCGTGTTAAAAACATCTCAACTAAGAAATATGAATAGCAAAAAAATATTTTCCAAAATAATAAATAGCATAACTAATGTGTTACATGTAAGTAACATATGCACTGCCTATGACCACCAAAAAAAAGGTCGGACAACTTGGAAAATAATTTTTTATAGAACAATAATGCATGCTACTTCTTCTAAGCCAAAAAAGAAAACACTTTCTGTATTAAAATTTTGTATATCTTTTTTTTCAAAAATGTGAATTTCAGACCCTTTTTCGATAAAAAAAATTAAAAAGTATGATATTTGACTAACTTTTTGTACTAATCCAATAACTAGGCATTATTATCAAGTAACTAGGCATTATTATCAATTAAGCCATCGAAACAAAATATCTGTGGTAAACAGTTTTTTCCGCAAAAACAATGGCCTGCACATTGTTTTGCGAGAAAAAATCGTGGTGAATATAAGTTTTTTTTCGATTTTGGTTTACAGCTGTGGTTAGTTAAAAAAATATTTTTTTTTCGGAAAAAATCGAAGAAAATCTCTCCTAAAAGAAATGCATTGGTTTTATTTTTGCTAGAAGAACTGTATACTTAGCTTTAAGAAAAAAAAAAAAATTGCATTGAAAATAAAATTTTTAATTCAAATAAAAATATTTAGTATTAAAAAAAAATTTTATTGCGAATAAAAAATTTTCGGCATTGAAAAAAAATTCAATGCAAAAATATTTTTTTTTTTTTAATATTCTTTGAATTTCTTACAATTTCGGCTTTTTGACCATATATTAGCCATTTAAACTATAATATTGAAGCTAAAATGAGGCCAAATAGTAAAAATTGTAAGAAATTCGACGAATATTAAAAAAAAAAATATTTAATTCACATATTTTGGATTGGATTGACTTTTTTTCAATGGATAACATTTTTCCGACTTCCAAAAAGGAGGAGGTATTCAAATTTAATTTTCTCAAAAACGGGTTTTACGGTTTTGATAAAAAAAAATTCAATTATTAGTTCTTAGACAAGGTCTATCTTTTCATGAAAAAAAGTTTTTTTTTTCAAAATTACACTGGTCAACAAAATTAAACTTTTTTTTTGTTACAGAAACGAAGGTATACTTTTCTATAGGATTTTGATGTGCTGAGCTCGAATCCGAAGTCAGAACAATTCTATCACATCACGTTTTTGAGATAATCCCGTTAGAAAATCGAAAATGCCGCTTCTTACCAGTTTTCTAGATTATTTCTTGGCTTTTGGTTATTTGTTTTAAATAAATTTGTAACGGTTTCTAATAGAACTAAATCTTGTCTTTCTAAATCCGTTTAAATCTTTCAAATATCTCTTTTCTTCTTTGAGAAATCTGAAATTGAAATCAACGTGTTTGGTATATCTCATGTTTATTTACTTTTAATAGCGAATCTCGAAAAGTTCTTTACCAATCGCTTTCAAATTTTGACGATTTTCTAACGGGATTATCTCAAAAACGTGATGTGATAGAATTGTTCTGACTTCGGATTCGAGCTCAGCACCCAAAAAACCTATAGAAAAGTACATCTTGGTGTCTGTAACAAAAACCTTGTTGACCAGTGTTATTAACGGTACCTCCCATAGAACGGTTTTTTTTTTTTTGTTTTATTTTACATTGATTTTCTCCCAAACGATTTGGTTAATTTCAACGAAATTTTTTTAAACAAAAGCACTTTTATAATTTTTATATAAATCAAAAATTAAATTTTGAAAAAAAAAAATAATTTTTTGGTTTTATTAAATTTGAAATTTTTTTTTTTTGAAAAATCGAATTTTCGAAAACGAGACATTTAAAATTTTTGAAATTTTGGTTTTAGGTGTTGATTGACGAAATAGCATATCAACTTTATTTAAAAACATTTTTTTTTTCAAAAAAATTATTTATAAAAAATTATTTTTTTAAAAAACGGCTCTAACGATTTTGAAATTTTTTTTCTAAAAATGCATCTTTATAAAAGAAATAAAACTGCATACTTTTTTTTGGAGTTCGATTTCATTTAAAGAGTTGTTTTTTTTCATTTGAAGAACGAATTTTATGTTTTTTTGTTTTTTTTTTCATACAAAATTTGTTAAAAAAAAATTAGCATTTTGATTTCCAAGAGCAAGTACGTGCGACACAGTCGTGCATTTTATTTTTTAATGCAAACATTTTTCAGTTGATATATGTATGTATATATTTTTTTGTGTTTTAATGCAAATTGGTTTTATTTGCAATAAATATTTTTTTCATTAAATGTGTAATAAAAAGCAAATGCATTACAAAATAAAATGATTTTTAACAACCCAAGTTTTGAAATTCTGAGTTTTGATGAGAAAGAAGCCGTTTTTTTTTTTTTTTGTTAAATTACATTATTTATTATATCTATACCTGCTATAATCCAAGATATACGAGTATTCTATTCCCGAATTATATGCCTTATTTGAACTTATCAATAAGTTAACCCTCTGTAGGCAAACCTCTTTTTTGTGACGTGATAGGCACACGGGTGCGAATTTGGTTTATACTTTTTCATGTCGCTAGAACTTTTTTCGGTCACAATATTTTATAGAGAATCAAGTATGAAATTGATGTAGAATATTTCGAGGAATTCGAATATTGTATTCACAATTCCGAAAAAAATATTTTCACCCTTATAAAGAGACTTTTTTGTGACCACTTTTTTGAAAAATCGTAATTTTTTTATTTTTTTGTCTTGCCAAATTCGCACCCGTGTGCCGACAGAGGGTTAAAAAATAAAAACTTATGGTGCTAAATCGCTTTGAAACCTTTCATATTTTGATAGCTCGTGAGGACTTTTTTTTTACTAGATATTAAACTTCTATAATACCTCTTTACAACATCGTATTTGGATACATAAAAATAATGTAAACATAAATACCTAGCATAAAAAGAGATATCTACTTCTATGTATATTTTTCTGCTCTCACGTTTATTTGAAACATTATGAATTTCCGTTTTGGAAAATTTGTACAAGATATCATTTTTTCCCCCTTTATATTTTTGTGTAAGCACCTAATATTAAAAGTTATACCTACCTACATACAAAAACAGCAAATTTTCCCTCTAAGAGGAAATTGCAAAAAAAAAAACCAAAAACAAAAAAAAAAAAAAAAAAAAACTCTGTGGGACATATTTATCAAAATGTTCTTGTTGTAGGTTCTTCATTTTCCCTCTGACTGACAGTCTTTCCTATTTACCTCCAAAGAAGAAGTATCCTAAAAATAAGGATAGTGGGAGGAAGGAATAAAAAGAGAGATAGAAAATGTTTCGATTGAATAGAAAAAGAAGAGAAAAAAAAAAAAAACAAATACATAGATTTGGATCTATTATTCCTTGATAGAAAATCAATATCACTTCTTCCTTGTTTGTAGGTAGAAACGAAATATGCCTGCCTGTCTGATGGGCCTTGGTGCGCTAAACGATTTACAGAGGGTTTGTCTACTGGGAAAAAATAGGCTACCTATTTTTAAGCAAAAAAAAAAAAAAAAACGAATATAAACTTGATACGAAAACAAATGCAGCATCAAAAAAACAACACATATAACTAATGAGAGAAACCATGCCAACAATTTGACATTAGGGACAGTTTAGCCACACAATATGTCTTGTGCCAATGGCCGCCTGTTGTATGTGCAATCACTTTTCATCCGTAATCACATCATCCACACTGATGGCGACGTTTATAGAAGCATTTTCCTTTCAGCCATGCTGCCAAGTGCCACCTGTTACATTATACCTAAACTCCTACCTCCTACCTCCTGCCACCATAATATAACCACACAACCATTCAACATCCAACATCCGTATCCGTATAATAAGAGTGTAGGTACTATAACTACAACTGCTAACTGTACATTCTCGTTCGACAACCTTAATTTTGAATAATTGTCCCCTGGGTGCAATTCAAAGTGAGAGAGAGAGAGAGAGTGAACATGCCATTCCTCGACGACTTCAAACTAAAATAAAATATAGGTATACCCTGCGACCCGCAAGCAATGAAAAGCCAGAAAAGCATTTTGTCTAAAGTAGTCATAGAGTAGAGAGTGAATATAGAGTTACAAAGGAAGCCAAGGTTATGTCACATATTTGTTGAAAAGTCTACAACCCCCAACCCAACACAGGACAACCCATCCCATCGCAACCCACCTCCATATCCGCCTTTACTCGAAACCCAACGACATCACAAAACCCAACATGATGCATGCAATAAATGTTAATGCATATAGTATGCCTATTTAACTCTCTGTAAAGCATTATTTCTTGGCTTTACACTTTTAGTCTTGTGCTGCTTGACAAAAAACTAAAAAAAAAAAAAAAAAACACAATGATCCTTGGCAAAAAGGAGAGTATAAATTTAATGGCGTTAGATTTGTTGTGTGTAATTGTTACTTGATTGCTTGACCTACATATATATTATTATTTTTGTTGTTTCTCTATGCCAACGCATATTGTTTGTATGTGTGTGTGTTTGTAATATAATTATACTGGTTTGACAGAACAGAAAATTGTTGGTTATTGTCGATTAATTGTTACTATTATTGTTATAGGCGGAGACTTTAATTTCTTTTTTTTGGCAATTAAAAAAGATTTTATTTCTATTTGTCTATTAGAGAAGATTGGAAAACAATTCACCATTATTTTCAGAAATGTGTAAGGATGTGAAGTGAACCACTTCAATTTGAATAGAAATAGAAGTTCTAACAATTAAAAAAGATCAAACAGAATGCATTTGAATTTAAGTAAATTTAAATGGATGCAGAAATGGAGCCATTTTGAATTAGGAATAACTAGTTTTTGTAAGTATGCATGCAGGTACATATATCCAATACGCTTCTTAAAATCATGATAAAAGAATTGTTTTTTTTTTTCGGATTTAAGTCTCGAAAAAAGTTTTGGTTTATAAATATGAGTTTGTAGTGAACAAGCATACAGTGGCGTATTGAGGGGGGGCTCAGGGGGCTCAAGCCCCCCCCCAAGCCTTCAAGATCATGTTATTATTTAGCTGATTTCATCATAATATGCATGATTCACTGAAGCTTGCTCTTAAATATTAAATATTCCAAATTCTGAAACTGCTGTTTGTGTTTGTTTGAGTAAGAGCTGTAGCTGACGTTGAGGGTTGGGGTGTTTTTTTTTTCGGATTTTAGTCCAATTCGGAATTCTTCACATCATTATTTTTAGTGTTTGACGTAAAATTTCTTATGAAATCTCAAAATGCCGTATTTTATCGTCTTATGCAAATTTACTTTTTTTTTCCAAAAATAATATTTTTTTCAATGATATTGGAAATAGAAATTTTTGATATCTCAAAATCTTAGTGGTCAACATTACTAATAGTTTCTTTAAGCACAAAACATATTGTATAGGTACATATTTCGGATTAAACATCAAGAAGAATTTCATTGAAAATTACTTTTTGAGACTGCGCACACGTTCTGCATTTCACTTTTTGCCCATTCACTTGCCTAATGTGAAATTAGGTGTTCTGTCTGCATTTTTTCACTCATTTAGATTTTCTGATCGAATTCAATTCATTTTGTTTCTGTTCGTTTCTTTTTCATTGATTCCGAACTTTTTGGACAAAATACTATCAAAACTTATATTTTTACTATTTTTTCGTAGTGTTTTATTTTTTGTTAATACAAAATACACAAACCACATGAGACATTAAATATTATAATTCACCACTGCCTGTGTTTGCAGTGTACAACTCTATAGGGGAGAATTGCAATTTGTGTTTGCAACCTCATTCGCTTTGTTTGCAATAATATCGCCCATGTTCTGCATTTCACTTACATATTTGTTATTTGATTTGTCCCGAAAAATGTGTCTTTTTATTTTTTCTTTTAAACTTTTAAGCTCAATTCATAGCTGAAAACCAAAAGTTTTTTGGAGGTCTGGCTGCTGAGTTATCGCAAACCAAATATTGGTTTTTTCTTACATGCGGAAGTAGATTTTTACGGATTTAAGTCTCAAAACAAGTTTTTTTTACAGATATAAGTCCACAGTAAACAGGCCTATGAATTTAGGTAAAAAACAAAAAATCAAAATGATGAAAATCGTTTCTAGTTTATTTGCACGCCACTGTATCTCGAGATATGCAGCTTCTTAAACTTTTTCACATAGGTAGTTTATTAAAAAAAAAACCGTTTTTTCTATTTGCATGTTAAGAGTCGCAATAACTTTTAACGGATCGCTGCTCGTATCGAAGATTTTGTGTTCAGGGGGAATAAGTTAGTTGAATTAGTAGCTTGACAGTCATTGAGAGAGGAGCAAGTATTAAGTCCGTGAACGCAAAGTTACTTAATTTGAGAGATAAGTATTGATAATATTTGTATTATTGTAATTCTTATTATACTTAGTTTTTAAGTTTTTACAATGAAAACATTTTTTTCTATTTGTATTTCAATTAAGTTCATATCTATTCATAATAACGATTAAATAAGATAATTTAAAACTGCGTTACTGTTCCACTACGTTACTATACAAAATTTAAAAAATAAATTAAAGATGAGAGAGTGCAATATGTAAAAAAAAAAACTTGTTACAACCCTTCTGGAATGAAGTCCAAGCTAATTAATTAAATATTTTCTTAAAAACATTGACTTGTTAATTTGAAAGTATTTATAAGTTACCTACATAATGTTAATTTAGAATTATTTTTATAGGTTCTTTTTTTTCCAATCTAGTAGAATCAACTTTATGAAAGTACAAAGTGCTTGTAGATCCCCTGCCATATTTTTTGTCCCCAGTTTTCTATAGCATTTGTGATAATATTCCTTCTTCTGATTTACTCACAAATCAGCGCCTTAATGCAAAACTAGCCTTAATCACAAATATGTACTACATACGTATTCAAAACTTTAAATCTTTTTCGCCACAACTCATGTTTTCAAAGTCGTTGTCCTTCATAACTTCAAAACAAGAACACTATTTATGTATAAATTTACGATCAATCTTCCAAATTTGTAAATAACTCTTAGGTCGCACGAACTTGCTCTTAGAATTCAAGTTGTTAAAGTTTTTAAGACTTTTTATACAGGGTGACCCAAAAGTAGTGGATCAAACGAAATATGCTGATAGGCCAAATTAAGGGCTCTCAGAATTTGGTAACTTGTTAATCCCAAATTCTTCAAATCATTCGATTAAATGCAGTTTTTTTTGTGAAATTTTTAAATATCCCTACTTTGCAACAGTTTGTAAGAAACAATTAACTGATCAAAATATTTTTTATTTCATTCGCCATTTGGCTGCAAATTAATTAACACTTCCAAGTTTTGTGAAAACTCAATTTCTTACTTTTATTTCAGAGCAACACGCCGAAAAAAATTTGTAGGGTGTAAAACTGGTTGAATATTTTAAAAATTTGTCCCGGTATTGAAGTTTCAAAAAAGGTATAAAAGCTTATGCCAATTCGTAAAAATTTCTAATCAACTCCTAAAACAAAAATTTCAAAAAATTTAATGCATTGTTTTCAAAAAAATATGTATTTTGTTTTGTAAAATCCATCATTAAAAAAAAAAAATTATTTTGGATTTATATTAAAACTATATAAATGCGTTTTGTATCAGACATTTTGTTGAAATTTGATTGTGCAAGATTTTCAGACTAAATAAAAAAAATAACGATTTTCGAAAAAAAAAAAAAAAATCATTAGAAAATAGACCTTGTTTAAAAACTATAATTTGAATTTTGTTTAACAAAATCGTTCGAGCCGTTTTTGAGAAAAATAAACTTTTAAAAAATTGGTAGGTATGTATATTAGGGTGGTCCTTATTTGTATGGGAGAAAAAATTTATTATTTTTTTTTACTGAGCACCCGATTTTATTGTTCCTATGCAATTAAAATGTGTACAAAAAAAAAATTCAAGAAAATCGGACCATATTAATACGTGCCGCTTTGAGTTTGAAGTTTTAAGAATTCTCTTCTATAAGGGTTAGTAAAAAAGAATCCAAGCAATGTCAAATTTTTCATTATTGAAGCCATATTTTTATAAATAGTGTTAGAAAAACAAATATTATTTTAAATAAATAAATTTTTGGATTATATTTTCATAAATTAATGACATTAAATTAACCTTCGTAACGAGTTTCGAGACTTTCAAGACTACATCCTGGGTATTTTTGGCGATAATTTCTCACAGTCCGAAAATGTTGAATACAAATTACACTGTGCAGGTTTTTTTACAAAAAAATATTTAAGACATCTGCACCATTGACTGTTTCCCCCATCATCAGTTTTTCGATTTATCGGAACGACTTCAAACACATTTTTTTCCGAAGTTCTTATTTCAATAATTTTAAGCATTTTGCCCTATTTAAATTCATATTTCTTCCAAAAATAATGTTTATATTATTGCTTTTAATTCTGCTCAAACGTTATTTACTACCAGAATAATGACAATATAAAAATTATTTGAAGAACAAAATTATTTGAAGAGCAAAGGACAAGATTTTTGAAAAAAAAAAAAATAATAATAAAAAAAATTTAATTTGTGGTTTTTCAATTATTTGTGTAGTAAAATATAAGTTTTAAGTAATTGTTGGGCACATTTATTGTAAGAAAATCAATCTTATCAATTGTTTTTCACTGTGTTTTAAATCTTTTAAACAAAGCAATGTCAGGTCGAGAAAATGGGTCAAATTTGGATGCGTTGAATACCACTTGAAGAACAATTTCGAAAACTTGATGTCTAAAAGCTCCGTTTAAACGCCAAGTGTTAGATGAAGTTGTGTCGAAAACATAAACTTGAACTTTGTCAATCAAGGACCAATTTTCTAATACATATATCGTTAACTGTAGACAATACTTCAATCCCAGTTCAAGCTGAAAGTTCTGAAATTCCAAGTGGAAGTCTGTCTACTTTAGCTTGGCCAGTTATATCGGGAAGAAGTTTTGAGCCCCAGTGTATAACGGCAAAACTTAAATTAAATTAAAAAAAATTTAGTTCTACTTACTAAAGCTGATTGCCCACGAATATAATATTGACGACAGATTCTAGAGTCGTATAGAGGAGCGGTTAGTTACAAATTTTGAAGGATCAATACAGGCTGTCAAAAGGTGAACGGCATTCCTGTCACTTACTTTACATTTACTAAGCACTGCCGATAGCCTAGGATTAAAAATATCTACTCCTGCTCTTTTCGAGCCAAAAGGTTCTGGCACTGGAGATTCAGAGCTTTGATTTTCAACTTCAACCTCTTCTTCTACTACGAAAACAAATTTTTTCATTTAAATATCGCTCAATTACTTGAACACTTTCATAACTCAAAAAAACTGGTTTTTCAGAAAACGAGTATCAATCTATTTTTCTATGTAAAAAGTAAGTTTCTTAAATAAAACTAGTGCTCCTTCACCGTCAATTTTCAAAGAAATGACTTCTGCATTAATAACTCAAAACTCGTGATTTTTGAGTTATGACAGTATTCAAATAAAAGAAGGATATGTATTTATTTTTACTTTGACCTTCAATTCCTTGCTAAAAAAAAGCTTAATGCATCTCGTTTTGACGACAATTTCGAGACAAGAATTTTTTTTCATTAAAACCGACTAAAAATAAATTTTCACGAGGCATCTTCATTTAACTTAATTATATTATTACAACTAAACAAAAGCTATTGCAATATTTTATAGCCAGAAACAATGAACTGCACTTTAAATGACACCTACACTTGCTTAGGGACAACAAAAAAACATTTTCATTAAATTCATAAAAAATTTCATACTGTGAAAGTACTCTCCCAAGAGCGCTAACTTTAAGGTCAGAGCGGCAGGTGTTAACATGGTCGTAAAAAAAAAAAAATAGGATAGTGTTTTAAGATGTAAAGGAACAAAAAAATAGGGTGCTCAGTAAAATTGCTCAGCTTTTAAAAATAACGACCACCCTAATGTATGTATATTAGACTGGGCCAAAAAAAAAAAAATATTTTTTTTTTTTAAAGTTACTTCGAAAATCTTGTTCAGGATGATGAAAAAAAATTTGGTGAAAATTTGAGCCGTTAAAAAAAATTTTAAGAGGTCTATCATCGGTGTTTTTTATTTTTATACATGATATGATGTTTTACAACTGAACTGCTAGACAATCAAAGTAAAAAAAATTTCTGTGCATTTTTTCTTATATAAAATTAAATTTCCTACAAAAAAGATCTAATTGAAAATTTTCGTCAGACGAGCCGTATTCGAGTTTTTAAATCGAAGTGTTTTTTCAATTTGACTTTTTCACTTTGGAATTTTGTGATGAGCAAATAAGTGAATAGAAAAATAAAACCACGACAGATTCTTATAGGAAATTTAATTCTCTACAAAAAAGGTCTTAGAGTAATTTTCCCTAAATTGAGTTCTAAAGAAGTTATTCACGATTTAAATCGAGAAAAAAATTTAAATATCAATTTTCAATTTCAAAATTTTCTAATTCACTGAAAATTCAATATTTTCAAATTAGCAAGATGTTTTCTTATAGGGACTTAAACGTTCTATAAAAAGTTCCTTGGCAGCAAATTAATTGCTTTAACCGTTAAGAAGATATTCGTATCAAAACCAATGCCCACTGATTTCAATAGTTTTCTTATGACAAGTTTTTTCCCAAGTATATGAATATAGTCCAGTCAAGTTATACTTTTGCTGAGAAATAATTCGCAACTGCAATTCGTACCTAAAATATGAAAGTACACTAGTACAGGAACTAAACCCCCCATTTTCCGAACAAATGTCTGGACGACTTTGGCCGCCATTTTGTTTTGAACAGTTTTGCGACTATCGCTTGTAGTTCGGCTAGTTTTGGTGTTAGAGAAAAATGTTATGAGACAAACTTGTAGTAAATTTTATTTCCCACAAAATATATTTTATAACTTTTTACTCTAAAACCCACCATTTAGGAATTATAATGATTTTCGTAAAATGCTATGCTCACTTTTTTTTTATATGCACCATAACTTTTTATTTTAAACTTTTATCAAAAAATTGTTGTTATAAAAATTGAAGAACTATTAATTAACTATGTTTTTCTCATATAAGGTTTTTTTCTCCGACGTACCGTTCCCTCACTAGAACGAAAAATCAATAAAAAAAATTAGAAAAAACAGGGTGAGGGGAGAGCACGATAACTATGGCGCTGAGATTTGATAACTGTATTTTGTAGAAGGGTTCAATACAAGTATTTTTTACTTTGGGAGGGGGGGTCTATCTAACCCTGTTTAGGCGGGAGGGGAAATTTTCTAAAAAACAACCTAATATTTAAAAAAAATATTAAAAAACAACGGCAACACTAAGAGTTATGAAGGATATTTTTTTCAAAAGCCACAATTAAACGCTTTATTTTAATTTTTAAATAGTGTTTTTAAAATTAATAATTTTTGAAATAATCGATCTCAAAGTTAAAATTAGCGAAACAAATTAAAAAAAAAACACATTCAATACTATTTTTGTCATGACCATTAATTTCAATACAAAATTTACTATTAGGTACAATAAAACTACCTTGGCTGATTTTCTGTCAAACACTGAAAACCGTATATTGCATGACTTCTAGTTTTTGAGAAAATTAAAAAAAAAAATACTTTTTTATCAGATGTTCACTTATTTTTTTTTTTTGCTATTTTGATAACTTTGGCCATCAACAAAAAAGTTGGCAATTTTCTGCTCCACTTAGGGTACGAAAAGTCGTCAGGTAGGCGCCAATGTCAACAGTTTTTTAACTTAAAAGTACCTTGCCTGCCCTGCTTGGCGGGTTCTCAGCATCTCTGTGGTGAGCGTAAAATGTTTTTTTTTTAACGCATAAAGCTCTCAACTAACTCTATATGTAATAAATACATAAGATCTTTTTTGTTTATGATATTGTTAGTACCAAAGTTATCAAAACAGCAAAACAAAATAAAAAATTGTTAATCTGTTTTTTTTTTTTTTGTTTCATTTTTCAATTTTCTCAAAAACAAGAAGGCTTAGAAAATCAGCGAAGGTAGTTTTATTGTAATAGTTAATTTGTATTGAAATTAATGGTCCTGACAAAAATAGTATTGAATGTGTTTTTTTTTTAATTTGTCTCGCTAATTTTAACTTTGAGATCGATTATTTCAAAAACTATTGATTTTAAAAACACTATTTAAAAATTAAAATAAAGCGTTTAATTGTGGCTTTTGAAAAAAATATCCTTCATAACTCTTAGTGTTGCCGTTGTTTTTTAATATTTTTTTTAAATATTAGGTTGTTTTTTAGAAAATTTCCCCTCCCGCCTAAACAGGGTTAGATAGACCCCCCCTCCCAAAGTAAAAAATACTTGTATTGAACCCTTCTACAAAATACAGTTATCAAATCTCAGCGCCATAGTTATCGTGCTCTCCCCTCACCCTGTTTTTTCTAATTTTTTTTATTGATTTTTCGTTCTAGTGAGGGAACGGTACGTCGGAGAAAAAAACCTTATATGAGAAAAACATAGTTAATTAATAGTTCTTCAATTTTTATAACAACAATTTTTTGATAAAAGTTTAAAATAAAAAGTTATGGTGCATATAAAAAAAAAGTGAGCATAGCATTTTACGAAAATCATTATAATTCCTAAATGGTGGGTTTTAGAGTAAAAAGTTATAAAATATATTTTGTGGGAAATAAAATTTACTACAAGTTTGTCTCATAACATTTTTCTCTAACACCAAAACTAGCCGAACTACAAGCGATAGTCGCAAAACTGTTCAAAACAAAATGGCGGCCAAAGTCGTCCAGACATTTGTTCGGAAAATGGGGGGTTTAGTTCCTGTACTAGTGTACTTTCATATTTTAGGTACGAATTGCAGTTGCGAATTATTTCTCAGACCTCCATACAACCAAATATAATTTGACTGGACTAATATGAATATAAAGAGCTTATTTATTTCTGCTAGGTACCTTTGTATGATAACTGATTCCTAGAATTATTTGGTTTTATTAAAAAAAAAACTTCATATTTGACCCCGACGTGATTTGAACACGCAACCTTCTGATCTGGAGTCAGACGCGCTACCGTTGCGCCACGGAGTCTTACATATTAAGCAATAGACAAAAAATGTTTTCGTATCTTATACACCTTAGATAGGTATAATATCACAAATTTTTATTATTGGAAGCTAATATTATTTTTTTTTTGCAAACCAGCCAAATAAAACCAAAAACAAAAAATTCAAAAAATACTCTTGTTAATTTTTTTATAGTAGAGTAACTAAAGCAAATTATTAGGGAACCCGGCCGAACAGCTTTGATTTTGACGATTTTTTTTTTTTAACGTAGGTAATTAAAAATACTTTAAAGTCTATAGATTAAAAATTGCCGGTGTTGCCGTATTGTTTTTTAAAATTAAAATTATTTGTTTTTCACAAAACCATTTTTTTGTTTAAATTTCATAAAACAAATCATAGCAAAAGATTCTCTAGGTAATTTAAAGAAAATATATAAAAGGCAGTAAGGGACAATCTTCCATCGTTTGAGCGATAAATGCAATTTTCTAACATTCTGACCTCAATCACAAAAAAAATATTTTGAAAACAACGGCAACACCTACAATATTTTAAAATACATTTTTAAAAAGCCAGAAGCTCATTCTTATCTCTTAAATTTAAATCCACTAAATTTAATCAAGACTTTTTGAAAAAATGGTCCTCAAACTCAGAATTAAAAAAAAAAATGTTATTAGAAAAATTTAAAATGACTTTTTTCCAAACTTTTTCTAATAAAATATGAATTTATTTTAAAAAAATTTTTGGCCATAAATATTATCAGTTGAATTTCGAAGCAAAAAAGGTAAAATATATCACACTTTTGAAAAAAAAAAAAAATGAAAAATTACTTCAATTTCAATGGTTTTTTTTTTATTAAAACTGAATTTTTGCATTGAAATAATTAATTTTCTCAAAGACTGTGGTAAATAGGAACTTTAAATTTTTGCTATTTAACTTTCAACAGTAAGGGTTATTAAATGAATAAAAAATAATTTTATGTTTAGATGTTGAACTTTAAAAAAAAATAAGTTACATTTTTTTTCAAAACTTTTATTAAAAAAAGTTTTTCGAAATATGACTAAGCTTCTAGCTTTTAAAAAATGTATATTTGAATATTGTAGGTGTTGCCGTTGTGTTCAAATATTTTTTTTTTGTGTTTGAAGTCAATTAAAGGCTTGGCCACACCGGAGGGTACATGCGGTAGCGGTACGGGTAATTGTATGAAAAAAATTCCAAACTGACACATCAACGTTCAGATGTGGAATTTTTTTCATACAATTACCCGTACCGCTACCGCATGTACCCTCCGGTGTGGCCAAGCCTTAATAAGAAAATTGCATCTATCGCTTGAACTATGGAAGATTATCCCTCACTCCCATATATTTTTTTTTCCTTGAATTTCCTAGACAATCTTTTGGCATCAATTAATTTATGAAATTTAAGAAAAATTTTTGAAAAAAATTTGTTTTTGTTCACAAAAATCTTCAATTAAATTTAAAAAATCAAAACGGCAACACCGGCAATTTTTAATCTATAGACTTTAAAGTATTTTTAATTACCGACGTTTGAAAAAAAAGATCATCAAAATCTAAGCTGTTCGGCCGGGTTCCCTAATATTGCCAATTTTTGAGCTTTAGTTACTCCACTATTAGTTCTTAAGGAATTTTTTGGCAAAATTCAAATACATAATTTAAGATCAAAATCATGTTTTTGGGAAGTAAAAGTTTCCAATACATTTCTTTTCAGAGCTAATTCTAGATGTGAAAAAAACAACGTCTGATTGAAATACTGACCGAATGTCATATAGGGGAGAGTGGGGCTAAATGTAACAGGGGTAAGAATTAACAGCTAAAAAAAGCGATGTTCCTTTCAATATTAAGAAACGCGTAAAGGAGAAAAATGCTCAATTTTTGAATATCTACCGGCACATTTTCTTCAGATGAAGATTAGACGACAGGGTGAGAAGTTACACTAGTGGTGCCCAAAAAATGCATGTTTGTAACTTTTTTTTTTAATTTTATTTTTGGTCTACCTCTTTACCCGAAAAAGATAGAGTGCTAAGTGTTTTTTTGTTATATGCAACCGTGTTTTGGCTCAAATTGCGTGTATGTGTTATGTCTATATCAGTTTCGCTTTTTTTTTAAATTGATTTTATGTGCCAAATTTCATGCTGGGGCTAGTTGTAACATTTTTCCGGGGCAAGTTGTACCATGTAAAAACCTACCTATACTGAAAAACTGTTTACCTAATATAATTAACAACCCTGAATATGAATGCTTGTAATTGAATTTGTATTTATTTTGAAATTGGAAACACATTTTTGAACCACCATTTGAATTCATAAAGCTTATAAAACAATTTATGAATTCGAATAACTTTTATTTAAGACTACTGTCAAATTTTCTCTGGAAATCTTGGATTTGCTCCACTTTTTACAAATTTGCACCAAAATTTCATGACTAAGATTTGTTTTTATTGTTATTAATTAAAAACAAATAAATATAAACAAATAAAGGTATTTTTCTCTTATTTTTAGTTCTTGGTACAACCTACCCCGGTATGTGTTACACTTTGCCCCGTATGTGGGGTAAGTTGAAACAACACGATTTTTTTTTTGGAAGCTATATTTTTCAACATTACCGTTATGTTTTGCTAAATTTTTATGATGGATCTTGGAGCTAAAACATGGGTCTTTAATTTAAAAAAAGGTCTGGTTGACCCACTTTCAAATTTGTAGGAGAACCATCGATTTTAGAAAAAAGTGTTACATTTGGCCCCACTCTCCCCTACTATGCGACAAACAAACACAATAATTGACAAACAAACAGACAGAATGGTAAAAACGACTCGCATTCTTGACTATTCTCTCAAGTTTGAATTTATTTAAGACGCATATCTTGACACATTCGACAAAAGGTCTTTTATCATTATTCCATCCTCCTTCAACCCTTGCTTTTACCATTACAATTCAGATAATTACTCTTCAATAAAAAGTACTTTACCTCTATTAAAAAAAATAAAAAAAAAAAATGGAGACTAAATTACTTCCCATAAAAACAGTAATTAATAATTTTTTGTTGCAGCTATAAACTTTTGATGATGCCATCAAGGCAATATGCGTTTTTTTTTTAATTTAAATTTTCAATTTGCCTTTATTTTCATTTACCTGGGGATAAAAATATACAATCCACGAAGAGTAAGTAGGTATAGGTACTATACATTTTTTCTACCACCTACGTAGGTTTATATACATCGATTTTGCTTCAACAGACCTTCAACATTTTGTGTTGTGTTAAATGGTTGTTTTTAATTTTGGTAGTTACCTTACCCATTCCATGGCATTGTCTGTTGTAGTGCATGTCACTTTTGTGTCCATCCATTACACCATCACACTTAATTTTCCATCAACTGACCGATATTATAAGCTTTTTTTTTTTTTGTTTTAAGAAACACAAAAAAGAAAGACCAAATCCTTGAATACCTATCATTGATTTGTCCATGTCCATCCCTTGTCAGACATTATATCAATTATGCACAGAATCGTTATCGCGCGTTGGCGGCAAGTAATTTGGTTCTTAAATTGAAATTCCAAAAAACAGAAAAACCCATCAGAAAAACCTATAGCTTAGGTATTATAAAAAGGGGGGTGGGAAGGAATGATGGGTAATCCCCATAAAATCCCTTTTCATCAGAACCAAAACAGAATGTGCCTATAGGGTTCATATATACACAACATGAATGTAATGACGAACACGCTACCCATATCCGTCGTTAATTGAATGAATATATACTTACAAATACATAAATAGGTACGTTATTAAAACAACCGCAATATTTTCCATTACAATCTAATATATCATTGCGGCGCGCTATGCTTATGACCAACAAACCGAATGAGAATGACCAACAACCGAAAACCTTCATTATAAAGCATTTTCTAATGACCTCGAAGTAGTTACTCAGTTTTTGTTTATATCTTTTTTAAAAATAGTCAAAGAGTTAATGTTGATTTACTAAGACTTTCTGGTCTAGCTTGAAGTTCTTGAGTGAAATTTTTTTATAATAACAATAAATGTGCCACCATTTTGAAACGCACTAAAGGTTCATAAAAATTTTTAAAAAGTGTAAGGTGTTTTTTTTTTCGCTGCCTAGCCTAGTAATAGGACAAAAGCCCAGCATAAGACAATTCATCACGGGGAACTTTAAAAAAAAAAAAAAAAAAAAAAAAACAATTAAAAAAAATAATAAAACACTTAAAATTGTTCTCACCCAAGAGAAGAACAATCAAATAAATTGAATTGGAAATAATAATTTGCTCCAAACGAACCTTGTGATGACTTTTCTCATAAATGTCTATGATGAGTTGTCCTTTGTGAGTGAAACTAACTGCCTAAAAATGGGAGTTACAAATATCCGTATTGGAACAAGAAAAATGAGTGAGCGTGATTGAACCCCAAAATGAGATTTAAAATCCCTAGATCCAAAAGAACAGAGGGACCTGTTTGTCGACTTAACTTACTCTTGTAGTCCAGTGCATTTATGATGTTCATATATGGGCGACCCAGCAGTTTGTACCACCCCCAAATTTTTTTTGCTCATTCGATAGAACATTGGCTGAATATCATTACCCTGATTTTTCGCACTCGCGAAATTCACCTTTCGGCCGCCATCTTGGATTTTAGTTTTTGTTGAATATCTCGATTTCTATTTATCCTACATAAAAGTTGTGTATAAAAGAAACGTAGGCAATTAAATTTCGCGTCTTTTATGTTAACAACACTTTCTCGATATTCTGAGTATTAAAAAAGTTACAAGCCAAAAAAGTATAAAAAAACCGAAAAAAATGACAATTTTAAAGTTTTGAGCACTTTTTATCAAATTATGAAAAAACGTTCCGAGAAAATATTATTCACCTTAAAATTCTCTACAACTTTGCTATACATTTTTTTTTTTTGTATCGCTATAATTAATAAAGTTATTAATACTTTTTTGTTAAAAAATACCCCATTTTTACGAAATGAAGAGACTTAAATATAAAAAAATTACAGATCCTGAATTTTTTCTTGTAACATAAAGCTATAAAATACTCATTTATTATTTAAAATTCAAGATTTGGTGAAAAAAAAAAATTTAAGAAAAAAGTAAAGATAAAAAACACAAACAAAAAAGATCATTTTTAACAAAAAAGTAATTATAACTTTTGTATTTATAGCAATAGAAAAAAAATTGCATAGCAGAGTTGTAGAGAATTTTAAGGTGAATAATCTTATGTAAGAAGGTTTTTTTCATAATTTGATAAAAAGTGCTCAAAACTTTAAAATTTTCATTTATTCGGTAGGAAAAAAATTTGAATTTTTAATCAAAACCAACATTACGATGATGAAAAAGATAGAAAAAAATGGTTTCCGTCATGCCGTCCGTCGTTCGGTCGGTCTATGCGAGTGTGCGTCCGAGCTAGGACCTAAACGGATGGATGGATTTGCTTGAAACTTGGTACAGATGATTTTTGGGTTATTTCCTAGACCCGTTTTTTTTTTTTGTTTTTTAAATATCTCCTTTTTAACGCATATCTCCCATATACCGTTTTCGAGGTATTGCAATTTTCTCGAAAACGGCTGTAACGATTTTGATTAAATTTATTGTATGTAATAATCTTATTGATTCTTACAAAACTGCGTTTTTAGTTTTTCTCAAAAAAACTCGGAGAACGGAAATATGGCGTAGCCGTTTTTTGCAAAAATTGACATATTATGTATATAGGTTCATATATTTCATCAAAGCGTAAGCCAATTTTATTCAAATTCAATCTAAGTGTAAAATGTAACAAAAAAATTGAAAACTCAATTAAAAAAAATTTTTTTTTCTCGAAACAGAACAAAAGAGCCCACGCACACTACAAACTTTCTATCGGCCGACAGTTTAGTCGGTCTCAGATTAAGTATCGGCTGATCAAAAGGTTTGTTTGATCGAAAAAAAGTTTGTTTTGCTACACAATATTGCTTTCAAACTAAAATACTTCCTACAGAGCCAACTATTTAGTCGGCTGCCTGTGCGCACACTAGGAGCCCAACCCGACTAAACTATCGGCCGATAGTGTGCGGTGCGGGGACTCTAAATCTCCAATAAATATTTGAGATAAAGATACTTTGAACTACAAGAGCAAGTACGTGCGACCCATTTGTGCATTTTATTTCAAAAGCTTGGGACACGTCCAAAAGGACTTCTTATACATAGTGTCCAGCCCTGCAGTAAATTGTCTTCATTTTATTTTAGTTTTTATCTTTAAAAACCGACAAAAAAATAAAAATTAACAAAATTTAGTCTTCAGTTTTAGTTGCAGTTTATAATACTTATTTCCAACATTGCGATAGGCTGATGGCAAAGTACTCGCCTAGTGACTCAAAACTAAGATGATTTTCCGCTTTAATCAAGTGGATTTATTTTAAATTTGCGCATTCAAGAAATTAAGAAGATTACACTGGTCTGCAAAATTTAACTTTTTTTTTCTCCTTGAAATAATTTTTTGATATTATGAAAGATTAGACTTTCTTGAATCTAAATCTGGTATCATCAAAAAAATTTTTGTAAAAATGATTTTTGAAAAATGTGGGTAGTTTCTAAAAAATCATCCTTTTAGATTCATTTGAACTTGTATAAAATTAAAACTATTTGTCACAATGACCTCAAATTTGGAGGACTTATTCCTCATAATATAACCAACCTATCGATTGACACTAAAAAAAACACCTTAATTAAGGAAAATGTAAAATATCAACGCCTATTTTATTTAAAAAGTCCAATATGTAAAGAAAACCATAAAAAATACATTAAACAAAAATTTTACGTGTTTTGTAATTGTATATACTATTTTTCTAGTTAGAAATATCTTATTTGTAATAAACCATTCGATAAACTGCCTTGTAAAGCTTCAGATTTGTTTCTCCTAGAAACTTTTCTTATAGTTTTTGATGTGCTGAGTTAGAACCCGAAGTTAAAAATATTCTATTACGTCTATTCACAAAATCAAAATCTCAAAAAAACTACTATATCTCAAAAACCAGAGCTGACCGAAATTTTTTGAGTTCGGATTCAAAATCAGCACACTTTAGTCCATTAGAAAAGTATACTTTTGTTCTAGGGAGATAGATATATTAATTTTTAGAGATCAGTTTCTTTATGGTAAGATATGCCAAACCTACTAAACTTACTTAAATTAAGATATCTTGGAGAAGAAAAGAGATATTGAGAAGATTAAAACTGAATTTGAAAGAAAAAAATAAGTTCTTTCATAAACCGTAACAGTTTTAATTAAAAAAGATTACATTATACCAAAATGTTTCTTCGAAAACAGCAAAAAAATGGGTTTTAAAAAACGTGACGTGCTAGGTCAATTCTGACTTCGGATTCGGAATCAGCATACAAAAATCCTTTAGAAAAGTATAGGGGAAGGGTGCGAACAGTGAGACGGTGCAAACAGTGAGACAATCCATTTTTCTCTTTTCTGAAAATAAGCACAGTAACGCTAGTTTGGGTCAAAACGTTTATTTCCCCGTCTGCGTCTTTTAATTTTGTCCCGACTAAATTAAAGCTGTCCATTTTCCCACGCCGTAAAATATAACACAAAATCACGTGAAAGTAGTTTTTGGAGTGTTATAAAAAGAGTGTATAACACAAAAAAAATCTGGTTAGTGGACAGAACTTTTTTTAAATATGTATTATATTTATATGTTCTTTCATAAAAAAATATCATTGAATTAGAATTCCTTCTCGTTTTTTGTAATTTTATATTTTTCCGAAAAATGACAAAAAGTAAACAGTGAGACATTATTAAAAAGCAAACAGTGAGACATAGGTTTTTTAAAAAGCAAACAGTGAGACATATAGATTTTTAAAAAATCTATTATTTTAGCATGACTTCAAAATGATTTTGTATTGTTTTTTCTTTCGTTTTTTTTGGCTTTTTGTTATTTTTTTTGAATAAATGGGTTAAAGTAACATAAATTAATTAAGTATATACCTGTCAAGTACCTAATTATTTGACGTTTTCGTTAATTTTTTTTTCACCTAAGAATGTCTCACTGATCGCATCCCTTGCAAACAGTGAGACATTTTGACTTTTTCTACATTTTAGTCCAATGTGATGCTCTCATTCATTCTTTAACTACAAGTTTTTTTGCAACATTAAGATAAAATATGTCTTAAACTCACTTCAAAGTTTCGTTAAGCTATCTTGAAAACATTCTAAGATATACCAATTTAAAAAAAGGGTGTCTCACTGTCCGCACCTCTCCCCTAGTTTTATTTAAAGGAGGATTTCCTTGCAGACCAGTGTTATTTGTCCGCTTAATTTAAGACGGTAGTCATCTTGGCAAAAAAACTATGCAGAAATTCGCAATTTAATGTTTTTAGGTGGTCTTTTTTCTTCGTGTGAAAACAAAATCATTCTTTGGTTCATTTGGCCATATTCATAGTTGTTGTTTAAATTAAACTGGAGTTTAGCCAATGCAATTCAAATGGGATAAACTCGAGTTTTCTTAAAAGCAGCTTAAACAGTTTCTATGAATACCTAAAGCCCCATTGTCTTTTAATGTTTTTTTTTTTTCCAATTTAAACAATATTTTTTGAGCTGAAATGCTAAACCGTAGATATCCCAAATTTTTTTTACCATCCCAAAAACCCAAGTTACTTAAAAGTACTTACAATATTCCTTTGAAATACAATACAAATGCAACGAAAAACAAAAATCCAAATCAATGCTCTCAAAACACATCATAGCTTCAAAAATACAACACAAACTCGCACACTATAGTCTACAAACAACTATACTAGTAAAACAAAAAAAAAACTCCTTTGAGTGTCCTTTTGTGATGAAAGAAATCTACTAGCAGTTATGGGAAAAATTAAACTTCATTAATTTCACTCCGGAAAATGACTTCACATTAAACGGACACAACGGTGTCATCCTGTGAAATAATTTTTCTGTTTTGGTGCTTGTTTTGTAAACTTTTTTTTTTCAACTCGTACACAAACGTGGTTGGTAAATTTCTGAAGTTAAAAACAAAACATACAAAAAAAAATGAAAAAATGAAGCTATTCAAATTATTATCAAAACCACCCACCCTCTGACATGGTCATAATGTGTAGGGTGGTATAGTGCAATTTGTCCCATAGAAACAGTTTTTTTTTGTTTCTTCCTTTTTTTCCTTTTTAATTGACAAGGGTGGCTAAATAAAGTATTCATATAAATTTTCGCGCATTAAAATAAAGGTTCTGAGGTTCCTCCTGTATACGGTTCCAAAAGCATAGTCCTCATCATAGTCGTCGTCGTAGTCATATATTATAATGACATGTTTTTGAAAACAATTGCAATTGCAACCAACCAAAAACCCAACGACACGACCGACGACAAAGACGATATGGTGAAGACAAGAAATATGAGAGAACGACGACGACGACAGGAACGATGTATGATGATATGAAAATCAAGATAGGGCTCCATTGCTGCAAGGGTTTTCAGCCAAGGAGAGAGCCAGGAGAGATATGGTAGAACGATAATAGGCTCCATTTTTTTAAATGAATACCTCTACAATATACGACGAGAATGGAGGATACCTTTCTATACAAATGAAACCTGGGTGTTTTTTCACAAGGAGTGCTATTCAAATTATTTAAAAACAAAAAAAAAAAAACGAAAACATTGTTTTGACTCTTGAAAATTTTTGTTGTGGTGAATTTATTGTGGACAGAAAACATGAAAAAAGTTGAATTAAGTAGAGCATTGAGGGTTAACCAAAAGTTCAACTTCTAACCAAAAAAAAAAAAAAGTGCAAATTTAATTTAAAATTGTATAAAAAACATGCTGACACTAAACCCAAGGAGTTTGCTGGTATTTATAAACATTTTTTGTATGGTATTTTATTGACGTCCAAGCATTTCTTTACATTTTATGTTATGTTGTTTTGTTGTCTGTCAATGCACTAATTTTTATACATAAATATACACATATTTATGAAAAGTGTTTTTAGGTGAAACATTGCTTGTTAATTTATGCAAAATTCTTGTGAAACAAATGACTAAAATGTATAGTTCATAATGAAGAAAGTAGCTACATTAACATGTTAATAAACATAATGCAAGTTCCTTTCAAGTTTCAAGAACATAAAGATTAATTTAAGTTTTTCAAAGTGACAAAAATGGTGTGATTTTTGAAACTTATTAGCTTTTATTCTGACACATTTCTCAATGGGTTTCTAACAGCAGAATTTATGAAGTTATATCTGCGTATACATTTAAAATTTATAAACTGACTTGAGAGATTTTGGTGTTTTGGAGGTGTGATTGTTTTTTCATATCTATATTCGGAAGCAGATTTTTTGTCGAAACAAGTTTTGGTTTACATAGGGTCATTTCCACTATAATCGAACACCTAGTAGCTTACAAAAAAGTAATCCTCAACTGTTATGTGAGGAAATCGTTCAACTTAAATTCGTTATATTAAGTAAATTAATTGCTGGAACTCAAATTGTTTTTATTAAATTTAAGTTTCTTTTATTTACTTTTATTGTTTTTTTTATAAAAAAATAAAAAATGAAAAAAAGCCAAATTTCCCAGTAGTCGAACACTTGTTTCCTGAAGTCGAACATAGAGTTTCCTAATTTCGAACGTAAGATTTCGGGCACAGGTTAAACATAAAAAAATTTTAAAACTAATTTTTGGAATTTTTATTTCAGTTTTAACGAACAAATTCATAGTATTATGTAGTTTTTATTCAATTTAATTGAAATAGGTACGAAAGTAATAAATAAACCTTACAAACATAAAACAAAAAAAAAACATAAATAGCAATATTCTTCAGCAAAGTAATTTTTGGAATTTTTTTTTAAATGCAATGTAATGTATAGTGGTACATACTAGGTAATAAAAGTAATTTAAATATAAAAAAATAAATACAAAAAGTTATAAAAAACATAATTCAGTTTTTTTTATTTTTTTTTTTTTACGGCAAGTTTATGAGCCAATCTGCGACCTTGCGTTTCTCATCTTCTGTAAGGACTGTAGAAGGACCCACGCGCTTAAGCCCATCTGCAAATTTCCCATTAATCCTATCATGGAGGGTAGTTATGGGAACACCGAACTCCCTACTTGCTCCTCGAATGCTCATATGGTTGTCACGAATACTATTCAATGCATTTTTTTAGGGAGGCTTCACTATATGTGCCCTTAATTATGAAAGTCTAAAATAGCCTAAAAATAATTATTATTTATGGGGTAAAGTTTATTTGAAAGCGAAATTGCAGTAAATAAACTTCTTTATGGCTCCTCTAGAGATTTCATAAAAGAAATATAATTAAATCGTTATAAGAAAATTATTATGTAAGTTTTTCTTTAAACAATGCAAAAAGTGACTTAGTCCACTTTCATAATCATGGGCACATATGTTTGATATTTTCGTTTCATTTTGTCTGAAAGATTTTTTAGTTTTCAAATTCAAGGCAAGAAACGACTAAATTTAGCAACTATTCGAACAAAGGAAACCAAAAATAGTAAGTTTCCTTGATCCGAACACCCGATAAAAATGGGTTCGAATACTGGCCCACCCGATAAAAATGTGTTCGAATACTGGCCCTTAAGATTTTGCTATCTTTATCGTAAGAAAATCGTGAGAATGATTTATTTTCCTATAATATTTCAAGCTTGAGCGAACGAAAACTATTTTGACGAGGTTGCCTATATTCGAACACAAGTGTTCGAATAGGAAACTCGTTCAAATTAAGCTTCCTATGTTCGAACAGTAAAAATATTAAATAATTATTAACTTTTTGGATACAAATTGTATGTTTTTGAATAATAATTGATTTAAAATAAAGAAAAAACTTTTAATAATGTGTATTGACCTCAATTTTCACACAATACAAACAGTTTACCACAACACTCGCAACACTTTTTTTTCTACAAAACCCTTAAACGAGGGCACTCTCTGAAGGCTTAACACAAACTACCATTCTTATAAACGTTGACATGAATTGTACTAGTTGAAAATTTCTCAAGGTTTAGGGTAGTAACATATTTAGACTATTGCATTTACATAAGTTGAAAATCTGGAAAATTACACAGTTTAAACGGTTTTTTTCAAAAAGTGTTCGACAACTGGGAGTGTTCGGATTTAGGCGACTCTACCCTATACGAGTTCACAATGAATGCGTCTATCCACTTATGTAAAAAAATTACAAACCTATTTTTTAAGATTTTCGAGAAAAAATCAAGACCTAAAAATAATGCATTTTCAAAAAAGTCCTCCGAATCCATCGGGTGAGACAGTAAAAGAAATGTCTTTTTGAACTTTATTCTTATCTGAAAACTAAGAGTTTCTTGGACGCCTGGTTGCTGAATTATTTGCAATCGAAATATTTTTTGTTTTCTTACATTTTTACATTCGGAAACAGATATTTTCGGATCAAAGAATCGAAACAAGTCTTGGTTTACAGATATGAGTTCACAATGAATAGGCCTATCCATTTATGTAAAAAAATTACAAATCTATTTTTTAAATAATATGTACATTTAAAAAAAAATTCCTCCGAATCCATCGAGTGAGACAGCAAAAGAAAGTTATTTTTGAACTCTATTCATAGCTGAAAACCAAAAGTTTCTTGGACGTCTGGTTGCTGAATTATTATTTGCAATTGAAATATTTGTTTGTATTGCATTCGCGAACCAACATACGATTTTCAAAAGAACTTCACATTTTATAGCTGAAGCTTGGATTTGACACAAGTTATAAATAATTTTGTCCTATCTATATTTTCGACTTTTAGAGTGATTTATTTCAAGAAATGTAGGATCTACAGACCTCAGAATTAGATTATAGCAAATTTTATCTCTTCTAACTAGTTCCTATTGCATCTCAAAAAAACCTAAAGTGCAATTTTTTGCGAACTGGAATGTTTTTGAATGACACATACACAATAAATCAGTATTTGTTTAAATTTTAGTATACCATCGCTTACCATCATTAAGTATAGAAATCTCATTCTTTTTAATCAATTCTATCACCAAATGCATTTTATATGCGTTTATGATTTCGAGAAAAAAAAAATTGAAATAAAAATTGAAATAAAAATTGCCATAGAACCGTTTTAAAAGATCTAGTAAAATGCTAAAGCTATTTAAGTAAGTTACTAAGTCAAAAAGCAGACTAATTTTTTTCTTGGTAAATTATTCAGCATTTAACAAATCGTTTAAAATTTTGCACCACAACGCCTCTAACGATTTTCAATTTTTTTTCCCCCTAAAATTTCCTTTTTATACAAGAAATTAAATAGCATTATACTACGTTTTGTAGGCAAAATCATTTAAAATAAATTTTGTGAGTTGAGTACGTTATACTTTTCAAAACTCAAATTAATGTTTATCAAATCGATTGTTGCTGCAACAAAAAATTTTCAATATGTTTGATAATTTAATTATTGCTCGGATTAGTTTTTTTCGATTTACGAATTATTTTTTTTTCAAATCAAGTGATAAAAAAAAACGAGTTGGGTAAGAAATTATTATAATAATTATAGCATTAGTTTAATATAAAATGAAGGTTGGGATCCCACATAGGCCTGCAGTTCTTTTGCATTTATTTCTGATATAAATCTCTTACATAAATTGTTGGATTTTCGTGATTTCTCTATATGAAGTCCGTATGCAAATACGCGAATTCCATTCCATCAACCAACCTTTGCTTAATTTGTTACCATTATTAAGATTTTCTTTCAAAAATAACGTTTTTAGTTATTCCTTGTGCATTCCATTGTCACTTTGTCACATCTATTGTAGAAAAAAAAATGTTCCGTATTCGAATGTGGGGTACGAAAATGCCACTTTGGGAATTCTCATTTCGAAAGTAAAGGGTAGTTTTCATTCGGCTTTGAAAATAGAGAGTGTGTTAAATATTAGTACAGAGTAAGGCCCCTGGAAAGAGTATATTTTGTCTTCCAACTTCTATCCAATGATCGACCGCCCTTCTGAAATGAAATGTGTGTAGCAATGTTTCTCATCTTATTTATTGCAATTTCGACTGTACTTCATATAGCTTTTTCGCATTGATGTGGAGACTAAAAAGCTCCTATTAAAAGATCCATCACAAATGATTCCTCAGTAGAAACTTTGCCAGGAATTGCCTTCGTAATAGTACAGTATGGACAATTAATTAAAAATTCCATCTTATAAAGAGGAAGCTTTATATTCAAAAATACAATACAAAATACAAACAACTTGTCTCAGAACAAAGACTAAGGGCCGGTTTGTTAACACTCGATTATCTTTTAATCAAGAATTTTTCTATGGAATAATCCTTGATTAAAAGATAATCGACTGTGAATTGGCCCTAATTATTATTTGAAAATTAATTTGCTCTTAAAAGATATTATTTTTATTAATAACGCCTCAAATTGCTTTTATTTTAATTATTTTTTTTTTTTTAATTACAAGTCTTTGATTATTTTAAATAAATTTGAAATATTACACAAAAAAAAAAAATTCTTGTATTATCTAACTTTTCGTTTATTTTCTTAATTTTTTTACTTAAAAAATAAGTAAATTTCATTAAAATCTAAAAAATTACAAAAAAAAAAAAAAAAAAAACTCAATTGGAATGAATCTTCTTTCCACCTCCTCCACTACTTCCACTACTCCGTCCACCACCCAATTTCTTAGCCCTAGCCTTTGCCATATAAGTCATTAACAAATAAGTCCCTGGCAATACTAAAACTATCAAATAAACTTTCAAAAACGATGGCATATCAAATGCAAAATTCCATTTATTTGGCATTTCCACCGACAGTCTTTTGGTTTCTTCAAAATATGGTATATTTCGCAAGATAATTATTCCTTCACATAGTATTCCCATCGGGTAAAGTGGAATCCAGATAGTATATCGCAACCATGTTAATAAACCAATATTTGATTCAAACATTTGACTTATATAATATGGATACCTTAAAAAAACGAGAAGAGAGGGTAAAAGATGATTAAAATGGAAAGATAAAATAAATGAGAGTTTGAAAAAGAGTCATTACCTTACAACTTCTACCAACGACCAAATACAAAATACATAAAAGACCACCGGTTTCGTTTGCATTCTCGGCTCCAGAGTAATCATCAGAAAGAGTACGAAATTCCTCCCAGTCACCTGGAAGAACGGTATCAATGGTCCCCCTTTGGTATAACCAAATATCGGATGCAGAACTTCCAAGTACTGCAAAAGTTGACAAAACTTCAACGGATTCCCCACAAACTCATAAACCGTCGACATGGAATCCGGTCCATCTCGATAGTAGAGTACAGACATCACCAACAGCACATAAGTATACCCAACAAATTGGCAAAGATTGTAAAAGACCATATAGACTTTTTTGCCACTTTCTGGGAAGAATCAAAGAAAGAAGAGAAACTCAATTAAATCAGAAAAAAAAAGGAAAAATACAGAAAAACCCTTCTAACCCTTAATATAACCAAGTTCTTCCAAATGTAATTTCCTACTTGCCGACGAGTAATCTTCCATAACATCGCGAGGTTCGTCCTCGTCGATGACATCGTCTTCTGTACGCCATCGGTCAAAATCGATTTTTAACCAATGTGGTTTTTGTGGGGTAGCAATTAGTCTCGGCCACCAGGCCGGATCTTGCTTTCTAATTGTAAATTCAATTTTCGAATCGAATACTTTAAAATTCGAATCATCATCGTCAATTTTCGCAAACAAATTTAAAGTAAATTGGTATTCATTCAATCCACGAGCACCCAGCCCGTAGGTATTGAATTTAATAGATTTCTCATCGAATCTAACATTTGGTTGCTGTAAGATTTATTATAGAAATATTTGTTTTTCTTTTTTTAATTAAACAAAAAAAAAAAAAAAAACGATAGTATTTAATAACAATTTGTATTTACTTTTGAATCTTTTAATTCAACTTTTAAGGTAATTTGGTCTTCAGTTTGGGCCCAATAAACAAGTGGACTTAGTTGTTGTTTGGATGAAGTTATTGTTGATGTTGAAGAATTCATTTTTGTTTTTTTTATTTATTTCATAATAATGATAATGAACTTATTTTTGTTTATTATACAAAAAAAATATAATTCAATTTTATAATTGAATTTTCTTTTTTGTCGCACTTTTCACTCAGCTACACACAAATTTTCAGATTGTGGTGGTATCAATTTTTTGAAAAGGGAAATTAGTTTTGACATTTCACAGTCACAGAGTTGAAATGATAACAAAAAATGGGAAATTTTGTTGTGGATTTTTGTTCAGGGTTGGTAGTGATTCTTTATTTTAGTAGTATTAGTGGGAACAGTTTATTAAGTAGAAAGTATAAAGTACTTTTGGGAAGTTTTTACTACGTAGTGCGTAGTGAATGTTTTACACCGTTTCATGTATACCCCTTATAAATGCGAAAAAATTGTATTTTTTATATTTTTCTCCTCTCTCGTTTATCGTATTGAGTAGCACTATTCTGTGGTAGCCTTAAGGAAGCGGATACAACTTTCGATTACACTGGTCTGCAAGGAAATCCTCCTTTAAGTAAAACTATACTTTTCTAAAGGATTATTGTATGCTGATTCCGAATCCGAGGTCAGAATCGACCTAGCACGTCACGTTTCTTAGATATTACCGTTAGAAAATCACAAAAATCCATTTTTTGCTGTTTTCGAAGAAACATTTTGGCATAATGTAATCTTTTTCAATTAAAACTGTAACGGTTTATGAAAGAACTTATTTTTTTCTTTCAAATTCAGTTTCAATCTTCTTAATATCTCTTTTCTTCTCCGAGATATCTTAATCACAACAAAAACATACTGTTAAAAAAAGAGCCAAGTTCTCCTATGTTGAAATTATGCTGGCACAAAAAGTACTGAGATGTAAAAGTGTACCAAGTTCTAAAGTTTGGGTTCAAATTCGTGCCAATAAAATTTTGATTGTTCTCTTGACAATTTTTCTTTTAATTATCGATTTTTAAAGTTATTTCAAAAATTGCAAACAACAAAATTTTATTGATACGAATTTGAACCCAAACTTTAGAACTTGGTACACTTTTACATCTCAGTACTTTTTGTGCCAGCATAATTTCAACATAGGAGAACTTGGCTCTTTTTTTAACAGTATGTTTTTGTTGTGATTTCACTACTTTTTGCAAGGTATGGCTGTAGAATTGAAAATCTCTATATTTGATGAAAATTCAGTGAAAATGGGGGCGGTTGCCACGCCCCTTTCTGAAATTCTCAAATTTTAAATTTTTTCCTTTGTATAAACTACCAGCTCTACCGTTCTACCAAATTTCAAGATTCTACAATAATCAGAAGTGCTCTATAATATTTTATTAAAATTCAGCGGAAATGGGCGGTTGCCACGCCCCCTGGCTGAAATTCTCAAATTTTGAATTTTGTCCTTTGTATAAACTACCAGCTCTACCGTTCTACCAAATTTCAAGATTCTACGATAATCAGAAGTGCTCTATAATATTTGATGAAAATTCAGCGGAAATGGGCGGTTGCCACGCCCCCTGGCTGAAATTCTCAAATTTTGAATTTTTTCCTTTGTATAAACTACCAGCTCTACCGTTCTACCAAATTTCAAGATTCTACGATAATCAGAACCAGAAGTGCTCTATAATATTTGATGAAAATTCAGCGGAAATGGGCGGTTGCCACGCTCCCTGGCTGAAATTCTCAAATTTTAAATTTTTTCCTTTGTGTAAACTACCAGCTCTACCGTTCTAATAAATTTCAAGATTCTACGATAATCAGAAGTGCTCTATAATATTTGATGAAAATTCAGCGGAAATGGGCGGATGCCACGCCCCCTGAATTGAAAATCTCAAATTTTCGATTTTTTCCTTTGTATACACCACAAGTCCTATCACCGTGTAAAATTTCAAGTTTCTACGATATCGGGAAGTTCTCCATAATTTTGATGATCTGTCAGTGAGTCAGTGAATCAGTGAGTCAGTGAGTCAGTTACGCTTTTTGCTATTTTTGAAGCCCTATATCTCAGAAACTACTCATCGTAGGAGGCTGAAATTTTGTGAGGTGTTTGGTTTTGACCAGATCAACAAATGTAGCGAGTTTGAAATTTCTAGCATCTTTGGTGTGGAAGTTAGAGGGAGGTCGAAAATGGCCTGAGTTGTTTCCTGTAAATAAGGGTGTAGTGCCAAAGTTGCTAGAGAACTTGGCTGGGCACTACCGTGCCCCTTGATTTAAGTAAGTTTAGTAGGTTTGGCATATCTTACCATAAAGAAACTGATCTCTAAAAATTAATATATCTTTCTCCCTAGAACAAAAGTATACTTTTCTAATGGACTAAAGTGTGCTGATTTAGAATCCGAACTCAAAAAATTTCGTTCAGCCCTGGTTTTTAAAATATAGTAGTTTTTTTTTTTAGATTTTCTAAAAAAAAAACTTGATTTTGTGATACTTTAATGCGAATATCTCAAAATCCTGACGTAATAGAATATTTTTGACTTCGGATTTTTACTCAGCAAATCAAAAACTAGGAGAAACAAATCTAAAGCTTTACAAGGCAGTTTATCGAATGATTTATTACAAATAAGATATTTCTAACTAGAAAAATAGTATATACAAATTACAAAACACGTAAAAATTATCTTTAATGTATTTTTTAATGGTTTTCTTTACATATTTGACTTTTTAAATATAATGTGCGTTGATATTTTACATTTCCCTTAATTAAGGTGTTTTTTCATGTAGGATTTACTAATACCTAATCATTTTTAGCGAAAAAACAAAACCGACTTCCATGTATCAAAACTGGGTTTTATAGTTTTTAAAATAGTTCCTATGGCAAAAAGTGAACGAAATTAAAATGGGACCACACTGCAGCCACCAGCTACCCAATACAAAAAGAATTATCAAAATTGGTTCACTTAGTCCAAAGTTATGCGGTAACAAACATAAAAAAAAAAAAAAAAAAAATACAGACGAATTGAATACCTCCTCCTTTTTGGAAGTCGGTAAAAAGTGAAGGATTTCGATATTTCTGCTTTTTTGTCAATCATTATTTTAAAATATGAGTAAACATTAATGTAAAAGGACATATTTTGTCAATCGATAGGTTATATTATGAGAAATAAGTCCTCCAAATTTGAGGTCATTGTGACAAATAGTTTTAATTTTATACAAGTTCAAATGAATCTAAAAGGATGATTTTTTAGAAACTACCCACATTTGTCAAAAATCATTTTTACAAAAATGGTACCTGATAGAATTTTTCTGATACCAGATTTAGATTCAGGAAAGTCTAATCTTTCATAATATCAAAAAATTATTTCAAGGAGAAAAAAAAAGTTAAATTTTGCAGACCAGTGTTATTGAAGAGAATATTTAGGGCCAGTTGTACAAACGTGGTTCAGCCTCGGATCAGGAATTTAACTTGCCGATTTCGAGGGATTAGCAGTGGATCAACTTTGGTTCAAGGATGGATTTAGCTATTTCAACCTATATGGACCTAGAACCAGTGTTAAAAATCAATTTTACCACCGAATTCAAAACATAAAAGTTGCTGAACCACGGGATTAAATATTTGTACAACTGGCCCTTACAGGAGGCTTACATTGGGCGCCTTCACAAATGTAGTGACTACGTAGTCGAATTTCAAATAGCTTTTGGAATGTGAATTTGCACTACAAAGCTGTCATATTTGACACAAGAAAACATATGAAATAAAAAAAAATGTGTTTTGAGTTAAATAGCTTTTTTTCTCTTCATAATTTTTCAATTTTTATACTTAATGTTTAAATACTGCACAGTTAATTTCATTTTGAACGCTTTTCCATCAATTCTTCCAAAGGGAAGTTTTAATTAATATTTTAGTTGTATTCAGCCAACCAGAACGAGTTGAGCAAAACTATGCAAAAACCTACAAAATGGCCAATGGCCAGTAATGCCAAACAGAAAGTATTTTCTATTTTTGTTGTTTCTTCCTGTGGCTGCATTGAAACTTAGCATGGAGTCTAGAAATAGAGACATGATGCAGCTCTGCGCTGCATGCAGATTTTTTTTCCCATAAGAGCCCGTGTTATTTTAATCTTGCTGCAGGGAAAAAAGTGTACGTCTGTTTTGACCATTATGTCGATATCAGCTGCCATCCTTTGGGAATATTTATGTATCTACTGCTTAGTACTTAAAGCTACTTTGAACTACTTTTTCAATAGAGCAAAAGTAGTTCAAAGTAGTTTTAAGTATTAAGCAGTAGAAAAATGTTCCCAAAGGAACGCAACTATCTTTTAGGTAGAGCCTAGTTAGAGATCGAGCTAAATCTAAGCTGCCCAACAATATTCTCTTAAAAAATTCTGGTTTTTACTATTTCAGAAAATTTCGTTGTTTCAATTTAAATCAATTCAAAGTTAGATATATATACATGCAAAATCTTATATTGTAGCCAGTTTTCATTAGATCCTAAATAAGAAAATTTCACAAATAATCCCATTTCGAATGGCAAATCGTACAGAAAATTAATCCATTTGACTTTCGAGATAATTTGTCTCATATTTTTGGCTTTAGTGCAAATAGGCTATTAGTATAAAGTCCAAGTAAATTATTTCAAGGAAATTCATACTTAACATTTAATACCTTTTTTTTTAAGCCTTTTTAGTTTAAATCCTAATTTACCATGAAAACTGCAAAAGATCCAACGAAAGAGCGAATTAACAAACAAATCAAATTTTCAGTCCATTTAAATACAATAGTAGCATATTAACAAGGTCTACATTTTAATTTCTATGATAAAATAAAATATGAAACAAAAATCGAAACAAACAATTTGTTTTTTTTTTTTTTCACATTTTTCTTACGTTAAGGGGGGAAATCTCTCTAGACGACGGGTTTTTCAAGAATTTTTTTTGGAAAACTTAAAGCATTAATTAAAATTTGGAAAAATACATGATATTATTGGCATCATGAAGTGTTAACACAATTTTTTTAAAGTAATAAAAAAAAACAAAATGGCGGCTCTACAGCCGTTTAAAGTTGATGCCTCGCGTTTGCGCCGTGCAATGCCCAGGTCCAGTTAATTATTTATAATCAAAAGAGAAATTTTTTTTCCATTAAAATACAATGCGTTTACATTGCATGAACCTAAATTTAGCAAAAAAAAGTGTAAAACAAAAATTAGAGACCAAAAAAACGAAAAAACACAGTGTTTTTTTATAAACAAATTGTTAAAAAAAAATATTTATTGTCAAAATTATATTAAACTTTTAGGTTCATGCAATGACCAATGAGTTAACGAGTAATTTGCACTACATTTCGATAGCTTCATTAGTTTTTGAGTTACGTTGCAAGGCGCAGAAAAAAACGTGTTTCGAGAAAAATTCGTTTAAAGTTTTAATTTTTGTACTGCGATAGGCTCGGAACCCATGGGTTTCAGGACTATCTGGATACTTTTGAGGCTTCATTTAAGGCTAAGACCACTAAAACAGTTTCTTCGGTTGATAAATAATTTGTTTAGGCAACAAAATTAATAATGCAAAAATAAAAAAATTTCAGAGGGTTTTCCCCCCTTAAAAATTAAACTGTAGTTTTTGTTTTGGAAAATTTAAACTTAAGTTAGCTTACTACTATTTAAAAAATGTTTTGTTAGAACATTTTTGCTTTAGGGCCAATTTTTCAATAGTCAGTTAAACAGTCAGTTAGTACTTATTCCTAAGGATAGAGAAAAAATCAATTTTTCAACAGGCAGATATAGCTTATTCCTAAGAATAAATCTATCTGCTTCTTTCAGAGACGAATAAAATTATTCTAAAGGAATAATCTCAATAAAAATATTGTGTCAGTTGTCAAAGCTGTTTTGAAAGAATTTTGAAAAAAATACAGTGGAAAACAAGAAAACAAAAACAATCATGAATAAAAATGACGTTTAATTTTAAATATTTTTGAATTTGACAATTTTTTTTTTGTTATTCTGTAGAATAAATTATTCTTGATTGAAAAATTCAATGTTTCTATCTGATTGTTTATGAGCCTAATAACTTTATTCGTCGAACAGTTAACTGACTGTTTATTAGAAGATTGAAAAATTGGCTCTTAGAAATATATTTCATTTGTCACAAAATTCTACGTATAATTTGTTTAGTAAAAGAATTTTATTTTTCGCTTTTGTCCAATTTCATGACTACAAAAACTCGTTGATTTGAAAAAATCTTTGTAATGTTTGTGGCATTACTGCCTTAACAATACAATATTTTTTAAAAGCTCTTACTTGTTTGTACATCATCCCTGCTCTTTATCGATTTATTTCTCGCTTCTGCGCCCAACGTTTCATGAGCAAATTCAAACCTCATAATAACAGGGAAATTTGATAAAATTTCGTTATTTTCAAATTATCGATTTGAAAAAATTAAAAATAATTTTTTTTTTTAGATTTGTTAAAATGAAATTATAAAAAAAAAAATACTATATAATTTAAACATGTAGACATCTATAAGTGGGAGTAACAATTGTTAAAAAAATTCAAATTCAGAATTTGTTTTTAAATTAATTTTTTTTATTTTCATTCCAACAGGTAAACTTGATGTGAACATGCACCAAACTTTTCGCTTCCGTTAATGTTTTTCCAAATAAAAAATAAAATTAAATCATAAATTTTATTATAAACAAAAACAAAAATATTTCCATTAAAGTTAAAAAAAAAAAAAATACAAAAAAAATATTAATAAGCATTTCGCGATGTTTATTCGCCGTGTAGATGGTAAGTAAAAAAAAAAAATATATACAAACATATTTTCTTTCTTCCTTTATTTTTTAATTCAAATATTCGTTATGGTTTTGATGGTTTATACAAAGTCTCATTTTAATCAACAAAACAAAAATAAAAAACAACAATGAAATTCTTTTTGTTTAGCCCAAATGTCCTATTAACGTTAATAAATTAGTTTAATTTATGATAAATATGGGGATTGTTTCAAACACGAAAAAAAAAAACACATCCCCAAATAATCAAAAGACCTCGATAATTCGTATTTATTTTCTAAAGGCTTAATGAGCATGATACACCTCACCTCTGCTTAATAATTCATTTGAACCATGTGTTGTAAACCGTTTTTATTTTTGGAGGGTTCTTAACTTGAATACTTTAATATTTGAATAGGTATCTTGATAATAAGGTACGTCGTATAGAGCTTTTCAAAATTCAATTTCAGTCTTATTTATTCGGTCGGGAACGTTACTTTACGTGGATTATATATAAGTTTTGTTTATATTGAAATAAAATATTAAGATGACATCTCTTATTGCTCATAGAATGATGCCTATAAATAAATCAATGAGGAATAATCCTCACATAAAGATTCCTATGAGGAAGAAATTAAAAAAAAACAAAGTGGATATTCTTCATGTTCCAGGATGTGAAGTGAGTGGAATATTAATTTTTTTTTTTCATAAACAATTTTCTCATAGGAAAGTTTATCATCAGTTTTTGAGTTTGCCACTAAATTTGAAAAAGAAAACACTTCCCTCACTTTATTAACATTTTTTCGCTTGCTACCTATAAAGTACCTACTTGCCAAATAGGGTAGAGTTGCCTATTTTCGGCCGTCTCTAGTTTTCAGCCACCTTTCGGAAAATCGTTATTACTAGTAATTTCGTAGACTATATTCCAAAATTTTACTCTTATACTGTTCATTTATATGTAAGAACAGCATAAGAGCGAAATTTTGGAATAAAGCCTACGAAATCACTAGTTATAACGATTTTCCGAAGGTGGCCGGAAACTGAAGACGGCCGCAAATAGGCAACTATACCCTATGAACTGATTTTTTTTTCATGTTGCTATGTATTGCACATTTTTCATTATATTTCAATGAACATAGCAAATAACAATCCAATTTCATTGTTCACGGTAAGAGAGAGAAGAAAATTTGAGGGATATTTCATATGAAAATAAATACGTTCCATGGATATCCTACTTTTCATTGACGGGAAAAGAAAACAAGATAAAACATTATTTCTCACTAGCGAAAAATTGATTTCCTTTCTTTAAAAGTTATTGACTGAAAAATCACATTCTTATTTTACACGTAGGAAAAAAATTGTTCACATGTCAAAAAATATATTTTTCCTTGGATTTGAATGAAAAAAAAGAACATCTTATAAAGAAAAAAAGAAGAAAATAATCAAGTTTTGAAAAAAAACTCCATTTTTGGAGAATAAAGAATTATTTTTCTTAAATTACTCTGATTACTTTCCGATTTTTCATAAGAAAAATTAAAGTTAGTCACTATATAAAAAGTAATTTTTTACATTCGAAGTCGGGGAAAAAAAAAAACACAATACGTTTTCAAAGTGAAAAAATGATGTTTTTTTTCGAAAAAAAGAAAATTTAAACCGATAGCAATTTTTTCATTCAATGGAGAGCGAAAGCAAAAAAGAAAAAATACGTTATACATTTTTCACTACACAGAAATTTTACGTCCAAAATGTTTCGTTTTTACGGAATGTGCTTCCTCTTGTGACATTACTCACTTTCCAGAAAGTAATTTTCTCTTTTACACATTTTTTTTTTTTGAATTTTTACTCTCACGTCTGAATTCTGGCTAACTTTTGTGAAATGAAAAAAATTATTGAAATTCACCTTTAAATCAGTTTTTAAAAATGTGACTTAAAGGGACAAAATTTTATGGGACTTTAAAGATGTATGGAATATAAATTCGAAAAGTAAATACGTTCTGAATTTTTCCCTTAAAATTTAGGTAGCAAAATCTTTTTCAAAAGCTGTACAATAAATAAATCAATACGCTCGTATTCGTATTCTCCATACAAATATACTTCAGTGTACCAAATTTCATCACTTTTCATCAAGAAATTGCCATGTAGATGATTTTTTGACGTCAAAAACTATTAAAGGCGGATGTACCTAAAATTTAAAATTATTGAGTATGTTCTACATTTATCAGTTTTTTGGGAAAAGAGCCTTAAATTAGATATTACGCTCTTAGAATGATTGTAAAAGAAACAAAATAGATTTCATATTTTATAGAGAAGAAGATACCTATTATGTACATTTTTCATATGTTTTTAATAAAACTAAAATTTCGACACAGTTTTGTTTACTTTCTAGTATAGTCCAGTGCATTAATATAATTTGACCCAGCAATTTGTACCACGCCCAATTTTTATTTGCTCATTCGATATAGAATTGGCTGAATATCATAACCCTGCTATTTCGCACTCGTGTAATTACCCTTTTGGCCGCTACCTTGGATATCTCGACTTCTGTTCATTCTAGGTACAAGTTGGTAGTATAAAAAGGGTAGGCAATTAAATTTTGCGTTTTTTTTTTTATGTTAACAACACTTTTTCGATATTTTGAATATAAAAAAAGTATGTATTAATAACTTTTTCCAAAATTTTGATAAAAAGTGCTCAAAATTTTCTTTTTTTTTTCACTTTTCTAACGTTTTTAATATTCAGAATAAAGAAAAAGTGTTCTTGACATAAAAGACGCAATGTACAGAAGTCGAGATAGATATTTAATAAAAACTAAAATCCCAGAAGGCGGCCAAAAGGTGAATTTCACAAGTGCGAAAAATTAGGTTTATGTATGATATTCAGCTAATTCTCTATCGAATGAGCAAAACAAAAAATTGGAGGTGGTACAAATTGCCAGGTCACCCATATGTGAACATCATAAATGCATTGTATAGTAGTGAACATAATATAAACTTAACACGTTTCACACTTTTATGAAATTTGACTGAAGTGTAAAGTGAAAAATGTTCCACATTTTTCATTTCAGTTCAGGGAGTAGGTACTAATTTAAAATTGGTCTGGAAAATTTATATGTTCATCATATAGGTAAAAATAAAAAATTTTTAGTAAAAAGTGTTTTTCTTTCTTATTATTTCAAAACTTCTTTATACTCGTACGTTCCACAATACTTATATTATTATAGGTGAAAAAAATAGCTTCGGATAATGCAACAAATTGCACAAAAACTGCTTTAAAAAGAAAATTTCGCGCTCGAAAGTACAATGAGTACAAATGAGTTTGGCATCCAATAAAAAAATATATTTACACGGTCAAAATTTTTCATGGGGGAAGTCGAGATATTTGATAGACCACCTCCACCATTTTCCGTTCAAAAGTTTGATATCCCACACTATAACCAACATTTGTATTCAATGTATTCATAGAATTGCGCATTGCACATTATATTTGAATACGATCATGAAGTGAAAACTTCTTTAGTATCGTAGTGATTTGAAACAAGATGAAACGAAAACGCGACACGACTTCAACTTGTTATAACTTTTTTGTTATGAAATTTGTACTGTAGATAGGTAATTAAATAAATTATAATTGTACAAAATTTCAATTAATTTCATATTCAAAATTCGGAGATAACGGTAAAAAGATGTTCTTTTCCAACACACGTTATATCTTTTGATCTAGTGCACATACAAATTTGATTTAACTTTAATACGCATGCTGATAACATAACCTTTTATTTGATATATCACACATAACGTTACGTGCTCTACAAGTTACACAATCTTAAATTGAAAAAAAAAAAAAAAAAAAAAAATACCTCAAAACACCTGTGGAGATCTGTTGGCGATGACCAGCTACCAGTGTAGGAAGTACCGTAATCTCAGTCTGGAAATTCGACATGGTTAACTTTAAAAAATTCTAACTTCTCTTGTAGACATCTTATATACAAGGTGAAACAATAAGCTTTCACATGGTATACAAATTTTTATAGGTTGTCAAACAAAAAAATGCATTTAATAGCGTGAGAAGATAAAAATACGTGTTTTTTCGCTTTTTTTTGTTCAAAAAATTCTAGCTCTTTTTGTAGATGTCTCATAGACCTGATCGATATATATATTTTGACCTAAGATAATAAGCTTTTAGATGATATAAAATATATAGGTTGTCATATAAAAAACATGGATTTGAAGGTGATAGAATAAAAATAGGTAGATTTTTTTCTATTTTATTTTTATTTTGCAAGAAAAATGATTTTTTAAGGTTTCACTTCTACCACGTGTTAATTGCACACATGATTTTTTTTTTTTTTGTTTTGAGCCCCTAACGTCAAGATGCCCCTAAAAAAGTGTATGTGGTGGCTGGATTTAAACCACGAACCTCTAGCGTGACAGAGTCCATCGCACAAAATTGCAAAATTAACATGAATTAGTTCCTAAATTTCTTACACAAATCCTGCTTATATCTTCCGATTACGATAGTTTAAGCTTTTCCAAATATTTACTGAAAACTACAAAACTTATTTTAGTTTTAGCTTTTATTTAACCTTTTTTGTTGTCTAAATTTTTAAGTCCTAGAACTTATAGACCTAGCCCTATAAAGCTATTTCCGTATAAAGCTAATGCTTAAAAGCTCTAGACAAAATAGCTTTTATTTTATATACATAGCTTTTTAAGAAAGCTTTTCACCTCGTTTACTGTGAACCCCCTTAAAATTTAGCTCATTTGTTGTTGTCTTTGAGTAACGTCAATGAAAAGTTAGGCTATGTTTTTTTTTATGAATAAATTGCCTCCCACACGCATTCCAAGAGTGTGCAAATAAAATTATTTACTGAGAAGGAAATTGGATTTAGGTAGGTTAGGAACTTTACTCTCTCTCCTTCTGTCTCTCTCGTGTTGAAAGATTTTCTACAAGTGTTTGTGTGAGAAAAATTGCAGTTAAAATCCAAAAACAACAACAACTCAGATATATTTCAAAATCACTGTCCAAAGGAATAGAAAGGAGAAAATGCCCAGGAAAATTAATACCAAGCTCAATTTATTATAATGGACAATTGACTTTAACAGCTATAGCACCTTCAATACCAACAATACTGGAGCTGAACAACATTGACATCCAGTGCGGTGCTCATTGAGTGTGTCATGTCGTCCTTTGGTCCTCCTATCTCCTATATTATATCGTCCTCGTCGTCGTCCTGTGTGTGCAAACTCTAGAGAGCCAAAAAAGGTAATTTATGGGATACGATGACACGGTTGGGAGTTTAGTACTCTGCTGCGCGCACCAGAGCGACTTGTTGATACTAATACACAATAAAAAAAAAAAAAAAATATCAAAAAAACCAAAAAAAAAAAAAAACCATGACGGTAATATTATGGTGCTGTATTTTGTGGATGGACGACTCTCGTTATTATTGTTGTTGTTTTTTTTTTTTTTTAGATATTTATTGGAATATTCAGCGAATATGAACGAATATGCCACATGTTGCGCACACACTATGGCTATTGTTATTGAGCACTTAATAACTTTTTTTTTTTTTTGTTTTTTTTTGTTGTTATCGGTTGGACATGAGTTTTCAATTTATGTACTAGACAATATAGATATTTTTGTAGGTATAAAGAATATGTTTTGGAATATAATCAAGATCTTTTTTGAACTTTTCCTGTGAGATTTGAAAAAAGTTTTTTATGACTTTGAAATAAAATTTGTATATATTTTTCAAGGAAATGTGTTCTTTTTGGATTGAAAATGAACTAATAGACCAGGATCGATAATTTTGGAAACCAAAAAAAATCATAGTAGAATGAAGCCCATTGGAAAAGGAGTTGAATATGATGAAAATAAAACGTAAGATTTCATGTAATCTTACGTTTTTTGAGTAATTAAAGTGTAAATTTGAATAAATAGGCCAAAATTGTAAACAATGAACAAAATTTTTTTCGAATTCAAGCCTTTTTTCATTTTTTGAATTTTACTAGAACATGTTGTGAAGTATACTAATGTAAATTTTTTTTTACACCATCAGAAAATAGACATTTTAACGAACGAAATGCCCACCGACTTTTTGAAAAAAGCTGATATTTTGACACGTGAATTTTCGATTGAAAATTAGTGTGTTTTTTTGGTATTAAGTCAAAATAAGGTGAACAAATTAATATTTTAAATCAAATAAATTATAGTGTATTTGGGACATAATAATTTGGGAACAAATTTCGTAGAAAAATTTTTGTTTTTGAAAAAGATAAAAATAAAAAACCAAAAACTCGGTTGTTTGAACTTTTCACATAAATTTTGAGGTTATGTGAAAAAATTGTTGATACAAAAGTTGTAGATCTTTTTATTACCTACAACTTTGCCATACAACTTTTTTCTATAGGATTTGTAGTTTTGCCGGAAATCGAGATATACCATTTTTTACCATTAAAAACTCAACCCACCCACTTCCCGAACTTGGTTCGACCGTAATTTATTTTTCCTTTCATTTTTATCATATTCTCCTCCTTTTCCAATGGGTTTCATCCTACTATGATTTTTTTGTACTTTTTAATGTTTTTGAAGTCATCGGCACTGGTCTATAATCAATTTTTAACATAACACCGAATTGAAATGATAAGTTTATAGTTTTAAATTATGAAGGTACAAAAAGACTTCATGCTCGAAAGTTGGGTTAGGTCTTAAGTTATCATTTCTCATTTATAAACGGTAAAACATGATTTTTTTTTTTTTCAATTTATTGACAAAACTAATGGAAAAAAACATGAAACAAAAAATCATTTCGGGAACGATTTTTAAAAAACATCTAAAAAAGTAGCAGATTCATTTAAAAGTATGTACTTTGATTCTAAACACCTTCTTTACTTGAATTTTATTTGCCTGACTCAAGTCGGGTCATTATTGGGAAAATTTTAATTTTAAAAACTTCAAGACAGCTTTTCCTCACCATACAACAAAATGAGATGATGAGCATTGGAACCTCATTGGACCTTCACAAAAGGGTCTTTGTTCTCAATTTTCTTTTCGCCCCAAATAAGATTATCCTAGAGAAGAAGCAAATGTTCAATGGTTGGATTTTGAGGGCGATGTTAAAAAGACGAATGTCTCATACAAATAGAAGTGATATTTTTGTGAATAACTTAGTTGTAACTGAGGTCTTATTTATCATGGATCACCTCCACCGGGTTTATAAAGCGCCTTTTTTTAGCCAATAAGCTCCTGTTGCTTTGTTTGGTTTAAGTGATAGCAACTGTATTCTTTCCATTTATTCAGCAAAAAACTTGTCCGTTTCGAATTTTAATAATTGCTCTTTGCTTTCAAAAAAAAAAAAAAAGATTTTAAATAAACCAATTTTAAAGTTTTTTTTTTGGGTTGCTTATGCACTCGGGTAAACTTCTTTTTGTAAGTTTTGGCAAAGTATTTTGTCTTGGTATTTTTAACTTTTTATCAAATAAGGTTCATTATTTTGTTTTCCAAATTTTTGTTGGAATATACACTCGAAAAATATGCATGCAATTTTAAAAATAATACGATTCCATACGATTCCATGCCTTTAAAAAAATGTATTTCAATAGAAACCATAGCCCAAATCATTACAATTTCCTAGTTTTGGGGGTTTATTAAAAAATTAAAAGTAGTTTTACTATGCTCAACAAGCCCTTAAAAAAACGTATAGTAAGAACCATTTTTTTTTCAATAAATTATAAAACCGTGTCTTTTCGAATAAAGTGAATTAGGTAAGGATTTTTTTTTTAATTGACAGAATTATTCCTAAAAAATATCGCCATTTTTTGAAAAAAAAATTTAGGTAGATGAGCAAATCGAGTTAGGGAAATTTTTCTTGCCTAACTTTCTAATCAACTTTCCAATAAAATCGCCTAAATTGGAAGGATTTTTTAGAGAGCTAACCCATCAGAGACACTAAGCTTGACTAAGTATTTAACCCCTAACGTTTCTGAACCGGCCCAAATTTTTTTATTTCTGAGTAACATAGATACCAATTTTTTTTTGTTTTCTGTTTTTTAGTTTATTTTTTTTTGTTTTATTGGAATTATCTAAAACCTCTTAGCCGATAGTTTTGAAGAAAAAAAAAAAAAAAAAAAATAAGACCACCAAAACATTGCTAGCAACAAGTTGCTTTTTTTTCAAAAAAAAAAAAAATCAATATATGTAGTCTACTCCACACCCAAAAACCATATTCCTTTACTTAATTTAAGACTACAATATTTCGAATTCAAAATGTGAGGTGTAATTGTTTTTCGCTTGTTTAAAATCAAAACTACAAAACCACAAAAATAAAACACACAAATGTGTTAACTCTATAAACATGCATAATATACACCAAAATGTGCATGTGGATTCTGAATTCTACCGAAATCTGAGCACAAAAACACTTTAAAAAGTCTAACCTGCAACGAAGAAAAAAAAAAACCATATCATTTAGTAAATTTTTTTCTTTTTTTTTGTTGTGTGTTGCACTTGCCTGACTCTCTCCAACATACTACATCCTCTGCAGAAGAGAAAATATATACAAAAATGTATAAATGATACATATAAATATATATACACCACAGGAAACGGAAACAGCAAAAACTTATATGAAAATGTAAAAAAAAAAAAAAAAATAAAAAAAAAAAATCTTTTAAAAGTTTTCTCCACATCAGCTGCAGCTGCTTCTACAACTTCTAAGTTCTATGGTTGGGAAATTTTTTCTCTCTCTTTGAAAAATCAAAAAATGTGCGAATAAAACTTAGGTATGGAAGAAGAAAATAATTCACAATGAAATGAAATCCCATGCAAAAAAAAAAAAATAAAATACACACCCCCTCCCTTCACCCAGCCCCTTCTCGAGAAATTCCTTTCATCTTTTCTAAGAGTGAAAACTCTGTGCTGCTAGTTTTGATGGTGGTATTATTATTACAATTCTACATGACATAGAGTAGGTGTGTGTTGAAAACAAAATACAATACAACCTCCCAACTCTACACCCCCCAATCTCTCCCCCCCCCCCATCATTTAAGCCACCATCCGTTTTTCACACATTTTCCAATGTTAGAGGTTTGTAGTTTAGGCTTTTCGCTTTTCACCACACATCCCCATACATTTGGTGCGGAATTAAAAACCTCCTCTTCTTTTGAGAAAAGTCTTAAACCTAGCTAAGGTATATTCTCTGCTTTTCAACACATACACAAACACACAACCACCATCACCGGAAGAGAGTATAAGGTGATACAAATGGGTAACTGCGAGTGGGGGAATCCTTGTGCTTGCAAAAGCTGTTTATAAAGAGCACCGACCACCCTCACCTAAGGGTGGCCGAATGGATGCCATGAAGGTGGCTTTCTTGGACAAAAATCAACTACACACACACACACACATACCAAACCAACACGATCGCAAGTTAAAGAGAGACGAATGTTATACATGTGTGTCCTGTCCTGTGCCAGGAGAGAAAGTCTAGTTGATTTGTGTTTTTGATTATAATTTTCGTCCGTTTTGTGTCTTCAGTGTTTTTGTTCGTGTCGTTGTGATATGATCCTTCGGATTTTCGTTATTATTTTCCCATTTTTTGAATTCGCACATTATTGAGTTTTTGTACCAACCATATATACCACAATACAAAAAATAAAAATAATAACTCAATTTTGTTCCCCCACAAAAAAAAATTTTGCGTGTGATAAAAAAATTTATAAAAAAGTTCCTTTTTAATGTGAATCCTTGTGGATAATAATAATTTTTTTTTGTTAAATTTTCGTGTCTGTTTCCTTCTTCTTCTTCTCTGAAAAAAAATAAAAATTATTTATATTTTTTTTTTGTCTCATCCAATAAAAAAAATTGTATAGAAAAAAATTAATATATAAATAAAAGTGTTAAATATATAATTATTTATATATAACGAAGCGTTTTTATTGATTAAAAAAAAAAGTGATACAAAATTCTCAGTGCCTCCCTCGTATATTATTAAAAAAAAAAATAAATAAAACAAAAACAAAAATAAAAAAAAAAAAAATTGCAAAATTGTTATAAAGGATATTTTCCATATATAAATATATACACACATCTATGTATTTTTAACCGTTTTTTCCAACTATTCTCTGTCTAAATCCTTACAATTGGCATAAATATATGATTTTTTTTTTCGTATCCTTCTCTGTTGTTTGGTTTCTGTCTTCATCATATTCCTTCTTCAAAAAGTCTAACTAAACAAACTATATCGTGATGATGATGATTATGATTGTGATGAATATGCCAACTTGGATATAAAGGAGCAGCAAGGACATTTAAACAAAAAAAAAAAAAAAGTTTCAATTAAAAAAAAAAAAAAAATAGGTATAAAATATAAATCACAAAGAAAACCCAAACATAGTGTTTCAAAGTCGTCGCTTTATCTATTTTTCTATTCTAAAGAAAAAAAAATTCAAAAAATATCCTTGTTTTTTAAAAATTTTTAATTAAATAAATTTTCTATAAAGTGTAAAAAAATCTACGTCAAGACACACACATACCTTAGCCCCTCGTGATTTTTCATTCTTATCCTTCCTACGTCTTCTTCAAACGACAACACAACGCAACGCACACACAAGTTCGAGCTTAAGGATTTTTTTCATCTCTGTTTACATAAAGGAAGACAAATAATTGTTTGTTTTTCGTTTTCCACAAAAAAAAAAAGGATAAAAGTGTAAAAAAAAATTAAGAGAAAAAAAAAAACAAAAAACACAAGAAATCATCTTTCGTGAGTAAAAAGTAGTTCTAGAACAAAAAATCAAATCAGAATAATATTTCAGAAGAAGAGGCGTTTTTTTGATTGATTCTGGATGATGATGATGATGATGATGATGAAGATGCTGCTTATTCCTTGGAAAACATTTATATAAAAATTAATTGAATTGCTGGGTTTTTCTGGGATTTATTTTTAAGCTTAAATTTTGAGCTAGATTGACACTAATTATTCCTCCATTGATTGGTAAAAACAAAAAGAAAAAAACAAAAAGATTTTTGATGCCAACAAATCCAATCCAATCGACCTTTTGATCAATCGACCTTCGGTATATATCTTCGAATATATAAAATTTTGCAACAAAAAAAACTCTCAAGGGACTACTATTATAATTTCTACTCTTTTTTTTTTTTATTCATAATTCTGCTGAATTAAGCATTTTCTTAGAATTTGTCATCTCTCTACCCTCTTTTTTTTTATAAGATTTTCTCATCATCATTAATATCATGATAATCACCATCATGCGGTAGATGTAAAACATTTTTTTTTAATTGGAATCTTTGATCAAAAAGGATTTATCGGAAGTACGTACACGTACAAGATATAAAATACAGACTCATAAATGAAAAAAAAACCCTCATAAGCACACACGATCTACTTTTTTACCTTTTTTTTATCAACATTCATATACATAATAGTGTGTGTGATATTGTGTTTGTGTGTAAAAAAGGATATTCCTAATTTATTGAAATATATATATTTTTTTTTATAAAATAAGTTTTCTTCTACTTGAAAATATCCAAGAGATAAAGTTTTTCAGTTTTTTTTTTTTGTTGAAAAAGAAGAAATGCACTTGAAAAACAAAAATATATGAGGTTTTTTAATCTGTTAAAGTGCGAATATTTTCAAAAAAAAAATGAAAAAAAAAATAAAGGGATATAAAGTAATAAGAGATGGCAATGTGCAAAGTTAATACTTAATGGTTCTTGAGTATTTGTTTGGCAAGTGAAAGTTTTATTTCCATGTGGAATTATTATACCTTTCTTTATGTTTGTAGGTAGGTTGATTTTTCTTGTTTAAAACCTTTTACGTGAATAAATGAGATGCGATTAATATTCTTAATTAAAAATGAAAAATACAAGTGTCAGAAGATTTTTTAATTAAAATAAGAATATATATAAGAATATTCAGAGGAGAATTTATTTAGATTTATAACAAGCAGAGTTGTGTTAGCGCTGAAGTAAAAAAAAAAAAGAAAAGAAGCCTATGTTCATTCACATTCACATATGAAAGCACAAATGTTTAAAAAATGTTTAATTTATTTCAAATAAAAATGCAGGATAAAAGTGGCCACAAACCCACAACAAATTTTCAAATTCATCAAAAATTCAATTTTTGACATTTCAAGTTGGATTTACCTACATGGCATGTCTTATAAAAATTGTGATTATTATTTCAATATTGTAGATGAAGATCTGAGACTAGCGCAACAAACAGTTGAAAAAAAAAAAATGTAAGGGTAAAAAAATAAATACAAACTTCGATTGCAATTAATTCAGCAACCAGACCTCCAAGAAACTTTTGGTTTTCATGTATGAATGGAGTTCAAAAAGACCTTTCTTTTGATGTCTCACTCGATTGATTTTTTTGAAAATTCATTATTTTTAGGCAAGGGGTTAAACTTGATTTTTTCTCGAAAATCTTAAAAAAATATATTTGTAATTTTTTTTACATAAATGGATAGATCTGCTCATCATGAACTCATATCTGTAAACCAAAACTTGTTTCGAGACTTTGATCTGAAAATATTTGCTTCCGAACGTGTAGTACCTACCACAACTTTTCCTTAACAAGAGTTTTTTTTTATAAATCTTTAATAATTATTTTAATTCTGTATCCCAAATTTGAAATTTTATGACCAATTTAATTATGTGAAAGATCAGAGAATGGTCAACAAGTGTCGAATTTGTTAAAGAATAGAAAATTTTGCATTCACCGTTTAAATAAAAACAAATGTTCTACATACGCCACAGTGACCCTAAACGCAAAAAAAATATTTTAAACATTATCGGTGATTTTTTTTTTATTAAATCAAAGTGCTACCGTTTTGGAAAAATAAAAAGAATTAATAAAGAAATAATGGTGTACATTTGTTTCAAAGGTATAACTAACCACCTTCCTGGCATATCGGTTTTTTAAGCTATTGGTTACTATCAATTACAGTTACAATGTCTTTATCTATAAAGACGTATTTTCATATTTACCAAAAATGTGATGACAAAAATAGCGTTTATTATATTGGAATTAAAGTGTCAATGATGCCAAAGTAAAGGCTATAACGTCTTCTTTCAAAATATTGAAGTCTGCCAAATCAAAGCATGTGATGAACCCTACTAACCATAAAACAATAATGCATAACAAAACTGCCAAATTTTTATTGGGAAGACTTCTGAGCTTAATTGGACAAAGCGATTTGTACTTCAGAGCTTTTAACTTTGACATTGCAAGTTTTGGTTTGCGAAACGCCTTTTTTCAAAAAGGAAATTATTTGTTGTAAGGTAAAAAAAAAATTTGTTTCTTTACAAAGTTTGTTTATCTACAAAGTGGATACTTTTTTGAAAAGTGCAAGTTTTTGCTAATTTGCAAGGTATTCTTTGGTTTTACCAAATAAAAAAACTGCAACTCAAATTCTGCAATAACAGCAAAGTGCAAAGAAAAACATTAGTTTTCGGTTGGCCATTGCTGCGTGAAGTTTGAGTATATTACAAATATTTTGACCATATCGATCGTTCAAGTTGAACGGCGTGTAAGGCCTATCATCAGATTGATAACTGGCCAATTCTGCACCTAACTTGAGAACGGGCGCGATTTGTAAGTGGGTCATAAAAAGACCCTAAGTACGTTCTATGATTTTTAACGGATCACATCCACTAGAACGCTTGTTTGAATTCCAGTTCGACCAAAAGCTTTTCAAGCCATTTTTCTTACAAAAAAAAAGAAATCGAAAAAATCTACCGTTTTTTTTTATTCCATCACCTTTAAATCCATTTTTACTTGCGATATAGGTAGGTACTATATATCAAGTTATGCATTCGTACACAAAAAAAGTTGAGATAACATTTTTCCATGACATTACAATGGTAGACAATGCCAAAAAATTGGGTCCCGGAAGTCCGTCTGTCTGTCTGTATAAGAGGCTACAGCCTAAACGGATGGACCGATTAATGTCAAACTTGGTATGTAGCGTTATTTGGCGACTCTCCAGAGGGTTTTTTGGAATTAATTTTTTTGGACCAAAAACAACGGTACTTGTCATATACCGATTTTAGTAAAATTGAAATATCTCAAAAACGGCTCTATTTGTTTAAAAAATTCAAATGTTAGTTTTAAGCTAAGCTCTATATTTCAATGAAAAATTTTTTTTTTGAAAATAATTATTAACGGTATCTGCCATAGAACCGTTTTTTTAACGAAACTTTTTGTGAAGAAGCATTCATTTAATTTGAATATAAACCAAAAATAAAATTAAAAAAAAAATAATTTTTGGATTTTTAAAAAAATTTTGAAAATTTTTTTGTTGAAAAATCAAATTTTCGGAAACTGGACATTGAATTTTTTTGAAATTTTGTTTTTAGGTGTTGATTAGTGATTTCTACAAAATGGCATTACGATTTTATTTTGACTTTTTTTCCAAAAAATTATTTATAAAAAATTGTTTTTTTAAAAACGGCTCTAATGATTTTGAAATTTTTTTTTTCTAAGAATGCATGTTAATATATCAATCAAAACTGCATACTTGTTTTGGAGTGCAATTTAATTTCAGATTTTATTTTATTTTTTTTTTAAACGAATTTTATTTTTTTTTCCAAATTTCTATATAAAAAGTCTTAAAAGTGCGACCCAGTCGTGCATTTTATTTTTATATGACAACCTATAATAAATTTTATATCATCTGAAAGCTTATTATTTCACCTTGTATATGTCGCTTCAATCATATTTCTACCATGCCTACAAAGAAGTAGGACTTTTTGAAAGCTTACCATGTCGAAATTTTAAACTGAGATTACGGTACTTCCTACGTTTTGACGTATTTTTCAAGTTTTTCAATTTAAGATTGTGTAACTTGTAGAGCACGTACCGTTATGTGTGATATATCAAATGAAAGGTTATATTATCAGCGTGCGTATTAAGGTGGAGCGATTTTATTTTAATTTTTTATTTTCGAATTGGCATAGTAATAAAAAGTTGCGCCATTTATAAACGAACAAAACTGTATACTTAAAATTTTTAAATAATTTCATTTTGAGGTGCCCCAAGTCCTCTGAATGCTTAAAAAGGGGACTTTTTGACCTTTAAATTAAATGGGGAAAAATAAAATAAATTTTTTTTTTTTTTAAATTCATGTTTCACTGAGTTTGAAACTTGAAAAAAAATAAGTTACTTGACTTTTTTAATATATTTTTTAGAAAAAAGTCTTACGAAAAGTATGAACATCGAAATTTAAGAATTCTAGATTTTCAACTAACCTTTGTTAAGATTTTTGATTGAAATCTCAATTAAAAGTGAAGTTAAACATATTTTTTAGATGATTCAAACTCAGTTAAATACGAATTTAAAAGAAAATCTATACTGAACTTTATTTTTCCCCATTTAATTTAAAAGTCAAAAAGTTGCCTTTTTAAGCATTCAGAGGGGCACCTCAAAATACAAAGAAGTTTTCACTTCAAAAATAAATGACTCGTTTTATTTTCAGCAAATTATTTTAATTTTGAATAAAAAATAATCAAGGCTCTAAAGTTTTTAAAATAATAATGGCTTTGAAAAGTTTTATTGTGTTAATTTTTCCATCTTTTACTCAAAACTTCTAATTTATTTTTAAATTGGAGTGTAAAGAAAAAAGTTAAACAATTATGAAATAAAAAGTATGAGTATTTAAATTCCATCATTCAATTTCTTATACGTTCACTTTAATTTTTTGCCTATTAGTGGTAAACTTGCGTGGAATTACCCTAAAGTTGTTTCTTCTTTAAATAGGTAATAATATTTCAATAGGTAGTAATATTTAAATAAATTGGTGCTTCACGCAAATGATTGTTTTGTTCAAACCTTAAATAGGAATGGTTTTTTATTTTAAGTTTTCGATAAGACTCATTTTCAGGGGCGTACACTCCCTTGGGGCAAGCGGGGCGGCGCCCCGGGGCCCCCGACCGACCCTAGGGCCCCAACTGGAGACAATGCAGAGGAGGAAACTTTTAGAATAAATTGAGTTACGAAGTAGATAAATTAAAATGTATTTGAATCACTTCGGATACAAGGGAGACAAATTTTATCATTCAGTGTAATGTATAATGCATTGGTAGCCACACAATATATATTGATTTAATAAAAAGGTTACCCCATGGGCCCCAAAAAAATAAACTGCTTTTTTAAAAGAAAAAATTTTAATTTTATCTTAGGGCCCCAAAAAATATTACTTGAAAAATCTTTGCAACCACAAATAATACATTAGGGGCCCCAAAAAAGCAAAAAAACAACTTCAGGCCACGGGTCCCAGAAGCCTTTACTTCGGGGCGTCAAAAAAAAAATTAAATTAAAAAAAATTGTTTTTTTAAATTAAATTAGGTACATTTGTTGATGGATTACTAAATATTACTTTATGAGCCCCAAAAAATATGACTTCGGGGCTCCAAAAATATTATATGAATTGTCCCAAAAAATAATTTTTCAGGAACCCCGTTAGTTGAGAGCCGATCAAATATTAATTTGGGGGCCCCAAAATCTATTACTATGGAGCCCAAAAATATTCATTAAATATTCTGATGTCATGACAAATATTATTTGAGGATCCTCAAAAGCTATTACTTCAGTGGTTCAAAACAATCAAATGGAAAATTAAATATCAATTCAGGGGCCCCAACATAAATACATCAGAGCCCAAAATAAAAACATTATTTTATAGGTGGCATTTCGAATATTACTTCAGAACAGAGGCCCCAAGAACTATCAATTCTAAGCTAAAAAAAAATTTATTTTAGGGGTCTCTAAATATTCAATTTTGGGGGCCCCTAGTATAAGGATTTGCTACTTTTATGATAAAAATTTTAAGTAAGTATAGCAAAGTGCATTACGAACATAATAAAACATTAAAATAAACCTAAAAATAAATAAGCCATAAAAAAAAAATGTATGGCGTATACGTACTTTTGTTTTTGTATCTAAGTGGCCCCCAAATATCAAAGGGGCCTCAAAATTAAGTCTTGCCCCGGGGCCCCGGCAACTCAACGTACGCCACTGCTCATTTTGGACGTATTATTATAATAAAATTAAAACTCTCAAACACAAAAGTTTAACTAACTTATATTTTTTATATATTTATATATATATATATATTTTTTGATCAATATATTATAGCTCTTGACTGAGATAAAAAAAACTACGTGCAACTTATAAAATATTTTCTATCGACCAATCTACATTTTTGTATACTAAATTAAATTGCGTTTCTCAAGAAATTTGTATATTTAATCATCGTTAATGTTAATTATACATACTTCTATTTAGTTACAAATTAATTATTCGTACAAAACTGTTTACTATTTTGAAAGCCATTATTATGTGAATATTGATATTTGACATGAAAATAAATGTTGGGTGGTGTTTTCTAAGAATTTTATCTAATAATAGTGGAATGAATTAATATAATTTATACAAAACCAAAAACATAATATTAATTTGCTAGGAATGAAATTAATGTTTGTAATTTAAAAAAAGATGGATACATAAACATTATATTTTACAAACACCTAAAAGTATGCAATTTCTGTTATTTTTATTTATTAAATAGAACAAAATCTCGTTAAAAATATTGAAAGGTTTTGTTTGTCTACTTTTTTGATTACTATATCAATCCTGGTGATGTATACTTTAAGGAGTATGTAAAAACATATTTTATAATCATCATATATCTCAAAAATAAAAAATATTGTTAAAAATTTTCATTACTTTTTAAAGTAAACTTTAGTAGTTAAACTGTAAACATTAACAAACAATTCACAACTCACTTGTAAACAGAAAATCAACTTTATATTGTCTGCACATGGTTAAACAACTACAACAACCCAACACACTACCAAATGAACATCAATCATCAATCCTTTTATAAAAAGAGAAATTGCAAATTGATTTTTGTTCAATTTTATTCAAAAAGTAGAAGAAGAAAAAAAAAATACACAGAAAAGATAAAATAATAACAACAGATTTAAATTAAAATTCACAAGAGAAAAATAAAAATAAAGAAGAACTAAAATAAAAATAAAAAAATAAAAAAACAGAGCAATCGAAAGTTCAATATAAAATAGCAAATCCTGGTTCAATTAAAAGGGCGCTTTCAAATACACGAAGCTATATCCTCACTTACTACTCTACTCATCCTGCTATCCGTTTTGGCCCGAAACAAACGAAACAAAAGGTTCAATCAATAACACACATGCACTGCTCTCCGACTACGTTCGTTCGTCCGTCGGCCGTGGATATACATACGTACCTACATCCTGTCTTTTCAGGTTAAATTGCACACAAAAGAGAAAGACTCTCGAGTACATAAATTATCCTGGATATTTGTGGGCAATAGTGTTTCGGATAGTGGATAGTGTTGTACCTTGTACCTGATGGGATAACAATGACGTTTAAAAGTTTTTTCAATCTCTTTTTGAGAAAACGACGATATAATGATTTTATAGTTGTTTTATTATTTTCTGATAGTTTTTAGATTTAGATTTACATTATGTGGTGTTAATACAAAAGTTTCGTCAAGTTTAGAACATCAACTTCATTTATTGCTTAGTGTCCCTTAAACTTTTTGAAATGTTTTACTATAGCGCAGTAAAAAATGTTTCATTACGTTTTAGCAAACAAATCCTTACCTAATTCGTTAAGTAATGTTGAAATTGAAGTTTCTACAGATTAAATAAATAATGGTTTGTTGAGCACTGAGAAAAGAATTGTTTAAAGTTTTTCGTTAAGTTTTAATAATTAAACCGCAAACGGGTCTTTAAAATAATTTGTTACTAACAGATCACAATTGAACGCAAATAAATACGATTCGTTTAGTTTAGTTTAGAATTGTCCAGAACCTTTGAAAAATTTACTTTTCATTCATAAACTAACAAGGATTCGTCAAGTTTTAATTAGTTAATGTGTTATGGTGTTGTGTTCATGGGATAAATTTTTTTTTGTAAAATTTTTAATAATATTTAGAATTAAAAGGTAGAGAAGAATTGTTTCAAATCTTTCTAACTTACTTATTATTTTAATTGAGTTCAAAAAAGTTTCGTTAAGTTCAGTAATCCAAATCTTCTTAAATATTTCTACTGAACTTATTCAAAAGATATTTTTTTTTTTTGGTTAAAAACAAGTTTCGTTAAGTTTAACAAGAATTGAAGGAATGAACTTTACTAACTTTATTCACTTTTTTTTTAGACGTTTGCTTGATGGTAAATTGTTTTAAATAAAAACATAGAATACGTTTTGTTTGAGTAAAAAAAGAATGAAAATTCAATATTAACTACTTCTCTTTGCTTTTATTCTTAGAACGTTTACTTGATAATATGAATAATGAACAATATTTTTCTTTCTATTTTAATAAGATTGGTAAAACAGTTCCGTCAAGTCAGAAAAGAATGAAAATTCAATTTTTCCATTCAACTTATAAATTCTTTTAAGAAAAAATTTAGTTTTTATATGCCTAAAAAAGTTTCGTCAAGTTTTAAAATTTTTTCAAGGATTCATTTTTTAGCTTTTTAAAGTGAGCATTTTCTTATATCACAAACGATACATTTTTTGAATTGAATAATATGAGTTTCGTTAAGTTTTTTAATAACTTCTTTGATTAAAACTTGACGAAAGTCTAGTAATTTTATATGAAATCATAACTTATGCAAAAAAAAAAACAAAAAAAAAAAAAAAACATCCCGTAACTTTTGACTTCAAGTGTTGATTTTTTCTGTTGCAAGCAAATTTACCTGATTTACCTGACAAGGCTTGTTATAGCCACATACAAACATACCTTCCTACCTACATAATATGTGGATAACAAACCATCTACCATCTTATTTGTTATGCTTGCTCTCTGAAAATACATTGTGAGGGTGTGGCAATTTGTTAGGAAAGGCCTAGGATATGGACGACTTATGCCCTCTGTCTATATTATATTCAACCATGTTTGAACTGCTTTATTTACCTATATTTTGGGTTTGTTGTCGCACTTGAAGGACATCCAACAACATAGTTATAGCCAGTATAGAGTGAGTTCTATCTCACTCTTTTGCTTCATTTCAAATGAATAAAATAAGTAAAGTACAAAAATATACATTTAAACCAATGCTAGCTATAACCTCTCCAAACACTTTGAGAGACTATACTACCTGAATTTCTGGCAGAAATTCAGGACTTGGCAATCGAACAGCAACATTAAATAAATAATACGCTAGATAAACCGAAAGCTAGGCACTAAGAGGCACTAAAAAAAGGATGGCGGTATAAGGCTGTGTGGTGATTAGCCTTTCCTTTCCATCTGGAAATAATATTTGTTTTTTATTTTTTTTTTCTTCTGTTTCGTGTCCTAAATAAAATTCCCCAAAAAATTCTTAAGAGAATTTGCCTTATACAAGTTTGACAAGCCATTTCTAATAATATATTATAACCTTTTGGGTGTAAATGTATTTTATATTTTTGTGAAAACTAAACGATTGTGATTACTTTTTACGATTTGTTATTTTTTTTTTTTTTTCTTAGACAAATAATATTTTGTCCTTTTTACAGTGAAAGAGAGAGATAGACTTAGTGACCTGACCCCGTTCAAGAAAAAAGAAAAAAAAAATAATAAGAATTCATATTTCATTCAGCTTCAGTCAAGCAAAATAAGTGTATTCTTGAGGAACAAACGTTTAAGGACTCGCTCCTTAATTATTTTGACTTTGAAAATAAAACGACGACGGCATTGCACACTTGACACAGAGAAGCTAAACACAAAAAAAAAGGAATATAAAAATGCAGATGATGATGATCTTCATGATGTTGTTTTGCATCACACATATGCAAATATGAGCATATCCCCCCTCCCAAACTCATACATATAGCACCTTGAGCACTTTCTTCAAGGAGAATAGAACACTATCGTGTTCCTAACAACAATGTTTACATAAATGGATGTGTTGTGTTTTACTTATTTTTTTGTTTTTTTTTTTTGCTGCTAAATCTTGTCCCGTGAGAGTGGAAGTTCCAAGTTCCTTTTTTTTTGCTTTTTCTTCTTCTTCTCATTGACGGAACTTTTTTGCATATATACAATTTTTGTTTATCTATTTTTTCGAAAGAGGAGAAGGGAAAAAATTCGGATGAAAGATTTTAGGCCTAGGACATTTTTAAAATGGTTTTTATTTATACCTTCAGGTTCAACAGGTTGAATTAACCGTTTAAAAGGCAAAATGTGTTAAAGTAAAAGATGTTTTTTTTTTTTTTTTGAATTCTTGAAAACGTTAAATATTTGCTTGAATGAAATTGATTTTTTTTGTTTTTAATGTGTAATTCCTTTTGGGACCCAAAGATCTTTTTGCTGATTTAGAGCGACAGTAGATAAAACCTATGAGAGGGTATCGTAAAAGGTTTTTCAACCGTATCATTTATTCTGTCTTCCAAAGACTATGATCCTTTGAAAAGGACTCACTTATCTGCTGTGACACTTAAAATCTAGTATTGGACTGAGTTTTGTGTTGCAAAGTTGTTAAAAAGAATCTTCAAAGTGATGTTTAAAGCTTTCAAGAGCTTTTTATTTAGGTGTTTTTCCAAGTTGAAAAATAGTGAGAGAATAAGACAAAGGAAGCAGGATTCTTTTAACACATTTAGGCTGATGGCTCCAGCAGTTGAATATTAGTTTAATGGACGTAAGATTCCTTTTTTTTTTTTTGAAAAATTCTCACAAGTCATGAAAGAGTTTCTTAAACCAAAGCATCTGCGCTATATAAAACGCGAAAGATTTTTATTACTACATAGGTTCTTAAACCTTCTTTGTAGTCGAAAAGATGCCTCTTGATGAGGCTTTAATTGATTGTTAAGCTACTTACCACATCACCTTTCGGTACTATATCTATTCATAAGTTCTTTAGGGATTTCTTGTGTATTTTTAGGCTATTCCGAAAGAAAAATTTAATTTTTTTTATTTTCCAAATTTTATAAAACTGTTCCTTGTGTTCATAAACATATCTTTCTAAAGGGTTTGGCCTTCTAATGAATTATGAAATTAAATTTCTTTTACCTACCTTACATATAGATCTTACAAAAAAAAATGTAATGAAAATAAAATTCTAAAGCATTATAAATAAAAAAAAGTTAGATACAAAAACTTAAAAAAATTTAAAGTTGTGCTTTATAGCAAAATAATTTAAGGAGAGATAAAAGTTCATTTTCAAAAAAATTACTGATATTAAATTGTTTATTTAAAAAAAAAAATATTGTGTATTGAGTTTCTTTTATTTAAAATTTTTGTTTTAAGGAATGCATCTATGAATTTGATGAGTTTCAATAAAATTTGTTGCCAGGGTGTTTCAGAATATTGTCTTGAAATGCATTCTTTGCTTGTTATTTGCAATGAAAGGTATTTGTAAAAAAAAAACACCTTTCGAGAATTAGCCATAAACGAATAGAAATAACCTTTTTGAAAAAAAAAAATCTTTCTTTAACACGAATAGACCAAACGTGGAAGGTATTTTTTTTTAGGACAATTTAGTCAAAAACAGCTTTCCGAAAGTCTAAAAATTTTGCAATACCTAATGTCACAAAAAAGTCGTTTGAATTAAAAAGGTTTTTAGATTTTTAGACCAAAACTCTTAAAATAATTTGTATTTGATCTTAAAAATATAGAAACTTTGATAACTTGTATCAGCCGAGCCCATCGACCACTTTTTAAATTTTGGTTTTTGAAGCTTCCAATATCCACTAATCCAGTTAATAAATTAAATTAGTTTGGGATTTTAAGCACATGTACCCCACGAAGACTTTAAGAAATCAAAAGTGTTTAAAAACTCAATTTTAAACACAAAGTTGCACAACAAACATGTTGCTAAACCTAAAGCTTTAAGAATAATATTGAAAATACTAAACACTTTTATATTTTTTCCGTCTATATATTTTTATAATTCAGATCTATCGATTATAACTTTTGTAGGTACAGTTCCAGAGTCATTTGACCTTTTTTTTTTTTGTAATACTATTAATACCGTTTTTATTTGTATATTTAAAGAAGAATATTATAGCTCCAATTCTAAATGTCATATGACAAATAACTTTCACTTTTAAAAACTGATAAAAACAATGTCACGTTTATAATTAATAGCCCCTCACAGGCAGATCTCTTTTTCTGAGAGCCTTTTTATTTAACTTACATTTACATAAAGACAAAAAGGAAAAAAAAAAATAATGAAAATTATTTTTATTTTTAAGCGGAGTGATTGAATATAATTCAATTAAAAAGTTCAAGTGACCTCAAGCATAACTTGAACTTTTTAATTGATTTGCATAAAGACTTCGGAATATGGTGAAATGCATCCCAATTGTTTTCTTGTTAGACTGAAGCATACAAATTTTAATACTTTTCTTAACATAATAGTAGACACCAGTTCTAGACTTTAAATAAAAGTCATCAAGCAAAGCTTAATCTGAGTTTTATTGAAAGCCTTTTCCACAAGGATCCAATATTGAAATCGTTTTCATTACCATTTCCAACCGAACAATTAATTATTACATGTGGATAAGTACAAACTGAAAAGCAGGTTAAAAACTATATTATCCCCAATTACGCTTTTCATCCACTTAATATGAACCCTGTTTAAAAAAAAATGTCATAATAAAAATAAAATAAATAAAAAAATTATATACATACCTAATAAAATTTAGAACACATGATTTTAATATAATCCTACTGAGCTAAGAAAAATTCGTGCAAAAATTTAAATAAATAATTAATTTCTTTTCAAACCCAAACCTCCTCAATATTGTATACAAAAAAAAAAAAATCGTTACCCTTTAAAAAATAAAAACGTTAAAATTGATAGCTCTATTAAGAAAAATAAAATGCACGACTGGGTCGCACATACTTGCTCTTGTAGTTCAAAGTATCGTTATCTTAAATATCTATTGGAAATTTTGTTTAGTGTCGAGAAAAAAAAATCAAAAAAAAAAAATTGAAAGTTAAAAAAATAAAATTTTAAATTTATTTTTTTTTTAAAAACATTAAAAAAAAATTTTTTTTTTAAACTTTATTTTATTTTTTTTTACATTTGACACTTCAAAATGATTTATGTAAATTTTGAATCAAATTGACTTATGCTTTGATGAAATATATCAACTTAAAAAATATGTCAATTTTTGAAAAACCGGCAACGCCATATTTCCGTTCTCCGAATTTTTTGTGAAAAACTAAAAACGCAGTTTTGTTAGAATCAACAAGAGTATTACGTACACCAAATTTGATCGAAATCGTTAGAGCCGTTTTCGAAAAATTTGCAATACCTCGAAAACGTTATATGGGAAATAAAAATCATCTGTACCAAGTTTCAAGCATCTCCATCCATCCGTTAAGGCCCTAGCTCGATGTACAGATGGACGCACATACGCACAGACCGACGGACAAAAATTTAAAAAATTTAAATAAATAATTAATTTCTTTTCAAACCCAAACCTCCTCAATATTTTATACAAAAAAAAAATCGTTACCCTTTTAGAAATAAAAACGTTAAAATTGATAGCTCTATTAAGAAAAATAAAATGCACGACTGGGTCGCACATACTTGCTCTTTTAGTTATCTTAAATATCTATTGGAAATTTTGTTTAGTGTCGAGAAAAAAAAATTAAAAAAAAAAATTGAATGTTAAAAAAATAAAATTAAAAATTTTTTTTCTCAAAAACATTAAAAAAAAATTTTTTAAACTTTTTTTTATTTTTTTTACATTTGACACTTCAAAATGATTTATGTAAATTTTGAATCAAATTGACTTATGATTTGATGAAATATATCAACTTAAAAAATATGTCAATTTTTGAAAAACGGCAACGCCATATTTCCGTTCTCCGAATTTTTTGAGAAAAACTGAAAAAAACAGTTTTGTTAGAATCAATAAGAGTATTACGTACACCAAATTTTTTGAGAAAAACTAAAAACCGCAGTTTTGTTAGAATCAATAAGAGTATTACGTACACCAAATTTGATCGAAATCGTTAGAGCCGTTTTCGAAAAATTTGCAATACCTCGAAAACGTTATATGGGAGATATGCATTAAAAAGGAGATATTAAAAAAATAAAAAAAAAACGAGTCTAGGGAATTACGTAAAAATCATCTGTACCAAGTTTCAAGCAAATCCATCCATCCGTTTAGGCCCTAGCTCGATGTACAGATAGACGCACAGACCGAGGGACGGCATGACGAAAACCACTTTTTTGATCTTCTCCATCATCGTAATGTTGGTTTTGATTAAAACCTTGAATTTTTTTTTCTACACGAAACCAATACTTGCCCTATAGAGCAAGTACAAAAAAAAGTTCCACGAGTTCACTACGGCGTATACGTACTATGTTTCTTAAACCATATTCTAAGACATAAAACAAAATTATTTAACAAATTCCTATGGATATTTGTAATTGTTTGAAAGTACATACATATATAGTTAGTAAAGGTCACGAAGAGAAAATTAATTGTATATAGTTTATCACCGCCATAATATCTAAATATGAAACCACAATGGAAGGAGGTAGCTAGTTGAACATGTTGTTTAAGTCCTGTGAAAAAGCACAGATCGGAATAAGGAAACTGAAAATTGGTTTCAAGTTTGCAAAGATTTGATATTTTCGCATACTTTTAGCGTTTTCAGGAGTAGAAATTATAAATATATTAGCTAAATATGCTTCGATTGACATGCCTATAATATTTTTTTTATAGAAGATTCTTTTTCAAAGCTTATGATTTATTCATAAATTTGGACTATATGAAAACTGGCCAACTCTTTGCAATGAGAGATTTTACTGTTTATAAAAACAATAATATTCTATTTCACGAAACACCTATAATTGCCTCTACTAAACAAACAACTATGCATTAATTTCGTCCTTGTTTAACTTTATTTCTTCAAAAATAAAAAAAAAAATATAAAAAAATCAATACGTAAGTTGAAAATAATAGCTAGATCGGGACACCTAGTCCATCTATTTGTTATTATACCACTTCATTCTCTTTGCATTTGACAGTTGTACACACCAAAGTAAACAGTTATTAATGTCATATTATGATGGTAGTAGCAGAAAAAGGACTTGTTGAACTGGTGTGTACTAGAGAGATATAGATACCTACCAACTACTGTGAGCCTTACAATTTGAAAAGAAGAATAAAAATGATGAATTAATAATAAATTAACTTTTTTTTTTATTCTTTGTTTCTCTTCTTATTTGAACTTATTTAAAAAAAACAAAAATGGAATTGAAATAAAAGAAAGGAAAAAAAAAAATAAAATTAATGTTTGGCCTTAGAAAATTGTTGATTGTTTAATTCTTTAATCTGAGTTCTCTTTATGAAATATGAATGAAGTTTATTTTCTCATTTTTTGTTTCCATTTTATGTTGTTGTTGTTGTTGTATTCATTGAATAGAGTGAATTTCCGGTGCTTAATTGCAAATTAAATATTTAACAAGATTGAATTGAGACTTGACTTGCGAAGAGAAGAACAAGCAAACGGAGTCATCTTCATCTTTTATATAGTATATTTTAAAACTACTGCTCCTGACTTTTGTTGCTATTAAATCAGAGTCTCTCTGCGCATTCAGGTGCTTTTTGCTTGAGAAGTCTCATAATTAGATTGAATGTATTTTTTTTTTTTTTTTTTTTAATGATTTGATTCCTTTTTGAAGGGGATAAATAATTCTCTCGTTGCTGCGTTGCCTCTATTAAGGTAAATATTTGATGACGAAAAGATAATCATAGAACCCCCAATGGTTTTCATTAACGCCCTCCTTCCCCAAAAAGCAAAGCTAACACAAATGAAAATGGAAATGAAAATGAAGAAAAAAAAAATTTCGTATGGAGGACGAACAAATCAACAACCGCCGTTAAATGGGAAAGAGAACGACACTAAAGACAGAAAATGCGGGATTATCATTTGCGTGTTTACGATAGGATTGCATGGTCGCATTTTCCATCGATTTTTTTTTTTTTTTTGCTTCTTCGTGTCCTTTACAACATGTTTTACAGTGTAGCAGATGCTGAAAACGAATACCACATGACATACCTACATATATAAAAAAAAAAGATTTTTTTTTTATATCAGGGTGTCTCTTCTACAAACATACACATTATATGTGTATATAAACGCTTTTTTTGTATAAATATAAATGAAAAGCATGTCTTTCAAGCCTTTGGTTTTAGCCCTTCTATTATTACTTGAGGCCAAAAAAAAAAAAATTCACAAGTTAAAAAATTTAATTTATTCGTAGTGGTTGCTGCTTCGGTACTTTTTTCTACTCTGTAGGACTTCTATAATGCTACGACGACGATGAACGACACGGTCTTCGGTCTTATGGTATCCGCAGGACACTGTGGTTATTTTTCTTTTCTTTTTTTCAACGTTTTTCTTTTTTTAAGTAAGTTGGTTTTGGCTTTTATATTATTTGGATTTGAGTTTATTTTTTTTTTTTATGTTTTTTTTTTTTTTTTTTTTTTCTTTTGGCTAAGGACTTTTGTGGTGTGTGGTAATATATGTGGTTATGGTTAGCCCAAAGTGGCTTTAATTTCAATTTTTAAGTTTTCTTTTTTTTTTTTATTCTATGGGGATGACATTTTTCTTTTTTTTATATAGGAAATGAAAGCAGGCTTGAAAATTGAATAGAATGTTGACATTTATAAAAACTAATCACGAATTGTTCGTTGTTTTCTTTTTTTTTTTTGTACAAAAAGAATGAAGAATTTTTCTAGTTTTATTTTATGGGGAAAAATTGTCTGCAAGAAAATACGTATACGCCACAGTGACCTTATAAATAGGTATAAAAGATTTGTTTAGAATGTAGGAAATCCAAACAAAAGGACTACCTTATTGAAATAATATAGTTGTTGAATAAATATGGAAAATTGTTTCAAAAAAAAAAAAAATACGTATACACCAGAGTGTACGTAAGAAAAAGCCACAAATTTGTGGAAAATTATATTGTTTCGGCTCATATAGAGCCTGATCGGTTGGTGTGATATTAAGGAGCAGAATTTGCTTGACTTCTTGAGATATCATTTTGTAAGAGTAGTGGATTTATATAAAATTTTAAAGTTTTTCTTGAGGAGAAAATGAAAAGGCTTGAAATTGTATAGGTACACAAATTTGCTTTCACACAATTTTATCAGGAATGGTTCTTTGTTTAGTAGGAATGTTTTAAAACCTAAATTGTGTTGTACAGGAAAGTATGTTTTAAATATGTATGCCTCTGTGATATACCTAAATACTTTGAAGTATTTTTTTTTTGTAATACTTAAATCTAAATTTGAGGTGCCAAACTGGTCAGCTACACCGATTCTGATTTGCTTAATGGTATTTGTCGAATTATTTGAACAAATTCGGAAAAAAGTATGATTTTACAAAAAAAAAGTACGTATACGCCACCGACTCAAGTAGCACACTGGTGTATAAATTGGTGTAAATTCATTGATTTTGGTGTAAAATTGAGAAATTTGAATAAAATGGTGTATTTATCAAAAAAGATGGTATAAAAATTATACCATCATCTTTTCTGTGCAAAATTTCAACATTTTTTTTAAGATTCCGTGCAAAAAATACGCCGATATTCAATTGTTTTTATAATACACCATTTTTGGTGCATAAAATTATTCGATTCTCAAATAAACCGAAACGGTATATTTTGTACACTCTCTTTGGTGTAGGAAGTACACCCTGTGGACATAAAATTCACCAGACTGCATAAGTGGGAGACGTCATATTTTTCCATGGCAGCCATTTAAATAATGAAGACAGCGATTAATTATTTTACTATAATAGTACTATATCGGCCTAATTATCCCGCATTCTTACTTTTTTTCGATTCGTTTATATTATAATAAGGGAAAGCTTCTAAAAAAAATGTAAAAACAACAAAAAAATTATTATTTTTGAAAAACTGATTTTTAAAATAAAAAAAAAAATCATTAATTCATTGAAATTTTTGAGGCGCTCGATTTTTAGACGGGGTAGTATCTAAAATCAGTAGATGGAATTTGTTTCGTTCTTAAATTAGGCACTCAAATTCATATTTAATCATTAGTTAATAATTGTATTGTGATAGAGAATAATTTATTTTCATTTATTTCATAAGAAATAGTGTACATTTTAATTCATCAAACTATTTAAGGTTAAAAAATAAACTTTGGTTCAAATTATAAATTAGAATAATTTAAATGGTGTATTTTATCCATAGATTTATTGTGTATTTTTCAATTTCAAAGGAATAATTTTTCACCAAAAACCAGTTCATTTTTTAAACCACTAGCTCTATTTATATACCAAAATCGGTTTAATTTTTTAACCAGCGGAGTTTATTATATACGAGAAAATGGTATATTTTTTATATTCAAAATGCATATCACGAAAGTGCAAAAAATACTCCAAATATTTTGGTGTATTTTAGACTTTTGTGCTACTTGAGGAGTGAATAAGAGTAAGCCTTAGATAGAGATAAGCATAGATTTTGAACCAAAATGATTCACAAGAAGTTTCATTTTGATCGATGACCTTTGATATTGTATGTTAAACTGTGATATAAGTTTAAATTCAAATAGCCACTGCGAAATATGATTAACATTTTCTTCTATTAAAATAATGGGAGCGGGTCATAATTCTGCTTGTCAAAATTCTGTACGACAAAATTCTGTAGGGTCAAAATACTGTGAGACCATAATTCTGTACGTCATTATACTGTAAATACAAAATTCTGTACGTCAAAATACTGTATGAACAAAATACTGACTTGCAAAATTCTGTTTTGTAAAATTCTGTACGGCAAAATACTGTATATCAAAATTCTGTAAAAATGCTGTAAAAAAATATCGTTTTGATAATGTACAAAAGTGCGCGCGCACTTTTTTACATTATCAAAACGATATTTTTTTACAGCATTTTTACAGAATTTTGATATACAGAATTTTGATGTACAGAATTTTGATATACAGTATTTTGACCAACCAGAATTTTGCTACACAGAATTTTGACTTTCAGAATTTTGCTCATACAGCATTTTGGACATACAGAATTTTGACATACAGTATTTTGGCATACAGTATTTTGAATACAGAATTTTGCAACATACAGAATTTCGACCCCAACCCTAAAATAATTTTAATATTAATACAATTTTTACTTGCTCTATAGGGCAATTCCCTAGATCAGTTTTTTTTATTTTTTTAATATCTCTTTTTTAACGCATATCTCCCATATAACGTTTTCGAGGTTTTGCAATTTTCTCGAAAACGGCTCTAACGATTTCGATTAAATTTGGTGTACGTAATACTCTTATCGATTCTAACAAAACTGTTTTTTCAGTTTTTCTCAAAAAATTCGGAGAACGGAAATATGGCGTTGCCGTTTTTCAAAAAATGACATATTTTTAAGTTCATATATTTCATCAAAGCATAAGTCAATTTTATTTAAAAAATTATAGACAGCATTTTGAAGTTTCAAATGGAAAAAATTTTTTTAAAGTTTAAAAAAAAATTTTTTAATTTAATTTTATTAACATTAAAATTTTTTTTTCTCGACGCTAAACAAAATCTTAAATTTCCAATAGATATTTAAGATAAAGATACTTTGGACCACAAGAGCAAGTACGTGCGACCCAGTCGTGCATTTTATTTTCAATCGACTACTGGATAAAAAAAACCAGTTGACATTTGATTCAATTGATTATGCGACATTTTATATTTCGGAGTGCCAATTTATTAAAATTCACTCTACTAAATAAACAGAGTGTTAAAAGGCAATGGATTTGAGTATTACTTTAGGGTTAAAAACTTTTAGATAGGTTATATCTGAAAATAAAACTAAAGAGGTTTTATTTCAGACTATTCCCTTTTTGTATTTTACTATAATCATTTTGTTTATAAACTTATTTATTTGAAATGAAAGTTAGCTCAATGGATTACTGATATTTTGTGAATATTTTTGAAAGTCACGTTTTAAATATGAGACGAATTTAACTATGATGACGTCTTAACAAATCTATAATTCTATAAGTTATCATTTCAAAGAATTAAAGTTGAACAGAAAAAAAAAAAAATAAATATAATTGATTTTTAAAGATTGTAAATAAGACCTCACAGTGCCAGTCACTTTTTTTAAGATTTGTTCTTACATTCAGTTGGACGTATTTTATTTTTAGTGTTGCGAGACTTTGAGCGGAATTCATAGTCGTCACTCAAGTTGAGAAATATCTTAGGCATTCGCTCATCACTGGAGTCGAAATTTGTCTCAAGTGAACGTCTAAGGAGAGTTTTTTTTGTATTTAAAAAAATCTTAACTCGAGTAACGACTATGAATTCCGCTCTATAAATTTTGACTAGATCTGATTTTTTATTTTGTTTAAGTTTAGTAATGAAAATAGTACGTATACGCCTCAGTGAATAAATTAAAACTGCTAAACTAAAAACAATTAATTTTTTGTTTTTACAGAAACCAGTATCGACGGGCCTGGTTCTTTACACAGGCACTCTTTTTGTGTATGTGTCGGAGTTATTAAATAAATTATTATTGTATGTAGCTCAGTATTCTTATCTAGTATTCTTCATAGTATAGCCCAGTCATTTTAGTCATTTTTAAGCCCAATCTGCGGAAAAATTCCTACTGGGCTGAATTTTGGTATACAGCTTAATGACGGCTTTGTTATGAAGATGTGAAAAATCGACATTGATATCGTGTCCGCGTTAAGAGTTATAGGGGTCAAAAGGTCACGAAAAGTTTTTCGCAAATATCTCGCGACTTATTGATCGGAGGTCATCAGAGGTTATATAAAAATTGATGGTGGTGAAATTATCTACAACATATGCCTAGCACATTTGTCTGTAAGATGAACCGTTTCGCGAGTAGAGCGCAGAGAAGGTGACTAGATTGCACTCACATACGAAAAAATACATATTTTTGGTTTATTTTGCTCGATTTTTTAGGTTTTTATCGAGGTAGCTTAAATTTTTTTAGTTTTATTAACTTATCTTATTACGTAAATACGAATTAACTAAAAAAAATAAAAATGTACACATTGGAATAAAAAATATTATGCAAAAGGGGGAACCATGTTTTTTGGAAATGTTGTATCTATGTTTCCCTTTTTTGTACAATAAGAGCCTTCATTATTAAGAAAACACTTTTTAAACATGGTTCAATTTTAGTTTTGAGCAGATAAAACCTAAAATTACTGGACTAAGTATAAACAAACAAAATAATACATTTTACGTATGTTCTTTTTCATGAGTTGTAAAAAGATTTATCGAAATGAATGTCCTCTTTTTGTTATTTAAATTTTCTGTTAAGATGCTTGACCAATTTTTAACTTAAAAAATTCAAAGTTTCTAGAAAAACTTTCAACTAACCTTCTTGTAAAACTCGAAGAACTAACTAAATTGAAGTTTTTTTTTATATTAAATATAGATTTGAAAATTCATTCAAAACTAAAGTCTCTTATGTGTGAAAGATTTTTAATTTGCATATTAAATTCATAAGAATGAAAGTGGTCACGTTTTGGTGCATGATTTTAAGAGTAGAATTGTTTTCAAGTTTCTGTTATTCTTTCGGGACATTCATAGATGAGGAAAGCAAAAACAAACATAACTTTTGTATGACCGTTCAGTAAAATTTAATTAAATTTTAATAATAAATGGAGTCTTATTCCAAAAATCTGTTTTTTTTTATTTGAACTCAAACTCAGATATGTAGTTTAAATTTGTTGGACAGTTTTAATTTAGGCGTTTAACAAAAAATTCAAAATCGATAAAACTGTAACAAAATTTAAAATACGTTATTCAAAAATAAAAGAAAACTCAAACCATCGAAAGGTTTTTTTTTTTTTAAATATTAAGAGCCTTATTTCTTTTGGTCACTGGGGTGTATGCGTAATATTTTATATGAAACATTTTTTTTTATTTAATTTTCCGTTTGACTATTTCTAAGAATCCTCATTCTGAAAAAAAAAACTTGTACCCTATTTATAAACAATTGCTCACCCAGCTTTTTGAAGAGTCGATCCAAATAATGGAAGATAAAAACCTTTGAATATTAAAAGGTTGACTTAATTTTGTTTGAAATTGTGCTTAAAATTTTCTACTAAATTTACCAAAGAACCACCAAAAACCATAACGAATATTTGAAAAATACATTCTTTTTGACATATTTTTCCTAAGCAATAGTTTTCTTTCACAGCTCAAATTATTACGTGTTCCTTGCAAAATCCGTCTACTTCTGTTTAATGCTACAAAAATCACAAAACTAAAAATTAAACAGCATTACGAAAAAATAAAAAAAAAAAAAAAAACAAACAAATGTTTTTTAACCAAAAAAATATATTATTATATTTTGTTTATACCTCAAATATATATAAATGTTATTAATATAAAAAGAAAAAAATAATATGTATTATCCCAAAAGTGTCTTATTAAAAAAAAAATCAACAGAAAAAAAATTACACATAAAATCCTTTTTGTAAACAAAATAGTTGAACATTAAATTTAAATTTAACAAAAAAAAAAAAAACAATATTTTTTACGTTATTGCTTCTTAGATAAAAAAAAAAAAAAACAAATTAAATTCAAATTATATATAAATATATATTTAAAAAAAATTAATGTATTTATAAATGTTTTATATATATTTAGTGTATTATTGTATTAATAAAACATAAACAAAATAAATAAAGATTGTATAAGCCCCCCAATGGAATACATAAACCCTTATGGATGTGAACACACAAAACAAAAAAAACAAAAATGCGCTTTAATGTTGTGTAAAAATTAGTTAAAATTTTTGTATGTAAAATTTAATTTTTTTTATTTTTTAATAAAATTGCTAAAAACCGGTTGCCAACGGCTTTTAAATTAATTGATAAAGCAAATAAATGCAAAATATATTTATTTTATAAATTTTTTCTAAAGGAAAGGTTCATAGAAGCATGACATAGTAAAGAAGTAAAAAAAAAAAAATAATTTGAAGACAATACAAAATAAAAAAAAATTGAATAGTTTAATAAAACCAAAGTAAAATAAATAAATAAGCATATTTTTGTATTTTATTAAATGAAACATTTTTTAATTAGTTTTTTTACAAGCATATAACGAAAACAAATAAAAAATATAGTTTTTTATAGAAACCAAAAAAAAAAAAAAATCAATATAAATAAAATTTATACAAAAAAAAAGCAGCAATGTTATAATAATTTATTTTCATATATTAATTTTTTATAAAAAAAAAAATAAGCAAAAGTGAATATTTTTATCAATAGTTTAGTTAATTTGTTTATAAATGAAAAATATTTTTGAGCAAAATTAGAAAAAAAAAAACAAAAAAAAATCGTTATTGATGGTTTCAGTGAAATTGTAAATTTTATTTTATTTTTCATGCAAAAAAAGAAGAAATTAACAACTTTAAACACACCGACATTCAATATTTTATATACAAAAGTACAATCATTTAAAAAACAAAATTTATCATTTTGAAAAAAAAAAAAAATTGTTTTATTAATTTTTGAAAATCTAACAAAACCTGCGAGAGAAAAAAAAAAACAAAACATTTTTTTATACATAAATATACAGGGAAACTCTAGACAAAAACGACATTCAGCTAACATCACAATCAGCACAGCAAGGATAACAAACAAAAACAACAACAAAACAGGATACACAGACAATTCAGCTACAATTCAGCAATAATTCAGCAAAATTAGCAAACATTTATCTACAAATGACGACGTTTCAAAACTAGATCCAAGAAAAAAAAAAAAAGAAACTGGAGATTTAATTTAATTTTTTGTTAGAAAGAGAGAGTTAGAAAATTTTAAATCATGTATGCAGCAGCAGGCGGTGCCTCATTGGCATCGCGACAAGCTCGTCAACGTCAACGGCAACAAAACAAAACCAAAGCAGCCCAAGCTAAATTACATCCAGCATCAAAGGCGTTGGCAATTCAATTAGCTGCTGGTGTTCCAGCAGCAAGTCATCAACAATCCAGACAATTTCATCAGCTGCCCTCGACTTATCTACGAACCCCACAGGCCCAGGCGCGCAAACTCAGTGCCAGCTATACCGCACAAAGTAAACTCCTACTGCCAATCGACGAAGGTGATGGACAATCGCTGCACACCCACCATGTTCATCGTCATCACGATTTCATCGCAAGGACCTCAAAGCTGGTACACCGACATTCGGGCAGCGGTGGGCCAACTTTCCACCATTCACATCTAACCAAATCAGCCACGGCTACCCTACCGTTGGTGTCACAAATGGACGCCACTCCACCGACTTCGCCACTTGTGGCAAAACCCATAGAAGAAGAACAGCAGCATCCATCTGATGGTGGACGCATGCAAATGCAAGTTCCACAAGACTCTATCATTGTCACACCCGCAACGCCAATGGCGTCACCAGGTCATGTAGCTCGCGACCCCACCACTACCTCGAGCAATGAGGTTAATATAGCGCCACCTATGGGCCAATTGGAACGCAAGTGTAGTGTTTATCGAATGCGTCGCAGTGATGCCTTCGAACAGGATATGGCGGACAATGCAGCGAATGCAGCACAACAATTCGAACCGCTATGCACCGATGAGACTAGTCTGATCTTTAAGGGTCTTCCAAATGGTAGTGGCGGTCATAAGTGGCAACCATGTGCGTACTGTGAAGAGGGGATATGTGTTTGTGAACACATTGAGGTAATTTAAATATAAAATTTGATGGCTTTTTGCTATAATATGATGTGCCAAAAATTATTATGTTGTGTACAAAATAAATAAAATTATATTATATGATTATTCAAGCCTCTTTTTTTTTTTTTTGATAAATATTTGTGTCGTAATTTGAATGCAAATGAGATCCTAAAAATAAGCTTTTTGAGAGTTTTTATGGTGTTTTTTTTTAATTATTAATATGATGTGTATACAGTAAATTTTTTTTATCATACTTAAAAAATATATATATAAAAAAAAAATATAATTATTAAATTAATATAACGCATGTTTTTTCTGGCTTTTAATGGTATAAACATTATATCCTTGTTATGTTTTATGGTATTATGTAATTATTAACAAAAAAAAAGAAAAACAAATATCTAAGTGTGTTTGGCATGCTATAAAATTGATTTAATATATAAAATGTTGACAGGGTTGTTTTTTTAAGGAGGGAATAGCAAATGATGATGATGAAAATGCATACGATGGAATTTTAAATTATTTTAAGGGGGGCATATGGTAATATAGTATTATTTAATTAATATTTATTTAGGTATTTTTGTTTAATGATTTCTCTAGGGGCTGTTGGGTCTATAAATAAATGTCGTGTTGGGACCAATTTTGGGTTGGGTTTTTGATGAATCAACATTTTGTAAGTGAAAAGTTATGGTTTTAGGTTATGTCAATTTTATCTTTAGTTATTGCAATATTATACTCTCTGCTATAATTTACTAAAGAAATTTAATCACTCAATGAAATTATTTAAGCATTCAGTCAAAAATACAGAAAAACCAGCTAAAGAAATTCCATTTAAATTTGACAATCTAAAAGAATGTCAGTACCGTGGCATGATTCTAATTATGTATCTTATTTTTCCATAGACCACTAAATTTTTCTTTATTTTTGTTTTAGAATTCGAACATTGTCAAAATGATGAAAAAAGAAATTAAATTAGAGAGCGAGGTTAAATTTTTTAAACATCATGTTAACACTCGCGTGTTTTTGTTTTTTTTTTTTTCTAATCTCGTTTTGTTGTCTGAAAGAGATGAAAAACGAAATTTAAAAAAAAGGAGGTTAAACGTTTATCCACAAATTATGTATTTAAAAAATAGTAATGGAAAATATTCTGTTTTTTTTTTTTTAATTTTTAATATTGTCGAAAAGATGGAGAAGGTCTACCTAACTTAAAATGTGAGATAGTGAAAAATTCAATTCAAGGTGTCATGTTGTGTTATTCCTACGTTTCAAGCACTGTCATAAAAGGTGCAAAAAAAAGACAACAAAAACTAGAACAAAATTTTAATCAAAAATTGACCAATCAATCAGAAAAATGATTGAAAAATATCATTTCTGAGTCATTATTGTTTTACTTTATGTCTCTAAACGTTTTTATGAAGTTGTTATAAGTGATTTTAAGAAAAAAAATATCTGTTCTTGTGAAAACTTTACTAAATAAATTTTAGAATGGGCAGGTTCAGAAACGTTAGGGACTAAACATTTTGGTAATTTCTCGGTCTCTGATTGGTCAGCTGTCAAAAAAAATACTTCCAATTTAGGTAATTTTATTGGAAAGCTGACTGGAAAGTTAGGCAAGAAAATTTTCCCTAAAAATTTAGGAAAGTTTTTTTTGTCAACATGACAGAGCAGATTGTTTTTAATTAAAGAATAAATTTAGCAAAATTAAATTTATTTGTGAGAAAAACAACTAAAAAGTGCATTATCGGTTATAATTAATTTTATTTATTCATTACAGTTAAGTGAAATTTGGTGTCTTACCCATGCGACCGGTAAAATTCTTAAATAAATTTCAAAATTTGACAATAGGATCACATCTAAACTAATTTAGTCAATTTACTCAAATTTCCGTTCAGAAAATGACGTTGCCTAAATATCTAGTCCCTAATATTTCCTAAACGTGCCCAATTTCAAGGTCAACCTTTATAATGTTCTTATAAGGTGTTAAAGAAGTTTTACTTTTGATTTACTTATTTTGTTCTAGCTGTTCGTCAAATTACAGAATTGCAATTCCAGCTTGATTTAAGCTTAAATTCAAAAGTCTCCCGATGCTAAAATTTAGTTAACAGTTTTAGCCCAGTTGTGCACTGTTCTAGTTAAAAATTCACATTTTTGTCTCCAAGTGTACATTTTATATGTGTCACAATTTTGCGCCTGGTGTAGTAAAAATGAAGAAAAACAGAATAAGCTTTAATTTACATGTTTCTTATACTTGTTATAGACTCCGTTTTATGAAACTCATTGAATTCGTATTGAATCTAATAAACACAATTTTTTATACGATTCACTCTGGACGGTCTTTTTTGGACCGATCCTTAACCTACCGCCATATAAACCAGGGATCTTAATTCTTCATCTAACATAATAGCAAACAATTTTTCACCTTAAAAAATATTCAATTTTGTTTTTGGGTTCAAAGTTTACAAAATATCAAAACCCATAAAATCATAACTACGCATTCAAAATTTGTAAAATATACATTTTTTGTCTCTGCTATTCAATCCCCTTCGCATTGGATACAATCGGGACTTAAAAAAATTCACTTAATTTTTGTTTTGGTTTGTAATTGTAAATTTTCAATCCAACTTAAATAGTCAAATAATTCTTTGATTCTTTCTTGATCTTTCAAGCGGTATAGTTTTTTTTTTTTTTCAATTTAATAATGGTTTTGTAACATTTTTATTTTATTTAAGCGACAGAAAATTTTGTATCAATTTTCAAAGATTAATCTTAAACAGTCACTGTGGCGTATGAGTAACATTTTCTTTTGTTGATAAGTAATTTTCTTCTTTGAAACCAATTTAATTTTTGGATCTATTTCACTTGCTTCACTTAGATTGATAAATTCATAAAAACAAAAAATCTTATTGGCAACCCTAATATATCATTAATTTTCCCGATTTTATTCAGCTGACGACGAAATTGATTTCGAATTCCTTTCGGTGTGGTGTGGTGTTTTACTGGCATCTCGCAGGTATTTGCTCAAAAAATCATTAACTTGATACATAATGGATTATATAATTAAGGAGCAGTTTCTTCTTCTACCATATTTTTGTTGTTGGTTGTGGTTGGGTTTGTGTATCCTGATCCCACCGGACGACTAACGACGACGGTGGAGAGAGTCATTAAAAACAGCATACTAAATTTCACCTGAATAAGAATTCCTTATAAAAAGAAATGAAGCAACAAACAACAATTCTCAAATTCAGAAACCCAAAACGACAAAGACAACGAAACGACTATGACGATGACGATGTTGACAACAAATGAGAGTTTTCAACCTCTCTACCTTTGCTGTCGTATTATTATCATACTCTACACCCACATGGTTCTAAGATAAAGTTGATAAAAAAAAAAAAATATTTTTATACAAAAAAAAAAAAAAGTAAAAATAAAAATTCAAGAAACACAGGTAAAATGTTTATTTTTGGCAGCACCCAGCACAGGTACATACCAACTATACATCTGTTGGTGGTGGGCTTATATACGAAAGTAGTGTTATATATTTCTTATAACTGTAACCAGGGCGTGTACGTAATACCAACAGCAGCAGCCAGCCATCAGCCAGCAGGCTAGCGCATGCAGGTGAGAGTCTAGAGGTGTATGCTTTCCGGCAATCGATAGCGGTGTAATGGCTTTGGAATGTTCGCTATTCATATTATCCCATAAGCAAAAGGAGGAGAAACACATTGCAATATAGGATTAGAGCTTACTTAGAGAGATACGATATAGTTTTGGTTTGGTAGTAGGTTTTTTGGTTTTTTTTTTTTCACAACTATATTGAAGTATCTACACAATGTAACATTGTAGTCGTCTATAAGAACCCAAGGAGAATCACTATGCTATACTCTTGGGGGATCAATTTGGGTATATAGTTTGGAATTAAAATGCAACCCAGTAAAATCTGTGTGGTTGTTGCCTTCAATTAAGTTGCAATGTGAAAGTAATCTTATTTTATGTTACGAATTAAGAGGTTTTTCTATGTTACGAGTATTTATAAAGAAATGTAAGTAAATTTCAAACAAATTGTTGAAGGTAGTAGTTTTTTACTTAGTCCAATGGAGGTTGGTTTGGAGGAATTGAATAAAGAAATTTTATACAATAGGTTTTAACTTTGATTAAAAAATTGAAAGTTTTGAAATTAGTTGTATTTTAAAAATATAAGCCCGGGTAAATCTTTAGAAAAAAAAAAAACAAAAAGTACCTATAAATAAGTAATCCCAAAGTTTTTCGTAACATTTTCAGATATTATCTAAATTTTCATGACTATCCTAATATTTGTTTGGGTTACTATAAGATTTATATCAAATCCAGATCAAATCAGAAAAGTTTCTTGGAGGTCAGGTTTGCTGAATTATTTGAATATACATATACATATCTTTGAATCACAGTCGGATTTTGGATTTTCGAAAAAAAATCAAGATAAACCCCTTGTCTCAAAAGGGGTTCTATCGGGATCTATCAAGCACACAAAATCAGGGAGCTTTTTTTAGATAATTGTTGTAACTAGGTCTTAAACAGAAACAAACTAAAACTATACACAAATAAATAATTTTTTAATTCTTACCCATTTTTGACTAAAGAAAAAAAAAAAAATAAAATGCACGACTGGGTCGCACGAACTTGCTTGGAGTTAAAGTTGCTTAAATTTTTAAGACTTTTTATTAGTGGAGTAACTAAAGCTCAAAAATTGGCAATATTAGGGAACCCGGCCGAACAGCTTAGATTTTGATGATCTTTTTTTTCAAACGTCGGTAATTAAAAATACTTTAAAGTCTATAGATTAAAAATTGCCGGTGTTGCCGTTTTGATTTTTTAAATTTTATTGAAGATTTTTGTGAACAAAAAAATTTTTTTTTCCAAAATTTTTCTTAAATTTCATAAATTAATTGATGCCAAAATATTGTCTAGGAAATTCAAGGAAAAAAAATATATGGGAGTGAGGGACAATCTTCCATAGTTCAAGCGATAGATGCAATTTTCTTATTAATTGACTTCAAACACAAAAAAAAATATTTGAACACAACGGCAACACCTACAATATTCAAATATACATTTTTTAAAAGCTAGAAGCTTAGTCATATATGTAAAATTAAAATTAAGTTAATTGAATGAACGGCTTTTGAAAGAATGGTAATTGAACTCAGATTTTTGAAAAAAAAAATTATTGAAAAAATTTTAACACGTCGTTTTTTAAATTTGGTCGTAATATAAAATGCATTTATTTTTTTATTTTTTTTGGCCGCATTTATTATGATTTCAAATTATAAAAGGAAATTCCAATATCTATTACGGTTTATGAAAAAAACTAAAAAGTATTTCATTTTCGAAGAACTTTTTTAATAAAAGTTTTGAAAAAAAATGTAACTTATTTTTTTTTTAAAGTTCAACATCTAAACATAAAATTATTTTTTAATCATTTAATAACCCTTACTGTTGCAAGTTAAATAGCAAAAATTTAAAGTTCCTATTTACCACAGTCTTTGAGAAAATTAATTATTTCAATGCAAAAATTCAGTTTTAATAAAAAAAAAGTATTGAAATTGAAGTAATTTTTCATATTTTTTTCAAAAGTATGATATATTTTACCTTTTTTGCTTCGAAATTCAACTGATAATATTTATGGCCAAAAATTTTTTTTAAATAAATTCATATTTTATTAGAAAAAGTTTGGAAAAAAGTAATTTTAAATTTTTCTAATAACATTTTTTTTTTAATTCTGAGTTTGAGGACCATTTTTTCAAAAAGTCTTGATTAAATTTAGTGGATTTAAATTTAAGAGAAAAGAATGAGCTTCTGGCTTTTTAAAAATTCATTTTAAAATATTGTAGGTGTTGCCGTTGTGTTCAAAATATTTTTTTTGTGTTTGAGGTCAGAATGTTAGAAAATTGCATTTATCGCTTAAACGATGGAAGATTGTCCCTTACTGCCTTCTATATATTTTCCTTAAATTACCTAGAGAATCTTTTGATATCATTTGTTTTATGAAATTTAAGAAAAAAAAATGGTTTTGTTAAAAAAAAAATTAATTTTAATTTTAAAAAACAATACGGCAACACCGGCAATTTTTAATCTATAGACTTTAAAGTATTTTCAATTACCTACGTTTGAAAAAAAAAAAATCGTCAAAATCAGAGCTGTTCGACCGGGTTCCCTAATAATTTGCTTTAGTTACTCTACTATACAGGGTGTCCCAAAAGTAATGGATCAAACGAAGTATGCTGATAGGGGATCTTAAGGGCTCTCAGAATTTGGTAACTTGTTCATCCCAAATCCTTACGTTTTTCGATTTAATGCAATTCTTGTGAAATTTTGAAAAATCCCTACTTTGCAACAGTATTTTGCTTCCTGCTGCCATTATTGATTTTTGTTTTTTACAATTCTTTTATAAAACATTGACAAATAATTAGGAACAATTAATTAATCAAAATATTTTTTATTCCATACACCATTCAGCTGCAAATTAACTAACAGTTTCAAGTTTTATAAAAAATCAATTTTTAACTTTTATTTGAGAGCAACACCGCAAACAAAATTTCTACGGTGTGAGAATGGTTTATTATTTCAAAAAGTTGCCCAGTTATTGTAGTTTTCAAAAATGTATAAAAGTTTCCAAAGTTGCACTTAGATCGCATAATATTACAATTTGAATTCAACAAAACAGGGTTTTTCAGAACAAAAAACAACCAAAAATAAACACATTTTCTCGAGCTGTTATTTGTTTATTTTTCTTTGAACAAAAGCCTCTATTTTTGTTTGTATTTTTGTTTTGAAAAACCCTGTTTTGTTGAATTCAAATTGTAATATTTTGCGATCTAACTGCAACTTTGGAAACTTTTATACATTTTTGAAAACTACAATAACTGGGCAAGTTTTTGAAATAATAAACCATTCTCAAACCGTATAAATTTTGTTTGCGGTGTTGCTCTCAAATAAAAGTTAAAAATTGATTTTTTATAAAACTTGAAACTGTTGGTTAATTTGCAGCTGAATGGTGTATGGAATAAAAAATATTTTGATTAATTAATTGTTCCTAATTATTTGTCAATGTTTTAGTAAAAGAATTGTAAAAAACAAAAATCAATAATGGCAGCAGGAAGCAAAATACTGTTGCAAAGTAGGGATTTTTCAAAATTTCACAAGAATTGCATTAAATCGAAAACCGTAAGGATTTGGGATGAACAAGTTACCAAATTCTGAGAGCCCTTAAGATCCCCTATCAGCATACTTCGTTTGATCCATTACTTTTGGGACACCCTGTATATAGAAATTTGGAAAATGTAGGTACCAACTATATAGCTAAAAAAAAAACTTTTTTAAAAAACTAATTTTTTATAAATAATTTTTTGGAAAAAAAAGTTTTAAAATAAAATTGGTATGCCATTTTGTAGAAATCACTAATCAACATCTAAAAACAAAATTTCAAAAAAATTCAATGTCCCATTTTCGAAAATTTGATTTTTCAAAAAAAAAAAAATTTCAAAATTTTTTTAAAAATCCAAAAATTATTTTTTGGAAATTTTATTTTTGGTTTATATTTAAATTATATAAATGCTTATTCAAAAAAAGTTTCGTTGAAATCGAATAAGCAATTTCGGAAATAATCGGATTTGAAAAAAAACGGTTCTATGGCAGGTACCGTTAATAATGATTTTCAAAAAAAAAAAATTTCATTGAAAGATAGACCTTAGCTTAAAACTAGCATTTGAATTTTTTAAACAAATAGAGCCGTTTTTGAGATATTTCAATTTTACTAAAATCGGTATATGACAAGTACCGTTATTTTTGGTCCAACAAAATTAATTCCAAAAACCCCTCTGGAGAGTCGCCAAATAACGCTACATACCAAGTTTGACATTAATCGGTCTATCCGTTTAGGCTGTAGCTCCTTATACAGACAGACAGACAGACTGACAGACTGACAGACTGACAGACTGACAGACTGACAGACTGACAGACTGACAGACTGACAGACTGACAGACTGACAGACTGACAGACTGACAGACTGACAGACTGACAGACTGACAGACTGACAGACTGACAGACTGACAGACTGACAGACTGACAGACTGACAGACTGACAGACTGACAGACTGACAGACTGACAGACTGACAGACTGACAGACTGACAGACTGACAGACTGACAGACTGACAGACTGACAGACTGACAGACTGACAGACTGACAGACTGACAGGCTGACAGACTGACTGACAGACAGACATACAGACAGACAGACAGACAGACAGACAGACAAACAGACGGACTTCCGGGACCCACTTTTTTGGAAAACCATCGTAATTTCATGGAAAAATGTTATCTCAACTTTTTTTTTTTGTACGAATGCATAACTTGATATTCATATTCATGTAGTATCGCAACTAAAAAGAAACACATTTTTAAGAGATTTTACCTGGTGCAGGTTTTCCTAAATATCATAAAATCTATGAGTTTTCTGGCAAACTTGTGAATAACTTTTTTGTTCATTATTGTTTTCTTCATAAGAAGAAATTATAAAACACAATCTTTATTATACATTTATCGAAGAAAATCGGCCCCAAAGTTAAAAAATTATCATGGGTAAGAAAAAAATAATTCCCTTTAAAAATTAATATCTGAGCAATTAAAAAGGTTTATTTAATTTTTTAAATGCAGTTACAAAGAATAGCATTTCTTTTAAAAATGAAGACATTAATGAAGTTTCTATCATAAATATTAACGGAGTTATTAACATTGACATGAGTAAAGGCATACCAAAGTAAGCGTTTTTTTTAAATCATCGCTAAATGGTATCAACTTTGCAGATAGAGAGTTACTGTAGAACATTTTTTTCTCAGAATATACCCTAAAATACACCCTGTATTTTTTTCGGATTTTCGAAAAAAATTAAAGGTTAACCCCTAACGTGATAAAAAGGCATGTAAAAAAAATTCCTCCAAATCCTTCGAATGAGACACCAGAAGATTCTTTGCGGTCTGGTTGCTGAGTTATTTGCCTCCAAGCATATTTTTTTTCTTACATTCGAAGGCAGATATCTGCGGACCAAAGTCTCGAAACAAGTTTTGGTTTACATATACGATTTTTTTTTTATATTATCGAGAAAAAATCAAGGTTAAACATTTGTATAAAAATAATGCATTTTCAAAAAATTCCTCCAAATGCCTCGAGTGAGACATCAAAATACAAGTCTCTTTAGTCATAGCTGAAAACTAAAAGTTTCTTGGAGGTCTGATTGCTGAATTTTTTGCAATCCAAATATTTTTTTTCTTACATTCGAAACCAAATACTTTCGGATCAAAGTCTCGAAACAAGTTTTGGTTTACAGATGTTCACAATGAAAAGACATATCCATTTATGTAAAAAATTTACAAATCTATTTATTTTAAAGATTTTCGTGAAAAAAATCAAGGTTAACCCCTTGCCTAAAAAAAGCATTCTAAATAAATTGATCCGAATCCATCATGTGAGATATCAAAAGAAAGGTCTTTTTAAACTCTATTCATAGTTGAAAACCAAAAGTTTCTTGGAGGTCTAGTTGCTGAATTATTTGCAATCGAAATATTTTTTTCCTTACATTGGAAAGCAGATACTTTCGGATCAAAATCTCGCAACAAGTTTTGATTTACAGATACGAGTTCACAGTGAACTGGCCTATCAATTAATGCAAAAAAAAAAAAATACAAATTTATTTTTTTCGGATTTTCGAAAAAATCATGCCTAAAAAAATGCATTTTCAAAAAAGTCATTCAAATCCATTGATCGAGTGAGATATCCAAGGAAAGGTATCTTTAATCTCTATTCAAAGCTGAAAACCAAAAGTTTCTTGGAGGTCTGGTTGCTAAGTTATTAGCTTCCAAACGTATTATTTTAAGCGAGATATAAAATAAATAAAAACTTAATCATGGGGGAATCCTTTATTATATACATATTTGAACATTCTGTTCAAAACTCATTGAAATGAAGTTGATAAACCTCTAAGTGGCTTAGCTCATGCCGAGGCATACACATCAATCACACTTCATATTCCCAACAAAATCACTGTGATTGTACAAAAGTTGAAAAAAAAAAAAAAAATTAATCTATCACAAAAAAAAAAAAAAAATACTTCGTGAAAGCTTTTTTATTTCATTTTTATTATATTCAATAAAAAAATAAAATAAAAAGGAACAAAAAAAAAAAACTTCCCACAACTATTTTTCCCAATTTGAAATCTGAACACAATTGATTGAAAAACATTCACACAAATTGAAATATTGAAAAAAATGTAGGTATATATTCGTATGTATGTGTGCAGATTAATATGTATAGGTTATAGTTCCCGAAAGGCTTAACTCCGGCCAGACCGGAATTGCCCATCATGCATTTTGAAGTTTTATAAATTCCTTCTGGTGCACCAGGCACAGAGTCACTAGGCATTGGAAAGGCCAGGCTATTCCACACCCCTTATACCTCTCTCTCTCTCTTATTGTTGGCACAATAGGTGACATTGGTATCATGATACATTGAAGCACTCGTTTTGATTGGCAATTAATTGACACATCTGCCATATTGTATCGTAGTCCATACATGTATGAACCTACATTCGACGACTCTCGACTATGCTATGCAATCCCATAGTGAATGCAGTGCTTTTTCAATTGCACTCTCAATTGGTCTCTCTCTATCTCTCTCTTCATCTAGAATTGTGTGTTGTTGGATCTTTGTTTGTTTTGTCGATTTGCCATTCTGATTGATTGACAAAAAAATTGAAAACATATTCAATTCCAAGAAGAAAAAGAGAGGTTCATTTTTTTGCTTTATCGAGTTGGAAAAAAAAAGGTAGAAAAAGACCAAAAGGTTTTTAAGCCTATATGCATGAGAATTCAAGCCAGAAAATGATTCTTTATATAGACACCGACAACGACGCCAACGATGAAGACGACAATGACTATACCCAGAGATGTGCATATTTGCATATTTGAAATATAAATCGATTTTCTTTTTGGGAGGATAAAGGATATAGGGGATATGTATAGAGAGACTTTGCCATCAGTAGAAGAAGAAGAACAAGTGTCTGATGTGCACACTTAAAGATCGAACAATCTCAAGGATCCCACTTGAGAGCAGTGTTAACGATAGTTGCTGCTTTAGCTTTGCTGCCAAGCCTTATTGATTCAATTAGGATGGAACGTCAAGAAGAATATACACCAACCACCTTTATATTTTTGTGAAGAATATAGAGACAAGGATAGAGATAGGAAAAATATATATAGAGACTAGAGAGACATACAAAGAGGCGGTGATGGTGACATGCAATCTTTCACAGCCAACAACTTTTTCCAAAGGCACATCGCATGGAAATGGATTAAGTGCATAGATATAGGGTAACAATAACACAAAAAACAGTGGGGATGAATAAGAACTAAATTGAATTGATTTGAATTGAATAAGAAATATGTCACTTTTGAATGCACTCAAACTAACCCGAATTGGAAAACTTAGCTTAAGTTCCCTTATTTTTGAAAAATATAATGTTTTTTCAAATAGACTTCAAACAAAGTAATTCATGATACTTTAAAGAACAACTTGTGATACCACCTTAGAGACGAATCTGTGATAATTATTAAAGAAATCTGTGATATTTACCAGGGAAATTCGTTACTCTTTTAGGCGAAATCCAGTCAACCGGAGCAACCTGTGAACTGTGATACTTAGCAGTTATTTCCGTGATACTTAACAGAAAAACCTGTGATACTTAATCTGTGACCTAAGGTTAGTTCGTGATTATTTTATACGGATTCCGTTCCGAGCAATACCCCAGAGTAAATTTGTGGAACTTACCGGAGCAATACGTGATCCTTTACGGAACCTTCCGTGATAATTACAGAAGAAAATCGTTCTACTTCCTTGAAAAATTCAGTTGTTCATTGTGTGATACTATCAACAAAGCAATCTGTGATACTCGGTAGAGAAATATTCAACATTTACCAGAGAAAAATGTTCTATGAAAAGTTCCGAAAAAAGTGTGATATATTCAGTATAAACATTTTTATACTTAACAGAGTAATCTGAAATTTTAAGTAGAGAATTTTGTGATACATACTGAAGAAGAGTGTGATAATTTTTTGGTTATGTTACGAAACCGGTTCATGATATATATTGGAGAACATTAGTGATACAAGGGATAGTGATAATTGGGAAATGTTTGGTGCTCGCATTAGTAATTAGTGAATCTTAGCAGAGAACTCCTTGATAATTGCTAAGGATAGTCCTTGCATAGGCCAATTTTGCAGTCTTTAATAGTCTGTGATACATTTTGGGGGCGGTTTTTGATGATAAGTCGTTCTTGTAGGTGAAACTGTAAAAGTTAACACGCCTATCCGTATTATTTAAAGTGATTTTTACCGAATGATTTGTGATATTTAACGGAACGATTTGTACTTAGCAGAAAAATTTGTGATATTAACCAGAATAATCTGTGATATTAACTGAAATAATATACAAGATTTAGCGGAGTATTTCATGAATACTTTCTGAAAAAAAAAAACGTGATATTCTCACTGAAAAATTGTGACACTAAATGGAGTAACCTGATATTTTCTTAGTAGAAAGTTCCGCGATTTTTGGGGCAACGATTGTACTTACAGAGTCAGTTCATAATCTGTGATATAAGGGTTATTCACAGTAATCTGTGATATATAACAAGGCAACTAGTAATTCTTGACATGGTATGCACATTTATGTTCATACACGTAACACAATCCATGGTTTTACCGAGCAATCCCTGATATTTAACGGAACAACTTGTGATATTTTCTGAAACAACGAACTGTCCATGATATTTACACTAGTAACTTACCAGATGACCTCGTTGATGGAGCAATCCAACAAATTTCTATTTATTTATTTTTTTGCTCGTTATTTTTGCCTTCAATAATATGTATACAGCCCCACTGTTAAGCACACTAAGAGAGATATACTGAAATGGCTTTATATTTTCTAACAAAAGTCTGAGCATTTCCTTATAAGCGATATGAAACTATATGAGGATGATGCTGTTGATGATGAAATCTACTGCCTTTTGTGGTGCTGCTATTTGCCATTGAAGCATTTTGCAAATAAATTCATCTTAACGATTAAAATCTCAATCAACAAGTTCTTGTGAAATTTTCGATGAAAGGTGGAGAAAGGGGGGATTATATTTGTTTAATGTTTATTATGTCAACATAAATTAAATTGATAACTACTTATCCGTAAACAAAAACCAAACACTATAAAAAGTGGGAGAAAAAAAGTGTGCAACAAACTCCGCAAATGGTACAAAAGACAATTACTTTCTTTTTTCTTAATGGTTCAGACAAAATTATCTACAGTTTTTTTTTTTCAGGAAAAGCGGAGTGTTTTACAAGTCAAAATCTTTATAAAAATGTCATTATGGAGTCTTAAATAGCTTTACCGAAGTAATGACAAATAGAATATAAAAAAAGTATAAGCTTCTACCGAATTTACATTAAAGCAGCTAGGAAGCTGTATAAGAAGTATTTTCAAAGTTTCTAACTCACTAACCGAAGTTTTAACGAAGCCCGCAAAGGAAACCAACATCTTCTATATCTTTATAGACTTTGCAATTTCTTTTCATCACTAATCAGATCAGATTTCGGTTTTTTTTTATTCTTTCGTTATGTATCGCTTCCGTCATTTTTCTTAGTTAGTTAGTATTGACCGATATTGTCTAAACTAACAGAAAGTTAAGATTTTTAGAGTGTATACTTGAGCTACCAAAACTTTCTAAGTTCTCTCGTGTAAAGTTTCCTGTCAAGAAGGCAAAAGTTCATTCTCGTAACGAAGAAAACTGACAAAAATAATAAAAATTATTAATTCATTCTCATACATAATCCCAGGAGAAAATTTCATTTCGACTTTTAAAAAACTATTTTCCCCCACCACCGAAAATAACGAACGAGACTCGTTAGATGAAAAAAATCGCTTAGTTTAGATTTAAACTATTGAGAACTAAAGGAACACCTCAACAATTCGATCTAAATTGACCTTTCTGTTGATACTATTTGCAGGAAACCCTTCGCAAGCGACTTTTTTTAACTTCTTTCCAATTTTCTGGTATCTAAAATTGTTTGCAGAATTGATATTTTTTTTTTGACGGGAGGAAATCTTCAAAAGACACTTGGCAGTATTCGACACCAAGTAGTGTGGGACTCTTAACCACTAAAACCACCTCTTTATCAGGACCAATCTTGAGAGATCGACATCAGATTTTTCTTTCTTAACTTTGTAAAATCACTTTGGGGGAAGTTTAAACTTTTAATACTTTCCCATGTTTTTTTAGACCATAAGCTCATGAGGCTTGGTTCTTCTTAATCTCCGAACATGGTTTCTTGTATTCAAGACGGACACCATTTCAGAATTGGTATGACTTTGCAGTCTCTGATTATGCGATACAGCGTATTTTTTAACAACTTCTGTAACCGTTTCTATTTGTAGGTCACGATGTAGATCGCTATTTCTTATGTACCAAGGTGCATTAACTATTCCACGAAGGAATTTGCTTTGGAATTTTTGGATGATTTCGGTATTTGTTTTCTTTGTACAGCCCCATAATTGGATACCATAGGTCCAAACAGGCTTTAGTACTTGATTATACAGCATTATTTTGTTTTGGGTTGATAAATCAGAGTTGTTACCAAGTAACCAGTACATTTTTCTATATTTCAAGTTTAGTTCTTCTCTTTTCTTTTTGATGTGCTCTTTCCACTTTAGCTTTGCATCCAAAGTCATTCCAAGGTATTTGGCCGTATTGGCGTAAGGTACAGCTTGATTATTAATGAATATTGGAATATTGTTTATCTTTTTATTTGTAAAGTTTATATGTGAAGATTTTGTTTCATTGAGTTTGATACGCCATTTTTCGGTCCAATCTCTGACTGTGTCGACGGCATATTGCAGCTTTACTGCTCCCCTAGAGACACATTTGTCGGGTACCAAAATTGCGGTATCATCTGCAAAAGTAGCCATTATGGTGTGATTCCCAACTGGGATATCCCTTGTGTATAGTAAATACAGGGTAGGACCTAGGACACTTCCTTGTGGTACACCGGCTTCTATTTTCTTCAATTCCGAATATTCTTGATCGTACCTTACTCTAAACAATCGGTCTGAGATGTACGATTTTAATATTTCATAGTACTGTCTGGGAAGATCCCTTTGCAGTTTGTACTCAAGTCCCTCATGCCAAACCTTGTCAAAGGCTTGAGCAACATCGAAGAAAATAGCTGAACATACTTGTTTTTCTTCTAATGCTTTTTCTATTACATCCGTTATTCTATGAACTTGGTCTATCGTGGAATGTTTATTTCTAAAGCCAAACTGATGATTTGGGATTAACCTTCTTTCTTCTATAATTTTGCTAAGTCTCTTCAGAAGCAGTTTTTCAAAAACTTTTGCCATAATTGAATCATTTATTTGCAAAACATGATAAGTCCACTTTTTTTCAAAATTCGTTTTTTTGACTAAATTTGTACTCCAGGGTTAACCACGTCTGTCTTTAAAATATGAAGTATCTACTCCATCTATATCCGATTTTACAGCTACGCGAAATATTTTTTTAGTATCAAAAACAGAATAAGTCCCGGACTTATCATTTTTTGAAAATAAACAACAGCTTCTTTTTGTGTAAATGGTATATTAGATTAATGGCTGAAAATCTTAAGTTTAAAGCTACTTTAAAGTTAAATAAGCAGTCCGGACATTTTATTTTATTCTCAAATACAATTGTTTGATAGACTGGGGCTAAAAGCAAAATTGCATATCCATTTAAAAACTAATTTCACATCCGTTTATTTTCAAAGTATGATAAGTCCAAAAGCGTTTTTATTTTTTATCTTTTGAGCTATCGCTCCAAAAATTAAAAACGAAACGGTATTTTGTAGCTAGGCAAGAGTTCTACAGAATATATTTTTTATAAATTTTTCTACGCATATCAAAAGAAAATAGAACGTTTTTTTCTTCTCCTGAAAAATTTAAAATCATGGACTTATCATGTTTTGCAAATAAATGATTCAATTGGTATAAGCGATATTGGTCTGTAAGACGTCACTTCTGTAGGTGGCTTACCTTGCTTGGGTATGACAATCACTTCAGCAATTTTCCAATGGTGTGGGACATACCGTTGCTTAAGGCATGCATTTATTATATATTGGAGTTTTATGAAGGCTTTCAAAGGCATTTCTTTCATAACCTGAGCAGTAATTAGATCGTAACCTGGTGATTTTTTATTTGATAGTTGATGTAAACACATACTTTTTATTTCTTTTAATCTTACAATTGGTATTTCACTTTCATCTATCTTATCAACTAACTGTAAGCTATTTTCAGCCGCGTTTGTTGGGTATGGCTTAAAAACATTCGCAAGATGCTCCGCGAAAAGGTTAGCTTTTTCTTTTGGGTTACCGATCCATTTCCCATCTTGAGATTTCAAGGGAGAGTTTAGTAACTGCGGTCTTTTCAGGCGCTTGGCTGCTTTCCATAGCGAAAAATCGGTTGAAGCATCAGTCGTTAAATTCTTTAGGAATGTACTGAGTGAATCATTTTTGAATTTATAAATTTGTTTTTTAAGATTGTTGCTTATGCGGTTGAACGTTGTTTTATCATCTGGAAATCTAGTATTTTGCCATTTTCTTCGAGCTCTTCTTTTCTCTATTATCAACTCTCTTATCTCTAAAGGATATTTTATTTCATTTTGTCTTCTATTAGAAAATGTTGGAGTACTTTCTTCAGCGGCCTGTTGCACATCAGCAATAAATTGTTCCACTTCATGGTCAATTTGCTCGATTGTATCCATGGGAGATCTTAAATTTATAAAACTTAAAAGCCTTTCTCTAAAATCACTCCAGTTTGTTTTCTTATTTACAAGCTTTGGATTACTTTTTTCTATTACTTCCAATTCACTTAGTGTTAGAATCACTAATCACTGGAGTATGATCTGATGACAAGTCATAATTACCTTCGACACTAATGTGATTTCGTTTGATTCCTTTAGCTACAAAAAAAAAATAGTACTCATACACCACAGTGACCGCGTTGTAATTAAAAAACTAGTTGACTTTTCTTTTAAGCAATATAATTTACAATTTTACATTTTACTTTGTTTGTAGGTATATTATATTCATTTAATATATGTACCTAAGAGAATTTTTAACACTAACTTCCTGAGAGAAAATTCAGTGTTTTAAAAATACTTTGTGTCTGCACAAGCCGTCAAAATAAATTCGCTTTAGTAATTCTAATGTGAAAACAAGGATATATTTTAATACACGTCCTTATTTTACCTTGAGTCCTTATACAAATGTCTGAATTACATTCACAACCTAATTCTAAAATAAATTGAATTGTACAATGTTTAAATTAAATATTTTGTTTTATTTTTTTATTTAGAATTGAAATTAAATTTGAAACAAACAAAGAAAAAAGAACAAAACTGCTCCTTTGCCACCTATAACATTATACACATCCCATATACCACACATATGCACATCACAAGCACATACATATGTATAAAAAGCAATACACACATTTCATATTTCCCCGGAGTGTGTGCAACTACTAACTTCCCGTAGTTGATTTTACGTTTCCGTTTGGCACACCCTTTAATTCATAGAGTCGACGAAGGTAAAACCCGTAGAAGAGTACCTCTATACCTACCATATACGACGGACGACCGACAACGACGAGTAGAAGTAGAAGTGTAGTAGTCACGCTGCATTTAAATAATTAATTAACAACGAAAATGAATACAAAATCCCACATTGCTGACGACGACGACACACACATCCAATATAAAGGTAACAACTTACTCTATATGTAAATATATACTCCACTCAGTGCTGGATTTAGTGTGATTAACTAGATTGCCAACTATGTAAATTACTACCACTTGTTATAAGGAGAAGAGCACCTATGAACAAGAGAATGCCAATTTTGAAAATAGTGTTAAATTAAATACTGGCTCCATGAGCCATCTTAAATTTGATTTCAAAATCTTAGAACAAACAATTATAAACTAAAAAAAAATTAGACATTTTAAGAAGAATTCATATTCTATGAGTGATTTTCGAAAAAAAGTTATAGCGTACCAAATTTGAACCAAATTAAATGTTGGTACAAACGGCAAAAAATCTTAAACCTTTTTTTCTGAATGAAAATTTTATATTTGTGAAATTTTGAGAGATGAATATAAGAATATATTTATTTCAAAGTTATTCTTCCAAGAAATCCAAATTCATTACATTACCACTTTATTTTTTCTTGTAAAAAAAGATTAAGGGTAAACTTTACAATGGAAACATACATATGAACGTGCCTAATACAAAATTCAAAATTTTTGAACACAAAATCTAAGTTCTAAATTATACGATTTACTTACAAATTAAATGTTAATAGAATCTTGGAAGCGTTACTTGGTTGAAAAAAAAAATATCAACTATCAAAATATAAATTTCGACACAAATCAAGTTTTTACAAGAATTAAGCAACACAATTGCTCAAAATTTCTAAATAAATGTAAGTTCTTACAAAATTGCAATTTTTTTGTAATTTTTTTGTAATTTTTTACAAAATTGGTAAATTGACTAAATGGACTAAATTCAAAATTTTGATGATGCCTCCTTGAAAAAATTTGACATTTAAAAATTTTTTTTGAACCTTCATTTTTGAATAGATTTGAAGTTTATTATTTGTTTAGGAATGAGTTTTTTTAGAACTTAAATGTGGACGCAATCTAAAGTATCGATTTTTGAACAAAATATAACTTATACACTTTTTTTAATTCATTTTTTAGGGTTGTAAAAAAAATTGATCCAAATTTTGTGCCTAATCTGTAATTGAATTATAAATTTGAATGCAGAAGAGAAAATTACTTGTAAAAAATTGCCTTATACTTTTTTGAAAATGACTTCTGCTCAAAAGATCGTTAATAAGGGTGCATACAAATCATTGCAATCAGTACATTTTGCAAAACAAACGAAATATATTTTTCTGTATTAAAAGGTATGGAATTGTAGATTTTTCAACGCACTTAAAACATAAGCCTTTAGTCGTACAAAAAAAAAACGAAAAAGTAATAAATTGTTGGTTATTTTGTATTTTGTTTTTAAAGATCATTTTGTAAAAAAATTGCAAATAATAAGAAAACTCATGCAAAACGCACGCAAATTTTGTATATTACATTTTTGAATATTCAGAAATTTTAAAGATAGAATTCAAAATGTATCTATTTTCAATTTAACACATTTTTGGGTTATACAAAAATACTAATTTTGACTCTTTGTTTTTCAAGTTTTGAGTACCTACTTAAAGGAGTTTTTTTTTGTAAGGAACTCCTATAAGAATTTGTCTAGCTTAGGATCTGAACAAAAATATTGAATGCAATCTAAAGTTCATATACAAAAATATTCTAATCGTTACAAATTTTTTTTTAAACAATGGCTTTTGGTTAGGCATGATTTTAGAAAACTGGTTATAATCTTAAATAATGAAAGAAAAAAAAAAAATTACCATGTGCATACAAGATTATAAGAACGAAATTATTTTTGGGTATTGTTGACAAAATATTTTTGGAGAAATATAATAAAAACTTTTATTCGAAAGTATTTATTATATTAGCTTCTAGATGTTAAAAAAATTCGTCATCATTTTTCAATACCTATAGAAATTTATACGTGGATTTTCTTAAAATTAAAGTTTCTCATATTTTTATTTTACTATGATTATAATTTAAGGTCAAGAGCGCGAAATATTTTGAAATTTTCAAAATTTTGATTATTATGTAAAGCTATTTATGGACATTTTAAACAGATAATTTTGACGTTAGAACCTACCTAATCTTATGTTTGTAATGATTTTATGATTTTCAAAGATTTTAGTACACAAATCCAATATTACACATATGAATTTTGAAGCAGTAAGAAATTTTGATGACTGATACTTTTATTTTAAAGAAAATGTTTGCTAGTCTTGTACCAAATTTTTTTGGTAAAAACTCAGTTCAAAAATGTTTTTTCCTGCTATTTTTTTAAAATTTAATATGCACTGGTTGAAATGAACCAAAATCCTCCGAAAATGTATATACTTCCTCGTAGTTAAAAAAAAAGGTAGCATATCCTTAAAAAAAATACCTTTTCTAGAAAATACATTTTTTGATTGATTTCACATATCTGAACCGCTAAAATTTGTAGTACGGTAAAAAAAAAAAAAATAAAAACTTAAAGGCCCTTCAAATCATTTATAATCCTTCACCGAAAACACACGCGACTTTTTATACATATACATAAATATTTGAAAGTAGCTTTTTCCACTTCTGATATGTTTGGGTCTATAAGCATTATAAGCAGCCCATAACAAACAAAACAACAACAACTAACTATAACAATTCAAAAAAATACATCAGCATGTGTGTGGGATTTTCAAATGAAAATAGGACTCTTATTGCCACTCAGTTCTGTAAATATAGGAGAAAAAAATATACACATGTAACTATACCTACCTTAAAGTTAAAATGTTAAATCCTGCTGATATTCTCCTCCATACTTATGGAATACGAGTATAACTACACCACACACAAGGTATTATTGTTAAAAGTTTAACCTTAAACATTCCCATTTAGTTGCTCGCACATTCATTTTACTTTATTACTTTTTATTTCCGTTTTATGCAAATGTTCTCAGTTTTACAACTTTAACAAAAAACAAAAAAAAAAAAAGGAAAATGGAATTATTGTATCGAAACTCATATAAAATGAATTTTAGTACAAAAAGTTCGTTTTGGTACAAAGGTCGTGTTGGTTATGCTATGGTTGTTGGTTATGGTTCGTTGGTAAAAAAGGAAGCATCAACTTTTCAACTACGAGTGTATATGTTAACCCCCCCCCCCTCATTCTACCAAAAAAAAAAAAAACCAACGTAATTCTAAATCACAGTCACAGTTGGGGGTATAAGCGAGGTACCTGTATGAAAAATGAAGTATAATTGCAACTAGGTATACTATATGTCCCCCAACTGTGGCATGCAACTACTTTACTTGTGTATGAGTGCGAGTATGTCTGCTGTGCTGTGCAATGTATTTTGATTTATTAAGTATGTATGATAGTCATATCATGTCCTTATTCCATCCCTCGAGTGACGTTTTTTCAGCTTGATAAATTATTGAAAGCCGCTTTGCATATGAACACGATGCAAATACATACATGAGAGCTTGCACGTTATGCTCACATAAATGCATTCATTATGCAAACTTACTGGTTTTTAAACACAAACGACAGTTCAACAAAAAACAAAAGGAAATGAAGGATTTCCGATATACCAAATGTAATTTTTCACTAATCGAAATGGATCCCCCAATCACCCAGCAATTCAATTAAAATAAACAAAAAGTTTTAGTACTAAAAAAAGTACTAAAATCGCACCGTTAAACCAGGTTTGATGACTTTAGATGTGATTTTTTTGTATTATTGTTTTTTTCCAGATACCTACCTAACCCAGTGTGGACATACATATATTTTAAATGTTTACCCCACATTCCCCTACGAATTATATATATATATGTGCATTTCTATAGAGTTCATATACATATATATTATAAATAAAAATAGAGTTGTTATATAAAACAATTTTGCATATAGAAGAGAACTATTTAAAACAAAATTAATACAAAAATACAACAACTTGAAAAAAAAAAAAACACAAAAAAGTTAAACAAAAAACAACAACAAAAAAACTTATATGTGATCAAATAAATTAAACCCTTCAAAAAAAAAAAAAAACGATATAACAATTATTGCCTTATAATCGATATATTATTTTTTTTCTTCTCAAAACTCTTGAAAAAAAAAAAAAAAATTTTATTCGTCTCTCGTCGAATTTACTACTAACTTCTAACTACTAAATGTCATATATTCGAATGCGAATTATAATTGTTAAATTTTTCAAAATCGTTAAATTGTTATCGTGAATATTTAACGAATCGTTAATTTTATTTAATAAACGGACTATAAATGTGTTTGTGTCATAGTAGTAAAATAAAATCAAAAATGAAAAACCAAAATTATTCGCGTAAATTTACTAACTATACGAGCGTATCAAGTTAATATTAAATTTTATTCTAAAAAAAAAAAAAATTAATAAAAAAACAAATTTAAACTTAAATTTAAAATTAATAAAAATAAAAACAATTAGTCAATTATATAAGTAATACAAAATTATACACATAAAATTATATGTGTCGTGTTGCGAGTGCGGACATTTTAATAATTAAACGGAGGCGTCGCAAACGCAAAAGGACGCCGCAGACGAAGACGACGCGAAAGGGACGCAGAAGACGCAGAAGACACTACAACCAACATGCAGGCGGCTTTGATGCTAAGATCGAAATCTCGGGTGGCGAGAAGAAGAAAGCTACGAAAATTAGGTGGAAGACTTGAGTTGCCTAGTAATGTAGCAACTAAAGAAATAGCTCCATTTCCTCGTTATCCACCTGAGTCATGGGTAATAACCTACAAAAAAAAAAAAAAAAATTCAAATTAAAACAAAAAAAAAATCAAAATCAAAACTTTTTTTACTCGTATTAATTAACAACAAAAGAAATTTTTTTTTTTTTACAAAAAAAACCTTTTACTACCAACAAATTAAAACTTCAATACAAAATACAAAAAATTCCCTCAGAAACAAAAAAAAACATATATATTTTCTCAAAAACCAAAATTAATCTCAAAACTCAATTATCTTTTTTTTTTTTTTTTGATATTCTGAAAAACTACAAAACAGAAAAAAAAACACCAACAAAAAATTTTCAGTTTTTTTTAAACAAAACTTTTGTTGATATTGACCCTCTTCTATACTTTTCTTGTATAGTCAGATTAATGTACCTATGTATAATCTTCTGTCTTTATCTCTCATTCTTCTTTTATATAAAAATATTTCACACCCTATTCTACTTCTTCTTCTATAACTTAGACATTTCTATATAATTTTTTTTTAATAAATTATTGTTAAATTGGATATCAGATATAGACAAGCCCCCACTGAGAGTATAAATAAATCTCAAGCCCGTCTTTTCAGTAAAGGTCACTATATAAGTTCTAAATTTTGACTTCCTTCTACTATCCTGAGATCTAATATTAACTCTTATAACTCTTTGATTTTCATTATCTACTCCGAAATAAATAAATTGGCACAGGATAGAAGTCATCACTTTTCACTTCTTTTTTTTTTTTTTTAATTTGTTGTTGTTGATGTTAATGAAAAATTAATAAAAATACAGTGGGGTCATTCAGTGAAGTGCAAAAAAAAAATAGAGTACGTATATCACACATATAATGCTTTATAAAAAGGTGTTTAACTGTACATAATTTATTATAGCTAATGCAAAAATAAACAATAAACTTAGCAATATTGCTTTTAACAGCGCTTATATTTTAAGCTAAAACATGCGCCTATATTTCATAAAATAAATCATAGATTAAATATTTATTATATAAATGTGTTTCTTTAAACATTTGCTTATATTTCAAAAAAAAATTATGCAAGCATTAATAGTATTTCGATTTTGTGTGCAATAAATAAATTAAGGTTTTATGATTTTTTTATATAAAAATCACTATTTAATAAAAAGGTAAATGGCAACCATGTACTAGTATCACTTGTCTTCAGTGTTGTCAAATTTTATTATAATATTACTTATTACTTACAGCGGCGCTACATTTATTAATGGATTCTGGGCTTTCAATCAAAATCCCTATCTTAGCAAATTATTGGAGCTTTATTCTTTTGTTCGTGTTATTGGACCTTTATTTTTTCGGTGTATTTCGGTGTACGTCACGTACAGACAAATCTGTCTTACAACTGCGCTACATTTTTGTATTCTTTGAGTAAGTTAGTGGATCTTTATTATTTTGGGGCATTCCATGGTTACGTTAAGACAAATCTGTCTTATAACGGCGCGCTATATATTTTTATGGATTTTAAGCTGGACTTTTTAGTAAATTATTGGATCTTTATTCTTTAAAGTAAGTTGTTGGATCATATTCTTTTGGTGCATTTCAGTGGTACAGATAAATTTTGCCTAAAAGCAGCGCTATATTTTTTTATAGATTCTGGGTTTTCAATCAAAATTTCTATCTGTGAATCTTATTCCTTTGTTCTTTTCAGTAAGTTATTGGGCATATGTTCTTTTAATGCATTTCACGCCACCATACAGACAAATCTATCTTATTTATCATTCACAACATCCAGCGGTCTCGTTTAAATGTCTTGTTCAAGATATTCTTCCTGCTTACGAAAATCAAGAAACGTCACGTACAGACATTTTTTGCTTGAATTAACAGTTCTTTCCAGCCAACGTGTTCTTTGAGTTCCGGAAGAATGGATTTCAACAGTTTCCATCTCTAAACCATTTGAAATCTTCACACTGCGAACTGCAAGCAATCAGTACATTACATCGATAAAGATCACTTTAAACCTGTGCACAAGATACATTTTTTTTTGCCTCCATCCATTTTCTAGCAGATTCTCTCTTAATTTGTACCAATACGCTGGATACTCTTGGGCTTTACTTAAAAGTTTATTCCAGCAAACTTTTTTTTCTAGAGGACTGTCTCCAAATTTGCACTACCTACAAGTCTAATGAAATCACACCAAACGCTGCTGGGTAGACCGGGGCATCGCATAAACATTTATTCCAGCAAATTAATTTTCTAGTGCAATGTCTTTAAATTTGCATTCCAAGTCTTATTAAACTACACCAATAAGCTGGATGATCTAGGCATCACTTAAAAATATATTCCAGTAAAATTTTACCTCAAGTACCATTTCAACTTATTCATTTTCTAACTAATTGATTTCAAATGTTTCCTTCAAGTCTTATGACATTCAAACCAAGTCATCGGAGATTAGTTTTTTCGCCTATTTTGCTTGTTTCTGAAGAACTGTCCTCAAGTCTTTGGGCTGAGTGCTCAAGATATCGTTTAAGCACGATGCCAAGTGAACTGTCTTGTTTCTTCCTAACCATCTTAATTTCTAGTGAGTTGTCTCAAGTTTTTTTGAAGATCAACTTGACTGAATGCTTTTCCACGAAGCTTAATGTCAGGCGAACTGTCTTTTAAAGAAAACAGGGATGAGTAGTCCGGTTATCTTTTAAACGTTTTTCCAGCAAGCAGGATCCCAGGAAAATTGTCTTTTTAAACAAAACAGGGCCTCTTTTTAATTACTTTTCCAGCAAGTATGAGACCAAGTGAATTGTCTTTTAAACAAAATAGGGATGAGTTATCCGGGGATATTTTAAAGGTTCTTCCAGCAACAGCGATGCCAGGCGAACTGTCTTTTAAATAAAACAACGTTGAAGCAGTCACCGAGCAATGCATTACGTTGTCGAATATCGTTCTTATTTGTTTGGTTTTGAGGGTCTTTTTTTAATTTTGGAAAAATAACCGAAATAGCTTATTTAGATGGATCTCATTTTCATTAACTGAATAGCTACTTTTTTAACTTACTGGCAAAAAAGAAAAGTTCTGCAGTAAAATACTTTTATATGAAACAGATTGATATTTTCAGCTTCCGAAGCGTTTTCAATAAATTAAATAAATTAAAACTCTAAAAAATTTTAAATTTTCTCATTCGACCTTTTGACCATAAAACCTTTTGTAGAGCTAAGTTCGGAAGCATTAAATACGCTTTAGTGTAATAGTCGCTGTAAGTATATATGCTAATATTAATGTGCTTAAAATATATTTTTAAACCAGCTCGATGGTAATTTTTTTTTTACAAAATATTACAGCAACTGGCAACCATGTAAATACTATCTACTACCATTGCCAATCAATGTTGCCAACTAATGCTTAATTAATATGTTTTTTTTTTTTTTTGTATTCTATCAATTCAAAAAATTGGTTATATTATTATTAATCAGAATAAAAAAGCAAGTAAAAAGGGTAATTAAAAAAAAAAAAATATCCCATATATCCGGTAATGTCTAATTAATGGTTTAAAATTTAAAAAAATAACAAAAAATATTAAAAAAAAAAAAAAAACAAAAAATTTATAAACCGTCAATTAGAACCTTACCGATTGACTCTCATAGCCGCTTCTTCTTCAATCACACTGCGAACGCACCACTGACCGCTCGCTTGGCTCGGCCGTTGCTGTCAATGTCGTCTGCGTAACAGAATTTGAAAGAAATACTAAACAAAGCAAAGCTCTGTTGATTTTGTCGAATAGAATTTAGGAATTTTATTTCGACAAAATTTATATTTTTATATGCATTTTGTTTTAATGAAAATAAAATAATTATATATATATATAATAATAGATTAATATGTAAAAAGTGTGTTTTTTGTTTTTATTTAAATATAAATAATTTTTTTTTTATAAAAAAAAATAATAAAGTAAGTTTTGTGTGGTGTAGTGTTAAAAGTGATGACTTCTCTTTTGATTTCAACTATTTGTTTATGACTGTCGTTTTAGTTAAATATATATAAATTTTTGTTTTTTTTTAATTATTTTTATTATTTACTATTAAATACGAACAAAAAAAAAACACGTCAAATATTTCATACAGTCATATCAATATTTTTTTATGTTTTTTTTTTTTTCTTTTTATTAATTAATTTTCTATTTAATTTTAAATTTAATTTTAGTGGTCCCCCAGTAAAAATATTTTTTTATTTAAATATCCACCTCCCACCCTTTTTTATACCCCCCCACCAAAAACCCCTACTATTGCAACTAGAAGTTGACCCCGAAATGTTAAAAAAAAAGCTTATATTATATTTTTTCTGTAGATAAAAACTTAAAATATATAAAATATACTCCCCCCGCCCCCCTCTAATTCCAACTCTATGAACTTAATCATTTAGAGTTTTCTACTCTCCGTCTTTTTTGCACTGAAACTTAAATTCTACTAGATTTTTTTTTTTAGAAAAGACTAATCTTTTCTCTCTCTCACACTTTAATCTCATAAATATTCTCGTATATATAAAAAAAAAATAAATTATTTTTTTTTTTTGGAAATGGAAAAAAAATAAAACTAAGCCTCTAAATGCTTTTTACAAATCAAAAATTAGCGTAAAAAGCCTATACACAATGAATTCAAGTCCTCGTCTCTTTTATAGAAAATAACATAAACCATAAAAAAATAAACTACTACTTTTGTTCTTGCCGAATGCTGAATTTTTAGATTTGTTGTTATGTTGTGATTTGTTTCCGACAGTCAGTTTGCTGGGTGAAATGTTAAATTAATAATTAAAAAAAAAAAAATTAGCAAAAAAAAAATTTTTTTTTTATTTTACTTGTTTTGTTTTTATTTATTTTTTTTTCTAGAATAACACAAAATGTCTCTCATGTGCAAGGTATATGCTTCTATTTTTGCAAATGCACAACAATTGGTAGATATTTAAAATTTTAACTTTAAAATTAAAAAAAAAAAAAAATTATCATACATAATCACTGTAGTTTGCTTCATTAATTTATCATTCTATGTAAAAAAAAATTATAGAAAATTTCATTTCTCCATTGTCAAACTTGCTGTCGGTTTCTGAATCCTTTGTAGTGCTCTCTCTCTCACACTCTCTCTTTAAACACTTTGATTTAAATTTTTAAAAACAAAAAAAACGAAAGAATTTAAAAATTAAATAAAAATATCCAATAAATAATAAACAAAAAAAATTTTATAATAACGGTATCAAGTTTTCCCAAAAATTAAGTTAAGCTTACTTGCCTCTCATTATTCCCGTTTTCGATCTAGGAGCTCAACTTGATTCAAAATGTTGAAAATGTTGCCACAGTATATACACAACAAAAAAAAAAAATCAAAAAAAAAAAAATTTTACTACAAGATTTTTATTTTTAAATAAATTAAAAAGTATTTAAAAAATAAAGAGCTAAGCGACAAAATTTGTGGTACATTCACAAGTTGAAGCAAGTAAAAAGAAAAACAAAAAAGAAAAAATATAAAGAGAGTTGTAAGTACTATGGAATGCAAAGTCACACATTTTTGAGGTAAATTTTATTAAATTTAAAAAACAAAACAAACAAATATTTCAGCGCGATATGGTAAGTTTAAAATAAAATTTACTGACAAAAATAAATTCTGTTTGATCAAAAAAAAAAAAAATATATATAAACCGTAGATTAGTTACAAGTTCGAGTAGGTTCTAGAAGAACAAAATTAAAAAAAAAAAAAATTATATCAAACTGCAAAATTTAAAAAAAAAGTATATTATATATAAATTGTTACAAAAAAAAATTAAAACCAAAAATATAAATGGCTTTAAACTAATATATTTTGTAGCATATTTAAATAGTTTTCAACTGGCAGTGTAAATATTTATTCCTGATTTTTACAATTTAACAAACAAAAAACAAAAACCATGCATCTAAAAAAAAATAAAAAAAAAAAAATATTTTTTTATATAAATAAAATCTCATATAAGCATGTGAATTGATTACAATTTTTTGTTTGATATAAACACAAAAAAATATATATATATTAGAAAAAGTCGAAATTATGAGAGTTTGAAAAAAAAATTAACAATTCCTTGTGTTAGTGTAAAAAAATATATTTTACATTAAATAATAATTTATATATGTTTTTTTTTTAATATATACATAACTTTTCGATTTTTAATTTTTTTCTTTCAACTTGATTTGAATTTTTTGTAATATCAATGAAAGTTTGCGTAATTTTTTTTTTAATTACACGGTGTTACAAAAATGAGGTTTTAAAATATACGCGGGCGGAGACCTATCAGGTTTTGTAGAGCTAGTCGCACTGAATACGAAACGGTATTTGAAAATCCCCTAACACCCCCAAAATCTGGAGTTACGGGCAAAAAAACGGTTTTTTGGACCTTCATCCATTGAAAAAATTCTAGCTTCGACAATTTTTTACCCATTTTCGATTTTTTTACAGTTTCTGATAGAAGATAAATATACTTTTTTAACAATGTATAAAACATGTAACTCGGTTAAACCACTTAGAATTTATAAGCTGTCAAAGTTCAAAAATTCAATTTTTTTTGTCATTTGCCCAACTTCGGCATCAATTTAAAGTATATGTTTTCAAAACAACATGCTATTTAAAAAATATATTCTAAAACTATATCTATTTCCCAATTGATCGAGGTATTTTTTATGAAAATCACTTCAAAATTGGCTTAGAAAAAAAAATTTTTCGATTTCAACCCAGATACAGAAATTCGAACTTTTAGGTATAGAACAAAAACCTTGTTTCGGCACGTAGTAGGATAAGTTGGGCGCCAGGATTTGGTGAAGGGTTTTTGTAGAGGAGCTCAATACAAACATTTTTTTCTTTGGGAGGGGGGTCTATCTCCCCCCGTTTAGGTGGGAGGGGGCATTTTTCTAAAAAAAAATTATCAAAATAAAAAAAAATTATTAAAAAACAACGGCAACACTTACAGTAATAAATGATACCATTTCCAAAAGGCAAAATTGTGCATTTAATTCTAATTTTTAAATCAATATAATATTCCCAATAGTTTTTGAAATAATCGATTTCAAAGTTAAAAATAGGGGAAAAAATTTTTTTTAAAACTCATTTTATACTATTTTTGTCCAGACTGTGAATTTTAGTAAATAAATTACTTAAACAGAAAACTGCCTCAATTGATTCCTTATCGAACCGTGAAAACTATATGTTTCTACGTCTTCTAGTTTTTGGGAAAATTGAAAAATTATTTTATCAGATTTTTCTTTTTTCAAAATATTTTTTGTTTTTATTTGTTTTTATTTTTCAATTTTCTCAAAAACTAGAAGACGTAGAAACATATAGTTTTCACGGTTCGATAAGGAATCAATTGAGGCAGTTTTCTGTTTAAGTAATTTATTTACTAAAATTCACAGTCTGGACAAAAATAGTATAAAATGAGTTTTAAAAAAAATTTTTTCCCCTATTTTTAACTTTGAAATCGATTATTTCAAAAACTATTGGGAATATTATATTGATTTAAAAATTAGAATTAAATGCACAATTTTGCCTTTTGGAAATGGTATCATTTATTACTGTAAGTGTTGCCGTTGTTTTTTAATAATTTTTTTTTATTTTGATAATTTTTTTTTAGAAAAATGCCCCCTCCCACCTAAACGGGGGGAGATAGACCCCCCTCCCAAAGAAAAAAAATGTTTGTATTGAGCTCCTCTACAAAAACCTTTCATCAAATCCTGGCGCCCAACTTATCCTACTACGTGCCGAAACAACATTTTTGTTCTATACCTAAAAGTTCCAATTTCTGTATCTGGGTTGAAATCGAAAATTTTTTTTTTCTAAGCCAATTTTGAAGTGATTTTCATAAAAAATACCTCGATCAATTGGGAAATAGATATAGTTTTAGAATATATTTTTTAAATAGCATGTTGTTTTGAAAACATATACTTTAAATTGATGCCGAAGTTGGGCAAATGACAAAAAAAATTGAATTTTTGAACTTTGACAGCTTATAAATTCTAAGTGGTTTAACCGAGTTACATGTTTTATACATTGTTAAAAAAGTATATTTATCTTCTATCAGAAACTGTAAAAAAATCGAAAATGGGTAAAAAATTGTCGAAGCTAGAATTTTTTCAATGGATGAAGGTCCAAAAAACCGTTTTTTGCCCGTAACTCCAGATTTTGGGGGTGTTAGGGGATTTTCAAATACCGTTTCGTATTCAGTGCGACTAGCTCTACAAAACCTGATAGGTCTCCGCCCGCGTATATTTTGAGTGTTACACCGTGTTATTCAACAAAATATTATTCTTATTGAAAGGAAACAAACAAAACAAAATTGAGAGAGCATTTTGAGGCTGTAAGGCATGTTTTTTTTTTTAATAATTCTTTATCAGAGATCGTTTTTTAACAATATTCCAAATGCAATTAAGCTTTATAGGAATGGGAAAACTTAAAAAACAAAAAATATGCAAAAATATTTAAAAAGGCAAACAAAATTGTTTCAGATACTGATGATTTTACGCAATTGGGAATAGAATGAAATGGAAATTATATGTCTTAATATCTATCTACATCAACTACATTATTCAAAAGGACGACTTATATGACGCGTATTTATTAAAATCTGGTTGTAATTCATGATCATGACAAATTTCGTTCGCTATACATTTATAACTTTTTCATTTTTAAAACAAGAATTCTGAGTAGGGATGGGCAAGTACAAACAATTCTCTAATAACAAAATCGATACATTAAATATACTAAAAACAAGTATCGACAAGTATCGAGGCTTTGAAAAAAAAAAAGATTCTTTATATTCTTTATGAAAACATGTATCGATATATAAAAAAAAAAAAACTTAAAAAAATTCGATACATTTAGTAAGAAAATATTTTAAAAAATATCCACTGAAATTATTGTTGATCAAGATTCTCTCATCTTTGTAATTACTTAAAAATCATTTCAAGGCTTTGAAAAGTGAAAAAATATATCGATTTATATAAAAAAAAAATCAACACTGATATAAAAAAAAACACATACCTACAAATATTCATGCTTTACGTAAGGAAATATTTGCGTTAAATATCGAAAAAATCGATATTTTTATAAGTCGATTACTGAAATCATTATTGATTTACATATGTTTTTGAATTTTTTAAATTTAGAGCCAGTTTTTTTAGTGTTGGGTTAAAAAGTTAGCGTTTCTGTAGAGAATGAGTACAAAAATTCAGTTAAATTATATTCAATACATAATTACTTTTTAGAAATATCGAACAAATATGTATATCGATGTTTGTGTACTTTTATCGATTTATTATTTTACAATAATTTTACACTTACTGCATAACTTTCAATACTTTAAAGATTTTATTTTACTTTTAAGGACTTTCGAGAGTATATATCGATATTTGTGTATATCGATTATGAAGTCGAGTTCTTGATTTTATTCAGTCAGTCGGACTCTTAGCTCTTGTATTTTTTTTTATCCGTAGGTGTGTTTTCCTTGGCATTACTATCGTTCGTTCAGTAGGAGTTTATAATGTAGTATAACAAAAAGAACACTTAGCTGCCGATGACAAGAAAAGTTAAATTAATTAACATTACATTGCGGTGTCCCTTATTTTGAACACGGCCAAATTTTAAAATTTATACGAGCTCAAAAGTGTCTAAATTATTGTTCCTATCTTCCCGACCTTTTTTAGATTAAATAAATTTCTTCTAAGCAAGCTATAGGTCTTAGTTTGATTAAGAGGCTTCTTATGATTCTCAGTATCGATAAATTACAGGTAGTTTAGGAGTGTTTTACTTAAAAATTCTATAAAACAAATTCTAAAATATCTTGTTAAACATTTCAATTACATAATTTAACATTAATAAGTACGAAACTTTTTCTAAAAATTGGAAATGGGAAGAAGCTATGTGAGTTCAATAATCACATATTATAAGCTTTCGAGTTTCGGTGCGTATTCTCATAGTTTGAAGGAATTTAAATTTAAAAAAAAATGACTTTTTCCATAACCGTATTTTCAGATTAGTGTAATTTTTGAGACTTGAGTATTTCTATGTAATCATAGAATCGTTTGAATCGCATTTTGATACTCGATTTTTTTTCACTTATCGGGATTATATTTTTTGGGATTTTGTAGAAAATGGAAAATGGATAAAATAAAAGATTATAATAACTACAACAATATTTTAAAACAATTAAAAAGTCTACGTTTAGATTGAAGTAATGATAAGGAACTCTGTTTTTGAAAATCAATTTTATACTAGTCCCAAAAAATAATAGAAAAATCTGACTTTACTAAAATTTATGTTGTTCTCGGAATTGATTTGAACAGACTAAAATGGTACACCGACTAAAAACCTTTTGAAAATAGTTTAAAATTTGAAACATAAATATGCTGTTAATTCACCTAGAAAACCCTGATATAGCTCAGGGCAATTAGTCAAAATATGGGCATGAAATCGCATTTTTCGCGGGACAAAATTTTTTTCATGGAATGTGTTCGGGTGGTTGTCCTTATCATAAAAGTCAATTTGTTGGGAAAATTGGAGGTTGGGAACAGCCGCCATCTTGGAAAAGAGATTGGTAGCGTTTTTATTGAATAGCTCCATTGTTATTCATTTTAACAGAAAATGACAAAGGTAGGACTTATTAACAATAAAATTATCTAAACAATGATATACAAAACAATTCCGTGAGTTGATTAAATAAAATTTTATAGTTGGTCAAAGTGCGGGTTTGTTTCGCAAGGTTGGGACAAAATGACATTTTTTCATATATCTGACGAACTTTTGATTTGTTTGGATAATTCTTCAAGAATGAATTATATTACTTATAATTACCTATAAAATGAGCCCACAATCGTTATTGTAACCATCGTATTGTAGAAGTAATCTAACTCCGAAACTCTCCATGTACTAGTCAAAAGTGAGAAAAAAGCTAGTTTTTTGCTAGTAGGCCGAGAAAATTTTAGGAGTAGAGGTATAACCAAAATATAAGTACGCAGTTTTGCTGCCATACTCGTGTTAATGTCGATTTCAAAGGTCTGACAACTCTAATTTTGGGCTTTATACGGTTTTTGGGGGGTTAAATAACGTAAGTTTTCCAGTTAACGTGAATGGGCTAAATTTATACTATTTGAAATTATAAATATACAAGCTGATGCTCTATTATTTTTCCTAAATCTGGACACCTTAATCTCGGCTATGGGGTTAATAGAACTCACGATGTAAGGTTTTTTAACTAACCATATCAGGCTTTTCAATTCAAATAAACAAACAAAAATCGAAACAAAAAAGCCTCTAAAACATAATCGTATAAACGGCTTATATCTTGAGTTCTATTGGTCACATCCTCAAGATTGGGGTGTCTAGATTTAGGAAAAATAATAGGGAATCAGCTTGTATATTTATAATTTCAAATAGTATAAATTTAGCCCATTCACGTTAACTAGAAACCTTACGTTATTTAACCCCCCAAAAACCGTATAAAGCCCAAAATTAGAGTTGTCTGACCTTTGAAATCGACATTAACACGAGTATGGCAACAAAACTGCGTACTTATATTTTGGTTATACCTCTACTCCCAAAATTTTCTCGGCCTACTAGCAAAAAACTAGCTTTTTTCTCACTTTTGACTAGTACATGGAGAGTTTCGGAGTTAGATTACTTCTACAATACGATGGTTACAATAACGATTGTGGGCTCATTTTATAGGTAATTATAAGTAATATAATTCATTCTTGAAGAATTATCCAAACAAATCAAAAGTTCGTCAGATATATGAAAAAATGTCATTTTGTCCCAACCTTGCGAAACAAACCCGCACTTTGACCAACTATAAAATTTTATTTAATCAACTCACGGAATTGTTTTGTATATCATTGTTTAGATAATTTTATTGTTAATAAGTCCAACCTTTGTCATTTTCTGTTAAAATGAATAACAATGGAGCTATTCAATAAAAACGCTACCAATCTCTTTTCCAAGATGGCGGCTGTTCCCAACCTCCAATTTTCCCAACAAATTGACTTTTATGATAAGGACAACCACCCGAACACATTCCATGAAAAAAATTTTGTCCCGCGAAAAATGCGATTTAAATTACTAATTTCCCTGGGCTAATATTGAAATCTGAAACAAACTGACGATAGGACTTATGGTTTCATATGAGGTGAACCACATATTCCTTGGTTTTATATTATTATTTTTCAATTTCCTGGTAGCCTGGCACTGACCTACATACTTCGGATTTCAATAATTTCAAAAACACACGTACCCCCACTCCCACACAACCTATACTACTATTTTATATACAAAAAAAAAAAAGTTAACCACACACACATTGTTCTGATGCAATTTTATTATTTTTTTTTTATTTTTGAATTTATCTTTGTATTCATTAAATATTAACCTCAAACATTATGTACACATGGAAAATCATATTTATTAAAAAAAAAATATATTCATTTCTTCATCTCCTCTTTGTACAGCAAAATTTTTATTTTTTTTTTTTCAAAAATAAAAACAAAAACTAAGGTCCTTTTCGATAATTAGCTGCGCTTCCAAACCAACTTTTTTGTAAAGAGCGAGGGAAAAAAGAAGAAGTTTTGTGAAAATGTCCTCAACATAAAAATTAAATTGAAAGGAGTTCGAGAATAGAATACAAATTAAAAAAAAAAAATGTAATAACAAAAAATTAATAAATAAAAAAAAAAAAATGCAAAAATAAAAGTATATTTACCCTAGATGTGTTTTTTTTTTTTTTTTTTTTTGATAAATGTCAGATTTGAGTATGTGTGTATTTTGTATGTATATTTTGTGTTTTTATGTGTCTTATATATATTTATATAAATCTACGTATAAAATAATGATGATGACGTGTAGAAAATGCATGCAAATATTTAAGACCATAGAACGAAAACGAAAAAAAAAAGCCTCCCCCACACCACAGCAGCCCTTAATATAGTAAATAAAAAAATAATAAAAAAAATAAATCAATATTTTCTCCCGTTCGTGTGCTTCATTAACCTGAAGCACATACCTATACGGGTCGCAAAATAAAATAAAAAAAACCACATGCTATTACCTCTCTGTTTTGCTCTATAAGGTACAGGTACAATTACAGGTATACCTACATAAAAATATGCATATATCCTACTTCCACAAGTACACACTGCATAATGCAATAGAGGGTTCAATTCAATTAAAAACCATATGAAAAATATGCAGGTTTATCAGTTTTTTTTTTTTTTTTATTATTATTATGATTTTTTTTTGTTGTTTGTGTTTTTCGGCCTCCTATTACCTTGCATCCTTTTTTGCCACAAAAACAAAAAAAAATATTAAAAAAAAGGTCAAATGATATTACATCTCTCTGCTCGATATGGTCTCTACTACCTACTAAAAAGATGTGAGCTTGATGTACATATATTATTGATTTTTGATATGCAGGAAATTATTATTTTTGATAGAACCTAGTCCTAGTCCTATGCTGCTTGCTATGATGTCGAATGCCACTCAATTAGAATTTAATATTCTCTCTTCGTATCTCTTTGAATCGATCGTCCTTTATGTATACACGAATTAATTGATATGAGTTAACAAGGTTGTTTGTGATGATGATATATAATTTGGATCATGGTTTTTGCAGATAAATTAAAAATCAAGGTAGATCGGTTTTGTTTCATCTGGACCGCATTTCTTAATTTTTTTTTTTTTTTGAGAAATGAGCATTTCGTCCAAGTAGGGGCGAAAATTTATCTTTTATTTTTAATTGGACAACAAATTCATTTTAACATTATTTCACATTTGAGGAGTGACTTTTCACTTCTGAAAACCGTTGAAAACTAAAAACCGTATGAAAAAGTACAATTATGGTTTTCGAAACTCGGGCAATATCTATTTTTAATACCCCAAAATGGTTAGGGTGGTCTTACCAAAAGGTATTTTTACTTTTTTTTTGGAACGATTTTTAATAATTTTTTTTTTTAAGTAGATATTTACATATCGGATAGATCTGAGAATCAGCAAACATCTATTTTTCATGTCCCTAAATGGTTAGGGTGGTCCAACCAAAATTTATAAAATTTTTTTGGAACGATTTTTAAGAATTTTTATATTTATATATCCCGTAAGATCTGATAGGTAATCAGCCAACATCTATTTTTCATGTCCCTAAATGGTTAGGGTGGTCCAACCAAAAAGTTTTTTCTTATTGTTTTGATACGATTTCTATGAAATTTTTTGCGCATTTGTACGTGTACATTAGGGCGTTCGTTATTTAGGTTTTTTTCGGGAATCAAGGTGTAAACCAATTTTCTAGGGGTTTAGTCAGGACATGTATGTCTTTTTTGGGTTTATTAAACCAAGCATGTTTTATTAAAACAAGCATATGAGTAGAATGAAAAATAAAACCCAAAAAAGACATACATGTCCTGACTAAACCCCTAGTTTTTTCTGATATCTGAGAATCGGCCAATATCTATTTTGGTTAGGGTGGCCCAACCAAAAAGTTTATTTGTAACTTTTTGAAACGACTTTTGTGAAATTTGGTCGGATATATTAAAATCAACCAAAATCAATTTTTCATACCCATAAATGGTTAGGGTGGTCCAAACAATTTGTTTGTGTTATCGACGCGATTATTATAAAATTTTTTGTGAAGACGTCTTCTTGTTGAATCCGTTGATCTTCATTACCTATTTAAGGTGTAGTAGTTCCAATGATTAATGACGTGCTCAAGCACTCTACGGGCTGCTTTCTGTGGCGATGACGATATTGAAAAAGTAATAGAGTCATCTGCATACAGCTTAGACCTTGTACCTGGCGGGTTTTCTGTTGGTCAGCGGTATATATGTTGAAAAGCAAAGATCCAAACTTTAACCCTTCCGGTACTCCAACTTTTTTTACCAACAGAAAGTCATTAAAGGAGCAAAAACTCATATAAATTGAATATAGTTAAAATATTTTCTGAAGTACTTAATATCAAACCAATGGGATTCAATTCTTCTAAAACTTTTTCGTTTGCATTTGTTCGAATAACCATCCATCTATAAATGTTATATAAGGTTTATAGAAGTTCACAATCGTTGTTTTTTTTTCAAAATCCTTCTGTTTTGAAAAAAAAAATATCGATTTTAAATAAAATAAATATTCAACTTTTAAAACTTGAGGCCTTTGAAATTCTTAATCCTGTACTCACTGAATGTATCAAGCTTTGTCTACGATTTTATTTACAAAATTTTTGCCACACATTGCCTTTGAAGATTTATTATCGTTGTCTTGTCAAAGCAACAATAAAACAAATGCACGTAATCTCTAACACAAACAACTATAGCGAAAAAACAATGAAAGTATTCATCAAAACCTGCATTAAAAAAAAAAAAAAAAAAAAAAACAATAATATTGTCTGCAATTTTTTTTTTTTTGTTTATTTGTTTATTTTTTTTTTTTTTCTTTATGTATTCCTATTTGTATATCACAATCTGGTGAATGCGCCTCACTCGATGAAGTACTCACTCGTGCAGTCAATCTTTCGTTCAACAATAATAATTCCGTTTCCTTCGTTTTTTGAATTGAAATAAGCAGGAACATCTTTGCAATATGGTGTGCGCACCCCAAAGCACCAGGGGTGGATTTGATATTGGTGGAATGCATTTAAGGTAGAAAGGGCGCTTGTTTTTTTTATTTTTCGTTTTCATTAAGGTAGTTCTATTTTGAGATTCAAATGCTCTGGAGGTAGGACTTATATCAAGTTACGAAATTCCCTATGTGTTTCCTTGGGCCCTTAAATTGAAAAATAACATTCAAGAGCTAGACAAATATATTTCAATTTTTGTGTTTTAAGCTCAGGGCTTAAGGCCCCTCGAATTGAGAAGCTTTGAAAGAAATACCCTATCCCGCTTTCAGAGCCTTAAAATACAATAAATCCACCCCTGTGCAATTGACAGTATTATTGTGTACGATTTTCAATGTTACTCTGAGAGATATGTGAGAAGAATTTACATTATCCTCCATGCAAACAAGTAAAAAATATCCTTTTCATTTTAGTAATGGTATTATTATTTTTTTTTTTGTTCCCTTTCCTTTCTTTTCTTTTGTTTTGGTTACTACTATTTTTGTTTTTTTTTTTTTCTTTCTTTCATTTTGATTGTGTTTGTTTGGCTTTATTAAGAAATCACATTGGTGCGATCTACAAGGACATTTTATATGATTGTGACATCCGAAAATGAATATAACAAAAGCCATTACGTGATTTAATAAAATCCTTTCAATATTTTTTGATCTGTGATGATGATGAAAATATAGTTTGAAAACTTTTTCGCTGGTTATGGGTTGCCGTCTGGCGATGAGAAATAATTGAAGATTTTTTTTCTTAAGACATAGAATTTGGTTGGTTTTGAATTGAAAAAGACAGACTGACACAAAATTGTGTTCCTTTACTGTTCGTCAGAGTTTTCATATCTACAGTCTCTAATCGTTAGTTTATAGTCTCCAGAATCTAGTCTCTAGTCTCTAGTTTCCAGTTTCTAGTTTTTACTTTATAGTTTCTAGTCTCTAGTTTCTAGTCTCTCGTTTCTAGTTTCAAGTTTTTAGTCTCTAGTGACAAGTTTCTATTTTCAAGTTTCTAGTCTCTAGTTTCTTGTTTCTAGTCTCTCGTTTCTAGTTTATAGTCTCTAGTTTCTAGTCTCTAGTCTCTAGTTTCTAGTTTCAAGTTTCTAGTCTCTAGTCACTAGTATCTAGTTTCTAGTCTCTAGTTTCTAGTTTTTAGTCTCTAGTTTCTTGTTTCTAGTCTCTCGTTTCTAGTTTCAAGTTTTTAATCTCTAGTCACTAGTTTCTATTTTCAAGTTTCTAGTCTCTAGTTTCTAGTTATTAGTCTCTAGTTTCTTGTTTTTAGTCTCTAGTTTCTAGTTTCTAGTCTCTAGTCACTAGTTTCTAGTTTCTAGTCTCTAGTCACTAGTTTCTAGTTTCTAGTCTCTAGTTTTTAGTCTCTAGTTTCTTGTTTCTAGTCTCTCGTTTCTAGTTTCTAGTTTCTAGTCTCTAGTTTCTAGTCACTACTCTTTTCTTTTGTCTCTCTTCGTTTCTCTTTTCTCCCTTTCCTTCTCATGTGTCTCATTGGTTGACAATTTTAAGGGTATCTTTCAATTAATTCAAAAAACTACAGCGGCAACCTTGGATACTTTGGCAAGTCCTAGTGCAGTGCGGTATCCCAAATGCGGTTAGAAGTCATGGTCAAGATGGTGTGTGCATGAATAGAAACCAAGAAAAGTCAAAAAAGAAAAAGAAGAAAATTCTTTTCGTAGACTTAAAAAGTTTAGTTGGGATAGAAAAAAAAAACAACAATAGAGCTTCATAAAAAGCAGTCTAAGAAGGTATTGGAAAGTTTTTTTTTTTTTTTGTAGGAAACGATGATGGCGAATGTTTCCTTCCATTCCATCGCTATTTTCTCCATAGCGCTTCTATTTTTTTTTGTTTTTCTTTATGACGGACAGATGTTTTTGTTTTCATTTTTAGATTTTTTTTTTATTCTTCTTTAAAACTGTATCTGAGAGATGGATTTTTTCTGAATCTTATTGAATTAAGAATCCTGATGGGAGGATATGGCTGCCTGGTATGTACAAAGTTTGTGTCGAGACTATGCTGGCGGCATGTGAGATTTATATTGTTTTGATAAATGAAGAATAAGAAGGCAAAGAAATTCTTGGCATACAATTTTCTACTTATTGAAAAAATGAAGGCATTTTATTGCACAAAATAGAGAATAAAAGTTTATTTAGCATGACGCGCGGTAGACTATTGTTTGCAATGAGGGAATTATATTAAGAAGGAAATTGTTGATTTCATTTCAGGAAATCAAATTTTTATATCTCAAAGTATCATGTTTGCAGAAAATTACTAGTTGCGCATTTCCTTTTTCCAAAGGATAAAATCGAAGATAGTCATTTTGAACGGGAAGGGGGGGAGGGGAGAGGACGAAATGGAAAATAAAATATCGGAAGCATAGTTCACATAGAGTTTTGTTTTTCCTTGACCGGAAATTCATTGACTTTGCAGGAATTTTAAATGAAAGGTTTAATCGGAAATTAAAGTATTGAGATGAAGAATAATATTGAGATAGATTCTGGAGGTATTGAATAAAGCAAATATGAAAAAAAAAAAACAGAAACATTTCATACATGTTTCGTTAAGTTTTACATCGTTTGCACTTAATTAAAAAAAAAGCTATCTTTTACACCGTGTTCGTATAAAAACAATGAAAGATATTAAAATAAACAAGCATTTTTAATGTAATTAAATTTACCAATTACTCTTTTCGGCAAAGTTTCCTTAAGTATTTCATGATTTTGAATCTTACTTATTTTCACAATTAAGAAAGAATACGTAAAGTTGAATTAAGCAAACAGTTTGAAAAATCTTTTTCCTTCAACTTATTAAGCCAAGTTTCGTTAGGATGTGGGATACTTCCGCAGATTCCCGAAAAAGGTGTAGAGAAAAAAATAAGCATGCATTTTAAACTGAAGCAAACACTTTAAAAAAAGTTTTTTAAGAGTTTGACATTAATAAGTATACAAATATACAAGCTTCGTTAAGTTTTTGAATAGTTACGTTTTACTTCTTGGCCTACTTCAGACAAGTTTCGTTAAGTTTTTTACCATTTTCGCTTACAGAGAGCAATATTTATTCGTATTTTACTTGGAAAATTAAATCAATTATTGTTTTAGTTAAAAATTTCATGAAATCTCTTGTTTTCATATGAGAAACAAGTTTCGTTAAGTTTTTCGAAACTTGCATAACCTATTTCTAACTTACGTTCCAGTTAAAATAAAGTCAACAGTCGAACAAAAACTTCACTACATTTCTTGTTTTAATAATCTAACTTAACTTAAGATTCGTTAGGCTTTCAGTACAGACTTACATAAGTTGAGTTTCGAGCTAGTCAATATATTTTTTACAAATTGTTAAGAAAATTGAAATGAAGAATGAGAGTTCTTTAGAAAAATTTTCATTTTTTTTCACCTGTAGACAAGTTTCATTAAGTTTTCTACTACTCACGCATATGTTTTGAAAAACAATCTTTCTTCAAATTTTACTGTAAAAATTGGAATTAGTATTGTTTTAGTTAATAGATTCATGAGTTCACTTATTTTTATACCTACAGATGAATTTCGTTAAGTTTTTCGTAACTTGCAATAGGTTTTTGAATATGAGTTCTAATTTACTTTTCAGTTATAAAACTCAAACGTAGAATGAACGATGTCATGAAAAACTGTCATGGTTTGTTTTGTTTCGTTAAGTTTCTAATAATTTGCAATATTCAACCGTGAATATAGGTGAGATTTATGAAATTGTCCAAAATGGACAAAGAGAACATTTCCTTCTCAATATCCACTAAAGATAGTCTCCTAAAGTTTCGTTCAGTTAATAGGATTAATGAATATGATCCACGGTTAACGTTCTTTTTCGTTCTGTCATTTCTGCTATTTTATGTGAATCTTATTGCCACTCCGGTTTTGTACGGTGTCAATTTATTTTTTTTTTTTTAAATTGGTCGTTTTTGGACATGGAACTCAGCTTTCGTTCAGTCCCATTTTTTTTTCTCAATAGAATTAATAGATAAGGGTAATTTTTATGTGTCGGTCCACATATTACATCCTAAAGAGTTTATTACAAATAAAAAATTGTTTTACACCAAAAACCATCAAGGATCCTCTAATGAGTGTTAAAATAAACAATTTTCTAAACGACTACCTCTAACAAGCAAATAACATTTCCTGTTGGCATATTATCGTTTTTTTTTTTGTGCATTACAAAGGCAAAAAAAAAAAAACAAAAAAAAAGTAAATGGTGATGATGGTGCTTAATTAAAAACAAGCAATCATCTTTCAAATAACAATCATAAAACCCCCTTAAGACCAACTAAAAGGTAGTCATTTTTCGTTGTTTTCTTTCTCATTTTTTTTCCTCTTTTTTTTTTTATTATTTGGATTTTGAACGACAAAAGCATCAAGTAAATTGCTTATATCAAGCAGCTGAAATAAAAAGGATTCCCATAAAAAAAATGAACATGTACTACCTATATGTCTTTCATATAACCATAACATTCACATACATACATTTATACACATCTGCACCACAGGATGGGTGCAAAACGGAATTTCATTTTCAACCAAAACACCCATATAACCAGGTTCTTTTTTGTTTTTTTTTTTTTATTTCTTTTTCTATCTCAAATAGCCTCCTTCCATCGGGTTCTTTAAAAAGTAGTATAGTGAAATCTATGCCAGGGTTTTATTTTGTCCATGGTTCGACTATCAACAGCTTTAGCATTGCCCCTAGTCCTATTTTGTTTTTGTTGCTGCTCTCCTTTTATACATTGTTGTTTTTTTTTTGGTTTGTTCCACCTTGCAGCAGCAGTGTATCAGGACATAGATTTTTATATATATTTTTTTTTCACAAAGAGGGGATCAACCTCCACAGATTGACATCTTTGAGAATCCTTAGGAAACAAATAATATAAAAAAGAAAGTATGTAGTAGGAAAAAGGAAGAGCACCATCACCGTGTCCAATTTTTCAGGATTTTTTTTCAGAACGGCTGTCCTGTTGAGTCCTGTCTAAGGATAACACATTTAAGGGGGCGGTTAATTAAAAAGAAAACTTAAATCCATAATATATTATTGCAAATTGCATTTTTGAATTTACACAAAACACAGAGTTTCGTTAAGTTTTCTTTTTCGGTTTGGTCCTCGATTAAGTGTTCTTGAAAATCACTGGTTTCGTTTTGGTAAAGTTTCGTTAAGTTTTGCAAAATTTTCGAAAATTTTTTTTTTTTCATGTTTTAGATATATTAAACTAAAGGATTTTAAAAAAACACTTTTCATTAACTTTGAAACCACTTAATTTAGTTTTTAATTTTGTATTTATATTTGAGTTTAAGCTAACTAAATAATTAGTCATTGAGACAGAGAAAAGGTTTAAAAACTAATTTTTTCTTAATTATTCACAAAAGTTTCGTTAAGTTTTAAGTCACTTGATCTAGATTTTGGATGAGTTATATAACCTTTTCACATTAAATTGGTAAAATTATGTGAACAATAGGGTGTGTGACTTTTGTATGGCCAAAAGGTACTCTAATTTTGCAATGTAATAGTGGTCAAAAGTTTCGTTAAGTTTTATGCTTTTTTGCAACTTATTTTCACATTTTGTATGAGAAATTGGTTTATTAGTTTAATCTGAGATATTGACAACACTTAAAAAAAAACTTAACGAAAACACATAACAACCTAATGCATACTGTTTAAACATTAAATGTTACATTTAAATGAAAAATCATATAACCATGAATCCGTCCCTGATAGTTTAATAATCATCATCGTCATCATTCTTCGTCATCACTATAAATCATCATCATCACTATCATGCGGTTCCTATACAGTCTATTTACCGTCCAGTATATTAAAGTTTATGCAGAGAAGGTGTAGGACCATGATGCACTTGACTTTGAATGAAGTCGTCTGTTTCATATAAATTATGCAGGCGAATGAGAAAAACAGAAGGATTATTTCTTTTCAAAATAAAAAAAAAAACAGACAAAAAAATATATATTAGAGACAGTCGTCGTCGTTGTTGGTGTAGTGTTTGTTTGCCTTGGTTTTTTTTTACATTTTTTTCGTTCAGTTTGTCCTTGGTAATTATTATTTAATTTTATATTTACTTTTTGAGATTCTAATTTGCGTATAGAATTATGTGTTTTTTTTTTTAGAAAAAAAAAAACTAAATGCTTCGTTTTGAATGAAGACATAAAATAGAGGCAGGAACTGCACATGCTTGTTAAGAAGAATATCTCATTAAAAAAGATATAGTAGACAAAAAATAGGGAAAGATAGTTTTTTTTTAAGGGATTGAATGAATCCTAAAATTTCCCTCACTTTAAATATTTTTACAGTCAAACATAAAAAGATTTTTTTAAGGGAATTCATTTTAGAAAGAAAGAACCTTTAGAAAAAAAAAAAAGAAAATGTTAAACATACAGAAAGTACTTAAGAGGGTACTTGCGCGTCTCTAAATCAAGTACTTATCAGACTTAAAATTAATTCATTCACATCACAAAGCCGAATGATGCCATCAATGTAAATTTTCCTTGAATGCTTGTTTTTTTTTTTAGGTAGTAATCTTCTTTGAGAAAATGTTAAATCAAGAGCAGCAGCAAACTTTTTTTTTTATATGGACTCATTAAGAAATTATGTGCCAAGCACAAGAAAGCAAAAGTAAACATCTTTGTTTCAAGTTTTTTTTATCTTATTTTAGATAGAAATGTTAGATACGCGAGTGCACTTTGCAAAGTGAAAAAAAGTCATGAAAGGATTTTTAACTTTAATTATCAAAACCGTGTGTTTAGTGTTTCGTTTAGAAATTTTTATTTATTGAGCGAAAAAAACTTAACGAAGAATCATTACAAGAGTTCTTGAAATAAATAAAATTACCTGCGTTTGGATTAAATCATTAAAACATTTTACTTTGCCATAAGAATAATTTGCAAGTTTGAACATTGCATGCATGTTTAAAAACCCCACTTAACGAAGAAAGTTGATTTTTTTTTAGATACGAGTAACAAGTAAGGGTGTTTGTTTTTTAAAAAGTGTTACTTTCCTTCTTCACTTCAAAAAGCTTTCATATGAACAATAAAAATAAAAAAACAGCGAAAGAACAGTTTGAAGGCCCCCAATTGGGCGCCAGTTAAGTTTCCGATTTAAAAAATTGATTTCTCTTGCAATTTTTGATTGACCGAGTATCTTAATCAGATAACATTAAAAAATGCTTCGAAAATATTTTCAGAAGACTAATAAAATTAAAGTAGAGACGATTTTAATTGAAATAGTTTATCACGATCTAAAATGAGCGCAGGCCTATAAAATTAAATTTTCCCCCATTTTTTGTTAGACCTACGAGATCATTCGCATTTGTTATACTGTGGCATTGGGAGCCAGTTAACTGTTCGATTTACAAGATTGTATTAATGACGATTTCGAAATAAAACATAAAAAAAAGCTCAACACTGGGCGCCAGTTTACTTTTCATTTTACAACATTATATCTTGGCCAGACTAAAAATCCCATTTACGTTAGAAAAAATTATTTTTATTGAAGATTTACATATAGAAAAAGGGAAAATAACTCTTACTGAAAATTTATCAAAAACAACCTTCGCATTGGGCGCTAGACAAAAAAGTGTAATTTGTTAGAATTTTCCTCGGCTTACGATTTCGTTAGCATTTAAGGTATATAATAATTATGACAAGCTCAAATAAAAAAAAGCAATACTTTATAACGGTTTAGTAAGAAACATTAAAAGAAGAAAAACTTTGAGGCTCCACATTGGGCGCCAGTTACCTTTTCTATTTAAAACATTGTATTTATAACTCATTCATACTAGCAAAAATAATTCTAATTGAAGATTCATGAAGAAACAGTTTGAAGATCTATAAATAAAAGGCATCATGTTAAGTTTAAATTTATCTATGAAAATTGTATTTAATTGTATTTTTCGAGAAACTAACGATTTAGTACACATTAAATTGCAAAAATGTATCAGATCCACATTAAGAAAACTCTTATTTAAACTAAGTAAATGAATATTGAAATAAATGAATTCATATACATAATATGGATAATTTTTGGATTTGAAGATGACCAGAATCAAGATTTCCCATCGGGCGCCAGTTATTTTTATGTATTGTTTGTAGTCGGGAGCAAGAACTTTATAATGTGATTTTGATTGACTTTAGTGTGCTCAATTCAAAACTGTTTACAGATTTTTTCTATAACGTCTAGTTTTTGAGCTATATACTCATCACTATTTTCGCTATAAAGCTTCAAAATCTAATTTTTAATAGAGTTTTTTTTTATGTTTAGTCAAAAATATATATTTTCCGTAATATGTTGCTCTTTATAAGTCCAAATCAGAAGACGCAAGATGGAATTTGATTCAAAAAACCATTCATTACTTTGAAAAAAATAATCAAGATTTTGAGATATATATCATAAATTTCTTTTTTCAATATCTTTGAGAAAAAAAATAATTTTGAAAAAAAATATAAATTCCTTTAGGACGTGTTGATATGGCGTTTTGAGATTGCATAAGTAGTTTTACAAAAAAAAATTAACGGTGATGTAATTCGATGTCAAATGTACCCAAAAACACGCGTTTTTGACCTATTAATATTCAATTATTTCAAAAACGTGACGTGCCAGTGAAATTTTGACTTCAGATTCGGACTCAGCACACAAAATTCCTCTCGAAAAGTAGGGTTTGGTTCTTGCTCCATATCCGTTGCCGACCAGTGTAATTCAAGTGGACAACGGTGAACGAAAACAGATAGAATGAAGATTTGTGACCAAAGCTTAGAATGAATATAAAATTGTTGCATTCATAGACGAATGTAAATTCATTTTATTATTAAAAAAAACATAATCCAGTTATGTTAGAAATTCGACATTGGGCGACTATAAAATTTTCGTTAAACTTTCGTTTCCGCCCACAATTTTACTCACATATAATTTCTACACCACAAACATTACAAATTTAGTTCTTAATCTTTCTTATGACAAACCCTTTTGTTAGGCGCTCTTATAAATCAACGAAACTTAACGAAAAATAGTGAAAACTCTAATACTTGTAATGCAAAGTATAATCAAAAAATTAAACACAACTGTTCTCACATTGGGCATCAGTTAAGTTTCGATATATTCAAGCCCAATTTGAATTTAATTTATATACTATTATAGAGAGTGAAAAACGTGTGTAAAATTCAACGAGAAATTATGAAAACTCTTCACATTGGGCGCCACTTAAGTTTTTGACAATGTATTGTCTTCAGTGGGAAAGTGAACAATATTTTTCTTAAATGTTTGTCAAGTAGTGTTTTTTCAAAGAACTAGCAGTCATTTTTATGATTGTATATTGGGCGCCAGTTAGTTCATAAGAATTTTCTTTTTTCCCATTGCACAATTATCAACAAAATCAAAAAAATCATTGTGCTTTAAAAGCAACATAAAACTCCAACCAACCACATTTTCGTCAAGAGCTCCAACTCCTTGTATGACTTCATGACACATATAACAAAATTATAAACATATAAAAACCTTCATTGTTTAATTAAGAATATTGAGCGGTTTTAATTTTAACACCAAATAAAAACAACAGGTAGAAAAATATATATATTAAGTTCTTAAAACTATAATATTTTAAATTTCTCCTGATAACTTGTAAACATAATTTCTTGCTCAACACAATCCTTTATAATTGCTTTACTTACATTTTTTTCCCACCAGAAAAAATTACCCTACAGCAATATGTGTCTACAAAAAATTTTCATACACTCGTCGTCTCTGGTTTTCTTTTTTTATTACACGTGTGTGAATACATACAAACAAAAAAAAAACACACACAAAACAAGGAGAAAATCGTGTTACTTTACCACAAATTAGCACAATGACTCGCAGTGTCAAGGTCAAGGATACATATGTATTTGTTTCTGTTTTTTTTTTTTTTTTTTGGTTGAAGAGACATTTCAGAAAACATATGTTTCTTCGAAAAAGGTGCGTCTCTTACCATCTTAACAACTATATTGTATTCTATACCACTAATACAAAGTCATTAATTTTCTATGTTTTATTTTTTTATTTTGCGTGGGAACTATAATATAAGGGATTCTTGCTTTCATTTTCGGAAAAAAAAAATAATGACACATCTTTTCCAATTTGAAGTAACCTTTCGATCTCTATATTATGCCAAAAGAGAAAGAGAACCAAAACGCAAATAATATAAATCATTCTCAAGGCGCGAAGTGTGATTTAAAAAAAAAAAAAAAAATTGGGTGGCGTATACGTAACATTTTTTTTTTTTTTTTGTTCTTATATTTTATTTTATTTTATTTTTTCCTATAAGTATAGAAAGATAGGTATGCATTTCTTCTTTTGCTCATCATCAGTGTAAAAACACACAGAGATAGATAGTATGAAGCATGACAGATTTGCGTGGCACAAAAGGTAAATAACGAAGGCGATTTTTCTTTTTCTCTAACAACTTTTCATATCCTCCTCCCACCTCTTCCTTTGGTTCTTTATTCTTTTTTGCCTTCCTGCTTGCCTGTCTTTTTTTTTTTTTTTTTTGTTATTTTATTCAAGGACCGATCGATTTTTGCCTCAAGTCATTAGTTTTATATGATGGGCTAACGTATAAAACAACAAAAGAGGACACTTACTTTAGCCACACGCAGAGTGGTGTAAATTACTAGGTTGTGGCTTAACTTAAGGATGCACGAAACTTTTTTTTTCTCTTATATTTTTTTTTGTTTTTTTTTTTTTTTATAGAAAATAAACAAAAATTGAATATTAAAGTTGATTATATATGCGAGTACCTACATATAAATAGGTGTATGTTTGTGTGTATGTGATTTTAGTATTTTTTAGTAAAAAATTTTTTTATTTTCTTTTATCGAGGAGATATGAATTCAAAATCGTTTGAAATACAATTTTTAAAAATGTATTTTATGTTTTCTTCTGCATTGTTTTAAATAAAATTAATTAATTGGTTATAATAGCATTATAATGCTCATTTAATACCCTTTTCCAAGTCCAACAAGGCTTAGGACTTTCTTTAGCTTCCATGCAACTTTTTCATTAAAGATAGTATTAGCTGGTTCTCTCAAATCTCGCTATGAGATTTTTTTTTCAGATCTCGGTTAGGGTTCACCAGCTTCACTTTGATTACCAGTTCCTACTAGAATTTAGTAGTTGCGACTGGAATTTACAAGCTACATTTTGATTTACCAGCTTTGGTTAGGATTTACCAATTCCGGCTGGGATTTACTAGTTTCGGCAGGGATTTACTAGTTTTGGCAGGGATTTACCATTTCTGGCTGGGATTTACCAACTCAACTTTGATTTACCAGCTGGACTTTGATTTACCAGTTTCAACAGTGATTTACCAGTTTTGATTAGGATTTACCAGCTGGACTATTTCTAGCTGGGATTTACTAACTCAACTTTGATTTAACAGTTCTAGCTTTGATTTACCAGTTCCGGCTGAGATTTACCAGCTGGACTTTGATTTACCAGTTTCAGCAGTGATTTACCAGTTTTGGTTAGGATTTACCAGCTGGACTTTGATTAACCGGTTCCGGCTGGGATTTACCATTTCTAGCTGGGATTTACTAACTCAACTTTGATTTAACAGTTCTAGCTTTGATTTACCAGTTCCGGCTGAGATTTACCAGCTGGACTTTGATTTACCAGTTTCAGCAGTGATTTACCAGTTTTGGTTAGGATTTACCAGCTGGACTTTGATTAACCGGTTCCGGCTGGGATTTACCATTTCTAGCTGGGATTTACTAACTCAACTTTGATTTAACAGTTCTAGCTTTGATTTAACAGTTCCGGCTGAGATTTACCAGCTGGACTTTGATTTACCAGTTTCAGCAGTGATTTACCAGTTTTGATTAGGATTTACCAGCTGGACTTTGATTAACCGGTTCCGGCTGGGATTTACTATTTCTAGCTGGGATTTACTAACTCAACTGTGATTTAACAGTTCTAGCTTTGATTTACCAGTTCCGGCTGAGATTTACCAGCTGGACTTTGATTTACCAGTTTCAGCAGTGATTTACCAGTTTTGGTTAGGATTTAACAGCTGGACTTTGATTAACCGGTTCCGGCTGGGATTTACTATTTCTAGCTGGGATTTACTAACTCAACTGTGATTTAACAGTTCTAGCTTTGATTTACCAGTTCCAGCTGAGATTTACAAGCTGGACTTTGATTTACCAGTTTCAGCAGTGATTTACCAGTTTTGGTTAGGATTTACCAGCTGGAATTGGATTTACCAGTTCCGGCTGGAATTTACTAACTCAACTTTGATTTACCAGTTCCGGCTGGGGCTTACCATTTCTAGCTCGGATTTACTAGTTTACAAGTTCCGGCTGGGATTTACCAGCTCGATCTTGATTTACGAGTTTTTTTTTTTTTTGTATTTTATTAGTTTTGCCTGGGTTTTGCCAATTTTAACAGTGATTTTCAAGTTGCGTTTGCAGCTAACTCAACTAATCACTGAACACTAGCTAATCATTGAACAAGTCATCATGGACAGCCCATCCAAGGATAAATCAACACAAAAAAACATTTCTTGAAGAGAAAAACAACTAGCTACTACCAAAATGGATCTTTTCTAAAAAGAAGAAAATTCAAATAAAATGATTTCATAGTTAATTTTTTCCAATCGATCCTTGTGATGATTTTTTCATGATGGACTGTCTATGATGAGTTGTTTTATGATGAGTTGTCCTATAAAGTGCTGTGATATGTTGGTTTGATTACTCAAGTCTGAATGCTATCTATCCTGTATTCGATTAATTTTGATTATCCAGTGTCACATAATCAAGGTGACGATAAACTTTTTGTCACAAAATAATTTAATCATTTCATAATATAATACCAAAAGGTACTACTAGAAAAATTCTACAAAAAAAAAAAAAAAAAAAAAATGTTTTGATGATGAAAAAAAAACCAAGATGACATTTTAAATAAATGAATTTCAGTTGACATTTTGACCAAACAAAATATAACAAAAAATCCTTGAACAAAAATGTCACAACGACACAACACACTTAATTTGCTATAATGCTAAGTTATTTTTCTTATTGAGCCTGTTTTTTTGTGTGAGTGTTACTTATGGGCTTCTTGTATACTTTTGTGATGCCTAATATAAAAAAAAGTAAGAAAAGAAAAGAAAAAAAAAATCCAAGAGAAATGTTATGCTTTCGATAAGAAGAATCAGAGAAAGAATATTTTTCTTTTTTTTTTATGAAAATTCAAGGATGTTGTTGAATTTTTTTTTTTTTTTTTTGCATGACCAATTCTTCATTCATGGTAAATAACAACATTCTCTGCTGATTTTTAGAAAATGCCAAATATATTAAATTCATCTTCAGACATAAAAATGCGCATTCCATTTTTCATTATTTTCATTTTTTTTTTTTTTTAGGCTTATCATGTATATTTTTTTTTTTATTTTTTGTTTGGAGAATACACTTCAGGCACCTACTTGACATTTGTGATTCAACATATACCATAGCCCGAAAATTAGAAAACTTCCAATTCTATTTTTTTTTTTCTAAATCTTTTCCTCGTCCATATACAAAAGATGCGATTTCCTAAATCACCCCCACCCTCTTCCCACCTCCCCCCTCCCATTTTATAGAGTACAATAAACAAAAAAAAAAAGAGTATAATAGATTTTACACATGCAAAGGCACGATACAAACATAAGTAGGTACACAGAGAATAACTTTTCAGTTATGGTCTGGTCAGCAGTACTTTTGATGGGATATAACCTAACCTATACAGATACATTATTATAGTATAGAAACGGGGATAGGGGCTTCTGTGAGGCTTAGATAATAATAAATATATAGAAAGTACTCGTACATTATTGTGTGCATAGCATGAGGCAATTTAGGTCATTGGGGACCAAAAAGATATTTGTACCACTTAATATTTGGAATAATTTGATATAAAACAATAATATTACTCGTAATAATATTGTACATTTATATACCAACCCTGCATTCACACGGGAGTAGAATTTTAGAATTTTTCTTGTTATTTTTTTTTATAAATAAAACTTATAATGTGTATGTTTAATGTGGCTTGTATGTAGTTATTTTTGTATGAGTGTATGCAATAAGCGCATTTTGGTTTTTGTAGTTTTTTTTTTTTTTGCATGGGGACATGTATTTTTTGTCCTGGGATTTTTTGTTTTTTTGAAATTGCAAATTTTTTCAACTAGAAATGTTACCTTTTATATATATCTTTTTTCTTATATGAGTATCTTCCATGCATGATTCTCCGATAATTTTCTTTAAATTTTAATTTTATTTTTATTTTCTTTCGATTGTTCCTTTTCTCTTGATGTATTTGAAAATACAACAAAATAAAAAAAAAATTGTTTTTTTAACATTTCATCTTTAAATAAAATTTTATTTTATTTTTTTACTTTTTTTTATATAAATATTTTTTTTTTTAGTTTTATAATTTAATTAATTTGTGTCACCCTGTGTAACGAAATTTTTATTATATATAGGAATGTGTTTAAATTCCGCCATTATCGGAAGTCGTAATTAATTTTATATATAAATTTTTGTTTTATTTTTTTTTAATTTTATTTTTTTTTGCAAAATTTTCAAAAAAAAAATTTATATTTCGATATTTTGTTAAAAAAATATAAATATATTTCTCTTCTTTTTTTTTTTTTGTTTGTTAATTTTATTATTTTTCTAAAAACCATATACAAAAAATAGTGCGCACAGGGTCGAGCAGCATGGCTGGAGCGCGGCCGTCGTTGTAGCGTCCAGGACAACAATCCAACTGCCTGCCATCGAAGATGGGTGAAACGGAATCGAGTGAGTATAATATATTGACAAATATTGTTTTAAGTAGTAGGTACCGTTATTTAAACAAAAGTTTAGAATTGATAAGAACACTACAATATTTACTTTAAAAAATTATATATTACAATAAATGTTTGCACTAAAAAAAATGTTGTTCCTATTGCATTTGAAAAATATTTGCATTAAAAAAAATACATATATTTAAAATTTTTTACTGCAAACAAAAATATTTTGCATTAAAAAACCAATTGTATTGCAAATAATAAAATGGTCTGCATTGAAAAAAAATAAAAATTCAATGCAAAATGTGTGCATTAAATATTTTTTAATATTCGTCAATTTTTTTACAATTTTGACTATTTGACCTTATATAAACGTCAATATTAGGAAAATCGACGAGTATTAAAAAATAATATTTAATGCACTAATTTTGCATTAATTTTTTTTTTTTTTCAATTCAGAAAATTTGTTATTTGAAATACAAGTTTTTTGTAAGCAAAATATTCTTATTTGCAATAAAAATTTTATTTTCCATGCAAATTTGTTTCATTTGCAATAATTTTTACTTGCTCTATAGGGCAAGTATTGGTTTCGTGTCAAAAAAATAATTCGAGGTTTTAATCAAAACTAACATTACGATAATGGAGAAGTCTGAAAAAGTGGTTTTCGTCATGACGTCCGTCGGTCTGTGCGTCGGTGCGTCTGTGCGTCTGTGCGTCTGTGCGTCTGTGCGTCGTCAAAAAAAGGTGTACAATAAGCTGCAGCCTAAACAGGTGGACGAATTTTCTTGAAATTTGGTACAGATGATTATTTCGTAATTTCCAAGGTTTGTTTTTTTTTGTTTTTTAATATCTCGCCTAGAACGTATACCTCCCATACAAACTTTTCGAGGTATTGCAAATTTCTCGAAAACGGCTCTAACGATTTTGATTAAATTTGACACAAGTAATGCTGTACGTATATCTAATATAACTGCGTTTTTAGTTTTTCTCAAAAAATACGGATAGTGGAAATATGACAATTTCTTTTTTTTTAATCGCTAATGTCGGCTCTTCCCGTGTATCGTTAATGAGTTATTGCAATTTTCTCGAAAACGACTCTAACGATTTCGATTAAATTTGGTATTCGTTATAGTCTTAATGAGTCTAATAAAACAGCTTTTTTAGTTTTTCACAAAAATTTCCTAGAACGGTATGGCGTTGCCGTTTTCTGCCAAATTGATGTATTTTTTAGTTAATGTCGTATATTTCATCAAAGGCTAAGCCAATTTTATTCAAAATTTGCAGACAGATATTTCTTGTCATTTAGAAGTGTAAAAAAAAATCTAAAAAGTTTTGAAAAAAAATTTAATTTCCAATAGTTATCTAAGATATAGATACTTTGAACTACAAGAGCAAGTACGTGCGGCCCCAGTCGTGCATTTTATTTTTTATTGATTCAAAATATTTTTTGTTGCAATACATATTTTTTTAATACAAAGATTTTTTTAGTTGCAACAAATATTTTTTTTTAATGCAGTTTTTTATTTATTGCAATAAATAATTTTTTTAAAATTTTTAATTAAAAGCAAATGCATCAAAAATAGAATGGTTTTGTACAACCCTGAGTCTAACAAAAGCTTAAATAAGCTTTAGAATTAATTTGGAATACTTTTAAATAATGTTTATGATTAAAAATAGGAGCATTAGAAGTTAACACTTTTCGTTCAAAAAATTCGTTTTTTTTTAATGTTTTAAATAAAAAAAAGTATTTTAAAAAATAAATAAAAGTATGTAAAAAATTTTTTTTTTTCTAAAAATTCTTTGATACACAATTCGTTACGAGCTCAAAATCATCAGAGAAGTTTTTATAATTTTGAAGTAAATTTTATATTATCAACAATTTTTTTCAATTTCTTAAATAAATTAATTCATGAAATTTTTAAAAAGTTTTTCCAAGCTACTTTTAATATAACAGCAAGTATGTGCATATTTTCATAACAAAATAGGAATATAATTTTTTTAAATAAAAAAAAAAAAACAAACAAACTAATTAAAAATAAAAAAAAAATAATTTTTAAAAAATTGATGAAAATACTTTGACTGAGCTGTTGTTGTTTTTAAAAATCTCAAACATGTAAAAAAAAATTTATAATCACTTAAAGCCAGTTAAGAATTAATTATTTTTCAAAAATTTAAGTTTTTTTTTTTAAATTTGTTTTTTTTTTTTTTTTAATTGAAGTACATAAAAAATTCTAGGTAATTTTTAGAAAATAAATTGATCTTTCGTAATCAGAAGAAAAAAATGCTTCTTCATAAGTACTTTTATTAATTAAAATTAGCAAAGTAAAGTAGAAAATACATCGATTTAAAATTATCTCAAAAACCCATGGGTGATTTTCGTTTTTGGCGGTGACCTGTATTTTTGTACAACTTATTTTGAATGAACTTTAAATCATACAATTATATTTAATTCCCTACATACATTTAATTCCCGTTAGTGATATAATTTTTTTTTTCGTCTAATTTTCTAATTTCAAAAAAAAAAAAAACAAACTCTTATAATTCCAATAAAATATCAAAAAGATACAAGATGCATCTCTTGGTGGCTCATCGGACGATGAAGACTTTCTGGGCGTATTAAGGGGACCTAGCACATTTGCGAATGCCTTCCTATATGTTGGATTAGGCACAATAGCACTTGGATTAGTGATAGCATTCGTAGGAACCGGCGAAAAAGGGTTCAAAACTGTGGAATTAAGACTTATAGGACCTTCATTAATAGGTAAAAAAAAAAATAATTATAATATTTATTTAATTAAAAATTAAATAAATTCATATTATTATATTATTTTTTTTTTTTTTTTTGTTTTCTTTATTAAAGGTATCGGATTAATATGTTGCATTTTACGAATATTATTTTGTATATGTCCATCGCATTGCATATCGTCAAGCAAAAAAGCTCGTAAAAAGCAAGGCAATAAAGTTGATGCCGATCATACAACTTCATTGTTGCGTGGCGAATCGAAACGTGTATCAATAGCTAGGGGACCTAATAATGCACCGGTATAAAGGTTTTTTTTTTACTTAAACATTCTTTTATTAATTTGTTGTTTGATTATTTTTTTTTTAAGAAATATCCCATCACACACAAAAGAAGTAATAGCAAAATGCTCAACGAAGGCATGGAAGCACTTCGCCAAATCGCCACAACATCGTTATTCATGCAAAACGAGCAAAAACCTTCGATGAATCGTGTAGTTCCTATCATCAAAGAACCAGAAAAAACTGTGGGTAAGTGTATATACATAGCTACTTTTAACTTTAGTCGAGTTTTTATACCAATCGGAATAGATAGAATTTGTATAATACTTAAATTATTTATCTACTGAATGAAACTACATGAACAGAAAATTTTACATATTCACTTTGGTATAGGCTATCGACCATTTTTTATACGAGTCAAACTTGGTTAAAATTTTACTTGAATTTTGTATTCCTATTTTTTTTTTTAATTTTCACAAGTTTATCGATAACTTGTTTTATACCAGTCATGCATTGAGCCCAAATAGTTCTAACTTATTGCATCTGATTTCCTACGACACAATATTACATATTGCTACGCTGTGTCATGTTAACTTGAATTTGAAACTTGATATTATCTATTTAACCTTTTAGAGGGGTTTATTTCTTATATTTTTTATACCAATCATATAAAAGAGCGAACATTTTGGTATGGATTTGAATTCGACCAATGAAAAATCATTAAAAATGTAGAAATCATCATGAAGTTTCGAAAAAACAATGCTGCTAGCTACTTTATTTTTATACCAGTCATTTAACAAAATAGAATTTGGTATAATTTAGTCTAAAAAATTTACTATACAAAAAATCAATACTAATTTTTGCTACAAGCCTTTACTTATTGGAAATTAAGCTGTGTATAAAAATCAGCAGAAAATTATCCAAACAATCTAGAAATAGTGTATTGCACTAATATTATACCAGTTATATAATATAATTTATTGCAGAATAAATTCAATTTCGACCAGATGAAAATTAATTAAAATTTAGAAATGCTCCCCTTTAATTGGAAGAGTTTAGTGCTGCTTATGGAAAAGCACGTCATTTTTTATACCAGTCAAATTATATAATAGAATATGGAATAATAGAGTTATTAATTCAAATTGTACATGAACACTGAGTTAATTTTTTAATACAAGACCAAACTTATTGGAGCTAAAATAGTTTATACAAAAATAAGAATCAGACTTGGATTTATACGAAATGAATTTTAAAATTTTGCAGATGCTCTTCTATTTCTTTATTGAATATTCTAAAAGAAAACTGAGGGTAAAAATTTTAAAACTAAAACATTTTAAGTTTATACCAATCGGCGAAAGTAGTACAAACTGTTTCAACTGACGGCATTTTAGTGAGTCGTGATAAAAGTAGGTCCAAGACCAAATCTTTTAAATAAGACTGTTAGAATGTATTAATTGGTATAAACTGGTATAAAACTCACAATCAACTACTACCACTGAATTTACTGATATTTTTAATTAATTTTGTATGAACCATACTATATACTTTTTTTTGGGTACTAATAACACCATAACCTTAAACCCACAGATCTAATGACTTTTATTTTTATTTGTTTAAATTTATTTTCATATACATTTTAGAAGCACCATTGGAAATGAAAAAACTCGAAACTACGAATGTTTGTGAAATTAGCGACGACGAAGAAAATGACGAAGATGAAAATACTTCAATGGTAGTTGTGCCCATCACTTCTACTACCATAACCAACAACACCACCACCACCACCAGTATTGTCAATGAACGACCACCATTAGTACGAACCTCGAGTAAATTGTCGCGACAAAGACTGTCACTAAATCAACAGCAACAACTTCAACAAAAGCAACATTTAATGACGCAAACGTCAAGTGAATCCGGTGATTTATTAATGGAAACGTCGCTAATGGTTATAAATCCTACAATAACAACTACAGCTGCTATTGCCAGTGGTAGTAGCAGCAAAGGAAGTGTGACAATACGACCACCGCCATCACCAACGCAGACGACGACCACGACAGCGATAGCGTCTACTTCAACGTCGAAAACAACGACTACGACGACGATACCGTCATCCTCGTCGCCGCCAAAAGCATCGAAACAAAGACCACCCCCATTATCACAACCACCAGTGCTACCCTCGACCTCTTCGAATACTCTATCGCCGCCGCCAGCAGTACAATCAATGTCATTGCATGTCCAACATTCACCACCATTACAACAAACCAATTTCGATTTACCCCCATCGACTCCTCACAAATACACACGGGCAGTAGTTACAACAACAACAACATCAGCGGCTTCTCCTTCCTCATCGACATCACTGTCACCTACGCCAGCGCCATCTATAACAACGACAGCAGCAATAATGACCCAATACCAACAGCAACAACAACAACAACAACTCAATGTCTTACCTGGCCAGGTAATAGAAAAAGGAAATCTACTGCTGTTGCCTACATCGAAATTGGCAACACCATCACTGCCAGGATGCAGCAGTAGCCCCATCAGCATCAGCAACAGCAGCAGCATAGAGTCGAAAACACGTACAACGCCACATTTGGCAACAGCGGCAACTAGTAGTAATAATAGTAGTAGTAGTAGTATGCTAGGTAATACACTGATACCACCCCCACCAACGCCATCGGCAGCAGCGTTAAACTTTGAACCCGAATTACTCCTGAGTCCCGCTAAACTTGGACAGTAAAAAAAATTGTATTATTTTTTCTTAATTTTTTTTTTTAATTTTGCTCCTAGTACCTCCTACTCCCCTACGAAACAAGAAAAAAATTAACATTTAATATTTTGATTTTCAGGTAGAAATAACAATATAAAATGAATATAAACTAGCTAACGTGTGTTTGTGTATATGTAAATCGGAAATGGCATTTGCATTTCGTGGTAAAATAAATAAATGAAAAAAAAAAAAAATAATAAGTTGAAGGCAAAAACAATAATAATTATTATAATAGGGCCAGCAGCATTATTTACCCTATATAATTTAGAATTTGTCCCAAACAACTTTGGAAGGCACATTTTAATTGAGACGTTAGATTATAATTTAGCGCAATTTTAATTTACTAACACATTGTTCGTGGTCTTCGTCGTGTCGTGACAATGAGGTATGGTTGAATTTATTTCAATTTTTTTTTTTTTTTTCTCCGATTGCATTTTTAATTATAGGTCATTTGTTTAAATAGTTTCATGTTAGATTTTGTATTTGATTAAGGGAAAATAAGGTTGTTAAGCCTTTTTTTTTTTTAGTTTTTTCATGTCATGAATTTTTTTTATACCTACAAGAAAATTTGCAGACAAAGGTCAAAGGTGACTTAAACTCTTTATCGTAAATATATCTGAAATAATCTATTTAACACAAAGTATGCATTCGGCAAGTGTGTGGCTATAAATTACCTATACAAAAAGTAATTAGTGACATTTTATGAAAAGAGCAATAGCAACATCGAAGAAAATCTACTATAAAACATAGTTGGCAACAATATAACCCCAAAAAGGTCGATTTCTTTTAGAAAATAAATAAATATGTTTTACTATTTTGACATTTTTGGGATTTCATATTCAAATTTTCTTTTATTTATTACTATTTTTTTTTTTTTTTTCATTGAATATATTGAATCAAGATAAAACACTTTTTGAATCAATTAAGCTTAATTTATAACTTATATACATACTATTTTGAATAAGAAAATTTTCTTCCAACGCTTATTCTGTACGCCATTTTGTCAGGTTTTTTTTATATTCTCTATAGTAATATCCTTCAAACGATATTTGTCATCAAAAAGCATCAAAGGCACCACTGTGCGAAGGTCTGTGTGTTAATGTCAGTCTGACAGGGCAAGGGCGACATATAGTTACATGGTGACATGGCGAAATGGCGACACAGCGACATAGCGACATGGTGATATAACGACATGGCGACACCTATTATAAGAAATTGCGAATCGTTTACAAATTTGCTTATTAATCCCACTACTTTTCATTTTATAATAAAAAAAGATATATTCTTTCTGTTGAGAATAATAAGGGAAAAGAAAAAAAAACTATAGGGTAGAGTTGCATAGCGGAAAATCTTTTCCGAAAGATGGCCTGAAACTAGAGACAGCCGAAACTAGGCAACTCTACCCTATCTGTTTTTTTTTTTTTTTTTTCAAATAACTAGAAGCAAACATCTAAAGATATGGTGTTTTATAAAAATGTTCAAAATATCTTTTTCCTTATTTGTTTGCGAAAAAAAAACAATGCATCAGCTCAGCTCACTTAAGAACAAATTTTCAAAAATATACGTAAATGTATATGATAGAAACAGCTTTTTTGGTCTTTAAAATAGAACTTCAGTCTTTGAAGTAAATCGACTCACCTCACAAATAAAATAACAGACGGACAAACTGAAAAACTAACACACCGAAGAACTGACAGAATTTAAAAAAAAAATATTGCCTATATTTAAAATGTGTCTTCCCGGTTTTTACCCCTTCAGAAATAAAAATTCAATTTTATTTTTATTATCTTGGCTTCATGACGTGTGCATAATTTATATATTTGCCTTTCAATAAACTATGTAGTTTAAAAAAATGTGCATTAAACAATCCTTTCTTTAAAGAAGCGTTTAAAACAAAAGTTAAAAAAATACAAACTAAAGATTTGCCTGGTAGGTAAGAAATAAAAAAAAAAAATAAAGAAAATACCAAAATGTATTATAAATAAAATAAAATAAAAAAATTTATATAAACTATTCGTCTAGCTGTGCATGCATTTCGTACTCAACAAACAAACAAAAAATAAAGGAGCGATAAAAAAAAATTATAAAAAAATAAAAGAAAACATAAAGAACAAAAAATAAAATGTGTATAAAAATTATTAGGTGTACCTATATGAAAATAAAAACTTACAAAAAAAAAAAAAAACTATAAAAAAAATAAATTAAGTCCTGTATATTTGATTTAAATTTATAAAAAAAAAATAATAATAAATTTAAAAAAAATTAAAATAATTATATTTTTAAAACTATTAAGTTTATAAACATATCGTTTATCTAAATTTTAAATGAGAGACAAAACTATGTTATTTGTTATAATAATTGTGAGTATGTAAGAAAAACAAACAAAAAATAAATAAAAACGAACAAAAGAAAATAAGAAAAGATATGGATTAGGTATTTATAATAGATATAAATTTAATAAAACAAACAAAAAAAAAAATAAAATATTTATTATATATACACAACAACAACAATATATATATATTTAAAAGAGGAATTATTCAATTTATGAGCATGTGTGTGCTAATATTAAAAAATATAAATAAATTATAAAAAAAGAAATATATATACAACTAAACGAAACAGAAAAGAAGAAAAAAAAAGTATATAAGTAAATTATATAAGTAAAAAATGAAACCGCTAAATTATAATTCCATAAACAAAAGTGTATATATCAAAATAATAATAATTATTATGCCAGATAAAAAAAAAATAAATAAAATTAAATTAAAGAAAAAATAACAACAACTAGCAAAGGCTCTCGATGTAAAAAATAGATATGTAAACTGAATGGAAAGACAAGAATAAAGAAAAATTGTAACGTAATATGAAAATATTGGAGTTTGTTTTTTATTTTTTATTTTAATGGTTCACGCATACAAGAAAGACTCCTCTAGCTATCAGCAGTTTCTATAAGTTATAGGAGCTACATTTATATCTTCTTTAAAGCTTCGATAAGGTTTCTGTGTACAAAAAGAACCAAAAAATAGAACCTAATAAAAGTCTTCATAAAGTAGGGCAAAATTGATCACCAGATGCCAGTGCATGTTATATTCCTAATATTACTCATTAATTTCATAATGTTTTTAAGAAGCTGTTTATAAAATTCTTACAAAATTTGTTTAAAATTATTTTTGTATAACAATTACTTTTTAATGGTTTCACTCAATTTCACCCGTTATTTTTCTTAACGCACTTCCGATTCATGAAGGGTTCTTCCCTCAGACACCACCGTCTTTCTGTCCTTCATGGTCCTTTTTGCAATGCTTCCAGTCATAAATATTGCTGTCTTGAACTTGGACTGCGATTTGAAGGCCATTTTTGCAGAAGCATTTTCATCCATTCACTCGATGTGGTAAAGTTAATTTAATTTAGCTCGTTTTAGCTTTTTGGACTTTATATCCACATCTTGGCACAACTCAGAGAGTTTACTTCCACAAGTAGATTTCCGGATCTCACGCTATCTCAGGTAAACTCAATCTCATATCAAATTTCTAGATTTTATAACCAATGCCTTTTAGAAATCAACTACAAGTAGTAGGCTTTAATAAACTTTGGTAAGGGCATTTCCTCAGCATTTTTTTTTTCTAACTCGATATTCTTTATTTGCTGCTCTTGTTTTGAGCTACAACATCTTCACCATGTTTGCCGGTGAAACCTTTTTCCAGTATCCAGTATTTCCTATTTCCTGGATTATATCGTGATATTGGGACCACTGCTAGCGGAGAGTCCTTCACTCAAATACGCAGACATAAAATGTCAAATTCGTTCTTTTTTGTAATTCGGAGTTTTTGTTTGTTGGATATTCAAGCTCTTAATTTAGCTGCAAACATGATTTGGTCCGATTCAACTATGAAAAGACAGTTGTTACCTAGAAGCCACTTATCAACTTATTTCGAGCTTCTCAAAAATCGATTATCCGAAGCCGATATCAGATGTTTTTTTTATGGTGGAAGCTGTGTTTTTAAACTATTTTGCTCGTTAAGTAATTAATTGAAACAAAAAACAAATAACATGGAAATAAAAACATATTTTATTTGGAAAGCATTTTTCTTGTTGTTTGCTTATATAATCATCTCGATATACATACATACATTATTTTCCAAATACTTGTATATTTGATATATTGTTTGAGGGTTATGGAAAAAATAATGTCACGAGATTTTCGCGTAAGTTCTTGTTTTTTTTTTTTTAATTCTTTAAATTTTAAAACATAAATTATTTTTTTTTTATAAAAGAATACTCTTGTTGTATTTTTATTTAAATAACTAGGAAAATATTTTGTTTGTTTTTTTTTCTCTTCATTTTCTTTTTTTTTTTCAAATAAATTCAAATTCAAAAACAATATTTACAATTCATGGCGAAATAGGGAAAGAAAAAAAAAGATAGAAAACTACATAAATTCTTAAACAATGGGGCATTTGCAATCAACAATTTGTTTTTTTTTTTTACAATTTAAAATTCGAGATAAAAATTAAATTGCAAAATCTAATCTAAAGAGAAATTAACTATAAAAATCATCAAATAAGATAAAACAGTTTTATAAACATTTTATTGTTTTTTTTTATATACTTTTAAGTGTTGTCAAACAAACCAAAAGAAGGACATTAAATTCCTATTTGTTGATGTATTTTTTTTATATTTCTTTTTATTGAAAATCAGTGGCAATGGTGGGGTACGAACGAGAATATTATGTTTAGGAGAATGTGTTTTTTTTTTTTTTATTATTTTACGTGGATGAAAATACTCTATCTTAACGGCAGATAAATACTTAAATTCTAAAAATCCAAAGCCCATTCGTTTTCAGCTAGAAATACATCGACGACTTCTTTCATGGAAAAATTCGGAATTAGTTGATCTTGAGTTAATTTGACTCGTGTTACTGGATCAAAGTGGCCAACTCGTTGTAGATGCTCTTCGATATCTTTGCGTTCGTAAGTGATGCCAGATGGAGTTATCACGGGATCGGCTAAAATTTCAAAACTAATTTTACCACACAAAAAATCTGGCACATCACGTTTCTGACGAAAATTTAATCAATAGAGAAAAAGAAACAAAAAAAAATAAGACTTTTTAAGTATTTTGAGTTTATTACAAAGGTTACAAAAAAAAAAAAATTACCCGTCTTCGATCATCAATTTTCGCGAATATATTATTTAGTTCTGTTATGTGATCGTCCTGAAATATAGGAAGTTTATCTTTAATAAAAGAACAAAACAAAACTATGTAATTCGAAAAACAAACCCAAAAAGACTTGAAATTAAAAAAAATTGTGAATGATATTTTGATGAAAGTATAAGAAAAGTCCACGAAAGAATTAGCTTTTGGTCGTTTATTTATTTATTATTAATATTAAAAGTGGCATTTCTACTTTTTGAAATTAATTTTAATTATTATATCCGTTTTTTTTTTATTAAGTGCGAGGTGATATTTTTCCCTAAACTTTCCCACCTTAACAAAGGAAATAAAATAACAAAAATCACAAAAACGCAATAAGATTGTAATCTTATATGGAAAACATCTCAATCAATTTTGAGAATGGTATTTTTTCTCAGAGATTTTGAAAAGAGGAAACTGATTATATCAAAATTTTGGCACTTTGAATGGTAGCTGGTAAATGGCGTAACTTAAAATCAAATCATCGTTGGTTAAGATTTATAGGCTCTAATGCAAAAAGAATGAGCTTAAGCTCTATCTCACTTTTCAGTACATTTTTTTGAGATCTATTTTAAGAAAATGAGATAGATCTCAAGAAAATGTACTGAAAAGTAAGATATATGAGCTTTAGCTCATCTACAGTGACGAGCAAAAGTGGTCAAATGTTTTACCTTTTTTGAAAAAGTTGTTTAAAACTTAGTGTTCTTTACATAAATTAAATCGTTTTTATTTTATTATTTTTTTATATTATGCCACCATTAATTTTCCTGATTAAAATTTTAAAAAATGCTTCATTGTCCAAAAATGGAGAGTATCATATTGGTATTTGGACTTGACCAATTCTGCTCGTTTTGGAAAAAGGCTTTTGTTTCAATATATTGAGTGTACTAGAATTAATTTTTACCACTTTTAACCACTTTTAACAATGCCTCGAGATAGGATCTATCAATCTGTGAAGAAATAATTTTAAATTTCGGTCGTATTTCAGCTTAATGGAAAGCTCAAAGCTCATCGCTTTTAGACTTGTGTTTTTTTACTGCGCTTACAATTTCTTCAAAAATTTTAACAGATTTTCAGCCAAAATGGGTCAGGGCCTTATGCTGACTACGCAACTGTCTTAAATTTCTGATTTCCGAAGCAATATTTGACAATTTTAAAGGTTTTGGTGGGGTCTTCATGTAGTTGAAAAATTATATCACACGACACGGAGTTTTTTTGTAATTAACTTACTGGCCTTAAAAGGTTTTTTTTAATTCTGTTTTAGACAGATCAATCGTTAATAGTTGAGATATTTTTGTGTAATCGTTAATGTTTTTTTTACCAAGCGTTTTAGAAAGTTTTCAACCAATATAAGTTATTCTTCATATAAGTAAAATACTAAAGGTTTTTTTCGACTTGATATTTTATTGAATAAGGTTCCAAATAATGGAAATTATTAAAAAATTAAGGTACTACTTGTACTGAAATATTTTTTTTTTTTTCATTTTATTTAATACAGCTTTTTAATCACTGCTTGAAAAAAATTATATTTTAGAAGCGTGAAAGATGAAGTTTTGTATGAAACTAATGAAGAATTGTAAAAATATGACTTATATCACCAGTCTACCAGCTATACTTTTCCAAAGGTTTTCGGTGTGCTGATCTTGAATCGAATCGAATATTTGATCAAACCCCGTTTTTGAAATATTACCATTAGAAAATACAAAAAAAACCGTTTATTAACTACTTAGTTTGAACATAAATCGTATCGTATCGACTTTTAAAACAACTGTTTTCCTCCCATCTTTCAAGATCTGTTAAAATCTTTTCGATATCTGTTTTATTGTCGGAGATATATTCTCAAAACCGAGTCTTTGGTCATATTTATCAGCATTTATATTGTGGGTCTCAGATTTGAATGTATTCACTACGACTTACTAATTCAGCGAAAAAGAAACTCATTGACTCAAAAGACACGAAAAAAAGCACGCATTTTCGAAAGAAGAGCTTGATGTCAATCTCTATGAAATGCTTTTGAGTCGTTATGGCTATTGAGGAAACAAAGTGATCAGGTAAAGTTCCTAAAAAGTGACTATTTAGGCCAACCCAATTGGATTGGCCGTTATCGTAGGAATATTTATTATAACGACTAAAATAAAATCAAATAACATAAAAAGTCCAAAAGCAACATTTTCCCATTACTTTTGCAACTTCCTAACATCATGTTTTATATAAAACGGTTCAATGAAAAATTGTGGACTTCACCATTAAAAAGAATGAAAATGAAATGTTTCTTAAACCTATTGTTTAAACATTTTAGTTGTAAAAAATAATTAAATATAAAAACTTACACATTCTTGTTCGATTTCTTGTTGTTTTTCTTTTAAATGATCCTCATTCACATCATCAACTAATTTAAGTTTTGCCAATCTGTTTTCCATATCTTCTTTTATTAGCCTAGAAATTAGAAAAAAAAATCATATTTAAATACAAGAGTAAAAGTAATAAGAAAAGAAGACGCAATGCAAACCAAAACAAACCTATTTAGATATGTTTGCAATTCAATTTCTTGACATATACGTTTCTCCTCCATAACATTCCAACGCTTCTTTCTCGCCAATCTCAATTGCGATGTAATATCATCACCAAAGTTTTGTTTCTGTTCTTTAGCCAGGTCATAAGCTTTAAAATGTAAAAAACAAAAGAAAAAATTAATAATAATAATAATTTGCAAAAAAAAAAAAAACAAAAACAAGTTCTAATCTCTTTGGAAATTGTAGGTAATTTCAAAAGACAGACTAGAAACAACCCACACACTAACCCCGTTGTAAATGTTTTATTGCTTCGTCGTACAATTCCAGCTCCATGAGGCACTGACCGAGAAAGAAGTGTGCCTTCACCAAACTCGGATCGATGTCCAATGCACGACGACAGTCTTGACACGATTGATCCCATCGTTTTAACTTCAGATGGCATAGCGCCCTATTCGTGAAATATGTGGCATTTGTTGAATTTTTAATCTGCAAATTGGACAGATTACAAAAATATTATTTCAAAATTGGGTTGCCAACTTTTTTAAGAAAAAATAGAGTATATTATTTGATTTCAGAGACGAAAAAAAAGAGTACATTTGAGAAAAGAAGAGTATCATTTACTTCATATTCATGACCGAAAATACGCTCAAGCGTAATATTACGCTCAAATATTAATACCTTGATTCTTTATAAAAAAAAATAAGTTTTGAGGTCTTAAACAAAAAAAAAGTAAACATAACTTAAAAATAAATTTGAATTAAAAAAAAAAAAAAGAAATTGTTATTTATGAAAAAGTAAAGAAAAAAAACCTTGGCTAAAGCTAAGTGCGCCTTAAGTTAATAAAATGCACGGTACTTGCTCTTGGAATTCAAAATGCTAAAATATAAATTTGGTAAATTTATATAAAAATAAAAAAAAAAAATAACACAAAATTCGTTTTTGACATGAAAAAAAAAATACTCTTTATATGAAATCGCGCTCTAAAACAGGTATGCAGTTTAATTTCTTTTATAAAGATGCATTTTTAGAAAAAAAAATTTCAACATTTTTAGAGACATTTTTTTTAAAATCAATTTCTTATAAATCATTTTTTGAAAAAAATGTTTTAAAATAAAGTTGGTATGCCATTTAGAAGAAGCTATTAATCACAACCTAAAACCAACTAAACCGTTAATAACCATTTTGGAAAAAAAAAATTTTGTATGTGGGTTATGTTTGTGGGTGTGACTACACAATAGTATGAAGTATCGGTTTTCAAATTATCTGTCACAAATTTAAAAATCGCAGCTTTGTTTATTTATGCTAAGGCGCTTATACTGTCCGAAGACCGTAGCAAACGTTGAAAAGATAAACGAAAAAAGGTATTAAACAAAAAAAAAAATGAAAAAAAAAGAAAACACGAAACGTTGTTGTATTTTATTAAACAATTAGAAAATAATTAACAAAGGAAATTAAATGAAAGTTAACAAATTAAATGAATATGCAACCATAAACGTCGTTGAATTAATTTTGTTTAATTATTTAGGCGCTTTGGAGAAAACGTCGTACATCAAAAAAAAAAAAATTAAGTCAACGATTCGAAGTTGGATTATTATCAGGGCCTGTGGTATAATATTTTTTTTTGAGAACGTTAGCGCTAAAGAACCTTTGCTCAATGAAATATCAAACAAGAGTGATTTGTTTTGAATCAAGCTCTGTCTTTTATATGATTTTTGAAATAATTTTAAATCAATTAATTCCATGCTTACAAACATAAATTGTTTAAAAGTGATTAAAGATGAAGTATTAGTTTTGAGTAAATATTGATTTGAATGATAAATATTTACAATATTGAACATTGAAATGAAAATTATATGAATTAACAGTAAATAGATGTCTTATAACTCCGTTTAAGCTGTAGCCAGTGTTGCCGATTCAAAAAAAAAAAGCAGTAGGTACTAAGCAGTAGATAAATGTTTCCAAAGGAAAGCATCTAATATTATAGTACCTGGGTGACCGAGCTTTGCTCGGTATCCTTAAATGTTATAACTTTCAGTGAAAAAATTCAAATGTAAACAGCAATTTTTTGGAGTGGGTTTGAGTTTGCAGTTTTCGCGGGTTACAAAACACCACATTCCCACTTTATAATCCAGTTTATTTAAGTTTGAATATACGATCAGCAATGAAGAGAAGGGTTACAGGAATCTGCATTATCGAAAATGCTTACAGCAATGAGATATCTTTTTGTAGGGATTTTTCGAAATTTCTCAAGAATTGCATTAAATCGAAAACCGTAAGGATTTGGGATGAACAAGTTACCAAATTCTGAGAGCCCTTAAGTTCACCAATTAGCATATTTCGTTTGATCCATTACCTTTGGGACACCCTGTATATTATAAGATTGACATTAGGTCAACGGTGTTGCTTTTTGTGAGTTATTTTATTCTTATACGTTAACAATAAACGAAAAAAAAAGTAAAACGAAGATAATTAGTGATACCAAATCAACAAATTACTTAAAAGTTTCAATGCATGATCAAAAAAGTCATGATCTAAAAAATTTTGTTTAGTTATTGTAACAAAAAGAAAAAGAACACATGGAACCATCCCTCAAAAATTTATTGAAATCGTTGAATCTGTCTCCGCTAAAAAAAAAAACCAAATATAAGAGAAAATACTTCCAAAAAAATTGTATTTACCTAGAGGATAAAACCCTCAAAATTTCATCGAAATCTTTTAATTTGTTACCAAAAAAAAAATTCTATGTTTAAAAAGTGGGCTTGGCAGTGGGCGGATTTTTCCAAAAAAAAACTTCCAAAACTTTTTAATCGCTTATACAAACAAACCCTGAAAATTTCATCGAAATCGTTAGAGCCGTTTCCGAAAAAACTTATATGTTAAAAAAGTGGGCGTGGCAGTGGGCGGATTTTTCAAAAAAAAACTTCCAAAACTTTTTAATCGCTTATACAAACAAACCCTGAAAATTTCATCGAAATCGTTAGAGCCGTTTCCGAAAAAACTTATATGTTAAAAAAGTGGGCGTGGCAGTGGGCGGATTTTTCAAAAAAAAATTCCAAAACTTTTAACTCGCTTATATAAACAAACCCTGAAAATTTCATCGAAATCGTTAGAGCCGTTCCCGACAAAAACTTATATGTTAAAAAAGTGGGCGTGGCAGTGGGCGGATTTTTCCAAAAATACTTCCAAAACTTTTTACTCGCTTAGATGAACAAACCCTGAAAATTTCATCGAAATCGTTAGAGCCGTTTCCGAGATCCCAATTTTATATATATTTATATATATATATACATATACATATATAAACAATTTTAGCTCGTTTAAAGTTATAAGATTAACAAACGCTAAGAAATAACCTCGAAAACTGGTAAAAAGAGGCATTCTCGATTTTCTAACGGTAATATCTCAAAAAACGTGATGTGATCAGGGTTTCCAGGTTTTCAAAATAAAAATCCCCTTTTTTTAACACCAAAACGTTTATTTTTCCCCTTTTTCGTAAAAAAAATCCCCTTTTTTCCGGAAAAAAATGCAAGTATTTATTTGTTTTAAATTTTTTTATTTAAAGCTTTTTTAAACATATTAATTTTGTATTTAATTTATTCATAAAAATAAAAACTTTATAATGGGCATAAGTAAATAAAAAAAAATTAACAAAAATGAGGCTCAAAATACATATTTCATTTTCAAATTAAAAACTGTCAAAATAAAATTTATGAAATATGGAACTACTTCATAAATTTTATTTTAAGGGTAAATCTAAAATATCAGTGCTAATTTAATAAAAAATGGATATTATTTTCTATATTTAATGTATTTTTGTAAATCATAGAGTATTTATGCCGATTAAGGCAGGCTTTTTTAACAACGATGTCTTAAAAATGTATAAGTATTTTTTTTACTTTTATTTTTTTTACTGCCGCGGCTGCTGGCTGAAAATATTTTGAGAAGTGAATTAAAAAATGGAAGCACCCTAGTTTTTAGTAGAGCTGTCAAATTAAAAAATCCACTTAGCGTGAATACGATAGTTTATTTCGAAATTAAGTTTTATTTAAATTAATTCCATTGTTCAAAGATTGTGTCTAACGTTTTTGTAAGTTTAAATTTTTCCCCTTTTTCATATTTTTTCCCCTTTTTTATCCCCGTCCCCTATTTTATCCCTTTCGTCTAAGAAAATCGGCAAAAATGGTGATTTTCCCCTCAACCTGGGAACCCTGGATGTGATAGAACTTTTTTGACTTCAGATTCGAGCTCAGTACACTAAAAACCTATACTGCCCATAATCTCGTAAAGGCCCTAACTACACTTTTCTTAGTTCTGAGTTATAGAGGGAAATAGTAAATGTAATATCGCAAATCTTCTTATATATAAAAATGAGTTCGTTTAGTGTGTGTGGCCGATAAACTCGCGTTTGGGTGGTCCGATTTTGGTAATTTTTTTTTTGTTTGAAAGGTATTAATATGTAGATGGTTTGTATCAAAAAAAGATAATACCTTTTCTCGCATCTTTACAAAGCTGTCAATTTGTACGAGTAAAAAAACACTCTCCCTTTTTAAATTAACTAAGCTTAATTTGTTAAGCTTTCAAAATAATTTAAAAAGCCTGATTTTGAGTGAAATAAATAATTATTCGTCTTGTGACATTAAATCCACATTTGTCAGAAATACTACGCGAAAGGCAATACAATTACGTTAAATAAATTAAAAATATTTGTGCAAACCAATCAGAGTTATGGTTTGTATCTATTATATATGTATATTGCTCCTGTGTGTTTGTTTGTGACCCTACTCCTTCTAAACGAGTAGACAGCTTTTTCTGAAATGTTGTATGAAATGTATGTGAAAAGGTCCATCCGAGACAGGTTTTGTTTTATAATTAGACCCGGTAGGTGGCGCTGCTGTCAAGTTATAGGCAAATTCCATATTTGGGATCGAATAACTGGACAGATTTTTGTGAAATTTTGTGTATGTGATAAGATCTATCCGTTACAAGTTTTGTTTTATAATTTGATCCGGTAGGTGGCGCTGTTTTCAAGTTATAAGCAAATTCCATAGGTGGGGTCGAATTACTGGACAGATTTTTGTGAAATTTTGTGTTAAGACAAGGTTCATTCGAGACAATTTTTGTTTCATGATTGGACCCAGTAGTTGGCACTATTGTCAAATTCTAGGAAAATTGCATATTTTGAACGAACGATTGGACAAATATTTTGTGAAATTTTTTGTGTCGGATAAAATTCATTCGAAACATGTTTTGTTTCATAAATTGGACCCGGTGGATGGCGCTGTTGCCGAAGTATGTATAGACAAAGACTTGACAGATTTTTTTGAAAGTTCTTTTGTGTGATAAGGTTCATCCATGCTTTGCAAATTATAATTGTATGCGGTAGGTGGCGCTATTGTCAAATTATAGGCAAATATTCCATATTTGGAGTTCGAAAGACTTCACTCTGTTGTCAAGTTATAGTTAAATTCCATATTTTGAGTCCGAATGGCTGTATAGACTTTTATGAAATTTCTTGCGTTTGATAAGGTTCATTCGAGACAGGTTTTGTTTTATAGTTGGACCTGGTAGGCGGAGCTGCTGTCAAGTTATGAGCAAATTCAATATTTGGGGTTCAAAGAGCTAATATTCAAGGCTAATAAAAACAAACTCTTTAAAATGTTATGTCCTCAAATAAAATTGTTTACCACTAAGCTATCTCACAGTTGAAAATTGGTATGATAAACTGAAACTTAAAATTTGTTTAAGTTGTTTCAACTCCCAATTATTAATACGATTTCCGCATTAATTTAAAATGATTTAATTTTTTTAAGAAAACATTTTAATATTTAGACGTATGCATAGAGTTAAGACGGAATCTTTTCACTTTAAGTCGGTTTTTTTACAATTTACAAAAACAAGATCGCTCCTTTTTGAATTGCAAGTGATTGAAAGGAGTTCGAGACACATAAGATTTTGTTTTTAAAAACATTTTTTTACTATTTGACGTAAAAAACCCGTGCCAATAACAGAAAAAAACAGTGGCATGCATACAACATACATATCGCCTGGGAAAGCAAAATTATTGTAACTCCATAGGATCTGTTAAGGACATAGCACCATTTTGGTTTCCGCTGAAGATTTATGTTGTTATACTTTAATAATAATAATAATGAAATTTCATACACATTCCAATTAAAATTATAATAGCTGCCAAACAAATGGTTTGCTTTTTTTAATACTTGATACAATTTTATGTTCGTGGTCCACATATCAAGTTGTGGCCCGATTTTTTTTGTATTTGAAATGGTTACTACAGTACAAAGCCAAAAATTGGAAATTAATACTAGAAAAATGCGGAACGAAGTCCGCCGGGTCAGCTAGTTTCATATAAAAATGAAAAAAATCAAAAGTTCATTTTCAATTTTCTGACGTATTTGAAGACCTAGGCTAAAAAAATAAATGAGGATAAATCAGAGACAATGCCCGAAAATTTTGTAGATAGGGCCTTTACGAAATTATGGGCAGTATAGAAAAGTATACCCTGGTTTCTGTAACAAAAACCTTGTTGACCAGTGTAATTTGTCTTTTTTCTTCTCCATTAGGTATTCGGTATTCGGCCGAATAGTTAAACTATTCGGCCGAATACCGAATACCAGAAAAATAGGCCGAATACCGAATAGTGGCCGAATGTTCGCGGCATCTCTAGTGCCAACCATTGTACCCGTTACGCTATATCGCAAGTAAAAAGATTATTTTGACGTACTCTATCAGAGTTATAGAGTTCACATACGTGAAATAAGAGTACAATAATCTTTTTTTGTAGTACGGTTGGGAACCCTAACTTAAAAATGATGTCGTCTTATGAAAACAAACAAAAAAAAAAAAATAAAACAACAATAAGCAAAGCACCCTCTCCGGAATAGAGGAGGTGTCTGTCGTTTCTTTCGTGTGGTCTCTTCATCATTATTATTATTGATTTATATTTTATTTTATTTTTCACTTCAAAGAGTGAATGATTTCATAAGCAACTTAAAAACTAACTTAAAATTGCTAATTATTTTTAATAAATTACTTACAATTGCTTTGCTATAACAATTAATAGCATCATCGAATTTGCGAGCTGAGAACATTTGATTGCCCTGCTCTTTGAGTTGGACATCAGTGAGGTTCGCCGTGGAATATGTATGTTTGCTCATGATTGCAAATGTTTTTTTTTTTTGTGTAAGTCAATTTAATATAAATTTTTTTTTAAATCAACAAAATTAGCATTTAAATTGGTTGAAGATATAATTTTATTACAATGTCCTGCTTTTCTTTATATTTTATTGTTTTTTTCTTGGTTTTTTTTTGTAAAAATTTAAAAAGAAAAATTGAAATTTTTAATGCGACGGACGATATTTTCACTTTGTTTTGAAAGTCTGCAATATTATTTTATTTTTTTTTTGTCGAGAAATTGTCGATGGTACGTTGGTACAGTAGGGAATGAAATTTTATTTTTGTTGGTAGACGTCAAATGAGGGGACAGTAGGAATGAAATGTTTGAAACTGAGCTCAGAACATAGGGTGTTTCTATTTTTTTTTTTTGAAGTTATACTTTTCTTTTGGTGCGTACGCTGGATTAAAGCCTAGTAGGGTAAGCGGGGGCCACATTTGACACCGGGGCACATTTGACTTTGCGTTTTTCGGTATGATCGTGCACTTAATAAACAAAAGTTTGGATGAAGAATGAAGCTTAATTTGATTTAAAAAAATTTTGTGAAATTTCGCAGTCTTTCATTAACTTTTCGAGGAGTACCACGTGTTTTCGTGTTTTCTGTATATCTGATCTAATTTTTGAATTTAATGGTGAATCAATATTTTGATAGCACTTTTGCTTAAAGTTAAGTAAATTAAAAACAGCTTTGTAAAAAAATAGTACTTATTAGTTATTGAAAAAAAAAAAAAAAAACAGTTTGAGGCTCCTTCGGGGCACCTTTGACTTTTGCAATGTGGGCGAAGTTTTACGTTGATTTTGGGGAATTATATATTTAATAAATTATTTAAAAATAAATCGACATCGATTAATTTTGATTAAGATTTAAATGGAGGGATTTTTTGAAATATTTTATGGTTTTTTTTTTGTTTTTTTTTTCTTCTTTTTAGAAAATGAATTTTTTGATTTATTTTTTTTTCGTTATAGGTATTGTTTAGTAGATTGTTTTAAACCATCTTTTTTTTCTAATTAAACAATAGACGAGCAAGATCCGCAAGATAGTTTTAAAATATAATGCACACGATGTGGGGTTTAATCCACCATTGCCAAATGTACCCCTTTGTCAAATGTGTCCCGGTACCGGGGCACTTTTGACAAAATGACTTTTTTTTAGAAAACATTATTTTTTTAAATGTTGAAATGTTGTAAAGTAGAAAAAATTACTGTTAGTATAATCTTGAATATTCAATAAATTATATAGAAATAAATCAGCGAAAAATTGGAGAGTTTTCAATCATTATTTTGTCACTTACTTTTTTACTGTCCTGTGCATTTATCTTGACTCCAAGAGCAGTGTTGACGGTTTTTTCACTTTATTTATTTCTTGCTTTAAAAATTATTTTCCGTTGATTTTTCTTGATTTTAAATTAATTTGGATTTTTTTTTTATTTTGACTTTGACAAAATACTCGATGATATTTTTTTGTTAGCATTTTGTTTGGAGACTTGAACATTTTTCGTTTCGCATCAGCAGCGTACTAGGCTTTATGCAAGTCAAATTGTTACTTGGGTTGTTTCTATAGTTTAGATAAGAATTGTATTAAAGAGCTATACATACTCTTTCGAAGCTATCTGTAAAATCTTAAAGCTTCGGTAGATCATCGGTAAAGCATTGTTTAAGCTTTTAATAGACCTTATAAGGATATTGTTATAAAGGGTCCATCTTGTATAACGTTCTCCTTTTTACATACCCAACAATCTTAAAAATAATTTTCGACAAAAATATGTGTGACTGTGTAAAAAGTGAAAAAGTACAAAAGTGTAAATTTTCAAACGCATTTTTGTATAGTTTTTCGGTCTGAAAAATTAAAACAAATGTTGCAGAAAGCTTATTTTTCTTGTCTAATAAACAATTTGTATACTCTTTTTGACAAAACAATTGCGCAAGCCAGAAAAAAATATTTTCACTTTTGTACTTTTTCAAAAAGTGGTGTATGTAGTTAAGCCTTTAAGCCTGGTACGCTGCTCGCGCTAAATTTTAGCCGAGATAAAATTCCCATACAAGTTATCGACAATTTGTATGGGATCCATTTTAGCTCAGATAAAATTTATCGATAATTTGTATGGGAGCTAAAATTTAGCGCGAGCAGCGTACCAGGCTTTAGAAAAAAAAAATACGATAAAACTTTGCAAAAGGGAAGCTCAAAGATTTTAATACAAATTTTTTAACCAAAATCATAATTCCAATTGTGAATATACCAATGCCACAATCTTGTCCAACCTTATCAAATACTTATTAATAAGAAAACCAAACAGTCAGCCATCGCTGAAAAACCTACGGAATTTATACATATTACCTCCATCTCTTTCAATTAAGTTCCAATTGGGTATTTATCAATACCTTTATCTCTTTCAAACTCAAAGACTATTCTTCCATATATAAAAAAAATAAAGAAGAAAAATACTTTGACATACCGTTGGCTAAAAAACTTCAGTCGTTTTCGTTCGTGTGTGAAGAGAAAAAAAAAAAAAATCTTAAAAAATTTATTTCTTAAAAATTAATTTTCCATTTAATTTTTTTTAAATTCTCTCGAAAAGTTTCAATTCTATTAACAATTTATTTCGTTAAAAATATCTCCAAAATAAAAACTGAATTACATAAAAAAATTCAACGCGTGCCTGAATAAATAACGGAAAACGCAAAGTGAAAAAAAAAAATACCTCAGCAGTGAAAAAAAAAAATAATCATAAAAATACTTTTCTTCTCTTTATCTAGTTAGTTTTGTGTTTTCTAAATAATTAATTATTAAAATATACAATAAATTAAAAGATTCTCAAAGAAAATTTTCAATTATTTTTTCCAATTTTCCGAAATTATTTTTTATTTTCCTTTTTTTTTTCTCTTACCTTCATTGTCCATTCAAAATAATAAAAAAAAAAAGTGTCCCTTTAAGAAAATTTTACCTTAAGAGTGAAAGAGATCAATATATTTATTAAAAACAATTCCATACAAAAGGAAAGAGAAAAAAAAAACAATAATGGTGGTGTAATCACAGTTTTTCTTTTTCGTAAGGTAAATTCACAGTGAAGTGTCAAAAATATAATAAATATTTGTTGGAAGTGAAGTTATTTTTGGGAGTTTTTTTTTTTTTTTTCCATAAAATTATAAATAAAATAAACTACAAATAAGAAATCAATAAGTAATTAAAAGTGCAGTGTTTTCAATAAACTGAGGTACAAAAGTGCGTACAAAATTATCGAAATCTTCCCTTCTTTTTCCTCTCCACAATCGAAATTCCATTATTTGTGTGTTTCTACTCGATTCGACGAGGTTTTGTTTTGATAATCGTCGTCGCCGGGTTTTCTTGTTTTTTTGATTTTAACTTCAAGAAAAAGCAACAAAATTTCACATTTTCCGTGTGGAATAGTATGATAAACAGTTACAAAGGTAAGTTAATATATTAAATTGTTAAATTAACTTAAAATTGGTACAAAAACACATCAACATTCTCATCAGAAGAGAACCCAACAAAAAAAACGATTTTATAATTTCCAATCGGAATGTTTTTTACATCGCACATTTCTCACACATTTCGAAGTCAAGTCAAGAAGACGACAACGACGACGAAAATCGAAAAGCATTGACCTTGCCATAGGTCCTTAACACGAATTCAAACCAAACCAAACCAAACCAGCAACAACGTTGTTCACTTTATTTTACTTTACTTTACTTTACTCTCCCGGTCGGTGTCGGTGTTGTTGTTGTTGTCTTCGTTTCATCGTCACCGTGTTGTGGTCGTCGTCGTATAGTGGGGTAGAATGCCTTAAAACGTGGTATTAAACCAGCCGTTAGAAGCTATTGTATGCTTCTGAGACCCTTACTAGATCATATCAAAAAAGCTATTATTGCCACGCTCACTTAAACACATATAGCATTCGCACTTTTAATTAACCTAAACACAAATTAGTTTCACCTTTTAACAAATATAATTTCACCCTTTAGCAAATATATCGTCGGTATGCTGCCAAAACGCACTAAGTCATATTTTAAGGATTTTTAGATTTAAACGCAGAACGGTTCAGAATGATGATATCGATCTAGTAAAATACCACACTAAGAAATATTTGGCGTACTTTATGAATTATTTGAGGTATATTTTTGCACGAAGTCAGAAAAAATAACTTTAATACAGGCACAACGCACTAAGTTGACTTAGGGCCAATTTATTGAGCCTCCATTAAATTTTGAAATTTATCGCTTTAGTTAACGGCCTCGTTAAACTATTGTCGCCTTTAAGTATTCATCATTTAAAATTCATTTAATTCACTCTTCTTTAGTTAAAGTCCTTACTTTTAATGGAAACTTTAAATTTAAAACTCTGTTAAAAATATCCTAGGGATTTTTTATGTTGATTGAAAAATAATCTGTCAAAAGCTACAATTTTGTCAAATCAAATAGATTTGAATTGGAAGAAAAACCAAAAAACTATGACCCGTAAGTATTTTGCAGCTGAAAACGCCAGAAAATGCAAGAGATTAACGATATACCAGTGGTAACCAAAGAATGCTACAACCAACAATTGAAACCATGAGAAGAAGAAGGTTAAGTGAAATTTTTAATTTTTTCCATCGGTGTCAAATAACAACTTAAATTGAAGTGTTATCGGCAGTCATCTCGTATCATTGGTTTAGAAGTAAGCTTTATATCTCTTCTTCTCATGGCTTCAATTGCAATGTTATGTATGTATTATGCAGCATCTCAAAAATGATTAGTTTTGAAGTGGAGAATATAATCTAGTAGATCTAGTATTATCTGTGCGAAGTAGACAAGAAATGCATTAATTTCTTTGAATTTTGTTCTTTTTTATGGTACAAATGCATGTGTGTATACCTACAAAAAATTCTAGTCTGGACTTTTTTCATAATTGTGATGTTTTTTTAATAATTCTTTAGCTCATTTGACATTTTTCAAATAAAATAATAATTCAAATAAAAAAAATAAATGAAATGACATTTGACACTAATGGAGAGTGAATAAATAGAAATTCTGTTTAAAACCTCCATTAGCTCTAAAAATCCCTCTTAAAAGGTCGAATTTGGTGTTTTAACTAAAACTACTTTTAAATTTAATGCTCAATTAGTTAGGCCCAATTTATTCACTCTCCATTATATTTAAAGGCTCCATTAAAAATTATAAAACTGTCAAATCGCATACACATTTTAAAATTTCCCTTTTTTAATGGAGACTTTAAATTTAATGGAGTGTGAATAAATTGGGCCTTAATGATTCCAAACTTCAAAAAAATCCTTAAAAGAGACTGAATTAAACGAAATTGGTTTTTAATTTTAAAATTCCCTTTTTTAATGGCGATTTAAGTTTAATGGAGAGTCAATAAATTGGGCCTTAGGTCCAATTTATTCACACTCCATTAAATTTAAAGTCGCCATTAAAAAAGGGAAATTTTAAAATTTGTATGCGATTTGACAGTTTTATAATTTTTAATGGAGCCTTTAAAAATAATGGAGAGTGAATAAATTGGGCCTTAGTGCTTTTTACCTGTAACGCAAGAAAAATTAAATCAGTACCAGTTTATAGCAAGAGAAAGCATTAATGAGACTTAGGGCCAATTTATTGAGCCTCCAATAAATTTTGAAATTTATCGTTTTAGTTAAAAGCGTAGTTAAACTATTGACGCCTTTAAGTACACACCATTAAAAATTCATTTAATTCACTCTTCCTTAGTCAAAGTCCTTACTTTTAATGGAAACTTCAAATTTAAAACTCTGTTAAAAATATCCTAGGGAATTTTTATTTTTTTTGAAAATAAATCTGTCAAAAGCAACGATTTTGTCAAATCGAATATATATATTTGAATGAAGAATAATATAACAAACATAAAAACTGGTGCGTAAGCGAGGGTATCAAAGTGCCAGTGTTAACCAGAAACTGAAGGAATTGCAATTTTATGAGATGACAATATTATGCAGCATCGCAACCTGGCCGTGTTTCTTTGGAAGTGGAGAAGATGATTTAGTAGATTGTGCTCTTCTGCGTAGTAGATCCATTTTTTAAAAATTTGTTTCCATTCAAAATCTTTAGTGCAATGTTGCAATGAAATGGAAACGTCGTTTCTATTAAAACGACTTGTTCTAGGAGCGCCAATTTGTATTACTAATTTAGAACTTTAACATCGTAGTTCCCTCCGCCCTTTGCCCCTTTTCCGTATGGCAGGATAATTACTTTACTGGAACCTCAATATTGGTGTCCAAAGCAATTCTTTTTTGTGTCGTTTTAGGACAAATGACTAACGTATTGGGGTATTTATGTATGTCATAAACATGTATGAATCTTAACCGATTCTTAGCAATCGCCCGCGTGACGCTGATAAATTTACAAAAGTGTTAGAACAATCCTTTGAAGACATTTCATCCAATTTATTAATGTCTGGACTTTTATTCATAATTGTGTTTTTTTTTTTTTTTTTTTAATAATTCTTTAGCTCATTTGACAAACAATTTTTTTTTCAAATAAAATAATAATTAAACAATTTATAAAATGACATTTGACACTAATGGAGAGTGAATAAATAGAAATTCTGTTTAAAACCTCCATTTGCTCTAAAAATCCCTCTTAAAAGGTCGAATTCGGCTTTTTATCTAAATGGAGTTTTAAATTTAATGCTCAATTAGTTAATGAAGTCAAACTTCAAAAAATTGCTTAAAAGAGACTGAATTAAACGAATTCGGTTTTTAATTTTAAAATTCCCTTTTTTAATGGGGATTTAAGTTTAATGGAGAGTCAATAAATTGGTTAGTGAATTTCCTGTCTTCGAAACAACATTTTTAAATTTGAAAAATGACTTACAAAGTATCTTGTGAGGTAAATGTAAGAAAAAAGCGGTCAAATGTAAATAGATTAATACAAATTGTAAGTTTATCAGCGAGTAAAGACGACTTGAATTTTCTATATGAATCTTAATAACTTTTTAAAAATGAATTAGAATTCTCGTTCTTAACTGGCTTCAAATTAAATGTTTTCGATACGAAAAAAATAAACCGGGAATACTTCAAACTTAATATGAATTTGACCACAATTTACGAAACTTTAACGTTTTTAAGAATTTTCGAAGAGGGAGAAACCGTGTTCCTAATTATCTGCCGGTAAAAAAATGGCCAAGACTGTACAGGGTACACCGAACCTCTTAAATTAGCACAACTAACAGAAAGACCTGATTGATATATGAGTAATAATGGGTTAAGTCCATTTGAAATGTGTGCATTATTTTGAACTTTGAAAAGCCTTTTCTCAAGAACTAAAGGAACTTTTGAAATTAAGGTTTCCAAGATTTCTTTCTTGTATATTATTTTATATAGAACAAAACCCTTAACTTTAAAGACCTTTAAAAATCCGACTTATGTATAGAGAAGTGAACTTCATCCTTTATTATTCTGAGCGCCTCATTTGTAAGAAAGGTGTTATTCCTGAAATTTTTCATTCTTGGTTTTCATCATTACCATCACAAGGTTAGACAAAAGATTTCCTTACAGAACTAGATGTATTAGATGAAAGAGATTATTTTAAATTGCTTCCATTTTTAAAGCCTTCTTTTAATAGTTACTTATTTTTAATTCTTCTACGTTGTAAAATTTTTTGATTTAACTAGGTATAATTGAGAGTTTGTCCTTACTTTTGTGCTATAATGTTGTTTCCTTTAACTTCATATGCCAGAAAAGTATTCATTACGAACAAATAATTGCAAATTATTACAGGTAAAAGGCGCTAAGTCATGGCTTTTTCTACTTTTGTTCACATAATTATCATTTTTGTTATTCAAAAACCAAAAAAACTTTTTGGAAACTAATGTCAAAATGTTGAGTTTGTGTTTAAAGTGATTATCTGACAAATAACAGTTAACATTGAATTTTCACAAGAGAAATAATCTTAAAAATCGATTTACTCAAAACTATGTTTTTTTTGACTTTGTGCATTTTGGCTGCATAGCAACGATATAATATAATTAAACTAAAAGCAAATCAATTCTTTGCCGCCGGGTACAAAAGGGTTAAGTCACAAAATTGCACTTTCCGGGTTTCGATGAAATAAGATTAACCTCTTTTTTCTCTTTTATTTGGTATCAAAAACATAAATTTAGAACAACTCTTTTCTATAAAAATAAGAGGATCAATGCTCAAAAGTTCATCGATTAGCTCAACTTTACATTTTCAGGCAAACTATGTATGAATTATGACTTAACCTCTTTGTACCCGGCGGCAAAGAATTAAACCCAAAAGCAATTATAATTAAACTAATGCAAACTATTTAAACTTTTAGCAAATCTATTTAAACTAAACGCAAACTGATTTAACCTTTTTGGTAAAACTTGTAGAAAATGTATTTTATTTTAAGCAGGTAGGCAGGTTTGCGAAAATAATTCTCAAAATCATCTCATTAGGTAATATTACAAAACTGTCAAACTGTGTAGAAGAAATTCTTGATGTTGAATTTTTTAAAATTAATAATGAGTTCGGAGGATGATTCTACCAGCTGAAAGTGAAGCAAAAGGTGAGTTTTATGAACTAAATTGAAATGGAAAATATTAGTTTGTTAACAAAATTTCTAGACGAAACTCCCCCCAGACGCAACAGAGCTGCAAGAGGGACGACGTACTCGCGTCCCATTTTTTTTGAAAAGAAACAGCTTTTGGTAGCGTGCTATGAAGAAGGCATGACCATCAAAGATGCTGCCCGTAGTTCGAAAATGAATGAAAATACCGGTAAAACAATTATTAGAGGTTATAAAGAAAATGGTGAACTGCGCAAGGATCAACGGGGAGGAAAGAAATAACGAAAATTAATAGAAGAAGTCCTACTCGCAATAGAAGCCTATGTGGAAAGTAATCCGGGAATAACTGCCCGCAATATTCAAAGAAAATTACAAACGGAAAAAAACGTTGTAGTTTCAAATTCGACTGTAAGGAACGGTGTCCGTCATCTTAAAATCACTCTTAAATTAGCTTCAATAGAAAACGAACAAATGAACTCCCCACGTACAAAGATATATCGTCGGTGAAACCAGAAAAGTGTGTAACTCCAAATTTTCTGAGAATTAGATTTGAATGTCATCTGTTAGACAAACCTAATATCTACCGTTCCTTAAACTCAAAATCCAATTAAAGTTCATAGTTTTTTCTTTATTAGCAAATTAGAAAATGAAAACTCATACAAATGCCTTCAAAACGATTTTGTTTTTTTTGCTCTCCTATAAAATTTGCTAAAATGGAGTTACACACTTTTCTGATTTCACCGACGATATGCCGAAGAATTCACAGAATGGGCTTCTAACAATAGAAACAAAATCATTTTCATTGATGAGTGTGGATTCAATTTACATCTAAAAAGATCACAAGCACATTCAAAGAAGGGTTCCCGAGCTCGAGTTATCGTTTCTGCAGCTCGAGGAAGTTATTCTCATTGCGGCAATAAGCGCCCAAGGAACAGTTTAACATAAAATTTTGACAAACTCCACTTGTAATTCTAACAAGTTTTGTTCTTTCCTTTAAGAACTTAAGGAAAAACTAAATGGAGGATCTCTTAAAGATGACTTCCTTGTTATGGATAATGCCAAAATCCATAAAACTCAAGAAGTCCGGAACTTACTCTCTGATACGAATTTTTAGGTTAAAATTTTTGCCTCCCTACTCTCCGATGCTAAACCCGATTGAAAAATATTTTTCTAAAATTAAAACACATGCTCGACAAATTCTTAGTGACCTTAGTAGGGATCACAACTTAGTTCCTGTTATTGAAGAAAGTTTAGAACAAATAACCCAAGGTGATTGCGCTAACTATGTGATGGACATGTTTTTAATTATTCCAAAGGCAGCAAACGGACAAACTTTACTTTGAACACCATATTCTTAGGAAATTTTTATGTAATTTTACATTTTGAAATTAAATAAATTTGCGTTTTGGTTAAATAGATTTTGCGAAAAGTTTAAATATTTTGCTTTAGTTTAATTATATTTGCTTTAAGGTTTAATTGATTTGCTTAAAGTTTAATTATATTTTGAAATAAATTTGCTAAAAGGTGAAATATATTTGTGAAAAGGTTAAATAATTTGTGTTTAGTTTAAATAAAAGTGCAAATGCTATATTTGGGAATTAATAAAAAAATTCAATATTTTTCAGATTGAAAAGTTATTTTAAGGTTAAAGAGACTCAATAATGCACTAATTTTTTATCTCGACCTAATTTTAATCCATGCTCTCTAATACCTTTACCTTAAGTGCCATTCATATGGATATGCGACCTGCGTCTGCGAATTGCTAATGTCGTTTTCGATTGGTGGTCCGGAATGCTTCTTGATGATTCTTAAAGTTTTTCATTGGCGTCGGATGACAGTTCTTCTTCTGGAAAGAAGAGAGTTTTTCTTCTGATTTTGAAATTAGAATCCACAGAATCAGAAACATTCACAAATTCAAACCTTTAACTGGTCCCATCAAACATTTCCCTTCAGAACTGAATCATATAATAATAATCGTTCACATAAGTGAACAAAACCTTCATTTATTCAATTCAATTCTGAACCTTTTTGAGTCCTTTCTCCTGGGTAGCGTGGCAACACATTCGAATCATTTTTATGGTTCATAAATGATCTGGGATTTCTCCACTTAAGAGAACGTAAATATGACATTCACTAAATGTGAATAAATGTAAACGCAGCCAAGATATACCTTTTTTGTGGTTTTACTTTGTGCGCATTCACAAATTGAATCTTTGTTCAGACATTCATTTTTGATCCAGAAAAGTGAATGTTTTTCCAATAAATATTCTTCACATAAACTGGACGTTTAGTGGAACAATTTGATGTAGCTTTGGCTGTAGCTTGTGGCGCTGTCAAAGTTAAAAAGTATGAAATTAGTATATTGGTGCCACTGTGGCTGTAGCAAGGAAATTCGCTGTGGTACAAGTTGAGTCGACTTTTACATGGCACAGTTCTAGCTTTTTGGCACATTACTCCTGAATCACAATGTATATCGAGATTTTTATTTGTAAAAATAGTTTAATGTCTCTGTTGGTCATAAGCACACCATTTTTTTTTTACTGAGATTTCTTTAATAGATGGAATATAAAAAGGACCTCAGAAAATGTTGAATGTTTTTTCAAAAAAGGCTTTTTTGGGTATGTTCATATTCGAACAATATATTTTATACTCGAATGGAGTTGTATGAGCTCATGAGACGTTACCCAAATATGCTTAATACCAAGTTATGATTAGGAATCGAACTACTAAGGCCTTAGGGTTTAACAACATATATAACAAGCTGAAGGCCTCTATGACCTTAGGGTAACACCAAGACGCCAAATCATTCATCATCATAATCGGTTTTGTAGTTGATTGTTCCGAAAGGAAACGAATAGACGAACATGAGCTCACAATTTGCCGTCAAAAATGCGCCATTTTGATTAAAAAAAAAACCAAATGTCCAATGTAAACTCATAAAAAAATATGCATTTGCATGAAAATCCGATCCCTAGTAATAAGCATCAAAACATAATTCTAAAACTCAATATTTGGTTTTGCTATTAATTTGTATGGTACTTCAACTAAAAAAAAATGTTTTCAGTAAAGCAGACAGACCCATTACATCTCCTGAATTAATTCCAGTTATTGGGGTATCTTGTCCCAGTGTGCGTCGTCGTGGTCTTCTCTATTCTCTCTCAGATAAAGTTGATTTTTCGTTTTGTAGTTGTTGTTGTTGTTGTCAAATCGAACGAAGTTGATGATGATGAGACGACGAACGATGACGATGATGGGCTGGCAATATACACAATAGCGCGGCACCGAGAGACCGCAGAGTGGTAGGTAAACAGGAGAGAAAAGGGAACAGCATTTTTATAATTATACTAAGAAATGAAATTACAGGTAATTATTCACACGTACAGAGTTTGGTGTTGGTACCTACACAACCTAGCTAGCTAACCTACCCGTCTGATGTTTAGTAGACTGGGAGATCTGGAAGTGTGAGCACATTTTCATAAGAAGGTTCGAGTTTTGATGTGACGATTCCTTCTGAGTGGTGTCACGTTTTATTCTTCTTCTTCTCAGTGAAATGGTGGCGCTGGCTGGTTTGAGTGCTCGGTCGGAAACAAGGTCCTTTCCAATTTAAATTTGACCAGTTTCTTGATAAGGTTTTCTCGGGTGGAAAATTTTAGTTATTGGATAGTGTCTGTAGGTCTTTTGTATTGTATTTTAAATCAACAGGTACGCTATATTCCAATTGGCACTCATTAATTTGATGTCTTTTTTTTTGTTTCCTATAAGAAGAAAGACGGAATAGTTGAATCTCCATCACATGACAAATTTCTAATTAGAATAGATGTGTGATAGTTTTTTTTACAGGCTTTTGTTCTAATTTATTTTAAGTTGGTACTAGGCAGGCATGCAGGTGGTTTTTGATTGAAGCTGAAGAACCACGTGTTTGCAAAATTGGATTTAAAGGTTACATTTTATGGTTACATTCCTTTTGCTGATATAGTTTTGAGTTTTTTTTTTTTACCCTTAAGCTTTGCATTGTTTACACTCTTACAAAAATTCGAAATTCACAAATTAAAGTTGATAGAAGTAGGATACATTAAGAGCCTTTTTATTCACTAATTCTCAACTTGAAATAAACTCTTAAAGCTCCGTGAAGCCGGAACTGCGACCTCAAAATTAGTCTAGTTCGTTTGTCCACCTTTTGTCCACTCTTCAAAAAAAAAAATTTAAGATCAAATTCATTTTCATTAATTTTGAAAAAAAAATTTTTGTTGGGAATTTTGAAGACTTTTGAATTTTTCAGTGCAAATTTTGTATTTGGATATCTCCTAAGTGTAGAGTGAACAAACGACGATTTTTGTTATATGTAAAGAACTCAAGGTGGACAAACGATGAATTTTTGAAAAAAAGTAATTTAAAAAAAAAATTGTTTTTTTGAATATTTTCAAAACGTAGGGTAGGCAATTGACTTTTTTTGGTGTATGTAGAAAACTCGAGGTGGGCAAATGCCGTTTGAATTTTGAAAAAAAAAAAAAAAAAAATATTTTTTGGTGATTTAAAAAAAAGATTGAATGAAAGTTGCTCGAGAAAGACAAACGATTGCAATTGGCTTTGTACGTCTTTCTAAAAATTTGAGCGTTTTAGGCGATTTTTCATTTTTCACACTTTCTATAAAAAAATAAAATGGTTTGACGTGTTATTAAGAAGAAGAAGGAAACACCTTTTTTTTTTTTGAAATAAATCGTTGCAACTTCTCCACCTTGACCTGAAAATACTCCTTGTAGCCCCACACTAGAACACAGTACAGCATTCTTGTTTTTGAAGCCGCTTCGTGAACTTTGAATTTAACTCGGTGTCGAATAGTTTCAGGTACGGCTGTGGAAAACTGCGACCAAGTTGAATTTATAGAATTTTTCGAAATAGTTAGTCTTTCATCGTGGTGTTGCAACCAAGACATGTTGTAGTGGAGTTATGTATAACACCAAATATATTTGGCGTATAACTTAATTTTCATCGTTTTTGTTCGAAAATGAAGGTTTATTTAATAAAAACTGTAAATTTTTATTTTAAGTATTTTTCATCGCTAGCCACTACCTTTTCCAATTTTTCTGGCAAATTTATAGATTTCGTGGCAATAGAACAGCTAAATTATTTTTGAGGCAAAGAATGATTTAAGCCAATTTCGAATACACTGTTTTAAAGTGAAACATATTCCGTTTTAAGTCGAAAGATATTGAATAATACAACTCCCGAATGAGAGTTTCCTTAATTGGTAGACCTATCAGTCTCAAAACTTTCAAAAAAAAAAATAATACAACTTATGGATTTCCTTTGTTTTACTTTGGCTCCAAATCTAACAAAGACACATTTCCAAATCCGAATACTTAATTTAATTTTTGTGTTTGTCGGGTTATCAAATTTCATTTAAATTTCCTCAATTGTTTCAACATTAATGTATAACTTTTTTGTTGCACCACCATAATTCACAGAACAAAACGAAAAAAAAAATTACTTCCTCATTTTAAAAATTTTCAACACAAAAAAGAACAAATCGTGTTTGGCATTGATAAATTATATTTTTGTTAAACATGAAGCTGCAAACACCTGCATGATGCCGGGTAGCCCTATGTACGACTATAAAGTAAAAAAAAACTTGATATCACTTTCGTCTATGAAGTTTCAACACCAAAGAGACAAACAAAAAAATGCTCTATTTGCTAATTTTGGGTTCTTTCATAATTTTTTCTTAATTCTTGCTAAATTTTTTTTTGTATGAATAAGCATTTTTAACTTTTTTCATGGACATACAGAAAAGCTGAGGTGCTAAAAAAACTTGTTTCAGGGCGAGTGAAGCGCCCTGGTTAAAGAGGTTAAGTAGCAGGCCTTAAACCTAGCTGGTTTAACTTTTAACTCAAATAGCAGTCTTTCCAGTGTGGACTTGACTTTTTTAATATTCCTATAAGCTATAGTTTGGGTTCCTCAATCGCTAGTTTCTTTGGTATCACACGTCTAAATGAGTCGGATCTTCGCCCGACAGCATTTTAATACCCTTCTAACCCCATAACTTTCCCTTTTTCACTCTAATATACCTCAAGTCTCAATAAAAAGCATTTTATAATGCAAATTTTTGAAAAAAAAAAAAACAGAAAAAAATTCTACAAATTCCCAGAAGAACTATAAACAATTCCCACATTACGACATTCACCTTCGACATGTTTTGTCAGCTTTCAAAATAAAGTTCAACCGAATTTAGATTGAATTCAATTTACAATCCAACTTCAACTAGATTCCTTATTTTATTTTTATTTCATTCAGTTTTTTTTTTTTTGTTTTTGTCTTTTTGTCAACCATGTATCTGGTTCCCTATACTAAATGGTTCACGTGTGACAGAAGCAAAAATGTTGAATTACCCATACACACTGCATATAAAAATGGCTCTATTTCATTGCGATGAAGACCAAGACCGAGAATACTCTGACGACGACACGTTAAATAATATAAAATGAAATCAAACGAAACACTCTCAGCTGGCGCATTGGAATACAAATTTGTCATTGTGATTGTGTAAGAGGCCACAAAATGTGCTCCACTGCTTCTAGAGTTAGTAATGGTTGCTTGTTTTTTTTATTTTTCAGGCCAAAGCCATGCCGGAGAAGTCGCCACAAAGCTTTAGAACGCGTTCTATCTAAACATCAACACATGTTGGGTTCTCGTTTCTCGTTGTCGTTCGTCGTCGTCGTTATTGTCCATTGTCGTTGTCGTAGTCGTAGTCGTGTAGAGTCATATTCTCGGACATCGTCAGACTCTCGACTCGGACTGGGACAACAGAGCAAAGCGAAGGTAAAATAATAAGCAGGTAAAGGTAACCAGCACCAGCAGAAAGAAACAGAAAGCTGAAACACTGCTAGCTCAACAACCACCACCATCAGCACAGTTCGCCAATAACGAACGAAAATAACGAAGAAATACAAAAAAAAAAAATGGCCAAAACGGGGTGATTGACTGCCGAAAAAATTCTAAACCAGCAAAAATGCTTGCTGTGAGTTCTCAGTTGTTCTCGGCGATTCTCAGTTTTTGGTTTCGCTGCTGCTTCCAAAGTCTTTTGCCTGCTTTTCTATTCCGCAACTGAATTCTGAATTTTGATGAAGCTTTATTTTTTTCTTCAGTTCTTGTTGTTGTTGTTGGTTCTTCATATATGCGGGACTGCTGCTCCATCAAACCACCATTAGGCTGTGCGATACATGTTATTTAATTTAATGGTGGTTGTGTGCCATGCTGTCGGCCCAGTCTGGGACTGATTTGATCTGGGAACGGGGAGTAGTAGTGATTTTTCTGAGAACTGCATTAGTAGTAGAGTAGAACATTTTTGGGGGCATAAAAGTTTTTTTTTTTTTTCAATTTTATTTTGTTGTTGTTGCTTTTGTCTTGTTTCGTTAACTTGTGATATGTTTTTTATGAGCTGTTCTTGGTTTCATTCTTTCAAGCGGTGGTGTCCAGTGTTTTGGTAATAGGAGATGAATAGAGCATTTTTTTTTTTTCATTATAAAGCAAAAATTTTGAATTCATGTCAAGGTGTAGGAGGTTTTTTTTTTAACATTTTTATATTGGTAGTAAAATTCATCATGGTCGTTAAATTGGTGTTTAAGGGCTAAACAACAAGTGTAAGAAGAAGTTCATCAAATTTGTTTATTGGCCTGAAGGGATTTTCTTTTAGTTTTTTTTGTAAATAAACAATATAAACTTCCTACTGTTGATATCTTTTTGCTGACAGAATATTTTGTTAGGAGGCAATATAATGAGACAAAAACAAAAAACAAATCACGAATCGCTGAGAGAAACAATATGTATTAATACCGTTTGGAGATAGGTTAAGACATTTCTAGGATGATAACAAATATCCTTTTAATAACACGGGTCTCAGACACGTCTCGGAACTTGGACGCGTCTTGGAGCTTGGACGCGTCTCGGTCGCGTTTTGGATGCGTCTTCGAAGCGTCTCGTATGTGTTTTGGACGTGTTTTGGATGCGTTTTGGACGCGTTTTGGACGCGTTTTAGACGCGTTTTAGGCGCGATTTGGACGCGTTTGGAACGCGTTTGGGACGCGTTTTGGACGCGTTTTGGACGCGTTGGGACGCGTTTTGGACGCGTTTTGGACGCGTTTGGGACGCGTTTTGGATGCGTTTTAAACGCGTTTGGGACGCGTTTTGGACGCGTTTTGGACGCGTTTTGGATGCGTTTTGGACGCGTTTTGGACGCGTTTTAGGTGCGTTTTTAACGCGTTTTTGACGCGTTTGGGACGCGTTTTGGGTGCGTTTTGGACGTGTTTTGGACGCGTTTTAGACGCGTTTGGGACGCGTTTTGGATGCGTTTTGGACGTGTTTTGGACGTGTTTTGGACGCGTTTTAGACGCGTTTTAGGCGCGTTTTGGACGCGTTTGGGACGCGTTTTAGGTGCGTTTTGGACGCGTTTTGGACGCGTTTTGGACCCGTTTTAGGTGCGTTTTGGACGCGTTTGGGACGCGTTTTGGATGCGTTTTGGACGCGTTTTGGACGCGTTTGGGACGCGTTTTGGACGCGTTTGGGACGCGTTTTGGACGCGTTTGGGACGCGTTTTGGACGCGTTTTGGACGCGTTTTGGATGCGTTTTGGACGCGTTTTGGACGCGTTTTAGGTGCGTTTTGGACGCGTTTGGGACGCGTTTTGGACGCGTTTGGGACGCGTTTTGGACGCGTTTTGGACGCGTTTGGGACGCGTTTGGGACGCGTTTTGGACGCGTTTGGGACGCGTTTTGGACGCGTTTTGGACGCGTTTTGGATGCGTTTTGGACGCGTTTTGGACGCGTTTTAGGTGCGTTTTGGACGCGTTTGAGACGCGTTTGGGACGCGTTTTGGATGCGTTTTGGACGTGTTTTGGACGCGTTTTAGACGCATTTGGGACGCGTTTTGGATGCGTTTTGGACGTGTTTTGGACGTGTTTTGGACGCGTTTTAGACGCGTTTTAGGCGCGTTTTGGACGCGTTTGGGACGCGTTTTGGACGCGTTTTGGACGCGTTTGGGACGCGTTTTGGACGCGTTTTGGACGCGTTTGGGACGCGTTTGGGACGCGTTTTGGACGCGTTTTAGGTGCGTTTTGGACGCGTTTGGGACGCGTTTTGGACGCGTTTTGGACCCGTTTTAGGTGCGTTTTGGACGCGTTTGGGACGCGTTTGAGACGCGTTTTGGATGCGTTTTGGACGTGTTTTGGACGCGTTTTAGATGCGTTTTAGGCGCGTTTTGGACGCGTTTGGGACGCGTTTTGGACGCGTTTTGGACGCGTTTGGGACGCGTTTTGGACGCGTTTTGGACGCGTTTTGGATGCGTTTTGGACGCGTTTTGGACGCGTTTTAGGTGCGTTTTGGACGCGTTTGGGACGCGTTTTGGATGCGTTTTGGACGTGTTTTGGACGCGTTTTAGACGCGTTTGGGACGCGTTTTGGATGCGTTTTGGACGTGTTTTGGACGTGTTTTGGACGCGTTTTAGACGCGTTTTAGGCGCGTTTTGGACGCGTTTGGGACGCGTTTTGGACCCGTTTTGGACGCGTTTGGGACGCGTTTTGGACGCGTTTTGGACGCGTTTGGGACGCGTTTGGGACGCGTTTTGGACGCGTTTTGGATGCGTTTTGGACGCGTTTTGGACGCGTTTTAGGTGCGTTTTGGACGCGTTTTGGACGCGTTTGGGACGCGTTTGGGATGCGTTTTGGACGTGTTTTGGACGCGTTTTAGACGCGTTTTAGGTGCGTTTTGGACGCGTTTTGGACTCGTATTAGACGCGTTTTGGACGCATTTTGGAATCATTTTAGGGGCGTTTTGGACGCATTTTGGACGCGTGTAGGACGCGTTTTGGTTGTGTCTTGGAAGCGATTTGAACGCGTCTTTAACTCGTTTTGGTTCTAAACTAGCACATACAGCTATGGACAAAGAAATAGCACACTTTTGATTTTTCTTACAAAAATTGCATTTATTTGGGACCTTTTAACTTATATATTATAATTTTTACATCAGGGCATGCATTAGCTTATGGGAATTCATAAAATTAATAATTATAAATTATTTTATTTCAATTCAATTTTTAAAAATATAATATCTAGAGAATACCCTTTTTTCTTGTGGACAAAGAAATAGCCCACATTCCGAAAATCATAAAAATAATCATTTCTAAGCAAAAATTCTTACAATTTCCAATAAATTCAATACTACTAAGTTAGTTACTTTGTAGTAGACCGCAGTTTTTCAATGTTCTTTCGCACCTCTTTGGTAAACTTTCAACTAACGTCTGGTATCCACTTTGTGGAGTACGGTACCACGCTTCTTTGATTCAGGCCCAAAGATCGTTTGAATTTTTGAATTTCCTTTTCCCACGCTTAACCTTAACATCAATTTATAAGTTTTCTATGGGGTTAAGATTGTGAATTTGAGATGGCTAGGTGCAAACATCGATTTTTTCGTCCGAAAACCTATCTTGTACTATTTCTGATGCATGTTTGGGTGATTGTCATGTATGAATATCTAATTAACTGGCGAGAAATATGGTTCCTCGGTATTCTAATGTAATATTAAGACAAAAGAATTTATCAATTTTGCCATCCACCTGACCAATGGGTCCTTACCATGCCAGGAAAATGCGCCCCAGACCATCAAATCCTATCCTCTTAGTTTCATCGTCTTGAGATAATACTTTGGCTTGTCCTTTTAACATTTTAGGCGATGGACAAATGTTTTGTCATCGGTTCTAATGCGGTTAACCTTTATTTCATCACTCCAAAAGACTCTCATTAAAAACTGCATGTTTTTATTCAGATGTTTTTTAGCTAATGTTAGGCGATCTTTAATGTGTCTTTTTATATCATTTGATTTTTCTTGCTTACCTGTCTGTACAACTCAGCATCATTAAGTATCCTTCTTAAAAGTCTGCTTGACACTTTTTTCGCCGAATTCTAAATTTAATTCGGGCAAAATCGTGCGAGATGACTTAAAAGGCCCACATTTGCGTTTCTTTGTGATCGCTCTATCCACTCGTATGGAAGTTTTGCGGAGAAGAAGTTAACGCAATTTAATTTCAGAGTTTAAATTTCTATTTGCTCTTTCCAAATAAATGGCTTTATCCATCATTTATTCGAAAAATTTAGAGTTTAAGCTAATTAAGAAGGATTTTTCCCTTGACTATGAGGCTCGAAAGTAATTCTCCCTTTTTTCGCAGTTTAATGATGTTTTCTGCCTATTTTTTTCAAAAATACTTGTTAATTAAATAGTAGCAATAAAATGAATGCATTTTCGTCTACAACTTTTGAACGCGGAATAAAAACTTAACGGTTAAACAAATGTGTGCTATTTCTGTGTCCACTAGCGAAAGAGACAGAAAAAGCATTATATTGCTAGTGCAAATAAATATAGAAAATAACGGTACTTTTAAGATATTTTTGTCTCCATCACTTTATTTCGATAATATACCAAAAGAAAAAAATTTATAAAAAGCATTCCTAATATCTAAAATTCGATTCGCATGATTTTTCTCAATAGTGTGCTATTTCTCTGTCCATGGCTGTAATTAGCACTAAAAGATCCAATAAAAAAATATTTTCTGTTCACCTTACTCTGAAAACTTGAGGGACATGATAAAATTTTATTAGGAACTTCAGTTTTACAGAAGCTTCTCAAAAGAAGTATATATGATGAAAATTTAATTATTATAATTATAATAATTTTATTTCACTTTTTAAGATACGTATTTTGGAATGCCTCAGGAGACTCACCTGGTACCTGTGCTTTTTAATTTTAAATTCATTCTTGAATTTGTTTTTTTTTTTAACTAAAAATGATCAATATTCAACATCCTTTGGCCTGAATTGAATTTGTGTGAAGAAATAAATGCATTCTTATGCATATAATCTTAATTGAATTCACTTCCAAAAAAACAGCTTCAAAAGTACCATGGTCCCTAAAATTTTCAAAAGACCTACAAGGTGTTATTTTGAGCCATTAGTTTTGTTTGCCATAAATCAAGAGTGATAAACCGCCAAAGTTTAAAACCTGAATTCCCTTAAGCTACCACGTAGGTAATCATCACACATCAATCGCATCTCATTACTTCTCCCAGTTTTATATCCAAATCACTCATTTTTATAGCTTAAGTCAACTACCAAACTAACAACAACAACAAAAGAAATAAAAAAAAAAAAGAACCTATCACCGACTTGCATCTGATTCCTTTGGCTTCTGCTGCAAACCGTCAGCCGCAGCAGCAGCTGAAACCGCTCCTTTTTTTTGCAGTCGGAATTTTTTTTCAGTTTCAGTTAGACTTTTGTACGTGGAAGGCGCCCATCTTACTCAACATACATAAATATCTATGCCTGTTGTATAGAGTTCGTATAGCTTTTTTTCCATCATCCTAACAAGAACAAGAAACAAAAAAATCCCACATTTATATTTTATATCATGCATTCATTATTTTCTTTTATTTCCCACTTTTATTTGAACTCGACGAAAAAAAAAAACAAAAACAATGCATAAATACAGGACAACACAATATGCTCGAAAATAAGCGCAAGAACAACCCACAAAACAAAACAATTCTACTTTAAAGTAGAACACAAACTTGTTGTAGATGTAATATTCTTTTTTGAGTGAGTAGTTTCTTCTTCTTTTTCTTCTTTTGGTGCTGACTGGCTGCTGTTGCTGCTGATGCATGCGGCTGCTTTGGAAAATAACCTTCAAGATTTATGCGATGCTTGCGCATTTTATTCAATGCTGCTGATGTTTTTATTCACGTTTATATTTTTTTTGATTGTTTTTGTTGTAGATAGTCTTCTTTCATCCAAACCAACGATTATATTCCGCAGTTAGTGTGTGATGGCCACTTATACTCTCATTTCGCTGATTATGAGAGAGAGATGAGAAATAATTTTGAGATGATGAAACAGATCTCACTTTTCACATTAGCATACAAAAGAATATTGTGTAGAAGAAGTGTGACTTTTTATTTGTTACTTGTGTGCCCTATAGAGAGAAGACTCTTTTAATGTCCTTTATATGAATGAATGCGTAGTTGGACATTTGTTTTAAAATTCTGCTATGTTTTGTGTTATTTTGTTGAAAAAAATATCTTGATAACATCTTTAGATACTGAGATATTAAGAGTACCTCAAGGGAGGCGTTAAGGGCCACTATTGTTTAAGTGATTAATAGTATTTTGTTTGTTTGTTTATGTTAATAACTCAGTGAATAATTCACGATTTCCTAATTGCTGGCATAAAGCTCGTGGCTCTTGAAATTAAAGGCTGGATGAATTGGTCAGGCAACGATCATTCTTCAAGACTAACTTGACGAGAGATCAAACATTCCGGAACTTAAATTTAATTTTATCCAAGTTCTGGGTCAATGTTTCGAGAAAGATTATAAACATTCCCGGCATCGGGATCGCTCTTATCCGGGCTTCGGATAAAAGTCGCTTTGTGTGGAAAAAAGGCTAGATGGCAAGGATCATGTCTTTGCTAATCACCTAAGGAAATATCAAGATCTCCGGCATTTGGAATCACTCTTATCTGGGTTCATGGGCTCAGGATCAGTCTTATCTGAAATTCCTATCAAAGTCGGTTTGCGCAATTTAAAATGCTGGATAAATTCGTCGGGGAAAGGTTAAATATTCGGGAACTGGACATCACTGTTATCCGGGTTATCCGTCAAAGTCGCCTATGCAAAATGAACGCGTAGATAAAAAGCCCAGACAAGCATTACTTCTGCATTACTCATTTGGGGAAAGATTACACATTCCCGCAATCGGGACCACTTTTATCCGAGAGTCGAATAAAAGTCGCTTTGCTCAAAACGAAAGAGTAGTTTAAAAAAAAAAATCTGAAGCCCTTATTCAGCCGAATAAAATGTTGTTAATTTTGTGTGCTCTACTAAACATTTTTTCTTTCATATCTTTTAAATTTTTTGTGATTGGTTTTCAACTCTTTTATAATTTACTATACATTGTTAAATGATTAAAAAATATTTGGCCACGTTATTTGTTCCTGAGATATTTGAAGTTCCGCAGGATAGACACTTTAGACCACTACTTTTTCGCTATTTTTAAATGTTGCTTTTATTTTGTATTTCTCTTCAGTGCTTCATAAAATTTTCAAACTCTATTCATTATTAGTGAACAAAGCAATAGTATTTTACTTTGATCTTTTTAATTACCAAACCCTAATCCCCCCCATTTTTACTAAATAAATCCTTTTCTAGAAAAAAATAAATAAAATAAAAACCCTTGAGGGTTACTTAAGTTTTTAAGACTATGTCGATATACCCCCTTCAATTAACCACTCAGTTCTCAGTATATTACCCACTCTAGTGTATGTTCGTGTTAAAAATATATTTTACTCTTAATCTTCATATTTGAAGGACGAATTTATAAAAGGATATGAAAGTAAATTTGCTTGTAATCACTGTGGGTTGTCCATATTATTACGAAACACGTTTATTGTGTTTGCCAACTTTTTTTGTTGTTGTTGTTTTCTTCTCCTTGTTCTTTCTACAGAACGTGTCCTGTTCTATGAATATACAAAAATATACAATATTCATATGCTATTTTGCCATTGTTTCCTAATTATATTTTGTCATTTAAGTAATAATATTCAAAAAAAAACAAAATGAACAAGAAGAAGAAGAATAATTCAAGTTTTTTTTTTTGTAATTTCCAATTATAATTAGTTACATTATTACAAGGAGGTAGGTATCCATTGTGAACTTTTCTTTTTTTGCGACGACAACAAGTACGACAACGGACGACTAGGTTCTCGATGAAAATGATGATGATGGTTTGCAATTACAATTTGCATGTTTTCAAAGTATAGTTGCCTGCCAGTGGAGCATGTGGTTCCTTTTGGACAAGGCTTCCTTGATGTTCTCTGTTTTCTCTCTGTTGCATGCAGCAGCGGCAAAAGCAATTGCCATTGAGAATTCATTATCCTTGTTGTGTGTTTCTATATATATTCGTATTCGTATGTTCTTATATGTGTGTCCTTTATTGTTGTTAAATCCTAACACACAACAAACAACTTGTGATTTGCTCTCGTTTTGGGTGAAATCAAAGTCAAATTGTACCTCTGTTTTTTTTCTACCATACAAGTAAACAAAGGTGAACAGTCAAAGACGATTATTTGCTTAAAGAAAATTTTACTCCAACTTCCACACGTTTTTAAAACAAATAAAAAGTTGTTAATTGTGTTTCTTTTATATCTTTTTCATTTTTTGTGATTGGTTTTTATTTCTTTTATAATTTACTTTACATTTTAAATTTTCCTTTTCAAAATGTGATTCAAAAATATTTGATCACGTTATTTGTTCCTGAGATATTTGAAGTTCCGCAGGATAGACACTTTAGGCCAGTACTTTTTTCGCAAATTTTGAATGTTTCTTTTCGTTTGTATTTCTCTTCAGTGCCTCATTAAATTTTCAAACTCTTTTCATTAGCAGTGCACAAAGCAATTGTATTTTACTTTGATCTTTTTAATTAATTTGTCTGTTTGTTCTAATTTCTTGTCTAAAATACTTGATTGATTATTTTGAAACTTGGTGGAGAGATTTGTTGCTTTACCTAAACGAACTTAAGCTACTTTTTTTCAACATTTTGTTAAAAATACAAAAAATGCCCGAATAATAAAAATTCTGAATAAATTCCTTTTCCAGTTAAGCTGAATTCACTGTATATATCATTATATATATTTATTTTAACGTTTGAAATTGGTGTTGTTGTGGAAAAAGTAATGGAAAACTAGTTAATGGAAAATTTAATCAAAGTCAAATGGAAATTGCATGCAACATTGATGTCAGGATGAAAACACGGTTTAGTGTTGGCCTTTGTGAAGGTTTCTGTTTTCTACTGATGGCTGTGAGCTAGTAATAGTGCTAAGGGTTTCTTTTTTTTTTTATTGTTTCATTTTATATATAAAATTGGCCATGGAAACTTGTAACCAATTCCAAGGAATATGAGAAAAAGTATTCTCATTAATTCTTTTTATAATCATACAAAAAAGTCCTTTGTTAAATTCTATATTCGCTTGTAAGTTTGGAGAATTTCATTATCATAATCATACAAAAAAATGGAATTTATTTATCATTTTTTGATTGTTGAAAATGTTACTCAAACTTCAATTAAATCAAAAACTCTTTAAATGTAATTCAAGAACCACTTTGAATAAAATAAAAGTAATTTAAAATTTCAAAGTGAAGTCTCACTTCTGATCGACGAAAAAGATTTCAATAAACGGAATTGTATAAAAAATGAAATTGAGCTTTCAAAATTGTTTTTCCGAGTATTTTTTCCGTAATTTAATTAGTTTCTCAGATAATTGATATGCCTCAAGGGTGACATTTAAGGCCTTCACTTTTAAGAATGCTTTTCATTATTTCTTTTGATTAGGTCATAGATTTCTCAATATTCTAGGCCTCATTTCTCATTTCTAGGCCAAATTTCATTGTAAAATAACCACCTATTAATTAGTTTTGACTTCCTGATAATTAATATTCTTATACATACATAGATATCAGAAGTCATAATTTTTTTTAAAAAGTTAAGTATTCACTAATAAGCAGACAAAAAAGTCTATATTACCAACTTGAATTATAAATAAACCGCGAAAAGCAATCAATTTTTCTTTTGTCTATTTTGTCTAGTCCTTTTTCATACGAATTCGCATGTGTTCTTGTTTTGTTTCGTTTTGTAATTATATTTAATATTTTATATTATTCAATATATTATCGCGTGTTTGAAAAGTATTAGAAATTTGATTCAAAAGTCAAGGAACTTAATAGGATCCTTTGTTGTACAAAGAAGTTTTTTTTTTTTTTTTTTGAGAATGAAGTGTTGTGTTCTGTTGTTTGATGAAAGTGATAGTTTTAATAACACAGCCACAGAAAAAAAAGTTCTGACCTGGGGTTGCGACTATGTTTTTCATATAGTTTTTAGGTCGCTAAAACTGAATCCGTCCGAAAAAGTCCGTTTTGCCCATCAGTCACCTCACCTTTTTTTCTGTGATCTGGATGTGCGAATATGTTAATCATATAGTTTTTGGGTCGCTGAATCCATATTCAAAGTCAATCTTTCCCTATCACGTCAGGCTTCCGAGATATTTTCAAAAAATGTCAAAACCAAAAAAACAAAAGTTCCTATCTGGGGGTGCGAATATGTTAGTCGTATGTTTTTTGGGTCGTATCACGTCAGGTTTTTGAGATATCCTCAAAAAATTTCAGATAAGAACTTTTTTTTCGTGGTTTTGCCATTTTTTGATGATTATTCAAAAACCTGACGTGAAACGGCAGGATTCGGTTTCAGCGACTCAAAAACTATATGAAAAAAATAGTCGCAACCCCAGGTCAGAATTTGTTTTTTTTTTCTGTGGCTGTGTAATTGATTTGAAAGTTATTATTTTGTGAACTTTGTGATGCATTGTTGTTTCCCAAATACCATCAATTTTGTTCTAATTGAAAAAAAAAAAAAAATTAAAAAAAAATTTTGCATAAAAAAAAAATAAAAATAAAAAAAAATAAAAATTGTTTTTTATAAAAAAAATAAAAATTGTTAAAAAAAAAAAAAAATTGTTAAAAAAAAAATAAAAATTGTTAAAAAAAAAATAAAAATTGTTAAAAAAAAGTAAAAATTGTTAAAAAAAAATAACAATTGTTTAAAAAAAAATAAACATTTTTCGCCATTTTTGATAAAATTATTGTATGTTTGTTATATAATTTTGAGTAATAAATTACTCGACTCATCCAATTAAGTGTCACATTTTCCGGGATTTTTCTAAAAAATTAAAGGTTATAAATTAAATATTTTTTTTGTTTAAATAAAACAAAATAATTTTATTTTTTAGTTTTGAATTTTTCCAAAACCAAGCTTTATTAAAAAAAAAATAAAAAGTTATAGACTTTACAAAAGAGTAGGTATAGCTCGTCATTATAAGGGATTTGTAATATTTTTTTTTAAAGTAAAGTCAAGTTATAAGAAAATGTTCCTTCCGGGCTAAACGGAGGGGAATCGAATCTTTTTCCCAAAGATGTTTTTGTTGATGTCTCAACCCAACCTACAAGCTCTAGCTTTTTGGCACATTGATTGTTACCTTTTCTTCGGGATTTTAGAAAGTGTTATTATATCGGTAAAAAAAGGTATAGGACTCGCTAAATGCTTGACGAATTTGAACTAAGTATTCCAAGTTTTTTTCAAGAATATCTTAAATGAAAGCTAGTCAAACAAAAACAAAAAAAAAAAAATGATTTTATCAAAATCTATTTTTATACAGGGTGTCCCAAAAGTAATGGATCAAACGAAGTATGCTAATAGGGGATCTTAAGGGCTCTCAGAATTTGGTAACTTGTTCATCCCAAATCCTTACGGTTTTCGATTTAATGCATTTCTTGTGAAATTTCGAAAAATCTCGACTTTGCAACAGTATTTTGCTTCCTGCTGCCATAATTGATCTTTGTTTTTTACAATTCTTTTACTAAAACATTGACAAATAATTAGGAACAATTAATTAATCAAAATATTTTTTATTCCATAAGCCATTTCAATGCAAATTAACTAACAGTTTCAAGTTTTATAAAAAATCAATTTTTTACTTTTATTTGAGAGCAACACCGCAAAAAAAATTTCTATGGTGTGAGAATGGTTTATTATTTTAAAAAGTTGCCCTGTTATTGTAGTTTTCAAAAATGTATAAAAGTTTCCAAAGTTGCAGTTAGATCGCAAAATATTACAATTTGAATTCAACAAAACAGGGTTTTTCAAAGCAAAAATACAAACGAAAATAGAGGCTTTTGTTCAAAGAAAAATAAACAAATAACAGTTCGAGAAAATGTGTTTGTTCTGGTTGTTTTTTGCTCTGAAAACCCCTGTTTTGTTGAATTCAAATTGTAATATTTTGCGATCTAACTGCAACTTTGGAAACTTTTATACATTTTTGAAAACTACAATAACAGGGCAACTTTTTAAAATAATAAACAATTCTCACACCAAAGAAATTTTTTTTGCGGTGTTGCTCTCAAAAAAAAGTAAAAAATTGATTTTTTAAAAAACTTGAAACTGTTAGTTAATTTGCATCGAAATGCCTTATGGAATAAAAAATATTTTGATTAATTAATTGTTCCTAATTATTTGTCAATGTTTTAGTAAAAGAATTGTAAAAAACAAAGATCAATTATGGCAGCAGGAAGCAAAATACTGTTGCAAAGTCGAGATTTTTCGAAATTTCACAAGAAATGCATTAAATCGAAAACCGTAAGGATTTGGGATGAACAAGTTACCAAATTCTGAGAGCCCTTAAGATCCCCTATTAACATACTTCGTTTGATCCATTACTTTTGGGACACCCTGTATAAAAGAATTTTTTTTTCAAGTAGCAAATTTAATTTACATTCTAATAACTCAAGTAGCATTTTTGAGGTTTGAGGTGCAACAAGAACTTATCGCTTACTTTTCAAAGTTTCCTGAATGTTATAGAAAACAAAATCAATAAATTTATTCGGGCGAAAAATTGTAATGTTAAATAAATATCACTTAATTTACAATTAAAATTTCTTTTCCAAAAACCCATCACCCAGTTTGTAAAACTTTGATCAGCCCTGATATTTTGTATAAAATATTTGTATCCCTAAGTATTTTGTATTACACAAAATGAAAACGAAAAAAAAAAAAAAAAATATATAAATTATGCTAACCCATAGCATGCAGTAACCCTTTTTTTTGGTTGTTTTTTGTTTCACCATAAAACAAACTATCAGCGTTAAGCCCTAACAGCTGCAAACAAAGCCGAACCCCACAAAAACATTAAAACAAACTTTTTTACATAATACTCATTACTATAATATTCTCCCCCTTTTATATCTATACGAATACGTATCTATAATGAAGACTCCTTTTTTTTAACATGAAATTTACAAAATCTATAAATAAAAGGTAACCCCAAGCCTATAACAGCTAAGTGCACAACAGCACTTTAGAGAGGACAAAAACGGATTACTACAGTCTGACCGATCAACCGACCAACCAACCGACCAACAAAACCAACCCACGATGATTGATTCCATAATTTCATTCATTTAAATTACAAAAGGACACCATAAAACTGTCATCGCATTAAAACCATTTAATTAGTGTAAAGAACCAAATTAAAAAAAAAAAAAAAAAAAAACACAATAAAAACTCCACTTACTGGGAACATAATAATAATATTCCCACACTATAAAAAAGAGGCATCACAAAAACAACAACTACAACAAAAAAAAGAATGAACAACATTTTATGCTTCTGGATGGTTGGTTGGCTGGCTGTTGTGTATATTGCACGGTGCAAAGCAATGAAGTGTTGCTTTTAGTGTGATGGTCCTGCGTTAATGCGCACCCTATTAAACCATTAATAATTCCGCCAGCTTAGCTGCAGCACGAGCCACTCGAGTTGAAGCGAAAAAAAAAAACAACAAGTTACATCAATGCGAATTCTATCTCCCAGGGTGCATTGCAACATCAAGAAGTAAGCAACAAAAAAAGTCAAATAATGCTGCAAGCACTAAGAGCCATCATCATCATTCCAGAAGAACTTTTACAAGCCGCTTCGTTTAGTTTTTAGTTCTTTTCTTCTAGAGGGCAAATGAAATCTCGTGCTGGCATGCATCGTCGTACTGCTATCAAAAAAAAAGAAAACAAAAAAAACAGAATCAAACTTTTGGAATCAGCCCAGCAGCTACTGGAAATAAAATGCGCGTCTTTGAGTGCCACGCTCATGCACTTATGAGTTTGGGGGGTTTTCTTGTACCTTATAAGATGACTTGGAAAATTATAAAAAATCCAAAAATAAAGAGATATAGGTACTTTTAAAGCATTGAGTTAAAGGATTCCCCAAGTTTAGGCCAATATTTTTCAAAAAAGAGGTTGTCTGTAAAGCCGGTTTACGGATGATAATTTTACGTGATAACGTCGTAAGAAAACAGGTTTTATGCTTTTAAAATGAGCCATTTGAAGCGTTTATTTATTTCAATCACAATCATAATTTACAAGAAAAAGCTAAAAAAAATACCTTTTTTCTTTTCTCATTATATTAATTTTTTCATTTTAAAAGCTCACAAAAAAAATTATACCATTAAAAAGCCAAATATTTTTTTTTAAATAATAAAACCATTTTTAAATTTTTACAATGAGCAAAAAGTATGAAAATAATTTATTGAAAACAATCATTTCTTATGAAAAAGTGAAAAAAGTGAAAAAATCACTTCACCCAAAAACTCATTTTTTTGATACAACACCCTATAATAAATTTTATACCACCTGAAAGCCTATTGCTTCAGCTCAAAATATATATATATAGATCATGTCTATTAGACATCTACAAAGAGAGCTAGAATTTTTTGAACTCGATCAAATTTCATTAAAAAAAGCAAAAAAAACATGTAAAAATATCTTCTCACGCTATTAAATCCATTTTTTTTTTAACAATCTATAAAAATTTTTACACCATCTAAAAGCTTATTGTCTTAGCTAAAAATATATATATAGATTAAGTCTATGAGACATCCACAAAAAGAGCTAGAATTTTTTTAAACTCGATGAAATTTCATGAAAAAAAGCAAAAAAAACATTTATTTTTATGTTCTCATGCTATTAATTGAATTTTTTCCCTCACCACCTATAAAAAATTTTATACCATGTGAAAGCTTATTGTTTCACCTTTCAAATGACGTATCAATCTCATTTCAAAGATACCTACAAAAGAAGTTAGAATTTTTTAAAGTCAACCATGTGGAATTTCCAGAAGAAATTACGGTACTTCCCACACTGGTGGCTGTTCATGGCGCAACAGATCTCCACTGGTGGTTTGAGGTTTTTCGCAAGTTTCTTGATTTAACATTGTGGGCTTGTAGATAGTCTAGCGTTATGTGTGATATACAAAATGAAAGGTATTTGTATCAGGATGCTCATAAATGTTTAATCAAATTTCTATCTGCTCTTGGTAAAAAGTTATAACCTGTTGAATTCTAAAATTTTATTTTACCGTTATCTCAAAATTGTGTTTACGAAAATGATTGAAATTTCGCACATATATAGTCGTGGTTATGGTCTATCCATATATAAAATTCCTCTATCTATTAAAGAAAAAAAGATAAAAATAAAAAACGATGGAAATCGGTTAAAAACGGCCAAAAAACCTGTTTTTTTAAAACTTATTTTTCTCCGTATTCAGTCAAAACTTTTTTAACGATTCCAATTTTTTGCATATGTATGTGCATTGATCAGCCCTACATGTCCTATATAACTTAAGATTTTTTGAATGCTTCAAAAAAAAACTAAAAATCAAAAACTACCCAAAAATACCCCTAAAAAAGTAGGTATTTTTCAAAAATTCGTATTCCGAAACGCAGAATGTTGGAAAAAAATCCGTATGAGACGCCTAATTTTTTTTTTCCTTCATCTTTCACCTGGCACCTTTAGAATTGTCAAAAAAAATTTCCCCTACCCATAATCAACATTTTGACATACCCACAACACCTGATCAACATTCAAACAAAACGTTATAGCGGAGTTCCAGAATTTTTTAGAATTTTTTCTTAAATGCAATTATCCTTAAATCAGTCTCCTCTATCTATAGCAAAAAAATTCAACTCTCTACGACCACGCGTTTAGATTTTAGCCCAAATTTCATCTTTCCGTTTTACCCCTGTTTACCCTATTAAATGACGGAATTTTTAAAAATCCTTCATTTGGATTAAGCTTTAGGTTAATATCTTTCAAATAAGCTATAGGAGATTTTTGTATCTCTAATAGTTTATTTTTCATTTTTAATTGAAATTTTTGGCCGCACTGCAAAAGTGCGAAAGTGGAACGGGAGAAAATGGCGTCACTTTTTTGTGGTGGCTGCCATGGTTCATCAATTTAGAAGACGTTATCACGTCATAAGTTAAAGTTGTATTATTTATATCAAAATAGCATAATTTGTTGAGAAATGTATCAGATAAGTGTCTGCTTATGACAAAAGTTCCAAAAGAAAACAAAAATTAACCAACTAATTTCTCTCTCGGAAATCCAATTGTTATTGAATTTATTGTACTTTTTTTTTTTGCTAAGGGAGAACTATGCTATTAACAATAAAAATTGTTCAAGTGTTGGCTTGTATTTGTCTCTCTTTTGTTTAGATAACAAACATAAGAGTATAGTGTTTTGATATAGTTGAGTTATTTAAGATTAAATTAAATTTACCACTTGAAAAAATACGGTCAATTTTAAAAATTCTAGAAATTATAGATAAAGACCATTTATGCGTTACCTACTTTGAAAATTTTGCATTAAAGATTCTCAGAAAGATATTAAATTTTTTTTAAGAAAATCCGTCAATCCGTTAAGGCAGTATAGATATGTGTACAGATTAGACTTACAAAATGAAGAATCTAGGTGGACAAAACTATTTCTTGTTTTTAAAATGAAAACTTATTTTTTGTAATTAAAATTTAATTTTGATTTTTCAAATATTAAATCAATTTGATAAAATTTTGTTGACAATTATTTAACCTTAGACATTCTTTTTTTTTTCAATAAAAATGAAAGATCAAAAGAGCCTATATACAAACATATTGTGTGAAAGGGTGTTTTTTCGATGAAGCACTAAAAATGCTGTCTAAAAGCAAATTATTCGTGTAGTACGTTAACATTTTTCGGTTTCAATATTTTATAATAATAATAACGTTCGTATAAGGGTACCATTAAAACCATTGAATTTTTGGGACCTATCCCGGATTTTCCTTAAACATTTTTATATGTCGCTTAGATTTTTGTTATGGATAAGAAGAATTATTGTAAAATATGACTGATGAAAAAAACTGATGGAATCCATGCATTTTTGGCAGCAATGTGAAAAACTTAAGATTTTACAGTTAAAATAATTTATTAAATTAATAGGCTTTGCACTTTGGTACCAATAACTTCCTAGTAACTCTAGATTTGATAAAAACTTTTACCATTCTGCCTTTTACCTTTGGACGCGCATATTTAAAAAAAAAAATGTTTGTAAAAATTTTTGAAAAAATGTTTGTAAAAATTTTTGAAAAAATTTTTGTAAAAATTTTTAAAAAAAATTTTGTAATTATTTTTAAAAAAATTAAAAAAAAAAATTTTTAAAAAATTTTTAAAAATATTTTTAAAAAAATTTTTAAAAAAATTAAAAAAAAAAATTTTCATAAAAATTTTATTTTCACACGAAAAACAAATTTCAAAATTTTGTTTAAAGAAAAGATGCAACAGTTATAAAAACTTTTAACTTTGTATGTAGTGAGCCAATTATTGTAGAAAATTATAAAAATAAGAAATTTATAAAATTCATTCATTCGTGGTTGTGGTTAAAGTAAACGTAAGATGATGAAATTTAAAGTACACTGAACGAAAAAAAGCTAATATTTTCCAAACTGGTTGCGATAGAAACTTTTTCTTTTCGGTTTCAGAACAGTCAAAAGTGTACCTACCTATCAGCCATTTCAGGCTTATCCATTTTCTACCGGACACCCTGTATATGAAACATATACTATTTACCAATTTTCATTCGGGTATCATTTTTTTCACAATTTTTTATTTTTTTTTGTACTTATTTAGAATTTCACCTTTTCTTAAGAAAAAAAAAAACACCCTTTCGGTCATTATGCAGACTTTTGATTTTTTAGTTCTTTTATTAATCGAAACATTTCTACCAAGTTTTTGAAAATTCGGAAAATCAAATCCACGCGCCTGAAAGGCTGATAGACCAAAGCTTTCGTTAGCTTCTATTACTGTGATCAGTTTGTCCAGACTCTGCCAACTTTTTTTTTGTATAAGCTCCGAATAGAGCTTCCATTAAATCTCCATTCAAATATCATTTCACGATCAAAGACACAAAATATTTCATCTTTAAGCAAGCTAAACAATTTGATTGAAAAGAACCTGAAATTTGAAAAATCCAACAGCAAAGTGTTACCGAATGAAAGTAAACAAATGTCATTCGTATTCTGATTTCGTCAGATCAAAACAAGTGACTTGCACACAATAATTTTGAACATTATCTATTACAATAGCTTCAGAACCAAATTCTACCTTCCATTGAACAATTTTTATAGATCTACTCAAATTATGTATGCAATTTTACTTCAAAATCTTTCAAATAAATCACCCATAGACATTAAGGTGGACCCGCAAAAAAAAAAAAAAAAACAACCATTTTGATAGTGATCAACATGGAAGGCAAGATTAATTTCCTGTAAGCAATACAAAAACAACAACAAAAAAACGTCCATTTTATATTATACATATATCCCTACAATCTCGTCTACCTGCTTTAATTTTTGTTTGGTCAAAGCTTAGCTCGCTGGACCGACAAAATTCATGTGAAATTTACTGTCTTAGAATTTTTATTTTTATTTTTATTTTGGTTTTTGCTTTATTTAATTTTTTTTTCTATACACATTTTGTCAAGAAATATCAAGTTCCGCTACAATAGTCCATCAAGATCACAATAAAAAAAAATCAGAAAAAAATCCTAAACGAAAAAGAAGATGCTGATGCAGACGAAGAAGAGTTTTTTGGGGATTTGTCGTTCGAAACCAAAACATTGAATTAAAATTTCTTAGCTTGCTCTGTGATGGTCTACTGAGGTTGAATTTTTTCTTCTTTGTTGTTGTTGTTGTTTTGTATGAAATAAAAGGACACTCGAACGGATATGTTAGAAAAAAAAAATCCCTAAAAAAAAAATTAAACAAGTTCTTCGTCCATCGAAGCAAATTATAATGAGTGGAAAACGTGTTTAGAAGAAGAACCTCCACCGCTATATACAATATGTAGTTGTCTATACTTTTTTTTTTTTGGTTTCAGCTTGCCATCACATATGGGCGTGGCACACAGAATTTTAGGGTGAATTTTGCAAAAAAAAAAAAAAAATAAGATGAATTTTATCTTAAATGTCCGACTATGTCGCACTAAATTGTTTTTTTTTTGAAGCTTTCACCACAAGAAACACGGTAATGATTTTTGATGCTCTAGCCAGAAGTTTTTTTTTTTTTATCAATTTATCCACTATCAGTATCTTGTCGATTTTTTACAACTTAATTTACCCCTTTTTTAATATAATAGACATTTAATTCAAATTTTAATTTTCAGGTTTCTCTTTTTGTTTTTTTTTTTTCAAAATGTCTGCATTAGAAAATAGAATTCAATTAAATTCATAAGAAGTTTAGTTTCCTGTAAATGCATTAAATTGCAGTTTACACAAAAATATCTATGCAAATGGAAATAGGCAGTAGCACGTGCTTCAACGAACGTGAGCATTAAAAATATAATTGCTGGAGAGGATAGTCGGATAGTTATTTGAAGAAGAAAAAAAAGAAGAAATTATATGTATATTCATTTCTATTAAAGAAGTAATTATAGTTGTAATGGATTCAAAATATGAAATGCTGTTTAACATGAAACCGGAAATTCCGTTTTTATTTATGTACAAGTATGTAAGTGGTATGTTTGTTGAGAAATACATAGAAATAAACTTAGAACTTAAGTCTTGGAAGATATTGATTGAAAATAAGAAATTAGTATTATTGTGCTTTTATTATGTCAGACTTCTTACTTTTGCCTTGATGGATGTCCTTTTTTATAGAATAGAAATTACCTTTTGAACCGTTTAATTTTAGTTATATTGGATAGATTAAATTTTAAAATCCATAAATATAAACGGTGGTGTGCCTCAGGGTTCCATTATGTCTCCCACACTTTTCTTTTCATCTTCCAATCCACCTAATTGTTTCGGTGATTCTAGAACCCTAAGCGTTTCTTATTCGTTTCTTATTATATCCTTCGAATGTGGCGTTTCAACGACAAAATATGATAAGTTTATATGATCAACTTTAAAAGAAACCTCAAAGAAACAAAAGCTTAAATGTTAAGGTGCTATATTAATTGAAATTTAATATCCTATAACCAGCGGGTAAGCAAAACGCTTCTTACGATACCTTGCTTGTCAAATTATCATAAATAGGGAACTAGTTATGAAGGAACATACATACAAGATTTTGTGTGTTCCTTCATAACTACTAAACTATTAATGATATTTTCACAAACGAAGTATCGTTAAAAAGATCCTGCTTGCCCGTTGGTTTTAGGCTATTGGAATTTTACTAAAACCTACTAAATCGGTTTAAAAAATTCTGAAATCTTGTTTTCATTTTCAAACTCAAATATCTCGGAAACGATTAGGCACATACACATTTTATCAGAACATTCTGAACTACAACATAATAATAATTTCATCAAATCTGACTGAAATTACTTTTCCCATACTACATCTACGAGGTCTTTTGTTGTTCAACTAAGAGTCGCCAAGCAGCAATCTATTTCAACATTTTTCTAAGCTATAAAATTACTAAAAATAAATACACATTCACATGGTGATGTTGATTAACTCAATTTTACAAATTGCAAAATGTAACTTAAATTAGGGCATTTGCGTGTTAAATGCTTCATTAGATTTCTCTTTTAAGAATTATTTTTGCTATTCCGGTTCCTTAGCTGAACCAAACTACTTTTAGATGGTCAAAAAACATTTCGCACTGACCAATTGCTTCCCATTTTATACGATGAAAAAGAACGCAAACTTTTGCAATAAAAATTCTACTCTGGATTATATTTCTTCCTTCCTCTTCATATAAACTCCATCCGTCATTAAACCCTAAACATAGCTCTTTTTATATAAAACTTCTTTCCGGATGATGTCATCCACCATCATCACTACACTATACAACTGCCATCATCAACCATCTATCTACTAAACAACCAAGCAACAGAACTACAACGACTACCTAATAAATACGACTGATTTTAACCAACCAAAATCTAAAGCCTCACATTTTGAAGATTTATTATACCAAAAAGTCGGTACGATTTTTCCCCCGGAGCGGATTCGTCTCTCACTACTATCCTCCTCTATATATTTAATAAGTCTTTCAAAATTAATCCATAAACTAGAAGAAGATATCTTTTTAAAACTCTCTCAATCTCAATCTCAACTCAACTCAACCTATTTTTCATTTCGTTCGTCGTGTGTCTTTGGTTGGTAGAAGTACTAGAATATCTCGGCGTTTTAGTTAATGGCTATAATAATTCACTTATCTTCGCACAAAAGAGCTTTATGCAATGTTGAGAGATTTTAATTAGCAAACAAAAAAAAATGGGAAAATTAAAAATCAACAATGTGTAGTAGATATAAAAGGTTTGCAAAGTCCACATAGAACCAAAATCATAATCAGACCCGAATCTAATCTTTCAAAAACTCAACTAGCCAGTTTTATTTTTTTTTTCTTATTTGTCTTTTTTTTTTTTATTTTTTTTTCAATTTTCTTATCCATTCGCTTCATTTAATGTCTCTACATTATTCTCTTCTTTTCTGCGTGTTCTGTCCAACTTTTCTGTCAGAGTTCTTTTTGTAGCTTTTTATTTTTTTTTTTATATTGTAGGTATATTGAGTCTTTCTATGTGAAAAAAAAAAAAATAATATATGGGATAATTTCGAGGTGGGCACGCAGACATTGACTAACAAAAAAAAAAAAAAAATAGTCATATTAAATCCAAAAAAGCTCTTTTGTTGTTATACTCTATTGCGTGATATGTGGAGAGACTACTTGATAAAAGCTTTCTGTCCATCTACTTTTTTTGACGAACATCTGTTTCGTCATCAACACAATAAAATACAAGAATAACAGAGAGGTAGAGAGAGAGTGAGAGACATTTAGAGACATTTAGAGAGAGAGAGCTAGGTACCCTATATTGTTAATAATGTTCACATGCATAATAACACAAAATATGATGATGATGGTTGTATTTGTGATGTACAGTGTGTGCAAATTTATTCTCTCTCTATCATCCTAATGTGTATGAGTTGTGTAGGTTGTTTCATTTGAAATAGATTGTTGTCTTACTCTGACAGGTTTTCCTTTTTTTTTTTTATTTTTTATTTTTTTTTTTTGAAGAAATATGTTCCGCAATTTTGTGTTGTGTGTTAATTTTCTGCCGCCATTATTGTTTCAACAGTGATTGTCATAATGGAAATTGTAGAATTAAATCAATAAAACTAAATGTTAAATTTTTAAAATATTTAAGCAAAAAATAAAAAATTATTCAAAATAAAAACATTTCAAATTAAAAAAAAAAAAAACTATATAAAGCTTTACATTGTCACGGGTGGGACATTTTGACAATAAATGTATTGATCCTTTTATTAAAACTAGCCGACCATGCACTCAAAATTCGAGTGCCAATTGTAACTTTTATTTATGCTCAAATAAGCACACTATATAAATCACTTTATTTACTACTAAGAATATGCAACACTTAATTTTATTCGAAATTCGAGAATGCCTTCGAAGGTTCTCGTCTTTGCTTTTAGAAGTTTCCACTTACAGAAGGGAGAGGGCGTGGTTCAGCACATTTGTTTTTGTTTTTTTTTCTCAATTTTAATTTATTATTTTTATCTATTTCGGTAAAAAAAAAAATTAAAAAAAGTATACATTCTGCACATCTAGATAAAATTTCCTATCGTTCGGTATATAATTTATGCCCCTTCGGTTTTTGTGGGCCGCGTATTTTGTACCACAAAATAAGTGTTTGCCGTTTTATTATATGATTTACTCATAATTGTACAGATTTCCATAATACTACATTTTTTTAATAAGTTGCTTAAAACATATCATCTCAATGATTTAAAAAAATAGCTATTTCCTACTGCCACGGGTGGAACAAAAAGAGTGATTTTGATCTAGGATATGTTTCTATTTTTCTATTTTTATTTAAATCCTTTGGCTTACTTCACAAATCAATAGTAAAAATTGAGTTACCATAAAAATTATTGTCTTTTTATATAAAGATTATAAATGTCACGGGCTGGATAACGTTTTGCCATTTTTGAATTCTTTTTCAAGACGAGTAGAAAAATGGAATACAGGCAATTTTTTGGATTTCAGAATAACGAACTTGTCTTGAATTTTTCTTTTATTATTATTTATATTTATTATCATTTTTGTACATGCATTTTTGTATTTCGACTATTAAAACAAAGTAAAATACAGCGATACCGCAGCGAAATGTCAAGAAAGTCGACTCGCTTAACTTTGAACGACCTGTAGCAGTAATATTCAAAGGAGTTTGAGTAGATTCAAATTGGTAAAGAAATTTTATGCTATACTAGAATTGTCGATAAAACTGTGTGTCTTGTTAACCCATTGATATTTTCTTCGTTTTCTTTTGCGATCTATGAAGATTTTAATAAGGGATTTTGCATACAGGTCACTCTGGTGTATACGTGTTATTTTAACCTAAATAAAGACTGAATTATCGATTTAACAGGCTTTTTCTTTTCTTTTTTATTTTAATATTCTTTGAATCCTATGATAAAATTTGGCTACTTATAATTTGGCTACAAAATTTCATAAAAAAAATTTTAATAAAAAAATTAAATATCATAAAATAAAAAAAATCATAAAATAAAAAAAAAAAAAATCATAAAAAAAAATTTAAAGTAAAAAATAAAACAAAAATATTACAAAAAATAATTATACAAATTTTTTTTAAATACCTACATAAATACATATATTAATATTAAAAAACAAAGTAAATACAGTAAAATTAAATAGTAAAAATAGAGTGGCGTTTAATTCTTAAAAATTTATCCAAAATCAATTTTTTTTCTGTGGTTTGGGGGAGCTGATTTTTTTGTGTTTATAATAAAAATATTAAAATTTAATATTAAAAAAATTGAAAACTTCTTTTTTATTACAGGTAAATCATCTTTACACTTTTCAAAAAAGTTAAACTCTTATTATTCTGCCAATACTTTGTAAGGTAAGCTCATTTTATTTATCTATATGGTAAAAAAGAAAGTAAACCCAGCTATGAAAAGCTTGGTTTATGTTTTAAGCCAATCAAACACTTCAATTAAGCTGGCGATTTAGAAAAACTTCTGAACCGACCCTTGAACAAGAACCCATGATGTCGGCTCTGCAGCCAACTACCTATTACTCTGTGCTATGACCACCTGCGATTTATGCGACAATCAACATAGGTAGTTCTGTCCAAAATAAGTAATATTACAAATCTGCTCCATTTTATATTTATAATACAATTTTTTTTTTTTTAATTTTGCTTTATAAACAATTTTTTTACTTGCTCCATAGGGCAAGTATTGGTTTCGTGTAGAAAAAAAAATTGAGGTTTTAATCAATACCAACATTACGATGATGGAGAAGATCAAAAAAAGTTTTCGTCATGCCGTCCGTCGGTCTGCGCGTCTGTGCGTCCGTGCGTCTGTGCTTCCATCTGTACATCGAGCTAGGGCCTAAACGGATGGATGGATTTGCTTGAAACTTGGTACAGATGCTTTTTAGGTTATTCCCTAGGACCGTTTTTTTTATTTTTTTAATATCTCCCTTTTAACGCATATCTCCCATATAACGTTTTCGAGGTATTGCAACTTTCTCGAAAACGGCTCCAACGATTTTGATTAAATTTGGTATACGTAATAGACTTATTGATTCTTACAAAACTGCGTTTTTAGTTTTTCTCAAAAAATGCGGAGAACGGAAATATGGCGTTGCCGTTTTTCAAAAATTGACATGTTTTTTAAGTTCATATATTTCATCAAAGCATAAGTCAATTTTATTCAAAATTTACAGACATCATAGGTATTGAAGTGTAAAATGTAAAAAAAAATTTAAAAAAAAAAAGTTTTTCAAAAAATATTTTAAAATTGAATTTTTTTAACTTTCGATTTTTTTTTTTTGTTTTTATTTTTTCTCCACAAAATCTTAAATTTCCCATACAAGAGCTAGTACGTGCGACCCAGTCGTGCATTTTATTTTTACCGGATTACTAAAGTTTTTTTTTTTTTAAAGAATAACATATTAAAGTATGAGTTTACTTGAATTTTTTTTCCCAAAATCCTGAGAATGGTTAAATTATTGCAATTTTCTAAACTCTTAAAAAAGAAGACATGTGTTGGTTGCCAGTTAAAAATTTAATGTGGTTATTCTTTGAGCGTCTCGAAATATTGAGTGTTGTAGATTTAAAAACTTGAACTTGTGCACAAAACCAAATACATTAATAAATAAGCTGACAAAAGTATTTCTTATACTCACTGTACATTGAATTTGCAAAATATAAGTTCCAAAAACCAAAAAAAGAATTAAAATAACACCACACACCAACCAACTCCCTTTTTTAAACTTGAAACAAAAATCTATCTTTTCGGACTCGTTTCTATCTAGAAAAAAAAATCTATCTTATTCACTTCACCTTATTCTATTTTTCAAAACGCATGTCCGCCCATCTCATTTAATTACTTTTTCACAGTCAAAACAAATTTGCAGATACTTCATTTCTTGCAACAAAACAAAAAAAAAAAATATATCTCTCACAGTCAAAATAAAATAAAATACAAAAACAAAATATATAAAATTATCTCACCATAAAAAAAAAATCCTACCTATTTCACAGATACATTTTCACCAACAAAAGTTCTCTCTATCATTTTATTCTCTCTCATTTATAATCTCACATATACTTTGATAAAAAATTGAGAGAATTTAATACGCAACTTGTTTCTCTCCTCGTATCTTCAAATATAAAATTTCTTCACTGTGTAAATGTAAAATTTTTAAACTTTTTTAGTTCGAGTTTGTATTTCGTTACGTTCGGATGGGAGGTACATTGCGTGTCGCGGAATCGCGACTTTGATACATATATAATACACATAAATTTTGTTCTACAAAATAAAAATAAATACAAAAAAAAAAAAAACACCAAACTCTCTTCATTTTTATGTTTTTTTTTCGTTGTTTTTGATTTCAAAAACTGAATATATTTTCTCAAAACTCTGAAAATTTCTCAAAAACAAACCAAAAACTCTTTTATTTTTCGAAAAAATCATCACCAAAAAAGAAACACAAATAAAAAAACCTTCATCGCCATCAAAAATATACGTCATCGTCGTGTTTCGTCGTTTTCGCCTTCGTTGTTGTCGTCGTTGTCGTCGCGGTTTGAGATTAATATCTTCAACTTGCAAAATTTTACAAAAAAGGGATAACAACACATAAAAATATATTTGTTGGATTTAAAAAATAAAATAAAAACAAATATACCTGCAGTTTTATACAGTTGAATTGTATTTTCGCTAAGTTTTCGCTGAATTTCGCTCAATTTTCGCTAAGTTCAAAAAATTAATTGAAAATTAACAACAACAACAAAATAAATACTATCAAGTGACTTAGAAAATTGGTTTCAACATTGCTCTTTTTGACAGAAAAGGGTATCTATCACAACAGTGGTCAAAATTAAAAAAAAAAAAGTGAGCGAAATATTTTCCAATTGGAAAAAAAAAAAAATATATTCAATCAAAAAAATGAAGAAAAAAATTTAAGTGTACAACGAAAAAGTGCTTTAAATTCGTCGCAAATTTTTTTGTGTTGTTGTGTTTTGCTTCTTTTTCTTCTTCTCCTTTTTGGATTGTGTTGGAATTTAAATTAATTTTCTAAACCTTTTTCATTGCGTTTTACAAACCTTCATCACCTTGTAGTTAAAGAGGAGCTTAAATAAAAACTATGCAATGGATATAACAATAAATTGGTTGTTTTTTGGTTTTTGTGGTTTTAAATCATCATCATTATAAAAGTGCTATAGATGCCTCTAATGGAATTTCGAAACATATACCGATCGATGGGTTGTTACGTACAATATTTTTCTTTTTTTTTTTTGTTGTGTTGGATTTTGTTGAATTTATTTTTTTTTCTCTCTACTAGAAAAAAGATATTATATGAAAACCGGCAACCTTCATCTCTTTTTAGCACACGGGCAATGAATTTCAAGGGAAAGAGATAGGGACTAGATGAATTTCATATATTTTCTTTTTTTTGTAATAACTTTTTTTTTTTTCTTCATTGCCTGTACGTGTTATGCGCTGATGTTGTGCTGTTCATGTATGGTGTGGATATAGAAAACAGAAAAGAGAAAATATAATGAACATTTTTTTTGCTATCAATGTGGTTGTGTGTTTGTGTGAGTGGTGTGGTAGGAAAAATAGTGACGTAAACGCGTAGCTAAGCAGAAAAATATAAAAAAAAAGAAGAAAATGCATTTTTTTTTTGATCGTATTGAAATGAAGACGAATCGAATATGGCAACTCTGATAAAAAATTTAAATTAATACTTTTTTTAAAAATTTTAATTTAAAATTGTTTTTACTTCCTAAATGCGTGCTCTAAGTTATCGAAAAGTTCAATAATTTTGTTATGGTTTTGACTACCCTTAAATAAAAAACTCCGACACATAAATTCAAGTGCATATTTCTGACCTACCCTTTTTTTTTTTGTAATGAATTTCAAAAAGACCTTATATAACTTTTTTTTTGTTTCTAAAGAGTTAAATGACACATGAAGATTTAAATATAAAAATGAACATTTTTTTATTTTCAAAAACAAAAAAAAAAAAAATTATTTGAGAGAAAACAATATGAAATGGGATTATAAAAGCTTTTAATTTATTTGATTGACAATGTTTTAGATGCAATTTGTGTTTTTTTTTTTTTTATTGTCGTCTTGGTTAGAACGGATGTTTTTTTTTCATATTTGGATAGGCACGTGCGGTTATTGAATATTTTTTTTGATGACGTAGATCGGATTTTTAGAAAACACTCCAAATTGGGAAAGATTTTGTTTTGAGTGTTGTAGTAATTTAGTTTTAAAATTATCAATTCAAAATCTTAATTAAATTATAAATTTAAGTAAAGTTAATATAAATTAAAAAAAAAAAATGAAAACTTACCAGAATGAAAAAAAAAATAAAATAAATATTCAGGGATATTTATTAGATTTTTGTCTACTTAAACACTGCTTAACTTTTTTCAAATTGTTAAGACAATCTATACTTAGACACAAGTAACAAGACAACTATAAACATGTTTTTTCAGCACATTTTCCAAATTTAAGCAGTTGTTTAAAGTTAAGCAACGTTTATAAATAATAGCCTATATACAAAATTGAAAGTTAAAAAAATAAAATGCACGACTGGGTCGCACGAACTTGCTCTTAGAGTTAAAGTTGCTTAAATTTTTAAGACTTTTAATATAGAAATTTGAAAAAAAAAAAATTCGTTTAAAAAAAAAATTAAATAAAATCTGAAATTAAATTGCCCTCCAAAACAAGTATGCAGTTTTGATTGATATATTAAGATGCATTTTTAGAAAAAAAAATTTCAAAATCGTTAGAGCCGTTTTTTAAAAAACTAATTTTTTATAAATAATTTTTTGGAGAAAAAGTTTTAAAATAAAATTGGTATGCCATTCTTTAGAAATCACTAATCAACATCTAAAAACAAAATTTCAAAAAAATTAAATGTCCCGTTTTCGAAAATTTTATTTAAAAAAAAAAATTTCAAAATTTCAAAATTTTTTAAGAAATACAAAAATTATTTTTTTCAAAATCTTATTTTTGGCTTATATTTAAATTATATAAATGCTTCTTCACAAAAAGTTTCGTTGAAATCGAATAAGCAGTTTCGGAGATAATCGGATTTGAAAAAAACGGTTCTATGGCAGGTACCGTTAATAATGATTCTCAAAAAAAATTTTTTTCATTGAAAGATAGACCTTAGCTTAAAACTAACATTTGAATTTTTTAAACAAAATCGTTAGAGCCGTTTTCGAGATATTTCAATTTTACTAAAATCGGTATATGACAAGTACCGTTATTTTTGGTCCAAAAAAATTAATTCCGAAAACCCCCCTGGAGAGTCGCCAAATAACGCTACATACCAAGTTTGACATTAATCGGTTCATCCGTTTAGGCTGTAGCTCCTTATACAGACAGACAGACGGACTTCCGGGACCCACTTTTTTGGCATTGTCTGACATCGTAATGTCATGTAAAAATGTTATCTCAACTTTTTTTTTTGTACGAATGCATAACTTGATAATATAGTACCTATATCGCAAGTAAAAACAAAATTAGGAGCAATTTTGTTATTAAATTTGAATACTTGCTTTAAGTTTCATAAATAAAATTGTTTTTTGTCGGTAGAAACTCATTTTTTTGTGCAAAATATATACCTACTCATAATAAGGATCGCAGTTTTTTTTATTGGATTATTATCACATTATTCCCTTCTTCTTAAATTTTGGATATTGAATTTTTCCACATATTTTGTTTTAGAAAAAAAGAAGGATAACATACAAAAAATTCCGTTTTGTAAGAATAAATTTTCCTCAAAGCAAACATTTTAAAGGATGTTTCCTTTTTACCAATAACAAGGAAAAAAGTATTATTTTGGACTTTTTGTAATTTTATTTCCAAAAAAACGTAAGAGAATTTTCCAAATTTTTTCATATTTTCACTCAGCTATGTTCTCAAATTTGAGTGAAATGAAACCGCAATCAAAAATCCAATGAAATAATTTTCAAGGTTCTCTCTGTCGATCCATTTTATGTTTTGAAATTTGTTTCGAAATCAATTAATATCCAAGATATGATCCTATTTTTTAAGGCAAAATTGTCAAATGGATCATTGTCAAAAATGTAGGAAAAAATTTCCAATTTTTCCAACATTTGGTGATTTTATCCCTTCAAGATTAATTTTTGGAATAAACGATAAACCATTATGTAAAAGCTTAAAAACTTTTTCTCAATAAATTGTAGCCGAAAATTATTTTGTGAATTTGTGTAACTAACGAAAACAGTCATTTTTCAACACCGAGTGTTGATCTAAAAAAAAAAAACTTTTAATAACTTTGGCTTTCTTTTCGTCATTCTTGATTAAACTGATCTCAAAAACATAAAAACTCAATTTTCACCCAAATTTATACTTTTTTAAACAAAAACAAAACTTTAATAAACTGCCAATATTGCATGGAACAAGTCATCTAAATTTTTTCTAACATTGTAGTTTTTTTACTACGTCAGCCTCAATCTTATGATTAAATTAAAAAAAAATCAATTTTTTAAAAATCAGATTTCGAAATGGCTAATCTTTCATAATTAAAAAAAAAAAAAAATTGATAACCTTCCTTTATTATTCGAATATTCTGACTATTTAACGAAACAAAAAAAAAACAAATAAATATACATCCATCGCATAGTTTTTACTAATACAAATTTTTAAATTCCAACACAATCCATACAAATTGTTATCAGGATAATTAAATTTATAAAATTTTAATTTTTCAGTAAAAAAAAAAATAATTAAATACATCAGAAAAAATAAATAAAGTAAAAAAAATCAGTTTTCATTGTGATGCTGTTATACAAAAAATTACAATCTCTTCAAGTGAAATACAAGTTATAAAATATAAAAGTGTTACAAAAAAAAAAAAAAAAATATCACAAAATCAAATTAGTTTCTTTAACAAGAAAATAAAAAGTTTAAAAAAAAAAAAAAAAAAATGATATTTGTGTCTGAAACAGTGCCGTTGTTTATTCTGAAAACCTCAAATCCTTTAAGTAAAGATTATAAAAAAGTTAAATAAATTACAAATAAAATTATTCATAAAAAAATTGTTAAACAAAAAATTAATTAATATTTAAACTATATATACAAAAATAAATTTAATAAAATATATATATTTCATCAATATTTAAAACTTAAAGTGTCTCGATATAAAACAAAATTAAGTGCAAACAACAAACAAAATATATAAATAAAAATAACCTTTTCGATTTATTTAAAATAATACATAAATTAAATACAATCTTTATTCATTATTGTGAATTATATAAAAATTTAACAATACACAACAAAAGATTAAATAAAAAAAAAAAATATTTTGTCTAACAATAAAAACCACGACAACAAAAATTAAAGTAAAAGTAAAGCAGATTTTCAAGGCAGAACAAACAAACAAATAAACCAAAAAATATAGAAAGATACAAAATTGCATTGTTTACAATCTCTTTTGTTTTCTTAATTTAATTGTTTTTTCATCATCTTAGGGTTTAAAAAAGTGCCTCAAAATTTGGGATTGCTTTCCTGAGTTGGTAAGTGTCAAGGTTTTTTGTTTACTTTAGTTAAATAAATAGCTGTATCTTTGTTAAAAATTGTCTTTCCGGAGTATTTGAAAAAGCAGTTTGAAGCTTAAAGTCTCTTATTTTAATTTCTCAAATTTAATTAAATTTTTTTTTGACATAATTGCTATATGAGCCAGATACCATATAACAGATAACATGATACAGATCCATGTTCTCTATTTGAAAGTTTCAAAATTTTAGTATATATAAAAAAAAAATAGTAATGAAAAAGTTTACGACTTTTACCTCTAGAGGGGGTGAAAACCAATTCCATGAAAATTCAAATAGCGATTGACCAGCTGGCAGTCAAGATAGTTCCAACGACATTTCATTTGTCAAATTACGATAACTAGCTTAGAAGCTATGATGCCACAGATGAACACAAATCTGCATAGTTTTTATATAGAACTATCGAAATTTTTTAATCATATATGTTTTCAGATCTTCAGTAAAAAAAAAAATATACATATATTCCAAATTTATTATTCGTTGTTTTTTTCACTGTCCTCAAAATATCAAGGTGTCTCTGCTGCCAATTACTATTTTCTTAAGCTAAATTGTGCGTTTTATTTGTGCAAATTTTTTAAAAGCTTGCCAAAAACAAAACCATTAATCGATTTAAACAAGCTATTATCTATTTATCAATACAAATTGAAAAATTATTTTAAATGAAAAAATCAAAACCGGATATATTGAAATAAAAACAAAAAATTCTATAACAACTTTCAGTTCACAAATTGACTTTTATTCATCGAAAATAATAAATTAGATCATTTATGATCTTTGACTCAAAAAATGCCATTCACTTTTAATATGAATTGAAAAAAAAAAAATTATAAATAAAAATTCATTTTAATTAAATAATTTTGTATCAATTCATCAAAATTTTATTCTGCCAAAGTCTGCTATCAGTTCAGACAATAAATTATATTAGATACATTTCATTACGTCATTTAAATGAGCATTCTATATTTATAAACCAAAAGACAAAAAAAAAAAAAAAAAAAACGTGTTGGTTGTTGGATTTAAAATTTAAAAAAAAAAAGAAAGAAAAGATCAACCAATCAACTCTGATTCTGATGACCAAAAAGAACCTTAGAATTGAAAAAAATTTATGCAAAAAAAAAAAATCCAAAAAATCACGATTTGTATTTCTATTTTTAAATTTCATATTTTTTTTTACTAAACAAAATTAAATTAAGAAAAAAAAAAGCAGTAAAATATTATGCGTATATGATGCCAAACAAGCCACAAAATATTGCATAATTTAACGTTTTTTCTTTTTTGTTGTTGTTTTATTGTGTTTATGGCCTAACACTCTCTTGTCATTCAGTTAGCACATCATCGTCCGTCGTCGGTCGTTGTCGTCGCACTTTCAGTGCACGAACTCACTTTGATTGTTTTATTGTACCTATACTTTTTTTTTTTTCATTCTTCTTGGATTTTTTTTGGATGATCATAAAAATGCTATGCTTTGGGATGAACAAAACACGAGCACATCAATCTAACACGTTTTTAATATTTTTTTTTTTTGTTATTGAAGAGGGGATGGATATTAAAAAAAAAAAACACGGATTTGACTTTTATTACATAATTTACCGAAAATGCTTAAGAAAACCGTTTACCAACAAGAACAGTTTAACATGGACGATAAACATAAAATTCCCGAATGGATTCTATTTACTTCATTTTGTATAATTCAATATTTAGAGTTGTTAAACTTTTCTCAAACTTTTGCCTAACGTAATAGCTAAGTTTATAAACTTTAATTGTAAAGTTTCGTTCAATAAAACTGAAGTTATAAGACTTTCATTTTTAATAAAATCGGCGTTATTTTTTTTAAATTTGCGAAAATTTTTTATTCTTTTATATAAAAAGTTCGGAAGAATAATTTTCCTATCACAATTAGGTATGTATGTATTTGGAAAATGTTTTATTTTTGTATTTTTTGAGTGCGTCTTAGCTTCTTGAACCGTCCCACAGTGGAGTGGTGCCTTTCTTGCTTTTTGGTGTCAAAAATCATTTTCATAGCCATTTTTTTATCTGTAACGCAGTTATTTGTAACGCAATTATTTTTCATACAAAAATTTGCTGTCCCAGAGTATCAGCCCATGCTATAAATAGGAATTTCTCATAACGTCATCAATAGGCTGTACCTACTTAAACATTGTTGTCAAATAATTTTACATTATGTCCCCAGATTTAAATAGAATCGAAAGTATACTGCGTTACCTTTGAAAATAAAAACTTAAAAATACTGTAGGTGTAGTATCTCATTTAGTTCGAGTTATTGTAACTCTGTAAATAAATGACAGACATTAGTCAGGATACTCTTTGCGTTACTCTTTCACTGCGTTACCATAAAGAAGAAACGTAGTTGTTGTATTGCTAAAGCAGTTGTCTTCAATATAGTTTTAAGTTATAATTATCAACAAATTTTACAACTGTTACCACTGCGTTACTTTTGTCTCCAGTTTGTTTTGTAACATTTGAGGTAATATTTGGGCCTCATATTACTTAAAAATGTCATAGTTTCATACATTCTTCTTATGATGATATAAATAATGAAGACTCTTACCTTAATATAAATAAATTTTTTGCAATTATTCCTCCATTTTACGAAAAAATTAAATTTTTTAAGTTAAAAATTGGTAGGTAACGCAGTGATATAAATAATGAAGAATATTCAATTAAAATGATTGTTAATCTGATTAAACTTGATGCGAGATTAACGTTAAAACTAAAGTTTAAAATTTCCATAAAAAAGTAACGCAGTTTCAATCTTTTCTCAACATTCTTAAGTGAATTTCTTAATATACCTGTCATGTTAAAGATACCCAAGAGACTTTCAATTTTCAAATAATTTTCTTCATATGAATTTTGTATAGAAACAAAAAATTCGAAAAAATAAAATCAACAACTCAAGGACCAATAAACTATTATTTTTGTTTATTTCAACTTTGACAGTGTGATTATCGAAATCATAATTTTTTTTTGAAGTATTGACATTTTCCATCAAAAATTTTACATGACCAAGTATATTTCTATATTTATTTATTTCATTTCTTTTTTGTCGTTAGGTAGTTTGTAGGTACCCTAGAGCCCTGGATTGTCATGACATTGACTAAAAAAAAAAAGAAAAAATAAATCAAACAAATAGGCAGGCCAGCAAATAGAAATATGTATGCATGAAGTTATAGAAACTATGTGTACCTACAATTTTGTATGTTTACATATCCATATTTATTTATTTATTGATTTGTCAAATAAATTTGAATTTTCCGGACAAAAAGAGACATAAATTGCAAATAACTGTGGGAAGGCAGAAAGGAGGCAAGTTGACACGCAAGTGGGTTGTGGTTTCTATATTTGAAATTTAAATTAATTTTTCTCATTTTTTTTTTTTTTCCAAAGCCTAGTCAAGTTTATATATATTTTTTGTAATTGTTAAAATTTAATTTAAAAATGTCTCAAATTATTAAGAAAAAAAAATTAAAGTAGGTAATTTCAAAATTAATTTTTCTTTGTAAGAAATAATAATAAATAAAAAAAATAGGGGAAACATGGGTCAATCACTTTTTTTTGTCACGCTGTCAGAATTTTCAATTTTTTTAAAATATTCCAAATGTGTATGTAATATAAATTTACCACAACCAAAGTTATGAACCCATCTTACCTTCTTTTCCCCTATCTAATATTTTTTGCCTGTCCTTTTCTATAATAATTTCTAAACGTTGTGGACTTATCGATGATGATGATGAAAAAGGACAAAAGGAAAACAATATTTATATTTATTTTTCATCCTTCATTTCCCATCATTTCATTCCTCTATTCAAGTCAACAAAAGGCAAAGCAAGGTAAAATCAAAAACAGATGTCGGCAAAAATAAAATGTGTAGTAGAAAAAATCGAAAAAAATATCGTCAAAGGAACAACTAACACGATGATGATGATGATAATATCCCAGACATAATAATCATATTTTGTAAATCGAAGGATTTCCTTGTGTACCTCTCTACCTAACATATCGCCAAAAGGCTATCTTTCATTCTCAAAAAAAAAAAAAAGAAGGAAGAGAATCAAGAAGAAAACTAAGTAAAAACACAAATATAGAGTGAAGGTAAAGAGCAAAAATAATATAAAGTAGGATATGAGATATCCTGCAATAGACATCTTGTTTATTTTTTGGCAAAAACTCTTGATAAAAAAAAAAAAATGTTCTTCAGGTGATTTTTGTTTTTTTTTGCAGTCTTGTTGTTAGTTTCGTAGAGTGCTTGTGGGACAAACAGCACGTAAGCATAAACGAATACAATAGAAAGAGGGAACAAAATATGAAGAACTTGTTCTTTTTGATTGTGTATGTGGTTTAGGTTGTCTGTGGACAAATTTGATGATGAAATACCCTGAAATGCTGTTGATGTGCCGCAGGGAAACCGCATGGGACCTGTTCTATGCAGACAGTGGTGGTTGTCAAGCATTGTTTAGATAAGGGATATTTAGTAATTTGTTTTATAATTACTTTTGATAAAAGTATCAGTAAATAATTATAATAAGCTGATTGGTGTTGATGTACCACAAGGAATCCAATTGGGACCTGTAGTTTTTATCAGTTTGTGGTTAACAATGGGCATTATTGTGATAAGACAGAAAAAAATAAAATAAAATTCAGTTAGCACAAAAAACAAACAAATATTTTCGATTACTTTACGAGTTTACAGTAATAATTCTAAAACTGTAATTGTGATTTTATATCTTTGTTTGACCCTCGTTTTTAAAACAGTATATTTAAATACTTACATAACATTCTTTATGTCTGAATCATTTTGATAAAATGCACTTCATTGACCTTTTGGGGAAATACCTCAATAATGTCTCAACGAACATTAAAAAAGATTTATCACTTTAGGTTATTGGTCTTTCGTTATGATGAACCTAACCTGTGTCACCAAAGTCACTTAGGAATTCAAATTAGTTATTGTGTTCTTAAATTGCGTTGTTTATTAAAAAAAAATTAATGATTCACTAGTCAAAAAAAGTAATAGCCTTACGTCTGACTTCAAATATAAAATAAACTACATTATTTAAAAAAAATTGTAGCGCCAGCTTAGTTTGGGTGCAGTATTTGTAAAGGTATTATTTATGATTTATGATCTTGTGTGGTCTTGTAGGGCGTCCACCATTTTACTATTTTTAAAAATACCCCAATATAATGTGGCCCGATTTCATCACACTTACACTTTAAAGGCAATTTAAAAAAGCCAATGTGAGAATTTTGAGGATTTTTTTTTCATAATCTCGATACTATATTTTCCATTTTAACTGGACATAAAGAAAAATTCTCGATTTCAAAATTTTGTTTATAAAAATTCCTTAAATAATAAAAGAAAATTAAAGGGTTTCTAAAACACGTTAAAAAAACATAGACAAAACAATCCTGCAACAACGGGACTTATACCTTTTGATAGCGGTACCTCACACCATTTATTAGAGATCACACCCACTTTAATACGTCCACGTGTATAGCTGCCAGAAGCGATTTAAGCGTTTCAAAAGCTCTCCCAAAAATTTAAAGGGGTTCGAAAACATGTCGAAAATGCTAGAAAAATATTCCTGTAATAACGGGACTTGTACCATCTGACAGCTTAACATCACACCTTTAATAAGGGACCAGGTTCCATACCCTCACGCGTTTAGCTTCCAAACGCGATTAAAGCGTTAAAACAAATCCTGAAAATTTAAGGATTTGGAAAACACGTAAAAAAAAAAAAATAGAAAACACAATCCGGGAATAATAGAACTTATACCATCTGATAGTGGTACCTCCCAACTTTCATTAGAGACCATGTCCAGTTTAATACGCCCACGAGTTAAGCTGCCAGAAGCGATTTAAGAGTTTCAAAAACTATACCGAAAATTTAAGGGGTTCGAAAACATGTCAAAAACGCTAGAAAAAACAATCCTGGAATAACGGGACTTGAACCATCTGATAGCTTAACATCCCACCTTCAATTAGAGACCACGCCCACTTTCATGCGCCCACGCGTTTAGCTTTCAGACGCGATTTAAGCGTTTCAAAAACTATACCCAAAAATTTAAGGGGTCCAAAAAACAATCCTGGAATAACGGGACTTATACCATCTGTTAGCGGTTTCAACTCAGCTAATCACTAAAATTTCGAGGTCGATTTTTTTAAGAATGCATAAGTTACCCTTATAAATGTGCCCAAAAAAATAAAGTCACTCTCTAGTCTCTACCAGCAGAAAAATCTACAAATTGAATTGAAAACAAAAAATATTCTCTGAAACACTGACAAAAATTTAACCATGATGAAATTTTAGAAGTCAATGTCGGCATTTTTAGTATAATAGTCGTCGCCGCCACAACCGCCGCATTCATTTTCGTAGTCGTCATTGCTGCGCTCTAATAAAAACAAGAACCAACATTTTTGACAACGAGCAAGGTTTTTATGTGAGAATGTATTCTCTACCTTGTATATACATTTTTTTCACGCTCTCAAATATTTATTTATTTATTTAATTTTTTTTTTGCTACTTCTTAGGTTGAAAATCGGGAGAGATGACCTTGAAAAAGCTTTATCTAAAACTTGAGTGCAATAAACTTTTGTGCAATCTAATTTTTTTGTTGTTGTTGTTGTGTACCTACTTCTTCGCAGCAGATAAATGTTTGTTTTTCGTTTGAATTTTATATTTTCTATTTCTAATGGAATTTTATTTCTTTTTTGCTGGTTTGAAAAAAAAAAATTGTTATTCAAATTTAAAATTTTCATTTAAAATTATTCTCTAAAACGCAAAAATTTGCTTTTTAGATTCATGATTTCTTTTTCTTTTTGTTTTTTTTTTTAAGTATATCTTTTGATTTTATTTATTTTATGGTTGATAGATACAATCATATGAGGTCATTAAATTGAAATTTGTTAAGAGAATGAATGATGACAGATTTAGAACGTGGCAAATTGGTCATTCAATAAAAATTACAATTCCAGTTAAGTAAATAATGAACACAAAAAAATTAAAAAAAAAAAACATTTCCTTAATTTAGGGAAAATTGTTTTTGAACAATGCTATAAAAAAAAACTTTTGCTTAAGAATTCTCAAATACCTTCTACTTTTGAAAGAAAGAAGGGGGAGGGGTTTTACCTTCTGGTTGACCTACGGCGAGGTTGATGTTTGCTTAATGGAGTTAAATTATTTCTTTTTATTATTTTTTTTTGTGCGAATTTTAAAGCGTGGCCGGTTAAAATGTTTATGACTTCTTCAATGGTTGGAAACAGAAGGTATAGCTTTTTTAAAGCGATAAGTAATAAAATATGCAAAAAGCTATACTAAAAAAAAAAACTGATGAACTTTTGAGAAGTAATTAAAAACAAAGAAGTCAATTAAAGATATTTAATTGAAATAAGTTTTGGATTTAAATTTGAACGCTTTTATTAAGAAGGTGATGGTTCTTGGGGGGTAATAACTAACATTTCTTTAACAAAGTGACCTAACTGGCAGACTTTTGATTGAGGTATGTTTGGTTTTAGATTCTTAGTTAAAATTTCATTGGAATTCAATTGGAATTGAAAGCAAAATTTTATTGAATCTGATTATAATTATTGGTGATGATTTCACTTTCAAAAATAGCAATTAAATAAGAACCATTCGCAGTAATGAATTTGAATATTGCGTGACTTAAAAATTGAAATTGCCTTATTTGTGATAAAATATAGAATAATGGAAACCAAAACATGAATGTCTTTCAAGTTTTTTTTTTTTCTTTTAGTAAAAAAGAAAGTTTAAAATTCGATATTTCAAAAACTTTCAACGTTAAATCAATTCTGATACTATATTCAAATTCAGAAGTTCAAATTAGATTAGAAAATAATTCGGTTTCTGTGGCAAAATCTGGTAGGCCAATATTCATAGAAAATCGATCATAAAAAATAGTTTTTTTTTCTGTTTTTTTAATTTTTCCCAATATTTTCTGAAATAAAAGTAGTATAACAAAGCCTCAAAAGGTTTTTATCTAAAACACGTCATTCCAAACTTTTCAAAAATCAAATATTTTTTTTCGGTAACTTTTTTGATTGTAAAATAGTCTGTTTATCAAAAATTTTTTTTTTCAAAAATCCAAAAAAAGTAAATATTTTGTAAAAAAAAACACATTTAAAATATGTAAAAAAACATAAAAATGTATTCTTATTTTACGACATAATAAAAATGTATGTATGTTTTAACCAAGTTTTTTTTGGCATTTTTCTCACTATTTTTGAGATAACATACACAATAGATTTAGGTAGAAATTTGTAGATCTTTTTAACATAAACGACTTTTGTTTTTAACTTTTTTCTATAGGAGGTTTTCCTTTTTCAGAAATCGTAAAAAAAACACCGTTTTTGACACTCACCCCACTGCACTGGTCTAAAAACGTTTATTTTTAACTGGATGCTAATTGCATTGTAACGGGTGTGACATATAATTCAAGTTTTTCAATTGTTTTCACTAATAGTTTGTTATGTTTCTACCCTCAATATGTGTTTTGAATATTTTTAATTACAATTTATTAAAGCTTTTTTATTTCCTAATGTCACACCCGTTTAATCTTTTTCAAAATTAAGGACGAAAAGAAAAACGATTTTAATTAATACAATTAATAGAGAAATCTAGAACTTAATTCAATCAGGTGTATTTCAAATAAAATACTTTATTGAAAGAAAACTTCACGTCATTCCCGTGAAGTACTAATCTACACCTAATGAAATAATATGTGTGACATAAAATTCATGTTTGTAGATTGCTATCTCATAGTACACTAATCATGTGTTTTGAATATTTTACAATTACAATTTATCACATCCATCTCTCTGCGTCAAAATATCACAGATTAAGATTAAGCCGGTTTATTTCCCGGTGTCACACCCGTTTCATATTTCTCAACGGAAAGAATAATAAAATGCATAGAAAGTAATGTTCATAAATTTTGTGATAAACAATCGAAATTTTGTTTAAATTGACTGTTCTTCAACCGAAAAGTGTATTTTTGGCATTGGGTGTAACGGGTGTGACATAAAACATTTTTGTAATTAAAATTTATTACATCATTCAGAATAGCACAAATTAATATTAAGCTGATTTTTTTTCTTAATGTCACATCCGTTTCTTCTCTCTTAAAGTATAATGACGAAAAGGAAAATAGTATTATATGAAAAAATACTTATAAAACATATTAAATCAGGTGTAGTTAAAGCTTTAACATACTTTATTGAGTGAATAGTATGTACAATGATTTAAATTTCGTGTCACACCCGTTACAAATGAAACAATCTAGACAACTAATCTACATAAAACACAAATCTTTCTTAATGTGAGATAGACAAAATTATATGTAGTTGCAGGGTTTTTAATACATGTTAAATACTGACTATCACGCGCCTGTCACACACCAAATACTAAACTTTATATTTTTAATAGCTTAAATGATCTAAAATCTTAGATCATTTATATATAAAAATAATAATCGGAATTTAAAAAATCTGATAAATATGGAAATTGGGATTATTTTTAGTTATCATTTTTGATAGTAACTTGACGGGGAACCGGGGGAAGTCCAACCACAATAATTAATATAATCTCAATTTATTAAATCTAAAAAAATAATAGAAATTATTTCGAAGATAAAAAAAAAAATGGAAAAATGGGAATTAATTAATTTAATTTAAAACCCTACACCTGGTCATCCTCACAGTCACTTAAAAAAAAAATACAAATACAATTAGATAAAGATTGTGGGAGAACCCACAACACCGCAACTGTCAAATGGGTTATAAGAGAGCGAAATTGTTATTTATATTATACAAATTCGTGTATTTTTATATTTTTTCTTTCTATTCTAATTATATGGACAAATTATTTGTAGTTTATGGTAATAAGAATAACATTCTTCATCAACCATTACAACGCTCGCAATCACCCAAAATGGCAGCCGATCAATGACTTGTCAATGTTGAACTGTCAAATTATAATATAAATTTAACAGTGTTGCCAAACTAAAATAAACCTATACAAATTGACAACTCTCTGACATAAGACAAAATATTCTTGTTTATTTTTTTTTTTCGTTTCGCTTTAAATCGTATTGGTTCCGGATTTTGCTGAGAATGTTTTTATTTGTTTTTTTTTTTTATATTTTCCTGTTCTTGTTCGCAGTGGTGGTGATGATGATGACGACAAAAGACAACAATCACCGCGCAACAGCAACTCAGCTCAGCTCTACTAAACGTCAATGACCTCAAAACCTTGAGCACTTTATAAAACAAAACAAACCAAAATAAAAGTTATACGTAATTCTTGTTTTACAATTTTTTTTTTTTACTTGTTTGACTTTATTTCTGACTTTTGGTTCAATTATCACAAAGTGTAGGAACATTTTTTGATAAACTATCAATCTTAGAAAAATTTGTAAATTCTTGATAAGTGATAACTGATAAGCTATCGATCTAAGGGATCTGTGTGATATGATAATCAAAAAGATAGAAAACTTCTCGTGCATTCTTGTTATCGAAGTCTACACTCTTCTTTTTTTTTTTTTTTTTTTTCATTGGAAGATGTTTTTTGTTTTCCGCATTCGTGTTGAGATGCGAATATGTAAACGTAATACAAGAAAATGGAAGAAATCTATAATTAGATTCAATTATATTAAGCAATGGTTTCTTCCTTTTTTTTTTGTTGTATTTTATTTATTTTGTTCTTCTTTTTTTTTTTTCTTCTGTGATGATATTGAGTGAGAATTGCAATCAAGTTGGATTTATTTCTCTGTTTTTTTTTTTTTTTATATAAAATTTGTTATTGTTGTTGTTTGTCTATACATATATTAGCAACCGAAGTTTTATTACAACTTTTATTTTCTTCTTTTCGTTTCACATGATTAGTTATCATTCTTGACATTGAGTAGTAGAAAAAATAAATTGTAGAACCAGTTTAAGACGATCTATTTTAAGTCTCGATTATAATATTTTTGAAGTGAAAATTGTATAGTTCTTTTTTTCATTGGGGGCATGGAAGGTTCAAATATAAGTCTATTTTTCTTGAATTCTGTTTGAAAGTTAATGTTTCTATTTTAAGTTATTGCTTATACTTCAGTATATCAAAATAAGGGTTTTGACAATACATGGCTAAAAAATGATTTCTAATTGAAAATTCTAAAGACTTAATTTTTAGAAGAAAAACTTTTGAAGATGGAATTAAATTTCACACAGAATATTAAATGTAGGTTTTAAAAACTTTAATAATGTATGTATAAAGCTAGAACTACATCGAAACACAAAGTCAAAAAAAGTATAAAAAGTAAACAAATGTACAAAATAACAAAAACAAATTTTATTGATGTGACATTTAAAAATGAAAATTATTTGAAAAATTACTTTTTTCACTTTGCCATTTGCTTTTTTTTTTACATTTTTTCAGCATTTTTCACCACTTTTTCACATTTTTTGGAATGTCGTTTACTTTTTTTTTTAAATTTTTTCACATTTTTCACCAAAAAGTTCTATAATAGTACTAAAAAGTGATACAAAAGTACTTCAAAGCATAACATTAGTTTTAAAAAAAGCCATTAAAACAATTGAAAAAAGGAATTAAAGTAGTACTAAAAAAAAGTTCTTATAAACGCTATAAAAGTATGTACTAAGAATGTACTAAAAAAGTTCTTACATTTTCTAAAAGAAAATACTTATCAAACTTGATCAAAAGAAACGTATAATTAATTTAAATGTTTTAGTCAACTTGTGAATTTTTTTATTAAATTTGTTTTTATTTATGCATAAAATGTTACTTACAATTTATTAATTTAGTTCTTTTTCTTTTTTTCTTTTCAGGTAAGTCGAGCTAACCTAGTTTTGGAACTTACATATTTCTTACTTTGGATTGACGCACTTTAAATTTTCTCAAAATTCTGATGGTTTATTTAAGTAAGCATAATCAATTTGAGCTGTTTAAAGTGAAGAAGAAAAAAAAAATAAAATAAATTTATATTTAAGGAGGGTTATTGTTATGGTTTTTATTATCACAGATTTGAGGTAGGGCACCGTTCTGGATATTTTCTTTTATTTTCCTTTATTTTCATAAAAAATATCCATATATTAAGTAGTATTTTGAAAAAATTAAACAAAATTGATAGAAAATTTTCACAATTGGCAAATATGTTCAGAAATTTGAAGAATATTAGGAACAAATTATTTTCAATTTTGTAAAACAATATTTTACCATTTAAAAGTATCCATCAACATTATCAAATTTCATTAGAACAACGATAATGAATTTTTTTCTTGATTGAGAACTTGAACTGTTTTAAACAATTATAAAAAAAAAAAATGTTCATGTATAATGTACTTGGTACTGATGTGTTGCTAGGTTAGTTTTTTTTTTTTCTTGTGGTAAGGTCAACTGAAAAAGTACTAAAATTGAATAAAAAATACTAAAATATCAAAAAAAAAAATTAAATTTGCTAAAAAAAATACTTCAAATATTAAAATATAACCTGCACGATTGCAAAATAAGCTAACCATTACGTCCAGCGTAGATTTTCAAATCAGAAAGTACTAAAAAGTAGGTACCAAAAATGAACTAAAAAGTTAAAGAAATGTGTGTACTAAAAAATATAGTTAAATCACCAGAAAAGTAAAAAAAAAAAAACACTAAAATTTACTTACAAAGCATTAAAATCTAATAAAAAAATAAACAATACAATACAATACAATACAAAATACAAACACTAACTAAAAAAGGACTAATTTTTTTTTTGAAAAAGTACAAAAATTTATTAAAAATTTGCCAAAAAAAGTACTTAAAATAATTTAAAAAAACATGCACAATAGTAGAATAAGTTATTTATTACGTCAACAGTTATTTCTGAAAGTGGACTCGAAATTCGTAACAACTTTTCTAGATACAAAATTTTAAAGAAACTTGGTACCTAATAAGCAAAATTTTCGGTTTGACAAATTAACTTCAGATCCATAAGAATAAGTCACTAGAAGTTTGCTAGAACAATATTTACGGATAGTTTCAAAAATATATCAAGGAAAGTTCAAAAATTAAGATTATTACTTTTTTTGCAATTTTTTTTCAAAATGCACTCAATTGCATGGTTTTACTCCCGATAAAGAATCAACTCTGATGGTCACCCTAAAATGCAATAAAATTCCATATATTAAATATTTTGTTTTCGCATTTATATTCCTGTTTCTTATTTATTTTTAATTTATTTCACTTCGTTTCTTCTTCCGCTTAAAAATTTAAACAACACACAAACCACACGTTTTAGCAAAAGAGGGTAGAGAAGATTTTTTCTGTATGCCATGTGTAAATGTGTGTTGTTTTTATTTATTTTTTTTTTTTCACTTAATTTTTATTCTTAAAGAGAATAATATGTCACATGTGTTTAAGTGAGAGCGTAAAATGATGTCAATGTATTTGTGTAGGAATTCTTGTTTTGTTCCCAATTGTCAAAGTATGAAACACATGATTATTGCATCGCAAGTGTTTGTTGGTGTTTGGCTCTGTTGATATTGCGGCTATATAATTGTGTGGTAAGGGCATCGGGATTAGTTGGTTGTTTAAGTGGAATGCACTCGGTAATATTTTTTTTTTTAAACGCCTTACAACAATTTACTTTCATATTATTTTTTCTTGGTTTTTAATGAAACAGAACAGAAAAAAAAAAACAACAATCCAGATGAGGGAATTCCTTGATGTTGATGAAATTCTTTCAGGATGAGGAATTTTAAAAGGAATTAAAAAGAAGGGAAAGTGATGATGATGATGAACTAAAACATTTGAAAACAAAAAATTGCAAATTTTTGGTATTTTTTTGTGAATTAAATTGTAATTTAGATCATATTTTGTTTGGGGATTAAATTTGTGCTTGGCGTTGGGCGCCATTTAAGACTTTCTTATAAATGAACAGATATATTGCAGTATTTTTTTTGGTAGGCACTAGTAAAATGCAAAAATGATTTGTGTACTAATTGGGATACAATTTTTATGCAGCAGAAATACAAGGATAAACTTATATCAGTTTGGCGTTGGGCGCCATTTTCATTTTTTTTTTCATAAACATCTCAAAAACTAATTTTTACTTTTTGAGACATTGTAAGTCTATTAAGGTATAACATGCAATTTTAAGTTTGCTTTAAATGGCTCAAAAAAATTAATTCTTGTGAGCTTTAGCAAACATGAAGGAAAATTTGTATAATTTGTTCTAATTTGAATATATTTTGCGGCTTAAAATATTCTTACACTTGTAAGTTCTTATACATTTAAAAATTTGTGTTTTCTTTTGAGCACATTGAATAACGAGTGAAAAAAAATACTTAAAAATTAAACCGTTCATAGGCTTACAACTTTTTTATTCAATTTGTTGCATTTTTGTTTTCTATGTCAGTCTTTTTTTTATAATCTTGTTGCGTGCTATGTCACGTATAGTAATTTTGTTCTTATTTTTTAATTTTTATTTTTTTTTTTCAAGTTGAATGCAGAAGGTAATATATTTTATATATTTTTTTTGTGCGTTAAAAGAAGTTTGTATTAATTCCTCCTCAAAAAACCAAAAAAAAAAAAAAAAAACTTTAAAAGTAAAATTAAATGTTTATTAATTCGAGTATTTTCTCGAAAAGCTGCGCGTTATACACACTACACCAAAAGAAAGATATCAAAAAACAAGAAAATATCAAATAGAAACAATAAAAAAGCAAAAAACAACATTTTGTATCTGAGTGATTGTCAACTGACAGAGATAAACAAAGTAAATTTAACTTTAAAACCAAAGCACTCACAAGCACACACCAAGACAATAAATCAAACCAAATAAAGTAAAAAAAAAAAAGATGAGAATGTGATTCTAGTATCTACCTCAACTGTATCTCAACTTGTAAAAAAAAAGTTGATTAATCCAATGAAACTGACCTCAGAGATTTTTTTCCATATTGTGAACACTCTTGGTCATTTGATTGATCTTTATTATTATAATGGGTTTAAGTATATAAAAATAAAATTGTATAATCGCTTAAGTTCTTAATTTTATATTTACTTACTGGTATCTTAGAGGAGAAATTTGAAAAATGATTTTTAATAATTAGATTGAATTTTGTTTATGAAAAAAAGAATTGAGAATTATTTTTGAAAAAAAAATAATTTTGAACAAAAAAAAAAAAATATTTTTGGAAATAATTTTTTTTTTCATAAAAAGATTTTTTGATTAAAAAAAAAAAAAAAAACAGTTTCTGTCAGAATTTTTTTTAATACCTATGTAAGTCTAGTTAGATTCTACATAAAGTGAACATTTCTATTGTAATTGTTTTTGAAGGGCTAACCTTATGCTTTTTATGGTGATAAATAGAAATCTGATTTTTCCAGCAATCTATGAGAAATTACCGAAAAAGTTCAAAAAACGATTTTTTTTGCGTACATATTTGATAAAACTGGGCCAATTTCTAAGATATTTGATTGAAAAGAATTTTAAGAAAAACAATTTTTATTAGAAAAAAACATTTTTTATAGAAAAACCATCCTTTTATTTTTAGAAAAATATTTTCTTTTTAATAATTTCCTTTAGAAAAAGGCATTCGTTATTCAGTAAAAAAAAAATTTTTCTTTCGTTTTCAACGAAAAATCAAACTTTTTGTTTGATTTTTTGATTGAAAAATTATTTTTTTTTTATTTAAAAAAAAAAAAACAAATATTTTATTTTTAACAGAATAAATTTTTTTGGAAACAAAAACAAATAAAAAAAATATTATAAATAAATATTTTTTAGAAGAACCAGTTTATTTTAATATAAATTTTAAGAAGAAATATTTTTTTATAAATTTTTAAAAAATTCTTTAACAAATGCAATCTTTTCTTCCAACATATTTTTGTTTTTTTCAAATGTTGTTTTTCTTCAAAAATGTTTTTTTTTTATCTTAAATAAGTTTATGAAAAAAAAAATTCTACGAAAATAAATTTTTTTTTTAAATTTAATTTTTGTTTGAAAAAAGCAGTCAAATCTTTAAACGAAATTGTTTTATTAAAAAAGTTACTGACAAAAAAAAATTTCAAAAATGATTTCTTAAATATATTTTGTTATATTTCTTAACGAAAATCATTTTAAATTTACATAAATGTTTTTAATTTTTTTGAATATACACATATTTTTTTTTTTTATATATAAATTAAATAATATTTTTGGATGCAATTAATGAAAACACTTATTCATATTTTTGTTAATACAAAAATAAATAAAAAAGGGCTTTAATCCTCTGTTCCTGATAGTTTATGAAAAAAAAAAAAAATACTATATCTACTCATTTTTATGGTTTCGTTACAAATCATTTTGTTGGTATGTATTATTGTCTTACAAAGAATATTTTTATTTACTTTTGCGGTTTTAAATTAAAACAAAAAATGTGTAAAAATAATGTGCATGATTAGGTGACAAGTTTTTGCTCACCAATAAAGTTTTTTTTTTTTCTTCACAAAATCTTTTAATATCTATGTGATGTTAAGTCGTCTCAAAATATATCTTTTTTTGTTAAATTTAACTTTAAAAAAAATTAAAAAAAAAAATAGCAAAGTAAGTAAAAATTAAATCTATGAAAAAAAAAAAAAATTACAAAATTATTGAGTATTGACTAACCAATAGTGTTTGATTCATATTTAGACTTATTTTTTTTTACAAAGCCATAACTTGCCCTTAATTCTACTTAACCGATATACCTACTTTATCTTATAAAAAAAAGTTCAATTTTGTTGAATTTTTATTTAGTTGTTTAATTGCAAAGTTTATTTGCATATTTAATGTTTTTCTTTGTATTTTAATTTATTATCCATCAATGACAAAGATAACAAGAAAAAAAAAAAAACAAAAACAAATAAACTCATTGGGAACGACATTGACAGTGTAAACGACAGTATACCTACGCAAGAATTGACAAAAATAAGGGAAACACTTGAAATAAGTCGTGCGTGTTACGTTCTAGCTGAGGTGCTAATTGACATTTTAATTTTCGCACGTGTTTGCCAAAAAAAAAAGCAAACAAAAAAAAAAAAACAATAAAATATAATAAAAAACTAAGGGTTACTCAATGTAAAGTAAAGGGGTTAAAGAAACATTCTTTTTTTTGTCATTTTATATTAATTGGATAGTATTTTAAGGGTTTTTATATGTTTATTGTACTTGAGTTGAATTGGGTGTTAAATCATCAAAAAACTGATAAGATCGCGCGCGCCCGCACAACAAAAAACAAGAGAGAGGGTTGGTAACACTTTTTGTTATTGTGTGACTAAAGTGTCTGTTTTGCTGTTTGATTTATAATAGTTCTTTTATGTACTTTTGCATTTTTTATAGTATCCAACTAATTGATGTTTTTTTTTTTTTGTTGTTGTAATGGGGTTGTTTCTTTTGACAGATATATTATGTTAATGTAAAAAAAAAGATACGGGATTAATAAATTGATGAGATTTGTCTGTCTATTTTTTAATTTTCTTAAGAGGTTGTAAATCACTATTTTAAAGGTTGCTTTGTTAGTGATAAAACTTTACCCCATTTTTTGACCAAAAGTACAGAAAAAAAATTAAATATTTTATATAGAATTTGAAAATGCTGTTCTGAAACTGTACTGAACTGAACTGAATTGAGTTTATCTGAATTTAACTGAACTGAAACGAAGTGAACTGAACAAAACTGAACTGAACACTGATCTGGACACTGATCTGAACACTGAACAGAATACTAAACAGAAAACTGTACTGAACACTGTACTGGATACTGAATTGAACATTTATCTGAACACTGAACTGAATAATGAACTGAACACTGAACTGAACACTAAACTGAACTGGAAAATTTGCCTGTTTCACATTAAAACGATCGAACCTTGCATTCAAACAAAATACAAATAGAGCTTCTGAGAATTATTATTGTTCATTATTTTCAACAAGTACCTATTAAATTACTGCCATAAAGCAAAAGAAAAGGAAGAGGAAAACTTTCAAGTTAAAAAAAAAAAAAATCATTCTTGCTAAACGACTTAATTTGTTTGACTAGATAATAAAACAATTCTAAAATTTGCGTACGGATATGAAAAATTTCTTTATTTTCCGTTTTTTTTTTCTCCTTGTATTTGGTCGACTTGCTACAAGTTTGTTACAACATTAAACGCGCAAGCGCGCACAATTTAATGTTGCAAATGTATCTTATTTTGCACATTTTACCGTTAAATATAATGGTTAAATCACCGTTTAGTATTCACTCTAGGAAAAAAATTAAAAAAAAAAAAACGGTTTAAAAGAAAACCGAAAGAAGAAAAAAAGATTCATAAAAATACAATTTGAAATGAAAAAAAAGACGTGCTAACTTACATCCTTACGTGAAGTCAGAAAATCAGTGCTGTCGTTTCTAAAAATTCATTAGTATTTTTGTGATTTTGTTTTTTTTTTTTTTAAGAATTTTGGATACAATTTGAGAGAAGGCGAAAGGTCGAAAAATAAAAAAAAATTAATGAATTTGCAAAAGATTTGCATTTTTTAAAGCAACTTTGAAAAGTGGTAAGATTTATAATACCATTTTTTTTTTATATTCTATTTCTGCATCTTACAGATTGCCATACAACAAACTCCATCAAATTAAGAGAATCAACAAGAACGAATTTATTAAAATTTGATTTTATACTAACGCAATGATAACTGTAGGTCACCGAAAATATTTAAAAAAAAGTTAAAACCTCTCTGTAAATATAATTTAGTACAAAATTAGTACTTTTTCTACTAAAAAGTAGAAAAACTTTCAACATACATTTTTTTCACTACCTATATTTTGTATTTTTGCTTAAAATAAAATTTAGTACAAAATTAATACTTTTTTGTACTAAAAAAGAGTAAAAACCGTTTAGAAACTCCTACGACAGCAATGTTCATTCATAACAGTTTGTCATAGGGCAGCAAGCAACCGACACAACCGGCAAACATCAGCAGCAGCATTGGCATCTGCATACCATAAGATACCGCGCAAGTTAAGATACCTTTTTTTTTTCATTTTTATTTTCCTTATTTTTCTTCATCTTTCAAAAGATATCTTTTCAGATTACTTAAGAAGTCGAAAAAGAATGAAGTTGTTTTTCGTAGTTTTTTTTTTTTTTCTTTCCTTTTTTAAAACGATGGATGGCGCAGAGAACAGGCTGAATATAATATAATATCTGACTGCGCGCACTGTGCGCTAAAAATTTGCAATAGTAGTAGTGTTTGAATATAGTATATTGCAGCAAGATAGAACCGCTAGGTATTTAGCGTTATATTCTTTAGTTGTTCTACGTTACGATATACGCCGACCGAGGTACCTATTCTATTCCATTCGATGACGGCGGATGTTGTGTGCCGATATACGGAAAAGAACGTATGCGCGAACTGTTTGGTGGATAAAGTGTGTGTACAAAAAAAAAAAAAAAAAAAAAAAATTGAAAGCAATAGCAGCGGCAGCAAAAGTAGCAGCAGCAGCAAGAGCTTGCATTTTTAATAGCAGCAGCAGCAGGCTACAATCATCGTGATGTGACGGTGAAGATAGTAAAAAACCGTTCTGTGTTTTTTTTTTAAGTTTATACATTTTTTTTTAGAATGATGTGCATACTAAGCGGCTCATTACAGTAGGTCTGTCTTAGTGCAGTATTTTTGTCTCTTTTTCATTCAAGTAAATTGTTGTTATTATTTCGATTTTTTTTTTGTAAGCTCAACGGTATACACGCACGTACTAGCAGCAATATCATGCGGTTTGTTGTGTGTGAAGGAAAATGAATATATGCATGACACTCGCAATGAATACAAAAATTTTTACACAAATTTTATTTGGAAATAATTTTGTTGGTTGCCAACACGATACATCGACTTAATCAAATCCAACTATACCAACCAACTATTGGCAAATTGTTTTTAAAAATACAAAAACAAAAAAAAATGGTGCAATTGAGTTTAAAATTTTAAAATTGTTTTTTTTTTTTTTTTTTATCATTTTGCTTTGAGAAGAAGCTCTTCTTTTCGAATAATAAACTATCCTACAGGTGGTTTTCTTGCAAATCAACTATTTTAATCTTATGCATTTTCTATTCAAACTTTTTGTAGATAGGTATTGTAGAATTTGTAATTTTGAAGTGAAATTTTGAAGTGAAATCCACGCCCTTTTTTGTTGAACGTGAACTAAATGTATAACAATTAATCGAAAATATTGTTATGAATTTGATTAGAAAATTGAAATTATTTTGTTGAGTAATACAAAATTTTCTCCAACTTTCTTTTATATTAATTTTTATGAATGTGTACCTACTAAAATTTAGTACATATTGAGTTAAGTCCGTTTTGTTTTTAACTTCTAAAACTTTTGTTTCCCGAGAAATGAATTATATTTTAGTTTATTTATGGAAGGCTTTTGACATCTTCGATATCAACCAATGGAACGTTTGTTGATAAAAGTGGCACTGTAGGCGGATAGTGTACTGTACATAATAGAAATACTGTTAATATTTGTATATTCAATATTTTTTAATTTAGAAAAATATTGAAAACTTAAAATAAAAAATAATGCATTGCGCGGAAGCAAGAGATAAAACTTTTCTCTCCTCTAGTGAACTCACTTGCAATATTAACAATATTTCTGTAATGTACTACCCGTCTAAGTGTTAATAATCCTTGCTGTACTGTTTATTTTTTTTTTCTGATTTGTTTCTCACTGCTTATAAATATTTATGATGAATTATACATAGTTTTTGTGGTGTACATTAGATTGCTACATTGTAAATTTAAATATAGAAACAAATCATCTCACAAAAAAATGTATTGACTCACAATAAATTGTATTGAGTACATGTGCATTGTTTAATAAAACATACAAATAGTATTTTTAAGACCTAAATTATGCATAATTTTTATAATTTCCTTGGTGAAAAGTGTTAAAATAACTATGGATTTGTACTGTAAAAGATATGTATTCAGTACTACAATATTTACTGAAAAAAATACTTTTATTTATGCATTATAGGTTCTATGAACACAAAGCATTATGAAAAAAAGGTATTCTGAATAATCGTTTTTATGTACACAATTTTATAATGAATACCAATTAAATAGAAGAGTACTGAATAAGATTACAGAATTTAATGGGATAAGTACAGATTTTAATGTAATTTAAACAGACTTTCATGTAATGAGTACAGATTTTTTGTATTAACCTCAGGGTTAAAAATGTACTCAATAAAATTAAATCTACAGATTTTCATGTACATACTGACTATAATTCAATATAAGTTCAAGTGACCTCAACTCCAAAAATTTATAAAGCGTTTCGTGTACTGTTTCAATTTTAATAAATGCATTGAAGGAAATTCGAGAAATCAACAGAGCAAGTTGTGTACAAAGTACTTGTACTGAACTGAGTACAATATTTCCTGTATTAACTGTTTTAGTATTGTTCTAGTTGTTGCGTTCTCAATCAGTTTGCCAAAGGTATTGTATTAAAATCAGAAAAATAAATTCCACTATAACTCGTAAGCGTCATATGAGTCTATATAGAGTACATAAAAGTCTATAATCAGTACAAAAAAGTTTTTACTCATTACTTGAAATTATCAATAACATGAACTGTTTATGCTTTAAATAGTAATGAACTACATTACGTATAAATCATTGAACAACGCATTGTGATGAGTACAGTATTTTGTACTCAATAAATATGTGTACAAAACCTTAATAAATTTAAAAATTATATAAAGACATTAATATAAAAAAAAAACTAGCCGAGTTTTCAGTTAGAATTGAATTAGAAGAAATAAAATTTTAATTGAACAATATTTTTAAACAACTTCTATTATAAAATAATAACACTGTGTTCGAAAATGGAACTTTTTTTTCCGACAGAGGGCTCTCATATCTACTAAAGATAATTCGAGTATGCTGAACACGATGGCGTTCTTAGTTTTTCTGGATTAGGTCAAATAAGAAAGATTTTTGCGTTTGAAATTTTGTTTGCACATGCCAAAACTGAGGGTATAAAACACCATATATTTTCCAATTTTTGATTTTTTATCGATGGAAAATGATGGAAAATCTATTTTTTCCCAAGTATAATTCGTACAAGAAGTTATTTAAAAAAAAAAACTGTCGAATGACATTTTAAATCATTATTTTATGGCAAAAAAAACGTCGATTTTTCTTCAATTTTTCTAATATTTTTCGTATTACTTAAATTAAAATGCAGCACTCGGTGGCAACGATTTGATCTTGTATTTCAGGATAGAATATGGCTTTGTTTAAAAATACGAATAGGCTTAAGAGTGAAAAAGTAGCACTAAAACACTGTTTTTTTTTTTTTAATTTTTTAGTTTATAAAATAAAAAAATTACAAAAAGTTTAAATGCACTATATATGCAGGGGAAGTGGGGGCAAAATCGTTTTCTTACTATGTTGTATGAAAAAAAAAAAATTAAACTGGCAAAACTTGCAATATGAAAAAAGTGGCTTTTGGTATGATCGACCATGTCTGAAAGTATGAGCATGTTTGGTTGAAACGCCGAAACTTTTGTGATTTTTCAACAAATCGCACTTTTAACCCTTTTAACCGTGAGATAGTTAAAGTTTTTAACTTATTCTTTATAAAGAAAGTTGGATATTCAAGAGTATTTTCTTGTGGAAGAATGAATTTTAAAGGTTTGAACCTTAAGAAAAAAACATATTCTAGAATATCAGGTAAGATCGGAAGGGGTAAAACGTCCATGGGCTCAGGTAGCATAAAAACTCGCTTAAGAGAAACCCTCTTAAGAGAAAAACCCGCTTATCTGAAACACTTTTCTGATCTTTAAATATTTTCTTCAGTTAATCGGGGTTCGTTTAAGTGAAAAACCCCCTTAAGTTAAAGATGGACTGTGACAAATATATTATGTGTTGTGTATGTAAGCTCATATAATGCAGATGGAAGTAATACTAAATATGTTTTAATTTTAAAACAAATTGAACGAAAAATGATTTTTTGAACTTAAAAAAAAATTAAATAAAAATATTGATACCATGCCTGATTTTTTAATTAAATATCTACATCCACATATGTATAATATTCCAGAGTACTAACACATAAAAGGTGTGTACAAAAAAATGTTGAGTTTTCGCATACATTTGTACCTTTATAGTTAAAAAATGTAAGAAAAGAAAATAAAGTCGACGTTTTTTGCCATAAAATAATGATTGAAATAGTTATTCAACAGATTTTTTTTTTCAAATAACTTCTTTTACGAATAATACTTCCAAAAAAATAGATTTTCCATCATTTTTCATCGATAAAAAATCAAAAATTGGAAAATATATGGTGTTTTATACCCTCAGTTTTGGCATGTGCAAACAAAATTTCAAACGCAAAAATCTTTCTTATTTGACCTAATCCAGAAAAACTAAGAACGCCATCGTGTTCAGCATACTCGAATTATCTTTAGTAGACATAAGAGCCCTCTGTCGGTTTTTTGAACTATCACAGTGTAATTAATGTACAAAAAATTCAATTATTATAAATTTTTACATCTGCTAAAAATTAACTCCATTTTAAGAGAAAAAAAAGCAGATAATTAAATTTTCACCACAGGCAAGCCACAAAAAAAAAATAAAAGAACATCAAAGTCTAATATTAATAAATGAAAACCAAAAATCGAACCTGTTAAAAAAATTTATAAAACAAAATTCACTTGACAGACAATTTCCTTTTTGTTTCAGTAATTAGATAAATTAGAAAATGAGACACACGTTATTATACAAACAAATTTGAAAATAAAGCACTCATTGAGGAAAAGTTTTTTTTTTTATTTATTATTTTTTATAATAAAAATCATCTAGCTTTACGCGAAATATCTACTAAAAAAAATCTCATTAAGTGGCATTTTTATTGTATGATTATTTTGCATAACATTTTTCTTGTTAATATACAAAAATATTTTCGTAATGGTGATGGTTTTTTTTTTGGTTCAAGAAGAATAACTCATAAATTCACTTCATGGAAAGATAAAAATATCATAAATAAGATAATTTGAATTTTTTTTGTTTTGTTGTTATTTTTTTTTCTCTTGTTAATATAGAAGATAGTTTTTATGCCTCATTTATAAAAGACATTTGGGTGTTTTCCTAGATGAGATCTTATTTATGTACTTAATAATTAAATTAACCAAAACATACATTGAGTATTAGACAGAGTGTTCTATATTTAAAAATTGAATGAGGAAAAATGTCTGTTGATGATGAAGAAGATGTTCCATACCACAACAAGTAAAATAAAAATACAAGATTTGTTTTTGTTTTGTGTTACCTCATTATGCCAAACCAATGATTAATGACCTAAAGTTTTAATGTTGTTTTGAAATTTTATCTGTAACAGTCACACAGTCAGTGCCAAGATGAATAACCATCAAAGATGATAACCTTAAGAAGCAAAAAAAAAAAAAAAAAAAAAAACTGGAGACAGATGTACACATCGACAGAATTTTGTCTTAATTTGGTTCAATGAAAATCATAAGAAATGAGATTTTTTTAAACCAAAAACTTTTTCTGGGTTTTTTTTTTTTTTTTGGGGGGCGATTTGTTCCTAAAGACATTTAAATAGCAAAAAAAAATTCGGACCTCAAAATTAACATTTACCGGCTTTATAAAAATTGGTTGGTCAATTTGAAAACTTAAGTAAAAAATATTACTGCTTAGAAACTTTTCAAATCTAAATAGGCAGTCAAAATTCAATGAAAATCAATGAAAACGTTTCCAAGAAACAGTAGCATTATAAAAGTGGGCGTGTTTCTAAAACTACTCCTAAAATGTTATTTTCGCTTATAAGAACAAATCCCAAAAATTTAATCAAAATCAATGAAAGCTTTTCCAGAAAATAGATACATGAAAAAATGTGGGCGTGGCAGTGGGCGGATTTTTCTTAAATTACTCTAAAAATATTTTGCTCGCTTATAAAAAAACTTGTGAATATAGAAAAATGATCTATTGTACTAAAAATGTACTAAAAAAGCAACTCATGTGCCAAATATGTACGTACTTATAGTCGAAGCATTCACTTAATAAGCATGTTATAAGTATGTACCAAATAACTAGTACAAAATTAGTACTTGAACTAGAAATATACCATATTGCACGTTTCATGTACTAAAAGAATTATTCTTTCACTCTGTAACCATTATTGATTGTTTTTGCTATTTAAAATATCAAATGAACGTGTACTAAATGCGTACTTAAAAAATATACTTGTCATGAAGTTAGCTATTATATAAATTGTTCTAAAAGTGTACTAAAAAATCCTTTCATATGTGCCAATCATGTAATTGTGTTCTAAACATGTACTAAATGTGTATTAAGCGTGTAATAAGAATGTACTAAATAAGTTATGAGGTACTAAACTAAAAACTCACTCTCCAACAGTTTTCTATTCATCTCACTTTTTAAAAGTTAATCCGATGACGGAAAAGTCAACAATAGCTTCTATAAGTGTTGTATTGTTATTTGTTTAATATTGCAGATTTAAACTGTTATTGGAGTGAGCTAACAAGTGACTTGAAACTGAAGAGGATCCAATAGATAATCTATAATCAGCTTTCAGGTAATTCCATAAAATTCTCTTCTCAAAGCTTTGACAAATCCGCCTACAAAAAGAAAAAGATTAAAGAACCAGGTTATTGAAAAAAAAAAAAAAAAAAAAAAAAAAAAACGGATTAGGTACATTCTAAAAACTCTTTTATCCCACTCATAAAATCAAAACCACAAAATACCCGGATTTAACTGTTAAATTTCGCAATTACGCATTTTTGTACTTCTCCTTTGGATTCAAATATAAAAAAAGAGCAAAAAACGATAGTCTTTCGATAATTTTCATAAACGAGGTCAGGTTGATTTGTTCGAAAAAAAAATTTGCTTACTAGAATATTGGTACTAAAATTTAGCGTTGGCGGCTCCTTCCATCAAAAATTATAAATAAAAAAAAAAAAAAATTATTAAAGTATACATTATGTGTGAATTCACTTCATTAATCATCAGTAAATATTACGTAGATGTACGCGCAAAACAGCAAAAAAAAAAACAAAGTATCTTTGAAAAAAATTTCTCGCCCCCCTCGATCCCTTTCTCAAAGTTTGGGCAACACAAAAAATTTAGATGAATCGTTTGGCGTGTGTGTGCCATGGCAAGGCGACTTGACTTGACTCACAGACTTGAGGAAGTGTGTATAGATGTCCGTCGTCGCCATCGTAATCGTCATCATGTTATCATTTTTTGTGTTGTGCAAAATTTATAACTGTAAACATGCAATATAAAAAAAATATTTTTTTTCGAACAAAAAAAAAAAAAAAAAAAACAGCAGACCAGAACAACAAGAAAGATGAAGATGTGTAATTATTACTTTGATCTCTCTCTTTTGCTGTTTTCGATAAATCTACCGGGAGTGTTATCGTTTTCCTTGCATCTATCTTTTAAATTTTTTTTTTCTTTAAGTTTATGATTTAATCGATGAGTTTTTTTTGCCACTTGTTATTATAATCAAAAATTGCAACTAAAACAAGAAAAAGATACTTTTATATCTTAAAGATACTTTTCTATCTTAAAGATACTTTTGTATCTTTTGCAGGAAATAATGATATTTTCATGTTTTCCATCTTTTTTAAATATTTTCAAAAAATTCTTGTAAATTTTCTGCAGCTTTTATCTTCCACTCTTCATGTCAAGATTAATGCATGTACTAAATTTCCGTCACATTTGTGTATGTTTAAAAGTTAAATTTGTGTTGAGTTCCAAGCAGAAGAAAAAAAAAGATACATTATCTACGAAATGGGCATAATTTTCCTTTCTTGATATCAGTGCTGTAGTCGTGCGTCGTCGTTGGTTATTATTTTTGTTGCTTCTACTTTTGCTGTTGGATTACAGCTTTTTCTTGGACATTATGATGTGCGCCAATGCAATTGTATTGCATTTAATTTGACGTGTATTTTGTAATATAATTTTTCTTTTTTTTCTCTCTCTCTCTATTAGCTTTGCTTCTTGTCATATGATGAGCTGCTGCTGCTTTATATTATTACAACAACATGTTGTGTGTATTGCGGTGTATTTATAAGGTGCAAATAAAATTATATAGCAAAGAAACTTGCATTCATGGTCGACATCGACCATCCACCATTGGATCGCACATCACATAGTTTCGTCGTCGGTTGTCGCATTTGTCGACTTGTTGTGTTTGCCGGTAAATTGATGTTGAATTTTTATTTAAGTTGTTTTTCGCTATGTAATAATGTATACCATCAGAGATGAAGAAAAAATAAATACGAAAAAAAGAGATAAACGCAAGCGTGTCTTGGTTGTGTTGTAAAAAAAATAATAAATATTTTGCAATTTTGTGCGCAGTCAGCTGTGACGAATGAATGCCAAGTTTATCCATATACTATATACATTAATTTTTTTCTTAGCTAGATTTTGCTGTAGTTTGTAGGTGCACATTGAGAAGAAGTGTAAAAAATATGATAGATTATGATGGGGGATTATTGAGAAACATGAATAATTTGAAGTAGAAATTATTTTCCATTAAAACTAATACAAGTACTAAAAGTGTACTAAACATACAAAACATCTTATAAGTAAAATAACATGTTACCCTACATAATAAAAGATCAGTTTTTTTCTAAATAGAGGATTCAATACTTTTTATAAAATCAAGCCACAGTACATGAAATTCTGTAATCAGTACATACAAAATCTTTAACGAGTGCATAAACATAGGTACTGAGTCCATATATTCTGTATTCAGTACATTTAAGTTTGCTTTAGGTGCTTTAAAATCTGCATTTATAAGTCTTAAAAAAAGTCTTTGAAGTTTAAAAGTCTGTACTTAGAACTGATAACATACATTTTTGTACTAAGAACATAATAGTTTGCGATCAGTACGTACAAATTTTACTAAGCACATACTTAAAAGTCTTAAATTATAAGATAATTGTCTGTATTAAGTTCATAAAGTGCTAAGTGAAATCCAGAAAAATCTATACAAGCCTTTATTTAGTGCACTAAATTTCGGTACTGAGTACCTTAATCCTGTACTAAATACAAAAAAGTTTATTTTTTGTACTTACAAATCGGTACCTTGTATAATTAGCACATAAAAGTCTATACTTTGTACTGATAACACTCATTTCTGTACTGATTACATAAAAGTTTTCACTCAGTACATTATAGTATTTGCTAACCTATAAGCCTTTTCTGAATACAAAAATGTCTGTATTGAGTTCATAACTGTATGTTTCAATTCCTAAAAATCTAAATAAGAGGTCATAATATTTTGTTCTTAGAAGACAAAAACATTTACTTAGTATAGAAAAATGTGTAAATCTCCAATCAGTACATACAAGTACTGATTACATAAGATTTTGTACTTAAAGTATTAAAGTTTTCATTTAGTACATATTTTTTCCTGACTATTAGAAAAATCTGTATTGAGTACATAAACTTTGTACTCAATAAATGGCACTTTAAAAATTCCTTAAAATCTGAATAAGATTTCATGTTGTTTTGTTCTTAGAACATACAAATATTTACTTCGTGAAAAAATATGTTTAAATCTCAAATCAGTACATAAAATGTACTACTGATTACATACAATTTTGTACTTAAAATTTTAAGTACATCATTCTTCCTGACTATTAGAAAAAAAAACCGTAAAGAGTGCATAATCTTTGTACTCAATAGATGACAATTTAAAATATATCTTGAAAAACTAAAAATTTCGGTAAGAACTAGAATACCATTTTAAAGTCACAAACTAGTTACACCCATATAAAATGTGTTAGTATTTCTTTGCGACACATCAACACGAATTGAAAAAAAAAAAACTTCTTGTTAGACACTTTAACTTAGTCACTTTAATTGCTGTTATTTAAAAAGCCAACACAAAAAAGTGTGACCAGTGTTGACTTTTAATTATAAAGGTATTTCTCAAAGCCAACCTCAACATGTGTTTTATCATTTTGTTTTTTTTTTTATTGCTTTGTGTACTTTGCAATTAAATATAAAAAAAAAGAATACACGAGTATGAAGTAAATCGCAAAAGCAAAAAAAAAAAAAAAAAAAAAAAAAACACCATCATTTAATTGCCCATGTTGAAAGTGTAGAAAAATATAATCATACAACAAACAAAAAAAACCTTCATGGTAAACCAAACAGGCACTAAGAATCATTACACGCTCGCTCAAACGATGAGAAAAATTGTCAAACCAAAAGGAAAAGACAGGAATACATCAAAGGATTTTTTTCTTTTTTTTTCAATTTTTTTTTCTTATCTCGATTCGCATTTAAGTACACTAGATCCCTGTGCGACAAACTATTTTCCTCAAAAAAACAGGACAGAAAAAAAGAGAAAAATATTTAGTACACAACGCGGAATTTTTGCTTTTTTTTTGTATTAAAGGCATTTTGCTTAGCTTAAGTCTTTAAATGGCGCATCAAAGAACAACTCACATTGTGTATCTTTGAGATACCACCAAACCCATTACACATCACAAACACACTTGCCTATTACATAAGGATTTGGCTGTTAAGCGTGTGGGAGAATCCCTAGCTCTTGGCATACTTACTTCCTTCTTTTTATGATGGGAAATCGTTGTTTTTTTTTTATTTTCCAAAGCAAACAAAAAAGAAAACAACTTTTTTGGCTTTCGTGATGAGATGTCTTTTGTTTTGAGACCATACTGAGATTTTTTTTTTTTTACTTTTCCATCTATATTTTGTACTTGAGCGCGAGATACAAGTGGAAATATTTATGTATCTTTTCTATCTTTTATGAAAGACATATAAAAAGCGTGATGAAAGTAATTTTTAGCTCGCGCAATGAGCTTCGTCTACTTCCAATTAAATCTTCAAAAAAAAAAAAAAAAAAAAAAAAAAAGAACAAGAAAAGAAACCAAAGTGCAGTCATCAGTGTATACCAGTATATGTGGTGATGATGTGAAGATGCGGCTGCTTGTCAATAAAATGGCTAAGGATGAAAACCGACCATTCTATCCTATGTATCTCTTGGTTTCTATAAAGACGACGACAACAACACTAACGATGAAGAGGACTGAAGACTTAACAAAAAAAAAAAAAAAAAAGCAACGAAAAACGTCGAAATTAATTTTCACAGATGGGTACATTTTTCGGGGGACAAATAATAATTCTTTCCGTCGTTTCGTCGTCGTCTTGAAAGCAAAGCAAAGCAAAAAAAAAAAATATATACAAAGATTGTTTGGAAGAAACCGCCTTAAGGGGTCTCTTCTTTTTTTTTTTCCATATACACATCTATTCATTTATCTATCTAGCTTACATATTTACTTAGCTAATGTATATCTAGAAGATACTTTGTTCAGCACTTGATGTGTGTGGCAGGCGAAAAGGAGAACTCTTAGAGATACGTCATTTTCGTCAACATACGATGATTATGATTATGTTGGCGGGCGGCTTTATATATGTATATTCTGCATGTCATTTGATATTTTAATTTATGAAATTTTTTTTTTATAATTTTTTTTTTTTAACTTGTCCAATGTTTATTTAATTTTTTTGTTAGATAGGTAGATAGAGATGTTTTTTTTTTTTTTTTGTTGTCATTATTTTGTTTTTATACACTTAACATGGGTTGCGGCAAATTATAATATCGTCGCTTGCTGAATTGAATATAATTTATATGTATATTTTATTTATTTTTATCTTGTCGATTTTTTATTAAAAGAACAAATATTTTTATTTATTTATTTCAGGTGGCTGGCGTTACAGCGACCACGGAGCGGCCTTCTGCTCCACAAGCGCCTCCACAGGGCCCATCATCGCTGCAGCTAACAGATGAGCCCCACATGTCAATTGTTGCAGCCGAAAATGCAGGGTAAGTGTAGTTTTTTGTTTTATACATATTTAGTAATAAAATGTACTAAAAGTTTGTTTTTATATTTTGGAAAGATATTTTGACATTTATTTCAACTTAGTTTTGAGATTAAAAGCTATTGAATTGATTTATTCTTTTACTTTGTACTAAAGCTTGAGTTCTTGGTCATTTTAGTACTAAATTTTTTAAATCGATCAATGAATCCCATGAGTTTTATAATACATTAATATCGCCAACGAGTTAATCAAACCGTTTGAGTACTAAATTTACCCGATATGTCAATTTAGAACACAACTTCCTTTTTTGTGTATTTTTTTTTAGAAATATTTTATTTAGTAAGATAATCTATTTTTTATATTTTGTACTAAAATTTACAATATTTTTCAGGTTGTTCTAAATTTTCCATTTTTCCATTTAGGACTCAAATCGATTTTAATTAGATATGCTTTTTTAATAAAGGGAAATTCTAAAACAAATCAAAGTCGTTATTATATTCGGTGTGTTCTTAAAATTAGCACTAAATATACTTTGCTTCTTTTTATTCGAAAAGAAACTTTTGTGGTACCTCAAAATCTGGTTTAGTACTAAATAATTTTAATGGTTAAAAGTAAAACTTATCTTATTGTTTCTTTTATTAAAACAAAGTTCTAAAATATCAAACCAAAGTATTTCGTTGACTTATTTAGTACTAAGTTTAAGAATTAGCTTTGAAATATTTTATTTAGGCTAACAACAGAACATCCCTTTTTCTAGTCGTTTTAGACCAAACAATTGTTTCTAGAAAGTAATCAATAAAAATTTAGTTCAAAAACTAAAACCAAATTTAACAAAAAAAAATTCTCATCTTAAAATGTTACAATAAGTGCCATAAATATTCAATTTTATTAGTTATTCAGAATACATATAAAATTGTCTAAAAATATATGTTTTTTTTAACATTTTTCGTATCTTAAAATCACTTTCATTCTTGTGTAAGTTGCAAAAAGTAATCCTGTAAAAACAATAGCTTCATTATAGCACATCTTTAATGGCAGTGTACACTTTTTATTGAAAATATTTTTGTACTAAAACTTTTCGAAAGTCTGTTAATTTTTATACAAATGAAAACAATTGATTAATTTTTTGTACAATTTTGCTTTAGTTTGTACTTGCATTTCAAATAAATAACAAACAGAAGTACTCTTTAAAGATTCTATCTGAAACTGTGGGATGTAATTTTCGAAGTTTCAATAAAAATAAATCATTTGTACTAAAACCTAAAATAAAACCCTTTTTCTTCTTCTGTGTCTACCAAAATTTTCAAGGACAAGGACAATTACTTCAAAACATTTTCCTTCAAAATTTTACTTTCGAAAATTCCTACCTGGTGTATAAATATATATTTCAAAACAACACTATAACAACCCCAATTGAACCAGACAAAAAAAACTAAACTTTTCCATGTACAATTTTGTTTTTTTCTATTTCCATATTTTGATGTCAAGTTTGTGCCGCAAAAAATTATAAATATAAACCCCAATATAACCGGAGACCTCTATGATGACAAAAAAAAAAAAAAAAAAAAAAAAAATAGAAGAAAAAAAAGCACTCTTGAAGTCGCTTCTACGCCATTTACCTTTTTTTACATGGCGAAATAGTAAGAAGAAAAAAGAGAACACCAACAACAACAACATAAACAACGATGACTACCGACGACAAACTATACCAACTTTTGCCTAATGAGATTGAAACGTGCGCCCACTTTGTTGATCTTTATTTAATTTTTTTTTTTTTTGTGATTTTCAATTTCGTTTCGTTGTGTTGTTGTTGTTGTTGTTTTTTTTTTTTTGTTGGTGTTCTGCAAAATACTTTTGAAAGAAATCCAGACTTGCCATAGACAGAAAAGAGAACTATCGCCATCGTCGTCGTTTGAAATATTTTGCCAGTTGTTGTGTTGTTTTTTTTTTTTATACTCCTGGCTTGCTCTCTTTTTTTCATTCTCCGAGGCTAAAAACAAACCCACGTTTTATGTCACCCCAAAATAGGTGGTGTTATTTTTACCAACACTATTAAAATTGCTGCACCTTAAACTTGACGAAATTTTTGTAAAATATTTAATTTTCTTCTTGATTAAACTTAATTCATCTTGTACTAAAAGTGTACTAAAATTAAAATATTGATGATTTTTCAATGATTCAAAATGACAAATATGGCTGACTTTCATTTCATGTTTTGAAAAAACTGTTTAGATACCTGCCATTGGGAGAGAGTGTGTCAAAAAAAAAAAAAAGAAACACCACACATACTTATAAATCGATGGCCGCGCGTCGTGTCGTCTTCTTATCAGTGTATATGTGAGGAGCTCTGGAAAAAAGCTTTTCGAAAACTTTTGTTTTCTTTCTTTTTTTTTTTTTAATTTTATTTTTGTGCTTCTTTGCTATATATGTGTATTATCTGAAATGCAAGAATGTGTGTTGTTTTTATATTTTCTTCCGCGGCGTTTTTACTTCAAAGTATTTGTAGGAAATTAATGTTTTGTTTGGGTTTTTTTAAAAGAAACCAACATAAAAAAAAAATACCTCTTAAGAGACTACCTTACCTTATGGATTTCTTTTTATTTGTTTTGGCAGTTTTTGAATAGATTTTTCTAAATTTTTTTTTCTCGTTCCTCCTTCTTCTTTTTTTTTTTCTTTCTTTCGTCTTCAAATAAAGAACATTGATTCTTGAGGGTGAATTTTTAAAGCTTACTTAGCTGCTTAGATTTATGTTTGTATGAGTAGGTACAAATTTTGTGAATATTTATATCTGACGTCGTTTAATAATTATTATTATTTATATTTATTTGGCATGGTGTTTGTTGATGCAATCTAATGACCATTAATTTTTTGTTCTTTCTTGTTTTTTTTTTTGGTTTTTGACTCATTTTTATAGAATCATGAAAAATAAATATTATGGTATTTTTTTAAAGATTGTTTATTTGCATGGTATTAGAGAGTCTTAATGAGTTTTAACGAATGAAAGAATACCTATTGCAAAATGAAAAGAATATATTTTTTTTTTTTCAATTTTTGTGGAATAATTTGTGGTTTCTATTCATGGAATATTGTTGGGACAATAAAAAGGACATAATAAGGTACCTACGGCACGTGTGGATAATTAATTTATGTCGTTTTAAAAGGACATATTTTGAGGTTTAAAGAGCAAGAAGAAGCGTGGAAGAATGTCAATTCAGAATCATATATCTTTAAATTTCTTAAAATGGTTAAGATTATTTTATAAAAAAAAAAAAATCTCAAATTTTGAAATTTTTCGATCTATTTAATTTTTGAAAATTTTTTGAAATCCCTTTATAGTAAAGATCATGTGTCAAATCAATAAATTCTGTTTTTTTAGGAAAGCTGATTATAGCTAAAACGGAACATCGAAATTTTTGTCAAAAATGAAAAAAAAAAAAAAAATACCCGAATTTACCAATTTTTGGTTCTTAAGACTTTGTGTTTCCAAGACATTATATCTTAAATGGAGTTTATTTCCCTGGAATCAATTTTTATTTCCAATGCTATTTTTAGTACAAGTAAGGCAGTTTGTTGGGAATTTCGACCTTAAAATTGTTTATTTGTTCCAATTTTTTTTTACATGTTGTTTGGATATTGACCCTTTCAAATGCAATGAGAGCGACGATTTTTTGTATTTTTAGTCATGTTGATATATTTTACTGAGACAATATTTTTTTCATTTTTTTTTTTCAAACAATAAATTGGTACTTGCATTTAATAATGTTGTTTCCTAAAATTACTGGATAAATGCAGGTTTTTTAGCTAAATTACAGGACGCATGTATTTTTTGGACGAATGAAAAGTCAATTAAGTTTAGATATGTTTTTCGGTTTTCTCACTTAAAATTAATGTTATCTTCAAGAAAAAAATCGGCCCAAATTGGCCTTTTGAGGCTTATTAGCGAATTTACTCTTTCTTTGAAAAAAAAAACTTTCATCCAAAATTAGTTTATTACGTCTCTTTATTGGGTTCTGTGGAGTTCTATGACAAATTGTGACGTTATTACCAAATTTCATCAGGGTACCTAATCAATTTTTTTCTTTCAATACAATAATCATTTTTATCAACAAAAAAAAAAACTGACTTCCATGGCTGAAACTGGGTTTAATGGTTTTTCTAATAGTTCCTATGGCCCGAACTGAACGAAATTGAAATGGGAACTACATGGCAGCCACCAGCTTTCAAAATTATCAAAATTATTTCACTCAGTCTAAAGTTATGAGGTAACGAACACAAAAAAAAAAAAAAAATGAAGTCGAATTGAATACCTCCTCCTTTTTGGAAGTCGGTAAAAACCATGATACACTTAACGTTCTTGCTTCCAATCTCAAATGTAACTTAATTACAGAATTTCATTAGGATATCTTAATCATTATTAAGTTTTTGCGTTAAATCCACATTTTCTTTACTCCTAAAAAAAAACACTCAATTATAGATTTATTTTATTTGTAATTCTCATGACGAACACAACATTTCAACAAGTTCGTAATAGTACCATTGACTTACATGAACATCAATTGTTTAGCTTTTTAATTTGCGATTGAAATTTTGATATTAAAAGTTTAAATCTTTTTGTAGAAAAAAAAGTTACGCATACGCCACAGTGACCTGCAAATTTCCTAACATATAACGTTTCACAATATTTTTTGAAGAGCTGGGTTCCAGACAAAAATACAAAATAAGAAGGTTTAAACAATATCTCATCAAATGTGTTAAGGATATTTGATGAAAAAATGTTTCATACTCGTAAACACTAAAATCATTTGAAAATCACAACTTTTTCCTCTTGCGGGGGCCATATTAATGCACATTAAATAGCCTATATTTATACGACAACTAAGACATTTCCAACGATACCTTATAAGTTAAATGACGATAAGTAATTTAATAGTTCTAAGGGAAAATACATGGAAAAATTCTCATAAATTGTGTAGAATTAAAAAAAAAAAAATATATATTGATTCCATAAGTGAGTGAATTGTACCAATTCAGCATTGAAAGAAAATATATTTATCTTCTCGATGGTGTAGAATGTAGAATTTAAAGAGTTCATTTAATTCTTCAATTTTTGAAATTTTGTGTGACCTTTTTTTTAATTTTTCCATAACATCCGATGCCTTTAAGCCAAAACGGAAATTCTGTTTAATTAATATTTCACATAATAGAGATAATTTCCCCAAAGCTTACTTCGTTTTATTAGAAAAGGAAAAAAAAAAAAGAAATTAAATTTTGTAAATTTCATAAAACGGCACGAATGTCTCAAACGCCTTGAGGGAAAAATTACAGAAAAATTCCTTGAGCAATTCTAAGAATTGTTTTCTTTGCAATTCCAGTTTTTTTTTTTTTTATTTTCAAAAGAATGTAGGATTTTTTGCATTTCCCTTAAATATTTTTTCTATTTAAAATTATCAACTTTAACAAACAAAAAGTCATAATATATTTCAATTCGATAACAAGGTCGTTGTCCGTTTAGTTGAATCATCATCCAGCATTTTCGTCGTCGTCGGTTAAAAAAAAAGCTCTCTAAAATGACACACACTTCAAACAACATTCATGACATGAAATGAAATACAAACCAAAATAATAAAAAAAGGTAAAGACTCTCAACTCCACTACCAATCGAAAAAAATACTAAGCTATGTTCAACTTTTGTTAGCTGCTTTGTTATTCTGTGCTATATTCTTTGTATTTTGCACTTTTATTTTTATTGTTTAGGTCTTAGATTCATTGTTTTATGTTTCTTATAAAGAAATAATGGATGAAAACAATTCACCCAGGTGTTCTTGGGGGAATAATTTTTTTCAAGTCAGCAATTTGTTTGTCTCATTTCATCATTTCTCAAGTCAACTAGAAAAAAAGCTCGGTTTACCTATCCAAACTGACAGATGTTGATATGTCAACATAGAAGTATGTTTTTTTTTGTTTAACATTTGCATAATATGCATCTGATGATTAAGGCAAATTTAAATTTAGTGACAAAGAAACATCACCTCGTATTCATACCCTAATTTCAGAACCAAAACAAATTAACAAACAAACAGAAAAAAAAAAAAAAAATCTGCAAAGTTAACAGAAAACCCCATACAAAAATATGTGTGCATTTTTTTTGTGAAAAAATTTCTTTTAAACCAGGAATTACATTTTGTTAAATAAATATTTAAATATTCATTTTGAAAAGAATAAAAAAAAAAACAAATCGTGCAATTTCAATAAATCCACTCTCGCATCCAACGCCATATGCTTTTTGGCAACAGTCAGCAAACCAAACGACGAACGTTGGAATGTGTAATTCCAAATGAGCCCAAAAATAAATTGATTCATTCTTTTCTTGTTGCAGAGGAGAGAGTCAGAGAGTATTCAATATGTGGGTTTATCGTGCTCATGGGTGGTAAACTTTTTAATTCACTCAGATTTGTTTGTTGGGAAATTTTATTGTTATCTCATTTTTTACATCCAGAATAAAAAGGAAAAAACGTTATTTTTTTTAGTACCTTAGACTTTCAAACATTTTTTTTTTTAATAGAAAAGATCAAAAACTAAAAATGTTTTACTGTTTCAATACTTTTCAATGAGGTTTGCTTAAAAAAAAAAGATACATGGCAATAGGGGTTCAAAAAGGTCGTTATTGATATGTTCCCTCATAACTTCAAAACTAATTATCATAATTTGATAAATTAGGTATGGCGCCACCTGTAGGCAAAAATTATGTACAAAAGAATTGATTTTTTAAAAATAGTTGAAACAAAAAAAAAAAAAAAATTCATAAGAATATAAAAAAAAACACTTAAAGTTCTATTTTAGTACATGCATATATTTTCGGTCCAAAGGAAAAACTTACTAACTACATACGATTTCAATAGCAGTTAGTGAGTTTTTCCTTTGAACCGACGATATGATTTTATTACAACTTTCTCATAAAGATCAAACATTTGTATACGATTTGGTTAATTTTTATGTTTTTTTGAAAATTTTTAGTACATTTTCAAATAAAAATTAAAAAATTTAATTTTACAGGATTGTAAATCTCGTAGTCTGTAGGATTTTATGAAAAAAAATTGTAGATTTATTTATAAACCTTTATCATCAGATACAAAATAAACAAATACATTGTATTAAATCTGTGGCAACAAGGAAAAACAACATAAGTCAGTTTTTACAACTTTTCATATTTAATATGACGATGAAAAAATGTATTAAAAAAGTAAACAATATTGTTTTAAACTATTTAATAGCTAAAACTCACTTATAATAACAATACAAATACAAAGTAGCCTTAAATATCAATTAAAAATGATATATTAACTGTTTATTTTGTACCTGATAGTAAAATTAATTACTAAGATTTTTTTTTTATAATTAAAAATTTGACTGTTTTTTTTTTTTTAAATTTATTTCTAATGTTTTAAAATATTTGAATTATGCATTATTAAAATAATTAAACAGTTTTTGTTCTTGAATTGCATACAAAAAATTAGTTTGAATCTAATGCCAATAATTATTGTTAATTGAAAACGAATACACTCAGACTCTTTAATTGTTCCCAAACTGTACAAATGAACGTTTTTTGTTTATAACGATCTAATATACCTATATCCAAAAATTTTTCACATGGAATTTTTAAGCTAGGAAGTAAATTGTTATCCTTAAAAAATTAAAACATTGTATGTACTAAAATTGTACTAAAAGTGTCCATTTTAAATTATATTGAATTTTTTAAACAAAATATGAACTTGAAAACAAAATTCGAAAAAAATTTTTGTTTTTAGACCATTTTTGTGATTAAAATTGTAATTTTTGGTTTTAGGAAAAGAATTGATTTTTTGACGAAATTATAAATTAAAAAATATATATGATTTTTTTGAACAAAATATGATCTTAACCTTCCTGGTCCTGGTGTCATACCTATTTTTCAATAAAAAAAATTTTACAAGTGAGCCAAAACCAAATTTGATCGCCATTTTGTATTTGTTAGCCGAACATTTTGTAATACAAACAATTTTTGATTTTAGCACAAATTTTTAGTTTTAGATTAAAATTTTATTTTAAAAACAAAATTTCATCTCGGTACAAAATTTTAGTTTTAGCAGAAACTGTGAATTTTAGAACAAGATTTTATTTTTCGTAGAAAATTGTATTTTTTAGAACAACATTTTATTTTTTAGAACAAAATTTTATTTTTTAGACCAAAATTTTATTTTTTAGAATAAAATTCTAAGTTCTTGGAACAAAATAAAAATTGTTTCTCTTGATTACCTACCCAGAAAACTTCTCAGTTTCTTATAAGAAATGACAATGTGTCTGACTTCCTCCACTGTTTAGTCTCGGGCGCCAACGTCTATAACGACCACCCAGTCTCAACAAAAAATGTATTAAAAAAAGAAATATCAGAAATTACTAAATTTACACACCATTAAGTGATAATTAACTTAATAAGTAGTGCAACACACACAGTGTATGTGTGTGTATGTAGGTGTGTCTCATTTTAAGTGAATCACGAATATTAACTTGCAGCAGCGACATGCATAATATAATGAAGTTGATGCTGATTATGTTTACACACTTCTTGTGGTTTAATTTACTAATGCAACAAAATTTCTAATACCATTCCTGTTGTAATAATGCTGCTACTTTTTTCAACTTTTTTTTGACTCAATTCAAACAAAAAGCTATTCTTTCTTCGTCTCTTACAATTCACACGCAACCGCGCACGTCCGTCCACTTCAAACCTTAGAAAAAAATGTAAACACAAATCACTTTACCACTTTACCACTTTTTATTCTAAGAAGAAGAACAAACCTGATGCACAACATCACGAATAGAAACTTCCCTTATACTCGTACATAGTTCTGAGTTTGTTTTCAAGCAAAATGCAATTACAAAATTTAATTGTCTAAGTAATGAGTTGCAATTTAATTGCTTTTGTGTTTTAGTAGTTGATGATATAGTTTTATGGTTAAGAGAGAGAGAGGAGAAAAAGGGGGCGAGGAGAAGAGAAAGTGTGATGTGATGGAGACCGGAGACTTAAGGAAGTGCTGTACGCACTGTAATTTAATTTAAATCAGAATAACAATGAAAATGACTTTTTAAAGTATGTGGAGCTAGGGCTTATTTTTATTTTTTGTATTATTTAGAGAGACCTAGATTATATTATTTAATTATATTTAGGGCGAAATTTAATCTCACATTACAGTGAAAGCTGCCTAACATTTTTTTTTTTTTCAAAATTTCAGAACTTTCAACAATTTTGTTGATTTTTTTTTTTCTTAAAAAAAGTTAGTTCTTAAAAAAACTGTTTTCTTTTTTATTTACCTACATACATTTTTTTTAAATCATAACATTACGATTTTCACAAAAGTTCAGGGAGCAACAAAAAAGAAAATTACAAATTTTGGTCGATTTTCAAATTATTATAGTTCTAAGTGTTTATTTTTTATTATTTGAGAACAAAAATTTGAGAAAAAAAATCAGAAAAAAAATTGACAAAAAAAATTCAAAAAAATTTTTTTTTTAATTTTTAATTCCTATTGTTGTTTTTAATTGTTGTTGAGAAAGTAGAAAAAAAGTCATAAAAACAGGTTCTACATTTCTTTCTCAACTTCGCATTGGAAAATACAAACAACAATATTTCAGAATTTGAAAACATTTTTTTTTCAAATTTTTTTCTGATTTGTTTTTCTCCAATTTTTTTTTTCCGAAAATTTTATATCAATTTCTCTTTTCAAAATTTGTATGTCTCAAATATTTTTACAATTTTTTTTTCGAATTTCTTCATGAAAATTTTGTTCCCAAAATTTGTTTTCTGAATTTTTTTTCTCCAAAATTTCTTTTTAAACTTTTATTTTCTTAAATGAATTTCCTCAAAAGTTTTTTTTTTTTTAATAAGTTCTAAATTAATGAAAAATACTGATACATTTTCTAATCCATTTTCTTCTTCGCGATTATATTTTTCAAAACTGAAATTTTCTGAATAAATTAAAAGTTGATACCCCAATATAGGTATTCTAATATTAAAGCGATAATTTTTTTCGAAATAATTTTTTTTTTTTCATTTTGATAAAAATTGTGAGCTTTTCAGAGAAAGACATTTTTTAAATAGTTTTTCTCCTGAATTTTGTTCAAATTTTTTATCCTCAATTTTTTTGTTATAATTTTATTTCAATTTTTTTTTATTAAAGGTATAACTACTAGGGCGGTCGTTATTTAGTTTTTTTTCGAGAATCGAGTTCCTAAGTGGAAAAACTGTTTCTAAATAATAAAAAAATCCTCTAATTTTTTCAGATCTTTATTTTGACACTAGATGGCGCCCCAAGAGGGTTAAAGTTTTTTATCATAGATATAGACTTTTCACAAAGGTATAAACCATTTTTCTATGAACAGGGCTTTAGTGAGGACATGCATGTTTTTTTTTTTGGGTTGTATTTTATTTTTCATGCTATTTCATATTTGTTTTAATAAAACATGCTTGCTTTAATAAACCTAAAAACCCATGCATGCCTTGTGTAAACCCTTTCTCCTAGAAAAATGATTTATACCTTTTTGAAAACGTTGATTAATGTAGACAAGAACCTCAGTTTTATTGAAATCTATATCTAAAAAAATAGCCTCACAAGTCAACACATACCTATTTCAAATGATAAAAAACTTTAACCCTCTTAGGGCGCCATCTAGTGTCAAAATAAAAATCTGAAAAAATTAGAAGATTTTTTTTTTAATTATTTAGAAATAGTTTTTCCACTTAGGAACTTGATTCAAAAATAACGAACGTCCCAATAACTACATAGACTTGCAAAAAGTCAAAAACTGCACATCTTCAAACTCATTTTATGATAGTTTTTCTGCCATGAAAATTGAAAAATGTGATGAAGAAAGCTTAGATCTCGGCTTCAAATCCAGTTTTTTTTTTTAGTTTTTCTCGAATAATTGTTTACTGTTGTAAGTTTTTCACTTTTTGAAAAAAGTGACCATTGTGGTTATGCCTTAATTAACTTGCTAAAAAAAATACCGGCATATTTCTTCTTAGCACTTTAAGGGGGGAAAACCCTCTGGATTTTTTTTATTTTTGCATTATTAATTTTTTGCCTAAAAAAATCATTTATCAACCGAAGAAACTATTTTAGTGGTCTTAGCCTTAAATGAAGCCTCAAAAGTCCCCAGATAGTCCTGAAACCCATGGGTTCCGAGCCTACCACAGTACAAAAATTAAAACTTTTAACGAATTTTTCTCGAAACACGTTTTTTTCCGCGCCGTGCAACGTAACTCAAAAACTAATGAAGCTATCGACTTGAAATAAAGTGCAAATTACTCGTTAACTCATTGGTCATTGCATGAACCTAAAAGTTTAATATAATTTTTACAATAAATATTTTTTTTAACAATTTGTTTATAAAAAAACATTGTGTTTTTTCGTTTTTTTTGGTCTCTAATTTTTATTTTACACTTTTTTTTTTTGCTAAATTTAGGTTCATGCAATGCGTATAAATATATTTTAATAGAAAAAAAATCTCTTTTGATTATAAATAAGTAACTGGACCTGGGCATTGCACGGTTCAAATGCGAGGCATCAACTTTAAACGGCTGTAGAGCCGCCATTTTGTTTTTTTATTACTTCAAAAAAATTGTGTTAACACTTCATGATGTCAATAATATCATGTATTTTTCCAAACTTTAGTCAATGCTTTCAGTTTTCCAAAAAAAAAAATCTTGAAAAACCCGTCGTCCAGAGGGATTTCCCCCCTTAATTTTCTTATCACAAATTTGGTGAATAAATTTAAAGTTGATACCTCCAATTTGAAGCCATAATTTTTTTTCCATATTTAGATTTTTTTTTTAAATTTCTCATGTCACTGCTTCAAAATTGAAAAACAAATTACAAAGTCAAGCATTGTAACAATAAAAAAAAAAAAAAAACATCAAGTAAAAAAAAAGAACTTTTAGAATTAAAGCTTCCAAAATGGTAATAAATTTAAACCCTCTTAAAAATGCACAATAACTCAACATAAACTGACTCATTGGTAAAGTGTTTAGAAACCTCTCCATAAACCAAAATTATAAGTACCTGGTTAATACTAAAAAACAAAGTCATCTATTTATAAAACCATTTCACCATAAATTCATCTACCAAATTGGCTGCCTAAATTTTGTTACTTTGTTACGTAAGACTAATAAATTACAGTTAACAACTTTTCCACAAACACTATAATATTTTTGTTTTTTGGACTTCTCCTTTCTTTACAACGAAAACAAAAAATAAATAAATAATAAAAAAAAAAAAAAACAAAAAGAAATCACGTATGAGCACTTAAAAAAAAAAAAAAAATTGTTAAGGAGAAAAATAAAAAATACTTTATAACAATGCTGGAATACTTATGATACTTTTGTGGCTTAAATCAAGAAACACAAGAATTCAAATAAACACACAATACAAACAACAATAATAATAATAACAACAACAAAAATTGAGCCCAACCTCAACCTTTATTAAAAAAAAAAAGAAAAAAAGAAAAAGTGAAAGTGTATGTCGATGTCTAGGCCTAGTTTCTAATCTCTTTTTGTGTTTTTCTCTGAACTAAACCGAACCAAGCTTCAATCAACTTTTTTTTTTTTAATTCGAATAATAATCAAAGATGAGATGGAAAACCTATGTAAGTTTGACTGGTTTGAGTCTTCTCTGACAGAATTGGTTCGAAGAGCCGGCTTTTCGAAGAGTAGGCGCTCTGTGATATGATGCGGCAAAAAACCAAAAGTGAAAGCCGGAGCCTCCTTAATGTCTCATTAGCGTTTTTAATTTTTTTTTTTACTAAGAAAAATTTATTTATAAATAATAACATTTTTTTTTAGTATCTGTTTAACCAGTCAGTTAAAAAAAAAAACATGAAATCCTTTTCGGTGCTTGCGATGCTACTGTGTAGATATTTGCTTGATATTCTTTTTTTTTTTTATTTGAGGAAGCCCATTATGCTTTGATTAGTGTGTGCTTAAGTACCATTCCCATAATCATGGGTAATTAAATGTCAGCTTCAACAAAACATTATTTCTCTGCAAAACTAAAGTGTGTTTGTGTGTTTTTTTTTTTTTTTTTTTTTTTTTTGGGGGGGGGGGAAAGAAAGATGAATGCTTAGGGGGAAAAAGAGCAAGTTAAACAACAATACGAAATGCAACCTCCGGTGAATTTCATGGATACCATTATCATCATCATGAACAACAAACCCCTTCCCTATCCTCACCACCACATTCTCTCTCAAATGAATATTGCAAAAAGCTGTATGGTAGCATCATCAACATCATCATCACACAACGTATTAGATGCGGTCTGATTGTTCGCTAATGCGCTACTGTGCTGCTTTTAAGAGATCTTCTTTGGTAGATTACATTTTTAATAGTTTCGACTTTCCAGATATATTTTTATTTTTTTTTTTTTTTATAGTTTTCTTTTTTTTTTTGTTGTTTTTGTTTTATATATTTAATATCTAAGTTTTTATGAAAGAAGGGGCGTGTAGCTTGTTGTACCTACTGTGTGTATCGTGTCGTGATGCAGCTACTGCTGAGCTGATACTTTACAAATAATTAGGGGGATTATTGTAATAAAAAATAAGTTAATCGCTATATTTATTATTTTCATAAAAATTTATTCACCATTTTCATTTTTGAGATTATAATAACACATTTTTTTTTTTTTTTTTTTGCTAAAAATGCAACTTTTGAAATTGAGGTAGCCGTCAAGTCGTTATTTCTGCATACCTACCTAGTTGTTATGTAGCTACTTAATTTTTATATTGAATTGGCGTTTTTCATTGAATATTTAAAAAAAATTTGTTTTGCCAAAATTTTACTCACATAAAATTGCTTGCTCAAAGAAAAATTTAAAATCGCTTTATAGTAGAGTAACTAAAGCAAATTATTAGGGAACCCGGCCGAACAGCTCTGATTTTGACGATTTTTTTTTTCAAACTTAGGTAATTAAAAATACTTTAAAGTCTATAGATTAAAAATTGCCGGTGTTGCCGTATTGTTTTTTTTTTTTTAATTAAAATTAATTTTTTTTTAACAAAACAATTTTTTTTTTGCTTAAATTTCATAAAACAAATGATAGCAAAAGATTCTCTAGGTAATTTAAGGAAAATATATAAAACGTAGTAATTGACAATCTTCCATCGTTTAAGCGATAAATGCAATTTTCTAACATTCTGACCTCAAACACAAAAAAAATATTTTGAAAACAACGGCAACACCTACAATATTTTAAAATACATTTTTAAAAAGCCAGAAGCTCATTCTTATCTCTTAAATTTAAATCCACTAAATTTAATCAAGACTTTTTAAAAAAATGGTCCTCAAACTCAGAATTAAAAAAAAAAAAAATGTTATTAGAAAAATTTAAAATGACTTTTTTCCAAACTTTTTCTAATAAAATATGAATTTATTTAAAAAAAATTTTTGGCCATAAATTTATTTTCAGTTGAATTTCGAAGCAAAAAAGGTAAAATATATCACACTTTTGAAAAAAAAAAAATGAAAAATTACTTCAACTTCAATGGTTTTTTTTTTATTAAAACTGAATTTTCGCATTGGAATAATTAATTTTCTCAAAGACTGTGGTAAATAGGAACTTTAAATTTTTGCTATTTAACTTTCAACAGAAAGGGTTATTAAATGAATAAAAAATAATTTTATGTTTAGATGTTGAACTTAAAAAAAAAATAAGTTACATTTTTTTTCAAAACTTTTATTAAAAAAAGTTCTTCGAAAATGAAATACTTTTTAATTTTTTTCATATACCGTAATACATATTGACATTTCCTTTTATAATTTGAAATCATAATAAATGCGGCCAAAAAAATTTTATATTACGACCAAGTTTAAAAAACGACATGTTAAAATTTTGTCAATAATTTTTTTTTTTCAAAAATCTGAGTTCAATTACCATTCTTCAAAAGCCGTTCATTCAATTAACTTAATTTTAATTTTACATATATGACTAAGCTTCTAGCTTTTAAAAAATGTATATTTGAATATTGTAGGTGTTGCCGTTGTGTTCAAATATTTTTTTTTTGTGTTTGAAGTCAATTAATACGAAAATTGCATCTATCGCTTGAACTATGGAAGATTGTCCGTCACTCCCACATATTTTTTTTCCTTGAATTTCCTAGACAATCTTTTGGCATCAATTAATTTATGAAATTTAAGAAAAATTTTTTAAAAAAATTTGTTTTTGCTAATAAAAATCTTCAATTAAATTTAAAAAATCAAAACGGCAACACCGGCAATTTTTAATCTATAGACTTTAAAGTATTTTTAATTACCGACGTTTGAAAAAAATGATCATCAAAATCTAAGCTGTTCGGCCGGGTTCCCTAATATTGCCAATTTTTGAGCTTTAGTTACTCCACTATAAATAGTCGAGCTTTAAAATTTTGTATATGTTGTCTAGACACTTTTCTAAAAAAAAAATCTTTGAACAAGTTATATTTAATTATTAAAGAGTAGTGATAGCAGTGAGCAGTATTAAAAAAAGGAGCGATTGATCACTCTTTAAATAGAAGTTAAAGCCGCAAATTATTCTCTTAATTTCTTCCTGATTTGAAAAATGATTAAAAATATCGATTTTTTTAATACGAAATAACCAATTTCTCTGTTTCTTCATCATCATTTCCAACTTTTCGCTACATCAGATTTTTTTCATTGTTAATCAAATCATTGGATATAAAGAACAGAATGCCCACAAAAAAGCAGTGAAGTTTTATAAAACCGAAACATTTTCTGAAAAAGTGCAGTGAAGTTATAAAAAACAGAGAGCAGTTTTGCTTATAGAAGCAGTGAAATCTTAAAGAGCATCGATTATTTTTACTGTTCTCCCTATTCATTGTAAATATAAAAAAAAGAAACATATCAAATTAGATAAGTTTGTATTTTTGTAAGGATTAACTTTGAGCAGTGAGCAGCTATATTGAGGAGCAATTGCAACTGTTCACTGCTCAGTGGAAGAGCAGATTGAAAAAATTATCATGGGCAAAAAAAAAATCAACAGCGTTTAAAAATTAATATCTGAACAACCAAAAAGATAGAAAATTTAAGACCTTAACAAAGTTTTCACCACTAGTAGTAACAGAGAAATTATCATTAACCTGAGTAAAGGTATACCTAAGTTAGTGTTTTCTTAAATCATCGCTAAATTGTATCAAACCTGCAGATAGAACGTTGCTGTTAAACAATTTGTTTTCTTAGAATATACCCAAGAACAAATTTTCCTTATCTTATTACGAGACACCCTGTTAAGTTCAATAAAACCTTATGATGATGAGTTGTCCTATGATGATTTGTGCTTTCATGATGTTGGGTTGATCTGTCTCATGTCTAATTAAATCCTTATGCCCAATTTGTTGAAAAACTTACTTTTATAAGTAATTATAATAATATTTTTTTTTTATTAATAGTTTAATATGTATGTACTTTTAAATAAAATTTAATTTCAAACTTAACAAAATTTAATTATTATTTTTTTTTTTTTAATTTTATTGCAGGTAAGTCAACACAGACGTTTTGAAAATCTGTTCTTCTGTTGGAGAAAATATTTTTAGGTAAATTCACGTTAATTTTATGTTAGTTATTTGAAAGCTGGTAAATTGTAATCGTAAATAAATATTCTAAACTGTTTGTAAAGTTACTATTATTAAGTCTTTTTTTTTTTATTTTTTTGTTTGCCTTTAAAACATAAAATAAATAAATAAATACCTTCTTTTGAGAATTAAGTACAAGGTTTAAATAAAATAAACAAAATATTAAACAAATACAAAAAAATGATAAACAAAACACAATTCAATTGACTGAAAATAAAAAAAAATAAACAAAAATTAATCTTTTTTGTTGATTTTTTTTATCTCAATTTTAAAACAGATGTTTTAACTACAAAGTTCTTTTATATATTATACACCATTTTTTAAAGATTCGTGATAAAACAAAAAATATAACTCCACGAGAAAAAAAAAAGAAAAACTGCAACAGTCAAGTGACAAAGTATTTTCATTCGTTTTTTTTTTGCCTTGGGGTACCTTATCTATAAACACAAAACATAAAAAAAAAAAATAAAATATAAAAAAATCTTTTCCATTTTTGGAACTCACTCACGCATTTCAACTTGAAAAAATGCATCTTTCAGATAAAATTGGAAGAAGTAAAAAAAAAATCACAACAGACAATGATAGGGAGTGTATTTTCCCATAAATATTGAAATTACCAAAAAAAAAAAGTATCTCTTCTTTTTATTCACTTTTTTTTTTTTTTTTTCTTTTTGTATATTTCTGTGTACGACATGGTTTATGCATTATGTAAAGAAAGTTTTTATCCTTCTCATCCTTTTGACAAACAAAGTAAAAAAAAAAAAACGAAGAAATGCAATTGGTCAAAAGAAATTACCAGTATATCCTTTTAACTTAAAATTAATGTACATGTATCTATATTCTATATTTATGCCAGAAAATAGTGTATATTCGTATCCATTTATATTATAGCTTGGTTAGAATAAGATAGTAGATTGTGAATGTAAGTATATTTAGAGAATCATACACAGCAAGAAAATTTAAGATAAATTTGAATTGTATAAAATGATTGTTAGTTAGGTAACTGGAATAAATTTTAAAGGTTAAATTTTTGTTAAAATAGTTTTCACAAGGGGCACTCTGTGATACTTATTTATTTATTTAGACGTCAGAAACTTAAAATATCAACTTGTAATACCTTCAAGGGCAATCCGTGACACTTTCCTGGGCAAGCCATAATATTAATCGAGCTGACTTTTGATACTTATCGGTTTGCCCTTACCGCAAGTCAATGATTTTATTTTGCCCAAAAGAGATCCAACTTCGATAAAGCTGCGGTCATATTTCTCTACATAGAAAAGGAAAAAAAAAAAACAACAATGTATAATAATTATAAGGTATCACAAAAACTTAACAGAAGCTTCATCTAACTTTTACCGAAGTCTTTCCGAAGTTCGCTGAAAATCGAGATACTACTAATTTTTTTCTATTTTTAAAGAGGGTTTTGATGTTTGAGAAATGATTTATAAAAGCGTTATAGAAGCTATAACAAGATTATCTATTTTCCATTTATTTAACGAGAAGTATCAATTTAACTGTTGTTAATTTTTATATTACTGTTTAAGGAATTATTTATAAAAGCCTTATAGAATCTTTCACATGGGAAATATCAAATTTTGTACTATAAACGGGGGTGAAGCCGTTTGAAGAATGATTTATAGAAGCGTTAAAGAAGCTTTTACACGAATGATATCAATTTATTCATTGTTAACGAGCGTGTTGATATTTGAGGAATTATTTTCAGAAGTCTTATACAAGCTATAACATTTTTGTATTTAAATATACCTACGATTTGTCGTTTTTAATCCTAAAAGTTATTTTGTAACCTACAATTTGTTCAATGCTAGTTACCAGGCTTATGAATTTTGATATTTAAATATTTTAAAATAAGTTTCATACAATCGGAACTGAAGGTGATAAATCCAGTCTTGGTCTTTACTTAACTCAGTTAAAGTGAAAACTTTCAAAAAAGTCCCTTTGGTAAAAAAAAATCCAACATAACCGAACTTTTTTTTCTAAGTGCATCTATCGCATGTTATCCTCTCGTGTCGACAAGGCGACTGTCTAGAATAGTTTTTAAGGATTATCTCACATATCCTGCCATTGCATTCATTCCCAATGCAAAGTTTTTTTTCATTCGCAATTCATTTTGCAAGAGGGAAACTGTTTTTTTATCTCTTCTCAAAAAGTCCAGTTTGACTTTGGATTTGCAATGAAATAACTAAAAATTCCCCTTTACCCATATTATTTCCATAGATTGGATGATATATCTCTCCCCTCCTCTGAAAAAATCCATTTCAAATCGGGTGAATAAAAATTAAAAAAAAAAAAAAATAAGAAAAAAAATTCCCAAATGAAGTCGTAAAAATTTATTGCATTTTATATGAATCTCTGCATCGGAGTTTCGTGTGTCCGTTTTTTTTTTTTTCATCCGTCGTCGCCCCCTGTTATTTTTTTTCTCGTCGTCATCATTCTTTCTCATTTTCAATTGCATTTTTGTCTTCTTTAACTTCTTTTCTCTTGTCGTTTGCTTTATTATTTTCTTCTGTTGCACTATGTTTTGGTATTTTTTTTTTTTTTTTTTTTTTTTGAAAAATGGGGTGCGGTACGGTAAATCAGAAAAATCAGCAGAAGCAGCAGCTTCAGATGCACAGATACACCAATAATAACAACAACAACTACAAAAATCACAAAACAGAAAAAAAACACCATCAGGGGAAGAATATACATAATAATAATACATTTTGCCTTGGGGTAGGTCGTGTGCATTTTTCTTCTTACACATTATTGGTTAAATCTTCTTTTGCTTTTTTTCGCTTTGGTTGTATTTTACTTTTTTTTTTTATTTTTTTTTGTGTTGTGACTTCATATCTCTCTTACACTTTACGAATGAAACAAGTATAAAAAAAAAAAAAAAAATAAACGACAAGCTTCGCTCCACACAATAATTCACCCCATCTCCCGGATCTTCCGGTTGAAATGAAATGCGGTGAGATTAATGGAGTTTCAGTTTTTCTCTCTCTTGGTATTTATTTTATTTTTTATTTTTTGTTATTTGTCTTCTATCTAGAGATACATGGATTGTGTATAAAGACGAAATAAAAAAAAATTGTATCTACAAATTGTTCAGGGATTTCACTGAAGAGATATATTTTATTTTTATTTATTTTTTTTTCTTGTTGTAGTTTTTTTTTTTTTTTTTTTAATTTTTTTTTTTTCTTCTGTTTAACTCTTATCCGAGCATTAAATATACGAAGTTTTATAATATTTTTGCTGGTTTTTAGTTTTTTTTTTTTTTTGAAAATGTGATACGACTTGAGTACGAGTATGAGTATAAACGAGGAAAGATTAAGTGTGTGGTTGGTATTACATACACTAAACACAGTGGGTGGGTGGAATATAAACAGCTACAACAAAAAAAGGAAATTGAAAAATTGTCGAATTGAAGTGGAAGTTTTTTTCTGTTATTTTTTTTTTTTTTTGAAAATTTATCAAAAAGATGAGTAATAGCTTTGAGTTTTCTACATTAAATTTTTATTGATAACGATTTATGAATTTTGTCAAGTAGATGTGAATAGATGGCAATAAAATAAGGATTTTTTTTTTTGTTATTTCAAGTGATTAAGGTATAAGACAGGCAGTTTTGTTGTTTCAATAAATTTTTTCGTTAAATGATTGATTACAGAGAAGTTTAGAGTAGAATTTTTGGTAAAAGAATATTTTGATTGAAAACTTGTTGACAAAGTGTTAAATTTAATATGAAAACAAGTGGATTTTCTAAAAGAAGGATTTTTTAATAATTGCCCTTGACAAAAGTTAAAAAATAAATTACTAAAATCATTTAACAAAAAAAAAAAGTTTCCTTTACAAGAATTTAACATTTATCGCGAAAATATCACTTTTTTGAAAATTTAAAATTATATTATATACAGTCTTCTTATAATTTTTTAAAAACTTTTCTACTCTTTTGCAACCCATCTACGCAATATATTGAAAATATTTGCGAGAGCTATGTTCTAACTTAATGAATGTGTCCCACCCGTGACAAAACGTTGTCCTAATGACGGTAACGACTTATATTTTTTGTAATAATAAAGACCTTCAGATTTATATTACTTCACTTTTTATTGTTGAATCTACGAATGTTTGAATATTAAAACCCAAAATCGTATATTTTTTGTCTCACCCGTGACAGTAGAAATTATTGACTCTTTTTTTTAAATATACATAACTAAGTTCATATATTTTCTTTGCATAGTTCATTTGATTTAATTCATTCTCAAACAATTTTTAAGTGTCCCACCCGTGACGATGAAATACATTCCTCATTTGTTCTTATAAAGGTTTTTTTTGTTTTATTTTTTTTTAAGTAGGTACGTATTTTCTTTATTTTTTATATCAATTAAAACAATGCATTTGAAATTAACAAAAAAAAAATTGCATTGGAAAAAAAATTTATTGCAAATAAAAAAAAAAAAAAAAAATTGCATTAGAAAAAAAAACTAATATTTATTGCAACAGAAAAATATTTGCTGTATTAGATCTTAGATTAGATAGATTTTTTTATTTTTCATATTTTTAAGAGTTTGAATACAATATTTATGATAGGTACATAAAATCTTTTGAGCATGGCATTGCCGTCTAGCCGATTGACAATCCATTTTACTTTATATAAGTTTAATAAATGACATTAATTTAATATACATTTGTATAAGACATTGTTTTAATTTACAATAATTTTTTTATAATACATTTTTTTTTTAATAATTGTGTAACAATATTTGTTGCAACTAAAAATATTTTGCATTAAAATAAAATGTTATTGCAACTGAAAATATTTGCATTGAAAATAAAATTTTTACTGCAAATACAAATATTTTGCATTAAAAAAAAAAAATTCAATGCAAAATGTGTGCATTAAATATTTTTTATTAATATTCGTCGAATTTCTCACAATATTGACTATTTGACCATAAATCAGCTATGTCAACTATGACATTAAACCTAATGTAAATTGTAAGAAATTCGACGAATATTAAAGAAAAAAATATTTAATGCATACATTTGCATTTTATTTGTAATAAAAATTTTATTTTCAACGTAAATATATACTCCAGTCAAAGCGTCGGAAAAAAAGGCCTCACCTTGCGCAGAGAGGCACTGTCAGTTTTTATTTCATGGATCGATAGGGGTATATTTAAAAGGCTTAAACCCGATTTCTCACCACCTGATCATTCTTTTTAGCGGAGTTATTCACAAAAATGCATTTTTTGGGATATTTTACTTCTAAGCTAATATCTTTGCTCCAGATTGTCGTAGACCAAAAAATAAACATACATTCTCTTTCTTATAATATTTTCTATCGTTATATGTAATTTCATTGTATTTGAGTGAGTAAATATAAAATGGCAGCCATTTAAAGTCAAATTCTTGTTGTTAAAAAACACGTTTTTTTCATTATTTCGAAAAAAGCTTATATCATGATTGACATTTTTCTAACCAATTTTGTAGCCCTGTTCATGTCCTGCATTTTAAAGAAAAAATGAGCTCCTTATCACCAAAGATGGCCGAGCAATTGATAAATGAACGCATGCAAAACCGGTGCGAAAACACCCAAAAATATCGTTTGGGAATAACTCGACTTCAGAATGTCCTACGGCAAAAAATAAAGCAATGAATTGTTCGTTAAAACATTTTCTATCAAGTTTAGCAAACTCTTGTTTGTTTTAAATTTTTTTTTGAATTGTAGATAATTTAAAGGACTGCTATAATATTTTATTTTCTTAGCCAATACTTAAACCGTTTGCAAAATAATAAGGCAAGAGTTTGCTAAACAAAAAAACGACTTTGAGTTAATATTACTTATTTTTATTTGTTTCAACAAAAAGAATATGCACTAAATTGATAGAAAATGTTGTAACGAACAATTCATTGCTTTATTTTTTGCCGTAGGACATTCTGAAGTCGAGTTATTCCCAAAAAACGATATTTTTGGGTGTTTTCGCACCGGTTTTGCATGCGTTCATTTATCAATTGCTCGGCCATCTTTGGTGATAAAGAGCTCATTTTTTCTTTAAAATGCAGGACATGAACAGGGCTACAAAATTGGTTAGAAAAATGTCAATCATGATATAAGCTTTTTTCGAAATAATGAAAAAAACGTGTTTTTTAACAACAAGAATTTGACTTTAAATGGCTGCCATTTTATATTTACTCACTCAAATACAATGAAATTACATATAACGATAGAAAATATTATAAGAAAGAGAATGTATGTTTATTTTTTGGTCTACGACAATCTGGAGCAAAGATATTAGCTTAGAAGTAAAATATCCCAAAAAATGCATTTTTGTGAATAACTCCGCTAAAAAGAATGATCAGGTGGTGAGAAATTGGGTTTAAGCCTTTTAAATATACCCCTATCGATCCATGAAATAAAAACTGACAGTGCCTCTCAGCGCAAGGTCAAATGACGCTTTGACTGGGGTAATATTTTGGTTGCAATAAAAAATTTTTTAATGCAAACTTTTTTTAATGGCAATAGTTTTTTTTAATGCAATTTTTGTAAATGCAATAAATATTTTTTTTTTTTTTAATTTATAGTGGAAAACAAATGCATTAAAAAAAGAATTTTTACAACACTGGTCAGAACCAAAACAAAACTTCAAAAGTGTCTTCTACATTTTTTACCAATTAGATCTCACACTACAACATAATAATTTTTTCAAGTAATTTCATTATAAATATCTACGAGTCCCATTCCTCTTCCATTTACAAGCTATCAGGTATCGAAAAAGTAATTATATTTTTGTTTTGGCAGTATTAATGGTTCGCCTTAAAAAAAAAAAAAAAAAACAAAAACAAAATTACAAATATACCACATTGGAACGAATTGCTTGGAAATTTCAATAAAACGCCCTCAGACAATGTGTCATAGACACTCTTCAAGGACATACGCATTATATTTTTATTCATGCTCTGCTCGAGAGATACAAGATGGGCTATATACACATCCTCCCAACCATTTTCAGTTTTATTCCTCCTTTTCATTAATTCACAATCAATATAAAATATAATGAATTCCATTTTCTCTTCTAGTTCATTAAATTGAGCAGCAAGGAGGAGACAAATTATACACTTATTCCCCTGTTGAATATTTTGAATTTGCAAAACAAAAATATCAATGTTTTTGTTTTCTCGAAAAACATGTTTTTCTTCTAATAATTCAAAGTAAAATTTTCATGCCAGGAAAAATTATAAAAAAAAATTTATAATGTTTCAAAATTAATGTATCCAACAGTGCAAGTCTTTGAACAAATTCAGATCACATGGAGAGTTCTTTACCTTGAATACAAATTAAATAACACAAATATTTTTTTGGTTGTGTATCCGTTTTGGTGTTTTTATTTATTTTTTTTTTTTTAATTTTTTTGCTTAAAAAAAAACATCTATTTTCTTATTAATTTGTTGAATATTTTTCTCAAAGATATGAACCTATGCAATGAGATATTTTATCTTAAGTCATAAGATACTTGAGATACTTGTTGATTTTGAATGTATCTATCTTCTTTTTTTTCTTCTTCATTTTTCGGCGGTTGCTTTGGGCAACAAACATATTTTGGTACACACATCCAATCCATACAAATTGATATCATTTTCAATCAATATGAAATAATATGACTTCATTATTTAGTGTGACGATATTGCATTCAAATTGAAAAAAAACGGACTTTTTTGAAGTGATTCATATTATAGTAAGTCAATATAGATACTATTGAACCTGCCCTACCATAACGAAAATATCAAAAATTTTATAACATATTCATATGAATTTTGGCACCTTTTTGGCATGCTTCCTATTTATTTTTCAAATTATCTTTAAACGAAAAACATATATATCAAATGGAAGTATAAAAAAACAGCAAATATTTTGGTACCTACAAGAAAGTTTTTTTTTATGGAAATAGATTAATTTATCATTGTACGACAATCATTTTTAAAATATTTAATAAATTAGTGGATTTATTTTAAATGTAAAAAAAAAATGTTTACTTTATTTTAAGTGATATATAAAAATCTAAAAATGCGGATTTAGTACAGTTTTAGTACTAATAAAATATTTAATGTTGTGTACATTTTTTAAGCACACTACGTGCTAATTATTGCTCTGCAAGAAGAGATTTAAAAAAAAATTAATTTAAGAGGAAACCTAAAAACCAATGGTGTTATAATAAATCACTTTTCTCCGTGTTCGAATTATGTCAGACAGAACCTTTTTCACTTGATTAGACTTGTGAAAAACCTTATAGTTATCATAACAAATTAAAAAAAATATTAAACTTAGAAATATTTGCAAAAAAAAAATATTTATTGCAACTAAAAACTAGTTTTTGAAATATTTAGTTTTTTAAGCAACGGCCTGTTAATAATCGTCAATTTTTTTACAATTTCAATTTTGGCATTTGCAACAAATTTTTTTTTTTAATGAAAAATATTTTTACTTACAATAAATATTTTTTTTTTTACTCAATGCAAATATTTTTCAGTTACATTAAATATTTTTTTTAATAATAGTTTTTTTATTTGTAATTAATATATTTTTTTTTTAATTTCAAAATCTCAGAATTAGTTTCTAGAATTGTAGAATTGTAAACAAAATCAACTATGGACGGGAAACAGGAACTAATCGTGAGCTTCTTGATTAACAAGTTACCCGGATTCTGAGAGTCCATAAGATTATTTTTGTCCATTTTCATTTTCCGGTCATTACCTTTAGGACATCCTGTGAACTAATTTTTGACTCACATCATAAAAAGCTATTTTAAAACTTATTTCAGACAAATTACTAAAATATCCTTGCACTTGAGAAGTTATCATTTGATCCGATATCATAATTTTAAAAACTTTTTGTCATTTATCAATTTCAATCTTCTTTCTTTTGATTTAAAGCATTTTTGGAACTTTTTCATAGTGTCAAATCTTACATTGCAAGGCATATTGCAAATAATTCTTAATAAATAAAAAAAATACACCTTTCTGAATTTATAGATTTATTTAACTCGTACTCGAAGAATTTTAATGTCAAAAATTTAAAATATACTCGAATTTACTATTCGTAAAACATGTTTAATTAAATATGTGGGTAAATCGTCTCGACAAACCAAGTTCGTTAGCTTCTTGGTATCAAATTCAATTCAAGGCGCGTAGTAAATTACAGATGATACGTGTGTTGCATAATATTAAAACAAAAAAAAAATTAAATATGTATGTACGTCCATCAATAAAGTGCAAAATAACCCACACATTCAGCCTCTTTCTTTTGGAAATGAGTGAGTACTAAAAGAGTTCTAAAAAAAATTCTTTACTTTGGTAAAGAACTTATTTGAAATTATGTTTTAATTAAAAAACTTTTCGATTTTTTACAAGAGAGTTGGTTTTAAAATTTTCAAAAAAGAAGTTGTGAACAATATTTATCTCGTTAGTTACCACCCAGAAAGGCATAATTTTGCAATTTAATATATTTTTTTTTAACTTTGTATAATTAAACACTTAAAAAGAAAATATTAACCATAAAAGCACCTTTAAAAGTACTTAAAACTTCTCACTTACATCAAAGTTACATTTATTCATCATGAATAATATTATTTATTTCATTTTGTTATTTATATGACAACTTATGAATTGAGACATACACAGCTTAATTAAATATAAGAGGCGGTCAACAAAGACTTGAAAGGAACTGCTGCCATACAGAGACATATATAAAGATTCAGACAATGATGTCTCTTTTTCTTTGCAAGTTAATAATAATAATAATAAAAAAAAAAAACATTGCAATGAGTCAGTAAATGCATTTTTATTTTCTTTGACTTGAAAATATTTTGTGGTTAATTGCATTGTGACATGCAATATTATTGCTTTGTCTTTAATTTTTTTTTTTAGAGAAATTTAATTTTTAAGTGCATTAATATTTCATTTTGGGCATTAAATAAGAAATTAATTTAAAGATGTTTATTTTTTTATGTTTGTTCTTTAATGTTTATGTTTATTTTAATTTTTATCATTTTTTTCTCATTTGTTATTCTCATAAATTTGTTTTTTCTCATAAATTATAACAAAAAGGGTTCTTAAAAGGCAATTATTTTGGTTTTAACAAAATTATTACTTGTAAAAATTTCTTTTTTTTTTATTTAGATTTACCTAAGTAAAAAAATATTTTGGGACTTTAAATGAAATAAAAATTTTATCAGTAAAACTGTTTAGAAATGCTAAATTGGTACAAAAGAACTAAAACCTAGAAGCATTTTTCTTAATGACAATTACCTGATCCATGAAATTCTCAAAAAGAGTTTTTTTTTTTTTTTACCTCGTTGCATTAAAAAAATTTGAACACTTGTAAACTACATAGTTACAAGTATATTTTTTCAACCATTTCTGTGAAAAGTAATCTCTTTTAGGAAAAATTTTGCACAACTTTTGCTTCGATTATTTTTTAAATTACTTGAAAAATATCAAAACAATTTATTTTGTTTTCAATTTCATCTTTTTCCTAAAACTATTAAATCGCAAATCTATAGGAAATTTAATTATCTGCAAAATATTACTTAAGGAAAATTTTCAAATTAGACAAAAAATCAAAAAGTAACAAAAAGAGTCGAAAATTTTGATCGATCGTTACAAAAATAGTCATATCTTTATACCTTATCCATAGATTTTGAAGAAAAGTATCTTGTTATCTTTGCCAGAAAGTGTACTATACAAAATTTAAAACTATGAGAATTCGAAAGATTTTGATTTTTTATTTTGCGAAGAAATTTTTTGTGTCGAAAATTTCCTTTAAAAAATCGATTTTTTTTTTAAATGTTTTAATACAATGCACTTAACATCTGGAGTAAACCAGAAAAATTATTTTAGTGTTTCTTGTTTATTTATTAGGCTTTCCGAGTGCTGGTTCTTCTGTTCAGATTGATCGTTTATTACTCAAGATATAGCCCGAATATTAAGTATGCTGGGAAAAGCAACGACAAAAAAACTTTGAAAAGTCATATCTCGAAAACCTATTCAAAAATTTTTTTTTAGTTAAGATTTTCGAGTTTTCTGGGCTCAAATCTATACGAAAAGTATAACGGTATTTTTTTGCAAACTAGTGTTATTTTACTCTTGGATTTGATTTTTAATTAGGACCGATTTTGACAGTTTTTCTATTAACATAATTTGGCTTAATTTTTATTTTGCATTTACATAGAAGGTACCATTTCTCAAACGCCTTCTTATCCTTTCAATATTACCTAAATTTTATATCTTGATTTAATTTCAGGATATATGTAGATATATTGGCAGAATTAGTACTTTTTTAGTACTATTTTCTAAAATAAATAGTTAATTTTCTACCACAAAAACTTGTTATTAACTTTGCTTTTAGAACAGTTTAGAACAGATTTAGTACAATTTTAGTACACATCCAATCTACTAAATAATTTCAAGATTTAAAAATTCGATTTTTATATTACCATTTTACTGCATTTTAAATTAACTCTTAACAGATTAAAACAACCGTTTCTACTCCCAAGCGCAATCTCATCGTCACTGACATGATTTTTAAATAACTCTCTCACCTAAACAGCTCAACGATGTGCACAATATTCCAGCAACAACAAATTGAAAAAAAAAAAAAAACTCTTCATCATCATTATCATCATCAACCACACCAGCACTACAACCAACATCACTTTGGCAATCACCTTACCTAAGCATATTATCATAATCACCATCGACCGACCGTATGGTGTGTGTATCTTTTCTGCTTTTTTTTTTTTCATCTTCCATTATAATCCACACCATATAATTATTAGTTTTTTTTTTCTTTTGTATTGTTTTGTATTAAAACCAAACGCGATGACTAGTTTTTGAGGTAGCAATTAGCTAATTAAATAAGCTGGATATTTTTATATGAGTTGGTACGGTGATGTTGTTGCTGTTGCTGATGCAGCAACATCATCGACAAAGACACAACAACCAAGGAGAAAATCGCGTTAAAAAGTCCTCGACTAAATTTGTCATAAATCTGACAGTTTGTTGGATATAAATATGTGGAGGTGGTGTATGTTGGTTTAGTGGTTTTGATGTAGTTTTACCCAGTGGCGGATTAGATTACTCTAAAAAGTGCTTAGTACTAAAAACTTTTAAATTCTAAATTAATTTTTTTCAAATGAATCGTCCTTGATTTTAGACCAAGATCTTTTTTTGCTAAAGAATGAACGATTTTAAACGTACCAATTTTCTGACTAGCTAGAAATATTGTTTAATTCATCACAAATCTAAAAATCAACAAGGGCCCTTGAATTTTAACAATGGGCCTTGTGAACAATCACTATCAGATCATAAGAAAATCCGCCCCTGGACAACTGGATAAAAATGAAGAGATGCAGAAGAGGCTCCATTAAATACAAAAAAAAAAAAAAAAAACTGACGTGCGCGACTGGTTTGATTTTGATTTAGTTTCTCTCTCTCTACATCCGAGAATTCGTGAAAAGATGGATGCACTTTATTAGCACATGCAATGAAATTCGTATTAATTTGTTGTTTTTCTTTTTTTGCTTTCGTTTTAAATATTTCAATGAGGTAGGAGGAGTATTTGTGAGGTTAATTTTTTTTTTTTTTTTTATTATTATTTTTGTATGTGGTTTCCCAGTGTTGTCACTCAACACTTGTGGAAAAATATTTTTTAATTAGATTTGAGTATTCTGTTTCGTTTTCTTTTTTTTTTTTTTTGTTTGTTTTGCATTCATTCGCAGTTTTGTGAAAATGCAATTAGATATTCTTCAATGTTTAAGAGTGTCTGTTGGTTTCGCGTTATCACAGAAACATCACAAAAACATATGGAGAAAACTAATTTGATTATTATTTTTTTTTTTTTTTCAAATTTGGTTTCCTCGAAATAATAATAATAATAATAAAAAAAAAAAAAAACAGCTGCATGCGCACAATTTTTTGCACACATGATATCCGTTTTATTTTTTTGTGATTTTTTTTTTTTTTTTTGTTTCTGAAGATTGTAAACATTAACAAATGTTTATATTTTTTTATTTGATTTTTTTTTTGTGTTGATTGGCGATGAGAACACAATATTCGAATGATGCACACCAATTAATAGGGCATTCAACTGAGCGCATCAGGCAATGACCTTAAGTTTGAATGAAAAGAACTTAAAGACATTTTTTTTTTTTGTAGAATTTTGTGAATTAGAAGATTGTAAGTGAAAATATCACTTTTAACTGTTATAATTGATATAAAATATTTATTGTTTTACTTTCGAATGAAAATATTATTTATTTATTTTATTAATGAATGATTCAATTTTATGATAAATTTTTCATTTAAATACATATTCTCATTATGCCAGTTTGTAAAAAAATTTGGCTGTAAGAAATATATTACTCTGTCTAGAAAATGTATTTATTCTTAAAAATATATATGTACTAAATCTGTTCTTAAAGCAAAATCAAGAAATAAAATTAAGTGATTATTCAGCTCTTTTATTTTGAGTACTAAAATGACTAGAACTCACAATCGAGGTTTTAGTACAACTATTTTTGTCTAATTAGGAAAAAGTGTGACGAGTGTATAATAAAGAGAAAACTATTTTTTAGAACTTAATTCTATAAGTTCTAAAAGCATATTAAACCTATATATTTTTAAAAATATTATACTGGATTAAATTATAGAGATGATCGAAAAATATTTAGTACAAAAGGCACAAAATTAAAAAAAAAAATTACACTTGAACTGTAGATACTTAATTGTTAATATATCAAAGAAAACTATTTTTAGTTTCAGTTCTAAAAGTGTACTTAACCTTTTTCATTGTTATGCTTACCAAATTTGGAACAAAAAGTTTATATAGAAAATTATTTATGAGATTTATGCAATTCAGAAAATATTTAGTACAAAAGTGTTAAAAAAATTATGTTAAATTATTAATTTAGTGTCAAAACCATGTGATGGCGGTGATTTAGACAAAATATTTATCTTAGCGCAATAAAAAACAACAATTCTTTAATTGGCAGTGTACTAAATTGTTAGACCATGTTTTCACACTTACGTACTAGTGCTCTAAGACGGTACTCCCTTCGTCCATCCATACACTGTGATTTGGACTCAACCAACAAGCTAATCCACCTGCTTCTAGTTCCTTTTTGGAAAACCCTTTTCTTGTAGTTTTAGTACATTATTATTCGTAATAAAGGTGGTAATTAGAACGAATGAAAATCATATGGCAAATGTACTAAAATTGTAAACTATGTTCCAATATAGAAACAATGAAAAGTAAATAAGTACTAAAAAGCTATTTAACTATCAATTAAATGTGGATTTTTATACTAAAAATTCAATTTTTTAAACCAAATATTGTACTAAGTTAAATTTTGATATTTTTGAACGAAAAGAGGCTGCTCTTGAACTTAATAGACTGTATCAACTGTTGCCTATTCAAAGTTATTATTTTTGTGTTTTTAGTGGACGCAACATCTACACACGTCTTAAATTTTTTTTTTCTTTCATAATTATTTACGTGGATTCATTTTCATGTGTATTTTATACTTATAAAGCTTTGATGAAAATCGTCCATTCATCCTGTAAGCATATTAAAAAAAAAAAAAATGCTGTAAAATTGCTTGTAACCAATGACAACAAATATGTATTTTGATGAATGTTGAGTGGTATCCTTTTCAACGACATCAATGCTTTTGCCTGCCTTCAGTTTTTTTTTTATTTTTTATTTGTTGCTGATGTTATACAAAAATTTCCATTTTAATGTTATTTTTTTCTTCTTTTTTTTTTTCCTGATGCTAATTCTATAAGAAAGTATCCTTGAGATTTTTATTTTTTGTACGCGACAGCCAGAAAAATGCTAATTTTTTTTGGAAAAAAGTCTATAAAAGTGTTGCTATAGTAGTTTTTTTCTCCCCCTGCGTCATGTCTCTCTAGAACAGATATTCAATATTAAAAATTTTGTTATTATATTCATGTGTTCATGCTTGATATTAAGGCAGGTAATTGCTTTCTATGTCTTCCTATTTTATCATCCAACCTAAACTGCTTCAATGAATCTTGAAATAAAATTAAAAAAAAGAAAACGAAAAACATTTTTTTCAATTGTAGAATTTATGTACGAGTATGTAAGAAATAAAAAAAAAACAAGCATCACGAAGGTAAATTTCGCAAAAACCATGAGATGAGGAGAAATCGAGGGAAAATAAATTGGTAAATTGAGACAAAATCTGTTATATGAGGGCGTGGATTCATCTTCGTGGAAAATTGTTGAGGCACAAGAGGCTAGTATTATAATGTAGCTATATACGGCATTATTATTCAACATGAAGTTTTTAATCGCTAAGCAATTAATGTATTAGTTGGAAAATTGTCTTGAGAGATAATTTAGAAATTTTCTTGAAGAATATTGTTCATCTTACTGGAAAGTTAAAAAGTTATTAAAGTTTTTTTTTTTTTTATTTAATAGTGTGTCATTAGAGAAATTGTATTTTTTTTGTTTGTATTTGCAAATCAAGCAAAATTATCATTATACAAATTGTTTAACTTAACTATGATGCTTTTAAAGCATTATTTAATTTTAAATGAAAGATTTATTTTTGTTGAATTTCGCTTTAATGTCTACTTTGCATTCAAATCGTTTAGTACACAAAATTCCTGTCGTTTTAGTACATACAATACAACATTTAGAACAAGTTTTCAGAAGTGACTTAAAATACAAAAAAAAAAAAAGTTAACTTAGAAAATAGTTTTTTAAAAAGCATTAAAGGCAAGTACCTACCTACTTGACTGGCCACAGTCAAATAATTAATACATTTTGTTGGTACCTCTGTTATAAAGAATCCCGCACTATTTGAGTAAAAATATACCAAAATAAGTGTACGAAGGGGCACACTTTTATTGGCAGAAAACTCAAAATCTGGTCATACGATTTTGTTGTGACTTGTTAGACTTTTGTTCGGGATGTCAAAAGGAAGCACTGTGCAAAAAATTGGAGCATTTGACTGAAATCATTTTTTCATACAAATAGTGATGGGTATTTTAAGAAAAAAATAAACCTAGAAATGTTGTTTTTTTTTTCATAGGAAAAAAAAAAATAGTCTTTATGAACTCAAAATATCTGTTAACTACAAGTTAGACTTTCCTTAAAATAAAACAAATTAGAAAAAAGTTAGTTATTTAAACAATTTTTTTCGAAGAACAAAATGCACAACTTTTATAAAAATGAAAAGCATAAAAATAGAAGCTCTTCTTGTTTTTTTTAGTACATTTTTTTTTTTAATTTTCTATATTTTATGTTACCCTAATTTTTGTTTCCTAAATGCAATGCATTTTTATTTGTTTAATGTTTTTAAAATATTCCAAATCATTAATTTTAATCGATGTATGGCTTCGCCCACAAAATGTAGTACTAAATATGTATATTTTAAGTGTACATAATCCTTAAGAAGGCTTTGCAGGAAAATCTTTGAATAGACACATTGAGTTCTTTAATATTTTGTTTGAAAAATGAATCTTGTTTTTAAAAAATGAGTAGGTACTAATTTTTCTTAAAATGTATGCCTATTTTCCTTTAAATTAGTACCAATTTTCTTTAAAATGTAGATCTAATTTTATTTAAAATTTAGTACTAATTTTCTTTAAAATTCAGCATAATTTTTCAACAATTGTCACATAAAGAGATTAAAAATATGATGCGATTAAAGCTTAGAAAAAGTCATTTTCATGTTCTAAATATTGTACTTAATATCAATTTTATATTGTAGTAAATGAAATAGAAAGTCTTCTTTCAAAAATCTGACAAATGTTTAAAGAAAATTTCTTTTTAAACATGTCAAGGATAACACCTTACTTTTTATCTGTAAAAAATAAACCATTTTCTGCAGTCGATGGTTGATAATAATAAAATTTGATTACATTTACTCTCCCTCAGTGGCATTTATACATATATTAATTCAATAATAAAAAAAAAAAACGAGAATCTTTATTCTCAAAAGAACCACAATAACCGTCTGTGGTTAAGTATCTATACAATTTTTTTGTTTTTTTGTTTGTTCCAAAGAATTGTTTGAATGATACCAACAAAATAATAATATTTTTCTCTCGATTATATGAAAATATGAAAATAATTTAAATTTTATAGCTGAGGAGTTGTCTTGGATTGAAAAAGAAAAAAATTCCTTTCTTACTTAATAAGAAAACCTTGAACAATGCTCCTGCTGCGGTGTGTTCTCATGGAAAATCTATGGAAACAAGGTTTTTCTTTATATTATTTTTATAGCTGTATACTGTTTACACAAAACGAAGCCAAACTGCAAGTTAAACAAACGCCTTCTATAATAGAAAAAACAATTCGATTCACTATCCTTTTGGGTGCTCTGATTTATTTTAAAAAAAATGTAGTCCTTTTGTATGTCCCATAATTTCATAGAATTTTCTCGAATCAAACTAATACCAATCAAAGCATCAATTGCTCGTTCTGCTATCTAAAAAGTACAAAAGACCCCAAGAGAACAGAAAAGTGTGAAAATCTTATGAATTAGCAAAATATCATGTTTTATTGAAAATATCAAAAATATCACGCACAATATTATCTATCTATCATTTTTTTTTCTATTGTGTGATAAAGAAAAGAGAGTATGTGTGAGCGAGAGGAGAATGGGGTATTAAAGAAAATTTATATTGATTGATGTCATGGTGATAATAAATTAAATGGATTTTCGATTTTTTTTTTGCTGTATTTTTATTATTACCTACTCCTTGGGTGTCGGTTGCTCTGTATGTAGTTGTTGGGTTGCGTTGTGCAGTGACTGGCTGATAAAAGCCACATCTGATGAAAAGTTGATTGATTTGATTTAGCTCTTGTGTACTGTGACAATATATACATACAGTACATAGAAACATTATATACAAAAGCTATGCGATGGGAAAATTTGATTTATTTATTCTTTTTAATGAAGAAAATTATTTAAGAAATTTAATTTAAAAAATACTTTGTACTAATTTTTGTTTTCTCTCTTTTCAGGTAAGTGTTTGTACTGAAATAGAGAACTTTATTGAATGAGTGAGTATATCAAACATAATAAATTTATGAAAATTGTGTAATTCTACTGGAAGGTCTTCAATTTGGTATTCAGAGTCTAAAAATTAATTCATAGAACGTTATACCCATTAAATATAGCTACTAAATAATATTAAGTCGAGTACTGATTTCAAAGAGCTAACTAAGTTTAGAAAATATTTTATAATGCTCTGATTTTGGACAGTGTACGAGTATGCCCATAAATTCTGATTTCTTGATGGTAAAAACAAATGTTAAAAAACATTTTGGCACTCAAAGTACTGTATTGCTGATATTGTACTTTGTACTGTATGGTGTTTAAAAATTTACTGTCAAGAGTTTCTTTGTTTTGTTCAAGTTCCGGAACATATGATTTTTCATTGGGCACTGAAAGTACCTTATGATTCTCTTCATAGAGTACTTTGTTCTGTATAGTATTTTACAACATTGATTTTTAGAGTTTTTTTTTGTTTAAGTTTCGGAACATTATCATTTCTCCCTGATTAAAATAAAATATATCAAGGAACAATTTTTTACTTAAAGAACTGAATTAAGTGATATTGTACTTTGTACTGTATGATCTTTAAAAAAAAATATTTTTAAACTTATTTTAAAAGTTCCGGAACAAACATAAATATTTTTAATGTGTACTTAAAGAAAAAGAGTAACAATAAAATGTGAAAAATGTACACTAAAAACTTCTAAGTCGTGAACAAAAAAAAAAAATACTCGCAAAATTTTTCCGGAAAATGTTTGTACCAAAAATTCTGATAAAGTTTTTCACTTGAATTAAAAATTCAGCTTGAACAAAAAAATATTTAATATGCACCCCTATCATTTGTACGAAATCACAAATTTTTGTTGATATAGAAATTGAACTTCACAATTATCTCCGCTTTTCGACTTTCTTTCCAATAATATGAAAAAAGAAATATTGAATAAAAACTTTAATGAAAGCAATTTTAATGTTAGTCCGCAGTTTAGAGAACCAAAAAAAAAAAAAAAAAAAAAACAAATCAAAAATTATAAATCAAATTTGCACTAAAAATATAAAAAAAAAATTCTCAAAAAAAAAAAAAATGTAAATACAAATAAGTTTTAGTATTCTGATATTATTAATTGGTTATCAATTTTGTTTATTTAAAATAGATTTTGATTTATAGGCCACTTAAAAGTTTTACGCAAATATTTGAATTTTTGTGCTTAGAATCATTTATAATTTTAATAAAAAAAAATCAAATTAATCACAAAGCATAGAGAAGAGTTTGAATCCAATTTTATATAAAATAAACATTTTGTCATTTTATTTTTAAATAGTGTATGTTTTGTAATAAATTTGATAGATGGTTTATTTTCGAAACACAATAATTTTATCATTTTTTCTACACTTACGAGAAAAATTCACTCGTTTATTTTATTAAATACTAGCTGACCCGGCGGACTTCGTTCCGCATTTTTCTTGTATTTATTTTCAATTTTTGGCTTTGTAATGTGTTAACCTTTTCCAATACAAAAAAATCGGGCCACAACTTGATATATGGAACACAAACATAAAATTGTATAAAGTATTAAAAAAAGCAAACAATTTGTCCGATAGCTATCGCTACTAAAATTTGATAATCCAGTCAAATAAGGGTTTCACCTCGGAATGAATGCTAATAGAATTTTTTTTGCTCAATACCTTCGTTTTGGCATTCTATAACATACCTCAAAAGTCTAGAAAGTCGCGATTTTCAAGCTAAAATCGCGAAATGGAGATTTTCAAAATTTCAAGAATTACATAACTTCGAGGCATTTTTTAATGCTGATTACAAAATTTTTTTTTTTTGATTTTTGACATAAGTTATAGAATATCCGAACAAAGATACAAACAAAAAAATTAGCCTATCAGCACTAATTATAAGATTGTACGAGGATGTTTTTTAGTGCATATCCCAAAATTGTCCCTTTTCTCAAAAAATACCAATTTTTCATAGGTATGAATGTTTTTTTCATTGTATTGTTTTGATTCTTAATGATAATGAATATGAAAACCTTCATGAAAAATTTTGTCCCTCTACCATAACTTTTAAGGGTTTTTCGGTAGTAAGTTTGCAACTGTTATAATAATATGGGTTGACAATTAAAAAACAGGTATAACTTTTTTTAGAGACGTCAGATTGTCTTGATCTTGTCTAGATTTTTTGGCATCAGCATTAAAAAATACCTCGAAGTATTGTATCATATGTGAATATAATACCATTGTCTTTTATTGCTTATTTTGAAAATCTCCATTTCACGCTTTGACCTTGAAAATCGCGACTTGCGGACATGGGATTTTTCTATACTTTTGAAGTATGTTATATAATGCCAAACCGAAGGTATTGAACAAAAAAAATTTCTATTAGCATTCATTCCGAGGTTTACTCCTTTTTTTCACCTTATTTGACTATGTATCATGATATTTTTTGGCTATTTAAGAAATTCAAAAAGTAGCAATCTTTTTTTGGAAATTGTAAAGAAACCGACTTAAAATGAAAAGATTCCGTCTTAATTCTATAAATACGTCTAAATATTAAAATATTTTCTTAAGAAGATTAAATCATTTTAAATTAATGCGGAAATTGTATTAATAAATTGGTAGCTGAAACAACTTAAACAAATTTTAAGTTTCAGTTTATCATACCAATTTTCAACTGTGAGATATAGCTTAGTGGTAAACAATTTTAATTGAGGAAATAACATTTTAAAGAGTTAAATCGTGTTTGTTTTTATTAGCCTTGAATATGAGCTCTTTGAACCCCATCAAATATTGCATTTGGTCATATCTTGACAGCAGCGCCACGTACCAGATCCAACAGGGGCGTACACACCATTGGGGCAAGTGGGGTGGTGCCCCGGGGACCCCAACACGCCAGGGCCCCGTAAGGAGACAATTTAGAGAAGGCAACTGGTTATAAAAGTATCGAAGCAAAAAGATAAGATACTTGACATGAATCACTTCGGACACAAGAGAGACACATTATATTTTTCAGTGAATTGGTAGCCAGTCACATAATATTTCATCTAAAAGAAAAGTATTACCTTAGGGGTCCCAAAAAAAATTGCTTTTTTGAAAGAAAAATTACATATTATCTTGGGGCCCCAAAAAATATTACTTACATAATTTTAGCGCCCAACAAATGATAGGTACATCAGGGGCCCCAAAAAAAATAAGTGGGCGTATACGTCCTTTTTTATTTGTTCTTATTTTCTATATCAAAGGGGCCCCAAAAATGTAGTCTTGCCCCGGGGCCCCGACAACTCAACGTACGCCCCTCGGTCCAACTATAAAACAAAGCCTGTCTCGAATGAACCTTATCAAACGCAAAAAAATTCATAAAAGTCTATACAGCCGTTCGGACTCCAAATATGGAATTTAACTATAACTTGACAACAGCGTCAAGTCTTTCTATATATAATTTGACAACAGCACCACCTACCGAATACAGTTATAATTTACAAAACATGGATGGAACTTATCACACAAACGAACTTTCACAAAAATCTGTCAAGTCTTTCGGACTCCAAATATGAAATTTGTCTATAACTACTTCGGCACAAGCGCCACCTACCGGGTCCAATTTATGAAACAAAACATGTTTCGATTAAATTATATCAGAAACAAAAAGTTTCACAAAAATCAAAATATGCAATTTTCCTAAAACTTGACAACAGTGCCAACTACTGGGTCCAATCATGAAACAAAACTTGTCTCGAATGAACCTTGTCATAACACAAAATTTCACAAAAATCTGTCCAGTCATTCGACCCCACCTATGGAATTTGCCTATAACTTGAAAACAGCGCCACCTATTGGATCAAATTATAAAACAAAACCTGTAACGGATAGACCTTATCAAATAAACAAAATTTCACAAAAATCTGTTCAGTTATTCGACCCCAAATATGGAATTTGCCTATAACTTGACAGCAGCGTTTCGGATGGACCTTTTCACATATATTTCACACAAAATTTCAGAAAAATCTGTCTAGTCGTTTAGGAGTAGGGTCACAAACAAACGCACAGGAGAAATATTATAATATGTAGATACAAACCATAACTCTGATTGATGTGCCAATGCTTTACTTATTTGTCCTCAATGAAAATCAGAGATTTTTTTGTGCAGTCCATATGTGGATTTAATATCACAAGACGAATAATTATTTGTTTCACTCAAAATCAGACTTTTTTAATTATTTTGAAAGCTTTACAAATTAAGCTTAGTTAAAATTTTTAAAAAGCGAGAGTGGTTTTTTACTCGTACATATTGACAGCTATGTAAAGATGCGAGAAAAGGTATTATTTTTTTTGATACAAACCATCTACATATTAATACCTTTCAAACAAAAAAAAAATTACCAAAATCGGACCAGCCAAACGCGAGTTAATCGGCCACACACACTAAACGAACTCATTTTTATATATAAGATTATGAGAGTAGAGGAACAAAAAAAAGTTAAAAATTAACTTTTCTGTGGCCACAACCAATAACCGCTTAAGTCGAAAAAGAAAACAAAATTAAGTTTTACTATAATGCTCCGCATTTTTTAATTTACCTCAAAAACAACTCAATCTTTTATTAACTCGATGTAGATGGCTTTAATCTATCGTTTTTTATAGTTAAAACAGTAAAAATATGTAGACTTTGAATTGGAAAGCATCATAAGACCACTGAAAATTTTTTGTCTTAACTCACTTAAGCGGTTATTGGTTGTGGCCACAGTTTTAATAAAAACATTTTTAACGTCAGTTAATAGTTAATAGAGACAAAATTTCTATTACCTTTAAAATTTTGTTCACTGAAAAAAAAGGTTACGTATACGCCACCGTGACCATGTGAATTAAATCTTCAAACAATTATGCAAAAAAATTTTACATTCAACCAAATAATAGACAACCAAAGAAAAATTTATCAAAGTAAAAATTTTTATCAACAGCAACAATTTAAAAAAAAAATAAAATAACAAACACAAAAAAGTGTCCCTTTCTAAAAGAAAAGAATATTCAAATAAATTGAACTCAAAATTTATTTGCCGCAAAAGAAGCTCGTGGTGGGCAGTCCATGATGAGTTGTTCTATGATGATACTCGTATATGATTTTCAACAAATTCCATCATTTTCATTTTCAGACATGTAAGCTTCAAGTGGATACTAGTAAAGAATCAAACCTCCTACGCTATAATTATTATTACAACCAAGTAAGCAGGTGGTAGTTAATTAATATCATAAGGTTTTTTTTTTTTTTAATTTTTTCTTTTGGTTTAATTTCTTTGCATTAAAACTGGATGCACTCAGCCTTAAATAACCCCACCAAATTGGGCTCCTTGAAAATTAAAAAGAACAACACCAAAACAAAAAAAAAAAAATCCAATTTTGTGAAGCTATTGTTGTTTTATTTTTTTTTTATACACAAAATCGATGATTATAGAACTGTTGACAATTCCCGCAGTCTTTAATTAATGCACCCACATCCCAAAAAATAAAAAAAAAAACACAGCATAAAACTGCTTTGAATAGAATAAATATCTATGGCAGCAGAATAAACAGTACCTTGGTTTTGGTGAAAAAAAAAAAAAAACGAAAATGATGATTTTTTTTTTCGGTTCATATCTCTCATTGAGCTTCGCTTTACCTAACAACAATGGTGTTCATTTTCAGCAAAAAAAAAAAAAGAACACAACACTCCTATGATGTTTTGGGGCTCCAGCTCTGTAGTGTTGTTTTTTTTTTTTTTTTTTTTCTTCCAATTCCTCGTCCAGAAAAAAGATGATGATGATGATGGCTATGAATACGTTGATAATAATGGTGGAGGTGTATACTGCTGGCTGTGGTGGGGTTTTCAAAGTGGGTGTGATGTGGTTCTAGGGGGAAACCAAAAAATTGCGTCGTAGGTTTTTCGAACCAATTTCATTTGATTGGGGAAACAAAAAAAAAAAAAAAAAAAAAAAATAAATAAAATAAAAACCTAGGTATTTTAACGTCGAGGTTTTACTTTGAAATCATTGAGTTTATTGGTTCGATACGTGCAGTAAAAAAAAAATACAAATCTTATATTTTTTTAGTTATTTTTTTTTTTAATGCAACATGGTGTTTGATGTAGCACAAGAAAGGGTATTACGACCAATTAGTTAGATACCTATATGAAAAAAGTTAGAATTTTGGTCTAATACTTCCAGAAAAATAACTGATCAGTTTTTTTTGTTAAAAAAGTCAAAAAGTGAAAAGGCTTGACAAATGTTGTTTTCCTTTAAAACAATTGAAACAAGAAAACGGTTAAAAAACTAAAACCCGGTTAGATCATGATGTTTGGTTCTAGAAGGCATCATGCTACAAAACACTACACAGCTTATATCCAGCGGAAAAGCAAAACGCTTCTAACAATACTTTGATTGTCAAATTATGATAAGTAGTTTTGAAGTTATGAAGGAATACACATATGCTCTCATAATTACACCGCTTTATTTTGTTCTTATGTTCCCTTATAATTTATAAAGTACTTATCATAAATTGACAAATAAGGTATCTTTGGAAGCGTCTTTCTTGTCCGTTGGTTATAGGTTATATAAAAAGGTAAATGTCATGAACTAAAAATATTATTTTAAATGCACAGTGGCTTTGCAAAATTCATTAACAAATTTTCATAAACCTTAAACAAGAAAAAACATTTTCAAAACTAAAACCCAAATAGAACATGATTTTGGCCAATAGAGCGCGTCATATTATAGAATATTACACGAACTTATGAAAGCAATCTACAAAATTATGGGAAGAACAAAAAAAAAAATAATATAACAAAATTGCTAACCTCTTCTTCCCTTTATCCAGTTCAATACTTTTCAATAGAAAAAAAATACAAATCACCTCTACACACTACTAACAAACGAATTTAATAATTTAAATGAATTCTAACAATCTGCTAATTTTTAAACGATTGTTATTTTTATTTTTTTTTTTTAATTAATTCGTCTTCCAATAAAAAAAATAAAATTGAATTTGATTGACAAGCCTTTTAGTGATAAATAAAGAATTTTTAATTAGAAGTAGTTGGAAACTTAAAAAAAAAAAAAAAATAAATTGAATTTGTGAGTGGCATTTTCTTAATTAACTTGAGACTGATTTATTGAAGAAAAAAAAAAAAATATTTTCTGATTTCGGTCATGAGGTCGATGTTGTGGGTTGAGGTTTTATAACATTTTAATAAAACACAAATCATTATTTTTTTTTTTTTTCAATGATATTTAACATTGGTGTTAGATTGAACTCGAAGAAAAAAAAAAAAGAAATGAGTTTTGAGGTTAAAACCTTAAAATAACACGGTGCTACACTGAAAATACACCCGAGAAATAACATAGTGTAGGCTGTTCGTATGGTCGAATAATGCATACAAATATTTTTGTTATATTTTTGGAACCCTCCATTTTTTTTTTATTTACAAAAAACCATTTTTACAGACCTTACGATGTAATCTATCAATATTTCAGTCATTTTTATAACAACTCTCAATATGTTATATGTTTTTGGAAAGAGGATTTGGATCGCTTTTGTGAATAAAAATGTATGTTTTTTTTAAATTTTTTGCATTAAACGGGTAAAAAGCGATTTTTGAAAAAGTCTGAAAAAATGACTTTTTTTACCAAGCTAAATCTCTAAAATTATAACAATTAAAAATCTGAAAAATTTTCACATGATAGCTACACTTATTAAATTTGAGTCTGTAAAGTTTTAAATTTTTTGAACGAATGGTTTGGCTGGAATTTAAAATTGATCGAACAAGGTCCAAGAAACCCCATGTTATTCTCATAAGAAACTTCAACCGCTTGGCGGCACGGGTTAGAATTAAGTTAGAGACTTGAAACTTGGGGAATATTTTTTTTAGTTTATTTTCAACCATTAAGATCCTAGGAGCATAGAAATTTCTATTATTTTAAAATAACGAACACCTTATTGTGCACCTTGCAATTCACATCATGAAAAGCCACATTTTCTATATACGAAAAAATAGCATAGATTCCGCAGTTTTGGTCAAAGTCAATAAAAAATACGCCAATTTGTGCCTTAATGTATATTCTTTCAGAATATAACCTTATTTTATTTTTTTGTTTGTTTTATTTTGCAAAAAAAAATTGGGTAAAGTTGAAAAAATTGGGAAAAAAATCACTTTTTCAAGATTTGTGGGATAAAAACCTACACTTAATTTGTTTAAACAATATACTTATATACATCATTCAAAAGTTCTGAAAATCCTCTTTCCAAAAGCATATAACATATTGAGAGTTATTAGAAAAATGACTGAAATATTGATAGATTACATCGTAAGGTCTGTAAAAATGGTTTTTTGTAAATAAAAAAAAAAATGGAGGGTTCCAAAAATATAACAAAAATATTTTTATGCATTATTCGACCATACAAACAGCCTACACTATGTTATTTCTCGGGTGTTTTTTTTTTTTATTTTGTAGCACAGTGTTATTAATTAAAATGTCGAACTGCTTCATGTTAATGACAACAATCTTCTAATTTTCGTTCCAAGTGTTTTAGAATTGTTGGTTTAAATGTCAAATCAAAATTCATAGCTTTCTAAAACATCGCCACTATTTAAAACATCGGCACTATTTCAAGGGTTAGCAAAACATCCTCAATATGTATCATTCCAAAATTGACAACTGCATACAATCACTTAAAGATATGTCAACTATCGATGACTTTTGTTGATATTGCATACAAAACACAATTCAATAAAGTGTTGTCATTTTCAAGTGGATGGAATTTACTTCTCAATTGTCTTTCTGTCTTAAAACCTTTAAAGCTTCCTTAAGTTGTTATAAGGTTTATCATATATAAAAGTCAATATTTATTTGATGTTGTGTTGAAACTTAAAGCGGTACCAACATGAAACCATTCTGTGGCAAGTTCTACTTGATATGATATGTGTGTGTAAGTCAAAATAGATTAGGTAAACAGAAACATCAGCTCTTGTTTAGATGAATGAAGGGATTTTGTCACAGGTGTTAATTCTGCAAACATATCGTCTAGGTGTCAAGTAAATTGATTGGGACTATCGCCATCAATCAACTGTTACAAAAGTTTTTGATTAATATTTTTTTTGTATCTATCTCTTCTATCTTTTTCTGTCATTTTTTTTCTTGTTTTTCTTGAGGATGATATGTGTTTAAAGTCTAACAGAAAAACCCTTTTTTTGCAAAGAGATTCTTTCTTGTCATTAAAAATTAGATCTTAGTGATATTCCCTTGCGAAATTAGTGCTAATATTTTATGTGTTTTCTTTTTTCCAAAGAAAAACTATTAATTATTCTCTCATGTGAATGTTATTCATTAAAATTTGATAGATGATAAAAAACTGTATCTTCATTTATCATAAATGAACCTTTTCTAAAAAAAAATCTCATATATTTCAAAGAAATTAATGGAAAATTCTATTAATTTTTTAGTTACCTTTTGACGAATAAAAGTTGGATTATGTCTTATTTTGTCAGTAGTAATTATTCTTCCGAGAATTAAAGTAACGATAATATTTTTTATTCCATTTTCATTTTATTTTAGTTTTTGTTTTTTAATTTTTTCAAAGAGAAAAAATTAACTCATGTCAAAGTAAAAATTAAACAACCAAGACCATGTTGTATGTTTGTTCCCTCATATTTTCTAAAAGACTTATCATAACTAGGCAAAGAAGGAATTGTTAGAACCATCTTGCTTCTTAGTTTGTTATAGGCTATAGTGGCAATCAAATCATAAAGCTATTGGATTTGCGATTTTAACACCTTCTATGGATTAAATAACACTTTAAAGAATAAAAACAAAATTGGTCATATTTTATTTGGAAAAAAATAATAATAATAAAAAGGTTACTCATACACCATAGTGACCCTGAAAATTGTTCTATTATTCACTTGAATGGCTTTCCTAGGCTATATTCTTAAGATAAAGCTTAACGCAATATAAACTCGAAGACCCTTTCAATCATGATATTTTGCAAAATTGTATTAGTTCTCGATTTTCATGATAAAAGTCAGTTTAAAACAAGACGTCCTATCGAAAAAAGTCAAATGGTAGTATAAATGTCTACAACTTTTACTCAAACAATTTTTTCTATAACCTCAAAAATATTGGAAAAAATGCAAAAATACGATTTTTTGATTTTTGATTTTTATCTTTTACAAAAATGATTGAATTTTAACAAAACTTGGTTAAAAACTACTTTGTTATGTTTTCTATCTTTTAAAAATGTTTTTTGAGCAAAAAGTGAATTTTTGGATTTTTGACGAATTTAATTTGAAAAAATAGCCTATTTTTCAATCAAAAAAGTTACCGAAAAAATTTTTGATTTTTGAAAATTTTGGAATGCAATTATTTAGCTTAAAACCGTTTTTTAAAGATTGTGTGGAAAAACAGTACTTTTGTTTTAGAAAATATTGAGAAAAATTGAAAAAGACAAAAAAAAACGATTTTTAAGATTGATTTTTCCGTAAATGACAGTAATATTTGCGAGAAATAATTTTCCATAGAAAATAAATTATACTTTTCTAATGGCCTTTGAACTTCTTAATTTGAATCTAGCATTAGAATAGCTCTAACGTGAAAAGTTTTTGAGATATTGAATTTTGAACGTCCAAAACACTATTTTTTTGACTAGTGAATTCGAACAGGGACGAAAAAAATCGAATTCCTTGTTCGATTTCACTAGTACAAAAAGTTTTTTTTATAGAAATCAAAGTATATTTTTCTAATGGTTTTTTGTGCGCTGAGCTCGAATCCGAAGTCAGAAAAATTCTATCACAACACGTTTTTGACATATTACCATGCCAAAAATCAGAAAAATAGTGTTTTGGACGTTCAAAATTCAATATCTCAAAAACTTTGCACGTAAGAGCTATTTTAGTGCTTGATTCAAATTTGAAAGGTCAATTACCATTTGAAAAGTATAACTTAGTTTCTATGGAAAATTATTTCTTGCCAATATTACTGTCATTTACGGAAAAATCAATCTTAAAAATCGTTTTTTTGTCTTTTTCAATTTTTCTCAATATTTTCTAAAAAAAAAAGTATAGTTTTTGCACACAATCTTTAAAAAACGGTTTTAAGCTAAATAATTGCATTCCAAAATTTTCAAAAATCAAAAATTTTTTCGGTAACTTTTTTCATTGAAAAATAGGCTATTTTTTCAAATTAAATTCGTCAAAAATCCACTTTTTGCTCAAAAAACATTAATAGATAGAAAACATAACAAAGTAGTTTTTGACCAAGTTTTGTTAAAATCCAACCATTTTTGTAAAAGATAAAAATAAAAAATCAAAAAATCGTATTTTTCCAATATTTTTGAGGTTATAGAAAAAATTGTTTGAGTAAAAGTTGTAGACATTTATACTACCTACAACTTTTGCATTTGACTTTTTTCGATAGGACGTCTTGTTTTGACAGAAATCGCAAAAAACCATGATTTTTGACACCCACTCCACTTTTTCGCCCACCCACCCCCTTTCCCCCAATTTTCTTGTGGGCAATTTATTTTTCCCCTTTCATATACCATTTATCCTAAATTTTTCCACCACCCATATGCTGCTAATAATTTTTTTATTTTCAAAAATTATTGGCACTGGTCTATAACCAACATTTTTTAAACAAAATGTTTTTTTTTTCATTTCCATGGATTTGTATTAAAAATTTAAAAAAAATTATTTTGTAGGAATATTCAGAAAACTGTGTATTTAACTCTTAGGTCAAGTAGATACCTATTAAATTTTTTTTTTGTAAAAGTACGACAACATTCTTAAATATGCTCACAAAATGGTAGTTCTTGGTCCTTTGGGCCGGATTAAAAATCTTACAACAATCGCCAAACTTTTTTTTTTTTTCTTGAATCCATAGGTAATGTATACTTATTCAATTTCACTTAAGGCACCATCTAGCTACCAGTCAAAGTCAAAGCCTTGACCTGTCTGATGGAATTCCAAAAATTCTGTTGCTAAAAAATTTAGCAAGTGGAAAAATTCGTTTTCTAAAATTCTGTAAATCCTTATTCTGTACATTAATGAAAAAATTCTGTATACTAATCTTATTTCAGAACTCTAAATTAGAAATTCTTTCTGTAAGAGCCGAAATTCTGTATCTGTAATTTCAAATTCAGTTAATAGTCTAAATTTCTGTTTTCAAAAATCTGTTTTTCAAAATTTTCAAATTCTGTAGTTCTAAATTCTGTAAATCTGAATTCGGTAAATCCACAATTATTCTGTTTACCAAAATTCTTTATTTCATAATTCTATATTCCAAAAGTGTATAGTGAAAACAGTGTCTACTTTATTCTTTCAACAATTAACCTCTTTTGAAATATAGAATTTAAAAAAAAAACCCGAATAGTGGAATTTTGGAGATCAAATTTTAGCGACTTACGATTAAATGACCCCCAGATTTTTAAACCAAATAGATTATTTTCAAAAAAAAAAAAAAAATAAATAAATAAATATGTGTATTATTTATCACAGATAAAAAAGCACCAATCTCATCAAAGCTATTAAAACAATTTTCAAACAAAATAACACCCTACCCTACATATAACTCTAATCCATCTAAAAGTTAGTTAACTTTGTTTTTGCCAATTATTTCAAATGAATTGCAATAAATGTTCATACAAAATTGACAATGACTTTTGATATTTCATTTTTATACGCAATCCAAAATAGCCAATTAATTTCCTCATACATTATCTCACAAAAAGAGATAAAAATTCAAACTATGCAATTTATCAAAACTTAACACAAAATAGTTTATCAAAGTTTATCAAACGAACAAAAAAAAAAAAAACATTAAAAGAAATCAAAGAATAGATAGAGATACCCTTTTCACTAGAATAGAAGGATATATGAGTCTGTATAAAACTGATTTATTTCTTCTTGATAAATTGCGTTTTTTTTCTATCCAAAAAAAAAGTTGAAAAATAAAATAAAAATCTTATAAAAGAAATAACAAAAAATAAAAATAAAGTTCTTCTCATACAAAAAAAAAAAAATATTGGAAAAATAACACAAGTTGTTGTGTAGCTGACAATTCTTTTTTTTTTTTTTTTGTTGTTGTTGTTGTTTTTGTTATGAAGTAAAACTTTCCAAAGGACATTGACACTGAAAAACACTCATAACTCTTATGTTTGTATATATACAAAAAAAATCCCCTTTTACCACCTTTCCGAAACCGAACACAAAACCAAAACTCCCGGCAAAACTGTGGAATAATAATATTTTCCAACCCAAAAAAAAAAAAAAATCGATCTCTTCTTCTTTCACAAGAGCGAAAAAAAAAACGAAGAAACAGAATATAAAAAAAAAACATAAAAATCAATACAAACGAAGGGCGCGTTTTAACTCCCCCCACCCTACGACTACGACAACGAAATCTTAAAAAAGCTTCTTTCTACAAAAAAAAAAAAAAAAAAAAATATGTTCCACATGGCAACACTGTTTAAACCAGAAAATGAAATAAAAACAAACTTTTAATGTTTTGTTTTTTTCTGTGTTTCTCGCTTTTTCTCGAAATTCATCGTCGAATATATTTTGATTCTCTTCCATCTTATTAATGCATTGGCCTGGCCTGGCCTAGCCTGGCTTGGCCTGGTCTGGTCTGGTACCAGATACACACATTGGCGTTTTGTCGTCGTCCCACTGAACCTGAATGTATTGGAGAGCAGTCGGTCGAGTAACATTTATACAGATTCCTCTTCTTCTCTGGTTTCTTCTCTATTTTGTTGCTACTACTTCGCGCCCAGTATCCAGATGAGAGATGTATCTCTCTATCTATCTCGTCATGGCGGAGCTGCTGCTGACACACAGATGTGAATTTGAACTTTTGCTGCCGAATCGGCATTGTTGTTTGTTGGCATCCATGAAATATCTACCAAAAAAAACCTACACCAACCGGCTTAGTTCTCTCTCTCAAAGTTAAAAGTTGAAAAATGTGCAAATTACCTCACCTCAAGTTTATACCTATATAAAAAAAAAAATTCACCGCGAGAGGGAGCTTTTTTCTTCATATTTTTCTTCTTTAATTTTTTTTGAGCTTTCATCCAGCCCTTGCGCCAAATTAATAAAACACAGAAAATAGGGAGTTTTGTTTTGATTTTCAGTAAAAAAAAAAAATACAAAAACAAAAGAGCGAATATGCGCGTTGGGCGCCATTTATTTATTTTGTTCCTTCTTTTTTCATAAAAAAAAAAAAAAAAAATAACAAAAATTACTCCCACGTGCGTGCGAAATCCTATAGAAAGCCGGCATCATGATATACTTATATCTGGGCGTTTTGATACATATATCGGGATCAGGAATAAATGTACCTACATTATATCTTTCTCTAGAATGGACGCCATCGTCGTTTGGTTTTGTTTTATTATGTCTGTGTTGTTCCGCAAAATCTGTGTCAAGGGATAAGGAGGGAGTTTTTCTCCTTTCGCATATTAAATAATAATAAAGTATGTGCCCTGCTTGGTTGGTGTTGGAAAACGATATAGAACCAGGATCTAACGATAACGATGATGAACGCTGATTGTTTGTTTGTGATATTATCGTGTATCTATCTTTTTTTAGTTGCCTAGACTGAATTTGTTGAAGGAGGTAAAGTTTAGGTTGGTATATAGGCGAAGTGTTTTTTTTTTTTGCTGTGCTCTGCCTTATTTTTTGGCTATGGATGTCAATAAATTTCATAGATTTCAAATTTCAAAAGTAAGTCGAAAAAGGACACGAATTTTTTCGTCGGAGTAGACGTGGCATAGACATTTATGGAAATTTTACATCAAAGCAAATTGTTTTTTTTTTTTTTTATTTTTTCAATTATATCGATATAAAGGTGTCTAAGTGGATTTCCCGACCTTATCCATAATTCTTTTGTGTTATTAAATACTTGTTTATTTTTTTTCAAATGATATAGAAATTGAAACAGATTTAAATTAAATTGTACACTATTGAAGTTCATGACTTTTGCCTCTAGAAGACGCTATGTCAATTTTATGTGTCATGATATAGCTTATAACTTGGCGACGAATATGATGCTTCTAAGAATGTTTCATTTTTCAAATTACGATAGTTAGTTTAGAAGTTATGATGGAACAAATGAACATGGTATGTTTGTATGTTCATCTATTCCATCATAGCTTCTAAACTACTTATCGGAATTTGACAAATGACTAATTTTTGGAAGCGTCTCGTACGCTGGCTGGTTATGATGTAACATGAAATTGAATATAGCGCCGCCTGGTGTGCAAAAGTTATGAATTTTTTTTTTTATACTAGAACTCCCATCATACCTGTAATATTTGCCAGAGCAATCCGTGATATCTGATATATCTATTTAGACAAGTGCCAATCCGTTTTCCAGAGGACAAAAATTGAAAAAATTATAAGCAGTATAAGAGTGGTAAGGAAATTTAGGCAAAATAGTGTTTTTCAAAGTTCAAAATTCGATATCTCAAAAATTTAGCATATTAAAGAAATTCTAATGCTAGATTCATAAGATCAAAGGCCATTAGAAAAGAATAATTTGTTTCCAAGAGAAAAATATTTCTCGCCAATATTACTGTCATTAACCTACGAAAAATCGATCTTAAAATTTGTTTTTTTTTTTGTTTGTTTATTTCAATTTTTTTCAATAATATCTGAAATAAAAGTATTGTTTTTCATTATCTTAAATAAAAGGTTTTAATCTAAATAACTGCATAACAAACTTTTCAAAAAACACAAATTTTTTCGGTAACTTTTTTGATTAAAAAATACTCTATTTTTTTCAAATTAAATTCGTCAAAAATCAAAAATAAAAAATCATTTAAAATAAATAAAAACATAACAAAGTACATTTTGACTAGGTTGTGTTAAAATCCAACAATTTTTGTAAAAGATAAAAAATAAAAAACAAAAAAATCGTATTTGTGCATTTTTCTCATAATATTTGAGGTTATATAAAAAAATGGTTTGATTAAAAGTTGTAGATCTTTTTACTATCTAAACCAGAAATCCTAAAAAAACCACGATTTTTTTACTCCTAAAGCTTTTTAAAGCTAAAAGCAATGTCATTGTGGCTTTAATTCATTGGTTAAAAATTTCAATCATTCCAGTTAAACAATCCGCTATATCGTTTATAAATAAAAGCTAAAAAGTAGTGGACTCAATGGGCAACCTTGTATCACCCCACAAAGCAGAGCGATTAAAAATGTTTCGACGTATTGAACTGGGATTAGCTCCTCTGATCAAAAATAATATCTTCCTTTCTTCTATTTTAACACCATCTAGCCAATTGCAACATTAGCAACTCTTTAACTTCACATCATAACATTGCAACCTTATACAAATTTGATAAATCTACTACATCTTTCCTGTTTATTGCATAATGACGTTAATTTTGACATTTCCGTTCTGTTCTGTTCTAATTTCAAATTCATCCGTTGCAAAAAAAACTTACTGCAAAAAACCAAGACAAAAAAAAAACAAGAAACTCTTTCAAAGTGAAGCCCATTAAGTGTTGTTATAGAAAGAAAAATAAAGTACGTATACTCTACCTCATCGTTTGTGCCTACTTCGTGCGTTTTCACCATATATAAAATAAAAAACTTGTTTAAACTTTCATAGACATAAACTTATCGTCGTCGTCATCAGCCTGTGTATATAGTATCTCTAGTTGAAGGTACCTTACAATTTATTTATTTTTTTTTTTTAAATGGAAAGACCTGCTTTACCCTAATAACCTGTTCGTACAACATATTGGAATCTCTCTATCTTTACATAGTAGAGTCCATTATACATGTGTAAATACATTCATAATATATATATTTGTCTTCTCTTGCAAACAGTAGCAACTAACATTTTTTTTTTTTTATTTTTAATTTATTCATCCAACTTTGCCTGGCTTTTTCTCGTGTAGAAGCCCAGAAAAAAAAAACCAACAAAAAAAGCTTAACGCGAAAGGCCAAGGTATAGGCCAAACCAAAAAACCAAGCCAACTTACTAACCATCAACCAACTTGTATAAACGTCGTTGTCGTATAGTCGTAGTCGGTCGACACGGAATATGCTCTCCCCCATTATAACAGATATTCAGAGTCATAGTCACAGAGTAGCAGTAGGTGATTGGGGTAAGAGTTTGTAGATATCATCATCATCATCATTGGGGCCATGTTGTACAATTTTTTTTGCTGCCTGCCTTCCTTCCTAGTTTTGTTTGTTGTTGTAAAGTTAATATCAAGATAGTCAAGGAGGCAAAGCTGCATTTAATTTGAATATTTCTCGTACTTTAATTTGTTCAATAAAAAAATGTTACACATACGCCATAGTGGACCATTTGAATTTTAAATACAAATAATAAAAACTAATGTATACATATTCGATTTGTACTTCTTTTTCTTTGTAAATAATTTTCTTTGAACTCATTATAAGCTCTCTTTACAAAATGATAAAAAAGCTCCATAACTTCATCTCTTACCATCTCATCTATTTATTAATAATTATAATTAAGAATCTGAAATTTCAGATTTTAAAAGCAATTCAAGCTTCGTCAAAATTGACTAGGAAAACATTTAGACATAATTTATGTAAAAAAAAGGTCTGACCCGGACAAAATTATAAACAGCATTTTTATTGGTGAAAATTATTGGCAGAAAATACTTACTCACATACGCAAAGTCCCAACGAATCCCATTTGGGGTCAGGCCACCATGGTCAAAAAACTTCATCAATAATGCAGGCCTAGATTGAGTAATATAATGTTTAAAAGTAATTGTTCTTGAGAGGTCATTAAAAAGCCAAAATAAGCTTATTTGTATGCTGAATTTATGAAATGTGTAAAAGCGCTCCTTATTATCCCGTGTGATTGTGAATTTGCGTACTCTTAAAAAAATTAATAACGAAATTTGTTTGTTAACAATAATTATACGTTGTTATATCTTGTATGAGATTTTATCATTTCGGGTCAGCTGCGTACTAAGCAAAAAAAAAAAAAAAAGCTTAGTTAAAGTGCCTGTAAAAGATCACGTAAAGTTTTATAAAAAAAAAAGAAACCATCTTTTTAATCGAGTTCTAACTATTTAGAAAATCTGATACAAAAAATAAACGTTCACTTTAAATAAACTAAAAAAAAAATCATTTTAATTTTGAGAAAAAAAATTTTTTTTTTAGAAAAACATATTTGTTAGCAGTATTTTTTTTTTTTGAAAAAAAAAAAAAATTTTTTAATACATTTTTAAGCATATTTTGTTGAAAACTTTGTTTTTTGAAAATTTTTTTCGAAAGTATTTTTATTTTAAACATTTGTAAAAAATAAAAATTAATAAAAAAGTTGGAAAATATTTTTTTGAAAAGTTATTATTTTTTTTACAAATGTAATATTAGCGCTCATTTTCTGCTACGGCGAATTATCTAAAAAAAAAAGATTTTTCAGAAAAAAATCAGTTTCTGTCTCGCATTTTCCCACATTTTCTTAGAGAAAAAAAATTCCGTGTGATTTTGACGAAAATCGTTTGTTTTTCTGATTTTTTTTGTTGAACACGGTAGACACCTCTAGAATAAACACACCAAATATGAGCTCTTTATATTAATGGGAAGGTCCTGCGCTTCGCAATTTTCCATTTTTACATCAAGATTGTACTAAAAAAATTTTTTTTTTAAATCGACTTTTTAGCAAATTTCTTTACATATTCTTGTAGGAAATTGAACGCTCTACAAAAAAGGCCTAATACACTTTTTTCGTTTATCTAACCGTTTAGTAGATATTTGAGGTCCAAAAATCGAGAAAATCTTTAAAAATTCGTTTTTTGTTCTTAATTTTGTAACAAATTGAAAAATTATAATAATCAAACGCGCATGACATATTCTTGTAGGAAACAGATTGTTCCACAAAAAAGGTCTCATTAACTTTTTTCCTTAATCTAACCATTCTAAAGATATTCGAGGTCAAATTAAAAAAAAAAATATAAAAACATTTTTTACTTTTCAAAATGTTCTAATTTACAGAAAATTCATTATTTTCAAATTAACAAGGTATATTCTTGTAGGGGCTTAAACGTTCTACAAAAAATTCCGTGGAATCAAATTGATTGCTTGAACCGTTTAAAAGATAATCGTATCCAAATCGCAATGCATATGAGTCGATAAGAAAACTACTGAAATCAGTGGGCATTGGTTTGGATACGAATATCTTCTAAACGGTTAAAGCAATCAATTTGATGCCAAGTAAAATAAAAAGTTAATGAGACCTTTTTTGTGAAACAATCTGTTTCCTACAAGAATATGTCATGCGCGTTTGATTATTATAATTTTTCAATTTGTTACAAAATTAAGAACAAAAAACGAATTTTTAAAGATTTTCTCGATTTTTGGACCTCAAATATCTACTAAACGGTTAGATAATTGCAAAAAGTGTAAAAGGCCTTTTTTGTAGAGCGTTCAATTTTCTACAAGAATATGTAAAAAATAAAATTTTGTTTTGTTGAAAATTTTCAAAACGCATCTTCATTTCAATAATGTGGAAATTCAAATTTTTGTCGTGATTTCTAGCACTTCCTTCCCGACTATACAACTCCACCTTTTCCTAGCCTCTTCAAAGCCATCATCATCGCCATGTTGGATGATAATGATGATAATTATGCTGATATTGTTTGAACTAAAAAAAAAAAAAGGGTCGTTACGTGTGCAATTTACATGAATTGTTATTGCTTGTGTTACACTCGGTTTACACTATTTACCTTTTGTCAGTGCCGTTGTCGTCATCATCATCGTCGTCGGTGGTTTGGAAAATAGAGAGAAACATACAATATCACCGTCTATAGAATAGAATATGGATAAAAGTAAAGCCTTCAAATGATATCGTATCGAGCCCTTGCACCACTTTGGTCCTTTAAGCTATGCGCTTATTGCCCCACAACATGAAGAGGGTGAAAATGTGTGTGTGGTTGTGTGTGTGTGGGGTTATAAAAACTCGCTTTTAAATTTAAATTAAAGCACACACTAACTTGCTTTTTAATACATATTCATTAAGTGGAGGTAATAAGGAGGAAATAATATTGGACTAGGTCAGGAATGTTGTTTTATATATAAAATGGTGGGAAGTTACCCTGAGAACAAAAATGAGCAAAAAAAAAATAAAAAAATAGAGCTACTAATATAACAGGTGCTTTTATTCTGTATAGAGTGTATATTGAATCAGTTTCCAGGGTTACCATGGTGAATTTTAAAGCAAATACCAAACATATTTACCTTTTTCCTTTTAGATGAGCAAGGGAAACTATCTACTATTTTATAAAGGGTCGTTTTACAGGGGTTATACGAAAGGTGTCATCTCTTCTTTTGTTCAAAATGTAGTTAGATTGTGTGTTTGAGAATATAAAATGGGTTACATCGTATAGTTTTCTATTTTCTAATTAATTGACAAGGTTCTTCCTTGCGATATGGCTTTGTTATTAAAACTGGATAAAACTTTTGTGTGTGTAAATTGAAGGACTTTGTCGAACTATGAATAATTTAAAGTGAAAGTTTTTGTATTCTGTAAGAAGTCCATTTCACAAGGTAGAATAGTTTGTGAGTATAAAACAAAAAGTACCGTTTTATTTCTTCATTTTGTATTTCTGTACACATTTCTAATGTCTCTATTCAATTTTAGTGATGTTTGATGTTAGTTAGTAAATAGGGGGGAGATTACTTATTCTTTTCTTTGTTTTTTAAACTTTTAAATCATTAATGGAAATGTGTACTGGAAACATTGAAAATGGTATTAGTTAAATGGTTTCCTTTTGTGGAAATAATTGCATCCATTTTTTTTGTTTTACAATTTCTTTGATAACTTTTATGTTCATTGTTTCAATGATTTTGATAAATTTAGTTACCCATTATGGGAATAAATGAGTTTGTTAAAATGTGGCGCCCAACGTGAAATCTGGCATGTTTTTTTTTTTGAACTTAGTTCAATATTTGTATCTTTTTACATTGATAAAATTAGCATTTAAAGCATACATCAAAGTATTTACCAACATTGAGTCCCAAATTGGGCGCCATATTTTTGTTTTTTAAAATTTTTAGAAGTGCATCCTTTATACAAATCAATCAGCTTGGGCTTAGTAACAAGAACATAAGAGCCCACAACCGCTATGAAAAAAACCTATTTAGCTAAAACTTTCTGTCCCAAGTTGGGCGCCATTTTCACAGATCATTTTTGCTCTGGGGGAATTTAATCAAAATTAGGCATCCAAAAATTCATAACCAATTATCTTCATCACCATCCTGATGGTAGGCTACAGAAGAGGAAAGGTAAATTTCTTCCAAATTTATAGAGTGACATATCAAAGGAAAGGGCTTTTTGCAATTTTTTTTTTAAATTAAAACCAAAAATTCCTTTGAGGTCTGGTTGCTGAGTTAGCTGCCAAAAGAAACGTTTTTCCAAAAAATTTATTGATGAGATATGTATATCTTTTTTAAGCAATTTGCTTCTGTGAAGCAATTATTTAGACGTGTTTTAAGAAGTCTCCACGAATATCAGTAAGATTTTAGTAAGTGAACTTCAATAGAAAATATATCGAAAATATATGAAAAACGTCTTCCATATTTAATGCAAAGAAACCTTATCGAGGCTTTATAGATGTTTAAATGTAGCTTCTGTAATACTGTATAGAAGCTCAAATGATAGAGTTGAGCATTTTTAGGCCTAAATTGACGTGAAATCAGCAGAAATACCGAACATGTGCATAATAATTCTCCTTCTTTAATTTAAAGAAATCTTACCGAAGCTTTATAGAAGTTAAAAAAGTAGCTTTTGTATTCCTTTATAGAAGCTTAATTGTTAGTTGTGCAGTTTAAGAGCCTACATTTTAACTTAAGAAAAAAAATTACTTCTTATTTCTTCTATAACATTTTTATCTATCTCTAGTTAGGAGGGATTTTCTTAAAGAAGTGACAACTTCCATAACAGCTTCTTGAAAATTGTTTCGACGTGTTTCTAAAATTAACTTTTAAATAGAAAGTATATCAAAGTATGTGGTAGGTGTCCAAAGTGCTCCTTATTTCATGCAAAAAAACCTTACCGAACCTTTGTAGAGGTTTACATTTAGCTTCGGTAATATTTTATAGAAGCTGAAATGTTAGTTGAGTAGTTTGAGAGTTCACAGTGATGTGATAGGAGTTGTAATAGAGTAGGTGTGTGCAACAAATTCCTTCGTCTTTCATGCAAAGAAATCTTACGGAAGCTGTATCGAAGTTAAAATGCAGCTTCTGTAATACTTTATAGAAGTTGAAATGTTAATTGTGCAGTTTTAGAGACAGTGATGTAGAAAGAGTGTAGCTTATGTCGAAGTGGCCATACAATTTTCAATAAAAGCTATGTAAGTGGCACGTTTCGAATGCAAAATTGACTTCCCTATAAAAGAATACCCTCAGTAGCATCCTTCATGAATAAATTGACCACAATAAAATTTAATCAGATCAACTAATGTCCTTTTACCACGTGTCATTTCTATTCAACTCTGAAGAAAAAAAAAAAAATCCATTCAATCATTCTTCTTAACGCTCAACGCTATATTATCAATGCTCATGTCAATTTAATTTCAACTATCTATCTATCCAACTGAGCTAATATCTAAATTTTGCTGAATCTCCTGGTAGGTTAACATTTATAAAAAAAAAAAAACAAATGAACCTAATACAATATTCATCAAAATGTCCGTTTTTCATATCCTTAAGAAATTGTTGTTTGTTGGTTGTTGTCCTTGATTATGGTCATTGGTCGCCCATGGTAATTTGTCTAATGTGAACTTTTGTATATTTTTCTTTTCTCCTCTCTCTGATGATTTGTTGACAGAATTTCCTTTTCATTGCGGGTATATTTAAATTGATCTTTATCCGCTTTTGCAAAAAAAATTAATAGAAAGGACTCCTACTGTTCTTATTTTTGACGCATAATGAAGCAATTCAGCATAATATTCCGGGCAAACAAGCAACGACAAAAACGATTTCACAAACGAATATCGTTCCATTAGGCACAACAATTTGGTAATATAAGCAAAATATATTCACACAAAATCTACATCATCATCCTCATCGTAGTCGTCGTCATCATGCAGTAATCATTACTCAAATTTATTTGTTTCTTTTTTTTTTACAAAAAAAAAAAAAAAAAAATGTGTCCAAGTATGTGTGACAAACCACCAGAAGAACTCCCTCTCTATCTGAATATTTCTTTTTTTTGTTATCTGGGTAAGTAGGAGCAAGATTGCCACAACACACACAATACTAACAGAGCAATGGCGAGGAGCCGTTGACTGGGTCAATGTACACCCAAGAAAGTTCATTGTCGCCTTTTTTCGTCGAACGTCGAAAGAGCGGCGAAAAATTGTGTTTCTCCGAGTGTTGTGTCGTAAAAAAGTTTTTTTTCGTAACTTATTTGGTTTAGTACTTTTTTTTTTTTTTTTTAAAGATGTACTTTTTGAGGATCCTGATTTTTTTTTTGTTCTGTTTTGTTAGTTGTCACTTCAGATTTAACCTCGACCCTGTGTCGTGGCATCATCCATCACCGATGGTGAGGCTGTGTGTGATGGTGTGCCTTATGTCAAGTTCAACACATTTCCTTCGAAGGACATTAAGTGGGCGGTTTTTATCCTCCTTTATACATCGTTGTTATGGTATTCGAATGTTTCAAGCCTCCAAGATCTCCTTCCCGAATTTTTATATAAGCTTTTACGATTTTTTTTTTTTTTTTTTTTTTGGGGAAGACCCCTTCCAAAAGTTGAACAACCTCAAGACATCGGGCATTCACATTTTTTCTGTGCAAAAAAAAAAAAAAAACACACGACGATGAATATGAGTGTGCAGTTGGTTTATTGCGTTGCGTGCTAACTGCTTCCACAAAAATGATAGCAGGCTGATGGCAGCATGTCGAGTTGTGTCAAGAGTCTTATAGCCAGCATACAACCCCCTACAAAAAAAAAAATTGGCAATATTGTCATTGATATAATCAATTTTATTATATCTATAGCTTTTTAAGCGTTTGTAATGTGTGTGTACAGAAAAGATATTTTATATCAGAGCTTTTTTTTGGGGGGATAAAATATATTTTTGTAGGAGTCTAAGTCATTTTTGTATTGAAGTGGTGTACCTATACGAGTTTATTGATGTTTTTTGAATGAAATTTAATTGCCCGTGTATAATCGAAAAAGATTACAACGAGAGGGAGGTTTTTTTTTTCATAGCATCTACTAACGAAAATTCTTTTTGGTTTGATTGATTTTATGTAATTTTGTATGATTTTTTTTATGTATTGACATATGGTTTGGCACCTTTAATCGAATTTAATTGGATTTTAGTACTAATTTTAGATTTTTATTAGTTATACAACAATAATAATGATTGTATTTTGTCTAGAAGAGCATGTTTTTAGGTCTTTTTTGTTGATGAAGATTTTTATTAGTTGTACCTTAATGTGCAATCTGTTGATCTCTTGAAGTTTTTTTGTCATTTCTTTGGTGAAAAATATAGATATGCTATCTGTATTTACTAAATTTTCAATGTTATGTTATTTGAATTGGTGTATTGTGTTTAATACACATTTAGTACTTTTCATTTATAATTTTTAGAGTATTTATATGATACTTAATATTTTACTTCTTTTTAGTACTTTTTTAGTACTACTGTTAAATTAAGATTTGATTTTTGCTTTACTTCCTAATTTTGAAATATTTCACCGATACAACTTAATTTCGGTAGTTTTAGTACTAACTAAGTACTACTTAAAATTACAATTTGGTACTTTGTTAATTCGCTATTCGTTTTTTTTTAATAAAAAAAATATACATTATGTAATTTGAAATTTACCATTTTCTTATTAAAGTTTTATGTTTTAAGCATTCTTTTCGCTTTTTATATTTTCAATTCTTTAAAAGTCTTCACGAAATGAGCATTGGTTTGCCAATTTATTTTCTTCATTCACCAGTTCTTAAATTTAGTACTTATTTAGTAGTCAAGTATTTCAATAGAAATATAAACTATTTTTATTTAATTTCATATGTTTTTTTTTTTCTAAGTAATAAAATACGTGCTAAGTACTTAGGGAACGATGATTATTTAGTACATTTCTTAAAACATTTTCTCTTGTCGGCATAATAACTTTGTTTTGAGCTTCTGTTTCATTATTAAAATTAAGAAAAAAAACATTAACCATTCTTTTGAGGTAAATAACTCTTTACGACACCAAAAAATCAATCGAATAGAAATCCAATCAAAATATCAAAAATAATAATTCTTTTACGTAATTTTGTCTACGTCAATCCAAGTAATGCCATTGAACTTTCATTTTTAATCGAGACTCTCTGGTTAAAAAAAAAAAAAACAATAAAAAAGACTTAGGTTTCGTAGGTACGACCCAAAATTCGTATCAATTCATTTAGACATTTTACTTGCTCATGTAAATAAATACCTTGTAAGAGTGTAGATAAAATGAAATATCCTTTTGTTTTGCATTTGGTCATTATTTTAAATTTTGTATATTATTTGTTTACAATTTGATTTTGACTATAAGGCCGCAACATTTTCACTGTCGCACAAAATTAATGAAAAATTATGTCTTAAGCTATGAATAATTTATTGATACTTAAAATTGCAGAATCTGTGCAAATAAGTAATCAAGAAATGTTGTCAGACTCAAATATATAATATTTTTTTTCTTTTTCCTTTCTTTTTAGGTAAGTTTCAAAGCCTGCTGTTTGCATACGGATTTTTTTTTAACATAAAGTGAAAGTAAGAATTTATATTGAATGATGACAAACATATTTTGCTAACGATGAATTTTCAAAAAAAAAATTAAAATTCATTTGCAAAACTTTATTTATAGGCAAAAAACGATTTATTAGACATTCAGTCACTGCAATAATTTCAAGCTTCTTCAGTGTCCAACTGATTTATTTTTTTCCTGTCTAAAAAACAGAAACTATTATAAAATCAAACCGTGCTACAGGGCGTATGAGTAATATTTTTGCCCGAAAATATTTTTTTTTGTATATTGTTCATGCTTAAGGATGTTTTATATTATATTTTTATCATGCATTTTTTTTATCATAAATTTGCTATCAATCTTGGAAAAATAATTTCAGAATCTGTTTGTATGAAAATTTCCTATATTTTTTACAAAAAAATCTATAATTTATTTTATTAATTTTTTTTTATATTATCCATGGCTACTACCTTGCCTACACTTTATAGCTTAATTATATTCTTTCTTCAAAATTCTCATAAAAAAAAGTTATGAAGACATAAAATTTAACACAAATGCTTAAGTTCAAACGACAACGGATGACATACAGGTAGGTTTTTAAATTGTTTGAAAATTGTCAAACATAAAATAAACCTTAACGAGTAATAAAATTCTCATAAAAAAAAAAAAAAAAAACAGACATAAAAATAACCAAAAAGCAAGAGCAATTTTGATTTGATTTACTATAAAGTGTAGCAAACTAATGTGATGTCGCTGGACTTCTAAGAGAAATAATTATAAAATTGTTTGTAATGTTGTGAGTTGGTGGAACATATTCAACAAAACATCAAATTTATTGTGTTTTAAGAGTCTCTTCATTAAATTTTTTTACTAGGAAAATGACAATTCAACATTTTGGAATTTATTTTTGACTTTTTTTTTAGGGTAGTTAAACATAGTAGATTTGAAACCACTTAATCACATTTTCCCCTCTTCTCTTCACCTGTTGTCAAAGTTCAATCGTCAAAGTTGATCACCACCCTCACAAGTCACATGTGTGTGACATTTGCTAATTGAAATAATTTACTTGAAGAAAGGCAGAACCAAAAACATACACACATTATTTTTCGTTTTTCAAACCAAATTTTATACCACCACCTAAAAAAAAAAAACAACATTAATCACAAGTAGATACTTGTTCATATAAATTCTTTATTATTTCATCAGTCGCAAAAATATAATGAAAATTAATTGATTTCTATGTACACGTAATCCTAGAGGAGATTAATTTGTGATCTCTTTTTGATGTCTTTTCAACAAACAGTAAAAATAAAAAAATATCGTATCTGTCAAAATAGATTTCAATTTGATGTGTGGCTGTATATCAAACAAACACGAAAATATAAATTAGAAAAGATGAAAAAAAAAAAAAAAAATAATTGTCACATCAGTGTCATTTATTAATAAATAACTCTTCAGAGACGAAAAATTTGAATTTTTGTCTACACAAAATTAATAATAATTCTTTCTCATATCACAGGTTAAGGTCAAAAATTAAATTATGAAGTTTCAACAATATTAATTTAATATTGGTAGAAATTATTTGTCGATGAATTCGAAATCATTGAAAGAACCTTAAGAAAAAAAAATATAAACAACATTACTTTTTGACAAAAAAAAAAAAAAAAAAAATAAAATGCACGACTGACTGGGTCGCACGAACTTGCTCTTGGAGTTAAAGTTGCTTAAATTTGTAAGACTTTTTATATGGAAATTTGAAAAAAAAAATAAAATTCGTTTTAAAAAAAAATAAAATAAAATCTGAAATTAAATTGCCCTCCAAAACAAGTATGCAGTTTTGATTGATATATTAACGTGCATTTTTAGAAAAAAAAAAATTTCAAAAAAGTTTTAAAATAAATTGTAATTTTGTAGAAATCACTTATCAACATCTAAAAACAAAATTTCAAAAAAATTCAATGTCCCGTTTTCGAAAATTTGATTTTTCAAAAAAAAAATTTTCAAAAATTTTTAAAAAATCCAAAAATTATTTTTTTGAAAATTTTATTTTTGGTTTATATTTAAATTATATAAATGCTTCTTCACAAAAAGTTTCGTTGAAATCGAATAAGAAGTTTCGGAGAATTTGAAAAAAAAAAACGGTTCTATGGCAGGTACCGTTAGTAATGATTTTCAAAAAAAAATTTTTCATTGAAATGTAGACCTTAGCTAAAAACTAACATTTGAATTTTTTAAACAAAATCGTTAGAGCAGTTTTCGAGATATTTCAATTTTACTAAAATCGGTATATGACAAGTACCGTTATTTTTGGTCCAAAAAAATTAATTCCAAAAATCCCTCTGGAGAGTCGCCAAAAAATCCCTCTGGAGAGTCGCCAAATAACGCTATATACCAAGTTTGACATTAATCGGTCCATCCGTTTAGACTGTAGCTCCTTATACAGACAGACAGACTGACAGACGGACTTCCGGGACCCACTTTTTTGGCATTGTCTACCATCGTAATGTCATGGAAAAATGTTATCTCAACTTTTTTTTTTTTTTGTACGAATGCATAACTTGATATACAGCCCTATTCTGCTGTTCCCGTGAATCTCAGATCCGATTCACACATTCGGTTCACTTTAACTCTACCTTGCCATCCTGCTATCCATCGGGTAAACTGCATTATCATCCCTCAATTTGACGTCCAGGTGAACGTCAAATTAAAAAAAAAATGGCGACGAAGTAAATTGAAAGGAAAAAAAAATTTTTTGTTTGTGTTTATTTGCATAGAAAAAATAAAAGCAGCCGATTAAATGTTAAGAAATAATTAAACATTTATGAAAAGTGGCATTTTGCTTAATTTCAACGATGGTGAATTTATTTTTACAAACAAAAGTGACAGATCCGCAACATTTTTTATGCGGATTGCAAATGTATGGAGCAAGTTCATTCACGTGATTAGTGGAATACTGAACAACATTACCGATATTACCGACGTGAGTTTGGATTCCCCCCGATGAATAGCAGAATGGTAATTGGTGAATATTTAGCGATTTTTCCCCCCGATGGATAGCAGAATAGGGCTGATATAGTACCTATATCGCAAGTAAAAATATTTAAAGGTTGTACAATGTTGCCGATATATCGCGATAATTGTAATAAATTTTTGGCCTTGTAATGTTTTTTTTTTTTTTTTTTTTGTAGAAAGAAAAGGTTTATAGTTAAACTCTTTTTCAAATTCATATTCTGTTCAGTTTGAAATATAGTTGAAAATTAGTATTTAAATGGAAGATTTGGGCCCACTGTTAGCCTATCGAGAGCGGTAATTATTTTCCATTTCATTTTACTTACCATTTCCCGTTAAAAAAGAGTAAACTATACAAACAAAATTCACTTCAAGCTAAAAGAAATATATGTATTTACAAACGAATAGTTTTTCTTTATATTTATTTTACTCTAAATTACACATTTTATTTTTTTACACACTACTTGTAAGAGTATGTTTTATGTTTGCATTCCATTTTATTACTTTCATTATGCATAGTAGTTATATAAAGAAGTGCCTAACTATAAACGTCGAATATAAAGAAGCAAATATAAAAAGGATCATCATTTTAAATGTCTGTGTGTTTTTCTTTTATGATAAATTAAATCCTTTGGTGCATAAAAAATAATAAAACAAACAAATAAAGTTCTCTATCATCATCAGTAAGAAACTTTTACGAAGTCGTCATTTTATGTGTTACGAGTGTTTTTTTTTTTTTTCAATAGAATGCATATGAAAAGGAATGTTATTTATATTCAACGATAAATTAATTAAAAGTTGTATTTAAGTAGAAATTGGAAGAACTAAGATTAAAGGATTTAAAAAAAAAAAAATTACTAAAAAATCCCGACCTAAAATTAAAGCGAGTTATAAATAAAAAAATATATCACTCATACACCATGTAGTACAGTACAATTTTTTTTTAAACTTGTGTTTTATTCTTACTTGAAAGTAACGTTCTAAAAAAATCATTTTTTAATGTAGGTATGTATTTCAAATTAAGGAAATATATTTATTGCAAGCAAAAAAAAAATATTTATGGGAACTAAAAAAAAAATTGTAGGTATTAAAAAAAAAAAAAAAATTTACAACTTAAAAATATATTGCATTAAAAAAAAAAATGTTATAGCAAATAAAAATTTTTTGTTTTTAAAAATAAAAACCCATGCAAAATGTGTGAATTAAATATTTTTTTTTTCGATTTCGATTTTTTTGGTGATTTCTTACAATTTTGGCTATTTGACCATTAATTACCTATTGTTAACTATAATATTGAATTGACCAAATAGTCAAAATTGTAAGAAATACGACGAATATTAAAAAAAAATATTTAATGCACACAATTTGTATAGAATTTTGTTTTTTAATGCAGAAAATTTTTTATTTGCAAAACAATATTTTTTAATGCAAATATTTGTATTTTTGTTCGCAATAAATATTTTTTTTTTTAAACGCAAACATTTTTTTTTCAATGCATATTTTATTGTTAGAAATATTTATTTTTTGTTTTATACAATTTTTTCAAATGCATTTTTCTTCATTGCTATTTTTTCAATCCTCGAAAGACGACACTTTCTCGGAACCTGTAACTATTTGTAGGGCTTAATGAATATGTCAAGACAACATTTTTTTTTTTCTACAATATACCCCTGAAATCTGAATTTAAGGGCAAACAACTTTTTTTAAGGGCAAACAACTTTTCTTTTCTTTAATTAATTACCTATTGTTAACTATAATATTGAATTGAATTGTAAGACCAAATAGTCAAAATTGTAAGAAATTCGACGAATATTAAAAAAATGCACACATTTTGTATTGAATTTTGTTTTTTAATGCAGAAAATTTTTTATTTGCAAAACAATATTTTTTAATGCAAATATTTGTATTTTTGTTCGCAATAAATATTTTTTTTTTTAAACGCAAACATTTTTTTTTCAATGCATATTTTATTGTTAGAAATATTTATTTTTTGTTTTATACAATTTTTTCAAATGCATTTTTCTTCATTGCTATTTTTTCAATCCTCGAAAGACGACACTTTCTCGGAACCTGTAACTATTTGTAGGGCTTAATGAATATGTCAAGACAACATTTTTTTTTTCTACAATATACCCCTGAAATCTGAATTTAAGGGCAAACAACTTTTTTTCTTTTCAACCGATTTATGTGTTTTTACCTAATCTTTCTGTTTTTTCTTCTGTAAGCTTTCCTCATTTTCAATCGGTTTAAAACTATTTTTTTTTTCCATCTACATATTTTGTATTGATTTGAAATTAATTTTAACCTGATTTGATTCTAATTTTCAATCGGTTTGGAAACTATTTTTTAATCTATTTTAAACTAATTTATAATCGATTTGAAACTATTTTTTAATCTATTTTAAACTAATTTTCAATCGATTTGAAACTATTTTTCAAATATTTATATTTAGTTTTGAATCGATTTGACCCCATTCAAAATCGGTTTGAATTTTTGTTCTAATTTGTTTTTAAACTAGTTTTGAATCGATTTGAAACTAATTTTGAATCAATTTGTTACAAATTTTCTCTTGGTTTAAAATTATTTTTCAATCATTTTGATATTAATTTAAAATCTCGATAAAAAAAGAAACATTGCTCAGACCAAAAAATACAAAAATCATACTACCTAAATTTTTCGCCTCCTATTGATATATTGATTTCAAATTATTAAGATCTCAAATCGAACAAAAATAAGGTGAATCAACACAACCACCCAAGTATTCACAAAATTACTTATATTCTACTTGCGCAATGTGTGTTACTATTGTTTTTTTTATGTTTACTTTATTCCATTCTAAAGAAAACCAGATTCTAGTTCTAAAACCTAAAAAAAAAAAAACAGAAAAGCAACACCGAAAAAAAAAACTAAACCAAATGAAGTTGCGCAACAGTCTAAGTTTGTGCTGCTGCTGCTGCAAACACTTCTAGTTTCCTTAAACTGTTTGTAATGTTTTACTCGCGCCACACAGCTGTAATAGAGTGATACACAAACAATTTTGACTCATTGCAACAACAAGATACTACTCAAAGAACAAGTTTTTTTTTACTGCTTCTGCTGCTTGTTGTAACCGACAATTCTATCCGGTGCAACGTTGCAAGTAAGCAACAAAAAAAATGAAAATAGAAAAAAAAAATATCACCAGAGACAGGAAATAGAAGTTAATGTTATACCCAATGGCGACTTAATGTTGCATAATAACGGTGTTTGGAAGACTTGATAAAAAAACATGTTAAAACCTTCAAGAAAAAGAAGATTGTAAAAAAAATCATTTGGGTAAAAATTCGTGCCTAGAAGAAGATATATCCCAAGACTGTGATAGAAGCTTTGCTGTTGTAGAAAAAAACAAAGGGATTTTTTTTTTCAGTTGCTTTGTTGCGCGCATTCGAATACTTGTTTATCCATTCTATTCGCAATGCTTCTTAAGGAATTGAAGAGTCTTCTTCTAAGGCTATAGCATACAAGAAGCATCGCGAAGAAGTAGTTATACAAATCGAACGAAACAGGTTTTTTGTCACTTCACTTCTGTGAAAGGGTTTTATGTTAAAGAGGATTGTGAACTTTTCTTTTATTTCTACACTTGGAAAAAAAAAAAGTTAAAAAATAACCACCAGCTGTATTTGCTTATTTTACGAAGTGGATTTTTGTTGGGTTGTAAATCTAAAACAAGAGTGTTTTAGAAATAAGTTGCAAATCAGTTTCAAAATGGTTACAAATTGACTTAAAATAAAATTAAAATGATTAGAACGATTCCAAAACTGGTTTCAAACTTGTGGAAACTAACTCCCAAATTCAGAAAAAAATTATTTGTTGATAACTCCAAAATGAGTTAAAAATTTATTAAAAATTAGTTGCAAATTAGTTTAAAAAGTTATTTCAATTCGATCACGACAGCTTTACTTATGGTATATTTAACTTGTTTTTCTGGTATATTTAACATTTTTTCTTGTGTATTTAACATTTTTTTCTCGTATATTTAACATTTTTCTGGTATATTTAACTTGATATCTGGTATATTTTATTAAATTCTGGTAAATTTAACTATATTATGATTAAATATACCAGAAGTAAAGTTATCCCTGGCTAGACTTTGAAATTTAAATGTATGACCATAAAATTCACAATTTTTTTCTCAGTGCATCTGTCGGTGCGTTTAATGTATTTCAACTTGTTTCTCGTCTGTTAGGTTTTTTTTTTTTATATTTTTATGAAACCGTAAACCTAGAGACCTAAAGATACCCTTTTTTGTTTTGTTCTTAGAGAGAAATAAAAAAAAAAAAAAACTTAGAAAAAGCGCCTATGGGTCATGATGTGCAAGGAATAAAAAAAAGATGAGATGATAAAAAAGCAAAAGAGAAGAAGATTTGGAGGCGAGGAAGAAGAAGCAAAATAGAATTGTTTTTCTGTCGTCAGATCTTGTCTTTTATGAAACAAAATAGATATCCCAAAGAATATTTTTACTCTCCACGAGTCTTTGTGGGTGCGTCATTGTTTTGCAATAGAAAAAAAGAATAGCGATAGTAGTGAATGCAATTATATTCTAAAACAACATACACAATAGAAGAAAAGAAATTTTTAGAACACCAAATATAAAAAAAAAGAGTGAAACGCGGTAATCCTTCTCTATGACATTGTCATTATCCACTTAAACATAGCAAAAAAAAAAAAGGGTGGCTAACCTAGAGTTGATGTAGTGTGTGCTTTTAAGATGATGAACATGGTATCGCAAATGCATTCTGCATTTTTATGTTTCATTAAGTATTTTTTTTTTTTTTTGTTTCTGTGTTTTATTTTGCATTGCAGAATTGTCATCGTTTTTCTTTTAAGTTGCTTAACGTGACAAAATGTAAAATAAAAAAAATGAGGGTCCATCTATCTAGCGATTACTGACACAATTTTCGTTAATTTAATGTTTGATGATGTCATAGAAATTAAGTAATTGCAATGAAATAAACCAAATCCTTAATCATATAAAAAAACAAAAATGTACTAAAAAAATACTAAATGAAGATTTTGAACTTCTAAACCAAATAGGAAAAGAAAATGAGTTACTGTAGTTTATACTAATCGTGTTTTTAACATTTTAACATTCTTAATCATCAAAAACAAAAAATTTAATAAGGTTTACTAAGAAACTATGTACTAAAACTGTACTAAAAGTTAGTTAAATTAGTTTATTATACTTAAAGTAGAAGTTTAACATCAAAGTTCTCGTTAATCTTCACTCCTTCCCTTACACGATAATTGCTTTACTAAAACGTCATTTTTAGTTTCTAGACAAAGTTGTTTTTTTTGTCGAGAAGAATTTACATATCGTCGGTGAAACCAGAAAAGTGTGTAACTCCATTTTAGCAAATTTTATAGGAGAGCAAAAAAACAAAATCGTTTTGAAGGCATTTGTATGAGTTTTCATTTTCTAATTTGGTAATAGAATAAAAACTATGAACTTTAAGGGGATTCTGAGTTTAAGGAACGGTAGATATTAGGTTTGTCTAACAGATGGCATTCAAATCTAATTTTCAGAAAATTTGGAGTTACACACTTTTCTGGTTTCACCGACGATATGTAAGTATACTAAAACAAAGTTTAAAAAAGTTTAACTGAAAGTATGTACCAGCAATGTACTAGAAGTATACTAATAATGTGCTAGTAATTTACTAAAAATGTACTAAAAAAGTACTAAATATGTACTAAAAGTTCTAAATATGCAATAAATATTTACTAAACATGTACTAAATATGTACTAAAATTAATTTAATTGTCTAATAAATTATATTTAATGCAATAAAAGTTTCGGTTGAATTCCTTTCTAATCGTGTACTAAATTTGCACCTTCGAAAACATTTTTGATACCTTTTTTTTATCAAGAATCCAAAAAATCATATCTTAAGACCTAAGCGTAAGAGTGTCACGCCCGTACCGCTGTAAAAATAAATTCATAAGCTTGAAAATTTCTACCATTTTTCAGAAGGAAATTCAAGTAAAAGCAGATTTCTACAAAAAGAGTACAAAAATCAAATTCTTTTTGATTACAAATTCTTTCTATTCTATTGCAAAAAATTCCAAACGAAGAAGGATAAAGAACTTGTGTTTTCTTTCTATGTTCGTATCATTACACTGCTGCCTTGTTACTCTACATTTCTTTCATTTTATTTCTCAACACTATGAGACTTTGTGCTGCAAAAAGCAAAAGCATTAAACAGCACACACTTCTAACATAAAACATAGAATAAAGAATAAAACTTGAAGAAAACTTCACACAAAACTCGGCGAATAACCTTCTTTACTCCAGTCCAGAGGCCATGAGGGCACACACAAAAAAACGTGTATATGAGTGTGTTTTATTCGCTTATAAGAGTGAAGTGATACGAAAGCAAGCACACGCATAGCGACGCATTGCATTGCAGTTTCAAAAAAAAAAAAGCTGCAAAAATTCTCAATAACACAAAGCAAATATTCCACCAAGAATTTATAAAAGATAAAGAAAGAAAAAAAACAAAAGAAACATAACAAGTTAGAAAAAAAAAGTTGGGAAAAAAAGCCTAAAGAAAATTGCATACTGTTTTGAAAATGTAGAAGAGAAATAACTTTTCTGCGGGGCAAAAAGTACTAAAAGAAACAAAAAAAAAAATCGTTTAGACCAACAAACAACAAAACTGTTCTTTCCTACTGGCCCCTTTTATATTCTTACGTCATCATCGTCATCCAACATCATCATCATCATCAGCGCCATGAACATCATCCTCCTCATTGCGCTTTATTGCAATATCAACACCAACCCACTGCCCACCACCGCCCGCCATCTCCTACCTTTTGGTCCTCTTCATTTGCTTTATTTTTGTATTCTTCTTCTTTGAACACACGTTTTCCTCACAAACTTTTGCATTGTATCTGTTTTTTTTTTTTTTATTTTTTCTGTGCTTTAAGTTCACAGTTTGTATCTTCTTTTCAGTCTTTCTTCATTCTTGGTTTGTCAATGCAACAACAACAACAACAAAAAACTTATATTTGTGTGTGATTTTATGCAAATTTATATTTTCTTGTTTTTCTTTTATTTTTTTTTATCACGCGTTATGCTTTTGAGTTTATTTTTTTTTTTTTTTTATTTTATTTTTGCCGCCATTGCACCGCTGCGCCGATGGCAATGCTGTTGCTGCCAGGCAATGCGTTGCAGTATAAAAATATTTCTTTCAATTCTATTGCTCTTTTGTTATATTGAGCGAATGCACATAGTAGGTAGTATATTTTTGCATGTGTTTGTGTTTTGTTGCTTTGATGTCAGTTTTTTGCAATATTTGTGTGTGTGTAGATTCTTCTCAAAGTTCTCACGGGGTCATTTGCATGCACTTTTTCAAAATAGAATACAAACGTGATAGAAAAGAGAAGAATGTAAGAACCAAAAACCATCATCAACATCACTCAAACCACCACACACTGAAAAGAAAGGCGATAACGAAGAAGAATGAGATAACAAAAAAAATACAGAAAAAAACAGATAACGATGAATAAATGAATCGGTAAAGCACTTTTAAGACACAGGTTTATTTAACAAAAATAAATTGCAAATTAAAATACAGTTATGTGAAGGAAGTGTATTATAGTTGAATGAATGATATGACAAAGATAAACTGAAAATTTTACCCCCGTAAGTAGTTAAATTGAGACTTAAATTTGTTAGAAGGTACGTTGTTCTTCGTTTAGAGAAGAAAATTAACAAATATACAAATATGTTAATGATTTTTATTTTTTTTTTTTTTTATTAAATTGATGTTAATATTCTCCTATTGAGCTCTAAAAGTGTACTAAATTATTAGTACAGTCAGTTAAGGCGCAATAACGAGGTTACATAACAATAAAAGAGACGAACACAATCCCAAAATTCTAAATCCGAAAAACCCAGAACTCCAAAAATCCCGGAAATCCAAAATCCTGAAAACTCCCAATATCCGAAAAACCAAAAGATGACAAAATAAAAAACTTACTCAAATTTTTCATTTTATATAATTTTTTCGTGATTTTGTGTTTACGGGATTTTCTTGATTTCGGGTTTTCTAGATTCCAAATTATCGGGATTTTGACCCAGCCTTAACAAAAATTTATGGCAGACATTAAAATAAATGTTTTATGCTCTGAAGTAACTGCTTCAAAAAATTTGACTGCAGTTAGGTTTCTTTTATTTAAGTTTTAATGCGTCATAGTGCAATCTTGTACCGTAATGATACAAATTTCGGGATTCCATTTGTGATTTTTAGGTTTTCATATTTCTGGGTTTTTTGGTATTTTGAATTTTCTGGATTTCGGGCCTTTTTGGATTTTAAATTTTCGAAATTTTGGACTTTCTAAATTTTTGGATTTTCGGGATTTCGTAAAAAAACATTTCTGAACAAAAGACCGAACCTTTATTTAAAAAAAAAATAATAATTTTTGGAGATTTTAGACAAACTACATACGATTTTTGGTTTGTATCCATTTCTCAAGGTGGACAAGCAATTGCCGTTTGAATTTTAAAATTTGGTTTCAAATTTTGTTTCAAAGGTGGACAAACGAAAATTTTTGGTAGACAAATATGGATAAAAGGAAAAGCTTATTTGTTCTTGAAAACGACTTCGATTAAAAAAAAATTGGATGTAGTTTCGCAAATAATATACAATTTTCGAAATACATACCGTTATTAACATACATTAGGGTGGGTCAAAATCGAAATTCGTTTTTTCGTCCTCCGCTTTTCAATTTTCCATTTTTACATCAAGCTTCTACGAAAAAAAAATCATTTTTTTATTAATTGACTTTTTAGCAAATTTTTTTTACATATTCTTGTAGAAAATTGAACGCTCTACAAAAAAGGCTTTATACACTTTTTTTTAATTATCTAAACGTTTAGTAGATATTTGAAGTCCAAAAATCGAGAAAATCTTTAAAAATTCGTTTTTTGTTCTTAATTTTTGTAACAAATTGAAAAAATATAATAATCAAATGCGCATGACATATTCTTGTAGGAAACAGATTGTTCCACAAAAAAGGTCTTATAAACTTTTTTCATTAATCTAACCATTCTAAAGATATTCGAGGTCAAAGTTAAAAAAAATTATAAAAACCATTTTTACTTTAAAAAAATTTCCAATTCACTGAAACTTCATTATTTTCAAATTAACAAGATGTATTCTTGTAGGGGCTTAAACGTTTTACAAAAAATTACTTGGCATCAAATTGATTGCTTTAACCGTTTAGAAGATATTCGTATCCAAATTGCAATGCATACGAGTCATAAGAAAACTACTGAAATCAGTGGGCATTGGTTTGGATACGAATATCTTCTAAACGGTTAGAGCATAATTTTATGATATTATTAAAATCATAAAATTATGTAAAGAAGCAGATTTTTTTTCTGTCTTTTTTTTCTTTAATAATGATTCAGTAATAGGAATGGAATTTTTTTTTAAATATTTGAAATTCTTTTCAAATAAATGTATTAATGATGCTTTTAGGCTTAAAAGAAACCCGCAAATAATAAATTAAACAAAAATACAAGTTACTACCAGTCTTTTTTTTTTTTTTTGTATAATATTTGCGTTTGATCATCAATTTGATTTTTTTTTTTCTAATTACCATGGAGTTTCCCCGAAAACTGGAATCTTTTATGTTTCCATAGATACAAAAAAAAAAAAAATCGTATTTCAATTTTTTTCACATTATTTTGATTCCAAATATATAAAATAATATAAAAAAAAAAACTTCTAACAAAACCACTGAAAAGTTAATTCTAGTAATTCAACAAAACACAAAAGACGAACAAAAAGAAAAAAAAAAAAAGAAAATATATACTGCGCTTAGAAAATGTTTTCAAATTAAAATAATGAATATGTGTTGTATAGAACTCGCGGTTTGTCTTTATCTCTTCTACTCACGTAAGGCTTACAAAAATAAGAAAAAAAATTAAATTTGCATAAAATTTCAATTTATTTTACGAAATAAAAAAAATATACAAAAAAAAAGTGTAAAAACACCGAGTGTGGTAAAAACAAATACAAAAATAAAGAAAAAAAAAAAACGCAACAGATAGGGGTTCTAGGTTGAGTTCAGAATTCGTCTACTTTTTTATTTCGCTATCTTGTATTTTTTTTTTTTTTTTGTTTTTCTAGGGACAATTTAGTTTTACTTTTTTTTTGTAATTTAACCTTTGTGTGGTTGGGTTGGTTTAGTATTTCAAATTCAATGTTATCGTGTCGTGGGAAAAGGGCGGCGAACAACAATTCATTTTATATATATATTCCAGGAGCTTATCTTGGTTACATTATTTTTTTTTTATTTTCTTGTCATGTAAAAACTTTCCATAGAAACAAGGCAATATTTTAATCGATGTTTACTGTGCATCATTGTGCCATGGATAGGTTCAATTCTCACAGTGATTTAATGCTGCACATTAATGATGTTGATGTGAAGTTCAATGTCTACAGTCAATATTATGTATTTACATTTGTAATTGAATTTATTGGAAAAATATACAAAAACTAAATTATTTAAATATTGTTTTTGTTTGTATCAATCGTATTGGAAGCTCATTTTAATTCAATTGAAGTGCATCTATTTTCGATCAAATGTCAACAAAAAATTTTTGTTTACGAAAATTTGATATATGTAGGTAGTGCGTTTTAGTACTAAAAGTATGTAAAATTTTAAAATGATGGAAAAATGATTATGTACATAGCTCTCAACTTAATTGAAGGAAAAAAAAACAAATTTTCAAAGATGTTCTAAAATTTTAGTACTAAAACAATTACAATTACTTTCTAGATGTAAATTTTAGTTTTATTATTTTTTTTTTATGCGAAAATAACTTATTACTAATTCTACTTTATAAAATGATATGAAGGTATTAAAATAAAATAGAAATTAAATATTTATAGCACAAGAATTTATAAAATTGATATTGTACTAAAATTAAGTAAACTTTCAAAAGCTTGTTTCTTTCTTCAAGAAAGGTTTAGTAATACAACAAGTATTTAAAAGTGTACTAAATTTTAGTACAAAGCAATTTTATGACGTTCCAGTAGAAGCTTATTTTAGTTTTATTAAATTATTTTTTCCTTTTTTTACGAGAAGATACATACAATTTAATGCACTTTATAAATATATTTGTACTACAATTAAGTACATTTTAAAAGAACTAAATTTTAAGAGAAAATAAAAAAATTGAAATGGACCCCCTTTCATTAAATCCAGAGATAGATTTTTTATACTTTTTTATGTAATAAAATGTGTTTTAGTGCTAAAAATGTTTGATATTAAAAAATTAAGCACTAAATGAAATGAAACATTAATTTTAATTTCAAGTAAAAAAACCTCTTTTAAAGTGTTCTAAATTTTAGTAAAAAAAAAAAACAATTTTTTTTTGCAAATAGGCAAATTTTAGTGTTATTAAATTGTTTTTTTTTTTTTTAATATGTTAAGATTCATAGAGCAACAAATTTATTTTAGCACTAATTTGTTTTAGTACATACAAAGTTGACAATTTTTAAAATAATTAGATAATTCAAGAAAAAGTACTATTATATTATTTCTATTACTAATTGTTGTTACAAAAATAAAAGGAGTATGTACGAAATCTTAGTAGGTACTAAAACTAATTACCTACACAAAATACATATGTTTTAACGTGACGTTTTATAGACTATAACCAGCAGACAAATTATAGTTGTTATAGAAGTTATAAGGCAACAAACATGTCAAAAACATTACCCTTGTTTTTGATACATATTATATTTACCTAAGTTAAATTTCAAAAAAATTCGGGGGTACATCATAAAAATGATTGAAAATTGAAATCTAAGTTTTTCAAATATAAATTTGGTTATTCTCAAAATAGTAAATCCCCCCCCCCCCCCTTCATTTTATCCCTTGTTACCCTTTTTTAAAATGATTTAAATTTCTGTGGGTCGCAAGCTGAAGATATTCTTAGCCAGTTTTTGACAAAAATGACATTGATTTGGTTACAAATGAAATCTCCTGACAACACCACACCCAATTATATTTATTTAGTTGAAAAAAGCTCCTTCAATTCCATATAAAAACAATTACAATTGCCATCTAGGTACCTATAGCAATTGGACACATCCCTGGTGTGTTAAATTATCTGTAAATCGCCCTGTTAATTTAATCCCCGATTAAATCTTACTCAATTCCAATTGTATATGTGCGGTATTATCTTTTTTTTTGTTTTTTAATATTATAAGCCAATGGGTTATGCTGTTATAATACCCTCGTAGTATAGTATACTCTCAACAGAAAAATTCTATATTCACACATTTGTATATGGACTAACTATTACCTATATATGAATGCACATAACAGAGGAGTACGAGTATACTAATGAATGCGTTCTTTTACTCTTGTTTTTTTTTTTTTTTTATTTTCTATCTTTTTAATCCTATTTGACTGGATCACGTAATTCTGCTGCCAATGGAGAATAAAATAATGCGCACAAAGGAGTCTATTATATTCATTCAAAAAAAACCCCACCCATATATTCATTCACATTCACCACACTACCACAAACATCATCATCATCATCATGCAAATAACACACAAAACGTTCGTCGTTCGTTGGAACGTTTTATTCAATCTCTTCATCATCATCATCAACATCGTCGTCGTCATCAGAGCATCAGCAACGAAATGAAAAAAAAAAAAAAAAAAAAAAAAAATGTCGAATAGGGGTTGTGTTGGGTATAGTGGCAAATCCTCTATATTTATCATCCCTTCCTCACAAAAAGCTCTAGTTGGGTAGGTCATTGCCATTTTGTTTCTTTATTTTTATTATTATTTTTTTTTTTATTCATTTTGTGAATCTCCTCTGCCTATACGAACATTTTTTTTTTTCAGAAGTCTCCGAAACTAACACTGGGTCTATAGAACATGAAAGGATGTTAGGGGATGAAAAAAGCAAAAAAAAAAAAAAAATATCCTGCGAAGGAGTGTTTCCGGCGTAAAACTCTCAACGAGATTGATATAAAAAGTCGAGCGGAACTCCTCAGGATCAGGATGACTACATCAAACATGATGTTGAATGATTAGCTTTTATTTTGAAATAAAAAAAAAAAAAAAAAAAGAAGGAAAACATCCTAGGGAACTCTCTTTAGATATTGATTAAACCGAGAAGCCTAATTTTTCCCATAGCGTGTGCTGCTGCTGTTGCTACTGCTTCTGCCTTGCCTGTGCAGCAGAGACTTGTCAAAGGCCTACAAGCTTTATTTTATTTTTTTTTTTTTATTATTTTTTAACTCACAAACCCCAGACACCCACCCTGTGATTTAAATGGAATCCTATGGAATTCTGATTTTTTTTTTTTTTTTTTTTGAAAAAAGGACGAAAAGTCTATATAAAAATTAATGAACAAAAATGATGAAGCAGCAGCAGTAGAAACTTTTTCATTATCCTCTGCTATGCAGTATATAGCCTGGCCATCGCATCCGATTCAATAGGGAGATGTTTTGCAAAAGCTGATAGCGCTGCTCTGGCTCTGGTTTCTGCTGCTGCTTCTGATGCTGAAACTGTCTTCCCTGGGGGAATTTTGGTTTTTTTTTCGAAAAAAATGTCCGCCGCAGAATATTTTATATAAAATTTTATTTTTGCTTTATTTTTTTTTTTTTTTTCGTTTGCTTGCTTAATTGTTGGCATGAAGCAGTTGCAGTTTTAATAGAAAATTGGGGGTCGTAATTTTACTACTGTATTTAGTGGAATGGAAAATATACAGTTTTTTTTTTTTTGTTTGGATATCAACAGTAATCGATTTCAGTTTTGTTTTTGTTTTTTCTTTTTTTTTTGTGGTTCAGAGTTATTACATTTTTTTTTATAAAAGGACGAGGATAGGAACAGCTGTGGCAACACATGATGCAATTTTTAGTAGGTTTTTTTTTATGTATATGTAGGATTTTTGTTTCGTTCATACAATTTATTTTTCGTTCATACAATTGGACAACTATTCCCATCAGTTTGATCATTTTCCCTCGAAACTATTATGATTTAAAGTATTAGTAAAAAATTAAGATTTTTGATTCAAACTTTTAGAAACAAATTTTGCTTTAAGAGGGCACTAAATATGTTTTAATGTGACGTCATATAGTTTATAACCAGCAAATAAGGAAGCCAATTCACACAATTACTTATTTTTTAATTTATGAAGAATTAGTTTCGTATTTATAAGGCAACAAACATGTCAAAAACATAACCCTTCTTTTTGTTACACAGTTTATAAATTTGATGAAAATTCAAGGATTCATCATAAAATTTATTAAAATTTAGAATCTAAGGTTTACAAATACAAATTTGGATATTCTCAAAATAGTTTATCCTCCATTTCTCGAAACTAGTAGGTTAAGAGCGCAATCATCATTTTTCAAAGCTTAAATAAAGACGAAAAAACGATAAGGTGCAAATATTAGCTACTAAATTGGGCGTGATAGAGTCTTTACCATATTTTGTTTTTAAACTCGCCTAGAAATCAAATTCTTTATATAAATGTGGGCGTGGCAGAGGCGTGAAACATTTATTAAAATAAGTAAAACTGGTTTTACAATTTTGTTGCAAAGTCAATTTATATTGAAAAATCAATTTTGTCCACAATCGCCATACAATCGACGCACTATGCGGCGTTCCTCAAGGTTGTTATTACGGTCCATATATGTTTGTTTTAGCCACTGATGTTTTTGAACTAATTTTTCCTCAATATGATTTAGATACATACGAGTTAAGTAAAAAAAAAAAAAAAAACTAATTTTGATTTAGAAAAAAGCGATTGTCGCTTTGATCATTTAATAAGGTAGTTTTTTTGGTTTTGCATTTTCAAAAAGGAACTCCTAGTTGTGAACCCAAAAACCCAAACCGGAAAACGTATAGTTGCTAGTTGCATTTGTTAACTTTGCTTCACAAAAAAACACTGTTTATTAAATAGAAACAGTCTCCAAAATTACATAAAAATGATGAAAAATCATGGTCAATATTAATTATAGTAAATCAATGATGAACTTTAACATTATTTGTAAATTTTAGTCACCACAGGAAACGCATAAAAAGAAGCTGGCAAAGAGAGCTCTGTGAAGATTCAACTGCGGCCTCAAAATTTTTGAACCAATCTAGTCTAATTCGTTTGCCCACCTTTTGTCTATGTTCCCCAAAAATTATGTAGGTACTTTCTTATAAAAATTCAAGTTTCTGTCGTTTTTCCATCCCGACACCAAATTTTGTACTAAAAATTTCTAGAAAAAAAAAAAATATATATATATAAAAAAAAAACGATGATTTTTGGTGGACAAACGAAAGAAGTTCGAATTTTTGAAGAAATTGGGGATTTTAATGGATTTTCAAAGAAAAACATTAAATTAAAATTTAGGTTTGGTCTTATAAATACATAGTTAAATTTCCAATCGCAAAGTGTCCCACCAGTGACAAAAATTTTACCCACCCCTGCCATTAACAACTTAATTTTTTTTGTAATTAAAGACAGTAATTCGCCTTTTATTATAGATGCTACGAATATTTTGTGTAATAAGTCAAAGAATTTAAATAAAATATTTCTACGATACTTTTCCACCCGTGACAGTAGCAAATACCCTATCTATTCTAAAAAAAAAAAAACAATATCAAGTGGACATATTTTTCTTGGCACTGATGAAAATCTGTAAATTTTGTACAATTATGAGTAGAGTTTGTAACAAAAACAATAAATAATAATTTTTCAAGTGTCCCACCCGTGACGATCGAATGCCTACTTTCTCCTACTTAATTAGATTTTATGAATCCGAAATAAACTACAAACATAACCTTTGGCAATTTTTGTATTTTTTCTAATACTTATTATGAACTAAGGCTCTTAAACAGTCAGTACTAAATTTGTACTAAAAACTGACTTAAATTCTCTGTATTTGATTTGCTCTTGGCGTCATCACAAAATTGCCATATTATATCCCCTTAAACAATATTTTCACATTATAACGATTTGATTTATTTAACAATCAAGAAACTTCTTCTACTACTTTTGTATGTTGGCAAACAGCAACAGTATATAATATAAAATAAAGCAAACAAAAAAAAAAAAAAAAACAAATCCCATTAAAAATAACTTCAAGCTGAATATCATCAAATCATGTTTTCTCTCTGCATATGAATATTAAAAAACTTTTCTTCTCAACTGTTCACTGGAGTTTTATGCATTTTTTCTGTTATTTTTTTTTTTGTTAGCAAAAGGCAAAAAAAAAAAAAATACATCACATCATGAGAAAAAAAAAAAAACGTTCACTATTATGCAGATTGGAGAAAATAAAAACTTTCATATGATGGGCTTCAAGCTGCACTCGATTGGGGTAGGTTCGTTCTCTTCTGTTCTGGGCGTCAAAATAAAAATCCTGAAACTATATTATTTTTTTTCCTAGATTTGAGGAATAGTGGAAACATAAAAGTTGAAGACGGATGATTTTTTTTTTCTTCTTTAGTTTTTTTTTTTTTTTTTTTTGGAAAAAGAACATAGGCAAAACTCTCACCATTCAGCAATGTCCTTTTTTCCAAATGGATGTTGAATGATGGTGTGAGAACATGTGGATGTTTTTTTTTTCGCCTTCGTTTCTTGTTTTCAACTTTTCTACTCGTTCATCTTGGTTTTAATTAATTTTTTTGTCATTTTTTTTTGTATTATTAAAAAATAATACAAAAAAAATATACATAAAGGATTTGTTGTTTTTACGTCTTTCGGTCGTCAGAGAGCTATCTGAGCGTGTGTTTATATATGCGGGATAGAAAAGAAAAACCCAGAACCATAAAGTAGTCAGGAGCAGCAGCTAAAAGATCACCGGTAGATGGCAATGGTATTACGGTGGGAGTTGTTTTGTAGCAACGGGTAGGAATAAAAAAAAAGAGAGGAGGGACGAAAAAAAAAGGATAAAACAGAAATCTGAAACTTCTGGTATTGTTGGCATAATCGTTGTCGTCATCAGCAAAACGAAACGAGTATTGTATGGTTTTGAATCACACAAAACCCATCTCTTGCCATTGCTATTATCATCATCGTCCTTACCATCTCTCCAAACCGTTCTTCTCTCCACCACCTACAGTGGAGATGGTATATAATATCACAAACAGCATCATCAACATTGCTAGCATATCCTGGTGCAGTTTTTATTTAATTTTTCCTTGTTTTTTTTTTTTTTTTTTTTTTTTTTCTTGTATTATTTCAATGCTATTCTTCTTCTGATTTTTTTTTTTTTTATTATTTTTTTTTGTTCTGTTTGTTTGTGTTTCTACTCGTTTTTGAATGCTTAACAGCAGCAGCAGCAAGCAACAGTATAGAAAAATTCTATGTGAAAGCTTTTGAAGGATTAAAATTTAAATTGAAATGGAAAACGAAATTAAAGAAAGAACAGAACACAGAAAAAAAATATAAGTTTTTTTTTTTTTTATAACTCCTCTTGCAAAATAATATCATATTTTTCTTTTATTATCATATTTTTTTTTTATTTTTTGTTATATTTTATTTATACCCATTTTTATATGACGACATCATATTCATTTTCTTTCTTTTATTAAACGAAAAGAATAGAAGATAATAAAAGCAATGGTGGTGATGGTGAACGATAAAGATGAAGGTGGAATATAGTGATTTAATTAAATGAAATCTTAAGTAAAAAAAAAGAATCGGATTCAATTGAGTTTAAGGTAATTTCTTTTATTTGAAAGGATTCTCCTAGAAGAAAGTACTAAAAACTTTTAAACCAATTTTGCTAAGTGAAACAGTATTTTAAATGAAACTATTTTGTGTTAAACTATAGTTTTTTAAAGTTTGAGGTAATTTAAAATTAGGGTGATTTTTATTTGAAAGGATTGTACTAAAAAAGTACTAAAAACCTTAAAATCAATTATTGTTAGTGAAAAAATATTGGAATGAAGCTAGTTTATCATTGTATTTGGTCACGCGTTTAGAATTTTTTTGTAAATCGAGTTTTAATTAATTTACTTAAGAGGATTGGACTAAAAAAAGGATTAAAAACTATTAAATTAATTTGCTTGGTGAAACAGGTTTACGATTCAAAATTTTTTCTTTGTTTATTTAACCACGTTTTGTTTTTTTTTTAGTTTAATGTATTTTTTAGAATATACATAGTAATTCTTATTTGGAACGAATGTACTAAAAAAGTACTAAAAACTATTAAAAAAATAATGTTGAGTGATTTAATGCTATAAATGACACTTTTTTCTCTGTTTATTTGGTCACATTTTTTTAAGTTTAGGTTTGTTTAAGATTGATGTAAATTTACTTAAGGGGATTGTACTAAAAAAGTACTAAAAACATTTTGAAAATAAATTTTGAAAAAAAACAACTTTTTGTTTTTTTGAAAATCGTCGATACTTGAGATCAGTCTTCGTATAAGGGCCTTAAGAATTCCCAAAAGGCATAATAAAGTTCATGATTCTTATATATAATTTTCTTAGTAATGCATTGCAGTAACTTCTTAACACTTATGCAAACTGAAGGGAACTATTATTTAAATGATATGTCAATCACCCTTTCTTTTCTTAATATATTTTTTTGTTTGTTTATTTTTACTGTCATTTTAATTTAAAATAAATAAAAATTTAATTTTATTTAATAGTTTGAATTATTTTATCTAATTGTTAAATTTTCATTTTTATTTTCAGGTGAGTTCTAATGGCCAACCGTTCTTAGGGGGATGTTTATGTTTGAAAGGTAAATTTTTGTCGCTTAATAAATAAAGAAAAATAGTTATTTATTAGTGATTTCTAAATGGTAGATACAAATAGTTTTAAAAAATTCACAAATTTGATCAGATTTACCAGTTTATAACTTTTAAGGCTTTCGCGGTTTCTTACAGACATAATTTTAATATTTTCGAATAAGCCGCGTTTTTTTTTTTTTCAATTTAAATAAATTAAATGAATTTTAAATGGTCTTAACTTAACTCGCACAAAATTTGGCTGTTTTGATTTTGGATATTTATAAATAAATAATTTTATTTTGAATTGATGACTTTATAAAAAAACATTCCATACTTTTCAAGAATAAAAGTGGCCTACAATTTTCTGCCAAAATTAAAAAAAAAAATACATCGAATCATTAAAATTTGAAAAAAAGCAAGGTATTGAAAATAAAGGATTTTTGCATAAATCTTTTGCACGAAAATCTTGATTGTAAGGATCTTTAAACATTTTTTGTATTATTTGACACCTTGGTTTCTATCTTAAATGTAACGCTTTTGCCAAATTAAAAGATAATTATCTAGACACTTTAGTTCTAAAAAAACCTATTGAGATCTTCTACCAAATTTAAAAAAAAATACAAACAAACCAAATTTATGGCAGCTGATATGACATTTTTATTACAAATACACATGTAACGCAACCCTCCGAAAAAAACACCCTTTCACCCAAAACTTAAGAAAATTTTGCAAACCCTTTAGATTTTTGATTCTTATAATAAACGAAACTTTAACTTTTTCACCAAATTAAAAAAAAAAATAAATAAAATTTATGTCAGCTGGTTTGAAACCTTTTTCACACATAAATCAATCCCTAAAAAAAATCACCCTATAACGAAAAATATATTTATCCTATTAATGAGCTATCAAATATTTTATAAAAAAAATCCCTTAAACTTTAATCGAAACGTTAAAAAAAAACTAAAGACGTGACGCTTCCAAAGATCACAGCACACGACAATTATATTCAAGCGTCATAACTTTTAATTAAGTCACACTTTCCTTAGCGCGATTAGCCTTTGACTCATACCGAAACTCATTTTTCCATCTAGTTTAACAGCTTGTTAAAATTTATTTCAAAATCTAATGAGATTGAAAGAGAAAATAGTTTCAATCTTATCTTGACAACAAAATATAAATAGTATTTTGTTAATCACCCTCCCAATAACCCACTCAAATAATATAATAGCGTACTCAATTTTTTGATACTCAGTTAAATCCCCCCTTCCAACATAAAAATTAGTGTTCCCTAATTTAAATAGATTAAGCAATACAATTTAGTTTATCTACGTGTCAAACATCATGCAGTGTTTTAGTCTTTAATTGAATTTATGTTGTCTATGTGTCTATTTGAAATGACTGAAAAGAGTAGTAGATCTAATACAATCTTGACAAAGTGAGAACACTGCCAAACTTTTCATTCTCTTTATTGCTCTCACAATAAATGATTAAACGTTTAGTAACACTCAGTTCTCAATTTTAACAAAAATTGATATAAAAAAAAAAAAAGAAAGAAAAAAAAAAAAAAAAAAAAAAAGCGAAAGCTTTTTTGTGCGTCTTGATTCGTCTGATTAATATTTTTATTTATATTTTTTTTATTGTTTGTTATTTCTGTTTTCACTTTAGTGACTCCCAAAGTTTTGTACTAATATTACAGCACACAATCAAGTGAATAGGTTAAAATATCACTCAAAACACACATCACTCATCAACTCATTAAAAAAAAAAAAAAAAAAAAAAACTACTACAAAAATGATCGACAAGAAGCCGGACTCTTAACTGACTGGGTGGTAGTGGTTCTTTGGGTAATTATTTATGAAATCGTCAATGATTTGAGTTGAGATCACATTTTAAAGAGTTACGAGTTAGTTTAACGATGGCGCTTATTGTGTACTAAAAACATACATTTCATTTGAGTGAGTGAAAGATATTAGAAACAAATTGACTAAAAAAATTACTACAACAACAACAACAACAAAATTCATAGTCATAGTCAAGGTGGATTGTGACTTAATAGATTTTATAAATTTAGCTCTTTGATATTTATTTTGAGTACATTTTTTTTTTTCGTCTTTTTCTTTTTCGTGTTTGAAGACAAAATTTATGTTTCTGTTTTATTTTTTTTTTCGGGTTTTGTTATGAAATTTGAAGTTTTTTTTTTAGACTCGGATGTAAAAATAGAAAAAAAAGTAGTTACTCAGCGTCATCTTCCGGTGACAGGTGCGTTTTTATATTTTTTTTTCTGTCTATTTTTTATTGATAAAAAATATTGAGTGTGAATATTAATAAAAATTGGTTCATGTTTTATGATTTGAAATAAAATAATTCTTAACGGTTATTTGCTTTGTTTTATTTTTTTTTTTGTTTTAATTTGGTTAGCAAAAATCGATAATAAATTGATCAGTGACGTGCATTTATTTTCGATTAGCTCAATAATTTGAAATGAGTACAAAAGAGAGAAATCAAAAATAAATTGTGAAATTACTAAAATTGAAATTAGTCACTCTTCCTTGCTTGGTAATTTTTTATTAAATTTTCAAGTGTACCTTACCCATTTCGCGCTAAAATTTTGATCATTTTGGAAGTTGTACGAAATTGTTCTCACTCAATTTGGAGTAAAATACAAGTTTTTCGTCGAGTAATCATAGTTTTTAATTTTTTTTTTTAGTGGAAAATAAAAAAATATCTTATCGATAAAAAAGTATATTTTAGTGTTTGTGTGTGTTTTAGTATTTTTTATAAAATACTCGTAGTTATTAAACTGAACGAAAGCAAAACATTGGGATCTCTTATTCTTTGAGTTTGAAACTCAAATTTATTATTTTTCAGATAAACGGATATAAATTATTATAAAAGGCTTGCAAATGTAAGTTTTGTATTTTTTTTATTGAAAGTATATGAAAAAATATTAAAAATATTTTGAAACAAATAGAGGCAATTGAGGGTAACAAACAATCCATTCATAAAAAATTTAATAAAATGGTGCAAAAAATTAATATAAAACAAAATTTGATATCCTCAAGAAGTAACTTGGCAAATAGTTTTCATTGTTTGTCTAAAAAAAAAATCGGTGGAAAGAGTTTTTTTTTGGCGGGCGAAATGGAAACTAAAATATAGAACTAAGGTCCTTATAAATATTTTTGTTGAAAGAGTGTTTTTTTTTTGAGTTATTTCTGATAAAAAATATCAAAACAGCTGCCATAAATTTGTTCTTTTTTTTTAACTTTGTCGAAAAGCTCGATTTGTTATTAGAACTAAGGTGTCTCAAAAATTATATTGAGTGAAAGGGTGTTTCTTTTAAAGAAAAGTATGGAATAGGTACAGAATAAAAAAACTTTGACAAAAGTGTACTCCAGTGAAATTTTATTACAAATTTTTTTCGGGTGGGGGGGGGGGGGTTGGGGGGTAGGATGGGTGTAACATCGGCGAAAAGTAAAAAAAAAAAGAATTTTAAACCAACTTTATTAATAATATTTTCTTTTCAAGTACGAATTAACTAAGTCTCTATCTTACCCTATTTTTTTTTTTTAAAGGGTGTTTTTTTTTTAAGTGAAAAGAAAATGTTTGATTTTCACTAAGACTCTGTTTGAAGAAGTCATTTACCATTTTTCAAAGATGAAAGGGTGTCTTTTGACAATTTTTTTTTATTTAAAATGTTGTCTCTGCCATGGGATAAATATTAAATAAGTCTAAATATTTTTTTGGATTAAAGAGTGTTTATATTTTTTTTTAATAAAGAGGAAATGTGAAATTATTGCAAAAACTAAATAAAAAACACATATTTCTATTAAAATCTAGAAATATTATATTTAAGAAAAAGAATCTAAAGAACATACTACGTAAAATTTTTGTTGATATTTGGTAGAAATTTACATTTGGAGTGTAAATCGAAATCAGGAATCAGGAAGCTCCCTTCAATTATTTTCGGTGAATAGAACAATACTTAATGTGACTGTAAGAAGCCTTTTTTAGATACAATTTCCCAACTTATGTACTTTAAATACTTTAATAAACAAAATACTCGACTGGGTCGCTAGTTTTTGCTCTTGAACTTCAAAGTTGCTATGTATTTGTTAACTATTAAAAATTTAAAAGTATTTTTTTAGTTTTTTTTTTTTTTTTTGAGAAATTAAATTTGATATATTTCCATATAATTAGTGGACCCTTTTAGGCTGCACTGTCCTTTTACAACTTCTTGATTACCATACTGTTAGTTTAGACCTCGAACGAAATTAATGGACACGAAACCAATATGTTCTCTGCCTATAAGCAAGTAAAAAAAAAAAGAAGAGAGAAAAGAAAAACTGATTGCATTTAAACGGTCACTACGGCGTATGCGTACTATTTTTTTTTTTATTTTTTTTTAGGTTTGCGGACCACTTCAATCACCTCTTCCCAAACATTTCATTTTAAATTAATAAGTCAGGCTTCATCTAGCCGCACGAACATGATGCGAAAAAAAAATAGTTACTCTTAAAATGGTTTTTATACTAAAATTTAAATATGTTTGGTTGATCCGTCTACCATGGTTAGGTAATGGTTAGCTGGATGGAATGTCACGCCAGAGCTTCGGGTTCAAATCCAATCTTTATCTAATTCTTTTTTTGAATACTGTCGCCTGTGACTAATGTTTTTGGCTTGAAATTGTTTAAGAGTATTTTCAGTTTAATTCTAATAACTCAGATGAAAAATCTAAAAAATCACATCTTTTTAAAATATTGAGAAAAAGTCTCGTACAATTATTAACGCGTTTTTCTTTTGTTAAGTACAAAATACTTTCACTCTGAATTTCTCCATTTAAACGCCAATAATTGTCTCAAATACAAGGTTGATTTGAATGAAAATGAAAAATCAAAAGCAAGTTGCAAAAGATTAAAGCAAAACAAAAACAAAAAAAAAACAAATCTCATTAACCAGATTACAACCCCATGGCAACACTTGAAATTAAAATAAATCTTTTTTGCATGTGTATTGTTGCAATGGCTACAAAATATATAAATTAAAAAAAAAAAAAAAATAATAATTTGACCTGCATTATATTTTTGTTCCCGTTGTCTGTTAGTTTTACTTAAAAAAAAAAATCCAATTCGGCCGAAATAAAAAAAAAAAAATAAATTGCAAGTCTGTGGGTTTTTCTCAAACAAAAATGCAAAAAAAAAAAAAAAAACAATTCACGTGCTACACAAGTCGCCTTCATCTACGTCATCATTGACAGTCACACGAGTACCTAGTATTGTTGTTATTGTTATTGCATGACTGACTCAACAGTGATTCTGACAAAAGGGGGGCGTCGTTTTGTGAGGGAGGAAGTAAGTAAGAAAAAAAAAAACGAAAAAAAACACTTGCAAAGTCTCTCGAATGCACGAGCGGAACAACAACGAAAAAGTCAGCAACTCAGCAACAGAAACAAACGAAACAACGAGACGATTTGCGAACAAGTAGGTATTAGTAGTATAGAGACGTTATACAAGTATTATATGAGAATAGGAATATATATACGAATATCGACTAAAATTCATGACCCACATTTTTCGCTTTTTCTTTCATCCATGACCCACATTCGCACATATAATGCGCGCCGTGCGGCAGCAGCGGCGGCACATTTAATTCCTACACCGAAAGAAAAATGGCAAAAATAAAATAAAATTTAATTTTATAATAAAATCATCAAGCTCAGAAGCACACAGCAAAACAACAACTTAAAGAAGCAAATAGTACTCCTATAAGCACACATTATTCCTCCCTCCTCTCAAACGACGACAATGAAAATGTGCGATGGGTGAGAGAAAGAGGGAGAAAGAGAAATAATATTTTTAAGAGATTGCTGACGTTTAGACTGCAAATTAAATATACACAAACAAATTAAAGTTTTTACACCGACGACGACGACGCCGACGATGCGATGTCGACAAGAACAATAATAAAAGAAAAATGAGAGAGATGGGAGATTGGGATTGGGATATTTTTTTGATATGAACGTCAAAAGTATCAAAAAAACGTCACATGACAGATTTGAAGGGCAGAGGCATAGTAGATATTAATAATAGTGAATTATTGTCGTTAAGAGAATTGTAAACTGTGTGGCGATATAAACGTCAGATTTAATTGAAATAATTGAATTAATGTTAAATCAATGTTATATAGAAGCGCAAACGATACGTGTTATTGATATACATAGCATTTTTTTTTTCTAGGTTTGACAGATAGATGATCGATTACTGACCAAAGCAATTGACAGTTGATGTGAAGGAAACAATTAATTGTCAGTTATAGGTAGAATCTGAACTAGAAAATCTATAATGTTGGAAGAAAAGACGTGTTTAGGGGAGATTACTTATGTATGATGGCACTTCTATTTGTTACACTGCTGTCAGTTGAAACTGTCAGAAACTTCAAAGTCATTCAATGAAATAGTTTAGAATAAAATTTATAAATTGAAATATGATGATATTTTGCAGTTTTGATTGGCATTTGGGTAATGCAACGCAAGTTGACCACAAAAAATGAAAGTGATATATTGTTTGTTTAAGTTTTTTTTTTATACATATTTCATATTTTCCCTAAAATTAAAATATTTTGGTAAAAAAAATTTCGAGTCAATTATTTTGATGTAGGCATACTCAGCTTCTGACCCTAAAAAAATTTGTTCAAATAGTGCTTAAATATTTTTAATTTGAAGCTATTGATATTTTTTTTAAATTGTTTATAGATTATATAAATACGATTTTTTTCATACCATGCCACATCCGTTACAAAAATATGTCACACCCGTTACATTTTTGAATTGTTATAAGAACACAGTTTTTTTTATAAATTTCCTTCGAATATCCACGACTTTTAGTTCAAAAATCTACAATATGGCATCTAAAAGTCATCGAAGCAGACTGAATCGATTTTCTAACGTCACACCCGTTACCACCAATCTTAGGAGTTTGTAATGTAATTTTAAAAATATATTAACAACTAGGTAAATACGTAAGGTGTTTAAAAACCTAAATACCTTATTAAGTGTACGTGTACAGTACACAAACTAGGAACAAAAAATTAAGCAACTGTGTCACACCCGTTACAAAGAAAATATCCATTTGTTATTTTATTTATTTCTATACAGAACTTTTAACTGATTAGAATATTGGTTCTTTTTTTTTCGAATGATTAGTATAAATTTGTCAGGGAAGGTAGTTTAGCTTTCAAAAACTCTTTTTTGAAGAAAAAAAAAATCAATGCATTTTTAAGAATATTGCTTCAACTTTTTTTTCTTAAAAATTAAATCAATTAAAATTACATGTTCGACGAATAGAACTTTATTCATTAGAGTTATATATGATATAAGGCTAAACAAAAGGTAAACTTTAGTGTCTGACTTGTGACGTTTTTTTTTTTTTTTTACCGACTTCCAAAAAGGAGGAGGTATTCAATTCGTCTGTATTTTTTTTTTTTTTTTTTTTTTTTTTTTTTTATGTTTGTTACCGCATAACTTTGGACTGAGTGAACCAATTTTGATAATTCTTTTTGTATTGGATAGCTGGTGGCTGCAGTGTGGTCCCATTTCAATTTCGTTCACTTTTTGCCATAGGAACTATTTTAAAAACCATAAAACCTAGTTTTGATCCATGGAAGTCGGTTTTGTTTTTTGCTAAAAATGATTATTATTATTTATAATACATTTGTCTGCAAGTGACTGCACGTTTTATTGAAAAAGTGTTTTAGTCTTTTGTATGAACATTGCTTAAACAATTAAATTAACATAAATACTCCTACGTAAGAAGTCAATTGGTTAAAAAAAAGGAAACAAAAAATAAGGTCTTAGTCAGCAAAAATGTTTAAGCAAAATAGTACGCATACGCCACAGTGACCGTTAAAATTAATTTCAGAATATTAATACAAAATTTTCTCTCGCTGGCTGCTTTGCACATTCAAACTCGTTTTAGGGTATTTTTATTATTATAATGTATATAAAAATAATTTAAGTACCAAATCAATAGTCACAAAGATGTGCAAATAGTTCTATAACATAGGTTTGTAATTTGAATTCAAAACAAATTCTTCTTACAATAATATTGAGTTTTCTATTTTTGAAACTCAAAGTAATTGAAATTCAGGACCTTTATTGCCCAAATAAATTAAAGGCCTTTGGTCTATAAAAATTTAAACTTCTTTACTCGAAATTAAGGCATTAATTTCACCTTTTAATTATGATAATCAAATCACTGTCAAATAAACAAATAAAAACAAACAAAAAACTTTCTACTCGAATTAATAGTTTTTGTCTTTTTGATAATAAAAATGAAAATATTAATATATTAATAAAGTTTACCATCGTTGTCCCAAAAAAATAAAAACTAAAATCATAAAAATGTTTATTTGTCAGTTCAAAAAAGGAACAAAAATCATATCAAAAATAATAAAAAAAAAAAAAAACAAACAAATTCTGTGTGTGTTTTTATTTATTTTGTTTTTATTTGTTTGTTGTTATATATTTATTGACTCAACCCAAATAATGTAAATTAGAGAATGTTAAAAATTGTTGTCATCAATAAACACACAATAACCTATAAAAACAAAAGAAACAAAAAAAAAAAAAAAAAAACATCCACTTTGGAAAGAAGAGAATACAATTTTCAGTATTAGGTACAGTTATTACTCATACTCATTTGAAAGAAAATAAAATAATTTTAATAACTCAAAAGGTGGTTGATAATTGAGGTTATTGTGTATGAATATCTCCCTGAGAGTATTGACTTCATTCTAAAGAAACCCTCATATAAAACGGGGAAATCACTTCGAAAACATGAAGCTGAAGCTGAACTGAAGTCTCTCTTAAGTAAAACTAACTGAAATTTTATTGAAATCTTACTAAAGACTTATTGAAGTTTTACTGAAATCTAATTGAAGTCTTACTGAAGTCCTATTGAAGTCTAAAGTAAAGTCTTACTGTTTTCTAACTGAAGTTTTTTTTAAGTCCTACCAAAATCTTACTAAAGTCTTAGTAAAGTCTTACTCATGTCTGAATGAAGTTTTTTTTTTAAGTCTTACTTAAATCTTACTAAAGTTTTGTTGAAGTCTTGCTGAACTTTTATTGAAGTCTTACTAAAGTCTTATTGAATTCTTTTTGAAGTCTTGTTGCAATCTTATTAAAGTCTTATAGAAGTCTTTTTGAATGTCTTATTGAAGTTTTACTGAAGTCTTATTGAATTCTAATTGAATTTTAACTAAAGTCTTATTGAAAAAAATGTGTTAAGAAAGTTGAAATTAATACATTTGATTTTGCCAAGTTGATCCCGATCATTGCTTACTCAATTTGTAAACTACTTATTTTTTTTTATTTATTTTTTTTTTTTTTTCAAAACTACAACCTTTTTTTTATAATAGGTATTATTAAACAATTTTTAATACCGTTTTTTACCCACAAGCGATTTATAAATTCACCTGCATTTTAATTTCCTCAAAAAAAAAATTCACCCTAACCTTGAATTAATTAAATTTCGCAATAAGCTTCAACTTTAAATTAATAAAAAAAATTGCAACCAAACCGGAAGTAACCATTTTGTACGTTTATAATAGACAACAAAAAAAAACTGCACATGTTACATACGTTTCTGTGCCATTAATGTAATTATATAGCGGAACTTCTACTTTCTGTTTCTGTTAACTACATACAGAAGCTTCCAAAGTCCATTCGTCATCATCATAATCGATAAGTTTATAATCATTTTACACTCAAAGAATACAACAAAAACAGTTTAATCATTTGTTTTTGTTTGTAGTTTTTTTTTTTTGTGTATATTTTGATGATAAATAAAAAGACAAAAAAAAAAAAAAAACTAAAAACAATATCAACACCCTTGTTTTCGTCGGCCATTTTTTTTTTTTTTTTATTTTTTGTTTTTTTTTTTTTTTGTTTTTGGAAATAGTATTTCGTCTGGTTTTCGATTTATTTACTGTCATCTGTGTGTGCTTTATTGTTTTTGTTGTTTTTTTTTTTTTCTCTTCGATTAAACTTTGATGTGTGTAGGCCAGTGCATAGTTGTTGCAGAGTGAACTACAAGCTTTTTATTGTATTTTTTTTTTTTTTAATAAAAAGGAAAGAAAAACTGTAACTGGTCTTCATCGTCGTCACATTATCAGAGGGAGGTTGTTGCTTGAATTAACCATGTATTGGTATAATTTTTGTGGGGGGTGCAAAAAACAAAAAACATCAAAAGTCTACAACCATATTCCTACTCTGTGCTACATGCAAACACACCAAATTGGAGCTGCTGGTTAGCCTTACCCCAGATTGGGCTGCAAAAAAAGCCGTTTTCCAAGTGCTTGCTTGCTGCTCTATACCCCAGTAGTACACAACAAAACTGTGTGAAGCTCTGACTCTGACCCACTGGCATCATTTTACTCATACATGTCTATTTTTTTTTTTTTTTTTTACCTATTACCGCGATGACGACGCCATCTACCGTGTACATGTATGTGATTTAATCTTTATATGTATTTTTTTTTTTATTTTTGTGTGCATCATCTTCTCACCACCAACGGTGAATTGTTTTAAACTTTTTTTTTTCAACTTATCGATAAATCGACAATAATTATATTTATTTTCCCTTCCTCACCCCCTCTACCGTCAATTTTGTGAAGCTATAATAACGATTAGAAAGTTTAATTGTTTTGTCATCAATTTAAAAATTCTATCAACAAAATGTTTCTTTAAACTACTCACGACGATCATCATGACGACAAAGTATACGGTGCGGTGTGATGATTTGCACAATAATGACAAGAAAATCGTATCTAGTAGATATTTTTTTTTTTTTTTATTTTCTCAATTTTCATTTAAAAGCTCATTAATAGTCTAAAAGCGATGTGTAGTTTTATAGGGTTTTTTTTTTTTAATTTTATTTTCATTGCATTCCCTTAAGGGCTTTCAATTACCGTTACACATGAATGCGTTGGGAATTAAAATCGAAATGAGGTAGAAAATAAAACAAAAAAAAAAAAAAAAAAAACGTGAGGAAATAGGTTTACGTGCGTTGTACAGTGGGACAAGTTATTGTCTTTTTATAGGATAAAATGGAAGAAACTTGTGTAGGAAATATTTTATGAATTTTCGGCTTAGAATTTACTGCATACGTCATAATTTTCTAAAGAAAATCTTGTTGAAAGTAGTTGATTGATTAAAAAATGTATTAACTGCAGTAATTTTTGACTGATTTAATAGTGTTTTAAGGAGTTGAAAGCCTTTTGTAGTTAGTAGTCAAATTCTTTAAGGCAATTTGCTGCCAAGTGGTAGTTTTGCACTCAATTGATTGCAGCTGAATGACTGCCTTTACAAATGACTTCATTACCTTGCAGTTTAATAATTAACTTACAGTTAAAAATTTATACAGATTTTTCGTTTTTTTTTTCGAAATATACCAGATTTCTTTTACAAAATTTTTGAGAAAGAATTTCAAGAGTTTTTTTTTTGGAGATATTGAAACAATGTTTCTGAATTTTAGATTTTCAAATTTCATTTTTTTTTAAATCACGGTTTATTTTATATGTTTTATATATTAATTAATTTTATTATTCAAGATTTAGCTGTCATTATTTTTTTATTTTTTTTTAATAAGACCCACTTTGAAATTGGGAAAATTCTTGTCAGGAAATTTAATCGAAATCAGTAAAACATATCCCGATTAAAGTATTTTAACTTTTTTTCGGAAAGAAAACAAATGAAAAAAAGCGGGTTCAAAGCTAAACAAAAATCTTTAAAAATAAAAATCACTGAAAGCAATGATGCAAAAAAAAAATCCAAAAAATAAGAAATTTCGAAATCAAAATCCAGAAAAATGACTTACTTATTTATTTGACCCTAACCCGCATATTTTATGTCATTTTTTTTTTTTTTCATAAACTTCCCTTTTGGTTACTGACAGAAAAAAAAAAAAAAACAAAATCAAGTCAGCAAAAGTCTATCCGGGAAAAGGTTGCAAAATATCAATTTTTTTATAATGCATCTGCTTACCAATAAAATTTAAAAAAAAAAATACTTGTTGCAAAAAAAGAAAAAATTTTGTTACAGCTGAAAGAAATTTGCAACAAAAGTTTTTTTTTTACTTTTAACTGCAATAATGTTATTTTGCAGTTGCAAAATTTGTTTTTTTTTTTTTCAGTTCGAATTTTATTCAGTTGCGATAAATATTTTTTGTATCCATTTTTTTTTTTTAATTTCAAATGCATTTTTTTAAATTGATATTATTACAACTCTGATCCAAATAAAGAATTTAAATACTTTTCATCCAAAAATTAATCTTTATTCTCCTGTTTGGAAATACTTCTTTCATCTAGGATTTTGGGGGAATCATTTTCCAATGTAAGAACTCCATGAATAAAGCTAAGATTTCGGATTTTTTTCTTTTGTATTCTAGGTTTTCACGATTTTGAGTTTTCTGGATTTCGGATTTTCAAAGTTTAGGTTCCCTTTTTGATAGTGTGGGGATGGGGAATTTTTAAATATTTTAACCCTAACACACTTTCTCGATGAGTCTTTAGAGATGTTCGAAATTTTGAGTTCTCTTAATTTCGGATTTTTAAAGTAAATGTTTTCTTTTCAGATAATGTACAGCGCGGTTTTGAATTTTTAGGAAATTTTACCCCTATACTTGACATATATTTTGTGTTTAGCTTAGGAATTTATTTTTTGGAACTTGAGATTTTCAGTTTTTAAACTTCTTGTGGCATAGAAGTTTTTGGAATAAGATTATATGAAATTTCGGTATTCTTAAAATTTCTTAGCTGAGTGGCAAATTCGAAAACGACTTTGAAAAATTAGTTCACAATAATTGGAAACCCTTTTGAGTTTTGGGGACTTTTTTTCATACGTTTTGAGGGTTTTTGTCGTCCCCCTTTTGTGGAATTATTACCCTTTTGAGGCTTTTTTTTTTTGTAAACCCATCTTTGGTGCTATGTGTCGAAATACAGAATACTTTAGAATGGGTTTATTATTTACCCTAAGATTACCCTCAGAAGAAGGAACGCTAAACCAATCATAAACAAACATTGAATTGCTTTAAAAAAAAAACAAAAACTCAAAATTATAACTTATGCTTACCCACTGTTTTGCACTCGCTGTCATTGGTCGTCGGAAGAGTTAGGTTAATGCAGCAGGAAATTGAAAATTACACAAACGATGATGGCAATCAATCGATTTTTGTGTCATGCGTCCCGAATCACCAATAATATTGTTTTCTTTTTTTTTTTTTTGTCGTCGTCGTCAACATTACTAACGTAACGATGGATAGAAAAGTGTTAGATAATGAGATTTTGTTAGTAAAACAGAAAAGAATTAGTATTGGAATGATACCTACTTATGAGCATAAGTTAAGGAATTACCAATGTACTCGTAATTGATGTAAGTTATAGTTTTGCATTACAATTTAATAATACAAAAAACAAAAATCGATAACATGAACAAATTGAGATTACAATACCTAACTAAAAAAAATTAAGTTTTTAGGTGGTTATTGGAGAAGTCGGAAGACCAAAGAAATAAAATGCACGACTGGGTCGCACGAACTTGCTCTTGGAGTTAAAGTTGCTTACATTTTTAAGACTTTTTATATAGAAATTTGAAAAAAAAAAATAAAATTCTTTTAAATTAAAAATAAAATAAAATCTGAAATTAAATTGCCCTCCAAAACAAGTATGCAGTTTTGATTGATATATTAACGTGCATTTTTAGAAAAAAAATTTTCAAAATCGTTAGAGCCGTTTTTTAAAAAAACAATTTTTTATAAATAATTTTTTGGAAAAAAAGTTTTAAAATAAAATTGTAATGCCATTTTGTAGACATCACTAATCAACATCTAAAAACAAAATTTCAAAAAAATTCAATGTCCCGTTTTCGAAAATTTGATTTTTCAAAAAAAAATTTTCAAAATTTTTTTAAAAATCCAAAAATTATTTTTTTGGAAATTAATTTTTGGTTTATATTTAAATTATATAAATGCTTCTTCACAAAAAGTTTCGTTGAAATCGAATAAGAAGTTTCGGAGATATTCGAGTTTGAAAAAAACGGTTCTATGGCAGGTACCGTTAATAACGATTTTCAAAAAAAAAAATTTTCATTGAAATATAGACCTTAGCTTAAAACTAATATTTCAATTTTTTAAACAAAATCGTTGGAGCCGTTTTCGAGATATTTCAATTTTACTAAAATCGGTATATGACAAGTACCGTTATTTTTGGTCCAAAAAAATTAATTCCAAAAATCCCTCTGGAGAGTCGCCAAATAACGCTACATACCAAGTTTGACATTAATCGGTCCATCCGTTTAGGCTGTAGCTCCTTATACAGACAGACAGACTGACAGACTGACAGACTGACAGACTGACAGACTGACAGACTGACAGACTGACAGACTGACAGACTGACAGACTGACAGACTGACAGACTGACAGACTGACAGACTGACAGACTGACAGACTGACAGACTGACAGACTGACTGACAGACTGACAGACTGACTGACAGACGGACATCCGGGACCCACTTTTTTGGCATTGTCTACCATCGTAATGTCATGGAAAAATGTTATCTCAATTTTTTTTTTTTGTACGAATGCATAACTTGATATATAGTACATATATCGCAAGTAAAAACCATTTAAATTCATTTAAAAAGATTTGATCTCATTTTTCATCAAAAATGTTTCCGATTAGAAAAAAATTCATTCATATTGCTTAATAAAATACACCTTTTTTGATATCAAATTCCCATTTCCATATAAATCTTTTCATATAATATTCACACTTTTTAAACATCAAATTAAAAATTTAATTGGATTTTAATCCTTTTAATTCCTATTTTGATTAAAAGAAACAAACCGACAAAAATAACAAAAGAATAACATTTTTTGAATATTTATGCTATATTTGTATGTTTGTGTATGAAAATGAAATATAATTATAATATTTTGTATCATTTCATAACCATACTATCACTTATTTTCTAGTGGAAACAAAATTTCATTTTTAACAAACGATAAATTCCTATAGTCTGAGAAAAATTGTTGCATTTTTAAAGTTGAAAAAAAAAAAAAAAAAATTAAACAGTATTTGATAGTTTGTGAATGAAACTTTTAACAATTTCAAAGGATCAACATTCAAATAAGTATTTTCATCAATCGCGTGAATCGTATCAAATGATATTTTCATTTTTTTTTTTTTTAATAAAAGGAATTAGCTAGTATTTTACCTATAATAAGCTTTAAAATTCCATTTTTTTTTAATCCCGTCAATTGTATACATTTAATACAATATCTGTGGAGAATTAAAAATTAATGATTGAAAGCACAAAAGTGTAAGTAAGGATCCGAGGTTGTAAAAAATCATTTCATTTTTAATGCATTTAACTTTCCATTACAAATTAAAAAAAAAAAAAAAAACAATTCAGTTTATGCATTAAAAAAAAAAAATAAATGCAAAATATTTTGCATTAAAAAAAAAAAATAAAAATATTTTGCATTAAAATAAATAAATACGTTTTTTTTTAAATTTCAAATGCATTTTTTAAATGATATTTTTAAAACTCTTCAATGTTCTAATCGCTCCAATCATCGAGTCACAAAATTTTATAAAAATAATTCAAGAATTTTGTTTTCGATGTTAAAAAAAAAACTTCTTTATCATGCTGAGTGTCCCGGAATAAGATAGGGAAAATGTATGGGAATATTCTTGGTTATATTCTGAGAAAAAAAAAAAAATGTTTTCTGTCATAATAATAGTTGTAGAAACATGGTAAAGATCTTAATTTTTAGAAGAAATTTTATTTTTTGTAAATGTGTTTAAAAAAATTTAATATCTTTTTTAATTGCCACGATATTAATTTTTAAAGCTGTTAAATTTTTCATGCCAATGATAATTTTTGACATTGAGCCGAATTTTCTTCGAGAAATGTGTGTTAAATATTAGGGTGGGTCAAACAAATCTTAATTCATTTTTTTTTTTATTATTTTTTTACTCTGAAAAATCGATTGCTAGACACCTCTAGAATGGGAAGGTCGCTCCGCTTCGCAATTTTCCATTTTTACTTCAAGCTTCTACTAAAAAAAAATCATTTTTTTATTAATTGACTTGTTAGCAAACTTCTTTACATATTCTTGTAGGAAATTGAATTCTCTACAAAAAAAGCCTAATACACTTTTTTTGTTCATCTAACCGTTTAATAGATATTTGAGGTCCAAAAATCGAGAAAACCTTTAAAAATTCGTTTTTTACTTTTAAAAATTTTGTTTGGATACGAATATCTTCTAAACGGTTAAATTAATCAATTTGATGCCAAGGAATTTTTTGTAGAACGTTTAAGCTCCTACAATTTTTTATATCGCGCAGATTGTGCACATTGGTTTTTAATTATTATAGAAAAATTGGAATGCGAAATTCATTAAATTTGTTTGTTTCAATTTTAAATTTTTTATAGAAAGCAAATGCATTTAATAAGAAATCACTTTTAACAACCCTGCTTTAATCAATGTTTGTTTCTGTACAAAATTAAATCTTAATTGAAACTTATGAGTTTCTAAAATTTAAATTTCTTTTCCACTTTCGTTAAAATAGCAGAAACATTAAAAAAAAAAAAAATAAGAGAAATATAATTGCTTGTCATCGTTGGTCCTTAAAAGAAAAAAAAAAAAAAAAAAAAACACATCATAAAAGAGCTCTTACTTGCATTGCCTTAGAAACAACAATGTTCCCATTTCAACTCATACTTTAAGACCAAGAGTGTCTTCTGTATATGCAAAAATATGAAAAAAAATAAATAAACAAAAATTCACTGCCACTTGCCAAATATTTAAATTCCATTTCACTCCTTCTGGATGTCAACCACTCTTACACTCGTTTTTTTTTTTTAGCTTCTTCGTGCTCAATTCTATAAGTGGGTTTATTCTTCTTCGTGAGAAGTGTTTCTCTCCTCATTCTTCTTCTATTTTACTTTTTTAACCATATTCATATGACTAACCATCATGTAAGGATAAGAAAAAAAAAAATTAAAAGACCAAAACAAAAACATCCAACTGTTGAAAGTGAAACACGAAAAGAAAAACAAAAAAATTGTAAAAAAAAGTGCACAAATAAAATAAAAGCCAATGTCAATTGAAAGACAAGAAGCTTCATTGTTAGTCTGTGTGTGTTGCTGTTATCCTCACTGGTCCTTTCGTCTCATTATTATTCTTGACGAAGTATATACTTTCTTTCTATATAAGATCCTTAAACAATGTCACCCAGCTCTTTTATAGTTGAGTCCTTTTTTTTTCAATTTTTTTTTAGCGCAAAGTGATTTCATATTCCATCAAAGGAGTTTTTCTTTTACAAAAAAAAAAAAAAAAATAAAGAAATACATTGAAAATTTCAACGAAACAATTTTTCCAAGTATCCTAAAGCACAATGCTTACTACCTTAAGTCATAAAACTCACTTTTCTTCTATTTTTTTTTTTTTTTTTTCAAGCAAGGACTTTGACTCACAGTTAATACTTGTTAAAAGTGTTGCAACAAAATCACTGCCAGATTCAGCACGTGCAAAAAAATTGAAGAGAAAAAATAGAAGAAAAAAAGAAACTTACAAAAAAGTAAAAGCTAAAGCTTCAAGCCTTTTTGCAACAAAATTTGTCCTCTTCTACTGCTACTTTTTTTCTTCTTCTTCTTGATGAATTCATCATCAGTGGGAACAAAGCAGGAATTTTGTTGTTTTAGGGTATTCTTATGCAAACAACCCTCCACTTTTTTCCAACCCATCATCCCGTTTTTCAATGTTGGATTTTTTATTTTATTTTTTTTAACATTTTTTTTTTTATTATTTAGTTTTATTTTGTTTATCCTTTTATTTTTATACCACCACCGTAAAGTTCGCTCTTTGGTATTTGTGGTGTGTGCTTTTTTTTTTTCATTATTTTTTTTTTTTTCACAAGAGGTGACAGAAGGATAATGGATTTTGTTTTTAATTTTTAAGGGAGGTTGTGATATTAAAAAAAAAAAAATTTAATATGTGAAAAATTTGTAAAAAAAAAAATATTTAAAAAATAATATGAAAATATGAAAGAACAATATTCTGTAGAAAGCAGCAGGAATAATAATAATTGTGTATTTGGCTTTCGCTGCTACACTTCCCTTGATCTCTAATAGTTTGAAGAGTTAGGTTGCAAATTAAGAAATTTTAATCTATTCTTCTTTTATTTAGGAAAAAATTTGGACGCGTTTGGGACGCGTTTTGGACGCGTTTTGGACGCGTTTTGGACGAGTTTTTGACGCGTTTGACACGCGTTTGGGACGCGTTTTGGATGCTTTTTGCACGCGTTTGGGACGCGTTTAAATGCGTTTTGGACGCGTTTGGACGCGTTTCAGACGCGTTTGACACGCGTTTTGGACGCGTTTGACACACGTTTTGGACGCGTTTTGGACGCGTTTGACACGCGTTTTGGTAGCGTTTTAGACGCGTTTTGAACGCGTTTCAGACGCGTTTTGAACGCGTTTCAGACGCGTTTGGGGCGCATTTAAGCACGTTTAGGGCGCGTTTTTGATGCGGTTGGGACCCGTTTTGAACGCATTTTTGGCGCATTTTTGACGCGTTTGGGACGCGTTATGGACGCGTTTTGGTGGCGTTTCGCAAAGGATTGCTTTATTTTCAATTAGTTTGACAGAAAATATTGTTAAATATATGTATATGAATATGTTTTGGACGCGTTTGGGACGCGTTTTGGATGCGTTTTGGATGCGTTTTGGATGCGTTTTGAGTGCGTTTTTGACGCGTTTTGAACGCGTTTCAGACGCGTTTGACACGCGATTTGGACGCGTTTGACACGCGTTTGACACGCGTTTTGGGCGCGTTTTAGACGCGTTTGACACGCATTTTGGACGTTTGGGACGCGTTTAAGACGCGTTTCGGGCGCATTTAAGACGCGTTTAGGGCGCGTTTTTGATGCGTTTGGTACGCGTTTTGAACTTATTTTTGACGCGTTTGGGACGCGTTATGGACGCGTTTTGGTGGCGTTTCTAGTACGCAAAGAATTGCTTTATTTTTAATTAGTTTGACAGAAAATATTGTTAAATATATGTACCATGTACCTTAGGGTGGGTCAAAAAAATCGAAATTCTTTTTTTTTTTATTTGGTACTCCGAAAAATCGATTGCTAGACACCTCTAGAATATACACACCAAATATGAGCTCTTTAAATTAATGGGAAGGTCCTCCGCTTTTAAATTTTCCATTTTTGCATCAAGCTTCTACAAAAAAAAAATATTTTTTTTATAAATCGACTTTTTTTTCAAATTTCTTTCCTTATTCTTGTAGGAAATTGAACGCTCTACAAAAAAGACCTCATACTCTTTTTTCGTTTATCTAACCGTTTAATAAATATTTGAGGTCCAAAAATCGAGAAAATCTTTAAAAATTCGTTTCTTGTTCTTAATTTTGTAACAAATTGAAAAATTATAATTCGTATCCAAACCAATGCCCACTGATTTCAATAGTTTTCTTATGACAAGTATGCATTGCGATTTGAATACGATTATCTTCTAAACGGTTAAAACAATTAATTTGCTGCCAAGGAACTTTTTATAGAACGTTTAAGCCCCTACAAGAAAACATCTTTCTAATTTGAAAATATTGAAAAGTAAAAAATGTTTTCATATTTTTTTTTAACTTTGACCTCGAATATCTTTAGAATGGTTAGATTATTGAAAAAAATTATTAAAACCTTTTTTGCGGACCAATCTATTTCCTACAAGAATAAGTCTTGCGCGTTTGATTATTATAATTTTTCAATTTGTTACAAAATTAAGAACAAAAACGAAATTTTAAAGATTTTCTCGATTTTTGGGCCTCAAATATCTATTAAACGGTAAGATAAACGAAAAAAGTTTAAAAGGCTTTTTTTGTAGAGCGTTCAATTTCCTACAAGAATATGTGAAGAAATTTTCTAAAAAGTCAATTAATAAAAAAATGATTTGTTTTTAGTAGAAGCTTGATGTAAAAATGGAGGACCTTCCCATTAATATAAAGAGCTCATATTTGGTGTGTATATTCAAGAGGTGTCTAGCAATCGATTTTTTGGAGTACCAAATCAAAAAAATGAATTTCGATTTTTTTTTTACCCACCCTAATGTACCTGCATACATTTGTATTACATTTTAATGCAAAACATTTGTTTTTTAATGCAATTTCCTGTCTTCTGCAATAACATTAAATTTTCCACAAAATAATTTCACTGTCCTTTTTTAAAAAAAATATATGATACAGAATATAGAAATACCATTTCGTAAAAATCTTATTTTGTGAAAAATTTTGGGAAACTTTGAGAAAAAGAAATATATTCTGATTAATCCTGAAACAAATTAACTTAACTCAAGATATTCAACTTATTTATTTAATTTTTATAATTTTTTGTAATTCCAGGCTTGGCCCATGTGACCTACCAGATCCTTGGGTACCACACACAACACAAACAACAGGTGTTTGCTCACTGCCATTATCATCGCCGGCAGCTGCAACAGCAGCCGTTGCTGTATCAACAGGTGTAGCTGCTGCTGTATCATTAGGCGGTGCAAATTATCATCATACACCAAACGTAACATTACCAACAACAAATATTAATAATAATAATAATAACAATACAACAACAAGTAATAATTTATTAAATAATAATAATAATAATAACAATTCAAATAATAATAATAATAATAAAAATTTAAATTTAAATAATCAATTAATATTGCAACAACAACATCAACAACAACAAAAAGCTGCCACAGCCGCATTGGCTGCTGCTAATTATCACCAACATTCACCACAAGCGAAAATTATGAATGCTGTTGCATCACCGATCTCAGCTAATACAGCGACATCAAATCGCAAAATTCGAAGAAAGACCGATTCGAAGGTGAGTTTATTATAATTTTTTATTTTATGAATTTTATATTTTTTTTTATTTGGCAGCACTGTTTTTTTTTAAATATCCAAACTAACGAACTTTAATAAACAATTACTGAATGCTTCCTTTTTCTGAAATCAATCATTTTTTTTTTTGTACATTTTCTGAACGCTTCCTTTTTCAAATTAAATCATTTTTTTTTATTTTAATTTATCAATTTTTTTTATTGATTTGGCAGTACTGTTTATTCATAATATCCAAACTCACGAACTCTTATAAACAATTTCTGAACACTTCCTTTATCTGAAATAAATTATAGTTTTTTTTTTTTGACAGATTAAACATTTTCTGAACACTTGCTTTTTCTCAAATTAAATCATTATGTTTTGACAGCTCGATTATATAAATTGAAAATATTCAGAAAAAAAAATACCTTAATAAAGACATAAAAATACCCTCATCTTTATGGTGTCTATAAGAATAAGAACACTAATAGACACTGGTAGACAATTAATGATGATTTCAATTTCGAAACAAACCCTCAATAAGCAAACTCTTCTAAACTTACTAAATCATTAAAAAATATCTAAGCTTGTCTTTCGCAATCAAAAACAATAAAAATAACACATCATCATAATTTAATTTTCTGTTTTGTTATTTTATTGAAAGATTTAACGTTGTTATTTCCTTTTGTTTTTTTTTTTTTTATAAGACAATTACTAATTTTTCCTTTGAAAACAAAAAAAAAAATAATTAAACTTCTTCGCTTCGTGGGGTCTCAATCACTAATCTTGATTAAAGAATCCCCAACATGACTAAAAGCCAAAGCGTAATAAAATTTACCACCACCGACCGTGGCGTAGTGGCGGCGCATCGTGCCGCGAAGACAGTTAAAACTTTTAAGAGCTTGGATTTTTGTTTGTTTTTAATGACCAAATTGTGAAGAAACCCTTTTAAGTTGAATAAATGAGAGATTTAAAATGAAATGAGATATAAAAAAAGGGTGAAGTGGTTAAGTAAAACAAAAATTAAAAAATAAAAAAATAAAGCGCAGTAATTTTTTTTTTTTCAATTTGGACTTATTTACACTCCACATCATTAAAGTTATCACAATTTTGACTGCCAAGCTCGTTGATATCAACCAGTTGATTAATATCGTTAATTTAGCCTTTATCTCGTCTTTAAAATTTTATCCGACTTCTGGGTAAAATAGTAGAGGTTTATATGTTTAACTAATATTATTATGCTTGCATGTTCCCTCATAGCAAGAGGGAAATTTGGACATTATAATGTCCTATACCTTTTTGGAAAGCTAAAATGTACTCCTTGAATTTGATGATTATTTGAAGTTGATTGAGTAAATAGTTTTTGAGAAATTTAATTACAAAGTCAAAATTTAAAAAAAAAAATAATTTTTTGTATTTAAGTTAATTTTTTTAAAAATTTGAATTACAAGGTACAAGTTTTTTTTTCAAAATTTAATGTTCTATTTAGTTCTTGGTCAAATCCTTAAAAATAGATGCAAAAAACTATTCTAGTTGTTCAAAAATGGGAAAAAAGATAGGCACTTTTATATTTGTTTTATTTGTTCCTAAAAAAAAAATTGTATAATGGTTTGGTTATTTAATGAACAGATTTGTAAGTTCTAATCACACTTAGTGTAACTTAGAATCAACCCCAAGAACGAAGTGGTATTTTGGCTCCTTTTTTGATGTTTTTTTTGTTCATTTTTGCTGTTTTTTTAAATGTTTTTTTTTTTTTTGCCATTTTTAGAGTTTTGTATTTTTTTTTTTTCATTTTTATATTTTTTTAAGTTATTTTTATTACGTTCTGAGTATTTCAGGACTATTTTTGAAATGTAAGAGTTATAATGTTACGTATAACAGAAGAATATCCCACATTACATAGATTTCAGGACAGCTAAGGTCCTCAGGGACCACAAAACCTTTTCTCGATTTTCATCGTGAGAGAGATTTTTCATGAATCCATGTTGACTTTTCGCGTTTATTTAAAAAAAAAGATCGTGTTACAGTGACCTTTTTTCCATTTGATTTGAGGCTAATTTTTTTTTTTATTTGAAAAAAAAAGATCGTGTTACAGTGACCTTTTTTCCATTTGATTTGAGGCTAATTTTTTTTTTATTTGAAAAAAAAAAAAATAATTTTTTTTTTTATTTGAAAAAAAAAAAAAATTTAAAAAAGCTAAAAAAAATTTATAGAAAAGATACATTTTTCCTTAAATCTCGAAAACCAAGATACTTTTAAACATGAGGTTTTTCGTTTTTGATTTAAAATAAATGTGAGCATTGATTTGTATAAAAAAAATGTTACCCTTTATTAAAAACAATTGAATAAAATAAACTGAAAGAAAAAAAATAATTTTTTTCTAAAATAATAACTTTAAAATTAAATTTCTCAAAAACTATTTACTCAATCAACTTCATATAAAAATCAAATTCAAGGAGTATATTTTAGCTTTTCAAAAAGGTATAGGACATTATAATGTGCTTTTGTTTTTTTTTAAATTTTTTTTTCCCAAATTTCCCTCCCGCGTGTATATATGTAAAATGCCTGTAGCTCAAAAAAGGGATCAGGTACGATTTTGAAATTAACAAGTTTGGAATCCTGAGATCATTTCGAACAAATCTGCATCATTACTTTTGGGGTCCATTTTTATAAAACCTGCCGCGTTTTCAAGACCACCGTGAGCCAGCGTCTGTAAAAAATATATAATACGAAATTATAACCCCAAAATAATTGAAATAAAAAGCAAGCTCCGTAACTAATAACGTGGAACCCGCTTAAAGTCGAGTGAATAAAACAGATCAAAAATGGACCCACATCCTCATGATTGTACTACTATCCGATATTTAAAGAAATACTTATCCTTGAAAACTAAAGACAAAATTGTTAGTTAAATAAAATGAAGACCCGCCAGTATCCCATTAAAAGGTGTGCCTGTAACTACTGAAAGCGGAATCGGTTTAACCGATATATTATGATCCAGTTTCATAAAAATATGAATTTAAAAAAAATGCATTTGAAATTAAAAAAAAAAAATATTATGTAAATAGTAGAATTTTGCATTAAAAAAATATATATTGCAACTGAAAAATATTTTTGCTTAAAAAAAATTCTTGCAACTGAAAAAATATTTGCATTGAAAAAATAAAAATATTTGTTGCACGTAAAAATATTTTGCATAAAAAAAAAAAGATTAATGCAAATGAACTAAATTTGTATTGCAAATAAAAATATTTTGAATTGAAAAAACAAAAACAATTCAAAATGTGTGTTCTTACAATTTTGACTATTGGGCCTTATATAAACTTCAATATTATAGTTTAAATACCTAATTTATGACCAAACAGCCAAAATTGGGAGAAATTCGATGAATATTTAAAAAAAAAAAAAAAATATTAATGCACACATTTTGCAATGTTGCAATAACATTTTTCAAAATGCAAAATATTTTTAGTTATAATAAATATTTTTTTAATGCAAATATTTTTAGTTGCAATAAATTTTTATTTTTTTCAATTTTTCTTTTTTGTAATAAATATTTTTTTTTTTTTTTTAAATTACAAATGAATTTTTGTTTAATTGATTTTTTACATGTTAACGTACTGATAAAATAGTTTGAGGGCCAGTTGTAGAAATATCACTGGTCTGCAAGGAAATCCTCCTTTAAATAAAACTATACTTTTCTAAAGGATTTTTGTATGCTGATTCCGAATCTGAAGTCAGAATTGACCTTAGCACGTCACGTTTTTTAGATATTCCCGTTAGAAAATCTCAAAAACCCATTTTTTTGCTGTTTTCGAAGAAATATTTTGGCATAATGTAATCTTTTTCAATTAAAATGATACGGTTTATGAAAGAACTTATTTTTTTTCTTTCAAATTCAATTTCAATCTTCTCAATATCTCTTTTCTTCTCTGAGATATCTTAATTTGAGTAAGTTTAGTAGGTTTGGCATATCTTACCATAAAGAAACTGATCTCTAAAAATTAATATCTCCCAAAACAAAAGTATAATTTTCTAATGGACTTTAGTGTGCTGATTTGGAATCCGAACTCAAAAAATTTCGGTCAGCTCTGGTTTTTGAGATATAGTAGTTTTTTTTTTGAGATTTTCTAAAAAAAAACTTGATTTTGTGATACTTTAATGCGAATATCTTAAAATCCTGACGTGATAGAATTTTTTTGACTTCGGATTCTAACTCAGCACATCAAAAACTATAAAAAAAGTGTACTGTTGTTTCTAGGAGAAACAAATCTGAAGCTTTACAAGGCAGTAGAATAGTAGATAAAATTACAAAACACGTAAAAATTTTGTTTAATGTATTTTATTTTGGTTTTCTTTACATTGTTGACTTTTTAAATATAATGGGCATTGATATTTCACATTTTCCTTAATTAAGGTGCTTTTGTTCATGTAGGATTTACTAAGAAATGAATGATTTCGAAATGTCTGCTTTTTTTGTCAATCAGTATTTTAAAAAATGAGTAAACATGATTGTAAAAGAACATATTTGGTGTCAATCGATAGGTCATATTATGAAGAATAAGTCCTGCAAATTTGAGCTCAATGCGACAAATAGTTTTAATTTTATACAAGTTCAAATGAATCTAAAAGGGTGATTTTTTAGAAACTACTCACATTTTTCAAAAATCAATTTTGCAAAAATGGTACCAAAAAAAAAAACTCTTTTAATTTGAATTGAAAATTAAAAACAAATTTTTTTTTTTTTTTTATTACAAAAAAAGATATTTTTTTTTTTACGGTTTCAACCTTCGATCGTAGTATTTTTATTTCTAGTATAACAAAGAATTTTTAGATTATTTTTTTATTAATTTTTCAACATTTATAACAAAAATTGACATGCCAATGTAAAGACTTAATTTTATTATTCGACTTATGAAAACGAAAATTCAAAAACAAAATTATAAACCGGTTTTCAAAAAAATGAATTTGAAAAAAAAAATTAAATAGTTTTTAAGAATCCAAAAGTGGATTTTTTTTTTTGTTAAGCTTTCTTTAAGCTTTTGTAACCCTTTAATATGGTCTGGTCATGCTTAAAGCAACTATACAGCTAATTAAGTTTTCCATTTTTTATGTCGAGAAACCTTACCGAAGTTTAGCGAAGCTTTATAGAAGCTGATTTGTTTGCCGGGTACTGTTCAACGATTCATATAAGTCATTTGCAGTTATTATAAATCAATATATGTACATTAAAACGAATTTATTGCACCTAAACTGCACCAATCCCTACAAACAATTTTGCTTCTATAAAGCTTTATAGAAGCAACGGTAGCATCTATTAAGCTTTATAGAAACAAAATTATTAGTTGGGATGACAAGTGCTGCCATCCCTTTTAACTTTGGTGAAAAACTTTTCCTCCTATACCTACTTGTTTTCATTTTTTCAAACGTTCTGCCTTAAAAATTTCGTTATTTTTTGTATTGTCATTAATGGTTGACTGTTATATTTTAATTTTGTTTTTCTGGTTTTTTTTTTTTAGCCCCAATCGCAAATAAACAAATGCAACAATGAAAAACGCCGACGGGAAATGGAAAATAATTACATTGAACAATTGGGGGAGTTCTTACAACTTAATAAACGTGGTGACATGACCTCAACGAAACCAGATAAAGCAGCAATTTTAAATCAAGTTGTTAAAACGGTAAGTTGTTTGTAAATATTGAAATATTTTTCATCAAATAAAATAACCTATTAAAATAGAAATTGTATGATACTTTGCAAATAGAATATAGAAAAAGCAAAATCACACATATCCACTCTCTATCTGTGTCTATTTGTCTTCAATTTATTGGCACACACGGTTTGTTTAATGAAGAGGAATTAATTGAAATTGAATTTTAACCATATAGTGGCGATGGACATAGCGTGCCACCAGAGTGTTTGTAGAAGAGGTAAAATTGAGGGGGGTCTGAATATATAGTGGATAGTAGAAAGGACATGGGAAAAAATATGTCATCAATGTTTGTGTTTTATATGTGGAGGCGATGATGACGATGAAGAAGGACGACCAAAATGACGTCGAAAGGACTCTTTTCCCTTTTGTGTGTCATGTCGTGTTATCTCATTCCTGTACTCTCGTTCAACAATGTCTATTATATCCCCTTGTAATACTCTCTTTGTGTATTTTGTATCAATTTCAATATATGTATAGCTGAAGGGGGTTAGTAATGTGATCAGCAAATTTAATTATCGGATTAAATTTGCTTCTCATCGCTCTGCCACCATCACCATCGTCACAGCCACAGCATGGTCAAGTCGTTTATTCTCATCTAACTATTCTACTCCTCCCACTCATTGAATTCTTTATATTCCATCTTTTCTTCCATTTGTTCCCTTGAGAAATTTTCGTTCCACAATTCATTCAATTTACTTGACTCAATTTACACAATCAACGGTCTAAATTTGGGTTTGAGGATGATTTTAATGCTTAAGACATCCACCCACTTTTGTTTAACATTTTGCTTCTGGAAAAAATCAGGATGAATTAAGGACTTTTTTTTTCATAATTTATGGATTTTTGTTGTTAAAAGATAGATAGCATCTTGATCTTGAGACCTTGTGGAACATCCCAAATGCAACTACAATTCTTGATTATCCTTGTTTCCTGTTATCCTTGTAATGGAATATTTGTATCCTTGTATCAGATTGTTATTTATATTTTGTCGTAAATTTGTTATACCATCCAAGATAAATATGAATGGCTTTGAGAATATATTAGGGTGACCATATTCACTATCAGCCATATTCTTAAACGCTTATGTTTCTGAACACGAAAACCTTATTCATAAATCTTATGCAACGTTTTGAAGGTTGAATTGTGCCTACATAAGGAATGTTTTGAATGAAAATTATTATTTTTACATTAAATTAAAGAGTTATAGTTTCGGACATTTACAATTTTACAAAAGACCTTTATGTGAAAACCAATTTCATTGTAAAACGAAACGCCACATTGCGTTCAAGCTGACAAAAAAAAAGGCACTGTAAATAAGATGATGTCCCCTTTAGTCCCATCTGTTTAAAACAATAAGATTTCTTATTAAAATAAATTCAATCTGCTTAAATTCTGTTAAATTTAAAATGAACTCCTTTAGATTTAAATAAGAATTTTCTTTAAAAACAATTTATTTAAAATAATAAGATTTCTTGTCAATTCTATTTTTATACTAATCAGTATTAAAAGATTTTCTTAAAAAAAAAATAATAATTTTAAATTAATGTAAAAATTTTTACGAAACTTGGATTGCTTGTTTGCTTGTTTTTTTTTCATATAAATTAATCGGTTTTGAAGTCTTAAAATAAAATTATTTTCTTATTAAAGTAAATAGATTTCTTTTAAATTGAAACATTCAATTAAAAATATTTGTCTACTAATTTTGAGACGCAAGTCTTCTTGGCAAAAAGCCATGCAGAAATTCTCTTAATTTAATACAGATTCTATTTGTTTTTAGCATTTCTTTTTTTTCCGTGTAAATGTGATAACCAGAACCAAAATACAATGCCATCTACATTTTTTGTTTGTGTTTTGTGGCATTTTAAACCGGTTAAAATTTTCCCTTTCAATCACCCACGAATCTTCTCAAAAAGTTGTAAAAATATCACGTTATCATTATCAAGAGAAAGAGAAAAATTAATTTTTTTCCTGTGAATTTTTTCATTGTTTTAATAATTTTGCTAAAAAAAAAATTGTTAATAAAAAAAATAAATGCATTTGAAATAAAAAAATTTTTTTTTGCAAATTGAAAAAAAAAAACAAAAATATATATAAATGGTAATTCGAGCAAATAAAGCAAGAAAAAAAATTCAACAAGAATGTCCAAAAATTGTTAGAAATCTTGACTTGAAATTTTTTTTTTAATACAAAAAAAAAATTCTATTTGCATTCGAATTACAATAAAAAAAATTATTCCAAAGAAACTTTTAATTTCCTATAAATATTTTGTTTATTTTTTTTTTTGCAATTTCAAATGCATCATTTTTTTACATTGATATTTTTAAAACCCTTGTGTTGGAAGGGTTGTAAAAATGCCAATAAAAAAAAAAATGGGTTTGAAATAAAAAAGAAATATTTGTTGCAAATAAAAAAAAAATTACATTAAAAAATATTTATTGCAACTAAAAAAATTAAAAAAATTATATTACAAATACAAAATTTTCAATGCAAAATGTGTGCATTAAATGTTTTTTTTTTTTTTTTTTTTTTATATTCGTCGATTTCTTACAATTTTTGCTATTTGAAATCCGACGAATATAGAAAAAATATTTAATGCATATACATTTTGAATTGATTTTTTTTTTTCAATGCAAAAAATCTTTTATTTGCTATATAATTTTTTTAATGCAAAATATTTGTATTTTATTTCAATGCAAATGTATTTCAGTTGCAATACAATTTTTGTTTATGCAATTTTTTTTCAGTTGCATAAACATTTTTTTTTTAATGCAATTTTTATTTTTGCAATAAGTTTTTTTTTTTTTTTAAATTTGTAATGGAAACAAAATTTATCTATTAAAAAATGATTTTTTACAACCCTGGTGTTGAGCTAATACATTGGATCATTTTTATCTTTGCTTAAAATTTGGAAATGGTCACCACATAAAAATATATAAATAGCTTCCTTTCTCATGTCCTTTCTTTTTTTATGCAATCAATTCCAATGAAATAAAGATAGATTGGTTATTAGGGTGGGTCAAAAAAATCGAAATTCTTTTTTTTGAATTGGTACTCCGAAAAATCGATTGCTAGACCCCTCTAGAATATACACACCAAATATGAGCTCTTTATATTAATGGGAAGGTCCTCCGCTTTGCAATTTTCCATTTTTACATCAAGCTTCTACTAAAAAAAAATAATTTTTTTATTAATTGACTTTTTAGCAAATTTCTTTTCATATTCTTGTAGGAAATTGAACGGCCTTATACACTTTTTTCGTTTATCTAACCGTTGAATAGATATTTGAGGTCCAAAAATCGAGAAAATCTTTAAAAATTCGTTTTTTGTTCTTAATTTTGTAACAAATTGAAAAATTATAATGATCAAACGCGCAAGACATATTCTTGTTGAGAATTGATTGCTCCACAAAAAAGGTCTTGTTAACTTTTTTCATTAATCTAACCATTCTAAAGATATTCGAGATCAAATTTAAAAATAAATATAAAAACATTTTATATTTTTAAAAAATTTCTAATTCACTGAAACTTCATTATTTTCAAATTAGCAAGATATATTCTTGTAGGGGCTTAAACGTTCTACAAAAAATTCCTTGGAATGAAATTGATTGCTTTTACCGTTTAGAAGATATTCGTATCCAAACCAATGCTCACTGATTTCAATAGTTTTCTTATGACCCGTATACATTGCGATTTGGATACGAATATCTTCTAAACGGTAAAAGCAATCAGCAATTTTTTTGACCCACCCTATTGGTTATGTATGTAATTTTAATTGCCCACTACGAGTAGGTGGAAGTAGTACCTACCTATACTTTGTTAGTATAGAAATTTGTCTCAATCCTTTTTTTCTTACCCTATTTTATTGGTATTATTTTCCCTAACTTCATCTCCTTCTTTCGTCCAAAAAAAAAAAAAAAATATAAACTAAATTCTCGAAGGATTTTTGTCAACAAAGATAGATAAAGTTTCATCTACTTGTTGACACTATTTTTTTGTTTTCTTCCCAAACACAAGGATAAGAAGAGAATGTTGAATTAATATTTATTGCGTTTCAAAGTTTGTGAGGTGTTCAAAGTGATTTAAGTTTCCGTAATTCTTGGAAAAGATTAAAATAAACAAAGGCAGTGAATTAATTTAGTGGGAAGCATGGTGTAAATTATTGTGTCAATAATGAAAAATAAAATTAAAAAGTTGAAAGTTTATATAAAAGTCAATAGAGATTTAAAAAGATGTTTGGTATTGAAATGAATTGTTTTGAGATAAATTGTGGTGTAAGTTATTTTTTTTTTTTTTTTGAATAGGTTTTGTGGTGAATTATAAAGTTTTCTTTTAATTTTGAAAGAAGAAATTGAAATAAAAATAATTCCACAATTAATTATTTTTTTTTTTTTTTTTTTGATGAAATGAAAAATTTACAATGATAACACAAGTCAACAACGTTTTTGGTGCCGAGACTAAGATATACTTTTCTAAAGGTTTTTGGTGTGCTGAACTCGAATCTGAAGTCAAAAACATCCTATCAGCTCCAGTTTTTGAAATATTACCGTTAGAAGATGCAAACATAACTACTTTTGAGGTTATGCTTTTATTACGGTTTCTGTAAGAACTGTTTTCCTTCTTTCAAGAATTTTTTTAAATCTTTTCGATATCTTTTTTATTGTTCGAGATATCGTCAGTTTAATGGCTTATTGTAATGTTGTATGTATCACGTTTTCATCTCCTTTTTTTGCTAAAAGCCAAACATTCTTACTTCTTTTTAAGATATCTCGCGCAATAAAAAAGATATTGCAAAGATTTAAACGGGTCTTGAAAGAACGAAAATAGTTCTTGCAGAAACCGTTATGATTTATATTTAAAAAAAAAATTCTTCAAATTAAGGCATAGCAGCAAAAGTGGTAAAAATACGTTTTTTTTTGCATTTTCTAACAAAAATATTTCAAAAACGTGAACTGCTAGGATATTTTTGACTTCGGATTCGAGTTCAGCATACCGGAAACCTTCAGAAAAGTATATTTTGGTTCATGTGGGGAAAATCTTGTTAATTTCAAAATAAGTCAAAACACGATTTTTTTTAACTTTCAAACGGTAATAAAACGGGAGCTGATAGGATATTTCTGACTTCAGATTCGAGTTCAGCACATCAAAAACCTATAGAAAAGTATATTTAAGTGCCCGCACCAAAAATTTTAATATTGAAGATATCTACTTTAATAAAAGAATGAAGATTAATTTTCTTTCAATTAACCAAAAATAAAATTATTTCAATAGTACCTAGTTCCACAAAATCAAAAAATATCTATCTACTCACTCAACACTCTTGCTAACAAGTGGGGCATTTGTTCGGCAGATTTCAACTTGGCGCCGTGGCTTAGTTGGTTAAAGCGCCTGTCTAGTAAACAGGAGATCGTGAGTTCGAATCTCGCCGGGGCCTTGTGTGGAAAGTTTTTTTTTTTTTATTTTTTTCACTTTTGGTTTTCCAATATGTAATTTTATTTCTTTCACAGAAATTTAAAGAGAGAATTTCATTTGGTATTATTTTAGAATGAGGTATATTTGTGATAATCAAATTTACGAATTTATTAATAAAAAATGGAATTAAAACAAAATAATTCTAGTAGGATTCAAGGATGTATTAGGTGTATAAACCAATTCATACATTTTCTTTGGTTTTGTTATATTATGTATTTCGCAAAGACGTCTTGTTCCCTTGACAAAATATTGTTACAATTTAATTTGTTGAAATTAAAAAAAGAAATACCTAAACAAATTTGTAATTTTAAAATCCCTTTGAGAATATTTCATGGGTTGGTATATAAAATTGGTATTTAAATTGAAGTGGGAATTAAATCTCATAAAAATAAAATCTCTGATGTATTTGAAGAAAATGATGTTTAAATTCATTCTTAAGGTAAAATATATCGTTTTATAAGAAATCGGAGATTAAATGTCGTGTTTTCAAACGTTTAGAAGGTTCAGTTTTCTCAATAACAGCTCTAACGATTTTGATTGTAGTTAACTCATAGGCATCCGTTTAAGAAAAATGTTAAGGTGGAGGGCGAACCCCACAGGCGGATCACTAGTGTGAAGCAGTTACGTGGGATAGTTATGATCCCCTCGACATCGAGATCATAACAGCGCCGAGAAAAAGGAAGAAGAAGAAGTTAAGGTGGAGGGTTAGGAAAAATTTTAGTAAAAATTTTTGTGGGGTGGAGTCAAAATTATGCAGGGATCAAAATTCTTTTTTCAATATGCTGCTTTTAAAATTCTGCTTTTTTTAAATTCTGTTTTACAAAATTGTGCTAAAAATTGAAAAGTGTTTGGAAAATGTTAAAAAGCACGCGCTTTTTATCAACGTTTTGAATTTTTTGCAGAATTTAGTGCTTAATTGACTTAATTACTTTATCAATTTTTTATACTAATTTTTTTGTTTGAAAAATTAATAAATTTTAAAATACTATGGCGTATTTTTGTTTTCTTCAAAATTTTGAAAGACATAATTTTCGTTGAAAAAGCAGGATTTTGAAAACCAGAATTTTGACCCGCTCCCAAAAAAAAGTATTTAAGACAGCATCTTTGCATTTAATTTAAACAAAAGTTGCGAAAACATTTTTTGAAATGAATTTCAGGTTCAATCCCCAGGGTTTGCATTGTTTTTTTTTTTTTTTTTTGCAATGAATGTATTTGATTTGAGTATGTTTTTAAAATAGAAATCTAGTTATAATCGCTCAATGTTTACCTCTGATTTATTGAAAAATATGATGTGATTATACTTTGATTTAAAGTGCGCCTAAATTTTGTTTCTTTTTTTTTTTTAATTTATTTATTAAGAAAATGTTTGAATAAAGGATTGTTATTTCTTTACTTAAAAATTAAAGTTTTTGTGCAAATTACATACATTTTTTTTTTTTTTTGTCAACAAACTTGACAACAAAAATTTTTTTTCATCCATTAAAAACGAAAAAAAAAATCCATTGAAAAAAAAAAAATAAAACTTATTTTCATTGAAAAATATTCCATTAATTTGTTTGGAAATTATTGTCGTTAACCATTGTAAATGGAGTTTCTTTGAATTTATTTGAAAATAATTTACTGTGAAACATAAAACATGCAACTGCATTAGTTTGACAGGTAGTATGTACCACTCATTTAAATTCGATACAAATAAAACCTTTTGCACTCTGAAACGCCACACCTGTCTAAATTTGAAAACAAAAAAAACCTTTTTTTTGTTTATTTAGTTGCAACGAGGAATATTTATGGTTTTTTTTATATATAAGCCAGTAAAACACTTAAGCGCATTTTGAACTATAAAACAAAAAAACAAATAAGAGTTAAAGCAAACACACGTTTTTTTTTTCAAAAAAAAAAAAAAAAAAAAACTGATTAAATAAACAACCAACAGAGAGAATACACAAGTGCATCAAAATTGAATTTAAAAACAAAAGTTTAGGTTTTTTTCCTCATACATGTATTACAATACAAACAAACATTTCTGGAGGAACTTTCAAACTGCATTTAGATCGAAAATTTCTCTTTTTTTTTCTTGAAGTTTTTTATATTTTTTATGTTTAGGCATTTCTAACACTAAGCACTTGAGAATGCGGAAAAAGTGTCTTTAAAAAAAAAAACGTGACTAAAATTTTAAAAACAAGAGAAATAGAAAGGTTTTTAGTGTCGTAGTAAGATTTTCAGGCGCATCAGGCACTTAACTATAATAAGGTTAAGGGTCAAAATTCCTACTCTCCCTCCGAATTGTTTTACAGAAAACTGCCGATTTTTGAAGTTTTTTTTTTACATTAAAGATGTTATCAAATCCAATGGCTTAAAGGTAAAAACAATTGTATAATTTTTAAATCGCCGCTGCCTCTAGAGGGCGCTCTTTTCCATTTTATATGACGTCACATAACCAGCGGACGACCTAAACGCTTCCATCGATATCACATTTGTCAACTTACAACAAACTGTTAAGGAGCTGTGATGTCACAGATGAATATACATTTCCTGCAAATTTTAAATTTACTGGCGGGCCTGTATATTTTTAGGTATTTAATCAAAAAAGTCGAACGTAGGATATGATTTTTTTTTAAATTTTAAGCTAAACTGCCTTTTTACTTGTCATTTCTCTACTGTTCCTCATTGTGTAATTTATAATAAAAATTGTATAGCAATTCTTATCTATAAATAACTTACACATATAAAGACTTTAAGTACGTCTTAAATCATGTCATTGGGTAGGTACATAAAAATAATTCAATTTCGATTATTTTAATTTATTTCTTTAGCTATTTGTAATGAAACTTATACGCCATCTATTGGCTATATTTTTTGTTGGCTCATTAAAGCTAAAAATACGACGGAAATTGTATAAAATTTTATTTAATTTTTCATAGTTTACATATTATATACAAGATACTCAATTACTCACCTGTGTCTATGGCAAGTTTGAATCATTAACAATTCATCATTAATTATGCAAATAGGCGGGCTTAAAACGCCAAACAAGGGACCATTTATTTTTCAAACGTTGTGTGTATATTTTATATTTAACTAAGTTGTTAGGCTCCAAAATTATATTATAGGCTGTTGTTGTGTGTCATATAGTCGGACCAGTATAAAAGTGATGGCGAGAAGATTATTGTTTATGTCCCTTGTTAACTTCGAATTTTGTTTGCAGGTCTTCCTATTCCTATAATACTTCTGGTGGATGTATTAATTGGTATCACTTTTTTGTATGTTCCGATCCAGATCTATGAAATGTATCTGAATAATTTAGGTATTTTTTTTTTTTTTGGAGATTGTTAAAGTGTTGTCATCTTTTTGTGTACTTATGTACAATTAGAATTAAATATTTGATTTTGAGGGTATTTTAGTTAATTTAAATGAGTTGTCCAGTTTTCATTTTTGTTATTCTAGTTAATATTGGTATGATGTAATGGAAAAGTTATCCTATGATAAGAGTAATTTGGTTTAAATAAACCTCAACGACAGTAATAATAATTGTGTTTTAGAAAATTTTTCGTAAAAAACTATGTGTGAATTATAACTTTACAGAAAAAATTGATATATAAAGAATGCCTAATCCTCCGCTTGACTAGCGATGTAAGGGATTTTTCCTGGTGCCCAGTGTTGCCATAAAATATTTTATGAAATCGGGAGATTACCACATCAAAAATCGGGGAAAATCGGGGAATCAGTAAAAATTAAAAAAAAAATCATGAGTTTAAATAAAACAGATTTTAAATAAAACAGAATCTTTAATTTCGATAGAAAACTTCCTGTATAGCATTGTCATCAAGTTCTGAGTTGAATAACAATAAATCATCAAATTCCGGCCTAGACATTTTTTATTTCATGAGCAAAGGCTGAGATGTGGTTTTGTTTTAATATTTAACTAGAGTAAAATTAATTCTTTGTTGTTTTCGACCTTGTTTGTCGTTTTGGAATATTTTGAGTTTTAAACTGGGGGGTGTAGTTCCGTAATTTTTGAATTGATAAAATCGAAAAAAAAACGATTATTGTTAACGTAGTTGCCCCTTTTTTTTCTTCACAAAAAGTTTTTTGCCACATCACAGTTTGAGAACCTTCAAAAATATTTGAAATCTTTAAAACTTCAAAGTTCTTGAATACCCAAACAGGAAAAAGTTTAATAATGTTGTAAAAAGTAGAAATATTTCTGTTTAAGACAGTACCCAAACAGATCTTATATTATTATATGTATGTGTAAAAAATTTTCTAAATTAAAAAGTCCTTGAAAATGAGAATTTTCTTGTTTGCATTAGTAGAATAAAAGTTAATTAAATTTGTCGCTTTTTTTGAATTGTCTAACGATTTTAAAACGTTTCTTTTTAAAGAAATTTAAAAATTATTTAATTTAAATTATTTAATTATTTAAATTTTAATTATTATTTAAATTATTTAATTTAAATTTATTAACATTTTTTTAACGCAATTTTATTTCATTTGCAAAAAAAAATTATTTTCAATGCAATTTTTTTATAATAGAAGACAAATGCATTTATAAAAAATATTTTTAAAAACCCGCTCTGGTGTATATCGAATATAAAATATCCATGAAAAAAAAAAACAAATAAATGAAAACGAGACCTTTACCTATCGTCAATAAGCGCTGTCGTTTTAAATACATTTTTTTAAAATATTATTGACCAGACAGAAAAAAATTTTTCAATCGTCAAAACGATGTCGTCTGATAAAAGTTAACTATCGCTTTTATGTGAAGCAAGATTATCGTCATAACGATATCGTCTGAATTGTGGAATGATCCTTTTTGTTACTCAGGTATTCTCTTGATAGATTAAAACCAACAAATAAAAAAAAAGGAAACAAATAAGACGAAAGGAATTTTTAAAACATTTAAGTGAAGTTCTACCAACTTTAAAATAAAATTTGAAATGTTTCTATGAAAAAAGTGACGATGTTAAGGTAGCACATTCTTTTTTGAATTGAAAATCGGGAGAAAACCTAATTTTTAAACACAAAATCGGGCAATCGTAAATAGCTCAACAAATCGGGAGAAATACGAAAAATCGGGGAATCTGGCAACGCTGCTGGTGCCTTAGAAAACTTATCGCAAAAACCATGTGTGAATTATAATTTCACAGAAAAAAAATAATATTTATATAGATTTTCTTGACTGCAATTATTAAAAAATGTGCCTAATTTACGATGTCTAGCGATGTACACAATTTTTCCTGGTGTATTAGAATTTGTTTTCGTAAAAACTATGTGTGAATTATAATTTAACAAAATAAAAAAAAAAAAAAAACAATTGGCACTTGAATAACTGTTACATGCCAAGTTATTAAAGAATGCCTTATCATTCATTGGCTAGCCGTGGGACTTACAAAAAAACTTTCTATGAATTACTCTGATCTTTTTCGAAATAATTAAGACATTTAAGCAGATGTTAGAAAATCATGTTATTTTTAATAGATCTATCATTTCAAATTAAGAGTGTTGTATGTTTCAATGAATTCAAAAGATTTTTTTTTGAAGAAGGTTCCAAACAAATCAATTCTAGAATTGATGAATTTTTAAATTTATGTTATAAAGTTCTATTTCTACGCCGCGATACCTACTTCGAATAAGTAAACAAACACACCTTATTTTCTAAAATCTAAGTTTAACTGAATGGGGCGTTTTCAAGCATATAAACAATTTAGGTGAAGAGGTTAAAATAACAACAAATATTTTGTTTTGTTGTTTGCAATGAAAACACCATTTATATGTCTTTACAAGTTTGGTGAAATGACAGCTTCGCGAATTGCCATATTGACACATTTGACTTAACTGTGAAATCCATTACAAACATTTAGCGATCTATCCGAAAACAAATGGGCGACTTCAGTTTGATGTGAATTGTTATAATTTACAGATAACTGAATGGTATTTAAAAAAGACACTTGGAGCTTGGTAAGCTGAAAGGCGGTTCACCTGTGGTGAAAAAAGTATTTAAGGAAATCGGAGCGCAACATTTGACAATTTTAACTAACTACGTTTTTCTTAAAAGAAAAATCCATTGAACAGTACTAAAATTAAATTTTTTTAAAGAAAAAAAGGTGTGTTTACTGGGTTGGGTGTAAGTGATCATGGCAGAAGATATCATGGGACAAGATATCGCACGCAACTTATCATGAGACACCTGATCATGAGGTTCGATTGCAACAAAATATTCATTTTGAGTTCATTCTAAAAAAAGAGGAGGTGACTTTCAAGAAAAGACTCTTGTTGGTGGTTGTTTTTATTTATTTTTATTTTTGAGGTTTAGGTTTAGTTTTTTTTAGACGGAATTTTGCGTTGATTGATATGTGCGAAAGGTGTTTGGTTTTTTTGCAATTTTTTTGTGTGTGTTTTCTTTTATGAAGGGAATGAGAAGTAGGTAGGGACATAGTTTTTTTTATCTTCTATTATGTACCTTACCGTTTTTTTATGAATTTAGGGTGTGTGGTCTAGGTGGTTTTCGTGGGAAGGAAAGACGTATGGTGTATTAAGTATAACTATATAGAGCGAGGGAGAAAAAAATGTGTCAAGATCTTTATGCTTGCTTTTTTTTGCATGAACAAAATGAGAGGTAACATATGTATATAAGTAGGGATATACTGATTTTTTTGCATTGTTTTCCTTCCTTTGTGGGTTATTGCAAATATTTTTTTATGATTTTGGGGTGTGTGGTTTAGAAAAAAATCATTCGAGACGTATGGTTTGGTGTCTATTGTGTATATAGGTATAGAGCGAGGGAGAGAAAAATGTGCCAAGATCTTTATTCTTGCTTTTTTTTTTGCATGCAGAAAATTAAATGGGTGCATAAAACATTATATAGAAAGGGATATACCTACCTACCTGTTGTTGATTGGATTATTGCAATTATTTTTTTTATGAATATGGGGTGTGTTTGTTTTGGTTTAGGTTTTTTTTAATTCGGTGACGTATGGTGGCAAGTGTGTGGGTATATTAGGATAATGAGAAGAGAGGCAGGGAGGGGAGATAGGTACCTATGTGCAAAGATTTTGATTCAATTGGTTTGGTTGATTGTAGGTAGTAAGGAACATACATAGCATAGGTAGGTAATTCTTTTCTGTCAACGCGAAAGGGATTTTGTGATTTGATTTTTTTATGCTGAACAGAATGAGATGTAGCATGAAGGTACCTAGTTAGGTGTGTAGGTACTTATATAGTTAATGCTCTTGTTTAATGATTCAAGTGATAAATAAATTGATAAAAGTTCAAATTAAATATTAAAAAATTAATCATTTTATAAAAGTTTTAGTGAATCGAAACTTAAGCATTTAAGTTCAACATAAATCTTTCTGTGACAGTTTAGGCAGAGGAAAAAGTAGAGAATAAGAGTTAATGTTCAACATAAATTATTAAAGTTACCATTCAGCAAATGACCCTTATCTAATCGTTAAGAATGATGATAGGTAGTTGGCATCCGTAATAGGGTTAGGGTTGTCTGGTAGGTACCTATACTAGTTTTTTAATTGGTTGATGAGAGAGAGGAATAAAAAACTATCGTAGATATAGATAGGTACCTACTGTTAAGACTAAGAATAGGCACCAATCGGCAAAAATATTTTTAATGGTTCAACCCTTTCGAACCCAAGCTATGAAAATCAATATTAAAAAATGTTTTTTCGGTATTATCGGGTCAAAAACATCACAACTACGAGATATGAATAGCAAAAAGTTATTTTCCAAAATAATAAATAGCAAAACTAATGTGTTATTCTCATGTTACATGTAAGTAACATGCACTGCCTATGACCACCAAAAAACGTCGGAGAACTGAGAAAATAACTTTTTATGAATCTATAATGTATGCTACTTCTTCTTAGCAAAAAAGTAAATTACTTTCTGCATTAACATTTTTTATAGGTTTCTTTTTTTCAAAATTATGACCATGTATAAAAAAGTTTTTTTTTGCAAAAAAATGTGAATTTCAGTCCCTTTTTCAATTAAAAAAATTTAAAGGTAGGTATGATATTTGACTAACTTTTTGTAATAATCCAATAACTAGGCATTATTATCTTTCAATTAAGCCATCGAAACCTAAAAAATTGTTTAATTTAATATTTTTGTAAGAATTTTTAAAAAAATGTTACATGAGAGTAACGCTGGGTCCGAAAGGGTTAAAAGAAGGTATAACAAGAAAAATGTAAAATAGGTTGGTAATAAGAATAACGGACAAAAAATGAAAATGGCTTTTTGTGTAGCCATATCCCTTCGTAATATAGACATTATAGGTACCTAGGTAGGTATTGTACAATGAAAACTAGTTGGCCTTGGATTTCTGTCTTTCAAACATTAATACAAAATCTGTCGTGTGTCCAATAGAATATATATAATAGAATATATATAGTCGTGTGTCCTATGGAAAAAAAAGAAACATGTAGCTAGGTAAGTGTGTTCCACTTTACAAGGCAAAACAAAAAAAAATTAACCATATAAATCATTAGTTCCCCACCTATTATTTTCGCAGACACATCAATACCTACCAACATATGTGCTGAAAGTCTTAAGGGGTCTGGTCATCCTGTTTTTTTTTTTTTTATTTAGCTTAAATTAACCCCCTAACTATAACGAACATTTTAATACCTTTTGCGTATCGAAACACTCAAAATTGACGAAGTAAAAGGCATTTTTCGACAAGAATATTGAGCCAATTAGAGCGGTGGACTCTAGGCTTGTGTAGTTCGCGAACGAACTAGTTCAATGAACTAGTTCATCTTGGTGAACTAGTGAACTTAGTTCACTTACTTAGTTCAATTTAGTTCGCGAATAGCGAAAAAGATTTGTTTCAAAAAACTAAACAGCAACCTAAAGCAGTCGTAATATGACATTACAAAATAGCTTGCGCTCACCTTACATTAACATTTTTTTTTTTATATAATTTTTGGGTGAAAAGAAGTCCCATCTGTATAGGGAATTTTCAAATTTGGGCCTGGTCTCCTTGTCTTATACGACAACAGCGCCCTTTTAACCCGACAGACGTTTAAAGAAGGGATGCAGAAACCAAAGTGCATATGAAATTGCATCCAATTCTTTGTTGAGCGAAATCAGTTCTTCTGCTGTACCTCAAGATTTAGATGTAAAACATCTTCTTCAATCACCCCTTACTCTTATTTCTGAGCAAGAACAAAAAATCAAGTAGCATCTTGGTCCTTGCATTACTATGATTTCCATTCAATGAAAGCAAAACGTACTTCTTCTAGACTTTTGTCAGGAACCAGAAAGCTCGACAAGTATATGAACGAAATTAAGAATTCTTATAGAAAAAAAAATATGTACATACATATCTGTTATTTTTAGGTTGTATTTGTTTTATTATGTAGAATGCGTTAATTTAACATAAATTTGGATATAGTTTTTGCAAACTAATTTTGTTTTTTAATTCTTACAAAACCGGAGTGATCAAAATAAATTGAACTAAAATGAACTAGTTCAGAACTAGTTCATTAGTGTGATTTGAACTAAAGTGATCGATCACTCAAATGAACTAAAGTGCCCAACTCTAGTGGACTCCATTTATTTTACAATTATCTCGAAACTACATTTTTGACCGGATGCCATCGAGATCTCGGAAACTATCCGTCCGATTGCTTTCAAATTTTTACTGAATATTTTTGAAAGCGAAGTATTTTTTTGATAACATAATAAGGTAGCTTTTTTTTAATAATTTTTTGCTTCAAAAATCTTGGTAAAAAAAATGAAAAAAATTGTTTTTCTGCTCGCCATAATTTTTCTAATGGTCCAAATAAAAAAATATTCCGGCTCACAGTTTCGGATTTATTAATTCAAAAACAAAAAAATGAATATTTCGGTCCACCAGGGTGGTCAGACCCCTTAAGTTTTGGGAAGAGGGCGCTCATCGGCTTTGAAGTATCAGATTTTGTAACACCTATTATCTGATGGTATCGTAATTAGACATGTCTTGGAGTTGGAAAAAACGATTAGCTTACAAGGGCCCCATAACCCAGTTAACAAATTTCATCTTTTTTTCGTGCCGAGTTACACATTTTGAATTCATAAATTCTTTTTTTAATTTTGAAAAAAAAAAAATTAACTAACGGTTTTTATAAAAACGAAAGGCATATCATGAAAAACTATACCTACCTACTAAATCAAAACTAACTTCACCAAAAGTTCATTTTTTTTTTAAGTATGGGACCTGCCTAGAACAACATTCAAGTAAAAACTTTGAGATAAAAACCTGATATTTTACGTATTTAATACATAAATAACAAGATTTTAAATCGGGAACAACGAAAATTTGAAATCCAAAAAATTGGACCACCCTAATGTAGGTAGTTATCTACCGACCTTATAAAATATAGTAGGTGCAGGTAAAATAGTATCTTTATAAAATCAAATAAAAAAAAATTGTTACACTCTTGAAACTTGCCAAAAAGTTTGCTTTTGGGATAAGAACCAAGGATAAAAAAGTCTATACAAAAAATTTAATTAAAGGGTGTTTTTTTCGCGGACAAGAGGGAGGCAGTGGCGTATCCAGAAAAAAATTTGGAGGGGACTGGAAAATTTTTTCAAATTCGTCTGTTTTTTTACCTCATAACTTTGGATTGAGTGAACCAATTTTGATAATTCTTTTTGTATTGGAAAGCTGGGGGCTGCAATTTGGTCCCATTTCAACTTCGTTCAGTTCTGGCCATAGAAACGTATAGAAAAACAATAAAACCCAGTTTTGATGCATGGAACTCAGTTTTGTTTTTTGATAAAAATGATTATTTTTATTCATCTTTTATCGACAAAACAATTAAAATAGGTATAAGTTTTGATAATATTTTGTCAAAAAATTGCAGATTCATTGAAAAAGGCACTAAATTCACGAACAGAAACAAAGTGAATTGAATTCGATAAAAAAAATTTAAATGAGTGAGAAAATACAGAACACCTTATTTCACTTTCGGCAAATGAATGCAGGACGTAAAAGTCTCAAAAACTAATTTTCATTGAAATTCTTATATAAAAAAAATTTTGTTTCCAATATCTTTGAGAAAAAGATTATTTTTGAAAAAAAGTAAATATAAGGTACTCAAGACAATAAAATACGGCTTGATTCCATAAAAAGCTTCGCAAAATTTAACGGTAATGTAATTCGATGTCAAAATACCAAAAAAAAAAATTTTAAGCATTCTGAATTGGACTAAAATTCTAAAAAAAATGATCCCAACCCTCAACGGCAACTAAGGCACTTACGCACACAAACAGAAACAACCATTTCAGAATTTGGAGGAGGCTCGATCATTCAAGATTCAATTAATCATGTAGATTATGACGAATTCAGCTAAATAATAACATGATTTTGGAGGCTTGGGGGGGGCTTGAACCCCCTGACCCCCCCTCAATACGCCATTGGAGGGAGGGGTTGAAGGTCAGAAATAGTGAAAACCGTATTTAACGACTCCACTAACAAAATTTAAAATTCTAACAAAACTAACACTAGCAAAATTCTAACAAAATTTATAAATAACCTACCTAAAACTAAAAGTGGACCCGGTGGTTCGTCACTCCCACCGTATTTAACGACTCCAAACCACTAGATAATTTAAAATTCTAACAAAACTAACCCTAACTCTAACACTAAAACTAAACTAAAACTAACACTAACCCTAACAATAACACTTACACTAACAAAACTAATAAATACCTACCTAAAACTAAAAGTGGACCCGGTGGTTCGTCACTCCCACCGTATTTAACGACTCCAAACCACTTATATAAAATTAGGGTGCTTTTTTAAAGTGAGTTCCCCGTGCCTCTCACTCTTAGGGTGCTTTTTTTAAGTGAGTTCCCCGTGCCTCTCACTTTCGTATGCAAGGAGTCTTAAAAGTCTCCAACATACTGTGCTACCGCTCGCAGGAACTCTTGTGGAGTCTTGGCATCGTACTGGCGTATAATTCTTAATTTGAACTTTTATCAATTTATTTATCAATTGAATCATTAAACAAGAGCATTAACTATATAAGTACCTACACACCTACCTAGGTACCTACCTTCATGCTACATCTCATTCTGTTTAGCATAAAAAAATCAAATCACAAAATCCCTTTCGCGTTGACAGAAAAGAATTACCTACCTACCTATGCTATGTACCTACCTACCTACAATCAACCAAACCAATTGAATCAAAATCTTTGCACATAGGTACCTATCTTTCCCTCTCTGCCTCTCTTCTCATTATCCTAATATACCCACACACTTGCCACCATACGTCACCGAATTAAAAAAAAACCTAAACCATAAACAAACAAACCCCATATTCATAAAAAGAATAATTGCAATAATCCAATCAACAACAGGTAAGTAGGTATATCCCTTTCTATATAATGTTTTATGTACCCATATAATTTTCTGCATGCCAAAAAAAAGCAAGAATAAAGATCTTGGCACATTTTTCTCTCCCTCACTCTATATATACACAATAGACACCACACCATACGTCTCGAATGATTTTTTTCTAAGCCACACACCCCAAAATCATAAAAAAATATTTGCAATAACCCACATAGAAAGGAAAACAATGCAAAAAAAATCAGTATATCCCTACTTATATACATATGTTACCTCTCATTTTGTTCATGCAAAAAAAAGCAAGAATAAAGATCTTGACACATTTTTTTCTCCCTCGCTCTATATAGTTATACTTAATACACCATACGTCTTTCCTTCCCACGAAAACCACCTAGACCACACACCCTAAATTCATAAAAAAACGGTAAGGTACATAATCACATCCTATATAGAAGATAAAAAAAACTATGTCCCTACCTACTTCTCATTCCCTTCATAAAAGAAAACACACACAAAAATTGCAAAAAACCAAACACCTTTCGCACATATCAATCAACGCAAAATTCCGTCTAAAAAAAAATAAACCTAAACCTCAAAAATAAAAAATAAATAAAGAAAAACAACCACCAAATAGAAGTCCTTCCAAAAAAGGAGGAGTCAAATAGAATGAACTAAAAATGAATTTGTTCGAATCAAACCGTATGATCATGATCAGTTGCGTCATGATAGGTTGCTCATGATAACTTGTCGTATGATGTCTCATGATAGCTTGTCCCATGATAACCTGGGGTGACCCCGTGTTTACTTAGCACTCAAAATCCGAACAGCATTATGAGTAAAAAAAAAAAACAAAAACACAACTGACAAATGAACAGAACATTCTGTTCCATATGGTTAAAAAAATGAACAAACAAACCTAATGTCTACCTTTCAAATAAATGAATTGGGTTTTTAAGCCAAACGTCAGTGTCAAAGAAAAAAAAAAAAAAACTTTTGACATTTCAATTTTGAGGAAAAGTGGCTCATATGTATATATGCTTGTGCATGCATGTGTTTATGTATTATGCATGTATGCGTTTGTTTTCCTCAGAATTGATTTGATTTGATTGGTTGGTTTTTTCTTTTACTTCTTTAATAAACAGTTATGATAGAAAGGAAAAAGACAAAGACAGATTGCTTAAAAGCCCAATAGGCCTAACAAAAAAACGGATTAAAGTCTAAAAATGGCTTCTCATGTCATAAGTAAATTTTACTCATGTATAACAAACCAAAAGAAGTATAACTTAAAAAAAAAAAATCCAAATGACGGTTTTTACATGACTCTGTCCTTTGCCTCATTTTGACGTCTATGTGTTACTTTCTCACTCACATTTAGAGTGAGAAAGTAATATCTAAATCAGGAATCTCTTACTCAATAAGCAGCACAGAGACGTGAAAATGAATCGGTAGACTGAAAACAATTCGCCCCATTTGACAGACATGATAAATTCTGTTTTTTTTTTTTTATTGCAACTTTGTATCTGTCTGTTTCATCAATATAATGCTTGTCGTTTTTCAATTTGACAAAATCGGAAATTTCTAAATTTTTGACATAAATAAAAACAGGTTGATTGTCTATGACAGAAATGTCAAAATATCAGTGATACCAAACTGTGTAAAATATTTATAACTTGAACTGTCACCATAATCTCATGAGTCACATACCTAATTCATAATGAGAAGCACTTTGTTGAACCACATTTATTCAGTTTGAAAGATATAACTGATTCATTTTTATTTTTTCTTTCGAAACTCAACCATCTTTATGACAAACACAAACTAAATTTTCGATAACTTTTTTACACATTTTATCGATAAACACACCTGATGCATTTTAACGTTTTCTTATCGCACGTTCACACCTGTAAGTTTATTACTGGCATTAAGTTTGGTACCTTTTTTTTTTTTGTACATATTTTCTGGTTCACCAAAAGCAATAAAAAGTTGTAAATTATGTTTATTACCACATTCTACTTAAGATATCGATTGTGCGTTAATTTATTTGTATTTGTCATGCTCCGTAATGACTTATTTATTATTTATATTTTGTTGTTTTTGTTGTTTTATTCACCCTCATTTAATTGAGGTGTGCCTCTAATCACACTTTAAAAGAAGTGTGAGTGTGTGTATATGTCAAAATAATATAATGCTAATGTTGCTTACAAAAAAAAAGTAAAAATGAAGAAGACAAAACTTTAACCATCCATCATTTCCTCATCTGGTAAAATTTTAATTGCAGATTCACATTACGAAAAATAAAAAAAAAATAATAATTAGCTCGTCTTATCCCAAACCTATCTTTAGTTTTTTTTTTTCTTTTTTTGTATTTTTTTTTTATAAACCTGAGTAATTAGTCATGTTAATTTTTCTTTTTCTTGTATATATTTTTGTTTTGTATTTAATTCAGCCAGGGTCATCTTCACATTCAGCATAAATTTAAAAAAAGAAAAGAAAAATTATCTACGTCACTGTCGTCATCGTGCCGCTTGTTGTGTCGCCATCAAACAGTAGCTTTTAAGTATCTATATCCATTGGTTTTAATTTCATGATATGACTTAATAATATATACGACATCTAGATGGCATTAAGTATGCAAAAAGAGAAAAACTGAAATATGTATGTTGTAAAGCACTTTGAAGTTTGAAGTTTATCTTTGAATTAAAATTTTCTTATCCCCCTATTAGTTTTGTAGTTTTTGCAATAAAAAACAATATTTTGTTGAGTAATGGTGTTTATATTTAGTTATTTTTATTATTGTGATAAGAAATGGAAAATTGTAATATTTATAGAGTTTCGTTATAAAGTTTTATCAAACAAAGGGAGAGAATTTAAATTAAGCTAATTGCTATTTTATTTAGGGACACACGAGGTATATTTTTGGTGCAATAGTGCTTTTAAGCCATGGTATAAGGAGACAAGGTTATCATTAGCGTTTTTATTTTCACTCTCTTCTGCGCATCTGTGCAAAATTTGCAAAATGACGTCATAAGTTTATGACGTTTGGTTTGGTCAAAAGCAGCAACAATTTCAATAGGGCAGCTGTCAAAAACTTAGGAAGCCATCTGCTTTTCTTTCATCTGACAGTTGCAGTTCTCGTTACTGACTACCTGCGAATGCTGCTACCTTGTCTGCCCAATATCATTCTTTTAAGCAAACAGAAATATATCTCTTTCTCTCAAACGTTAAACAACTGTGGACTTTGATGACTCTGACATTTGTTTTTCTCTAGAGTTATTCATTCAATGCAACAGTGTAAACTCCGCTTAAACCTGGTAAAATGGTAAATGTTGTAAACGAACTGTCAAACCCATACACAATTTTGACACATTTACCTACTAACGTAGTACCAGGTTTACCGAAAGCTTACACCGTTCAATAAATACCCTTTCTATGAAAGCAACTATGGGAACTGTGAAGTTATTTTTTCAATAAAACAAATCAATTTAACACTACTCTTTAAACAGTCACCAATTACTGTTTTGTTAATAAATTCATGAGAAAATCATAATAACTTTGTAATTTGATTCGTCGTATGGTTTGTCATATAAAACTTTAACAGATTCAAAAATGTCCATATTTTCATTTGATATTTCCCAAACTGTCAAACTCGATTTTAGTTCATGTTTTGACCACCAGTATAGCGCATTTTAACTTTACCAATCCGCAATAAGTTGGCATTTTATTTTACAATTTTTTATTTCATCAAAACGTGCTTCCGCCTTCGTTAAAATAAATATTTTATGTACCTAGGTATTATGAACGTGACAGAAAAGACGTCACTTTCAAATCCAATTTTAAAAAATTTAACAAGGCAACCATAAAACATTTTACAACTTGTAGACGTCAAGCAATCTTTAATTAGAAGACTTTTTGTTTCACATAAATGAATGATTCACTTGTATTTATTTAACATCTTGAATCCATTGACATTAAAGGCATTTTTTAACTTTTTGCAGTTGAGCCAACAATACTTCGGCCTGACAACTTTCAATCATTGATTACCTTCCAATCCAAACGAAAATTCATTAAACTCAAACTAAATCCTGGTTTTTATGTTAGGATGAGGTATAGAAATCTATTCCAATCATGAAATGATTTAGGTACCTATTCCTAAAAAAGTTATGGTTGATTTAAATTTCTGTCTAATTAGTCTCTTTTTAAATAGTTTCAAGCTTGTTTATGGAATATAGTTTAATTCAAAACGTGTTCCAGAGTAGGTATTGTCCAGTATTAATCGGCTTCAATACCACGAAGTACTTAAATTTTTATTTTGTCTTTATTTCTTCTTTTTTTTATTTTTTACAATTTCGCAAGAATGACCTTCAGCTATTTCAAGGTGTCTATTTTAACAAAAAAAAAAAAAAAAAACGCTTATTCATCAGAGCGCGCATGCAGACCTCTTTTCATTCTTCACATTGTACTTATATATCTTTTTTCTTATTTTTGTTGTTGTTATGTGAAATTACTGTGCGAAATAACCACATTATAATCGTAAATGGGTTTTAAAATAAAAAACCTGCAACAAAGTCTTTACTTTTTTTTTTTAATAGGTTATGATCTATGTGTGGCTTTTTTGGTATAATAAACTTTAAAGCAAACCAGTTGTAGGTTGCTTAAATAGATAAGTTTTTTTTTTTTGTAGAATTGGAAAAGGAAAGGTATATGTATATTACCAACCGTCACTGTTTAAATACGTTTTGTCGACAGCGTTTCAACTGATGTAGGAATTAAAAATAACACACCATTTAAAAAAAAAACCTTTTTAATCCAACTCCGATAACTTCATTGGACCGTCAAATACATTGACACCAAGTTTCCTATAATTTGAGCCTAAAACCGTCTATTTTACGTTAATGTTTTCCAAAACATTTCTTTTCGAATATCATCAATTTAGTCAAAATGGAGTTTTTTCAATCTTTTCTGCCAACTTAATTTAAGTCTCAATTTTTTGTTTGAGTATTTTCGGTCCTTTTATGCATTTTTGCCAATGTTTGACAGCATTCGACACTTTTCTCCGAAAACATAACAATACATAACTCTGCCCAAAGTCAGAACTACCAGATTTACCGCTGGGTCTCAATGTATAAGGTTAATGTAAAATTAGGTTACTGTAACAATTTGGCTTTATAAGGCCTTAAAGATGCTGTTGTTACTTCTGTAAAGCCTTAAAGAAGCCGAATCTTTGGTTGAATAGGGCAAATAAGATAATTTTCATTAAAAATTTCAAATCCAAAGTCAGATAATTTCCACCTAATTTGCATGAAATGATCTAGGATATGAAGTAAATATCTACGAACTCCCCAATATTTTAATTTGAACAGTTCTCTGACTAGCTTTATACATCGAAAATGTTTTCTTCGAAGTACTTTTTAACCTAAGAATAAAAAAAAATTATATTTTTAGTCATCAAAGTAAAAGTAATTAAAGAGCATTGTCCTGTTGAAAAATGAATTTGAAGGTGTCAAAAAAAGCTACAGAGCAGAGGGCTTAATATATTTCACCGAACCCGTAAATAAAGTTCTGCGTTCACACCTTCAATTTTGGGGGACATCCGAAAGATACATTCAGAACTTAATCTTTCCTTGGGTTTGGTTCTCTTCGCGCAAGAATCCTCCCATCTCCAACATGCATCATTTTCCTCACTGAGCTCGACCATAAAACGATCTTCCACTATGGTCCTCTTTTTTGAACGGCACTGTAAACATTCTTAGTGTGGAAAGACCTTTAGACCAAAGTGTCATCAAAACATCTTTGCCTATCTTTTTATATTTCTCTCCCCCTTTTTATGATAATTACTAATTAGGTATATCAAAAATTGAATCCTTATTCAATTCCTTGTAAATGTGGATTCAATTGAAATTATTTAATTCAGCTGTTCGAGGTGGCTCAATAGGTCACATCTTTGAAGGATAGTTATTTTGAACATACCAATTGACTCTCGAATGGATTTCGTTTAATAAATATTGGTAACTTCTAAAATGTGTGTATGTGTAGATCCCAAGAAAAAGCAATTTGTAAATTAGAAGTAGGTAATACCTCTTCAAGTTCTGATAAAAAAGTTAATCATCTTTTAACTATTTTTTTTGTGTTGCATTTATTTTTCTTTACAGTATCGCGATATCTGCGATAAGGGTCAATCTCGTGACATTTCCTCGTCGTCGTCATCATCATTAACAAACACAACATCATCCACCTCAGCAACTCCTGGGGCATCTCCCTCACTAATAACATCAACAGCAACAGCCAACGCTTCCTCAGCAACCGGTTCGAATCGTTGCGCTCGTTGTGCAACAGACAATTGCACCATCCACCCAGTACAACAGGGTGATATCTCATCAACAGAACCACCACTGCCCGAACCATCATTGAATGGTCAAGTGCCCGAAATATCGGCATATTTCGAAGCTATCGAATTTTACATCTCCTCAGTGGGTTGGGTATTGTTGCAAATTAACTCAGACGGTTGCATCGAAACTTGCACCCAAAACGTACGCGATCTCTTTGGTTATGAGAAGTCGGAGCTGCATAAGCAGCCAATATACTCGTACCTGCATAGTGCTGATCATGCCAAATTGAATCCAATCCTAAATACTATGTCATACCAAAATAGCGCCGGTAATAATAATAGCAACAACAACAATAGCAGTAGTAATAATGCTCTGACTTTGGGTTGGGGCGATCAAGATGATACTCAACAACAACAACAGCAACAACAGATGCAACTTAAAGGCAAACGTAGCATTTCGACAAAGGTTCGAATGTTAGTCAAAGATAGGGCCAATGATGCTATGGACCAAAAAAGTCTCTCGCGTGGAGGCGGTGGCGGTGAGAAATATGAAGAAGTCGTATTGATTGCAGCGCCAGTTAAAGGTGAGTTCTTTTTTGGATCTTCTGACGTCTCTTACTAAATTTGTTTTATTTTTCTAGACGACGGCGATGACTCATCGTCTCTCCTCTGTCTAATCACACGCCCCGAGGATGAATCACCGCTCGAAATGAACATCCAACAGCACGTTGTGCAGCGTTCCCTCGAACAGCTGACCTTTAAGCTGGATGTCCATGGAAAAATCCTTCAAACAGACACATCGGCGTTACGAACTGCCTTCGCCGATTACATATCCAAAGCTCGTGGAAGTCTCATTCAAGATTTGTGTCACATAAACGACCTTAGCAACCTAAAGTGTCACATGAAAGATGTGCAAGACTCTGGGGGCAATGCAAATCTAAATAGTTATACCTCGAGGCCGTTTCGGCTGCGTTTGGGATCTCCCGATGTGTATATGCACGTCAAGGCTAATTCAAGACTTTTCCTAAATAGCACTCCCGGCGAAACTGATTATATCATGTCTTGGCAAACTCTTCTTGGCCAAGGCGATGATAACAATGTCAACACCAATGCTGTAGCGGCTACTTCAATGGTGTCGTCGATAGCTTCATCGATGTGTCCTTCATCGATTGACTCATCGTCGTCATCATCACAGAGTTTGATGCCTAGCACAAGTCATCATCAACAACAACACACCACAACAACAAACGTTGGTGGCCCTCTGATGACTTCGGTGATAAATGGTGGCGGTCAGGTGCAAGCCTCACCGCGAACCGGTTTAGTTTCGGCGTTTTCCAATTCACCCTCAGGTCCAGAGAACACAACAACCAACTTCTATATGCCAGAGACGTTCGATTTTGATTTTCAACATTCCTCCTTCGAAATAGAAACTGTAGCGTGGGGCGATTCGAGACCGAATTCTCGAACTAGCGTTGCCACTCCGGTGAGCACACCTCGGCCGCCCTCCGGACAGGCTTTTAGTCCGGCTGCACATGGCGTTTGTCAGTCGCCATCGACTCCGTATCAAATGTCATCGCAGCATAGTGTGGCAAGTCAACCGAGTCCACAGCAGAATAATAACAATAGCAACAGCATCAACAACAACAATGGAGCGTATCATGGTTTTGTGTTTCCCAATTTTGATGATAAGGATTCATCAATGGGAAAGGAATCACACCACAATATGCTGCATAATAATGGAGGATCTAATAACGGAAATGGCAGCGGAGGCGGAGGTGGAATGCCGAGTGGATCTAGTGGCAGTGGGAATAGTACGGATTCGGAAAGGTTGCGCCACTTGCTAACGCTGAAACCAAATCAACCAGCTGCTGGGCAGTCTGCAGGAATGCATGGGCCTGGAATGGGAGGTGGAGATGATCCTGAGAATGAAAATCACATACTCAAGGTAAATTTCAGTTTCTTAATTCAAAGATTCTTAATTCAAAGTTTTTTTTTACTTAAACAGGGTTTATTAAACTCCGAGGAAGATAAAGACAATATTGTTGCTTCTGGAGTGATGTTCAAGATGAATGCATCTGGCTTGGCTAATCGAATGTATGGCAACACAATGCCAAAGCAAACAAATACCAATAACCGTATGCTGCTTTCGGTAAGTAAAATAAAAAACAGGCTCTCATAACATCTCAATATCTAATTCTCTTTTTCGGTCTTACAGCTCTTGAATGAAAAAAGTGAAGATGATGATTCACAGTCTAAAGCCCGCCCGAGTAGTGAACTCATGCGGCAGCTACAAAAAGACGACGGACCCAAAGACCATCATCACCACCTCAATCATCAAAACCCGAACAACATGAGCTCCGAGGATCTCAAACGTTTTCTCAAAATCCAACTGGAAGAACCTGGCAAGCGAAAACGTCCCTCCAATGAACCAGACGATGGCAAAGCCGCTAAGCGTTCCGATGACAAACCTTCAAAGTTACGCGAAAGCAATAAAATGTTGGCATCTTTGTTGGAAAAATCAACAAAAATGCCAGTGCTTTCGTCATCGCCGGGAGTTAAAATCATTCCGGACATTGCGCCGTCAGTGAATCGGGTCAGTAGCTCATCCGGTTTGGGTGGGCTGCAGCTTAAAGGGCCTCCAACCAATACAGCCAATGTAGTCACTCAACAACAGTCAGCAGCCGCGGCGGCAGCAGCTGCTGCTGCGGCCGCAGCGGCTGCAGCAAATAACTCGCATGCGAATACCACAACTGGCCGTGGACGCAAGCAGCCTTCCGATGCCTACCTCACACAACAACAACAAGCTGTGCAACAACAGCAGCAACAGCAGCTCCAAGATCAAGCCAAAAACTCCTCGCTCCAGTCACCATCCGCGACCTCATCAATACAACGACCTCAATCATCGAGTGGGGGTGTCAATTCCGGCTCCACCGCTGCCTATCAAATGGACCACCGTGCCTCCCCATTCGGTTCAGCTACCTCATCTACGTCATCTGTATCGGCCTCAGCAGCGGCAGCAGTTGCCGCCGCATCGGCCAGTTCAGTGTCCCTGTCGTCCTTTAGTGGCAGCATCTCATCGGTAACATCTGCCCCCACCTCAGCGGCCATGGTGGGCGCTGGAGTTGGTGGTGGTGGTGTTACCATTTCAACCAATAGTCAAATGCATGCAATGCAACAACAACATCAGCAGCAGCAACAACAACAACAACAACAGCAGCAGCAGCAACAACAACAACATAACCACCAGAATTCTGAATTTGATCCCGAATTAGCGAACATTCTCAATTATGTCATCGACTGTGTGCCCGATTGTAATATTCCAGAACAACAATTCGGCGGTGGCAATTCAAACCATGTGCTGTCGCAGCAAGAACTTAACGAAAAAATCGCCATCAATGAGATTCAAAAGTCATTGATGCAAGTCGAAGCTGCGGCATTCAATAGCCGACCGCCACCACCCTACTCACAGCAGCTGAGTGGTGTTGGTGGTGGTGGAATGTCACAGCAGCAGCAACAGCAACTACAGAGTATGCAAGCAAATCAGGTATGTTAGATTGGAAATAGAGATAACACTGGTCGGTAACGAAAATAAGATATGTTTGTGCTGATTCCGAATCCAAAGTCAAAATTTCACTTTCACGTCAGGTTTTTGAAATATTTGACTATTAACATGTCAAAAACGCTTTTTGGCGTCGAATTACATCACCGTTTTTTGAAGAAGATTAGAAGTAAATTCCAGTTTTCGATTACTAATTTGCAAAATATGACGGAATTACATATATTTTAGTTTAAACAACAAAATGCATTTCATTCAAAATTAGTTTTGAGACTTTATAGTCAAAAAATTGGGATGATAAAATAAATCTGTAAACAGTTTTAAATTCAACACACTAAAGTCAATTAATATCACCTAAAAAAGTTTTTTCTGCCGACTTTTTTTTTTTGTTTTTTGCCGACCAGTGTAATCAAAGATTTTCTAACAATTTTTGTATCGTCTCCTCAAGGGTTTCCAACATCCTCCGCCAATGTATCAGCCGCCAAGAAATCTACGTTTCCAACTCTCGAATGGAAATATTACCTCAATTCCGGTTTCGCGATTACATCGTGATCGAATGTTGCAAGCCGCCCAAAAGGAACGACTTTTGCAACAACAACAGAAACAACATCTTTTGGTTCCAGAGAGTGCAACAGCACGTGGCGACCAGTTGTGTAAGTGTTTAATCAAATCTCTTCTTAATCTTGAAAGCATCTTGCTTAATTTTAATTTTCTAGGTCTAAATCCAGGTCTGAACAACATTGGTTCTTTATTGAATAATTCAGTAGCGCCAAATGTCTCATTATCTCGCAACAATATGCCACCTGACTCTCAACTAAGTCCAAGCTATGCCCAAAGCATGATACAACAGCAATTGAGTCCTGGACAAAGAGGTGCAGCTTTTAGTCCACAATCAAATGCAGGTTGGTTTTCTCAATTTGTTGTAAAATACAAATTCTACTGAATTTTATCCTTTGATAGGCTTCCAACAACAATTTACCAACAATGGTCAGCGTCTATCGCCACAGCAACAACAACAACTCTCACAAATCCAACAACAACAGCAGCAACAACAACAACAACAACAACAGCAAATGGCCTTTCAAAATGTCGTTGGAAATAACACAGCTGCCCAGCTATCCCCACGGCTGCCACCATTCAATGTAAATGCTCAATCAGTTGCCACAGGTGCTGGTGGAGTATCCCCACAACAATGGAATGCAGCATCAGCTGGTGGCGGTGGTGTAGGCGTAGGCAATGGAGCCAACAATAATGGCGTTGGTGGTGGTGGAAATAACAATTCAAGGATCTCCCTGCAGCAGCACAATCCCATGCTGAGTGCTCAGTTGCAGGTGGGACATAAGGTGGAATTTTAATATTAATTGAAACTTGTACTAACTTTTTGTTTATTTTCTAATTTTTTGGGAAATTGATAAAATAGGGAGTAAGTCCATATAGGCAATTTCAAACACAAAGACGCTCATTGAATTCACCTGGTGGCGCTGGTAATATTCAACGACAAAACTCTTTTCCACAACAAACTGCTGATGGATTTCCTGGACCTACGTCACCCAGTCCACAATCACCATATGGACCACCTGGGAATGTGTTTAGCGCACAGCAATTGCAGCGAATGCAACGGCAAACAAGTGTACCTCAAGCCACGCAACATTTGCCAGGTATGTTTTTTAATTGAAATTTTTTGAAAGTTTTTTTTTTTTTTAATTAATTAATATTTCCCTTGAAGAACAATGACAAAATGCTAAGTAAAAGGACAGAGCACAGTTTATTAAAGATTGGGTTTAAAAAAATTTTAGAATTTTAAAAGTTGCTAGGATGAAGGACTTTAGCTGTAACTGCTGCATGCCTATGATTTCCTTTGAAACATTCAGCACCATTGTGCTTCAAGCTTAAGCATGATTTGTTCGAGTAGTTACTTTTTGCGTTTCGTTTTGCCTAAAATAAAAAAAAAATTTCCTGTAAAGGAGAGAGTAGATATTTTTAAGGGTTTATTTCCTGTACCTACTCTTAGAATCGATTCAAAATTTTTTTTATTTATCTTGCAACATTGAATCATCTTGATGTTTGATAATGCTTGTTGATGATCATAAGCTAAATATATGCAGTACCTTGTTGAAAATATATATGATTTACATATTTTGATCTTGCCCAAGAAGGAGGTTTTTGTTCCTCAAATTTATTGTGTAATTTGATTTGCCTGAAACTTTGTTTTTGGACTAGATTAATATTGATTAAGCTTTGAGGGTTATCCCATCATTATATACGATGAAAGGAAAGTTCTTATACAGATTGTATCGTAATCGTACGACTTGAAATTAAATACTAGAGCTTGAAGACGAGAAACATAATGTACATTTCAATTTTCGTTCGCTCACACGGATCCAAAGTTTTTATTTGCATATAAAATATCTGGATTATTCCTTCAAGAATGATATTCAAGCAGTAGAAAGCTTTAATTTTCATTTACTTGTATTCGAGGAGTGGCCTCACGAATGTTACATAAAAAAAACTTGATTTCAGTGTTGATATTTGGAAAATCCTACTGCGATAGCTTTGCCAAAAAAAATACACGCCTAGAGAGTCAGCGAATTTATATTTGAGGGCATTCCATCTGACTTTTTTTGTAGTTTATAAATTGGTTAAACTTTTTGAGGTTGACAGTAAGATATATCTTTATCTTTTGCATACATATAATTTGAGTAAATGAAAACCCAAATTCTAAGAATTTTTTTTTAAGCTGAGACATAATGCCAATAGTCGAAGCAGGACCTAGATTGAACGAACTTATTCCAAAGTTTTTTTTACGATGATTGCGAAGTGGATAGATTTCTTTGTTGTACCGTGGAGAAGAAGTGAAGTTTTTGTCAACTAAAAAAGAATTTCCATGAAAGACCAGCGTGCTTTCTCTATCGTCATTCTGCACATTCGATCGAGCTTTAGAAGTATGTAAAACTAGACAATGGTCTGTTTTTGATCTTCACGCGGCATTGAAGTCGATGAAAAGGTCATGAATATCGAGCATTTCTTCCTGGGATACCTACGCGTTTCATGAAGTTATTTTATTTTGCAAATCAATAAAGCTAAGATGTGACGAAATAAAACATCTTGTATGATCCGAATAGTCTTAAGTTAAATTAACTTTAGAAAATTTATAAAGAGGGTCTGAATATGAGGCATGAAAGCGTTGGATTGAAAATCGTTTTATTTTAACAAACAAACAAAAGTATTTTTTTCATACCTTTCATATTTAGAGGCTATTTTAATTTATTCGAAAAAGAAAATGTATGTGTTTTTAGATTGATAACAAATTTTGGTTACAAATAGTAGGTAATTAGTCGAGTTAAAATTCGGGTTATGTAAATTGATAACTATTGTAAACTGTGCTTCGTTCAAAGTCAGATTTTGTCATTGTTTTTTTTTTTGTTTTTTTTTTTAATAACAGTTCCAATTCGAAATGAAAAAAATAATAATAAGAAAACATCAAACACCCCTAGCTATTAATTTAAATCATTTTAATTAAAAAAATAAAACAAAACACACTTCGATCCATAAAACCATTCATTTAAACAAATTGTTAGCCTTTAAACAAAAAAACTAGAAAATAAAAAACATAAATATAAGAAAGAAAATTAAAAATGAAAGTAAAAAAAAATAAACAAAAAACAAATTTCTAATAAAATGCAAATTGTTAAACAACACAGGCTCACCCCGTTCTTTTGGTGGATCGGATGGTACGGGCGGCGGCGGCTATGGCATGATGTACAACAGCATGCAACATGCTGGACAAGGGCCACCGCCAAATGATTTCTATGGTCGCAATCAGACCGGTAAGACCGTCTCTTCATGTTTTGGTCCACTCAGTTAATAATTTTTTTTTTCTAAATTTAAAAACAAACAAAAGACAAAAATTAATTAATAAACCTCTCCTCCACCCCTTCAATTGCTCTTTTTTTCTTCGTTAAAATTGAATTTTTTTGATAATTTTATTTATTCACACCTCGCACATAACTTCTAATCCTTCTAATACCCATCACACCTCAATCCAACTGCACCAAATACAAATTAAATATTTATTTTTCGATTTATTTTGTCAAAATTTGTAAATAATACAATGGAAAAGAAGAGTAATTGATCTTTGTTAATAACTCATCATAATAGTTGCACATTATTTAATAAACAAATTAATAAAACCCATTATACCATGACCCATTTTTTATATATTTGTATAAATGTTTCATTTTAACACAAATCCAAAATCATAGAAGAGCGTCATTCTTGTTTATAATGTACCTGTATTAATTTCTTGTAGCTTTTGATATTTGATAATAAATGGTATTGTTTTATTTGTTTTTTTTTTTTTTTTTGAAAATTGGGTGTTTCAAAAAAAAAAAAAAATTATTTCATAAAAAAGTGTACTATGTTATCTGAAGGTTGATGTTTATGTTTAAATTTTGTAATTGTTGTTGTATCTTGTTTTGTGTTGATGAATTGGAATTTTTCAAATTGTACAAGAATATAGCTATAGTTTTCAGAATATGTTATAAGTAGGTAATTATATTTAAAGACGATCCTTTTTGTTGTTGTCCGTGTTCAGATGTTGAAATTTTAGAAAAACTCTTCGAGGACCGGAAAACAATAGAATAGAAGCCCGATTGCAGATATTTTCGGATCAAAGTCTTTAAACAAGTTTTGGTTTACAGATAAAAGTTCACAATGAGCAGGCCTATCCATTTATATAAAAATAATGCAAAACTATTTATTTAAGATTTTTGATAAAAAATCAAGGTTAGCCCCTTGCCTAAAAAATATTCACTTTCAAAAATTTCCTCCAAATCCATCAAGTGATATATCAAAAGAAAGGCTTCTTTAAGCTCTATTCATAATTGAAAACCAAAAGTTTCTTGCACGTCTGGTTGTTGAAATTCAACAGTTGAATTATTTCCAATGGAAATATTTTTTTTTTGTTTTTACATTCGGAAGCAAATATTTTCGGATCAAGGTCTCAAAACATTATATTGGTCTACAGATATGAGTTCACAATGAGCAGGCCTATCCATTTTGGTAAAAAAAAAATACAAATCTAATTTTCAAGATTTTAACCCCTTGTCTAAAAAATAGGCATTTTAAAAAACTCCTCCAAATCTATCGAGTGAGACTTTAAAAGAAAGGTCTCTTTAAGCTCTATTTACAGCTGAAAACCTGGTAACGGAGTTATTTGCAATCGATTTTTTTTTTTTTTTTTTTTTTTTACATTCGGAGTAGATATTTTCGGATTATTGTAAAGTGCTTGCTTTGAAAACCGAACTGATGTTCAGGTATAAGACCTATTTTCTTCTTTTATTTTCTGAAGACGTTGAAGAAATCTTATCTCCATAACTTTCGACAATATAGAAGTAACCGAAGATTTAATTTCTAGTGATTTTGCCAGGTTTAAAGACCATTATAACTTCTGCAATTTTCCATTAGAGAGGAACTTTTTCTAACCTTAGAGTAACCTTAATTTAGTCCTATGCTTTAGATTTTTTTTGATTTAAGGTTATTAATTTATTGCTATTTCACTTGAGGCTATGTTCATATTTAATATGCTATCATTCATAGGTTGTTTATCAAACGGTTTGAATGTGTCCTCTTGAGAATCAACGAAAACGTTCTGTTTTTCTTAATCGCTTTTTATCCATTAATTTTAGTCTTTCTATATCGAAGGTGTTGGAACCTTTGGTTTTTTGTTGGATCTATACCTTCCATTAAGAGTTGTTAAATTGGTTACCTGCCGGCCGTCAAATTTTCAAGGTTATTTTCGACTTCGCGGTTCTTGAAATCTCATATTATCTTTTAACAGTAACAATTTCGGACCCAGCGTTACTCTCATGTGACATATATTTAAAAATTCGTAAAAAATATTCTATTAAATAATTTTTTAGGTTTCGATGGCTTAATTGAAAGATAATAATGCCTAGTTACTAGATTAGTACAAAAAGTTAGTCAAATATCATACTATTAATTTTTTTTAATCGAAAAAGGGACTGAAATTCACATTTTTTTTTTTGCAAAATATTTTTTTTTATATAGGTCATAATTAACAAAAAAAAATATAAAAAATGTTAATTCAGAAAGTGTTTTGCTTTTTGGCTTAAGAAGTAGCATTCATTATTGTTCTATACAAAATTATTTTCCCAATTGTCCGACTTTTTTTGGTGGTCATAGGCAGTGCATGTTACTTATATGTAACATGAGAATAACACATTAGTTTTGCTATTTTTATTTTGGAAAATCACTTTTTGCTATTCTTATTTCTTAGTTGTGATGTTTTTGACACCATAATACTAAAAAATATTGATTTTCATAGATTGGGTTCGAAAGGGTTAAGCAAATTACTGAAGCGATTTCGAGATATTCCCCATTATATACGAATATGATATTTTTTTTCAAAAAAGTAATTCATTCGAAATCGGATCATCAATTAAAGCAATGATAATTTTAGCCTAATGTTTAACATTTGTCCTTAACTTTTAATTATTATACTTATTTTTTGTTTTCGCAGAGGTATATTCCTGTAGAACATGAATTTTTCTTTTATATTGAGTTTTCAATTTTTATTTAATACAAAACTGTAAATATCAAAAATTATTCACACACATAATTGGAATACCTTGATATTTCATTAATTTTATCATTTGTCCATAGCTTCACCATCACTCCACCAACCCGCTTCGGTTGCACTTTTGGTATATTGTCTTAAAAAAAATTGAAAAATTAAAATCCATCCACTATTTGTTATATACATATTAGACTGATTCAAAAAAAATTTTTTTTTCTTTTGTTCAAAGCATTGTTGAAAATATTGTTGGAAATGACGACAAAAAAATACTGTAAAAGTTTCAGCCCTTAATGTTAACATTTAGTACCGCCGCATCGCAATTTTCTATTTCCCATACGATTTGTATGGGAAAGATTGTGTATTTGTGTTTAGAATTTTGTATTTTTTTAATGGTTCATCAAAAAGGCTAGATTTAATCATTTTCTTGTATAAAATTGAACGCTCTACAAGATTGCATTTATGAAATTAAAAAAAAACGGACGCGAAAAATTAATTAAAATAATTTTTAGTTGAAAAAATGAATAATTCGAATTTATTGAAAAAATCTAATATGATAGTTTTAGGGGTTTGTGAGTTATATAAAAGGATCTGTGAAACCAAAACACAACATAGAATACAAATATTCGAAAATTTTGCCAAATTTTTTGAAAAACATAATAATTTCGTCAAAAAATCGGAAAAAAATGAGAAAAAATTACTTTTTATATTTTAAAGTTGAATAACTTCGAAACGCGGGGGTAAATCAAAAAAATTACTAAGAGCTTTTTTGTAGAGCAGACAATTTTATAAAAGAAAATGATTTTGTCAAGCCTTTTGGATGAACCATTAAAAAGATACAAAATTCTAAACACAAATACACAATCTTTCCCATACAAATCGTATGGGAAATAGAAAATTGCGATGCGGCGGTACTAAATGTTAACATTAAGGGCTGAAACTTTTACAGTATTTTTTTGTCGTCATTTCCAAAAATATTTTCAACAATGCTTTGAACAAAAAAAAAAAATTTTTTTTTGAATCAGTCTAATACATATATTGCATATTGCATTTATTTTACCTAAAAAAAAAAAAAAATAAAACCATGAAATCCAGTTACCACCCACAAACCATCACCCATGTATCTAAAAGCTAAACAACCAATCCACTATCACTTAGTTGCATTTTTATATATTCAAGTCACCAAAATAACTAATATTTATAATATATTTATGTTTATATGTTTATAAATTTACAAAAAATTGGTTAAAAATTATTCGATATAGATTAAAATGTAAAATTACATAAATGTGGCTAACAACAAACCAAAAAAAAAAAAAAAGAAACAAAATTCAATGTATACAGGGTGTCCCAAAAGTAATGGATCAAACGAAATATGGTGATAGGCCTCCTTAAGGGCTCTCAGAATTTGGTAACTTGTTCATCCCAAATCCTTACGGTTTTCGATTTAATGCAATTCTTGTGAAATTTCGAAAAATCTCTACTTGGCAACAGTATTTTGCTTCCTGCGCCCATTATTGATTTTTGTTTTCTAAAATTCTTTTACAAAAACATTGCCAAATAATAAGGAACAATTAATTAATCAAAATATTTTTTATTCCATACGCCATTTAGCTGCAAATTAACTAACAGTTTCAAGTTTGATAAAAAATCAATTTTTAACTTTTATTTGAGAGCAACACGGCGACAAAAATTTCTACGGTGTGGGAATGGTTTATTATTTTAAAAAGTTGCCCTGCTATTGTAGTTTTTAAAAATGTATAAAAGTTTCCAAAGTTGCAGTTAGATCAGCAAATATTACAATTTGAATTCAACAAAACAGGGATTTTCAGAACAAAAAACAACCAAAAATAAACACATTTCTCGAACTGTTATTTGTTTATTTTTCTTTGAACAAAAGCGTCTATTTTTGTTTGTATTTTTGCTGTGAAAAACCCTGTTTTGTTGAATTCAAATTGTAATATTTTCTGATCTAACTGCAACTTTGGAAACTTTTATACATTTTTGAAAACTACAATAGCAGGGCAACTTTTTAAAATAATAAACCATTCTCACACCGTAGAAATTTTTGTCGCCGTGTTGCTCTCAAATAAAAGTTAAAAATTGATTTTTTATCAAACTTGAAACTGTTAGTTAATTTGCAGCGAAATGGCGTATGGAATAAAAAATATTTTGATTAATTAATTGTTCCTTATTATTTGGCAATGTTTTTGTAAAAGAATTTTAGAAAACAAAAATCAATAATGGGCGCAGGAAGCAAAATACTGTTGCCAAGTAGGGATTTTTCGAAATTTCACAAGAATTGCATTAAATCGAAAACCGTTAGGATTTGGGATGCACAAGTTACCAAATTCTGAGAGCCCTTAAGGAGGCCTATCACCATATTTCGTTTGATCCATTACTTTTGGGACACCCTGTATATGTTTTATACTCACACACAGGGTGTTTCATAATAATAACAATTGAGAAAAAAAAACAAAAATTGAAAAAATAAAATAAAAACTCTCTCCATCTCTCATTCTATTTCAATTAATTTCAGCTCTTGATTTCCTTCTTGCAGCTGGTAATGGTTCAAATTCATCGGAATTCGTGCGACAAGAATTGCGAGCAGTTGTCAGTGGGAGAGCGCAACAACAAACGGCGAACGCTGTCAATAATGGTGTTCCAGGCGGTGGTGGTGTAAATAATCCAAGTAATTCTGGAGGTGGTGGCCATAGAACACCACAGAGCCCCCTCGGTATGGGCCAAGGACCGATGGTGGGCGGGAATAGTACAAATCAACTTGGTATGCCACAAAGTCCACAACAACAACAACAACAGCAGCAACAACAACAGCAACAACAGGGAGTTGTGACAGTGCAACAACAACAGCAACAACAACAACAACAGTTGACAGGGAATTCATTAATGAATACGCCACCAGATCCAACATTAAACTTCGGTTTCGATATACCACAGACACGTAAGTTCAAAAACAAAACTGAAAGGAGAATCTTTTTAGCATTACGCCCCCCTGAATTACCCCACAGGCCCCACTGACCAGAGATACACAGAGAGACGGAAAAAGTCAAAGATCAGATGAATTTTTCATGGTTTCATGAAATATTAAAAAAAAAATTGAAAAATATATAAAAAAAGAGGTGTGTTTTAAAAAAATTTTAATATCGAAAATTATATTTTCGAAATGAAAAAAAATTTTCATGTTATAAAAAAAAAAAATTGTTCTTATAACCATCAACTGACAAAGTGGTTGTTGTGTTATTGAAAATAATCCAAACGGAAACTACGAATTGTTTTTGTGTTTTTATTTTTAGTTAATTATAGAAAAATAGTGTGTGTCTTTTCCTTCTTTTAGTATAAATACAGTCTTTTCGTAATGTTTTTTGTTTTGTTTAATGTTTAACTATAGCTGACCCAACAAAAGTTGTCATTCCAAATTTCAAGTAATAAGTTTGTTTTTGATCGTTAATTCAATTCGAAACGAATTTATCAATTTTGTGGGTTACTTTTTTAATTTTTCTATGTTCACAAAAATGCTCTGGTTACTGAGTTTTTTTGTGCAGTCAAACACTTTTTTCTTACATTCAGAGGCAGAAATCTGCTGACTAAAGTCTCGAAACAAGTTTCAGTTTACAGATATGAGTTCACAGTGAACAGGCTTATGCATTTAGGTATAAAAACTAAAAATCTATTTTCGAGAAAAAAATCAAAAATAGGCATTTTCAAAAATTTCCTCCTAATCCATCCATTGATACATCAAAAGAAAGGCATTTTTAAGCTCTTTTCATAACTGAAAACCAAAAGTTTTTCCTGGTCTGGTTGCTGAATTATTTGCAATCGAAAAATCGATTTTTTTTTTTGACATTCGGAAGCAGATATTTTCGGATCAAGGTCTCAAAAAAAGATTTGGTACACAGATATGAGTTCACAATGAGCAGGCCTATACATTTAAGTAAAAAATTACAAATCTATTTTTTAAGGATTTTCGAGAACAAATCAAGGTTAACCCCTTGCAGAAAAAAAATGCATTTTAAAAAATTTCCTCCAAATTCATCGAGTGAGATATCAAAAGAAAGGTCTTTTTAAGCTCTATTCATAACTGAAAACCAAAATTTTTCTTGGAAGTCTGGTTGTTGAGTTATTAGCATCCAAACATTCTTAATTCTTACATTCGGAAGCAGCCCAAAGTCTCGAAACAAGTTTTGTTTTACAGATATGAGTTCATGGTAAAAAGTCCTACGCATTTAGGTAAAAATAAAAAAAAAAATTAGGATTTTCGACTTTCGAGGGGTACCCCTTGCCAAAAAAAAACCATTCTAAAAAATTTCCTTCAAATCCATTGAGTGAGACAAAAAAAAAGATCTTTTTTAACTTTATTCATAAATGAAACCCAAATTGGTTTGCTTCATTTCTATTAAATCTATTAGAAACCTCAGAGAACATTGAATATTGTCACCTTCTTTAAATCCTAAATGTTACATATATTTGCTTGTATTAAGCATTTCCACTATACAAAACAAATGAAAAGCTACATACTTGACGATAAGACTGTATTTATAAGTATCTCTAGTAGTTCCTTAATTAATTCTACAATAAAAACTCATTTTTAAAATCTTTTCTTTTAATAGCAACACTTTTTTCTTCTTCTTATTTTTTAGCCGATTTCTTTGGAAGCAGCACAACAAGGTGACCCTAATAAAGGAAACAAACAATCCTTGCTCCTACACCAGCTGCTATCTTCAAACTAACTAAAGTTAGTTCCATAATTTATTATTAAACAAAAAAAAAAAAAAAACAATACAAAAATAAAACAAACAAAAAAAAAATTAAGAAAAAAAGCAAAAAAAAAAACTAACACAAAAAAACCGAAAACAAAAAAATCTTTATCGATTGTAGTTAAATTTTTAAAATCATAAAACAAATATTAAAAAAAAAATTAAGGATACAGTTGACCAATACGAAAAATTAAAACAAAATAAAAAATAAAAAAACGTTAAAATCGGAAATAATGGGATACAAACAAAAATTGCAAATAAAATAAAAAATTGTTTAAAAGAATTTAATAAAAAAAATATCTATCTATCTATTAAATATAAATTTTAATTATAAAACACAAAAATAAGAATAAAGCAAAAGAAAAAACAAAAAATGGTAATCTGTGGTTTGGTGGCATTGCGACATAACAAAAAAAAAAAAAAAATAATAAAAAACTAGATCTATATTATATACATATTATATATATATATAAACTTATACACTTAAATTGAAAAAAAAAAAAACAAAAAATAGAAAAAAATAGCTTATTTAATTTAATTATTTAAAAAAACAAAAAATTAAAGAAACAGATATATATATATATAATATTAACATATTTAATAATTAAAACGTATACCAAGGATTGGATATCTATGTCCACGTTTTTATTTTGTGTATTAAAATTAAATAAACAAAAAAAAATAAGATTAAAACGAAAACAAACAAGTCTAATAAAGTTCTTAAAAAAAAAAGAAATAGGAAAAAATAATAATTTGTAAGATTTTCTTTTTATATAAGTTTACTAAAAACAAAACGAAAAACAAATTAACCATAACAAAACAAAAACCATAAAATTGACAAATTAAAATAGTTAATAACTCAAAATTAAAGAAAAATAAAATAAAAAAAAAAAAAAAAATGGAAAAGTGAAATAAAGAACATAATTTTTTTTTTTTCATTGTGATAAAATGGAGAGTTTAAACAAAATGTATAACTTTTAAAGAATATTATTAATCAATAATTGTATCTAGTTGAATTCAAATTTAATTTTTGTTTTTTTTTTTCAAATCTTTATCAGAATCAGAAATATCATTTTAAATAATTTTTTTTTTGTTAAGGCAAGACATTTAAAATTAATTTTCAGCAGATATGACAAGAAAATATCAAGATTATTGCTAGAAATATGAATTTATTTTCAATTTCACTGTATATTTGTTTAACAATTAAAAAATTCATTTTAGTTAATTTTTAAAAATGAAGTAAAACTTCAAAAACCCCAGAAAATGTATCTTTTATATTTTATGTTAATTCTATCGCACCCAATTTATCGTAAGCGATATATAAATCGTGAGTTATTGACAACATTTACTGTATTTCATATCAGCATGATATCCAAAACAAAAAGTATAAAAAGGCTATTGCAAAAGATGCGTGTGTTTAATTCCATCTTATTCCAAAAGAAAACAATTTTGTTTGTTTGTTCAGGTCTAAATTTAAATAAGACTTCAAAAGCGGTATCTCATAGAAATTTATTTGAATTCGTCAGAAAACTTTAGTTTGCTTGCTAACGTTTATCACTAGACAGTGAATCTTATTATTTATTTTATTTATTTTTTTTATTTTTGACAAGTCATTATTTGCTTGAAACACAATACAAATATAGACAAATGCTAAATTGCTTACTGATACTTGTTTTACTAACATTGATGTTCCAAATGCAAAACGTTCCCACTTTTTAATGGTAGCCACCCGAACTCGGTATACTTCTCTTTATTATACTAAAAGTTGCGAAGATAGTAAACGTTTTTGAAGTGTTTTATTACAAAAAAAAAAAAAATGGTTTTTCTTCAGCTTCAAGATGATGACACACCAAATGTAACACTTGGCTTTAACTTTAACTTTAAATGGAGGGCTAAATGCTGAAAAGAACCAATTCACAAAAAGCGAATTCAGAGGTAAATACTTTTTTCGAAAAAATGACAATTTGAATCGAAACACTTTTGGATGATCAAGCTAATAACAGACTTTTGTAGAGTCAAACTTTGCGCAGATTTTGGCTCTAGATTTTGATTTTTTGTTTTACTTGGTCCGTTTCAGCTGTGAGACCTCCAAATGTCAGTTGAATTTAAAGCCTTGAGTACTACGAAAACAACGAACCTTTATTGTTTTTGGAAATCGATTCCGCTGTCGACGATATCGACCGCGAATCAGCATTTTTGGACATTTTCACTTTAATGCGTCATTTAACTTGTTATCGGTCCCTCTATCCACTGCTTCGACCCCAATCATCCATCTGTTGCCTAAAAGCCTAAAATATCAATTTCCGTAGCACGAGTTCCCATAAGATTGCATGCATTTCCAAAACATTGAAGCCGTTTTTCTCAAAACTACAATTTTGCAGATTCGTGGTTTTGGTGTTGTGCCCACGATATTAAATATGTATGTACAAATGTTACACATACACCACAGTAACCGATTTATTTTCGACTGGGGGTAAATTAGATGACTTTCAAATCATTTGGATAAAATGAGTTTTAAAAATGAAGTGACCGAAATCAAGTAACCTATTAGCTGCGTTCCTTTGGAAATATTTATCTACTTTTTAGTACTTAAAACTACTTTGATCTACTTTGCTATACTGAAAAAGTAGTTCAAAGCAGCTTTAAGTACTAAAAAGTAGATAAATATTTTCAAAGGAACGCAGCTATTATTTGAATAGAAGAACTTATTTAAAAAAAAAGAAAAATTGAATAAATGTTGTACTCCATGGGAATTTATTATGTACTCCTGATCTTGAATATTTACAAAAAAAAAAAAATTACAAAAAGGTGTGATTGGAAGTTTAAACTAACAACTCTACACGGTTTTTTTTTATTGAAAGTCCCTTTAAGTATCCTTTGCATTTTATAAGCTACCCAACTTTGCACTAAATTGTTTTTCATATAGTGCGTTCATTCTTTGACTTATAACTGAATTAACATTGGAGTATTAATGTAAATGCTTAAGGACTTTTGAATTTTTTGTTGGTTTACAAATCTAACATTTTTACCATTTTTATTTTTTCTGCCAAAATTTGAATAAAATTAAACAGTTTTAAACAAAGGAAAAAAATAATGAAAATTATTTTTATTTACTTTTAAATTGAATTAAACAGTTTTAGGCGTAGCTTGAGTAAAGTTAATTCAAATACAGTTGTTGACTCCCTCTAAGTTGAATTTTCACTGGACGCGAAACATGTTTCAACTTAAGATTAAAATTCGATTTTACATGGAACTCACTTATAGGGTTGATAGTAAATGTACGTGCGGTCTAGCCAAAAAATTAACGTAGATTTTTAATTTTAGCTTTATTTTTCGATAAAAAATCATTTTGTAAATTCAGTAAATTCTTGTTATTTCACATGTTCTAAAGTTTCTATGTTAAAATACTGCTGAAAATGTTTTTTAAATGTTTTTTTTTTCTTTTTGCTAAACTTCAGTTTATTTTTTTTTTTAATTATAATTTTAAATAAATTCCTTCGTTTTCTAATTTTCTTAAATATTAATTAATGGAAACAATATAAAAATGTGATGAAAGAATAAAACAAATAAAAATAACCACATAAAATTATAAATATGTAAAAAAAAAAAAAACAAGAAAAAGAAGAAACTTATATAAATACCTGTAAATATTAAATTGAATTATACCTATAATTTCAATAACAAAGAAAAAAGTTAAAAACAAAAATGATATAAAATTGTATACAATGCATATTATACGCATTATATATATTTTATAAATTTATGTAATTAGTTTTCTATATAATTGTATACAGCAACAACAAAAAGAAATGAAAAAAAAAAACAGTTATTGGTTATAAGTTTTGCTTTATTACTATTAAATATAATAATAACATCAAATTTAATAAAAAGTTTTTATTTAATTACATGTAAAAAAGAAAAACTTAAATTTAAAATGTTATACTATTTTGTTTTTGTAAATATCGCAAATTTAATTCTTCAAATTATGAGAAATAATAGAAAGTAAATTGTATAAAAATTTTAAGTAAAATTGTTGAGAACAAAAAAGGAAATAATATTAAATTTATATGCCACTACATTAAATTCAAAAGAAAATTTACTATAAAATATTGGATTAACAATAAAACTTATTTTTTGTTTTTTTATTTTATTTTGTTTCTATAAGTATAATTTATATCTATAAACTTTATACACACGCAGGAAAAAAATATATATATATTTAAATAGTTAATTTGTTTTACCTTGTTGAGTTATATATTTAAATAAAATAAAAAAAAAATAAAAACAATTAACACACATTATACATTTTCATAGATGATATACAAAATGGAAATTACGTTATTATGTTACTGTACACGCATACACACACTATATACATATAGGTACATGGAATTGTAATATTATTTATGTTTTAATTCCTATTGCAAAAGAAAATATTTTATTCTTATTATAATTATTATTTTCTATATTAATTTTAATAAAAAAGTTGATGATTTTGTTTGAAAAAATAAAAGAAAAAAATAACATAATTTTGTTAAGTTATATAAAAATACATAATTTAAGTTAAATTTAAAAAAAGATTTATGTATAGATATATATATATAAAAAGATACACATACATTTAATGAAATGAAGTTTTTTTTTTGTTTTTCGTTTATTTTCTTTTTATGCTTTTAACTTTATTAAACAAAAATGTTAAATGTTTTTTAATTAATTATTATTATTATTAATTATAAAAAAAAAAATATTACTATTAATTAATATATTATGATAAATTTTAAGTTTATAGTTATTTTTTTTTTCTTTCTTAATATACAAAATATTTTATCGGTTTTAAAAGTATGAAGTTGTGTTTTTTTTTTTAATTTGTGTCTTTGGTTTTCGATTGGATTCGATGCGGAATGGTTGTTGGTTTTTTGATTTATGAAATGTTTTCGAAGAGTATTAATATTTGGGAATAATAAAAGTAAGGTTCGAAACAAAAATTAATTTTATTTCTATTATCAGCAGAAAGCAGAAGGCGCTCCAGCTGATAAAAATATTATTTTGTCTTTACATTTGATGTGAGATAAATAAATAATAATAATAATAATATTTCTATTGTTTTTTTATTAGATTTGATCGGAGACTCAACAATTCTTTAACAAAGTCTTGATTTTTTGGAAATGTATTATATATATATTGTATTATCAAATAAAGGATTTCGTTTCTTTTGATGTTTAGTTGCTGAGTTATCTGCCTCAAAATATATTTTTTTTCTTGCATTCGGAGGCAGATATCTGCTGACCAGAGCCTCAAAATAAGTTTTGTTTTACAAATATGAGTTCACAATGAGCAGGGCTATCCATTTAGGATTACAAATCAATTTTTTTTTTTTAAAGATTTTCGAGAAAAAAATCAAGGTTAACCCCTTGCCCAAAAAAAAATGCATTTTCAAAAATTCATTACTGAAAATCAAAAGTTTCTTGCACGTCTGGTTGCTGAATTATTTGCAATGGAAATATTTTTTTTTCATTCGGAAGCAGATATTTTCGGATCAAGGTCTCGAAACATGATTTTGTTTATAGATATGAGTTCACAATGAGCAGGGCTATCCATTTAGGAACAGAAATTATAAATCTATTTTTTTAAGATTTTCGAGAAAAAATCAAGGTTAACCCCTTGCCAAAAAAAAATTAATTCAAAAAAATTTCCTCAGAATTTATAGAGTGAGACATCAAAAGAAAGCGGTTTTCAAGCTCTATTCATTACTGAAAACCAAAAGTTTCTTGCACGTCTGGTTGCTGAATTATTTGCAATGGAAATATTTTTTTTTTCATTCGGAAGCAGATATTTTCGGATCAAGTTCTCGAAACATGATTTGGTTTATAGATATGAGTTCACAATGAGCAGGGCTATCCATTTAGGAACAGAAATTATTCATTATTGAAAACCAATAGTTTCTTGGGGTCTAGTTGCTGAGTTTTTTTTGCAATCAAAATATTCTTTTTTTTTTACATTAAGAAGCGATACTTTCGGATAGACGTATCGAAACAACTTTTGATTAACAAAAATACGGGTTCAAAATGAACAAGCCAATCTATTTATGTATGTTACAAAAATTGCAAATTTATTTTATTTTTCTAAAAAATAGACATTTTCAAAAATTTCCTCCAAATTAATCAAGTGAGACATCACAAGAAAGGTCTCTTTAAGCTCTTTTCATAGCTGAGTTTTTTGGCGGGCTGGTTGCTGAATTGTTTGCATCGAAACATATTTTGGACATATTTTGACGTCTTTGAAACGCTAACTTTTAGAAAAAAATCATGATTGTATGTATTTAATAGAGGAATTTTGATCTATAACTTCTACATTAACATTTTTATGTAGTTCTAATATTTTAACAACTAGAAGTAAAAAAAACTGATGTGTTCGACACTTGACCTTGAATAATTTGAAGCCCACGTTTTGGATTTATGGAGATTTAATACAAGTGTTATTTAATGAAATACTAAATACGTGTACCAAAATTCATTGAGTCGGAATTTTTGTCCTTATTTGGCTCAAATTTAAATCGTTTTATGTTTTGTTCATGGTAACAATAAAGGAATTTACAACAATCGACATTAAACTTAAGATCTTATTTGTTTTTTTTATTAAATAGTTTTTGATTGTTTTGGTATGTTAATTATTTTTTTATTTATAATCTTGTTTTTGTTAAATTTATAGTTTAAATGAAATAAATTTAAAAAAAGCAAATAACCAACCATTATACAAAAAAAATGAGTATGAAGAATAATTACAACAACAAAATGGAAGAAACAACCAATTGACAAGCAACACAGAGAATGGTAACAAAATACTTGGGAAAATAGAAATACCTCTATTTAAGTTCAAAATAAAAAATAATACAAATTAAATTTAAACAAATAAAATACAAAAATAAATATATTATATATATATAAACAAATAAAAAATCTATATTATATAAATAAATTGCAACCCAAAAAAAAAATAATATTAAATATATATATATATACACTTATTACTTGAATAATTATTATATATAAATATATTATATATATATTATATACCATTCAGAACTATTCAAAATAAAATGTAAAAATTGTGTAACATAACGGCTTTTTATTCATATGAAACCAAGAAACAAAAAAAAAAAAATTGAATTTAATTGAAAAATGATGGAAAGAAAAAAGTATTAAATAAAATTAACGTACATACTCTTATAATATAAAATAAATTATTACAACAATAAAGCACATAAAAAAAAAAAAAAACAATTTTTCATTAAATTAAAAAAAAAGAAGATTTTTTGGTTTAAGTTTGATAAGAACACACGGTTCGTTGAAATATGTGATGTGTAAAAAGGTGCAGATAAGTAAACAAATTGGTCGATTTTAAAAAAACAAAAATGAATGAATAATTATATAATAAAATTTAAAATATAGTTCTTTTTGATATTTAAATTAAAAAAATAAATAAAAACTGTATACAATTCAAATTATAACAAAGTACATTAATAAAGTGCATTACCGGCTTAAATACACAAATATTATTAAAAAAAATTAGGTATATTTTCTTTTTTTTTTGTAAAAAAAAAATTACACAATGAGAATTCAAAAAATTCTACGTATCAAGTATACCTTCATTAGATTTTGAAATTTAATAACATTAGAACCTGATTCAAAGCAAAAACCAAAAAACAAAAAAAAAAAACATTCGGCAGATACCTTTAAACGCATATAACCTCAAATATACATAACTGTATGAAGTCAGAAAAAATAATAAACTTTTATAAATCTTTTGTACATGTATTATCAATAATGCAACTTCCGCTTTTCATTTTTTTAAAATTAATGTTTAAAAACTTTTAACTAAAGCTTCTGAATTAAAAATTAGTAAAAATTTATATAAAGCAGACTTTTAAAATTTAAATTTCGCTCAAAAAAATTGATGATTTTTTGGTTTGCAAATTTAATTTTTTTTACGAATCGTATTTGGGATCAAAATAACTCCGAAAAATATGAGGGAAAAAGGTCAAAAAATATTCAAATTTTTCAAAATATGGCAATATGACTATCAAACGATGGGTATTTTTTTGTTTTTGACAATTGACAACATGGAAAAAAAGATGTAACTTTTTGTCTTAATTCTATCAATATTGCTCAAGGAAACATTCACATCAACATCATCTCCAAAAAATCTTAGTACAAAAGGTAATAAAGATTTTTCATTAAACTAAATTCTCGTAAGCGCCATCGCCATGTTAACGCCAGTCTGGCGGAAAGGTCTTGACATATTTCTTTCAGTCAACACTCTTATAATGTTGTCTTATGTGATTTTTGAAAATGTTTTAGATTTTTAAAATGGAGTTATTTTTGTCAATTATTGTCAAAAAAGAACATATGTTTTTGAACACCAATACTTTGTGTTTGATGTGCTTGTTTTTAATTGTTAATATCGAATATGGCTATCATGATTCAGTACAAAAATACTTATCGCTTGATACCCATATTGATATATTTTGAGAATTTTTTTAAATTTTGTCATTTTTCATAATGGCCAAAAAATCATATTTGTCTATACAAAAAAGCTTGAATTAAAATTTTAAAAAACATTTCAAACACAATTATTTTTTTTTTCAATATTAATTCTATTTTTCGAAAAATTATTTTTTATTTATTATTTAACAAAAAAGGGGTGTTTTCATAAACGTCGGAAATCTGCGTTGGTACAACCGCCTTTATGCTTTGCTGCATTAATGAACACACCAAGTGCGCAGAATGTTTGCAGGCCTGCGTAAGTACAATTTTCTGCAGTCACTGAGTGTTCATAAACGTCAGAAAAAAATATAAAAATTGACCATAGAAGAAGTTTTGATGCAAAAAAAAATATTTAAATTTTCAGTTCCCGAAATGTTTTTAATAACACAGAAAATTTGTTAACCGTGTACATTAGGGTGGCGCAAAAAAATACATATTTTCTTCTACAAAAATAATAAAAACAACGAGCAGTTCGCATTTGAAACAAATTATCCATGGAAAAAAAAATTTTAATTAGGGTGTTCAAAAAAAATTTTTTCGCGTCTAAAAAATATTTTGCTTTAGTGCACAGAAAATTCGTTAAGTGCGTTTTTTGTTATAATAAAATGAAATTCATATCAAACTAATTAAATCGAATTTACTTGAATTCCAAAGCGTAAGTGAGAAATATACCATTTTCCTGAGCCCCCTAAATTCGAAAATATGTACCCAACTTTACATTATATTTCATAAACCATATTTCTCTGCAGTGAAATTTATTATTTTTTTTGTTAAATAATTTAAAAAAAATTTGGACCACCCTAATGAAAATTTTGTTTTAATCGATAATTTGGTCAAAATAATATCCACGTAGAATTTTTTGGAATTCCACAAGAAACTGTAGAATATAACATTTTTTAGAGCCACCCTAACACGAAAAAAGTCAATTTAAACTCATTATCTCAAAAAACACGATTTAGAAATTTTCTGTGTCATTAAAATTTAAATTTTTGGAAAAATGAAAAAATAATCATTTTTTGCACCACCCTTATTAATAATTAATATTTTTTTTTACAAAATTTACATTAATTAACAATAAAATCATCGAATCAAGGGCCAAATAAATTTCTTCGTGACGTTGGCTAGGCAATCTGCCCGACGTTGACGACATAATGACGTTTATGAACAGCAGTACTGCAGTTGGACTAAGTTAGTCCGATCGCAGATCTGACTTTATGAACACGACTAACGCAGGCCTAAGTTAGGCAGACGTTTATGAAAACACCCAAGCTCTTAAGATTTTCAAAAAACATTCTAAAAATTCTTTGGCATACGCGAAATTTTTGTTATTTTAAAAATAAGTTTTAATTTTTTTTTATTTAAAACTTCTTTTCAAATCTCTCCTCAAATTTAATTTAAAAGTTGCATTATTTTTAAAATTTTACAAAATTAAAATCATACGTACATTTCATTATGTATTTTTTTTTATTGATTTCTACTTACATTTACTTCTGCATTTGTACAAAACTTCACAATCAAGTAGTGTAAATATTAAAACAAAAAAAAAAAAATACTACAAATAATAAACATCTGTAAATTCAATGTAAAACATTATATTTTCACACCACAAATGCAATTAAAAATTTAAAAAGTAAAATATAGAACCATTATAAATAGAATTCAAAACAACAAAAGAAGTTAAAACTTACGATCAGAAAACATAAAAAAATGGTATTTTTCTATAAACAAAAACTGTAAAATAAATACAAAAAAAAAAAAAAAAAAAATTCAAATTATATACAAAATCACTTAAAGTGCAGTTTCAAAAAAAAAAATAACTTTTATTAAGTAAAAAAGAATTCAAAAATAAAAATAAAATACACCCAAAGTTACGCACTATAGCGTATATAGACAAAAAATAAACACAAAACCAGCACCTTCATAAAATTATATATAAAAAAAAAATTAAATATAAAAAAAACAAAACATCGTTGAATATAAGAAATAGTAAATTTAAATCCACTGCCGATATTTTCATACCGTATACAAAAGCGCATTATTACAATTATCTATTACAAAACAAAAAATCAACCAACAAATTAAACTTTAATTATAAAATAGTTACGATTCACTTAAATACACAAAACATTTAAAGTTAAAAATAAATTAATACAAAAAAAAAAATAAAAAACAACTTAATGATAGTTTTTAAGAATGTTTCCAAAGTGACAAAATAAAACAAAAAACAAATTTATTTAGAAATAAAATCACTTTGCAAAAAAAATGTAAATAAACTAGTTTTATTATTTTCTATAAACATAAAAAAATTTGATTTAAAATTAACTCAAAAAATCGATCTGAAAAAAATTAATGATGAATTTGGTACGAAGTGATCGAAAGTTTTTTTTTTTTTTTTCTTTAATTCTTATTTTGTAAACAAATATTCGATCACTGAAATGATTGGCTGTGTAAAAAGTGTAGAATTGCATTCAAGAACTGGTAAATAATATATTTCTATTGCTTTGTTTTTTTTTTAATTTTTTTTAAATTCTCGTTATAAGCTTTTACTATTTAAAAAAAAAAATATTTAACTTAAATGTAAAAAATAAAATACAAACACCATAGAATACAAACCTCAATCCATAAAATAATTATTGAAAAATAGTTATCAAGAAAAAGATACCTTCAATTGTTTTGTTTTGTCTTTATTGTCTGTTGATTCATTTTTAAACATATAAAAAAATTTACAAGAAATATCTTAAAAATAAAAGAAAAGTCCCCTATCAAATGTTAAAAACAAAAAAAAAAAAAACAAATAAACTTATTTATTCAGATTTTAATAAGGAAATAAATATAACAAAAATAAAATAAAAATTAACATTGTTCTTACTATAAGTTGCTGTACCTTCGAATCTTATATATATTCATGTAAAATTCATTATTAACAAAACAAACAAAAAATTAAAAAAAAAAAAAACAAACATCATAAATTGTATGTATACACACTAACAAAATAATTCAATTAATTAATTTTTTTATTTGCTGTCGTATAAGTATATCTTTTGTAATTATTATGTAATTCAAATTAAGAACAAAAACAAATAAAATAAAAAAGTTATAAGCAACTCATATACCAATTTATTATTATTATTATTCTGTAATAAAAAAAAAAATAAAACCACAAAAACTGTATAAAATCTATAGATTTATTTTTTAATTACTATATAATTAACACTATTTAAGAATAAATCATTTTTTGTATAAAGTTTAATGATACTATTATTACACACATTCACATTAATTATTATTATAGTAAAAAATAAAACACGAAAGTAATGAACAAAATGAAAAAAAAAAAATTAAGAAAATAATTATTATTAAACACACATGTTTTTTTTAGTATTTAAGATTATAAATTTATCAAGAAAACAAAAATAAAAAAAAGAATGACAAAACAAATAAAAATATATATATATGTATATTATATTGTAATTGAAAATATTTCAAAAGTAAAAAAAAAAAAAACAAAACAAACAAAAAATGGCAGACAAGAATTACAAAAAAAATAAAAAATAAAAAATATATATATACACATAATAAAAAGACTAAATATTAAAAAATAATGAGTTTTTCTTAGATCATTCTTCCACAACTTGCTAACAGAAATGGCTTGTTATGACCATCTATTTTTACAGCCCGCTATTATCATAACTCCTGTTGGAAACATCCCCTACGAAAGAATGCAGTGGATCATCTCAAAATATCAATTGGTTCAATTTATTGGAACAAAATGAAATAGAATGTTGCACATACACCACAGTGACCCATATTTGCATATGTTTGCATATATTTCTTTATCATTACGATGTTAATTTTGTAATTTTGAAATGTAGCTGTAAAAAATGGCGAATCGACATGCATATAAAAAAAAAAACGGTTTTAATTCATGGATCAATAGGGATTTATTGTAAAGGCCCAAATCCAATTTCTCACCACCTGACCATTCTTTTGAGCAGAGTTATGCACTAAATATATGTCGTGGACCAAAAAACAAAGATGCAATGTGTTTTTTATAATATTTTCTATCGTTTTAGTATAATTTATTTTTATTTAAGTGAGTAAATATAATTAAAGTCAAGGCGGTTACTCCAGTCAAAGCGTCGGAAAAAAAGGGCCTCACCTTGCGCAGAGAGGCACTGTCAGTTTTTATTTCATGGATCGATAGGGGTATATTTAAAAGGCTTAAACCCAATTTCTCACCACCTGATCATTCTTTTTAGCGGAGTTATTCACAAAAATGCATTTTTTGGGATATTTTACTTCTAAGCTAATATCTTTGCTCCAGATTGTCGTAGACCAAAAAATAAAAATACATTCTAATAATAATATTTTCTATCGTTGTATGTAATTTCATTGTATTTGAGTGAGTAAATACAAAATGGCAGCCATTTAAAGTCAAATTCTTGTAGTTAAAAAACACATTTTTGTCATTATTTTGAAAAAAGCTTATATCATGATTGGCATTTTTCTAATCTATTTTGTAGCCCTATTTATGTCCTGCATTTTACAGAAAAAATCAGCTCTTTATCACCAAAGATGGCCGAGCAATTGATAAATGAACGCATGCAAAACCGGTGCGAAAACACCCAAAAATATCGTTTTTTGGGAATAACTCGGCTTCAGAGTGTCCTACGACAAAAAATAAAGCTAATAATTGTTCGTTACAATATTTTCTATCGATTTGGTGCACATTATTTTTGTTGAAACAAATAAAAAATAAGTAATATTAAGTCAAAGACGTTTTTTTGTTTAGCAAACTCTTGCCTTATTATTTTGTAAATGGTGGAAGTATTGGCTAAAAAAATAAATTACTGTTGTAGTCCTTTAAATTATCTACAATTTAAAAAAAAAATTAGCTCTCTACGACCCACACGTAAGAAAATTTAAAAAAATTTCCCTTGTTTATAAGTCGAACAATAGTTCTCAGTGAGAGGGGTTGTTTTCATTGTTTCTTGTTATAAGAGGATTTGTCTCATGTTTTTCGTTGGGCATTTGGAACTTTTTTAAAAAATTAATTTCTCGGCTCGTGTGGGTCGTAGAGAGCTATTTTTTTTTATAAGAGCCCAATTTGTGGGATCAAAAATTTGCTGCTTTCGTTAAACTTGGACAGATTAAATTAAACGTTAGAATGAGGAAAACCAGAACTGCATACTTAGTTTAAAAGAATTGGAAAGTGATTCTATCCTCTTTTGAAAAGTCACTCCTCAATTTATTGTTAATATTAAAACAAAATGTTATTTTTGGCAGAGGTTTATATAAAAAAGTACTAGAAGCAGTTATCGGAAATAGATCATTTTTGTGTTCGTTACCACAATCAGACAAAAATCACAATTATACCGAAATTACTGTAATACAATTTTGGAAACGATAATAATTCTTGTAAAATTTATAGGTTAAATTTATTGTGTGGCCCAAACTATTCGAAATCAACCATAAATACATTAAGGTGGTTCTTATATTGCCTTTTTGCCGAAATTCCTCGTTGGATGGACATAAATATGTTTTAAATAGCGAAAGCAAAATTCTCTAATTTTTGCGAATTTTTATTTCAATTGCCTAATCTCCCGGTACAATCCGGAAAACCCCGCATATAAAATTAGAAAATTACTTAAAATAACACTGGTCCACAAGGTTTTTGCCACAACAACCAAAATATACTTTTCTAGTAGTTTTTGATGTGCTGAACTCGAATCTAAAGTCTAAAAATTGTTATTGACCTCCGTTTTTGAAATATTACCGTTAGAAACTGTCAAAAAACGTCATTTTGGCTGTTTTCGAGGCTATGTTTTTATGTGGGGTAGTTCATTAAGAACTAATTTGTAACGGTGCCTATAAGAACTGGTTTTATTCTATCAAATAATATTTAAATCTTTCCGATATCTCTTTTACTGCGCGAGATATTTAAAATTTAAGTAGCGGTCTTTGAACCAGAAACAACACAGGCCAACCAAATTAAACTTTTTTTGCCACAAGAACCAAAATATACTTTTCTGAAGGTTTTTCTGTTGCTGAACTCGAATTCGCATTCAGAAAAATTCTATTAGCCTTCGTTCTTGAAATATTACCGTTATAAAATGCAAAAAAAGGTTATTTTTTATAACGGTAATATTTCAAGAACGGAGGCTAATAGAATTTTTCTAACCAAAAACCTTCAGAAAAGTATATTTTGGTTCTTGTGGCAAAAATTCTGTGACCAGTGACTTAAACTTTAGATTAAACTTAAGATATCTCGAGCAATAAAAAAGATATCAGGAAAATTTAAACAGTTTTTGAAAGAAAAATATCTGTTCTTATAATCACCGTTACAAATTTGTTTATAATAAATTACCCCACATAAAAACAAAACCCCGAAAACAGCCAAAATGACGATTTTTAGCATTTTATAAAGGTAATATAAACCGGAGGCAGATAAAATTTTTCCGACTTCAGATTCGGATTCACTACCCTAAAAACTACTAGAAAAGTATATTTTGGTTCTTGTGGCAAAAAAAAAAGTTAAATTTTGTTGACCAGTGTAATCAAAGGAAATGACGTTTTTCATGCAAAATTTCACGTTAGATCCGGGACATAAAGAGAGTCAAATAAAATTCTAAAAAATTTAGGGATAATTTTTCTCAGTATTTCCAACGGCGCGCTATCCAACTGCATGTATCGAGGAGCTTAATAAAAAATATATAAAATTGGACTGTTTTCAAAATTTTTTTTTATGATTTTAACCGATTTAGATATTAAAATTTTTAAACAATACATTTCTAACCGTTCAAACTTTCAACTTCAATTTGTTAAATTTATCCCACTTCTGAAACATTTACCCTATTTGAATCCCTTTGTGAGCTTTTGTGTGACTACATTTTGTTCTATATCTTCATTCTACACTATGATTTGTATGAAAGAAACAAGGTGTATAACACACACTTATGATGTTTTCATTTATGTCAACATACATTTAAAAATGGTAAACAAAACAAAGCTTTTTTCTATACTTTTATGCCAAAAAGGGCATATACCTACACACAGCCTCTCTCTGCCTCTATTTTGTTATAGACTTTCTCTTTTAGCTCCCAATATAATTCACTATACCAAAAAAAAAAAAAAACAACAAAAACATAACTAACAAAAAAGCTCTTCAATACAAAGTCTCTGGCCGAAGAAGAGGGTTAAATTTATTATGGTAACACTCGAACATCTGCACTAAAAAGCTTTCTACATTTATACAAATTCCTTCTTCATCATCGTGTCGTCAAAAAAAAAAAAAAATCATTGCAAGGCATAAGTCTGCAATTTTTTTGCCATCAACGATTTAGTCCCTAAAAATACCTTAAACACTCCAGAACAGAACATTCATTATACAGTACCTAAAACACAATAAAACACAAAAAACTTAATAAATAAAATTAAAATTTTTAATCAAACAACAACAAAAAAGAGAGAATAAATTCTTAAAATTAACTTATTAACAAATAAGTGCCTTGACATAATATTAACAAAAAAAAAAAAATTAACAAAAAGTAAATTTAAAATACGGAAGTTAACTTGTGTATCTCGAAAACACCAGAATAAATTTTTAAAAAACGGCCTAAAAATCCCCAAAAAAAAAACCCGTCAGCAGGATTCTAACAGCAGCTTTACCTAAATACAAAAAAAAAATCAATAATTTTCGTCAAAGGAATAAATCCAAACCAACCACCTCTCTTGGCACAATCAAACAAATTTTTAAGGCGAAGGATATATTTTTCAATGCCATCACACTCCGACTGACTGACGGGTGTGAGGTGCATTGCGTATTTCGAGCCGTTACGACACACTCTATAATATTGAAAATTGAACTTGAAGGTTGTTTTTTTTTTTGGATTTTTCTGTTTCGGTTTTAATTATAAAACATATCGCTGGTGTAACCACGATGATGGTCGTGATGATGGTTGGGACCGTTTTTAATGAAAAGTGTTGTGTGTCTGCGGCGTAAATGAAAAGCGCCACTACCTTTTTTTTTTTTTTATTAAATATTGAATTTTTCATCCTGACCCATTGACCGGAAGAGAAAAACAGCTAGCAGCATGGTGGACCTAAATATACCGCCAACACCCCCTATGGGGGAGAGTTCCAAAATCAAAAGCCTAATGGGACGGACACCTGGAATACTCAAGTCGAAATTCCTCACTGTTCTCGGCAATAGCAATGAGCTGCTCAATGGGATTTCAAATAGAGTATGTATAACGGTTTATAACATGATGGGGTGGGGAATGGCGGGGGGGGGGTTGGTTTGCAGGGTTGGCATATTGTTTGTTATAAAGATTACATCGCCTATATTACGGGATGTCATGCATTATGATACTTTAGGTGGCAAAGCTTTTGTGCAAACTCATTAAGAGTGTATACTGCATGTATACGAGCGTTAGGTATCTTACAAGTATGATATTGTTTTATACATTTCCTGATGAAGAAAACTTTGTTAAAGGGGGGAAGGAGGCTTTATCTTTATAATCAACGGGGAATCCTATTACGTGTTAATTTTTTTTTTTTTTACTTTGTCATTCCTGATGTTTAATTTTAATATGTTTTTTGTTATTTTAAAAAAAAAAGGAATTTAATCAAACTGATGTGTTATTAAAAAATCGATTATAATATTGCATGTACTTAAAAGAATTTGACACACTAAACAAAAAAAAAAAAAAACTAAGGAAACATATTGCACCAACAAGGGAATTGTAGATAGGTGGTACTCATGTTTTTGGCATGTCAAAATGGTTTTTTTGTTTATGGCTACAGGATTGCATGTCGTTAAAGGCTTTTGCATGAAAGTACAAAATAAAAAATGCTACCTTTGTGGCCACAAAATGTCTAATTAAAAAAAAAAAAAAAAAAAACAAGCCTTTGATAAGTGTTTATAAATGTTCACATGTAGGTCAAAGAAATGAATAAAATTATTATCCTTGAAGAATGAAGGGTTTGCAATGCAGTATTTTTAGAAAATAGACAATAATGAATGGGTTTAAGAAAAATATAATAAAACACAAACAAACACTAGAAAATCAATTGCGTGGAATAAATTCAGTTTTACCATATTTAACAGCTTTTGTTTTGAATAAAAGGATTTAGGTCATATATTAACTGGGTACTACAATACTTGTCGCAATAATAGAGAATTCTTGAGAGGGTCTTGGGTCTAGAAGCGATTTAAAAAAAAAAAAAAAAAAAAAATCACTCATACGCCACAGTGACCAATTAAGGTTTTTACTAGTTTATTTATTTCTAAATCGCAAAAATGTAGTCAAAGCTGCTCAAAAATTCATTTAAAGTTAATTTTAATTAGAATTAAAAAGAATATTAAAAAACAAAATTTAAGAAATTAATAAGATATTTTTAGATTATTTTTAAATAAACAACAAATTTCAACTATTTAAAATTTTTCAGAAAGATTTATATCAAATTTTATAGATTAAGGTTCAGTAAGCTCAAAAATCATATTGGTTTCTTTCTAGCAGCTCTATAGTTTTTGAAATATTTAATGTTTAATATTTGGGGAATATTCATATTAATTTATTAAAATTTTCCAAAATAATTTATATTAAACTAAATGTATTTGAGTTCATGTAAAAGCTTATTTCACCTTTCATATGACGTTTCAATCTTATTTCTGCGATGCCTAGAAAAAAAGTTAGAATTTTTTAAAGCCAACCATGTCGAAATTCCAAACTGAGATTACGATACTTCCCACACTGGTGGCTGTTCATGATCAACAGATCTCCACAGGTGTTTTGAGGTATTTTGCAAGTTTTTTAAATTTAACATTGTGTAGTTTGTAGTGAATGTACAGTGAAGTGTGATATACCAAATGAAAGGTAACATCATCAGAATGCTCAATAAAGTTAAATAAAATTTGTATCTGCTCTAGGTCAAAAGATATAACTTGTTGAAAAATAGAACTTTATTTTACCGTTATCTCAAAATTGTGTCTATTATCTATCTACAGTATAAATTTCATTTATTTATCTGTTGAAGAAAAAAAAAAGATAAAAATAAAAAACGGTTAAAAACGGTCAAAAAACTTGGGACAAAAAAAATTGTTTTTCCCGTTATTGGGTCAAAAATCATTTTAAAATACCAATTTGCACATGCATGCGCACGGTTATAGACTACATGTTCTATAAGTTTTTAAACGCTACGAAAAATTAAAAAAAATAAAAACTCACCCAAAAATACCCCAAAATAAGTAGGGGTTTTTCAAAAATTCATATTTTGAAACGCAGAGACTTAAAAAAAAAAAATCCGTATAAGACCCCTAACGTTTTTTTTTTTTATTATCTTCCGAGTGACCTTTTTCAAATTGTCAAAAAAAAAATTCCTCTAACTTCGTGAAAGGTCTATTTCATGTTATAGTTTTAGAAAACTATTTATAACTTGGTTTTGAAATTTTGTATGGCTTTTTTCAATACCACTGTCAGTTTTTTTTATAAATTTATCTATCGATTAAAAAAAAATTCAACTCTTTACTTGTCGCTTTTAGAAAATAGCCAATTTTTTGCAATTTTCTTTTACCCCTATTTACCCTATTAAAAGATGGAATTTTTTTTAAATCCTTCAAATGAATTCAAGTTTAGGTGATTATCTTTCAAATAAGCTATAGAAGATTTTTGTATCTCTAATAGTTTATTTTTAATTTTAAATTGAAATTTTTGCCTCATTGCGAAAGTGCGAGAGTGGAACGGGTTCATCGATTTATAAGACGTTATCACGTCAAAAAAAAACTTTTCATGTCAATTTTTTTTTTAATTTAACTTCAGAATAAATGGGTCAAGTGCACAAATTTCAAATGGACTTGAACCATTATTATTCTGAAAGCCTAAAATATCTTTAGCCCAAAGTCTCGAAACAAGTTTTAATTTTCGAGAAAAAAATTGCATTTTAAAAAATTTCTTCCAAATTCGTCGAGAGAGAAAATAAAGGGGTTTTGAAGCTCTATTCACAACTGAAAACCAAAAGTTTCTTGGAGGTCTGGTTGCTGAGTTTTTTTTTGCATGCAACTATATTTTATTCATATATTTTGAAGCAGTATTTACGAACCAAAGTCTGGAAACAAGTTTTTGTTTACAGATATGAGTTCACAGTGGACATTCCTATCTATTTATGTAAAACAAACGAACAATTTTTTTTCGGATTTTCGACAAAAAAATCAAGGTTAACCCCTTGCCTAAAAAAATGCATTTTAAAAAGTTTAATCCAAATCCATCGAGTGAGATATCAAAAGAAAGGTCTCTTTAAGATCTATTAATTTTTTGCTAACATTCAGAGGCGGATTCAAGTCTTGAAATAAGTTTTTTTTTATAAGATATGAGTTTGTCGTGAATAGGCCCATCGATTCAGAAGAACTTTATACATATATGTATTTTAGGACTTGTTTATCAAAAACACTAGAACATATTTTAAAAATTGTATTTTTATTCTACCGAGTGAATAAATAATCATTTTAATTTTTCCAAAGCCATCTTGACTAAGCCCATTGTATCCCCATTCTCACATAAAAAAAGTAATTGAAATTCAAATGGTTAATTTTATTTACAGCTGACACTTAGTATAAGTTCCAGTGACTCAGATTACTGTGACGATGATGAGGAAGAAGTTCCTCAATGTAAGTTATATTTTAATATCATAATAAAAATCCTTAACATTTTTTCACATTATGTATATTTGAATGTAGATGACGAGACAATAGATTATACAAAAATTGATTTTGAATCGAGGAGAGTTAAGGCACGTCGTGCTCATGAAGAAATTATTTCTGGCCGATATCGTCATCCCAATTGGGAGCCCAGTAAGTACATACAATCATCTCCTCTCTGTTTTAATTAAATTTATTTTCCATGTAACAAAACTTTTAAAAACATCCTCTTGTTCGACAATTTTTAGAGGCCAGATTGGATACAGGTACAGCAGCTGCCCAGACAAAACCCTCATCATCATCATCAAGTTCAAGTGGTGGGTCGATGGGTGGTGGCAATGGTGGCAGAGTTGGTGGTCGTGGTGCTTTATTAAACAAATCCCGTTGCATTTCTATCGATTCTAAATCCACCCACGACCAAGACATTGACATAGACATAGACATTGAAATAGAAAACGACTTGAGAAAAATCAATGAATTGCTGAATACAACACCCGCAATTGATGTCGAATCCACACCCTATCACCTAACACCACCACCACCACCACAAACACAAAGCGCAACCACGGAATTTATACAAAACGACGACGGAAAGCTTAAAGTACAAGCTGGCAATTCTCCAAACAATGGGCCCAGCAAAACCTCAAATAGCAGTACATTGACCAGCCTTCATGACCCGGTTCATGCGAGTCCCAGTTTAGAGTCAACAGACTGGAAGAACTACATTCGTTCGGAATCGCAGAATTCGGTGCCATCGTGGGCGTCTTCGATAAGTTTGGACGACCATAAGTCTGATGATCCGGCTAAAGAGTTTATGCGGAAATTTGCTGATATTATGTTCACAAATCCTTCGACTATTGGATTGGAACTTAAGTCAGAATTTGGACAGATTGCTAGACAGGAGGCAGGACGATTATGGTTTTGTCGTTATGTGATGGCACAGAAGCTGAAATCGAAACGGGTGGATGAGATAACATTTTATTCGTTGGTTCAGAACTTTGCTATAATTTTGTTTGAGAGCACAGAAGCGGAGGATTATACGCCAGCGGCTAGCGTTATGAATATGTGCTTTACATTTTATCATGAAAGTGAGTCTGTTTGGAAATTCTCTCATTGTGACTATCTTATTTTTTTTTTTTTTTTGTTATAACAGTTGAAGTTCCTGGCTGTGAGCCTTACAGGGAATACCTTTTTACTTATCTAAGACAACAACCTATCTGGCATACACTACGCTTTTGGAATGCTGCCTTTAATGATGCTATACAAAGTAAACGCGAACAACGTATGGCAGTTTCGCAGAAAAAACGTGGCAAAAATAATCCTAATAATCCGTGGAAATCACTGTCTCGTGGACAGAGTGAAGGTGAAGAGGAACATTCGGATTCATCTAGTTCGTCGTCGCATCATAGTTTTGCGGCTAGTGGAGTGAATGATTTGACAGATAATAAAAAATTTCAACAACATATTGCCTTCCAACAATTGGGGTAAGTTGAATTATGGTACCGTGTAGGGTTGGCAGAGTAACCAAACCTGATACATTAAGTTAAAATTGAGGTAGGGTAGAGTTGCCTATTTTCGGCCGTCTAGAGTTTCCGGCCACCTTTCGAAAAATCGTTACAACTAGTGATTTCGAAGGGGTTTATTCCAAATTTTCGCTCGTATGCTGTGCTAACAAATATGATAACAGCATAAGAGAAAAATTTTGGAATAAATCCTATGAAATCAATAGTTATAACGATTTTCCGAAAGGTGGCCGGAAACTGGAGACGGCCGAAAATAGGCAACTCTACCCTAATACCAGATTATTATTCATTTATCTCTTGTAAATGTTGAGAACTTACAATAATGGCGTAAATGTACTTGCACAAGGAAGAGTTTCCACGAGTCATCTAAGTTAAAAATTTAAAAAAAATATAGCCAACAAGTCTGTTGATAAGAAACACTAAAACTAGATTAAAAATTGCCGGTGTTGCCGTTTTGATTTTTTAAGTTTAATTGAAGATTTTTGTGAACAAACACAAAATTTTTTCAAAAATTTTTCTTAAATTTCATAAATTAATTGATGCCAAAAGATTGTCTAGGAAATTCAAGGAAAAAAAATATATGGGACTGAGGGACAATCTTCCATAGTTCAAGATATAGATGCAATTTTCTTATTAATTGACTTCAAACACAAAAAAAAATATTTGAACACAACGGCAACACCTACAATATTCAAATATACATTTTTTAAAAGCTAGAAGCTTAGTCATATATGTAAAATTAAAATTAAGTTAATTGAATGAACGGCTTTTGAAAGAATGGTAATTGAACTCAGATTTTTGAAAAAAAAAAAAATTATTGAAAAAATTTTAACATGTCGTTTTTTAAACTTGGTCGTAATATAAAATGCATTTATTTTCAAATTTTTTTGGCAGCATTTATTATGATTTCAAATTATAAAAGGAAATGTCAATATGTATTACGGTTTATGAAAAAAATTAAAAAGTATTTCATTTTCGAAGAACTTTTTTAATAAAAGTTTTGAAAAAAAAATGTAACTTATTTTTTTTTAAAGTTCAACATCTAAACATAAAATTATTTTTTATTCATTTAATAACCCTTACTGTACAAAGTTAAATAGCAAAAATTTAAAGTTCCTATTTACCACAGTCTTTGAGAAAATTAATTATTCCAATGCAAAAATTCAGTTTTAATAAAAATAAACCATTGAAGTTGAAGTAATTTTTCATTTTTTTTTTTTTTCAAAAGTGTGATATATTTTACCTTTTTTGCTTCGAAATTCAACTGATAATATTTATGGCCAAACATTTTTTTTAAATAAATTCATATTTTATTAGAAAAAGTTTGGAAAAAAGTCATTTTAAATTTTTCTAATAACATTTTTTTTTTTAAATTCTGAGTTTGAGGACCATTTTTTTCAAAAAGTCTTGATTAAATTTAGTGGATTTAAATTTAAGAGATAAGAATGAGCTTCTGGCTTTTTAAAAATGTATTTTAAAATATTGTAGGTGTTGCCGTTGTTTTCAAAATATTTTTTTTTATGTTTGAGGTCAGAATGTTAGAAAATTGCATTATCGCTTAAACGATGGAAGATTGTCCCTTACTGCCTTTTATATATTTTCCTTAAATTACCTAGAGAATCTTTTGCTATCATTTATTTTATGAAATTTAAGGAAACAAAATGGTTTTGTAAAAAAAAATTAATTTTAATTTAAAAAAAACAATACGGCAACACCGGCAATTTTTAATCTATAGACTTTAAAGTATTTTTAATTACCTACGTTTGAAAAAAAAAATCGTCAAAATCAGAGCTGTTCCCTAATAATTTGCTTTAGTTACTCTACTATAAATCTAGATTGAAGAAACTTAATCGGCAGAAGCATTTATCAAGTAATAGGGTTGCCAGAGTCATTTCAGTTTTTTTTTTTTTTTTTTGATAAGATATATTGCTTATGAATAGTATCAAATTATTTTAAAGGATAAAATTAAATTTAAGCGAAAATAGTCTAATAGTGTTTTAAGTTTTAAAGAATAAATAAAGTTGAAAATTTGTACTCTTATTACCTTTATTTGCATATTATACTCAAATCTATACAAATATTTTTCTAAAAGAACCCGTTTAGATGCAAAGCTTAAATTTATAATAAGGGCTGAACCCAGTGACCATTTTCTTCCATTTAGCGTTGAGTGTTAAAAAGTAAAATTTATTTAAAAAAAAATTAACAAAATGTTTTAGGTAGTGTTGTGGCGGTTTTGCCCTTCTAGTATAATATTTTTCACGTATTTATTCATAGTTCGTTGCGGAGCACAGTGGTGCCTTTCATGCTTTTTGACGTCAAAATGTATGCAAATAATGCAAATTCATAGCCATTTCTTTATGAAAGTGAAGAAATTTGCTACATTGAAGGATTTTAGTATTGAGAATAAGAAAAAAGATGCCAACTCATTTTTATTCAAAAGGACGAAGCGGAATAAGCCTTTAAATAAAATTTTCTTTTTCAAAACAACAATTTTGACAAAAATGTTCTATTATTTACCTACATAAATAAGAAATATATTATATTTCTTAATAATTTTAAAACAAAAAAAAAACAAATTTACGACGGCACATTTTTTTTAGATATATGAACTACAAGATAATTTTCTCCGAAACGTGGCGGCATAGATTTTTTTTGTCTTCGGAATATTAATTAGAAATTTACTTTTTCACTAAAATAATAAGAAACTTTTTAAAATGGTTGCTTATAAAAAAAATATCCAATACCAAAGGTCTAGTATATTTTTTTACTGATTTATCATTTTTTTACTTTTTTTCAAAAATTTTTGAATTTGTTTCATTAAATATGAACAATAATTTCTAATTCCAAGATCAAATAGGTGTTTGATATTGATTTAGCTAAATTTTTTACTTACAGAGATACGGTTTTGAAAAGGAAATTTCCAGTTTAACAATTTTTTTTTGCTAACCTTTTTCGAGTGGCCTTTTTGGATACAAAAAAGTTGGCAGCTTTTTCGTATTTACTATACTACTATTTCTCAGTGTTCCAAATTTTATAACTTTTCGTCAAAAAATGACTGTGCAAATGATATTTTACTACAGAAAAGTACCAAGTACCATTTCCATTAGGATTGTCAAATGTCCTAATGGAGCAAATTACACTTTTTCGAAGCAGAAAATATACATGTGTTTATTTATTTTGATGCGCTAAAACCACATCCGATGTCCATTTAACCCTTAAAAGTGCAGGTTTTGAGTAGGTGCAGAAAAAATACCAAATCTAGACCTTAACGGGTCAAACAGACATCGGATTCCGATAAAGCCCAGCAAAACACATAACTCTACTGTTGGAGATAAGTTAATACTGAAAATGGAAAAATTGGGTTCCACTTATAAAATAAAAACTTCTATGTGGCAACCCTGTTTGAAAGGAAAACCTGTCATATGAATAATTTTATCATAGTTGGGTAAATAAGGAAAATTTTTAAAATTTCAAACAAAAGCATAAATAGTTAAAAAAAATTAATAAAATAATTTAAGAACCGTAGCACAGTGGGGCACCTTGTATGGGAGACCGGAAAAAACTCAATTAAGACTAAACTACTGAACCAATTTTCATGAAATTTGCAGGAAAGGTAGCTCATAGCAAGACAAACCTACATCAATGACCACTCATTGCCACGTCCACTCAGAAAAAAATTATATTAAAAAATCTGAAATCAAGTTTTTGCTGCTGTAAATGACTTACTTCCAATCACTTTTTTACTAGAAAAATCAAATTCTTTTGAGTTTTTTTGAACATTTTATTAATAAATACCGTTTAAATTTTACCTAAATAAAAAAATAATCAAAAATTTTCAAAAAAGGAAAAATATCCAAAAACGGTAGGTACCTATGACATTTTTTTCAAAATTTAACTTTTTTGGAAACTTTTTTTTCCTTGGTTAGTTCTGAAATTTAAACGGCTACCAAGCCTAAACTTTTTGTTCAATTAGCGGAACATTCCATCAAATCATTCTATCTTTTTTTTGGAGACAAGTGGAACTAAAGATAAGAGAGGCTTCAAATAACCATTTTTACTGTATTCCGATTCCGATAGTTATAAATAAAGTCAAAAAAGTGGCTTAGTGAAAAAAAAAATTTGTTCTAATAGGTAAATGTGCAATGCAGGTGTCATTAAAACAAACTCCTGATCCCAACAGCGACTAAATTGGGAAAAACTTTAAAATTGTGGGTTTAAAATTTTTTTTTGCAATCTTATCAAAAATTCTTGGTTGTTTCGCAAAACGGACTTCACATTCAGATTCAGCATACCAAGATACATTTCGAAAGATTTGTCTGGCGAAAATAGCTGATTATTTTTTTTTGCCTTATTTTTTTTTTTTGCTTTTTTGAATGACTTTTTCAGATTGAAATTGCTATAAAAACCGAATACGGACGTCTTCGGGTGAGATTTTTTTTGAAAACTATTTACCACTATCTAATGAAACCTATCCGCCAACAGAGGCAAACAGAGGAAGTAGTTAAAACCTTATGTGAACATAAAAAGTCACTAAAATGGAATGTTTTTTGTCAAAAAAATCGTATTCAATTCTTTTTCGCTAAACTAATGTACCATATTGTTTGTCAATTTATTTTAAGCCTATTTACAAAAAAAGTTGGTTCAAACCTTGAAATTATACGGTAAATAGATAATTTTGAAACTACTTCTATTTTTATCAGTTTTCACTATTTTTCAACTTTGAGCTATAATCTAAAAGCCCACAATTTTTTTTTTTTTTGAAAAACAGTTTTCATTTTCTGATTCTTCAACTAATTTACTGTTAGAAACACGTGCAGTATCAAAATAAATCGTACTTCCGAAAGTTGGGTTTTTTCCGCCTTTTCCCCACTGTGCGTAGTCCTACAAATATGGTAACCCTATTCAAATGAAAAAATTTACGCTAGAAAATTTTGTTTAAACAAATATTATGAGGTTAAAATATAGTACTTTAGCTAAAACTCTCTTCTATTTAAAAAAAAAAAAAAAATTGATTGCAATCTCCAAAATACGATCAAGAACTTGGCAACCCTACTCAAGTGGTAAAAACTCTTTCAGCTAATTATTTTGTTTTATTTGAGCAAAGTAAAAGAAATACAAAATTTAGTCATGTAACAATTTTTCCATTAAAAAAGGGTTGCCATTGCCACATAAAAGTTTCTTAAAATTGGCGAATCTACTTTTACGTTTTCTGTATCTCTGAGTTACGTAACTCGACGGTTCCATCTTTGCTAAAAAAAATTGTAACACTCTAAATTATTTGAGCTTTATTTAATCAAAAAAAAAAAAATATATTTTATTTGTAGAACGTTCACTTGTAACATGCACTCGCTTGGTATTAGCAAAGATCTGTGTATTGAATTTCTAATCAAACAAAATAATGCTCTTCGCCTACCTAAAGGTAAATAATTTATTTATTTTTTTTTTATTTTTTATTTTATTAGTGATTGAGGAATATTTAATTATAATTTTTCTGTTCATTCTGTAGATAAAGTGCATCTAATACGCGATAATATCAACCGAATGTACCATGAAACCGATTTATGGGGTGCAAAAGAATCATGAAGGCTTTTCAAACAAAAAATAAAAACTCATCAGACCTTTTCTGTATGCATTTTTGAATTTAAAAAATGCATTTGAATCTATAAACTTAATCTATATTTATAAGTCTTGACTTAAAACAAAAATTAACAAAAAAAAAATTCTTATTCTTAAATGTTAACAAACTATTTTTCTCTCTCTTTTGTTCTTTAGAAAAAAAAAAAAAATTAAATAAAATAAAATATTTGTTAGAAAATAAACAAGAAACCAATACAATACCAACCACACTTTTTAAAATCGAACATTTCTCTCGGTACAAATTGTGATACGATTTTGTTTTTGTGATTTAAAATTACATTTAAGATGAAATTAAAAAAAAAAAAAAAATAAAAAATATATATAAATTTAAATTTAAGTAGATTAAGAAAAAATAAATATGACAAAAAGAAAAAAAAATGGAGAAAGAGAAAAGAAAAGATATAAAAGTGCAAAATAAACCAAAACATTTTACCTACATATTTTAAGTATGAGCAAAGCAAGCAAGCAAGAAACTATTTTTGATGGAATACAAGCTTTATTTTTTATAAAAACAAATTTAATAAAAAAAAAATAACTTAAATATTTAAATAAAAAAAAAAAAAAATCCGTCATAAAATAACATAAAAACAATCAAAAAGAATGAGTTGTGAATAGGTACGAGGCTATAAAGTTTATAGAAATATTTACCGAGTAGGCATTTGCATTGCATTTAGATAGAAATATTTTTATGAAATATTTAGAGATGAATGATGGAATGATTAAAATGTTTTAACCCCGCGATTATGGTTAGTGTCAATACCCAAATTTTCTCTGTTTTCTGGGCATACAAACATATTTAAAAAAATTATTCAAAATTTTATTTTTTTTTTTTTTTTGTTAAATGTAAAAAATCGGCGCGAATGTAAGCCCTAGTTCCGAATAGAGCTTAAAAAGGCCTTTATTTTAATATATCATTCGATGGATTTAGAGGAAATTTTTGAAAAAGCCTATTTTTTAGGCAAGGGGTTAGTTAACCTTGATTTTTTTTTTTCGAAAATCCTTAAAAATTACATTTGCTCATTGTGAAGTCATATCTGCAAACCAAATCTCTTCTACATCTTGATCCGAAAATATTTATACTTCCGAATGAAAGAAAAAAAATTATTTTTTTCTCGAATATCTTAAAAAAATAGATTTGTAATTTTATTTGAATAAATGTAAAGGCCTGCTTATTGTGAACTCATATCTGAAAACCAAATCATGTTCCAAAATATTTACTTTCTTATAAAAGAAAAACAAATTTTTTTTTTATAATTCGATTAAAAATAATTCAGCAACCAGACCTTCAAAAAACTTTTGGTTTTCAGCTATGAGTACAGCTCATTATAGGCCTTTCTTTTGATGTATGACTTGATGGATTTAGAAAATGCCTAATTTTTAGGCAAGGGGTTAACCTTGATTTTTTCTCGAAAATCCTTAAAATTTAGATCCTTCATTTCCAATAAATAAAAACTACTTTTACACTTAAGCAATTTAAATTGTTTTAAATTGCTATACTTTATTAATATTACCAATGAGTGCTTAAAAATATTTGTTTTTTGTTTGTTTTTTTTTTTTTTTTTTTATATTTATTTAATATTTATGTTATAATACGTAACATTTAATAAATCGTTAAATATGTTAATAAATTAAATCGATTTTTTAGATTTTTTTTTATTTTTTGTTTAAGTTACAGATATACATTTAAAACGTTTTGTTTAATATCAGATTTTTTAATATATATTTTTCGTCAAAATTTAAAAATATAACCTGGAAAATAGAGAACAATATAATTTATTTTCCGTTTTTATGTACGTTTTTGAATAGTTTATTAAAATTGAAAATCAAGAGGGGTTATATAAAATAGCAACACTGATCGATACAATGTGCGCGCTTTGAATTTGTTCTTTTTTTCTATCATTATTATTATTATTATTATTTTTTTTTTTTTGATTTAGTGGGCTATAAAAATTTCTTTGATATTTTGTTTTTAAATTTTAAAATACTCTGTACAAAAAAACCTAAATAGATACAAAATAGAAAATTATTAATTTAAAAAAAAAAGCAAAAGAAATAATTCTATTTTAAAGGTTTCATTGTTATTAATCCTTCTATAAAACAAAAAATTAGTTTTCTTTCTATAATAAATCTATTCTCTACTTTTGATCCCAAATTCAAGCCAAACAAAAAATATATTTTATAGATTTAGTTTTTGTAGGTGAACTAAAAATTAAAAAAAAAAAAAATTGTTAAATTTATAGGAAAAAAGAAAACAATAATATCGTAAATATTTTTTTTTTTTAATAAAAAACTTCCTGTGAAAATTGTTTTTATTCGAATTAAGAAAAAAAAAATGAAAACCGAGGCAATATTATAAATATTTTAATATATATAAATAAATTATTATGTAATTTTAGTGGTCGACAGAAACTAAAATGTTATATTTATAATAATAAAAAAATAATAAAAATAGTTTTTACTCTTTGCTAAGCGTTAAAATTGTGAAAAATAAAAGAAAAAAAAAAATGGTGTAATATTTACTTTTAATTTTAAAATAAAAAAAAAATAATAATAAAATTAAAATGCGAAAATAAAAGAAAATGTTATTTAAGTTTTTTGTTTTTTTTTTCTTTAATGTTTTAAATTTTATTGAAATATATTTACAAATACAAAATACACAGACAAAATATTTTTATATGTTTTCAGTAAAACAGAACGAAAACATTAGAGAACATCAACTGAATAGATATTTATTATTTTTTAACATATTTTTTTGTTGTTAATTTTAATAAAAAAAAAACTCGAAAGTAAAATTATAATTTTTGTAGTTTATTTTATAAAATACATTAACATGTTTTTTTGTTTGATTTCCATAAAAAAATTGGAAATTTTCTTATTTTTAGTTTTTTTTTTTTAATTTATCATAAATATATTTTTAATGTATTAATTTTTTATTTTAAATTTTACACAGGTATAAATAATTGTGCTGAACAAACGAATAGAAACAAAATATATAGAAGAGAAGTAATCAACTTCGGCAATGTTTATGTTGTTGGTTAAATGATGTGTGATTTTTTTTCAGGCATCTTCTGTGCTAAATTTGATTTCAATTTTGATTTTTTTATTTAATTTTTTTTTAATTTTTATCTTTCGAAGATTTTCTTTTTTAAAAATCCTTTTTTTAAGTATCATTCGCTACTCATAAATGGAGAGATTTATGTTGGTGGTATTTATTTTTTTTTTATTTAGGCGATTTTATCAAAATTGGTTCTGTTGTTTGTATGTATGTATAAATATAATTTATGTGTATAAAGTAACTTTTACATATATGTATATATTACGTGAATTAAAATTTACAAATACTACACGAATATGGTTTTATATTCTAATCGACAAATAGCTGGAAGGTCACTGACCCCATTCGATCTCGAATACTGCCATTGTAGATAATGTTTTTGGCCCAAGCACGACATTCAATGCTTAGCAATTGATTTAGTTTTATTGATTCGAATTGTACAGCGACAAGGGGACTTAGATAACCGGGTTGATTGCGGAAGGGGTAGTAGAATGCGGGGAAACCACGAGCTGGGAAATATGAAATTGGACCCATATTTTCTTTGTCTAGTGAATGTTGTCCCTGGCAGGATATCCAAACTTGTTCACGCTGGAAAACCAAATTAATTTTTTTTTTTTTTATTTTATATAATTCACATTCAATTTTAACAAACTTACATGAGTTTCATTAAGACTCTTGATATGTTCAACTAAATCAGCGGGCATAGTTTCGGGTAAATTATTGACATCGTTATAAGTTTCCGGAACCCAGTCGAAAATTTTGTTCAATTTCAAAAATACACATGGACGACCCTTATCATAGCCGTATTGTTTGGCTGGTGAACATTCACCAAATGCATTAATATCAACAATGCATACTTTTTTGATGTCTTGAGTTTGACCGAAATGACAGACTTTTTCATTCATTCCTCCGGTTGTGTTGTAAGCTAGAAATATATTCAATTTAATTTTTTTTATTTTTTTTTTTTTTTAAATTAAACTTACGTTGTACAAATTCATCCAATAAATCTTTCCAATATTTATATTCACCAGGTTTTTTTGTATCAAATTGTATTACAGAACCACGTTCAGTTTCTTCACTCAATGGACGAAAACCTAGACCAGGATTTGTGCCAATTAGCGATGAATCTAATTTCCATTTGGGTTCTTCGTCACTGAGTGTTGCAAATAGACCTTGTAAGCAAATTGCAAAGAGACCAGCCAAGATGATGTAGAATATTATGTAGAACAATAATAATCGACCTGTAAAGAGTAAATTAAATTTAAAATTAACAAAAGGTAATTTTTGTTGTGATTTTAATTTTATTGTAAGTAAAATTTAAAAATATGTACATATTTGTACCACCCAAAAACTCTAAACTTAACAACAACAAATTTTATTACCTAAAATAACATTATTAGAAAATATTAATTTTCAAAATTAATGTTTAAACGATTTAAGTGATTTTCCTTTAATATGAGAACATTTAAAATTGATCAAAAACAAAGTTTAGACATTTTTTTTTTTTTAGAAAAATAGTGATTTTTTTCGAAATTATTTTATCTGTTACTTTATAAATAACTACTTCAAAATGACACACACTATTTTTTTTTTAATTAATTTTTCAAAAAAATTTATGTAGAAAAATTAAAGAAAAAATCAAAAATCCGCCTTTATAAAAGAAATCAAATAACATACCTACATACTTTATTTAAAGATTCAATAAATTATGAAAAGATGAATATTGGAAATAGCTTAAGTCGTTTAAACAAAGAATTTTACATTATATTTTTTTTAAGTTTATTTTTTTGTTTTTAATATTTTTTAAAATTTTAATTTACATTTTAAATTTGTTTTAATAAGCCATTTTATGCTGCGTTTATGAAAGAAAGACCGTGCAACCTAGTTGAGAACCTTCAAAAATGATTCAGATGCTTATATTCCAAAATTTAAAAAAATTTCTTTAAAATTACAAATATTTTGTATGTAACCTAAAACATGATTTAGGTTACTAACGAACTAGGTTACGAACTAATTTTTGGACTTTTTACAAAAACAATTGATGTTTCGAAAAAAGGACACTTGAATTTTATTGAAATCAAAATTTTAGCTATCGATTATTTGAGTAGGTAATTATGAAATGGTAAATCCAAAATATAGAAAATTAAAAAAAAAAATTCAAATGTTTTTTTTTTTTGAAAAAAAAAAAAAAAAAAATGTTTGAAAATGACTTTTTTTGAAACTTTGTTTTTATGTGTTGATCGATATTTTTATTTTATTGACATATCAAACTTTTTGGAATTATTTGGAATACAGTAAAAATAACTGTTTTTCTATAAAACGGCTCCAAATATTAAAAAAAAAAATAAGAAAAATGTTTGGTTATGCAAGAAATTTTTTTGGAATGGTTTGTTTGAAGATTAAAACCAAAAGCAAATTTTATATAGTTATTTTTTAAAAACAAAATGTCTTGCAGCAAATGTATTGCTCTTCGTGAAAAAAAATAAAGGGTATTTTAGACCCCTAACCACCCTCACCGCCCCACTCTAACATTTTTATGTTTTGATTTATATTAGTGCTAGAAATAAAACTAACTTTTTTTAAAGAATTTTGTTTTGAATTTATATATTATTTCTTATATTATTGTCATAAGGTATAAAATTATGCAAATTTTTTGTATATTTCTTGTATACATTTAGTTTCATTAGACCAGGGTCGATAATTTTTGAAACCAAAAAAAAATCATAGTAGAATGAAACCCATTGGAAAAGGAGGTGAATATAAATTTATATAGCTATAAACGACGTAATCTCGTGCATAACTTCAAGTGATATTCTCATATTTGCTGATGATATGAAGATTTTTAAAGAAATTAAGTCTGACAATGACCGTATCCTTCTACAAAGCGATATTAACAGTTTTAATGTTTGGTGTGGTAAAAATGGCCTTTCACTTAACCCAGCTAAATGCCAAACAATTACATTCTCGAGAAAACGAGTCATTAATATTTTTGATTACTACATCTTGCAACATAAGCTATGTAGAGTATTTAGCTTCAAAGACTTGGGTGTCCAATTTAGTTCAAATTTAGGATTTACTGAACACATCAATTTTATAGTAAATAAAGCGAGCTCAATGCTTGGTTTTATTAAACGTTGGGCAAAGGAATTTGATGATCCATTTGTTACTCTATCTTTGTACAACAGCTACGTTCGACCCCATCTTGAGTACGCTTCTCAAGTATGGAGTCCTTTTTATGAAGTTCATAAAAACCGAATCGAATCTATTCAACACAATTTTGTACGCTTCGCTCTAAAAGGTCTTCCTTGGACCGACCCTTTCAACTTGCCACCTTATGAACATCGCATTCAACTTCTTCAGATACAAACTTTAGCACAGAGACGTGTAAATAATGATTTAATCTTTCTTCATCAGCTTATTAATTCCCAAATTGACGCCCCTGATCTATTAGCTTGTATTGGTATAAATTATCCGGGTGGATCTCACCTCCTACGAAGATTTGAACCTTTGCATATCGACTTTCATAGAACAAACTATGGTATTAATGAGCCTCTTAGTCGCATGAGTAAACTTTTTAACTTGAACCATTCATCCTTAGACTTTAATTTGACGAAAATGGGTTTAAAAACATTGTTTCGAACCAGTGCTCCACAATCGTGACTGTTAATCAATGTTTTAAATAAATGTTGGATTTTTTGTACTTATAATTTTATAACTTGTAAATTTGTTTGTAATTATTTTGTTTTTATATTGTGCATGTGGGAGGTTGTATTTTTTGTCTACTAACCACTAACATGCACTTATGATGAGCCTCTGATTGTAGTTAAAAGCTTGTTCTAAGCTTACTACATCAAAGAATCTGAAGTGAAAAAAAAAAAAAAAATATGATGAAAATTAAAGGAAAAATAAATTACGGGCGAGCCGAGTTCGGGAAGTGGGTGGGTTGAGTTTTTAATGGTAAAAAATGGTACATCTCGATTTCCGGCAAAACTACAAGTCCTATAGAAAAAAGTTGTATGACAAAGTTGTAGGTAATAAAAAGATCTACAACTTTTGTATCAACAATTTTTTCACATAACCTCAATATTTATGTGAAAAATTAAAAAAACCGAGTTTTTGGTTTTTTATTTTTATCTTTTTCAAAAACAAAAATTTTTCTACGAAATTTGGTGAAAACTTACCTTATTATATCCCAAATACAATTTAATTTATTTAATTTAAAATATTTATTTTTTAACCTTTTTTTGACTTAATACCAAAAAAACACCCTACTTTTCAATCGAAAATTCACGTGTCAAAATATCAGCTTTTTTCAAAAAATCGGTGGGTATTTTGTTCGTTAAAATCTCTACTTTCCAATAGTGTAAACAAAAATTTACATTAGTATACCATAGTACATGTTCTCGATAAAAGCAAAAAGCTTGAATTCGAAAATTTTTTTATCATTATTTAAAATTTTAGACTATTTATTAAAATTTACACTTAAATTACTCAAAAACCGTAACATTAATCAATATTACATGAAATCCTACGTTTTTTGAGTAATTAAAGTGTAAATTTGAATAAATAGGCCAAAATTGTAAACAATGATAAAAAAAATTTTTCGAATTCCAGCTTTTTTCATTTTTTGCATTTTACTAAAACATGTTCTTTAGTATACTAATGTAAATTTTTTTTTACACCATCAGAAAATAGACATTTTAACAAACGAAATTCCCACCGACTTTTTGAAAAAAGCTGATATTTTGACACGTGAATTTTCGATTGAAAATTATATAGGGTGTTTTTTTGGTATTAAGTCAAAATAAGGTGAACAAATAAATATTTTAAATCAAATAAATTACAGTGTATTTGGGGCATAATAAGGTAAGTTTTCAATAAATTTCGTAGAAAAATTTTTGTTTTTGAAAAAGATAAAAATAAAAAACCAAAAACTCGGTTTTTTTAATTTTTCACATAAATATTGAGGTTATGTGAAAAAATTGTTGATACAAAAGTTGTAGATCTTTTTATTACCTACAACTTTGTCATACAACTTTTTTCTATAGGACTTGTAGTTTTGCCGGAAATCGAGATGTACCATTTTTTACCATTGAAGGCATCGGCACTGGTCTACATAGCTGTTTATATAAAATTAAATAAAATCAAGACATTGTTTCTCTCCCAGATTTCTACCCAGAAACAAAACATTTTTGGATTCTATACAGTATTGGGGTGTGCGAATATTTTCGATCCTGCCGGGGACTTATCCCCGCGACGCAAGCAGCAGGCATGGTTTTTCCTCTATTTTAAATGTCTATCTAAACATATTTCAGCCATTATCACATATAACAATTTCACGGTTTTTTTTTACAACTTTAGGTCAGCGGCAGGATAACTTCGCCCCACTGTCCAGGTGGCAGGTATGGTTTTTTTTTTCTCAAGGCAATGCCAACTAACGTTCAAGACAGGTTTCAGGTGTTATCATGTTAGTTTTTTTTACAACTTTACCAATTTTTTGCCACTTTTTGCACCACTGTTGAGGTGGCAGGCATCGATTTTGTTAAGAAAATTTGCTTAAACTACAGATAAAAAAATATCATCATCACCGTGTCACCGGATGGCAGATATAAATTAGCAGATTCAAAATTGTTTTCAAATCAAACCCTTGGCCTTGAATAGAGTTTTTGTTTACAAACAAGACACCCGATGAAAGATGTTTCCTTCTAGACTCATATTACCTATACATCCAGTTGGCTTTGAATTCGTTTCAGCGATGATTTGTTTGTTTTGTTAAGAAACTATTTCTATTTAAGATTCATAATAATTTTTTTCAAAAACATTAGTCACCAAAAATTAAAAAAAAAAAAAAAAAAAACTAAAAATTCCTTAGCAACTATAACTATCATGACTTGGTTGAATGTAAAACTTAAACTTTTGTACTCGCAACATTTTTTTTCAGTATATCTTCTCTTAAAGTAATTAGTTTGAAATTAATTAAAAAGTCTCAACCATCCATTATGATAATAAAGAAATATTAAACAAAAAAAAAAAAATGACTGATGGATGTCATATGCCGGGAATTTCAAAGTGGTCAGCAGCTTAATAATGATAAGAATTTTTTTTTGTTCCAGTGCCATATGCAGGTGAACAACATTGACGTGTATATAAATTTATATCAAATTTCAATAAATTGTATAGCTTTGTTTTTTTTTTTTTTAATTTGTAATTACAAATCACGTAGGTAGGTTCTTTTTTTTTTCCTTTTCATTTGCAACCACATGCTGATGGCTAAGTGGGTTAAATTGTGGTGGTATAAAGTGTCTGGTGTCTATGGAGGTTTTTTGCAGTAAAAATAGAAATAAAAAAATAGAAAATATTTTTTTATTATTTTTTTGTTGCAATACACAAAAGTAATAATTTCTATCATAAATGTAGTGGAAAAGTATGGCATTCATTAAAAAAAAAATCGAACTCGAGATATTTATCAGCATTTGAATTAAAATGAATTAAATATGGAAATTATTCCTTAAAATAGTACTATTCGTGTGTAGAAGAGACAGTGTTAAAATGGAAAACATTGCTGCAATTAAATAAATTATATTTTTTGCAGTCCTAATGCAGATTTTCGATAATTTTTTTTTTTTGTTTAAACTAAGTTTATTTATATTTTTTAAGTTTAGTTCCATGTTTTTAATAAGGTGTTACACCGAAAAATAAAATTTGAAAAAAAATCAGTACCAAACTATGTATGTCGCTATGTCGCCATGTCGCTTTGTCGCCATGTCGCACAGTGCGGCCTTTTGAAGAAAATTTGGACAAAAATCATTTTCTTCAATTTATAGGTACATTTCACTATTTATTTGTACAAAATTAGCTTAACATAGAATTTCTTAAGATAAAACACAAATTTTGATTTCATAAATATTTTTAAAATACGAAAATTCATCTGATGAGGAATAACCTAAGTTATTATTTTCCTTTTGTTTGGCTTATGCAGTTGCAGTAGATTTTGTGCCAGTACCGTTTGGTTCATTGCTAAAAAGTGTTTTTTTATTTTTTTGGTTTGATTGCTAGAGCAAAAAGGCCGCTACTTTTGTCCAAGGGATGCCGCAAAAAAATCATGTTCCTTGATTTATTGAATATCTCTAAAAATTTATACTGACTCAAGTTTTTGTGGTTATATAGTCTATGCTTTTACCCTGAAGTATTATGTTCAAAGAGTAGTTATAAATAAGGCTATCAGAATTTGAAAACTCTCATGGCAACTTATAAATGCAATGCTTTTGCTTTTACCAAATTAAGGAAGGGACTTTAAATATTTTTTGTAACTGCACTTTAAATAAAAATTATCTCAAACAACAAAAAAACATTTTTTTCTTAACATTTTAAGACTTAATAAAAAAATAAGATCTTTCCAGGTCCAGGTTTTCCTAAGTATCATAAAATGTACATATAAGTTTTTTTTGTAAACTTGTGTATAACATTTTTGTTTATTATTGCTTCCTTCATAAAAATAAATTAATCAAACGCTTTGTTAAAAACACATTTTTCTCGAAGAATATTGGCCTCAGTCAAAATTTATCATGGCATCATGGGCAAGAAAAAATGAACAGACTTTAAAAATTAATATCCGAGCAATCAAAAAAGATATCAAAATTTCTTAAATGCAGTTAAAAAGAATAACATATTTTCTAAAAATCTTAACTTTGCTTATACCAATTGTTTTAACAGAGAAATCATCATTAATATGAGTAAAGGTATATAAAAGTAAGCGTTTTCTTTAATCATCGTAACGTGGTCTCAAGTAGCACAAAAGTCTAAAATACACCAAAATATTTGGTGTATTTTTTGCACTTTCGTGATATGCATTTTGAATATAAAAAATACACTATTTTCTCGTATATAATAAACTCCGGTGGTTAAAAAAATATACCGATTTTGGTGTGTAAAAGGCGCTAGTGGTATATTAAATGATCTCGTTTTTGGTGAAAATTATCCCTTTGAAATTGAAAAATACACAATAAATCTATGGATAAAATACACAATTTAAATTATTCTGATTTAAAATTTGAACCAAAGTTTATTTTTTACCTCAAACAGATTGATGAATTCTAATTCACACCATTTCTTATGAAATAAATGAAAATGAACTTTTATTCACTTTCATAATATTGCCATAAGAAACTAATGGTTAAATATGAATTTGTTTGCCTAATTTAAAAACGAAACACATTCTGTCTACTTATTTTAGATACTACCCCCTCTAAAAATCAAGCGCCTCAAAAATGTCACTGAATTAATGATTTTTTTGTTCGATTTTGAAAATCAGTTTTTTCAAAAATTATAATTTTGTTGTTGTTTTTACATTTTTTTAGAAGAGTTCTTTTATAATATAATATACCGAATGGGAAAAACAAGAATACGGGATAATTAGGTCAATAAATATACTATTATAGTAAAAAAAATTAATTGCTGTCTTCTTTTTTTAAATGGCGGCCATTGAAAAATATGTCGTCTCCCACTTTTACATTCTGGTGAATTTTATGTCCACAGGGTGTACTTCCTACACCAAAGAGAGTGTACAAAATATACCGTTTTGATTGATTTCAGAATCGAATAATTTTATGCACCATTAATGGTATATTATAAAAACAACTGAATATAGGTGTATTTTTTGCACAGAATCTTAAAAAAATGTTGAAATTTTTCACAGAAAAGACAGTGGTATAATTTTTATACCACTAATTTTGAGAAATACACTATATTTTTTCAATTTCCTCAATTTTACACCAAAATTAATGAATTTACACCAATTTATACACCAGTGTGCTACTTGAGGTAGCAACTTTGCAGATAGAGCGTTACTGTAAAACAATTTTTTTCTTAGAATAAACCCAAGAATCACTCCTTAAATTGTTCTTATCTTATACGGGACAGATGTCCAAAAAATAAAACAAAAATTTAGAAAACTTTTACTTAAACAAAAATGTTTTTTATGGTTTGATCTACGCTTTTAAAAAATCATTAAAAATAGTGTAGCAGTTTGTAGCAGTAAATTTATACAGTAGCTTATAGCCAAACATATAGTGTATGCGTTTCTGTACAAATTACAGGATATTTTGAGCCGCTAATTTTTTACGTCTATTCAAAGTTTCAATAAAGTTTTCAATAAATTTCGTAGAAAAATTTTTGTTTTTGAAAAAGATAAAAATAAAAAACCAAAAACTCGGTTTTTTTAATTTTTCACATAAATATTGAGGTTATGTGAAAAAATTGTTGATACAAAAGTTGTAGATCTTTTTATTACCTACAACTTTGTCATACAACTTTTTTCTATAGGACTTGTAGTTTTGCCGGAAACCGAGATATACCATTTTTTACCATTAAAAACTCAACCCACCCACTTCCCGAACTCGGCTCGCCCGTAATTTATTTTTCCTTTAATTTTCATCATATTCACCTCCTTTTCCAATGGGTTTCATTCTACTATGATTTTTTTGTACTTTTTAATGTTTTTGAAGGCATCGGCACTGGTCTACATAGCTGTTTATATAAAATTAAATAATTAATAAATTAAAAAGGCAGTTTTTCCCCTCTTTTCCCCTTTTTTTGGAGTGATATTAGACTTTTAAAACTTATATTATTTTTTCAGCGTTTTTTTATTAAAAAGTCTCATCAAGACATTGTTTCTCTCCCAGATTTCTACCCAGACACAAAATATTTTTGGATTGTATACAGTATTGGGGTGTGCGACTATTTTCGATCCTGCCGGGCGGCGACTTATCCCCGCGAAGCAAGCGGCAGGCATGGTTTTTCCTCTATTTTAAATGTCAAACTAACTATCTAAACATATTTCAGCTATTATCACATATAACAATTTCACGGTTTTTTTTTACAACTTTAGGTCAGCGGCAGGATAACTTCGCCCCACTGTCCAGGTGGCAGGTATGGTTTTTTTTTTCTCAAGGCAATGCCAACTAACGTTCAAGACAGGTTTCAGGTGTTATCATGTTAGTTTTTTTTACAACTTTAACAATTTTTTGCCACTTTTTGCACCACTGTTGAGGTGGCAGGCATCGATTTTGTTAATAAAATTTGCTTAAACTACAGATAAAAAAATAATTTAAGCGTCATCATCATTAACATTAAATTATGACGCTGGCTCCCTAGCTGAGACGCTGGCTCCCGGGCTATGAGAACATTAGCATTTTTAATGTGATTTGTTTCTCATTCTAAGGCAAACTTATCCGAAAAAAAATTAAATTTGCTGATGAGTAATTTCAATCAGTCAGAACTGCTAATTCTGGTATTGACTTAAAATCATCTAGATTAGATCTTATCAAACCATGTATAAATAAAGTGTCTGGTGTCTATGGAGGTTTTTTGCAGTAAAAATAGAAATAAAATAACAGAAAATATTTTTTTATTCTTATTTTTTTTTTTTTGTTGCAATACACAAAAGTAATAATTTCTTTCATAAATGTAGTGGAAAAGTATGGCATTCATTAAAAAAAAAAATCGAACTCGAGATATTTATCAGCATTTGAATTAAAATGAATTAAATATGGAAATTATTCCTTAAAATAGTACTATTCGTGTGTAGAAGAGACAAAGTTAAAATGGAAAACATTGCTGCAATTAAATAAATTATATTTTTTGCAGTCCTAATGCAGATTTTCGATAATTTTTTTTTTTTTGTTTAAACTAAGTTTATTTATATTTTTTAAGTTTAGTTCCATGTTTTGAATAAGGTGTTACACCGAAAAATAAAATTTGAAAAAAAATCAGTACCAAACTATGTATGTCGCTATGTCGCCATGTCACCATGTCGCTTTGTCGCCATGTCGCTATGTCGCTTTGTCACCATGTCACCAAACTACAAAACTGTTTAAATTAAAAAATATATAGGTTATGTAAATACATTTTCGAAAAACAAAAATATCCATTCTTTTTGAAAATTTAATTTTTTGATACAGGCATTTTCTCTAAACCTTGTTTGTATATGTCGATATTTTTTTGAATGTCATACCCAATTTTCAATGAAAAAATTATGAATGTTATTTTCTTCACATACTGTAAAAACCTATGTGTCTTGTCTAGCCATCAAATTGTGATAAATTTTGTTCTTTTTTTTTTTAATAAATTACATAAATATAATGACGCAAATCATTCTTTATTCTTTTTGGCCCACCAAAAAAAAAAAAAAAGAGTATAGTCAATGACAAAAAGAATGATGAAAGACAAAAATCAAAACCAAAATACAAAACAAGTAAATTTTTCAAAAATTGTTCGACCCACAAACAAAAAAAAATTAAATTACGTTAAAAATCTAAAAATAATTAAATACCTAAAAACAAATCTAATTTTATTTTTTTATACCAAATAGACAGTTTGTTTGTTTTTTAATAAAAAAAAAGTATTTTATTTTAAATTTTTCTTTTACTTGTCTGTTTTTTTTTTTTTTTTTTTTTTTTTTGTCGGTAACAAAAACAATTTGCATTAAATAATAATAAAGAAAAAGAAGAAAGAATTGAAATTATGTTCGATTCAGTGAACAAAGTTGTAATTATAGTTTCTGCTTTTTTTTTTCATTATTTTGTTGTTGTTTAGTTTACACGCATAAATAAAATTTAAAGAAACATGGTGTTGGATGACTATGCGTCGTTCATGTGAAACAATACAGAATGTTTGTTTAGATTAAAATTATAAAATTTTTGTACAAAATGCGCAGATGCAAAAATTATATAGAACGTTTGTTTTGTACATTGAACTCTGTGCATTTTTATATTTTGCATACTTTGCTATATAAGGCGGACATTATTGGTTTTGAATGAGAAAATATAAGTTCAAGGGAGGTGGTTTAATAGTGTGGTAAAACTTTTCTTGACCCTGTTTTTTCAGTTTGATTGGGATATTTAGGATTACGATAAATAGAAGATCTTTTTAAATTTGAATGGAAAATGGATAAATATGAAATATGTAACTAAGAGCAAATTTTGAACCAATTTTCATTATATCGTTGAATTTTTAAACAAATAAGAGTTTTGCCTTTCAAGAAAAAAAAAGAGAATTTTTTTATTTTCAAACAAAAATGAACATTTTTTTCATAAAAAATAATTGAAATAAATTGGGAGCGGGTCATAATTCTGCTTGTCAAAATTCTGTACGACAAAATTCTGTGGGGTCAAAATACTGTAATACCATAATTTTGTACGTCATTATACTGTAAACACAAAATTCTGTACGTCAAAATACTGTATCAACAAAATACTGACATGCAAAATTCTGTTTTGTAAAATTCTGTACGGCAAAATACTGTATATCAAAATTCTGTAAAAATGCTGTAAAAAAATATCGTTTTGATAATGTAAAAAAGTGCGCGCGCACATTATCAAAACGATATTTTTTTACAGCATTTTTACAGAATTTTGATTTACAGAATTTTGATGTACAGAATTTTGAAATACAGTATTTTGACCAACCAGAATTTTGCTATACAGAATTTTGACTTTCAGAATTTTGTTCCTACAGCATTTTGCACATACAGAATTTTGACATACAGTATTTTGGCATACAGTATTTTGAATACAGAATTTTGCAACATACAGAATTTCGACCCCAACCCAAATAAATTTTATAAGTTTTTTACAATTCTTATAAAATTGGTTGTAAAATCATTGGATTATTATTTTTTTTACTTTGGAATTTTTGAGGTTGATTGATACAAATATAATAAAGATTTATCAGAAAAATATTAAAAAATTGCAGTTAAATGTCAATATCTTAGCAAAATGTTCAAAAAGCAAAGTAAGAAGCAAAAATAAAAACGAAATTTTAGTAAAATAAAAATATTGTTTTTATAATTTTTTGGAAAATTTCAATACACAATATCTTTTGAAGTGTTATCTAATTGCTAAAAAACATCTGTCTGTTTAGAAAAAGAAAAATAATTGCAGTTTGAAACAATGTTGGTAAATTGCTAAAACCCAGAATTATAATTTGTCGGATGCGTCTAACGAAACGGAGGGGAACAGCGCTTACAACCGCACTCGAAGGATGAAAACTTATCAAAAATTCAAAGAAAACAACAACAATTGACATTTAGCCCAGTCATTTTAGTCATTTTTAAGCCCAATCTGCGGAAAAATTCCTACTGGGCTGAATTTTGGTATACAGCTTAATGACGGCTTTGTTATGAAGATGTGAAAAATCGACATTGATATCGTGTCCGCGTTAAGAGTTATAGGGGTCAAAAGGTCACAAAAACTGATTTTCAGCAAAACGGTAAGTCTTGTCAAAAAATTTTCAATGCAAGAATTGTAGACCAGATTATTATATATAAAAAGTGTCATGACACTTTTTTTTCCTAAGACCCACCGTTTTTTAGGTATAACGATTCAAAAAGTTGAAGTTTAGTTGTAATCGTCATAATCCTATTCCTGAAAAAAAAACTCCTAACCGAAAAGTTCCTGAAATTTCATTATTTTTTTAGCTTGAATTTCGTTCCTCAACTGTTAAGAATATGGGGAAACCAAAAAAAAAAAATGGAAATTTTCGCCATTTTTCCGATTGGGGCCCTTCTCCCGAAACCATTTCCCTGGGAATTTTTGTTTAGAATATGTCTGAAAATATACAGGGTGTGCAATAGAGAATGAACAACCCTAAAACGGCTTATAGCTACACTTATGATTGTTCTAAAAACAGATAGAAAAAAGTTCTATCGCAACCAGTTCATAAAATATGGACTTTTTTTCGTTCAGTGTATTTTAAATTTTATCATCTTATGTTTTCGTTCACTACAACCACGAATGAATGAATTTTATTTATTTCTTTTTTTTATAATTTTCTACAATAATTGTATGAGTACATAATTGCTTTAAAAACTGCAAAGCTATTGCACATTTTCGTAAAAAAAAAATTTGAAATCTGTTTTTTGATGCAAAATGTAAAAAAAGTATTTTATGACAAATTTTAAACACCTGTGGTATAAAATAAATCTATAGAAACCTAGGTGACCATCTTTCTTAAAAATATTCTGGTATAAGGTTTTCTGTTTTCTTTCTTCTGATAATTTTTTTTGAAATTGAGCATTTTTTTAATTCTGTATTTTCAGTACATAAATATTGTTTTTCACTAAAGAAATTTTTGATGATATTATGATGATTAATTAAAACAAAAATTTTATTGAACCGAATTCAATCATACCAAAACTAAAAAAAAAAAAACGAAAATGTTGACCCCGAAAAATTGAAAAAAAAAAATACTGAAAATGAAAAATGTTAAAAACCAAAAAAAAAAAAATTAATAACTGAAAATGTAAAATATGGAAACCATAAGTTTTTAAAACCCAACAATTCTTCAAGGCTAGAAGTTATATAAGATCTTAAAAAAAGGAAAAACAAAAATCGCAAATCAAAAACCTTAAACTTATAAAATATTAACTACAGTGGGTTGCCAAATTAATAGGGACAAACGAATTTTTTTGTTTGGTTTACTTTGCTCAAATTTTTTCGTTTCTGCCAAATTACCTGAAATTTAAAATTTACATAAAAAAGTAAAAGGGCAGAAGCACTAAAAGGCGATTTCGTGCCCGGAAAATTGCCAGACCGGTTCAATACTTATTTTTTCTTATCGAAGAATAACATGATATTTTGTACTTTATGGCAAGTATTTTAAGAATTGCACCGGTCTGGCAATTTTCCGGGCATGAATTCCATGGGAACATCTTTTTGTGCTTCTGTCCTATTCTCCCCTATTTTTTAACCAAGATTATGATTTTTTTTTTTTTACTTTTTTTAGGTCCTTTCATATCTACTTAATAAGTATAACTAAATGAGACAACAAAATTTCAGGTACTTCGAAAAAAACCAAAAAAATTCGTTGTCCCTACAAACACAAAGAATTTAAGAAATTATCTCCAAAATTAAAAATCTACAAAAATCTACAACTTAAAAAAAAAAACTATAGCCTTGAAAATTCAAAATGTTGAGTTAATTATGACAGAGTGTTTATGATTACCCAAAGTAATAAAAAAGAATCAAAATGTTTGAATTTTAAAATCAGAAAACTTTAAAAAATAGTTACATACATTTTTCCTATGCGACGCGCGCCGATTCTAACAAAAAAAAACAACAAACTTTGGAATTTCAGGATTTTGAAATTTCAAATTCGTTTGATTTGTTTTTTTTTTTTTAATTTTGGTTATTTTTTTAAGCTTTTATGTGTCAGATTTTCAAATATTTTATTTAAAGAATTTTAAGTAATTAATTGAGGCAGTTAAAAAATGAGCTTTAGATAAATTGTTTTTTAAATTTCAGAAAGATTGGGTAGATTAGATTTCACAATCAATTACTTGTAAGAAGCCTTAGAGAAGCTATAGCGCCATCTGTAAGGCTTTATAGAAGCAAAATTGTTTGTTGGAAGAAGTCATATGAATTTATTTCTCACTTTAAAGGATATTTTTATTTTAAATGTTTTGTTTCTCAATTTAACCTATGAGCAAGTTAATGAAACTTGTACTTATTCATGCATCTGCGCATTGCTTATATCCATAAATATTTTATATTGTTTTTGTTTGTGCATTTTCTCCTTTGAGACTATAGATAGATAAATATAAATATCCATAAATATGACTAAGAAGTTTTTTTTTTTTTTCTAATCACTTTAAATGTCCTGGGATCCTCGTAATGATAGAAGTTTCTAAGAGATAACAAATCTTCGAAGAAAAAAAAAAAAAAATTGCCATATCTTAAGGAGTTTTTTTTTTTTTTTAGAGTACAATAATGTTTCTAACGATGTAGGTACGTCATCGTCGTCATCAATCCTCTGCGATAGGGTTTATGATGTAGAAATAGATGAAAACAAAATAAGCATAAGCACTCCATCATCGTAATGTATAGCATTGAGAAAGGCAAAGCAAAAAAAAAAAAAAAAAAACTGAAACCTAAAGAAGACACAAATACATTCACACGGATCAGACACGTCATTTATAAAGTGTAACGTACATAATAAAATATAACTACGTAATATTAATACCTTACAACCACCAGATGCTATATGGGGAATTATACCGAGAAAGAGTTCTTTTTTCTATTACACAGAGAAAAATATGTCCCGCTAAAAACTAACAGATTGCCATATTGTTTTACCGTCCATACATTTCATAAGGAAATCTTATTAAAATCAACGATTAATAAGGTTTTTTTAATGAGATTTCTTATTATTTTTATAGAGAAAATCTTATTAAAATTTGACTGAAAAGTTGATTTTTTTTGCAACTTAGCACTAGAACAAAAATCGCGATCAATAATTTGATGGCAGGTTGGTTCAGGTGGTAAGGTGGGCGACTAATGATTTGAAGTCTCCAGTTCGATTCCCAGCCTGGTCATCGTTTTTTTTATTTTTTTGCAGATTTTAAAACAATAAGGAAAACCCGATTGTTTTAATAAGGTTTCCTTCTTGGATGTAAACCATAGAGAAATCTTATTGTTTTTGTTCTATTTTATGTGGTCTATTTTTCTCTGTGTATGTCTACTTGTTGTTTATTTCCAGAAAATAAATTGTCTTTCCCGCCTTAAATCACGAGGGATGCTTATGCCTAAAGGATTCCATCATAGGTATATAATAGAGAAACATAGAGCTTTAAATAACTATAGGTAAGTCTGTATAAAGGTATTATTATTTTTTAACTCTTATTCAAATTGAACCAGAAAATCGGGTTTGATTTTACATAAGGGATAGAAATTTAACGTTTCTTGAATACAAAAGGGGATTGTATTGTATTCAAAATTTTGACGAAAACAATATAGGTATGTACAATACATGTACACGGACTTCTTTGAAACATCACAGCGGCCGTTTGAGAGGAGGTTCTCGGAAAAGGAAATGTATTCTTCATAATTCTAAATGGATTTTTAATATTCTTGAAAGCCATCTCCTTTATCCCAACAGAGTACCTAACTAAATTTATAAGATTCATAGACTGCTGAGAAACAATTTCATGATATTGTCAAAATTTCATTTTTTATTGAAAAAAAGTTTTTAATTTTTTTCATCAGTAACTATATTCGGTAGTAAAGTGCTTTACTAATTTAAATTAAATTCAACATTTTAAAAAAGTATTTTTGAGATTTTTTTAAGAATAAGAAAAATAAGCATTTCGACAGAATGTTTCTGATCACCCAAAGTCAAAAAGGCTGATTACACACAAATTCAAAACTTCTTAGAACATAAATCAAAAAAGCTTAAAAATTTAATATCCTGGAATATATGTAAAATATTTTTAATATAAAATATTTTTGAATTCCTTCTAAAAACATAATTAAACAATAACACAGAATTTTGCCATTTTTTGTATTACTCTTAAATTTGATATAAATTTCCGATAGTTGGATTTCAATGAAGTTTGTTGAGTTTTTGGAAATAAGATCTGGAGTTTTCAGCATATGTAAGGTTTTACAAAAGTAATTTTTCAATACATATAAAATACGTCGAATTTGAAACTAACTCTATACGAAAAAAAACAACGAGATTCGGGATTTCAATATTTTGCTTTTGAAAATCCAATTTTTTTTGTTTTTTTTTTTAGATTTGGTGATATTTATTTTTTTAATTTGCTCTTTATGTCTAAGAGCTGAGTTTTTTAAATATACTTCTTGCATGAAATGAACTTCAGTTTTTCAAAAATAATTCTTAGAAAACCGGGATAAAAATATTTGAAATCCGAATTCTTATATGACCAATAAAACTTAAAATTTTAAAGTCTCGACTACCTTAAAGAAAACAAAAAAAAAAAATAATATGGAGGAAAGTAAAACTAGGAAAAACCTGAAGAACATAAAATCTAGAAGATCCAAAAACTAAAAATCCAAATCCCATCATAGAGTAGGTATTCAGAATTTGAATTTTAAAAAATTAAACATTTTTAAAATACAAAAATTGAAAAAAAAAACAAGTATCACATTTGAAATAGAAATGCCCAAACGACTGATAAAAAAGTACAAAATTATGATAGGGTGTTCTGGAGCGGTGCGTGGTTGGGGGTTAGAAAAATAAAATATTGAAAATAAAAAAAAAAAAAAATTCCAAAAAACACAAATTTCAAAATTGTTAAACATCGAGAATTCAGAAATTCGAAATTTTATAATCCCGGAATAAAAAAATCATTAAAAAAAATCAAAAATTTGGAAATTTGAATTAATATTTTTTTTTTGTTATTTCAATTCTTGGTAAAAATTATGCCTTTGTTTTGTTTCATTAGGTTTTCAACTGTTTCTTACTAACGTGAGATTGGATGTTTTGGAATTTGGATTTACCCTCAAGTTTTGTAGATATTCGTATGAGAACTCCGTGTTTTTTTTTTTTTATGTAGTTTCCAGAATTTACATTGATTAATAAATAGTCTTTTTTATTAACTATTTTATTTTCTGTTAAATATTTTTATATCCTTTTCTAAGATTTCTCTATCGAATTGAACTTTCAAGATAAGAAAATGAAGTTGTTTTCAAATAAAATTTTTTCTAATCATGAAATTTTTTTACAATATTTTTTTTATGTTGGATTTTGGATTTTGGGTTTTCGATTTTTTTCATTAAATTTTAAAAATTTTGTTTTGATCCAATAAAATTAAGTTAAATTCCATTTTTTATGATATTTTTAAAACAATTCTAATTTGCGGTTTTTGGGAATTTTTAGGTAATTTTCGTGAGTTATAATTTTTGTGTTAAAGTGTTTCAAGATTTTCAAGCTAAGCGATTTAATATTTAGTTTACCGAATTTAAGGGTTTTTGGATTTTGAATTTTTTGATTTTGGTGTTAAATTAATTTTTTTTAATAGTGCGCTTTTGTGGAATTCGATACATTATCTGGGGCCTAGAAAAAGAACATTTTAAATCCTTATTCATATTTTACCCGACTACCCATAGCCAAAAGGAGAGTTTATTCATATATGTTCCACCATTTTTTCTAAACTACATATTGTAAGTTGACAATTGAAGCATGGTTAGAAGCAACATGCTTGTTTGCTTATTATAGGCTAAAAATTTAATATAACGCCTTCTAGATGGCAAAATCATGAACTAATATAAAGTATAAAGGCAGTATAAAAGCCTGGAGCCTTTTTGACAAATATACTTCGCCCATAACCAAGATGCAATCCTGTTCAAAAGGGTAAATCACACCGTGCGCGTTGCGTAGTCATTGTTGTTGTCATCAACCCCAACTTGAAAAAAATGTTCACGTGCTCGATGCGTGTGTACCTATATGGTTACGGTTACCATATCATCAACACATACTCATCTCCACTAGTAAACACACACACATGTGAATTGTATACACTCTACGACCTATTATGTTGTGTCAACCGCATTTTGCCTCACCTTGTGGCCGCGTTTTTATTTTTTTTGTTATCCAAAGCCTTGTACCGTACAGTTGTACCGTCTAATGTCTAACTACAAAAAATTGTAAAAAAAAAATAATACTCAAAATGAAAATCACAAACAAGTTAACTCAACTAACAATCAAATAAAAAAAAAAATAAATTTGTATTTAGAGATCAGTCTTAAATTGTTTTTTGTTTAATTTTCCTCTCTCTAACCTTCAATAAAGTCCACTATCAAAAAAAAAGTCTATTTATTCAGCTCATCCTCACACTAATGTGTACTTGTGTACATTATAGTAGAATTACCTTGATTTGAACTATTTTAATTAAGACTAAGTCTTTAATCGACAAAATTAACTGTCAGATGAGTTAGAGAGAACAATTAGACTTTACAAACAATCAAATCTTTGTGTGCAGAAAAATAGTTTCGTTTTTTATTGTTTGTCTGTTGGCCGGATGAAGATTTGATTGAATTCCCGATTCAAAGTCTTTTATATGAGTAAGTATTTTTTTTTTTTTACTTTGTGTTCATAGCATTTTACCCCCACTGTTTGAATGGAAATATAGTAAATCGACAATGGCGCCACCTTGCTTGCAAAAAGTCTAGTCACAAAAATGGTGTCAACGATTCAATGTAAAAACCATCACCTCTCTTCCCTATATATCCTTTTTACCCTATCCTACATATATTCTTGAACTTTTGCGAAACAAAAGGATGAAGTAATTCTTCTGCATTCAAAAAGTCCTTAGAAGAAATTATTGTATGCGGTTGGATAGTTTGTAATATTTTAACTTTCCACAGGATTCATCAGGACTTTTATATGAGGGTATATAATCACGATAGACTCTTTCAAATGCACACAACTTCATATATGTTATAACGAGACCAATGTCCACTATTTAAGGAAACTAATGGCAAGGCTCTCCGCACCCATTTTGTTTGTAAAAAAGATGGCATTAGAAGATATAACATGGGCAGAATCATAACATAAATAAAGTTTTTTTGTTTTTGTTTTCTTTTTTTTAATTTTTTTATGTTTTTCAATTTTGTGCGTGCGACTATGTGTGTTACGAAAATAAAATATAAATTTTCTTCTTCCTTTTTTTGTCCTTTCAATAACCATTCATGTTTGTTTGTAAGGCGGCGCAAGGACTTTGTGTGAGCCAAATAGGGTGGAAATAATATTGAAGAGGGAATCTATCCAAACCATACCTATTCTATACACTCGTTAGAGGGCTGTCACCCCCCCCCCCCTCTTCTCCCCATCATGATAGAAACTCATCGAGTGCATGACATCACTCGGACGCAATATACCTTACCTACCCGCTTAAAAAGGACATTTTTTTGTTGTTGTTGTATGTTTTTGTCTCATGATTCGCAATATGGGGTCATTGGATTTTTTGATGGGAGAGAGAAAAAGATTGGTGGGGGGGTTGAGGAGGGTGGTGAATGTCATGTCTGAATGTGGCAGAGAAATTGATGGTAATGCGATATCTATATCGGGACGGAGGATTACTTTTTTTTTCGAAAATTCTTCCAAAGACAGTTAACTTCACTTTTTTCCAACCACCTTGCCTTTATCCAGAAGTAACAAAATAACTTATTTATTCCCTCTTTGAAATAATTTTTGTTTAATTTAAATATGAAGGCAGTGTTGGTTCGGTGTTATTTTTTATTACGAGATGCCTTCTTCTCTTTGTGCCTTCGGTTAATACAAAAAGTCAATGTTTGACAAGTAATCAAAACAAAAGTGTCAGATAACGTCATGCATATTACATGAATTCTATAAAGTAATAATCTTATTCTTCATTATTCTTGCGAATCAGTATTGGATCATTGGATTAGGGTAGTAGAAGGGAGTGTTGCTGTGAGAAAATGGGTATATTTTATAGATTAGACAATGTTTACACAAAGATTAATTTTAATTGTTATAAATTTTGTATAAATATTTTCTCATACATTTTCCCATTAAGAAGATTAAACAGAGAGTTTTGATGTGTTTGTGTGTATAGTAAAATTTGAAGGAGAATGTGAATTTTCTTTCAAAATAAAGTCATTTTACAAATGAAGACAAGTGAAGTTTTGAACTTTGAGGTTTTTATATGAAAACTTGATGCCAATTCAAAAAATATTTGAAACAAAGTATATTGATAGATGCAAAAATTTATAAGAATCTGTTTAAGTCAATAATTTTATTTGAAATGATCAGAAGATCGGAACAATAACAAAATTAATGTTATTTTGTAGGAATAACGATTTCGAGAAAACCATAAACTTGTACAGCCAGAATTATTTGACATGGAAATATTTTTCCTCTGTCATTCTGTCGCAAATATCTTCCAACCATTTTAAGATATGAGTTCAAAGTGAACTCAAAAAATCACATTTTTTCTTTTAGATTTTCGAAAAAAAATATCAAAAATTGTTGTAGGTACTTTTGAATTTCAAGGGTCACTGGGGCGTATGTGGAACATTTTTTTTGAAAATTTTAATGGGTTATGCAAATTTTTCTATTTATTAAGCATTTAATCAGAAAAGTTGATATTGTTTCACAAAGTTAATAAGCTAAAAAATATAAAATTGTTTTACTTTTCAATTTCAAGGGTCACTGTGGCGTATGTGGAACCTTTTTTGTTTTTAAATATCAATGGTTTATGCAAATTGTTCTATTTTTTAAGCATTTAATCAGAAAAATTAATCATTTTTAAAAAGTTAACAAATTAAAAAATCCAAAAAATGTACTTTTTAATTTCAAGGGTTCCAGGACCTTTTTTGGAAAATCTTAGTGGTTAATGTAAATTGTGTTTTTTTTTTTTACTATGCATTTATTTAAAAAACAAATGAATAATTTAAAAAAATCCAAAATTGTTGTACTTTTCAATTTCAAAGGTCACTGTGGCGTATGTGTAATTTTTTTTTGTAAATTTTAATGGTAAATTCAAATTATTCTATTACTAATCATTTAATAAGAAAAATTAACCTGTTTTTAAAAATCTAATAAATGTATATCAAAATGTTTAATTGATATAAAATCCAACAAACTGGAGAAAAAATATACTGTTAAATCATGGTCAATGAAATTAGTGACGATTGACGACGACGTGCGTCGTCGGACGGAAAGCTGACTAAGGCCAATTAAATCTTTCCACTCTTCTTCCGAATGCATTCACTTATAAGATTTCATACATTATACTCGTATTTTGCTGATGAACTTGATTACAAATAAAGTCTAGACATCTCATAATAATTTTGTTCTTTTTTTGTAGGCTATCAAATATAATTGTTTTAAAGGCCTAGGCCAAATTGTATAACAAAATCACAACAAGAGTGATAATGTTTTTGTTCTTCTTAACAATTAGTTAATTACACCAAGATACAATTTTGTCCAATATTATGATATCTAATAGTGTACATGTTTCAATTAAAACAATGTGATATCTTTTTGTGTTTTGTTTTGTTTGAGAGAGTGTTGCAAGAAATTTCAATTTTCGATATTTTTGTCTATACTTCACAGGGCGTTTGAGATTTGAACTAATTTTAATCGAAGAAGTGTTTGAAGAATTAAAAAAATTCGAAGTAGAACCAAAAGAAGGAACTTAATTAACTGCAACCATCAAAGAGACAACGTAGAGAATGGGAACTGCAGTGTTTATTATTTATTTAAGCATCTTCCTGCAAAAAGTTTTACTCTTTAAAAGAAAATAACCTTTGTTTGAATCAATTCTGAGACGCAAAAAATAGAATTAAATTGCATGTTAAAAAAAACGGGTTTTGAAAATTAAAAAAAAAAAAAAAAAAAATACCTAAATAAGTTTGTTAACAGGCTTCCATCAGCAAATTCCAAGAATTTCATTTCTTTATCATTAGAATCGCGATTCGTTTCAATGATGGTAATTGGTTGATGATATTATATTGAAAAAACTTGTATCGTCAGCATGCAAAAAAAAAAAACCTAATGATAAGAAAATGAAGATCAGGGGACCTAAATGACTTCCCTGAGGGACCCCAAAATCAAAGGCTTTTAATGATACCTCATTTGTCAAATTATGGTTAGTTATCTAGAAGCTGTGATAGAATAGGTGATAACTCATGGCCGTAATTGGATAGAACAAATTAAGTTCATGAATTTTGCCTCTTGATTGCACCATAATAAATTTCACGTAGCCTCATTATGAGGCGAAGAAAAGAAAGATGCTTCCAATCCTTCCTCATTTTTCAAATTGTTGATAAGCAATGTGATTGGCTATAATGCTTCAAAGGATATAGTCAAACACATTGCTCAGCTTTTTTTTCGCTTTGCAGAAGACGGGTAAATATAAAAAAAATCATATTTAGTGGCAAACACTTTTTCACTTTAGTTTCAATTTTGTTTTCTTAGATTTTCTAAAAGCACCTAACCTAGGTATCGCCTTATCATTTTACAAAAATTTGCAAAATTAACACAAAAGTCATGTCAACTTTATTTAACGACTTGAACTTCACAGCCACATTTAATGCTAATTTTATTTGCTACAAAATTATCACGTTTAGAGTGTTGATAATGCATTTTTTAGTTTAAATGATCAAAACTATTTCGTTGATGGGAGTTAAAATTTACTGATAATCTGTTCAAGTATATACAAAATTATCAGAATGCGAAACAGGACAAGATGATTTAATGCGACGGTTGATGGTCTTACATTTTATTTAGTTTATAAAGGAGAACGCTTTTTGAAAAATTCCAAAAAATTTTTTAAAAACATTTCTTCTTCTATTGGAATTTTAAATTTCCAAAACCTTTATTCTATAATTTTTTTTTATTTTTTTTTTTTAATTTCCAGTTAAAATTATTTTTCCAAAAAAAAAGTGGCGCCCAATGTAAGTTATTGAAACGTTAACACAGAAATCAACCATGATATTATACGTGTACATTTGGCCTGTCTTCTATACAATTTCTGAAGAATTTTTTAGGAAACTTATGTTTCTTTCTCAGAATCTTTCTTTAAATGAATATTTTTCACTTCACATCGCTAGAAAAAAAATATTTTTCAAAAAAATGCTTCTGAAGTAAAGAACTTAATGACTTTTAAAATGAAATAAGGTCTTGTCGTGTATCAAAACAAACCGTAATTTGATAGCCAAGTAGAATTGCTATAAACTGGTTTCCTAAGTGGGCAGCAGCAGTTAAATTGACATACGTGATTATGATTTCGAAATTGTATTTTCACTTAGAACTTTTAATATAAAGACTTTTTTGAAGGACTCACTAAGTTAAACAAATTAAAAGGAAAAAAAAAATAAATAAGGCCAAGTAGTTTAATGCACGCATTTATTTTCTAAAAGAAGAAGAAAAAAAAAAAAAACAAATAGGGTAAACCATAAAAAAAAAAAAAAAAACTTCTAAGACTTTCTCTAGAAATATGACAAATTAAGGGTTAAAGGTTTTTTGTTAGTTTATGTTGACACTAAAGTGTCCTCTCGCTCACTTAAAAGTGTAATTACACTTGTTCCTTAGGCTATGTTTGTTAATTGCTGAATAATTGGTCCCTGCCATAACACACAGAAGAAATATACCCTCCTTTCGACTAAGTAACAGAATTTCTATTTTCCTATGTTTTGTTGTATCGATGTGTCATTAAGGGCGCGTTCTTCAATATTGTGGCTATTAATGAGGTTCACACTTACGAGAAGTACTTTATATTTTGTTTTTCTTTAAATAACTTATCTTTTTTTTTTTGTTTGTTTGTCCATTTGATTGATATCTATTGAAGATATATGATAATGTCGATAAAGATCATTATATTTCAACGAGTAGCTTTATATATCGCGAGTCCTTATAATTATTATCTTTTTTTTTTGTTTCTTATGTAAAAGAAAATTATATATATTTTTATTACGTCATTTGTGTGTGTGGTTTTAGGCAAAATAAACGTTTTTACTGCCAACACTAATAAGTAAAAATAAATACAATCCCATTTCGATTATCTGGTAGAAGCTTTTCTATATTATTTAGTTTTTTTTCTCTCATACTTTCTCAAAGCAATATAGAAGAGATACTCGTACAGTCGTAGTAATTTTATAAAGGCTATAAATATCTAAGTAAGTTTTTTTTTTGTTTGGTTTGGTTTAATTCTAGACATTATTAAGAAAAAGGCGAACAAAAAAACAACAATTACATATTGGATTATATTAATGTTTTTTTTTTTTTTATATTCTTGTACTTTTTTTTATAGAATTGTATTTTTATTTCTTTTGGTGGAAAAAGTACTACACCTTGATTAATAATGTATTTTTTTTAAGAATTTCTTCGTCATTACGTCATACTCTTCCAATAAAAAAACAAAAAGTGCACTCATTAAATTATTTAGCTTTTACTATAACATGTGCTCTGTGTAAACACGTGGCTATATTCTCTTATCAGACACGATGATATTATTTTTGCTAGCTTAACAAATTTGTAAGCAAACAATGACTCCAAAGCGCTCTGTAAAGATGCATAAGTTTATCTATATTGCAATCGTATTACATACAATATTTTTTTTGTTTTGTTTGCAGTATAATCAGGCATTTTGTTCAACAGGTTTATTATTCTCTGTAAAAACAGTCATAAAAATATATATATAATTAATTCTTTTGTAAACAGAGTTGTTATATTTTTTTTTGTTTTAATCAATTGTTAATATAATTGTTTAAAAACCGTTTTTCTGATTTCTGAATTTTTTGTTTACCATTTAATCGATTTTAACAAAATCATTTCAGTATTTTCAAAAATATCAAATTTGGAGTTTTTTTTTTTTAATATATGAAAAAATTGTTTTGGAAAATCATTTTTTTCCAAACGGATTAATGAATTTTCTTGAAATTTTGTTAAAACTACCAAACTTTTTTTTTTAATCTTTGTTGAAGAAAAATTAATTTTTTTTTTTTAAAACGGCTCCAAAAATGTTTAAAAATAAAAAAAAAAAAAATGAAAAAAAACTTTTTTTGATATTACAACCATTTAAAAAAAAGTTTCGTAATTTTAACAACAAGTTTTTATACTTTTTTAAATTTCTGTGAAAACTTAAATACAATACAGTTTGAATAAAATAATTCTTTTTGGGAATAGCTTCAAAAATTTTAGAACCTTTTTCCATTTTGGGGAGTACGTGCAACGCAGTCATAGATTTTGTTTATTAAAAAAATAAAGAGAAATTTCTAATGTCACGCCCGTAACGATAATTTGTCACACCCGTAACAGAGTAAAAACTAACTTTTTTGCAAAACTTTTCATCTTTTGATGGTTAACAGCTATCATGCATGTATATATGTAAGATTAACATAGAAATTTGATTTCTTAATCAGAAATCAGATATTTATAATGTCACACCCGTGATGCATTATTTTTGTATAGATTTTAATCCACTTTTAAGATTCAATATCAATCTTAAATGTGACAATACCAAAGATTTGACTAATAAATACAATAATTTAGGCATATAAGTGTCACGCCCGTAACGATGTTACATATAGGTTCTTACGAGAGGCTATATTAACAGGATTGTAGATTTTTCCATTATCTTGTAATCCTTAACATTCTGGAAGAAAAAATTGAATGAAAAAGCTCAATTATTGCATTCCAAAATTCTATGTGACCAAAATCAACAATTCTGTATGAAAATAATTCTCTATTCCATTGATTTGGTTTCATATTGTTAAATTTTTCAAAATTTGGTAGTTAAAAAGTCCGCATTTCAAGATTCAAAGTCTATAATTCAGAATTTTAAAATTCGGCAGCGTTTACTAGTTTTAAATAACACCCGTAACAGAGTTAAAAGCCAACGTTTTGGATGGCTTTTCATCGTTTGGTACTAGTTATACATTATTGTATGTATTTACAATTTTTTAAGAGAATTAGTATAATAACATTTGCTATCCTATAGAAATTTAATTTCGTGTTTGAAAATAAATTATTTTTAATGTCACACCCGGAACATTTGTTTTAATAAAAACGAATGTCCGTTTTAAAGATTCAAGATCAACCTAAATTGTATTAACTCTAACTAGTAGGCTGTTAATTCATAAAACTATGAATAAAAGTGTCACACCCGTAACGATGGTACTCATGAAGGACTTATTTAATAAAAGAATGACGGATTTTAAATGATCTACTAATCTGAAGATATTTCGATACTAATCGAATACAAGATATTAGGGTAGCATACAGTAAACAGTTAAAAAAAGCTTGGTCGAAGTGCCCCTCTAATAATACAGAGCAAAAGTCACGCCTCGAAGTGGAATACAGAAACTGCAAGAAAGAAGCGAAGAAGATATGTGCCCAAATTCAAGCCAAGAATACGGAAGACCTGTATCGGGAGCTAGATGAAATTTCTTCCCCGACTGCTGGTGCTATTCAAGAGCTACGACAAAACGTGAATAAGGGCGCAACCATCTTCAAAATAGCCGCTCAAAGAAGAAGAAATGCTCAGGAGATCTGTTCGCCAAAGTTTATTAACAATGCTCAAGGCCAACTACTTGTGGAAAACGAAGAAATCCTCCACAGGTGGCGACAGTATTGTGACGAACTTCTAAATGAACAATTTCCAAGGCTACACTTTCCAATAGCTTCACCTAACTTAAGCGAAGTATCCGATGTCACAGTCGAAGAAGTTAGTGAGGCTGTAAAATACTCCAAAAAGGGAAAAGCTGTTGGGCCAGACGAAATACCCTCAGAGTTTTGGAAAAAGATGGGAGACATCGGGTCTAGATGGCTCATGGTTCTTGTTTCCAAGCTTATACGAGGTGATCGAATGCCTAATCAATGGAGGAAAAGTTATCTTCTTCCAATATACAAAGGGAAGGGTGATACTCGAAGCTGTGATAATTACCGTTCGATTAAGCTGATGTCACACACCATGAAGATCGTTGAGCGAGTCTTGGGTAGCCGACTGCGAAAAATAATAAGGCTATCTGATGACCAGTGCGGGTTTGTTGCGGGTAAATCAACCACAGATGCAATCCAGAGTATCAGAATCATTATGGAAAAACATCGAGATTCCTTGGAGGATTTGCATGTGGTATTGGTTGATTTTGAAAAAGCATTCGATCGACAACCACGAGATCTGATATGGGTGGCCCTCAGACAACGAGGAGTTCCGGAAACCTATGTGCGGATAATTATGGACATGTATGATGGAGCAGTTACTAAAGTAAGATGTGCAGCTGGAGTCACCGAAGAATTCGAAATCACAGTAGGTGTACACCAGGGAAGCGTCTTGAGTCCTCTGCTCTTTATTACCGTTCTTGATTACCTGCTTCAAGGCAAAGTGACGGACCCAAAAGTGCATCAGTTATTCTTTGCTGACGATGGAGCCATCATAAGTGAAGACCCGATATCCCTGCAACGAGCACTTGATGTATGGGTGGATGTTCTAGAAGGTAGTGGGTACCGCATAAGCGCGAAAAAGACAGAATACCTATGCTGCCCATTTTCTGATCCACACAGGCCTATTCCTGACATTTATTTGAATGGTGTAGTACTTCCCAAGTGTGAAAAGTTTAAATATCTGGGGTCTATGATAAATAACGAAGGTACTTGTGATGACGATATCAATCATCGCGTAAGCGTAGGGTGGATGAAGTGGCGGGAAAATTCTGCTATCTTCTGTGATCGAAAAATGCCCCCTAAGCTGAAAGGAAGGCTCTACACCGCAGTTGTGCGTCCAGCACTCACATACGGTTCACAATGTTGGACAATGTACAAAAAGTATGAGAGTAAGTTAACGGCAGCTGAGATGAAGATGCTTCGCATGACAGCAGGAGTAACAAAGCTTGATAGAATTAGAAGTACGAAGATCCGAGGAAGCCTTCATGTTAAAAATACCATCTCCCAAAAAATTGAACACGACCGACTCAGTTGGTATTGCCATGTTCAAAGGAGAGATCCTGAGAACCCCGTCAAAAAAGCAATATCATATAACGTTCCAACACGAAATAAAAAGAAAGGTAGGCCTAAAAACTCCTGGTACAAGCAAATGCAAAAACACCAGCATTCAGTTGGCCTCAGAAACGGAACAATACAAAACCGGGAGGCTTGCCGCCGATTTCTGAGGTCAACCCGGCGAACCCCACAGGCGGATCACTAGTGTGAAGCAGTAACGTGGGAAGGTTATGATCCCCTCGACATCGAGATCATAACAGCGCCGAGAAAAAAAAAAAAAGGAAGAAGAAGACAGTAAACAGTTAAAATGTGTACCCCAAAAAAAGATTATGAAAAACAAATTTTAACAAAATTTTTCAACATTATCATATAACAACACTGCTCAAAAGAATCTTTTAATTTATTTTGTGTTAATATTTATGGATTTGTCTTGTGGTTTTATGTAACTTTCAGGTTTTTTCATTTTTTTTTTGTTGTAATGCATTTTACTTTACGTCAACGATATACGATGACAATATAGAACTCTCTGAGAATTGATCAACTTTGTCTGAATTTTTGCTAACCAGGTAGAAGTAGAAAAAGTCAAATATGTACATAGGTATATAGAAACAAAAAATTAAACTCATTAACATGATGAGAGCAAGCTTATCTTTCTCGTCGCTTCAACAAACTATTAAATTATAATTAGTACCTATCTATATAATATTTTTTTTTTTTTGTTTTTTAATCGATAATGAGCAGATTATGACATTAGCATGTGTTCTGGTTAAACCATTAAGGGGCAACTAATTGTTCACATATATAAAAATATTTGTAAATTGTTCATAAAAGTAAGAATTTTGATGAATGATAAAAAATTTTTGTTTTTTGATAAAAATGATCACGAGTGACAAACAAAATGTATTTAATCATAAAGTGGCAAATTGATACTGCTTGTTTCGACATTGATGTAAATGGACTAAAATTAATATAAAACTAATGACGTCCAACTGCCATTATCTGGAATTTGTTAGAAAAATCAAGGCCATAAATTGTGACTAATGAGAAAAGTTTGTAGTACTTCAAATCTGTTTTTTCTGCCCTTTGGGAAAAATTTCTTATCTGCATGATAATGACATTTATAAAAATATTTAATGTTTCTGAAAAGGGGCACTCTTTTTGGAGTGATAATGACTTTTAATGTTTTTGAAAAGGGGCACTCTTTTTTGAGATTTCGGGTCAAATTGTTGCTTTGTGTTTTTTTTTTTTTAATTTAAAACTCAAGTTAAAATAAACTAAATTCATTTTTTTTTTTTCAAATTAAAATTCAAAATTGAATTAAACGTTTGTTGAAAAAATTGTAAAATATCGATTTTTTATTTTTTTTTTTTGTTTTATTTTATTTTATTTTAATTTATTTTATTTTATTTTATTTTATTTTATTTTATTTTATTTTATTTTATTTTAATTTATTTTAATTTATTTTAATTTATTTTATTTTATTTTATTTTATTTTATTTTATTTTATTTTATTTTATTTTATTTTATTTTATTTTATTTTATTTTATTTTATTTTATTTTATTTTATTTTATTTTATTTTATTTTATTTTATTTTATTTTATTTTATTTTATTTTATTTTATTTTATTTTATTTTATTTTATTTTATTTTATTTTATTTTATTTTATTTTATTTTATTTTATTTTATTTTATTTTATTTTATTATCAGCCCAACCATTACCAAAAATTTTATGAAAAATACGAAATTTCATACCAAAAACAAAAAATAATAAATATTTTGTCAAATTTTAACAAGAAACCAAAAAAAAAAAAACTAAACAAAAATAAAAATAAAAAAAATGATAAACATCCATAAATTCATTATGTTATATATGCTTTTTTTTAATTTTCCAAAGGTTGGTAGACAAAATTCGCTGTTATTAATACATATTTTTTTTTATTTTTTATTAATAGACTCCCTTTTGCTTCGAGGACAGTTTTGTCTATTTTTGTCTACGAATTTTCCTATGGAAATATTAAAAAAAAAAGAAAATAAAAAAACACCAGCAAACTTGAACACACAAATTATATCTACCTACTTCCTTTTGTCCACATGCTATGATGGTGTTTTAGATAAAAAAAAATTTATTAATAAAAAAAAAAAAAATACAAATAAACTTTCCATACATATGCTCACATAGGAGTGATGGATCATTAAAATAATATGCAAATATAATTATGTATACCTACATTGTTTGCCATAGAGATACATTACATAGGAAAGGTAGGTTCTTAAATATTCTAAATTGGGGACAATATCCAATCCTTTTGTGAGACATAAATGGTCAGTATTTTATTTCTTTGTTTAGGCAAAGTAAATGAACAAAAAAAAAAATGAAGCAAATAACAGGAAAAAAAGGTGCTAATTTGAGATTGAATTTCACATGTGTGCTATTATCTGAGGTAATGGGAGTTGAAATTGAATTTGTGCTTCAAGCCCGTATGATAAATTTTTTGTTTTACTTATATTTCACTAAAATTGTACTCTACGTAATTGAAATGTTTCAATACAAAGAAAATAATTACTAAGAGTAATGTCAATGAAATGCTTAATTAATTTTTAACACAAAGAAATTTTAAAATAACCTTTGTTTTTGTTAATTGTTCTTAAGTAATTCTTTTATACAAAAAAAAAAAAAAAAAAAAACAAAACAAAAATAAACGAAAAAAAGTATCCGGAGTAAAAGGTTTTTATATTTTTCAACTTTTACCAAAACTGTTTTTTTTTCAGGTATGTCCTATTAAATGTCAATCATGATATAAGCTTTTTTCGAAGTAATGACAAAAATGTGTTTTTTAACAACAAGAATTTGACTTTAAATGGCTGCCATCTTGTATTTACTCACTCAAATACAATGAAATTAGGGTAAGCGGGGGTACATTTGACACCGGGCACATTTGACTTTGCGTTTTTTGGTATGATCGTGCCCTTAATTAACAATTGTTTGGATGAAGAAAGAAGCTTAGTTTGATTAAAAGAAATTTTGCGAAATCTCACAGTCTTTCATTAACTTTTCGCGGAGTACCACATGTTTTTGTGTTTTTTGTATTTCTGATCTAATTTTTGACCACCGGTATGTAAGCGATTTCTGAACCTAATTAAAAAAGTTTTTTTTAATGGTGAATCAATATTTTGATAGCACTATGCTTAAAGTTAAGTAAATTAAAACCAGTTTTGTAAAAAAATAGTATTAGTTATTGAAAAAAAAAGAAAAACAGTTATGAGGCTCCTTAGGGGCACCTTTGACTTTTGCAATGTGGTCACAGTTTTACGTTGATTTTGGGGAATTATATATTTACAAAATTATTTAAAAATAAATCGACATCGATTAATTTTGATTAAGATTTAAATTAAGAGATTTTTTGAAATATTTTATGGTTTTTTGTTTTTTCTTCTTCTTTTTAGAAAAAAAATGTTTTGATTTATTTTTTTCGTTATATTGTTTAGTAGATTGTTTAAAACCAAACATTTTTTTTTCCAACCAAACAAACAATAGACGAGCAAGATCCGCTGATAGTTTTAAGAATATTATGCACACGATGCGGGGTTTAATTTACCATTGTCAAATGTACCCCTTCTAAAGTCAAATGCGCCCCGGTCCCGGGGCACATTTGACAAAATGACTTTTTTTTGAAAACATTATTTTTTTAAATGTTGTTATGTTGTAAAACAAAAAAATTTACTGTTAGTATTATCTTGAATAGTCAATAAATCAAATACAAAACAAGACATTGGAAAACATTAACAGTTTTCGAAAATACAGACCTTTAAAAACTAAGTGTCAAATGTACCCCCTTCTCCCCTACATACAACGATAGAAAATATTATAAGGAAGAGAATGTATGTTTATTTTTTGGTCTACTACAATCTGGAGCAAAGATATTAGCTTAGAAGTAAAATATCCCAAAAAATGCATTTTTGTGAATAACTCCGCTAAAAAGAATGATCAGGTGGTGAGAAATTGGATTGAAGCCTTTTAAATATAACCCTGTCGATCCATGAAATAAAAACTGACAGTGCCTCTCAGCGCAAGGTCAAATGACGCTTTGACTGGAGTATAGGAAGAAGCTAAGAAAAAACTCTTGCAAAAAGTTCTATTTTGGATTGTATTCGGAGAGATTTTGCAACAACAAATCACTTCTCCTTTTTTTTTGTCCCACCCGTGACATTTAAAGTTCCCATTAAATACCAGTACTTCAAATGAAGACTTCAAAAATGGAGTGTCAATTAATTGGGTCTAAACAATCGAGCACAAAATGACCGATATTTTGTTGCCTTAAAAAAAATCTTGAAATATGCGTCTGAAAATTGGAAATAGAGGATTTTAATACAAATCAGTGGAGCACTTTTTTGAAAAAAGGAGGTTTTCGAGGAAAACGAAACGCAAGAAAGCAGAACAAATATATTAAAAATGAAATATTTTCCTCTTTTTTTTTAAAAAAGGTACAAGATGACTAGCATTTTTAATTTGTAAATTCCTAGAGCACTTATAGCTTCAATTGATTTAATCTCCCTTATATTTAATCTTGAAATTAAAAATGAGAAATCTGTATAAGATTTTATAAAAGTTTTAAAATTTTCTATTCTAAATCGCGGCTTTAAATTTAAATCGTGAGTAAATATACTTGGATTTAAAAACTGGGGCTTAGAAAACAGATTTTCTTATTGATAATCGTGAAATGGGTAGTTAATGATTTTTAAATAACGCTGCCAGAACATTAATACTGGAGCATTAAATTAAATTTTTGGTTTCCGTTCTTTAAATAAAAAATATTAAATTTTTGAACTAAACATGTTTAAAAAAAAATCTTTTTCGTTTTTCAAGAAAATTGGTATATATGCCCTTTTGAAGTACATATGATAATAATAAATAACTAAATAAAAAATTCTAAAAAAATTATTCTAAAACTGATTTTTAATTCTAAATAAAATTTCAAAGTTCTGTTTTCCAAAATACTGCAAGTTATAAAAGATTATTATTTTAAGGGCCAATTTTTCAATAGTCAGTTAAACAGTCAGTTAGTACTTATTCCTAAGGATAGAGAAAAAATCAATTTTTCAACAAGCAAATATAGCTTATTCCTAAGAATAAAACTATCTGCTTCTTTCAGAGACGAATAAAAATTATTCTAAGGAATAATCTCAACAAAAATATTGTGTCGGTTGTCAAAGCTGTTTTGAAAGAATTTTGAAAAAAATACAGTGGAACACAAGAAAACAAAAACAATCATGAATAAAAATGACGTTTATTTTAAATATTTTTGAATTTGACAAATTTTTTTTTTGTTATTCTGTAGAATAAATTACTCTTGATTGAAAAATTCAATGTTTTTATCTGATTGTTTATGAGCCTAATAACTTTGTTCGTCGAACAGTTAGCTGACTGTTTATTAGAAGATTGAAAAATTGGCTCTAATAATAACAAAAATAATGTGCACTTGTTCTAATTCCTGTTTTATCGCCTAGTATTTTAAAATATAGAATTTCTAGTTTACATAGTTTTAATATACAGAACAATAGAAAGGCTGAATAATGGAATAGAAAATTATGTCCATAAAGAATATTTGATTTAAATACAGAATTTTAAATTATTCTATTAGTGCAAAAATTTGGTTTTTCAATTCTGTATTTTAAAATCATGAAAATAAAAAAATTATGTTTTTCAAAACTCTGTAAATGGAATTAATTAATACAAATACAGAATACAGAATTTTAAAAAGAAGAAATCTTTAAAAAAAAATATTAGAAAAGCAGAATTATGGATTTAGGTACAGTATTTTAAAGTAGGGGAGAGTGGGGCCAAATGTAACACTTTTTTCTAAAATCGATGGTTCTCCTACAAATTTGAAAGTGGGTCAACCAGACCTTTTTTAAATTAAAGACCCATGTTTTAGCTCCAAGATCCATCATAAAAATTTAGCAAAACATAACGGTAATGTTGAAAAATAAAGCTTCAAAAAAAAAATCGTGTTGTTTCAACTTACCCCACATACGGGGCAAAGTGTAACACATACCGGGGTAGGTTGTACCAAGAACTAAAAATAAGAGAAAAATACCTTTATTTGTTTATATTTATTTATTTTTAATTAATAACAATAAAAACAAACCTCAGTCATGAAATTTTGGTGCAAATTTGTAAAAAGTGGAGCAAATCCAAGATTTCCAGAGAAAATTTGACAGTAGTCTTAAATAAAAGTTATTCGAATTCATAAATTGTTTTATAAGCTTTATGAATTCAAGTGGTGGTTCAAAAATGTGTTTCCAATTTCAAAATAAATACAAATTCAATTACAAGCATTCATATTCAGGGTTGTTAATTATATTAGGTAAACAATTTTTCAGTATAGGTAGGTTTTTACATGGTACAACTTGCCCCGGAAAAATGTTACAACTAGCCCCAGCATGAAATTTGGCACATAAAATCAATTTAAAAAAAAAGCGAAACTGATATAGACATAACATATACACGCAATTTGAGCCAAAACACAGTTGCATATAACAAAAAAACACTTAGCACTCTATCTTTTTCGGGTAAAGAGGTAGACCAAAAATAAAATTTAAAAAAAAAGTTACAAACATGCATTTTTTGGGCACCACTAGTGTAACTTCTCACCCTGTCGTCTAATCTTCATCTGAAGAAAATGTGCCGGTAGATATGCAAAAATTGAGCATTTTTCTCCTTTACGCGTTTCTTAATATTGAAAGGAACATCGCTTTTTTTAGCTGTTAATTCTTACCCCTGTTACATTTAGCCCCACTCTCCCCTACAAAATTTTAGATTTAAAGAGTTTTTTAAATACAGGATTTTGAATTTACAGCAATAGAAAAGCTCAATAATATAAAACGGAAATATGTTCATAACGAAGAAAAAAATAACAAAAATAATACAAAATTATTATTATTATTATTATGGAAATATGTTCATTTAGATGTTTTGATGCATATACGACCTACTGAGTTTTGAAAAAATTCATTTGAAATTGAAAAAAAACATTTAATGCAAATAAAAAAAAAACAAATAGCATTAATAACTGAAAAATATTTGCGTTAAAAAAAAATATTTGTTGCAATTAAAAATATTTTGCATTAAAAATTTAATTTTTAATGTACCTAAATAAAATATTATGCATTTAAAAAAATTATTGCAAACAAAAAAAATTCTGCATTAAAAAAAAAAAATTACCTAAATGCAAAATATTAATCTGTATTTTATATATTTTTTTTAATATACGAGAAATTTATTAAAATTTTGGCTATTTAACCATACATTCGCTATTTTAACTATAATGTTGAACATTATTTAAGGCCAAATAGTCAAAATTGTAAGAATTTCCACCAATACTTAAAAAAAAAGTAATGCACAGAATTTGTATTGATTTTTTTTTTAATGCAGAACATTTTTTATATGCAATCATTTTTTTTAATGCAAAATATTTGTATTTGCAAAAAAAAAATTTACTTTCAATGCAAATATTTTTCAGTTGTTATAACATTTTTTTAATGCAAAATATTTTTTTCACTTGCAAGAAATATTTTTTTTTTTAAATTTTGCATTAAAAATATAATTTTTACAACCTTGGTATTAAAATTCGTGCAATATCGTTTAGTCGTTTCGAATGTTAGAAATTAAAAATCAGTATAATGGAAAATATTTTTGGTCAAAAGCAAAAAAAAAAAAAAAATCCAGGAAAAAAAAAAAGAGTCCACAAACATCGTTACACAGGAAGTTTGAAGTGAATTAACATAATATTTAAGGGTGAGCTATTCTTGGTTCCTGGAAGAACTAAAAATAAAACCGATTTTTTGAGAATTGAACTGTGAATAATACGGTTGTAGTTGTAGTTATGAAAATTATGGTTCAAAATATAAAGATCAATAGAAATTTTTTATAAAAATTGAAATTTATGAAAAATGTACATGATTTTACTACAACTCAGGTGACCTGAAATATAAAACTACTTTCACAAAAAAAAAAAAATATGGTAACCACAAATTTAATAATTTATTATTTTTCAAAATAAAAAAAACACCTTTTCTTTCAAACAATAAAAACCAAACAATTCACAAAGTTATTTCGTAATAAATTCATTTACATATAAAATAAAATTCTACTAAAAATGTATTTTTCTGTTTATTTTACAATTTGTTGAACATTTATAAACTAATTTGTTTTCCTCTAGCCTAGATACCTTGAGTAGAATTTATTATTTCTTCAGCAAAAAATGTATCATTTTAAACGAGTAAACAAAAATTATATTTTGTTTTTCTAATTAATAAATAAGGAAATAAAGAATTTTTTGTACATACAACAACCACTACCTACATCAGGTATAACAGTCTGATTTGCTTTTGTTTATTGACATTGACACTATATATAATTTAATAAAAAAAAAAAAAAATCAAAATAAAACGGGAATTCATCTCGCGTCACTTTCGAGTTCATATTCCTATCGTAACAGCTAACAGGGGCATACACTGTTTGTGTTGACTTTATCTCATTCAAAACACACATATTGGTTTTTTTTTATCAAATAGAAGAAGAAAAAAAAAATAAAATGGTTTATCAGTTTCAAGATTACAAAAAATGCAATATTCCTTAAACAAATGCAATTTTTTAGTGGAAAGTATTTTTCATAATTTTTTTAGCTTGTGTTTAATAAGGCCCACCACAATCATAGACACACTTACCCCAACTACTCATAGTGCGTCCAAAATAGGTTCCATTTTTTTTATTATAACAAAATTCCAAAAAGGTTTCTTTTTCCTTGGGCTGTGGGTATTGAAAGTCGTAGGTAGTTGTTGCAGCCACTCCATTTTTCATCTCGGGCTTTGACATGATGGTAGATTATAATATTTTTTATTTTTTTTTTGGTTTTACTGTGTTTTTTTTACTGCAACAAGCACTTCACTTTTCTTCTTCTTCTTCTTCTACTCGTTTTGGTGAACAAGTACTTTACTTGTTTGATGTCCTTTTTTTTTCTTTTTTTTGGTATCTTAAAAAACCCGGCAAGTGGATAATTATGCTTATTGTGTGTTGCAACGAGTAGTGTAATATTAGGGTGGTGTAATGTATGGGGGCGTGATTAAACAATTTTGACTGTTCCAAAACTCAAAAAAAAAACATAAATTTATTAAAAAAAAAAAAAAAAAATTAATAAAATGACAGTTCTCGGGATTATAACTCGAGAGGATTCACTTGGTTTCAAAAACCAGGAACGACAAAATCACAGCCGTAGCCAGAGAATACCTAATGGTGACGAAGAAGAAGTGTATAGCGAATGGATACCCTAACGTACTATATACGACGCGTCCTATACCCACGAACTAAGAACACTGACTAAACTGGTGTTACTGAGCGGCAGACGATTTTGTGATTTTGCGGCTGATGGCTCTAGCTAACAGCTGGACTGACTCGCACTCGATTCGATGCCATGAAAATCCAGATACTCAACTTTAGGGCACATATATAGAGTAGCAGCAGTTCTATAAAAGATACTTTAAGCTTTTTTTTTTGTTTGTTTGTGTTTTTATTGTTGCTTCAATACTGTACATTCTTTGGTTATATATTTTTCTATATTGCATTTGTGCTTAGGAAATATAAACACAAAACAAAAATGGCTCCGAAGTGTATAGTAAAATTTTCTGCTTTTATTGTAAGTGTTGTTGTTGTTGTTGTTGTTGGTTGAAAGTGCTGAAGCTGTTGCATGTTGAGCTCTTTTGGGTTCTACAATCTTCTACTTCTGGGGTAGGTTGAGTTTAAGGTTGTTGCTTAAGATAAAGTCTGTTGTTGTTTTGGCTTTGGTAATGATATTTTTTGTTGCATTTGAGATTAGAATATTCGTTTTCTGATGAGAATTGAGAATAATTCTCTTTAGAATCGAAAATTTGTTTATAAAATCTTCTCTTCGGTTAAATTTTAAAAGAAGAACATTGAGAGTGAGAGAGAGTAAAAAAGAAAGAGAGATAGTATGTGATTGGACTTACAAAAAAAAAAAAAAAAAGCAGAACTTGCTGTATTTTCTAATAATAAATATAAAAAAACCCGTTTGTTGCAATGATATTTTGTATGTAAGTTGGTACCTACATGTGTTTTTTTTTTTTGTATGGGGTTCCTCAAACAGAGAGATCAGCTTTAGGAAATAAGATTTAAACAAACAAAACAAAAACAAAAAAAAAAACAATTCGAAAAAAAAGCCAAATGTTCTTTTTTTGCTTGCGTAGAAAAAATAGGGTGACCATATTTTTCTATATTTACCGATTTAAAAAATATATAAGCAGAAAGTTCTAATTTTTATAAACTTCACTAAAAAAATAAAATATTTTCTTAAGTTTAAATTTAAAAAAAGGTGGTATTTGAGCTCCAGTAAAAGGAGGTACATATGCGATTTAATTATTTTTACTTAGATGTATTTTTAGAAAAAAAAAATTCAAATCATTAGAGCCGTTTTAATAAAAATACTTAATAATTAATTTTTAAAAATAATTTTTTGAAATACATACAAATTTTTAAAACAAAGTGGATATGCTTTTTTATAGCTAACATTAACCAACGCATAAATCCAATTAAAAAAAATCAGTGTTTTTGAAAATTTGATTTTTAAAAAATTAACTTTTTTTTAATACAAAAAAATATATATCTTTTCAAAATTTTATTTCTGAATTACATATATTTAACCTATAGGTAGGAAGAAATACTTTCGAATAAAAAAAAATCGTTGAAATTGAACTATTCATTTTGGGAGGAATTCAGAAATTAAAAAAAAAAATAAAATTCAAAAATGATTTTCAAAAAGAAACTGCTTTCATCAAAACACTTTACAAGTTTAAATAAAATAGTTGGATAATTTTGAGAAAATAATACTTTTTTCAAATTGGTAACAACAGACACCGATATTTTTGGTCCTTAAATATTAATTCAGTAAACTCCTCTTTAAAATCTCCTAAAATACCTATATACTAAGTTTGAATAGGGAATTTACCCATATTATTTAGGATAAAGGATATCATGTTTGATTGTTATCTAAACTTTTTATTTACAAAGGCATTGCTTGGAAGCATAAGCTGCATAAAAACACCTGCAGAAATGGACTCAGAATGATCAAATTAGCTTATCATCATCTCAAGAACTCGATTGCCACACTTCAATGTAAGTACACAAAAGGATTTAGTGGTCTCCAGATCATCCCAATTGATCAAGTGCGATTGAAATGTTCTGAACGTTATGAGGAGGTATTATTGACTCGGATCAATACTTTGTAGTTTTTTTTATGTTAAAAATAACTCTAATGCTAAATGTTTTTTATTGAAAAAAATTAATTAAAATTTACATATAATTTAATTTTTTAAGGAATTTCATTAAGTAGGTATACCTAAAATATTTTCATAAAAACTTAAATTCGATAAAACTAACCCGTTTTCAAAAAAATTTTTTTTTTAATATTTTTTAAATATCCAAACTTTTTTATAATAACACGGTGCGACACTGAAAATACACCCGAGAAATAACATAGTGTAGGCTGTTCGTATGGTCGAATAATGCATAAAAATATTTTTGTTATATTTTTGGAACCCTCCATTTTTTTTTTTATTTACAAAAAACCATTTTTACAGACCTTACGATTTAATCTATCAATATTTCAGTCATCTTTCTAACAACTCTCAACATGTTATATGTTTTTGGAAAGAAGAAGACCTTTTGAATGATGTATATAAGTCTATTGTTTAAACAAATTAAGTTTAGGTTTTTATCCCACAAATCTTGAAAAAGTGATTTTTTCCCCAATTTTTTCAATTTTACCCAATTTTTTTTGCAAAATAAAACAAACAAAAAAATAAAGTAAGGTTATATTCTGAAAGAATATACATTTAGGCACAAATTGGTGTATTTTTTTTTTAATTTGACCAAAACTGCGGAATCTATGCTATTTTTTCGTAAATAGAAAATGTGGCTTTTCATGATGTGAATTGCAAGGTGCACAATAGGGTGTTCATTATTTTAAAATAATAAGAATTTCTATGCTCCTAGGATCTTATATGGTTGGAAATAAACTAAAAAAAATATTTTCCAAGTTTAAAGTCTCTAACTTAATTCTAACCCGTGCCGCCAAGCGGTTGAAGTTTCTTATGGGAATAACATGGGGTTTCTTGGACCTTGTTCGATCAATTTTAAATTCCAGCCAAACCATTCGTTCAAAAAATTTAAAACTTTACAGACTCAAATTTAATAAGTGTAGCTATCATGTGAATTTTTCAGATTTTTAATTGTTATAATTTTAGAGATTTAGCTTGGTAAAAAAAAGTCATTTTTTCAGACTTTTTCAAAAATCGCTTTTTACACGTTTAATGCCAAAAAAACATACATTTTTATTCACAAATAAGCATAGCATGTATATTTTTTTTTAATATTTCTTAAATATCCAAACTTTTTTATAATATAATTGCTTTAACATTTCCGTATAAAAAATTTGGTTAAAGTCGGTTATGTGGGTTACGAGAAATTCATAACTCAAAAAAGTTGCCGTGACAGGGGCCGTTAATAACGATACAAAAAATGTTTTTTTTTTTATATCAAATATAACAACTTATGTTATACAAAAAAATTTAATCAAAATTGTCAGAGCCTTTTTGAAAAAATTGATTTTTCTATTTCCGCTATTTGAAAAGTACCGTTAATTTTGATTTAAAAAAAAATGTTTCAATTTGTCCTCTAGAGAATCACCCAAAACTTATTAGCACCAAGATTGAAGTCACTTCGGTAGTTTAGACCCATTCTGTGTATAAATAAAAAGAAAAAAACATTTACGTAAACATTAAGCGTTTAAACTTAAAACTAATTTAACCAAACAAATCATCATTTTACTTATCACTTAAAACACTCGACACGATTTTAAAGCTTTTAAAATTATTCATGCAATATTATACAAAATGTGTTAATAAATCTCACATTCAAATTGGTTCAAAGTTTTTCCCCAAAAATAAAAATACTTGACAATGAAGTCATATAAAATTACTTTCATACAATTTTCCAAATAAAACCAATTTGAATCGGAGTACTCAAAACTCAATTATATTTATTGTCTGATTACGAATATAGTTTATTCGTAGGTACGTATACTGCTCATAGGTATGCCAATTAGCAATTATATGTTAACTTAAATTCAATTACGAATTTTATATTGCAACATTTTATGAAGTTGATGATATCAAAAAAAAAAAATAAATAAATACTTCACCTGAAAATCAATCAAGCACACATGAAAATAATAAATACCTAATCGAAAAAAAGCTATAAAAAAGTACGCCCTTGTAGAAACATTATTATATTCTATTTTTTTTTTATTTTTTTTTATTTACCTTCCTCAAATACACAATTATTATTACCACAAAAAAAAAAAAAATGAAAAAAAAAATATCCAACAAAAACCTGACTTGAGTAACTAAAACTGCTTTAGATACTTCATTTACTTACTATTTTCCAATCCAATCCCTAAAAAGTCATCATAAAGTACATTGAGTTAGAAAGGGAAGGAATGAGACAAGTTATTTTTTTTTTTTTTTTTGTATTTATTTCTCGAAGTTGTAACTAGTTATTGGAAGTATAGAAACTTGAAGAAGAAATGGGAAATCATCGATAAGAAAAACCACCTCAGTAGAATGTATCTAATATTCTAGTAGGTAACAGGTAACTAGAAATACCGACATCATAAATAATTCACTCAGGATGAGCACTTGAAGTGTTATTATATTGTTGTCTCTTTAGATCAACAATTTGTTGATTACACAAAAATTAAACATACTTACATATTATTTTTGTTCTAAATAAAAATATTTTTTGTATGGTTATTATTTGGAACATTTTGATTCATTCATCATGATTGATGCCTAATTTATTATTTTAAGGTAGGTAGAATAATAGGAGAAAGGATTTCGTCAGACAAATCTCAAGAGCAGCAAAACAACTTTTACAAAAATTTATGTTGTGAATAGACAAAAGAGAAGAACTGTGAAGAAGTTTAAAATGAGTTAGAAACGCGTACACTTAACATGTTAAGGTCTGATGAACTTTATTTCATATGCACGATTACGAATGAATTTTGTTTTAATTGCTTCGAAAGGCGTTTTGTTGTTTTTAGTTAGTTGTTTTGATTTTAATAGTTTATCGTTTTTTTAAACCCTAAAACGTTTATCTTCAAATTTATTCTAAAATACTGAAGTTACTCAAAATGATTCTATTTAGATTTCATCGCAAAGCCATGGGACTAGCTATCACTGTATGAGCTGTTAAAATGTTTCAGATATAAGGGTGCTCAATGATTTAGACACATTTGAAACACCTACGATTTGATTGTAGATACTAGTTTCTTATTTATAATCTTGCTTATTTACGAAGTGCTTTTTTCATATAAATTATCAGAACATGAAAGAATTTCGATGGTTTCAAAGCCTCTATATAGCCTGAGTATATTTGAAGTTTTAGAACCAAATAAAGTGTCAATATAAACGAAATGATGATACAATAATTTACGAGCCAGCAGCAGTTCGTCATTGTCCTGATACTTATTTAATTTAAAATACGTTAGACGGTAATAATACGATCCAAATAATTGGTAGGTATTATTCAAATTGTTACTGCAAAACATTCCTTCTTTCTAGAAGAAACTATGCCAACTACCTACAACTTTTTGAACCATTATAGCTCAAAAAATGGTGCCTCTTAGGAAAAGAAAAAATGTATTTAAATTTTTATAGATAATTTACTGTTCTAAAATTTTTGTGCCGCAAATTTTATGATAAAATTAACCGCTGCGCTGCGAATTTATATAACCTCACCTCTTTTTTTGTTTGTTCTAATTTGTCGTACTTAAAACAGGATAAGTTAGTGATACCTATTAAAAAATATATGTTTTCTAATTTTTGCGAGTAACTAACTAAAACTAACTTATACAAACCTGTCTTAGATTTGAAATTGAGAATATTTAATACATTTGCTTCTTTTTCATAGTCTTGCTTCTGCGGTAAATTGTAGATCCCTTCCATTTTTTTTAAAATTAATAATATGCACACAAGAATCGTGCCAGAAAAATCGATTTATATGTTTTTCTTTTTTTACCAAAGTTACTTCATATGCCATTTATTTCTGACGTTTTCAGTTTTTGAAGCGTATATTTTTTCTAGCTTAAAATATTTAAAACTACATATTTTAAAACTTAGGGAGAAGGAAATAAATATTTTATTATATGTTATGTTTTTGAGATATTCAGGTTTGGAAATTAAAAAAAAAATCATGTGTGCAATTCACACGTGGTTGAAGTGAAACCTTAAAAATCATTTTTCTTGCAAAAAAAAAAAAAATCGAAAAAATGTAACTTTTTTGTATTCCATCTTTTTTTTTATAAATTTTATACCATCTGAAAGCTTATTGTTTCAGCTCAAAATATTTATATCGACCATGTCTATACAACATCTACAAAAAGAGCTAGAATTTTTTTAACCCAATTAGTTTTCATAAAATAAGCAAAACAAGCAATCTCTTTTCTCTTCTAATGCCATTAAATCCATTTTTTAAAAGACAACATATAATAAATTTTATATCATTATTATTTCACCTTTTATATGACGCTTCAATTCAATATTTCTACCTACCATGCCTACAAAAAAAGTAAGAATTTTTTAAAGCCAACCATGTCGAAATTTCAAACTGAGATTACGTTACTTCCTCTACTGCTGGCTGGTCATCGGCAACAAATCTTCACAGGTGTTTTGAGGTATTTTTCAAGTTTTTCAATTAAAGATTATATAACTTGTAGAGCACGTACCGTTATGTGTGATATATCAAATGAAAGGTAATAAATTATCAGCATCTTGTTTCAAATCACTACGATACTAGAGAAGTTTTCACTTCAAAAACTACTAAAATCAGCAATATTTATATAACATGAGTTTTCTTTTAGACCAGTGCCGATGCCTTCAAAAACATTAAAAAGTACAAAAAAATCATAGTAGGATGAAACCCATTGGAAAAGGAGGGGAATATGATAAGAATGAAAGAAAAAATAAATTACGGGCGAGCCGAGTTCTGGAAGTGGGTGGGTTGAGTTTTTAATGGTAAAAAATGGTATATCTCGATTTCCGGCAAAACTACAAATCCTATAGAAAAAAGTTGTATGGCAAAGTTGTAGGTAATAAAAAAATCTACAACTTTTGTATCAACAATTTTTTCACATAACCTCAAAATTTATGTGTAAAATTCAAAAAACCGATTTTTTGGTTTTTTATTTTTATCTTTTTCAAAAAAATGTTTTTTTTCTACGAAATTTGGTGAAAACTTACCTTATTATGTCCCAAATACACTGTAATTTATTTGATTTAAAATATTAATTTGTTCACCTTATTTTGGCTCGCATGTAATTTATTTTTCTTTTAATTTTCATCATGTTCACCTCTTTTTCCAATGGGTTTCATCCTACTATGATTTTTTTTGGTTTCAAAAATTATCGACCCTGGTCTATTATTTTACTGACTTTTAAAATTTGTGAAAGTTGTTTGAATTTTGAAAAAAAGAAACCACAAAAAAATACTCACAGCCCTTGGGCATTGACGCTGCGTTCCTTGTGTTACATTTCGAGTATTAAACTGTTAGGCCAAATAGCTGTTGAAAAATGCCATGATTAACAACGACTTAAGCTGAAGTCTGATAAGAAATGAAAATTATCTCATCTAAAATTTGAATTTCGTATAGGCATTAGGCAATCATCTCATTTGCCTTAGCAGAGAAAGGACTTGAGAGAGATTGAAAACAGTTCCACGTTTTAATTATTATTTTAATTTCTAATTTTATTTTCAGAGTAGCATTTTTCTGAAGAGTAAACACTTTTTTTTCAGAGAGAAACTCATGTATATAGATGTACATTGTACATGCGACGTTATTGCTGTCATTAAAAAAAATCATAAAAAAAAGCGCCTTATCCTTAAAATATCGAATTATAACAAACAAAATCAGGAAATTGTGAAAAAAACTCGATTAGAATTTTTGATTTAAGATTTAGGTCACTGGGGTGTATGCTTAACATTTTTTTTTTTTTTTATGTAAATTTTTAACTTTGACTTTGTGTTTAATAAAACAAGTTGTCTTTTCAAAAAGAATTATTCAAAATATAACCAAATAGGGTGCTGGAACTAGAGCTAAAATCTTTTAAATACAAGTAATTTAGTCAGCTAATTCTACATAACGAATAAAAATTATTTAAACATGTAAACTAATTTTATCTAAACTATAATTTATTATTTTATTTTTAGTGGATAAAACTTCATTTGACTCGGTCTTTAAATTTTATTATGTGTCCAATCTTCTAGTATCTAGTTTATTAAAAGAAAAAAGTTGAAAATTTGTTTGAAAATATGTAACGCATACGCCACAGTGACCATTTAAGTTTAAAATTTAAAAAAATTATACAAAATTTCATTCCGCGGTTATAAAAAGCTAAACCAATATGGCCAAGTTGAGTATTCTCTGTTCTTATAAATAATAAAATTAGAAAAAAAAAATGAGTGCTATTTTTGCCCTAGACAAAATTAAGACATAAAATAGGTATGAAATTCAAATCAAATTCATGATAAAATAAATGCCAAAAACATCAAATCCAATTTACAAGCTATAAATACATAGTTTTTTTTCTAAAATCTTATTTATTCAAAAATAGGGTTATTGCTCTTTAAATTGTTCAAGGCTTTACATTAGAAATAAAAATAATTTTATCCCACTACACTCAGCTGGAAGCTTTGGCCTTTAAAAAAATGTTCTCTTTTATAAAGGCGTATGTCTATCATCAATTGCCACAAAAAAATAGCAAATAAAATACCACACATTTTCTATCTAGCCTTTACCCAAATGTAATGCACTTCAAATTATTTTTATTTCGTTTGCTAGGTAAGATATCTTTCATTTTTTCATACATAAAAAGTGTGTGTGTGTAAAAGCTACAAATTGACGTATTGGCAATCATTCTTCGATTCATTACTATAAGATAGATGGATGGATATATCCATGAAATATATTAATATTGGCAACTTCAAAAGAATACAAATCAAAACAATATTTTTTTTTTTAATTTTATTTCGATTTTTTGTACACTTTAATTTATTTGTTTTCATTTATTGATCTGTCTTAGCAAATTGTTTTAACTTAAAATTAAAATACAATGACAAATTGTCATTCAAACATCTATTTTTTACATTACATTTCGTTTTGTTTTGAAATTAAAATTGATGTAATTTATTTTGTGTTTTTTTTTTTAAACTATTGAATGTTGTTTCTTAAATTAAAAGAAAAAAAAATTAAAACTTAAACAAAAAATTACCAAAAAATAAAAGAATAAATAATTTATATTAAAATTCTCTGGATAAAGATACAATATCTAACTTAAACTGTTTTACTTTATTTTTTCTGTTTCGTCTAGTGAAAGGAGAGAAATTGTTGTTAAATTAAAAAAAAAAAAAAAAATCTGCACTTGAATTTATTTATTTTTTGTTGTTGTTGTTCGGTTCATTTTAATGGCAGTTAAGTTGTAATAAACTAATAAGCAATAAATATAATATAATATTTTTCTTAGTGTTCTTCTTAAATTCTTTTTTTTTTTTATAATTTATTTAAATTTTATTTTTTAAATATTCGAGATTCGGGATTCGCTTTGATTTGCAGTTAATAAATATAATAAATATTTAATATTTTATTTTATTTGAGAAATATTGTATTTCGGAGGATGATGTGGATAAAAATTTGTAAAATTTTATTCAAAATGTGTAAAATAGCTACAAGTATACATAAATACATTTGTAAAAATGTTTTTTTCTATTTTGCTATTTTATTTAATGTGCATAAATATTTATATAAAAAATTGTTTTTTTAAAAGAGCAAAAGATTTTTTGTTTGGTCCGTTTTTTTCTTTTTTTTTTTTTTGTCAATTTTAATTTTTTTTTGTTATTTTGTTTGATTTTTGATTTAGAATTAATATTTATAATAATAAAGATTCTGCAATGGACAGAGAAATAATGTGAAGAGGCAGGAGGAGATTTCTACATAGATTATTATATAAAATACATTTTTTTATTTATAGAAAGAAGCATTCACGATTTTTTGTTTTTTTTTTTGTTTTTGAAACTCTCAAGTCTGATGGGAAAAATTAAAACTTATTATTATTGTTGTTGTTATTTTGGTATTAATCAATTAGAAGTTCAAAGTGTACAGATCCCATTCTTTCTTTGCGATCGTATAATATATTTTTGGCCCATGCCTTACATTCGATGTTGATGATGATTCCTCCTAAAATTAATAAACAATTTATTAGTACTACATAGGTATTAATTTAAATATTTAAATATTATTTATTTAGTTTATTTTGCTAAAACTTAAAAAAAAAAACAATGACATTTTAAAAGAAATACAAAATAAAATATACGACTGGAGTGTACGAAAATGCTCTTACAGCCCAGTTTTATTGCATTTTTAAAACTTTTTATATAAAGAATTGGTAAATATATGCAGTTTGGTAAAAAAAATACAAATTTTTTTTTCAGATTTTCGAAAAAAATGCATTTTAAAAAATTGCTTCCAAATTCATTGAGTGGGATAACAAAAGAAAGGTCTCTTTAAGCTCTATTCATAACTGAAAACCAAAAGTTTTTCTGAGGTCTGGTTGCTGAGTTATTTGCATCCAAACATGTTTTTTCTTTCCATTCGGAAGCGGATATCTGCGGACCAAAGTCTTGAAATAAGTTTTGGTTTATTGATATGACTTCACAATGAACAGGCCTATGCGTTTAGGTGAAAAAATTAAAAATTTACTTTTTCAGATTTTCGAAAAAAAATCAAGGTTAACCCCTTGTCGAAAAAAATTGTATTTTAAAAAATTTCCTCCAAATTCATCGAGTGAGACATCAAATGAAAGGTCTTTTTAAGCTCTTTTCATAACTGAAAACCAAAAGTTTCGCTGAGATCTGGTTGCTGAGTTATTTGTATCCAAACATGTTTTTTTTCTAACATTCAGTGGCAGATATCTGCGGACCAAAGTCTTGAAATAAGTTTTGGTTCACAGTTATGGGTTCAAAGTGAACAGGCTTATGTGTTGAGGTAAAAAAAATTACAAATTTATTTTTTTTTCAGATTTTCGAAAAAAAATTGCATTTTAAAAAATTTCCTCCAAATTCATCGAGTGAGACATCAACAGAAAGGTCTTTTTAAGCTCTATTGATAAGTGAAAATCAAAAGTTTCTTGGAAGTCTGGTTGCTGAGTTATTGGCATCCAAACATGTTCGAATTTTTCCCGCGGTTGAGAACGTTTAAAAATTTGTATTCAGCCAATTGTTCAATTTTTCTGTTAAATCAACTTACGCTTTGGTCGCTGGAAATGCACAGCTACAAGAGGACTCAGATAGCCCTTGGCATTTGTGTATGGATAAAAGAATCCAGGAAAGCCTCGCATCGGATGATAATCAACTGGACCAATATTTTCTTGATCAGCTGGATTTTCACCCTCACATGATACCCAAATTGTATTCATCTATATGCAAAAATAAATCAATTTGTTATTATTTTCGCAAAAAAAAATGTTCCAAAAAGTTAAATAAAAACCTTTTTAGCATCAGCTTTTTCAATTTCTCCTATATAAGTTTTTAAGTTCTCTGGCATCTTTTGGGGTAATTGATTTGTTGTATTATAGAATTCCGGAATCCAACCGAAAATTTTGTTTAGCTTCAAAAAGACACATGGCGCACTTTTGTGGTAGCTGTAATTGTTTTCTTTGGTGCATGGATCCCAGCTTTTGATATCAACATCACAAACATGTCCAGGTGGCGGTGGTCGATTGTAATCACAGTTGAAAATATTTTCACCTCGTCCAGGCTTAAGACCAGGTACTTTGTAAACTTGAAATAAAATTAAGAAAACAAAAAATTGTTCAGTCTGAAATATTTAAAAATTTAGTTTTTTCTTAAACGATGATAAAAATAATCTACAAGTTGATAAGGTTGTATTAAGAGGTCAAAATAATGATGACTAAAAATTATGATTTTATATAAATTTTATTTACCTTCTAAGAATTCATTAAGCGAATCTGTCCAGTGTTTGTAGTTTTCATATTGAGTGCCTTTGTACCAAATTAATGTGCTCTCTACATTTTCCTCTGGGGGTAATGGTCTAAAACCAAGACCTTTAAAAAATAAATAAATTGATAATATTAAATTGTATTAAATTGAAAAAAAATTAGCTTTATACCTGGATTTGTTCCAATTATTGATTCTTCGAGTTTCCATTTTGGTTCAGTTAAATCTAAAGTTTGATGGAATACCCACATGCAGATGGCAACAAGCGCAGCTAAAACTCCATAGAATATAAAATAGAAAATGCCAATTTTTGCTAAAAATAGAAAAAAAAAAACATATAGATTAGTATGGAAAGTAAAATTTAAATAGAAAAAAAAATGCTATACGTATGGCACAACAAAAAGCTAAATTTATTTATTTTAGCATAGAAATTAGATTAAAAAAAATATAAGTTAAAGATGACACAAAGAAAATGTCCAAAAAAAAAAGCATCGATTAAAATGAGACCTATATGCCTTGAAAAATCATCAATAGCTTCAATAGTAGATAACAAACCAATTTTTTTTTTTTTTTTCTTAAAAAAACATCCCCAGAACTGGTAATTCTTCATATCAAATTATTAAGAGTTTTTTCATGCGAAACTAGCTATTTTCAGAAAATCAGATTGTCTTGGTTTTATTTCCCTAAGATCCAACATAGAAAAATTCCCTAAAATTATGCATTTTGCTGATTTAAAAATATAAATTTTTGTTTTATTTTTTTTTTTTTGAAAATCAAGTTCTTAGAAAAGGGGCATTAAATTTGTTGAAATTTATATTTTAGGTGTTTTTTTTTTCAAGAAAAGTTGAAAGACTGGTAAATCCAGAAAGAATGACCATTTTGAAAATTTTTCCTCTAAAAATGCTTCCAAGCAAATGAAATCATTTGAAGAAATTATATGTTTTTTTTTTTTTAATTTGCATCTACCAAAATTAAAAATATAAAAAGTTTTTCAAAAATTGTAGACACTGAGAGTAAGTTCGTACATTTTGCTACTTTTTGCAGCAGTTTTCGTTTCAAAAATCGTAAAAACAATCCAACTCAAAAGGTTACATATATCTTATCTATGATATTACGATGATTAGAATTTTAGATTTTTTTTTACAATAAATTTAAAAGGAACTTTGCCATGAGACAAAATGTGAAAAGTTATTTTTCTCAAAAACTGCTCTGACTTTTTGGCCCATTTTCAACGGTACCTACCATAGATTTTTTCACTTGATTTTCGACTTATAAGTAAAATAATTAAGCGATGCAACAATAAAATTGTTTGAAGCGTTAAATTAATTTTAATTAAAAATACTAAGTAAAAATTTCAAAAATATCAATTTTGAAAAAAAAAACGGATTTTACTATAAGAGGAACTACGTGCGACCCAGTCGTATATTTCTGATATTTGAATGTGTACCTATTGTTTAATAAAACCAAACTCTCAATTTGACTTGATTTTCTATAAAAAAAAATGCATTTTTTGGAAGTGCATTCAAATAAATTTTGTTTGTCTAAAACCATGTTTTTTTTTCAATTTTTTAAGAGGGCAATTTTCAAAAAACATAATAAATTATTTAAAATCAAAGTGTTGTCATTTTAGAAAATTGTATTCTTCAAAACGGTCATCTTAAAGAATTGGAAGAGATATTTCACGACAATAGAAATTAAAACAAAATTTTTTAAATAAAAGAAATAAGAAAAAAAAAATCGAAAAATTGCACCTTTTTTTGGGTAACAAGTTAAAAGAGTGGTTTTAATGCACATATTGGTTTTCGGCAGTGGTACAAGTATTAAATAGTCTAGTCAAAAAATCAAAATCATATTATCAACATTTTTAGGTTTTTTTTTTTTTTTTTTGAAAAGGCAATATCGTTTAATACGGTGTACCTATTTTAAAAACTAATTTCGTGGAGAAATATTACTAAAAGTGAAGAACTGTTACTTTCGAAACTTGATCTTGATTAACTTGTATTTTATTACACTGGTCTGCAAGGAAATCTTCCTTTAAATAAAACTATACTTTTTTAAAGGATTTTTGTATGCTGATTCCGAATCCGAAGTCAGAATTGAGCTAGCACGTCACGTTTTTTTAGATATTCCCGTTAGAAAATCTCAAAAACCCATTTTTTTTTTTTGCTGTTTTCGAAGAAATATTTTGGCATAATGTAATCTTTTTCAATTAAAATTGATACGGTTTATGAAAGAACTTATTTTTTTCTTTCAAATTCAATTTCAATCTTCTCAATATCTCTTTTCTTCTCCGAGATATCTTAATTTAAGTAAGTTTAGTAGGTTTGGCATATCTTACCATAAAGAAACTGATCTCTGAAAATTAATATATCTTTCTCCCTAGAACAAAAGTATACTTTTCTAATGGACTTTAGTGTGCTGGTTTTGAATCCGAATTCTTTTAATTTCGGTTACCTCTGGTTTTTGAGATATAGTAGCTTTTTTGAGATTTTTAAAAAAAAACTTGATTTTGTGATACTTTAATGCGAATATCTTAAAATCCTGACGTGATAGAATTTTTTTCACTTCGGATTCTAACTCAGCACATCAAAAACTATAAGAAAAGTGTACTATTGTTTCTAGGAAAAACAAATCTGAAGCTTTAGAAGGCAGTTTATCGAATGGCTTATTACAAATAAGATATTTCTAAATAGAAAAAATAGTATATAAAATTACAAAACACGTAAAAATTTGGTTTAATGTATTTTATTTTGGTTTTCTTTACATATTTGACTTTTTAAATATAATGGGCATTGATATTTTACATTTTCCTTAATTAAGGTGCTTTTGTTCATGTAGGATTTACTAAAAAGTGAAGGATTTCGAAATGTCTACTTTTTTTTGTCAATCAGTATTTTAAAAAATGAGTAAACATGAATGTAAAAGATAGGTCATATTATCAAAAATAAGTTCTCCAAATTTGAGCTCAATGCGACAAATAGTTTTAATTTTATACAAGTTCAAATGAATCTAAAAGGGTTATTTTTTAGAAACTACTCACATTTTTCAAAAATCATTTTTACAAAAACGGTACCTGATAGAATTTTTCTGAAACCAGATTTAGATTCAGGAAATATCAAAAAATTATTTGAAGGAGAAAAAAAAAAGTTAAATTTTGCAGACCAGTGTTATTGATGGGGGTTTAATACAGCTTTGAAAAAAAAAGTTTGATGGAAATCAAAATTCAGCAGGGCTCAAAATTTTATAACAAAAATGTCTGTTTTGGTTGGAGTATAGTTGTTTTATATATGCAAAGAACCCTTAGCTACTGTTTCAGCAAGTTACACCATCTCTGATATTATCTTGAAATTAAATATAATAACGATTTAAGATAAAATATGAAAGGTTTTAATATCAGAAAATTAAGCAGTTTTCATCACTTCCAGCTCTTTGATAGTAATTTGAGGTAACAAAAAATTAGGTATGGCAAAATTCCGGGCCTTCGTCAGTATTTTTCTATCTTCTCATTTTTAATTTTCACAAAGCCTATTAATTGAACGGGGTGACTCATGATTTTTGAAAGGCTAAATAGAGTGTGGTATATAATATTAGTAATGACAGATTGCGTTAAGTGAATTTAGTTTTTAATTAAGAATTTTAGGTTTTGAGTTAAGTTTCGGATCCTAATTTGAGGTGATCATGATTTAATCCGAGCAGTTCATTCTTCCTATCATCTCCTCTCTTGACAGCAGTCTAGATGACAATTTTGTTTGCTTGATCTTTTGGTTTTAAAGCTTTTTAATAATTTTTGAGTAGATAAATATTTAATTTCGTGCTCGAGATGCACTTCCAGAACACTTTTTGTAGCCTTGAAAAAAATTGCAACCATCCACTCAATTTCAATTCGCACGGAAATCCTTGAACACATTTCAAGCGTTTATAAATGCAATACCCATACCATCCATCCCTCAAGTTAATTTTATTACCTATATATATATATTTTTTTTTTCTGGCCATGAATGAAAGAATTTTTTTCATTCACAAAGCCAAACAATCACTCCAGATTGACGTGTGCAATACGATAATAGGCTTTTAAGCACAACATAAACACAATATCGCCGCCGCATCACGCAAAAGTATCGTGACATAAAAAAATGAAGAAGAATTCCATCAGAGTACCAGAGTATACAACAGCCAGAACCCTATTATTATACAATAATAAATGACAATTTGATTACTTTTTAATCAAGAATATGGAACAATTTAGATAGGTACTTTAACAAAAAAAAAAAAAAAGTAAAAGAGGAATGCTTAATATTTTTGTTTAAAGTGCATCTGTGCCAGCAGCAAAACCATTTGAAATAAATAAATATTAAAAAAAAAAAAAGTTCTATATAAAATGCAATAAAATAATTTTTTGCATTTGGCACAAAGAATTATCCACTTCGAGTCTATTTTTAATCGGATTTGTATCTTAAAGATACAAAACCAAAACAAATTCAAATTAGATATGGTTATAGAGATATAGGTACCTATTAATAAATGTCTTGTCTCGTTGTTGTCTTCGCAAGACTTTCGCTACATCGAATTTAGTTGATCTGCTATAGAAAGAACGCAACAATTTCTCTCTCTCTCTCTCTCTCTCTCTTTTTCTTATTTACAGTGCGCCAAATTTGTTCATTTGCCAATTGTATGACATTTAAATTTTTGTAAATTTTCTTAAAAAAAAAAAAAAAAAAATTAAAAAAAAACTGTCCACAAAGAAAATTAAGTTTGTGACCTTTCATCATCATTGCAAGGGAAGAAAAATCTTGATGCCAAGGAATTATAGAATATTTTTTTTTTGTTTTACCTTTTAATTTCTTTTGCACTTTCTCTTGATAGAATTACTTTTATTTTTTTTTTTAATGGCCCTCTTTTGATTTAAAAAGTGCATCAAAGCTGCAATAATTAAATTATAATTTCCTTTTCTTTTTTTATGAATTTCTGTAGCAGTAAAAAATCTGACCTTATTTGACATAAATTAACCGCATTAGTAATTTTTCATAACCCCTCTTTTGATGAAATTAACCACTTAATAAATTGATGGAACGTCTATGGATTGTTCATGGGTCTGCAGCCTTTTAAGTTTTGATGGACGAACACTCAGCATCACTTGTTTGAGTTCATAATTTTTCTTTAAAGATGCTAAAAAATGGGCTTACATTTTTTTTTTAATAGTTTTATACAGAAATCTAAATTAATTTCTTATAACTACATATTTTTTTTAAATCAAACTTAAACAAAATTCTAAAAAAATTATCTTTATCATTGTTTCATCATTTTTTTTTAACAAATTTACCATTTCTATATCTCTTCATCTTACTCAAAAACTTTCAGCTTCCAAAATTTTAAATAATATAAAAAAAAATAGTCAACTTTTGTTATTATTTTCAATATTTAAAAAAAAAAACCTTATTTTGTAAAAATTTAATAACTATTAAAGGGATATGGAGTGTATTTTTTTTTCTTTTGTCGCTTTTTTTTACTCAATTGATTCTATCGCATATCGTCGTCGTTGCTGTCGCCGATCTATATTATTCTACTCATAAGGCGCTTACTTGATTCTTCTTCAGACAATATCTTCCGGGGAAGTCTGTAATGAATGAAGAATTTATTTCAATATTCATCATCATAACTATATGACTTAAAAGTTGTGAGTCAACGAGTATATACCAGTTAATTGAATCAGATGTTAATTTACTTGAAAAAAGATATAAACAACAAAAATAGTTGTTGAAATTGAATTAACTGAAAATTTTAATTTTTAATAAATATTTAATTGATTTTTAGAAAAACTATTGCAGGTCTGAGGTTTTGGATTCATTCAACAACAAAAAAAAAATCATGAAAAGTAAAACACGAGAATGGCTGGTCCGGTTATGATGAATCTTTTGTTTTTTTTTATGACGCTATTAAATGGTGCCACCTTCATTCCAAACCAATGCCCACTGATTTCAATAGTTTTCTTATGGTCCCTATGCATTGCGACTTGGATGCGAATATCTTCTAAACGGTTAAAGCAACCAATTTGATGTCAAGGACTTTTTTGTAGAACATTTAAGCCCTGACAATAATCCGTCTTACTTATTTAATAATAATGACTTTTCAGTGAATTAGAAAATTTTGAAAAGTAAAAAAATTTTTTATATTTTTGTTTAACTTTGACCTCGAATATCATTCAAATGGTTAGATTAATAAAAAAAGTTATTAAGACCTTTTTTGTGGAGCAATCTGTTTCCTACAAGAATATTACATGCGCGTTTGATTTATTATAATTTTTCCATTTGTTACAAAATTAAGAACAAAAAACGAATTTTTAAAGATTTTCTCGATTTTTGGACCTCAAATATCTACTAAACGTTTAGATAATTCAAAAAAGTATATTTAACCTTTTTTATAGAGCGTTCAATTTTCTACAAGAATATGTAAAAAAATTGGCTAAAAATTCAATTAATAAAAAACATATTTTTTTTAGTAGAAGCTTGATGTAAAAATGGAAAATTGAAAAGCGGAGGACCTTCCCATTAATGATAAAAAGCTCATATTTGGTGAATATATTCTAGAGGTGTCTAGCAATCGAGTTTTCGATGTACCAAAACAAAAAAATACGAATTTCGATTTTTTTTTTGACCCACCCTAATATATATGTTAGGTCTTAATCTTTAGTTTAAGTACTTTACTATAAGATTTATTATATCTTATAATTTTTTTTACAAGAAAGTTGGCAAATTAATAATAATTTTTAGATCATTTTATTAACAACAGCACACGACCTGTTTTCTTATGACGTTATCACGTAAAATCATCGTCCGTAAACCGGTTTCACAGACAACCACTATTTAGTTTCTAATTTTGTTATTTTTATTGTTGTCAATAAAAACTTTGTTTCACTACAACTTGTGTTTATTTTTCTATGTAAAAACATAGAAAAACGGTTTAGCGACTTTTTTTTTTCATATAGCGACTTTTTCGACAAAAAAGCTACTTTTTTAGCGACCTTTAAAAAACTTAAATTTGAAAAAAGAAAAAATCTTAATTTGGGCTAGCTTTGGAAATAGCTATAAGTAAAAAATTGTTATTTAGAATATTTGAATATTAATAGTTTAACCAGTGTTGCTTTATTTGATGCATCCATAGGCGGATCCAGGGGGGGGGGTACGGGGGCACGTGCCCCCCCCAGAACTTAAAGTTCATACTTAAAGGAAATCAAACTATAAGAGTTTTAAAAATATATGAATAATAACAGAAAGAACTTGAGTGAAACTCTTGTCTATTTCTGGCTGAAAATGCGAATTTTGTTGATTGTTGCATTCCTTTCCCATGAATAGCTCCACCTCACAAATAAATAAACGGCTATTTGTTGGGTACACACGAATTTTTTTTTTTTCGATTTAAAAAAAAGTGAATTTTCAAAGTGATTTTGGTGAAAAATTTTGATATGGACATCGAATGACATTGAATGATATAAAAAAAATAATTGTATATGCAACTCTATTTTTTCATACAGAGGGGTCAAAAAATTTGCACTTTTTTCGTTGTTTTTTTTTTAACATTAGTGTTTTTAAAATAGCGGAACACGTCACAAAATTGCATAAACTATACATATATTATAGAACTGCTGGATATGTAGAACAAACTTGCATTTCAGAAGTTTGCCCAAGTTTGCACCCCGAAAATAAAGACTCCTTGAAAAAAAAACTCCTCAAAAGCGAACCTTACTTATAGATTTTTATAAATATTATTTTATTGAGAAAATTTCTCCAGGGATACCTCTAAAAATATGTAAAAAAAATAGTGTTCCAAATTTCAAAAAAATCGGTGCAGTAGTTTTGAAGTTATGAGGAGCACCGGCGTTGAAAACATTAGTTGTGGGGATAACGATTTAAAGTTTTGAACTCTGGACTAAAACGTTCCTAAGGGAAGTATTAAAATACTCATAACTTAGTCAATTTGGCTCCAAGAGACCTACAATTTGAACACAATATTCTTGAGGTATAAAACAATTTAACCCCTTGTAGCCCCATGTGACATTTCTGTAACAAACCGAAAAAGATTGCATAAAAGCTCTACAAACTATTTTTTTTTTTTTCTTTTGAAGCTTCTAATATTATAATCTTTAAGTATTGCTTTATCGAAATAGTACTTCAAATTTCTAATAAATAGCACCAATAGTTTTTAATTGACAGTTAATGTTGAAAGTTGGGCTTTTTTTGAAAATAAGCAAATTTGTGTAAAAACTACGAAATTCAGAAAAAAAATAGTTTTTGTTAGTAAACCCCACGGGGTTTTATTTTTGGATTTTAGGAAAGTGCCTAAAAATTAATATTAGATAGTTTTTTGCTTGAATTTTTGCATTTTTATATACAAATAAATTATTTAAACTTTTTTTTTACTCCCAAAATATCGAAATAACTAAGTAAATAATGACTTTATTGAATTTTTAAAAAATACGTGTTTTATTAAAGATAAAGGCCAATCGATTGACTTATTAATTTTTAAATTTACGACCTTGGGTTACAAAAGGTTAATGCAAATAAAAAAAAAACAAAACTGGGTTTCCCGGCAAAAAAGTATGATTCAGTTTTTTTTGTTATTCTTAGGAACTTTAATATTTATTAGAATGAAGTCTTTAGTATTTGACTAAAAACTACTAGGTCATTAACTAATGGTATAATTATGTCCATAATATTGCAAAATTTTATACAAAATCAATTAAAAAACGTAAACATTATTTTTTCAAAATTTCATTTTTAAAACTTAATTTCTCAAAAACTATTTGGTGAAACAACTTAAGTCAAAAAATTAAATAAAGAATTGTAGGTACGTGCATTTTCTGATTTTTTATATTTTTTTTCTTCCGGCTAATCCAGGAGTAAGAGGGTTAGCACTTAAGTGGCTTTTACTGTAACAAGAAAATGAAAATTTTTCCTTCCGAATAACTTTTTGGTCATATGGTACCTATTTGATGTGGGAAATGTGCCTAAATATTTTTGGCCAGGTTTTAGACCACTGTGGGTCGTTAAAATTTTCTGCTTGTTAGTCAGTCGTATGGTACTTCACTTTATTTCTAACTGTTATTGCTGTTTTTTTTTGCCAATCCGTCCCTTGTGCCCCCCCCCCCCCCAGAAAAAAATCCTGGATCCGCCCCTGGATGCATCCTAACAGTAGGTCATATAAAAAATGCTGCGTATAAGACTGAATCCGCATCTGAAGTTAGTTTTGCCCTAACAACCTCAAAAGTTGCAAATATCCAAAATTTTAATGCGATTTTTAAGGTTTTTTTTTTTGAAATTTTCTCATAATAAATAAAACATAAAACATGGCCTGTGTAGGTAATCAAATATCTCATTTAATTTTTGAAACTATAAGCAATAAAATTGTATTTGTAGGTATTCGAGTTTTAAAATTTTGATTAAAAACCAATAATATGCTAGAATTCAGAATTCTAAACGTATTTTGCTTATCATATCCATAAAATAATTCGGTTAAAAAAATAAAATTAATTTTTAAGTTCAAAAACATCTCTTTTAATATTTTTGAACTCCCAACAAAGTACAATTAAATTTCATGTATATGAAATAATTTTTGGAATGTTTTTTGAAAAACGTTAGATTTTCGTTTTTTTTTTTCTTTAAATAGCTATGTAATTTTTTATAAAAATTTACCAAATTTTAAACTTTCAATAATTTTTCAAAAATATATATAATAGGAATGCCATTCTTAAGAAATTGTTATTCTACACACTAAAACAAATAATAACAAAAAAAATCATGGCTTCATTAAAAAAAAATTGACAATTCAGTTAGGTACTCAAACGCTTCTTCATACAAATTTTCGTTGAAATCAGTTCATTTCAAAGAAAGTCAGAAAGAAAGAAAACGATGCTGTAAGTTAAGTACTCGTAATAGTTCAAAAAAACATTTTTTTTTTTATTTTAATAGTACGTCCTTCTTTGCCAAAGTTTATAGGTTTCTTTTTATCAAAATTTGTAACTCGGTTTTCCTTTTTTTCACATTTTTAATGTTTTTGCGAATTCTAAATTGCTTATGATCCTTCCTGTACTGCAAGAAAAAAAGGTTGATTTTTTATTTTGTTAATTTTGAATATTGATTTTCTCAGAGAAGATAGTTTTAAGCATTTTTTTGACTAATATCACTGGTCAAAATTAAACTTTTTTGTGACAAGAACCAAAAACGTTTTAAGGGTGCTGACCTCGAATCCGAAGACAGAAAAATTTTAATGGTCTATTTCAAAATTGAATATTTCTGACTATCTGATTAGAGTTCACCATCCCTAAAACACTTAAGAACACTTCTACAAAGCTTATTTGGATTTAAAATATTTATTTAAACAAAAATTGACATTGCTTAGCCTTGACTTCATAGGCTTTTGAAGTGAAAAATTCTAAACTCCAACTTGAAAACTTACAAAAATAATGCAAAACGATTTGTAAACTTTTTTAACAAACAAACTAGAAAACAAATATTTTTGCTTTTTTAGTTTTGCAAAAAGCGGTGAATTTAGTTAAGGCTTTACTTTAATTATAATGCGTAATGCTTAGTAGGTATGAAAAAAAACTGATGTAAACAAAAATTTGCTAATTCTTGAGTTTAGTTTTTTTTTTTACTCAAATCACATTTTTTCGATCGAAAGTTTTTCTTAGAATTCAAAAAAAAAAAAATCCCAATCAAAAAACTGCTATGGGAACAAATTCAAATCTTTTGGTGAGATTGTAGATTACATTTTGGTGTGAAAAGGCTCTCCTCAAAGTGTTATTTAAGATCCATTATTTTATTGAGAAGAATGTATAAAATACAAAACTAGTTCTAGGTTTGAAATTTGAAGCAGTTTTGTTGTTTCATATTTTTTTTTTACCGACTTTCAAAAAGGAGGAGGTATTCAATTCATCTGTATTTTTTTTTTTGACGTGATAACGTCTTATAAATCGATGAACCATGGCAGCCACCACAAAAAAGTGACGCCATTTTCTAGCGTTACACTCTCGCACTTTCGCAGTGCGATCTCCTAAAGCTTATTTGAAAGATAATAATCTAAAGCCTAATCCAAATGAAGAATTTTTAAAAATTCCGTCATTTAATAGGGTAAACAGGGGTAAAACGGAAAGATGAAATTTGGGCTAAAATCTAAACGCTTGGTCGTAGAGAGTTGATTCTTTTTGTTATAGATAGAAGAGACTGATTTAAGGATAACTGCATTTAAGAAAAAATTCTAAAAAATTTTGGAACTCCGCTATAACGTTTTGTTTGAACGTTGATCAGGTGTTGTGGGTATGTTGATTATGGGTAGGGGAAATTTTTTTTGACAATTCTAAAGGTGCCAGCTGAAAGATGAAGGAAAAAAAATTAGGCATTTCATACGGATTTTTTTCCAACACTCTGCGTTTAGAAATATGAATTTTTGAAAAATACCTACTTTTTTAGGGGTATTTTTTGGTAGTTTTTTATTATTAGCTTTTTTTTGGAGCTTTCAAGTTATATGGGATATGTAGGACTGATAAATGTGCATACATGTGCAAAAAATTGGAATCGTTAAAAGAGTTTTGACTGAATACGGAGAAAAATAAGTTTTTAAAAAACAGTTTTTTTTTGCCGTTTTTAACCGATTTTCATCGTTTTTTATTTTTACCTTTTTTCTTTAATAGAAAGAGGAATATTACATAGGGAGTAATGATAGACCATGACTACGACTATATGTGTGCGAAATTTCAATAATTTTAGTGAACACAATTTTTAGATAACGGTAAAATAAAATTTTAGAATTCAACAGGTTATAACTTTTTACCAAGAGCAGATAGAAATTTGATTAAACATTAATGAGCATCCTGATACAATTACCTTTCAATTGGTATATCACACATAACGCTAGACTAACTACAAGCTACACAATGTTAAATCAAGAAACTTGCGAAAAACCTCAAAACACCAGTGGAGATCTGTTGCCCCCCGAACAGCCACCAGTGTGGGAAGTACCGTAATCGCTGTCTGGAAATTCGACATGGTTGACTTTAAAAAATTCTAACTTCTCTTGTAGGCATCTTTGAAATGAGATTGATACGTCATTTGAAAGGTGAAACAATAAGCTTTCACATGGTATAAAATTTTTAAAGGTGGTCAAACAAAAAAATTGATTCCGTAGCCTGAGAACATAAAAATAAATGTTTTTTTTTTTTGCTTTTTTTAATTAAATTTCATCGAGTTCAAAAAATTCTAGCTGTTTTTGTAGATATCTCATAGACCTGATCGACAATAAGCTTTTAGATGGTATAAAATTTTGTATAGGTTGTTAGGGAAAAAATTCATTTAATAGCATGAGAAAATAAAAATAAATGTTTTTTTTTGCTTTTTTTGATGAAATTTCATCGAGTTTAAAAAATTCTAGCTCTTTTTATAGATGTCTCATAGACTTGATAATGTATATATTATATATTTTTAGCTAAGACAATAAGCTTTCAGATGGTGTAAAAATTTTTAGAGATTGTTTAAAAAAAATGGATTTAATAGCGTGAGAAGATAAATTTACATGTTTTCTTTGGTTTTTTTTTGATGAAAATTATTGTTTTAAATAAATTTTTTTAATACTTTTTGCTCATTGTAAAAATTTAAAAATGATTTTATTATTTAGAAGAAATATTTGGCTTTTTAATGGTATAATTTTTTTTTGTGAGCTTTTAAAATAAAAAAATTAATATAATGAGAAAAGAAAAAAAGTTATTTTTTTAGCTTTTTCTTGTAAATTATGATTGTTTGAAATAAATAAACGCTTCAAATGGCTCATTTTAAAAGCACTCAACCTGTTTTCTTACGACGTTATCACGTAAAATCATCGTCCGTAAACCGGCTTTACAGACAACCTTTTTTTTTTTTTTTTGTTACCTCATAACTTTGGACTGAGTGAACCAATTTTAATAATTCTTTTTGTATTGGATAGCTGCAATGTGGTCCCTTTTTAATTTCGTTCAGTTCTAGCCATAGGAACTATTAGAAAAAACCATAAAACCCAGTTTTAGCCATAAAAATAATTATTATTTAATTAACAACTTATTTCTAAATAACTTTTACTCAATAACTGCTAAGAAATACTGTTACCATAATATAACAGTAACTATTATAACATTTAGGTATTCAAAAATAACTGTTAAGACCATCGCTATACAAACAATGTCTTTGAGACAATGGGCACGTTCAAAGAGCTAACATAAAGCTATCGGATAGCTTTTTGCTGTTGTAAACAATGTTAAAAATTAGCAAGGAACCGAACCATTTTCTGTCAAAAAATAATCTGAAGGTATCCCAGAATTTCTGGTATACCTCAGCTATCCGAGTGATCAGCTGATATACATTTGGCTTTTTTTTATTTTGATTACTTTTCGGGAGATTATTCAGCTTCAAAATAAAAAAAAAATTGCAAGGAATAAAGTCAAAGCGATTGTGCAAGTACTAGTCAACAATAAAAAAAATGTAATTTGCTCAAAAGAAAAAGTTTCCTCTTCTCAATATTTACATATTTTTTTAGTAGCTGCTTGGGCAAGCTATCTGGATACCTCTTTGTTCAAAAAGATATTCCAGATACGGGTATCCCAGATAGCCTATCCGATAGGTGTTTGAACGTGCCCAATGACTAATATGAATATCGTAGACAAACGCCGCATATTTCGGCTAGACGTAAACTACTACAATTCTTCATTACATTCTACATTCTCTTAAAGAAAAATAAATGGTTTTTAATTTGTATTTAATTAAATTAAGTGAAATTTCTTTTTGTGTTTGCTTTGTTTAAAATAATTGCCAAAATGTATGTAAAACTACAATTTTCCTTACACAAGTGCTATATCTAATTCTATAAAAAAATATACAAATTATCTTATTTATGACTCAACTCTTAAATACTCTTCCTATGTCTATTCAAGCTTAATAATTTTTTTTATTTCAACCAAGAGGCATAAGTTTATTATTAATTTTTCCCAAATGACTAAAAAACTCTTTTTTTTTTTTTAATTTGTTAATAATGGAAATTAGACTAATTACAATTCTTTTTTTAAAAACGAATTACGTTACCTAGCGAAATTCCTTTTAAAAAAATGTCTGCATAAACTATTTAGCACCCTATAAAGTAGATAGTATGCCACGTCACCAACAGTTGTCACCTGCATTTTTTTGTTTGGGTTCCATTGTTAAGGACTTTTCTGCATCATTCAAAAGAGGTCGTTCGAGGACATTAACATCGGAATTGTCATACAAAAAATATAATAATAATGTTTTGTAAACAAAGAGAAACTCAGAGAGAGAGAGAGAGAGTCAGAATACACCTTGTTTTTATTAGGGTAAACATTCTCACTAACACCAATATCAACTCAAAGAAATACAAAAAAAAAAAAAATCAATAAAGCGTGCGTGCGTAGAAATTTGAACGCAGAATCCACACAAAAAAATACTAAAAGACCTATGACACATGCGAGAGTGTAAACAAGTTATTCATTTTATATTATTCCTCCTCAGATACTTAAACTATATCTAACAGATGTTTCCACCAGAGAGTCGGCATTTTTATTATTTTTATTTTTATATATATGTTTCTTCGATAAATAAAGAAAGCGTCAGGTAGTTCTGTAGTGCTCCTAGTGGCTAAGAAAACAAACAAAATAATGGAATCAGAGGGAAAAATAATACAAAAAAAAAAAAAAAAGTTAGGTTATGTATGAATTTTCGTCTTCTTCCGCAAACGAAAAAAAAAAGATGAACTAGAAACACGATAAATAATAAATGAAACCGTACATCTGTGTTATGGCCAAAATGTCAAGACCGTACACAACAGATACACTTTCTGTTGCACTGTAGGTAATTTTATTTTTAGTTACCTATAAATTTGGTTATAAATGTGCAAAAAATTAAGAAAGGGAAAGACGTCAACAAAAACCTGCATAATTTTCGAAAGATGCTGCTGCATAGTTTTTAAAAATAAAATAAATTTTTCAAAAATTATGCAAGAAGTGTTTTTTTTTTTTTTTTTTCATTAAATTTTGAATTTTGTATTCAAAATTTTGATGGGAAAATTTAGGTCGTACTCACCCCAGGAAGTTCGGTCACGGTTCATGACAGTTCCCTCCTCTGCATTATAAAGGAATCTGCCAAGGTGGAAAGGGCGCGCTTGTCGCACAAACAGCGCGTCATCCATGTGAGGTGATTTCGACATTTTTCGATCAAAATTTTGATTTTTTCGTCAAATTTTTACTTTTTTTTTTTTTTGTTTAAAATTTTTTACACTTTTGGTGTGGCGTTTCAAAAAAAAAAAAAATGCCACTTAAATTGTCGATTGCAATCAAAAAATCATTAGCGGATCACTATAGAAGCACTATAGAAGTATTTTTATGTAATCTTTTAAAAAAGGTCGAATTTTAGGTCAAAAGATCATTCAAAAAAAAAACAAAGAGATGCTAGTTAAACACTGAGTTTAGTAGAGTAGTAAGGCACTCTGATGAGAGATGGTTCACTATAGAAGAATATACACGAGAGCAGCAGCAATGCACTTCGAGAGGTGAACTGACTTTTCCGTACACACCACCCAACTAAGCAATAATATCTAAAACGTTTTGACTTAATATTTCTATCTTTGGTTTGGGACGATGCCGATATATTTTTATGTCACGACACAAAAAAAAAAAAAAAAAAAAATAAAAACACAAAAAAATATTGGATATATAAATTTTTTCGGGTGATTTTTTTTTTCCTTCTTTATAGGGTGCTTTGTTTTAATGACGAATATAGTCACAGCAGCAGATCTTCCTGTTTTTGTCGTTTATTGTTGTTGTTGTTTTTTTTTGAGAGTCGAGTCAGAGTCGATGGAAGAAGCTACAAGAGTTTGTAAGAGAAAAAGACCTTAAAATTTTGTAGCAACGACCACACCTTGATGAATTTCGATACAAAAAAAAAAAAAAATGTTAAAAAATGTCAGAAGAATGGCGCGCGGCTTTGGACCTTATAGAAGTTAGAAGACCCCGCGTGGTTTGTTATACACGAGTTCGATATTATTATTATTTTTTTTTATTTGATACAAAAAAAAAAAAAAATCATTCATATAAAATCTATTTTGTATTTTTTCGTTAAGACAGCGGTAGTATTTTGTAGCAGGTACGTGCAACAACGTTTGGCAACCGACAAAAGACAACGTAGAGAGTAGAGGAACCGCCTTTTTCGAATTTTCTTACTAAACAACTTGAGGAATACTACAAAAATTTATTATTTGCCTGCATCAGTCAGCCCAGAGAATAGCATAGTATTACAGTTTTGACTTTGAATTTCACTCGAAATGTGATATTATTTACTGTGCTACTTACTGACACATAGTCATAGCTCAGTGGGAGCTCACATCATCATCATCAGCTTAGTATGGAGTTAAAATTGACACAAATACATCCACACGATTATATTAGAGGAAATACCTACTTTTGAATAAAATAATATCAAATGCGTTTGGAATCGGTATGAACTCTTTGCTCTTTTGACGTTTTAAACTTGGAGAAATATTTAACCAAGAGTGAGTCAACACTATGGATTGCACTATGATGATTAGGTATAGGGTGGTGGCTCAGTGTTGGTGGTTTTGGTGATATGATAGTAGAGCTCAGAGTCAGTAAGTGGAAGAATTTTTTAAGTGTTATATTGAGAAATAGGTGTGAATTGAGTGAGACTTTAATTCGAGTAGATACTGAGCGTGGTTTTTGAATTGGGCGCAGGGTGGCGCTAAATTATTATTTTTTTTAATATTTTTGTTTGAGGGAGGTTGTGAAATGTGATATCGATAGTTTGTTAGGTGCATGAAATAATTATATTAATTAACACTTGGTTGAGAGAAATTCCATAGAATTTGTGAGAGTTTCGGTTTTTTGTGTGGAGGTAATTGTAAATGTTGATACTCGTTTCAGAGTTTTCATATTAATCTGATGAAACATTTAAAATTCTGTATTTAATATAGGTATTTGATTCTAATTAAGCAAAAAAATTGTATTTAATAAAATTTTGGGACCATGTATTAAAAATTTATTAATTTTACCTGCCATAGAACCGTTTTCTGGATTAATGACTTTCTCGTTAACGACGTTTCCTATCTAATTTTAACTAAATTTTTGGAGCAGAAAAGTTTTAATAACCTCAATATTAATGTTAAGTCTAATTTATCAAAAAAAAAAATAACATTTTTGGACTTATAATTTGCTTTACAAAATTTTTTGAAAAAAAAAAAATATTTTCTAAAAAATGTTTTGTGATGCCATTTAAAAATATGTTATTTTTGTGTAGGTAATCTTAAAAGAAAATTTTGTTTTATTTTGCAAGTTTTTATTCAATCTAATAAAATTACAATAATTTTTTTAATGGTTATAAAAGAATAATTTAAGTTTAATTTTATAAGAAAAATAAAAAAAAAAAACTTAAAAATATGTTATTAAAATTCTTAAAGTTTTTAGAACTCAAAATGAATTATATGAATCACCTGTTTCCTATAAAGAAGAATTTATAGTTTTTTTTAAATAGTATCTTATATAAAAAAAAACATATCTTACATTAAAAAAAAAAAAATTAGTCTGTCAATTTTAATAATTTAATAATCACTAACCTTACAAAAAAAAATTATTTTGATTTTATCTGTTTTCAAGAAATTGATTTTTCAAAAAAAAAAAAAAAAATATTTTAACCCAGAAATAGGTTTTTAAAAAATATCTTAACGAAGTAAAAACCAAGAAAATAGCTATACTTGAATATGGATAAACCAAAATTAGAAAAAAAAAGTTGTTTTTTTTCAAATTCAACTCCTTGCTGAACATTTATCAATTTGAACCTTATCTTGTGAAAGTTCACCACCCTCAAAATAAAAATACCAAAAATAATAAAAATAGTCAAAGTATTCTGTTAATTAACAATAACAAATTAATAATAATAATCTAAGATGTTACCAATTACTTCGTGTAAAACATAATAGGTAATATATCTGTAACGCAAATCATTTTAGCCCATTCGACATTGTGTTACCCTCGAATCAAATCACTTGCCTCTTTGTTTGGCATATTTAATCCTATGCTATGGCCCTTTAGAAAAGTGTAAGTATCGCCTGCTTGTTGTTAAAAAAAAAAATGCAAATTATAAAATCATTGATGGATACGATAACAACTGACCGATTTACCATAATCGCGTGTCCTTTCAGCAAGATTTGAAACATGGAGTATTCCTAAGGTTTGTTTTGGTAAAAGAATCATAAATGTTAAAATATGCATAGTTTGTATAAAAAAAGAAAAAAATCTTTAAAATTAAAATTCAAATGCAAAAGTGGTAAAGAAATAAGATTCTGAGTGCAAAAACTTTTTTAATTGAAAAAGCGCATGATCTGTTTAAAACGTAAAATTACTACTCATTCATGAATTAATTTTTGTGCATCCTCTGGAAAGCATTTTCTCACTCCTGTGCAACTCAATTTTTACTCAAATTTATTACGCACGCAACAATAATATTGCAGGTAAGTATATAACAGTTTAAGGTGGTTCAAATTTCAAAACCAGTTTTGAAAGATACAAACACAAAACACAATACACATTACCTTTTAAGAGAAATACCAAAAACGATACTTAGTTTTAAATTAAGAGATCAACTCAAGTAGAGTAAGATATACTATGGTGCATTTTTTCAAAATTATAGAGAAAATTATCTCTGCTTATTCTATCAAATTGGAATTTATTCGAATAATTTTTTATTGGAAAATTATGATTTTCACGTAGGTAATAAATTTGGGTAGTTTGCCAGAGTTTGTATAATGATTTATTTTTATTTTTGCAAATTTCATTTACTTTTTCAAGATTTTTTTAGTCAGGTATTTGGCGAGAATGTAGACATGCAGCAATTAGAAATCAAATGATAAATAATGAAACAAATTGTACATATGTGAAAGTTCTGTTATAATTTTTAATTGATTTTACATAAATAATAAGTTTTTTGGGGTGCTGAACACAAATTTGCATTTGGCCACTATATTTTTTAACAGCAAACATGAGAAATTACTAACAAAGTGAACAAAATGCATGTCATACCAAATTATACCCAAAATTATGATCCACACAATTTAGCCAGATGAAGCAATCCCCCGGATGCCAAGGCTCCATGAGAAATGAAAAATAAAGTATCCTGTAATTATTTACCATAATGCATAGACCTGTTCACCTTGAACTCATATCTGCAAACCAAAACTTCTTTCGAGACTTAAGTTATCTGCCTTAAAAAAAAATCATGTGTGCAATTTACGCGTGGTAGAAGTGAAATCTTAAAAAATCATATTTTTTGAAAAAAAAAATTACAATACAAAATGCTTACAAATTTTCCCAAGGAAAAAAGACATACTAAAATTTTTACAATGCGCAAAAAGTATAAAAATAACACCGGCACACAAAACAAAAAAAGTGTCATGTACCAGGAACCAGACCTATCTTTCTATATGTTTCTGGGCACGCTGAATCCGAATTTCAAGTCCGTTTGGCATTGTCACCCTCCAGTTTTGAGCTGTGACTGCATTTTGTTTGAATTTTTATGTTTTTTTTTGGAGTTTTTTGCATTTTTCTCAAAACTGAAGGGTGTTCGGGCAAAACGGACTTGAAATTCGAATTCAGCGGGTCCAAAAAAAAAGATAAGTCTGGTTCCTGGTACATGAAACTTTTTTTTTTTTGTGTGCCGGGGATGAAAGCGACATGTCGCGAAAGTGCCAGCACACCAAAAAAAAAGTTGTATGTATCAGGAACCAGACCTATCTTTCTATATGTTTTTGGACCCGTTGAATCCGAATTTTGAGTCCGTTTTGCCCGGTCACCCAAAAAAGGCAAAAAAACTTCCTTTTTTTTAGTTTTTTGCATTTTACTCAAAACTGGAGGGTGACAGGGCCAAACGAAATTGAAATTCGGATTCAGCGTGCCCAAAAACATATAGAAAGATAGGTCTGGTTCCTGGTACATGACACTTTTTTTATTTTGTGTGCCGGTGTAATTTATTCAAAACAATCATTTTCATTTTCCAACACCATTAAATCCATTTCTTTATGAGAACTTATAATACATTTTATATCATCTGAAAGCTTGTTGTTTCGCCTCAAAATTTTTATACCGACCATGTCTATACAACATCTACAAAAAGAGCTAGTTTTTTTTTAACCCAATCAGTTTTCATCAAAATACCAAAAAAAATCTATCTTTTTTTCAAGTTTTTCAATTTAAGATTGTGTAAATTGTACGTATTAAATTTAAATAACATTTTTATGTGCTCTAGATCCAAAGATATAACGTGTTAAGAAAAAGGACACCTTTTCACCGTTATCTCAGGTTAAGTTTCGATGCAAATAACTCAACAACCAGGCTTTCGAAAAACTTTTAGTTTTCAATTACAGTTTGAAGGCTTCTTCGAGAATCCAGTTATAGAAAAAGTCCAATAATTTTTGCCGATTTTGACGCTAGATGGCGCCGCACGAGATTTCTAATTTGAAATATGTAGGTAGGTTTTTGCTGACTTATGAGGTATTTTTTTAGATATAGCTTTAAAGGAAAAATGTTTGATGAGGTTCTGCCCTAGATTTTCAAAAAGTTACATATAAACTATATCTCCAGGGCCTAAGTCAGTATATGCATGTTTTTTTTTTGGGTTCATTTAAACAAGAATGTTTTATTAAAGCAAGCTGATTAAAAAAAATTATGAAAATTAAAAAAAAAAAAACAAAACATAAAAAGTTAAGAATATTTAACTTCACAAAAAAATTAGAATCAGAAATCGACAGTTTGCGAAGAAATGCTAATACAAATATTTAATTTCCAATTTTACAACTTGATAGCAAATTCATTGCAACGCCCTTTTTGTAGCAGTTTTGAAGGTCAAATTAATATAATCTTGTTGTATATTTTTCCAGCCTTTGCACGATGAGGATCAAAAAAACTTTATAAAAAATACTCACCCCAACTGGGAAATGTCCTTCCAAAAAATAACCTCTTATCAGGTTGCCATATCATATCCTTGAAATTTTGTTTTTTCGATTGCGGTGGTGGTCTTGAGTAGCATTGTTGAAAAGCATCGATAGATTCTTCGGCTAATGTCGTTTTCTTTCCCGTTTCCTTGTGTAATCCTTTTGCTTTCGAATCCATTATACGATCGAGAGTTATTAATTAATTAATTTCGTTTAAGGATATTCTTTTACACTAAGTCACTTCGAAAAAAAAAATATAAAGAACCGAATTAATAATAATCGCAGCAGGAGTTTAAAAAAAAAAAAGAAGATAATTCCGTTTCCCTTTTCTTTTTCTTTAAGAATAGAATCCGCGGTAAAGTTTTTGTGCTGCCCAAACGACCGCGTCCCGATCCAGATTACTAATAAAATCTGAAAAAATTAATTCCAATTCTGTAGTATAGTTTGTATATGCGATATAAGATGATGCGGGACCAGACTTTGTATATTATCTAGGGTCTCCGTTTAATATGGTTAGCAAAGTTTTATTTTATTTATTTTTTTTAAATTTTTTTTTTGAAAAAAAAAAACAGACTCTCAAAAGCAATTTAACACAACAATTGGACTGACTTTGTTGTACATTACTCTGAATTCTTCGTATTGTTGCACAGATTGTCACTAATATTTAGATGGGACTTAATCAAACATAATACCCAACAACTGACGAATCAGAGGTTTTTTTTAGTAAATAACGTATACAGCCTGACACGTCAATTATATGGTACAACAAGTAAATTCTACTTAAGCGATGGCATAACGTCCTAACCGGGGGGATTTTGTATATGTTTAGAATCTCTATAGAACAAGTACCTATAATTCGTACCTACGTCAAACTGGGTAGAAAAAAAGTGCGTTCGAAGTAGCCCCATCCGTTTATAGAGAGAGTATGTATGTAGTGTGTGGGGGTTGGAACAATATGTGCCTACTTCATTATAAAACATACTTTTTTGTTGTTGTTGTTGTTGTTGTTGTTGAACAATTTGTTGTTTGTTCCTTCCTTGCGTGTAAAGAAAATTTTTGCGGAGGTGGATAATCTTAAGAGAAGACGCATTCAAGTTTAAATAAAATGAACATTCTTTCTTTGATGACAGTTTACTGGCTAAGGAAGTTTGTGGTTATTATCACGTGATTATGTCATTAAAAATTGTTTAATCGTACGCGTTGGGGTATGATTTTTATAAAAGTAACTGCGTGGCTCATTAAATGTGTGCGTTTTTAATCGTATCTGGATTAGATGACGAATACAGAACAGGATGGAATTTTTTGTAAGCTTGCGCAAGCAATGGAAATTTTTGCTGTTTCAATACATACTATTTCGATATTTCGTTAAATAGAAGATCAGTTTATCCTTAAGCACTTTATTCCACCAAGACAGTTTCAAAGACAGAGATGTTCATCATAATGATGGTTTGAGACCTACAAAATAATGTATGATTTTTTTTTTATTATGTAAGGCAGAGTGCCGATATTTATTTCAAAAAAAAATTCCAATCCTGCATAGCAATTTCGTAACTTACTTCAAATAAAAGTATTTACATTTTTTTATTGCAGATCACAAATCAGTAAAAACGTCTACTTTTATGGTTCAAATAGGCAAATTGTAGAAAAAAATAATAAAATTTCAAAACGCTTTTCTCGGGACCTAGTTTGTTTGTTGAACATAGTAAAACTAGAGAAGGACATAAAAGTGGTTGGACAGATTTTCTTTAAGCTTGTTACTGATGATTTTTTTAATGCCCCATGCTTTTGAGAACACAACTAAAACACATCGTTCTTAAAGCTACAAAAGTTTTTTTTGACGTGATAACGTCTTATAAATCGATGAACCATGGCAGCCACCACAAAAAAGTGACGCCATTTTCTAGCGTTACACTCTCGCAATTTCGCAGTGCGATCTCCTAAAGCTTATTTGAAAGATAATAATCTAAAGCCTAATCCAAATGAAGGATTTTTAAAAATTCCGTCATTTAATAGGGTAAACAGGGGTAAAACGGAAAGATGAAATTTGGGCTAAAATCTAAACGCGTGGTCGTCGAGAGTTGATTCTTTTTGTTATAGATAGAGGAGACTGATTTAAGGATAACTGCATTTAAGAAAAAATTCTAAAAAATTCTGGAACTAACGTTTTGTTTGAACGTTGATCAGGTGTTGTGGGTATGACAAAATGTTGATTATGGGTAGGGGAAATTTTTTTTGACAATTCTAAAGGTGCCAGGTTAAAGATGAAGGAAAAAAACATTAGGTGTCCCATACGGATTTTTTTTTCCAACACTCTGCGTTTAGAAATATGAATTTTTGAAAAATACCTACTTTTTTAGGGGTATTTTTGGAGCGTTCAAAAAATCTAAAGTTATATGGGACATGTAGTGCTGATAAATGCGCATACATGTGCAAAAAATTGGAATCGTTTAAAGAGTTTTGACTGAATAGGGAGAAAAATATGTTTTTAAAAACCAGGTTTTTTGGCCGTTTTTAACCGATTTTCATCGTTTTTTATTTTTACCTTTTTTTCTTTAATAGATAGAGGAATATTACATAGGGAGTAATGATAGACCATGACTACGAATATATGTGTGCGAAATTTCAATAATTTTAGTGAACACAATTTTGAGATAACCTTAAAATAAAATTTTAGAATTCAACAGGTTATAACTTTTTACCAAGAGCAGATAGAAATTTGATTAAACATTAATGAGCATCCTGATACAATTACCTTTCAATTGGTATATCACACATAACGCTAGACTAACTACAAGCCACACAATGTTAAATCAAGAAACTTGCGAAAAACATCAAAACACCAGTGGAGATCTGTTGCGCCATGAACAGCCACCAGTGTGGGAAGTACCGTAATCTCAATCTGGAAATTCGACATGGTTGACTTTAAAAAATTCTAACTTCTCTTGAAGGCATCTTTGAAATGAGATTGAAACGTCATATGAAAGGTGAAATAATAAGCTTTCACATGGTATACATTTTTTATAGGTTGTTAGGGAAAAAATTCATTTAATAGCATGAGAACATAAAAATAAATGTTTTTTTGCTTTTTTTGATGAAATTTCATCGAGTTTAAAAAATTCTAGCTCTTTTTGTAGATGTCTCATAGACTTGATCTATATATATATATTTTTAGCTAAGACAATAACCTTTCAGTTGGTGTAAAAATTTTTATAGATTGTTATAAAAAAAAATGGATTTAATAGCGTGAGAAGATAAATTTACATGTTTTCTTTGCTTTTTTTTGATGAAAATTATTGTTTTAAATAAATTATTTTAATACTTTTTGCTCATTGTAAAAATTTAAAAATGATTTTATTATTTAGAAGAAATATTTGGCTTTTTAATGGTATAATTTTTTTTTGTGAGCTTTTAAAATAAAAAAAATTAATATAATGAGAAAAGAAAAAAAGTTATTTTTTTTAGCTATTTCTTGTAAATTATGATTGTTTGAAATAAATAAACCCTTCAAATGGCTCATTTTAAAAGCACACAACCTGTTTTCTTACGACGTTATCACGGAAAATCATCGTCCATAAACCGGCTTTACAGACAACCTCTTTTTACCTACATTCGGAAACAGATATTTTCAGAATGAAGTCCCGACACAAAGTTTTTTTTTAATAATATGAGATCATAGTGAACATCCCTATGCATTTAGGTAAAAAAATTAGAAATTTATTTTTTTCAGATTTTCGAGAAAAAATTAAGGTTTTTTTGCCTAAAAAAATACATATTCAAAAATTTCCTCCAAATCCATCGAGTGAGACACCAAAAGAGAGGTCTCTTTAAGCTCTATTAATAAAAGGAAACCATTAATTCGTTTGAAGTCTAGTTGCTGAGTTACTTTAAACCCAATATTATGTTTTTACATTAGGTATATGTTTTATATTATGTAGGTGCTATAACCAAAAAATTGTTATCCCTCTGTTGTTGTGTGCACCAAACAGTTTCTTTAAAATAGTGACAATATATTTTTTATGAATTGTGAATAATATATTTGAATTCTTCATAAAATTCTACATCAATTTAATATGCATATTCCCTATAAAATATTGAGACCGAAAAAAGTTATAACAACATGAAAAAGGAAGAACCAAATATTCGCACCCGTGTGAATTTCACGTCACAAAAATGGATTTCATCCAAAAATTTGTGTACGAAAAGCTTTTTAAAATTGAGAAACATTTTTTAGAGCATCAATTTTGAATATTTTGAAAAAAAAATGTCAAAATTTTTCAAAAAATTTCTTATAAAATTTAATTGTAAAATTAAATTAAATTTATTCTTTTATGAATGGTTTATAGCCTTTAAATTAAAAACAACTTTTACCATATTTCTGATGCAAATAATAAATTTTAAAAATGAATTGAATTTTTTTTTGGCACGAAACTTTTAGTCCTAGAAGTTAAAGTAGATGTATTGATTGTATCGTTCTTGAGAGAAAGTTTTTAAAATTTTGACAACAAAAATTCAAGTAGGTACATATAATAGTCCCCATTAAGTCATAACCATGTTTGTGCAAATTAAATTTTTTGACTTTGATTCCTTCATTTCTTTTTTGTAAAAAACAAAATTAGAAAATAGAATAATGTTTCGATTCGGAAAATTTTTGAATTCGGTCACAATTTACGACAGTGATTTGCCTTATGAAAACAAATCTTACCAAGTTTTCAATTTTTCACATTCATGCTTTTTGCGTAATGGGATAAAACCTTTTTTGGTAATGTTACGTCCAAGAAACCAAAAATTCAAGGCATCCCATAAAATGTGTGTGCAGAAGTTATGAGTCCGAGATTTTCTGAATTCTGTCTGTCAACAAACCTTTGTCATAAATTTTAATGCGTTGAGTGTCCAAAGGTATATGACTGATGTCGTTGAACAGCAAGGAGTTTTTATGAATAATTTTTTTTTTTCCAAAACAGCTCGAATATGTTTTTTAAACCACTTGAGTTGAGTAAGATCTTGACTTGAGGAAAATTCTTTCAAATTCTAATCAAAAGTTCACAGTGAAATTCGACTGAATTGAGTAAACTATCATTTTAAGAAAATATATTTTTTTAAATAACTCCGATATTATCAAATAAAGAAAAAAAAAATTTAGAGCGGAATTCAGAGTCGTCGCTCAAGTAAAAATTTGACTGAAATGAACATTTGCTCTTGCGTTTGACGGTTTGACCCATTTCAACTACTCGTTGCGTTAAGAAAACCTAAGGGTTTCTTTAATTTTAGCTTATGAATACCAACTGAGGAAATTTTGAAGTAAACACTCAGAAAAATCATCTCAGACTTGAGCTTGAGCAAAAATTTTACTAAAGTAACGACTCTGAATTCCGCCCTTACCTAATCTTCTTCATCACATTTCAACCGATTGAACAAAAACTTGAGTGTTTCCTCAAATTTTGGATTATTATTAGTGCATACTAAGGAATTCATCATTTAAGAATCTCACAGAAATAACTTACAACTATTGAAAAGTCCTTTAGTTTTTTTTGTAAAATGTATACCAAAACATTTTATTGTAATGATTAACAGAAATTAAATAATTTTTTTAGTAACCAACCAATAATAAAAAAAAGTTACGTATACACCACAGTGACCGATGAAGTCTAAAAAATGAACACTGAAAGAAACTGAACTACATATTTTGAGTGTTTTCTGTGCTTTTTTCATGCTAGTAAAGGACATAAAACTCACAACTAGCTCAATAAAACCGACAAGAATAGAATGAAAATGTTGTTTTTCTTTTGTCCTTAAAACCTATAATCTTTATTCGAATCTTTATCGGTAATCTGGATATCCGAAATATTCGGATATTTTTGAGTACCAAAAAACATCAAGAAGTTATTATACTCTTTGAATAAATAATAAAACAAAAAAATTCCATTTTTTTTTTTTGGTAAGTATAAAAACTAGCAATGACTTCCTCTTGAAAACTACCAATTTAGTGGAGTAACTAAAGCTCAAAAATTGGCAATATTAGGGAACCCGGCTGAACAGCTTAGATTTTGATGATCTTTTTTTCAAACGTCGGTAATTAAAAATACTTTAAAGTCTATAGATTAAAAATTGCCGGTGTTGCCGTTTTGATTTTTTAAATTTAATTGAAGATTTTTATTAACAAAAACAAATTTTTTTAAAAAATTTTTCTTAAATTTCATAAATTAATTGATGCCAAAATATTGTCTAGGAAATTCAAGGAAAAAAAATATATGGGAGTGACGGACAATCTTCCATAGTTCAAGCGATAGATGCAATTTTCGTATTAATTGACTTCAAACACAAAAAAAAAAAAATTTGAACACAACGGCAACACCTACAATATTCAAATATACATTTTTTAAAAGCTAGAAGCTTAGTCATATATGTAAAATTAAAATTAAGTTAATTGAATGAACGGCTTTTGAAAGAATGGTAATTGAACTCAGATTTTTGAAAAAAAAAAAATTATTGACAAAATTTTAACATGTCGTTTTTTAAAATTGGTCTTAATATAAAATGAATTTATTTTCAATTTTTTTGACAGCATTTATTATGATTTCAAATTATAAAAGGAATTGTCAAAATGTATTACGGTTTATGAAAAAAAATTAAAAAGTATTTCATTTTCGAAGAACTTTTTTTAATAAAAGTTTTAAAAAAAAAATGTAACTTATTTTTTTTTTTTAAGTTCAACATCTAAACATAAAATTATTTTTTATTTATTTAATAACCCTTACTGTTGAAAGTTAAATAGCAAAAATTTAAAGTTCCTATTTAGGTACCACAGTCTTTGAGAAAATTAATTATTTCAATGCAAAAATTCAGTTTTAATAAAAAAAAACCATTGAAATTGAAGTAATTTTTCATTTTTTTTTTTTTTTTTCAAAAGTGTGATATATTTTACCTTTTTTGCTTCGAAATTCAACTGATAATATTTATGGCCAAATATTTTTTTTAAATAAATTCATATTTTATTAGAAAAAGTTTGGAAAAAAGTCATTTAAACTATTTCTAATAACATTTGTTTTTTAATTCTGAGTTTGAGGACCATTTTTTCAAAAAGTCTTGATTAAATTTAGTGGATTTAAATTTTAGAGATAAGAATGAGCTTCTGGCTTTTTAAAAATGTATTTTAAAACATTTTAAGTGTTACCGTTGTTTTCACAATATTTTTTTTTGTGTTTGAGGTCAGAATGTTAGAAGATTGCATTTATCGCTTAAACGATGGAAGATTGTCCCTTACTGCCTTTTATATGTTTTCCTTAAATTACCTAGAGAATCTTTTGCTATTATTTGTTTTATGAAATCTAAGCAAAAAAAAAATTGTTTTGTTAAAAAAAAATTAATTTTACTTTTAAAAAACAATACGGCAACACCGGCAATTTTTAATCTATAGACTTTAAAGTATTTTTAATTACCTACGTTTGAAAAAAAAATCGTCAAAATCAGAGCTGTTCGGCAGGGTTCCCTAATAATTGTCTTTAGTTACTCTACTAATTATTTGAAATTTTAATTAATATTTTCTACAGACTGTTTCATTGCTAAGACCAATTCATTTAGTTAAAAATTATTTCCATGGTCGTAATCGTTTATGAAAAAAAAAAAAAAAAAATCATAAACACAGCGGAAGCTGAAATATCGCTCTAGACATATAAAATCAACAGGCAAAAGTATCATCTTCCTAGTTACTTTATAGTTTAGTACCTTAAGTGTGTTTTATTACAGCAACGAATAATAAAATCCAAAGCAAATATTGTATCTTGGGAAAGAAAAAAAAAAGAAAAAAAAATCATACAATCAAGGTATCTTTATATATTTTAAAGAAGCAAAGACAGATCCTCTAATAAAAATACAGCCTCGAAATATAAAAATCTTAACCAGTTCGGCTAGAGTGATGATGTCGGTATCAGTATTAGAGGCAACAAAATGTACAAAAAAAAAAAAGCCACGTAAGCTGGAATCAAGTAGATATGTGCTTTTCTAGCTACTAGATAAGAATATCTCTCTATGCTTACAGACACTCTAGTTACTATGTGCAGGATGTTCTCATATATTAACGGGCATAAATGTATTCAATCGACCATTTCCTGTCGTCAGCCCGCCATTGTGGGATAGATCATCAGCAGTAGCAGTCAACAGTGGCGCGGTGGAAGGCGGTGGCAGCGGAGAGAAGTTAATGAAAAGCAAACTACTAAAACCAACTATACAAAGCCGACAACAACCGTGTCACCGCTGCGGCACCGCACCGCTCTGACCGTACCAATATACAATGTGAATTCTGGCGGCCAAGAGCTGCTGGAGATGAGGAATTTTGTAGCTAGCTTTGTTTTGCCCAATTTGGGGTAGATTCATACTGCATACGTCAATGCCACTCTGTGACTATACTATATTCCACGAAATATAGTTTAGTGGCAGTTTTGAGCAGATGGTCGCATAGAAGTTTGTTGTAACGAAACGATGCCGCAAAATGCATGCTATTTTATTGGGGATGGACTTGAACAATTTATATATCTATACTCTCGCAGTTAATTATGCTTGGCAGCTCTCAATGGCATACTGAATTACCTACCTAGTTTTTTTTTTTTTTTTTTGTATGTTTTGGCCGGGTTCACATCCACAAGTTCAGTGTATCGTAGTTACTCTGAAACACACCAGAAACAAAACAGAGAAAAAACACCCTCCACCAATGCTATGGTCAAACGTAATAATTGCAAATTACAATTAGCCTATTCTGGTGGACAGGTCAGGCTTGAATGAGGCGCAGCAGGTACGAATCAATTGCGGATAGTTTGGCATTGTTTGGTTATCATGGTTGGAAGCGGGCATCGGCAAGGCCTTATGCATGTCAGCGATTTCATTAATCAAATTAGAAAATGTGCAAAACATTGTAGAGAGAAAAGAGTCTCGTATATCCAAAACAAACAAAATAGCTTTAGAACACTGCAGGTTTATACGAATCTATTGGAATGCACCCTTTTTTACGGTTGACAGGTTGTCAAGTAATAATTGTCCCGCGAAGTCGCAAAACTATTTAAATCAGGTATTTTAGCTATCGGTATAGATAGAGACTAAATTCAAGCTTGTTTTCATTTATAATATAATTCCTGTGCTGCATCCGTCTGAGATATATGCCTTTTGTTGGTATAGAGAGTCAAGTCAAGTTTCATTAATCAGCCACTTTTTGAAATTGAGATTAAAGACGACGACGAATGACAATCGTATCGCTGGAATGATATTATTTTATCCTTGAATTTTAATAATATAATTGCCCGACACTTTTCGTTCGACCGAAAAGATGTCGCGTCTGTCGTAGGTATAGCATCTGGTGTAAGAAATTTTCAAACAAATCTACCCTCGATTCTCAGCTATTCATTTAAGACAGAAATGAGTCTGATATATATGAATATGTTGTGTAGAAGATGCTGATTAGCTTCTTTAGACCCCTCTCTTTCTCTTAGCTGAGGTCTTGAATTGTGCTTTGACGCGGCTCTTTAAATAGGAAAATTTGTGATTTATTTAGATTGACTCACTTTTTATCTTATCTGCGACTTGTTGTAACGATGGCGACCTTACGTAATGCTTTAACGCTAAAGGCAGCAAAATTTACACTTATACGTAAGGCTTTTTTTTTTGACTTGATGTTAGTTTTCAAATTCTATGTATTCCATCCATTTTTGTGAAGCTCAAATAAAATTACATTTTAAATTATTACAAAATTTTAGAAATATTGAAAAGTTTTGATACTGATATTTTCGTATCAAGGTCTCGAAATAAGTTTTGGTTTACAAATATTAGTTCACAATGAGCAGGCCTATCCATTTAGGTGAAAAATTACAAATCTATTTTTTTAAAAGAATTTCCTAAAAAAATACATTTTCAAAAATTTTTTTGAATCCATCGAATGAGATATCAAAAGAAAGGTATTTTTAAGCTCTATACATAACTGAAAACCAAAAGTTTTTTGGAGGTGTGGTTGCTGAGTTATTTGCATCCAAACATTTTTTTTTTTTTTTTACATTCGGAGGCAGATATCTGTGGACAAAAGCCTCGAAACCATCTTTGGTTTACAGATATGAGTTGAAAATGACCAGGCCTATCCATTTAGGTGTAAAATTACAAATCAATTTTTTTTTAAGATTTTCGAGAAAAAATCAAGGTTAACCCTTGCCTAAAAAATATGCAGCTACAAAAATTTCCTCCAAACCCAAAGCTCTATTCATAGATTTTTTAGAAAAACAAATTTTTTTTCACATATCCGGAAGTAAGTATTTTCGGATCAAGGTCTTGAAACAAGATTTGGTTACAAATTTTTTTAAGGATTTTCGAGAAAAAACCAAACGATTTTTTGCCGATTTTTTTTAAACTGTATACTAAATTGCATACTAAATTTTATTTTTGATTTTTTTGAATTTTTTAAAAGTGTACAAAATCTATTTTCAAAAAAAAAAAACGGCTCTTACGATTTTCAAAAAACGAAGTGTTCAAAAATTCTTTTTTATAGAAGAAAATAAATGGCATACTACGTTTTGAACTCCATACTTTTTAGGAATAGTAACGAAGAAAAAAATAACAAAAATAATAAAAAATTAAAATTATTTTTATTTTAAGTGGAGCGAACTTATAAATTGAATTTTTAGGAATACGTTAGTTGTTTAACTTGAAACTAAATTTTACCTTACTTTTTAAGTTTTTTCTTTAATTTCTAAAAAAAGCCTTATGAATTTCAAAAATGCTTAAATATTCCAAGTAGCTTTTAAAATAAAAGCTAGTACGTGCGAACCAGTCGTGTACAATTTTTTTTTTTTTATTTTTCAACGCAAACAAATTTTTATTTGCAAAAACTTTTTTTTTAATGCAAACTATTTTTAGTTGAAATGAATATTAATTTTTTCATTTTCAGAGCCAATTTTCATTAGCCAGATAAACCCCAGTTAAGGCTTATTTAAACGAATAAAAGTTTTTTTTTATATTGACATTTTTTATTCTTCTTATTATAGTCTAACTGACGATTGAAAAATCAGGGTTAAATCAATAATTTTTTCCTTTGCAATGAATATTTTTAGTTCTATAAATCTATTCTTTCATTTTACCGTTTCAAATAAATTTATGTGTTTTATCCTCTTCTTATTCTTGAAATATAATTCCAAGTTTTAGTTGTTTTATTTTTGCTTTTCTAGTAGCGGCATCTATTATTTCTCAGTCTTAAAAAAGTATATGACGGGACAATCGAAAAAAGAAGCTTTGGAAATTGGTGAGTTTCTTAGAAAATTTCAATCCAAATGCTTTGTGTAAAGCTTATATTCAATGAAAAGTAAAGAACTTTTATATTAAAGCTCAAAGTACAGTTTTAATCAAAAGCATTTTGGTAACGTAGGTACATTTTGAATATTTGAAAAAAAAAAAAAATAACTGAATCCAATTTGTTCTTCTTCTTAACAGAAATTTTTGAATTTTTTTCTTCCTTTATAATTTCAAACTTATTTCTCGGATGTTTCTCGTATGCTAAAGTTTGCCTTCGGAAAAGTTGGAGTTGAATAAAGCATACAAAATGGAAGTTGGATACTTAAAACTGACCACATATGTGAACAAAAATAAGTTCAAACTGATAAAAAAAAAATATTTTGAGTTTATAATAATTAATTAATTTTCCTAAAAGTTATAATCAAAAATCTCAAATCGATGAATAGATTTTTGATTCAGAAATTACATATAAATGCCTTCAAGGAGACTTTAGTTTTTTTGTAATATAACAGGTGCTTTTGCTGAAGAAGGCAACACAAATGCATTATATTTTGATCATAAGTGTATCAAAGAAGCAAAATTATATTTAAATTTTTGTGTTGCATACGCCAAGGAACTAAATCTGATGTATTTAAATTTAAATTTTTGTGTTGCATACGCCAAGGAACTAAATCTGATGTATTTAATTACTGTACCTATCTACTACAGGGTGTCTATTTACTACTGTGACGTTTTATTTTAATATTTGTTTGTCTTTTAGAAGTGAAAACTTCTTTAGTATCGTAGTGATTTGAAACAAGATGAAACGAAAAAGCAACACGAAAAATCAATTGATCATAACTTTTTTGTTTTAAAAGATAGATGAATGAAATTTATACAGTAGATAAGTAATTAAATAAATTATGATTGTGCAAAATTTCAATTAAATTCATATTCAAAGTTCTGAGATAACGGTGAAAAGATGTTCTTTTTCTAAACACCTTATGTCTTTTGATCTATTTTTAATATTACCTATCATTTGATATATCACACATAATGGTACGTGCTCTACAAGTTATATAATCTTTATTTAAAAAACTTGAAAACTACCTCAAAACACTTGTGAAGATTTGTTGCCGATGACCAGCCAGCAGTAGAGGAAGTACCGTAATCTCAGTTTGAAATTTCGACATGGTTGGCTTTAAAAAATTTCTTACTTTTTTTTTTTGTAGGCATGGTAGAAATATGATTGAAGCGTCATATAAAAGGTGAAAAAATAACGATATAAAATTTATTATAGGTTGTCTTTTAAAAAACGGATTTAATGGCGTTAGAAGAGAAAAGAGATTGATTGTTTTGCTTTTTTTATGAAAACTAATTGGGTTAAAAAAAATTCTAGCTCTTTTTGTAGATGTTGTATAGACATGGTCGATATAAATATTTTGAGCTGAAACAATAAGCTTTCAGATGGTATACAATTTATTGTAGGTTGTCATATAAAAAAAAAGTGATGGAATAAAAAAAAGTTATATTTTTTCGATTTTTTTTAAAATGATTTTTAAGGTTTCACTTCAACCATGTGTGAATTGCACACATAATTTTTTTTTTTAATACAAATATGTTAGTAAAAAAAGGACGAAAAAACACTTAATAATGATAAAAAAAAGCATTTAGAAAAGGAAAAGTTTTAGTATAGGTTGTACCTAATTTAGAAAATAAAATAAATTTTATCAAAAAACAATATCAGTTCTTTGCCTTGGCAACATTAATTGAATAGACACAGTGCTCAATTCTAGATTTCTTCTTAGTTTGATTAATAGATTTGAGGTAAAAAGAACCTATTGTTCAATTTTAAAGGGAATGGATAAGAACTGATTTAATGTCGTGTCGTTTTTGAAGAGCATATTTTTACATACGTGATCTTTATTAGCAACCATATATTTAGCTGTATTTATCTATTTTCTTAGTTATCTTCCTAAATCAATGAGATCAATATTGAAAACAAAAAAAAAACAATTTATTTTTTCTTCAAAATAAATTCCATCCTTTATTTTTCATCACCATGGTGTTATTTATAATTTTAGTTTTATTTATATAATATTTTTTTTTTTTATTTTGTTATTTTTTTTTTTTTTTAATGTTTCGTAAATATTATAACGTAAAGAATGGCTGCAAAATCTTACATCTCAGAGTGCCTGTGGTTGTGTATGTTTTTTGTTTTGGTGTGTGTCGTAGGTATGTGTTTCTCAGTGATGGTGGTGGTGGTTGTATATATAACTACACTCCTTGTACAGGACCTTATTTAATTATTTATATATATATTTTGTTTTTTTTAATAATAGATTTTGTATTTACATAAAAATTTAAATTAACTAATTAAAATTTTTCTTTTGTTTTAATTTTTGAATGTAGTTGTATCGATACTGGATGTTGTATCTCTGTTTTTTATACAGCAATTAGAAGCTTCTTTCTTTCTAAATGCATCCTGCTTGCATTTTAATTGCTTATTAACTCTCCCAATTACAGGTACCTAGAATCCTTCATTTTTTTTTTGTGACTTTTACAATATTTCTTTTTTTCTATTTTGTTTAATGTTTCTGTCTTGGCTCAGTGGATGTAGAAATTATATATTATTTAATAATACTTTTTTGTATTTGTAATTAAAAATGAAAATCAGAATTTATTATGGAAGATTGCATGTTTTTTCTTTATATATTTTGTTTGTGCTGCAACTGAATTTAGTTTAGTTTTATTTTTTTTTTTTTATTTTTTGTAATTGGTAAATTATTACCATTTATATATTGGCGGGGTATTTATGTCAGATTTTTTCTTCTTTGGGAGCGTTTTTATTTTTGTTTTATAATTTTTCGTTAGATTTTCGATCCCATTTAAAATTTTCTTATACCTAATAAATTTTCTAGTATTTACAAGAATTTAATAATTCAACAATTTATCAGCTTAAGACAAAAATTTTATTTTATATTGCTATCATAATTATATTAATACTTAATAATAAAAAAAAAAAAAAACACAAGGATTTGCGATAATTTTTGTTCTTTTTAAATAAAAATTTTATTTTTTTTTTTCATATAAACATAATTTATATATAATATATGTATTTTAATTTTTTTAATTTTTGTTTAATTCTGTTTGTTCGCATATAAAAAATGGTTTACTATGGTTATTTAATTTTCATATTAGCTAATTTGCATTTTTTGTTTTATTTTTAGACATTATACATATACATTTGTGTATATATATTTATATTAATAGCTACAATATATATTTATTTATATTTGTAATACTTTATATTTGTTTATTTAGTCTATCTGTTTTTTTTTTTTATTATTTTTATTTAGCTTTGTTCAATAGTATTTGTTTTTATATTTATTTTATTTTTTATCTCGACTATCATATTTATATATAATTATTTATTTATTAATTTTATTGTTTAACAAAGCTTAGACATTAAAAATAAAAACAGTTTTTTTTGTTCCTTTTCCTAAATAACGATAATATCATTATAATTGCAATTTGTTTCTCGTATCATTTTTTTTTGTTAGTTTTGGTTTTCGTTATGTTTTTAGTTATATATAACTTTGTCGCATTTTGTATAATAATTCTTGTTTTTTTATGAATAATGGTTATTTTTTTTGTATGTAACAATTTAGCATTTTAATTGAATGAATCTACATGGACTCAAAAAATGTCATAAAGTCATAGATTTGCCTTTGAAAGGAAACTTAATTTTTTGTTAGTTATTTTTCTTTTTGGTTTGAAGGTTGATGGAATTTTTTTTTATTATATATAATTATATTTGTCAGGTGTTGTAAACTATTTGTTGATGTTAAAATATGTTGAATTTACATGATTTGCAGCATTTTTCTTGATAACGATGTAATCGACAGAGACCCATTGAGCGAACATTTTTACAATACCGAGACGAATCCTTGCAACGAGCTGTTTGAAAAGAGAGAAATAGTTTTTGGTATTTTTTAATGATAATTTTTTGAAAAATAAAATTTGAAGTTATATATTTGATTTGGAGGAAATTTTTAAAAATGTATTTTTTAGGCTTGTAATTTTTTTTTTAAATTTTTTTTAATTGGAAAAAATTCGAACATTTAGGTAGGTACAAAGCAAAATATTAGTTTCTTTGGATGCAAATAACTCAACAACCACACCTCCAAGAAACTTTTGGTTTTCAGTTACGTATAGAGCTTAAAAATACCTTTCTTTTGATATCTCATTCGATGTATTTGAAGGAAATTTTTGAAAATGTATTTTTTCTTAGACAAGGGGTTAACCTTGATTTTTTCTCGAAAATCCTTAAAAAATAGATTTGTATTTTTTTCACCCAAATGTGTAGGCCTGCTCATTGTGAACTCATACCTGCAAACCAAATCTTTTTTCGAGACCTTTATCCGAAAATTTCTGCTTCCGAATGCAAGAAAAAATTTTTCTTTTTATAATTCGATTAAAATAATTCAGCAACCAGACCTTTAATAAACTTTTGGTTTTCAGTTATGAATAGAACTTAAAGAGGCCTTTTCTTTTGATGTACTACTCGATGGATTGAAAGACATTTTTGAAAATGTATTTTTTTGATTTTTTCTCGAAAATCCGGAAAAAATAAATTTGTAATTTTTTACATAAATAAATAGTCCTGTTCACTGTGAACTCATATCTGTAAACCAACATTTGTTTCGAGACCCTCCTATTGATGTGAATTTGGAGAGCATTTCTTAGAATGAATTTTTCCCGGCATTTTTTAATTGTTGATTTTTTCTCGAGAATTTGAAAAAATTTTTTTTTATTATTTTACCTTAAATGCATTGGTCTGTTCACTGTGAACTCATGTCTGTAAAATAAATCTTGTTTTGAGACTTTGGTCCGCAAATATCTTCGTAAGTGAATCATTATAGAAGTGACTCATGAAAAGTGAAATGAATGTTTGAATCTTTCAAAACTCGAACAGCTCACAGTCAAAAACATTGTCCCCATTTTAAAAACCACTTTCTCTCTAAATGACTAATGATTTCACAGAAAAAAAACTAACCTACATTTTGATATAATTCTACTCTTTGAATTGATTAAATTGTATCAAAAGTCTCTTTGACAAATCAGTATCCAAAAGAATATAAAAAAAGAGAAAAAAAAAAACCTAAAACGATAAAAGCCCAATCAAAAACATACATACCCTTTGTAGAACACTGAGGACTTTTACACACTTTCATTACCGCGGGTCGCGGTTGATGTTTGCACTCATTTCCAGCCGGTCGTCGAGTGCCATACCACACGCACTGCAATATTCTGTATTTGAGGCCTTGACGACCACATGGAGCATTACACTGTAAAACACAATTAAGTCACATTAGATCACACATAACTGAACTCACACACACACACTCCTTATACGAGTATAAATCTATTATAGTCATCGTGTCGTCTAACTGTAATTGTCATCAATGTCCCTCTCTTACCTCAGACCATGGCTCAACCCTCCAGATCCCTTTGCATAGTTCATTGTTGCACTCCTGCCGGCTGATGGGCTTTTCTTGCTCATCACATCCGTCACTAAGAGTGTCATTGATGTATTTGCAAATGACTTCTCTCTTCTGAATGGCTGTATGGCGGCCAAAACATCTAGCCTGTTGGCAAATTGTCCATTCGCCCACTTGCCATTGGGGACACACTTCATTGCCACATGATTCAAATGTATCGGGAATATTCAAACCGGCATCTTCACATTCGACATTGTCAACAATTATCGTTGTTGTCGAATTTTCTATCGATAATATTGGATTGTTTGGTTCTGTTACTTGGACACAAGTTGCTGTTCGTCTCTGTTAATTTTAATAAGAAAAAATTATATTAATCACAAAGAAATTGAAATTCAAGAGAATCGAACAATAAAAAAAAGTTCGTTCTTTCTGATTCTCATCAAATCGAGTCTCCTTTAAATCAGTTAAGGAACAAAGTTACTTAATATTTCTTCATGTACAATCAAAGACATGACAAATTGATGAAAAACTATGTAAAAAATTTCATATAAAATTACAACCCACTCACCCTTAATCCACTTCCGGAACCACAATGTTCTGAGCACTCTGACCAATCACTGGTTACCCATTTGAACGTGATCTCGTTCGTATTTCTACGTTGCTGCTTTTCATATTCTCCTTGCTGCAATATGTGGTTATGATGCTTTAGTTTTTTCAACGTGTGTCCTTTGTGTCGGTCGTTATCGTCATCAGATAAAGCAGCAACAGTTGCATCACCATCGTCGTCATCTTCAATTCTAAATTCTTTCATAATCATCTGTGGCTTAGCTGGTTCATCCTTTTCAAATCGTTCCAAATCGACACCAAATTGCAAACCCTTTTCCATTAATAAATGATGTCCTTTTGAGTTGCTAAATTTCTGTAATGGCCATAGGTACTGCAAAAATATAATTTAAAAGTAGAAAAAAAGAAAAAGAAAAAATACAAATTCATTCATTTTATGAAGAAGATTTTGAATATATTTTTCAATGTAAACTAGAAGTCAGACATACAACAAAAAAATATCAAAGGATATAGCAGAAATTTACATGAATGATTCTTGAATTACCACAACCACATTCCTCCTTCTCATGTCTAACACAATATTGCCCCCAACTCTAGACTTAAAAAAACAAAAAATTAAAAAAGTAAAAAATCAGAAAACCCTTCTTTTTCGTTAATTACTGATTGTAGCCTTTTGCTCATTTTAATTTCTTTGTACAAATTAGCGAGTGGAAATTTCCAAACAAAAGTGAAAAAGCAAAAATTATAGAAGATCAGTCGGGCGCTCTTTTAAAATCTCCCGAAAACTACTTTTTCGCTAAAGTGGTTTTCAATCTGAAGCGATTTTAGTTTTTTTTTTTTGGTTTTTCTTTCTGTTTCCCAATATAACATCCCATCATCAGGACTCAAAATGAATCCTTTTAGCTACCACCGCATCTCCATCAGCCATGACAGAATCAAGGAGGTTGGCTTTCATGCGGATTATTGAAAGATAATTCGTGCACACTCTTTTGAAACATCCTGTGAGATGGATATAAGTTGCGGCGACGACGATGGTAATGGTAGTGGTGGCGTTGCGAAGCTGCTTTAGTGAACTTAATTCACCGGAGTCAAAAATCGTCATCATGCTACGATAATTATCTGCTGAATAATATTTAATGACTCAAACCTTAGGTTAAGGAGTTGTTAAAAAAAAAAAAAATTAATCCTAGTGAGATGGAGAGAAAAACGTTGTCGTCGTGTCGCCTTATCGCGGATAATGAGGATGATGGTCGTAAAAGGGGTAACATTCAGTTTTTTTTCTGATTTTTTTTTTTTAAGTAAGTTTGTGTATCTCTATCTATCTCTGGATATATCCTAAAGCGAGAAACTTTTACCTACATTTTTAATTACCGGAATACTTTTACACGTCATAGAGACGTTGTACATAGTTTTTTTTTTTTGCCTACATCTATTTAGTCTAACAGCCTGGAACATAGAAAGAGAAAGAGATGTAAGGAGGGGGGAGGATCCTCAAAAAAAAAAGTTAAGGAATCCATCCGCCATCATCATCATCATCAACATCGTAACATCTATCTATCCATGGATGTCCTTGGTCCTTGGTTTTTAACTGAGAGGAACATTTTTCCGCTTCGGAAGTAAGTTTTGAATTTTATTTAATTTTCATTTGAGGTTTTTTTATTATACTTTTTTTTTGTATTCATTTGTTTTTGAGCTTTCAAGTTGAAAATGTTGAATTAGGTACCTACTTTTGCAAAACGGTTCTATATGAAAAGGAATTTTTTTTTTTTTTTTGTTTTAATTTTGTGAATGTACAATATTATGTTATGTAATTGGTGTAGAGAGAGTGTCATGGTAACCTGTCATGGATTTACTATACTGAAAATTTTACATTTTTAGTATTGAGAGGGTGTACTTATTTTTGTGTTTGCTTTTGTTTAAAAACTATTTGTAAAGGTGTGCTTGTTGAATTTTTCATCAAGGAGCAGTAAAAAATCCTTTAGATCTTATAACGTTTAGAAGGAAATGACAATTTCATTACAAGTTTTATCTTTTTACTCTCAATTAACTTCAGTTTAAAAAGGGATACAATTTGCTCTCTTTTTTTTTCTTCTGATGAAAAAATCCTTAATCTTTTGATAAAGTAGTTGGAAGTATCTGTTAAATGGTTTGAATGGGGGTAGAACAATACAAATATTTTATTTTGAGCTTGATTTGCTCCACTATTGAAAATATTTAAAAAGAATGGATTTAATTGCATCAAAAAATACTTTAAGTCATTTTTATTGGTAAATGTGTACATTGAGACTTTACACAGTAAAACACAACAAACGATTTCTAAAGATAAAAAAGACCATATTTGTTAGTTTTTGTTGATTTTCATGTGATCAAATGATAAATTTCATAATAATCGACTGAAAACTCAAATGTTTTTTCTTTAAAAAGAAATAAAAGCATTTTTATTCGTTCTTGTTGATTCTCATGAATTCGAGTGACTTTTTTTTTTTATTCTAACTAATTCAAGTCACTAGTTTTTTATAAAAAAATTTGGCAAAATTCATTAAAAAAAAAACCGGACGGAAATATTTGTTCGTTCTTGTTGATTCTCACAAATTCAAGAGACTTTTTTTTTCATAAAATAAATCAATTTTTTCTTTAAATTTATATACCTACAAAAAATTGTTTGTTCGTTGATTCTCTTAAATTCCATTGACTTGAGTTTTCGTACTACGTTTTTTGGGAAAAAAGGAACCAAAACTGAAATAATAATTCTTTAAAATTAAATAAATGAATTTTTCTTCGTTCTTTCTGATTCTCACGAATTTGAGTGACTTGATTTTCCGCACCACTTTTGGAAAATTTCATAAAAATCCACTGAAAACAATAATATTTTTTCTTTAAAATGAAATAAAAATATTTTTGTTCGTTCTTGTTGATTCGAGCGAATTGATTTTTTGAACAAATTTTGTAAAATTTTTGTAAAATATTTTCTCTATGAAATTTATTAAAGATATTTTTTGTTCGTTCTTGTTGATTCTCACGAATTCAAGTGAATGGATTTTTGGTAGAATTTTAGTAAAAAAATAATAAAACTTAATTGCCACAAAATTCCATTGTTTTGATAAGTTTGTTATTTTATACAACTTCTTCACATTTTCATACTAAAATCAATAATCTCCTTTTCGCTTTGAAATCCCAGAAAACTATAACTATAACAAATTCAATTTGAAGATATTCATCCAAGAAATCGTGGTTGTCATAATATCTTCGGAATGTTTGGAAGATGAAACGTGCGGCTTGTCGAAATTGCTTTATCAAAGAAACTTACTTCAAAGAGATCCTTAAAGTTCCATTCATCGTATCAACATCACCATCATCATCATCATGAAGCTTTATCCTTGCATGAGTGATTTTGCAAATTTATGCATCAATGCACTTTGTATGTATTTGTGCGAATTGTGGCTAATGCATTTGGATTAGGTTTTAATCAACACAATATCACAATAGCATTTACAGCTTTGCTATTGAAGAAGCTGGTTCATACAGAAATATAAGCAGAGAGAGCAAGTGAGAGAGAGAGAGAGAAATGACTTCAGTATTTTACGAGTATAGAGAGAGTGCATTAATCAAAGGTAGAATAATGTTGGTAGGTATATAGAATAGATATATATATCTTTGTATCTATATAGCTTACATCCTGCCATGTACAAATTATCCATTGAAAAAGAGAGGAAGCGATAAGGCTCTATATATTCACACAGGTACAATGGATGCACTTTCCCGTGTGATAAGTTAATTTCGAATTCCACTCAGTTGATTGAATGATTTCAATTTTAACTAGCTGCTGCTCCTGCTACTACCTGCTGCTGTATCATCACACGCTAACCTTACTGTTTTTTATCTCAATGATATTGAATCTATATATAAATTTAATGTTCGATTGGGTCGTCGCTTGCTGGAAATCATCGTCATCAATATAACTGAGATCTTCTTTCAAAGAAATCACAGAGTCCACTTGAAAATTATGACCAAGAGAGTGAGAGAAAGAGATAGATATAGAGAAATACTATAGGAATTTTATTTACTAATTAATTAATGCACTTTCTGGATGATCGACGTAATATTATGCGGTCCGTTTCACGAGTGGCCAATGCACCGATTATTATTATTTATTGATTTATTTTGATTTCATTCTTTTTTTTGTACTGATTTCCTGCTTTACTATCGACCTCATCAATCCTGCACTCATGTAATTCCGATGCTGCTGATGATGACGGCTTCTCACACTGAGCTATTATATGCTGAAGTAAACAGTTAAATGCTCATAATAAGCTGAAGGTAATTATTTATTTATTTTTTTTTTTTTTTTTAATTTTTACTTCAAAGAGAGGTTTCAATTAATAATTATATGCATCAAGTATGAAATGAATTTTAATTTCGATGAAAAAAAAATTATATTTTCTTTTCAAAAAAAATATTATTGAAAAAAGAGATGGGATGAGAGAAGACCTGATGTTTTTCATTCTTTGGCATTTTTAATTAATTGAAATCGAAGAGTAGCTTCATTTTTTTAACTAGGTCATTTAAATAAATTTGTGGACTCTGGTGTCTGCTTTTCTTAACTTAATATGAACTTGTAGTGAAAAAAAAAATAATTAGTTTTATATTTATTTTTTTTTGTCAAAAAGAATATATTATTGAATTAAAAAAAAATATATATCGTTGGGAATACGCATACCTACTTGACACTTTTATGCTGAAATATTCTTTGGGAATATGAAGAAGATTAGAAAGACAAAAATGATTCAAACAAAAATCATTAGCATTTAGTTTCAATCATCAATTGAAAGTTGAAATGTTCATTTTCTTAAAATAATTATTGTATCATTATTTTTTTCTTTCTATTTACAATATCCTATACGAAAAGAACGAACAAAAAATGATTTTATTTAATTTTAAAGAGAAAATGTTTTAGTTTCAATTCATTTTTATGAATTTTAACAAAATTCATAAAAAAAAATCAAATCACTTAAATTCATGAGAATCAAAAAGGACGAACAAGAGTTCCTTAATTTAAATTCAAAGAAAAATTCTTTTTGTTTTTGAGTTTTGCCAAATTTCGTACAAAAAATCAAGTCACTCAAATTCGTTTGAATCCACAAAGAACGAACAAAATTTACTTTATTCAATTTTAAAGAAAGTTTTAAAATATTTAAGTTTCCTTCCGATTTTTATGAATTTTACCAAATTTCATAAAAAAAATTAAGTGACTCAAATTCTTGAGAATCAACAAGAACGAACAAAAATTATTTTATTCAATTTAAAAAAATGTTTTTTCAGTTTCTTTTCTTTTTACAAAATTCGTAGGAAAATCAAGTCATATGATTTCGTAGGAATCAACAAGAACAAACAAAAATGCTATTATTTTAATGTAAAGAGAAAATATTTAAGTTTCCTTCCAATTTTTATGAACTTTATCAAATTTCATAAAAATATCAAGTCACTTCATTTTATTTTAAAAAGAAAATATTTTTGTTTTGATTTTTTTTATGAGTTTTAATAAAAGTTGTACAAAAAATCAAGTCATTTAAATGTGTGAGAATCAACAAAAACGACCAAAAATTCTTTTAAATTAATTCAAAGAAAAATTAAGTTAGTTTCGACTGATGTTTATTTTTGATTTACCAAAATTCGTAAGAAATTTGTGAGAATCAACAAGAAAGAACAAAAAGTGTTTTTATTTAATTTTATACAAAAATATTTTTGTTTCATTTCATTGTTATGAATTTTAACAAAACTCGTACAAAAAATCATGTCACTTAAATTCTTGAGAATCAGCTAGAACGAATAAAAAATGCTTTTATTTTTAGAGAAAAAATTATTTTAGTTTCGTTTCCTTTGTTCAATTTTACCAAAAATCTTTCGAAAAATCAAGCCTTTTGAATTCATGAGAATCAACAAGAACAACCAAAATTTTTTTTTCAGTTTCTTTTAATTTTTTTCTATTTTTTTTTTTTAGATTTGTGTGGAAATCAAGTCATTTGATTTCATAAGAATTAACAAAAGTGAACATAAAACTCTCTTATTTAATTTTATGGAAAAAATATTTTAGTTTTACCAAATTCCGTAAAAAAAATCAAGTCACTTGAATTCATGAGAATCAACAAGAACAAACAAAATATCAATCTGTCAAAAATATATAGAAGTCAATAATGAATTGATGAAAAACTGTGTGGGTTGAAATTGATTAGTCAAAAAAAAACTAAATCAATTTGAAAAAAAAAAAAAAAATATTAATTAAAATGATTTTTGAATTCAATTGAAAATTCGACCAACACAATAATCTATTAATAACAACTAGGTACTCCCAATAGGTTTCTAGTTCAACATTTAAAATTGTTTTGTAAATTGAAAATAAAAAAAAAAAAAATAATAATAATTTTCCACTCGAAAGTAACATAATCTACGGGTGTTTAAATTGCAAAAGCATGTACCTCATTCATTGTGTCACTCTTTGTATAGTAATTTTTTTTGTTTGTTTGTTATTTTTTCATATTTTGTCATAATTTAACTTAAAATACAACAGAGATCAAATATAATACCACTTTCATGTACTCATCTATCACAACGGCTTCATCGCTAATGAAAAGTGATTCTCTGGATGACCTATACCACCCTCTTCCCCCTCCTCATATCCCCCTTCAATTTTACAAAAATAAACAATACAGAAAAAAAAAACAAAACAAGCTAATAATTTTATAATAATTCAAAGTGGATTGCATTTTCCACTTGAACATTTTCATTTCATTTTATTCAACCGTGTACCAAGTGAGCTAATATTTATTTTTCAAATTATTTTATCTATCAAATAATTTATTGTTTCAACTAATTCTATATTCTTCTTTTTTTTTTCAATATATTCATATTGGCCAACAACCACTATACCCATCAGTAGTTAGTACCAGTATGTGGTTTGGGGGTCTAGAGATGGACTAAAAAAAAAAAAAAAAAATACAAACTATCCTCTCACTGAATTTATAATTAAAATGTACAAGTGCTATAATCGAACAAGGTCGTTTTGAAAATTTAATTTTTTTTTTTTTTTTTTAATTTTATTCGTTCATTGTTTGGGTCCAGTGAATTGGAAAGTTTTCAAAGCCTCCTAATGTTTACACACTCGCACTATTCATTTGAACACCTGCAATAATATAATATATACCAACTGGAGTCGAGCTCATGGGGAGTTTCAGCCCTCAACTTGTTTGTTTTTTTTTTTCACTTTCTCTCTCTTTCTAATTTTTTCTCTTACTCGGACAGAACATGTTTTATATTTATTATTGTAGCCTAGTTTATGGGGCTTTAAAGTGCTTAAATAGCCCTCCCACCTTTTGGTACCTTTACACGATATATCTTTGTTTGGGGGTTTTTATTTAGACGTGGATTTTAAAAATAGGTCAAAATAGTTTTTGGTATATAAAGTTTTATATTTTATTTTATTATATTTAAAATTAAATAAATTGTATGAAATCTATAAAAACACTAACACACACACAAATAACAAAACATGCACTATTCTAAAAAAATATTAAAACTTCAAGCTCATGCAAGGCAATCTATCGTCTACTTAAAAAAAATAATAAATAACACAAAAGAGTTCCCATGTAACCAGAATATGTATTTTCATTTAAAACCTAAAAAAAGGATATTAACCCACATTTTCACTGGAATTTATAAATTACAAAAAAAAAAAAAAAAAAACAAAATGGTCCAAAAATTCCAGACTCATTGATGTGAGCTTCATTATGAAGAGGGTGGCACTTAAAATTAAACAAAGATGATCTTGTTTTCCATAAGAGGACTACAACCCATACACACACCATTTAAAAGCACATGCTTCAATAACGACGACGACGTCTAAAGGATCCTTAATTTATTTTGTAAGCTTAAGCTGCTTGTTGTTGTTGTTATTTTTTATTAATATTTTATATATTTTATTTTACATAAGTGGATATTATAACGAACTCGTACGTACCATTTAGATAAAAACTTTCCCGGACATAATGAGAGCTCATATAAAGGTAGTTAATGTGTACAAACCACTTTCATTAACAACAACAAAAACAACAAGAACTATCGAGCAAAAGGTCAACATGTTGTTGCGATAACTTTTTATTATTTTTTATGGGTAAAGTAATTTTTCGTTGGCGACTTTATACCTATACTCTACTTACTCCTTTTTATACCTCTCGAGCACAGATATTTCTGAGTAAAATTGCTGGCAGATTGGGTAAAAGGATGTTTATATGCAATATTCAGTACATATTATGAGGGGGTTTATAGCGCAGAAAAAAAAAAACACACAACACACAATATTCTATCCATATCCAGATTGTGTAGTAATAATTGGTGAAAAGCGAGTGTTATGGGTACATTATTATGGTTTAAGCGTTTTTTTTTTTTCGTGGTAAAAAAAATAAAATAACGAGGGCAAAAATTAATTCCGCTTTTGTAGGGAGTTTGTATAATTTTTGTCCAGAAATAGGGATTGTATAAATTTTTTTTTTTTTTTAGATTTTTTAGAAAAAAACATTTTTGTTTAGTCATTGAAAGCCTTGAAATTCTACACAAATTTCATTCATCATTTTAAATCATCAACCAAATGAACTATAGAAAAATTATAGGTATACAGGGTGTCCCACAGTCACCGCCTTAAATGAAAACCATGGATTCCTGAAGTAATTTTAAGTCGAAAACCTTAAGTAGCAATTTTCTCGTTTTCGTCCCGTTTTCGAATTATGACGGTTTTTATGATTTTTGATCTCTTTTCCTTTAACTGGCCTTATCTTTGCCAAACTACGTCTGATTCGAAAATTTTTTTACTTCATAAAAAAGACTACTGAAAGAATTAAAAAAAAATAAACAAACTGAGAGAATTAAAAAAAAAATAATTTTTAAATAAAAAATTAATTTAAATGAATTAAAACTTTTTCTGAGACAAAGTTTTTAGTTCAATACAAACATTTTTTTCTTTAGGAGGGGGGTCTATCTCTCCCCATTTGGAGGTGGGAGGGGCATGTTTCTAAAAAAAAATTATCAAAATAAAAAAAATTATTAAAAAACAACGGCAACACTTACAGTAATAAATGATACCATTTCCGATAGGAAAAATTGAACATTTGATTTTTTTTTGATTTTAAATCAATATAATATAACCAATAGTTTTTGAAATAATCGATTTCAAAGTTAAAAATAGGCGAACAAAAATTTTTTAAAACTCATTTTATACTATTTTTGTCCAGACAGTGAATTTTAGTAAAAAAAATTACTCACACAAAAAACTGCCTCAATTGATTCCTTATCGAACAGTGAAAACTATATGTTTCTATGTCTTCTAGTTTTTGAGAAAATTGAAACTGTAAAAAAATCGAAAATGAGTAAAAAATTGTCGAAGCTAGAATTTTTTCAATGGGTGAAGGTCCAAAAAACCGTTTTTTGCCCGTTACTCCAGATTTTGGGGGTGTTAGTTGATTTTCAAATACCGTTTCGTATTCAGTGCGACTAGCTCTACAAAACCTGATAGGTCTCCGCCCGCGTATATTTTGAGTGTTACACCGTGTTATACTCAAGGGTGCTCGTTTATTGATTTAAACAGTTAAAACCGAAACTCATTTGAAAAACATGATACACTGATGAAATTCGGGATAAAGGATTTAGATAAAGCAGGGACAATGAAGCCACAAAGTCTTAAAAACTATTTTTAGTGATTGGGTGTTTTTTTTAGAGATTGAGTTATGGTGTGAGAAAGGTATGATAACAGCTGACATAAATTTGTTTAATGTTTTAAACTTTTTGAAAACGTTTCTTTTGTTATAAGTTTTTTTTTTTTTTAAGAAGTGATGAAACTCAGAATAAATACCTACCACAAATACTATGACAAAAATGGCCGATGAAAATTGATAAAAATATTTTTTTTTTATAACAGAAACCAGTCATCTAAGGAATCTATTAAAATATTTTCGGTGAAAGGGTGTTTTTTTTTTTGGGAATTAAGAAAAGTCCGCGATAAGTCCGATGAAATCGATGATATATAACGCACTCTTAAGAAATTTATAAAAAAATATTGTCTTTTTCATGGGAATTACGAATAAAATAAATCTATAAATTTTGTTCATATGATAGATTGTTCTTTTTTTAAGGTGTAGAAAAAATATAAAGGAAAAACTTAATAATAATAGTGGTACCCTATTAACTTTCAGGAAGTATAATTTATGTTTCTTTGGAGATTGGAAACAAAAATCTAAAGTGTCTAGGAATTAAAATATCTTGGTGTTTCTGAGTGAAAAAAAGAATTGACGGGCCATCCTAATAAAATTTCGTAGAAAAGTTTCATTTGTTATAGAATGCAAGAATAAAGGGTTTTTATAAAAAAAAATTGAACCAAAAATTTTTAGCTAAAATTTAATGAATAAAAATATTTGCAGCACCTAAATAAGTTTTTGAGGTACATGGTAAACCTTAAACTCTTAAAAAAAATCATTTATTATTTTATTTTATTTAATTTTATTTTATTTTATTTTATTTTATTTTATTTTATTTTATTTTATTTTATTTTATTTTATTTTATTTTATTTTTACAATTAAAACTTTTGTTTTTCATTCAAAACATAACCTTGTCCAGCCAAACTAAGAACTTGAGCACTATAATGAACTAGTCATTTAATTTTGTACAAACAGGGTTGCCATGTACTTGTTTATATGTATTTTAAAAAAGAGGCAACACAGTTTTTTATTTTTTTGTATCAGCTAATATTTGTTTTGTATGCATCTGATGCCCATTATGTTCCCCCGAAACTTCTAAACTTCTTATCATAATTTGATAAAAAAAAAACGTATTGTCAGACGTTATAAAACATTTTCTAATATTGTGCTTTTTAGAGGAAAAAATCATAAACTGTCCGAGTTACACTTTTACGTATTTTTGTTTATTTTAATTATTCTGGGGTAGTAATTTGATAAAGATTGATACATTTTTACTTCATGACGTTTGCCTCAAAATCGCACACGACATTTACAGTATTTGAATAGCCTATAGCCAGGGGAAAAGCAAGACGTTTCTAACGATACCTAATTTCTTAAACTATAATAAATAAATAAGAAGTTATAAAGGAACTTACATAGTCACAAAACATACAAACTAATTAAATCAATTCAAAATTCAAAAATTTAATGAAATAATTACTAAAATATGCTTAAAAAAATTCCCTACACCTCAATAAATTTCCAAATTCCCCCAAACACTCCTCTGGTATTTTGTCCCTCTCATTCCTCTCATTTGATTCAATTACAAACTTAAGAGGTCGTACATTATAATCATATCACTTTACCTATTATTTTTTTTTTTTCAGTCTTATTATAACATCACCTTTTGTGTGTATAGAGAGAGTCAGAAGGATATAACAAACTGGAGGCAGGTGTTGGCTTTTACTTAAATCAAATACAAAAGCCTCCTGGAGATAGTTAACTGTTAAAAAGTGTTTTCAAAGTCCCATTATATTTACACTCCTAATTAGCAATTCCCAGATTGTTATGATAGCCAAGGAAGAAATATTTATGTACTAGAGCAATGGTATGAAAAGCGTGTAGGCGTACATAGATAAAGTAGGTATGTAGGTGTGCTTGTATTCTATACTCACACAGAAAAATTGTTTCAAAGAAGAAACCTCGGGGGTAGTTGGCTGATGCTGATGCAAAAAGCATTCAATTATCTTTTTTTTCTGGCTGCTTTTCTCTCTCTATTTTAAAGGACGTTAATAGGTATTTCGTTTGAATTTTATTGCAAATTTAAAATTTTCAACAGAAGTTACTATACCAAAATTCGTATTAAGGTAAATTAAAATGCGAAAAAAAAATATTTATAAACTTAATGCATGAGTAAATCGTTCTGTCTCTCAATTAAAAAATATACAAACAAAAAAAAACAAGGAAAAACAGGATATCATCCAATAAATTGACAAGAATTTTATTGGAAAATTTTTTATTCCTACCTGGAATCAAAAAAAAAAAAAAAAAAAAATACTAATTTTTTTTTTTTTTTTTTTTGTAACTTCAGCTCGATTTAATAAAGTACAACATACAAAAATATAACATCCGCCACCAGACCTAATAGAAACCAGTTATCCCATAATCAACGCAAATTCAACAATCCGAAATTAGCCAATCGTGAAAAAGAGAGGATTTAATAAATTAATCCTCGCTGAGTTCATGGTCAAATGATTCGAATTATGTTTACGTATATTTTTTGGAAATATTTATTTATTCTTTTCCTTGTGTGTTTTGTTGGATTGTTATTACATTTTTTTTTTTTTTATTTTTTTTGACGGTTGTTATTGGCTCATCCGACTGGCTGTTGTTTATCCTGTAACTGAATTTTATATAAATTGAGGATACATGCAGTAGCAGGAACAGCAGCAGCAGGATTCTCTAGTAACAAGAGTAACAGAATAAAATAAACAAAAAAAAAAAAAAATGGCATTCTATTGTTAAAAAATATTGTGGTATCGTGCCAGCGTGCGCTACTATGAAATAATTTTTTTTTTTTTTTAATTTTCAAAAAATAAAAATAAATTATTACCTATGTTTTAAAAAAAGTGTCCATTTGGAAAATGAAGGATGTCCGCGCGCATGTGTTGTCATATATTTTGTGAGAATTTTTGTATTTTTTTTTTTAATGTTTGTTTTTTAGTTTATTTTTGGTTTGTTTTGAGTTTATTGAAAAATAGTGTTGTTGTTTATTTTCTTTTTTTTGCATAAATTAGATAAATTTTAAAAGTAAATAAAAAAAAAAATAGGAAAAAACGAAAACAAATGGATTCTCGATAGCTAAATCATATTTTGAATAAAAAATTAGAAGGGTAAACTTATAAACCGGAACCATATTCAATGAATAGTTGTGGCGAACCATTGGAACAGTGTGAAACCATAAAAATATGATGGTGTAGATAAATTACATACAAAGTAAACAATAGTTTTATTTTTTTAATTTATTGTGTAGTTTTTGTTTGTGGGTGAAAAATAATTCTCTAAAGTGATAGGGAATTAAAAATTTTAGTACAGCTTAGAACTGGAGTGAAAATTAAAAGCAAAAATGTTGTATAATTGATTTTTTTTGTTTTGCAAAACCATTTTGAAATTTAGAAGAAATTTTTTGGGTTTCTTGAATTTTATTTGAATAACTTAGTATCTGAAGGAAAAAAATAAAAAATAAGAAAAAAAAAAAACAATTTTTAAATGATAATAAAAAAATAGTTCAAGACTTTTACGTCTAGAGGACATCGTAATCAATGCGATGCGAGCCTTATACTAACTATAAATTTAGTTTGTTCTAATGATACCTCATTTGTCCAATTACGATAAGTGGTTTAGAAGTTATGATGGAACATACATACAATTTTTTTTTTCACAAAGTATAAAAATGCTTGTATTTTGTTTAGTTCATTTGCAGAAAAATTTAAATAGAATAGAATAAAAACGGAAAGTTTAGATTTTCATATTCAATTCCGAGAATGTAAACAATTTGATATTCGAATTCAAATGAATGTACTCGTAATTCCCAGTGCGTTAAGCTTTGGCGAGAAATAAGTTAATTTATATTTTAAATGTTAATTTAAGACATTTTACTTAAAAAAAAAACGAACTTGCTTTATTTTACTAAAAAACAAAAAAATTGACTTCTTTTTCTTAAAAAATTATTTAATTTCTTGAATTTTTAGGAACTTTATTAAATGACTTAAGAAAATTTAAAAATATACTTGTCAATTTTGCTGTGGTGATTGATTGCAAATTGATTTAATTAAAGCGTTTACCAATTTTAATACCAATTCTTTTGAGATTTCAGTAGGTACTAATATTTTTTATATCCAAATTTTTGTTCAAATCTTATTTCGCTATTATAACGATTCTTTTTGATTCTGTGTAAAAATTTTCATAAATTCTTGTCAGAAACAGACTAAAGATCCTTAAAAACTTGTCTCTATTAAAATTATCAAAAATCAAAATTGATGAATTTTGTAAAGTTTTTTTTTTATTTTAATACTGCAGCAAAACTTTGTGGCAGCCTAAATTTTGGTACAAGAGAGCTAACAATTTTTTCTACCTTTACTTAAAAAAAAAAATATGACATACCTTATAACTGCTGAATTATAAAGGTAAAAAAAAAAACATTAGGCTTTCTATAACAATTGACGTATCTACATTTTTCGGTACCTGTAAGAAATTCGGTTATGCTCTCAAATTTTCACAATTTAGTAAATTTTTGGCTTTATTTTGTGTTCATAAACAATATTAAATATCAAAAGGAAAGGAATTACAGTGAGCAACCATCTAAAGACACATACAAACAAAGTCTTAAAAAATTTTGTGAATCTGTTTCAAGAAAAATAATTTTTCAAAAAATTGTTTTTTAAAAAAAATCTGAAAATGAGTTTTTCAGAAATTTGACTTATTTGAAAATTACTAGAATGCAAGTACGTAAAATTTTTTATTGGAATCGGTTGAAGAGTTTACGACTAACGATTAAGTCAGAAATGAAGAAAACACTTCTATGACAGGTACCGTTTATAACGTAATATCATGTCTGATTGTTATCTTGAGTTCGAATTTTTTTTAAAATCCTTAACATTTTCAAATAAAACATTTTTGGAATTTCAATTTTTTTTTTTGCAAAATCAATTTTTTTAAAAAGGGTTTTATGAACTTTGTTTTTAAGAGTTGATTAATATTTTCTTAAAAATGACATACCAACATTTTTTTTTGAAAATATTTTATAAAAAATTATTAAAAAAAAAAAAAATTTGTTTTGTGTAGCTGCCAAATTTTTTTTTTAATTCTCTAAATCCAAAATTCTGTATTTTAAAGTTCTGGAAATCAAAAACTTTCCAAATTTCTGTTAATAATGGTAAAAGAAAATTTATGAAAACCGTTTTTTTAAAACAATTTTTTTTTAAATCCACAGAATTTACGATTTACATTTTTTACACAGAATTCTGAATTTGAAAAATTTTATAATTATGGGATGAACAATTATGTTCAAATACAATTTTGATGCATATATGCAAAATTTTGGTCAAACTGAATTTTTGAATATATGTAAAATAACGGCACATTCCACAAAAACCTTTCAAACTTAAAAGACATAAGGAAGCGGCTTTATTTTTTTTTTTTTTTTTTTTTTTGGGTTTGAGGACATTCACTTAATATCAGACAATTCATATTTTTAAGTTCTTCCTGGTTTGAATTTACATATGTATATTAAAAATATTTAAATGTAATATTTATTACTAGTTTTAAAAACTAAATTAAAAAATAAACAAAATCAAAAAAATTAAATTGGCACGCATTATTCAATTATTGGGTTCGCCAGCACTGTCAATATGAATGTAAATTGGTCGGTATGGCAGAGATATTTTTTTTTTTATTGTTTTTAATTGTTTAAATTTCCTTGATGGGGGCACACAACTATTGTTTTCTGAAAATTTATTGACACCAACATGCAGTTAAAAAAAAAATTAAATTGATAAAAAGATTTTCAATTCAATATTTATACATAAAGGATGGCCATAAGTCAAATACAAGAATTTATGTAAAAATATTTTTTTTTTGTTTATGGAATAAAAAAAAAAAATATAACAACGCTCACCTGCATAGTGTTTGTTTTTTTTTGTATATTATGGTAATTTATTTAATTTTTTTTTCTTATTTTGGTGAAGTGAATATTGTTGAATTGTTCTAAAGTTTTGTTTTTTTTTTTTTTTAATTTTTATTTATTTGTGATGATGATTGTGAGAGAGATATATGAAACAAGAGAAAAATACGAAAAAGAAACAAACGGGAAAGCTTCAGCGAGAACAAATGTTGCATTTTTTTAAAAATGTTTTTTTTTTTATTTTGTATATAAATCACAAACAGAGGACACAAACACAAAATCAGGATCAAAATAAAAACCAATAAATGAACAAAATGGGAAATCCGGTGAATGAATTTGTTCAATGAAAACCAATAGTTGAGTATAAAAAAAAAAAATAAAACACCACACAGAAGCTTTCGTACAAAATTTGCAACGTGTATAAAAAATGTAAAAAAGAAAGAAATTCCAAAAAAATTCAAACTCAAATTCCAAAAAAAAAAATAGAAAAAAAAATATTATTGCGTTTGGTGCAAAAAAATCCAATGGAAACACAACAAAAAGTTGACAAAAATCTTATATAACAACAACAACAGTTTTTTTTTTTTTTTTTTTGGTTTCTAAACATCAAAATAACTCCTCACCTGTAGATTGTCTAAAAGGGCTTGAAAATAAGGCATTGATAGGAGTGTCATAGCTCGATTACCAGAACTACTTGCTGCTGTTTGGGGCACACCATCCTGTGCCTGTTGAATAAGACGATTCTGTTAAAAAGATTGAAAGGAAGAAGATGAAGAAAAAAAAATAGTTTTTGTTTGTTTTTCTTTTGGAAACCTTGAGGGTTTTTTTTTTGCTATGATGAAAGTTTGTCGTTTGACATTTTTTAAGACGTATAAGAGCTTTTGAAATCACAACCAACAAAAATAGATGAGCAAAAACAACAACAACAAAAAAAAAAAACACAAGAAACTCATTTATAAACGAACAGAAGAAAATTGAATTCATGAAAATATGTATAAGATATAATGACCTGTTATCTAATACATAAATAAGGGAAATAAATTTTTGTTTAAAGAAAAAGATATGAACACTGCTCAGAAAAAAAAATTAAGGGATAGTTCATTGTTTTAGATTTAACAGATTTGATAAGTTTTTTATTTTTAGTGTTTAAGTAAGTTTGGAAGTTTTATTTAAACCAAATCTTGTTCCGAGACCTTGATCCGAAAATATCTGCTTTCGAATGAAAAAAAATATTTTTTTTTTTTCAAAAATTCGATAACAAATAATTCAGCAAGCAGACCTTCAAGAAACTTTTGGTTTTCAGTTATAGAACTTAAAGAGGCCTTTCTTTTGATGTACCACTCGAAGGATTTGGAAGAAATTTTTGAAAATGTCTATTTTTTAGGAAAGGCGTTAACCTTGATTTTTTCTCGAAAATCCTTAAAAAAAGGATTTCTGATTTTTTTTTACCTAAATTTATAGGCCTGCTCATTGTGAACTCATATCTGTAAACCAAATCTTGTTCCGAGACCCTGATCCGAAAATATCTGCTTTCGAATGAAAAAAAAAAAAAAAATATTTTTTTTTTTTTCAAAAATTCGATAACAAATAATTCAGCAAGCAGACCTTCAAAATACTTTTGGTTTTCAGTTATGAATAGAGCTTAAAAATGCCTTTCTTTTGATGTACAACTCGAAGGATTTTGATTAAATTTTTAAAAATGTCTATTTTTTAGGAAAGGGGTTAACCTTGATTTTTTCTCGAAAATCCTTAAAAAAAGGATTTGTGATTTTTTTACCTAAATTTATAGGCTTTCTCATTCTGAACTTATATCTGTAAACCAAATCTTGTTCCGAGACCCTGATCCGAAAATATCTGCTTTCGAATGAAAAAAAAAATATTTTTTTTTCAAAAATTCGATAACAAATAATCCAGCAAGCAGACCTTCAAAAAACTTTTGGTTTTCAGTTATAGAACTTAAAGAGGCCTTTCTTTTGATGTTCTACTCGATGGATTTTGAGGAAATTTTTGAAAATGTCTATTTTTTAGGAAAGGGGTTAACCTTGATTTTTTCTCGAAAATCCTTAAAAAAAGGATTTCTGATTTTTTTACCTAAATTTATAGGCCTGCTCATTGTGAACTCATATCTGTAAACCAAATCTTGTTCCGAGACCCTGATCCGAAAATATCTGCTTTCGAATGAAAAAAAAAAAAAAAAATATTTTTTTTTTTTTCAAAAATTCGATAACAAATAATTCAGCATGCAGACCTTCAAAAAACTTTTGGTTTTCAATAGAGCTTAAAAATGCCTTTCTTTTGATGTACAACTCGAAGGATTTTGAGGAAATTGTTAAAAATCTCTATTTTTTAGGAAAGGGGTTAACCTTGATTTTTTCTCGAAAATCCTTAAAAAAAAGGATTTGTGATTTTTTTTACTTAAATTTATAGGCCTGCTCATTGTGAACTCATATCTGTAAACCAAATCTTGTTCCAAGACCCTGATCCGAAAATATCTGCTTTCGAATGAAAAAAAAAAAATATTTTTTTTTCAAAAATTCGATAACAAATAATTCAGCAAGCAGACCTTCAAGAAACTTTTGGTTTTCAGTTATAGAACTTAAAGAGGCCTTTCTTTTGATGTTCTACTCGATGGATTTGGAGGAATTTTTGAAAAATGCATTTTTTCTTGCTTTTTTCTCGAAAATCCAAAATCCGGTGATAACTAAATTTGGGATAAGGTTTGGCCTTGTAGTCCAAAAATTATTTAAATTTGTTAAAAACCACTCTAAAAATAACGAATCAAAGAATTATTTAACACAAAACTTTTGTCCCTTTAAATTTTTTTGAGCAGTGTATAACTTTTATGATGCAATACCCAGAGAATTGAAAACCAACAACAAAACTTACCTCATCTTCCATTATGCTACTATCAGCATGCTGCACTCCGTCGGATTTTGGTCGACGGCTTCTTTCTCTGCCATTGGCTTGTTGTTTTTGTCTTCTTTGAGTATTTTGTGGTCTAAATAAAAAAAGAGAACAACAACAAAGTTTATTCTAATTTCTTACAAAAGATACATTTTCTATTTTTCTTCATAAAATTTTGCTTTTAAAGTTGAAAAAAAAGAATATCTTTCAGGAACAACAACAACAAAATAGTATTAACATAGCCAATGGGAGAGTACAAGTAAGTTAACTAAAAAAAAAAAAAAAAAAAAATTGTAAAATATTCTCTCTCTATCAAAAAATTAATCCCCATGTACCGAACCGAATCTATATTTCAATAACTTCCTCTCCACTATGTAAGTATCTGTATCTTTTCTTTGTAAAAAAAAAAAAATAATAAACTTCAACTATATTCACATTGTAATCCAATATTCTTCTTTTACAGAAAAATATGAAAAAAAAAATATATAATACTTCCAAAAATCTTGCCAGAAAACAAGACAAAAAAAAAAAATGAAAAACTGAACAGAGACAAGAAAATTGAACTCTTAAATTGGATTAAGCTAAAAGAGAGATGAAAAGATACAGATACGTCATCTCTGGATATCGAATTATGTCTTTCATGTAATGCGCTTGCTGCTGCTGTTCCTGCTGATAACATTATAGCAGGTAGAGAGGTATCACCTTAATGCAATACTTACCCAACGTCAGATGTCATGTCGGCAGAGGTAAGAGGTTCAGTGCCACTTCTTTCCCGGACCAGACGGTCTGCAATGAGTAAAGACAGACAAAATGAACATTGGCACATCACCTGGAGTAAGAGTAATTGCAAAGGCGTCTGTCATAACCTTGCCAAAAAGTAGAGTTATTTGATGTAACTTTTAAAAGCGTCGTTACCCCTTACAGACGCCACTGGCAACATTCTCTCTATTAATTCAACTCACAATCGCAATAATCAAAAGAGAGTTGCACCATCACCCCCAAAAACCTACCTGATTCGTGTTTCTCATAATCTTCCGGCTGAGTTCCGGGCTTCGCTTTAACATCGATATTAATCTCAGCAGTGCTCAGTCCCGCATGACACGAATACACTCCGGCATCCCGGAATGTAATATCCAATACCCGCAGGGCTCCCTTCTTCGAGACTTTGAACTTCCTCGATTTAGCCAGAGGCTTGTGGTCTTTTGTCCAACGTATTTTCGTTCGATTGTACCTCTTCACTGGACACTTGATTTTCACTTGTGTCCCGAAAAACACTACCGCCGCCCCGCCCACTTTCAATGTGATTTTACTCTTCTTCGGATCGTGCTGTATATGTGTGCTATTGTTGATGGATATTATGGGCTTGGGGTCTTCGGGGGGACATGGCTTCACGTTGCATGGCTTCTTATCGGCTGGTTTAGCACTGGGGCACATCGATTCGGGCCGTTCAATTTTGTGTTCCTGAGCCATTATTTGCTTGCACTCGACCTTGCGTTCTTTTATACCATAGCCGCATGTGTGCGAACACTTTGACCATTCGCCCACTTCCCATCGCACCGGACAATCGAGGACATTGCAATACTGACGGTCTGCTGGTGGTGGCTGGGGACACATACTATTCGGAACGACCATTGTATTCTCGCCACCCCGTGTCACTTCGTGAATGCATTGGACTTCCCGGGTCTTGATGCCGATGCCGCACGATTTGGAGCAGGGTGTGTAGTCGGAGTAGTTCCATCGGGGTGGACATGGACGGTCGTTGCATGTTCGCACTCGGGCTTCGGGTTTTGTTTCGGGCGAGCAGAGGAAGGGTGAGACGACGCGTCCGTTGTCTTCTCGGACGCAATTAATGATAAGCTCCTCGACACCTCCCAGGCAGGAGGCACTGCAGCTAGTGTAGCCTTGTTCACGCCAAACATATGTTTTGCCGGGTTCGGAAACGCCAACTTTTATCGAATCCCGAGGGTATTGTTCGTCATAGCCGTGTGAGGGTAGCATGCATGGTTCTTCGACGCATCGCTCGACTTCATCGTGTGGTTTTGGGCCTTCACAGAGGCTGTCATTGACAGTGGCAATGGTTCGGCTGTATTCGAGGAAGATCTTGCATTTGTAGGGGCGACGACGAATGCCTTCGCCGCAGGTTACGCTACATGCTGACCATTCTGTGTCCTTGATGAATCTACACAAACAAAAAGAGAGAATTAGATAGAAAATGGTTTTGAAAATGTTTTGAAAGTTTCTTTTTTTGAACATTTTGACAATTTTAATAGTTTGGGTGTGGTTTGCTACTCGTATCTGCTGGAGGGTATTTTTTGTTGCGTGTGATAAATGTCTTGTAATCCAATTGATATGATGACTTGATGGGGGCAGTTTTTTTTTTTTTTTTTGAGAGAGGGTGGATGGGTGGAGGATTTGAGAATATTGTGTTGTTTTGGAATAACCAATCAAATTGACGGCAATATGCGATTTATCATCATATTCACTGAGCCGAGCACAAATTTTTGTGGGGAATATTGATGAAGCACAGTGAAGCACGAGAATATTGATATATCCCACGAAAAGGAGGACATGTTTCACTAAGTTTTTTTTTCTATTTCTCTCTCTTTTTATTTAGAAAGGTATTTTTTTTTTCTTGTTTGTGTTTTTTTTTTAGGAGATTTGTGAATTATGAAGACTTATTTGGACAGGGAATAGGAAATCATATGAAATTGGTTATATGTGTGAATCTGAGTGGGGTATGAGGAGACTTAGGGAATTTGAAATTCGGCTTTGTAATGACTTTGAATTGGTAAAAAGTTGTGGTATTTGAAGTTTTAGTTAATATTTCATTTTATCGTTTGTTTCAGAGATTTCTAGACAAAGTGAAGTATTTTGAAAATAGAAGAGGAAAAAAGAAAACTTGGATTCATTTAATATGAAGCATTTTTAAAAGAAAATATTTAAAATCGCCATTTTTTAGCAATTTTTTAAAAATGGTTATGCAAGAAAAAAAAATGAAATGCCATTTTTTAATATATATTTATAAAAAACCCTAACCAAACTTTTAAAAAAATCCATGAAAAAGTAATTTAAAAAAAATTTTTTTTTTAATCCAAAATTTATTTTTTTGAAAATTTCTTTTTTATTATATTAAAGATTGGTCAAAGTTATTATACAAAAATTTCGTTAGAGAATTGAAATAAAAAAGTAAATTAGCGAGTTATTAAATAGAACTAGCTGACCCGGCGGACTTCGTTCCGCCATTTTTTTGTATTTATTTTTAATTTTCGACTCTGTAATTAGTTAACATTTTAAATGAAAAAGGGAATCAAAACGTGAAAAGTTCGTAAAATGAGTTTAAAAATATTCACTTTTAAACTTTTAGCAAAAGTGGCCTATGTACAATATGGCCTATGTTAAAAACGGCCAAAAAACTTGGGACAAAAAAACTTGTTTTTCCCGTTATTCGGTCAAAAATCATTTTAAAAATTCAAAATTTGAAACCTATATTTCCTATAAGTTTGAGATTTTTTACAGACTTTAAAAAATTCAAAAAAAATAAAATTCTACTCAAAAATGTCCCTTAAAATTAGGTTGTTTTTCAAAAATTTTTATTTCAAAATACAGGGCCTATGAAAAAAATCCGTTTTAGACCCCTAATTTTTTTTTTTTTTAATATCTTTCTCATGGTGTGACTCAAATTTCTGTGCAAAATTTTGCGTACCTCTAATTAGTATTTTGTCGAAGGCCTTTGACTTCAAAAAAACCTTCACAACTTGGTTTTGAAATTTTTTTGAATTTTTTCAATACCTTTTTTAACTATTGAATAAATTTGTCTATCATTTAAAAAAAAAAGTCAACTCTTTACGACTTACCGTTTAGAAAATAGCCTCTTTTTTCAATGTCGTGTTACCCCTATTTACCCTATAAAATCTTAAATTTTTTTTGCCTTAAACCTTCTCCTCTTATACCTCTTTGATTAAAAAAAAAAATTAAGAAAATAAGTCAGCCGGTGTGGCCGGTTAGCGAACGTACACAAAACCAAACTTTAATATATATAATAGATTACATAAAAAACATAAATGTACTAAATTTAACAGATGGACGCACATGTTCACAGTGGTGCATTTGGTGCTTTATCGCGTCAAAAATCATTTGCACTGCCATTTAGTGACGAAAAAGCAAGAAATTTGCTCTGAAGAACTTTAGGAGAATACATAAAAGCTGCAAACTTTTATTTATTCAAAATAGTGGCTAAAAAATAGCGGACAGAATAAGCGTCTAAATAGAATTTTCATTTTTGAAACAGTATATAAGTAAGAAATTCGGCTAAAGTCATGTTCATATTCAATGAAAAAAAAAATCAAACATTTTGAATACAGATTTCAAAAAGTGCCAAATTAGCAAAACACACTTTTAGATCATTTACTATTTCCTTATTTTTTTTTTAAATAAGCACAATTTTGACATCTCTCCTACTTATTTTCATAAAAAATGTACAATTTTGGGGTTATAGTGCTGCCAACTATAATTTAAATTAAAAATAAAAAACATAATACAACGATAAAGTAAAATGTTCAATAAAACGGTAGGTATTTATTTCGAAGAATCAGATAAACTTTTCTAATAGATTGTAATATTCTTATTTCAAATTTAAAGACAAAAATTTAATGTAAAAATAAAATCACGAGGACAAAAATTACTTAAAATTAAAATTAAAAAAGAAAATAATTTACCAGGAGTTAAATAAAGTGTTTACTTATTTTCAATTACCTATAATTGTATGTAACGTTTTGTTAATATTTAATATTAGAATTTTTTTTGGATTTAACAAAATTTTATTTTTAATTTGAGCATACAAAATTTTTTTGCAATGCAAATCAAAAATTAATTTTATTTCAATTTTAATGTAAATATAAAAATTTTTAATGCTCGAATGCTAAATTTTTTTGTGTGGAAAAATATTTTAAATATGTAAATTTTTTTTTTGTTAATATGACGTAATAAGTAAAATTTTAATTTTGGATAAGTCAAATAAAAATTTAACATTTTCAAATAAAGAAAAAAATATGCAAAAATGATTTGAATTTTTTTTTTTTTTAATTTTGCTTTCTTTTAATAAATAATAAAATGCAAAATGCAAAAACAACGTTAAAAAAAATCAATATTCCGTTTAGAAAAAAAAATTATTTTTCAAAAAAAAAAAAAACAAAATTCGAATTTTAGAATTAAAAAATATGTATTCTAGAAAAATTTGTTTTTTTTTTTTTTTTAATATTTTAACTATTAAAAAATGTTTAAATTTCGAAATAGTCGTTTGGGGAAGGGTCAGAATATGAAAAGAAGCCAGTTCAAAGTGAAAAAAAAACTAAAATTTTCTTTTAAACTATTCCAAAATATGCGACATTGTAGCCGATTTTTTGACAAAATTCTAGCTCCACAAACTCGGTTCTAGGCAAAAGTAGAACTCAATTTCTTCACAAAATTCTAACGCCTTAAAATTCGAATTTCGAACTGTGTGTGAGGTCGAATTTTTTTTTATTTTTAGACCCTCAATATTGGGAGTCGAGCTCGTTTGAACTTGGTTTAACTATGATTTCATTTCTCCATCAAATTAAAATGTTTATATTTTGTATTTCATGTGTATTTTTGAACATATACATGATGAAGTAATGCATTGTCATTTCTTCAATTTAAATTCTTATAAACAAAAATCATACAGAACAAATCATATAAATTCATATCCCGGTCGAAAATTTTTAAAAATCAATTTTTCCTTGACCCTGACAACAAAACAAAACCAATTTATTCGATCCTTCTCTAATGCCCGACCCCATTGTATGAGTATCAATACATTATGAGTATATGTTTGAATAGGCATTAAGTTTATTTTTTCTTGTGTTTTTTTTTTTTGTTTTAATTTTGTATTCAGTAAATAAATCCATTGAATACCACGCAAAAAAACAAAAAAAAAAAAAAAACTCAACCAAAAGAAATAGAATAATGATACCAAAGACAAAAAAAAAAAAAAAAAAAACAACAGGATAATAACTAACGACAAGCTCATTTCCAATGGGCATTAGGAGGTTGTTTTTGTGCCTGGTGTGTCTATTGATTACCACGTTGTCCTTTTTTTTTTTTTTGTCTTGTTTAACTAAAAGACAACAAGAAAACAAGGAGCTAAGAAGGTATATCGAAGGTCAGGAACGTACGTTCAGTTGTGGGGGCCCCGGGACAAGACTACATTTTGGGGCCCCTTTGATAAAGAAAATTAGAAGAAATAAAAAAGTATGTATACGCCCACTTATTTTTTACTTGCGATATAGGTACTATAGGGCAAGTTTAGGATTCGTAAAAAAAATCGAACTCGAGATAACAATTTTACATGACATTACGATGATGGAGAATGCCAAAAAAGTGGGTCCGGCAATTCTGTCTGTCTGTCTGTCCGTCTGTCTCTATCTGGAGCTGCAGCCTAAACGAGTGAAGTGATTTTCTTCAAACTTGGTAGTTAGCAGTTTTTGGTGATTCCCTAGAGGGGAAATTGAAATTTTTTTTATGACCAAAACTAACGGTACCTGCCATATAACGGAAATAGAAAAGTTAATTTTTTTCAAAAACGGCTCTAACGATTTTGATTAAAATTTTTGTGTGTAATACTACACATAAGGGCCAACTTTTTAAATAAAAAAAATATTTTTTGTACCGTTATTAACGGTACCTGTCATAGAACGGTTTTTTTCGTTTCTGAATATCTCGTACAAAATTAACCCGATTTAAATGAAAATTTTTATACAAAAGTGTGTAAGTAAAGATAATATTAAAATTTTAGAAAATTTTCAAAAAACGCATTTTTGGTTTTTTAAAAAAAATTTCAAAATTTTTTTTTGAAAAATCAATTTTTTGAAAACGGATCAATGAAAAATTTTGAAATTTAGTTTTTATGTGTAAATTAATTATTTCTTCAAAGTGGCATACCAACTTTTTTTTTGAAAAATGTTAAAAAAATTTTATATATAAAAAATTATTTTTTTAAAAAACGGCTCCTACAATTTTCAAAATTTTTTTTCTAAAAATACCTTTTTATACGAGAAATAAAATGGCATATTTGTTTTTTTTTTTTAAGATATTTTAAAACGGAGTTTTATTAATTATAAAAAACAGATTTAATTTTTTTATACCTACTACTTATGAAATTTCTTCAAAATATCGAATTTTAAATTTCTTGAATAAAAAGCTTTAACATTATAGTTACTTTAAGCATAAGAGAAAGTACGTGCGACCCCAGTCGTGCAATTTATTTTTGAGGCCCCTGATGTACCTATCATTTATTGGTCGCTAAGAATATGCAAGTAATAATTTTTGGGGCCCCAAGATAATATATAATTTTTTTGTTTCTCTTGTGTCCGAAGTGATTCATGTCAAATATCTTATCTTTTTTGCTTCGATACTTTTATAACCAGTTGGCTTCTCTGCATTGTCTCCTTACGGGGCCCTGGCGTGTTGGCGACCCCGGGGCACCGCCCCACTTGCCCCAATGGTGTGTACGCCCCTGTCGAAGGTATACCACTAAACCGAAGACGACGACGACTTGGACACATGTCCAAGTAAATATCAGACTATGGAAATGGTTAGATGAATGGCGGAAAGAGCAGGGGTGAAATCAATAAAATTACAATTTAAATGCTATTCTCCATAGTGTAGTAGGTACACTAGGCCACTGAGAGAGAAAAAAAAAGAGGGAGAGAGAATGATTCTGAATAATTAATAACAGAAACCATTTAAAAAAAATACAAGCATTAGAAGAGAATCAACGTTCTTCCTTCCGTTCGTCCGTCAGTTCTTTTGTCCTTTTACCTTTTTGTCCCTTAGTTCATTCGTTTTTTCGTCGTCTTTAAGGACCTTTCAATAAAAGACAAAAACAGAAAACAAATTACAAAAAAAAAATAAACAAAAATAAACAAAAAAAAAAACAACAACTTCGGTTTGGCTTTAATTGAATTTGAGCTTCTTCTTCTACTACTCGAACTCGTATGTGTGTACTTTCCATTCATCTAAGCTGCCAATCTAACATCCTTCTGTCGTATGGAGAGTGTACAGTTAAGGGAACAAAAAACCAATAAAAAAAAAAAATACACTAATCGAAATCCAAAGGTGGGTTCTTCGGGATCTATCCTAAAGCCACTACAAGTGCTCTTTCTACCTGGTGTCTAAAGTCTATAGTGGAGGGTTGATTAAGTGAGGGATAAGGCGTAAAGTGTAAAGGTGTGTGTGTGTGGTGTGAAGTGAAGTGAAGTGAAGTGTGAACAAGTGAGTGGTACAATTTCTTCTTTTTTTTTGTTTCCTTCTTTTTTGGTTCAACACCCATCGTTCTGAACATTCACACTATTATCCGAGGACTCTTCTATATAGACTCTCTAGAGGTATAGCTTTTCTATCTAATATAGGGGAGCTAATTAAACTTTGCCCAAGGACATACTCAGTCTCTGATGGTGCTGGTTCTAGTAGTTCCGTTCGAAACTGTTACCGGTACATTTATATCCACCACCCGATACTCTCTATATTGCATCACAACACACATAACTAGTTTTCACTATGAGGGTAGTGTGTTTTTGGGGGAAGATATGGTGTGTCTCTACTCCTACCTTGAAACTTCATTCACTTCATTCGACTTGGCTGAATTCACCACCTGAGCTATGCTTTACGGACTGTGACGACCCGTATTATAATATTACAGACTAGTTAAGGGTATATAGAAGTTCTGGCTATACCTTAAATACAATGTTAATGTTTCACTTGATTAGGCGATGAACACCATGGATAGAACCCGACCGTATAGACCCTATAAGTGTTAGGGTAGGTATATATTGAGATGTTATTCCGATAGGCACTGATAATCACAATTAGATCTACTTCCTCCCCTCTTATCTCTTTTCCATCTACTACACTGATGATGCCGTATTACACAATCTTTTGTGGTGAATAAATCACAGAATGGCTATGGTGTTTACTTTCTATAAATTTGTGTGTGTAGGTGAATGAGTCTGGAGCAGAGGGTAGGTATAACGTGGAGAAAGTCTGACAAATCCTTCTCCGGACATATACAAGTGACAAGTTACGCATTTAAGCTTAAGCTGTACCAACAAATGTCGACAAAAAAAAAGAAGATACAATTTCGTGCTAATCTTTAAGTCTGTCGAATGTGTAATAGGATCCTCAAGTGCAAATACGGGAATTGGAATCGGTTAAAAAAGACAACACGCGTCCAACAATTGCTTGACAGATTTGTATGATATATTTACAGTATGTTTGAAAAGAAAACGGAACTAGTAGATTTTTGAAACATTTCTTTTCACATAAGGATTTTTTTGTTCATATGTTCGCGAAAAATGTTTTGAATTACAGACATGAGTTCACAGTGAACAGGCCTATATACATTTAGGTAAAAAAATTACAAAATTTATTTATTTTGGATTTTCGAGAAAAAAATCAAGGTTACACTTGCCGAATGAAAATGCATTTAACCAAATTCATCGAGTGAGATATCAAAAGAAAGGTCTTTCTTAGCTCTATTCATAACTGAAAACCAAAAGGTTTTTGAAGCTCTGGTTGCTGAATTATTTATAATCGAATTTTAGAAAAAAAAATTTTTATCGAAAATTAGAAAATGTTTTTTTTTTTTTTTTTTTACATTCGGAAGCAAATATTTTCGGATCAAAGTCTCAAACAAGATTTGGTTTACAGATATGAGTTCACAATGAGCAGGCCTACACATATATGTAAAAAAATTACAAATCAATTTTTAAAGATTTTCTAGAAAAAATCAAGTTTCATTTTCATCAAATAAGACATCGAAAGAAAGGTCTCTATAAGCTCTATTCATAACCGAAAAGCAGAAGTTTCTCTGAGCTCTGGTTACTGAGTTATTTGCATTCAAACATGCTTTTTTCTTAAATTCGGACGCAGATATCTGGCGGACCAAAGTCACGAAACAAGTTTTGGTTTACAGATATGAGTTAACAGTAAACGGTGGAGTTCTTAACGCATAAGACGCTCTCTTCTAAATAATACAAAGAGAGGATCCTGAGAGTTGTAAGAGTAGAACCCAAAAGTTTGTATTGGAGTTTTAGCCGGTAAGCTGTTAAAACTATGGCGGTGAAGGTAACAAAAGGTTGAGTTATTTGTGTTCATCTGTTCCCTCATTACTTCCTTCCTGCTTATCATAGTTTGACAAATTAAGAATCGTTTGAACCGTATTTCTTGCGCTATTCAACGTCACATTTGATTGGATAAGGCACTTTATAGAGACAAAATTGACGATCAAAAGAAATTTTTTTGCATACCTACAGTTTTTATAAATAAAGTATTTACTAAGCAAACGATTATATGGGACAAGTCATCATAGACAATCCATCAAACGTCAAATTAAAAAAAAAATAGCAACCACCTCCAAATGAATTGTTGTTCCAATCGGATTTTCTAATGATGAGTTGTCCATGATGAGTTGTCATATGATGAGTTGTCATTATAATGCTGTGTTATTTTGTGTTTATTTTATTCAATTTATTATTGACAATATCGATTGTCATAGGTACCTAAGCCGAAAAACTAATTTCCAAATTTTCTGAGTAGATGTTTTTTTTGATACTAATTTTAATATATTTAAATTTGGTTTCTTTTATTGCCAGACACACTGTCAAAACTGAAAAAAAAAACAAATGACCACAACATTTTATACAAAAAAAAAGAAGCAAGAAAAAGTCTGTCCACACTTACGTTGGATCCGATGAGGGATGTTCTGGTTCACTGCTTCCGCCACCACCACCACCCCCAATAAGCGATTCAGCTCTTGGGGGAAGTTCTTCATGATGAAGTCGATTCGATTGTTGATGGGCGTAAATTGGTTGATCGTTGTATGATACCTGTTCAGAGTCTTCCACATCCTCCACTTCCTCACCGCCATCACCGTCTTCTTCATCGGCAGCTTCTTCATCGGCAGCTTCTTCTTCATCTTCGTCACTTTTACTAACTTCATCGGGACTTTGTTCCTGTAGATAGAAAAAAAGTAATTTTTTTTGCTTTTGTAAGAAAATTGATTCAATTAAATGGAGATCCAAAAAGTTTTGTCACATAGAAGAACAATTTATGTTGTTGGAACAAAAAAAAAAAAAAAAAAAACAAAGGAAAGAAAAAATAAAAGAAAGTAAAGACAACAAACACCAATGATTATATATTTTTTATCACAATCAACAAGCCAAAGAGAAAAAAATCAAAAAAAAAAAGAAAATGATAGCAACATTTAATAGTTTACCAGTGATGACACTTTATTAAAACAAAACGAACAAAAAAAAGTTATACATTTAAGGAAATTTGAAGAATAGGAGAGAGAGAGGTAAGTGTTGTTTTTTTTTTAAGAGGAGAGACACTCACATCCATTTCTTGGTCACCGTTGCAAGACAACCCAGTGGTACACTGTTCAGCTCCTGGAGGTTTTGTTTGTGGATCGCATTTCGCACTTAAACTACCATCTGCGGACTTGCATTCGACGCCACGCATTTGGATTCCATGTCCGCAAGTTACCGAACACTAAAAAATGCATTAAAACATCACCAAAAGAAAAGAAACACAAACAAAAAACAGAAGAAAAAATAAGGAAAGTATAGAAGATAGTAAAAAAATAAAGTATAACTAGAAGCTGAACATAAAAGTGATGCATACTTTTAGGAGATGAGGACATCCTTGAAATATATAAAAAAGTTTTTTCTTTATTTTTATTTTTGCTACTTTTTTGCGGTGCATTGTAAAAAAAATCCATGCATTCCATATGTTTGGAAATAAGTAAAAGAGACAGTACACACATATCCCCTTCCAATATCCATTTAAACCTCCTTTCTTTCTTCGTTCCCTTCAGAAAGGCAAACAACTCTAAATGACAACAAAGTATAAACCGGCGGAAAGTGGAATTTGTGGTTTGAAGATTACGTCAACGAACGTTTCGAAAATTCTTCCCAAATATAACATGATATTACTTTAGATTTGTTCTTATCCTGATGGATGTGGCTAAAAATTTGGTGGAGGCGAATGAGGAGGGGAGATTGTCGATTTATCTACGTATATAGATTCATCTTCTCTTGTTCTTTCGAATGAACAAAAACAAAAAAAAAAAAATAAGAAAAAAATCGGAATAAGGACGACCATTGATATAGAGCTCCCTTTTCACTGGGTGAGATTGTTGGGTGGCGGTATGTCGTATAAATGTAATTTCTAGTCCTTTCTTTCACTTCGACTCGTGAACATTGAATTAATTTTTGAAGTTTTCTAACTTTGAGAGAGAAGAAAAAAACATAAAAACATAAAAAATAATAACAAAAGAAAAACAAATAAATGGATCTATAGTTTTCATCTTTGAGATTGCATAACACAGTAGTTGTAGTAGTAGAAGCAAACAAGCGGGCGGCGTTGAATGAACTATTAAAATAGATTTTTTTTTTATTATTTTTATTTGAAAATGAAATGAAAATATTTTTTTTTTTGAAGGACTTTAATACAACATAAAAATAAAAGTTCAGAAATAGAGAAAAGAGAGCATTGTATGTTTAAGATTCCTGGAATTTCCTTTTGATTTTGTTTTTTTTTGAGAAGTGGATGCATTTTAATTTAAAATAATTTTTTATGGATAGTTTCCAATCTTTTTCAAGAGATTGACGAGGTTTATTTTGAAATTTGTTCACTTCAGAAATAAAATTCTAGAAATTTCAGCAGATTTCTTTTTTCGGGGTATAATTTTGATTAGGTTTTGATCTTTCAGCAGTTTTTATTTCGTGCTGAAATAATGTATGACTATTATCCCGATTGCTAAGAAAGAAATTGTAAAACTCTTCTTTTGACGGAAAATGAAAATAATATTAATTCAATTTAAGAAAAAACTAAAAAAAAAAAAATTGAATAAAACTTGTTTTTAAAAATAACAAAACCAATTTTTTTGAACCTTCAAAGTTTCAAACCAAGAAAATTTGTAATTTAATTGTTATAAACAAAAAATTTTAATTGTAAGAGTAGTCTATTTTTCAAAAAAAAAAACTGTATGCCTATAATTGGTCCGTTGTAAAAAAATTATGATGATTTTTTATACGTTTTTGCTGATTTTTATAGGTTACTAAACTAGCCTCTTAGACAAAATTTTTATTAAAATCATTCATTTACGAGAAAGTTTGAAATAAAAAAAATACAGTTCGACTTATTTTTGACTGAATAAAAGTTGTTAGATCCATTTTTGAGAAGAAAATCATTGTATATTGTATAGTGATTCCCCCTCTCTAAGCGAAGACACAGCCTTCTTCAAACATTGAAAAGTTTTCAAAAAGATTTTTGAATTAATTTACAAGAACAAATAAAAGTAACGGTACCTACCTGTCATATTCTACATAATTTGAAAAGTTTAATTTTCTCAAAAACGGCTCTTACGATTTAGGTAAAGTCTATCTAGGTACCAAGTAAAAAAATTTTTGTTTAGAAAATGATTTTTAAATTTAAATTTTTTTATTTTCTCCCAAACTAATTGTTCAATTTCAATGAAATTTAATATAAAAAAAGGCACGAATGGGTCGCTCATAGAGTTCAAGACGCTAAAATTATTAAAACTTTTTATATAGAAATTTCGTTAATGTATATGTATATGAAAAAAAAAATTATAGGGTCGTTTTTTCTATAATTTCTTATACGAGTACATTATTTTTTGAAAAAAAAAAAACTTTTTACAATAAAATTGGTATGCCATTATTAGTAGCACTTTTTAATTAACGTCTTAAACCTAATTTTTTAAAATATTCAATGTACCGTTTTTAAAAATTTGGTTAAAAAAATAAACATGAAAAAAATTTTTAAAAATTCAATAATTAATTGTATTAAAATGATGTCAATACTTTAATATAAAAACATTCTTTGAAATCAAACCAGTTGTTGAGAAGAAAACCAGGTAAAAAAAAAAACGATTCGATGTAATGATTTTCAAAAAAAAAAAATATACGAATGCATAACATGATTAAAGATATATATTGCAAGAAAAAAGGGGATTAAAAATGTCCCGAATTTTTATGAGCAGCAGTTTTTCCTTTTGACAATATTTTCATATCATTCCTGAAAGCTAAAATCAAACAAATATTATATGGAAAACAAAACTTTCTAGAATTTTTCGAGATTTTTTTTATATTTTCGAGATCATGTACCTACTTATAAATGTGTGTACATTCGAGATTTTTATACATGTATTATTTAAGATATTTTGTCCATTCGAAATTTTTGTCGTTCTAGTTAAATCACGATCCTGTATCTATGTATCTACTGCAGACCAGCAACACATTTTATATAAGTTTTAGATGACTGTGAACATTAACCTCTGCTCAATATCAGCGCTTTCTCAAAACATCGAACAACATAAGTTTTTGACAGAAAGCTTAACTTTCTATTTGATTTGGAAGAAATCGGCACCCGAATTGCATCGAATGCTTGTTCCACAGGTTCTGCTAAGAAACCAAATTAAAGTAGAAGGGAGGTGAAATTTACTGTCTAACATTCCACAACATGTATTTTTGTCACAAAATTATTTAATTCCCATTTTTTTTTTCAAATCATCAGTTTATTATTCTATTGAATGTTGCTGCTAACAAAAAGTTGAATAATTAAGCCTTATTTTCATATATTTCATAAATGCACTGATTTTTGTTTAGGTATCAGTTTTTTTTTTTTTTTTGTAATTTTTAGCCCTAATACCCAGTTCAAATGATCATGATTTTTTAATATAAAATAGCCATCTTAAATTCAAGATTTATACATTACACATTTTCTGTTAAAATTTGAAATAATGATAAAAAGGTAAAATTTCATTTTCCAGATACGTTCCACAACATGTAATTGATAGTAAATTAAAGTAATTCACAAAATTTCTTCCACAAATCTTCAGATTTATTCTTTAAGAAAAACTTAACTTAACTGAAGTGTGGAATGCATTCATTCTATATTTGACAAATTGAATTTCTCTCTTATTTCAATGACATTCGATTTCTTCGAAATGATTTCTTATAAAATTGAAAGTATCTTAACATCCAACTACTTAAATACTCCACTTTCTAATATTGTTCATTTTTTCTTGGAAACACATAAAACGTAACCATAAAACATAGACAGAGGTAAGCACTGCACACTCCTATAAGTTGTAACAACTATACAAACAATGTTAAAACTGATGTCTATATACCTGAGGAACTTCCTGCCAACCAATAAAAATTTTAAACTCATGTACGTCCTACCTTGAACTATCTAGAGACCTATAAATGAAGGTACCTAGTTGTATCTTATAAGCACCCAACTATAAACTGACTATTCTACAAAACTATAATACTCCACTCTTTTCCCGTACCGCCATCACTTCAACATTATTGTCTTGTATCCGCGTTGTGGAAATAAATATAAAAAAAATAAATTGCACGACTGGGGTCGCACGTACTTGCTCTTATGGTAAAAGTTACTCTAATGTTAAAGTTTTTTATTGAACAAAATTAGGGAAAATTTGACATTTTCACGGAATTTCGTTAGTGGTACAAAAAAAATAAAATCCGTTTTTATAAATAATAAAATACCGTTTTAAATAATCTTTTACAAAAAACAAAGTATGCTATTTTATTTCTAGTATAAAAAGGAATTTTTAGAAAAAAATTTTCGAAAATCGTTAGAGCCGTTTTTTAAAAAAATTATTTTTTATATATAAAAATTTTCTAACATTTTTCAAAAAAAAAGTTGATATGCAATTTTGAATAAATAATTAATTTACACATAAAAACAAAATTTCAAATTTTTTCACCAACTCGTTTCCAAAAAATTGATTTTTCAAAAAAAAATTTTGAAATATTTTTTAAAAATCCAAAAATGTGGTTTTTGAAAAATTTTAAATTTTTTTAAATAATGATTGATTAAACGTTTCTGTATTAAAAATTTGGTCGAAATCTGTTATGTCGTTTATGAGAAATTCATAAATCAAAAAAACCGTTCTATGGCAGGTACCGTTGATAACGGTACAAAAAATATTTTTTTTATTGTCAAAGAAGGCTCTTATCTGTAACAGTAAGCAGAAAAATTTTAATCAAAATCGTTAGAGCCGTTTTTGAAATAAATCAACTTTTCTGTTTCCGTTATATGACAGGTACCGTTAGTTTTGGTCCTAAAAAAAAAACTTCAATTTCTCCTCTAGGGAATCACTCAAAACTGTTAACTACCAAGTTTAAAGAAAATCCATTCAGTAGTTTAGGATGTAGCTCGAGGTTCTTACAGACAGACAGACGGACAGACAGACAGACAGACAGACAGAATTGCCGGACCCACTTTTTTGGCATTCTCCATCATCGTAATGTCATGTAAAATAGTTATCTCGAGTTCGATTTTTTTTACGAATCCTAAACTTGCCCTATAGTACCTATATCGCAAGTAAAAAAGAAACAAAAAAAAAAAAAACACTCCAAATGAGCATCCTATACTCATTTGTGTACAAGTACACAAATATCTAAGACTTCAACCAGTATCTACCTTTAACCTTAAAGAAACGGCAACAACTATACAAAAATAAAAAATGAAAATAAAAACAAAAAAAAAGAACTAAACAAACAAAATAAAAACTGAATTACTGTTAAATTAGGTTCTGAAAAATCACGTGCCGTGCGCGCTGAAATAACGAACTGCGAAAGGCTTTTTCTTTTCAAAAGGATCTTCTCCCCAGTGCACCTCCCAACAACTTCCCAACTTCCTACTGTGTGCCACCCACTTTCAATCTCATAAACATCTTACTATACCTTGTACTTTGTTTTTATTTTCACTTGTGTGCAATTCTTACATCCGCTTGTTTGCTGCTGCTTCTGCTACTACCGAAACTCAAATCCAATAGAATTCACCAATCTTACCCGACTCTGACTCTCTTTCCAAGGATATAAATAAAAGGGAAGGAATATGAGAAAATTCCAAGAAACATTTACTTTTCATGAACGCGCGAGCGAACATGTGCGCCGTGTGAATGTGCTGTGTGCACTTAAGGCATTGCTATGGAATTGGAGTTCCTCTTTCTCGTTTTTTTTTTTCATTTTTCAAGAAAAGTGCGGTTCGGTCCCCCCATCATCATCACCGTCCCATCCGTTTTCTAGACACAAAGCCTGTTTCAGTGCATGCCATGCAGTGCAATATGCTCTACCATCCACAACCATCATGGCTCATGGGTGTGCGAACACTTTATAGCAAACCAAAAACTAAATAAAGATCTACACACATTCAGAGAAGAGATGGAAGGCGACGACGACGACAAGAAAGACGGCTACGAAAAAAAAGAAGATGATTCTAGAAAACTTACCCCAGACCATTCCTCGACCTCCCACTTGGGGCACTCCTGTACCATACAAGACTCTTGAGTTGGGGGTTTGGCTGTTCGGCATACGATGTCTGGAACCTGTTGGGAAAACGAAAACGACAATGGCATTTGTACAAAGAGAGTGCATAGTGCAATTAAGTAAATAGTAGGTAACTGTGCGGGATGGATAAAGGATATGGGATGGGACAAGTTCCACACAGTTTTGCTTGTTGTTGTTGGGTAGAGATCTCACCCTGGTTTTAATGCCATTTGTTTCCTCCGCACACACAACCATTCGTTCTCGATAACCAGGTCCGCAAAGACGACTGCATGGGCTCCATTCATCAGCTACCCATCTATAGAGATAGAGAGAGAGAGAGAGATAGATATAGAAATGTGCCGAAGTTGAGTGGATGTTGTTAGAACAAAAAAGAAAAATGCCATAAAAATTATGTAAAACATCTTAAATGACTCCGGTGTGTCGGTTCGGTGGGGTATAGTTTTCGTTATCCTCTCGCAGTATCATGGCAAGGCACGATTTGGATACAACAACGTCTTTCAAGTTAGATTCCTCTTTTCCACAATCCACCAATTTTATCTATGCTCGTTACCTTAGTAATCATTATCGAAGATTCTCATCCAAGTATAGTGTCTCCACTTCAGTTCGGATGGAAAAGTGGATTTGCGAGATAAACCGAGTAGATATTCTTCGAAAACAGTATGTTTAAGAAGAAAGAATTGAAAATTTCACCTTAACCTTTTACTTTTATCAGAATTAAGATTAAGATGAATACGTTCCACAACTTTTCCCTCTTCCATATCAATGATTTCGTCTTGTATTTATTTCGGGAAATGAAATTTTAAATGCGTTCCACAATATATCCTTTCTAAATATGTTTAATATTGCTTTGAACTAACCTTTTTATGCCTAGTACTCAATTCTTCTTCCGTGAAATAAAAAATGAATACATTCCACAAAGAATAACGTGGAAAGTATTTTTTTTTACTTGAAGCATTGCATTCACTTCTAGTATATTATAAATGAATGCATTCCACAGTGTATAACGAGCCATATTTGCAATTTAAGATTATGGAATGTTTTATTTTTTAGATTTTTTTTTTTATCAACAAGGCCTTTGTGGAAGTTATTAGATTTTTCGTTTATCATTGTTGAATATATTAGTTTTTAAGTGGAACATTTTTCTTGCCTTCCCATTGGATGACTTGTCCTATGTCCACAAATAACAATAAATGCGCTTGTTTCTTAATAAAAATCAATACAAATATTGACCAGAAAGTTCTTGTGGAAGATACAAATTTCTCAGGAAATCTTTGGAACACACATTTAACTTATGAATAAATAGTGCATTTAAATGACCTTTAATAAAGAAAATACAAAATGTAGCTTCTTGTGGAACGTATTTTATTTTCTTTACATGTAATTTTTAGGTTGTTGTGGAACGTATTCGCTTTCTTATTTTTGATGTTCATTTTGCTGTCATTTAAAGACAGATAACCCAAAGGTTCTTTGTGGAACGTATTTATTTATTATTGTAGATTTTAATACTTTCATCACACAAAATAAATTGTTTTAAAATTAACTAAAGATCATTTGTGGATCGTAGGTATTTGTTTTTTTTTTTTTAATTTGTAAAATGTAGTTTTTTTTGATAACTTTTTTTCATGAATTCATATTCCTGTCAAACATACTGTCAACTGAAAGATAGAAATAAAGAACAGGTCTCGGGTTTTAAAGTGTACTTACTTAGGCGGACAGGTATGAGTGTTGCAAAGTACCACAGATGGCTCGGGCCGATTAGTTGCACTGCACAGGGTGTCTTCCACTTCGACACCAGTAACACGATTTCTGCATGTTGGTCGGGACATCTTATATCCTTTTTTTTTGTGTTTAAGTTCGATCGAATAAAATAAGAAAAAAAAAGAAAAAGAAAAAGAGAAAAAAAAGCAAAAAGAAAAGACATTATTATACAATTTTTTTCTACTTTTGCTGAAATTTCTAGCATTTTATTCGACAACGACGACAATAATGGTGTGTGGCTTGGTGGGGGAGTATGATTGTCGAAGGAGATATAATATATATCGATTGATCAATTCCGTTTTTGGAACCTATAATTTCTTATTTCCAAAACCGAAAAAAAGAACAAAAACAAAAAATAAAACAGACATTTGGAAAATAACGACAGAGGCAAAATCTATAGCAAAATGAGGGTGACAATATTTTTCATGTTTTATTCCATGTTACCAGGCTACCAAGACCAAGACCAAGAGACCGTCATGTACAACGAAGACGCTAAGTTGTGGCTAAAGTTGAAATCCGTATATTGGTTTTTGTTTCCCCTCTAAAGCTTTAATTTTTTTTTTCGTTTCCTTTTTTTTTGGTGGAATTTCTCATTTTTATTGTGTGCCACCATAGCACGTTTAATCGATTAGCAGCAAGAGAAACGGTGTAGTTAAGAGGGGGGTGGTTGTGGCTCTTAAAAAGAGGTCGAGCAGGGAGACGACCGACGATACACAGCCTGCGATGTCCCATCTGAAAATTGTCTTTATAGCTTTAATCGTTTTAGTCCCATTACATACTGTTTTAAGCAGTGTGGAACATTGTGGATCCTCTTGACTCATGAGAGTGCAGCTATATGACTTTTTTTTTTCACGAAGTCGGAACCCAGCAGAGAAGAATAGTGACTGCGATTGAAATAAAAAAGGGAGGTAGAATGAGAAAACTCTTATTGGTTCGATTGAGAGAGAAGAAGAGTAGAAAAAAAGGAGTCAAAGAATAAATAAACTTGGCAATATTCGTGGCATGTTGTTAGGGGATTACCACCACCGACAAAAGGGGTGGTAAAACGTTACCAAATCCGCTACCACCGTCACTGCCATCGATGCTAGCTTTAGTGGTACTTGACATTTTCTCTCAGACCCTCTGTTTGGGATTTTTTTTTCTGCATTTACCAATATTTGGTATTTGGATCATATCGATGAGACACAAAGAGGAGAGGTTGTGAAATAAGCGAAATAAAAACCACTGCGAATGTTTTGTAATGGTATCAGCGCTGATGGCGGTTGGGAGGGTGGTTGAATCAGGGAGTTTGATTCGATGTGATATGGATGACGGAAGAGACAGCTTAAGCAAATATACATCTAGGGAGGAATTAAGTAAATGTATAGAGAGTGGAAGTGGATATATATTTAAGAAATCTGATGAAGATTGTATGCGAGAGCTTAGTGGATTTATATTTGTTTTTTTTTTTTATTTTAAATATGACTATCACGTTATTTGTGATATTATATGTGTATAGGTGCATATCTGTATCCAACAAGGAGTTCATTAGTCGAGATTTTTTGGGGGTAAGATATATTATAAAAAAAATAGAAGAAAAAAAAATGATAGGTAAGGATTTGAAGGATACTTTTTGCATGACATAGATTTATCGGATAAAAAAAGGTCTCCCTATCAAAACATATTTTTTTTTTTTATTTTGACCTTGTATTCCAAGAAAAAATTATGAAGAAGGTATCCTTAAGGTTGTAGCAGTGGCAATGTTATATATTTTCCTAAATCTGCTGACATTAAGAGTATGGATTGTAAAACATTTTTGGAAATGACACCACATCCTCTACATCTGTTTTTTTTTACTTTCCTTGTTTGTTTTTTTTTGTCATCAAAAAAGGATATGAAAAAAAAGGTATCCTCTCACTCTCTTTTGTGATGATGTACATATTTTTTTTTTTTATTTTTATTTATTTACAAGCATTAGCCTTGAAAATTTTAAGGATTTTTATAAGGCCAAGGAGAATGAGTTTTTGTTTTTCTGTTTTTTAAGGAAGGGTATCAAAGAAATTTTATATATTTAGAAGGAGGTTATTGGAAACTTGAAATTGGTTATATCTTTTCTACAAAGGTGGAGAGTTTTTCAATTCAATTTTTTTTTTCTTAAGTGAGGCACGATAATGGTATTTATCAAGGGGGTTTCGAAAATCTGAAATGCTTCAACGCTTCTGCATGTTGTAAGCTCTTTTAAATGTAAATTTGTTTTTTTTTTTTTTTTCTAAGTATAAACCTTTGAAATATAGGTACCTTCTCTATATTACTATTATGTGGGTTATAAGATAATTCAAAGGATATTTACTAAGCACTAACCAGATTTCGGATGTGTTTGAATAAAAAATTCAATCAAGTGATAAATTAGACCAAAATAACATATTTTTTTGTCAATAGGAAGCTTACAAAACTTATATTCCACACCTTTTCGTTTTGAAGATGGTTGATTGAATGACTAATTTTAAACCATTCGTGTGTAAATGTTGAAAGCATTAAATTTTAATTTTAAGATTCTTGTGGAACCTGTTCGTTTTTGGTGTCATTTAAATATTCATCTCACATGAAGTTTAAAATTTAATATTTTTCGTTTTTAGCTTTTATGGATGTTGACAAAATTTGAAAAAACATAAAATTTATCAGGCACACAACTTCAACTATAAATATAGCCTGTGGATTATAAGTCTGAAAAATTGTATAGGGTAAGTGAATCCAGCTACAAATGAACATGATCCACTACATTATTTCTTCAAAAATTTATTTCTCTTAAGGTCTTTGCAATATTCGTTTTGTGGAACGTAGTTTTGGTGGATCACTACTTGTGGATTATAATCCACAAGTAGTGAAATAAAAAAAATAAATTTTGTCAGAAATTATATAAAACTTATTTGTGGAACGTAATTTGGTTGAATTTTTTTCAATTTTTTTTTTAATGTGTGGAAGTTTTTCTTTGAATTTTTTCTGAACAATGTACAGACAGTTTGATTTGGTTTAAATATTATAACTCCTTTGAAACTACATATGAGTATGAGGAAACGAATATTATCATACTTTTAAACAGAAGATTTTAGAATAATATTTTTGATTTAATTTTTTTTGTGCAACATTAAGGTGCTTTTTTTGAATGGATTTTTTGTCGTGGAACGTAGAGTTTTCAGTTATTTACTGTTCCCAAACAGAATATATGAAGCGTAAAATTGTTGTTTTTTGTGTAAATAGCTTTTTCTTGTGGAACATAAAAAAATAGTGTTAATCAATGACATATTTCAAAATCAATAATAGAATTTATAACACATTTTACGAAGTGGATTTTATGGTAAGATATTTTTGTGGATAGCTTATTATTTGGAACGTAATTTTCTGTATTTCCAGGAAATCTTTTTCAAAATTTATAATAAATATAAACAATTTGGCACATTTCTTGGCATTTTAATTAACGTTGATCGTGAATACGATCCACAACATTTTTCACACTATAATTCTTACTTAATTAGATGTTTTCCCTTGCGTTCGTTATTTGAATCAATGAGTCAAATATCTTGAAAAGTTTTCTTTCCACTATGGTAGTTATTATACACATGTATCTACCTAGGTACTACGTTCATACATGAACACAAAAATTACTGAAAGAGAAAACTAAAAAAAAAAACTCCTCAAGATTTTCAGTATTTTCTTATCAGCTGATAACTCATCGTTGATTTCTTAGAAAAACAATTTTAATAACTTTATTAAATGAAATGGTCAACGAATACATTCCACAATTTTTTCTAGGCTACCTGAAAACAGTTGAAAACTTGAAAAAATTGAAATTTTTTTTGATAAAGATGTGGTTATGAGATACCTACATAAAATGAATGGTTGACCATGTTTTGGACCACGTTAATCACTTAACAAACTATAGCTAGAATAGTGAAATCTAGAAATCAAAAATATAATATTTCCTGAGAAATCCTAAACCAAATTTCAGAAAATTATTAAAAAATAGTATAAATTGTTGGAAATTTTTCTCGAGTTTTTCTAGAGTTTACATTTTTATGTATTGCTGAAAACAATATCCAATCCACGTTGTATAGTCGGTACTTAATATATACCTCTCTTAAATATACATTTTTTTGATATATTGAATATCCCTGGTGGAAGCTCTCTGAAAATGTACAAGTTGAATGAAATTCGATCCTTTACACGGATATAGCCGCGAGGTTATTTAAACAATACTCGCATTTGCTATACCAACCAAACTAAACCAAAGCTAAAAATCAACCCAAACCCATCATCGTCATAATATTTATGGGACTTCATGTAAAGCTATTGACTTCTTACTCGTATATATTCTTACCTCTATATGTGAGTGAACAAAACGATTCTCATCGTCATAAAACATCTAAAAATATAATATTTTCTCTCTTGAAGAATAAAAAGGGGCAAGAAGGGATACAATTTTGGATTACACTTACATCCCACAACCACCCCTAAAAAAACCCCTTCTTGTTTTGCTGGAATAATGACCTTCAAAAAGGTAAATACAATGCGTGTGCTGCTTGGGTATAAAGAGGGTTTAATAAGTCGTCGGCATTTTGATAAGTTGCTGATATGTTAAATAGGAGTTGAATATTTTCATAAAATATCTACCTTGGCATAGTGCACTCTACCTACAAATATGTTTGTAGGTATAACTCTTGCTAATGTGTACTGAGACTCTTTTGTTAGAGGTTTTTTGTTCACTTTTGTGTTTTGTATAAGTTAAGTACTTTATACTGGAAATGGACTACTTCGTTGCTATAGGATTAAAGAAGTTGAAGGTGTGATTTAGTGTTTTTTGTTTTTTTGTTTTGTACTTTCTGATGATTAATTATATTTGAATGTTGAAAGGTTTGTTATGAATGATCAAGCTATAGTGACCATTAATTAGAAATGAAAACATCATTAAATCCACCTTTGTCCGTCGTCAGTTTGATATACATTTTACTGACAAGAAGTTTGAAAGAAATTATATGACTTTTTGTTGTTGTTGCTGTTGGATGGCATTATAAGCATATAATGATTGTAAATCAATAAAGAAAATCAAGACTTACAAGTTGAGAAGTCATAATGTATGAATTATGGTTTTAAGGCATATAATTGGGTTGAGAGATCTATCATTAAATAATTTTTTTCTTCTAATACAATCCATAAGATAAATTACACGGTGTTACAAAAATGAGGTTTTAAAATATACGCGGGCGGAGACCTATCAGGTTTTGTAGAGCTAGTCGCACTGAATACGAAACGGTATTTAAAAATCCCCTAACACCCCCAAAATCTGGAGTTACGGGCAAAAAACGGTTTTTTGGACCTTCGCCCATTGAAAAAATTCTAGCTTCGACAATTTTTTACCCATTTTCGATTTTTTTACAGTTTCTGATAGAAGATAAATATACCTTTTTAACAATGTATAAAACATGTAACTCGGTTAAACCACTTAGAATTTATAAGATGTCAAAGTTCAAAAATTCAATTTTTTTTGTCATTTGCCCAACTTCGGCATCAATTTAAAGTATATGTTTTCAAAACAACATGCTATTTAAAAAATATATTCTAAAACTATATCTATTTCCCAATTGATCGAAGTATTTTTTATGAAAATCACTTCAATATTGGCTTAGAAAAAAAAAATTTTCGATTTCAACCCAGATACAGAAATTCGAACTTTTAGGTATAGAACAAAAATGTTGTTTCGGCACGTAGTAGGATAAGTTGGGCGCCAGGATTTGATGAAGGGTTTTTGTAGAGGAGCTGAATACAAACATTTTTTTTCTTTGGGAGGGGGGTCTATCTCCCCCCGTTTAGGTGGGAGGGGCATTTTTCTAAAAAAAATTATCAAAATAAAAAAAAATTATTAAAAAACAACGGCAACACTTACAGTAATAAATGATACCATTTCCAAAAGGCAAAATTGTGCATTTGATTCTAATTTTTAAATCAATATAATATTACCAATAGTTTTTGAAATAATCGATTTCAAAGTTAAAAATAGGGGAACAAATTTTTTTTAAAACTCATTTTATACTATTTTTGTCCAGACTGCGAATTTTAGTAAATAAATTACTTAGACAGAAAACTGCCTCAATTGATTCCTTATCGAACCGTGAAAACTATATGTTTCTATGTCTTCTAGTTTTTGAGAAAATTGAAAAATAAAAAAAAATAAAAACAAAAAATATTTTGAAAAAAGAAAAATCTGATAAAATAATTTTTCAATTTTCCCAAAAACTAGAAGACATAGAAACATATAGTTTTCACGGTTCGATAAGGAATCAATTGAGGCAGTTTTCTGTCTAAGTAATTTATTTACTAAAATTCGCAGTCTGGACAAAAATAGTATAAAATGAGTTTTAAAAAAAATTTGTTCCCCTATTTTTAACTTTGAAATCGATTATTTCAAAAACTATTGGTAATATTATATTGATTTAAAAATTAGAATCAAATGCACAATTTTGCCTTTTGGAAATGGTATCATTTATTACTGTAAGTGTTGCCGTTGTTTTTTAATAATTTTTTTTTATTTTGATAATTTTTTTTAGAAAAATGCCCCTCCCACCTAAACGGGGGGAGATAGACCCCCCTCCCAAAGAAAAAAAATGTTTGTATTCAGCTCCTCTACAAAAACCCTTCATCAAATCCTGGCGCCCAACTTATCCTACTACGTGCCGAAACAACATTTTTGTTCTATACCTAAAAGTTCGAATTTCTGTATCTGGGTTGAAATCGAAAATTTTTTTTTTCTAAGCCAATATTGAAGTGATTTTCATAAAAAATACTTCGATCAATTGGAAAATAGATATAATTTTAGAATATATTTTTTAAATAGCATGTTGTTTTGAAAACATATACTTTAAATTGATGCCGAAGTTGGGCAAATGACAAAAAAAATTGAATTTTTGAACTTTGACATCTTATAAATTCTAAGTGGTTTAACCGAGTTACATGTTTTATACATTGTTAAAAAGGTATATTTATCTTCTATCAGAAACTGTAAAAAAATCGAAAATGGGTAAAAAATTGTCGAAGCTAGAATTTTTTCAATGGGCGAAGGTCCAAAAAACCGTTTTTTGCCCGTAACTCCAGATTTTGGGGGTGTTAGGGGATTTTTAAATACCGTTTCGTATTCAGTGCGACTAGCTCTACAAAACCTGATAGGTCTCCGCCCGCGTATTTTTTGAGTGTTACACCGTGTTATTAAACTGGACTGTCCAATTTCGTTACTCCATTATTGGATATAATGTAGTTTTCTTTACTTAATTGACAAAGTTTTTTAATAGTTTGTTTTAGATCTTGACTCAGTTCGATTAGAAATGAAATAGAGATTACGTTCCACAATCCTTATTCTTTGTTAAAATTTTTGTGGAATGCATTCATATTTCCTTTCATTAAAGGTGAGTATAAGTTGTGCATTGTAAGTTTTTTTTTTTTTTTAATTGTTTATCAGATCATATTTCATACTTAAAAGAAATTATAGTCTGAAAAATTTGTGGATCGTATTAATTTTGTGACCTTTTTCACAAACCAGAAACTTAAAACTGCCATTTGTCTCAAAGTCCAACCTATATGTGATATTCCCTTCAGTGGGAATTTCAGGTTAACATCTTAAACATCCTAATCTAGCTCTAAAAGCACCACATAAAAGTATCGTCGTGAAAATATAACTCTATGTTCCACAGTTTCGTTAAGTTTATTCCTTATAATCGGATTCTGATTAATTGAATGAAAAAAACTTTGGATGGTACCTAGGTATATTATTCTGTTTGAGGGAATCAATATTAATCGTAAAAAATCGAACTAAACGATCCACAAAAAAGAAAAATGTCTTGAAATCACTATCTTTACGTCCCACAAATTATACTTTAAAAGAATGGTTTTTGAGTTTGTATACTTACAGAAAAAAAAACTAATTATGTAATACCTACTAATCTCTACGTTCCTCAAAAAATTAAATGGCAGTACCAACTCTTCGCTCTACTTTATGTTCCACAAATTCTGGGAGTTTTTCTTTAATATGCGGGCATTTTGACTTATTGAGATAAAAAAATCTTGTGGATGGTATTAATAGAATTTATGTGTTGTAAAATGTTGTGGAACGCATTTATTATTTAATAGTGAAGTAAAAATCCTAATACATACAGCAAAAATCAACGTATAGTGATTAACATATATTCTGTTTTGAAGAGAAAAATAATAATGGAAAAACTGAATTCCATTTATGTGTACCTACCTTCATAAGTTCCACAAAAAAAAACTTTAAATCATTATCTTTATAATCAACAAATTCTATTATGAAAGAAAAGTTATTCAGTTCCATATAAAGAAAAAAAAAAAAATTCTAGGCGAAAATACCCTCCAAAGAAAAATTCCGATGTTACAAAGTTTTTTTTTTTTCAGTTGTTTCCTTATTTTGGTATGCTGATAATATTAAAACCAATAACTTTACGTTCCAAAAAATTATAATCCACATCTTCAAAATTGATAGAAAAAAATAGCTAAGTTGAAAAATCTCACGTTCCACATTTAATATCCACCTTGTTGTTTGTTAACTTTTATAAACCTTGATTCGATGTTAAACTATGGCACCAAAAAATTGTGGAATGTGTTTATTTTTCAATATTCTAGTAGAAATAATTATGTATTTATAGGCTTGAAAATATTTGTGGAACGTATTCATTTACTTATTCGTATTGCAAGATAAAAGCCTATAAATCCCCCACCGAACTCAATTTTTCATCAATATATTACATGACACAGGAATTCAAACTTTGACAGTCACCTCAACTACTATTACAAACAAATGAACTATCTAATATATGGCACCCTTCAAAAAATAAACAACGAAATCGAATTCACCACCCACAACACCATGACTTCTATATTGGAGTTTCAATTTGTATTTTTTTTTTTTTTTTGTTGACAAAACTGACTTCGTCACATTGACTCTTGACAGAGTCCATACACACTGAACAAAAAAAAAATATATATATCGAAGGTTGCCATTGCCAGATCATCGTTCGAGCTGTGTGTGATAACAGATGAACACGAACCACCAACTCCTTTGGCCATAAAAAAAAAATCTATATGTATATTTTTCCCTTCGATGTATTTTTTTTTTTTTTTTTTGCATGTCAACAAGCTACTTACCCCCTCCACAGGTGACTGAACACAGTGACATCGGTGCCGTCTCCCAATGATAGAGTGGTTGTGAACATGATTTCCCATCGCCCCCACACACTCCACACGCGTCGATCTTCTTCGTCGAACCAATCTTTAGGTCACAGCCAACTCGCTATATAAGAAAAAGAGAAAGTATGAAGAAAAAAAAATATTAGAAAAAAAAAATATACAAAAAATAAGGAAAATAAAAATGAAATCGGAATAAATATCGAAGAATGATGAAGGATAACACTCGCGAAAGCAAAAAAAAAAAATAAAGTTATGTTGAACATTCTGAGAGTTTGTTTTTCGACGAACCTCAAGCACAAACAAGCTAAAAACATTTTGAATAAATAAAGCGTTTTCGAAATATTTTTTTCTTTTTTTTTTTTGCTTGTTTTTATTTGTATTTTTGTTTTTTTTTTTGCATTTGACTCAGCGAGTAATACTCAATTCTATCGAGAGGGTAACAAATAATTTATCACAATATAGCAGGTTAGCTGAAAAATTATTCTGCGCTGAACATGAAATAGATGAATTGCTTCGCACAAGGCTCAATATTTATTGGTAGAGGGGTGAAAAAAAAGGGGGGTGGAAGAAATTCAGGGTGAGGAAAACAACTCTGGTGAAATATAAACGAAAACCGAACAAACAAACAAAACAAAACGAACCAGAACAACGAAGAACAGAAGCAGCAGCCTGCGTTGGGCGCCATTTAGTGGGGTATATAGCAGCCTCGCAAATATGCGACAACAACAACGACGACCATTTTTTGACGAAAGTGCTTTGTTTTCCCGGAGACATGTTGTCATTATTTAAATTCCTGTTCGAAGTAATGAATAACTTTGGCCGAATTATTTGGCAAATTGTGGTTTGATTTATGCTCCTCATTGTGCACAGCCGTGATGTGCGCTCGCTCGGTACTATACTCCTGGATTTACCTTTGCTATATAAATCGATTGATATGTCGCGCTATGTTCTCTGGCTTAGAGTTCAGAATTTTGGCAAACTGAGGGGTGGTAATGAGCATTTTCTGTGTTGATTTCTTTTGGTTTTTTTTTTTTTTTGTTTTTTTTTTTTGTAGGTAAGTTTGACAAAAAAAAGTCGTGCAAACTCCTCGAAATAAATGAGGCCTAATCACGGCATCGTTGTTTTTTTTGTTTTTTTTTTGTTATTCTCCTTCGAGGGATGTCGGGAAGAGACTTGTTTTATTTTTCATGTTTATTTATTTATTTTTTTTTTTTCAAACCACAGACATTTTTTTTTTTTTTTTTCTTGAAGACTTTTTTTTTTTTGAAACGGCCTACGGGGATTATAGTAAGGATGTGGGATGTTAACGATTATGTTGCGTTAGGCGATTTGCCGCAGAGGAATGTAAATTAAAATTCCGGTAAGGGGTATTGTTTCTTTATTTTTTTTTTCGATTTTGTTTTGTTTAACTTTTTCCTACATTTGTGTACAAAATAAAATGAAAAAAAAAGTATAAATTCCTCTTTGGAGATATAAGAGAGAGAGAGAGTCTGCTACTAAACAAGGTATTAGACTTGTAAATGAGTTAAATACTCTTTCCGTTTTAATATTTATCCAATCGTGTGTTGTTTTCTTTAAGAGTTTATTTTTTTTTTTTATCTTTTTCTTCGTTTTGTCTTGTTTCCATGGTTTTTTGTAAGAAAGATTAAACCCTTGAGGGTGATATGATTAGGATGAATTTTTTGAACGCTCATTATTTTTTGTTTATATTTTGTTTTCAAGATGATAGAAGATATTTGACACCTGAGATGTTTTTAAAAAAATTATCAAGGGACAAGTTATAAAATACATATTATAATTAACCTTATCGGGTGGAAAAGAAAGATAGAGTATATCTAAAAATTAGACAAAGAGTTAAGAATATTGAAGGTCGACAGGTAACATGAGCTTGAAAGTTGTTATTTACATATCTGATTTGTTATTTTTTGATGAAATTAATTGGTACACTTAATTAAGTGACAGGCAGCAGTTGTTTTGAGAGTTGGTGAATAATTTAATTTAATTTTTTTTAATTATACATAAATATTCAGAATTTTAATTATTCAATTTTTGTTTTTAAATTTTGATTGAATATTACGATAGTAATGGAATGGGTCAAAGTGATGCCCTCAAAAATTTTAAAAAGCAATTTTTTATACAAATGTTTCTTAAATTTTAAATAATTTGTATTGGGTTCTTAACATTAGCGATTGAAAAAGTTCAAAATTGTTGTAAATACGGTAAGTGAGCACAAAAATACCTTTATAACACTTTGATTTCTTTAAGGGTCCTAGGAATTTTTTTTACTCAATTATTAAAATCCAGGGAAATATTGGTTAAAATAAGGTCCAAAATCGAATTAAAATTATAAAAACTAATTTTTCATCTGTTTAAAAAAAGACCCTTGCATCTTGGATACCTGAAAAGAATATTTTGGGTCTTGGTTTTTATAACAAATACAACACTTTTTAAAGAATTTCCATAAATATTGCAACATAATTTTAATTTTAATGATTCTGACCTCTTGTTCAAAAATTTTGCCAAACAAGATTGACAAAATACCCCAATTTTTGTTTGTTTCATGTTGAATACTTTGAACCGTGAGAGTTCAAAAAAAAAAATAATAAATTGCACGACTGGGGTCGCACGTACTTGCTCTTATGCTTAAAGTAACTATAATGTTAAAGTTTTTTATACAAGAAATTTAAAATTTGATATTTTGAAGAAATTTCATAAGTAGTATAAAAAAATTAAATCTGTTTTTATAATTAATTAAACACCGTTTTAAATGATCTTTAAAAAAAAAAAACCAATATGCCATTTTATTTCTTGTATAAAAAGGTATTTTTAGAAAAAAATTTTCGAAAATTGTAGGCACCGTTTTTTAAAAAAATAATTTTTTATATATAAAAAATTTTTAACATTTTTCAAAAAAAAAGTTGGTATGCCATTTTGAAGAAATAATTAATTTACACATAAAAACAAAATTTCAAAATTTTTCGTTGATCCGTTTTCAAAAAATTGATTTTTCAAAAAAAAAATTTGAAATATTTTTTAAAAAACCAAAAATGCGTTTTTTGAAAATTTTCTAAAAGTTTAATATTATCTTTACTTAAACACTTTTGTATAAAAATTTTCATTTAAATCGGGTTAATGTTGTACGAGATATTCAGAAACGAAAAAAACCGTTCTATGACAGGTACCGTTAATAACGGTAAAAAAAATATTTTTTTTATTTAAAAAGTTGGCTCTTATGTGTAGTACTACACACAAAAATTTTAATCAAAATCGTTAGGGCAGTTTTTGAAAAAAATTAACTTTTCTATTTCCGTTATATGGCAGGTACCGTTAGTTTTGGTCATAAAAAAAAAATTTCAATTTCCCCTCTAGGGAATCACCAAAAACTGCTAACTACCAAGTTTGAAGAAAATCACTTCACTCGTTTAGGCTGCACCTCCAGATAGAGACAGACACACAGACACATAGATAGACAGAATTGCCGGACCCACTTATTTGGCATTCTCCATCATCGTAATGTCATGTAAAATTGTTATCTTGAGTTCGATTTTTTTTACGAATCCTAAACTTTCCCTATAGTACCTATATCGCAAGTAAAAAATTGTTTACTTGGTAGTTTTCATTCATTTTACAAAGGGTTAAGACCTTAACATTGACGAATGGTTTCTACTATTTTTTATGGTAAAAGAGAGTCAGAATGTTATAATATATCTTATTATAAATCTAAAATGCTAGCAGGTTTTCATAACAAATTCTTATGCAAGTTTTTTACTGCCTTAAGACCCTAGAAACAGTTGTTTAAACTATGTTAAACAAATAGGGTTAAAGGTAAAAAATGGACATTCTTCTTCTTCAATATCGATGAGACCTTCATGATCTCCAATTGGATCACAACTCTACCACTTTAACACTCCATCTTTAGTTTTAAATAGAGAACTTGTTAGATTAAGGACCCTAAAATTTTCAAGTAGGTATGATTTATTTTATAAAAAAAAAAAAATTCGTAAAAAAAATTTTGATTTTTGACGTCAAAATTCATGAAAAACACCACTGTGTGACGTCGAGCTTTTGTCAAAGGGTCAATGCCCTCTGAGCACCAGGTGGACAAAAGTGCCATCAGCAGCTTTTGGCGATCATAGGGACCGAAACTAACAATTTTGCTTCTATAGAAATTCACTGTGATTCCTTATAGAAGTAAAAAAAGAATTTTGCTTCTATAAAGCTTTACAGAAGCTATAGAAATCTCTCAGTAAATCATTATAGAAGTAAAAACATTTTTGATTCTATAAAGCCTTACAGAAGCTATATTTGCTCTGTAAACAATTAAGCTTCTATAAAGCTTTACAGAAGCTATATTATCATCTGTTAACCTTTATAAATCGTTTATTGAAGATGGAGCATTTTCTTTCATTTTCTTTGTGACGTAAATTTAATGGGCAAATTCAAATTTTTTTTTTAATCTTAGAGTTTAGTCTATAATGCACAGTTTTCCTGAAAAAAAAAAAATCGTGTGTGTACACTTGTACACGCGATTGAAGTTATACTTCTCACTAACAGAAGTTCCGCTGGGGTACTCCCTGGGTTAAAATAAGTATGTTCAATGAGTATTTTTCTAGATCAGAACAGGACAGCACAGCACAGTTTGGTGAGAAACGTCAGAACAAGTTAGAACAGTCATTTAAACGTCAGTTGTCAAAAAAAAAAAACAAACAAATTGTAAATTATACCTACATTATATTGTTTATCGTTTCTCGTTTATTTTTTCTGTTATTTTTTGTGTTTGTACTCCAAAAAATATAAGTAAAAATTGCTTTTAGTTATAAAAACCACGAGCACTCGAGAAATATTCGCACAATTAAATCAAAACAAAAACAAAAAATGAAAGCTTTGCTTTTGACACTTCTCACAAATCTGTTCTAACCTGATCTGACTCAAAAGCAAGAACAGAATATCCTGTTCTAAACTGTTCTAGATTTCGTCGCCCTAGTATTGAAGTGCCGTATACGCCATTTTAACATTTTTGGGAAATCGCATTTAAATGTTCGGAAGATAATTGCGAAAGAACTAACCGCTGGTATTTTTTGATATTGTAGTATGATATGTAATTAAAATGTGTCTTTTATATACATGCTATTGGACATCTGCAGTTCGTTTAGTTTTCAAAATATTTAAATTTTTGTCCAAAATGAGTTTGCCGTATACGCCATGAAAATCAGAAGTTTCTTTTATTCATATACACGTACGTTAAAAAAAAAAACATAACAATTCTCAAAATTTTCTTGTATTGCATGAAAAATGCCAAAATTTCTTGTTTTTGTCAAAACAATAGTGAATATCTCGGCAACGAAAAAAGATAGAAAAAAACGGATAGCAGATTTGAAAAGAGCAACTTCGAAAACATACGACTGCATACCTAGTTCAAAAAATGCAATTTGGCGTATACGGCACTCCAATACTAGGGCGACGATTTGTCAATGAACAGCAAACTAGAACAGTTCAGCACAGAAAAAACTCAATGAACAGCAAAAAGCTGTACTTTTCTGCCTAGAACAGTCCAGCACAGCGTCAGTGAACACAGCTAATATGAAACTCTCAATTTTTTTAGACTGGGAATGAAATGATCTTAAAAGCTACGCAAAATGGCGGCCACTTGCTTTTATTATTATTATTTTTTTTTTTTGTTCAATTAATCACTTTTTGATTACATTAGGTATTATTTTTGTATTAAATTTTAAATTCTTTCTATATAAAATACGACCCACGACATTTTTCGTTGTTGGTTTCACGTGAAATGCCCCATTTTTCATTTCTTTTTTTTTCAATTATTGTTGTTGTTTACTTTTGGTGTTTAAAAAAGAAGTCTTAAAGTGTTTGGCTACTTTTGCATAATTTTTTTTTTTTCAGAGGATTTCGTCCCCTTTCGTCCTTTAAACTTGACAGGTTTCTTATTTTTGTCCAAAAAGAACCCAAACACACCTTTTGTTTTTAATTAATCCACTACAAGTGTTTTATAGAAATCAATGGCTTCCACGTACAAAGGAACACGGCTATTAGCAATAACATCACGTAGAAGAACCACACTTAAAATAGTTCTTATGTTAAAATACTGGCGCTAGTGCAGCTGCCACAATAAAAATCTGAAATCTGTCAATAGGTAGTGCTTTCTCTTATTTGGTCTTGTCGCACAACATAAACAAAACAAACTCCAAACATGACAGTGTGGCCTCGTCTTGTGTGTTTTGTTTTGTGTTTTTTTTATTGCGTTTTAGTGGTGTACTACTCAAAATAATTAATATATTATGAAAAAATTATAAAAAAAGTGTTTCAAAAAGAATGTTGTTGTTTACATTTGTTGGTGTTAAAATAAACCAGAATTTTTTTTTCTAAAAGTAGGTCTGTTTGGGTTCTTTTTGGACAAAAATATTAAACCTGTCTATTTTCAAAATGTCGGGATTAAATTGTGTCAAAGTACCCAAAAATTTTCTGCTACTTTTCAACAACAACAACAACAAAAATGTAAACAACAACACAAATTGAAAAATAATATACAAAACATTTTGTATTGTTTTTCAAACATTTTGCTCATTCATTTTTTCATAAAATATTTATAAAATAAAGCACTTAACCACTAAAACGCAATAAATAAATACAAATATATGTCGGTGGTTTTTTGTTTTGTGGAATATAAATTATTAAATAATAACAATTAAAATGATAAAAATGTGATCGATAAGTGTTGTAGTGAATAATATTATTCAAAGTGTTAATATGTTTTTTTTTTTTTTTTTGTGAGAACATTGTTGAATGTTGTGTTCGATGCTATTTTGTTGTTTTTCATTATTTGTTTTCAGATTTTCCATGTCAATCATTATTGCTTATTTAGTTGTGTTTGTGTGAATCTTGAGAAAAGCCCGGGCTTAATACTTTATTCGTAAAACTTCAAATTTTAGATTCCATTTCAAGACTAACTTTGTATTTTCACACAAAAACAATTAAATCAACACTGATTCCCATTGGCAAGTCTGAATGTTGCTGAAAACAAATAATGAAAAACAACATAAAATAGCCAATGGAACACAACATTCAACAATGTTCACACACAAAAAAACACTTTGAATAAAATTTTTCACTAGCGCAACACTTATCGATCAATTTATTATTTAAATGTTATTTTTTAATAAACAATATTCCACAAAACGAAAACCACCGACATTTTTTTTTCATTTTGTCACGTGCTTGTTTGTCGATGTCAATTTTATACTGACAACATAAACTCTTTTTAAAATTATATCTACTTTTCGGCGCTGGGTTAGAATGGCGCTACTGGTTAATCCCTTTGACAGTTCTTGTCAAAAAGCAAATTTTTACCCCAACGCCGCAAAAGAAGTATAACTTCAAAAACAGCGCCGAGAAAAGGAAGAAGAAGAAAAAAAACATTCGATTCGTCAAACTCCCCCCAAAACTTCCATTATTAATTAAAAGCAGCTTCGAAAGTTCATTAAAATCATTTAAACTTGTAAATACTTCAAGTTAAATCTCTGCTGCAAGTAGCTACTTACATTACACATACCTATTTACAACCATTGTCTGCAAAAAAAAAAAAAAAGTTAAAAAAAAAACAGAAAAACCTCTGCAAAGTCATTCCTCTCTCATTCTCAGAGTTCATTTACATAACACATATTATCCATTAAGTTTTAAAGTAATTGATAATTAAAACCCAAAAAAAAAAAAGAAAATAAAAAAAAGGTAATTTATTCTCCACAATGCGAATTAACTTATTTATACCACGCCAATCAACCTACCGTATAAAAAAAAATTTCAGAAAAAAAAAATATAATAAAATGAAAATAAAAAAAAAAATAATTAAAATAAAAAAAAAAAAACACTTTTTATCTGGCTCACCTGACATTTGCCCTGGATGCACATATCAAGACTTCCGGCACGACACCGAGTTCCATCTTGTACTCTGCCTGACAGCTGCACAATGACACTCGGCTCATCATAGTGTTCCGACTCATCTGGGCCAGTGACACCGCCACCATCAACCTCTGGCAGTGAAACGTCATCAGAAAGATGTGCAGGTCTCCCCCTATTTTTTTTTTGCAGATTTTTTCACATCCACAGCAGCCACAAAAAAAGCAGAAAAAACGGAGAGAGAAAGAGAAAAAAAGAAAACAAACAAACCCATTTTACATTAAATGAATAAAGCCATTCAGTTAACGAGTCAAAGAGTGTATAACTGTGAATATTTTATAACAACACACAAGCAAACAAAACCAGGACACTGAATAAACGAAGCGCGAGCGGTGAAAGTTCCATCCAAAAAGGATTGCACGCTTCGTCCTTATAGCGAGAGGTATAGGGTAGGTTCATATACGTAACAACTATTCTGCACCACAGCAGGAGTAGCAATCTCTGGCTTGTTACAGGAGCTGGAGCGCAGCAAATGTAGGCCGGTAGTGGAGCGGCTCGGTGGCGTTTGAATGTTTCAAGGCAACAGGATATGGCATGCAACATCCGTAGTCGTGGCGAAGCCCTAGCGTGCTGCTTACTCCACTTCAAGTCCACACACAGCTTATACCTGCCTCTTGATGGTGAACAATACAACTCGCTCTCTCTCTCTGTTACCCGGGACAGGTCGCTACTTAACAAAGAAAATTCGCCAAGAGCCTTCTGCTGCATTTAAAACGGGATGTTGTTGATGACTTTTACTCCTTAGTCCTTGTTTCTGCAACAGAAAAAAAAAAAATTCTTCCACAGGCCAATACAATGTAACTACCGCACTTTGTATCCAGAGAGAGAGTCGACGACGATGACGACGATTGTTTATAAAGTGTCCACAGTTTTGCACTTCGCGTGAAACTTTCCGCGGTAATTTACCGTGTGTTTTATTTAAAACCTCCATTTTTTTTAGCCCAATTTCATAATATGCCACTTACCTGCAAGTTAAAGCACAAGGCTCTACATAATCGTAGTGCGTTGTCCACGTATATAATGTACCATCATAGGGTACATCATTGTAAGCGGCACACTGATGGGCACGGAAGTCCTGCTGTTCAGGACATGGCTGCATGTTGCATATTCTAAAACGGACTGTATCGCCCTTGCAGCCGTTTGGATTGTGACATCTACGTATTTGTTGGGCTACACCGCCATCGCACGTCCGGGAACATGTCGACCAGTCAGACCAACCAGACCAGCCACCGGAGCCACCTTTGGCGCGTTTTTGCTGCAACATACACTGGATTAATACATTTTCAGTTGTTTGGAAGTCACCTTTAGGCGGAGGGGGAGCCGCGTTGGGCGCCGCCGCCGCCGTACGACATCGTCTTACTTCGAGTTCGTTCTCTAATTCGACATCTGAGTGCCATGTGTTGTCGAATGCCTGACTGGCATTTAGTTTCTTTGCAATCGATCCATATTCGAGAAAGATCGTTAACTGTAAAAAAAAAAAAAAATATAAAACAAAATGGTGGTTTTTTCGAAAAAAAAAAAATAGCAAAATTTTAAGAAACATTTAAAGAGTGTTGATTTATCGATTCTAAATAGAAGGAAAGTCGTAAAGAAGACTCAGATTTGATGAAATTTTATAATGTTGTAACTGAAATAATGCCACTAGAGGGCGCTAACGTTTCATAGCCTATAACTAGCGGACGAATATGACTCTTCTGAAAATATCTAATTTATTAAGTTATGATAAGTAATTAAGAAGTTATGAGGAAACATACATACATACTCACATACAAAATATTTTCAAATTCCTATCTGAGTGTGTATGTTCCCTTATAACTTCTGATCTACTCATCATAATTTGATAAATTTGGTATTTTTAGAAGCGTCTAAGATGCCGGCTGGTTATAAAATATGAAAGGTTTTATTTTAATATAACGCCCTCTAGAGAGAAGAAGCATAAAATATTTAGGCTTATGTTTTTGAACATATTTTTTTGTTCTAATTGTTTTGAGTTGATAATTTGATAAAATATTTTTTTATTCTTAGTTCACCCCCAATCAGATAAGTTTCTTCAACGACCTTCTATTTCGAGGTCGGTTACTTAAAGTACATAGCCTGAGGCAGGAAGCGTTACTATAAGACCAAAGCCTTACTATATGACTAGAGTCTAAGACAGCACACAGAGAAAAATATGACCCGCTAAAAACTAACAGATTGCCATATTGTTTTACCGTCCATACATTTCATAAGGAAATCTTATTAAAATCAACGATTAATAAGGTTTTTTTAAGGAGATTTCTTATTATTTTTATAGAGAAAATCTTATTAAAATTTGACTAAAAAGTTGATTTTTTTTTTGCAGCTTAGCACTAGAACAAAAATCGCGATCAATATTTTCATGGCAGATTGGTTCAGGTGGTAAGGTGGGCGACTAATGATTTGAAGTCTCCAGTTCGATTCCCAGCCTGGTCATCGTTTTTTTTATTTTTTTGCAGATTTTAAAACAATAAGGAAAACCCGATTGTTTTAATAAGGTTTCCTTATTGGATGAAAACCATAGAGAAATCTTATTGTTTTTGTTCTATTTTATGTGGTCTATTTTTCTCTGTGCAGGCGTTACTATAACTGCAGAGCTGATATAATAGGCGTTACTATAACACAACTGCCTGAAATAACAAGCGTTACTATAAGAACTTAGCCTGAGATATTAGGCGTTACTATAAAACCGCACCCCAAATAACAGTCGTCACTATCAGACGACAGCTTAAGATAGCTGGTGTCACTATAAGACCGTGAGATACTGGCGTTATCATAAAACTACAGCGTGAGATAAAATGCGTTACTTTAAAACCACAGCATGAGATAGTAGGCGTTACTATGAGATCACGGCTTGAGATAGCAGATGTTAATACTGTAGTCCAAATAGCAGGCGTTACTCTGAGACCTCAGCTAGAGTTAAAGAAGCGTTACTATAAAACTGAAGTCTATTAAGGCAGGCGTTACTACAAGGCGATAAGTTAAAGAAGCAGCCTTTATTTTAAGACCAGAGCCTAAGGCAACATGCGTTACGGTAAATTTGGAGTCGTTACTATAATAAAAACAACCTGACAAAACAAGCGTTTATTTAAAAGTTCTAAAAAGTGTGTAAAACTGTTATATTAATTAAATAACTCAAATTTGCCCTTTTTTTTAAATAAAAAGTAAATAAATAACAACCCAAATTCACTACAAAATTCCAATTGCCTTAAAGTGTCAAAGTGTCACAATAAGCCAGAATATGGTCATCGAATACAAAAAAACCTCATTTGACATTTTTCCTCCAACACCAAACGGACCTAAACCACTATAAACAAAACTATTTAAGTCACTTTCTAATTCCAATTAATTACCAAACACACAATTCATTGTTCCTTCTGGCTCTCACTAAGCTCCCTCAAACCTACATCAAGAAAAAAACTCTCCTTTAAACTATTGCGTTTATTCAAGAAACAAAAGGTAATGTTTTTCTTGAGCCACTTGTTAACCTTGAGAAAGGAAACGACACGTTTGGTACCTATACCTACAATTGCCACAAAACAAAGGTCATCACTATAATACAAAAATATGTGTCCATCCATTAGTTTCGCCAACTTAACCTCATTTTTGATTAAAGGTGTTTTGTTTTTTTTTCTTCAAAGTGACATGATTCCCATTCGATTCAAAAAAGGGTTTCTGATAACAATCGTCTTCTTTGCTGGTATATTATAGAACTTCAATTTTTATAGCTTTTCGTGTTTGGGGGGGGGGGGGGGGGGGTCCTTACTCTATTTTCGTTTAATTCTCTACAAAAGTAAATACTTCCCGAGCTTTGTGTCCCATTCGACAGTTGACATTTATTTCAATTTCCTTGGAGCAAAACACAACGCCAGGACTTAATGACCCAACAACATGCAAAAGTGCGCTCTAAATAAATATTCATGCAATATGGCAAGTAACCGAACCGAACTCAACCGAATCCAAAAAGAAAGAGAAGAAGAAGAAGAAAAATGTTCCATATTTTTATATACAAATTGGAACTTAACAGGGAATAGCTATACCAAAAGGAAGCTCCTTTTCTCTATATGTAAACTACTTTGTTTTTGGGTTCATCCAAATCCTTGCGAGAGAGTCAGTCGATTTGAGCTGGATTAGTAAGATAATATATGGAAGAGTGTGCATTGTTGGGGGTATTCTTTACAATATTTAAAAGTTCAACAAGAGTTTAGGCAAAAAAAATAAATAAAAAAAAATAGATAAGTAAAATGGCGCCCGGGCAACGGACGAACAACGTCTTCTTTAGGATCAATAATCCGTAAAGAAACCATAGAATAACCTTTCTCTTTCTCTTATTCAACCATTCATCTATGTCTAACTGTCTTCAAAGTATCGTTTAAGTTTTTTTTTTATCAAGCTCTTAAGCGACATTTAAGTCAGACAAATCCAGTTAGAGCCCACCTTTCCATTTGGCGTCGTTGTCGTTATATCGTCTCTTTTGTCTTCATAGTTGTCTTACATATTGAAATAGGGTATAGAGAGGGTATCAAATTTCATCCCCCCCCCCCCCGCAAAATCTTTTGTTATATCGGTTGGACGGATTGGATAATAAATTCATAACGTTTACATTTCCGATCAATAAATTTCTTTCCAAGCGAGCGAGAGATAAGATTAAAAATCAAAGCCGATATGCGTATCCAAGAATAGCGAATAGTTGGGGGGTAAAAAAATATAGAATTGACATTACAGTTGGAGGTATTCCCGGGGGTTGGGCTATAGACATAGCAGAGACGACTTGGATACAGACTGACAGGTTTGTTGAATTTGTTGTGGCGGAACGAGATTTAGATTTACACCCTTTACCTATTCGTTTCATTCCGTTTCAGTTTTAGAAGCTTTGTTTTTTCCAAGGCGAAGTGTATAAGAGGTTTAATGTGATGACTGACATTTTTTAGGCAGGAAGGTGGAAGGAAAACCACTCCTAGACCCTTTTTTTGCGTACTTTAGCTAATCGCTATATACACTCCGAATCACATAGATTAATGACAAAATAATGTCAGACCCATTTTCATCCCTCATCAAAGGTATTTTCGTTTGGGATTTCGTTCGTTCTCCTGTATCTTTTTTTTTTTTTTTTGTTTGCGTATATTTCTCCCACTCTTTTTTGTTTTTCTTCTGCGTTTTCTATATTGTTTTGTTTGTAGGTCCTCTGCTGTTTTGTGTCTGTCTGCTTATTCTATGTTTTTCTATGTGGATGGTGGGGCTGTGTTCTGTGTGTACCTCAATGGCTTTTCTACTTTTGTATAAAAGGTGAATTATTGAAACGGTTTCATCTCATAAATAAATAATTAAGGTTATGTGCAGAATCTCTATTTTTGTTTACTGCTTGTGTGTTGTCGTTGTCGTTTGTACCGATAAAGTGAGAGACTCGTCCCCTCTTGTAATGGATATATTCAGAGGTTTTGAATAGAAAAAGCAAACAACCATCACACTATATAGTATACACAATGTCGTGTCGTTTTGGTTCGTCCTCGTCCTACGCAGGATAATATACTACGTATATATTATATTAAATGAATGGATAGGTCTTCGGCGTATATCGGGAGAGAAACGTGCTAGGTGGAGTTTATTTTGCTCGTAGAGTTGTTTATATCCTTTTTGGTCGTCCGTTGTCGGTCGTAGGTCACATATACCTATATTCTTTAAGACCAAGAACCCATCTCGAGCTCTTTCCGTCTTATCGGTCAGCTTGGTTACCTATATGTAGCGTATGCCCTTGCCTATTTTTTTTTTTTTACTTACATATGGATCCTTCAGATTGAAGAAGCACATTTATGTACATATGGTGAAATGTTAATGTGTTTTTATTGTAGCATAGGCGACAAGCCCGCCGCAATTGACATGAATCACTTATTTAAATGTTTTACGTGAGGTTAGATGTTGTCGGTCGTTTTGTATGACACTGTGATACAATTATATACGAAGAAGAAGCTCACAGTTTCTTTGCGTTACCTACAGTAAATCGTTTTGGAGTGAAAGGATATTATTTAAAGGAGGATGTAATTTTTTTTTTTTTTGTATTGTGGGAAGTCAATGAATACCAATCTTTGATCGGGAGAGCTTAGGAAATGTCTGGAGTAGGTATCAGTGTAGGTTTTTGTTTTTTATAAAATACAGAGGTTGAAAGACATTTCTCTGATAACATTGAACATACGTTCCACAGCCTATACATTTTCAATTACCTATAGTTTGAAAACCGAAGTTAAAAAGCATTTCTTTGATAATATGGAACATACGTTCCACAGCCTATAAATGTTCAATCACAGTTTGGAAACCGAAGTTTAAAGACATTTCTTTGATAACATGGAAAATACGTTCCACAGCCCTTAAAATTTTCAATCGCATTTTCAATAAAATACAGTTTGATAACCGAGGTTGAAAGACATTTCTCTGATAACATTGAACATACATTCCACAAGCCTATAAATTTTCAATTACCTATAGTTTGAAAACCAAAGTTAAAAGGCATTTCTTTGATAATATGGAACATACGTTCCACAGCCTATAAATGTTCAATCACAGTTTGGAGACCGAAGTTTAAAGAAATTTCTTTGATAACATGGAAAATACGTTCCACAGCTCTTAAAATTTTCAATCACAGTTTGGAATTCGAAGAGACACGATATTTTTTTTTGAAAACATGGAATAAACTTTCCACAGCCCTAAAATTCTCAATCACAGGACTTACGTTCCACAGCTGTGAAATTCTCAATCACAGTTTTGAAACCGAAGGGGCAGAATGTTATTTTTAAAAAACATTCCTTAAAATTCTCAACCCAAGGAGCAATATTTCCTTGAAATCATCGGACATACGTTCCACAGCGAAAATTTAAGTTTCTTCCCGTTTTTTTTTTTTTTAATCTCTCCTATGCCTTGATTTCCTTCCATTCATTCCATAGCAACGGACTAATTTGTCATTATCATTCCAACCAAATCACCATCATCATTTTGATAATCATAAAAATTGTCATTAACTCAAATGGTTACTAGCTACAACAATATGACAAATTAGTAACAGATTTTGCCAAGAGCAAAATGTTACCAATAAAATCCAACAAATTTCCTCTCATTTAACTCATCTATGTAGGACAAAATTCTCTTCCACACATCTAGAGATACCTATTTTTATCTGTAATATACCATCACATTTACAACACCACAATAGAATCTTGGAATTTCATGCTGTTACATTAAATTACCCAGAAGGGTTAATTACAATCGACAACAAAAACAACATCCAAAAACTGTATGGGTAAAATACATCCTCTATTTAACCTAAAAGAACCCAACAAAACCATCCAGCAACAGTTTTTATGTATAAATGGGGTTAAGGGTCAAGTAGACATCCTTTCAATCAACTTTTACTCAAAAATATAATTTTACCACAAAAATAACAACAACAAAAATAAACTAAGAACTTGTCGAAATGTCTCCTAAATATTGTTACAACTTAGCAAAAACAAGTCTTTACACTTCAGCAAGCCTCTGTGTACCTATATAACGAAAATCTAAATTAATTGGAATTTTTGGCTCATTATTTTTGGCCAAAATGATTAATCATCCTTTTTGCTTCTTACAGAGCCTTAAGGAAAATTTCGAGACAACAAGTTTTTGTTTTAGGGATTTTGACTCCTACAATATTTTGACGCAATAACCGTCAAAAACTTGTAGGTAACTTATATAAACTTTTCGACTTCCTTTAACTCACACATACACACACACACCCACACATAAAAGCTTGGGAAATTAATTTATCATTTCCAAAAATTAGCTTTATCTGGCTTAAAAGACTCTCTCGCGACTAAAAATAGGAGACAAAAAAAATCCATAAAACATCTTGTAGCTTGTTTCTTCTACATTATTTGATTCGTCTTGTCATTAAGCGCCCTCTTTCATCGAAAGACACCCGCCGCGTTTGGTTAAAAAAAAAAAAATAATCGTTTTTTAATTGGAATTTCTTTAAATCCACAAAACACAACCACACTCATTCCAGCGAAATAAAAAATTTTTTTTTTCTTTTTCTTCAATTCTGTGAATAGATTATGCAGCTTTTTTTATCCTATTACGTGTTTGGCTTAAAACCCTCAACTAAACATATTATAAATGCTTATCCAAGGGTATAAAAAAAAGACAAGATGCAAGCCTTACAGAGAGATTCAAGGATACAAAAAAAAAAAAAAACAAAAAAAGGATGAGAAGGATGATTCGGAGAATGAAAATTCCACAATAAAACTTGGTCCTGGATAAAACCAAGCAAGAAGATATCTGTAAATAATTAGTATGCCTTGCTTACATCATGCCACATTAGGTCTCTCGAAACTTGTCTGTATGTGTACATAATGGTTATCTTTAGGTAAGTGTATTGGTATAGGTATATTAGGACTCATCTGAATCCCATTCTCTATAAACTCTTAGCAATCAAGCTGAAGGACTCCCTATATAATATAGCAACACCATTTCTCTAGATCTCTTCTCTTTGGTTTTTCTCGTCTATGCTGTAACTTCTATCCTGTTCGGGCGACCCCATTCGAAGAATGTTATTCCTTCCATTTCTTCCTTTAATACAGCCGCAGACCAATTGAGTATGACCAATGCATTACTGTAATATATATTTAAGAGGGCTCCACTCGTTGATGGTGTGTATATGTATATTTTCGTTTCGGTCCTCTGCCTCTGCGCCAATTACCTAATCACGGAAAATGACCCACTCTGCCATATAGAAACAGAGAGCACTTTGCCACAGGAGACATATCCCTGCTGCTACGATCGGGAGAAAAAAAGGGCACTTGTATGAACAAAAAAAAAAAAAAAAAATAGAAAAAAATTTTGGAGGTGGCATGGAAGTGTAGTAACGTAACGAGTAACGACGACAACTACGAGTATAGTTGTTGGAAAAAAGTTGCAGAAACAAAAATACAAGTGTATGTTAAAAATCGCTTACCTACACAAGGGCTAACGATGCCTATTTTACTACTTATTCATTACAGGGTGATCTAGAGTGGTTTGAGAAATTAAGTTCAGATTGCTGTTTTTGTGTTAGTCGATGAGAAAGAAATTGTACCAAAATTCGATTTTGAGTACTTTTAGAACTTTCAGAAATTTGGTATATCCTTTTTGATGCTAAACAATATTTTTCACACTCCATATGTACCTATAATTTGTATAAATGTACCAAATTTAGTACCAACATTATTATGAATATTACGAATGGTCCATATTTTGTATATTAATGCCCAATGACAATCATTCATATATGTGGAGGAATCAAATTAAGACTAGCAATACAAAATTAAGTACAAATATGAATTTGTTTGATATCTAAGCACAAAATATATAAAATTTAGAAGCAATATCTGTGCAAATTTAAACTCAGCGTTTTATTTTTTATAAAATACATAATATGAAAAAGTTCCAAAATGTTCTGTTCGAGAAAATTAAACACAAAATAAAAAAAAAAAATAAAAAATGCTCATTTTAAATTTGGTACCAAGATAAAGTTTTTGGTTTTTCAAAATTCTGTGTGAAGTAATTCTGAACAAAATGCAAAATAGCAAAACAGTAATTTTGTTATAAAGTGCATTCCATTTAAAAAAAAAAAAACATGTTTTGGTACAGAAATTTATAGTCAAAATACATAATTTGGTTCCCAAAAGTTTTGGATAATCTCTGCATCATATTTTCCCACACTAAGGACATTAATCAATCAAAATTTTGTAACTACTGAAAACTTAGAAAATTTATTAAAGTTTAAATTTAAGTACTGAAACTGGTTTAATTTTTGACAATCACCGGTTTATTTTGGTTTGTTGTAGGGTAACTTCGGGCATTATGGCGCACCGGGCATTATGGCGCACCTCTCAACTACCATACTTCCAATACTCGCATTTAAATAAAACCAATGCAGAAACTTTGGCCTTCGTCGAACACTAGCCTTGTGACGATCGCAGGTCAGTGCTATTATTTTTGTGCTAAACAAAAAAGAAAACAAAAAAAATATACCGGTTCTGGGTTCCAATATAATATCGCTTTGTTTTTGTTTGTGTGTATCTCGGTAAGTATACAGTGCACGTGTTTGTTGTAAGGAGTGAAACGCAGAGTACAGTTTTGGTTTGGTTATATCACTTGTTATATTTTAACTGAAGTAAGAATTGTGTTTAGTTTTTGGAGTTTTGTGAATATGTTTATATTTTGCAATATGGCGCAGAAGTAATAAGGGCATTATGGCGCTATATTATACCCGACTGCGCCATAATGCCCTTATGTAAAACTAATTTCAAAAGTAACTCTGCATTTTTTTTAAATTGAAAATAACCTCAATTTAACGTTAATTTTATGAAACTTATTCACAATTATATTTCAGAAATGCTGAATATACGTAAAAAAAAGTAAAGGGTTCTGAAGTAAATGGGGTTCGCCATATTGCCCGTACATAGGGCAATATGGTTTTTTTTGGACTATTTTTAATTTAATTTATTTTTTGTTAAAAAGCTTGAATTTTTATTCTTAAATAATTTTTTTATGTTACGTTTTAATGAAATTTAATTTAAAAAAATGATTGAAGTAAAAATTGTAGTCCGTAGTAAAGTTATTTGAGTTTGTGCTTAGGTATGCCATAATGCCCTAATTTACCCTACACAAATATGAATTCCGAAATATTCGATCGCGTCAATAATTTTTTACTTAATTTTAGACTAAATTGAAAAATAGTTAAGAGTTTAAGTATCAAAATTGGTACGCCATTGGAATGAAAATATTAATCATCAAATAATTACATACTAAAAATTCTGACCAATAAATTTTATAGTTTGAATAAAATTCATTGGTCAGAAATTTTCATAAGATTTTTGAAGATCGTCAAAAAAATGTGATGTAAATAATTATTTAGCTTCATTTTCTTTTTATTTCTAATAAGAATTTTTCTGAAAAGATTATTATCTGTTAAATCTTCTTAAAGTTTTCTATATTATAAATTATTTTAAATTGCTTAAAAAGATCAATAAGAAGATATATTTATTTTAATAATAATTTCTTAACAAATAAAAATGATTCTTTAAAATAAATCATAAGTAAAGTGATCTGATTTTGAGTGATTGATTGATATTGTAGTTTTCATAGCCATGGCCAATTTAGAGTAAAGTCTTTAATTTAAAAATAAAATTAATTGTTATTTAAAAGAACGTCCATAAATATTCGAAATAAAAATAATAATTTTTCATCGCACTAATTGCTTATTTTAATTTAAGCTGGAAGGTTGAACTACAAAAAATATTTAAATTTTCTTCAGAGGTTTGTTTCAATGAGATTATAATTATAGGGAGCAGTTTGCTCAATATTACTTTGGAAATAATATTTCATCATAATTGTTTGTGTTTATTATACCTAGATATATTAAATATATATTGTATTTTTCTTGGTGTACCTCATTTAAAAAATTGCAATTGATCATATAAAAAAATAAATGTTTCGCGGTCACTGTGGTGTATGTGTAACCTTTTTTTTTAATTTTTTTTTTTTAAGAATTTTGAAAGGGAATAGAACTGGCCCACAGGAATTCAGAAAATAGCCATATTTCAAAAAACGTGATGTCTCTCTTAATGGAATGACCCTAGTTTTTGTTAAAAAAAAATCGTGATGTTGTAACAAACAAAATTGGAAAGTGGACATAATATTTTTGGTATTTTTAATCACAATCTAGAATCTTATTGGTGTTTAGCACCAACATTTTCTATTACTATTTCCAATATTTAAAAAAAAATATATAAATGTGAGAAAAAAAGATTTAAGAAGAGCTAGTAGACCAACCTGAATCGGGTTAAAGTGCTCTAGAAATATTTTTTTTTTTTAATACTTAAAAAAAAAAATCGTAAAATTGTCTTGAATAATTAACTGAATAATTAACTGCTTGGACTTTTTCGACTTTTCAAAAGCATTTTCCTAGGTCTCCCAATAAAAAAAAGAATTTGTTTTTATTTTCCTTTCAAACCCGTGCTCTGTTATTTTGAAATTTTGTTTTTGTAAAAAAAAAAAAAATTTTTTTTAAGAAAAACCAAATTCGATTAGCACGAATTTGTATCGAAAAGAGATATTTTTTTTTTTTGAAAATCTCATCAAATTTGAAATTATCACAAAAAATCACAAGAAAAAAAAAATATTCTTCCGAAAAAAAAATTATTAGAAATTTTTTTGAAAAATTTTCAGATTCGCAATCATCGCACAAAAATCCTTTAGAGATTTATGGTTGGTTCAAAAACTTGCAGTATTATTTTTGATCACAAAAAGTTAAAAATTATTGACAAGTCATTCAATTTGCTCGAGACTTTTGTACTGTCCTTGCAAATTTAATTGGATAGTGACAATAAGAAAAGGAATTATTGCTTAGGCACGTGTGCACCAAACACTTTAAGTTAAAGCTATTTGAATTATGAATTTTTTTTAACTCAATTACCAAACTAAATACCAAATATACTCTAAATGGTCCCTGTCATGTTTATTAGTTAAACAAGTTAATGAAATTGATTTTTCACACAAATAAATATATTTAAAAATATGTGTTAAACAAAAACAAAAGAATTTCATTTAGGGCCAATTTTTCAATAGTCAGTTAAACAATCAGTTAGTACTTATTCCTAAGGATAGAGAAAAAATCAATTTTTCAACAGGCAGATATAGCTTATTCCTAAGAATAAATCTATCTGCTTCTTTCAGAGACGAATAAAATTATTCTAAGGAATAATCTCAATAAAAATATTGTGTCAGTTGTCAAAGCTGTTTTGAAAGAATTTTGAAAAAAATACAGTGGAAAACAAGAAAACAAAAACAATCATGAATAAAAATGACGTTTAATTTTAAATATTTTTGAATTTGACAATTTTTTTTTTGTTATTCTGTAGAATGAATTATTCTTGATTGAAAAATTCAATGTTTTTATCTGATTGTTTATGAGTCTAATAACTTTATTCTTCGAACAGTTAACTGACTGTTTATTAGAAGATTGAAAAATTGGCTCTTAATGGAATTTAATATTTGAAATTAGTAACGAACGATTTTCATGCAACACAAAACCTCTAAAATAGCTCATTAAGTATTTTTCAATTGAAAATCAACAAATTTTTGATGAATTATATATAATTTAAAAACACCAACAGCTAACATATATTTAAAGCACAAAACATCCTTTTAGAAATATGAAACTAAATTCTCTCGTCCTTTTTTTTACTAAACTCCAATCTCTGACCTATTATTGCCGTTTTATTGCTAACAGCATTTACCCCGCATATAAAATCATTCTGTCCAGTGACACCCTGTGTGTGTATGTGTGTGATGGTGGAGTATCCTCTCTCTCTCTCTCTGTCGTTGTCGTATCCACCAGATGAGACCAATGTCCACTCAAAGGACCTGCCTGGCCGGCGTACATATACATTTTATTCGGATTGTTAATCCACTCGACTGAGTTCGTAGTATGCATTATTCACAGTGAAACTGCCCAGCTACTGTTGCTGCTGTATGTTGCTTCTGCTATCCGCCACTGGCAGTCTGTTGAAATGTTCCTTTTTTTATTTGGCAGATACTGTATATATGGAAGGAAAGTGTATAGGTAAATGACGATACTGTAGAACGAGAGGAGGTATAAAAGTATGCAAGTGGATTTTATGAGACTACAAGGATTATTTTTTTTTCTTGTTGTTAAATTTTACTCCAAACTGTGTGTCTCTCTTGTCCACTCAAATCGAATGACAAATTGAAAATGCCCACTTTTGTCGCCACTCTGTGAAGCTCGTTTATATGAGTGTGCTTCATTTTGTTCCTTTTTTTTTTTATTTCTTTTGCATTGCCACATTGATCCATTTGGCCTAAAGCAGAAAACAGATAGAATATAACAGCAAAAAGATTTGACATGACGACGGGAGTAGTAGAGTCCTTTTTTTTTTTACTCTCCGATTATTCCTTGTTAGGAAATTCTGCTACTGTGCAACCAAAAATCCTTCGAAAAAAAGTGACTTTTTAATGCGCCTAGACATGAAAATGGATTGAATTGCAGGGACGATGATTTGAGGAGGGGGCGATGCAATAAATGAACTTAATGCAATCTTAAACACAGTTATTTTAAATTTCAGGATAAAAATAAAACAAAGTCTATTTATTTTTCAATTAAATTAAAGACTAGGCATATCACCATCATCCCCCCCCCACTCCCCCCTCCACAAAATATCAAAAGGTGTCCTTTCCTTCATTTTTTTTCGATTTTGAACAGTTTTTAGTTTTTGAAATATATACATCATTTTGCAATATTTCAGAAAGATCAGTTTAATTTTGAGAAGGGGGAGGGTGGATTGTTTTTTGGTTAATATTCTGGCTCTTAAAAAAAAAAAGAAAAGAATTTAGTGACAAGATAACTGTCTAGAATTTTGTACTTAAATTATTAAAATGCCATCATTTTGTGATACATTAATGCCTTTTAGCTTAAAAAGGTCCAGTCTTTGAATGGAGGGGGGGGGGGGGGGGGGGGGTAGGTGTATTTATTCAATTCCATGCACAGTGATTTCCATCAATAATTATTTTCATATTGAGCTTAAGCTACTGCCCTGTCTTAAAAAAAGAAATTCTTTCCCCTGTACGTCGATGGAGAAGGGGTTTGGTGGGTAGGGGTGTATCAATATGAGGGGGGAGGGGCAAAAAGATCTTATAGTAAAATTTGTTTAACATTCAAAACAAATACCACTTCTGAATAGTCTCAAAATTAAAGTTAAATATTTTTTTTGGGGGGGGGGGGGGGGGCTACTAGTTTGAAGAACTCTAGCATCGTCTTTAGTACCTACCTGCCAAAAGACTTTTTTCTTTATACAAATTTTGTTTTCGAAAATCAGTTCAATTTTATTTATCTCCCCCTCCTCAAAATAAAACCTGCATCCGTCTATGCTTAACTGCATCATTTGATGGAATTACTCTATTACTTAGTAGGTACTTCTGTCACTTCATAGTTATATACTATGAGTAAGCGAATATAAAGAGTCCTTCGTCATCAGAATAGAGTGCCAGGACGGAAACAAATAAAAAAAATAGTCAACCCACCCCCCCCCCCCTTCACATCTTCTTTCCTACCACAATCCACATTCATTGGTTCAGTTACCAAAAAAAAAAAAAAATAGATATCCCTTTGTCGAGCTGTCTGTGTGAAAAATCTTTAAATTGTTTGATGGACATTTACTATCACTATGGCTGCTCTTTGATAGGCTAAAACGTTTCGACATTATAAAAATAGTAAAGGACCGTTTTTTTTTTTTTTTTCCAAAAATACTCTGCAGACATAGACGCGACACAAGAATGGTAATGGTGACTATATTCTGGGTAATAGAAAAAAAATCCAAACTAATGGATGCACAGCAAGAGACAAGTGAGACGAAGTAGGCAGGAGCAAAAAGGACGAAATATCCGTTTGGGTTATATTTGATATTCTGTACCTTTGGCTAACAGAGGAAAAACAGTTGCAAATGTGATAGTCCATTCAATTGCCATAAAAGCTTTCACATTAAAAATTGATGAGAATGTAAGTGAATTGATTGATTCACCACCTCTCACCTTTTTTTTTTTTTTTTTTGTCGAGTCCTCTTTTATTCCACAGCTTCGATATGTTCCTATGAGAGGCTGCGTCAATGAATATAGGTATCGTGAAATTGCTTTGTGCGCTCGAGAAATGAATACAAAAAGGTGAAATGGTTTAACTACCCAGAGTTTCCCCAAAATTACCATTCTTCTGTATGACAATAAAAAAAACTATTGCATATACTTGGGGGTAGAGATGTCAATATTTCAGGATTAACTTTAAGTTTGACTTTAACATGAACCGAATGTGACATCCAGCAGAAGTTTACAATTTTTTAACATAAAAAAGTTTCACGGTAATCATGGTTATTTTTTTGTTCAACATTTTTTACAGTGCAATGAGCTCTATTTTGTATTATATCCAGGATGCAGGACATTTTTTTTTTTTGTTGGATTTTTGGTGACTTACAAAAAAACACCTATAGGTACCCACAGACGAAGTAATTAATTTTGTATGTTGTTGGTATATATTTTTTATGTATGTATGTAGTAAGTTAGGACATTTTGGGTAAATACACAAAGTTGCAACTTTTCGGGGAGAGTAAACTATAATATAGTCAGCTGTATAAAAGCCCTAAGGTGTTATTTTACCAAAAACCATGCCAACCAACCAACAACTACTAATGCCATGAGATGAATTTTATATATATTTTGTTGTTGTTATTGTTTTATTCCCTCCCAACAACGAAAAATATCCCCCAGCCCCGAAGGAAAAAAAAAACTTTTGTTAGTCTTTTTTTTTTTGTTGTTGGTATTTTTGTTGTTGTTTTATAACGAATTCATTGTTGTTTTAAATACACAGTCCATGTATAAATGTTATAGGTAGATTGTATCTACTCTTCTATTGTTGGTGGTGGTGGTTTATTTTTTGTTTGCAATTTAGTTAGTTAGTTTTTTTTTTGTGATATTTTTGTGACTTACCAATAGGATTGCTGTCCAGACGGAAGTTTTTCGGTCCATAATTTTTATCTGCATGTTCGGAGAATCATGGTTTATTCTGTAAAAAAAAAAAGAAAAGAAAAACAAAAAACAATCAAACATTTAGTAAATTGAAGTTAAGGACCAAGTGGTCAAAAAGGAATATCAATAAAAGTGTTTTATTTTTGTTTGACCTCAGAGCACTATTTTCGATTAGTTTTTGTAGACTTTTACTATCTAGTAGATTTAAAAAAGATTTTTCTGAAATAAGTTTTATCAAGCAAACATAGTTTTAGGGTAATATAAAATGAAAAATATTAAACCATTTCAGGACTATGTTAAGGCCTCTCCGTCAATCATTACGTCAGTTTTTTTTTTTGCATTCTCCAAATCATTCATAAATACGCCAAAAAAGTGCGTCTTCAAATAAAGATATGAGAAGAAGGAGAAGTTTAAAGTACGAGTATCATGTTGACATTATATTCATTTTTTTTTCTTTTTTCAAACAATCCATTTTTGTTTTTGCAGTGGCACTTTTTTTGGTGAACTGTATTTTTGCTTTTAGTATATTCAAAAAAGTGTATATACAAAAAAAAATTGAACTTACTCTTTTTACAATAATTACAACGGGCCACACAAAATAAGAGTTGACCGGAATTTACTATTTTTAATTAGGTATTTTGTGTCGTATTGAATCCGAAAAAGAAGTCAATTTTACCTTAAAACCCTCAAATTAAAAAAAAAGTCCAATGTATAAATAAATACAAAAAAATAGCACGTATACGCCACAGTGAACCTGAAAAACATGCAAACAATGTAAATTACATATATTTGGTTTAGGTGGCAACACACACAAATCGATTTTTACTAACACTTGTACTCAATAACTTAACAAAAACTTAATCTTCGTTGTCGCCAGTATTTATAACTAAAATTAGAAAAAAAAAATCTTTGAAATAAGAATAAAACATATTAAAATTCTTCAGCTTCTTTAATTCTGTTTATTTTCAAAATATTACAAAAAAAAAAAAAACAAACAAATAATAATAGAGTAACTAAAACAAATTATTAGGGAACCCGGCCGAACAGCTCTGATTTTGACGATTTTTTTTTAAACGTAGGTATTTAAAAATACTTTAAAGTCTATAGATTAAAAATTGCCGGTGTTGCCGTATTGTTTTTTAAAATTAAAATAAATTTTTTTTTTAACAAAACCATTTTTTTTTGCTTTAATTTCATAAAACAAATGATAACAAAAGATTCTCTAGGTAATTTAAGGAAAATATATAAAAGGCAGTAAGGGACAATCTTCCATCGTTTAAGCGATAAATGCAATTTTCTAACATTCTGACATCAAACACAAAAAAAATATTTTGAAAACAACGGCAACACCTACAACGTTTTAAAATACATTTTTAAAAAGCCAGAAGCTCATTCATATCTCTTAAATTAAAATCCACTAAATTTAATCAAGACTTTTTGAAAAAATGGTCCTCAAACTCAGAATTAAAAAAAAAAATGTTATTAGAAAAATTTAAAATGACTTTTTTCCAAACTTTTTCTAATAAAATATGAATTTATTTAAAAAAATGTTTGGCCATAAATATTATCAGTTGATTTTCGAAGCAAAAAAGGTAAAATATATCACACTTTTGAAAAAAAAAAAATGAAAAATTACTGCAATTTCAATGGTTTTTTTTTATTAAAACTGAATGTTTGCATTGAAATAATTAATTTTCTCAAAGACTGTGGTAAATAGGAACTTTAAATTTTTGCTATTTAACTTTTAACAGTAAGGGTTATTAAATGAATAAAAAATAATTTTATGTTTAGATGTTGAACTTTTAAAAAAAAAATAAGTTACATTTTTTTTTCAAAACTTTTATTAAAAAAAGTTCTTCGAAAATGAAATACTTTTTATTTTTTTTCATAAACCGTAATACATATTGACATTTCCTTTTATAATTTTAAATCATAATAAATGCGGCCAAAAAAATTTGAAAATAAATGCATTTTATATTACGACCAAGTTTAAAAAACGACATGTTAAAATTTTTTCAATCATTTTTTTTTTCAAAAATCTGAGTTCAATTACCATTCTTTCAAAAGCCGTTCATTTAATTAACTTAATTTTAATTTTACATATATGACTAAGCTTCTAGCTTTTAAAAAATGTTTATTTGAATATTGTAGGTGTTGCCGTTGTGTTCAAATATTTTTTTTTGTGTTTGAAGTCAATTAATAAGAAAATTGCATCTATCGCTTGAACTATGGAAGATTGTCCCTCACTGCCATATATTTTTTTTCCTTGAATTTCCTAGACAATCTTTTGGCATCAATTAATTTATGAAATATAAGAAAAATTTTTGAAAAAAATTTGTTTTTGTTCACAAAAATCTTCAATTAAATTTAAAAAATCAAAACGGCAACACCGGCAATTTTTAATCTATAGACTTTAAAGCATTTTTAATTACCGACGTTTGAAAAAAAAGATCATCAAAATCTAAGCTGTTCGGCCGGGTTCCCTAATATTGCAAATTTTTGAGCTTTAGTTACTCCACTAATAAACAAATCCAAAAAATCTAACACATAACTAAACAAATACAAACAAATAATTTTTTGTATTATAGTTTCGGTTACTTAGTAACCAAAAAGTCCTATTTATGGATTTTTTTTTACTATCGAATACATAATTCTGTAAGGCCACTGTGGCGCCAATTCTCATTCATAGCGGTTTTTTATTTTTCGGTGTCACTTCTATAAATAAAATTATTCAATGGTCTTTGATTTGTTTGCAAAAAAAAAGTAAGTATACTCCGTTGTGAACCAAATGTAGGTAATATCAACTTGAAACATATATTTTTTGTCTATGTCCAAAATACTGGCCTATGACACTTTTTTTTTCTTTTACCTACACTCATATGAAGTGTTTAATGTAATGTGTTTTTTTCCACCATCTTGTCAATTATATCAAAAAAAAACATAAATAAATAAATTTTGAACACATTCTCCTTAAAAAAAAAAATCTTTCATTTGATACAGATATTGGATGTTATCTGTAATTTTTTTGTTTTTTTTTTTTTGAAAATTTTCAATATTTTGAAAATGATGTTTTCTGGCAACAACTTATCCAAAGGATATATTTATTGCTATAACATCCTTTGATAACATTTTGCGTGCGTATTTTCTTTATTTACATATCTATCTCCTTAACAATTATTTATACAATGATAATGAAAAAATCTTAAAGAAGAATATTTAGTACCTATAAGAAAAAAATCCAGTTCCAAATTTTTTCAAAAATTTGTTTTTCAAGATTTTTGATTGAAAATGAGATAACGTTTTCCTTCCAATAAAAATTCTTGAGACCTTAAAAAGTTTAGAGTTCCAAAAATTAGAATTATTGTTAGGAACAACTCTAAAACACTCAAATTTGAGAAATGGGGCGGATGATCAAAAACGTCTGAATTCACTATATTTTCATAAAAAAAAAATCAAAAGAAATTTGGAACTATCCGGAACAAATCGAGAATAACCTTAAATATTTTTTTTTTTAATAATAATTTAAAAAAGGGGGCGCCCACTCACTTAGATAATATCCATAATATCTCGACAAAAATGTCATCTTCAAATTTTCAGACTACCTTGTGTTTCAAAGTTCAAATATTTGTCCAACTCGGGAAGAATTTTCACAGAAGCATTAAATTTTATTTTAAAGATTTAAGCTTCTGATAACTAATTTTTACTGAAATTCTACCTAGTAAATTCTAAGCTTCAAAATCGTTGACTACAACAACCCACATAAAAATTAATAACTTTTTATGCCAGTGACGCGACCTATAATCTAATCGTGTTATTTTGCCTTCTGCTTCTATCAAAAAATAACAACAACTACAAAAATATTTATCTTCACTATATAAAACAAGAGCGCATAAACCCTTTAATTAAATACCACAAAGCCTTATTTTAAAATTATCATAATGACATCAATCTGGAAGTAGGTACACAACCATAACTCTTCATCCTCAAAAAAAAATTATTATAAAATGAACCAAAATACAATGTCTACAAAACTTCATAATAAAATTAAGAACACTCTCCACAGAGCGCAGAAGAGCACCAGCAGTGTTCCATTATACAATATTATACAAAATAGGTAGGTAGGTACACAAGCCGAAGCAATGCATCACTCGACAACCAACATTAACCCTCTTTCACATAATTTTCAAAACCTCCATAAAGTCCTCCTCCGATATGATGACGACGACAACGATGCGATATGATGGGCATGTTTGTGGATGATGGGAGAAAGCAGAAAGGATGCCAAACAAGGAACATCAAAAGACAATATTTCTCCTCTTGGGCACCCTTTTCGCAACTATTAATTCCTATATATATAGAAGGTAATAGTTTGTAGTCATTTTTGACGTTCGCTGCCTGGCGTCTCGAAAGGTTCCACTTTTACCTTATAGTTACTCTTTAAAGAGATGAGAAAATGATGTTAAGGTATGATGATGTTGATGATGATGGTGAATTGGGTTCAGTTTGGTCTTGGTACTTTGTCAAGTGTTTACCTGGTCCTTGTCATAGACGTGTCCTTACACTTATAGTCTCTTGTTTGCTTCTTACTCTTCTCTCATTATAGAGATACATCTTCTTAAATATACCCTCTACCATTGACATTGTGACTGTGTTGGTTTTATACGAAGATATGGAGAACAGAAAGTCCCTAAAACGGGCTTATAAAATTCAATAAATCAAAAAAAGGACTGACTGCCAAGTGCCAAAGGCATGGCAAATTCTCTCACAAGTAGATTCTTAAATGCCTTCTCTCATTTTCCTGTTTTTTTTTTTTTAGATGATAACAGTGTGAAATGTTAAACGCGCCCCAGCATCGTCATCATCTTCATCTTCATCATCGTCATACACCACCATCACCATCCGAATCCAAGGACGACAAATAAAAATAAAGAAAAAAAACCTATTCATCCAAAGCCCGTCACTCTGACGACGAAGAGTCGAGAAGGAAAAAAAAATAATAACGAAAAAAAAAAATCTAGAAATATTATTTGTCGAGGAGACACATATTCAAAATCCTACACAGAAGTGTCCCCAACAAGCTAGAAGAACAACATCCCTATTCCTCTACCCTTTCAACCAGCTCTATACTTTTATAATACGATGGAGAAATATAAAACAAAAAACAAAAAAAAAATGTGCCATCAAAATTGTCATGATAATATTTATTGTTGGCAAATATACTTTCGTAAAATATTTACCCTGGCTAATTGTGGAAATTAATTAATATCAAATGTGCTTATTTAGGACCAACGCACATCACCATTGCTCAAGATATGGTATAGTAGATTTTTTGAGAAGGTTTTTCTACAGTGAGTTGCAAGTTTAATAGGACCTTGATTAGACTTTTTTTTTTTAACTGAAATTAAGATCAATTTTGGAAAAAAGAAATCTCTCAAAATAGCAAACACAATCACTTCTAAATTTCTTTCAGTTCACTTCATTTCCTCAACTTTCGGCACTTCTTTGTTATCCTCTCAACAGCCCAATAGCATACAATCCTTATTTTAAAATTTTTTAAGTTTAATAAGTTTGAAACCTTGTATATTTAGTAAACATTGTTTACGTTCCACATATTGTAAGTTTCAATAAATTTATTATTTAAATTATTTTTTATTTATAAAAAAAATTCGTTTTCATACTTCATTAATAAAATTTTCCTTGACATCTAATTTATTAAAAGTGGATTTAATATCCCTTAATTGGCTGTGGAATGTATTCATTTTTCACTTCACTAAAAACAATGAAAGAATTTTTGAAATCACACACAAAATTCAAAATAGAATTTACAAAAACAAATACCTTCCACACACAAATCATAGGAAATTCATCTCATGTAATGACTTGCATAAATAGGTCCACAGTATTCCCGAGGGAATAATTTCACGAAGTTCAAGTGAAATAATAGAAAAATATATTACATTCCACATTTCGAATAATGCGTTCTTAAGAAGTCTGCTTTAAAAATTTTGTTCCGTTTACATTATAGCTATTGCCCATTATATTATTGTTATAACAACAGCAACATATATTGTGGAACGCATTCAATTTTCATTCAAAGCACTTGATAATTTCACAGTACAAAAATTGAGACATCTTGAAACATCTTCAGAGCATCTTGATGTGTACTTACATCAAGTGGCTGGCTTTAGAAGCATAATTAGAAATCAATTTAATAAATAGGTTCCACAATCTCAATTTATTTTAATATAATATCTTTAGCTGCTGTAGAATTTTCATAGATTTCATATTAAAATCCACATATATTTCCAAACTCTGACAATCTGAAGAAACGTTTAACTATTTTTCATGGCCTTTAGATAAAAAAAAATTGTTCATAAACCTTGTGATAGGTCGGAATTATGTTTCCATTAATCTAGTAGTTTAATTAGAAAAGAAAAAGTAAAGAATCCAGTTAAGCGTTAGTGTGTCAAATATGGCCCACAGCCCACGTATGTTATTTGGCCAACTACTGTATTTCCCAAACTTAAACCCAGAAGCAAATAAAAAAAATTGTTTACAGAAAACACGTCCAAATTATGTTTAGCGTGATGATTTAGAAATGATGATGTTTATGATAAACAGGTATTTTGCATTCTATACTTTCGCTGTATTTTTTTGGTACCTAAGTTTTATGAAGTGTTCTTACATTGAATTTTGTGTCCAATAGCTTCTTCTTTTTCTAAAATTCACAAGAGTTTAAATTCGTTAAGAAATCGCAATGTACATATGTAATATGGTCTATCCCATTTGTTATTAGGCCATATTTGACACCATTTCTCAATTCAACTTTAATTTTTCTGTATTTTTTTTTAATTTTTTTTTTTTTTATTTTGTTTGTTGCCTCATAACTTTGGACTGCGTGAACCAATTTTGATAATTCTTTTTGTATTGGAAAGCTACAGTGTGGTCTCTTTTCAATTTCGTTCAGTTCTTGCTATAGAATTTATAAGAAAAACCATAAAACCCGGTTTTTATCCATAGAAGTCGGTTTTGTTTTTTTGATAAAAATTATTATTTCTGGGTAGTAAAATTTGTGACTCATGAATAATAATCTTCTATGAGCAGTTGAGAGCATAATGATGGTGATAAAATGCCAGTTAGATAATGTGGAACGTATTAATTTTTTCTCTCGTATCTATTTTTTGAATTTATTTCATATATACTCTTGTGCTCACCTTTCATTAAAAAAAAAAATCCATTCCCCATGGTTCCACTGTTTAGATTTGAAAAAAAAAGAATTAACGCGTTCCACAAGAATATTCACATTTCAATATACAAACTTGTGTGTATGTATCTAATGAAAAATATAAATATAGTTTTTTTTTTAATTTAATTTTTCAAAAATTCTAAGAATATTAAATTTTCACTCTAATGGAACCTATTAGGTACCTATACTCACTTTAAGATGAAAAATATTCACAAAAAATCGTTCTCGTAAAAATTTCACAATTATTACATTCCACAGAAAGCTGCGATAAGTAGATTTCAATACCGTAATTTCTACGCTTGTGATTTTTTATGAATATTTCATTTCCAATCGATATCTGAGGACAGCCCTAATTTTCAGAAGTTGAATGTACCTACCTAATTTTTTTTTTTTTTTTTTTTTTCATTTCAAGAAAATTAAATTAATTTTATGGAGAATGGTTGACATCTGTAGGTAAATGAGTTAATTTTGTTTTAGACAAATTCCACGAAGAAAACTTTCTATGAATATTTTATTATTTTCAATTTAAATCAGTGTAAATTTGTTTCCAATGAAAACAAGAAAAAAAATATCATTAATGTCCTTGTCCATATTAATTTAGCAACTCACTGTATATGTTCCACATTTTTACTTCTCACGCCTATAACTAGATATATACGATGACTGACAATGACGAAGACGATCAGTGCCGGTTTAAGCACTACCGGCGCCCCTGGGCAAGATTGCAAGTGGCGCCTCTAAAAAAAAGTTCATCTAAAAACAATTTTTTAAAATAACGAAAAAAAGCAATAGCAGATTATGTCTTACCTCTCATATACTTGTTAATGCATTTATTAAAAATGTGCAGTGTATTAACTTAAAAAGGTTAACTTAAAAAAAAAAATTAATTATTCATGTCATTTAGGCTCAATTGACAAGACTACCTTTATCTCTTTTTTTGTTTAAACACATTTAAAGATTAGGTACAGTTGGTTTTATTTGAACAATATTTCTTCAAAAACTTTTTCAACTAGGTACATTAATGTCGTTTTCGATTGGAATCACTCAATGATTCACTCATTCTGAATACAATAAAAAACTTTGAATCGCTTCCACCCAATTCTAAAATTTAATATCTGTATTGGTGAAAAATCAAATATTGTGTTTTTGTTTTTTCACTAGGAGAATAAAAAACTTGCAGCACGCTTCTTAATGATTCCAGGCTCTTCCGGACGGCCAATCGAAAACAACATACCTTTATAAGTATAAGGTTTGTTCGTTGTGAGCTCTAGGGCACTCTGGGTCGCTCCGAATTCGTTGTCAAGCGTTTTTTGTAGCTCCTTTTTCAACCAGAGTTATTTCCTCTGTGTTCGATGTTCGCTGATGAAACTAAAGCTCTGAGGTGTTCGATGTAAAATGAAAACCCGAGAAACTCTGATTTTTTTCACAGTTAATTGAAATGACTTAGAGTGCCCTGGAGGGGGGAACAACGAATAGACCTATTTTTTTATTCTCACACACAAACGTAGTTTTTATGAGAAATGGAGAAGCTGTCAATTTTTGGCATTTCTGGATTTTGGGTTTTCGGGATTTTGTGTTTTTGGGTTTTCGGAATTTAGGGTTTTCTGGATTTTGGGCTTTCTGGATTTTTATTTCGGGATTCTGTCCGTCTCCCTTCTCTTTCCTTATTCATTATTATAGGGGCACCTTTGCAAAAATTAAATTGGTAGGAGGAATATTAGGATTGCTTTAGTCTTTCAAAAGAAATTTGGGCGCCTTGTTCTTCAAAGATGAACGAAGATTTTGGACACCATTGTCCTTCCGGAAGCCAAATAAATTAACAAAAAATTTGGGGGGCGCCTTCATTCTTCAAAAAGTTTAGGACAAACAATACGAGCGCCGTTGAAAATGTAAAATAGAAAAAAATTGGAGCGCCTTTGTGAATGTAAAAAAAAATAAAACATCGATTGGAAAGACTTCGTTATTTATAACTTTTGTAAAAGTTCGGGGCGCCTGCGGCGCCCCTCAATTCTTGCGCCCCTGGGCGACGGCCCAGGCTGCCCCCCCCCTAAAACCGGCTCTGAAGACGATGTTAGAAAAAAAACACACATCTTTAGGGGTATAAGATACACAGAGTGGAGAAAAGGGCTTGAGAGAGTGTCAGGTGCTTCAACTGGAAGCTTTCATTCTCGTTATTTTACACTTTTTTTTTTTATTTTACTTTGTAATATGCCTTCTATTTTTTGTCTTTTGTATCTTTTTACATTTTATATATATTTCGGCTTAGAAAATATATAAGAGAAGTTTTAGAAAGATAGACGTATGACAGATTCAAATCTTCAACTTTTTCACTTTTTCACAAAATGTTTTATTTGACAAGGCAAGCTTAACACCACAAAAGAAAAAGGGGGGGGGGGGTGTTTGTGTGTATTGTGAATATGTAAATATTCACACAAGTATGGTATGTTATTTGGGAAAGGTGTAGGTTGCGAGGTGTTTTTTTTTTTTTGGTTCAATCCCCCCATCCACTTTCAACCCGCATTTTCATCCACACACACTCGCACTTGACATAAGAGTGCAAATGAAAACAAATGAAAATGTTTATAAATAACTTTAATTTGTCACTCGGATGTTAAAAAAAAAAAATTCAAAAAAATAAGAAAATATACAAATAAAATAGCAAAAAAAAAAAAAAACAGGTGGAAGAGATGTGATAAAATTATTGCATATCCTTAGTTTTGTAGGATAAAAAAAAAGTTAAGAAGAAAAAAGATACGGGGATAAGTAAAAAGATCGCTTTTAAACCATTCTACTATCTGCCTATGTGGTTCTCCTTAGAGACAGAGAGAACCTTCTTAAGACAAATAATATGGGTCGAGAAGATGGTGAGGTAAGGTTTATGGGCTTTTATTTTTATTAAACATTGTCAAGGCAGGGAGCAAAATTTATTATCGTTTCGAGTTTATAATCTCGTTTAGAAAAGCAGCAAGATTGACAAAAAAATATGACTGAAAATTAGAAATGTCAAGAACTTTTGATATGTGTAAAAGATTTAAAGAAAGTCAAACAAAAAAATTCAAAGCGTTATCACCTGTGTTTAATGTTCAAAAGTTGACAAAAAGCCGAGAAAAAGTTTGGTTAAAAGAAGTTTAGAATTATCATGTTTTTAAGAGTTTAGTGTTCCAAGAAGATAAAATTGAAATTTAGCTCAATGTTCTGTGGTAAATTGTGGATTTTGTTAATATATCACTTAATCTGATGTGATAAAGACCAAAATTTTTCACCCTTACCAAAAAAAATTTTTTTTTTCAAAAAATCAATAAAAAGGTCTTTCTTATATTTATTCATATTTGAAAACCAAAAATATCTTGAAGGTCTGGTTCGTGAGATTTTTGAAAACAAACATATATTTTTTCCAGCTTTTTCTACATTCAAATGTTTATATCTTTTGACCGAAGTCTTGAAATTAGTTTTGAATCAATTGGGTTCATAATCAACAGGCTTATGCATTCAGGTAAAATTTAGGTAAAAAATTACAAATCTATTTTTTTTGAAATTTTCTGAAAAAATCAAGGCTAACCCCTTGTCTAAAAAAAATAAATTTTAAAAAATTTGCTCCAAATCCATCGAGTGAGACGTCAAAAGAAAGGTCTCTTTAAGCTCTATTCATAATTGAATACCTAAAGTTTCTTGGAGGTCTGGTTCCTGCTGAGATATTGTAAATCAAACATATTTTTTTCTTTCTGTTTGTACTTTCTCAAGTCGATATTTTATGACTGAAGTCTTGAAACTGGTTTGCAAATAATCAATTGTGTTCATAATAATCAATTAATTAAAAAATTACATTACATATCAATTTTTGAAGTTATACTTCTTATGGGAGGGTGGGTATGAAAATTTACTTTTTGACAAGAATGTCAAAGGGATTATGACGCGATCACCCTGGGTAGCAGGGCTGTCGTTTCACCTTTAGAGTACGCAGTACTTTAGTATTTAAAAATGCAGTACGCCGCAGTACGGCAAACATAAAACACACAACACGTAGCAAGTTACATGTTTCATGTGGCAAGTTGCATGTGGCAAATTGCGTGTGGCAAGTTGCATGTGGCAAGTTACATGTGGCAAGTTGCCAGGGTTGCAAAAAGCTAACATTTCAGCTCAGCTCACAGCTCAGCTCAAATTTGAGCTAGGTACCATAGCTTAGCTCATTTGAGCTGAGCTGAAAGTGAGCTGAGCTGAAAGTGAGCGCCCCAACTTCCAACGCCTATATCTCGGAATTTTGAAAAAAATGAAAAAAATTTTTTTGATGCCAAAAGGTAGCGGGGACTCTAACCTACATTTGGGTACAACTTCCATCCCTGTAGGTACACGCGTTCTCAAACCAGGAGAACTTAAAGGTAAAAAAAAAGTTAAGCCCGATTCTGAAAAAATAGGCATGATGTGGCGGTTTAACATGCAAGGCGATTTTTTAAAAATCTGACAATGTGCAAAGCGTAGGCCCATGACACAAGCTATCATTTGGCATCACTCCCAAAAATTGCTCTCAAGCGGCTTAGCTTCCAGGAGCGTTCAAAGATTCGGGGATTTTTCGAAAAAAAAAATTTACCCCAACTTTCAAACGCGATTTTCTCGGAATTTTGAAAAAAGTCGTAAAACCGGATTGTACCTGATTTTTTTTTTATGATTACAAAAGAAATATTTTACTAAAAAAATAGAAATATATTTACTATTAACCCTAGAAAGATAATCTACGTCTGTAAGACGTATGGCGTGTAAAGAACTGTTTTATCTAATTCAATTCAAATTTCTGGGTTTTTGTTAAATTAATTTGATTTATTATATCATTTCTTTAAAATAATCTAAGTAATGAGTTAAATAAATATGACAAAAAGTGTTAACATAAGACCAAAAATCTTTTTTAGAATCATACGTCTCTGAGACGTATATTATGATTATCTTTCTAGGGTTAAAAAAAACCAAGAGATCACGAAAAATTATCTGTTTTATTTATAAAAATATCCATGTGTTAAAATAATTCCATTAATAACTAGAACCAAACATCTTGAGCTATGGTGTTTTATAAAAGTTTAAAATATCTTCATATTTCATTATACTTTCCAAATAAAAATCAATGTATCCTCTCACCCATCACAGCTCAGCTCAGCTCACTTTACTTTAGCTCACCCAACAGCTCAGCTCAACCATCAGCTCAGCTGACTTTCAGCTCAGCTCAAATGAGCTGAGCTATGGTACATAGCTCAAAAGTCAGCTAGCTCAAAATCTGAGCTGAGCTGTGAGCTGAGCTCAGCTCACTTTTGAGCTTTGTAGCAACCCTGCAAGTTCCATATTGCTACTACTAGTGCTGAAGCACACACAATTCTCATAAAATAACCATATCGCACATTTTATGCTCAATTCATTTAGTTTCGTTAAGCGTATACCGTACGTTCTGAACCGCACAACATGTGTAAATTTCACAGAATAAATTGAAAACTACATGGACGCAAGGAGGATGAAAGAATTAATTTATTGTTCACTTGATAAAAATGTAAAAAAACGATGTGTGGATTAATTAATTTAATAATAGAAATTAAAAATATCAAATGAAATTCATTTACATATACTGAATGAGAAGTATGTATAACTTCAGTCGCGTGTACATGTGTACACACACTCTTTTTTTTTCTTATCTGCATAGGTATGATTACAAAAAAAAAAAAAAACAAAAAAAAATTTTGTTTGTTTGTTTCATCATAACTTCTAAACTACTTATCCAAATTCAACAACTGAGGTATTGTTTAAAGCGTCTTTCTGGTTTGCTAGTTATAAGCTATTCAAAATTGTAATACGTCACCATTTAGAGGCCAAAAATAGAACTAAAAATTGTATTTTTTAGTTTTCCTTCAATAGGTCAAGAAATACTTTAGCAAATTATAATTTCAACATAATCTAAATAAGAAAATATGATAAACAAAACTAAAACCCAGTTAGTTCATGATTTTTACTTTTTGGAATTATTAAAAAAAAAAAAAAAATTAATTTTATAAAGCCTATATCTAGCACACAAGTAAGACGCTTTGAATGATATTTAACTTGTGAATTTTTGATGAGAAGTTTAGAAGTTATTGGGGAACATACATGCTCAAATGCATCAAAACTTGTTCTTTGTATGACTACAGATTACCATAGTTTTTGATTAGGTAAGAATAACGAAAAGGAATATGATTTTGGAAAAAAAGAGTTCATGAACAATCATTGTAAAACACACTGAATTTCTTCTAAGAAGCTGTTAAAAAAGTATTTTCTTCAAGACCAGATTCAAAAAATCTACAGAAATTCGTTAAATTATATTTTCTTTGTGTTTATGACCCCCCTGAAATATAAAAATTTGGCCTTGATATCCTGCTAACATCACGTGAATTTAAAACTGTTCATGTGTCAGTCTTCTTGTTGGCCCAGAAAAAAAACCCATCAAATTCAAGTTCGTATATTTCCATTGCAAGAAAAAATAATAAACTTGATTCTATTATCATCATCTCTACATAAAAAAAATTGCACGACTGGGGTCGCACGTACTTGCTCTTATGCTTAAAGTAACTATAGTGTTAAAGCTTTTTATTCAAGAAATTTAAAATTTGATATTTTGAAGAAATTTCATAAGTAGTATAAAAAAATTAAATCTGTTTTTATAATTAATAAAACTCCGTTTTAAAATATCTTAAAAAAAAAACAAATATGATATTTTTTTTCTCGTATAAAAAGGTATTTTTAGAAAAAAAATTTTGAAAATTGTAGGAGCGGTTTTTTAAAAAAATAATTTTTTATATATAAAATTTTTTTAACATTTTTCAAAAAAAAAGTTGGTATGCCATTTTGAAGAAATAATTAATTTACACATAAAAACTAAATTTCAAAATTTTTCATTGATCCGTTTTCAAAAAATTGATTTTTCAAAAAAAAATTTTGAAATATTTTTTAAAAAACCAAAAATGCGTTTTTTGAAAATTTTCTAAAATTTTAATATTATCTTTACTTACACACTTTTGTATAAAAATTTTCATTTAAATCGGGTTAATTTTGTACGAGATATTCAGAAACGAAAAAAAACGTTCTATGACAGGTACCGTTAATAACGGTACAAAAAATATTTTTTTTATTTAAAAAGTTGGCCCTTATGTGTAATACTACACACAAAAATTTTAATCAAAATCGTTAGAGCCGTTTTTGAAAAAAATTACCTTTTCTATTTCCGTTATATGGCAGGTACCGTTAGTTTTGGTCATAAAAAAAAAATTTCAATTTCCCCTCTAGGGAATCACCAAAAACTGCTAACTACCAAGTTTGAAGAAAATCACTTCACTCGTTTAGGCTGCAGCTCCAGATAGAGACAGACACACAGACAGACAGACAGACAGACAGACAGACAGACAGAATTGCCGGACCCACTTTTTTGGCATTCTCCATCATCGTAATGTCATGTAAAATTGTTATCTCGAGTTCGATTTTTTTTACGAATCCTAAACTTGCCCTATAGTACCTATATCGCAAGTAAAAAAGTCTATATAATTTATATAATTCCATTGCCATGCTCTAAAAACACACTGGCACCTCAATTTCTATCTCTCCACCATAAACCATGATTAGTTTATGTTTTTCAAACTGTGCCCTAACCTTTAGCACAATGTTAAAGGACAATGTCTTTTTTTTTATTATCTAGTACCTATCAACACAACAAACAACAACAACACTCAAGACTCGTTTATGGCTTTAAAAGCTTAAAAGGTACATAAAACACTTTCTCTCATCCTGCCTCGGTTTGGCCCAAATTTCACACAAAACTATAGACCAGACACGACAATGATGATGATGACTACGATGACTATGATGACTATGTTGACGACAGGACCACAATTATTATTGTGAATTCAAATAGCTTTCTCTTGTCGAAGGCATTCGCTCAAACATCCGTTATATGTTAAGCTATGTATTGTACTATTGTATATACCACTGGTATCTATCCAGAGAGTCCTTGTGTATTTGTTTAAAAATGAAAAAAAAAAAGAAAAAATAAACTCCCAACAGTACCCTCTCTGTTCTCCTAGGATTTCCATCATTTAAAAGAGGTGTGATTCGTATCTGGTCTAGACCCGTTTGGAATTTAGATTGCGAAAACATCGCATCCTTTCACTCAGAAAGACTCAAAAAACATTATAAAACGTATGCACACTACTACTAACACAGAAACCTCCTATTACCAATCCCCCCTCAATCTGAAATCCCTAGACCCCATACCTCAATAAAATAGAAAAGCCTAAAACTCTCTCTGTGGGATTGCTTTGCCCGACTATGAGAGACTGTTTTGCTATGACTTGGGCTTTTGGCTTTGGGTTTTTTAAATGTTTGAATCTTGAGCTCTCGATTTTTGGTTTTTTTTTTTATTTATTTATTTTTTCCGTTTTATATTATGTTTTGTTTCATTCAAGTTTCCTTATTTGATGTCCCAAAACAATAAAGTCGGACGAAAAAACCGCACAAGTACACAATGAGCTTTTGTGTATAAAATTAAACCGCAGTTATCCGGAATGCTTATAGCTCTTATAAGAGACCGACCTAAATTTTCGGTTTGAGGTAGCGACAAATTACATGAAAATGTCACCTGCTATGATTTAATGACTGCTCCATACTTCATACTCTATAAGGTTGGTCTATGGTCAGGTCAACTATAACTACTACCTACCTGGGGGACTCTTTTGACTATAGTACATATATAAAACTGCCTTTGTTATAAATAGAGAGAAGGACATACATACTTGTAGTATAGGTAGGTATAAACTTCTCGCATAATTCATAATTGAAACTATTAAATCGAAACGTTGATTTGCGTGCGTGATAGCAAAGTCCAATTACATAAATCTGTTTGATCATTTCATTAGTTCTGTTTTGATGTCATGTAGTCCTGTCGAGGATATACAGGAACGGATTAAGTTTCTTAGAAGAAAAACAGGTCTTGTACATTCATTGCATTTACCAAAAAAAAAAAAAAAAATTGAATGTATGATTTGAAAAAAAAAAGTTTTTTTAATAAACACAAAAATCCATCGTTGAAAGTAATGAAATTCCAAAAATGTTTGAGATATTGGTTCACTTTTAAGACACTTTATCAAATAAAACCAAAATCAAATAAATAAATAAAATTGGCCAGTAACTCTTTGAAAATAAATACTGTTGAATTGATGAATTATTTTGTGCCATGAGAAAAAAATGTTTGCATGCAAATAACTCAGAAACCAGAACTCCAAGAAACTTTTGGTTTTCAGTTATGAATAGAGCTTGAAAAGACCTTTCCTTTGATATCTCATGATTTTTTAAAATGCAATATTTTTCGGCAAGGGGTTAACGTTGATTTTTTTTCGAAAATCTGAAAAAAAAAATAAATTTGCATTTTTTTACCTAAACGCAAAGGCCTGTTCACTGTGAACTCATAACTGTAAACCAAAACTTGTTTCGAGACTGTGGTCTGTAGATATCTGTACCGGAATGTAAGAAAAAACAAAAATGTTTGCATGTAAATAACTCAATAACCAGACCTCAAATTCCGTTTAGAATAGAACCTTTTCTTTTAATCACTTGATAAATTTGTAGGAAATTTTTGAAATTGTATAAAAAAAACGTAAAAGAAGTTAAAACCAAAGTTTGGATTCTTCAAGCAATAGCATTTTGTACGGAAATCTGAGAGTTTTATTTTATTTTTTTTTATTAGGTACCACAATATTTATAAAGGTGAAAAATAAATGCATAAGCATACGCACTTTTACTCATTCTTAATTTTTGACAAAAAAGCGTACTTTTGAATAGGAGTCCGAAACGACTCTCATTTTCATCCTCATATAAAATAACCTTGAGTGAGTGTGCCCATTCCCATAAAAGTTGAACATTTTGCTTAAATTCGAGCTTTTATTTTATTTAGAAATTTTCATTTTGTATGTTTTTTTTTTAATTGTTTAATTAATTTTATATTTTGAAGTTTGTTTGTTTTTTTTTTTGCTTAATTACTTGGTTAATAATAAGGACTGATAAGATCTAAATTACCTATATCAAAAACGTTGAGTTTTGTACCATAAGGCTTATATGCTTATCAAAACAAGAAGTAACCAATATCGCTCATGAAAAAGGACATTTCAAACTTCTTATTTGTGAAAGATTATTAAAAAAAAAAAGTGAACAAATATTTTTTTAATTTTTTACGAGTAGTTTTACGAGTATATATTTTTAAACAGGTCAAAAGATCAAATTTAACGGTATCTACTTGACTTTATGATTTAAATGAAAAAAAAAAAGTTTTTCTCTTGAACGGCTAAATGCTATAACGATTTTAATTTTTTTTAAATACACGTACTGCGGCAAATAAGTTCTTAGTTTTTTTTATTAACGGTACCTCTCCTTTATTAACGGTACATCTCGTAAGAACATTTTCTTGATTTCAGAATTTCTCTTAAAAATAAGCAATTTCAAAGAAATTTTTTTTGTACGAAATCTTTTCAATAATCTTAATTAAAAAAACTAATAGGTACAGATTTTCAAAAATAAAAATTTTGGATTATTGAAAAAAAAAAAAATTCAATTTTTTTTGAAAAATCTTTTTTTTTTAGAATGAAATTTTCATGAAAGATATTTTTTTACAAAAACTGCTTCTACAATTTTCAAAATAACTTTTCCAAAAATGTTTTATGAATGGCATATTAAATTTGCAAATGAAATTTTTATTTGAAAATTGATTCCATTTAAAAATGTTTTTTAGTGCCTGATTAAAAAACAATTTTATACTTTTTACTTTTCTGATATTTTATATTAATGACAAAATTAAACTAAAATTATTATTTTATAATTATAAAATTTTTAAACAATCTAAGTATGAACAAAAGTTTGTGAAGACCATTCTAAAATTTTTCCACATTAAGTTTTGTTATTTTTGGACTGAAAATAATGACTTTAAATATGGTAAAAGTTACTTAGAATAATTAAAGTTTATTAAAATTATAATTATTTATTAGTAAAATAATTTTTAAATTTTATTTTATAATTAATTTTTACAAGAAATTTAAAAAGCATTAAAAACTCTTTTTACAATTACGAAAATACGCAAAATTTGAAACGATTTAATAAGATTTCAAAGCAATTTTAGTGATTTACTAAGTTTAAAATCAGTCTAATTTTTTACTTAGTAAATTACTACATAATATGAAATTAGCATTACACTTAATCTTTTTTTTTTTTTTTTAATATTTTTCAAAAAAAAAAAAGCTTGCATTTCTTATTCAAATCCAAAAAAATGACTGCAAAAACGTTTTTGTAGTTCAATTAAGTTAATTTTAGTCCCAAAAACTTTTAATTTCTAGTACTCCTTAAAATCGAAAATTCAAGATTTTTGTTTGTACCTTCTTGAAAACCAAAAAATAAAAATTTTACTGCTTCTTGCTTGATATTTATTTTCTTTATTGGGAATATGAATCAAGAATATTTTTTAAACATTTTCGAATGGTTTGGTCATGATTTTTGAAAAAAATAATCACATTGTTTATTTTACCATCAAAACAAAAAAAAATACCAAAATTGATCTTTGTTTACTTCGTATTTGTTTTTTTTTTCGATATTGAATTTTTAAAAAATATAATTAATTTATGAGATGCTAAGAATACTTAAAGAGGCATCTAGCATTTATTTTTAGCATCTATTAGAATTTTTAAATAATTTAACAAGGCATATTTCTATTGCTCCAGCAGTGATCTTTTTTTTGGAAATAAAAACCAGTAAACAAACAAATCAAAAATATTTCAAAATGTGGCCCAAATCTGCAAGTTATCAGAAAAAACAAAAGAAATATCAACAAAATACTTTCAACTTATTTTTAACATGGTCCAAATGTTTGGGGATATGTTGATGGGAATATTGTTCCAATTGTTTGCCAAAAAAAAAATTCAAAACACAATCTAAAATAACAAAAATATTTTTCAAATATTTTTTGGGCCCTCAAAATATTGTCTCCTTTTACCCAAAAATCTGCCCCTGATTCTTAAGCTATAATCTGATGATTGTATCCGTCAAGGACACTCAGATTGATGATAACACGGGGGGAGTAGGTAAAAGCAATGTTTCTGCTTCTCTGGACGCTGCTATGTGTTTCTGTTTATATAGTGTGTCGCATATTCTAGCGAATTAATGCTGACATTTACCTGAGTTGTTTGCGGCGTGTGTCCTGTCCATATCCACAATGTCAGAGTGTTAATATTAAACCAACACATACACACATCTACACTCATATGAATGTGTATGTCTTCTGATGTGTTCTGTTGAATTGGCCATAGGTGTGACTTTCGAATTGTTGCCAAACAAATTTGCCAACACTCTGTCATAAAACATGGTCATATAATTACTGACCAAGCGTTATCCTTAATTAGGGAATGTTTCGTCCTCCCCCTCCCCTCCCCCCCCCCCCCCAAAACCACCCACTGTTTTCAGACAGCGGCGATTCAAAGAAACTCTGGTTGAATTGTGTCGCATTATAAAGAAAGGAGTGTTGAAAGGGATATGAAAATAAAAATATGAAAAAGGACCTTTAAGGACGAGTGCGAGTCTGCGTGTGTTTGCACATAAATACTTCCCACCATCGTCATCGTCATCATCCAGGGTCAATGGAATATGGCTGATGGCTGAGAAAATGAAGCAGAAGAAGGTTTTTATATCTCCGAAGGCGCATTTTCTTAGACATGTACCTAGTCCTAGAACTTAAGATGCGACTACAAGAAAAAGAGACAGAAAGAGAACGCGAGCAAGGGGATTAGACACCAGAAGCTTTATACATAATCAAGGACACTTATAATGGGTTTTCTTGCCTAAGAACTTTTTCATTATTTTCGTTTCGTTTTTTTTTTTTTCTATTTGTATCCAAAAACTTCCTCTCATTCATATAAAAACCCTCGTCATGAGGATTATTTAATTTTTTTTTGTGTTTCTAGGGCGAAATATAGAAAATTATAGCAATAACTATAAGAAAAACAGTGATTTGGGGAAAATCATCGGTCTGAGAAAAAAGCAAGAAAAAAAAAAGTGACATTATGGCATAGAATCGAATTACCACTTCCGGTTTAGCTATTATTCCAAATGGATTAACAGAGTTTTAGTGCGCCACCGACGACTACCACCAAATATAATGAGCAATTCCAACACAGGCACAGGTTTGAATTCAGTTTTCGTATAGTAGTTATGAATGAGATTTTTACATGTGATTTTTTTTTTTTTTTTGTCAGTTTGTTTTGATTTAGACATTATTTCGAAATGGCGTGTGAACTCTTAGAGTGCGCTAATAATTAAGAGAACCCCCAAAAAAAAAATTGTGAGCATATAATTTGGTATAGGTAGTTATTTTGGAGGAAAGTAGGAGTTTTTCATTTTATAGCCACTGAATGTTCGTAAGTCGTTTATTTTCTCAATGAACTTAGTTTAGTAATTTTCGGAAGTATTTTGCAATGTTTCCCATAAGTTTTTGGAAATGTTTCTGGTGCGGAGGAGGGATAAAACTTTCTGGTACTTTTCTTTTTTTTTTTTTCTTGGTGCTCGTTAACGTTAAATTAACTTATTACGTTATTACTATATTAAATTTAATGTTAATTACTATCCATCATTTAAAGAAACAATAAAAATAGTAATTATAATAGAATTAAGAGAATTTTATATTTTTGAAGGTTGATATAATACAACCTTACATTCCACAAACTGTAGTTTGAATTTAGAAAATAATTTATTGAAACGTGCTTAGACCGAAATAGTTAAGGATCGCATTTTGAAAAATTGAAAAATATTGTGTGGAAAATAAAGTGGAACGTATTCAGTTTTATTTAGATTTAAGATAATTAAATAGTGAATGCTTTTTTGCTGTAAAACAAATATTTTTCGCTTTACTGAGATATAAGAGATAGCAAAATATAAGATCCACATGTTTGCAGATTGAAAAAAATTAAGTATATATGTGTGTGGAACGCATTCAACAATTTTTTTTTTTTGAACATACCCTCATGAATAGATATACCAACAACCAAAGAACATTAGTTTTAAAACTCTGAGTAATAAAATGGGATGGATCAGAAAATGCGTTCCACATTATTTGTTTCGTTTATTTCTGAAACGACATAAGTCCAGCGACTTTAAAGGCTTAAAAACCTACTAAGAATTAAGTTATTAGGAAAAAAAAATATATTAATACGTTCCACAATTTCGATTTTTAGGAAGAAAAGTTTGATTCAAAATTTCATAGGAACATTAAAAGGTACAGTTATTGAGAAAAAAATCCACAAAAATGAAGAAAAATCATTTACGTTCCACAATTTCCATTTTTTAGGAAAAAGTGATTAAATTACAAATTTTATAATGAAATTTATACGTTCCAATAATGTTGACAAAGCTTATTTACGTTCCACAATTTCTATGATTTTGTTGAACGCGTTCAGTTTTCTCTTCTTGGGATTCTATAATTCTCAAAGAAAAAAACATTAATTTGACCGTAGTAATGCGCAGTACTATCTTGCTAAGTAAACAAATGAATACGTTCCACAACAAATAGCAAAACATTAAATCAGTTTCTGATATTGTAATTTGAAGGAAAAATCTGTCAATCCAGCAGTTTTAATTGGAAAACATAGAAAAAAAACTTCCAAGCAATGAATATACACATCATTTCCATTTTAAGGGAGTATAAACTAGGTTCTCTAAGTTCGAGACCTAGAATCCACAGCTTATTTTTCAAACAAAAGTTAGTAATTTGACATATCAAGATTTAGGTATGACGAAAAAATGACTTTTTTTTTTTTTTTTATTTCGACAAAACTTGTATAGGAATCTATAAATATACACTTTCTTTTGAACTTATCTCAAAAACTTAAACTTCAATACAACCAAAAATCCACAAGTCCTTAAATATCTCTACTTTTCAGTAGAACTTCGATCAATAACAAAAAGAAAGAAAAAGTTTAAGACTAGACACACAGGTATAGGAAACCCCTTTTGACATAAAACAATCAATTTTTATTAAAAGGACATTCTATCCCTAAAAAAAAAAAACGAAAACAAGAAAAAGATATAAAATTGAATCTTAATCTTCAATCTGACACCTATAAACCGATTGCTTCTGGTATTTTGACTTGTATGTCAAACTAAAACTATATTTCCCATCGACAAACTACAATAAAAAAAAAGAAATTCCATTCCTCTCTCATTCCACAAACCCAAATAGAGGGATATACCCTATTTGATTCTGTTTTTTTTTTTTTGTTTTTTTTTTTTTTATTTCAAATACTTAGTTCTCTTCTATCGTTTTTATATATATTTTGATGGAATGACACGAAGGCAATTACTATAGACGACGAACGGACAACCAAAAAGGACCCCACAAGACAGTTTCTATAATATTCACCCCCCGGCTCGTGCCGCTATACTCTATCATACACAAGGAACTTATCATGTAAAAACAATTTGTCAGCCTGTCATTCACTCAGAAAGAGAGAGTTTACATTGAAGTCATATATCACATTCCAGGAATATGCCAGAACTGAGGGCGGAAGAGGATACTACTACAAGTCGCCGTTTTTGGCTAACTTCTGTCAGGAACAGAACAAAATTAAAAACTAAGTAAAAAAAAAATAAAAGAAATACCCTTCGTTTAGCAATATGGCCTATACACAAGAAGTAGTCGCTGTCATAATTTGTCTCCAATAAATGTCATGTTTATATCAAAGAGAGGTATCTAGTAGTATAAATGTGTGTCAGTCTTTGCAAAAGCACGTTCCTTCGAAGAGGGAAGACGGGAAAAAATTTGTACTAGAAAGTGATTTTAAGAAAATATCGATGATTTATGAAAAAAAAAATTATAAAACCGATAGGTACATTTTTTTCTATTTGAACAGGAACTATCGATAATCATAATATAACATCGATATCTCTTTTTTTTTCAAAAATAATTATCGACATTTTTTCATAAAACATCGATTGACTAAAACACTGATATAGTTTAGCATCAAAATATTGGCACCTTCAACCTTGGTTTTAAAATTCTTAATTATTTATTTGTTTGAGTTTTGGAAAGATATCGATATCGATATCGATATTTTGTTTTTTTTTTTTTTTTGATATTTCATCAAATATCGATATAGGTACTGCCGCACCGATATAAATTTACCATCAAAATATTTGATAACTGTTCTGTTATTATTTGAAGAAATAGTCCATCCATAGAAATAATCCATTCCATCAAAAGACAATACAATGTGAATTTGTCCAACAGAATAAAATTGAGTTCGGGAGGATATTATTATTTTTGCTCATAAAATATCGATACAAATTAAAATCGATATCTGTTTTTCCATTTTCAAGTCACATTTTAAAGTTTTATAAACTTTATTATATAAATATTATACTCTTGATTTTGACACTCATAGATGTCATCGATATTTTAAATATTTTATTTATCGATATTTTTTCATAAAATATCGATATCATGTAACACCGACGTAATTTTAAGCTCCATAATAATAACTTCTTTGTTCAAAAATTTAGTTTTAGATTGAAACGATATCGATATTTTGTATTCATAAAAAACCGATAAACGGCAAAATCAATAATCTTATTAAATTTTAAGAGCAACATAATCAAAGTTCTCTTAGATAATGGATATACTTACGTTCTAAATATCGATATTTTTAATTTTTTAACTTCCCAACCGTATAGAAAAATATTGTTTTGGAATTTCAATTCAATTTTTTCTACAATTTAAGAATTTCTTTAAATTCTAAAAAGTGTGCTGGTTGCCGGTACGTGGTACCCCTTTATCAATAAGCGACACAACAAAATAAATGACAAAACTAAATTAGATCCCAAATTTTTCAACTTTTCACCCCTCGAGACGAATTTATTTTTGTGTTTGATAATTATTTTTAGAAATTCTTCACATTCTTGCTATCGCTACAAGCTGAAGAATTTCAAAGTGAAAAAAAACACGGAAGAAATTATGTCAACAAACGTGCACCCATTTGTCACCAAAAAAAAAAAAAAACAAAAAACAAAAAATAAATAAAGAAAATACCTTTGAACTTGCCTCCTTGTCCTCATACCTACATTTGGAGATGCTGTGTCATCTAAATAGTGCCTAATTGACCAGACAGACGCTCCACACAGGTAAATTTTCCCAAAAACATGGCCAAAATTATTTTTTGTGTTTATTCAATTTATTATTGCATGATTATATCAAAATAAGATAATTTCCATAAAATTCACCATTTTTAAGTAAATTTACACGAAAATTCACAAAAAAGAAGCAAAAAATGAAAAAAGTCGTTTTTTTTTACTTTACGCCATAGGGTTTCTTTCATTTGACATTTAATAATACAATATTTATACATTCAATAGATTGAAAAAAACAGTTGAACAGTCGTTATTATACATAAATAAATAATGCAGGCATAGATAACAACTATATACATAAATAAACATGAGTGTGAGTTTGTATGTGTGTATTTCATTCAATGACTTGTGAGTTGTGAAACTGTAACTATAAGTCTGCTTGCTCGATCTCTGGTTCTATTAGAAACTGAAGTATTTCAGAGGGAAACGCATTTTTTGTTTTAGGATTTAGTTTTCTCAAACCACTTATTAATGGGTCAGAAGAGACCAAGATATTATAAAACACATCTTCCATATTTTGCTGCCTCGAAAATTTTCTTGGGAAACTCTCTCGAAACGCTTTATATCTTTGTTTCGTGATCCTTGGGCTTCTTCGCCGAGCTGTCCAATGAATGAATAAATTTTATTGAGGCTTAAGTTTGGATACATATCGTAATTATGAAACTAACTATGAAACAACTATTGAAAGTGCTTCTTCTGCTGTATATGGAATAATTTTCTGGTCAATTTTTTCAAAGCTTTTGATATTTTTCAGCACGTGAAGGAGTTGAAAATATTATATTTTTCATTACATTTGATGAACAAGTTTCCCTTTCTCGCAGTTGCATGGCGCAGCATAGCTTAATTCTTCAGCATTATAGTTAGAAGGTAAATCTTCTGTTTTACGTCTCTTTGACCGTTCGCTTAGGTCTGAAAAATCCATTTGAGGCCGTCCAACAAAGCCATGGGCTCAGCATGGAAACGATATTTCATATTGCAACCAATTTATATTTTGTTTTAAAAAGGTGTTGTTATTTCTGGAGGCACTCAGCCATCTTCTTCTATGTTCATATATATGCAAAATCAAAATCCGTTAAATTTTTCTCTATTTGCTCCGAAATTTCAATATTTCAACCTTTGGTACCAAAAAAATTAATTTTTTCTGTAATGTCACGTGACGAACAGCTTTTTAAAAATTCAGAAAGCTTATTTCTCAAAAGAAAAATGAAAGTTAATTACGATCCTGTGTCAAAAAAGAAAAATCTAATTAAAAAAAAAAAAAAAAAATCACCGTCCCCAACACCTTTTGAAGCCAATATTATAAAAAGTCGCAAAAAACCGCAATGTTTTAGGATTGTTTCCCATAAAGGAAACATTTAACTATTTTTCAACACTATTTTCAGTACAGAAAAACGCAAATCAACTTAACATTTTCATTATCAAAGAAAACAAATTTGTTTGTTTTTACTGCTCAAACACATTATCTTAAAAAGCTTTAAAATTTACTTTAGACTTCAAATTTTGCATTATCTTTGTCATTATCTTTTTTTAACATACCACTAGCAACAGAATCCATGTTAATTATTTTAAAAATCGCCAAAAAAAATTAAATAAAAAATAAAGCAAACTACTTCTTATAAGAAACCAACCTTGCTACTGCACTCGTTAATTAAAATGTTCTACTTTGAAAGCATCTACTGATTAAACAGTTACAATTTGCATCGCATGATCAATCAGGTTCTAAGCTTATGTTATTTGTAAACAACTTGGCATTAAAAAAAAACAACAAATCGCAAATTTTTTTTTTGTAGTTTTGGCCATGAATTTGGGAAAATTTACCTGTGTGCGCTCGTTAAACTCCCTTCCGATAAGATCTTCCTCTCTTCTCTATATTGCCTATGTCAGTCTCAGTCATGTCGGTCGGTGTGATGCCGGAGGAGGTAGAAAAAGGTAATACAATGCCGCGATATGATGTAATATCAATTACGAAAACGTTTTAATTCCTTAAACGATTGTTACCCACAAACACACACAGGCACAAGCAGCAAGGTCCTTTAGGAGCCATTAAGATATTTTTGTGCCCAAAGTCAGGTAGAAATATCCTTCTTCTCATTTTGGAAAATAAAGTAAAAAAAAAGAGATAAGAATGAGAAGAAGAAGAAAAAAAAAACATTATAAACTGGCAACTCGTCTAGAACAATTCAATGAGAGGATATTCTAAGGACTACGAGGATGATGATGAAGATTATGATGATTATACGATGCGACTTTAAGTTCTATTCGAATTCGAAATCGGATTGATTGGATAGCCGGAGGCAGAGTCAGAGAGAGGTAGAAAAATACAAAAAAAAAAAAAAAAAAAAACATAGAAAGGATATTGCAGACGGAAATGTACATTATTCTCTTCTTCCTGTACTCTTTAGATTTTTCTTCTTCTTCTTCTTCATCTTCATTCATTTCTTAAATAAATCATTAAAATCTTCCGCATTTGAATCCTTTACAATTTTTATACATATTTGCATACAAATTCAAACATTAATAGTCCTTTAATTTTCTTCCTTCCTTATTCCCAAAAGCAGTAGCACCAGAGCCAGCAGGAGTACACTCAATCACTTCTACCGTACTCCTTCGGTAAGGTACTCGGTTCCATATTAAATAAATAATTTTCAAAATTCAAAATGCCAAGATAGCATTTTCTTTTCTTTTTAAATTTTTTTTTTTTTTAATTTTTCATCTCCTTTGGATATTTTTGTTGTTTGTTATTATTATTGAGATGAAAAAAAAAAAAAAAATTATTCGATGCATTATTATCCTTGATGGGGTGGGCAATCAGTTTAATTATTAAGAAATCAATGAAGGAGAGAGTTTTTCTTTTTTTTCTGTTATTTCTTCGAATTATTGTTTTTGTTTCTGTATTTCTTTTAATTCAAAATCTAGTTTTAAGGACATTGTGTTGAAGTCTTTTTCAATTGTAGTTTAAGAGGTCCTTGCAAACAGCTGGAAATCTATGAAATTCAAATTAAAAGGATTTGTTTTATACCTACAAAAAAAAAATTCCCGCAGTTACAAAATAACCAATTTTTAGCAAATTTATGACAGGTATTATTACCGCGATAATCTGGCAACTAGAAATTCTTTTATCGTTTTAGAGTATTTGGGTTCTAGTTCATACGCTTATTTCGTATTGAAATTTGGTAAAAAATTAACCAGAATATCCTTATTTTTAAATAAAATTTTTGAGCGCAAATTTTCAAAATATCAGTAAAAAAGCATACAAAGTTACCAGATATGAACTTTAAGTTGATTTAAGGGTTTGTTTTTTTTTTTACCGAAAAATACCCACAGTTACAAAATAACCAATTTGTAGCCATTTTATTAGCGCGGTTATACCAAGAAATATTATTATCACTATAATCTGGCTACTGAAGTTAGAAATTCTTGCCGCATTTAAAAGTATTCGGATTCTAATTCTTATCTGTATTCTTTTATTTTGTATTTAAATTTGGTAATAAATTAACCAGAAAATTGAAAAAAAAGTTAATTAATGGTAAAAATAAACATACAGTGCTCAAAATATCAATAAAAATCACTCAAAAACCATCAGAAATGATTTTAAGTTGATTTTTTAACTGAAAAAATACCCGCAGTTACATAATAACCATTTTCTAACCATTTTTTGACCACGGTTATTTCAGGAAAGGGTCCTAAATTATATACATATCATGAAAATGTTTCTAACGTCTGCCTATAGAGGGCGCTATATTCAATGTAATGTATTCTTATAGCCAATAACTATTGCATATTACAAAAGCCTCAATTTTGTTTTGCCGTAGTCGATTATAGGGCTTATAACCAGCCAACCAACAAGACGTTTCCAATGATATCGCGTTTGTCAAACTATGGTAAGTAGTTAAAAAGATATGATGGAACATAGTCGGTTAAAAAAGTGATAATGTGTAACAAATCCGGAATCCCAGTACGGCATAAACTTTAAACTAACATTAAATTTCTAACTTTTATGTTAGAAATCAACTTAAAAAAAAAGTTTTCCCTAAACCCCTACAATATAATAAGTTAAGTGAACTTTCCAAGACCTGCAATTGTCAATGTTAATCAGTTTATTTTCTCTCACTTTGTTCTTATCCCATGCCTAAACCTTTAGCTGACACTGACTTAGTATATAATAAATTTAATTTCAAAGTACACAAACTACGGCAGGATTAACATTTGGGTCAAAAAACTGCCTGCAGATATAATTTTGTACCTACACAACAAAATATATCGCATCCATAAACAACACAATATTATATTCCACAACAGTTGTTGTCTATAGTTTATTTATGTGCTCGCTGCACCTTCACCTAGGCAATGACATGCTTAAGCTAATTTACCCGATTAATAGCTAATTTCGAAAAGGTCAAACGGCATTAAGCTGTTTCCAATTTATTTATGCCACAACAATCATTGGTAAAAGCCTTTTAGCTAAAACACTATTTTCTTTTTCTAGATACGAGTACATTATATCGATCTCCACTCAAAGATAATCTCACTACTTATAGGTTAGGTTGTAGGTATACCTTCACTATATAAAAGTATATAGGTACCTCCATGCGGAATGGTTAGCTGTTAAGCTATATCCTTTCTTTTTCTATTACTCATTTTGTTCAAATTCATCCACAATTCAATTAATTGAAATCATCCTATACACAAAAAAGAAAAAAAATTATATCCACAACAACTTTGTATAAGCGTGCCTTATGTCAGCGGTATAGGAGAAATAGTTGTTGCGGACTTGCGGGAATCGATATAAATGTGTAACTTTATTCTTCGAAGGAATACAAAAAAAAAAAAAAAAAAAAAAACAAGGGAAAATGAGAATCGACAAAGTAGTATCCAACTTTATTTTTTTCTTCTTTTGTATATTTTTTTAAGTATTTCTCTTCGCTCTATAGAATGCCATAAATTAATTGCACTAACGTATTATTCTAATTGAGGTGACCAACATCAATTTTTTTCTATTTTATCAAGTCTTGAAACCTAGCAGTCACTTGGTAGAAAGTAGGAAAGGCAAAGTAAATACGATCCACAAGAAGTAACGTGTAGTCTTATTCATGAATTATGAAATCACTCAAAGAAATATTAAGCAAAAATACAAGAATTAAAGTTTTTTCAAGGTACAAACATGATCCACAAGGGAATCGTATGTATAATTCCTTGTGGATCGTATTTGTTGTCAAAAGAAGTTGGTTAGTTTGATTTTTATCTTCTATGCTAGATTCGTCTTGTATTTGGGTTTTCAAATATTCTCAAGTTTCTCAATGTCAACATGTAGAAAAATAAAAGTGAATAAGTTCCAAAACATAACGGCTAATTAACTACTTTAACCACATTTTTTGAGCGCAAAAATGGGCGGAAGTTACAGGGTTTAGACAAAAGAGTCCAATTCGGTTCCAAATAAAATTAATTAGAGTAATTGTTCCAAACTAAAATAACGCATTTCATTAATTTTCATGAGATATGGAGTAGGATTATTAGTAACAATAATATTCAAATATGTAAAATATCATAATTATTATCAATTTATGAAATAAAAAGTGAATACGATCCACATTTTTTTTTATTTTAAGTATTCAAGTCAGAAATTTGAAAATGAAAACTGAATACGTTCCACATTCTTCAATTTTAAAACATTTAGTTTTTAAAATTAAGTTCGAAGTTTAAAAAAGCTAACTTATGTTCCACAATTTTAATGGTGTTCAGGCCTGAAACGCGAAATGAAAAATTACCACGCTCATCATTATTGCATTTCATTTCTAGAAATTTAAGTTTAAAATTAGTGCGAAGTGCATATGTATTAAAATGACATGAAAAGTGAATGTGTTATTTCTCTTTTAGAATGCGTTCCACAAAATATTTTTGGTCATAGTTTTTTATGGATTGGTGGGTAATCATGAAAACAAAACTACTGCAAACTAACCTTTTAAACAACCTTATCTGGATCAGTGATTTGAATGAAACATGAATACGTTCCACAACATGTTAATTCTAAGTAGACCTCATTAAATGACTTGACAAATTTGCTAGTTTTCTGAGTTAGGCTTTAAGCTTATTTGAAAAAATAATTAACTGTTTATTTGACGTTTGAAATGATACTAAGATTAAGTAATGGTTGTGGAACGTAGGTTCCAGCAACAACAACAAAACTTACAAACAAAAAGTGAATATTTTTTTTTGATTCAAGCAAACTCTGGTTTTTTTTATAACTCAAACCAAACCAGGTTCAAAAGAATTTAATATAAATAAAGTCATAAAAATGAATACGTTCCACAATCCACGAAATTCAGTTTTTTAGTAAAAAAAAACTTTAAAAAATATTGTAAAACAATCTCGCATAAATGGAGTTTTTTTTTAATTAACAAGTTTTCATCAAATGGGATGTTATGGAACGTAAAATAATCCTTAATAGTATATGTACTGACAAAATTTGGTTTTCTGATCCGAAATTTAACTATAATGGTCACCATACTCATATCATAGGTATTAGTATTGAATATGTAACTACATAGACACAACCCACCTACAACAAAAACACACAGTGTAGCCCTCCCTAAGGATTCTATCATTAAATTGCAACCGCACACAAGTCAGTCAGCAAGGCGAAAACCAAAAGGGAAGTATAGTTGTATCCCATTGTGTGATGTATTTATGATGAATTGGCTTTAGGTTTCCATTTCCACATTCAATAATATCGACAACAATATTTATAAATAATTTTATCTACACATTATCTATATGGTATATGTGGCCTGAAGATTCAACTATGTACATATACTATATATGTTAACACTGTACTGTTATTATATAATTACATCTGGAATATTTGATGAATGAGGTTTTCGTTTTTGCTATTAAATCAATTAACGTGATTGGTTCTTTTAGTCTTATCACTACCTTTCCATCATCATTATAAATGTACCTATATGACTTTGATTAGAGAGATTAGACTATAATGAAATAGTAGAAACGAAATCTAAAATACAAACAAAAAAAAAAAAACTAACATTCTAATCAAACAAAGTGTCTTTTTTTATTCTTTTTTTTTTTTTGTTCCTCTCTTTATGGCTTGATTGAGTGAACCAATGGAATATAGCCGCTAATTAGTAAGGGGGAACTCTCTTTTTCACTGTACTATATACCTAGCATTTTAGCTTTGTGCAAAGTGCATTTAGACATTCTGATTCTGATTTCATTGACTTTAGGCATTTGTGATGTTAGTTTTTGGATGGCATCAGAGAGTAGCCGGGTAGCGGAAAGAGTGTTTAGAGACATGGTGATGTTGTTTCGAAATTAAGTTCCGGTTTAAGGTTAACTGAACATTGACATTGGACAAAACAAAGTAGTGTGTACCTGTGCTTTGTTGGCTATGGAAATAAAAGATTCTAATAATTTGATATCTGATGACCCCTTAGGAACAAAAATACAAAAAAAATCCTTTTTAATCATCTTTAAGTATATATTTAGAAATAAGTATATATTATTTATAACACCACTCAAATTAACTTTGACAGTCCGATGAGGAAAATGTAGATACATTAGTTATTAGTACCTACAAGAAAATTATGTTTGTTTTAATTGCACAAAATTATAATCGAATTAACATGACATATGAGAACTAATTTAAAAGGACACGAAGTTAGAACTAAAACAGTATAGAAACGAAAAAAAAAAGGTTGTCTGTAAAGCCGGTTTACGGACGATGATTTTACGTGATAACGTCGTCAGAAAATAGGTTGTGTGCTTTTGTTTAAAATGAGTCAATTGAAGCGTTTACTTATTTCAAACAATCATAATTTACAAGAAAAAGCTAAAAAAAATAAGTTTTTTATTTTCCCATTACATTCATTTTTTTATTTTAAAAGCTTACAAAAAAAATTATGCCAAGTATTTCTTCTTAAGAATAAAACTATTTTGAAATTTTTACAATGCGCAAAAAGTATAAAAATAATTTATTGAAAACAATCATTTTCATCAAAAAAAGCAAAGAAAACATGAATTTTTATCTTCTCACGTCATTAAAAATTTCATTAAAAAAAGCAAAAAAAACATTTATTTTTATGTTCTCAGGCTATGGAATCAATTTTTTTGTTTCACAACCTATACAAAATATATACCATGTGAAAGCTTATTATTTCACCTTTCATATGACGTATCAATCTCATTTCAAAGATGCCTACAAGAGAAGTTAGAATTTTTTAAAGTCAACCATGTCGAATTTCCAGACTGAGATTACGGTACTTCCCACACTGGTAGCTGTTCGGGGGGGCAACAGATCTATACTGGTGTTTTGAGGTTTTTCGCAAGTTTCTTGATTTAACATTGTGTAGCTTGTAGTTAGTCTATCGTTAGGTGTGATATACCAAATGAAAGGTAATTGTATCAGGATGATACCCCTAAAAAACAAGGAGTTTTTCAAAAATTCATATTTCGAAACGCAGAGTGTTGGAAAAAAATCCGTATCAGACGCCTAATTTTTTTTCCCTCATCTTTCACTTGGCATCTTTAGAGTTGTCAAAAAAAATTTCCTTTACCCAAAATCATCATTTTGTCATAGCCCCAACACGTGTACAACAATCAAACAAAACTTTATAGCTTAGTTTAAAAATTTTTTGGAATTTTTTTTTAAATGCAGTTATTCTTAAATTAGTCTCATCTATCTATAGCAAAATCAATTCTCTACGACTTTGCGTTTAGATTTTAGCCCAAATTTCATCTTTCCGTTTTACCCCTGTTTACCTTATTAAATGACGGAATTTTTAAAAATCCTTCATTTGGATTAAGCTTTAAGTTATTATCTTCCAAATAAGCTATAGAAAATTTTTGTATCTCTAATAGTTTATTTTTAATTTTGAATTGAAAAAAGTGCGAGAGTGTAACATTAGAAAATGGCGTCACTTTTTTGTGGTGGCTGCCATGGTTCATCGATTTATAAGACGTTATCACGTCAAAAAAAAAAAAATCAAATTTAATTTAAAAAATGAAGGTGAGTAATGTGTATAGGTATTAATTTAAAGGTGATACTTACAAATATACAATTGAATACTCCTCAGAGTTATTTCAAAATAATTTCATTATTGACTCAATAAAAATAAAATTGCTTTGTATTTTGGAATCTAATTTATTCACGTAAGGTACCTAACCTATACTCTTCCTGAGCAAGTGAAGGTCAAGTTGTATCAGTGTTGTTAGCTCATAATTTGATTTTGAAAAATACGCTGTGAACTTTTATCGACAAAAATCATTTATATGACTGTTTTTTGACGAACTTTGGCACTTTACCATTATTTACAAGAAATAACTCATTACAATTTGGATCCCCCCCCCCCCCCCCCCACTAATTTCTATACAAAAAATTTAAACTCGCATTGAACTACGCGGAGTATAAAAGGGCACCTTAAAATTAAATGATGCCCACTTTTAATCCCCTTTCAGCTTAAAATAAGTGGAATCCGCATAAATTATGTTTAATGTGAATTTTTATCTTAAAAAAAGGACAAAAAATAAATATTTTAAAATTGTCGTTAAGCTATGGTCGCAGTTTTTTGTACTTATTTCCAACAGTGAGATGGGCTGACTTAGCACTCACTAAGAGTGACCCAACAGTTGTAGGTTTGATCCACAGTGGCCACATAAAAAACAAGATGATTTTCCGCTTACATTAAATCGATTTCTTTTAAATTTGCGCATTCAAGAAATTAAGAAGATCTGTCCGCTTGATTTAAGATGGAAGAGAGCTTGCCAAAAGACCATGCATAAATCCGTTTAATTTATCTAATGTGGAATCCGCTTATTTTTAGATGATCTTTTTTCTAAGTGTGGTTATAGGTACCTACATCACACAAGTAACCGAATAGCACGAACCACTTTGCAATTTGCATTTTAAAACTTTTCAAAATAATAATTTGTTTCAAATCAAAAATGCAAAGTATTTCACCAAAAATGAATAGTCCCCAAATTTGCACTTTGTAATTTTGAAAAGTAAAAAAAATGTAACTTTTCTTATTCTGTCATAATTTATTGAAAAGTCTTAGGTATTTTGTTTTACCTCAACAACGATATATTTTTTTTGTTTATTGTTATTTTTAAATGGATTTTTCATCTTTTATGACTTGTCTTCAAAAAATCGTTCGAAATCAAATTTAATTTATTATTTAATATGAACTGAACACAACCATTGGCAGCAGCAAATGAATATTCTTGAAAAGCTTTGCAAAATTTAAGATTTTTGGTTTAGTGAAAACAAAATCAAAGAATTATTTGCAAATTGGCAAAATTCTGCACATTTCAGAAAAATACTTGGTTAAACAAAATTTGCAAAAAAGGAATTTTTCTTTTATACATACTTTTCAATAAAATAAATTCCTCTTTTCAAAATTGGTGTTGGTGAGAAAAGAGATTTGCAAAGTTTATAGTCAAAAATTGTCGAAGAGTTGTAAAAGAAAAAAAATATATTTTGATTTAAACTACATTATATCTAGAGAAAATTAGTTTTTTTAAGTATCAAATCATTTGTCATAGGTACCAACTATAAAAGAAATGATGCACCGAGACAACATCACGCAAACTCTATTTGACTAAAAATTAAATATTTAGATTTCTTGTAGTTTTTTTTTTTTTTTTTTTAATTTATTTGAAGTGAAAGCAAGAAACTTCATTAAGTCCAAATTTCACACCCTCAGTTGTTTGTTAAAAAAAAAACACATTTCCCAAACGAAAGTAAAAAAAAGTCCAAACAAAAAGACATTGATTTCTAAAGAAAAAAAAAAAACCTCATTCGTTGATTTTCTATTCAAGCGCATAATTACTCAAAAAAAATTTTACACAAACTTTCCAAAGAAATACTAAAAAAAAAAAAAGAAAAAAATATTATCAGTCACCTGAGACCTTACATCCATAGTCCATCTCCATACCCATAATGAAAAGAGCAGTTTGAGGTGCTAATTGAGAGCTGTCAAAAGATCTACACCTAATGTTACCACCTTTTTAGAGACAGAGTGAATGGCAAGACAAGAAAAAATTAAAAAAAAAAAATCAAAAAGAATATCAAGTTATCATTAAGCTGATTTTCTTAAAAGTCCCTCTTTGGGTGGATGTCCTTTTTTTTTTTTGTTCGTGTTTCCTTTTTTTGCTGTTTTGATATCCTCATTGCCATACTAATTGGATTCCCTTTTTTTTTTTTCTTCATTTTTTTTTTTTATATAAATTATTATTTGCATTGATAACAAACGAGTGTAATCAAATTACACACCACCCAAACACATAAACGTAGACGACCTCAGCTTGCTACTAAACGATGCTATGATGATGGGGTCAGCCAGGTATCTCAAAAGGGAAGGGAAATTTTTCATTTTTTTTTTCTTTGGGGATTTTTTTTTTCTTCCGTCTTCCGTGAATGGAAACAGAATTTACACAATGTAAACGATGATGACGATGAAGTTGGGAGTTGCGGCAAAGTTAGTCGTCCTCGTTTAGAGACTGGATAGACCTGTAAGTAAAGTCGAATGAGGGACCATTGCGTCAGGGGGATTTAAACGCCCTTCAGGTAAAGTCTTTTGCCCCGGCATTCGCATTATGCAAGGACCACACACTACACAATAGAATTTAACCACAAGGTGCTCATTGTCCATTCACGGGTATTTGATCAAGATATAGCCAAGATGAAGAAAACTGAAATACCCCAACTCCCCCCCCCCCCCCCCCCAAAGGACCTGATGAAAGGCCAATCAGTGCGCAATATAACATCATCAAAATTACCACCATAACGGAGTGAGCATAACCTCAAGTACGTATATGAAGGTGGTAAAATGGGGGGTTCAGGACTTAGGTATAAGCAAAACCATTGACACATTGACGAAAATTTCAAGTAAATGTTAAGGCAAAGTATCGGAGAGGGGGAGAGAGAAAAGTTACTGCGTGTCTTGTAATATATCAGAAGTGGGGTGATAAGTGAAGAGGGAACAACTTCATACAAGTGGACACGTACGTTTTGCTTATTTGTGTTGACCAAATAATTAGCGTGTCCACTCAATGGATTTCTTAATGGCGATAGCGATTGTAGATTAGGTCAAGCGTAACTTGGGCACATACTTTTGGTGTTTTTATATGTACGTACGAGTAATTGTGTGTTTGGAAGTTTATGTCGGAATGACGTATGTGTGTCTTTTAATTGGTAAATCCATATCGATTTGACGAGGAAAATATTATTGCATTACAATCAATCACTGGGATTTATTTGAAATAAAAAAAAAAAAAATATTATTAATGATTTTCTTGTGAAAAATTTATAGGATTTTGTGGTTTTTTTTTTAAGTTGGATACAGAAGTGCTTTGGAAAATTACTTGAATGGGTTCTTTGAAAGAACATTTTACCAAACATATACAAAAAAAAGTGTAACTTCTGGATTTTGAGATAAAATAAAGACGTACACAAAATTTTTCTAAACGTACACAACTTGACTGGTTCAATTGAAGGTACACCTTTTAATAAAAAAAATTGACAAGTTTTAGAGCAGAGTGAATGAAATGGATGCAAAATTCTGTCAAGTTCTGTCAGTGAAAAATGCTAACAAGCTATTTAGTTCCCCCCCATCACAAGTGTAAGCTAATGAGTAAAATAGCAGACACTTTCTCATATTCGAGATTATGACAATTGCAATTTTCGGTATCTTAAAGATGATAAAAAGAAGAAAAAGTTAATAAACTTTGTTTTTTCCATTTACACTTCATTATAGTGTAAATTAGTAACAAAAATAAAAATTTTTGACTCTAAGAACCAAGCCATTTGTGGAAATGTTGAAACAGAAAACACAAAAGGATTGAAAAATACAGCAAGTACCTACGCGGAGTTCAACGAATAAAATACTTCCGAGAAGCCAGAACTGCGACCTCAAAATTTTTGAACCAAACTTGTCTTATTCGTTTGTCCACCTTTTGTCCATATGTTTGTCCACCCAAAATGTTCGTTTGTCCACCCTTCAAAAAAAATTTTTAAGCAAATTTCTTTTTTTTCTTAGGAAGTTTGAAAAATGAGAAATAATTTAAAACGCTCAAATTTTGAGAAAGACGTTCCACCTCGAGTTCTATATACAATACATGCCAAATTTTATCGTTTTTCTACCCTTGTGATGGGAACTATCGAATAAAAACTATCAAACTATCGATAGTTGTAAAATATTCATTCATTCGATAGTTTTAAATCATTCATTCATTTAGTTACTATTTTCATTCGAATAGTTTTGATAGTATTTGTTTTTGAACATTATTCTTATTCGATAGTTTTATCATTCGTATAGTTTTTCTATACGATAATTTTCTCATTCGAATAGATTTTTTTGTACGTTATTTTTTTTTTTTTCAAATATTTTAGTTACTATATTTTCATTCGAATAATTTTTTATTCGATAGTTTTTTCATTCGAATAGTTTTTTTTGTATACGATAGTTTTTTCATTCGAATAGTTTTTTTTGTATACGATAGTTTTTTCATTCAAATAGTTTTCTTAAACGATAGTTTTTTCATTTGAATAGTTTTTTTATACGATAGTTTTTATTCGATAGTTTATTCGATAGTTTGTTCGATAGTTTTTATTCGATAGTTTTATTCGATAGTTTTTATTCGAATGAATATATGAACTATTCGATAGTTCAAATCATTCAGTTACTAACTATCGATAGTTCAAATTATCAAATTATTCGATAGTTTTCATCACTAATATGTACCTACTCAAAAAAAAAAAAAATAAATTTTGTACTGAAAAATTCAAATTCCCATAATATCCCCCAAACAAATTTTCCTAAACGTAAGATAGACAAACGTCGAATTTTGATATACGTAAAGAACCTTGAGCTGGACAAATGACAGAAATTTAAATTTTTGAAAAAAGAATAAAAATACATTTGAGGAGTTTTTTGATTTTTCTGTACAAATTTTGTTTTTTTTTTTTCAATATCGGAAATGCGTAGGGTGAACAAAAAAAACAATGATTTTTAGTTTGTAACTATTTCTCGAGGTGGACAAACGATGGTCGTTAAAAAAATGTTTTGGGATTTTAGAAAAAAAAAAAAACGACAAACGATTTTTTTTTGGTATATGTAAAAAAATCGAGGTGGACAAACGATTGCAATTGTTTTTATATGTCTATCATAAAATTTAGATAAATTTAAACGATTTTTTATTTTTCAGACATTGTAATCTATGCACTCGGTGTATTTGCTTGCGAGTACCCGTTTTTATGGGTACCTACTCTGAACTAAATGTTTTGATTTGAATGGATATACTCATTTGATAAATCCAATGGGAGATTCATTCAAGTAAAATCGAATGTCATTCATACTTATTCGAGTTACACTCAGAGAAAAAATTGTTAAAATCGGGATAACTATTTGAAATAGTAAAAAATGGTTATTGAAGTAATTTCCAAATTATGTAACTATTAAAAAGTCAATTTTAACAAAATAACTATTTCAATAGTTAAAACTAACTTTTAAATAGTCAATTTGGAAAAAAAACTTTAACTATTTTAATTAGTTTTCCCGATTTGAACTATTTTTTCTCTGAGTGCAACTCGAATAAGTATGAATGACATTCGATTTTCAGAATTTCCTATTATAAATCCTTTTGGATTTTTAAATAATTTTTGAAAAAATTGTCTTCGAAATTAATCAATGAGACTTTTTTTTTGAAATTTATTTATAAGAAAAACATTTTTTTAAACATTTTCAAGTTAAAATATGGTTGTTTAAAAAAGTTTTATCATTTTGATTTTACATTGTTTATCTTCCAAAATAAATCATTCTGAGAAATAGTTGAATCAAAGTGTCGTTCTTTTAATTTTTACTTGCGATATAGGTACTATAGGGCAAGTTTAGGATTCGTAAAAAAAATCGAACTCGAGATAACAATTTTACATGACATTACGATGATGGAGAATGCCAAAAAAGTGGGTCCGGCAATTCTGTCTGTCTGTCTGTCTGTCTGTCCGTCTGTCTCTATCTGGAGCTGCAGCCTAAACGAGTGAAGTGATTTTCTTCAAACTTGGTAGTTAGCAGTTTTTGGTGATTCCCTAGAGGGGAAATTGAAATTTTTTTTTTATGACCAAAACTAACGGTAACTGCCATATAACGGAAATAGAAAAGTTAATTTTTTTCAAAAACGGCTCTAATGATTTTGATTTTGTGTGTAATACCCTTATGTGCCAACTTTTTAAATAAAAAAAATATTTTTTTTACCGTTATTAACGGTACCTGTCATAGAACGGTTTTTTTCGTTTCTGAATATCTCGTACAAAATTAACCCGATTTAAATTAAAATTTTTACACAAAAGTGTGTAAGTAAAGATAATATTAAAATTTTAGAAAATTTTCAAAAAACGCATTTTTGGTTTTTTAAAAAATATTTCAAATTTTTTTTTTGAAAAATCAATTTTTTGAAAACGGATCAATGAAAAATTTTGAAATTTAGTTTTTATGTGTAAATTAATTATTTCTTCAAAATGGCATACCTACCAACTTTTTTTTTGAAAAATGTTAAAAAAATTTTATATATAAAAAATTATTTTTTTAAAAAACGGCTCCTACAATTTTCAAAATTTTTTTTCTAAAAATACCTTTTTATACGAGAAATAAAATGGCATATTTGTTTTTTTTTTTTTTAAGATATTTTAAAACGGAGTTTTATTAATTATAAAAACAGATTTAATTTTTTTATACTACTTATGAAATTTCTTCAAAATATCGAATTTTAAATTTCTTGAATAAAAAGCTTTAACATTATAGTTACTTTAAGCATAAGAGCAAGTACGTGCGACCCCAGTCGTGCAATTTATTTTTTTTTTTGTGTTTTATTATCGTAATACAGTAAGGTAGCATTTTAAAATTTTAGGTTAGTAAATAGAATAAATAAAAACATCGTTGGGCAAAATAAATAGATAAAATCCATAGCTTATTTTAATTCTCTATCAGATATCAATCACTTTGGAATTAATTTAAAAATCAAACCATTAAGATTCAGACTTTAAGCAAAAGATATAAATTTGCAATACCTATTTCTGTCAAAAGTCAATTAAATTGAGTTTTGAACTTTTCACAAAGAGGTTATACTCAGGAATTCAGTAAAGATAATATATTTTATCGAATAAAATACCAAAATTAAGGGCTTCCAATGAAACTATATTTATGTTGCTTTTAAACTAGTTTCTGACTCAATGCAAATGATTGACAATAAATACAACATTCATATCTTTTTTTCCTCAGAATTTCAATCTAAAAAAAGTTTTCTTCCTAAACTGAATATTATCTTTTTTTGCTCAGACAGAATATTTACAAATTTCCCAGGATATTATATTATACCTACAAATATTTCTATGTCTTTTGTGTATTTTCAGAAAAAAAAAAAAAAATTCCAAAGAATTATTTAACATAGATTACCATAGAAAATTAATACAATTGCCTGTAATTTTTTTTGTCTGTATAGACTTTTTATCATTCTTAAAAATGATTTTAGAACTTCTGAAATGACTATTGTCATAAGGACTAACATTTCTTCAAAATAATAATAAAACAAAAAAAGCAATCTAATCAAAAGCAAATTTTGTTTTCACAGCTAAATGAAGAAGAAGAAGAAATTATTATAATGAATATGTATGAAGAAGGAATAACAAAAAAAAAAAATAATAACTGAAAATGAGTATAAACAAAAACTATTTTTTATTTTTTTCTGTGCGTGGGGGTGAATTGAGTATGAAGGACATCCCACATCTGAATAACATTTCTCTCTGCAAAACAAATTATTAAATGGAAATAAAACAAGACGGTGCCGTGAAATAACGCCGAGCGAAATAACGCCGAATTCCAAAATTCGGCGTTATTTCACTTTACAAAAGCGAAATAACGCCGAATTTCAACATTCGGCCTTATTGCGCTTTGTCAAAGTGAAATAACGCCGAGTCCCAAGTGAGAAATAAGGCCGAATGCTAGAAAAGTGAGCATAGAAGTGGACCTAAGTTAACCCGTATATTAAATTGCTAACCTTTTTTATTTTCAAAGGCATATAAGGCCCTAATTTATTAAGGCAGAATGGCCCCAATACCAATTCGGGACTTATGTCCATCCAATCGAGGTATAGGTTCCAAAAAAGTTTTTTGTCTTATGTGCCTCTTATTTATTCATTAACAGATTAGTCTTAAGAATGTACAAAAACATGGCGCAGGGACAAAAGGCCCAGGGATATAGCACCCACTTTTTTTTTATTGGAGTTATGTTCAACTTGAGTGGGTTGACATTTAATTTAAAAATTATATCCCACTTGAGTGGGACATAAGCTCCATATATTTTGCATTCAAGTGGGACATAAGCCCCACACTTTTCGAAATATAAAACAATAATGAACAATTATAACTTTTGTTATATTTTATTCGCGTTTTGTTCCAGATTCTTTAAATGCAAAAGAAACTTTGAATAAGATAATGATAAGAAACAAATAGATCCCAACTGTTTTAGTTGGTGGAAAGCAAAGCGAAAAATAAATTCTTACATAAGAATCTATTTAATTTTTGGAACCCGAACGCGAAGCGGAAAAAAAATTTGCCCACGGGAGAATCAATTTTGAGGTGTGAAAATAAAAATTCGCGCGAATTTTTATTTTCACACCTCAAAATTGATTCTCCCGTGGGCAAAATTTTTTTCCGCTTCGCGTTCGGGTTCCAAAAATTAAATAGATTCTTTTGTAAGAATTTATTTTTCGCTTCGCGTTTGCCAAGTTATAACACAAACATATCTCTGTTTTGTTTGGTATGCACATAAATAAAACAATAAAACCCAGGACTTAGGTTTATAAACAGTGAAATAGGTTTGGAGGCTGGGAGCATGCTGCTCTGCTGCAATCCCCTTGATTGGATACACTATTGAATCGGCTTATTTGCCAATAAGGTGGGACATAAGTGCAAAATCGAATTATGTAACTATCCCAAATACAGTTATCCAGTTGGGAGATAATTTTATAATTTGTAAATTCTTTGTTAGTGAGACATAACGCCCATCCTTTATTTGTGGGTTTTTTGTCCAACCTGAGTTTGACATAAGCCCCACATTTAATTTGAAACTTATGTCTCACTTAAGCGGGACGTAAGCCCCACAAATAAATAGTGGCTTTTATTCCATGGGCCTTATGTCCCTGTGCCAAAAATATGGCATTTCAATACCAAACTGACTGCAGGTGGTAACATAGAAATTTTTCCTAAGCTCCACTTAGCAGGAAAAAGTGAAGTAACGCCGAATCGTCGTAATTTCACTTTATCATTGCGAAATAAGGCCGAATGTTGAAATTCGGCGTTATTTCGCTTTTGTAAAGTGAAATAACGCCGAATTTTGGAATTCGGCGTTATTTCGCTCGGCGTTATTTCACGGCACCAAACAAGACCAACAAAATTGAGAAAAAAAAGTTTTTTTCATAAACAAAAATAGTTATGTATAAGGTAGGTATAAAATGGAAAAAGTTTTTCTTTTATTTTCTCAGAAAAAAACAGCAGCAGGAATATCAACACTTGACTGCCTATACCATTTTCCATGTAGAAAAAAGCCAGCACACGTTATATGATCAATTGATTTTTTGTATTTTCCCTACCTGTTTGGCAGCACCGTACACACTTTACGATTGATTGAGATGTATGAGCGGTGTCTATAGGGGGTACCCCAGCACCCGTTTTGTTGCCCACAATCACTCCCCACATGCTAATTAATCACATCCACTTTTATGCGAAACCTAAATTTATCCCCACAGCAGATAAGTAGAAAATTAATCTACAAGATTAACAAAGAGAGAGTGCACTTGAAGCTTTGAAAATAGGGGAGGGCGGGGTTTGTGTGTACCTCGAGTATATATACGAAAATTGAATTTGTACACAAATTTAATTGAAAAACTTTATTCGGGTAGTTCCAAAGTTAAAAGTTCGTCTTCAGTTTTGTTGTTCTGGGGGGGCTGAGAGTATATTGGGTGAGGGGGTTGATACTACCCCCCTCCACCCATATTTTGAAAACAAATTAAAAGTTGTTAAGTTTGCGTCCACTAACCTTTTCGTCTATATACTGACTATTATAGAGAAGAAGGACTTCATGCAGGACATACTGTGGGAGGTAAGAGAGATCGATGACGACTTAACCAAACTAACCAACCAACAAACTAACAAAAACAAGAACGATGTCGATGACGATGATGCAGGAGCAAGTCCGTCTTCGTCGTCTAGCTATATAAAATCCAACAAATATATCCTTTTTGATCCTTTTTGCCAAGTATAAACAGTAAAAATGTTTTATATTCTGCAACTGGAAAACTGATCTTTAAATCTATGAATCTCACTCTAATGGCATTATACCCGGAAACGGATACGCTTTTCAACCCAATGGCAAAGGCTTGCAATGTGCGGTCCACAAAAAAACCGCACACACACACAAGGTAGATATAGTTCGTTTGGTCGTCCTTGTCGTGTCGTCCGTCACCATTCGTCCAACGTTCATTCTGGTGTTCTTCCAATATTTATATATTCTCTCTCTTGTTCGTTCCGTTTCCTTGCCTTGTCTGGATTTCGACTTAAACATTGTAGTTGTAATATGTAGATGGCAAAGTTTATCTTCTTAGAGTGTAAACATGACCGGAAACTTTTGTCATGGTTGGAGAATTGAGATTGAGAGACTCGTTCGGTGTATATTTTGGTTTCCATATATAAAATACTCACTCTCTCTCTCTCAAACTCCTGTAGGGATACCTTAGGAAGGATATTTTGTGTGTAGATATGTCGGTCTCGATGGTGATGGTCGATGTTGGTGGCTTCTAGCCTTGGAACGGAATGTACACACTCTTGAGGAGTTTTGCTGCTTCTTCGCTCCTGCTGGGATCTCCAGTTTATTGTTGTAGGAGGTCTTGGATCCTGGCCTGGCTGTCATATTGACATAGTAATGTCGCACAGTAGTGCATATTTTGGAGATGGTTCATAGTAAATTACATTGGATTTTTTTGTTTTTTTTTTGTATACAAAAAATCTACAACGACTTTGCGAGGTTATTCTTATGAAATTGAAACTTTTATTTGATTTTGTTGTGATAACAAAAAAAGTTTTTGTTGTTGTTTTTTTTTTTTGTGTATGTATGTGTGTGATAAACGCTAAAAGATGTATATTAGGAAATTTGATAGTATATAAGCTTTTATTCGATTTGTAAATCAAAAGAAAAAGATACAGATGGACGATGAACGGAAAGGTCATAATAAAAGGATTCTATAAAAATTTTTTTTTGGTAGGTAGGTAATTTTCGACAAAAATTTTATTTTTGTTTACTTTGTATAAAGTTTTTTTTTGATAGATTACCTACTTCTTTAAGATTTTAAGAGAAATATAAACCAGCAGATGATATTTAATGTCAAAAAAAAAAAAAAAGTTTATATGGCGAAGTTAAAAAAGCTTGAGAGAGGAAAAGCAAAATAATATTAAATGGTTTTTGAAAAGATAAACAATTTGAAAGAGATTAAACGATAAGACTTTTTAATAGACAACAGTGTTTATTAGACTGATTAAAAAGAAAAAAAAATTTTTGTTAAAAGCATTACCGAAAATATTGTTGGAAATGACGAAAAAAAAATACTGTAAAAGTTGCAGCCGCATCGCAAATTTCTATTTCCCATATTTAATGGTTCATCGAAAAGGCTAGATTTAATCATTTTCTTGTATAAAATTGAACGCTCTGCAAAATTGCATTTATAAAATTAAAAAAAAAAAAAAACGGACGCGAAAAATTAATTAAAATAATTTTTATTTGAACAAATAAATAATTCGAATTTATTGAAGAAATCTAATATGATAGTATTAGGGGTTTGAGAGAAGTTATATAAAAGGATCTGTGAAACCAAAACACAACATAGAATACAAATATTCGAAAATTTTGCCAAAATTTTTGAAAAAACCTAAAAATTTCATCAAAAAATCGGAAAAAAAAATGAGAAAAAATTACTTTTTATATTTTAAAGTCGAAAGCGGGGGTAAATCAAAAAAATTAATAAGAGCTTTTTAAAGCCCGAATGAAAGGTGCAGAGGGCTATTTTACAGTTCACACACAATTAGATTTGTGAAATTTTTCGTTTTTTTTTTTTTCGTCTAAAAACATGAAAAACAAATTTCCAACACCTAATATATCGGATAATTTATTCTTATTCTATCAGCTTAAATTTTCTTTTTTGTTTTTTTTTCAACTTCGTAAGAACACTTTTGACACTGAGATATCGAACTTTGAATGGAAAAGCATATTTTTGTCTTTAACCATCAATATCTCAGGTACCGCTGGTTGCACTAGAAAATTAAGGAGTGTTTTTAAATCTTGAATGAACATGTAGCTCCTCTCGTATTAAAATTCTAATACGACCATTTTTAAGGGAGTCTCTTGCATGCAGCCTCTTGAAACATCTCAAAATGTTTGGATTTTTGTATATACCCTAATTTTCTCCACTAGTTTGTTTAAAATATCCCATTAAATCACTCAAAAAAGTAATGAACGGCATTTCGATTTAACTGAGAGGTGACTTTTCAAAGGGATTAAAAGCTGAAACACAATCACGCTTTGCCGTCGATTTTGACAACTGCGAAAAGTTCAACTATAGGAAATCTGTGTATCCTCACACAATGACGCTTTTCTTACGTACGCTTTTTTTGACAAACGTAAGGAAACGTAAGAAAGCGAGCAAAAGTTCAACCAGACTGAACTTTTGCTCGCTTTCTGACATTTAACAGACATAGTTACAGTCACCCACATTATTATTGCGCCAAATGTGAATAAAAAAAAATAAATTATTGCAAAACTATGTGTGTTTTTTAATTTCTCTAGGTATATAGATTTTGCACAAAAAAACGACATCGAGATATTTTAAATCAAAACAATTTACGTATTAAAAACAAAAAAAATTTAATGATGTTTTGGACTGAGTTTTATTGTTAAAAACAATATATTTTGATTGGTTTTGTTTTTATAACTATAGGATTAAAGAATAAACAAATTTCTATGCATTTTTTAAACACATTAATATCCTTTTTCATTTTTCCACAATTAAATCAAGATAAAGACTTGGCCCAATAATTTTGTGAGTGACTGTGTTTTTTTTATTTGACAGCAGATTTTATGTTGCAATCAGCTGTTCAAAGTCAAAGTGACAGAAGCGCGCTTTGAGGATTTCTCAACGTAACGCAACGAAGCGACGCCCTAAAGCGTGATTGTGTTTCAGCTTTAAGAATAGCTATATTTTTTTCTATTCTCGGAAAATCAAAAAAAATTAATAACAAAATTGAAATTTTCCCATACGATTTTTAGTTTTCAATGGCTTTTAGAGTTAGTGGAATCAATTTGCTGTTTTCATTAAATTATGCGGGTGAAAAAAAGAAAAACAAATTCTGGCAAAATATCGAACGAAATTATATTTAGAAACTGTCATTAAAAGATATAAAAAATTTATTTGGATCATGTTTTTTTTTACATAATATGTAACTTCAAAAATGTAGAGAAAATTTTATAGAAACTAAATTTGTGTTTTTTATTTTATCTTTAATAAAATGAATCTTTTTTGTAGTTTTGAAAATTTCAATAGATACAACACTTTTTAGTTAAAACTTTTACTTTATGATGGCGTATACAATATAAGGTACTATTCTAGAAAAATACTGTCAAAAACGTTAACAACAAAAAAAAAAAAAAAAACAAATTTTTGGGATCGAGTTTTCAATAAACTCAAGTTAATCCAGTCAAATAAGGGTTTAACCTCGGAATGAATGTTAGTAGAATTTTTTTTTACTCAATATCTTCCTTTTGCCATTCTATAACATATCTCAAAAGTCTAGAAAAATCTCATGTCCGCTTGTCGCGATTTCAAGGTCAAATCGCGAAATGGAGATTTTCAAAATTAGCAAAAATAGGCTATGGTATTATATACACATATGATACATGATTTCAAGATATTTTTTAATACTGATTCCAAAAAATCTAAAATCAAGACAATCTGACGTCTCTGGAAAAAGTTATACCTGTTTTTCATCTGTCAACTCATATTATTATAACAGTTGCAAACTTACTGCCGAAAAACCCTTAAAAGTTATGGTAGATGAACCAAATTTTGCATGAAGATTTTAGAATCCATCATTATTAAAAATCGAAACAATCCATTACAAAAAATATATATACCTACGAAATATTGGTATTTTTTGATGGAGGGGCAAATTTTAGGATATGCACTAAAGAAGATTCTTGTTCATCTTAGGAATAAATGCTAATAGGCTAATTTTTTCATTTTTATCTTTGTTTGGATATTCTTTAACTACCCGCAAAAATCTAGAAAAATCTCATGTCCGCAAGTCCTAATTTTCTTGGTTTGAAGATAAGGTGCAGATTTTAAAAAATTGAAAAACTACACTTCAGATATTTGTGTCAGATCAACATGAATAAGGTGCATTACTTTTCAGGGATGGTCAGGTTGATTTGTTTGTGAGTTTTGTTGGAATAAGTGTTAAAAAAATACCTTTAAATCATGTCGCTTATGTTGGTAAACATATAAAAATTTAAACTTTTCTTATTAATTTTTTAAAATCTGCACCTTATTTTCAAACCAAGAAAATTAGGACTTGCGGACATGAGATTTTTTTAGATTTTTGAGGGTAGTTAAAGAATATCCAAACAAAGATTAAAATGAAAAAATTAGGCTATTAGCACTTATTCCTAAGATGAACAAGAATCTTCTTTAGTGCATATCCTAAACTTTGCCCCTCCATCAAAAAATACCATTATTTCGTAGGTATATATATTTTTTGTAATGGATTGTTTTGATTTTTAATAATGATGGATTCTAAAATCTTCATGCAAAATTTGGTCCATCTACCATAACTTTGAAGGGTTTTTCGGCAGTAAATTTGCAACTGTTATAATAATATGAGTTGACAGATGAAAAACAGGTATAACTTTTTCCAGAGACGTCAGATTGTCTTGATTTTAGATTTTTTGGAATCAGTATTAAAAAATACCTTGAAATCATGTATCATATGTGTTTATAATACCATAGCCTATTTTTGCTAATTTTGAAAATCTCCATTTCGCGATTTGACCTTGAAATCGCGACAAGCGAACATGAGATTTTTCTAGACTTTTGAGATATGTTATAGAATGGCAAAAGGAAGATATTGAGCAAAAAAAAATTCTACTAACATTCATTCCGAGATTTACCCCTTTTTTCTCCTTATTTGACTGTATTAAGTAATTTTTTATCACATCATTCAAAGTGCTAGAAATTATAAAACTTATAGCGAACAAAATTTATTTAATATCTTAGCTTTTAAAGGAAAAACTCCGTCGGGTTTTTTCCGTGAACAATTGTAAAAAAATGTAGCGTAGTGAATTTTCAACCGATTTCTGTTTTTGTAGCAATTCAAAAAAAAAAAAAAACTTTTAAATCGATTTTAGTAATAGGTACCTATACTTGAATTGGAACATGTTATTTTTAATAAAATTTTATTTAAACATCATCTAGTTTTTCATACACCATAATCAATTTTCCTTATAAGAAAAAATAGGGATCGGGTCAAATTTCTAGCTTCAAAATTCTGCTTTTCAAAATTCTGCTTTTTTAACGAAAATTCTGTTTTTCAAAATTCTGCTTTTTTTCTATTCTGCTTTTCAAAATTCTGCTTTTTAAAATTCTGCTTTTCAAAATTCTGCCAGTATTATACTTAAACAAAAAAATTCGCAAATATTTTTTAAAATGCATAGACTGACTTTCTTTCAAATAAATTCTGTAACTTATTGGAACCGATGTTGTTTGATACAAAATATTAATTTTCTTATTCAAATTTTTGAATATTCATCTTTATTTGATAAATTAAAAAATTTTGAATTATTTTCGGAATGTTTGTATATGAAAAACCTTTTCTTAATATTTTCAAATTTATTCATTTATAAAACAAAAATTAATATGCATTCAAAGATTGACAAATTACTAAGGTAAGTAATCAAATAAGCAGATAATTTTTCAAGAAGTTGATTTTACAGAATTCTGCAAAGAATTAAAAAAGGGTTTGGAAAATGTCAAAAAGCGCGCGCTTTTTAACATTTTCCAAACCCTTTTTTAATTCTTTCCAGAATTTTGAAAAACAGAATTATGAAAAGCAGAATTTTGAAAAACAGAATTTTGAAAAACAGAATTTTGAAAAACAGAATTTTGAAAGCAGAATTTTGTAAAGCAGAATTTTGACCCCGGCAGAATTTTGACCCCAACCCGAAAAAAATAGTTGGGCTTAAGTTTTAGTTCTGCACAGCTACTGTACCTACATTGAATAGTTCAATTCTTGACTATTATTTTTTTATTTTATATTCAGATTAATGTGACGTCTCATAGCATGAAACTATTGGGCAAGCAATAATCTTATTTATAAAATTAAGATAATAAATTTAAAAGTTATAAAATAACAAATAAACCTACATACATACAAACAAGTCAGGTGTAAGGTCTACTTTCGGTTTAAAAGTATAGTAACATTTAAAGCAAACCTCTATTTTCCTTCAATGTATTCCAGAAAGTTTTGTAAAATTGATAAAAATATTATGTATGTAGATGCGTGGGTGTACTAAATCTTTTTTTTTTTTCAAAAGGTGATTAAGGCACAATTATTACAATACTTAACAAGAATAGGTCGATATTTCTCCATAAAATATGATTTAAAAATTCTGTATTCTCTTGTTGTATTGCTATATCAATGAGATTTTGCGTGTTGGCATCAGAGGTCAAGTATGCCATGAAAACTGAACATAATCCGATCTAAAGAAAAAAAAAAATACTAAACAATTCATTGATTACAAGAAACGTACATAAATATCGTAAATACAAATTTCCTAGAAATATTTCCTTTTGTTATTTAAGTTATTATTCATAATGATGATAGACTCAGGTCTTTTAAAATGGAACTAATTTCAAAATTTAAAACTTTCTATTTCAATATTAATAATTTAACTGACAAATGCTAATTTTTTTTTTTTTTTTGGAAATTTTAAGCAAACCTTTCTGCCGTAGCCTACTAAAAATCTGAAAATATAATTTTTTGAAAGCTTGATTTGAAATTTATGTTGAATTTCTCAAAAGGTACGAATACCTTTATAGGATGAAAAAAAAAAAAATAAATTCTTCAGAAAACTTTTTCTAATTTTTTTTTCTGTTTTAATGGCTGTTAGAAAACTACCAAAATACATTTCCTATCGATTACTCATTTTCTGTTTTTTGTTTTTGCCCATATTTATATATAATAAATGAATCTTTTAACTCTCACTTAGAAAATTAATTTTCTTCTAATTTAAGGTTCACAAGAACAGATGAACATTGGCATGGATACGGAACGGATACCGGTTAGGTAAGGTATAGGTATAGTAAATAAAATATTTAATAGCAATCCTCCTTTTTTTCATGGAAAAACAAGAGAATTGAAGTAATTTATTACAAGTTCGTGTTATAACTTACAGCAAATATAAAAAAAAAAAAAAAAAAGTGTCACCGCATGCAAAAGAATGTTGAACGTTCATGTTTTATTTTATTTTTATTTTTTTGAACCAGAAAATGGATTCAACTTTAGGTTGACTTTTGACATTTTGAACTTAAGTGGTGTTTTATTTTTTTAATCGAATTAAGTGTGATTTTTTTTTAGCTTTTAAGTTTTTTGTCACACTTTAAACGAATTACAACATTTACTTTGGAGTACTAAACTTTTTTTTGGTAAAATATTCTACATCCTTAACTATATTATATATGAAAAGTTCGTTTGCCTTTTATCGTTTTCCTTTGTTAAATAGTGAACATTATATGCTTTAATAAATTCAAATTTCAAAGTTTTATGAAAATAGCAATTAAACAAAATTTCGTTTCGAAAAAAAACCAGTCAATTTGAAGTGATTCTCTTAAATATTAACTAAAACATCTTAACAACATTCCGAAGTTGATTTTTTCTGTGCGAAATACAATAAAAAGAAGAAACAATAGAGCTGAATAACCGTTTCTGAGTGCATATATAATTTTCGCAAAATTGCTAATGTTGAAATATATTTTTGTATTCATTTCGCAAAGCTGCAAAGGTTGACATAAATTTATGAATGTAAACATTTCGCAAAATGACAATAGACCAAATATTTTATTGTCCTTGAAGTAATTACATAAAATTTCTTACAATATAAACAATGTTTTTGTGTGTAAAGTACTTTGCAAAATTTGCGAATTATTCTTTGCAAGATTTTTTTCTTGAAAAATCAAAACTTTGTTTTTTTTTTTGAAAATACATACGAATGGCACTTTTTAATTTTTATATAAAATAGAAATTTTCGCAAACCACTAAATAGACTTTGCAAATTTCTGTAAACTTTTATTAAAACTAACAAAATTAAAAAGATGTGTAGTGAAGCTATTTCGCAAGTACCTACCTACATTTTTATTTTTATGCTTTTTTTTTTCTTAGAAAATGAATCTGATAAATTTACAAGAAATAGGAAATTAGTACCGTTTCAACTTTAAGTAAAATTTTGCGAATTTGCTAATTTGTTTAAATTAAACACATTTCTTGCGAATTGTGAAAATACCAAATTTTTGTTGTGATTTTGCATAGATACAAGCAAAATCTATTTTTGAAAATGTTGTTCTTTCTCTAAATAAGGTTCAAGGTGGAAAGCACCTTCGCAAAAAATAGTATCTTCTAAGTTGTTGCAACTGGAATTCTAAAGTTAGCATACTTTGCAAACAAATTTAATGCTTATTGATATTGGAAAATGAAAGGCAATTCAAAGAAAAGAAACACTTTTCAGTTTATTGCGAACCGTTCTAAGAAACGAAAATTGCAGCAAATTCCATAAACAAAATTCCAATTGGTCAAGAATTTTAACCAGGAAATCTTCAAGAATGTGTTTTTTACTCTGCTTTGTTTGTTTCTTGCGTAAATGCAAGCAAACAAAAAGATTTTAACGACTGAAGAAGCTCATTTCCACTGAATGGAATGTGGCCCCTTCATAGAAAAAATAACGCCAGTTATACCTTTACTTCGGGTATATTTAATCAGAAATTAGTTGAATTAACCAGAAACTAGTTAAATTTACCAGACATCATGTTAAATATAGAAGAAGTAAAATTATATCTGCATTATTTTCTCTTTGTTCATGTTCTCCAGATTTGATTGCATAGGTAAGATTGTGGGGTTATTTGGAAGATAAAAGCAGCTGAAGGAGAAAATTCATGCTGAGCCCAGATGTTCTATGAAGTGTTATAAAATACATACATGAACATAAATCGTTTGCTTATTTGAGGGATATTATATTTCATACATTATTCAAAAAATTTCCATAAATCATATTTCGTAATACCGAAATAAATTCTTAATACAAAATAAAAACGAATTAATTGTAATATTTCTTGATTCAAATTGTGGAACTTACTGTTTTGCATTCCACATTTCATAATAAAAAAAAAAAAATAAAATGAATTTTTAAAATTTAACAAACATAATTTCAGATTTTACTCAAAAATATAAATATTTAAAACATATCATTTTATATTCTAATATTTTTGCAAATAACACAGTTTCATGAATAGAAACGTTCTTTTACGTTCCACAACTGTACAACTGGAAATATATAAGGAACAAATCGTTTTACTAAAAATAACAGAATTTTCCACAATTCTTTAGTATTTTCCATGAAAATTGACCTTATTTAAATTTTGAAATTCATAAATTTACGTTAAACAACACATATATTTCACGAGAAACAATTATAATTTTTGAAGATATCAAATATTTCTCAATTTTTAATAATTTGTTGTCAAATTTTTAAGTTCCAATCTGTTTTTAACTGTGGAACATAGAATATAATTTATGTTCCACAACTGAAAAGTATTAGTTTCACTGAAAATATCAGACTTTTTCTTTTAAATTCAACATTATTTAAACTGTAGAACTCACAAAAATATACGTTCCAAACATCAATTCCTATTCAAATTTCGACATAATTTAAATTGTGGAACGTATATTAGTCCTTTCTTCCCATTTTCCCAAGTAATTAAAATAAAGTTCCTCTCAAACATTCATCTTCCGGTTCAAATTACCTACAATCATTAAGCATATATATTTCTCCAACTTGTGCGAGTAAAACCATTAAAACAAAAACCCACATCAGGAAATACTTCTTTTAAAAATATAAAACTATTTCAACAAAAAAAAAAAGGAACAGAAAAAAACAACGAATAACTGCAATTTAAAAATAAAAACGGCTTTTTTGTTTGAGGTGATGCGATGGTGTGTGTTATGGTTTTCATATTCCACTTGAATCCTTTTTTTTCTATTTTGACTTGTGTGGATTTTAATGGTTCTTAGAGGTTGCACATCAGAATGAAAGTGTTTGTGTGTGGAAAATGCAAAAAAATAATGTGGTAAGCCATAAACATCATAGCGCACAACATGCCAACTTAAGAGGCCCCGCAATCTTCTCCTAACCAAAGACACAAAAACCAGCCAGGATATTCCGGATATTCATATAAATTTTTTTTTTTTTCTTTCTTTTATAATAAAAGTGAGCTATGACATTTCTGCTAGACAAACAGACACAAAAACAAAGAGTTCATTTGCCGCGCCGCGCTCTCCAAACTTTACTCCTATATAAAATACTTGGTGTGCAATCTCCGTTTTCTCTTTTAATTTTTTTTTTTTTTTTTTGTAGGTAAGTACGAGGACACGACACGACATCAACAACAACAACGAGGATGATGATGATGATGATGATAAGGCTAAGTAGGTAGTAGAAAGTACACCCTATGGCAATGTGACAATGTGACTCTCTGGTGCTGTGATATGCAATGATGACAGTGAGTGTGGCGCACATCAACCATCAAGTTGACATTTTTCAATGGGAAGTGTCGCACAGGTTTCTGTCTCAAGAATCCCTAACATTAAAAACAACTTTAGATCCTTCTAGCAATGGGTAAAATACAAGTAGACAGTTTTTTTTTACACAAAATTTTACTTTTTACATCAAAAAACTTACAGTATCATCGACTTGAATATGTATTTTTATCCATTTATACAATGAAAAATTAGATCCAATATGTGTTTGTGTAATCCTCTTGAATTTGACAGAAAAACTTCACAAAATAAATTTTTTACACCTCGTGTAAATTTTTTTTTACACTTTTATTACTTTGTAACTATTTTTCTTTTACATGCAAATGCAATTTGGTTTTACCACCAAACGAAGGGTATTTTTTTGCAACACTCTATAAAATTAAAAACCCAAAAAAATACCGTCTTAGCCGCACATGATGATGGCCCCTTAAAGGCCAATAAATAAACGTAAAAAAAAAAAAATACTCAAAATAACAACAACGATGGACGCGAGATATTTGTGGGTGGTGCGGAAAAACTTCGCGACACACAAGCGCCAGTAGGCAAATGCAAGTAAATTCTATCCAAAATTAACGTTGCAAGTCACGTTTCTTTTCAAATCGCAAAAAAAAGGTTTAAATGCAAAAAAGGGTTAACATAGGTTTGGTTAGGCGAACTAACAATTTTGAAAGAATTTTTTTTTTCTTCAACAATTAATAAATATTTAAAAGTAAAAATCGTTTTTTTTTTTTTTTTTTTTTGAAAAATTCTCTTTAATCCGTTCAAGTTAACAAGCTAGCTCTGCTTCGCGTAAAAGTCACTTTAACACTGACGAACAACCCTCACGCACTTTATTGCTCCAACTTCATCAGCCAATTCAAATAGGGCATACACCACACTGTGTCGACATCCACCAGAGAAGCAGAAGCAGCCAGCAGCAGCAGCATCGACAACAACGAAGACAACACGACGACGGTATTTTGCCGAAATGATTTTGACTCAAGTTCCAAAAAAGACGTTATCCCAATGCGGGTGGTATGGAAAAGATATTCACCTCGATACGACACATGTATTTATTTATACGAAAGGAAAAATTTACACATAAAAATTTTCCGACAATTGTCAAATATACACTGCCTGCGCTAGACTTGTCTCCGTTCGAGCCCTCCGATGGAGAATGAACTTGGGTCTTCTTCGTTATTATGTTGTGTGTCGGTTTCGTGTGGTGTCGTGTCCATCGTTGTCGTTGTCATTGAATTCCACTCAAAAAATTTTTTGAGTAAAAATTGTATTGCGCAACTCAACCATTAATATGATGTTGCTAGCAACATGTTGCTAGAATTGAATTTGTTATCAAAAATGATTTTTTGTCAGCATCACTGACCTCACTAACACGAGTTTTGATAAATTTTTGGACGAGAAAATTCAATTTGAGTTAGAATATTGTGAACTTGATGAGAAATGAGGTCGATTGTGATGGAAAAGAGGGTTGCAAATTATATGGCAACATATGCATAAATGTTGCTTTAAATTATTTTTGGAATTTTTGGAGATATTTTTCAAAAAAAAAAAAAAAATGTTAGAATCAAAATGATTGATTTTTATCAAAAGGAACACTTTCAGATTCTTAGAATCCCCCCCCCCCTTTTCCCCTCTCTCTTCTCATCATTTTTTAAGGAAAATGAGAGAGATTTTTCGATTAAAGGTTTGTCATCGTCACTTTTTAAGTGTTAATTCACATATCTTCTATAGAGATCACAGAAGCTTTTAGGCCTTTTGAGAGATGTTATTAAAATTTTTTTTTTTTTTGTTTTTGTTGGCCATATAAGGAGAGTTATAAGCTATAGGCATGGTAGAGGTTTATATAATGCGATTAGAGAGATGCACTGAAACATGCAGGAGTGGTCAATTTGGTTATCGCAAAGGCTATTTGAAAATTATGTTTTTTTTTTTGTGATGCTCTAGATTTTTTTTGTGTGTGTGTTTTTTTTCTGTGTGACTTGATGGGTGGCATTCCATATCTCTCTCGTTTTGAATATTAAATGGGGATATGGATATAATTTGTTGGTCTTTTCGATAAATAAATAAATATGAATAGGTGAAATATTGACAAACTTGGTATAGGTTTTTGATATAATTAATCTTCTATTTTTTTTATGTGTGACATAAGATGTTACTTCAACTTTTGGATTTAAAATGCAAATATTGTTTTAAGGTTTTTGAGTTATAATTAATTTTGCTTTCATTTTTTTGAAGGTATTTTTAGAGATTTGAAATCAGTGGGCATTGGTTTGGATACGAATATCTTCTAAACGGTTAAAGCAATCAATTTGATGTCAAGGAATTTTTTTATAGAACGTTTAAGCCCCTACAAGAATACATCTTGTTTATTTGAAAATAATGAAGTTTCAGTGAATTGGAAAATTTTTAAAATTAAAAATTGTTTTTGTAATTTTTTTTTTAACTTTGACCTCGAATATCTTTAGAATGGTTAGATTAATGAAAAAATTGAATAAAACCTTTTTTGTGTAGCAATCTGTTTCCTACAAGAATATGTCATGCGCGTTTGATTATTATAATTTTTCAATTTGTTACAAAATTAAGAACAAAAAACGAATTTTTTGAAGATTTTCTAGATTTTTGGACTTCAAATATCTACTAAACGGTTAGATAATTGAAAAATATGTTTAAGACCTTTTTTGTAGAGCGTTCAATTTTCTACAAGAATATGTTAAAAAAATTGCTAAAAAGTCAATGAATAAAAAAAGGATTTTTTTTTTCGTAGAAGCTTGATGTAAAAATGGAAAATTGCGAAGCGGACTACTTTCCCATTAGTATAAAGAGCTCATATTTGGTGTGTATATTCTAGAGGTGTCTAGGAATCGATTTTTCGGAGTACAAAATCGAAAAAACGAATTTCGATTTTTTTTTTGACCTACCCTAATATGTATGTGTATTTTCACGTTATGATTTCTATAATATGGACTTTTGGATGCCATCTTTTCAATTGTCAAAATATATAAAATTGGTTCATTTATTTGAGACCAATAGGTATTGAATATTTTATATCATTTTGGGAAATAGATCAAATTTTTTGTTTCCCATCTAACTCTGAAGACAAGTTTGTCTTAGCGAGCACTTATTGTTTTTTATTATTACCCACCTTTTTAACAATTTTTTTCACTATCACAATACTTGTTGTCCTATTTTTTTTGGAGCCAAAAGGAATTAAAGTTGAATCTTACTTGTGTCTGAAAGATCTCCTTTTCTCACCTTCTTTCAACAAAATCACAAAAAATAACAAAATAATAAAAAAAAAAAAAAAAAATAAGAAGATTTTCTTTAATATTTGATTTCTTGAAAACAATAAATGTCCAAAGGTACAAATTGTTGAAAGTAAGGGTAATATCCAAAAACATTGAAACAGATTCTCAATTTTTTTTTATTTCTTTCACAGTAAGTTAAAAAAAAAAACAATCTTTTTTCTTATACCTAATTTTATTTCTTTAAAGCTTTCTAAAGTGCTAGACATACGAATTTATATATATTCTATCTAGACATTAATAAAGGTCTACTTTCTGTAGACCTGCCAAAAAAACAAAATCCCAAGGGAACTCTTCTAAAATTCAAAAAAAAAACTCCCTCCGTTTTTTTTTTTTTGTCTTAGAATCACATCATTTCGTAGCTTAGAATCGAGGTACACACGTTACACTTGGCCACATTCTCCCCACCTCTAAGTTATCAAAAAACCTAATCTCATTCCCCCTCTTTTTAGATAGCACGGCAGCACCAACTTATCTATCCAAAACTTAGAGCCAAAGTAAATGTCGGAATGCTAGTTAACTTAATGATTGGCAGTGTAAAGAAGATTAACTCGCACGGGAGTATTCATGCGATCCATATTACAACTTTTTGTCTTCTTCTTCTCCTATATATCCTATTCAACCTGGTTAGGTTTAGATATAGCTAGCATCGCGCAATCACAAAAGTGTGTTTCTAAAACCTTATTTTTTTCATCCTTCAGTTTTTTTTTTTTTCTATTCCTCAGTTTTACAATAAAAAAAAAAAAAGAGGCAAAAAAATGAACTTTTTCCTTAAAACTTACTTTCATTGTCTCGACTCGACGCACATAGGAGTATTGTCATCAAAAACCTGGCCATAATTATTTTTCGTGGTTTTTGTTATTATTTCTGTTTAAAATGAGTATTCCTACAAGAAAATACAATATAAACCTAGTTTTTGTTATTTTTATTTTTTTACCAAAAACTAAAAAAATTGATTAATGGCCTGTACTCCGCCTGTCGACATTATTTTTCTCAAAATTTTTTCCTCATCCCTAATACGCAATTCCCAGCTTCTTTTCTCTCTTCCCCAACCTTAATTAAGATCACCAAAAAAAAAAAAAATACACTAATAACATCAGTAAATTTAATTTAAAAATAAAAAACGTTGCATAAAGTAAGGAGTATTTTCTATCAGAAAATGAAAAACTAATTGACCCTCGATTCACTAAAGAGCACCTAAGAGCACCCAATTTTTGTTGCATTGTGTTAAAGAATATATAAACTAACTCATAAGTTTCAATTCATCGCAGAATAACGGGGTATACTAAAACAAAATCATTAAAGTTCAAATAATAACTTACCAAAAATATCAAATTTTTAGATACTAGTTGTAAGCCCGAATTAAAATAGAAAAAACCATCTAAAATTTTCAAAACTTTATTAATATCGTTAATAAATAACTTTTTTTAGATTTCTATCACAACACTTCGATATCGCATATAGAATAACACTTACCAAAATACTTCGAATTCAAATAAAAATGAGGTAGATGTAACAGTTAACTTTGAACTCATTTTTGTAACAAGACACGATCGAAAAACAAAAAAATGAGTGCAGCATATTGACACAGGTTTATTTTGCACCCACTTTGCCAAACTTTTTGGTGTCAATTTTGATTTTCAGAAAATCGACTTATGACCAGGTTTTTACTGCAAATACTCCTATGTGCGACGTCAGTCTCCTCTTCACTTAGTCCTTCTAGTTTCAACTTTTTTTCTTTCATTTTCCCTTTGTCTCCCATACTCGTTGGCTTTTTTTTCACTCTCCTTCTTTTAGTCTCTCACTCTGAGGTTTCTAAGAATTTTCCTATTTTTTTTTTCTTGGTAAGTTTTCCTATTTTTTTTTTTTTTTTATTTTCGTCCTCGAAGAGTGTTGTTCCTTTTTGCAAACACCTCCATTCTACGGGGTAACATAATAAAGTGAAAACCCTTTTGTTTTACCCTCTCTGAATTGATTTGGCTCCACTTTGTGTTTTGTTATTTCTGTGGACTTAATTTTCGTATACACAAACACATGTACGTCATATCTCCTGATTCGTCCTTTTTGAATCCTTTTTGGAATATGGTTCAAGTTGTTTTGAAAACGAAAGAAGAAAGAAAGATAGAATTTTTTAGACAAAAAGTAGCCCTCAACTAGCTGTTATGATGATGATAATGATGATGACAAGTCAAAGGAAGAAGAAGAAAAAACCCAACTCTTGAACTAACAATCTAAACAAAAAGGTTCATTCCCAATCCAATATATTATGATTGTGTCTTGTATGTTAGTTATTGTCGAACGAAGTCGTCCGGTCGGTCGCTTGACTTGGTCGGATATTGTTTTGCTGGGTAAAATGGGTTAAGATAGTTCCGATTGTTTTCCGGAGAATCCTTTTGTATCTGAAACTTGTTGTGTGTATATCTTTTGTTTCGCATCCTTTTCGATTGAGTACGTATATCTTGTCGGTTGGTCGTGTGAACTTTTCTTCCTTCAATAAGATCTCTCTTTTCATCTATATACAACAAATAAAATGAGGTGGGATGTGTCAAAAAGTTATGATTTTGCCCTCATATAAAACCATCAAATACAGGTACCATCTATCAACAGCAGAAGAAGATTATCGTGATTGTATGTTGTTATGACGATGAGTAACATCATGCCCCAATCCGCCGCGGCAACATATCAAAACCATATAACTTAAACAATCCCCTTGAGAAGTACACGATTCTTCTTATAAATGAAGGAAGGTACAAGTGGTTACCATAAATTCGAGACCGCATTCGTATCTATTTAAGATGATTGACCTTTTGGTCTAGGAGAGAATATAATAAAAAAAAACTACCTATTTCTTTTCGTCTTCTTCTTGCAACAATTTCAACAATTTATGAGGCGGTTTATTATGGGTTATTTGTGTTAATAGTCGCAGAGATGAATCCCTCTTTAATCAAGTCTGTGGAGTCTCGATTTCATAAGATAATTTCCATTAATTTATTTGTAATTAAGGATGAGAGGACAGAGGCAGAAGTTTTTTTTTTAAGAGGAGGGGAAATTGTTTTTTTTTTTTTAAATCAATACTTGTTTAGTAGAATTATAGGTACACAGCTTAAGAACCCTCACACGTATTTAAAGTGAAACCTTAAAAAATCATTTTTCTTGAAAAAAAAAACTCTACTATTAAAAAGCTAACAAATTTTCCTAAAGAATAAAGCCATAATTAAATTTTTACAATGCGACAAAAGTATAAAAATAATATATTCAAAAGAATCATTTTTCATGAAAAAAAAAAATGTTTTTCTCTTCTAATACCATTTTTTAAAATGACAAACTATAATAAATTCTATATCATCTGAAAGCTTATTATTTCACCTTTTATATGACGCTTCAATCATATTTCTACGATGCCTACAAAAGAAGTAAGAATTTTTTAAAGCCAACCATGTGGAAATTTCAAACTGAGACACTGGTCATCGTCAACAGATCTCCACAGGTGTTTTGAGGTATTTTTCAAGTTTTTCCATTTATGATTGTGTAACTTGTGGAGCACGGACCGTTATGTGTGATATATATCAAATAAAAGGTAATATTATCAGTATGCCTATTAAAGTTAAGTAAAATTTGTATGTATTCTAGATCAAAAGATATAACATATATTCACCGTTATTTCAGAATTTTGAACATGAAACAAATTGAAATTTTGTACAATAATAGTTTATTCTATTACCTACCCACGGTATAAATTGTATTCATCTATCTATTAAAACGAAAAAGTTATATTCGATTAATTTTTTCTGTCGCTTTTTCGTTTCATCTTATTTCAAATCACTACGATACTAAAGAAGTTTTCACATCAAAAAAACGTCAGGTAAAACTTAACTTCTGGTAAAATTAACCATGCAATAGGTATATCTGTAAATCAAAAAATATTTCGAATCTTTGGTCCGAAAATATATGCTTCCGAATGTTTAAAAAAAAAATATATTTCGATTGCAAATAAACTTAACGTCCAAAAACATTTTGGTTTATCAATTATGAATAGAGCTTAAAAAGATCTTCCTCTTGATGTACTACTCGATGGATTTGGAGAAACTTTTTGTAAATGCCTATTTTTTATGAATTTTTTTTCGAAAATCTTATGAAAATAGATTTTTAGTTTTTTGACCTAAATGTACCTATAGGCCTGCTCATTGTGAATTCATATCTGTAAACCAAGTCTTATTTTGAGACCCTGATCCAAAAATATCTGCTTCAATGATTTGGAAAATATTTGTAGTACATATTAAAAATGTTTCCCTTCTTATAATTCACATTTGCTTATTGTAGGAAAATTAAGAAGTAAAGGAGAAATTCACTGGATAAATTCTATTTTGAAGTCTAACTTCCCTTCAGTTCTTAAATAGATTATTTTATGTATACTACAGGGTTGTGGAAAAATCATTTTATATTTTATGCATTTGCTTTCCATTAAAAATTAAAAAAAAAAAAATTGCATTGAAAAAAAAAGTATTTATTGCTACTGAAAAATATTTGCATTAAATAAAATTTTTATTGCAACTAAAAATATTTTGCAAGAAAAAAAAAATTATTGCAAATGAAAAAAATTTGCATTGAAAATAAAATTTTTATTGCAAATGAAAATATTTTGCATTAAAAAAATTTTTTGCATTGAAAAAAAAAAAATGTATTGCAAAATGTGTGCATTTAACATTTGTTTTTTAATACTCGTCGAATTTCTCACAACTTTCACTTTGTGACCTTATATTATCTTCAATATTATAGTTGAAAAAGTTTATGTATGGTCAAATTGCCAAAGTTGTAAGAAATTCGACGAGTACCTATTAAAAATAAATATTTGATGCACACATTTTGCATTGAATTTTTTTTATTTTCAATGTAGAAATTTTTTTATTTGCAATAAAAAATTTTTTCAGTTGCAACAAAATTTTTTTTTAATGCAAATATTTTTCAGTTGCAATAAATGTTTTTTTTTTCTTTGCAAATTTTTTTTATTTGCAATAAATTTTTTTACTTCCGATATAGGTACTATAGGGCAAGTTTAGGATTCGTAAAAAAAATCGAACTCAGATAACAATTTTACATGACATTACGATGATGGAGAATGCCAAAAAAGTGGGTCCGGCAATTCTGTCTGTCTGTCTGTCTGTCTGTCTGTCTGTCTGTCTGTCTGTCTGTCTGTCTGTCTGTCTGTCTGTCTGTCTGTCTGTCTGTCTGTCTGTCTGTCTGTCTGTCTGTCTGTCTGTCTGTCTGTCTGTCTGTCTGTCTGTCTGTCTGTCTGTCTGTCTGTCTGTCTGTCTGTCTGTCTGTCTGTCTGTCTGTCTGTCTGTCTGTCTGTCTGTCTGTCTGTCTGTCTGTCTGTCTGTCTGTCTGTCTGTCTGTCTGTCTGTCTGTCTGTCTGTCTGTCTGTCTGTCTGTCTGTCTGTCTGTCTGTCTGTCTGTCTGTCTGTCTGTCTGTCTGTCCGTCTGTCTGTCTGTCTGTCTGTCTGTCTGTCTGTCTGTCTGTCTGTCTGTCTGTCTGTCTGTCTGTCTGTCTGTCTGTCTGTCTGTCTGTCTGTCTGTCTGTCTGTCTGTCTGTCTGTCTGTCTGTCTGTCTGTCTGTCTGTCTGTCTGTCTGTCTGTCTGTCTGTCTGTCTGTCTGTCTGTCTGTCTGTCTGTCTGTCTGTCTGTCTGTCTGTCTGTCTGTCTGTCTGTCTGTCTGTCTGTCTGTCTGTCTGTCTGTCTGTCTGTCTGTCTGTCTGTCTGTCTGTCTGTCTGTCTGTCTGTCTGTCTGTCTGTCTGTCTGTCTGTCTGTCCGTCTGTCTCTATCTGGAGTTGCAGCCTAAACGAGTGAAGTGATTTTCTTCAAACTTGGTAGTTAGCAGTTTTTGGTGATTCCCTAGAGGGGAAATTGAAATTTTTTTTTTATGACCAAAACTAACGGTACCTGCCATATAACGGAAATAGAAAAGTTAATTTTTTTCAAAAACGGCTCAACCGATTTTGATTAAAATTTTTAAGTGTAATACTACACATAAGGGCCAACTTTTTAAATAAAAAAAATATTTTTTGTACCGTTATTAACGGTACCTGTCATAGAACGGTTTTTTTCGTTTCTGAATATCTCGTACAAAATTAACCCGATTTAAATGAAAATTTTTATACAAAAGTGTGTAAGTAAAGATAATATTAAAATTTTAGAAAATTTTCAAAAAACGCATTTTTGGTTTTTTAAAAAATATTTCAAAATTTTTTTTTGAAAAATCAATTTTTTGAAAACGGATCAATGAAAAATTTTGAAATTTAGTTTTTATGTGTAAATTAATTATTTCTTCAAAATGGCATACCAACTTTTTTTTTGAAAAATGTTAAAAAAATTTTATATATAAAAAATTATTTTTTTAAAAAACGGCTCCTACAATTTTCAAAATTTTTTTTCTAAAAATACCTTTTTATACGAGAAATAAAATGGCATATTTGTTTTTTTTTTTAAGATATTTTAAAACGGAGTTTTATTAATTATAAAAACAGATTTAATTTTTTTATACTACTTATGAAATTTCTTCAAAATATCGAATTTTAAATTTCTTGAATAAAAAGCTTTAACATTATAGTTACTTTAAGCATAAGAGCAAGTACGTGCGACCCCAGTCGTGCAATTTATTTTTTTTAATTTCAAAAGCATTTTTGATTGATATTTTTACAAACCTGCTTCTAAATGGCTAAGCGGCTTTCAGCCAGAAATTCGTTAGGTAAATTGGTCTGTGGTTGATCTTGCAAAACATATTATCGCCATTTTTAAAATGGAACAACTAGAACTGATAGCCCAATTATAAACCATTTTTCTTTCTTTTCATTTTTCAAGACAGACCATCGAACTCCAAAGATTTGTTGTTTCTAAAGGTTTTTAGAGCTTCATGCCAATAATTTTTTTTATATATTAGTTAGTTTTAGGCTCAAAAATAAAATCAGAGCGTTTCTTCCCCCTTTTCCACCCCTCTTCCTAGACAGCCCTGATTGAAAAATACTATAATAGCTCAGGGAAATTAGTCAAAATATGGGCATGAAATCGCATTTTTCGCGGGACAAAATTTTTTTCATGAAATGTGTTCGGGTGGTTGTCCTTATCACAAAAGTCAATTTGTTGGGATAATTGGAGGTTGGGAACAGCCGCCATCTTGGAAAAGAGATTGGTATCGTTTTTATTGAATAGCTCCATTGTTATTCATTTTAACAAAAAATGACAAAGGTAAGACTTATTAACAATAAAATTATCTAAGAAATGATATACAAAACAATTCCATGAGTTGATTAAATAAAATTTTATAGTTGGTCAAAGTGCGGGTTTGTATCGCAAGGTTGGGACAAAATGACATTTTTTCATATATCTGACGAACTTTTGATTTGTTTGGATAATTCTTCATGAATGAATTGTAGTACTTATAATTACCTATAAAATGAGCCCACAATCGTTATTGTCACCATCGTATTGTAGAAGTAATCTAACTCCGAAACTCTCCATGTACTAGTCAAAAGTAAGAAAAAAAGCTGTTTTTTTTGCTAGTAGGCCGAGAAAATTTTGGGAGTACAGGTACAACCAAAATATAAGTACGCAGTTTTACAGCCATACGCGTGTTAATGTCGATTTCAAAGGTCTGACAACTCTAATTTTGTGCTTTATACGGTTTTTGAGGGGTTAAATAACGTAAGTTTTCCAGTTAATGTGAATGGGCTAAATTTATACTATTTGAAATTATAAATATACAAGCTGATGCTCTATTATTTTTCCTAAATCTGGACACCTCAATCTCGGCTATGGGGTTAATAGAACTCACGATATAAGCTTTTTTAACTAACCATATCAGGCTTTTCAATTCATATAAACAAACAAAAATCTAAACAAAAAAAGCTTGTAAAACATAATCGTATAAACGGCTTATATATAGTTCTATTGGTCACATCCTCAAGATTGGGGTGTTCAGATTTAGGAAAAATAATAGAGCATCAGCTTGTATATTTATAATTTCAAATAGTATAAATTTAGCCCATTCACATTAACTGGAAAACTTACGTTATTTAACCCCTCAAAAACCGTATAAAGCACAAAATTAGAGTTGTCAGACCTTTGAAATCGACATTAACACGCGTATGGCTGCAAAACTGCGTACTTATATTTTGGTTGTACCTGTACTCCCAAAATTTTCTCGGCCTACTAGCAAAAAAACAGCTTTTTTTCTTACTTTTGACTAGTACATGGAGAGTTTCGGAGTTAGATTACTTCTACAATACGATGGTGACAATAACGATTGTGGGCTCATTTTATAGGTAATTATAAGTACTACAATTCATTCATGAAGAATTATCCAAACAAATCAAAAGTTCGTCAGATATATGAAAAAATGTCATTTTGTCCCAACCTTGCGATACAAACCCGCACTTTGACCAACTATAAAATTTTATTTAATCAACTCATGGAATTGTTTTGTATATCATTTCTTAGATAATTTTATTGTTAATAAGTCTTACCTTTGTCATTTTTTGTTAAAATGAATAACAATGGAGCTATTCAATAAAAACGATACCAATCTCTTTTCCAAGATGGCGGCTGTTCCCAACCTCCAATTATCCCAACAAATTGACTTTTATGATAAGGACAACCACCCGAACACATTTCATGAAAAAAATTTTGTCCCGCGAAAAATGCGATTTAAATTACTAATTTCCCTGGGCTATAATGCTGAATGAGTGTATACTTTTAAAATTTGTAAAGGAAACAAAAAATAAAACTTTCAAATCAGATTTTACCATTGCCATGGATCTGGATGCATGGACTTGCAGAAATTTTACCATCAACATAACAAACAGCCATTGTTTGATGTTGAGCTCACTGCCCAGCTCCCGCTTTCAGAGCTCTCATAGCTTTGCTGAAGCGCAAAGTGTATATCATCCCAACAGATAAAGCAATAAATCAAATTGCTAATAGGAGAGGTAGGAGTATTATATGAAGAAGAGAAGCATAGTTTGGTTTATACTCCAAACCAATCCGACCAGTCATCCGGTCAGCCAACCAAACCGACAACCAACAAGCCATCTGTCCAGCGTTTATGACCGAAAATCGAGAATAACAAACTTTCCGATAGATACAATTTGTAGACTCTGTGTCGTCTCTGATATATGGCTGATGCTCTCCCGCTACTCCCCCATATCTTCTATTTGATGCCTAAAATTCTAGTAACACTCTCTTTCGAGAGAGCTGACTTTTGTAAGTTTATTTTGTGTGTACGCAGTATTTGGAAGGACCAAACACACAAATTCCATCCCAAATGATATAAATTTGCCTAACCTACTTCATCTCTCTACCGAGGCCAATCGGCCGGGAGAGGAAGAGAAAGAGAACCCAGATGAAAGAGGGTTTGATTTTCAATTAAGTATCGTCGAGGTGGTGATAGGAATTATTAGACTCTCCCACACAATCATCATCATCGTCATTATCGTTTGAATATGGAAAACATTATATTTAAGAAGGATACTTTCTCCGAGTCATGATTTATTTGAATTTTCCAGAACCAGTGTTTGTGTGTGAGACCCACCCTAACCAAAGTACAATCAAAACAATAACGCTTGACTCAACAATTCAACATCAAACAAACACAAAACCAAGACAAAATGTATATATACAAAAAGGATTAACGCTTAATTAGGTTCGCCTCTCGGTTGTCCGGATATAAGTATACTCCTCGATGGATCGCCCTTAACCGCTGAATGCGCTGAATTAATATTATTTAATTATAAGAGGGATCTATAGATTGACTGGGCGTGTGTTTTGTATAATTCTTTATGAGAGCGCACTTCTTCTAAGAATCCACCATCCAGGCAATCTGTTTAAGTGGATGTATTGGGATGTTGTTGGACTCCCAATTAAATGTATAATATAACAAAGCTGCCCAAAATGGTATTTATCCTATATAGAGGCAACCTTTAATTTTGTTAGGTAGGTATAGTACCTAATAAGATGGCTATCATCATCACGCTAAAGACTTTAAGACTTGGGATAAGTTTGGAAAATGCTTTGAGGTTTTTAGGGGTTTTTTTTGAGTTCATTGATGCGTATAAGGAGCAGCTGGAGTGTAAATTTTAAGGAGCTATCCTTTTGGTAAATGAAAAATATTTTTTTTTGTTATAGATAGATGAAATCAATATAAGAAGAACTGCATTTAAGAAAAAATTCTAAAAAATTTTGAAACTAAGCTATAACGTTTTGTTTGAACGTTGTAAACGTGTTGGGGCTATGACAAAATGATGATTTTGGGTAAAGGAAATTTTTTTTTGACAATTCTAAAGATGCAAGGTGAAAGATGAGAAACGCCTATCTGATACGGATTTTTTTCCAACACTCTGCGTTTAGAAATATGAATTTTTGAAAAACACCTTGTTTTTTAGGAGTATTTTTGGGTATTTTTTGATTTTTAGCTTTTTTTTGGAGCGTTCAAAAAATCTCAAACTTATAGGACATGTAGGTTTTGGCCTTATGCATACATGTGCAAAAACTTGGAATCGTTTAGTGAGCTTTGACTGAATAACGGAAGAAACAAGTTTGTAAAAAACAAGTTTTTTGACCGTTTTTAACCGATTTTCATCGTTTTTTCTTTTTTTCTTTTTTTTCTTTAATAGATACAGGAATAATAATATAGAGTAATGATAGACCATGACTACTACTATATGTGTGCGAAGTTTCAATTATTTTCGTAAACACAATTTTCAGATTACGGTAAAATAAAATTTTAGAATTCAACAGGTTATAACTTTTGACCAAGAGCAGATAGAAATTTGATTAAACTTTTATGAGCATCCTGATACAATTACCTTTCATTTGGTATATCAAGAAACATGCAAAAAACCTCATAACACCAGTGGAGATCTGTTACCCCCCGAACAGCCACCAGTGTGGGAAGTACCGTAATCTCAGTCTGAAAATTCGACATGGTTGACTTTAAAAAATTCTAACTTCTCTTGTAGGCATCTTTGAAATGATATTGATACGTCATATGAAAGGTGAAATAATAAGCTTTCACACGGTATATATTTTGTATAGGTTTTTTTTTTTAGCTTTTTCTTGTAAATTATGATTGTTTGAAAAAAGTAAACGCTTCAATTGACTCATTTTAAACAAAAGCACACAACCTGTTTTCTGACGACGTTATCACGTAAAATCATCGTCCGTAAACCGGCTTTACAGACAACCTCTTTTTTTTTTCTTGGTTAAGTCGGTCAATATTTTTGAAGTTATAAATTTTGGAATTCAAAAACCGCATTTTTGGGCTCGTCTGTCGGGTGTTCCACAGCACGTCTTTCATGTTCGTGATGGGTGTTTTTGTAATCAGGAAGAAGAGAGCTGCAGAATGTGATTGTTTTCAACTAGTTACCCCCAAAACCTTTAAAAACCCGTAAATAAAATTTTTAGACTCCTCTGTTGGAAATTTAGGCTTGACTATAATGTCTATCATGGGTGTTTTTGAAGGCAGGAAGAAGGGGGCGTCAAAATTCGATTATTTTAACGTGTTTACCGTAACCGTAAAAATATTCATCTTTGGGCTCCTCTATCAGCTGTTTGGGCGCGACTTAAATGTCTGTCATGGGTGTTTTTGTAATCAGGAAGAAGAGAACGTCAGAATCCGACTGTATTATTAAGTGGTTACCCTAAGGCCTATTAACCCGTAAAAATACATATTTTTGGTCTTGTCTCGTTGGGTTTTGAGTGCGACTAAAACCAATAAAAAATTTTTGGACACCAAGTGCCGTTATACTTTTCATATAGATTTGAGTCCAGAAAAGTCGAAAATCTAATGTTAAAAAAATGTTTATGGATGGTTTTTCGAGATATAATTTTTCAAAATGCTTTGTCATTGTAACACATTAGCATTTTGTTATAGAGAAAAATGACTCAAAAAGGCCAAAAACATAGTATTTTGAAAGTCCATATTTTATCCAATTTTAGCCGAATTAAATTTTTGAGGCCTTTATAATGAAAGATAAAGTATCTTCTATTCTCCCTTAAATTTTCAATATCTATAAATGCTCAAAGGATAAATAAATAGACTTATCAAAAATGTCGTTTTTTTTCTCTTTTTTGAATAGTTTTTTTTTTTTTAATTGTTTTCAATATTTTGATTTGAAACATTATCTACAAAAAATTACTTAATACAATTTTTCAAAATTCGGTTTGCTTTTCAAGTTATAGTAAAAAAAAAATCTCAAAAAGTAACAAAAAGAGTCGAAAATTTTGATCGTTCCAAAAATGGTCATATCTTTGTAATTTAATCATAGATTTTGAAGAAAAGTATTTTGTTTTCTTTGTCAGAAAGTATGTTACACATGCAAAATTCAAAACTATGTGGTTTCGAAAGATTTTGATTTTTTCTTTCAGTAAGAAATTTTGTTTGTCTTTAAAAAATGTTTTGATAGATTGCAACTTAAACCTCTGGAATAACCCAAAAAAATTATTCTAGTATTTCTTGCTTATTTATTCAGCTTTCAGGTGCTGGTTCTTTTGTTCAGATTGATTGTTTATTACACAAGATAAAGAAAGATGGGAAAAAATGACAAAAAACTTTGAAAAATCATATCTCGAAAACGTATCTATCCATCGTAATTTTTTTAAAGTAATTTCCAAGTTCCTGAGGTCAAACTACGTAAGAAAAAAATAGTGAGACTGAGTGTCCCTTTTGCCTGTAAACTAGTGTTTTTTTTGAAGTGGTAATAGTGAAAATATTGATTATTGTTATAAAAATCCAAACTGCTTGAGAAAAAATACACTAATTCAATGCATAACTTTTCTTTTACAGCATTTAAAGCTCATAACCACTCAAAAATATAAAACATAAATTATAAATAAAATTGACTCCATTCATGTTTTTTTTTTTTTTTTTTCAAAAGATCAATTGTAATAATAGCCTTCCATTAATAATAACCTATATCCTCATTCATATTTTATTCAAAAAAAAAAAGAATAAAAAATTCGACTTCAGCTTTCAATTCGATGAGAATTTCACACATTTTTAACACATCAAAATCTACCTTCCTACAACCGAAATACCCTTTCAAAGCACACAACCCTTTTTTTTTTGTTATGCCACAATCATTCGTCAAAATGATTATACTATTTTCATGTGGATGGTTAAAATGTGTATAGGTATGACCATGAAACAATCCATTAAAATTTATAATACTCGGATATAGACAAAAAAAAAAACAAAAAGTTATAATTCCTTATAATTTATTGGATTTTTGTTTTGTTTTGTTTTTTTTTTTTTTTTTGACTTGTTTGTGTATGTTTTAGTCAAATCATAAGCTTATTGTGTTATTATTTTTTTTTCTTTATTTTAAGCGCCTTTAAGGCTCAATAAATGACTTCATTTGTTGTTGTCAACTAAAAAAAAAAGCAACAACAAAAAAATTTCACATTTCAATTTGCATAATATAATCACCTACGCTTCAAGGACCATACAAGGACTCTCTCAGAATCAAAGAGGAAAAAAAAAAAAACATCCGCGACAATTGGTACTTTATATAAAATTTACACCTCGATTACCTTAGCGACACATATTTAACTAATACCAGCGATGAGATGAAGTTGGTAATAAGCCACATTTTTTCATATACCTTCAACCTACCTACAACACAAAGGACTCAAAAACACACACCAGAAGTTGGTTGTGTGCGCGCAAGCATGGCAAATGGCAGATCGTTTTCAAATTCAAAATTGAGTTCAATTTCCCACCTAATATCAATAAAAATGTTAAATTTATAAAAAAAAGTCGCGGTATGGTGCGAATGATGGTAGGTATATATAAAGCCTGCGGCAGCATGCCCATATAATAGGTTCAGTCTTTTCATCTTGTCGTCGCACAGTGGGACGACCCATAGCAATAAATTAAAAAAATCGAATATTATTGCGGTACTTTTGAGTGATTGATATGTCATCCCAAATATATTTACGTTCTAACTGCATCAAAATTATTTGAATTGTCCAATTAATGCAAAAGCTATAGAGCGCCAAACACTGTCTAGTTTAATTTTTTTTTTGTACTAAAAAATCAAGTTGTAATTTGTATTATATTACTCATAAAATTTTTTGTGCGATAAAAAATTAATTTAATAACACTCATCAAGGTATATTAATTAATATTTAACAACAAACAAATTTTTGTTTTGTTGTGTTTTTTTTTTTTATTCGTGATTTTCCAAGTGTTGGTAGAAATTTTTTTTTTTTACTTTGAGTAAGATTTTCTTTTTTACACCTAAAAGGCTCACTGGGATTTTTATGGTTTTATACTCAGAAAAGTATCCTCTAAATGAATTAAGAAAAAAATCTTGCGGCAATTTTGCGCCAAGTACTTAAAATCGCGTTTTTTAAGTTCAACCCGCTATATCAAAAATTACCAAAATTTAAAAACTTGACTATATAGTGCGAGAACAAGAAAATTTGATAACTTGTGTTTGAAAATTCAACAATTTCTTGGCTTAGAGGAGTTAACAGAAGAGGTAGAAGTTCAAATACAGAAAGTTATTAAATTTTATGTAGTCAAGGTAAAGTACAAGTGGGAACAGTCTTCTTGAAGACTCAATCGGTTCATGATCGCTAACTGAATTCTAATCTGAATATAACTAAAGCTATACTTGATTGCTTAAGTGATAACATCAGTTTAAAACAAAAAAAAAAATACTCCTTAAACCAATATTATTTATAACATTTTACCGGTTTAATCAAAAATGATGGTATTAAAGTCTATAAAAATGCAAAAATTCTTAGCAGTTGTCAAATTTCCAGTCAAAAAGTTCACATATATCTAATTATTATGATCGATAATTTTTTGTTTGAATATTCAAATTATAATGTTTTAATATCTATGCTATTGTTAGTTCTATTTTACATAAATTAAAGTTAACTAAAAGAAGAGAAAAAAAAACAATAATAGAAAGAAAATCCTAAAAATAAGTTCGCAGCTCAACTCTTTTAATTAAATAAAAATGAATTTCCTTGCTAAAATGTTTCCATTTATCTGGTTTTAATGTTTAATTCATAGATTTAGGTGTAAATAGACGTCTTAATTGAACTTTGCATAGTTTCAGTCACTTAAACACAAGATATTAGAAATGCCGATTTTTCCATACATTCGTCCCACTGTGCGTTGTCGTTGACTTTCGTTGCATAGTTAGATATAGAACCTGTGTGTTTTTTAACACCGATCTCATCATGAATCGTAAAAGGATATCATAATCATCTCGTAATATTTTACGACACATGTAATTTCACATGCGGTGCGCGGTGCTGCGTGTTGCTTTCTTATAAAAAAAAAAAAAAAAATGTAAAAAAAAAAATACTCTCTTATTCCCTCGCTCCAGTTTATATTTTATACCTTTATATCCTATCTACCCATATCCCAAGTATATCTACATACCCGTCTATACCCATGAAGATAATAATACGTTCTTGACTTTGTTGGCAACCCTACAAGGACCTTGCTCGTTATATTATTATTTTTTTTTTTATTTTTGTGTCAAAGCAAACGCAATCAGTCATAATCATAAGCATACACACATCATACTCCTTCATACACTCTCTCTCTCTGTCATATGATTATTGAGTTTATCATAAAATTGTTGGGATAAAACCTTTAAAAAATAAGAAAAAGAAAAAATTTAAAGAAATTGCATAAGAAAACGGGCCTCTGTGTGTTGGTTTTTTTTCTTAAGTCCTTTTGATAAAAGGACATAAAGTGCACTAACAAAAGTCAGCAACCATCATTATCATCATGCTTACAAAAAAAGGAAGATCTTGCACAAATTTCCGTTAACGGGTATGGGACATACACTCATCATGATATAAATATGATGCACCATCTCCCGAAGAACTCTTATACGATGGTTGTTGTGAGATGTCTAGTTAGCTTAGAGCCATCAAGAAATTGGCAAATATTTGAGGAAATTATTAAATTTTCTCCCTCAAGTTGGTATAACAAATATATAAACGTTTTTTTGCAAAAAAAAAAAAAAATACAGGATACACATTGCTTGCTTTTGCCTTGCTTGGCTTGGCTTGACTCTCTCTCTTTTGGCTTAAATCTATATGTACTTGTATACAAGTCCTGTATACTCTGTTGTTGAGTCTTTCCTTTCACAATGTTGTTAAGCCCGATTGGCAGAGGGTGTTTTTTTTTTATGTTGTTTGTGCTGTGCTGGAACCAAAAAAAAAAAAACTACAACAAGCATTATACACATGCTCCAGTCTCATAAATAGTTGACCCACTCTGTGATTGCAGTGTACAATAACGATATGCAACTACATTACACTGGAGATTAAAAGTTTTTGAAAGGAAGAAAGCAAGCAAACAAACAAAAATTGTTTTATCAAAATGGAGACCCAAAAATCTTTTGTAAATTACATAAAATTCTATGAACTTGAAAAGGAAAATATTGATGAAAATGTACGCATATAAGCATTCACAGGAAAGGGAAAATGAAAAAAAAAATGACATTTTTAATATAAATGGAGTTATTGTCACATAAATTGAACGCAAAAAAAAAAGAAATGAGAGTACCTTAGTAGGTCTTCTCTAAACAAAAGAGCTGAGCAGCGAACTTTATTTATTTTTTTATTTTTCTTTATTCTTTTATTCTTTCATTTAAACAGAGACAATTAAAAATGCAATTTTAATTAAGCTTCTTATAAATCAAGGTTATTTGTAGAGTTAGAGAATTTATAATAAAAATGGTTATCTATTGAAATTACATACATTATAAATGTTCTAGACACAAACCAATTAACACCGAAATTTGAAAAAATCGTTAACCTGTTGAAGCTCTTAAAATAAGGGAACAAAAGGAAACGATCAAAGCTCAGTTTTTTTTTACCATCGTTGTGTATTGATCCAATCATGTTAAAATAAAATTTCAAAAAATGTCTAGTGCCTAAATTTTGATCTGATATCTGTGTTCGCCGTGTTATTTGATTTTAATTTAATGATTATTCGAATGAAAATTCTATAAAACATATACAAATTCACTCAATAATTTTCACTGCGCTTCATGTTCAATTATTTATTTAATCAATGGACCCTGTTTGCATCCACTAAAAGACGTCGCTATTTTCTCCCGTTCCGTCAGAACATTGTTAGAAATTTGATATAGATTGCAATTAAAAATTAAAATTAAACTATTAGAGATACAAAAATTTACTATAGCTTATTTGAAGATTTATATCGTAAACTTAAGTAGGGTAAATAGGGGTGAAATGGGATGATACAAAAAAATATTTCCTAAAGGGTAAACGATGACAGTTGATTTTTTTTTAAACGATAGATAAATTTGTTTCAAGAATGGCAAAGGTGTTGAAAAACTTCTTAAAAATTTCAAAACTCAGTTTTAAGTTTTCTAAAACAAAAGCAGGAGGTATAAGTCTTCGAAAAAGTGGTTTTTAATCGAAGAAGAAATTTTGAAGTTGTACCAAAGGTAAAAGTAAATAAAAAAAATTGGGCATCTGAAACGAATTTTTTTTTTTCTAATGCGCTAGATTTCAAAGTATGATTTATATACCTATATTTTTTTTTTTTTATTTTTTTGAGCTTGAACTTAAAGTAGGTACTTAAGGAATTTCAAATTTGGATATGTGTGCAAAAAAGTGGATTTCTAAAACGATTTTTGAGTGAAAAACGGAAAAAAACTTTTTTTTTTTGTCACAACTTTGTGTACCTTTTTTTAACGGTTTTTATAAATATATTCTTTTATTTTCATATTCAGAATTTTGAGATATCAGTAAGAAAATATTTTTTATTGTGATACTTGGTATCTTTTTTACCTAGAACGCATAGAAATTTGATTTTACTTTATAAATAGTGATATAAAATTTATTGTTAACCGCAGGTCTTTGACCGCAGGGCTTTGAAACACTGTTTTCCCTTACAACTACACTTGTCCTTAAATACTAAAGTCACTGAAGACTGAAAAATTCTTTTGTTGTTCATTCTACTGCATCTGACTCAATTGGCACATTTCAAAACCTAGCATCACATTTTGATCACCACTGTTACATTTCCATATACATCCCAGGCACTTATTTATAATATTATTTTTCTACATTTTTTTTTTTTTTTTTTTTGTAAACGTTAAATTGAATAACAATTTTAAACGAGAATATTTTCCGTCATATCGCCATCATCATCCATCTCAGTTCACTTCAGTTTTTCCGCCAATCATCACGGCGGCTACCACTGTTGTAGATATCAAAAAAAAAACCCATAAGCCATCACCTCCGCATATAAATTTATGCGAAGACAATGCCAGGGACATGGAAACGGCAACACTCAGCAATTAGTCATTCGCCGCCATTGACGACAACTTGCAACTGCTAGCAACTAGCAGCTAGCAACTGCCAACCAACCGGTTGTGAATTTGTGCTTCGTCAGTGAATTCTTGCACCATTCCGATTCCTTTTCCTGGAAACAAAACAAAAAAAAAAAAAAAAACTCTTTAAAAAAAAACTTTTTACATATATATTTCCTCCATAAACCGCAATAAATATGGATGCCTCTCTCTTCGTCCTTAATGCAGGAGTTGTGTGTGTGGAGTGCATTTAATATCCTTACCACCACCACCAAAATGGGTATGGGGCAAATACCGGAATCGGCAACCGGCAAATGTGGCAACAACACAACACACACATCACTTGATCAAAAGTTATCCAGCTCCACCAGTTCTATGGCAAGCTCGTCGAGGACTGTGTTTTTGCTGATGTGTGTGCTAATTCTATACTCCTGTGGAACGTATATACTATATATTTTTTTGTAGCTCACCACACTTGCTCAATTAGTCAATTAGACGGCTTTGAACCTGGCTAGCGTTTAGCTGCTGCTGAAATAACTCAACGCATTAGAGCCAAATATGGATGTCGGGATAACAACCTTCTCGACCCAGCTTCTGCCAGACCCTAACCCCGTTCCAAATTCCTTTAAAAAAACCAAATTGAATGCACGAACTATCTCGATATTTCATGAAAGGATATATATATTTTTTTTAGAGAAAGGGAGAGAGACTCAAGTCAAGTAAGTGGTAGAGCTTGGTGTATTCATAAACCTGTTAGATGGACGAACGCATGGACAAAGGGTGATAGCAAAATCCACTTTTTAACTAGGGGCCTTCGCGGGACCAGGCAGAAGTTGAAAATCTATGTACGAACACTCAAGCTCTTCCCTGTCCTTTTGGTTTTTTTTTTTTTTTTGTTTGTTTTACCAACAATCTGTCGTAGTGATGGGAACTATATATGGGAAATAAAAACTATCGATAGTGTTGTAAAATATTAATTCAATCGATAGCTTGAAATCATTCATTCATTCGATAGCTTGAAATCATTCATTCATTCATTCATTCATTCATTCATTCATTCATTCATTCATTCATTCATTCATTCATTCATTCATTCATTCATTCATTCATTCATTCATTCATTCATTCATTCATTCATTCATTCATTCATTCATTCATTCATTCATTCATTCATTCATTCATTCATTCATTCATTCATTCATTCATTCATTCATTCATTCATTCATTCATTCATTCATTCATTCATTCATTCATTCATTCATTCATTCATTCATTCATTCATTCATTCATTCATTCATTCATTCATTCATTCATTCATTCATTCATTCATTCATTCATTCATTCATTCATTCATTCATTCATTCATTCATTCATTCATTCATTCATTCATTCATTCATTCATTCATTCATTCATTCATTCATTCATTCATTCATTCATTCATTCATTCATTCATTCATTCATTCATTCATTCATTCATTCATTCATTCATTCATTCATTCATTCATTCATTCATTCATTCATTAATTCATTCATTCATTCATTCATTCATTCATTCATTCATTCATTCATTCATTCATTCATTCATTCATTCATTCATTCATTCATTCATTCATTCATTCATTCATTCATTCATTCATTCATTCATTCATTCATTCATTCATTCATTCATTCATTCATTCATTCATTCATTCATTCATTCATTCATTCATTCATTCATTCATTCATTCATTCATTCATTCATTCATTCATTCATTCATTCATTCATTCATTCATTCATTCATTCATTCATTCATTCATTCATTCATTCATTCATTCATATAGTTACTATTTTCATTCGATAGTTTTTCATTCGATAGTTTTTTATTCGATAGTTTTTTTCATTCGAGTAGTTTTTTTATTCGATAGTTTTTTCATTCGAATAATTTTCTTAAGCGACAGTTTTTTTCATTCAAATAGTTTTTTTATACGATAGTGTTTTTATTCGAATAGTTTTTTTTGTTCGATATTTTTTTCATTCAAATACTTTTCTTAAACGATAGTTTTTTCATTCAAATAGTTTTTTTATACGATAGTTTTTTCATTCGAATTTTTTTTTTATTCGATAGTTTATTCGATAGTTTTTACTCGATAGTTTATTCGATAGTTTATTCGATAGTTTTTATTCGATAGTCTTATTCTATAGTTTTTATTCGAATGAATGAACTATTCGATAGTTCAAATCATTCGATAGTTCCCATCACTAGTCTGTCGTAATGTAACTGGCAATGGGGCTCGTTGCTCCTTTCAATGTTCTACTTATTTGTCGGTTAAGCGCGTATCCATCCTCGGCATTCTTTTGTTGTGCCTTGAATTTGAAGCGATAAAAACAACGAGTGGAGCTGTGGGTGGCGCTTGACTGGCAGGAAAGAAGGTCTGGGATTCGAGAGAGAGAGCAATTGCGAAGCGAAAGGCATGTTGTTTTTTTTTTGCCTTGCCGTTATTTCTGTTGCACACCGAAACGTAATTGATTGTTTCGCCACATATAGCCATTGTGTAAATTGGGATCTATCCTTCTACACCGCACAGCCATAGCCTCCTTGCCACTATCGAGAAGGGGCACAGGGTGGCACGACAATTGGTTTTAGTTCTAGATCTGGAGACCAATATTGCGGTATAGCTTCAAAGTACAACTTCACACTGTAACGATGAAAAAGAACGGGTGGAGAGAGAGAGACAGAGAAAGAGAGAAAAATAGATGTATTATAGGACACACTCGAAATGTTAAAAAGCTTGACCTAGTTTAAGGGAACAAAATTATTCTTCATTCCTCCTTCCCCCTTTTTTACCAGGAAAATTGTTATGTTTTTCCTCGATTCGATTCTTGTTTATGTGAAGGGCGACAAGACAGGAGGCAGCTGAAAGTTATAAGGGGACACACACCGAGTATGCTGGAGTTATAGTTCTTTGTGAAGATTTTTTTTTTTTCACTTCAGATTTTGGAAAATGTTTGTTTATTTTTCTAGTTTGTTTGGTTTTATTTAAAAAAAAAAAATGAGAAAAAAAATTAAAAACTACGTGATGCCTCATCGATTTTAAAATGTTTTTCGAGAAATTAATTTTTTTGTTTGTTTTTGTTCTTAACATAACCTACAAATTGGCCTTAAAGTCAAACGCAGAAACTACTTCCCCGAAGGAGAACAAAATATTTATTGATGGTACAGGAATTTATTATAGTTCAAGAGCATATCTAGGTCATTTGGGAAAATTAAATTAATCCACAAGGATATTGTTGAAGTTAACACATGAGTAGGGTGTATGAATTGGATATAGGTAACTTCATTAGGTGTGTATGTTTAACACTTTTTTTTATAAAATAAATCAGTGTACCAATGTGTGAAAAATTTTCAAAAATTATAAGAAAAAATTTTATTTCGAAAACTCAGAATCCTTTTAAAAAATCTAAGTCCGATATCAAATTTATTTTTTCATTTAAAAAAGGCTATAATCTCAAAAGTTTAAGATCCAGAAAAAGTTAAAAATGAGACATAAAAAATAAAATCATAAGACATACAAAATATTCGATAAAAACCAAGTCATACAAAATCCGAATCTAAAACTACATAACAAGAAAATTGAAAAAATTTTAAAATAAATAAAAAAACTACCACCTCCAAAATACAAAAAAAAAAAAGTTTAAAATCCAGAAAACCTAAGATTAAAAAATTTAAAATCAAAAATCTTGAACATTTAGAATCTCAAAACCGAAAGCTTCGAATATTCGAAATTATGGCCTACACTAAGAAAAAATGAAACAGATAAATTCTGTTTGAGTTCAGAATTTAGAAATTCAGATTTAGAAAGTTAGAAAATATGGTTCCCACTTTACTCAAAAATTCGAAAGACATGTACAAGAAATATGAAAAATGTACAAAACTAAGAAAATTAAAAATTAAGAAAAGCTGTAATGACAAAACTAAAAAAAAGAGGTCAGATGCATTCTTACTTTTTAAAAAGTTGTTATCAATGAAAAAAGTTGATCAATTCAGGGTTAATCCAATACTGTATTTAAGTCTGAATATTTGAAAAATAATTGACGAATGGTTAATGTTTCATAAATTAATTTATCACCAAGTCCAGCCACGTAAAAACAGAAAATAAAGAGGTTTTTCTAGAAAAAAGTACTTTTGGTTTTTTGTTAATTTCTCGAAATTGATGACAAGATATTTTTGAATCTGGTTTTCAGTTTTTGTTTAAAAATTAATAAAAGCATCGAATTTTAAAAACTAAATTAGTACTTAATTACATAAAATTTTGAAAAAAATTAGTTTGAAATTTTTTTTTCCAATTTTTTTTCAAAATTTTGATTTTGAAAATTAATTTTTCAAAAACTGTTCCATAAAATGGCTTTGTTTAAAATTTTTGTAAAAGACTATGGTTTTGGCTTTACAAAAAGGTATAGCACGTTATTGTAAGTATAACCATTGATTTTAAAAAATTTTTTTTTCCAAAATAAGTCAATTTTTTTTTCAAATTGCCCCTCCCCGCTAAACGAGGGGGGATAGACCCCCCCCCCTCCCATACGATTTTTGTCTTGTCTCGACCTAACCCACACGCTCTTTCTTTTTGGCACATTACTCCATTACTCCAAAGTAATTGGAATTTAACATGGGCTTCCATTAAAAAAAAAGGTTACGTATACGCCACAGTAACATTTTTAATGAGACAATATTTTCTTGATTCATAACTTGATGTGTTGATTTTGGAGTTGTAGTACATATTTTATTTACATATAGACTAAATTTAAGGCACACCTCGCCAAGAAATGCGAGAGTTCGATTAAAGTGTTATCAATATGGTTCAATGAAAATTTTAAAAACTGTCAAAATCTTACAAAAATTTACAATATTTGCATGCCATAAGATTTTGTTTTTTTTTTATTAAGAATATTATGCGAAAATTTGATTTCCAAGATTCTGAATACCAATTTTGTATTTAAGAATTCTGGAAATCGAAAATTCTGATTTTACAAAATTCAGCTAATTTACAAATTTCTTTATAATACCTATGTATTTCAAAATTCTATAAATAGAAACAGAAAACTGTTTTGGGTTAAAATTCTCTATGTGCCAAAATAAGGATTCCAAATTTCTGTAAGAAATCCCTATTTTAACAATTTACACCAAATTTTTTCTTTAAAAATGTTCTTAATTTTAAATATTGTACTTAAAGTGAAACAAAATACCCTGCACTCTTTTCTTTCGACGATTATTATTAATAAATCGACACGAGTTCGATAATACGTTTTAACCTTTAAGAATTATTATTTTTTTTTTTTTGTTCGTCAAAGAATTCATCATCATTATCAATTGATCACGTATTATGGATTAAGCATTATTTAATGAGAAATTCATAATTACAATCAGCATTCTCAATTGATTTTCTCTCTTCACATTCAATGAAAAGAAAAAAAAAAAATTCTATACGAGTATATCTCTAAAAAGGGCATTTGAGCGTATATTATTCGATAACCTCATCATACGCTATAATTTAAAGCATCATAATACACTGCATACGCAACTCGCATATAAGCAAACAAAGCAATACATTTCATCTATACCTATCTATATGCTCTTAAATAGACGATAGTTTCTCATTTACCACTTAATTTCACTCGTAATACCATTAACATTCAAATCATCATATTGTGCCAAAGCGTGTGTGCTTGTGTTTGTATAAACTTTAGCCCCCCATCATAATTATAGCGCATTGTTCTTTCTCATGAATGCACTTTTCTCCTAACCATAGTTTTGTAGTAGGTACCTACTTTGTTTTTTTCCACCTCTATTATGCCTACTCTCTCTCTCTCTCTCTTTTTCTCTTTTACTCATTCCTTTCTCTAAAACGGTTAGTTTGTGCAGAATTGATATGAAACTACAAATTAATATAAATACCAAAGGTAATATTATAGAGGGCGCTATTTTAGATAGGCATACTTATAATCTCATTTGCACTTTCATTATAAACAGGGTGTCATGAAAGATTTTATGGATTAACAAACAAGATTTTATGCTCAGGTTACAAAAAAAAAAAATTAAGAATAAAAACTTAACGAAACTAAGTTTTCTATACATTTTTTAGTCTTTTAGATTAAAAACTTAAGTGATCCTTCAAAAAATGAACACTCAAAGTCTATGCGAGCATTTTCTTAACGAATCGAAAAAAATATAAAATAAAAACTTAACGAAACTAGGTTTTCTAAATATTTCTTAGTCTTTTTAGATTAAACACTTAAGTGATCCATAAAAAAACAAACAGTGAAAATATATGCGAGCTTTTTTTTAAGAAATAAAAAAAAAATAAGTTAAAAACTTAACGAAACTAGGTTTTCTACACATTTCTTAGTCTTTTAAGATTAAAAAAAGAAAAACTGAAATATGGTTAGGTTAGGTTAGGTTAGGTTAGGTTAGGTTAGGTTAGGTTAGGTTAGGTTAGGTTAGGTTAGGTTAGGTTAGGTTAGGTTAGGTTAGGTTAGGTTAGGTTAGGTTAGGTTAGGTTAGGTTAGGTTAGGTTAGGTTAGGTTAGGTTAGGTTAGGTTAGGTTAGGTTAGGTTAGGTTAGGTTAGGTTAGGTTAGGTTAGGTTAGGTTAGGTTAGGTTAGGTTAGGTTAGGTTAGGTTAGGTTAGGTTAGGTTAGGTTAGGTTAGGTTAGGTTAGGTTAGGTTAGGTTAGGTTAGGTTAGGTTAGGTTAGGTTAGGTTAGGTTAGGTTAGGTTAGGTTAGGTTAGGTTAGGTTAGGTTAGGTTAGGTTAGGTTAGGTTAGGTTAGGTTAGGTTAGGTTAGGTTAGGTTAGGTTAGGTTAGGTTAGGTTAGGTTAGGTTAGGTTAGGTTAGGTTAGGTTAGGTTAGGTTAGGTTAGGTTAGGTTAGGTTAGGTTAGGTTAGGTTAGGTTAGGTTAGGTTAGGTTAGGTTAGGTTAGGTTAGGTTAGGTTAGGTTAGGTTAGGTTAGGTTAGGTTAGGTTAGGTTAGGTTAGGTTAGGTTAGGTTAGGTTAGGTTAGGTTAGGTTAGGTTAGGTTAGGTTAGGTTAGGTTAGGTTAGGTTAGGTTAGGTTAGGTTAGGTTAGGTTAGGTTAGGTTAGGTTAGGTTAGGTTAGGTTAGGTTAGGTTAGGTTAGGTTAGGTTAGGTTAGGTTAGGTTAGGTTAGGTTAGGTTAGGTTAGGTTAGGTTAGGTTAGGTTAGGTTAGGTTAGGTTAGGTTAGGTTAGGTTAGGTTAGGTTAGGTTAGGTTAGGTTAGGTTAGGTTAGGCTAGGTTAGGTTAGGTTAGGCTAGGTTAGGTTAGGTTAGGTTAGGTTAGGTTAGGTTAGGTTAGGTTAGGTTAGGTTAGGTTAGGTTAGGTTAGGTTAGGTTAGGTTAGGTTAGGTTAGGTTAGGTTAGGTTAGGTTAGGTTAGGTTAGGTTAGGTTAGGTTAGGTTAGGTTAGGTTAGGTTAGGTTAGGTTAGGTTAGGTTAGGTTAGGTTAGGTTAGGTTAGGTTAGGTTAGGTTAGGTTAGGTTAGGTTAGGTTAGGTTAGGTTAGGTTAGGTTAGGTTAGGTTAGGTTAGGTTAGGTTAGGTTAGGTTAGGTTAGGTTAGGTTAGGTTAGGTTAGGTTAGGTTAGGTTAGGTTAGGTTAGGTTAGGTTAGGTTAGGTTAGGTTAGGTTAGGTTAGGTTAGGTTAGGTTAGGTTAGGTTAGGTTAGGTTAGGTTAGGTTAGGTTAGGTTAGGTTAGGTTAGGTTAGGTCAGGTTAGGTTAGGTTAGGTTAGGTTAGGTTAGGTTAGGTTAGGTTAGGTTAGGTTAGGTTAGGTTAGGTTAGGTTAGGTTAGGTTAGGTTAGGTTAGGTTAGGTTAGGTTAGGTTAGGTTAGGTTAGGTTAGGTTAGGTTAGGTTAGGTTAGGTTAGGTTAGGTTAGGTTAGGTTAGGTTAGGTTAGGTTAGGTTAGGTTAGGTTAGGTTAGGTTAGGTTAGGTTAGGTTAGGTTAGGTTAGGTTAGGTTAGGTTAGGTTAGGTTAGGTTAGGTTAGGTTAGGTTAGGTTAGGTTAGGTTAGGTTAGGTTAGGTTAGGTTAGGTTAGGTTAGGTTAGGTTAGGTTAGGTTAGGTTAGGTTAGGTTAGGTTAGGTTAGGTTAGGTTAGGTTAGGTTAGGTTAGGTTAGGTTAGGTTAGGTTAGGTTAGGTTAGGTTAGGTTAGGTTAGGTTAGGTTAGGTTAGGTTAGGTTAGGTTAGGTTAGGTTAGGTTAGGTTAGGTTAGGTTAGGTTAGGTTAGGTTAGGTTAGGTTAGGTTAGGTTAGGTTAGGTTAGGTTAGGTTAGGTTAGGTTAGGTTAGGTTAGGTTAGGTTAGGTTAGGTTAGGTTAGGTTAGGTTAGGTTAGGTTAGGTTAGGTTAGGTTAGGTTAGGTTAGGTTAGGTTAGGTTAGGTTAGGTTAGGTTAGGTTAGGTTAGGTTAGGTTAGGTTAGGTTAGGTTAGGTTAGGTTAGGTTAGGTTAGGTTAGGTTAGGTAAGGTTAGGTTAGGTTAGGTTAGGTTAGGTTAGGTTAGGTTAGGTTAGGTAAGGTTAAATTTTTCTTTAAGTTTTTTTAAAGAAGACGTAAATGAAAAACCTTTAAAGTTGTATATGAATGAACATTTTAAAACCTGCCGAAATTTAGCAGACCATCGCATGCTTAAAGGATTATCCAATTTACTCTCGAAACACCCTTTATTCCGTATTATATTATCTGTAAGCTATTTGTTCAAAAAAATATGTTGGATTGCAGTTCATATTGCTATCGCAGCTAACGAGTTTGTTAATTCAATTCTAGAATTAATTCGAATGTTATTAAAGAAATAAAAAAAATCGTAGTTGGAAAACAATAACAAAAACCAACTGTTTTAAGAGGATTACACCAAATATGGCCGACGCCACTGACCGTCGTCATCGTTGAAGTCCCTCTAGTAGCAAACAATATACAATGCAGTTGATGTGTATACAACAATAATAGTAACAAAACAATTTGGGTTTTAGCGGCCAGTAGTGGCGATGATATTATGGTTGTTGTTGGTTTATATAGAGAGATAAATAGTAGCCATATAGCGGGCGTCAGGCTTTGGTTATATTTCTCATGTTTCTCTGGGTAAAAGGCTTATTATGAATGTTGGGGGTGCTTCATATTCTCTCCAGAGTTTATAGAGTGTATCCCAACAAAATAATACGGTATAAGCTAAAAATTCAATTTCATGCCCCTTTGGGTAAACAGATCTCTCCATTTTGCAAAAACGTACCAGTAAAGCCCTGCGCAGCTCATATATCCACGTAGAGTAGGTTTATAGAGATATCTTTTTCTCTACTTTTTACCTAGGAATGTGTTGTGCATACAACAGTGTACAAACCCCAAACCTATAGGTAGTCGTTTATATTGTATCGGGTGCTGAAGCAGAAAATTATTGCGGTTTTATTGTTTTACGCAATAACGTGAGAGGACTTCATCCAACAACTGCGAAGCCCGCTGAGAGGTCAGTCTTCTGTTGTAGATATTCATCATACCTATGGGGATTTTTTTTGTTTTCTTTCTTTCATTTTTCCCAATCGAAACTACATTATGTTTACTGTTTTTTTTTTATTTTTTTTTTTAAGTTGATTAAGGGCCGATTTTTCAATAGTCAGATAAACCTCAGTTAGAGCTTATTCCTAGGAACAAAAGTTTTTTTTTTATATTGACATTTATTCCTCTGATAGTCTAACTGACGATTGAAAAATCAGGGCTAAATATTTTTTTTTTTCATTTATTTGAATGCAATTGGTCATTTGAGAGCAATAAAACAAAATGTTCCGCAAAATTATAATGTTTTGTTGAAAATTTAGGAATAAATTTTATTCCTTGGAATATATAAAGAGTGACGCACTTAATTTTTTAATGTGACGTAACGCAATTTTCAAAAGTCATGGGCATCATTTTTCAAAAGTGACAAGCGTTATTTTTGTGATGCACCCAATTTTTCAAAAGTCACGGATGTCATTTTTCAAAAGTGACAGCCGTAATTTTTTAAAGTGTCACCCGTAATTTCCTAAGGGTGACGCACGTCATTTTTCAAGAGTAACGCACGTTACTCATTTTTCAAAAGTGACGCATTTCATTAAGAAAAGTGACATAAAGTCATGGGCGTAATTTTTTCAAAAGTGACGTTCTTCATTTTCAAGGTTGACGCACGTCATTTTTCAAAAGTGACGTTCTTCATTTTCAAAAAGTGACGCACCTCATTTTTCAAAAGTGACGCACTTCATTTTTTAATGTGACGTAACTCAATTTTCAAAAGACATTGGCATCATTTTTCAAAAGTGGCGCGCGTTATTTTTCAAAAGTGATAACGCTTATTTTTAAAAAGTGATGCACCCAATTTTTCAAAAGTCACGCATGTCATTTTTCAAAAGTGATAGCCGTAATTTTTAAAAGTGACATCCGTAATTTCCTAAGGGTGACCCACGTCATTTTCAAGAGTAACGCACGTTACTCATTTTTCAAAAGTGACGCATTTCATTTAGAAAAGTGACATAAAGTCATGGGCGTAATTTTTTCAAAAGTGACGTTCTTCATTTTCAAGGGTGACGCACGTCATTTTTCAAAAGTGACGTTCTTCATTTTCAAAAAGTGACGCACCTCATTTTTCAAAAGTCACGCATGTAATTTTCCAAAAGTGACACCCGTATTTTTTGGAAGTGACACCCGTCATTTCCTAAAGGTGACGCACGTCCCTTTTCAAAAGTAACGCGTGAAAGATTCTTCTTATGAAAATTACGAACGAAAATACTGTGGAATTTCCGGATGCGTTATTAAAATTTTTAAACATTTCTAATACAGTTTTTCTATAGTACCATAACCCCAGCCTATTAAATGTACCTACTCAATAATTAATTTCAAATTAGTTTAAGCCTAATTCCCACACAGCACTCAAACATCCATGAATGCATTTCCAATCTAAAAAAAAAAATACAAACAAAGAAATTTAACCCAAGTCCTTGTGCGTTTCAGTCGCTAACACCGATAAAAATCTTAACATCTAAACGTGTAGCCGTTTCCTTCTGCCACACATGTGTGTCACTCGACATTCAACTCACTTACAAAGACCATTCCTTCCTTCGTTTACATTCACACGACTAACACCTGCAGAAAGGAGGTGTTAAAACCTGTCATTTGATTTACATCAACGATAAAAACCCATGAACAATGAAATACAAAAACACAAAACAATACCGTTTTAACACGAGCTAAAATAAAATAAAAAAAAAGAAGAAAACTTTTAGTCCTTGAATATACACACGAAAAGATTGATTAAGTTCGACAAAATGATCCTTGTGTTTGATTGTGGTAGTTTTGAACATTTTGTCGCTATGAAATTAGTAACAATTGTGGTTTTGTCAAACATTCTCATTTTCGGTCATCGTGGTGGTCAATAAATATTTAGACTCCCCCCTTTTGTAATGACTCTTAATAAAGTAAACATTGCTGACAATGATAAGGACATTCCCATCAGAATAAAAAAAAAACGAAAAAAAAAATGCAACCCGTTTTGTTCTTTTTAACTGCGTGTTGTCCACATGAATTGTCCCTTAATACCACCAACCATAACCTTTATAACTGCCCTACCCCCAAAGGACTTGGAAATATTATAGAGAACGAGAACACACTTTGGTAGCAAATAGACAACTCTCGTGACAAACCCAATTTCATTGCTTGTAAATCCGCAAAATGTTTCAAATGGATTATGAAATAATTGGATCGGTTTCTTTCTGGCTCTTTATATAGGACCTATCTAAACCCTATAAAGAAAAGATATAGATATCTCCTATTTTTGCCAAACATAATATAACACAACACAGCTAGCAAGGACATTTTCTGGTGCTCCTCTCGTTTAGGGATTAAGGTTTTTTTGTTTTGTTGCCAGGAGAAGGGGATAATTCTTTCGTTATTACATCCAACAAAAGCAAAAAAAACAAAATTGGTAAACCAAGCAATAATTGTAAATATTGATGTTTGGCGATATGCCTTGAGCTATATTTATCCGAAAAAAAAAAATTAAAAAAAAGATATACAAAAATAAGAATCCGCTAACGCTAACGCTTTGGATGAAAAATCCTTACTCTCGTCGTGCGTCGCACAGTGGGGCACCTTGTATGGGAGACCGGAAAAAACTCAATTAAGACTAAACTAATGAACTAATTTTTTATGAAATTTCCAGGAAATTTAGCTAATAGCAGGACAAACCTGCATCAATGACCAACCATTGCCACGACCACTCACACAGAGAAAAATATGACCCGCTAAAAACTAAAAGATTGCCATATTGTTTTACCGTCCATACATTTCATAAGGAAATCTTATTAAAAACAACGATTAATAAGGTTTTTTTAAGGAGATTTCTTATTATTTTTATAGAGAAAATCTTATTAAAATTTGACTGAAAAGTTGATTTTTTTTGGAACTTAGCAGTAGAACAAAAATCGCGATCAATATTTTCATGGCAGGTTGGTTCAGGTGGTAAGGTGGGCGACTAATGATTTGAAGTCTCCAGTTCGATTCCCAGCCTGGTCATGTTTTTTTTTATTTTTTTGCAGATTTTAAAACAATAAGGAAAACCCGATTGTTTTAATAAGGTTTCCTTCTTGGATGAAAACCATAGAGAAATCTTATTGTTTTTGTTCTATTTTATGTGGTCTATTTTTCTCTGTGCAGAAAAAAATTATATTAAAAAATCTGAAATCAAGTTTTTGCTGCTGTAAATGACTTAATTCCAATCACTTTTTTACTAGAAAAATCAAATTCTTTTGAGTTTATTTGAACATTTTATTAATAAATACCGTTTAAATTTTACATAAATCGAAAAAAAAAAAATCAAAAATTTTCAAAAAAGGAAAAATATCCAAAAACGGTAGGTATAACATTTTTTTCAAAATTTAACTTTTTTGGAAACTTTTTTTTTTTCCTTGGTTAGTTCTAAAATTTAAACGGCTACCAAGGCTAAACTTTTCCTTCAATTAGCGGAACATTCCATTAAATCATTCTATCTTTTTTTGGAGACAAGTGGAACTAAAGATAAGAGAGGCTTCAAATAACCAGTTTTACTGTATTCCGATAGTTATAAATAAAGTCAAAAAAGTGGCTTAGTGAAAAAACCTATGTTTTAATAGGTAAATGTGCAGTGCAGGTTTCATTAACACAAACTCCTGATCCCAACAGCGACTAAATTGCGAAAAACTTTAAAATTGTGGGTTTAAAATTATTGTTTTTTTGCAATCTTATCAAAAATTTTTGGTTGTTTCGCAAAACGGACTTCACATTCAGATTTAGCATACCAAAATACATTTAGAAAGATTTGTCTGGCGAAAATAGCTGCTTATTTTTTTTTTTTGCTTTTTTGGAATGACTTTTTCAGATTGAAATTGCTATAAAAACCGAATACGGACGTCTTCGGGTGAGATTTTTTTTTTAACTATTGCTGAGATTCAATACTATCTACGAAAACCTATTCGCCAACAGAGGCAAACAGAGGAAGTAGTTAAAACCTTATGTGAACATAAAAAGTCACTAAAATGGAATGTTTTTTGTCAAAAAAATCGTATTCAATTCTTTTTCGCTAAACTAATGTACCATATTGTTTGTCAATTTCTTTTAAGCCTATTTACAAAAAAAGTTGGTTCAAACCTTGAAATTATACGGTAAATATGTAGATCATTTTGAAACTAGATACTTGTATTTTTATCAGTTTTCACTATTTTTCCATTTTGAGCGATAATCTCTAGGCTCACAATTTTTTTTTTTTTGAAAAACAGTTTCCATTTTCTGATTCTTCAACAAATTTACTGTTAGAAACACGTGCAGTATCAAAATAAATCGTACTTCCGAAAGTTGGGTTTTTTCCGCCATTTCCCCACTGTGCGTCGGTCGTCTTGTCTTCAACCAAAAATGGTAACATTAATTTGGCTTCGATTCGAAGAAAACATCAGGAACAGAAATTTTTTGGAGGTTCCCAAAAACTGTGTATAGAGATATTGTGTGTATAGTGTTCATAAATCTCTAACGAAAATCCCTCTAAATGTTACTCCATGTTTGGATTTTCGGATTTTTGTTGTTGTTGTTGTTCTTCTTCTTGTTGGTGATACCCCCTTAATAAAATCCCATTGCATGTTAACGTGAATGAGTTTTCTTTTATTTTTAGTTCAAAGGCGTCTTTTTAAGTGATAAAAGGGGTATTTAAACTCCTCCAGTCAAATTGACAGCAAGAGTTCATAGCCATTAGCATGTTATAATAAAATAATTACCAACATAGTCAGGGGCGGATTTACCAGAAGGCTGAGTAGGCTGGAGCCTAGGGCGGCAGATTTTAGGGGCGGCAAATTTGGGGACCGATCTGTTCACCTCATAGAAGTCAAAAAGATTTTTCCATGAAGACTTTCTGATGTCTTGCAGATAGAATTCTGTAAAAAAAAATGTCCAATGACTTTTTTCTCCCGTTAGTCATTGCACATTCCATATTCTAGACTAAAACAGCAAGTTCGCCGCCCCCCAACTAGTAATGGGCACCTGCGCCTTTTGCCGTTTGTATACTAAAATGACTTGCTCTGGGAGCTACAATTTGTCTTAAATTAGAAATTTATTTGGCAGTCCCCTTCGCTTTTCACAACCCCTTTCTACGACACGGTAATTGTTTTACTTAAGCCTCAATTTTGGCGTCCAGAGCGAGTCGTTTTTTGTGTCGTTTTAGTACAAACGACTTACGTATTAGGGGTGAATGTATTCCCCTTTTCCTACTAACAACCCATACATGCCAGTCCAACTACTAGTTGGAGGCTACGAACTGGCTAGTTTATATATAATTTTGTGATTTTTTTTGTGTGATTTTAAACCGTGATTTCTATTGTTTTTTTTTTGTATGAAAACCTAAAAAAATACGTTAAAAAAATAGAACGATTACACGCAACAAACCATATTATAACCTTCGTGTTTTTTAAATAATCACGTTCCTTAGGAGTTTTCATGTGGGAATAAGAAGGACTTATGAAGATATCATATATGTACTTGTACATATTTGAACAAGTTGAGATGATTTTACTTGGGAAACCCATGATTGTACAAAAAAAAAATAGCGATTTACCAAAGCTATCCGTGTTTTACTGGCGAAAATACAGCAAAGATTCGGGTGGAGACCGTGACTTTTAAAGAGGAATCTCGTGATTTTAAGGGGCAACCAAATCATTAATTTAACCGAACTAATCCTACCCTTGGTTTTATTGGCCAACCCGTGCTTTAAACGACACGTTCCATGATTCATTTTTTCCGGCTACCGAAGATTTTGCCAAAGCAATACGTGATTAGAAGATGATTTTAGCAAAAAAAAAAACACAATCGTACAGTAGCGACCCATTCTTAAAGTGTAGAGATTATGTAATTTTTCCAAAGTAATTCGGGATGTTTTCGGAATGATCCTTTTAACGGGGAAACCAGTGATTTTAATGACGCGACATTGTGATTTTACCCAGGATTTTCATGACGTTAAGAACAAACCTGTGCACAGCTGTGGTTTATTTGAAGTGACTCCTGATTTTCGTGCAAACCATCATTTTAATGCGGAACTCAAAGTCATTGAAATAAAATTTGAAAATTAAAAATTCTGGAGCATTTTTTAATACAGCTCTTGTATTAAATCAATTTTCAATACAAAAAATGGTATATTTTAATACTTTCAAAATATTTAAATTACTATTAATCTTTTTTGTATTCAATTTCAATATTTAAGTATTAAGTTTACAACTTGTAATACAAAAATTATCAGAAAATGACCTCCGTGGGTTAAATTCTAATCTTGTATGAAATTTAACACCGCTGTATTAGATTTTAATATTTTTGTATTACATTTTAATATAGGTAATTGTATTACATTTTAATATAATTGTATTAAAATATAAATAGGAATTTATTAAAAACTAACACACATAAGTTGTTGTTGTTCATTCAAAACCTTCAATATAAAATAAAAAGTATTAAATTGTAATACAAGAATATTAAATTTTAATCAACCGACAACCTTTTTAAAAAAGTTGTAGATTTGTACTAATTTGAAGACGCTTTGTATTTTTTCGAAGCAAAATGCATACATTGCAGATGAAGTTTGATCGGCAATAAGATTTTATATGCCACAGTTTGTAAAACAGATAAAATAGAAAAAAAATTTGGACATTTTATCAATATATTTTCATATATTTTAGTTGACACAGAATGGTTTGGTTATACTTTAATCTATTAAAAAATAACATTTGCACCGATATATTTGGAATGATATTTCTATATTTATGAAAGTTGCAGACAGTTTAAACACAAAGTGATCAAAACCAAACAACTGCGTTACTTTACTGAAAATTTCAGTTTTATCTGTAAAATCATATAATTAAGCTCTCTGAAATTTCTATTTTAAACTATAGGAACAACGTAAGTCTCCTATGAAGTTAAATCCCAGAAAAATTAAAAACCACTGCGTTACCAAGATAATACACAATACTACCGTGATTTGTAAACAATTCGATCCAAATTTGGGTTTCAAACTTGTAAAATAATGATAATTTTATAACTCAATATCCATATAATTTTTCTACTAATTTGTACTTCTAGAAAAATGAAATTAAAAAAAAAGGAAATTTTTTAATGCACTAAATAGTATTTTGGCCCATAAATTTAAAAAAAATTTGATGTTGGGGAAGAGCCGACATTTAGGGTAAAGTTTTATAAAATGAAAATTTTATTTTTGTTATTTGACTTTTTTGAAATTGCTTTGAGTATAACGTCTTCAAAGTTAAATCAAAATCGTGAGAGCCGTTTTCGAGTGATTTGCTATAACGTGAAAAATTTGTATGAAAAGTACGCTTTCGAAGCGAGATATAAATAAAAAAATGAAGGGGCAAGGGCGGCAAAAACTGAAAAGCCTATACCATGAAATTTTGTAAATCCGCCTCTGAACATAGTTACTTATTCGGCACACTGTAGGACCGCCCATTTTTTTTTTTTCCAATGTACACCAAATATCTGAATTTATGCCCCATGTGGTTCATGCCCAACGAGGATCATGCCTCATGTGAGTCATGCACCATGTGGGTCATGCTTCATGTGGGTCATGCCCCATGTGGGTCATGCCCCTGTGGGTCATTCCCCTATGTGGGTCAAGCCCATGTGATGCTATAGGAGAAAATTAAAAAAAAAAAAACTTTAATTTCTCCGTGATCCTATCACCCCCACCATGAAAAAAAATTGAGAGACCGCCTTTATTGTTGCTTAATTGTACTCATACCCGTACGTCTACCAAAATATACACCACTGCCGCTGTTCAACATCGTGGGATAACATTTGTTACAAACATTTTTCTAACAAGTATTTGTAATTTATCAGGATTTCATATCGAGGATTTGTGTCTTCTTTTTTTTTTGCTGTTGTTATATATATTTTTTTTTTATTCCTATTCCTTTGTTGAAAACAAATATAGTATCGGTAGAAAGAGAGCTGACAAAAAGGCAAAAGGGGAAAACAAAAAAGGCAATGTTTCTTTTGTGGATTTAGTGTGTCGGTGGTGGTAGGTACTAAGAACCGAATTTGACGTTGCTGATGATGTCTTGTTTTTATGACTCCTGTTTTCTATAAACGTACATTCATATTATGAAAGATAACCTTTCTTTTCAAAAAAAAAAAAAAAAAAATACAAAAAACTCACCACACAATAGAACCTCTCAACAGCTTTCTATAATCCCAATTTAGAATGAATTGTTCGGGCTCATATAGTTTAGATAAATTGAAATATACCGCTTCTCATCTTTGTAATAAAACAAAAAATAAAAAAAAACGATTCAGTGGCATTTTTAAAGGACCCACTATCATGAAAAGGTCAGACTTTTCCCCCTCCCAAAATTAAGTTCGTGTATTTTACTCCAGCCATAAACTCTATTAAAACAAATTTCATTCATATAAAAAGGTGGTAGTTCTAAATTAATGGCCAAAATAAAAATGTTAAGGTATGTAAAGTCGTCGAAAGATCGGTCCAACTATCATTAATCAGGAGAACGAAAAAAAGAAACCCGACTTGTTGATTTTTTTGGAATTTCTATAATGCGGTTCGGTTGGATTTAGAGGAAGTATTAGATTTCAAATTCAAATGTGAGTGCGGAGTAGCATATTGGATGGTAATAATGATGGTATTCATCACTTGTCCGAACATGGAAATCGAAGCTATGAAACATGTCTTAAATCAACATACTATAGAGTCTAAAATAATATTGAAACCTTATATAGCAGAGGTCGTAGAAAGTGTGTCTTTATGTTGGGTGGGTTTGTTTTGACTTTTTAAGAACACAAATTCCAGAATCTTGTCATTTTTATAGAAGCAGGTTGACACTGTTTTAAGCTTTTTTTTTCTTGTTTTTTATTGTTATTAGCAACCATTTCATTAGTTGAAGACAATTTTCAAAATCAATCAATGTCATAGGGAATTCAAATATTTTGTGTGCAAACCTAAATTCTGTAGATATTTTTTTTTTTTTTTTCTGAATGGACTGAGGCGTTTGTGTGTGTTTTTTTTTTTTTTGTCTTACTTTCCATGAATGACATTATACTTTTTAAGGTAGAATTTATAGAAGTCGTTAAATAATTTTAGTGGAATAGGAGCGCCACTGGACCAATAAAAAAGGTTTGTTTTTTTTTTTTTTATTTTTTGTTCAAAGAAATAACATTTCAAGTTTATTAAAATCGAAAAGACGAATGAATTTTGAATAGATTTGCTCAAAATTTTGAAATTTTTTTTAATAAGAATTTATATAATATCTCTTATATGTTAAAAATTGCTGTGTTTTATTATTCCCGTGATCCTGATCAAATCATTGTTTTTATTTGCTTTACAACAAAAGCAGGATCTGCATACAAACAGAATGATCTGATCTGGATCACGGGAGTAATAAAACACAATAATAGATTTCAAATTAAAGGAGAACGACGTTAATTTTAATCAGTTTTTTTTTTTTTTAACAAAAAGCATCTTTAAATCAACGTTGTTTCAATATTGAAAAAGAACACACAAAAAAACTACCAAGTCATTTAGTTTCGATATTAGATACTCTCATTAGGTCGAGCTGATAATCTGCTAACAATTTTAATATTCTTCAAGTTTGTCTCAATATTAATTTTAAATGTTTAAAGATTAAATTATTTCAAAAATTTTAATTTTCAAAAAAAAAAAAATATTATTATTATATTATTTTTATAATTTTTTTTATGAAATTTATCAAATTTTCGAAAACGGGAGACTGTTTTTTTTTTGAAGTTTTGTTTAAGTGTTAATCAATATTTACAATGATATTAAAAAAAAATTTAAAGGCTCTAAGGATTTAGATTTTTTTTTTTCAAAAAATGAATGTTAATATAAAAAAACCACAGTGCGCATAGCTTTTTCGGACGTCAAATTCATTTTAGATGTTGTTTTTTTTCCTTTGAACAACAAATTTGAAGTTTAAAAAAAATGTTTTTTTTTTCTTCATACCTATGCATTTACTAAATTTATATCAAAGCGATCCTGAAAATGACCCAGAATGAGAACAAAAACTTAAAATTAGTCTTTGTTCTTGAAGGTTTCAGCAAAAATAATCAGTTTTTACCAAAATCTTATAAGATTTACAATATTTTTCAAGATATCCTGAAAAAACTGTTTTTCTTGATAAATTCTTGACAATGCTTAATGTACTTACTATGTAACCTTTAACTGTCAAAAACTGACTATTTTTATAAATTTTTGCATTCAAATTAATGAGTAAATAGATAACGAATCCTTAACTTGCTTTATAGTAACTCTATTGTAAAAAATATTTTGAAAAAATCGCAGACAAACAATTTTGGTTTTATAAAGCTTTACAGATGCAATTGTTGCTTGTGTAAAGCATAATAGAAGTAAAATTGTTAGTAGGGTTGAGCTTACAAAAAAGAAAGAACGTGACTTGAAAGTTCCATTAAAAAAAAAAATGTCACAAGTTTATTGTCATGCCATTTTTAACACTTTATTGTACAATATTTTGAAGTAAGAATTTTAATGACTGGCTTTCGAAAATAAACTACTTTTGAAAAAAAAAAAACTAAAAGTGACGTTTTTTATTTTTTTTTATTTAAAGACATTTCGTGAAAACCGAACAATTCGCTTATAAAATAGCCAGGTATTAATAACATACTGAAGGGTCCAGGGGAAAAACAGCACAAGTATTTCAACTCATTCCGAGCAAAAATCCAATTTATAATTTTGTTCTCCATATAAGCTGCTTTCTTTTTTCCCAAATAATTATCTTCCAATTTTATTTCGTAGTTTCTCGTTTTCTTTATCAATTTTTCGTCAAGAATACTGATTCTTTCCATTGAGTTGGTCACTTTATTTTTAGTTCATTTGAAAGTTTCTTTAACAGTTAACATTTTAAATTTTAAGTTTGAATATTTACAAATCTTCCTTAATAGCTTATTTTATAAAAAAAATTATCTCTTTGACCTTCCTAACTCACTTCTTCGAATACTCCTCAAACTCTAAAATTTTATTTTGAAATTTTTCTTTTTATCTTGAATTTGCAAAAGACACACTTTAACTTGACTAAATCTAATATCCTCAAGAGTATTTAGTTATAATTCCTTCTAAATTCATTCATATTATCCACTTAAACCACCCACAACGATATTTATAAATTTAGTTTAACTTTTTCGTCTTTAGCAAACAACTTCTTATTTCTTAAAAGCATTTCCAAGTAATAGACAATCATTTCTACGAATATTGTCGCCACTAGTTATTCGCTATTTTAGTTACTCAATTCACCATTAAATATACGATTTTTATTGAATTTTTTTAAACATCCTCTTTTTCTTCTTCATCGTTTTATTCGATCTCTATGGAAATGTAAATTCGTGAAACGAAAAACCCTCCAAATAGTATCAAAGTTCAGCGGAAAATTTGCGTGTGGCAATATACGGACGATAAGTAAGTGCCAAAGTAGTGACATTAAAAGGCTCTGACGCATCATTGGCTTGCAAAAAGTGATTACCATTTTCAGCTAGAGAGCGCATAATGTTCCGAACACTTTAGGGCATAACCTTTTTTTAGTGGGTGGATATGAAGGTATAGAAAGTCCTTCACAAAATTGCTGAAAGGCTGCTTATCTATCGTAGTCATAGGAAAAGTTATACCAGGAAAATGAAAGCGCTTGCAGATGAGTAGAAGCAAATATAGAAAAGTTCAAAACCTACTCATCGCCGCTGTCCATATGGAAAATTTTGTAACCTCCACATAAGAGTGTATATAAAACGATTACCGCCATTATGCCCCGATGGGTACAATCTGGCGACGACGGTAAACGGTAATAGGCTTAATTTGTCAATATCTCCTTCCGACAATGTTTTTGTGCTTCCCCTAATAATATGCAACACACTCACTATTTTTATCTATGCTAGTACACATGTCCTAGAGAGTTCGGGGTGTACTTATATCGAGAGGAGCATTTATCCTAAAGATGGGAACTATCGAATGATTTGAACTATCGAATAGTTCATTCATTTATTCGTTCGAATAAAAATATCGAGTAAAAAATCATATAAAAACTATCGACTAAAAACTATCGACTAAAAACTATCGAATAAAAAAAAACTATCGAATCAAAAAACTATTCGAATGAAAATAGTAACTAAATGAATGAATGAATGATTTAAAACTATCGAATGAATGAATATTTTACAACTATCGATAATTTGATAGTTTTTATTCGATAGTTCCCATCACTAATTTTATTCTCTAAATGAGGAAAGAACGAGGATTCCCTGCTGGATGGATGCAACCATATCGTCTGGTCATCATCATCATCAGCAGCAGCATCATTCGCATTCAAAATGCGTGTATATTCGCATTCGACGAGGTTTGATTTCCGGCCTTTATTTTTCCATAGAAATGCATATTTCCATTTCTGGTCGGTTGTATTGGTCGTTTTGGATTTCCAACGAACCGTGTGCTAAAAAGCAATAATAAAACATCTGTGTGTACCTTTGGTGGAATTAAATTTTGGTTTCAGGTTAATAGTTTTCATAAGATAAATTCAGCTAATTATGCTAATAGGATTGTCGAGTAAAATGGCATGCTTCTGTGTGATGACAATATGCAATTTACAGGTGGATGAACTGAATTTTAGTTGCATTTGCTACTCGAGAAAGGAGCCATATTCAGCGCACAGATGTGGATTGTTTGCATCACCTGTTGTTCCTTGTATCATATGAAACGAATGCTTATATGTATTTATATAGTTTGTCATCTGGTTGTTTATGAAATTAATTATATAAACATAATTAGTAATCATTTTTAGTTGAAATATAAAGTAAATCGGATAAGAGGATCTTCAGTTTTTGTGCTGAAATTATATTAAATTTTAAATATAGTAAATAGGGGTAAAACAAAATTGCAAACAAAAACCAATAGATAACTTCATTTTTAGGCCAACAAAGGTATTTAAAAAAATCTTCCTTTTTTTGTAAACATCGTAGAAAAATGATTGAAGCGTCATATGAAAGGTAAAATAATAGGCTTTCACATGATATAAAATTTATTATAAGTTGCCATAGAAAAAAATTAATTCAATGGTGTATGAAGAAAAAAATATATGATTTTTTTTTTGCTTTTTTCATGAATAATGATTGTTTTTAATAAATATACTTTTTGTGCATTGTAAAAATTTAGGTATGGCTTTATGCTTTATAAGAAATATTAAACTTTTTAATAGTGTAATTTTTTTTTGGTAGCTCATTATAATGAGAAAAGAACGAAAAAAGGTATTTTTTGAGCTTTTTCTTGTAAATTAGAATTGGATTCATAAAGTTATTTTCTACAAAACATACAGATATAATTATGTAAGATCTTAATCTTTAGCTTAAGTACTTTACTATAAGAATTATTATCTTGTTCATTTTTTTAGCAAAAGCACATAACCTGTTTTCTTATGACGTTATCACGTAAAATTATTATCATCCGTAAACCGACTTTATTGACGAAACAAGTCTCGAAACAAGTTTTGGTTTACAAATATGAGTTCACAGTGAACAGGCCTATGCAATAAGCTAACAAAATTACAAATCTACTTTTCTTACATTTTTGACAAAAAATCAAGGTTAACCCCTTGCCTAAAAAAAAATGTATAAAATTCCTCCAAATTCATCGATTGATACATTAAAAGAAAGGTCTCTCTAATCTCTATTCATAACTGAAAACCACATGTTTCTCGGAGGTCTCATTGCTGAGTTATTGCAAACCAAACATAGTTTTTTTCATACCCGGAAAGAGATTTTTTCGGATTTAAGTCTCGAAATAGAAAATCCATCTTTTATACCAACTAAAGCCTCTCTGTATAAACTTCTAGTCTAAGTCTTGGTAGGTTGTGGAACGTAAGTTGTAAAATGTCAAATATATTATACAAAATTATCAAAAGTACTAAAAGCAAAACAATCTTTATACCTATCCAAAAAATCATCATCAACCCTCTGCGGGAAGAGCAAAAAAAAAAAATAACCACCAAGAAGAGAATCAATAAGGAGAAAAAAAAGGAGAGGAAATAATGGGCAAATGGTATTATCAACAGCCTCTTAAGGAAGTTCAAGTTTGCCACTTAATTAAACAATTTAAAGACCTTCGGATTATTTGTCTTCTTCCGTCAGACGGCCATAATCATTAAGGCCTATCAATTTGTCAGGTCGTTTATCGTTTTTCTAGTAAGAAGAAAGCCAAAGCAACTTTTCGGAACAAAACCAAACAGAAGCGTGTCGTCTTCATCTGTCCCTTATAGATTCCACAATGAACCACAGAGAAAACACAAAACCATAAAGAAGAGAATCCCTGGGAAACAACGGAAATGTGTCCACATTATTGAAATTATCTCAGCTCTGTTCGACTAGATGATATAATAGAAAATTCAAGTCACGTTGTTCGTCTAGAAGGGAACTGGAACTGGTTTAAAAAGAAGGTGAATCTCTCGGGTGGTTAGGCCGATATCTTTTTCTATATCTCAGCTTGAAGGGATTTTTATTTTCTTGTTTTTTTTTTTTTTTTTTTACTGTTGTCTTTCATTTTCTTTTCCTTTTTTCTCTGGTCTGGATAGGAGCTTATATCATATATGAGACGATGTGAAAGTCATGTATTATCATCATCCCATACACACACAGGGTGCTTGAGAATCATGCGAAGCATGCACAAGGATTTACTGGATGACTGAAATCGATATTTAGAAAAAATCAGCTAAATCAGATCGAGGCATGTGTGTGATTTTCCAGAGTTAGTTGGGGGGAAGTTGTGAGTAATGAGTTTAATCGGTGCATTGCATTTCTATAAAGTCAGGTGTGATTTTGGGTTTTAAATGGATGAACTTTTTACCCACTTTATTGGTAGCAATCAATTTTATATTAAATGAAAAACTATTAATTATTGTGAATCTATTGCCAGCCAGAAATTGGCTTTATTAAGAAAGAACTGAAGAGGGCGCACGTGTTTTGAAAGGTTAAATGGGTTTTTTTCATATATCGCTGCGATATATGAAAGATGGTTTAGAAGATAAGCCAATGGAAACTTTTAGAAACCAATTAGATACTTGTGCCAAAAATGGCATATATTCCTATTTTATTTGCTTGTCTGAGAGTGTTTACGGAACCGCTGCCGTAATTTTACAGTCAATAATCATATCTAACCTAAGTACACGGCAGTCGGTTGCGGCACTGGGTAGCCAACTCAGTCTTATCAGAGTTTTCATCTTAAAAAATGGGGTTTTAGAGCTAAAAAAAACTGTTTCTGACCTGGGCCCCCTTCTTTCAAAAATTGAATTTTTACTCTAAAAACTACATTTTTGATTATTTTTGAGAAAAAATTGGTAAAAATTTGGATTCAATATTTAAACACATGGTTGTTTTTTTGAATTTTTGATTGTGGTATTGTGGGGTATTTTGTATTTTTTTTTTTTTGCTTGCAATATCCTTTAAACAGATTAGATTCCTTGAGAAGCAGAGGATAAACCTGTTTTTAATATTTTATTTTAAAGTTTAATAAATATGAGGCAAAAGTGCAGAAAAAGTTTACTAAAATCGTTTTTTTTTTTTTCTGAGTTCAAATTCCTAGTTCTTTGTTTTTGTTTTATAAAATTTTGGTTTGGCTGAAGCGATTTATGTAAACATTTTATTTGGAACAACTTTGAGATTTTTTTAACGAAAATAATAGGCAATGTTAAAACTTGACTATGTTCTTTGAAAGTGTATTTTCGATTTGACACTCACTCAGAATATAATATATGTATTTATAAAGTGTTAAATATTCGAATTAAAAAAAAAATGTAAAAGAAAAATCAAAACTTTGTCTTTCATTTTTTTTTAATAAAATTTTTAATTTTCTAACAAATGTACGATAGAAATTTTATGACGCCAGTTTTTTTGGAATAAATAGTTAGAACATTTTTTAAAAGTTGAAAAAAATATAAAGCTTTAAATATCAAAAAAAAGGACGCTAGTTTATTTTTTGTTTTCGGCCCCTTACTTTCGAAATATTGAACTTAGAGGTCCAAAAATTTGGTAAATTGCTAGAAACAGATTTTAAAAACAACTTTCAAAAATAAAATTTTCAAATAAAGGGAACCTAGGTTAAAAACTTTTTTTAGGCTCCAAAACCTCTATTTAGAAAATAAAAATAACATTCTGGAACAAATCATAAACCATGCATTTTTTTAAAAAAATTATAATTTCAAAAAAAAGTGTGTTTTGTTGTCTTTATCTTGAGCTACAGCCTAAACCACAGAAGCAATTTTCTTCAAACTTGGTAGTTAAGTGTTTTTGGTGGTTCCTTAGAGGGGACATTGAATTTTGTTTACGACCAAAACTAACGCCAAAATGACCAAAATGGAAAAGGTTGTTTTCCTCAAAAACGTCTTTAATGACACACAATAATCAACAAGGTTTTTGCCACAAGAACCAGAATATACTTTTCTATATGTTTTTGATGTGCTGAACTCGAAAATGAAGTCAGAAAATATGTATTGGCCTCCGTTTTTGAAATATTACCGTTAGAAAATGCCGAAAAACGTCATTTTGGCTGTTTTCGAGGTTTTGTTTTTATGTGGTTAAATTCATTTTGAAAAAAATTATAACGGTGTCTATAAGAACTGGTTTCATTCTTCCAAAAAATTTTCAAAATTCAAAAATATTCAAAAACCTCTAGAAAAGTATATTTTGGTTCTTGTGGCAAAAATTGTATGCCCAGGGACTTAAACTTTAGATTAAATTTAGTTTCTCTTTGGCTTACTTACTGAAACTTAAGATATCTCGAGCAATAAATGAGATATCGAGAAAATTTAAACAGTTTTTGAAAGAAGAATATCTGTTCTTAAAATCATCGGTACAAATTTGTTTATAATGAATTACCCCATATAAAATTTGAAGCTCGAAAACAGCCGAAATGACGTTTTTTAGCATTTTATAACGGTAATATCTCAAAACCGGAGGCCAATCAAATTTTTCTGACTTCAGATTCGAGTTCAGCACGTCAAAAACCTCTAAAAAAGTATATCTTGGTTCTTGTGGCAAAAAAAAAGTTCAATTTTGTTGACCAGTGTGATTTAACATTTTAATTTATAAAAAAAAAATACATAAAATGTGGCAAATGAAGTCATACCTACCTACTTTTGAAATAACAAAAAATAGTTTTTGGACCGTTATTATTATCGGTATTTGCCACAGAACCGAACGATTTCAATGAAAATTTTTATAAAAGTTTAAATATTTCTAGTACCTATTAAAGTTTAGAAAAATTTTCAAAAAAATCAAAATTGGATTAAAAAAAAGTTCAAAATTAGTTTTAAAAAATCAATTTTTGAAAACGGACCAATTAATTTTATTTTAACATTGTTTTTATGTATCGATTAAAATATTAGCCTTTTAATTTTTTAAATATTTTATGTAAAAAAATGATAAACGATTTTCAATTTTTTTTTTTTAATTTTTTAAGAAATTGAATGGCATATTTAAAGGGATGTTTTTGTAACTTTAAACCAAATTTTATATAGATTTTTAAGTTTTTTTTATTTTTAAATTTCTTTAAAAAAAAGTTCTTTTAAGAATTTTTATATAAATATAACCAATACCGCTCCATAGAGCAAGTAAAAGCAATTTTTGAAGCGATTATCACGAAAATTTTATATATACAGAAATGTTCTATCAATCTAAATCTTATAAATGTATATGTTCTTTTTTTAATTATTTTCGGTTTTTTTAAGAAAACTTCAATTTTTAAAGAGAATTATTTTTTTGAAAAGTGACCAGCAATTTTTTGAAGTGAAAACTTCTTTAGTATCGTAGTGATTTGAAACAAGATGAAACGAAAACGCGACACGACTTCAAATTGTTAGAACTTTTTTGTTTTAATAGATAGATGAATGAAATTTGTACTGCAGATAGGTAATTAAATAAATTATAGTTGTACAAAACTTCAATTAATTTCATATTCAAAATTCGGAGATAACGGTGAAAAGATGTTCTTTTCCAACACATGTTATATCTTTTGATCTAGTGCACATACAAATTTGATTTAACTTTCGATATATATATATATATATATATATTTTGAGCTAAGACAATAAGCTTTCAGATGGTGTAAGTTGTTATAGGTTGTTAGGGAAGAAAATGGATTTAATAGCGTGAGAAGATAAAAATACGTGTTTTTCGCTTTTCTTGGTGGAAATTGATGGAGTTCAAAAAATTCTAGCTCTTTTTGTAGATGTCTCATAGACCTGATCGATATATATATATTTTAAGCTTAGACAATAAGCTTTCAGATGATATAAAATTTATATAGGTTGTCATATAAAAAACATGGATTTGAAGGTGATAGAATAAAAATAGGTAGATTTTTTCTATTTTTTTTTTTTTTTGCAAGAAAAATGATTTTTTAAGGTTTCACTTCTACCACGTGTGAATTGCACATATGATTTTTTTTTATTTGTGAACAAATAGTTCTTTTTTATGGCATACCTATTTATTTTGAATTTTTTGTGTACATACATACAAATTTCAAAAACTGGAGATCACAAATAGAAACCAATATTTCAGAAATTATAATGAAAAAAAAAAAAAAAAAATCCAATATATTCCAATTTATTAATGTACATTAGGGTGTTCGTTATTTTTGAATCAAGTTCCTAACTGGAAAAACTGTTTCTAAATAATAAAAAAAAAAAAATCCCCTAATTTTTTCAGATTTTTATTTTGACGCTAGATGGTTAAGAGGGTTAAAGTTTTTTCTCATTTGAAATAGGTATATGTTGTCTTATGATGTAATTGATGTAAAAATGATGAGGTTCTATTCTATATTGAACACCCTTTTTAAAAAGGTATAAACCATTTTTCTAGGACTAGGGGTTTAGTCAGGACATGTATGTCTTTTTTGGGTTTATTAAACCAAGTATGTTTTATTTAAACAAGCATATGAGTAGCATGAAAAATAAAATAAAACATAAAAAATACATGCATGTCCTGACTTTTATACCTTTTTTGAAAAGGGTGTTCAATATAGAATAGAACCTCATCAAAAATTTTTACATTAAGGCTTTATCTAAAATGGCCTAATAAGTCAACATATACCTATTTTAAATGAGAAAAAACTTTAACCCTCTTGGGGCGCCATCTAGCGTCAAAATAAAAAATCTGAAAAATTTAGGGGATTTTTTTTTATTATTTAGAAACAGTTTTTCCACTTAGGAACTTGATTTTCGAAAAAAAAAAAAACCTAAATAACGAACGCCCTAATGTACATATTAAGTCTATTCAGTATTAAAAGCTTTCATGAGGAAATGTTTCAAATGGACTTAAATAAATTGACATAAGTTTCATTTCATGGTAGGTATAGGTCAGTCAAAGTCAATTAAGTTGAGAACACAATATTTTGTTTTTGTGTGTTTTTTTTTTTTCTGAAACCTTCTTCAAACTTAAGAGAAATAGTTTAGAGAGCTATAAAAAGATTATTTCGAAGGTCATGTCAAAAACTTTTTTTCCCTCTAGAAATCACAAATTAAAGATTTTTCTTCATCTTCATCCAGTATCTATCAGTCAGTCATTTAGTGTATACACATATACAACACATATAATTTAACCAACATATAGAAATAATAAAATATCTATTCAACATCTCATTCGGTAAAAGAGCCTACTCAACAATCTGAAGCTTTTACAATATATCAAGGTCTATTTGTCTAGTTTTCTATCTCATCTAGATATGACAAAGGCCCCCCAAATAGGATACACAGAAGCACAAGCCATACCAAAAATAAATCCATTAATTGCCATATTTTACCATTTATAACTTGCTGTGTACAGTTATCAACTTAAATGTCAATATTATTCCGCCTATTTCGTAGTTTGAGTTCCTGATGTTCCACTTAAACTATTGTTTGCCTTCAGGATATGATAAACCTACCAACCTTTATACTGCCTCTGTCCTTTGCCTCTGCTGTGCGTATGTAAGCTTTTATTTTTCATTTGAACATAACAAAATGACAAGTGCTCATTCTTACCCCCACCTCCCCTAACCCCACTTTTGTATGTCTTTTACGTTAAAGCAAGGGAGGACAGGCTACTACTCGTACTACTATAGAATAAGTAACAAAATGGAATATGAGATAGAAGAAGAAAAAGAAAAAAAAAAAAAGTCAAAGAAGAGAACTTAAAATACAAGCACCGAAAATCTGAAGGGGAAATCAATAAAAAAGAATTTTTGCTTGACGCCATTGTTATTATGCGGTTGTCTCGGTGTTGCCAAAATTTCTGAGCTCAGTGATGAGGAAGAACACTAACATCAGAGACGACTTTCCCACAGCAACAACGACATCTACATTGACGACGAAAACGATAAACTTTGAATGCTTCGCATCATTTGGTTTTAGGTCAAACGCGGGCGACAGGACATTTCGGTCTCAAGCTGGAGCCTATAATACCTCCCACACCCCCAAAAAACCTTCCTCCCTCTCTTCTCCCTCCTCCATTAGGGAATATGAAAAAAAAAGGAAAACAAAAATAAAATATCTTTTGTGGTCCTTCAGCAGTCATGAAATATTCAAGACGGCATCTTTGGATAATTATTACTTCACCAATGGTAAATAACATCATTGGATTGAGGGAGGGGAAAAGGAGAGAGACGGCTTATGTTCAACTTTGAATTGGGATAACTTTAAGATCTTTGTAAAACAGCGTTCTCGCTACATGATTAAGGAGTTTTAATTTATTCGCCCTAAGGCAATAATGTTAATTAAATCACAATCTAATGTGGTCGCCAAATCGATTGTTAAACTCATTTACAATTCCCCTGATGGAAATTATGGAGACTGGGGGCAGGTAATTTTAGGTATACCCTACTTTTTCATCACAAAGGATTTTTTTTTTTTTTTTTATGTATTTTGTCGATATTTTATGTTGATTTTGTTTTTGCTTTAAATTAATCAAAAGCCGGTTCTAAGAGAAAGTTTTCGTTTAAACATATTGACAAAGTACCTACTTTGGGTGTAGGATGTAGGCAAGTTCTACCTTCCTACACAGACTTTCTTACTTTGGTTTGTTTAACAAAAATAGAGAACAGAAAAAGATTTTTCTTTGATGGTGGAGTTGCGATAAATGTCATAGGCTTCGAGATGATCAAATAAGTTTCGTCTTGTTACAGATTTTGAAACATTAGCTTAAGTAGTGTACTTTTCGCTGGATGAATTTAATGGAAAAACTTCATCAACAGTGAGTCAAATGTATTTTCGTACAAAACTTAGGACTAAATTTTCTTAAATACAAGAATCGGAAAACTAGAACGAAATTTGGTTATTTATTAAGATTCTTTTAACTTTTAAAAAATCATCACTTAACTGCTGTGAAAAATACAAATTCAGTTCTGAAAATTAAATAATATGGACAAATTACCTGAAAAAGTTGGATTTTTACTTGCGATATAGGTACTATCAAGTTATGCATTCGTACAAAAAAAAAAAAAAGTTGAGATAACATTTTTTCATGACATTACGATGGTAGAGAATGCCAAAAAAGTGGGTCCCGTCTGTCTGTCTGTCTGTAAACGAAGCTACAGCCTAAGTGGATGGACCGATTGATGTCAAACTTGGTATGTAGCGTTATTTGGCGACTCTCCAGAGGGGTTTTTGGAATTAATTTTTTTGGACCAAAAATAACGGTACTTGTCATAGACCGATTTTAGTAAAATTGAAATATATCGAAAACGGCTATAACGATTTTGTTTAAAAATTTCAAATTTTAGTTTCAAGTTAAGATCTATCTTTCAATGAAAAATTTGTTTTTGAAAATCATTATTAACGGTACCTGCCATAGAACCGTTTTTTTTCAAATCCGATTATCTCCGAAACCGCTTATTCGATTACAACGAAACTTTTTGTGAAGAAGCATTTATATAATTTTAATATAAGCCAAAAAAATAATTTTTGGATTTTTAAAAAAATTTTGAAAATTTTTTTTTGAAAAATCAAATTTTCGAAAACGGGACATTGAATTTGTTTGAAATTTTGTTTTAAGATGTTGATTAGTGATTTCTACAAAATGGCATACCAATTTTATTTTAAAACTTTTTTTCCAAAAATTAATTTTTTTAAAAAACAGCTCTAACGATTTTGAATTTTTTTTTTCAAAAAATGCATCTTAATATATCAATCAAAACTGCATACTTGTTTTGGAGGCAATTTAATTTCAGATTTTATTTTATTTTTTTAAAAAACGAATTTTATTTTTTTTTCAAATTTTTATATAAGAGGTCTTAAAAATTTAAGCAACTCTAAGAGCAAGTTCGTGCATTTTATTTTTATATGAAAAACGTTTTTGTTTTCGTTATTTTTTTAATTTTCTCAACAATATTATAGGTACCATTTTGAAAAGAGAATTGAACACATCAACTTTTAAGGTAACTTGCCAATATAGGGAAGTGCATTTTTTCTACACTATGGTTCATTGAATTATATAGGGTCATGTAAAATTTTTGAGTATAAGTTGGGCAAAAAAGTGATATTTTCTTATATTTTCTTTGAAATTCATTCAGTTTCAACGTTGACTTTTGGGACATCTTGTATATTTATTATAAAACAACATCAAAGTTTTCAAAGACGACGCACATAGGAGCATTCTGATCGAAAAGCTGGACAAAAGTTGATTTTCTAAAAAATCAAAATTTTGAATTAAGTTTTTTACAAAGCGGATTATAAATATACATGTGCTTATATGATGCACTTCTTTTTGTGTGTGTGGTGTGACAAAACAAGCTCAAAATCAGCTGTTTATTTTTTGGATTTTTTTTTTTTAATTTATGGTGATTTGGTGAGTATTATTAGGAGATTGATTGTGAGCGAGTGTGCTTTTAAACATAAAATTTTCAAATGAAAAATACAATTGCAGGTACTGAATAATAATTAAAGAGTAGTTATGGAAATATTAAATGTTTTTTGTTCAATTAAATGACAGTGGGAAAAGAGTCTGCCACATATAGATATTTTGATTGCTTTTTTTTAAAGTCTAATTGATTTGTTATAGTATACCCTACTATTCTGCTTCGATACATAGATTTATGATAACTCTGACTATTCTTTTAATTTAATATCAAAAATTTGGGTGCGAATTTTTGCGATTAACAAAATAATTGGCGAATAAAATTTTCACTTTTAGTCAAAATCACTCATACACCCTACGTGTTTTTTTTCTTCTTGGTTGTTAGCATTTTCCAGAAATTTTTTTATTAAAATTAATGCATTTGGATTCACTAAGCCTTAAAATCACAATGGTTCCTCTCTAGAAGCTCTATTATTTTAGATATTATAATTGTTCACATTTTGGGTGTATGAAAATTCATTATACAATTTTTTTTTTAGTTTTTCTTATTACAAGCTTTTTTAAAGTTTTCCAACTTATTTACATAAAACCGCCTTTCATTGCATAAATAATAGTTTCTAGCAATAATAAATTGTTTTACTTCCAAAAATAATTTTGTACAGATTTTTGATCGAAATACTCCTATGTGCGACGCTTTTGAAATTAAAAAGAAATATTTTTTTTTTTTCAATTTTGGTGTTGGGCGTTGATTACTACAATATGGCATATCATATTTTTTAAAATAATAGCTAATTAAAAAAAAAAGATCTAACGATTTTGAAATTATTTTTCTAAAATTGCGTCTGTATAAAAGAAAAAGTATAGATAAAAAGACAAATTTCTCGTACTCATACAAATTGTTTTTTTTTTTAACAATGAACGTTTTCGGGAATAACAATTCCCATCTTCAGATTATTATATCAAAATAAAAAATTATTTAAATAATTTGTTATTAAAATCTAAAAATATTTTTTTTTTTTAAAGTTTCTTAATTATAATGTTATAAACGAAAAATATGATAAAGTAAAAGTGAATAAATGCACCTAGAGTTTTGTGCAAAAAAGATCGTTCTAATGTTTTATTTTAGTTCATATTTTTTATTCTATTTATTTAAGTATCTTCAAATGCATCTTATAATTTAGGTTTATTCAATTGTTTCAACAAACGAAATCCAGTTTGTTTTTTTTATCTATTTCATTGAAACTCATACAGAAGTTGTTTAACTGCATACCTACTTTTTTTAGAGCTCAATTTTTTTAACTTATTTTTATTTGTACGTGCAATTAATGTGTAAAAAGTCCTGTAATTTTAGTAATTTGAGTTCTAAGAGCAAGTACGTGCGAACCAATCGTGCATTTTATTTATTTTTGTCAAATAATTTTCTAAAACCGTAAAAAACAATTTTTTTTCGAACTCTTTCATTTTTTAATTTAATTTTTAGGACCAAAACTAACGGGTTTTTGCCGACCTCATCAAATGTTAAAACTAAAAAAAATTTTTTTTTTGAAACACCATTTTTTTTTTGTTGTACAAGAAATTAAATGGCATATTTTGTTAAGAGGTTTAAACCATTTTCGTAATTAAAAAAAAACAAATCTTTTTCTCCTTAACAATGCTTTCCTTAACTTGCTTTCTTTTGACTCACTGCATTAAAACAGTAAAATACTTTTACCAAAATTACAACAATATTTTTTTTTTCTTTTTGCCCTCTCGTTTTATTTATTTTTATTTTTGTTTTGCTACAAAACTTTTCTCAAGGATTGATTTCTTTCTTTTTTTTTTCTTGTTGGACATAGAACTACTGCCATGCCATAAGCGCCTGGGCTGTGCAAACTGTGTTATGGAGGGATTGTGTTTGTGATTGACTTTTATTTCAGTTATATCTATAAAAAAAAAAATATTTATTTTGTTAATAGTTTCTAATTGAAGATGGAACATCACAAGGATTCAAATAAAAAAAATTAAATTGAGTGAAAAGGACATCTTATTCAAAGTGAATGGAAATGGAATGAAATAAAGTGACCTTATCTCCCGTTTAACATTGTTGTTGGCACTCTCTCTCTCTCTCTTATTTAATTGAAATGAGTTAATGGTTAGAATTTATTTTCGTCAACATCCCACCGAATAAAAAAAGTGTGAAATTAAAATCGACCATATTTTTTTTAATTCCATTTATTATGAGAACTCATTAAAAGTATATAATATTCATCTTAAAATATTAACTCCTTCACTTTACTATATCCAAATTAGTTATCTTCACTGTATAGTGTCATTTACACATTGACATGACGGAATTAATGGAAAAAATGTCAAATAAAATCAAAATGATGACCAATTTACAGTTCATCGTTGAGCTATTAAAATTTGAGTTTAAAAATAAAATTCCACATACTTAAGAATTTCGTTTTAAGACGAAAATAAAAAAAATGGGAATTTATAACGTTAATCTTTTTTTTCTTCGGCGGGGATGATGTTTATTTATATTTAATCGTTTTGCTCCAGAGAAACGTCTGACTGCGAGTAATTGGAGTTGTTAAGGGCAATGATGAGTGTAAATTTGTTTGAGGGATGACAATTTCTATTACGCGTAACGATGAAGCTATGTAATAAAAGACAATGGCAATTTATGTCAATTGCCGGGTAGTTAAACAAGAAATAATAGGGAATGTGGTGTGTGAGCAGGAGGTTAAAGGGTTACCTTAAGGAGGGAATTAAGTACACAATAAAATGGTATACCGCAGATTTAAATTTGAAATTTTAAGACGAAAACCCATCAATGAATTCAAATTAATGCTGATAAGCTCATAAGTTTACTTGCCAAATCCTACGACTTTTTCACTTTCGATAAATATTTTTTAGTTTTAGCGGCGATTTGTTAAATTTTCGTCTGCGATTTACATGTCTCGAGACCGATTTTCAACTTTCGATAAGAATCTTTCAGTTTGAGCTGTGATTTATTATTGTTTCGGCTGCGATCTATTTAAATCGGCTGCGATTTTTCAGTTTCAGCAAATATTTAATTTAGACTCGGCTTTTCTCCATCGGCTCCGATTTTTCACTTTTAAACAAAATTTTTAAGATTTTGCTGCGATTTATTATAACTTTGACTGCGATTTTCCACTAAGATTGCAATTATTTAGTTTCACCTGTGATAGTTTCGGTTGCGATTTACTTTATTTAACTGCGATTTTCCACTTTTGAAAGCAGTCATTCAGTTTCAACTGCAGTTTATTAAAGCTTTGGCTGCGATTGACCTACATCGGATGCGATTTATTGTAGTTTCGGCTGCGATTTACCTGTTTTGACTGCGATTTTCCACTTTCAGCTTCAACTGCGGTTTATTATAGTTTTGGCTGCGATTTACCTGCTTTGATTGCGATTTTCTACTTGCGATTGCAATTTTTCAGTTTCAGCTACGATTTATTATTTCCACGGCTGCAATTTATCTTATATCGGCTGCGATTTTCCATTTATCAATTGCGGTTTTTCAGTTTCGGCTAAGATTTATCATAGACTCAGCCACGATTCGCCTGATTTGGCTGCGATTTTCAACTTAGTTATCAACTATTACTTTCAGCTGCGATTTATTATAGTTTTGGTCGCAATTTACCTGTTTCGGTTGCGATTTTTCAGTTTCAGCTGTGATTTATTAAAATTTCGGCTGCGATTTACCAACTTGTGTTGCGATTTAGAGTTTTTTTTCTGCGTTTACACGGAGAGTTGCCTATTTCTTAATTTAGGATACAGAAGCATGAGTTTTTTCTAAGGGTTTTTAACATGTCTTAAAATGTTAAATATTCTTCTGAAATATTTCAAATTTAAATTTGAGTTAAAAATCATTATCGGTTCACAAAAATAACCTTAAAATAACCAACAAAAATCCTTTCATTATAATCCACGATTGTGTGATTAATTCATTCTCATAGAGTCATCATCAACTGTCCCAATTAAAATTTATATAAGAGGTAGTTGGCACAGAATGACGCGACGCACCATTCAATAACTACCTACCAGAGTTACCGTTTTTGTTTTGTTAGCTTTTTTTTTCTTTTTCCTTACTTTTTTATTCAACTACTTTATCATGCGGACAATTCTCTTTAACATTCCATTCAACAAAAAATTTTTATTAAAATATAAAAAATAAATAGAGAAAAACAAATTGAAAAAAATTATACAACGATAAAGGAAAACACCTCAGAGAGAGCGAGAGAGAGAGAAGGAGAGAGGAGAACTACCGACACAATAGCAGACATGACCTGGATATATACCAACTCTTTGATTATCTCTTCTGTATAAGCAAAAAGAACACACACAAAAAAAAAAATGGCATTTTATCACAAGTCCTTTGGAGCGCTATGTCGTTTCCGCACAATAAACCTGAACTCTTTTTCGCTTGTTCTACTACCATCACCACCAACCGACGCATTGTCATCGCTTTTAGTCGTCGCGTCGTCGCCCGCATCCTTAAGATTCCAATGATGGTCTGAGAGCTAGAGTAGGTACCACCCTTATCTCCCCCCCTTCACCCAACCAAACTGAACTGCGCTGAAAATGCAAAAAAAATATACATAATGATGTCAAACAACCTTTTATTGCCGATAAAACATTATGTTCAGTTTTTCCTTCAGCACAAAAAAGTACGAACTGACTTCTTTCACTTTAATGGACAACTACTAACGATGCGATGGGCAAAAAAGGACGAGGACGACGACGAAAACCAAAGAACAAGGTGTATTGAATTGGATGGACGGACATGGACAATGATGAGAGGACCGACACAAGGATTGAAAATGGGTTGAGTGGAGATCGACAAAAGGACTTTGTTTTTGCTGCGCTGTCTCCAAAAGTTCCTTTGCTTTCATTTCAGAAGAATATATTATTTTTTTTTTTTTTTGTGTTTAACTGTTGTATACCTATTTGAGAGAACTGTGCTTCCGAATAAAAACATGGCTGGTTTAATGTAGGTGCAATGTTTGTAGATTGTTCAGGTACCAAAGGATTTTTTCATATTAACGACGATCTTTCATTCGTCAACAACCCTACCAAAGGGAAAAGGTTCATAAGTCCATAGTGGACTTTTGACCCACATGAGTTCTAAGTCCACAAATCAGTTAGGTGCTTACAACTTGGATGGGTTGTAAGTCCATAATTAATTTGTGGACTTATTACCCACCCAAGTGAACCAAAAGTCTATTATGAAAACCTTTAACCCGTGGACTTATGACCTACCACCGAGTAATAGCACTAACGTTTGTAAATGAAAAAATTTACTAAATTCCTAATCTTTCCTCAAGCAAGACCTAGTATATTGAACGCGGCACAGAGCGATAACTCACATAAGTCTATAATGGAATTATGTCCCACCCAACCTAAAACATATCTTCTTCTCATAATAAAGTTGAAAAGTTATGTTCTACTGTTGTCAAATATTTCCATTATGAACTTATGTCCCATGGACCCGAAAATGGAAAAACTAAAGCCAAGTTTTTTTTTTCAAGAAATTTGGGAAACTTTGAGATGGATATGGGAGACATGCTTGAGTGGGACACAACTCCATAACAAAATTGAAGTCTTACATCCTACTGGGATCAAATACTTTCAGAGCTGCCAGAATATTTTCGAGGCAAAGAGCCGATTTTGAAAAATCTTGGAGCCAGAAATAGCAGCTTTCAAAAATATTCTTTTTTCATTTTATTGATATTGTATTCTGGTTTTCATGCTCATTTAGGGGCGTTAAATTAGAGTTTTAATTAAAATGAAATGAAAAATGTATGCAAATTGGTTGTCTCTGTTCTCATCTTGGGCAGATTTTTGCTCTAAAATGCTTCGATTTCAAACTAGCCTTAAATATTCAATTCAATTCAACATTGATTTTGGGATAGAAAGCAAGAATAAAGGGTTTTCATAAAAAAATTTTTGGTGAAAGGGTGTTTTTTTTTTTCGAAGAGACAGTAGAATATGTAATTGGTCCCAAAAAGCCAATAATTCGCGTAAAACGTGTAAGTAATTATTTATTAATGTTTAATTTGTCATCAAAACCATAAATAAAATGAATCATTGGCTTATTGGGACCAATTACAGATTTTACTGTCTCTTCGAAAAAAAAACACCCTTTCACCAAAATTTTTTTTATGAAAAATCTTTATTCTTGCTTTCTATCCCAAAATCAATGTTTTTACCAAATTTCATTAGGGTGACCCATCATTTTTGTTTTCACTAAAAAAAAAAACACCCTAATAACCATGATATTTTTATAGACACTTTATATTCTTGTTTCTTATCTTAAAAGTAACATAATTGCTAAATTTCAATAGGGTACCACTAATATTACTCTAGTAATACACACTTTTTCAAATATACCCATATTTTCTTTACTTCTAAAAAAAAACACCCTTTCACATAAAAAAAATGTATAGACTTACATTATTCGTAATTCCCATGGGAAAGAGAACATATTTAATAAATTTCGTAAGGGTACCATTTATACCATTGATTTTATCGGACTTATCGCGGATTTTTCCTTATTTCCCAAAAAAAACACCCTTTAACCTAAAATATTTGTATAGACTTTTTGAGTTCTAGCTTTCTGTTATAAATGAAACATTTTTACCACTTTTCATTGGTGTAACAATTTTTCCCAGTTTTTGTGGTACCTACTAATTCCGAATTTCATCATTTCTTGAAAAAAAAAACACCCTTTCACTCAAAATAATTTTTTACTTTTTATAGATTCTTAATTCTTATACCAACCAAAACTATTTCACCAAGTTTTAAAAATTAATAAAATATAAGTTAGCTGTTATGATACCTTTCTCACACACAACTTAACCTATCAAAAAAACACCCTTTCACCCAAAATATTTTTAAAAACTTTATGAATCCCTTGTCCCTGTTTTATCTTAAACCTTCATTCCAAATTTTGTCAGTGTAGCATGTTTTTCACATGGGTTTCGGTTATATTTTACCTGTTGAGGTCAAAAACAAGCACCCTGGTTTTTAATCGGAAATAACTTTTCTTAGAGCAATCGTATTGACTTTATTTTTATGTCATTAGATTCAGCATCATAAAATACTTTGAAAACATGTGTCATATGATGATATTCAACAAACAATTTTTTTCAGTATATTTTTGACCTTCACCCCCTCCCTCTTGTTCGCGAAAAAACACCCTTCCACCCAACTTTTTTTTATAGACTTTTTTTTTACTTGGTTCTTATACCAAAAGCAAACTATTTGCCAAGTTTCATGAGTGGAACAATTTTTTTTTTTATAAATGCCTATTTTACCTGTACTAAGTGAAAAGTTTAAGAAGCCTGATTGGCGATAAAAAGCTGGCTCTGTCAACACTGCTATGGACTTATTTCCCATGGACCCAAAAATGAAAAAAAAAAAAAAATAGGAAACTAAAGCCGAACTTTTTTAAGGGGAAACTTTGTATACAACTCCATTGTAAAATCGAGGTTATATATCCTATTGAAGTCTGATAAATTCATTATGGACTTATGTCCCATTGACCCAAAAATGATAGAAACAAACTAGATAAATGACTTGAAAAAAATTTTAAAGGTTGAGACTTGAGACCGCTCCTGATCAAAAGGTAAACATAACTTTATAGATTTTTTTTTTTTTTTTTTAAATTGCGCTATGAGTGAGGAATCATAGTCACCAAGGAGGATCAATAAAAGTACGAAACCATTCTATTCCATCATCATCATCATCATCATCATCATCATCATCATCATCATCATCATCATCATCATCATCATCATCATCATCATCATCATCATCATCATCATCATCATCATCATCATCATGACTCTTAACAATGGCCGGGGTCGGGTCGAGTCATCGGGTTGAGTCGAGTTTGGGAACAAGAAAAACAAAAAAAGACTTTATATTAGTCTAAGATCCGGCCATAGGACGACCTACCCTCATCGTTATACCAGTTGAGAGTTATATTTTCTGAAAGCTAGTGTCTAAGGAAATAAATTGCACATGGGTTGCCAAGCGATATTATGTCAAGGCATAGGGTTGCCAGGCCTTAAAGTTTATTTTGCATTATTTTTGAATACGCCACCCTGCTTATACCCAAAGCCAAAGAGTTGTAAAAAAAATATTATGTCACAGGAAATTTAATTTGAAAATTTTAATTTTCAGGATTTTTTAAAATTTGAAGTTTGAGTAGGGTAAATAAAGGCGAATTTAGAAAAAGGGCAAACATCTATTATCTAAACAAAACGTGATAAAAATAAAATTGAAATTGGAATCGATAGATATTATAAATATATGAAAGCCACACATACAAATGAAAAATGTAAAAAATCTACAACGCGAGATATAGTCTTTTTAGAGTCATGATACTCCAATTCGATATTTGAGAAATAATTCACCAAAAATCAGAATGAAAGATTTTTTAAATAATTTTTATGTGATAAATTAGGAAAAATAAAATAACTTGACACGTATCTGTCAAATTTTTAATTTAACTTACCGTTTTTGCGAGGGGATTTTTTGAAAAGGTGCTTATTTTCGTATTTCAACATATTAAAGGAAAAAATCCCGTCATGGGACGACCTATCCACCTCATTATACCAGTTGAAAGCTATATTTTCCTAAGGGTAGTGTCTAAAGAAACAGTTTGCACATGGGTTGCCTGGCGACATCCTGTCAAGGCATAGGGTTGCCACGCTTTAAAGTTCATATTTTGAGTTTTTTTGACAACGCCACCCTGCTTATATGGTAAGTGTTAGAGGTGTAAAAAAAATTTATGTCAGAGAAAATTAAATTTAAAAATTTGAATTTTCAGAATTTTTAGAAATTTGACATTTTAGAAGGGGAAACTGAGGTAAATTTAAAAAAAGGTCAAAAAGCTATATCCTTAACAAAGAGTGGTAGAAAAAAGATTGATACTGGAATCGATAGATAATGTTAAATTATATAAGTCACACATACAAACCAAAAATGTAAAAAATCTGCTACTCGAGATATGGACGTTTAAAAGTCAAAACCGTGAAATTTGATGTTTGAGAAATAATTCACCAAAAATCAGCACGAAAGGTATTTGAATTAATGTTTACGTTATTAGAGAGCATAAATAAAATAACTTGACACGTATCTGCCAAATTTTTGATTTGACTTAGTTTTTGGTTCCTGTGTATTTTTGAAGAATTACAGATTTTTACAATTCAATTCACTGTTTCGGTGTTATTCTTCAAAAATACACAGGAACCAAAAACTAAGTCAAATCAAAAATTTGACAGATACGTGTCAAGTTATTTTATTTTTCCTAACTTATCACATACAAATTATCTAAAAAATCTTTCATTCTGATTTTTGGTGAATTATTTCTAAAATATCAAATTTGAGTGTCATGACTCTAAAAAGACTATATCGTAGCGTTAAAAAAATCTCAAGCTTATAGAACATTTGTAATCTATAAATGTGCGCATACTTGTTCAATAGCGTGAGAAGATAAAATTATATGTTTTTTTTTTTTTGCTTTTTTGTAGATGTCTAATAGATACGAACGATATATATACAGGGTGTCCCAAAAGTAATGGATCAAACGAAGTATGCTGGTACGGGATCTTAAGGGCTCTCAGAATTTGGTAACTTGTTCATCCCAAATCCTTACGGTTTTCGATTTAATGCAGTTCTTGTGAGATTTCGAAAAATCCCTACTTTGCAACAGTATTTTGCTTCCTGCGCCCATTATTGATTTTTGTTTTTTACAATTCTTTTACTTAAACATTGCCAAATAATTAGGGACAATTAACAAATTAAAATATTTTTTATTTCATATGCCATTTCGCTGCAAATTAACTAACAGTTTCAAGTTTTATGAAAAATCAATTTCTAACTTTTATTTGAGAGCAACACCACAAAAAAAATTTGTATTGTGTGGGAATGGTTTATTATTTTAAAAAGTTGCCCTGTTATTGTAGTTTTAAAAAAAGTATAAAAGTTTCCAAAGTTGCAATTAGATCGCAAAATATTACAATTTTAATTCAACAAAACAGGGTTTTTCAGAGCCAAAATACAAACAAAAATAGAGGCTTTTGTTCAAAGAAAAATAAACAAATAACAGTTCGAGAAAATGTGTTTATTTTTGGTTGTTTTTTGTTCTGAAAAACCCTGTTTTGTTGAATTAAAATTGTAATATTTTGCGATCTAATTGCAACTTTGGAAACTTTTATACTTTTTTTAAAACTACAATAACAGGGCAACTTTTTAAAATAATAAACCATTCCCACACAATACAAATTTTTTTTGTGGTGTTGCTCTCAAATAAAAGTTAGAAATTGATTTTTCATAAAACTTGAAACTGTTAGTTAATTTGCAGCGAAATGGCATATGAAATAAAAAATATTTTAATTTGTTAATTGTCCCTAATTATTTGGCAATGTTTAAGTAAAAGAATTGTAAAAAACAAAAATCAATAATGGGCGCAGGAAGCAAAATACTGTTGCAAAGTAGGGATTTTTCGAAATCTCACAAGAACTGCATTAAATCGAAAACCGTAAGGATTTGGGATGAACAAGTTACCAAATTCTGAGAGCCCTTAAGATCCCGTACCAGCATACTTTGTTTGATCCATTACTTTTGGGACACCCTGTATTTTGAGCTGAAGCAATAAGCTTTCAGGTGGTATAAAATTTTGTATAGAATGTTTTATCAAAAAAATGGATTTCGGGTGATGGAAGTGGTTTTTTCACTTTTTTCATAAGAAAAAAAGGTAATTTTTTTTAGCTTTTTCTTGTAAATTATGATTGTTTGAAATAAATAAACGCTTCAATTGACTCCCGAAGATGTCCCGAATATGTCCCGAAGATGTCCCGAAAATGTCCCGAGCATGTCCCGAAGATGTCCCGAAGATGTCCCGAAGATGTCCCGAAGATGTCCCGAAGATGTCCCGAAGATGTCCCGAAGATGTCCCGAAGATGTCCCGAAGATGTCCCGAAGATGTCCCGAGCATGTCCCGAAGATGTCCCGAAGATGTCCCGAAGATGTCCCGAAGATGTCCCGAGCATGTCTTGAAGATGTCCCGAGCATGTCCCGAAGATGTCCCGAAGATGTCCCGAAGATGTCCCGAAGATGTCCCGAAGATGTCCCGAAGATGTCCCGAAGATGTCTCGAAGATGTCCCGAAGGTGTCCCGAAGATGTCCCGAAGCTGTCCCGAAGATTTCCCGAACATGTCCCGAAGATGTCCCGAAGATGTCCCGAAGATGTCCCGAGCATGTCCCGAAGATGTCCCGAAGATGTCCCGAAGATATCCCGAAGATGTCCCGAAGATGTCCCGAAGATGTCCCGAAGATATCCCGAAGATGTCCCGAAGATGTCCCGAAGGTGTCCCGAAGATGTCCCGAAGATGTCCCGAAGATCTCCCGAAAATGTCCCGAAGATGTCCCGAAGATGTCCCGAAGATGTCCCGAAGGTGTCCCGAAGATATCCCGAAGATGTCCCGAAGATGTCCCGAGCATGTCCCGAAGATGTCTTGAAGATGTCCCGAAGATCTCCCGAAAATGTCCCGAAGATGTCCCGAAGATGTCCCGAAGGTGTCCCGAAGATGTCCCGAAGATGTCCCGAAGATGTCCCGAAGATGTCCCGAAGATGTCCCGAAGATGTCCCGAAGATGTCCCGAAGATGTCCCGTAGGTGTCCCGAAGGTGTCCCGAAGATGTCCCGAAGATGTCCCGAAGGTGTCCCGAAGATGTCCCGAAGATGTCCCGAAGATGTCCCGAAGATGTCCCGAAGATGTCCCGAAGATATCCCGAAGATGTCCCGAAGTTGTCCCGAAGGTGTCCCGAAGATGTCCCGAAGATGTCCCGAAGATCTCCCGAAAATGTCCCGAAGATGTCCCGAAGATGTCCCGAAAATGTCCCGAAGATGTCCCGAAGATGTCCCGAAGATGTCCCGAAGATGTCCCGAGCATGTCCCGAAGATGTCCCGAAGATGTCCCGAGCATTTCCCGAAGATGTCTCGAGCATGTCCCGAAGATGTCTCGAGCATGTCCCGAAGATGTCCCGAAGATATCCCGAAGATGTCACGAAGATGTCCCGAGCGTCTTGCGACGTTATCACGTAAAATTATGGTCCGCAAACAACCTCTTTTTTTTTTCGGCTGACAATAGCAATAGCATTTTTTCGACTTTTTAAACAATAAGCAAACACAAAAAAATACACCAAAGAATTTTATATTATGTATTACTATTACTACTGTGTTTGAGTTTTTGCATTTATATATGTGCCCATGATTATGAAAGTGGACTAAGTCACTTTTTGCATTGTTCAAAGAAAAACTTACATAATAATTTTCTTATAACGATTTAATTATATTTCTTTTATGAAATCACTAGAGGAGCAATAAAGAAGTGTATTTACTGCAATTTCGCTTTCAAATAAACTTTACCCTTTAAATAATAATTATTTTTAGACTAGATTTGATGGCATTTTTAGGAGTGACTTAGTCCACTTTCATAATTAAGGGCACATATATAAAAATAAAATCTAAAACCTGAAAAATTCAGTTAATTCAAATAGATTTTCTTAAATACCGGATGGTAACCCTATCACAATATGTTTATCTTGACCGTTATGTTCAAAGCAAAAATATTCTCGAGTGGAATTTGATAAGAGAATCGGGATGTATGATCTAAATCTAAAACTGTGAGAAAAATATTATACCTAAATAATGTCGGTTTTTAATCTAAAGAATGCATACTCACTTCAAACGTTATTATGAGTCTGGTGAGCTTTAACAAAGATAATATAGGCCACTTCTATTGCGAACTTTATACAGCTTCTAGTTGAAATAGGAACTTGATAAGATTTTTTGAATAAATTTTGAAAAGACAACTTGGACACTTCTTAAAGACCTTAACATTTACGTTAAAGATTCGATCAATAAGCTATAAAGTTTTCACAAAGACACAATTTTTTTAAAGAAAAAAACAGGCTTTTTTATTGAATAGAATGCACTAAAAAGATATTGTAAACCAGCAAAATCAATACTGCAGATTCTTAACTTCGACTTAAGGGGTAAAAAAAACTAATAAAAGGCCATAATAATTGGCCTTACATAAATCTGTTAAATGTTTTGATTGATAACATTAGGGTTAAAATAAAGAGATTTATGATAATACCTAATTCATAAGTGAGACAAAAAAAATCTCAGCTGAGTGCTAATTTTTTTTTGAGGATTTTTTAAGCCCTTTTACTTTGATTTCAAGTTGAATTTTATATCGACTTTGGGTGGGATCAGATAAAATCAAATCAAAATTATTTATGAATACATATTTCTTATCGTTCAGTACAAAAATTGTTAAAAACAATAAAATATTTGATTTCTATACACGCTTTGTTGTTTACACAAAACCAAAATAATTATGAAATTATGATTTACAACGATCTTTTAACCCTCTACCGCATACCAACCCATATATGGTTTATCGATTTCATATCGATTTATTTCCGTTATATTGCACCAAATGTCAAAAAGAAAAAACTATAATAAAACTACGTCTATTTTTTTATAATAAATCGGTTTTTATTATCAGTAAGAGAGTCGTGATTCTGAAATAAACTCATTGTTTTAAGAGCATGTGTAAAATGCAAATCAGTGAATAAAAGTGTGTACTTTTCCGGTGTTTTTTCATAATAAACAAGTAAGTTGCATCCAATTAAAAATAAGTTTCGTATGTATTTATTATACTTTTATATGTTTACGAAGTTTGTTTTTTGTGTTTATAATAATTTTTGTCTTTTTTTGGCATTTTTTCCAAAACACCATATATGGGTTATCATGCGTTGGCGACATACATTACTGTTTTTGTACTATTTTTATTTTGTTTGTAAAATGAATTCGAAGACTATCTATAGAAGAAATAAGTGAGTAAATGCTATAACTCGTGATGGCTTTCGAAGTGATGATGATCTATCTTCAGATTTTGGCTCTTTTTAACATCAAACAAGCCATCTCCGAGCACTTATATGCAAATCTTGATAACCTACAATGTCACGAAAAAGAAGACCACCTTCAGCTTTGACAGGTGATCAAAGCAGAGATGGAACAAAACAAAGGGGAGGGGTTATACAAGTCACGGAAGTCAATCCCCATCTTATCCCGAAACTACCATTCACTCACAACAACCAAGGGCAAAAGTCGTTGAATTCAGTGCCAACTAGAAACATCGACCATATACCTGAATGGCAAAAAAAATACGCCAATATGTCAAATTTGCGGACTGAAGACGTACGCAATGTGTAGAAAATGGAATGTGTTCTTCTGCTACAATGATATAAGAAAGAGTTTGAATAAATTCCATGAATAAGAAAAGTCCATTGTAGTAAAAACATACTTTACAAAACATACCTTGAATGCATACTAAACCATATATGGGTTGATAATTTTTTGCTGGAAATCACCTTGCTGCATACTAACCCATATATGGTTTATGTTTCCAAAAATTTATATATATGTAAAAAACTAAAAATTTGTATGTAATACCTTTTTTCAACCCCTAATAAAGCTAAAAAATTGTAAAAAAAAATTTTATATCACTTCGATCATAATTCATGCAGTAGAGGGTTAAATAAACAAAAATAAAAAAAAAAAAAATAAAACAATCGATCACGTGGCTGTAAAGATTAAGACCTCACATTCATACATACATTTTTTATGATTTTTTTCTTCTATACAACATTTTAATTATAGTAAACATTTATGGTTAAAATTTATCTGAATATTTTTTTTTTATTTATTGAACAATTATTTGGGAATTTTGGTTGATTACAAACAAAAACAAAAAAAAAATATCAATAAAAAACCCAAATAGTAATGAGAAGCCTTATGACCCCACCAAGCTTTTTTTTGATATCAACGAAAACCTTATTGGTATAAAAACTTTCCGAATTTTTTGCCTATAAAAACCAAAGCCCCCAGCAAAATAGCACACAAATTTTAAAAAGACTATTCAATCAATATGAAGTTATACGTAGCTTTGGTGGTAACAGTTGTTATAGGAGCTGTTATAGGAGTTGGAAATGGTAAGAGTTTAAACAATTCTGACAACTTTTCATCGATTTCTAACTAATTTTTGTAAAATCTTTAGGCTTTCCTACAAAATTAGAAAATTCCCAGGACATGAATATTTGGCCAATTCCACAAAAAAATGGAACTATTCGTTGGATGTCAGAACAACAAGCAATGGAAGAAGCAAAAGAGGCTGAGTTTAACATAAAGGGCGACAAAGTTCGTTTCTACCTTTACACTCAGCAAAATCCTACAACACCTGTTGAACTTAAAACAAACGATTTGAAATCCTTGAAAAACTCAACTTTCAATTCCAAAAATCCAACAAGGTAAGATCCAAACAAGCTTTAACTGTCATCTATTTGTATTTGTCTTATCTGATCATTATATCATTCTTATAGGATTATGATCCACGGTTTTAATGTTTACTATCTGGGTGAAGAGAATACACTTCTAAGAGAAGCACTTTTACTTAATGGAGATAAGAGAGAATTCAATTTTATATCTGTCGATTGGAGTGTTTGGAGTGAAACCATAAACTACATATCGGCTAAGAATAAATGCTCCAAAACTGGCCAACTTGTTGCTGAGTTTATAGATTGGTTGCATAAGAGTGCTAATCTTTCATTCGATACGTTAGCTTTGTATGGACATAGTTTAGGAGCACATATTGCTGGATTTGCTGGCAAAAATGTTAAAGGTGGACAAATTGATACAATTATTGGCTTAGATCCAGCAATGCCATTGTTTAGTGTGAAGAAAACCGATAAACGTTTAGCAGATAGTGATGCCAAATATGTTGAAACTATTCATACAAATGGTGGACTTTTGGGATTTTATAATCCAATTGGAAGGACATCATTTTATCCGAACGGGGGGAAAGTTCAACCAGGATGTGAAAGTGATATTACTGGAATTTGTTCGCATATCAGGAGTGCATATTATTTGGCAGAAGCTTTGAAGTTTCCCAATAGAAATGGACTGCGTGGAATTAGATGTAGAGATTTTGAAAGTTTGCAAAATGGTAATTGTAATCAGTATGCTTTGAGATCTAGCTAATTTAGGTGATCCACAAAATGCTGGACATTCGTTTGGGATATTTTATTTGGAAACTAACAGTGAATCACCATTTGGAATTTATAACTAATATGTATTAGAAAAACAAAAAAAAATATTGTAACGTGCTTATATTAAGCATGGAATAGAGAATCTTATAAGTTTTAAGTAAAATATAAAAAAAATAAACAAAATTAAACAACAAAAATAATTTTTTTTTATTTTTTTGGTAAAGCGTTTCTTATTTTATCCTTAAAACAAGATTCGGATATAAATAATATCAAAAACCTTGCAAAGGCTTTGATGAATGGCAACCAGAGTTGGGGAGTAACCGTTGGAAGTTGGGGGAGCGACAAAGCTTCTGGGAGCTTAACGCTTTGACCTAGAGGCGTGGGGGTGGTGCAATATGAAAGGTTACATTCTCAGCTACCCGATAGTGGTATAGTCCGGTTTTTGGATTTTTTTCAAAATTCCGAGAAAATTGCGTTTGAAATTTGGGGTAAAATTTTTTTTCGAAAAATCCCCGAACCTTTGAACGCTCCTCGAAGCTAAACCGTTTGAGAGCAATTTTTGGGAGTGATGCCAAATGATAGCTTGTGTCATGGGCCTACGCATTGCACATTGTCAGATTTTTAAAAAATCATCTTCCATGTTAAACCGCTACAACATGCCTATTTTTTCAGAATCGGGCTTATTTTTTTTTTTACTTTTAAGTTCTCCCGGTTTGAGAACGCGTGGACCTATAGGGATGGGAGTTGTACCCAAATGTAGGTTAGAGTCCCAGCTACCTTTGGGCATCAAACATTTTTTTTTCATTTTTTTTCAAAATTTCGAGATATAGCCGTTTGAAGTTAGGCGGGCGAAAACGTCATTTTATGATAAAGTGACGCGGGCGTCATTTTATGAGAAAGTGACGTGGGTCTCATTTTATGATAAAATGACGAGGGCGTCATTTTATGATAAAGTGACGCGGGCGTCATTTTATGATAAAATGATGCGGGCGTCATTTTACAATAAAGTGACCCGGGCGTCATTTTATGATAAAGTGACGCGGGCGTCATTTTATGATAAAGTGACGCGGGCGTCATTTTACAATATAGTGATCCGGGCGTCATTTTATAATAAAGTGACGCGGGCGTCATTTTATGATAAAGTGACGCGGGCGTCATTTTATAATAATGTGACCCGGGCGTCATTTTATGATAAAGTGACGCGGGCGTCATTTTATAATAAAGTGACGCGGGCGTCATTTTACAATAAAGTGACCCGGGCGTCATTTTACAATAAAGTGACCCGGGCGTCATTTTATGATAAAGTGACGCGGGCGTCATTTTATGAGAAAGTGACGCGGGCGTCATTTTATGATAAAATGACGCGGGTGTCATTTTACTATAAAGTGACCCGGGCGTCATTTTATGATAAAGTGACGCGGGCGTCATTTTATGATAAAGTGACGCGGGCGTCATTTTATGATAAAGTGACGCGGGCGTCATTTTATAATAATGTGACCCGGGCGTCATTTTATGATAAAATGACGCGGGCGTCATTTTACTATAAAGTGACCCGGGCGTCATTTTATGATAAAGTGACGCGGGCGTCATTTTATGATAAAGTGACGCGGGCGTCATTTTATGATAAAGTGACGCGGGCGTCATTTTATAATAATGTGACCCGGGCGTCATTTTATGATAAAGTGACGCGGGCGTCATTTTATGATAAAATGACGCGGGCGTCATTTTACTATAAAGTGACCCGGGCGTCATTTTATGATAAAGTGACGCGGGCGTCATTTTATGATAAAGTGACGCGGGCATCATTTTACAATAAAGTGACCCGGGCGTCATTTTATGATAAAGTGACGCGGGCGTCATTTTATAATAAAGTGACGCGGGCGTCATTTTATAATAAAGTGACGCGGGCGTCATTTTATGAGAAAGTGACGCGGGCGTCATTTTATGATAAAATGACGCGGGCGTCATTTTACTATAAAGTGACCCGGGCGTCATTTTATGATAAAGTGACGCGGGCGTCATTTTATGATAAAGTGACGCGGGCATCATTTTACAATAAAGTGACCCGGGCGTCATTTTATGATAAAGTGACGCGGGCGTCATTTTATAATAAAGTGACGCGGGCGTCATTTTATGAGAAAGTGACGCGGGCGTCATTTTATGATAAAATGACGCGGGCGTCATTTTACTATAAAGTGACCCGGGCGTCATTTTATGATAAAGTGACGCGGGCGTCATTTTATGATAAAGTGACGCGGGCATCATTTTACAATAAAGTGACCCGGGCAACATTTTATGATAAAGTGACGCGGGCGTCATTTTATGATAAAATGACGCAGGCGTCATTTTATGATAAAATGACGCAGGCGTCATTTTACAATAAAGTGACCCGGGCGTCATTTTATGATAAAGTGACGCGGGCGTCATTTTATAATAATGTGACCCGGGCGTCATTTTATGATAAAGTGACGCGGGCGTCATTTTATAATAAAGTGACGCGGGCGTCATTTTACAATAAAGTGACCCGGGCGTCATTTTACAATAAAGTGACCCGGGCGTCATTTTATGATAAAGTGACGCGGGCGTCATTTTACAATAAAGTGACCCGGGCGTCATTTTATGATAAAGTGACGCGGGCGTCATTTTATAATAAAGTGACGCGGGCATCATTTTACAATAAAATGACCCGGGCGTCATTTTATGATAAAGTGACGCGGGCGTCATTTTATGATAAAGTGACGCGGGCGTCATTTTACAATAAAGTGACGCAGGCGTCATTTTATGATAAAGTGACGCCGGCGTCATTTTATGGTAAAATGACGCGGGCGTCATTTTATGATAAAATGACGCGGGCGTCATTTTACAATAAAGTGACCCGGGCGTCATTTTATGATAAAGTGACGCGGGAGTCATTTTACAATAAAGTGACCCGGGCGTCATTTTATGATAAAGTGACGCTGGCGTCATTTTATGATAAAGTGACCCGGGCGTCATTTTACAATAAAGTGACCCGGGCGTCATTTTATGATAAAGTGACCCGGGCGTCATTTTATGATAAAGTGACGCGGGCGTCATTTTATGATAAAGTGACGCCGGCGTCACAATAAATTGACCCGGGCGTCATTTTATGATAAAATGACGCGGGCGTCATTTTACAATAAATTGACCCGGGCGTCATTTTATGATAAAGTGACGCGGGCGTCATTTTATGATAAAGTGACGCGGGCGTCATTTTATGATAAAGTGACGCGGGCGTCATTTTACAATAAAGTGACGCGGGCGTCATTTTATGATAAAGTGATGCGGGCGTCATTTTATGATAAAGTGACGCGGGCGTCATTTTACAATAAAGTGACCCGGGCGTCATTTTATGATAAAGTGACGCTGGCGTCATTTTACAATAAAGTGACCCGGGCGTCATTTTATGATTAAGTGACGCGGGCGTCATTTTATGATAAAGTGACGCGGGCGTCATTTTACAATAAAGTGACCCGGGTGTCATTTTATGATAAAGTGACGCGGACGTCATTTTATGATAAAGTGACGCGGGCGTCATTTTATGATAAAGTGACGCGGGCGTCATTTTATGATAAAGTGACGCGGGCGTCATTTTACAATATAGTGACCCGGGCGTCATTTTATAATAAAGTGACGCGGGCGTCATTTTATAATAAAGTGACGCGGGCATCATTTTACAATAAAATGACCCGGGCGTCATTTTACAATAAAGTGACGCGGGCGTCATTTTATGATAAAGTGACGTCGGCGTCATTTTATTGTAAAATGACGCGGGCGTCATTTTATGATAAAATGACGCGGGCGTCATTTTACAATAAAGTGACCCGGGCGTCATTTTATGATAAAGTGACGCGGGCGTCATTTTACAATAAAGTGACCCGGGCGTCATTTTATGATAAAGTGACGCGGGCGTCATTTTATGATAAAGTGACGCGGGCGTCATTTTATGATAAAGTGACGCGGGCGTCATTTTACAATAAAGTGACCCGGGCGTCATTTTATGATAAAGTGACCCGGGCGTCATTTTATGATAAAGTGACGCGGGCGTCATTTTATGATAAAGTGACGCCGGCGTCACAATAAATTGACCCGGGCGTCATTTTATGATAAAATGACGCGGGCGTCATTTTACAATAAATTGACCCGGGCGTCATTTTATGACAAAGTGACGCGGGCGTCATTTTATGATAAAGTGACGCGGGCGTCATTTTATGATAAAGTGACGCGGGCGTCATTTTACAATAAAGTGACGCGGGCGTTATTTTACAATAAAGTGACCCGGGCGTCATTTTATGATAAAATAACGCGGGCGTCATTTTATGATAAAGTGATGCGGGCGTCATTTTATGATAAAGTGACGCGGGCGTCATTTTACAATAAAGTGACCCGGGCGTCATTTTATGATAAAGTGACGCTGGCGTCATTTTACAATAAAGTGACCCGGGCGTCATTTTATGATTAAGTGACGCGGGCGTCATTTTATGATAAAGTGACGCGGGCGTCATTTTACAATCAAGTGACGCCGGCGTCATTTTACAATAAAGTGACCCGGGCGTCATTTTACGATTAAGTGACGCGGGCGTCATTTTATGATAAAGTGACCCAGGCGTCATTTTATGATAAAGTGACGCGGGCGTCATTTTATGATAAAGTGACGCGGGCGTCATTTTATGAGAAAGTGACGCGGGCGTCATTTTTTTGAAAAGTGACTTCCGTCAGTTTTATGAAAAGTGACGCTCGTCAGTCTTTCCAAATAACTGACATGTGACGCGGTTTAGTTCTTTTATTACATTTTAAAGGGTCACTGTGGCGTATGTGTGTTTTTTTGTGTTTGTATATATTCAAGTTCTCAACGGTTTTTGTATTTCTTTTACTAAAAATCAAGTCAAACACATGCTGTTAGATAAAATTTTTAAAGATAAGGAACCTGAAAAGAATTTTTATTTGTGATAAAGATGTACGAGTAAACCTTTTCTTAAGCGCCATCCGAAAAGAGTACAATAAGATTCAATTTTATTTTATTTTATTTTTTCTAACATTTATAACTGCAATTAACATCTGCTTGGGAGCTTTGTTATCGTTCTCTTTAAGGGGGCATTTTACAATATTTTGCGTTCATTCAATAAAATGATAAAACAAAATTATATTTTTGCAATTCAATACAAAATACTCGTAAAATGATAAAAAAAAGCACTTGAACAAAGAGTCCGCACCACCAAATATAAAGCATTTATGAACCATTGGCGGGCTGTAAATATAAATACCTTCCCATGGAAAGCTTTATCATATTACGAATAGCATACATATAAATTTTGGTCAAAACATTTAAATAACAATGGATGACTTAAAGTACCCATTTGTGAAAAAGTCAGTACAATTTTAACAGTTAAACAAACAAAATGAAAAAATACTTATTACCAATATTTTTTGTAATCCTCTGTGGACTTATTAAAAGATGTAATCACAGTTATAATATTCGTGTCATTATTTTGAAAATTTCAATAAATTTATTTTTAAAGGTTCTATGATTCCTATTGATTTCGATGAGTCTTCAGATGAAGTTTGGTCAATTCCACAATATGACGGAACTATACGCCACATGACGGAACAACAAGCTATTAGGCAAGCTATGCTAACAGAACCCGAACACTTAGGTTCGACAAACTCGGATAAGGTTCGTTTCTATTTATATACCCAAGCAAATCCAACCGAACCACTTGAATTGGATATGGAAAATTTGGAAACCTTGTATCGATCAACATTTAATTTTGAAAATCCTACCAGGTGAGTTTCTTTGGTTTTTTAATCTTAGTACAGATAAAATAGGCATTTAAAAAAATTGTTACCCTCAGGAAACTTTGCAAAAAGTTTTCTTCTGCAATAAGAACTAAGGATACAAAAAATTGGGTGGAAATTTTTTTTCGCGGAAAAGAGGGAAGGGGTAGAGTTCAAAAATATAGTGAAAAATTGTTTGTGGAATATAATGATATGACATAATGTTTTAAAGGTAGTTTTTGATGCTGAATCGAATGACATAATAATTTAGTCAATACGATTGTTCTAAAAAAAGTAATTGCCGATTCATTTATACTTAATTTCTTAGACTTAATACACGAATCATTGGCTTTTTGGGATCAATTACAGAACTTACTATCTTTTCGAAAATACACCCTTTCACCCAACTTTTTTTTATGAAAAATCTTTATTCTTGTTTTCTATCCCAAATGTAACCTTTTTATTTAATTTCATTAGGGTGGCCCATCAATTTTGTTTCACTCAAAAAAACTCAATTTAAACCATGATATTCTTATAGACATCTTAGATTCTTATTTCCAATCTTCAAAGTAATCTAATTGCTGGATTTCAATAGGATACTACTATTATTGCTTCGTTTTTCCAATATACCCATATTTTCTCTACACCTAAAAAACACCCTTTTCCATGAAAAAAATTTAAAGACTTATTTATTCGTAATTACCATGGTAAAGACAACATTTTTAATATATTTCGGAAGGGTACCTTTTACACTATTGATTTTATCGGACTTATCGCTGATTTTCCCTACTTCTCAAAAAAACACCCTTTCAAATAAAATATTTTTATAGACTGCTTAGATTCTTTGTTTCTGTTATAAATAAAGTACACTGCCGCTCATCTGAATAGGTTCACATTTTAGTTCATTTTACATTTGGCCTGTCTTGGTATTTAATGCAATGGCACATCTTTTTTATGTATGTAACGAGAGAACATCTTTATGCGCTTAGTTTAGGAGAAAAAAAATTGTCTTGGGGTCTACCGTTCTTCTCACACGGTAGCTAGACCAAATCTAGTCATAAAATCAAGCATATTTTTTGGCTCATCTGAATAGGTTCAAAAGCAAAAATGTTAATAAATGATGAGTTGCATGGGTCTGTTGGACTCAAAATTGTGTCTGTCAATAAATCTGATTGTGTATAACCTGTAAGGATGAAAACGGGTCGTGAAAAATCTTTAGGCGCGGAAAAAAAGTGGAAAATAAAAGAAGCCTTTGAATTAGACTGAAACCAACGATGCATTGGGACAAAAACAAACACAAGTTAAAATTTAGTAAGCAGTTATTTGCGCAATATCCAAGGGTATAGAAACAACAATAAAAGTCGATGTAACTCAGTCACAACATGGGCCGATAGATGTGCAATGATCAGAATAGCATGACTTCGAGCTAAAAATTAAGCTGAAAACCGGTATAAAATGCAGTTTAACGACGGCAAAACGGGTTGTCAGAAGTGGTAAACATTTGAGGAGAAAAAAACCTCGCAAAAATTATCACTTTACAAACCACGAACAGAAACTCACCTCCAATAGTAAAAAAAAACTCTGTTTGAAATTGCAGATAAAAAGTTTTGTATGAGGAAATAGCAAATTCGACTTTCACGACAATTTTTTTTTTTATTGGAGGTGAGTTTCTGTTCGTGGTTTGAAAAGTGATAATTTTTGCGAGGTTTTTTTCTCCTCAAATGTTTACCACTTCTGACAACCCGTTTTGCCGTCGTTAAACTGCATTTTATACCGGTTTTCAGCTTAATTTTTAGCTCGAAGTCATGCTATTCTGATCATTGCACATCTATCGGCCCATGTTGTGACTGAGTTACATCGACTTTTATTGTTGTTTCTATACCCTTGGATATTGCGCAAATAACTGCTTACTAAATTTTAACTTGTGTTTGTTTTTGTCCCAATGCATCGTTGGTTTCAGTCTAATTCAAAGGCTTCTTTTATTTTCCACTTTTTTTCCGCGCCTAAAGATTTTTCACGACCCGTTTTCATCCTTACAGGTTATACACAATCAGATTTATTGACAGACACAATTTTGAGTCCAACAGACCCATGCAACTCATCATTTATTAACATTTTTGCTTTTGAACCTATTCAGATGAGCCAAAAAATATGCTTGATTTTATGACTAGATTTGGTCTAGCTACCGTGTGAGAAGAACGGTAGACCCCAAGACAATTTTTTTTCTCCTAAACTAAGCGCATAAAGATGTTCTCTCGTTACATACATAAAAAAGATGTGCCATTGCATTAAATACCAAGACAGGCCAAATGTAAAATGAACTAAAATGTGAACCTATTCAGATGAGCGGCAGTGTATTTGTACCAATTTTCATTGGGATAAAATTTTTGTTTCAGTTTTTGTGGAAGTACTTCCGAATTTAATCATTTAAAAAAAAAAACGCCCTTTCAATCAAGATAATTTTGTAGACTCTGTACAGATTCATAGTTCTTAGAACTTATTAATTTTTTTCACCAAGTTTAAAAAATTAACAAAATTTATGTCAGCTGTTATGATACCTTTCTCACACATAACTCAACCCCTCAAAAAAAAAAAAACCCTTTGACCAAAAATATTTTTAAGAACTTCATGGATTCCTTTTCCTTGTCCCTGCTTTATTTAAAACCTTTATCCCGAATTTCATCATCAGTGAATCCTGCTTTTCACATATAGGTTTCGGTTATATTTTACCTGTTAAAGTAAAAAATAAGCACCCTTGAGTTTAATCGGCAATTACTTCTTTTAGAGCAATCGTATTGACTATATGTCATTAGATTCAGCATCATAAAGTACTTTATCATATCAAGTTATGCATTCGTACAAAAAAAAAATCAAATACAAGTAGGGGAAGTGGGGGCCATTAATTTTAATGTTTTTTGTAGGAAATCTCATCATTAAAAAAAAATAAAAAATACTGAACAAATCGTGGACACAAAGCCAAAACCACGAATCTGCTAAATTGTAGTTTTGAGAAAAACGGCTTCAAAGCTTTGGAAACACAATCAATCTTTTGGAAACTCGTGCGACAAAAATTTATATTTTAGGCAGATGGAGGATTGGGATCGACGCAGTGAATAAAGGGACCGATAACAAGTAAATGACACATTAAAGTGAAAATTTCCAAAAATGCACATTCGCGGTTTTGGAGTTGTGCCGATGAAATGATAATACGGTTTGAAAAAACATCTAACAAAAAAATGTGGGGGCAATACCGCTCTATCAAATTCTGTTGATAATAAAACCATTTCTATATTAAAATATGGAATTTGTTTGCAATAATCACAAACGTTTTCTATATTTTCATTCAACATAGAAAAAAACCGTCTTGCCCCCACTTCCCCTACTTGCTCTCATGGTAAAAGTAACTCTAATGATAAAGTATGTAACTCTTAATGTAAAATTTGATATTTGAAGGAATTTCATATGTACATAGTGAAAAAAATATAAACTATTTAAATGATCTTTTACACAAAACCAAGTAAGTAGGTATGCCATTTGATTTCTTGCATAAAAAGGAATTTTTAGAAAAAAAAAATCGAAAATAATTGAATATAATAGGTTATATACAGGGTGATTCAGGAGTAATGTGTCAAAAAGCTAGAGCGTGTAGATTAGGTCGAGACAAGAAAAAAATCGTTTAGTGGGGAGGGGCAATTTAAAAAAAATTGACTTTATTTTGGAAAATTATTAAAAATCAACGGTTTTACTTACAATAATAGTAGGAGATCCCGCCATAGGACGACCTACCCTCATCGTTATACCAGTTGAGAGTTATATTTTTTGAAAGCTAGTGGCTAAGGTAATAAATTGCACATGGGTTGCCTAGCAATATCCTGTCAAGGCATAGGGTTGCCAGGCCTTAAAGTTCATTTTTGCAAATTTTTGAAAATGTGACAATGCTTATATGGCAAGCCTAAGAGTTATAAAAAAAATATAATGTCATAGGAAATTTAATTTAAAAATTTTAATTTTCAGGATTTTTTAAAATTTGAAGTTTGAGTAGGGTAAACAAAGGCGAATTTAGAAAAAGGGCAAAAATCTATTATCTAAACAAAACGTGATAAAAATAAAATTGAAATTGGAATCGATAGATATTATAAATATATGAAAGCCACACACACAAATAAAAAATGTAAAAAATCTACAACGCGAGATAAAGTCTTTTTAGAGTCATGATACTCCAATTCGATATTTGAGAAATAATTCACCAAAAATCAGAATGAAAGATTTTTTAAATAATTTTTATGTGATAAGTTAAGAAAAATAAAATAACTTGACACGTGCCTGTCAAATTTTTAATTTAACTTACCGTTTTTGCGAGGGGATTTTTTGAAAAGGTGCTTATTTTCGTATTTCAACATATTAAAGGAAAAAATCCCGTCATGGGACGACCTATCCACCTCATTATACCAGTTGAAAGCTATATTTTCTTAAGGGTAGTGTCTAAAGAAACAGTTTGCACATGGGTTGCCTATATCCTTATACCCAAAGCCAAAGAGTTGTAAAAAAAATATTATGTCACAGGAAATGTAGGGTAAACAAAGGCGAATTTAGAAAAAATGCAAAAATCTATTTTCTAAACAAAATGTGATAGAAATAAAATTGAAATTGGATTCGATAGATATTATAAAAATATAAAAGCCACACATACAACAAAAAAATGTAAAAAATCTACAACTCGAGATATAGTCTTTTTAATGTCATGATACTCCAATTCGATATTTGAGAAATAATTCACCAAAAATCTGCACGAAAGGTATTTGAAATAATGTTTATGTTATTAGAGAGCATAAATAAAATAACTTGACACGTATCTGCCAAATTTTTGATTTGACTTAGTTTTTGGTTCCTGTGTATTTTTGAAGAATTACAGATTTTTACAATTCAATTCACCGTTTCGGTGTTATTCTTCAAAAATACACAGGAACCAAAAACTAAGTCAAATCAAAAATTTGGCAGATACGTGTCAAGTTATTTTATTTATGCTCTCTAATAACATAAACATTATTTCAAATACCTTTCGTGCTGATTTTTGGTGAATTATTTCTCAAACATCAAATTTCACGGTTTTGACTTTTAAACGTCCATATCTCGAGTAGCAGATTTTTTACATTTTTGGTTTGTATGTGTGACTTATATAATTTAACAATATCTATCGATTCCAGTATCAATCTTTTTTCTACCACTCTTTGTTAAAGATATAGCTTTTTGACCTTTTTTTAAATTTACCTCAGTTTCCCCTTCTAAAATGTCAAATTTCTAAAAATCCTGAAAATTCAAATTTTTAAATTTAATTTTCTCTGACATAAATTTTTTTTACACCTCTAACACTTACCATATAAGCAGGGTGGCGTTGTCAAAAAAACTCAAAATATGAACTTTAAAACGTGGCAACCCTATGCCTTGACAGGATGTCGCCAGGCAACCCATGTGCAAACTGTTTCTTTAGACACTACTTTTAGGAAAATATAGCTTTCAACTGGTATAATGAGGTGGATAGGTCGTCCCATGACGGGATTTTTTCCTTTACTATGTTGAAATACGAAAATAAGGACCTTTTCAAAAAATCCCCTCGCAAAAACGGTAAGTTAAATTAAAAATTTGACAGGCACGTGTCAAGTTATTTTATTTTTCCTAATTTATCACATAAAAATTATTTAAAAAATCTTTCATTCTGATTTTTGGTGAATTATTTCTCAAATATCGAATTGGAGTATCATGACTCTAAAAAGACTATATCTCGCGTTGTAGATTTTTTACATTTTTTATTTGTATGTGTGGCTTTCATATATTTATAATATCTATCGATTCCAATTTCAATTTTATTTTTATCACGTTTTGTTTAGATAATAGATTTTTGCCCTTTTTCTAAATTCGCCTTTGTTTACCCTACTCAAACTTCAAATTTTAAAAAATCCTGAAAATTAAAATTTTTAAATTAAATTTCTTATGACATTATATTTTTTTATAACTCTTAGGCTTGCCATATAAGCAGGGTCGCATTTTCAAAAATTTGTAAAAATGAACTTTAAGGTCTGGCAACCCTATGCCTTGACAGGATATCGCTAGGCAACCCATGTGCAATTTATTACCTTAGCCACTAGCTTTCAGATAATATAACTCTCAACTGGTATAACGATGAGGGTAGGTCGTCCTATGGCGGGATCTCCTACTATATGACAGCAGTGGCAGTGGTAGGATAAGGATGTAGACAAATGTCATATAATGCAGTTATATGAATAAAATATCAAACAGCGGCTGCTTTATGTCTGTCTTTTTGTTTCTGTGTTTCTGTCTGTCTGTTGCTGTCTGTTTGTCAGTCTATGCTTGCGTTGGCTTCTACTAGATTTATGTGGGTCGACAACTCCTTCATAATCCTTCGTCTTCTACATTTCATAACTCTTGTTCAACATATTTTTTTTGTTTGTCTTTTAATCTCACCAAAGGGTAAATGGTTGGTAAATTCTGAAGTTATCTTGACTACAAGTACGAGAAAAATAAAATAAAATAAAATAAGCAAAAAGCCATAATATTATTATTCTTTAAGACACAAGAAACATAACCTCACTTTCTTAACTTTAAAATATGCTTATTTAAGGCTTATATAGAATAACCATAAGAAAAAGTGTGAGGACTTTTTAGATCTCAAGAAGTTTGGTATCTGTGTGTACAAAATAAACTAGGATATGAAGTATCTACTTCATCTAAAAATTCAATCGAAGTACTATGAAACAATAACACACAGAATAAAGGAAGAAAAAGAAGGAAATTCTTAAGACCCAAGTATAAGCAAACACTCTCTAAAAGATTAACCAGAAAATGTAAACAATACCAACAACAAATAGATATTCAATAAACTATATATATATGATGGTGTGTCTTTCATTAAACTTGAAAAGCAACTCATCTCTCTTTCATGTTTTTGGGTGGCAATTATTGTCTGGTGTTTTCTTATAATCTCTTTTGATAAGGATACATAACAAATGTAGATTTATAGTTTGAAGTTTATATTGCTTTATTTTTTTTTATTTTATAAAAATTTTAAAGAGGATTCAGCTTTTTTATATTAAAAAAAAAACAAAGTCACAATCACAATAACAATAACAGTCACAATCACAATTTCAATCACAATCACAATAACAATCACAAAAAGCAATAAAAAAAAGCAAAAAGCAATAAGCAAAAAAGCAAAAAGCAAAAAGCAAAAAAGCGAAAAGCAAAAAGCAATAAGCAAAAAGCAAAAAAGCGAAAAGCAAAAAGCAATAAGCAATAAGCAAAAAGCAAAAAGCAAAAAAGCGAAATGCAAAAAGCAAAAAGCGAAAAGCAAAAAGCAAAAATCAATAATCAAAAACCAAAAAGCAAAAATCGAATCGCAAAAAGCAAAAAACAAATGCAAATGCTTTTCCAGTGCAATAATGTACCTATACCTATCATTTTTACTTGCGATATAGGTACTATAGGTACGGTGACCATATTTCTGGAAGCCAAACCCGGGACGGATAAAAAATTCGTTGGATCGCTTTGAAAATATTGATTTTTCATAAAAAATTTAATTTTTTTTTAAATGAGTTTTCATAATTTTTGCTTGTTTTGATATCAAGATTTCCTAAACGATTTTATGGGAGCGTTTAAGTCGTTTACGAAACCAGAAATCAAGAAAATGGTTTTTTAATAATGTCTGTTAATAACTTCTAAAAAAATATTTTTTTAATCAAAATCGGGAGAGCTGTTTTTTAACATTTTTATTTAAATGGAATATGTATGAACTTTAACACAACATGTCCTTAAAAGTTTTGAAACTTATCTGGGTTCTTTACTCTTCCATATGTTGTTCTTTATTCGAAAACATTTTTTCTGGTGTACCAACCTGACAAACAGAAGCTGGAACTAAATAATTGAGGAACATTTAAAAAAACTAAAGCCTAGTCTAGAGGCAAAACGAAAATTTTCATACAGCACAACGAAAATTTTGCTTTTGGTTGCACAGTACGCAGCTTAGGCAACGAAATTCTTACCTGTGCTAGAATTTATGGAGAGTTTTTAATCGTTTTTTTTTACTTTGGAGACTTAGAAAATTTTTCGTTTTGCTTCAGCAGCGTACTAGAAAAATTTAATTTCCAACCACTGTTTTCTTGTTTTCCGTACAAAGTATTTAAAATATTGAATACAAAAATCAGAGAAAGTGCAAATACGGGACAATCACGGGACAAATTACAAAATACGGGACACTTATACGTCCCGGGTTTCTTAAATAAAAACCCGGGACAAGCTGTAGAAATACGGGACAGTCCCGGGTAAACCGGGACGGATGGTCACCGTAACTATAGGGCAAGTTTAGGATTCGTAAAAAAATCGAACTCGAGATAACAATTTTACATGCCATTACGATGATGGAGAATGCCAAAAAAGTGGGTCCGGCAATTCTGTCTGTCTGTCTGTCTGTATGTACCTCGAGCTACAGCCTAAACTATTCGAGTGATTTTGTTCAAAATTGGTAGTTAAGAGTTTTGGGTGATTCCCTAGAGGACAAATTGAAATTTTTTTTTTAGGACCAAAACTAACGGTACCTGTCATATAACGGAAATAGAAAAGTAAATTTTTTTCAAAAACGGCTCTAACGATTTTCAGTACAAATAAGAGTCAACTTTCTAAATAAAAAAAATATTTTTTTTTACCGTTATCAACGGTACCTGTCTTATAACGGTTTTTTTGATTTATGAATATCTCGTTCAAGTATATTCCGATTTTAACGAAAATTTTTATACAAAATCGTTTAGGTAAAGGTAATGTTAAAAATTTTCAAAAACTCATTTTTGGATTTTTAAAAAATATTTCAAAATTTTTTTTTGAAAAATCAATTTTTTGAAAACGTGTTTATAAAAAATTTTGAAAATTTCGTTTTTATGCGTAGATAAATTATTACTTCAAAATGGCATACCAACTTTTTTTTTGAAAAATGTTAGAAAATTTTCATATATATACAAAATTATTTTTTTTTTAAAACGGCTCTAACGATCTAAAAATTCCCTTTTATACAAGAAGTAAACTGGCATACTTGGTTTTTTGTGAAAGATCATTTAAAACGATATTTAATTAATTTTAAAAAACAGATTTTATTTTTTTTTAATTTCTTGAAAATATCAAATTTTAAAATTTCTTAATATTCTTGAATAAAAAGCTTTAACATTAGAGTAATTTAAAGCATAAGAGCAAGTACGTGCGACCCCAGTCGTGCATTTTATTTTAATTTTAGTTTGTCTTTAAACAGTCTTTTCTAAGCATCGCGATTTGAAGAAAAATTGTCAAAAAGTCTTCCTAATACACATGCCTTTCAAAACAATTCTCCAATAAATCTTCACTACTTAGCCTAGACACCAAAATCCTATCGAATATCAACACGATTTAAATTACAAACACGTGTGATTGGTGATAGTCAAAAATTGACAAAAAAAAAGGACTTAAATTCCCAAAAAAAAAAAAAAATAAAAAATATTCCCATATCAATGCATTAACGACTTCTTGAACTGCTATTGAATATAACATGATTTAAGCTTTCCACCCACGCCACTTAACGCAATACAACTCCTTAGAAAAAAAGAAAAGAAAAATATTTTATCTTTCTATAGGTTTTAGGTAGATATATCCACCGGAAATAAGTTAGCTAAGGACAAATTTAAAAATAACGATATCCCTTAAGGAAATAAAACAAACAACCATCTAATATCTCTCTTGTACCCTTGACGACAAAAAAAAAAAATAAAACGAAAAACAGAAACAGAAACAAATTGCCAACGTTTGAGATCTAGTCATTCACATCATCCATGCAAATGGTAACAAATACACATCAGTGTACTGCAGGGGCGGATCCAGGATTTTTTTCTGGGGGGGGCACAAGGGACGGATTGGCAAAAAAAAAAACAGCAATAACAGTTAGAAATAAAGTGAAGTACCATACGACTGACTAACAAGCAGAAAATTTTAACGACCCACAGTGGTCTAAAACCTGGCCAAAAATATTTAGGCACATTTCCCACATCAAATAGGTACCAAATGACCAAAAAGTTATTCGGAAGGAACAATTTTCATTTTCTTGTTACAGTAAAAGCCACTTAAGTGCTAACCCTCTTACTCCTGGATTAGCCGGAAGAAAAAAAATATAAAAAACCAGAAAATGCACGTACAATTCTGTGCTATATTAAAGTTAGTAATCTATTCTTTATTTAATTTTTTGACTTAAATTGTTTCACCAAATACTTTTTGAGAAATTAAGTTTTAAAGATGAAATTTTGAAAAAAAAAATGTTTACGTTTTTTAATTGATTTTGTATAAAATTTTGCAATATTATGGACATAATTATACCATTAGTTAATGACCTAGTATTTTTTAGTCAAATACTAAAGACTTCATTCTAATAAATATTAAAGTTCCTAAGAATAACAAAAAAAACTGAATCATACTTTTTTGCCGGGAAACCCAGTTTTGTTTTTTTTTATTTGCATTAACCTTTTGTAACCCAAGGTCGTAAATTTAAAAATTAATAAGTCAATCGATTGGCCTTTATCTTTAATAAAACACGTATTTTTTTAAAAATTCAATAAAGTCATTATTTACTTAGTTATTTCGATATTTTGGGAGTAAAAAAAAAGTTTAAATAATTTATTTTTATATAAAAATGCAAAAATTCAAGTAAAAAACTATCTAATATTAATTTTTAGGCACTTTCCTAAAATCCAAAAATAAAACCCCGTTTGGTTTACTAACAAAAACTATTTTTTTTCTGAATTTCGTAGTTTTTACACAAATTTGCTTATTTTCAAAAAAAGCCCAACTTTCAACATTAACTGTCAATTAAAAACTATTGGTGCTATTTATTAGAAATTTGAAGTACTATTTCGATAAAGCAATACTTAAAGATTATAATATTAGAAGCTTCAAAAGAAAAAAAAAATAGTTTGTAGAGCTTTTATGCAATCTTTTTCGGTTTGTTACAGAAATGTCACATGGGGCTACAAGGGGTTAAATTGTTTTATACCTCAAGAATGTTGTGTTCAAATTGGAGCCAAATTGACCAAGTTATGAGTATTTTAATACTTCCCTTAGGAACGTTTTAGTCTTTTAGTCCAGAGTTCAAAACTTTAAATCGTTATCCCCACAACTAATGTTTTCAACGCCGGTGCTCCTCATAACTTCAAAACTACTGCACCGATTCTTTTGAAATTTGGAACACTATTTTTTTTTACATATTTTTAGAGGTATCCCTGGAGAAATTATCTCAATAAAATAATATTTATAAAAATCTATAAGTAAGGGTCGCTTTTGAGGAGTTTTTTTTCAAGGGGTCTTTATTTTCGGGGTGCAAACTTGGGCAAACTTCTGAAATGCAAGTTTGTTCTACATATCCAGCAGTTCTATAATATATAGTTTATGCAATTTTGTGACGTGTTTTAAAAACACTAATGTTAAAAAAAAACAACGAAAAAAGTGCAAATTTTTTAACCACTCTGTATGAAATAGAGTTGCATATACAATTATTTTTTATATCATTCAATGTCATTCGATGTCCATATCAAAATTTTTCACCAAAATCACTTTGAAAATTCACTTTTTTTTTTAAATCGAAAAAAAAATTCGTGTGTACCCAACAAATAGCCGTTTATTTATTTGTGAGGTGGAGCTTTTCATGGGAAAGGGATGCAACAATCAACAAAATTCGCATTTTCAGCCAGAAATAGACAAGAGTTTCACTCAAGTTCTTTCTGTTATTATTCATATATTTTTAAAACTCTTATAGTTTGATTTCCTTTAAGTATGAACTTTAAGTTCTGGGGGGGGCACGTGCCCCCGTGCCCCCCCCCCCTGGATCCGCCTATGGTGTACTGTATTCAACTTGTAACACAAAGAACAAATGATTCCAAAAACTCAAAACTTGAATCCACCCTCACTGAAATTCAAACCCCACAGTAACACACAAACATCACCATCCCCATTATTCACACCTAATTCGCAAATATTATCGCACACCATTCCTACAATTCTGCGTACACAGAAAAGGATATGTTTCCCCCTTTTTCCAACCGAATCCTCCAAAACAGAATCTATCTGAAATATGAACAAATTTAAACCATCTGAAGGATTGTCATGAATATCCATGGCACCACCACGCGATAGAAAGAAGAAAAACCCAGAAATTCTTTTGTTTTTTCCTCTTTTTTCGGTTTCTTCTGTTTTTTTTTTTTTTGTATTCCCCATTTGTCTTGGTTTTTGACTTATAGCCGAGCAAATATGTGTGTGTGGGGGATGTCATACCGTTTTTATTTATTCAAAGTTAACTTTGTCATATACCTCAATGAGGACGACAACAAGGACGACGACAACGTCGACGATGACAGAAACGAAAAAGGTCATGTCTAGCGATGAATATGAGTGGCAAGTCACAAAAAAATATTGAGTCCTGAATCCTGAATTTTTGTCGAAAATCCTCCAATTCCAATCGATTTCCATTCTTGATAACTTTTTTTTGTCCATCGAAGAGGTAAATTTTTTTTTATGAAACATATTTTCCCCCCAATAACATCCCCCTTCTCCACTACAGCACCAAGGATCCTAACCTTAGCCTTAACTCTCAATATATCCTTTCTATCCCCCATCCACCTTCACCCGCATAAGGATATAAAACAACGATTGATAGAGGTCATAATGCAGATAAACGGGCTAAAATGCCATATAAATGTTGGCGACATTCACTACACTTTGTCTATGTGTGTGTGTGTGTGTGTGTGTGTGTGTTTGAGCCGAGTTTTAGGATGATATTTTAGCCATTTATAAAAACGTGTAGTGCATACAGCCAGAACGTGTCGTTCGTTGCAGATACCTACTCTCTGGCTATAAGTAGCTTTTGGGCCAACATTATCTATATGGTTGGCCAACAAGAACGATAGATGTTCCGCGCGATGAATTTTTCGTTGTTTTGAAATCATTTTACTTTAATTTTTTCCTATATTTTTTTAGTTTTTGTATTTTTTTAGAGAAAAGGCTGCAAGTATTGAGATTAAAAGAATAGGATTCTTTAAATATGTATTTTGTTCAGACGAAATCATAAAATCCACAACATGGAAACTTTCAATATTGAATGATACACACAGAAAATGATCATCTAAAATTAAGCGGATTTTGGCATGGTAATGATGACTTCCGCCTTAAATTAATCGGAAATCCGCTTAATTTGAGATGAAAATCTTAATATTCGTATATGATTCGTCAGAACAGCACTAAAACAACATTCCGCCACGACCAAAAATACTTACATAAATAAAGAACAATTTTTTTTGACCACCGAAATACCGCCAAAAAAAAACAAGGAGAAACTGATGTTTAACGGCGGTCAAAAAACGGTTATTCTTAAAAAATTGAACTTTTATTTAAACTAGGAATAGAGATTAAAGAGATATTATGTACTATTGATTTATCACTCTCACTGAGTTTGGAGGTGTTGGGAATTTTTGAAAATATGCCTTATTTTTAGGCAAGGGGTATGGTATACCTACCCAATGGATTTATTTTTGAAAATCTGAACAAAATAAATTTGTAATTGTTTTAAGCTAAATGCATAGGCCTGTTCAATGTCAAATTCATATCTGCAAACCAAGACTTTTTTTGAGACTTAAATCCGAAAAAATCTGCTTCCGAGTAAAAAAAAAACATATTTGTTTTGCAATAACTCATCAACCAGACCTCCAAGAAACTTTTGGTTTTCAGTTATAAATAGAGATTAGAGAGACCTTTAATTTGATGTATCACTCGATAAATTTGGATAAAATTTTTTAAAATGAATTTTTTTCGGCAAGGGGTTAACCTTGATTTATCGTCGAAAATATAAAAAAAAGAGGTTGTCTGTAAAGCCGATTTACGGAAGATGATTTTACGTGATAACGTCGTCAAAAAACAGGTTGTGTGCTTTTGTTTAAAATGAGTCAATTGAAGCGTTTACTTATTTGAAACAATCAAAATTTACAAGAAAAAGCTAAAAAAAAAATACCTTTTTTATTTTCACATTAGGTATATTAATTTTTTTTATTTTTGATTTAAAAGTCAAGTAGGTATTTCTTCTTAAGAATAAAACCATTTTTAAATTTTTACAATGCGCAAAAAGTATACAAATAATTTATTGAAAACAATAATTTTCATCAAAAAAAGCAAAGAAAACATGAATTTTTATCTTCTCACGTCAATAATTCCATTTTTTCATCAACAACCTTTAAAAATTTGTATACCATCTGAAAGCTTATTGTCTTAGCTCAATATATATATATCGATCAGGTCTATGAGACATCTACAAAAAGAGCTAGAATTTTTTTAACTCGATCAAATTTCATTAAAAAAAGCAAAAAAAAAAAAACATTTATTTTTATGTTCTCAGGCTATGGAATCAATTTTTTTGTTTGACAACCTATAAAAAATATATACCATGTGTAAGCTTATTATTTCACCTTTAATATGACGTATCAATCTCATTTCAAAGATGCCTACAAGAGAAGCTAGAATTTTTTAAAGTCAACCATGTCGAATTTATAGACTGAGATTACGGTACTTCCAACACTGGTGGCTGTTCGGGGGGCAACAGATCTCCACTGGTGTTTTGAGGTTTTTCGCATGTTTCTTGATATACAAAATGAAAGGTACTTGTATCAGGATGCTCATAAAAGTTTAATCAAATTTCTATCTGCTCTTGGTCAAAAGTTATAACCTGTTGAATTCTAAAATTTTATTTTACCGTTATCTCAAAATTGTGTTTACGAAAATGATTGAATTTTCGCACACATATAGTCGTAGTCATGGTCTATTTATTACTCCATATACTTTATTCCTGTATCTATTAAAGAAAAAAAGATAAAAAATAAAAAACGATATGAAAATCGATTAAAAACGGTCAAAAAACGTGTTTTTTAAAAACTTGTTTCTTCCGTTATTCAGTCAAAACTCACTAAATGATTCCATTTTTTTGCACATGTATGCATAAGGCCAAAACCTACATGTCCTATAAGTTTGAGAGTTTTTTTCCCTCATCTTTCACCTCGCACCTTTAGAATTGTAAAAAAAAAATTTCCCTACCAAAAATCATCATTTTGTCATAGCCCCAACACGTGTTTAACGTTCAAACAAAACGTTATAGCTTAGTTTCAAAATTTTTTAGAATTTTTTCTTAAATGCAGTTATTCTTAAATTATTCTCATCTATCTATAGCAAAATCAACTCTCTACAACTTCGCGTTTAGATTTTAGCCCAAATTTCATCTTTACGTTTTACCCCTGTTTACCCTATTAAATGACGGAATTTTTAAAAATCCTTCATTTGAATTAAGCTTTAGGTTATTTTCTTTCAAATAAGCTATAGAAGATTTTTGTATATTGTATCTCTAATAGTTTATTTATTTTTTTTTATTGTATTTTCCACTGTGATTCATTTTGTTGGTTTTTAAATTTGGTATTGGTTTTGTCTCGGTCTATAAGAGCATACTCATGCTATGGACAAAAATGATGGTGAGTAAAATGGTAGTAAATAAAGAATGTGCTAATCGAGTGTGAATCGATCGGGATGCACAGCAAATTTTTTAGTTTAATTGAATACGAATTCGAATTTCGACTTGAATTTGGTAGAGTTTATTAAACCATCGAATGATAAAGTGATGGGGGGGGGGGGGGGGGGGGAGGAATGGAGTGAGTACATCAAATTTGAATAAACAAATAAAATACCTTTATTCCAGACCTTCTCTGATTGTTGCCGGTCAGTTGGTTGAATGAGTGGAGGTGAGTCTACACCATGTTTATTTTATTATCGATTTACCATAACATTGGCATGCTTGCTAACAATTTACACGCGTAATTAAGTAGCCCCATTCCGAGTGTGTGTACCCTACCAACATTTATATGAGCTAACAAGCCAGAAAATTGTTTACCTGCATTATCATAAGCTCTCTTTTCCATGGAAAAACGAACCCATCAGTCGACTCTCTGAGGAATAAAATTTTAAACATGTAAATTGGTGCATCAGGTCTCATTTGTCTACATAAAGCATACTTAACTTTTAGACGGGGTAAGGGATTTTGATGAGGTCATTCGACGTCTGTTATGTTGTTGTGGATGCGTATTTTGAGGCTTAAATTTATTGCATTTCACAGGAAAATAGGAATCGTAAACGAAAAGGTTATTAGGTTAACTAATGATGACAAATTGTTTTGGTATAATTGATGACATTGATGAGACAAAATTGTTGTCATGACATCCTCTTTGAAATCATGATTTGGTCACCACAGGATTGGAAGCTCACACAGCTCAACTGTACATATTTCGCAATGACAACTTCTCCTCATTAGAAGCCAAGTCCTTACCGACACATTCGAGGCTCAATTAAGTGAATGCACTTTGTATCAGCGTCTTAAGTGCTTCCCAAGTGGTTTTACTTTCAACATAAGTTTTTTTTTTATTTGTTTTTGATAGCTTTTCTATAATTCAAAAGAAAGATCTCTTTGAACTCTATTTAAACATGAAAACCAAAAGTTTCTATGAGGTCTGGTTGCAAAGTTATTGCAATCGAAACAAATATTTTTTGCCTTTTTTTTCTCAATTTTTTTAAATTTGCATTTTAAAAGTGGATATCTTCGGACTTAAGTCTCGAAACAAGTTTTGAGTTGAAGATATGAGTTCACAGGGAACATGCCTATGCATTTACGTTCAAAAATTAAAAATCTATATTTTTCAGATTTTTGAAAAAAAGTCAAGGTTATCCCCTTGGCCGAAAAAATTGCATTTTACAAAAATTCTTCCAAATCCATCGAGTGATACATCAAAAGAAAGGTCACTTGAAGCCCTATTCGTGAGTAAAAACCAAACGTTTTTAAGAGGTCTGGTTGCTGAGTCACATATGTATTTGCAATTAAAAACCAGTAATTTTCCCACATTCCGAAGCAGATATTTTTGGATCCAAGTAGCAAAACTAGTTTTAAATTGAATTTATAAGCTCATAGTTCATTTTGGTACAAAAATTACAAATGTATTTTTTGTCGGATATTAAAAAAAAACCAAGGTTACCCCCTTGCAGGAAAAAATTGCATTTTAAAAAATTTCTTCCAAATCCATCGAGTAAGATATCAAAAGAAAGGTCTCTTAAAGCTCTATTAAAACATGAAAACCAGAAGTTTCTGTGAGGTCTGGTTGCGGAGTTATTGCAATGGAAACATATATTTTTTGTGATTTGGAAGCATTTTCTTCTTCTTCTTCTTCCTCTTTTTCTTCTTCAGAATCTTCTTCTTCTTCAGAATCTTCTTCTTCTTCAGAATCTTTTTCTTCCTCAGAATCTTCTTCTTCTTCAGAATCTTCTTCTTTTTCAGAATCTTCTTCTTCTTCAGAATCTTCTTCTTCTTCAGAATCTTCTTCTGCTTCAGAATCTTCTTCTTCTTCAGAATCTTCTTCTTCTTCCGAATTTTCTTCTTTAGAATCTTCTTCTTCTTCAGAATCTTCTTCTTTTTCAGAATCTTCTTCTTCTTCTTCAGAATCTTCTTCTTCTTCAGAATCTTCTTCTTCTTCAGAATCTTCTTCTTCCTCAGAATCTTCTTCTTCTTCAGAATCTTCTACTTCTTGTTTTTCTTCTTCTTCTTTTTCTTCTTCTTCATCTATTCACAAAAAATAAAAATCGCTAAGAAAAATGTCCCTTTCTCAACAAAAACCAGCAACAAAAGAAAATATAAAATAAAAGAATTTCTTTTACAGCAAAAAACAAAAAAAAAATTTATATAAACTCCTGCTCAAAATTAACGCACACTTTTTTCATCTTTAGTTATACCCCTGCATCTTATTTACAATGGCTTTAAAATTATTTGTTGTATTTTTTTGTGTTTGCTAATTGTTTACCAAGTCAGAAAAATGCTAAACTGCAACAGTATTATCAACCAAAAAAAAAGATGAACCAAATTTAGCAATTCAAGGTCTGAAAACTGATATTAAAATAATTTTTGTTTTTTAAGAATAAAAAATTTTAAAAATGGAAGCGCGTGACAGTTCTTTCCAATAATTTTATTCCATACTTGGTATTGTCTCCTCTAGCGCATATGATAATTTGGAGTCGTCTATTCATTCCACGAATTAAATTTTGAAGGTTTTGTTGTAACTTTTCTTTCACTGCAGTTTTCTGTTGATCAAGAATGCTTGGAGGTGGATTTCGGCCGCAAATGCATTTTTTTCAACATCTCCTAGACATGTTCTGTTGAATTTAAACCCGGATATCTGTGTGGCCAATTCAAAGGTGGCATATTTTAATCTTGAAGATATTCTCAAACCACTCTAACATGCATTATCGTGCATCAGACTGAACTGTGGACCAAATCTAGGGGTGATTGGAACCGCATGCTGTGTGAGGATATCAGTCAAGTATCTTTGGGTACTTAAAGTAGGTCTAGGAGACCTCACTAACTCCGTAGGTGTTGTAAAGCTGAGTTTACTCCATGAAAATTTATGACTCATCTCTAAAAGGTTCCCGGGTTGACAGATAGACTTCAGCATACCTCTCCAAATCTTCCCCACAAACTTTTTATTCCATACCTTCAATTTAAGTTAACTCCTGTCTTATTTGAGAAAATAAACACGATACTGTGAGATAAATTAAAGTAGGACTTTTTTCTAAAATAAATATGATGTGCGTTAAATTTGAGCAGGAGTGTATTAAAAAGTTTCACATTTTTGAAATTCAATGCCACTTTACTCAATTATCCATAATGGTATAAGAAGTAGGTAATTCAATCAACTAAAACTATTACTCAAAGCATAAAACAGCGACAAAGTGTTAAAGTTTATGTAAGCGCACTCCATTTAATACGAGCCGCTAACTACTTACCCTTACTGACTTAACAACATCACTTTATTTTTTTCTCTTAACCTCCCCTGACTTTCAACCCTCACCTGCAACTAAAATACCCCCCTCCAACCCAAGAACCAAAAAAAAAAAAAAAATAATAATAATGTGAAGTAAATGAGTGCTCTAAAAGTTCCATTAGAAGAGAAGTTTAATGAACGATTTTCATTAAGAGTCATCATAGTGAGGGAGGGGAGGGGGTGGGGCATAGGTACTATAGAACAGGTCTTTCTCTCGTCAGTTTGGTTTGGTTATGTTCAGTTTTCGTATATTTCGTTCGTTTTGCCTCCTTTTTTCCCTCTTTTTTTAAACTCACACTTCTTCTTCTTCTGTAGCAATACCAAACCAATCATATACACCCACCTCCGAATCCTTTCCTCTCTCACTCACTCTATCTCTCTCTATGTCTCCCTCTCTGTCGTATACATTTTTAATTAGAGCTAATGAATTTCGAACATTTCATCAACGGTATTGAGCTTACTTCCAACATTATCGGAAAGTGATTTACTTTCCTTCTTTCAATAACTAGTCATACACATTGATTGAATTCGTTTTTGAAAGTGCTTTTTTGTACCTATGTGTGCGTGTATGTTTTCAAAACATTCTGGGTTTGATGAATAATGCCAACAAAATTAAATTTGAAGTCCACCAAAAAATCGAAATAAAAATACCTAAAATTAAAACTTGCTAAATACATAAATTCCATTGAAAAAGAAATTTACAAATTAGCATTTCAGTAGAGTTGCCACTTAGTTTTTTTTGTATTTTAGGGATGCCACTATGCATTTCTTTAAGATAGAAGACTGTTTGAACTAAAATTTGATGTTAATTTTAGTTTACAACTCTATAAAATACCATTAATTTCGAATAAGCGGTTTTGAGGTTTTTTACTATTTGACAAGGGTTGCCAAGTACTTGTTACTAATTTGGAGAAGCAACCAAAAATTGTTAAAATTGAAGAGTCGAAAATTTGATGCATTTCTTAGCCATTTATACTTTTAATTTCATCAAACATAATAAATTTTAGCTAAAAAATAGGTATTAATTTGGTGTAGGGTTGCCAAGTAATATTTCGCATGTTAGTGATGACACTCGACAGTTTTTAAATAGAAAAGGCTTTCACTTTAAATCATTAATTTCAGCTAAAAAATAAGTGGTTTTTTGTGTTTTTATTATTCGACTAGGGTTGCCAAGTATTTTTTATTTTTCAATAGATGCCACCTAGAATTGTAAAAATTAAAGAGTCTTAAATCTGATTAATTCTATCAAATATCTGCTGATAAATAAGTGATTTTGGTGTTTTTAATATTTGACTAGAGTTGCCAAGACCTTGTTACTTATTTAGAGATTTAACCAAAAATTATAAAAATTGACGTCTTCAGTCTGATACATTCCTTAGCTTTTAATTCTATAAAATAGCATACATTTCGACTGAAAAATAAGTGTTGATATTGTTTTTAGCACTTGAGAAGGGTTGCCGAGTGTTTTGTTCGTATTTAGAGAAGGTGTTCGACTTTTTTTAAATAGATGTATATTTTAAACTTTAAGTGTATAATTGATCATACTTTTTTGGTTGAAAAAATTTATGTAGTGGTTTTTTTATATTTGAATAGGGTTGCCACATTTAAATATTTTTTTTTCACTATTTTGGCGTTTAAGAAATTGATAAAAATACTATGATATGACGAATTTAGTCATGTTTAAACTGTTTCATTAAAATAGGGTTACCATCTTACATTATAAAAGTGAAAACTTATTATTCATTTGACCAGCTCCTATTAAGCAAAAAATCATAATCATATCCTTATTCTGTCGATCTGGATTGTATGTATTTTTGTATTTATTCTGAAAAACTCTATATACTAATAGGCAAAGGGCAACTTTATAAAGAAATTTCATTAAAGATTTCGATTATCAAAAAAAAAAAAAAAAAAAAAAACCAAGAAAAAGAAAATAAAATTTCTTTACCTGCAAGTTTCCTGAAAGAGGATAATGAATATTGGTGCTAAAAAATTACATTTCTTTTTTTTTTTTCTTGTAAGTTGATGGTCTTCAAAGAATAAGAGCTACACCTTCACACTTTATGGCCTCTTTGAGGTCTTAAAAGTTCAAAAAAATTAAAAAAAAAAAAAAAAAAACAGGTCCAAAGTGTGACAGTATTAATTACACTTCTATGTGATAAATACCTTCGACCGTTGCCGTTGAACTTTTCCACAACAAGTAACTGCTGATTTATTATTCGTTCCGCAACTGGCATGCTACAGCCCAACCAAAAACTTGTAAAGTACACAACAGAAAAATATTGTTCAAGGTTCATGGGCTAGAAATATTTGATTGATCGCGGTCCTGCAGTGGGTGGTTGATTTTGTTTTCTAAATTTGTTTTGTTGTTGTTGTTTTTTTTTACGACACAAACCATATCCTGGTGAAAATTATTCGCGAGTCGTGGTCCTACCATAATTTGGTCAGCAGGTGGAATCTGAGAGTTTTTTTTTTTTATTATTTCCTCCGCTGTTGTTGTTTTTGCGGGAATACATTTTTGACCGAAAGCATGGACTAACTCGTGCAAGATTTTTCCATCGAAAAATAATGAAATTCCACCTTTTCCCCTGCTTTTCATCGCCGACACGTCACCATCGTCCTTTTCGTCCTCGAAAACAAGAACGAAAAGGACGGTTTCGCTTTAGGATGCCAAAGCATAGAGTTAATTTTCAGGCCATTTATATTTCATATGATTGCCTCCTACTTCTACTCTTTGCTCTTACTTTCATAAAGGTAGGAGTAAGGTTGTATACGTCATCATCATCTCCATCGTGTAGTGAAAGTAGTGGATTTAGTTGTAGCATCGCAAAGCAATGGTATAATCGTCCTTTTGTGTGGCCCTCGCTCTATGTTTGCCCTTCCTATATATGAAATCATTAACGAAAAACAAGAAACTCCGAGAAAGGTATGAAGGTTTACTGTGTAGAAAGGTATATAGCCACACTGATGTCTATGCACATAATAGCATGCATTTTAAATGAACTTCAGAAATTCAGAACAGGAACTTTGGCCAATCTGGAGAGCCGATGAATATTTGACGTCCTGCCATAACCTCACTCATTCCTCTCCTCCATGTTGGCTCTAATGTCTTGCACCAGTTACTTCCTACTTTATCGAAATCATGACAAAGCGTTGGACAGACGACCAACGCGAATGACAGTGAAGGTGGAAAAATTGAGTCACAAAAATGGAAAGTTACACGGAAAAAAATTCAGACGATAACAAAAGTTACAGAAAGAGACGTGGAAAAAAAATAAAAAAAAAGTCTCGAAACAAATTTTGAATTAAAGATGTGAGTTCATAGTGAATAAGTGCATGCATTTAGAGACAACAATAAAAAAATTTCAATTTTTCAGATTTTCGAAAAAAAATCAAGGTTAAACCCTTGCCATAAAAAAAATTGCATTTTAAAAAATTTCCTGCAAATATATCGAGTGTGACATCAAAAGAAAGGTCTCTTTAAACTTTATCATAACATGAAAACCAAAAGTTTCTGTGAGATCTGGTTGCTGAGTTATTGCAATCGAAACATATATGTACCTACTCTGTTTTTTTTTTCTCTCTAATTTTTTTTTTAATTTGAATTTTGCTATCAGAAATCTTCATGTTTCATGTTTTTTCTTTTCAATGTATCATTTCCAATAGTAAATTTACAACGATTCGTAGTTAAAGTGACTCACAAATGGCATTCCCCTCTGGACTGAAGTATAAAAATTCTCACCACACATTAAATTTTTTATTTCTGATTAATTTTGCTTAATTTATTCTGGATAATTTCTTTTCTTAACTCACATTTTTATTGAAAACTTGAACCGAGTTAAATTTGAAATGACTCACAAGAACGTACCCATATCTTGGATGAAATATAAAAATACTCACCACAGTTGGAATTTCTTAAACTCTCAATAATTTTACTTGATTTTTTTTTTACATTCTCAATTGTTGACTCTTATTTATTGAAATTTTGAACCGAATTTGAGTTGAAATAAATTTGAAAAGTTGGGACAAAGTAAAAGAATACTCACCACTATTGCTTCTTTCCCCATTCATAGTATTTTAATATTAGTTATGGAAAATTACGTTCGAATGCATCTATTTTGATTAAGTTATTTTTACCCAATTTAAGATAAAGTGATGCGCTAATAAACATATATAGTTCTTTCTACTCACCACACTTGGGATTCTTAAATTTCTGATACAATTTTACCTAATTTTTGGATATCTATGTTTGTATAGAATTTCGTTTTAATAAAAAATTAACCAAGTTGTAATGGAACACAAAAATATCATAGCCTTTTGAGACAAAATATAAGAATACTCAACACACGGTTAGAATTTTTCGACCTCACATAAGAATTTATTAAATTTTTTTGACATTTTGGTTTGTTGGCATAATTTTTTACAGAAAACTTGATTCATTTAAGAGTGAAAATGACTGAAAAAAAGATTCCCTAGTTGCGATGTAATGTTAGAATACTCACCACAGTTTACGATTCCATATGAGCCCCTTCTCATAAATATATTCCAAGTTTGTCGAACATTTTTGTTTTGTGGAAATATCTTTTATAGAAAATTTAAACCAAATTGGGCTTAACATGACTTGGGGACTAAAAATAAAATTATTCACCACAGTTTGTAATTTGTCATACCTAACATTTTTCAAAGATTTTTGGGCATTTTCGTTTGTTAACATCCATTTTAAAAGAAAATTTTTACTGAGTTGAAGTCAGTAAAAATTATGTAACTATGCAATATAAAAATACTCACCACAGTTAGGGAATCTTGGGCCCTCTTTCACAAAAAAAAAATAAAAAAAATTCATTTTAAAAATTTTTAACGCAAATGATATTTTTAAAGAAAATCTATTACATTATAAAACAAAAGATGGCGGCCATACATCGCTTGGACAATAATGTTTACAGCAACTTGTCTGTATATTTTTATACCCCACTGTTTGACGAAGTTAACTATATGACCAGTACCTCAACATCATCAGAGGCCTAAGAGCATAGGAACAAAAAGAAAAACTAAAAGAAGAAAAAGAAACCAAGAGGGAATGGTTACATCTCCTAGGGATAAACTAACCATAGAACACTTCCGCTGACACACCCCTGGTCACGATAGCATAGAGAGTAGCGAAAAAAAGGTGAATAACTTTTTATTACCTTCTACCTACTACTCCCTCTTGTTTGGTACATTTTTCTATATAAATAGCAAACTGGCAAATAGAGACCATATCATTGCAACTTTATATGGCACACAGCTTTTTCATGACGACGACGATGATGTTTCTGCTTGACGTCGCTGCGGAATAGTTGATCTGTGAACTATACTCTGACTCCTAAAAAAAAAATCCCTATCCCTATCCATTCTTCTGCTCTACAAAACCAAAACCTACACTTTGAATGCGTATATACAATACGGCTAACGGCATGCCATAGGCAACTTAACAAGCAAGTTGTACAGATTTTTAGACATCAAACTCAGATCCCAAACTCGCTCCATCCATCTCCATAGAGGTTAGCAAAGTACATAAATACACTCTTCCAGATGAAGTTTGAATTTTATTTCCATTTAAACTTTGAATCATATTGAAATGGAAAATGGAAAATAATTGAAAACTTGTTTACTATCAACACAAATAAACAAACACAAAAGAGAGAGAGAGAGAGAGAGAGAGAGGAGAGGGTAGCTCAGGCCCCCTGAAAAACTTTCTGGATGCTCGGGCTATAAGAAAACTTTCCGACACTCATGTTACAATTAAATTATTCAACCGAGCTTACACTCTTATAATGGACTTCCAGGACACCACACATCGTTTACCGTCTGCGTGGTAAATCTCAAACAAAAAGCCATAAGTTGGATGGGCAAAACGGGAACGGGACGGCAAGAGACGAGGAAGAATAAAGAGTAGAGCAAAAGAGCTGTACGAGTTAACCATGTATATAAGCCTCATGCTACTACTCGACTTCGTTTTCGAGACTCGACTCAGATCCGACAGAAATTTAATAGCAATTGTGAAAATTTAAAATAAATAAAATACGAGAAAAAATAAAATGGTTAAAAAAATTGATGGTACACTACTGAACGAACGAATACTCCAACACTCCAAGCTCTGGTGAAGAGGTGCAAAAGAGTTTTCTTCAAGACTTGGTATTCGGACTTTGAGAGGAGGTAAGTATATTTGCTAAATGACTCATCCCCTGAGAGCATTTATACTATGAAGAGGGATAAGAAGAGTGAGAGATTGAGAGAAGACTATTGAAGAAGGATGCCTTTTAATTTGGAGAGCATACCAATCGTTTTTGTGAACTGAAGAATTTTCGGAATGGAGTTTTTTGAATGGCCATCAGACAACTACAACTGCAAAAGAGGACCAAATTAATTATTATACTTGTTGAAAGAAGAAATGAAGATTTTTGGTCAGAGTGTTAGTGCGAAACTGAAGAGTTTTCTTAAACTATTTTTTGTTTTTGAGATGAAGTGGAAAGTTTGGTGGATTGTCTTTGTGGTTGAATGAATATGTGTTGAAAAATTAATGCATCTCTGGATATTTAAATGTTTGTCTGTTTTATTTAGAGCTGATGGCATTTGCTGCTGACTTGGAAGACTTTTTCCATAAAGTTAGATTATTTTTTTGAACTTTTTTAATTTAATTTTTTTTTTTTTTGTTATAATTTCCTAATTTCTGAACAGCAGTTCATAGCTTTTGCCTTTAAATAACACCATATTCGTTATATATCCAGTAAATTATTAAGACGCTTTCAGCAATACCCCATTTGTCAAATTACAGCAATTGGTTTAGAAGTTTTGATGGAATATATGAACATAAATACAGACAAATTAATTCCACGCCAACTTTAATTTAATACCAAACAAATCAATGTAAACTTGTGGGTCAAAAATATGCAAACTCCTTTGTAGATTAAATAAGTACTTTTACAAACAAAATTTTACTAACTTTGTGATGTAACTCAACGTAAAATTTTATAAAAAAAAAACCACATTTTTAACCTGTTTATATTCAAGTATTTTAAAAACGTTATGATGCATTCCAATTTCCCCCTGATCTGATTTAAAATCAGCACATGAAAATCTTTTAGAAAAGTATGATTTGGTTCAAATGCGATTTTCATTGCAGGCCAGTGTTAAAAATACTATGTATGTTACAAGCTATACTTTACTTCGACTTTGTTATTTAAGACCTCATGAATTAAATTATTGAAATAACCAACTGTACAGTTTTGATATTGATTGAATGGTGATTAAAATTTAGCTGATCTATTTCTTTATTCAGCGATCAATTTCGTTATTAGACTTTTAGAGTCACTGGGGTGTATGCGCAACATTTTTTTTTTTTTTGTGTATTGAAAAAGTTAGTGGAAATTGTTTGTCATTGCATAAATCAATAGTAAATTAATCATGCGAAATACATTTTGTAAGCAGCTATTTTTAAATCTTTTTAAGGGTTTAATTGGTCATGGGAAACTCAACGTATTAGATGCAGCATTGGAGGGTGCATTTTAAATTTGTGAAAGAAAAACAATAAATTAAGCTTAAATCTAGATTTTGAATATCCGACTTTCTTTTACTTACAAAATCTACAATAAGGTAGTCTTTCGAAGTGTGTTAATAGAAAAAAACCTCACCTTAGAATTTGAGAAATGACAAAGAACAAGGTACGAGGTAGACAAAAATTTATTGAAATTTTCACATTTCAATAAAGATAGATTGTGAAGATCTATAATATACAGGGTGTCCAACATTCAACGTCCCCAAATGAAAACCATGGATTTCTGAGGTCATTTAAAGTCGAAAAACTTTAGAGGTAATTTTCTTGTTTTTATGATTTTTTATCTCTTTTCAATTAACTAGCTTTATCTTTGTCAAACTATGCTTGATTACAGTTCTAGATTTTCCCAAAACTTTTTGTTTCTGCGGACAACCGTTTCTCCGCAATTTTGCATCAAACCGAATTTTCATCGTTTTTAAGTTGTTTTTTTTTCCACTTTCATATTATTTTATTTAAAAAAAAAAAACACGTAAATGAGTATTAATTTTTTCGCTTACTATTATTATAGCCTAGTTTATTTTTATTTCATAAAAAATATTAGGTACTGAAAGTAGGTAATTTAAAAAAAAAATGAAGAAACTGAGTGAATTTAAAAAAAAAAACAAATAATTTCTGGGTTGGGGTCGAAATTCTGTATGTTGCAAAATTCTGTATTCAAAATGCTGTATGCCAAAATACTGTATGTCAAAATTCTGTATGTGCAAAATGCTGTAGGAACAAAATTCTGAAAGTCAAAATTCTGTATAGCAAAATTCTGGTTGGTCAAAATACTGTATTTGAAAATTCAGTACATCAAAATTCTGTAAATCAAAATTCTGTAAAAATGCTGTAAAAAAATATCGTTTTGATAATGTAAAAAAGTGCGCGCGCACTTTTTTACATTATCAAAACGATATTTTTTTACAGCATTTTTACAGAATTTTGATATACAGTATTTTGCCGTACAGAATTTTACAAAACAGAATTTTGCATGTCAGTATTTTGTTGATACAGTATTTTGACGTACAGAATTTTGTATTTACAGTATAATGACGTACAGAAATATGGTATTACAGATAACGCCTTATAAATCGATGAACCATGGCAGCCACCACAAAAAAGTGACGCCATTTTCTAACGTTACACTCTCGCACTTTCGCAGTGCGGCAAAAAAATTCAATTAAAAATTAAAAATAAACTTTTAGAGATACAAAAATCTTCTATAGCTTATTTGCAAGTCATTTAGTAGGGTAAACAAGGGCAAAACGGAAAGATGAAATTTGAGCTAAAATCTAAACGCGAAGTTGTAGAGAGTTGATTTTTGCTATAGATAGATGAGACTAATTTAAGAATAACTGCATTTAATAAAAAATTCTAAAAAATTTTGAAACTAAGCTATAACGTTTTGTTTGAATGTTGTACACGTGATGGGGCTATGACAAAATGATGATTTTGGGTAAAGGAAATTTTTTTTGACAATTCTAAAGATATGCCAGGTGAAAGATGAGGGGAAAAAAATTAGGATTCTAATACACCTTGTTTTTAGGGGTATTTTTGGGTAGTTTTTGATTTTTAGTTTTTTTTTTTTTTGAGCGTTCAAGAAACAAGTTTTTAAAAAACACGTTTTTGACCGTTTTTAACCGATTTTCATCGTTTTTTATTTTTATCTTTTTTTCTTTAATAGATACAGGAATAAAGTATATGGAGTAATAGATAGACCATGACCACGACTAAACGTATGCAAAGTTTCAATCATTTTCGTAGACACAATTTTTAGATAACGGTAAAGTAAAATTTTAGAATTCAACAGGTTATAACTTTTGACCAAGAGCAGATAGAAATTTTATTAAACTTTTATGAGCATCCTGATACAAGTACCTTTCATTTGGTATATCAAGAAACTTGCGAAAAACCTCAAAACACCAGTGGAGATCTGTTGCCCCCCGAACAGCCACCAGTGTGGGAAGTACCGTAATCTCAGTCTGGAAATTCGAGATGGTTGACTTTAAAAATTTCTAACTTCTCTTGTAGGTATCTATGAAATGAGATTGATACGTCATATGAAAGGTGAAATAATAAGCTTTCACATGGTTTATATTTTTTATAGGTTGTCAAACAAAAAAGTTGATTTCATAGCCTGAGAACATAAAAATAAATGTTTTTTTTTTTTGCTTTTTTTAATGAAATTTGATCGAGTTCAAAAAATTCTAGCTCTTTTTGTAGATGTCTCATAGACCTGATCGATATATATATTTTGAGTTAAGACAATAAGCTTTCAGATGGTATAAAATATAGGTTGTTAAGGAAAAAAATGGAATTAATGACGTGAGAAGGTAAAAATGCATGTTTTCTTTGCTTTTTTTGATGAAAATGATTGTTTTTAATAAATTATTTTTATACTCTTTGCGCATTATACAAATTTAAAAATAAAAGAAGAAATACTTGGCTTTTAAATTGCATATTTTTTTTGTAAGCTTTTAAAATAAAAAAATTAATATAATGAGAAAATAAAAAAGCTATTTTTTTAGCTTTTTCTTGTAAATTATGATTGTTTGAAAAAAGTAAACTCTTTAATTGACTTATTTTAAACAAAAGCACACAATCTGTTTTCTGACGATCACTTAAAAATCACTTAAAATAATCGTCCGTTAACCGGCTTTACAGACAACCTCCTTTTATGAAGATATTTGTCATTCCTTTTTTTTTAGAGTTACCAAAAGCTCCATATTAACAAGAAGTTCTTAATAATGGTATTTTTCTTTTCAATTTTTTTTTCCGACTAAAGCTAGCGTTTATATCTGGGCCATTTTTCTCTTTTGGAAAAGCCTCAAAAACTCATTAATTGTCATTTAATTTAATAGACATTGTCTTTTTTCTATAAAAAAAAAACAGATAGTAATAACGTTATTAACAATACCTCATTTGTCAAAATATGACAAGTAATTAAGAAGTTATGAATTAACTTCTGAAAAAGAAAATGCTAACTTTGGCATAATTTCCTGGCTCTAAAAATTGAAAATCAAAAAATTCTCTAAAAAGAAACCTAGAATATTCACAACAACAACAACTTGTCGAACACAATTATCTGTCTGTTGTATTTTCTATATTCAATTTCATTAAAATTTCATCAATTCAAATGTTTGACCTAAACAACTACCTAATCCTCATTGAATTTGAATATTGAAGAACTTAAATATCAAATTTATACATTTCTTATTCTTATATGTAAATATATCAATTTTAGATTTAAAATTAAACTTTCGTCTGGGTAATAATAATATGTCCTTTGACAAAATATACGTGTTATAAATGCAAAGATTATAAATAACTCTCTCTCTCTCTTCCTCTCATTTATTTACATCTGAAAATTTATGATTTACTAACAAATTTTGTTTAAATTGCTCACAACTCCAGAGTGTTTTCCTCGAGGATATTATATATCTTTCTCTCTCTCTCTCTCTCTCTCTTTGTTTCTATATTACAAAAAGATATGAGTTGTATGCAACTCACCATATATCTCCATAAAGGTATCCATCAAAGCAGGTATAGGATCCTATATCTTCGAATGGAATATTATAGCAATCCTTTTTGCTTGCCCCCGAATGTATGCAATAATCAATGTAATTTGTTTCAAATAATCAAAAGCAAATTGCTACCTCATAGCTTGGCTCTTCGAGAAATCGTTTCGTTACAATTTCAGATTGGTATTGAGGTATAGCTGCAGCTTTTATAGATGGTCCAAGCGAGTCGAGATTTGAGAGTGATTGTGGGAAATGTATAGTAGATGAATGGGATGTGCGCTAGTTCAAAATGGTTTTTCATGCTGAATTGGATCTTCTCAAATGCGGAAGCACAGAAGAAGAAAACAGAAATTGCATCATGATAAGAAGAACAACGACGACGACGAGGAGATATAACACGCCGTCAATGTTTTGAATCAATCTCAGTTTTTGTACTATGGTCGTCAGCTAAGCTATATCCTGCCAAATCCTCCTCTGACTTCGTCGGGGATTCCTTTTTTTTTCCGATTGAAGATAAGAGTATAGAGTAGCTACACTGTTTGGCATCGCTCTGTCGGCTTAAATTAATGATGTATTAAACCGAATTTCGAGCTGTGTGTATATTTTCTAAACGACACGACGAAGAGTTAGGTAAGGTACCTTTACTTAGAGGAAAAAAAAGTGAGGAAAAGTATACAAAAAGAGAGATAAAGATAAATTTTTACTCATTGCTCTCCATTCAAATGAATGAAAAATAGGGAAAATATTTTGTTGTTGAGTAGATTTGTACATCGAGAATAGGTATGAGATGATTTTTGTGAGGATCTCGCTATTCTGTCCTAGCCATCTCTTGTATTGGGATATTTTTTTTTTTTTATTTTTCCACGCCATATCTTCGTCGTTACCATCGTAGTTTGCTACGTTTTCTACACTGACAGCTCACAGGATGAGATTGAAAATGATTTTGCAAAATAAAAAAATGTATACAGTTTTCTTTTATCTCGCCTAGGTAAGGTAGGTAGATACTATATACTGCCACTATACTATAACCAACCAAACGGTATAGGGAATAAAAATGGGAACGTACTAAACAGCGACTGCGACGGCAACAAAAGGAATATTCTGTACAAAAATAAAGAAAGAAAAAAAAAAATACATAATAACAATTGAAGGCAGAAAGGAAAGAATAAAAAAAATTTATATAATAATACAGAAAAATGAGAAAAGCGAATAACGGAAAGCACTAGATGAAGACATTTAATTTTTATAAATCCTTTTCGGTAAATCAGGAAAAGTGAATGGCTATGGTATACACGGATGGAGAGAGAGAGAGAGAGAGAGTAGGTGTTTAGCAGAAAAACTATCACTACAGGGTGTATTGTATTATAACCACTGATCAGCTGATGCAAAGTATGTTCAGTCGCCAGCTTGATAAAATTTGTTTTACTAACTAATACAGGAAGGTGAATTACTTATAGAGATTAAAGTATTTTCAGTTCATATTCCAAATCAAAACCAGTCACTTTAAAATGTTTTATTTTGTCAAAAAATAATACCGAGTAAAAAATGTTACGCATACGCCACAGTGACCCACATCAAGTTTAGTTCACGTAAATGGTAGTTTACATATATCTTTTATGTTGTTTTTCCCAGTAATTTCGATTATTACTTAATATTTATATTAATATTAATAAATTTTGTAAAAAAAAAAAAATATAAATACACTTGGAACACCCTGTATAAAAAAAATATTAGTTTTTTCTGTATTTCAATGTGTAGTGTATACTTCTATTTTTTTTTATTTTTTCACATTGAATCATTGAATGTAGGTAAAAATAATTTTTTCGTTGCATGATTTTCAAAAAGTATTCTAATTAGAGTCGAATGCGATTTTGAATATTATTTTGGCACACAAAGAATTGATGGAATCAATTTTGATTTAAAAAAAACATAAAAAAAAAAAAAAAAATCATTGTTGAACACAATAATACATCGTAGTTCATCAATTTTGATAGATTTGGAATACCTACTAATTTTATGATTTCATGACAAAGAAGAGGTATTGATAGTGAAGCTTTAGATTATCAATTTTTTTAAATTATATAAAAATAATACACTTTTTAGTAGCGAACGCAACGTTCATTTAAAATTATGCCATTTGCTTGTAAATATTATTTTTCTAAAGTTTTGTTATAAGCTATTGATTATGTCTTACAGAAAGGAACTAAGACATTCACGGGTTTTTAATGCAGGAATCGTTCAATGGATTATAAAAGAAGTGCTATTAAATGAGAGGGTGGAACATTTTTTGCATTTAAAACTTTTTGTAGGAAATTAAATCCCCTATCAGAGTAATGTTTTTTTTTTTTTAATTTAAAAAAAAAAAAAGTTTCCATGCAGTCAAAACAGACACACAAAATAGTAAAAACTGTCAAATTTTTCAATTTTTTTTCTAAAAGGTTACCATTTTTTAATGGACCAATTTTGACCAACCATTAATTTTTTTCCCAGCCACAGTTTCCGATTAAAAAGGTTTTAAACAATTGGTGCCACCGAAAAATTGATGTTTTCAATTTTATTAAAAAAAAATTAGGTAGGTATTGCAAAAAAAAAAAACGTTTTTTTAACAAACATTTTTTTTTTTTTTCAATTTTAAAAGATGACTGCTTTGAAAAATTCTATTATGTAAATCATCATCTTTCCAATCGCTCTTTTTTTTTATTTTTCTGACAATGGCCGTTTTTTTTTTTTTTTATCGAACAAAAATAAGTATTTGAAATGTTGGTAATTCTGTTCTAATTTTTTTTAACTTTCTATTAAATAAAAATACATACCTATTAATTTAATTCTCATCAAATTTTAAAATAATTTAAAACAAAAATTAGATCATTTCTCAAAAAAAAAAAAAGAAAAATTGATCCAAAAAGTTATTTTATGGAAAGTTTTGATTTTTTATTAAAATTTTGTAAAGAAAACTCGTTATAATTATCGTTTGGTAGAAAGTCAATAAATATTTAAAAATAAAAAGCATTCTATGGATGGTTCCGAATGCAGCTCACAATGATTTTCGAAAACATATACTTTTTTCACTCATACACTGAGGGAAAAGCCAATATAAAACAACGTGAAGTCAATGAAAATCACATTAACTATTATTCGGAATGATTTTGCGTTGAAGATGAACATTTTAAAATCAACGTGGAAAAAAGGTTAATTTTTGATGGTTTCTTTTTTTAAAGTCACATAAATCAAAGTAGTTCAATTATTTTTTTTCCCTCAGTGTAGATAGATCATATCTAAAACTAAAACTTGAATATTTACTCATTATTTAGAAACTTGATTTGATACAAAAAAGTAAAGAATTCTCAAAGGAGATTTTATAATTTTTAATTAAAAAATTATGCGTAATGAGCCAAAGAAGATCCTTATTTAGAAAATTAAAAAAAAAATTAAATCAAATTTTGGCTTACAGTTATGGATGGAGCTGAAAAAGACCTTTTATTTGATATCCCACCTGATACCTGAAGAGGAAATTTTTTAAAGTGCACTTTTTTCAAGAATCAAAAAAAAAAAAAAAAAAAAATTAAACCGATTGTAAAGGTTTTCTTGATTTCCCCATCACACCTATTTAAGGATGTGAAATAAAAAAAAAATCTAATTTTGATTTATAAATTTTCTTGAAATTTGTTTTTTGGGTCGATGAATAGATAATAATTTCATTACAACAACATAAGAATAATTTTCTTAGTGGTCAAAATTTTAATATATACAAAACTTTAGTTAATTTAGGTTGAATCGTCAAATTGTTTTATTTTATTTTCTCAAAACTAATACCAAGTAAAATAAATGTTACGCATACGCCATAGTGACCCAGAAGTCGTTCGTTGATAAAAGTCGATTTAACAATCCATAATTATACAATTTTAAATTTTTTATTGTAGGTACTCTTCACAATCCGTTTTTATATTTTGATTTTTCGAAAATGTTATTTCAGTGATTATTTTTTTTTTTTTCAAATACAAAATAACAAAATCCTTTTGAAGCATCAAGAAATAGCTCTTAACGTATGAGTTATCTTACTGGAAAATTTCGTATCAAATTAGATGTTGATTTCTCATTTTGTTTTCAGGAGCAAAAAATAAATTTTATTTTGAAAACAATTTCACGGTTTTTAAGAAAAAAAAAATTCACGTATTTTTTAATATTTTTTAATATTTTTATGTAAAGAGCGTACCTACCTATGACCTATTAAAATATTTAATATCTCAGAAACACACCTGTGATATACAGCATAAATACTTGAACTTATATTTCATATCCATACTCTTTATGCTATTGTCCTTTGATGGTATGTATTTAAGTTTCATAAGATACATTTTTTTTCTCTCTCTTGCTTCTCAAATTGGTTGCTCGAGGGCAAATTTGTACAATGAACTACGCTGCAGTTCACATTACACAGAGTTTATTTTATTATTTTATTTTATTTTTTTTTTTTTATTTCATAAAAGTAAATACGAAATGTATCTACCAACACAAAATTTTGTACAAGAATGTTTGTGACATTTTCCCTTCAATTTTAACAACCCCAGACAAATAATTGTCTCTTTTGTGCTTTCAATATTGATTTTCTATATACCAAATAATTGCAATCCTGCTGAGATGAACAAACACAAAACAATCCTTCTTCATCATCTTCATTTTCATCTAAACATCTTGTATTGCTTCTTTCAACTCTAAAAACGACATGATTGCATTTTGAACTTGTATAAATATATTTCTATTTAATTTAGTCCTCATATATCTTGATAAAGATGTACATATCTATTTTATTGATTGTTGAACTAAAATTACAAACAAAAGACACAAATTCTCTTCTCTCTTTGGTTTGGTAAGAACCGAAATGCATTTTAATAATAATTTTTTTTTTTTTTTTATTTTATGAAGCTCAAGAAATCGACCCAAAATCCAATAGGTTATTCAATTTTCTAATTGTAAATCTCAAGGCGTTTTCTTCAAGTGAAATTTAGCTGACACAAGATAAACCATCCGCAATAATTTTGAAAGTATCTTTACAAAAAAAAAAAAAAATGGATACAAGATATTTTTTATATGATAGGATAGGTTATGGCTGTCTGGAGATAGACATAGGGGAGCCACGAAAATTTGTTCAATTCGTTCATTGACGACATGAAGAAGCCCATTCCATAGACTAAGTTTTGGCGACAACGGCGATTTCTTGTAATATAGTATAGTGAGACAGTGGGACAGTTCGATTCGTCTTAAATTAAGTAAGTTTCATAAGACCATTTAGATAACTCAAAACAAGAATTTATGATCACAAAATATTACTAAAATTCAAAATTTAGGCTAGATAAAATTTCATCTATCAAAATCCCAAAAATCTTTTTTTAAAAAAAATCATCAAAAAGTCTCAAAACCTCGAAAATAAAAATTTTCAAATGTAAAACTCCAAAGTTCAACTGAAAACTAAAACTGAAAAAAATAGTATTGGACAGAAAACAGAACCCTGGAGCATACCAGAATTTTCAACTTGAATTCGTTGGTAACAATTATTGGCATTGACGCGGTTTTCTCTACTCTTTTAGCCTAGTCATCTAGTCGATTCTGATTTTTGGTGTAGTACTTTTAAGTTATGGCCCAATCAATATGCTAAAATTTTCAGATTGTCAATTTGAAAATTCTCAAAAATGTAAAAAAAAAGAATGTCAGAAAATACCCATATTTTTCACATTTTAAAATATTTATTGCAACTGAAAAAAATTTGCATTAAAAAAAACATTTTAGCAAACGAAAAATATTTGCAATGAAAAGAATTTTTGATTACAAGTTTATAAAAACATTTTGCATTAAAAAAAAAAAAAATTTGTAAATAAATTATGAATACAAAAATTTTGAATAAAAAATGTTATTGCAACTGAAATATATTTGCATTTGCAAATAAAATTTTTATTACAAATTAAAAATATTTTGCATTAAAAAAAATTTGTTGTATAAATAAAAAAAAATCTGCATTGAGAAAAAAAATAATGCAAAATTTGTTTGTTTTCGTCGAATTTTTAACAATTTTGACAGTTTGCCTTTACATAAGGTTCAATATTATATTTGAAACAGCTAATGTATAGTGAAAAAGTCAAAATTTTAACAAATTCGAAAAATATTGAAAATAAAAATATCTAGGCTATTGAACACATTTTGCATTGTTTTTTTTTTTTAAATATAGAAATTTTTACTTGCGATATAGGTACTATAGGGCAAGTTTAGGATTCGTAAAAAAAATCGAACTCGAGATAACAATTTTACATGACATTACGATGATGGAGAATGCCAAAAAAGTGGGTCCGGCAATTCTGTCTGTCTGTCTGTCTGTCTTTCTGTCTGTCTGTTTGTCTGTCTGTCTGTCTGTCTGTCTGTCTGTCTGTCTGTCTGTCTGTCTGTCTGTCTGTCTGTCTGTCTGTCTGTCTGTCTGTCTGTCTGTCTGTCTGTCTGTCTGTCTGTCTGTCTGTCTGTCTGTCTGTCTGTCTGTCTGTCTGTCTGTCTGTCTGTCTGTCTGTCTGTCTGTCTGTCTGTCTGTCTGTCTGTCTGTCTGTCTGTCTGTCTGTCTGTCTGTCTGTCTGTCTGTCTGTCTGTCTGTCTGTCTGTCTGTCTGTCTGTCTGTCTGTCTGTCTGTCTGTCTGTCTGTCTGTCTGTCTGTCTGTCTGTCTGTCTGTCTGTCTGTCTGTCTGTCTGTCTGTCTGTCTGTCTGTCTGTCTGTCTGTCTGTCTGTCTGTCTGTCTGTCTGTCTGTCTGTCTGTCTGTCTGTCTGTCTGTCTGTCTGTCTGTCTGTCTGTCTGTCTGTCTGTCTGTCTGTCTGTCCGTCTGTCTCTATCTGGAGCAGCAGCCTAAACGAGTGAAGTGATTTTCTTCAAACTTGGTAGTTAGCAGTTTTTGGTGATTCCCTAGAGGGGAAATTGAAATTTTTTTTTTATGACCAAAACTAACGGTACCTGCCATATAACGGAAATAGAAAAGTTAATTTTTTTCAAAAACGGCTCTAACGATTTTGATTAAAATTTTTGTGTGTAATACTACACATAAGGGCCAACTTTCTGAATAAAAAAAATATTTTTTGTACCGTTATTAACGGTACCTGTCATAGAACGGTTTTTTTCGTTTCTGAATATCTCGTACAAAATTAACCCGATTTAAATGAAAATTTTTATACAAAAGTGTGTAAGTAAAGATAATATTAAAATTTTAGAAAATTTTCAAAAAACGCATTTTTGGTTTTTTAAAAAATATTTCAAAATTTTTTTTTGAAAAATCAATTTTTTGAAAACGGATCAATGAAAAATTTTGAAATTTAGTTTTTATGTGTAAATTAATTATTTCTTCAAAATGGCATACCAACTTTTTTTTTGAAAAATGTTAAAAAAATTTTATATATAAAAAATTATTTTTTTAAAAAACGGCTCGTACAATTTTCAAAATTTTTTTTCTAAAAATACCTTTTTATACGAGAAATAAAATGGCATATTTGTTTTTTTTTTTTAAGATATTTTAAAACGGAGTTTTATTAATTATAAAAACAGATTTAATTTTTTTATACTACTTATGAAATTTCTTCAAAATATCGAATTTTAAATTTCTTGAATAAAAAGCTTTAACATTATAGTTACTTTAAGCATAAGAGCAAGTACGTGCGACCCCAGTCGTGCAATTTATTTTATTTGCAATGAAAAATTTTTTTAATGCAATTTTGTTTTTAGATAATGCAAAATTTTTTGATATTATTTTATTACTACTCTGAACAACATATAGTCAAGAAAACCAAAACATGATAGGGTTGCCACCCACTAACCCACAGTATCTATTTTATATCTATTTTTATTAACAATTTAAATTTTTGAAACTTTGTTTTTGAAAACTAAAAATATCGATAAATAATATTACCCGTTTTTAGTAGCTCTCAACCATACTTTTTAAGAACTTTCCATTAGGGTGGGTCAAAAAAACCAATGCCCACAACTGATTTCAATAGTTTTCTTATGACCCGTATGCATTGCGATTTGGATACGAATATCTTCTAAACCGTTAAAGCAATCAATTTGATGCCAAGGAATTTTTTGTAGAACGTCTAAGCCCCTACAAGAATACATCTTTTTAATTCAAATTAATTAAAATAATGAAGTTTCAGTGAATTGGAAAATTTTTAAAAGTGAAAATTGTTTTTAACTTTGACCTCGAATATCTTTAGAATGGTTAGATTAATGAAAAAATTTAATAAGACCGTTTTTGTGGAACAATCTGTTTCCTATAAGAATATATCATGCGCGTTTGATTTATTATTATAATTTTTCAATTTGTTACAAAATTAAGAACAAAAAACGAATTTTTAAAGATTTTTTTCGATTTTTGGACATCAAATTCTACTAAACGGTTAGGATAATTCAAAAAAGTGTATAAAGCCTTTTTTGTAGAGCGTTCAATTATACAAGAATATGTAAAAAAAATTTGCTAAAAAGTCAATTAATAAAAAAATTATTTGTTTTTTTTTTTAGTAGAAGCTTGATGTAAAAATGGAAAATTGCAAAGCGGAGGAACTTCCTATTAATATAAAGTCATCATTTTTGGTGTATATTGTAGAGGTGTCTAGCAATGGATTTTGTGGAGTACCAAATCAAAAAAACGAATTTCGATTTTGTTGACCCACCCTACCCAATTTTTTACTGAACCAATGTCTGTGATATGTTTTTTGCTTCCAAGTCGGCGTTTTGATCACCAGATCATCTTATAAAACAACTTGCAGATAAATTTAATTAAGTTTCCCAAAATCAGTCTATTTAAAGGGTCAGTCTCATTTAATTTCCTTCGATTTTTATGTTTATTTGTAATTTTGTTCCCTCATAACTTCTTTACTACTTATCTTAACTTGACAAATAAGGTATCATTGGAAGTGTCTTTTTAGCGAGCAGGTTATAGGCTGCTTAAAGACTTCTTATACAGCGCCAATTTTACACTTTTTATAACAACACAAATAATTTAAATAAAAAATAAGTTCAAAAAGTATAGCCAAAGTTGTTATTAAATTTTTCCTTCTAGGGGGCGTCATATTACATCATGATAAATAGCCTATAATCAGCGGACCATCAAGACGCTTCTTACGATATCCTATTTTGTCAAATTATGATAAGTAGTTTAGAAGATTTCAGGGAACATACTACTTGCGCACATTCAAAAAATCTGATTAAATACATAAAATCATTACCAATCAGATTCTTCGATAAGAAAGAAGTAACATCCGGTTCCAAAAATATGTCAAGTATGTTTTTAAGGAGTAGCTAGCTATATGCATTAATTGTGGGAAATAAGTTCCATCATTTTATCAATATTATCCCACTGTAGTCAATTGTCGTTTTGTCGCCATAATATAGTTTTTTTTTTTTTTTGAGAAGACACCCAATGGACCAGCATACAATACAAAATATATGCCATAGCCAAGAACATATCCTTTAATAGCACCCAGCAGGACGAGAGGATAGAGTGTGGCGTATATGATACTCTCTGGCTAGCTCTATGTATGGATATTAGGGTGGACCAAAAAAATTATTTATGGACTTCAGTATTTGATAAGGAATCAATTGTGACACTTTATTTTATCAGCCATTTTTTGTATAGTAATCCACAATCTTGACAAAAATAGTATTTAATGTGGTTTTTGTAAACTTTTTTCCCCAATTTTTTTACTTTTAAATCGATTATTTCAAACACAATTGATTGAAATAACTTAACTTTTAAATAAGAATAAAGTGTACAGTTCTAGCTTTTGAAAAAGGTATCATTCATAATTGAAAGTGTTGCCATTGTTTTTTAATATTTTTTTTTGTTATTTAAAGTCATTTTTTTAGAAAATTGCCCGCCTAAACGGAGCCAGATAGACCACCGCTCCCATATAGTAAAAAATGATCGTATTTAACTCCTCTACAAACTACCGTTATCAAATCTCGCCACCCAAGATATAGTACCCTCCCCCATTTTTTCTTCACTTGTTTTGGTACGCTCTTTTTTAAAATTTTTGTTTTTCTTTTATCAATTTAAGAAGAATTGAGCAATATAAGAGCACGGTTTTTATAGTAAATTTGATGAGGAATACGATACAAATAATTTTAACTGTTATAAAAAAACAGTAAAACATAGTTTTAAGTCTTTTTTGCCATTATTTATCAGTAATTTCGACTTCTAACCCCTGGGAATTAGTCAAAAATATTTTTTTTTTGAAAAAAGAAAAATTCAAGCAAGTAGACCTATTGAAACTCAATACTCTTTACTCAAACAGCTTTTCGATTAAAAAATTATTTACCTAAGCTTTAAAAAAATTTAAAACTAAAAGATCTTATTTTTTTTTAAATAAAGTGGTGCGCGCAACCCCTAAACATCATCGAAAAATTCTGAAAAAATTAGGGTAGCATTATTTTGTGTCGAGAAAACAAGTTATCGGTAGAGCAAATTAAAATAATGAAAAAATGATTTTTTTTTGGTCCACCCTAATGGATATTCTAGTGGTACACGAGGCTCTGTATATTTCATTTGCCAAGTAGTTGGCATGGATTGAGAGCAGATATATGTCCTTGTTTTCATTTCATGTATACATATTTCGTCCTTTTGCTTCCTCTCTGTGTTAGCCCTCGAGAGAGAGAGATTTCAAGATTTTGCACCAACTTAAAACATTGTGTTTCGTTCATCCCGTCTGTTTCGTCGGTCGTCATCAAACCGCCGCTATTTCGTTTCGTTGGTCGCTTGGGAAGTGCAGTTGTAAGCTTGTAATGATAAATATTAAAGTTGGTACTTTGGGATTATGCCAGAAAGAAAACTTGAATTTCAAAAAAAAAAAAAAAATCTCATTTGTCTGCTCGCTAATAAAACATTAAGTACTTGTCGCTTTGTGTATTGAGCCAAAAAAGTATAAAGGATCCGCATTAGAAAATGACGAAGTGACCACAATTTTCTGGACAATCTGACAACGACCGACGCACAGTGTGTCGTCCCCTTATGATAAATCAATTTTTTTTTTGTTAAAAATTAATATTTTTGCTATCAAAATATAATTTAGAAGTGTCAACTCATATGAAAACATATTTATCTTAGAAAATAACCCAGGTTATATATTCAAAATAAGCTCCGAAACATGAGTACCTCGGAAATCGAAAATATTTTGAGGAATTTATGAGAATCTTTGAGAGTGTATATTTCACGTTTGGTAATTGTTTGAAAAATTTTGTTAATGTTATTTTGTTTATTTGAGTGTTGTTGTAAAACGTATAACAAAAAAAAAATAAATTTATAAAATTATATATGAGTTATTAAAATTTCTTTGATAAATGGCCAAAAAAAAAAAATTTAATTTTTAAACTTAATTTAAAAAAATACTTATTAAATCATATCGATAATTTTTTTATATTATTTTGCCTTAGGCCTATACTTAATATTGGCAAAGTTTGGTCTGCTTCTGTTTGCGATTACCAGAGATATTCACATTTATGTGCTACGAGTCAAGTACTCAAAATAATTAATTTTTTGAGAAACATCTTCAAGGGGATCATAAAAATGAAAAAATCGATGTTTTTAATAATTTTTAGCCATACACAAGTAACAAAAAGCTGTTTATGTAATTAAAAATATTTTAAATATTGTTTTCAACAAGAAAAAAATTATATTTTTCTGCATACTAAATTTTTAATGTAATTACTTGACCCGGCCACGCTCTACTGTGTATTATAGCGTATTTACCAACCTCGCCGATATAAGAATTTACGAAAATGCAAATAAAACGTTATTTCAAAATTTGAAAGCGATTGACAAAAAATTATTCGAGATTTTCTATGAAACGCAAATAAACATACGATTTTTTTGTATAGAGAAGATAAACAAAACAAGTTGACTTCAACTTAAGATTTCTCAAAGTAGAAAAAAGATATTGAAAAGATTTAAACGGGCTTTAAAAGAAAACATTTAGTTCTTTTAGAAACTGTCACAAATTTATTTAAAATAAATCACCACGTTCAAGAACATAACCTCAAAAACTGTTGAAAAACGACATTTCAGATTTTCTAACGGGAATATTTCAAAAACGTGATATGATAGAATTTTTCTGACTTCGGATTCGAGTTCAGCACACCAAAAACCTTACGAAAAGTATATTTTTGTTTATATATAAAAAAAAAAATTAATTTTGCTCACAATTGGCTTCTTCAATAAATGTTAATTTCATAAATTATACTAAAAAAAAAAAGTAATAGGTTGTTTAATTTGTTAATTTGTAATTTTTTTTTCTATTCCTGCCATAAAAACACAAAAAAAGTTATTAAAACTCCAAAAACTTAGCTGCAAGTATTTATGATAAACTTTTGTATGGGCTCGACACACTGTGCGACGTCGAGATAAACAAATGATCAAAATTAATCAAATAACTCGCAGACAAACAGACGAACAATAATAATAATAATTTCTACAAAAGATCTTCCTGTACAAACACAATTGCATCGTCTACTTCATCATCATCCAAGACTTAAAACTTCTCGAGACATGAATATTTTAACTGGGGTTTCCAAACAAAAAAATTTACATAAATTCCAATTATAATGGCGGAAGATCCTAATTAACTTGTTGAGTTGAGTTTTGATTGATGCTGAATTATTGCTAAAGATATTTTATTGAAGGGACATTAGCTTCCAACCGCATATGTTTTGTGTGTGTGTGTGTCTGTTTAATCTTCAATCTAAAGCTGGTATCTTCACAGAAGCCCCCTTAAATTGCACAGAGAACGACCGAATATTTGTATCTGTGTGGTAATCCATAATTTTGTCATTGTGAATGGCTTTTTGAATTTACATATAAATCCATTTGAAAGAAGAAGATTTCTATAAAAGAGATTGGTCTTTACTCTTCAAAAATGCATATACAAGTTTTTTTTTTTTTTCTAAGAAGAAGAATCTTTTCAAATTCAATTACGTTGCAGAATAATTCTTTAAACATACTCTTGTCGTATGGGTAGTTAAAAAATATATGAGGAGGACTTTTTTCGAAAAGCCTTCGGTTATAAGGTTAGCATTGAACGATTTGGATTTAGGATGAAAAGGGATTTATAATTGAGCTGATTTTTGTTAGGGGAATTTTTAGTTGGTCTTTTGATGACTTCTTGTTCTTGTTATTTATATGATAATTGTGTTTTAATTAACTTGGATCGAATAACAATGGTGATGGTGCATTTGGACAGAAAATGTGGTTTTATGAGAAGACCCTTAAACGTCTGGAAATTGATTTTATGTAAAGAGAAGAATACTCTTAGTTCATGTCTTTAGTTTTTTTTTTTGTTTTCCGTCTAAGCTGAACCACCGTCAAAAATCTAACCAGGGTTACTACATTCTGTGATTAAGTGAGAAAGCCGGGTTGGGGTCAAAATCCCGAAAACCAAAATTCCGAATATACAAAATTTAAAAACCCGAAATCCAGAAAATCCAGGATCCCGAAACACACAAAAATCCGAAAAGCCCAAAATCCGGAAAACCCAACATTCTGAAAACCCAGAGTCATAATATTCAACCTTAATCTTCTTTCAAGGACTTGGGTTTGAAGATATTTGGAAAGTAGGTAAAAATCACAGACTTGCAAATAACTCAGCAACCAGAAGTCCTCAAAACGTTTGGTTTATACCCACGAATAAGGCTTTAAGAGACCTATCCTTTGATGTGTCACTCGATGGATTCGGAAGAATTTTTTGAAAATGCATTTTTTTCCGGCAAGGGTTTAACCTTGATTTTTTGTCGAAAATCTGGAAAAAATAAATTTCTAGTTTTTGAACCAAAATGGACAGTTCACTATGAACTCGTAAATTCAATCTAAAACTTTTTTTGAGAATTGGCTTGGGTCCGAAGATATCTGCTTCGGAATGTGGAACAAAAAAAAACGGGCTTTTAAATGCGAATAACTCAGCAGCCAGACGTCTTAAAAACGTTTAGTTTTTACTCACGAATAGAGCTTCAAAAGAGCTTTCCTCTGATGTCTCACTCGATGATTCGGAAGGTATTTTTTAAAATGCAATTTATTAACACAATTTTTTTTTAGAAAATCTGAAAAAAAAAAAAAATAGATTTTTAATTTTTGTACCAAACAAACCTTTTCAATATGAACTCATACATTCAATCTAAAACTTGTTCTGAGACTTGGGTCCGGAGATATCTGCTTCGGAATGTGGGTAAAAACGGGTTTATAATTGCAAATAACTCAGCAACCAGACTATGGGCTTTTAATTGCAAATAACTTAGTAATAAGACGTCTTAAAAAAGTTTGGTTTCCACCCCCGAATAGGGCTTCAAGAGACCTTTCCATTGATATCTCACTCGATGGATTCGGAAGAATTTTTTGCATTTTTTTTTCGGCAAGGGGTTAACCTTGATTTCTTGTCGAAAATTTGGAAAAAATAAATTTCTAGTTTTTGAACCAAAATGGACAGTTCGCTATGAACTCATAAATTCAATCTAAAAGTTTTTTTGAGACTTGGCTTGGGTCCGAAGATATCTGCTACGGAATGTGGAAAAAAACGGGCTTTTAAATGCGAATAACTCAGCAGCCAGACGTCTTAAAAACGTTTAGTTTTTACTCACGAATAGAGCTTCAAAAGAGATTTCCTCTGATGTCTCGCTCGACGAATTTTTTTAAATGCAATTTATTAACACAATTTTTTTTTAGAAAATCTGAAAAAAAAATAGATTTTTAATTTTTGTACCAAAACGGACAAACCTTTTCAATATGAACTCATACATTCAATCTAGAACTTGTTTTGAGATTTGGATCCGAAGATATCTACTTAGGAATGTGGAAAAACGCGCTTTTAATTGCAAATAACTCAGCAACCAGACGTCGTAAAACAGTGTGGTTTGTACTCACGAATAGGGCTTCTAGAGGCCTATCCTTTTTGATATTTCACACGATTGATTTGGAAGAAATTTTTAAAATTCAATTTTTTCCTTCAATTTTTTGTTCGAAAATTAAAAAAAAAAAAAAATTATTATTATTTGTCAATGTCAATTTGCGACAAAATCCAAATAATCTACAAACATTATGACCCAATCTTGCAGTTATTTTACTTTTTTACTTTTAAGTGCAAACTCTCTAAGCCTTCTCATCTAGCCAAAATGGCGCATATATTGCTTTCACTTTTTTTTTACCCTACTCTCACCGCACCATATCAGCATCAGGCGAACGAAGAGTCCACTTCAAATCCACAACCAACCGTCATCATTGCAGCAGTTAGAGTGGTATAGCTGAAGACCGAGTTTGGCTTGGCTACCAAACAATAAAACCTCAACCATCATGATGATGATGATGTGGATGCGATAGAAATAGAAAACAATGATTTTTATTTGATAATAATGCCAAGGACAAAAAGCCCCCCTTCTCCCCTCCCCCTCTTCTTTCAAAAGTGTCGCAACAATAGCAGCATTATTTTATATACACACAGAGGAAAGCACATGCACATGGGTCAAGCGATTCATATCCTCTCTCTGAACCCCGCCCACACGTTGAACAAGCAAGAGGTTCAAAGGCTAAAAAAGATAGAAAATTGCATCCAAAGTCACAGAGGAAACACAAACACAAAAAAAAAAAACATCGCAAAGCAGGAAAATTGCAGAAAAACTGCTTCCGATTTCAACAATAATTCGTCTTTAACTATGAAAAAGCGAGGCAGGAGTTGAGTGGGTAAGGGGCAATGAGGAAAATGGGTGAGTCGCTTTTAACAAAATCAATTTAAAATTGTTTAGATTGAAGTTGGGAGCAGTTAGGTCAGGAACAGAATCACAATATACTCGTAGTCATAGTCAAGTCAGTCGTAGTCGTTTTCACGATAGAAAAAAAAAAGAAAAAATAGGAACACTCGCTCTCTGCGAGGTTTTAGGGTAATTTCTGGATGTGAAGTGCTCACCAAACTATCCCAAGTGCAATTCACTTTTAATTAAGAGATGGAGTTTCAATGTGTATGTATGTGTCGTTGGTGGCCACACTGGACCACAAAGTCAATAAACAAAATTGGAAAGTATGTCCTGGGAAAAATAAAATTCTTCCTCCATCCTCAACCGCATTCAATATGCATTATCCACCTACATATGCCGCCTTTTTTTCGTCTATTTTTATTTTTTTTTTGTGAGAGTTGGGTATATGGATTGGGTAGGGTAGTCATATACAATCTTTGAGGAAGGCGGAAGTATGTCTTGCCTCCTAGTTAAAATGGCAAAAGGAAAAGACTGGGAGGCAGAGAAGAGAGTAAATCTACTGATGCATCATCGGTGTAAATTTGAAAGCTTTGTATAAGTTTTTGTTGTGCAATAAAACCGTTTTATGACTCACTTTCTTTCTGTCTCTCTCACTCTATCTCATTTTCTCAAGACACTCCTTTTCTATTAGCTCTCCTCTTCTCTACTCCATTAAAATTATGCAAAATGTTCTTTTCGCAAAGTTCGGGATTTACGATTTTTCGAAAGAAGCCTTCTTAGATTTTAAGGATGTTGTTTATGGATTTTAATGTAGATCTTTTAGATAGATGTATATTTGTGTGTTTCTAGGATATATGCAGTTCTTCTTTGTTACCACTCATTTCTTATGGGGACAGGAGAGGTGGCGGACGGGCGGGCGCTTCCATAGATACATTTAAGGTTTGTTATTACCTCTACTTGAAACAATTTTGTTGTTCAACGTAGTCGGGTGTGATTTTTTTTTTTTTTTTATTTTTTAGATAAAATTAATTTTTAATTTGAATGGTTCAGTGTTGCCAGGGTTTAATAATTTTATGCTTAATAAAAAAACGATAAATGAAAATATTATGTTCAAAAGAAAGGATTTCTGATTTTTTTGTTTGTATTTACAGATACTTACTGGTTTATGTGTCTACAAAATTGTAAATGCATTTTACCGGACTCTACGAAATCGTTTTGAACTTTTTCCAATATTTACCAATATTTTCTGAAATAAATTGCAGTTTTTCTTAGTCTTCAATAAAAAGTTTTAATCTAAAACACGACATTTCATACTCTTCAAAAATCAAAAATTTTTTCAATAACTATTTTGAGGATAGATATTTTTTTCAAATTAAATTTGGCAAAAATCCAAAAATTAATATTTTGCTGGAAAAAAAAAATTAAAAATAGGTCAAAAACATAAAATCCAACTATTTTTGTAAAAGATAAAAATAAAAAACCAAAATACCTATGTACGTATTTTCACATTTTTCTCACTATTTTTGAGGTAATATAAAAAAAAAAAAAATGATTTGAGTGAAAGCTGTAGATCTTTCAACTTCCTACAACGTTTTTATTTATTTTTTTTGTATGGAGGGGTATATTTACTTTTCTAATAGATTTTAATCCAAACTAAAAAATCTATAATCACTTTTTTGAGCTATAAGAACTTCAAGATGATTTTTACTTGCGATATAGGTACTATACAGGGTGTCCCAAAAGTAATGGATCAAACGAAATATGGTGATAGGCCTCCTTAAGGGCTCTCAGAATTTGGTAACTTGTTCATTCCAAATCCTTACGGTTTTCAATTTAATGCAATTCTTGTGAAATTTCAAAAAATCCCTACTTGGCAACAGTATTTTGCTTCCTGCGCCCATTATTGATTTTTGTTTTCTAAAATTCTTTTACAAAAACATTGCCAAATAATAAGGAACAATTAATTAATCAAAATATTTTTTATTTCATTCGCCATTTTGCTGCAAATTAATTAACATTTCCATGATTTATAAAAACTAAATTTCTTGCTTTTATTTCAGAGCAACACCCTGAAAAAAAATTGTATGGTGTGACCCTGGTTTATTATTTTGAAAACTTGCCGTGTTATTGCAGTTTTCAAAAATGTATAAAAGATTCCAAAGTTGAAGTTAGAACTAAAGATATTACAATTTAAAAGCAACAAAACAGGGTCTTTCAGAGAAAAATAACAAAGGAAAATAAACAAATTTTCTCGACTGTTGTTTGTTTATTTCTTTTTGAATAAAAGCCTCGATTTTTGTTTGTTATTTTGCTCTGAAAACCTCTGTTTTTTTGCATTCAAATTGTAATATCTTTCGTTCTAATTTCATCTTTGGAAACTTTTATACATTTTTGAAATCTGCAATAACACGGCAAGTTTTCAAAATAATAAACCAGGGTCACACCATAAAAATTTTGTTCAGGGTGTTGCTCTGAAATAAAAGTGAGAAATTGAGTTTTCATACAACATGGAACTGTTAATTGATTTGCAGCAAAATGGCGAATGAAATACAAAATATTTTGATTAATTATTTATTCCATATTATTAGCCAATGTTTTAGTGAAAGAAATGTAAAAAACAAAAATCAATTATGAGCGAAAAAAGCAAAATACTGTTGCAAAGTCGGAATTTATCGAAATTTCACAAAAACTGCATTAAATCGAAAACCGTAAAGATTTGGGATAAACAAGTTACCCAATTCTGAGAGCCCTAAAGTTGGCCTATCAGCATACTTGGTTTGATCTATTACTTTTGGGACACCCTGTATATATCAAGTTATGCATTCGTACAAAAAAAAAAGTTGAAATAACATTTTTCCATGACATTACGATGGTAGACAATGCCAAAAAAGTGGGTCCCGGAAGTCCGTCTGTCTGCCTGTCTGTCTGTATAAAGAGTTACAGCCTAAACGGATGGACCGATTAATGTCAAACTTGGTATGTAGCGTTATTTGGCGACTCTAAAGAGGGGTTTTTGGAATTAATTTTTTTGGACCAAAAATAACGGTACTTGTCATATACTGATTTTAGTAAAGTTCAAATTGCTCAAAAACGGCTCCAACGATTTTGTTTAAAAAAATCAAATATAAGTTTTAAGATAAGGTCTATTTTCTAATGAAAAATTTTTTTTTGAAAACCATTATTAACGGTACCTGCCATAGAACCGTTTTTTTTAAATCTGATTTGCTCCGAAACTGCTTATTCGATTTCAACGAAACTTTTGTGAAGAAGCATTTATATAATTTAAATATAAACCAAAAATAAAATTCCCAAAAAAAATAATTTTTGGATTTTTAAAAAATTTTTGAAAATTTTTGTTTGAAAAATCAAATTTTCGAAAATGGGATATTGAATTTTTTTGAAATTTTGTTTTTAGATGTTGATTAGTGGATTCTACAAAATGGCATACAAATTTTATTTTAAAACTTTTTTTCCAAAAAATTATTTATAAAAAATTAGTTTTTTTAAAAAACGGCTCTAACGATTTTGAAAATTTTTTTTTTTAAAATGCATCTTAATATATCAATCAAAACTGCATACTTGTTTTGGAGGGCAATTTAATTTCAGATTTTATTTTATTTTTTTTTTTTAAACGGATTTTATTTTTTTTTTCCAAATTTCTATATAAAAAGTCTTAAAAATTTAAGCAACTTTAACTCTAAGAGCAAGTTCGTGCGACCCAGTAGTGCATTTTATTTATCTTCGTTACCTGTTTTGAGTAATTTTTACTCCGGTTGCCCTTGCTTATTTTCCAAGGTTGTTTTTATAAATAATCCAACTGGGTTGAAAATTGATGCTATTGCATAAAATGATTTCCTAGGTTTTTCAATAATTTTTCATCTCCGTTTAAGCACAGTGAAATAATCCAGAAGATTTTTAGTTTTGTTGTTGCTTTGTGATAATTTTATTTATATTTACCTAAGTCAGCATTTTAGAAATAAAAAAAATATATCAAAATCGGAAATATAAATTTGATAAAGGAGAAATGACAATATTTGACTTTTAACTCATAGCCCTCTAATTTTTCAATCGTCAGTTAGACTATCAGAAGAATAAATGTCAGTATAAAAAAAAAAAAAAAATCATGTGTGCAATTCACACGTGGTTGAAGTGAAACCTTAAAAATCATTTAACAAAAAGCGAAAAAATATAACTTTTTTTTATTAAACTACTTTTTTTACATGACAACTTACAATGAATTGTATACTATATGAAAGCTTATTGTTTCAGCTCAAAATATTAATTTATATCGACCATATCTATACAACATCTACAAAAAGAGCTAACCCAATTAGTTTTCATAAAAAAAGCAAACCAATCAATCTCTTTTCTCTTCTAACGCCATTAAATCCATTTTTTAAAAGACAACCTAGAATAAATTTTATATCAATATTATTTCACCTTTTATATGACGCTTCAATCATATTTCTACCATGCCTACAAAAAAAGTAAGGATTTTTTTAAGGCAAACAATATCGAAATTTCAAACTGAGATTACGGTATACTTCCTCTACTGCTGGCTGGTCAGGTCATCGGCAACAAATCTTCACAGGTGTTTTGAGGTATTTTTCAAGTTTTTCAATTAAAGATTATATAACTTGTAGAGCACGTACCGTTATGTGTGATATATTAAATGAAAGGTAATATTATCAGCATGCGTATTGAAGTTAAATAAATTTGTTATGTGCTCTAGATCAAAAGATATAACGTGTTTTTCACCGTTATCTCTAAATTTTGAATATGAAATTAATTGAAATTTTGCACAATCATAAATTTATTTAATTACCTATCTACTGTATAAATTTCATTCATCTATCTAAGTTATGATCAATTTATTTTTCGTGTCGCTTTTTCGTTTCATCTTGTTTCAAATCACTACGATACTAAAGAAGTTTTCACTTCAAAAACTTTTATTATTTGGAAAAAGCTCTAACTGAGGTTTATCAGGCTATTGAAAAATTGGCTCTTAGTAATATATTTCCAGATGTTGATTTTAAATAATGAATCAAATTTAGTATTAATTAAAATTTAAGTTAGTTCATGATTTTCGCCTCTAGAGGGCACTGTACACATTTTATTGTAATGTTAAACACCCTATAACGAGAGAACGTGACAAGAAAATGCTCTGTGCCTTACTCTCCAATCTCTGACAAAATAGTTTTTTACTGACTGCAGTTTAACATGAGATCCTGAATAAGAGACATTAAAAAATGATTGTAAATTACTGTTGTATCTTGTAAGGAGGTTTCTAAAATATTAAAAAAAAAAAGGTGGTATTAAATACCATACGACGCACATAGGAGTATTTACAGTAAAAACCTGGTCATAAGTCGATTTTCTGAAAATCAATATTGACACCAAAAAGTTTGGCAAAGTGGGTGCAAAATAAACATGTGTCAATATGCTGCACTCATTTTTTTGTTTTTCGATCGTGTCTTGTTAAAAAATGAGTTGAAAGTTAACCGTTACATCTACCTCATTTTTATTTGAATTCGAAGTATTTTGGTAAGTGTTATTCTATATGCGATTTCGAAGTGTTGTGATAGAAATCTAAAAAATTCAAATGGAGAATTCTTCTTCAGTTATTTATTAACGATATTAATAAAGTTTTGAAAATGTTAGATGGTTTTTTCTATTTTTAATCGGGCTTAGAACTAGTAGGTATCTAAAAACTTGATATTTTTGGTAAGTTATTATTTGAACTTTAATGATTTTGTTTTAGTATACCCCGTTATTCTGCGATGAATTGAAACTTATGAGTTAGTTTATATATTCTCTAACACAATGCAACAAAAATTGGGTGCTCTTAGGTGATCTTTAGAGAATCGAGGGTCAATTAGTTTTTCACTTTCTTATAGAAAATACTCCTTACTTTATGCAACGTTTTTTATTTTTAAATTAAATTTACTGATGTTATTAGTGTATTTTATTTTGGGTGTTCTTAATTAAGGTTGGGGAAGAGAGAAAAGAAACTGAGAATTGCGTATTAGGGATGGGGAAAAAATTTTGAGAAAAATAATGTCGACAGGCGGAGTACAGGCCATTAATCAATTTTTTTAGTTTTTGGTAAAAAAATAACAAAAACTAGGTTTATATTGTATTTTCTTGTAGGAATACTCATTTTAAACAGAAATAATAACAAAAACCACGAAAAATAATTATGGCCAGGTTTTTGATGACAATACTCCTATGTGCGACACCTGGCAAATTTATCATACGATCCCTCAATAAAATACTAACGCCAAAAGTTTTAATCTTAAAAAACACAGTTTCTTAGATAATTTTCTGGCAACCCTTTTTTTTACTATATTTGCAATAAAGGCATGCCGCCACCGTTACCTCTTATCCTAATTTCCGAACGATATGTTTAAGAAGACTTTGCCAGGCCATTTTGGAAGACAACCGTTGAGAGACGTACCATAATATTCTATATTATATTCGGTATCCACACATAAATGAGCAGAAGATGGAGGTTTTTCTGCGGAAAAATGAACAAAAAAACAAAAAAAAAAAAAACCTTCGTGCTAAATGAATTTTAAAATTCCGTCTATTTAACGACATATACACACAAACACAAACTACCAAGCTCGAACAAGTCAGCCAGCCCACATACAATATATCCTTAAGGTATGGTTATAGGATATACTTGTACCTACAGAACGTTGGAAAATACCATCGTTCTACCTAAAATATTATATAGTTTTTGGCAAAATAGTGGTTTGATGCTCTGTGCAGCAGTTTTGTAGATTGTAGCAGCAGAGTTTCGCGGTGGTGCTGCAAAGAAAAAGGTACACACACGTGAATAATTTATTTACCCCCAGAGTCTGTTTAAACTTCATGCTCTCTATCTCTCTCTCAAGCCCCCAAGCAGCATTTTCATCCTCATCTCTCTTCTTCTATCTACATTCTCCTTCTGCTATATATGTTCTCAGACTTTGTTAAGTGCTTTTGTCTGGCTGACTGCCTACTTTTCTATATTATATATAACATGGCTAAAGGCTCTATAAGACTCCTATAAATATACATATCAAGCCTGATGCTTTGCCTGGTATTTGCTCTGCTGCTGTTGTTCCACTTTCCATGTGCAATTTTCTATAGAATCATTCTCGCGTTTTATTTATTCCATCTCATAAAATTATCTCTGCGCTATTAGCTAAGGAACAGTTGAGGATGTCTTATCCCAAAAAACTCAATTAGCAACGCAACACATTACAACACTTCGCCACTTCTTGCCAACAAATTAGTTAACAACTCGTCCATTGGGAAGGCAAACTCTGCTAAAAACCTACACAAACGCCCTCTATGAGAAAAAGGGGGAATCTCTCCAAATTGAATGATATCGCCACATTGATGCTGTGTATCAAAAAGTGTCAGATCATACAAATTAACGGTCAAAAATTGGATAAGTGTTACAGAACAAAAAAAAAAAAAAAAACCAGCAATGACAGCTCATTTTGCCTGCTAAAATACATTTACACGATGCAATTCCTGTGACGTTTTGTTTGTTGGCCAGTGCAATATTCGTAATCGGTAATCGGTAATCGATTAAAATTCAAACCAATTCCCAATTGTGGTTAGCCGACATTTTCGTATCCATCAAACTGACCATCAAGCTGCTTTTGTTCCGTTTTTCCTTTTTTTTTTTTTGTTGTTTGTGTGTTTTTTTGTTGAAATTCTCACTCGTCCACCCGCAACTTTACCAACACACACGCACACAATTTAGCCGATATACGAGCAATTATCGCTCGATTTTTAACAAGCGCTGCATGTGTTGCTTGCGCTCGTGGAGAATTCTCATGGATCTATAGCAAACCCATCGAACCAACGAATCAGCTAACCATTTATTATTTAAGTGAGTTAAAGACTTCCTGAGGCCAGGGATGCAAAGAGGAGCGTTGCGACAGCAGCGCAACCGAGAAATAAAAATACCCATTCATTCGTGCCCGCTTATCGGGAAAATTTTATTCACCAAACATTTAACAATGAATGAATTGACAGTTGAATTTATATCGAACGAAACTCTGGCATGGCTTGGCTCAAACCCCCCGACCACCCAGCAGGACTTCTGCACTGGACTGCATTTGTTGCCACCGATTTTGCCATTCGTGGAAAATAGTATTAGCGGATCAAATTGAGAGTCGGGGAATCGCTAAATATTGTGGTTCGGAAGAGTTCGCGGGACAACAATATTGGACTCAACGCTACCATCATTGCCACCAATGTTGAAACCACACGTTCGGTGGCTGTGGCAATGCTTTTTGCACAAAACACGTTAGCCCCTAAGCCTTTCTTCTCCCCCCTCCCCTACTGACAAAAAAATACTAGATAGAGACTACATAGGTTTGGTTCATTTGTTGGTTAGGTTGGTTGTTATCGATGGAAATATAGTTTTGGACTTTAGGTTCTACGCGAGTGACCACCGAATTCTATGGCAATATCAAGTACATCAACGATTATTTTTTGATAGTGCCGATGCCGGCCGACTGCCGGACGAGTTGAGGTAGGAGCTATAGTCGATATGCAATTGTCTATATTTTTGTTTTGTATTGTAGTTCTGGGTTATTGTTATGCGGGTGCGAATATAGAAAAATTTCATATACACATATTTAGGTCTACGTGACTGGATTCGATATTGGGATCAACCAGCAATATGGTTAAGAGTCTTGTTTAGGGGGGGGGGGGGGGGGGTTTCCCTTGCACGCATCTAAATACAAAATATACCCTTTTATTATAGATTTTATTCAATTGAGAGATAGATTTTAATATTCTGGTGTGAAGTGAGTCACGAGTCACGTGCATGTGCGAAACAAATTCAAAAATATTACACACATGACTGGCTGCTTTTCATATGGTTGGTTATTTTGCTAGGTTGTCAACAAGCTGCCTTTAGAGGTCTTGATGGGAAGAAATAAAGGGGGATTTTTATTTCATTATTTTAAATTTCTTATAGGATCTTTTGTAAATATATGTAGTTACGAGATTGAAATACAAAGACTTTCCACATTGGTTGCTTATGTTTTTTTTTTTGGTAATTTGATAACACTGGTTTACAAGGGTTTTGTTGCCGAAACAAAAATATACTTTTTTAAAGGTTTTCGGTGTGCTGAACTCGAATCCGAAGTCAGAAACAACTAATCAGCTCCCGTTTTTGAGATATTACCGTTAGAAAATGCTAAAAAATGTTTTTTTGAGTTCTTTGGACCTTATTCTTTTGTATAAGGAAAATCGTTTTAGCATATTTAGTAACGATTTCTATAAGAACTGTTTTCCATCTTTCGATACCTGTTTAAATCTTTTCAATATCTTTTGTATTGCCCGAGATATCATAAAATGAAGTAAGTGGGTTTGGCTTCATACATCATAAAGGAGATAATGATGTTATAAAATTTATAAAAATACCAAACAACTGAGGATATCTCGAGCAGTAAAAAAGATATCGGAAAGATTTAAACAGATTTAAAAAGGTGGAAAATAGTTCTTTTAAAACCCGTTACTAAATATGCTCAAACAATTTTCCTTATATAAAATAATAAGGTCCGAAGTACTGCATTTTTTAACGGTAATATTTAAAAAACGAGAGCTGATTAATTTTTTTTGACTTCAGATTCGAGTTCAGCACACCAAAAACCTTCAGAAAAGTATATTTTTGTTTCGGCAACAAAAAAAAAGTTTAATTTTGTTAACCAGTGTAATAAGTGGATTTATTGAAAAAAAAGGGAAAATTTTCATTTTGAAAAATATGGGATAGTTATTATAGTACAAATAAAATAGTACATAAAATCAACCAATACAAAAATTGTTAAACTCATGAAACTTGGCAAAAAGTTTGTTTTTTTGGCATAAAAACCAAGGATCAAAAAAGTCTATAAAAAAAGTTGGATGGAACAGTGTTTTTCCGCAGACAAGAGAGAGGGGGTGAAGGTACAAAAATATAGTGAACAAAATAGTTTTTAAAGTATTTTTTTGATGCTGAATCTAATGACATAAAAATAAAGTCGATACGATTACTCTAAAAAAAGTTATTGCTGATTAAAAACAAGGGTGCTTGATTTTTGACTTTATCAGGTAAAACATAACTGAAACTCATGTGAAAAAATATGATAAATTGATGAAATTCGGGATGAAGATTTAAGATAAAGCAAAGACAAAGGATTCATAAAGTAATTAAAAATTATTTTTGGTGAAAGGGTGTTTTTTTTATGGGTTGAGCTGTAAGAAAGGTATCATAACAACTGACATACATTTGATTAATTTTTACTTGCTCTATAGGGCAAGTATTGGTTTCGTGTAGAAAAAAAAAATCGAGGTTTTAATCAAAACCAACATTACGATGATGGAGAAGATCAAAAAAGTGGTTTTCGTCATGCCGTCCGTCGGTCTGTGCGTGTGTGCGTCTGTGCGTCTGTGCATCTGTGCGTCTGTGCGTCCATCTGTACATGGAGCTAGGGCCTAAACGGATGGATGGATTTGCTTGAAACTTGGTACAGATGATTTTTACGTAATTCCCTAGGACCGTTTTTTTATTTTTTTAATATCTTCAATTTAACGCATATCTCCCATATAACGTTTTCGAGGTATTTCAAATTTCTCGAAAACGGCTCTAACGATTTCGTTTAAATTTGGTGTGCGCAGTACTCTTATTGATTCTAACAAAACTGCGTTTTTAGTTTTTCTCAATAAATGCCGAGAGCGGAAATATGGCGTTGCCGTTTTTCAAAAATTGACATGTTTTTTAAGTTCATATATTTCATCAAAGCATAAGTCAATTTTTTCAAAATTTACAGACATCATAGGTATTGAAGTGTAAAATGTAAAAAAAAAATAAAAAAAAAAGTTTTTCAAAAAACATTTAAAAAATTGAATTTTTTTAACTTTCGATTTTTTTTTTTTTTTGTTTTTATTTTTTTTTCTCCACAAAATCTTAAATTTCCAATAGATATTTAAGATAAAGATGCTTTGAACTACAAGAGCAAGTACGTGCGACCCAGTCGTGCATTTTATTTAAACTTGGTAAAAAAAATCTGTAATTGGCTCCAAAAAGCCAATGATTCATTTTAGTTTTTGGTTTCGATGACAAATTAAAAGCTTATACTTCAGTTCTTAGGCATTTTTCATGAATCATTAGTTTTTTTAGGACCAATTACAGATTTTACTGTTTCTTCGAAAAAAAACACCATTTTCTGCTTCTATAAATCCTTAAATAAGTTACAAGTCTAAAGTCTTATAGAGGCAACATTTTGAGCATTTCATAGAACCAAAACTTGTTTTAAGACTTAGATCAGAAAAAATATTCTTCAGAATGTCAGAAAAAAAAAACAATTTTTGGTTTGCAATAACTCAGCAACCAAACCTCCAAGAAACTTTTAGTTTTCAGTTATGAATTGAAATTAGAAAGACCTTTCTTTTGATATATCATTCGATGGACTTGCAGGAGTTTTTGAAAATGCTTAATTTTTAGGCAAGGGATTATGATTTTTTGTCAAAAATCTTTAAAAAAAAAATAAATTTGTAGTTTTTTTTTTAGGTCAATTGCATAGGCCTGTTCACTGTGAACTCATATCTGTAAACTAAAACTTGTTTCGAGACTTAAATACGAAAAAAAAACTGTTTCCGAATGTAAAAAAAACTATGTTTGGTTTGCAATAACTCAGCAACCAGACGTCCAAGAAACTTTTAGTTTTCAGTTATGAATAGAAATTAGAGAGACCTTTCTTTTGATGCATCAACTCGATGCCTATTTTTTTAGGCAACAGGTTCCCCTTGGGTTTTTTCGAAAATCTGAAAAAAAAAAAATAGATTTGTAATTTTTGTAGATATTTTTTTTTTTAGAAAAATTATTAACTCAATCAGATTTTCAGCCATTAAAATAATGCACCCCTAAACCATCAAAGAGAGGTGTTCCCTTAGCCCCCTTAAACCTTTTTCGAAGTTAGTCAAAAAATCACTAAAGATTCTTAAACTAGGTGAGAACAAATAAACTGTCACATAAACTTAATTTTTTATCACTGTACTCTCCCAAATTTGTTATGTCCCAAATTTTTTTAACCAAACAAAGCTCCAAACTTCTATCAAAGCCGATCTGCCATTTTTACCTTTTGACTAAACAACTTTTAACATATTTTGACCACTTTCAAAACAATGTTGTGAAGTTATTCAAAAAATGTTTCTTTAGGTATAACAAAGATCTTGTTCTGAAATTATCATTTAGCACTTCATCAGTATGTTGTTCTATTGTCTTGTTGGCCCTTGTTCTTCCATAATAATAGAAATGTTATAACATAAAAAGGAAAAATATAATTAAAATTCTTTCAGAATGACGGGTCTAATGTGGTTTTTGTGTTGAACAAACAAAAAAAAAAAAAAAACAGAAAAAAAAATCTTTACCCCCCCCCCATTATCAAAGTTGATGTAATTATTAGAATGAGTCACTTGATGTTGAAAAATGAATGCTAATGGTCACTTAACTGATGCACTTCTGGCATTTTGGAAGTCACATCTTTGAGATTACATCTTTCAAATGATGACGATACGAGTCCGAAAGAAAGTTTCAATTCAATACTGAATTCCCTCCAGTGACTTCAACATTGGCTCTTTTATGGCTTATTTTTCTTTTACTCTTTTTTTTTTCGTTCTGTTTTGTTTAAGGTAGAGCTATATGGGATAGAAAAGAGGTGTTGATAGGATCAACAGAAAACACACATCTTTTGGGTACCTTATGGCTTGATAATTGTTTTATCTTCACATCCAAGCCGAAGTCAGACAGACAGACAACCTTAATGGGTGTAAACTAATAAAATAACCAAAAAAAAGGATGTTCCACTTGATTGGAAAGACACAGAGAAAAAAAGAGAGACAAGAAAACAATTTATCCTCAAGTTGTTCAGAGATTGAATCTTGTTTCTTCGACTGACTTTCGATGACATAAATTATTGTCTGTCTGTGTCGGGGGTCAAAACAAAAAAAAAAAATTATACAAGAGGGTAACAAACTGATAATTTCAGTGTGGTCACTTTGAGGAGAGGACGACTTACCGACTTCCAATCGCCACTCAATCTCTGGGAAAGACTCAAGGGCGCGTTGTTGTTACTTTTTCGGTGAGACATAAGTCTTTTTGGATTGAACTGGAAGACAAATGAGGGGGATTTCGTTACGGACATGGGCAGGGATATTTAGCACTTGGATGCAGACATACTTAATCGGTTGTCTGCACGATTGTGCATCCTTCTTATTTATTTATTTATTTTTTTTTTGGGAACGCACGTTAACCTGATGAAAAAGGTGCGTTTTTTTTGTTTTTATTGTTTCTTAAAGGTTTAGTGATGAAAAGTCAGAGAGGGGGGGGGGTAGTCATTACAATAACATCTGTGTGGTTTGTAAAAAACACAACATTTCATAATCACTCTCTGACACACTCTCTGACATCCAGGAGAAAAAAGGAAACGGGGGAGCCACTCCTGACGTTGTAGTTTATTGGAATTCGGGGTTTCACTTTATCGTATTTAGTCCAGTAATTTTAGGTTTTATCTGCGGAAAAATTCCTACTGGGCTGAATTTTGGTATACAGATTAATGACGGCTTTGTTATGAAGATGTGAAAAATCGACATTGATATCGTGTCCGCGTTAAGAGTTATAGGGGTCAATAGGTCACAAAAACTGGTTTTTCACGATTTTCAGCAAAACGGTAAGTCTTATCAAAAAAATTTCTATGCAAGAATTGTAGACCAGATTATTATATATAAAAAGTGTCATGACACTTTTTTTCCTAAGACCCACCGTTTCTTAGGTATAACGATTCAAAAAGTTGAAGTTTAGTTGTAATCGTCATAATCCTATTCCTGAAAAAAAAACTCCTAACTGAAAAGTTCCTGAAATTTCATTATTTTTTTAGCTTGAGTTTCGTTCCTCAACTGTTAAGAATATGGGGAAACCAAAAAGAAATGGAAATTTTCGCCATTTTTCCGATTGGGGCCCTTCTCCCGAAACCATTTCCCTGGGAATTTTTGTTTAGAATATGTCTGAAAATATACAGGGTGTGCAATAGAGAATGGACAACCCTAAAACGGCTTATAGCTACACTTATGATTGTTCTAAAAACAGATAGAAAAAAGTTCTATCGCAACCAGTTCATAAAATATGGACTTTTTTTCGTTCAGTGTATTTTAAATTTTATCATCTTATGTTTTCGTTCACTACAACCACGAATGAATGAATTTCATTTATTTCTTTTTTTTATAATTTTCTACAATAAAATAAATCTATAGAAACCTAGGTGGCCAACTTTCTTAAAAATATTCTGGTATTTTAAAAGCCAAAATATTAGGCTTAATTTGAGCTTTTAAATTAAGTTCTTTAAGTGAATTGTTTTTGAAATAATCGATTTCAAAGTCAAAATTTTGAAAAAAAAATTTAAAAAAACATATCCAATACAATTTTTGACAAGGCTGGGGATTTGAATTCAATTTGAATAATGATGAACACTGCCTTAATTAATTCCTTACCAAACACTGAAAACCATATGTTTCTATGCCTTCTAGTTTTCGAGAAAATTGAAAAGTAAAAAATCTCCTTTTTCTCAGATTTTTTTTTTTTTGGCTGCAAGCTTGAAATTCTTTTCCGAAAAGACAAATAGAGAAAATAAAATTAATTCGTAACACATTTTTTTACAAATCTACTACAATAAAATTACATTTGATTTTTTGAACTTGGCTCAGAAAAATTAATTTTCGTTATATGTAACTGAAATGTATGTACATAATATATTGAAAACTATTCAAATTAAAAACGAGTGAAAAGGGATTAGGTATGCGTCTTATTATTATACATTTTATTAATAATGGGAATTTTAAGCATTTTATGCGAAGATCTAAGCAGAAATCTAATGGAATGTCTCAAGATTTAAATTGAAATTATTATTGAAAAATACAGATCATCTGACGCATTCCTTTATTAAGAAGAATAAGAGTCATTTAATTGAGGAAAAAATGGCTCTCTTAAAAGAATTAACTTTTGAAAAATTTGTATAAAAAAATGAAAAAAGTGTTTTTTTTTTTAATAATTTTTAACTATAATTTGGGTTTTTTATTTTGCGTGGACGTGGACCTCGACAACAGTACCTACTATGAGTTATTCTTTTCCATTTAATGTATTTAAAATCGGTGAGGTGGTTCCAATAATACAAAAAAATTAAAAAAAAAAAAATGCTATAAGTACAAGTAAATTGAGAATCGGAATTCTTTATTACTCTCACAAATTTTTTTAAAAGAGCGTGGCAGTGGGCGGAAATGAATAATAATAATTTCTTACTACGAAAACTGTCATCCCTGAAAATTTCATCCAAATCTATTCAGTGGTTCAGTTTTTATTGAATTTTTTCCGCACTCCCATACAAATTTCCCCAGTGTGCGTCGTCAGAAAACAGGTTGTATGCTTTTGTTTAAAATGAGTCAAGTGAAGCGTTTGTTTTTTTCAAACAATCATAATTTACAAGAAAAAGCTAAAAAAAAAAAAAATACCTTTTTTATTTTCTCATTAGGGTAAATTAGGGCATTATGGCATACCTAAGCACAAACTCAAATAACTTTACTACGGACAACAATTTTTACTTCAATCATTTTTTTTAATTAAATTTCATAAAAACGTAACATAAATAAATTATTTAAGAATAGGAGTAAAAGCTTTTTAACAAAAAATAAATTAAATTAAAAATTGTCCAAAAAAAACCATATTGCCCTATGTACGGGCAATATGGCGAACCCCATTTACATCGGAGCCCTTTACTTTTTTTACATACTTTCGGCATTTCTGAAATATAATTATAAATAAGTATCATAAAATTAACGTTGAATTGAGGTTATTTTGAAATTAAAAAAAATGCAGACATTATGTAAGTTACTTTTGAAATTAGAAACTTCATAAGGGCATTATGGCGCAGTCGTGTATAATGTCGCGCCATAATGCCCTTATTGCATCTGCGCCATATTGCAAAATATACACATATTCACAAAACACCAAAAACCAAACACAATTCTTACTTCATTTAAAATACTACAAGTTGTATAAAAAAACAAATCTGTACTCTGCATTCCACTCTTCACCACAAACACGTGCACTGTATACTTACCGAGATACAAACAAACAAAAACAAAGCGATATTATATTGGTACCCAGAACCGGTATTTTTTTTTTGTTTTTTGTTTTTGTTTGGCACAAAAATAATAGCACTGCCCTGCGATCGTCACAAGGCTAGTGTTTAACGAAGACCAAAGTTTCTGCTTTGGTTTTATTTAAATTTGAGTATTGGAAGTATGGTAGTTGAGAGGTGCGCCATAATGCCCGGTGCGCCATAATGCCCGAAGTTACCCTATATTAATTTTTTTATTTTAAAAGCTTCAAAAAAAAATTATACCATTAAAAAGCTTGATATTTCTTTTAAAGAATAAAACAATTTTGAAATTTTTACAATGCTCGAAAAGTATTAAAATAATTTATTAAAAACAATCATTTCTTATGAAAAAAGTGAAAAAATCACTTCCATCAACCAAAAATTCATTTTTTTGTTATAACAACCTATAATATTTATACCACCTGAAAGCTTATTGCTTCAGCTCAAAATATATACATATATAGATCATGTCTATTAGACATCTACAAAAAGAGCTAGAATTTTTTTAACTCGATTAAATTTCATTAAAAAAAGCAAAAAAAAACATTTATTTTTATGTTCTCAGGCTATGGAATCAATTTTTTTTGTTAGCCAACCTATAAAAAATATACACCATGTAAAAGCTTATTATTTCACCTTTCATATGACGTATCAATCTCATTTCAAAGATGCCTACAAGAAAAGTTAGAATTTTTTTAAAGTCAACCATGTCGAATTTCCAGACTGAGATTACGGTACTTCCCACACTGGTGGCTGTTCGGGGGGCAACAGATCTCCACTGGTGTTTTGAGGTTTTTCGCATGTTTCTTGATTTAACATTGTGTAGCTTGTAGTTAGTCTACCGTTATTTGTGATATACCAAATGAAAGGTAATTGTATCAGGATGCTCATAAAAGTTTAATCAAATTTCTATCTGCTCTTGGTCAAAAGTTATAACCTGTTGAATTCTAAAATTTTATTTTACCGTTATCTCAAAATTGTGTTAACGAAAATGAATGAAACTTCTATCTATCATTAAGCTAGAACTACATCGAAACACAAAGTCAAAAAAATTATAAAAAGTAAACAAAAGTACAAAATATCAAAAACAATTTTATTGATGTGACATTTAAAAATTAAAATTATTTGAAAAATTAGAAACTTTTTGTACTTTTTTCACTTTGTGTTTCTATGTAGTTCAGGCTTTACTCTATATATTTTATTCCTGTATCTATCAAATAAAAAAATATAAAAATAAAAAACAATGAAAATCGGTTAAAAACGGTCAAAAAACGTGTTTTTTAAAAACTTGTTTCTTACGTTATTCAGTCACAACTCACTAAACGATTCCAAGTTTTTGCAAATGTATGCATAAGGCCAACATGTCCTATTAGTTTGAAATTTTTTGAACGCTCCAAAAAAAAGCTAAAAATCAAAAATTACCCAAAAATATCCCTAAAAAACAAGGCGTTTTTCAAAAATTCATATTTCGAAACACAGATTGTTGGAAAAAAATCCGTATCAGACGCCTAATTTTTTTCCCTCATCTTTCACCTGGCATCTTTAGAATTGTCAAAAAAAAAAAAATTCCTTTACCCAAAATCATCATTTTGTCATAGCCCCAACACGTGTTCAACGTTCAAACAAAACGTTATAGCTTAGTTTCAAAATTTTTTAAAATTTTTTCTTAAATGCAGTTATTCTTAAATTAATCTCATCTATCTATAGCAAAAAAAAATCAATTCTCTACTACTTTGCGTTTAGATTTTAGTCCAAATTTCATCTTTCCGTTTTACCCCTGTTTACCCTATTAAATAACGGAATTTTTAAAAATCCTTCATTTGGATTAAGCTTTAGGTTATTATCTTTCAAATAAGCTATAGAAGATTTTTTGTATCTCTAATAGTTTATTTTTAATTTTTAATTGTAATTTTAACAAAATTCAACAAAAAATTAAAAATGGGTTTTGTAAATTTTAACAAGCGTCTAGCATTTTTCCGAAAAAGGACATCACCTAGATGCAACCACAAACTCACATAACCTACCCCAACCATACGATAAAGTGCCCTTAATATGTTTTCACAAAAAGTTAAAAAAAAAAGTCTCAATCTATTAATTGAAAACCCCATCACCAATTCAACGCATCTTGACCACATCAAATTAAAGTCAAGGCTGTTTTTCTTTCAATACAACACAACACAACACAACACAAACACACATACTAATTATTCGTCTTGAATAAATAAAACGTCTTAATTTCCAAAGTGTTTATGCTGTATAGTCAGAGATGATTATGTGTGGTCCTAAGCCATAATATTCCGTTTTGGTACAGATACAACTACAAGATAAGACTAAGAAACTGACTCAAGTCATACCCAAACCACATTATATCTACATACAACATGCCACAGTAACTTCCCATATATACTAACTTATTTCTGGATCATAATTCAACAGAGTTTCAATGGTGGTAACCCTGACAGTGTTAAGCTTCGAACGTAAATGTATCAAAATCCTGTGTAATCCTTATAAGGATTTATATGCATTGATGCTCATTTGCTATGCCACTATTACTGGTTGGCTGCCAATGTTTCTCCCTCTTCTTCAGCTTCAGCTACTGCAACAACTTGTACTGCAATATTCAACTGACTTTCCCAAGAAACACTCTCTGCTGTGTAGCAGGGAGAAATTGGGTCAAGCGGTGCTTGGGTGCACTCAAGCAATAAATTTTGTGTGTTGAATGTCTTTTGCATTCTATATAACGTGTGTGTGTGTGAATTTTGGAGACCCTGCCATTATAACTTAAAAACACACAACCAGGGGCGTATACAGGTTTACTTCTTGGGGGGGGGTCATGCCAAAATTTTTGGCACAACAATTTTGATAGGTGGAAAATGTGATAGTTGAATCGAACAAAAACGGAATGTGATTCGTTTGCTTCCATTGAATAATTTGCCTAAAAGCAACTATGTATATATTTTTTCCCCTAGCCTAAAGTAATTTTAAAAGTTACAATAAAAAATAAAATCTTTTTTTATGTAATAAACAGTGGTAACTTTTGAATTAAAAGTCTTCTTAACCTCAGGCAAACGAATCGCATTTGAAAATAATTTTGTTTTTTAATTTTGTTTTAAAATTGAATGAAAAAATTTAGTTTGGAGTTTGATACACCAAATCGAGCTAAGAAAAAACTTAAAAGAAAATAAAGTTTCTTCTTTGTTTTATATACTGATGAAAATGACACTCGGTTTCGTGTCTACACGGTGCTATTACACCTTAAAGATAATTTTTGAATAAATTACCTCAGTACAGACAAAATTAAAAATTAATTGTCTAATTTTTGTTTTAAATAATTTTTTGTTGTATTGTTTTCGTATTAGAAGTGACACAAAAATGTAAAATTTTCGGGGTGGTCGTGAATTTTTTCTCGTTATAACTTAAACAGTTTTGGGCGTGCAAAAAAAAAACATAATATAAATGTAAATTTAGATTTGTACAAAAATTATGATAAGATTTTTTCGGTAAGAAGAACCTTAATCGAGAAAAAAATGTAATATTGACGACTATCTCCGAAAATTTTACCTACATTTTTTCTTTGAAAACTTTTTATACGGAAACATTACAAAAAAAAAAGTTTTTTAATAAAAAAAAAAAAATAGAGAATGAGTTTTTCTACAAAACAAGACAAAACAATCTTTTCTACAACAAACGGAAGCCGAGAAAATCACAAAAAGGCATTTTTCAAAATGGCGGCCAAAAATTTTTTTTGTAAAAATGTACTTATTTATGAAATATCAATGCTTTCCGAATATTCTCAGATGATTCAATTATGTAGTTATAGTAAAAACTGAGATTTTTGCCAAAAATTGAACAAACCTTAAAAAACTTCAGTTCTGCAAGATTTTAGCCTGTCCCTATTTTTTCCATTTGCTTCATAGTAAAATGTCTCTATTCACTGGACTAAAATTATAGTTTGCCTTAAAACGCGATTGAAGATTGAGTAATGTATGAAAATCGATGAGTTCTTGAGGATTAATCCGTTTATTTTTATAGGGAAAGTTGCTCTAGTGATGATTTTTTTTTACATACCCAATTCAATTTTTTTTTAAAGCTCTAAATATGTATTCTTGTTCGGATTTTAAATCTACACAAAACTCTACAGCAGAACTCAACTTAGTGTCTGTCAATTTGTAATATTATCGAACTAATGAAAATAATCCTAATCCAGCATAGCATTCGCTAAAAATATGATCGCATCTCCAAAAAATGGTAAAATAGGTTGTTTGAATACCAAAAATTTTTTTTCACTTTTCATTTTCGTTCATGTTCTAAAACTTCAATATTTTGAAAACGGTCTTTCTTAAAGGAATTGAGTATAACATAACAATTTCTTGTTTAAGTTTTGAGTTCTTGGGGGGGGTCATGACCCCGTGACCCCCCCCCTTGTATACGCCGTTGCACACAACCACACACAGCAGCGACATGTGTATAATTTTTAAATTAACTTGTAAGCATGCAAGTGACTTTGATCCTTCGACTTGATATTTATGTTGCAAGACCTTTTTTTACCGCCACCCGCCAACCTCAACCGCGCAATCTTAACGCGCTCATGCCCTTCACGCTTCTAGCTGTTGCTTGATGATGATTATGATGATGTCCTCTCTTCTTTAAACACTTGAATTTGTTTTGAAATATTTTCTAATTTGTAAAAGTGAAAAGGAAGCAGTCAAAAAAAAGGAAAAAAATTAAACAAACTCGAAAATAATCTCATTTTGCTCTGTGCTACTACCCTTGAATCTCGCTAGACTTTGGTATATTTTGCAAGGAAAGAAAAGGTAGGGGAAAAGGGGTTGTTAGTATATTACAAGAGCTTCAGAGTCATCAAACGAAAATGATTTTCCCTCAAGTCATGTATGATTTGCATACTTTTACAAAAGTTTTACCCCACAGCAAGAGTACCAGCAGGTTTTTTTGTCCATCGTTTTCTGTGTCACCCTATACGACAATAACACTGTGCCTGTGAATAATATCCTTAGATTTTCAAAAGTTCCATAATAAATGGGAAGCAATTCTCTGTGCAGCAGCAGCAGTTCCATGGAAATATATACGAAATACTTGACCAAAACACAATTCTGGTAGCAGAGCAGAAAAGAAGAAAGAAAAATTCAAAAAGTCTTGCAGACGGAAAAAGTCCTTCTTTCACCTTCCACCCACGACAACGAATCACGATGACTATACGACAAGGGGGACAACAACATCATAAAATTTGTGTTTTTTTTTTCTCGTTTTTTGTTGTTATTCCTTTTTGCAAGGATATGCTCCTCTTTGCGGAGAAGAGAGAATATGCGGACACCTTCAGGCAAATGGATGAATTCTAAAGAATTTCCTTATCCAATTTGCTTCTAAATAATACAAACTATCAAGACTACATACAAAAATGTGTGTGTGTGTGTCTCCATTTTTACTTTTCTCACAATTTCTATAGGACAGAAACAAAATAAGGAAAAAATAAGAAGAAAAGGTATTTCTTATTCATATGTGTGCGGTTCACTGATTTAATGGGCTCATCCACAAGGAAAACGCTTATCATCAACAAATGTTTTTTTTTATTTTCTTCTCCTTTTCTTTTTCTGCAGAAATATTTGCAGTTGTTTAACCTTTTTTTTTATTTGTATCTCCTACAAATAGGTTTATTATTTTTTGAGAAAAAGTGTAAATGAAGAAAAAAGAGTTGTGCCAATATTTGAAATTATCTGGTATTTTGGGGACAAACAAAACAAATTGAGGGTAAAGTATCAAGTTAAAGGTTTTTTTTTTTGAAGTTTTTTGATGTCACGCAATAAACTGTGCTAATGTGTATGCAAATTAGGAGCTGGAAGAGAGAGTCAACAAACCTCATTTAACTTACTTTAATACCCGAAATCAACCTTCCGGAGAACAACAAGAATATTAGACTTTTTTGCAACTTCTGTGCAGTATTAATTAAATTTTTTCCACTGTAACGGGTGTGACATAGTTACTACATTTTTTGTTCCTGACTTGTGTATTATTCACTAAATAAGGTATAATAGTTTCAACACCTTTAACACATTTTGCTAACTTGTCCTTAAACGTCACAAATTCTTAACATTAGATGTGACGGTTGTGACGTTAGAAAATCGATTCAGTCGATTCAATTCGTGACTCTTCGAAGCCATACCTATATATTGTAGTTTTTGTAATGAAAAGTTGTGGATATCGTTTTCAAAATAAGTTTGCCAGTAAGCATAATATAATTAATGTAGTTTTTTATCAATTCAAAATTGTATCGGGTGTGACATATTTTGTAACGGGCGTGACACTTTAAGACAAAATTATTTAAAAAATATATAAATACCTAAACATATAAAAAAAAATTAACAACTTTTAATTTCAAATTTTTTAGCACTATTTGCACAATTAATAAATTCATTAGGGTCAGAATCTTATTATACATCAGAAAAATTTACTCGAGATGTTTTAGAGAAAATTATTTAAAACTGCACGGTTATCGTCAATACAGTCAATTGTAGGGTTTTAAAAAGTTTAAAATGATTTTAAAACTTTAAAGAATGTTACATTTACCATCCATAAATTTCTAATATTTTCATTTTCATTTTTCAGCTATTGATGGTCAACTTGCGTAGAATTACCCTATGGAAGACTTGATGTTTACAGTCTACAGCGGGGTGTTTAAGAAAATCTCACGTTACCACTACCGCAGAACAGGAATCAGCAGTACACCGAAATCAATACAGCTTTTCCGCTTAAATTAAGCGGATTTCTATTAAATTTGCGCATTCATAAAATTAAGAAGATTTTTCCGCTTAACTTAAAACGGAAGTCATGTTGTTAAAAAACCATACAGAAATCCCCTAAATTTAATGTGGAATCCGCTTGTTTTTAGGTGTTTTTTTTTCTCCGTGCAGGAAACAAATTAACTGACACTAGTAACTAATGCTCCAGCAACCAAACAAAAAAAAAATTCAGAACAACAGCGATGACTTTCGAGAAACAGAAAGACTCTTTGAAGCTCACTTCAAATAGAAGCCATTGTGGGCTGGTTTGACAACATTGTTTCACAGCCTTTCACTCACCTTCTAGAGTTCATTATCAAAGTTGAACTCGGCATTGTCAAACATCTTCAACAAACTCCCACAATTTGAGAACTACCGCTGTGCAGCTCGTCCATCGATTCAGACCATCTCCCGGAGTTTCTTAACAGGCGACACTGAGACAAGACTGCCCTAATTGACCAACACTGCCAACCTAACCATCATCGAAGTTGATCATGAAACGTGAAGTATAGTTAAAGACTCAGAAGACAGCAAGAGATAGATTTATGAACCTGCCCACGATACCGAGAAATAAGTGAGACCATCAGGAAACTCAAAAAAATCATCTTGACCCCGGAAAGTATCTCCAACTTTGATCTGAAATAGTTGCCGAATAACGCCCTTTTTCTGTTGAAAGTCATCTTCAACAACTGCCTAAGCAGCGGCTATTTTCTGGCAGCTTGTAAAACAGCATAGTTCCAGGTCCAGATCCAGATTTTCATACAAATTGTCTCTTTTTAACAGGTTTCTTGCGACTGAAATCTGCTGGATTCCAGCGTAAGCCATTTCATTCCTGGTGAAAAGCCAGTTATTGCCACTGAAAAAGTGAAAACTGTAAATAGGCCAAGATATACCTAGTTTTCCTGACCCCTTCTCAACATATCTTCTTTGAGTCAGGGATCTAAAATTTAACTTGAAAAACAAAAGAAGTTAAATAGTGTATATTTCACCTAATCTTTATAAATACTTCCGCTATTCTTTTCCACAACCTCATGATAAGGAAATGAGTTACAATCCTCGAGATAGTAAAAGACGTTTGAGTATTAGTGGCGCCACTTAAGGATGTTCTTTCCTGGCTCTGATGATAATGGCTTAGATTGATTTTTGTATTTTAAAAGTCGATATTTTTTTTATTTTCTCCCTTTCTTAGTGAAGCAAATAAAAACAAACAAAAACTTTTATCAAATGATCCGACGGAACCAAGCTAATTGGATGACATCTAAAGACTAGGGGTATTATTCACTTTATAAACTCATTGACATTTTTATGCGTTCTGTTCAGTTTGTTTGGCTTATTAAAAGGAGAAAAACTCTGTCAAAGTTCATTATAACAATCTGTCACCACGTCTCGCCGCCGCAGTTTTTGCCATTCTAAGACCCAATTAATGACCAAAGCTGTTATTTATAGGTTGATATCCTTAAGAAGACTAACTTTTTGAAATAAGTCGTCGTCTTGTCGTCGTGAGTCGGGCAACTACCAACCACCATGAACGTTAGGCGGGGAGAGGGTAGAAAAAGCGTGTGAAAAGGCAATTTTTGCATTTAGTTACAGTTATAGCATTAAAGAGGGGTTACGATAGTCCTACGTAGAATATTGAAATCCTTCGGAAAGAAGTTTGCTGCGCCAAATCCGTTTAGAAATACGAGAAGTTTGTTCAAGACGATGAAAAGGAACACAAGCCAGCAAAGCAAGTATAGTCAAAGTCATAGTCAAGCATAAGACTATGATGGCATTCCTTCGTATAATATAAAACTGTATTCCAGGACGAAGACTATATCTAATGCATTTTTCATATTCTTATAGAGTGTTTATCGCACTTATCGTCAGAGCTGCTTAAGTGAAAACTTTTCGTTTTTACGAATTATATAAGTTTTTTTTTTTTATTTTTCTTCTTCTTATTTTGCTTGGATAAAAGTTCTATATTTATATATACATTTATTTGACCTAGCAAATGGAAGGTTAGGAGAAGGGAAGAGCTTAGGAAAAAAATGGATATTTAATATCTTTCCTGTAAAAGTTGCAAATCTGTGCGAGAGCAAAATCTTCGTTAAAGGTTTTGAGGAGATTTTTATGCATATATGTTTTTTTCTTACTACTTTTTGGGTGAAGATTTTGAAGACAGACAGAAATTTATTTTATATTGGGATAAAATTGTAGTCAACTGATTTAGAGACAGTGTTGACCGATTTTTCTAATTCTTTGAAAAAGAAAAATTGAGTTCTCATGACCTTTAAAATTTGTTCCCCAAATTCATCGAGTGAGACATCAGATGAAAGATCTCTTGAAGTTCTATTCGTGAGTGAATACAAAACGTTTTTAAGAGGTTTGGTTGCTGAGTTATTTGAATCCAAAAAAGGGTTTTTCTAAAATTTTTAAGCAGATATCTTCGGATCCATGTCTCGAATCAATATATTGTTTGAAGATATGAGTTCATAAAAAACAGGCCTGTCTATTTGGGTAAAAAAAAATTGAAAAACATTTTTTTTTCAGATTTTCGACAAAAAATCAAGGAAAAAATTGCATTTTAAAAAAATTGCTTCCATACCCATCGAGTGAGACATCAAAGGAAAGGTCTCTTGAAGCCCTATTTGTGAGTAAAAACCAAACACTTTCTAGGACGTCTGGTTGATGAGTTATTTCCAATTAAAACCCCGCGTTTTTTTTTTTTTTCCTACGAAGCTGATTTCTTCCGACCCAAGCCTCGAAACAAGTTTTCAATTGAATATATGAGTTCATAGTGAACCGGCCTGTCAATTTTGGTACAAAAATTACAAATCTATTTTTGCCCAGATTTTCGAAAAAAAAATCAAGGTTAACAAGGTTAAAAAATTCCTTCCATACCCATCGAGTGAGACATCAAAGGAAAGGTCTTTTGAAGCCCTATTCGTGAGTCAAAGCAAAACTCTTTTAAGAGGTCTGGTTGCTGAGTAATTCGAATCTAAAAATGTCGAAAATTGAATTTTTTTGCAATTTCCTCCAAATCCATTCCACTAAAAGCTAATTTTTTGCATGCAAATCAATGTTTCCTCTCCAATTTCAAAGAATCTGTCCATCTTTTTGACATAAAACATAACTTCAAGTCACAGCAACTACTGGCACCGCCATTCTTCAGCACAGACTTTGACCGCTAAAACAATCCATCACGATTTTACGAAATGAATGATATTTTTATTCCCTCAGTCTCCTCTCAATCGTCTAAATTTATTTTCGTTTCATTTCCTCGGTTCCACATTTCTAATTCTGCGATGGATGTCACTTTGGTGTAAAAAGGACATCGACCTGACGACGACGATAAAGATTCAAGAACTCCCTCATCACCATCAGACTCATTACCTATATTTGGAAAGAGGGTAAAAGCCCATTTCATGGTGGTGCATTTTCGGTGCACCTTTGCACCACCGCACTGTAACAGTAACTGTCTTTTGCACAGTATGTCAGTCACCAGTCCCCAAAAGAATCCACCACACTGTACACAATCTCTGTAAGAGTGAGTGAGAGAGAGAGAGAGAGAGAAAGAGAAAGAGAGAGAAACCCCACCAAGCAGCCGACAAACAGAAATAGAAGTGAGAAATGATAAAATAATTACGGAATTACGCAAATGCATTTCACCTTGTATAACGTTGTGGCTTTTACTTGAATGGTTTTTGTGGCAGCAGCCAGGATACGAAAATAATCACACAGAAACTTTGCATTGTTGTCGGTTTTTCATGCTAGTGACTTGCAGCTTGACAATTATTCCTCCCTCCGCATTCCTCTGTTATAGCCTTTTTATCTGATGTGTTGCTTGTGACTGACTTGCCCCTTCTTTTGTAAATGTGCCAGTTCAATCTACAACCCCCGTCTCGACCCCTTCACCCTTCATCAGCTATGACAGAAACGACTGAATGAAGAACGCAAGGCGTAGTACAATATGGTTAGGAGAGGTGGCAGGAGTAAGAAGAACGAAGTGTATAGAGTGAATAATTAAAAATTGGAAAAAGCTTTCAAATTGCCTTATATGCCTGGTCGGGCGGGAGGGCGGTTCGGTTCAGGCCAGGTTGGTGCGGAGAGTTCGAAATTTCCATCAGCATTAAGCTGCTAATAGGACACATTTCTCTCATAATGTGTGTGAGTGTTCCTCAAATACTGTCTATGTCATGATTGAAATCGGAAACAAGGACACGGAAACGAATGAATTTTTGATTTTGATTCGAAATAAATTGTGTTTTATATGTATGACATAATATTATTGCCTCACAATAAAAATCCCTTAAAATGACCCAAAGTTTTTCCCATCATCATACCGCAGTAAAAACAGAGCAGAGTCAGAGTAGACCAGAACGCTATAGACATGTTTAGCTATAACTTTATTTATATGTGTTTGCGGGATCATATAATATTTTTTGTGTGGAAAAATATTCATAAGCATAAATACGAGGAACATATTAGAAGGACTATCATAAAACCTCGAGCAATTCTCTGAATAAAAAAAAAAAAACGAATACAAATCGAGACGAAAAACAAAATAAACAATTCGATCCAACATGAACTGCAGTGCTGGTTAACAGGGACGTAGCCAAAAAATTGTTAGCAGCAAAAAAAATAAAACACACATAACTTCGCGTCATTGGGAAAGTTATTTTAGAGAGATTTGAGTCATTTTAAATTAAAATTTTTTTAAATTATTATTTTATTGATAACACAACTTCGCAACATTGCGAAGATTGTTTGAGAGAGTTCTGGTTCATTTTAAGAAAAACTTGTAGTCACAAAATTCAAAGTATTTTGTTTATAAGACAGCTTTGCAACATTGCGAAGATTGTTAAACAGAGATCTGGGTAACTTTAAATAACAATTTTGTTGATAACACAACTTCGCAACATTTGGAGGGTTGTTTTTAAAAATTTTGGATCATTTTAAGAAAATTTTGTCATTACAAAATTTACTTAAAGTGGTAACACAACTTTGCAAAACTGCAAAGATTGCCTTAAAGATCTCTATATTACTTTACGTTAACTTTCTACTAACAAAATTTAATGTAATACAATTTCGCATTATTGCAAAGATTTTTTTTTTTTAGAATTCTGTGTTATTAAAAAAGACTTTGTAAAATTTCAAAGTATTTTGTTGATTATACAAGTTCGCTACATTGCGAAGACTGTTTAAAGTGTTTTGCGTCACAAATGTGCAATGTTTTGAATATTTCGCTAACACTGCAAATATAGTTTTAGAAATATTTTAAGTAACGTAAACACAAATAGTAATATTTTATATTAATACATTTAAAATAATAAATAAAAAAAAAGTTTCAAAGCGCAACACACTTTGCAAGTTCTACAACCCCTTCTTTTCACAATTTGCGAATTGTAGCAAGTTAGTTCAAATGTTCAAACTACTTCGCAAATTTGCGAAATATTTCCTTAAACCCTTTAATTTGTATTATTTATTTATATGTTTTACGGAAAAACAAACTGGATGAATTTGAAAAAAAAATTGGGAAAAGTTCTTCATACGAAGATATTCGAATCAGTTTGCAACTTGCAATCGAAATGTCATACTCTTCGCACTATCGAAATACACCTTATACTAATTCGCACAAAAAGAGGTTTTTGTGATAGTAAGTTATTTTTGTTCGCAAACTCTAGAAACCTTGACTTATTTTTTTTGTAAAAAAAAAGAAGTTAACATAAAGAACAATAATGACAATAATTATAAGTTGACAGGATTTATAAACCATCAAATCGCACAGAAAAATTATTTGCAAAACTTGCAAAGTTGCAAATAAAGAGAACATCATATTTCGCAAACTTATTTCTGTTTGAGTTATAAAACAAAATTTTGCAAAGTTGCAAAAATGCATAGATATGACTCGACGATGCAAGAAGCAAAATGAAATTTTTTGGTATTTGAAAATCGTATCTTGCAAATGCACAGTCTTAATTTTTGCACAGTTTTGCAATTTCGCAAAGTACTATCAAAACTCAGAAGATCTCCTCCAAAACTATAAACGTCCCTTATACTCCCCTTACCCCCTCTCATCAAACTACGCGATAGCTTTAAAACCCAACCAACCATTGAAGGTCCCCATTCTATTACCCAAGGGGCTTAAGGGATGAGCCGCAACTTTAGCCAATCTCGGTTTTATTAGATCGTCGTCGTCCTCATCGTCGCCATCATAATCGGGCGTCAGAGCTATTTGAGTTTTGGGTGTGGTAGATGATCATAATTTAAGGACGCATATAAATTGCTAGACCTTCAAAGCAAAACAAAAAAAAAATAAACAAAAACAACAACAATGTGTGAAGAGACCTATGTGTCGGGGAGGAGTTGAATGACATAATGTGCGAACACACACTGAACAATGAACATGAACTTTGACGATGAACGGCTAAGGAATAACGCCGTAAGGTAAAGGCGCAAAAACATTTAAGAAGGTCTCTCTTTATTTACATCATCGTCGTCGTCAGTTGTTTTGGTTGTTGTCGGCGCGGCGGCGTCATTGCCGCTGGTGCATAAAGCTTGATTTCGATTGAGGGCGTTTACAAGTTACTTTTTTGTAACCTCCAATGCTATGCGGCAGCCGGAGGACCACAAACAAAATACTTTATTGGACATACATGTAATTAGCTATAAAATTTGCACCACAGCGCGTATACGTAATAACTAGTAAGTATATCGAGGATATTTTGGTAATCTTTTGTCGACGAGATTATCCTTAAGGACTCTATGAGTTTACCTACTTAGTTTGCAATATTTCTGTATATGTGTTTGTTGGGTTGTTTATTTTTGCATTAAAATTAAATATGGAAAAAATTAAAGCTGCAGAAGGACATTACGGGCAACATGCAACAAAATACACATAAAGCCAGTGCGAAGCAAACAACTATGTATATGAAGAGCAAGCAAGGATGTTGGTTGAATGGATGCCAAAATGTTGATTGCTTCTCTGAGCGGAGCCAAAAAAATGGTTTACATAATAACATTATACTGCAAGGGATTTAGTGCAACAAAAAAAAAGGGATCAGGATTCTTTGCAGGATAAGGATGTTTTCTTTTTTCGTTTTTGTTAAGTGTGGCGCCATAGAGTTTATGTTTTAATCGTTTTATTCATTTTTTTTGTGTCATTTTTTTTTTCTTGTTTGTTTTTTTCTTTTTATTTGATTCTTTGTCTATGCATTTATTTATCCTGGAGTGCAATTGAAAGAGAGATACTAAGAGATGAAGCAATTTGCATAGTAATTTGTCTGCAGACAAAGTTGTAAATTGTTTGAATTTTATGTTCTTTTTTTATGTTTGATGACAGTTGTGTTTTATTTTTAATAGTTTAAATGAGTAATAATCGAAAATTTTCGATTGTTAAAATGTAATTTATTTATGTTAAATGAGAATAATAGTAAATAGATTGACTAAAAATTCAATTCAAACTGAGCTATATTTTCCATATAATTTATTGCTAAGAGACATGATGCTAAGGAACATGTTGCTAGGAGGAATTTCGTTAAGAAATACCACATTAGGGCAGATGTTGTTGGGTTACTGAGGAACATGTTGCATAGAAACATTTCTTTTTTTTTTTGTAGAGCTTGCCACCAAAAGGCATGTGGCTCGATTTGAATAAGTGGTCATGTCTTCTCAATTATCAATTCTACATTGCCTTACAGAAAGCTTTCAGCTACCGGTACTTCTGTGAAGCAAAATTGTTAGTTAGACCCTTTCATGTTGCTAGAGTACATTTCACTAGGAGAAATATGTTGTGGAATATATATATATCGCTGGAGGACTCTTATGAAAGCAAATTTCGCTTGGGGATATGTTGCTAGGGAATATTTCGTTAAGAGACATGTTGCAAGGGACTTTTCCATGTTGCTAAGGAAATGTTGCTAGGGGATGTAATCTTTGTGGAATATTTAATTAGGAAAGATGTCACTAGATTACTTGAAACTAGTTGACATGTTGCTAAGGAACATTTTACTGTACGTAGTACATACAACGCTTGTTTTGGAAAAAAGTTCATGTCACACTTCCACTAAGTTACATCTCACCAAGGCAGATGTTGTTAAAGAACATAATGCTAGGAATCTCGCCTAGAGACATGTTGCAAGGAGGCTTGTCCATGCTCCCTAGGAAGCATGTTTTTAGCGAACATCTCATTAGAAGAAATGTTGCAAAGGAATTGTTGCTAGGCGATATAATCTTTAAGGAACAGTGTAACAAATCCTCACTTTGACTTTTTGTGACACTGAATATATTTGCTTATGAAACAAATCTTAAATTTCTTATTTTTCTTAAAAACTAAATACCGGCAAAGTCCATATTATACCCAAAACAGCACAGGTATCAATTTAGCTTCCTTATTGCTGCTCTTTCTATTTAACCGCTTGTGTTTTTCACCATCAACCGTTCTCTGTAAGGTATATAGTTTAAATCGAGTGGAAAAACGAAAACTTGTAAAGGAAACTCTGATACAACTCTCCTCTTCCTGGGGTGAAACTTAATCTTTTCGAAACTCGCCGTCAGTTTTCTTGCAATGTTGTTGCTATTTTTGAGTTAATTTTTTTTTTTTGTATCGTAAACTTTTTGTTGTTGTTGTTGTTGTTGTTGTTGCTTCATCTCGTCTTTCTATTGTTGTTTTGTATATATACTTTGCAAGCTTCAAGCACTCTATGCCATCGCCATCATCATCTTTATTGAGCTGCCTACCTTTCTCGTATAGTCAGTTGAATGAACAAGAAGTTTTGGTAGGTATCACCTCTCTTATATAAGCCTTCCTGTTTCCCCCGGCTTGGCAAAAATAAACCTGAAGAGGATTTCGTTAGGAAATCCAGGTGCAAAACGTGATCAAGTTCAAAATCGAATTACACTGTTTGAAGTCGGAAGGAAGAGGAAGTTTCTCTCTCTCTCCTGCTACTGCTTCTGGTCCTGCCTGCTCCTGGATGGTATTGATGTTTTTCTTGTGGGTGCTGCTAATGTCCTGCACATCCTATACATAAATTTAGAACAAAAACTGAAACTGGATTAGTGGTACCCCATCTGAATAAAGTTCACAAAATTTTGTGGCCAAAAGTTGAAGAGACAAATCGACAACGACCGAGCCTGACGATAAGACGCCACTGATGACGATGAGATTTACTTGTAGGCGATGTGAATTTTGATCGATTGGCAAGTTAGTATAGTTGGTAGAGAGTGAATCACTCGCTTGTGCAATGAATCATTCAATCTAAATCTGTATCTGGAATTTGAATCTCTGAATGTGTAGGGATAAATTTTAATTAATAAAATTTGTTATTTATACTGAAAGAGTGTGAGAGAGAAAGAACTTGCAATTGAATTAAATTTTGACACGCTCTGATTTTCTTCGAATACGAATTAAGGATGTTGGGTGGTGAAGCTAAAGGTACCTAGAAGGTATTTTCCTCTTTGAAGTTGATTGGAAGGGATTCTTCTGTGTTTGTCATCGTCAACGTTGTCGTTGTCGTCGTCGCACAAAGGTTGACACAAAGGATTAATGAATGAATTCGATTTCAGATGCTCTTTGGGGAGAACAAGGTGCTTCTCAAAATTTAAGTCTCGTAGGTGCATTTGGTCTTTCAAAGAACATTTTCATAGATTAGAAAGCTTTTTGTGTGTGTGTGTGTGTGTGTGTGTATTTCCGATGACTAATTAAACAGATACGTAATTTTCTTTTCTTTGCGATAGAAGTGACATAGTGGGGGTTTATTTAAGTTGTAACGGTCAAATAATGAAGATAGTGCATACTTTTAGGATGAAATTTACGATTTAAGTAAAACCGAACAGAGTTGAATCAACTGCATTGTACAGGTTGAAATCCTCAATTAAATTGCATATTATATATTTGAACTGGCATTTTCTTTATCGATTCATTGAGGTGTAATTTTTTTTTACACCAAGAAATTACAGAGGCTTTGAATTTAAAAAAGTTGGCATGTAGATTGAATGAATATCGTCACTCAAGTCCATAAAGACTTCAACGGCTGGACAGAAGACGATAACATAAAAAAAAATTAATATCTAATTTTCTGTATTTTAAATTTTGAATTTTCTGGATTTTGGACATGAGATATATATTCTATTCTCTTATAACTTTTGAGATTTTGAATTACTTATCACTTTTTGTGTTCTGGATATCTATTTGAAATTTTCGGTCTCCTTGATTTGTGTTTCGGAGATTTCGGGTTTTCAAATGTTCATATTTTTACATTAAGTTTATGTATGTATTCTGGGAATTTAAGAGTTTCTGCATTTTGAAAATTAGGTTGTCAAAGGCTTTGAAGGGTTTTGAAATTTAGTTATTAATAGGCTTTTGGAATTTTCAAAATTTTGGAGTTTCGGGATATTGTGTGTTTTCTTAAATTTTCTGATTTTTAGATCTTTTTTTAGTTACAATAAATAATGTCGTTTACAAGATTTTGAACTCAGACTAAGATTTTTAAGTATGTATTTAATTTCAGTGCATCCAAAAATTTTAGATACATTTATCTACATAATTAAAATTAAATTAACTGTAATTCTAACACAACATGTTATTTAAATAATTAATCAAGTTTGCTGCTCAGCTCTTTTGTTTCAAATCAAATGCAAATTTTTGTATTTGTATTCTTTTGAAAGTAACTATAGGTATGTATGTGTACTTATAATATAGCTAATAACGGAAAAAATTGGATAAATGAATAAGAAATTTCTTGAAAAATGATGTGTCACCAAATACCAAAAATTAATTTGGATTTCATAGGTACCTACTAACCTCAAAATTAAAAACTGAAAACGTACATAATTTTTCTGGGAATGGTCTTTTCTTTAAGTTACGAGTATGGTGTGAATGTGCCATATTGTAAATTAAAACAATGCACTAATAATCAACAACGATTCTTAAAAAAAAAAAAAACAGTTTTTGAGAATGTTCACTGAAACGAAAAAGGCTTAGATTATATAAAGATTGTGAAATCTAGAGTTCCAAAAATTTCTCAGAAATAGATTTCTATGAAAATTTCATTTTTACCCCTTTCATCTAAAATATTTTTAAAGCCTGCATAGATTTTTAGTTTCTGTTGTAAATGAATCGTTTTTACTAATTTTCACTTGGCTTCCATTTTAGTCACAGTTTTTTGGTACTATATTATTTCTGAAGTCCTTCCTTTTCTTAAAAAAAAACACCTTTTTTTAAGATAATTTTATTCTCTCTTATTTCAACCAATTTCTAAATATATGTAAATGAAAGGGTAACATTCCTTAAAAATGTTGGACTGCATGAAATAGCTGTGGAATCCTATAATTTCCACTCTCAAACGATTTTCTATAAAAATCTAATTTCAGTTTTTTTTTCTAATCAGGCAAATCCTTATCATAAAACAAATTAGTTCTTACACATTTTGAATAATTGACTTCGGGAAAAAATGTGGAACGTATTCATTTTTAGCTTAAAATTAAAAAAAAAAACAACAAAAAAAATTGTTGTTTATTGCATGTTGCAACGTGTGGAAAAGAACCTACTAAAACAGGTTTGCCCTTTTTTTCTGCCGGTAAAAAAGGAAAAAGAAAAACAACAATCCCGCCGCACAATGACCTTGTTACGATTGAAACTCTGTCATTGTACACGACATTCTCCCCCATTTTTGTGTCATTAACACAATTGATCTGTCATTGACGTTCACAACTGACATTTAATACACACAATCGCAGAGTTAGATGGATGCGGACTCTTCTCTTGTTACTGAGAGAGTCCTTCTAACAAAATCCCTAAATTCTATATGAAAACCCTAATAATAAGAAATTATTTTAATGATGGTTTTACTGGTAGGTTCTATTTGCCAATTACACTGGTCAACAAAATTAAACTTTTTTTTTGCCACAAGAACCAAAATATACTTTTCTAGTAGTTTTTGGGGTGCTGAATTCGAATCTGAAGTCAGAAAAATTTGATTGGCCTCCGTTTTTGAAATATAACCGTTATAAAATGCTAAAAAACGTAATTTTGGCTGTTTTCGAGGTTCTGTTTTTATGTGGTGTAATTCATTATAAACAAATTTGTAACGGTAATTTTAAGAACAGATATTCTTCTTTCGAAAACTGTTTAAATTTTCCCGATATCTCTTTTATTGCTCGAGATATCTTAATTTTCATTTAATAAGTCAAAAAGAAACTAAACTTAATCTAAAGTTTAAGTCACTGGTCACATAATTTTTGCCACAAGAACCAAAATATACTTTTCTGAAGGTTTTCGAGTTGCTGAACTCAAACCCGTAATCAGAAAAATTCTATTAGCCTTCGTTCTGGAAATATAACCGTTATAAAAAAAAAAACCTTTTTTGCATTTCATAACGGTAATATTTTAAGAACGAAGGCTAAAAGAACTTTTCTGATTGTGGATTCGAGTTCAGCAACCCAAAAACCTTCAGAAAAGTATATTTTGATTCTTGTGGTAAAAAAAGTGTAATTTGGTTGGCCAGTGCTGTTTCTGATTCAAAGACCGCTACTTTAATTTTAAATATCTCGGGCAATAAAAGAGATATTGGAAAGATTTAAACATTTTTTGAAAGAATAAAACTAGCTCTTATAGGCACCGTTACAAATTTATTCACAATTAATTGCTCCACATAAAAACATAACCTCGAAAACAGCCAAAATTACCTTTTTTGACATTTTCTAACGGTTATATTTCAAAAACGAAGGCCAATCAAATTTTTCTGACTTCAGATTCGGATTCAGCACCCCAAAAACTACTAGAAAAGTATATTTTGGTTCTTGTGGCAAAAACCTTGTTGACCAGTGTTATTTGTGCCCTCAAACCCAATTTTAAATCGATTGTGATTGGAATCGTTATTTGATTTAGAGTGCAATGCACTCAATTTGATTCGAATAGTTCAACTACTATTTGAGCTGACTTCAATAGCATGTGCATTTGACGTTTAGAGTAGGTCCAAGTGGCCTCTTTATAACTCTCACATGTCAAATATTTTATATATACAAGTGGACGATAGTTTTGGTATTGCCAGAATATTCTGCTGATGACGTTTACCCAAAAAAAACCACCCGTAATGTAAATAATTCAAACAGAAATCGGCATTATTCTTCTTACCACAGAGTTACAGAGATAGTTACCCTTCCCAGTGACTAGATGATGATATGGTCCAGAAAAGTTAAATAATAAACAAACAAAAAAATTCATTAGTGTGTGCTGGGTCAGAAAATAGAGAGGACATTATTATATATGTGTTGTGGTGTATTCCAGGACACTGCTGTACCGGCGGCTTCATTTTCATCTTCACATTCACATTCAATTAATTAATTAGCTTTGGATGAGTTCATTTCATTTCATATACACATAGCACACGCTCAATTGCGTGTCAGGACCAGTTAAACAATAAAACAAAAACAAAGTTATTTTGCTAGAGAAAAGACGTCAGATAGGTACATTTTCATCTTCTTGAGAGAGAGTGAGGTCGTCCCTCTTATGAAAGAAGAAGAACCTTAAGAGATGTTCTATTACTTCTATTGTTTTTTTTTTTGTTTTGTTTTATTTTGATTCTAGAATTAGATTTAGTTTTTTTTTTTTTTTTAGTTATATTCGTTATCTCGTCCATCTTGTGTCTTTTGTTTATTTTTATCGACTCGTTGTCGTCGTTCTTGTTCTCATTTTCGTCGTTGTTTTCGTTTTGGTCCTCTCTTGTAGTGGCTAATAGTAGGAGAAATGAAAATGATTTTGTGGGTGAAAAGATGTTCGCTTGAGTGAGGTCATATCCAATTTGCAAAGGTCATAAATCTTAACTTGTGGTAGTGGTGGTGGTTTGCCAAAGTTTTAGTTTTAGTTTTTTTTTCTGTTCTGTTGTCTCTGTCTTTTTTTGATTGAGGAATTTTGTGAGTTATGGTTTTGTTGTTTGATAGGGTTGCCATAAGTGTGATTTAATGTCACTATGCAATTTTTTGTGAACAAAAATTAAATTCTGATGATGATTTTGCCCCTTCCTCCCCTCCCCCCCACCTTACTCCGCTAGAATCATGCCTTTTTTAAATAAAGGCCTTTTTTATAAAAATGTTTGAAAATTACGTTTAAAAAATACACTTGTGAGGTGTACCATAGGTTTTGTTCATATGCCTTATCCATGCTTTATGTGAAACAAAAGAGCTGAGCAGCAAACTTGATAAATAACTGAAACTTCAAATGGTGCTGTTTGAAATACTTTATTTTATTTTTACGTTCACTTATATAAATGTATATTCAATTACTTTCAATAAATACTTAAAGTACTAGATTTTGAGTAGATTTTACGGTTAGAAGGAAGCAAATAAACCGTCTAAAATAAAATTAAGGGGCAACTTTGATTTGTCATAGATCTAATAAAGTAGTAATTCTTCTTCCACTTTACTTATATCATGCTTTCCTTATCTTACATACGTTACTTGTGTGCAGACAGATAAATGAAAAATGGATTTCTATTATTTGGCTTTTTGTTTTTATTTTTGTATTTTATTGTTTTTTTTTTTCTGTTTTTTTTTTTTTTTTTTTTTTTTTTCATCCATATAATATGTGTATGTGTATATTCCTAATATGAGCTCATTTTCATTGTGCGAATACAATATCCATGGTCTGCGTGTTGTGTTCCTTGAAATCTCCTAAGAGACAGAAGAAGAGAAAAAAAAAACAAAAAGAACTCTATATGAAAAGTTTGTAGCAATTTACTTATATTTACTTGTAAATTTGCTTATAAATCTTTTTTTGGGTATGTTTTTTTTTTATTTTTTTCTTTCTTGTTATGTTTTCTTTTGATAAGAAAGAAAATCTTAGTTTTGTTGGGAAACATTTTCAGTAGAGAAAAAATAAAAAATAAAATATGAAATAAAACTTATGATAGATTGCCTAATTTTTATTTATAATGTGTCGTTTTGGGAAAAATCTCTTGAGGATTATTATTTGCAAGAAAAAAAAAAAAGGTTCAAGTTGTTTTTTTTTTAGTTTTAAAAATCAATTTGAAGTAAGTTTTTGAAAGATTTGTGTTTTTTTTTTTTTTTGTTTCACAAGCATAACCTTCAATCGTTTAAAAGAGAATGGGTGTTTAAGTACCTTAGAGTGACCTATATCACTAAAAAATCTGTATAAATTATGTAATTTTTTCCAATTCGGAATAAGAAAACGTCTTGAGAAAACAATTACGTAATTTTTTCACTTGCAAAGGTTTTTTTCTAAATATAATAAGAATCGTGTTACATTCTAACATACAATCCTGAAAGAGAAAAATCCCCATATAATTGAAAATTCAAGAAAGTCAAGAATCAAGAAAATTCAAGATCCATAAAACTTAGAAACTCAAAAGCTTTACTTAAAAAAAAAAAAATAATCAGAAATTGTCAAAAAATTGCAAAACTCATCAAAACCAAAATCATAGAACGCACAATCTAGAAAAATAGGAAAATAAAATATGGAAAATGTAAAAATCATAATAAATCAAGTTTGTTGTTCAGCTCTTTTATTTTCTTTCGAAGGCCTATTTCTTATTGTAATTTGGTTAATGATTTGTTGCCATGTTTCCTCCTAAACAACCATAGGCTTCCTTTATTTAATGGAACTATAATAAAGAAAAACTATTTCAATTTCATTATCAAATTATTTGAAACACGACTTTTATAATAAAACAAAAGAGCTGAACAGCAAACTTGATTAATTATTTAAAATCGAATTGACTAAAATTCTCAGTTAGTTTATATATTTTCAATAAATACTCTTAAAGCTCTATTAAATCTTCAATAATTATGATTTTCTTTTTGCTTTCTTACCAAGGTTTTGATGCCAGAAGCTCAATCAGTAATCAGTAAGAAATCAGTAAATTTTTTTAAGAAATTTAAATAGCATTTTTTAAGTTACATCATAGTAGATCACATTGAACAAATAATAAAAGTGATTATTTAATCAAGATAATTCCAAAAACTTCAATTTAAATATTGAACAAAAAAAAAAAAAAACTGAAAATTAAGACCTATTTCTTATTCTTGACATTATTTTATACAATTTTTTATAGAAAATCGACATTGAATGACAGAAAATTCTACTTGATTTATACCTCTCTACTTGACAATCATATATCCTCACTTCTTTATCTGGATGATTTCAATTCCAAAATAACATCCCAAAACTAAAGGACAATCGAAGAAAGATACGAAAATAAAAATTATTTGCATTTTAAAGAGTAAATCAACTATACAACACAACCTCGTTACATTAAAGTCCATCATCAACAAGCAATCAATCTCTCGCGATAGAAGAAGGACTAAAACGCGTCTATATCAAGGTGAAAATATACACTCTCTCCTAACCATAGCACAGCATGAGCATAATAAGAGTGAACAAAAAAAAAAAAATGATAAAAAAAAACGAAGTTTTTTCTTAGCTTCTGTGCTATCACCCATAAAATTTGACATACCTTTTCATGTCACCTCCAAGGAACGCTGTCGGCTTGACATGAATGCAATCATCCATCCTGATAAAGTCGACTTACTCAATCTGATGTTCCACATTCACAGCTTCAAAACAATCTCCCGGTACGTCACGCCGCGCACCGTGCCGTGCCGTGCCGTTTTTCGTTGTAGAACCAGCAGAGAGATATATACCCCCTATAGAGGTGTTCCAGGAAGGTAAAAAAGGACTCGGCGCGGCATGGGTGTTAGCTTGATTTTACATCTATACACGGCCTCACGCGCCCACTCTCCCGCATATCTCATCTTCATTTTTGTTAATGCAAATGGTTTTAGGGGGATTTAGCAAGCTTGCCAGTAATGTTATTCACATATATCCTATCCTATTCTATTCATCCTTTAAAGGAGCATACAACTGAATGCCGCGCCATCTTATATACACAAAAGAAGGTAAGGCACCAAGGCAAACGCAAAAGACGGTAGCAAAAGGTACAAGAATGAACCTAGAGACGAGCATATAGCCAAACAAATGAATCATACCTTGGAAAGGATAGTGATTTCCTTCTTCTTCCTTATTTTCACTATGTAGCTCCTGTAGATGTCTTTGAATGTTAGCGAGTGTGTTAGAGAGTGCGTGTGTATGTGTTTTGTATGCAAGGAAATTTTCTTTGACGGTATTAATGGAATTTTCTTCCTTTCAGCTATTTTTGTTCTTCTATTTGCCACTATGCTGGTTCTATTTTTTTTTTTTATTCTGATCTCTATTAGAAAATTGAGAGAGAGAGAGAGAACTGATGCTCTTCTGTTGCTGAAAATTATGCTCATTCACGAATTCAACTTTGAGTCCTTCTTGTCTAATTAAAACAATTTTTTTCAATTTCAAGGTTCCTTTTTGCATTTTAAAAAAATGCCCTTCCTTTTTTTTTGCAAATTTCAAATTGCAAATTGATGTTCATTTATAAACAAAATTCATATTTCCGTTTCGCATCATCATCATCATCGATGCCTTTTCATATTATCCTCGAATTCAGATCGGTTTCTCAACAACAACAACAACAACAACACAAAAAAATGGAAAAAGGAAGGAAGAAAAAAAAATTATTGACAAGTGGCTGCTTTTGTGTTGCCAAAAAGAAGAAATTGCTTGTCAAAAACATATGCACAATGTTTTCCAAAAAAAACCTTTCCCTCTTTCTCTCTCTGTGAAAAGGAATCTTATAATACGTCAACGTATTTTGGCATGCAATTGAAGGGCTAGCTAGTATTTGGGCATAAATTCACTCACACCTCTTATTCATCCACACTCCATTCCATACCTCGTAGAACATAGAGGAGCTCCATTTTCTTTGGTGGAGAGTTGAAAAATTGAAGAATCTGACAAATTGTTTCTTGCTATGAAAAGCGTTACCCAAAAATCTAAAGTAGCAAAGAGCGGTATTTTATATAGAGAAAGAAGTTTGACTGTCGACAGGGATGGACTTAATGAAATTCAGTAAGGCGTTTGGAAGTTGGTGAATTTTTATCTTGCGCTTCATTTTCAAAAATGACGTACGTTATTTTCAAAAATGACGCTCGTTATATTCAAAAGTGACGCTCGTTATTTTCAACGCAAGTCATTTTCAAAAGCGGCGTTCGTCATTTTCAAAAATGACGATCGTCATTTTAGAAAGTGATTTTCGTCATTTTCCAAAGTAACGCTCTTCATTTTCTAAAGTGACGCTTGTTTTTTTCAAAAGTAACGCTCGTCATTTTCTAAAGTGACGCACGTCATTTTCAAAAGTGACGCCCCTTTTTTTTTGTAAAGTACTGCGCTTCAATATCAAAAGTAACGCACGTTATTTTCAAAAGTGACGCTCGTCATTTTCTTAAGTCACACACGTCATTTTCAATTGTAACGCTCGTCATTTTCAAAAGCGACGCTCATTATTTTTAAATGTAACGCTTGTTATTTTCAAAAGTTCGTTCGTCGTTTTCAAAAGTGCTGCTCGTTATTTCTAAAGTGGCGCTCGTTATTTTTTCAAGTGACGCACATCATTTTCAAAAGTAACGCACGTTATTTTCTAAAGTAACCCTTGTCATTTTTAAAATTGATCGAGTCGAGATCGAAAAAGTGACACTCTTAATTTTTAAAAGCGTATCAGACTATGCTAGCTCTGATAACTTCACTGAAATCATAAAGGCTTCAAATAATCTTTTCAAGTCTTGTTTGTCTTGTCTTTTCTTGGGCCTATGAATACAAATTTATTCAAAATACAGCCCCGATAATCCATCAGTGTTATTTTATAGAGTGCAAACTAAGAAACGAAAGGTTAAGTTTTGCTTTTTTTTCTCAAGTTTTCTGTTTTTTTTTTTTCTCAAAACTCCTAAAAGCATACATTATATTTCCTCACGTAGAACGTTCGTTTCACAAGACTTCCATTGTGATGAATGTGAACGTTACTAATTTTTTTTTTTTTTTTTTGTTCTCTTCTTATTCACTTTGTGTTGCAAATATCTACTTTGGCCCAAACTTCTTCTTACTTCTTAAAAATTCAATTATTACTTTTTATTATAATAAATTCATTATAAAATTACAATGACTCTATCGTTAGAAAATATAGAAGATATTCGTATACCATTAAATTAGCATCAATATCCTTAGACTCTTCTTACTTCTTCTATATATGTGGACGAGTAGTAGGATATAATAAAGGTGATAAATCTGTGTGACCCTCTTGTAAAATAGAATTTCAAGAAAAGTTTACAAATGATATCCGTTATTTTTTCTTTTTTTTTTTATGTAACTTCTTCTTTTTTTTTTTTGTGGCCTTAGTTCATGATCAATCAAACTTTTACAATAGACCAAACGTAAAAGTTGTTGGACTTTCTTTTTAAGTTTTTGTTTGCATTTCTGCACTCTGATGGGTTCTATAAGGGATAAATTCAATTCAATAGAAAATTTCTCTGTTATAGTCGCTCTCTCTCTCTCTCTTTCCTGCTGGTATACTGTTAGCTAGATGATTTTGAAAAGGAAGACCCATACAGGCATCACCTCTTGCACTCTATACCTAATGCTCATCGAAGTGAATTTTTTTTATTCATTCATCTATCTGTCTCCCACTCGAAATTTTGTAGGTAGATTTGATAGAGGAAGGGAAATGCTTTTGAATGAGCTTCTCGCGAAATTTCGAATAATTTAAAGATTGATTTTTTTTGTGCAAAAAAAAAATTATATCAAAAAGACGAAGAAGAAGTGATGAAGACAAGCATCAGTATTACTTTTCTTTTGCGGGATGCCATTAAGAAGCTCTTCATTAAGAATCTGAAATCTAATAGAATGGCTTTGTAATTAAAATTAATGAAGTTTTCCTTAAGTTTTTTTTTTTTTTCTTGTGTGCAATTGGAGGCTTTGCGAGAGTATCTATAGTGGATATTTGAATATGGATGCTTAATTTTAGAGTTTATAATTTTATTTCATTTGAAATGATAATATCTGATGATTTTTAAGGAGGTTATGGTTTCTTTTAGATATTCCACTTTTATAAATAGAGTTTTTTTTTTGGTCCAATTTATTTGAAAAAGGCATGGAAACATTTTTTTTATCACAATATAATTTGGTCCAGTTTTTAACTTGGTTATCGTTTTTTTTTCTTTTCTTTCAATCTATGAATTTTTTCTTCTTCGAAAAAAAAAAACAACAACAGAAAATTTATTTCAAGCAAAAACAAGTGGTACAAAAAGGACTTCAACTCAACTAATCACAGGACAAATCATCATGGGGAATATTTTATCAATATAAACAGTTTTATAAAATATCAATCACTAAAAAAAAATCCATTTCCAAAAGAAGCACATTCAAATTAAATTAAGTCCAATTGAATTTTATTTTCGTGATGAGTTGTCTTTGATGAGTTGTCCTATAATAAATTTTTGATTGTTTTTATTCATTTTATTTCACAATTTTTATCAACAGAAGTTCTTGAAAACACAGCATTCCTAATACTTTTTCATTTGGATTGACCAGCAAACACAACATGCCTCTTTAAACAAAAGAGCTGAGCAACGAACTTTATTTAATTTTTTTTTTTTTTTTTTTAATATTGTTTACTCTTCGCTTGAAATATAAATTCAGTGTGTTGCAAAATGAGACTAGAAATAACCCATGAGCCATGCCCCATAACATAAAATATGAACCATGTGAAATGTCCTATGGCTCTTTTCATGATCGGCTGTCCATGATGAGTTGTCCTATGATTAGTATTTGATTGTTTTGATTCATTTTATCTCACAATTATTATCAACAGTAGTGACATCTTGAGATACATGGCATTTCTCATAATTTTTTCTATGATGAATGAAACTTTTTCATTTGTATTGACCAGCAAGCACTAAGACACTCGTTTAAACAAAAGAGCTGAGCAAAGAACTTTATTTTTTTTTCTCCTTCAAAAATACCGCTTATTCTTCAGTTGAAATATGAATTCGGTGTGCTACACCATTAAACAAAAAACTACCCGTCCGAAAAAATATGACCCATGGGAAATGGCCTATGGAACGTGTCCAAAATAATTTTCATAATATTTTTGGTCTGAAGATCCATTTTGAATTAATTCAGTTTTTTCTCATTTTTTTTTTTCTGAGTGTACCACTTGTCAACAATACTTAAGAGAATTTATAAGAATAAGTAACTAGGTCGGTTGTTGCAATAGCCCCCATTGAATGGTGATGTTGCGAAATGGAATTTCAATTTAAAAACTATACTAAACAGTACCTTCAGAGGAGACTCAGAAGCAACATTAAAAGCTTTCTCTCTGGCACTTTATTGCATTTCCAATCGATATTCCATTGATCCACTACTATGCCTATCCAGGCACAAAAGTACATATGAATTGCATACCCTCTATGTTGTCGTTTTCACTCTTAGGGGACAAACTTACAAAACTATGAATTACAAAATTCCTAAAATCTTCCCACAATGCACATCTTTCTTTCTTCTATGTTATGTGTGGTGTCCTTTACTTTTTGGCTAAAAGGCACATATTTCAATAAGGACAACAACACTCTCTCTCGACTGATGCACTTTATGCCTGCTGCTGCTGCAGAGTAGACAATGAAAAATGGATAAACAAAAACCAATTGTCGTCGTCGTCGTCCTGCACTTCAACGAATCACAGTTCATGTTCAATGGTGCGGATATGTTTGTCGTATTGCATGCGGAACGCACTTTGAAAAATCTATAGATACCAAGAAGGACATCCTTTTTATTCCTACTGTCGTCTGTCTGTTTGTATGTAGGATAAATTCCTTCCCCATCCAAACAAGGAGTTTAATTTTAAATCGTTGTCCTCTCTTATACTTAAGGTGTCAGAAGTTCAATTTCTGTTATTTCCCAGTATACTATAACTCTGGCACTTGAGCACAATCAAATAACTTAGTTTGCGGTCTAAGGAGATATTCGTTTTGAGTATACTTTCTTTTTTTTAAAGTTTCTTAGCATTTTCTATAAAACTAATGACTTTAAAAGTTGTTTTTTTTTTTGTATTTTTCTTGTTAAATCTTAGTTTTCTAATTAAGTTTCAATTTTGCCACGAGGTTTTTACCCAAACTTTATCTAGTCTTAATTTTTGCTACCAAACCAGGTGCTTTAATTCGATTATAAATCGTAGAGTGTCACCTGAACTAAATCAGGTTTTATTGAATCCAGAGGCTCACTCAGAAAAGGATGGTTCATGATCTTTCTTGACTAATTATAGAAAAAGCAGTTTTCAAATTAAGGAGGACTTTTAAGTACTAGAATAGATTTATCTAACCAATAAATTTTGTTACATTACTACATAATCTTCAAAAGCCGTATATTCAAAATTTTACTTCAGCTTCTTCGTGTTTAGAATTCTCCAATCTCCTAGGTTACACAAATAAAATATTCCCGAGTTATAGAAAAAACTCACCACACTAAAGACCCCAAAAAATTAGTAGATAGTTATTTTTGGTTACAAAATAACCTCACCATAACCTGCCTTTATGATAAGAACGCAATGTGAATTATAAAAATCAAAATATAAAATAGTATGAATAATCGGTTTAACTTCTGCTAATATGGTTATTTATTGGTGTTCATTGCTACTACTTGGTAATGAGGTTTATGGATCGTAAAATCTTACTGTACACTCTGGGTCATTGGATTAGGTACCTCTGGAATGTTTGCACATGGTTTGCAATAACTCAGCTACCAGACTTCCAAAAAACTTTTGGTTTTCAGTTATGAATAGAGATTAGATAGATCTTTCTTTTGATGTAACATTTCATGGATTTGGAGGACTTTTTTGAAAATCCATTATTTTTAGGCAAGGGGTTAACCTCGATTTTTTTCGAAAATCTTAAAAAAATAGATTTGTAATTTTTTGAGTTAATTGCATAGGCCTGTTCACTGCGAACTCATATCTGCAAACCAAAACCTGTTTCGAGACTTGAATTCGAAAAAAATCTGCTCTCGAATGGAAGTAAAAAGCAATATATATATAAGTTAATTAATATAGTATAGTTATACCAGGTGCTATTTCTCTCCGTTTAGATTTTTGAAAAACCTTCAACTTTATATATGCAAAGAGTTTTTGTTCTCTTCTAGACTTTTTTTTTTCAAACTATCCAAAAGTGCATAAGGAAAAAGATGTTTAAGGTCTTTTAATATGACTTCCTGCCCACACAACCCGTTCGATAAAGTTTTTTTTTTTTATTTTTATACACTTTTCTATTTAGTTAAGTTTGAACTCCACCTTCAAGAAGATATTTCTACTAGCGCTTATGTAATCATAGATTCTATTAATTAAATTCCATCTCACAGAAAGTAGGTTATCACCAAAATCGAATAAAGCATAATGATGTTACTTAAGTTTTAGAAACACTCCATTTTCACTTACATACGTGAGTTAATTTCATTTCCCCAAATATAATTGTATTAAGACACAAGCTCCTACCCAAACATTTTAAAGGCTAATGGATGCCCTACCAGCATAGAAGGAATTTTGCGGTAAAAACTCAAGGTTTAATGCCATTACTTCAAATTACTTATTCACTTTCTGTCATAGAATGGGAAATAGATTGAAATAAAAGGAAATAACAACCCTTCCATATTTTTTAAAGAAAACAAGATTAAAAAAAAAAACTAACTGAGAAAAAGACACAAAAAAATAAATGTTAAGGAAGCTCCATCAAGTCTGGACACAAAGCCAACAAATCATAATACTTTTTAGCCCACAAATTTTCTCTCATATTCAAAAATATAAAAAAAAAAAAAAAAAAAAAAAAAAAATAGTAGAAAAGAGAAGAATCAGTAAAGAAAAGCTACTAAGCGGAAATAAAAAATAATAAAATTGGAAAATTTACAAATGTACCGGCGCCAAAATTCAATATAAAATAACAAAAAAACAACTTGGCAGCCATTCAATTTTTGCTGAATTTCTATATAACCTTTCTCTCTGATGTTCTATGTAGCTCCGTTTTTTTTTTTTGTGATATTGGAATGGGAAAATCCCTTAACTGATGGTATTCCAGCCGCCGAGCCGTCTGTCCGTCGTCATCATCGTCGTCGTCGTTGTAGTCGTTTTCATTCCCAATCTAAAAAACATAAAGAAGATAGTTATTGTTGTGGGCATGCTGATGGTCAGGTCAGGTCATGTTAGGGGTCGGTTCGTAACTCGAAAATTGTCGAAAGCCAGAGAGAGGAAGGTTTCGATCTTTATTTCTTTTTGTTAAGTCTATCTAGATGGCGCTGGCGATGGTCGTGAGCCCTTTGTCCAAATCAACCTTCCAATTTTCACAAAATTCAAAGTCAATTTACAGAGCGACCAAGAGTTCGTTGATGCTTGCGCTTAGGATCAGAAAGGATGCATGCATACAACCGGAGAAGCTTTATAGAGCACAGAAGTAGCATCTATCATGAGAGAGAGAACGAGAGACTGTGTATGGTGTGGAGAAGCAATGTTTTGTGTTATAAAGGAGGAATGTATTCAACACTGCAAATCCATTTAACCGAATAGCAGCTTCACTACGTATTCTCTAGAAATAAATAAAAAAAATATATATATATAAGCCTTACGTTAACGTTATAGAAATATACAGAGAGAGGAAAACTGGCTGCGATATCTTGCAATCCATATACAATGTTGTTAAATAAAGGCTCATAAATCTGCATTTACCAGACGACCAATTGTCGACGGAAGGCAATGTGCTTCCGAAGCACAAAAATGTTCTTAACATTGCAGTTTTTTTTTACTGATTTTTTTTTTTTTTTGCTTTACATTTTTATATGCAAGCAGATGTCTAATGTAGACTTAGAGAGTCAGAGTGAATTGAGGTCGAATTTTTGCTCAAGGAAAACAGGAAACAGAACTTGAAAAGATTAGAAGAAAATTGTTGAACAAACAAAAATATAAAAATGAGAAGAAAAAAAAAATAATAAAGAAAGAAAAACGGGGAGAAATATTTAAGGATGAGATTTTAAGTTGGTGGATTGGCAAGTAAATGAAAAATACTGTATGCAAGCATTTTTTTTTCTTGTTTAAAAATAATACATTTTTGAAGGTTTCTTCATTACAAATTGATGGTATTGCGATGGGATATTCAAAACATTAAAATTTTTTATTTCTAATCCTTAAATTTTTAATTTTTCATTTCACCAGTTTCGACATTGAAATGGAATTCAATTCAATGTAAATTAATAAATTGAGGAAATTTGAGATAAAATAAGTACTCATTTTATAATAAAACAGGACCTTGTGGAATATAGCTATTCACTGATTTATTTAAGTAAAGCAAGTTTTCGCGTTTGTGGCACGATAAGATCATTTTTGTGGAACGTATACCTTCTTTGAATACAATTTAGATAAATAAATTTCCACCACCTCTTAAAATTATATTTAATAACATCCACAACCTAATGCAACATAACTGAATTTTAGATTAAATGAATACTCATCTTTTGTACCTTGTGGAAGGTATTCGCTTTTTGATATAGGTTAACTAAACTTTCGCCTTAGTGGAAGGAATATTTTTTTTAGTGGAACTTTGAACTTTCAATTCATCTAACGACTTGTGGAACTTAAATTTAATAGCATACTTACACAACCAATAGGAGCATATTTTTTGAAATTGCACATCGCTCATAGCACTGTTTAGCTAAAACACATTTCAAACTTTTATTGAATCGAAATTTAATAGATTTCACAACCTTTTGAAAGATGTTGACTTTTTTACTTACCTATCTTGTGCAGATTAGGGCTAGGTGGAACCGTGTTCTCTTTTAGATTTAAGGAATATTCCACTTTGTGGAACGAAGAAATCATTTTTGAAACGTGCCTTTTCTCAATACGATCTATTTTCACAGGTTCCACCACTTGTGCACCTTAATTTAATTGAACGTCGTGGAAAATATTAAGTTTTCTACTCATGTTTCGTAGAACAGAACGTTGTGGAACGTGTTGGTTTAATTTTTGATTTATGTTAAATAACGTAGGTACCTACAGCGTACCCACTACTTGTGGAACTTAATGTAAATAGTATTCACAACTCATTTATAACTTATGTTGAATTCACATTTATTGGATTTCACAACCTTGTGGAAGGTATTAATTTGTGGAACGGGTTAGTTTTTTTTTGTATTAGGTAAAATAAGTTTCCACCTTTCTGGAAGGAAGAATTCATTAGTGGAACGTACAAAAAAGTTAAATAGGTTTCCACCATACCAGTGGAACTTAAATTTAATAGCATCCACAAATTCGTGGCACACATTTTTTTTAAGGTTTTACTTGTCTCAACAAGAGTTCAACCAATCTTCTTTTGGTTGTTCAAAGTTACTACTAAATTTTCCCAAATTTCTTGATTTGTCAAAGCTTTTTCCAAGGTTTCTAGCTTCCTTTATAAATTTTAATCCCTTCTTCTTCTATTTACATAAAATTCTCATCCTTTTTCGACCAATATTATTCTTTAAATATTCTCAGCATCAAGTCCCCCCGCCATACGTTTTAAATTATATCAGCAACAGGTTTTATTATCTTCACATCGTCCCTAAAAATAAACCCTCTTCTCTAAACTCGAACTTCTTTTTTATGTGGAAAAAAGTGGGATGTGAATATAATTTTTATTATTATTTTGTCTTTTGAATAAATCACACAAAGTGCGTGTACAAAGTACATATATAATAAAAATTCCAAAAAAAATTGATATAAAAAAGGCGTTCCCCAAAACCTTTTTCCATCCTTTTCGAGAATTTATATTTTTTGTCTGTATTTCATGCAAAACGACAACACAAAATTGACATATTTTTGATCCCTACGCTTAATTTAAGTCACGTTTTACTCTGACGATGTCCCAATATTCTTTTGCCATACGCTCAAAGTTCTTTTCATTCTTTTTTTTTTTTTGTTTTTTTGTCTTTTTCTCCTGCTGCTTTTTCTTTTTGGTCATTCTTTTCGTATAGTTCAAAAAAGGTATTTGCAAGTACTTTACAAATTGCTCCTAATAAGGATTTACCGAAGGTTCACTTCACTAAAGCTGATGATGCTGCTGATATAGAGCGGGGCAAGAGTAAAAAACACTGATGGGTCACACACTTTCGCATGAAAAAGACCTTTCATTTTTTTCGTCACCCCATAAAGCTTTAGAAGGAACGTACTCTCTCCTCCAGCCATCCACCCGCCAGCATAAAATTATAATTTCCTTTCGATAAGCCTTAATATTATACGACAAAATCTTTATGCGAAAAGAAAAAGTACAAGAAAATTATAAGACTTTGCTGCTGCTAGCCAGCAACAAAAAAAAAGTTAAGCGTTTTGTTATTCAAAACTTGTTCCTGAAAAGGATAATAAAATAAAGCCACGTTGTTAAAAGTTTATTTAAAAAAAAAGTTGTTCTTTTTCGTGTACAAGACCACATAATGATAGTATAATGTTTGGGATTGCTTTTAGCTAAAAAAAATTCTTAAGTGGCGCCCAGGCACGGACCCCTCAAACTCCACACAAAGACTCAACACTTGTTTAATTTATACAAAAAATCGAAAAGTAAAAGGTTGGAATTCAAACACCTCACACATTTTCAACACTAGTTTTATCTTTACAAAAAGTAAACAAATAATGTTTTGGATTGCTTACAGCTAAAAAAAAATTCTAATGTAGCACTCCTTAAACTCAACACGAATTCAACACTTGTTCAATTTATACAAAAAATCGAAAAGTAAAATATTGGAATTGCTTTCAGACAAAAAATTCTTAATTGGCGCCCAGGATCGGACCCTTCAAACACCTCACATAGATTCAAATCTTGTTTAATTTAAACAAAAAGTCGAATAGTATAATGTTTTGGATTGTTTTCAGCTTAAAAAAAATTCTTCAGTGGCACCCGGGCACGGACCCCTAAAACTCCACACAATGATTCAACACTTGTTTAATTTATACAAAAAAATTTAATCATACAATATTTGGGATTGCTTTAAGCCAAAAATTCTTTGGTGGCGCCCGGGCACGGACCCGTCAAACTCCACAGAAAGATTCAATACTTGTTTAATTTAAACAACAAATCGAATGGTTTAATATTTGGGATTGTTTTCTGAGAAAACATTTTTAAAAATCGCCTGGGCACGGACTCTTCAAACTCAACACGAATTCAACACTTATTTAATTTATACAAAAATTCGAGTAGTTAAATTTTTGGGATTGCTTTCAGCTAAAAATTCTTCAGTGGCACCCCTGCACGGACCCCTCCAACTCCACACAAAGATTCAACACTTGTTTAATTTATAAAAACAAATCGAATGGTTTGAGATGGCTTTCTGAGAAAAAATTCTTAAGTGGCGCCCGAGCACGGACTCCTCAAACTCAACACGAATTCAACACTTGTTTAATTTATAAAAAAATTCGAGTAGTTAAAGGTTTGGGATTGCTTTTAACTAAAAATTCTTAAGTTACAGATTCATTAATTTGTTTAAATTCTACAAAATAATCGAATAGTATAATGTTTGGGATTGCTTTTAGATACAAATTCTTAAGTGGCGCAGATTCAACACTTGTATAACTCTCTGTAGGCACACCTCTTTTTGAGGAATTTGGTTTATACTTTTTCATGTCGCTAGAACTTTTTTCGATCTCACTATATTATAGAGTATCATATATGAAATTGATGTAGAATATTACGAGGAATTCGAATATTTCATTTACAATTCAAAAAAAATTATTATTAATTATGTCCTGCCAAATTCGCACCCGTGCGTGTGCCGACAGAGAGTTAATTCATACAAAAAGTCGAATAGTATGATGTTCGGAATTCTTAAGTGGCCCCGGGTACGTACCCCAAAAATTCCTACAACACAGATTAAAATCTTGTTTGATTTTATACAAAAAAAAAATTCGAATAGTACAATGTTTGGAACTCTTAAGTGGCGCCCGGCCATGGACCAACACCAACTCCACACAAACTCAACACTTGTATAATTTATACAACAAAAAAAAAAAAGTTCCAATTCCAGCCAACAAAATGAGGCAAAATTAAAAATGTATTTTCACTGTAAAGGACATTAACTCCACAGCAATTTACTCTTGGGTTTGCCATTCTGTAAGCGGAAATCAATTAAACTTTTTCAACACATACATACGCTGGTATCTATATTTTCATTACTTCCTACTCCCTCCCATCGCGGTCGTGTCGTGTCGGTCGCACGCTCTTGCACACAATTTACCATCATGGATGAGCTGAATAAACCGAAAAAAGACATCGCTATTATCCTTCATTTCTTACTCCCCATAAAGCTATAGTTCCAGGGGGAGGAAAAACAGGCATGAAAAAAAGGACGAACAAAAAAAAAAAAACTACAACATTCTATAAGAGAAAAACAACAAGCACTAATGTTTGCATCCTGAAAGCAATTAACAAGCCAGTAATTGACTAAAATGGAAACAAACAAATGGAGCAACACAAAAAAGCATGGCGCGCGCTTACAAGCCATTCAGCATCAGCTTTAGCTTTAGAAAAAGCCAGTCGAGTTGGTTTGTTATAAGGAGGCTGTATGGAACAAGCTATATAACCAGAATGAAATGAAGGAGGCACAACGTTTCACCAAACCTTTACATTTTCATAGTTAAAGTTACCCCCCGTTTCTCTACCCCCCCTCCCCCCCCCCCCCAAAAAAAAAAAACTTTTATTAGAGAATAGAAATGGAAACGGGAACAAGTGTAGCCACAAGGAACCCTCCAGACACTACTTCTTCTCTCTCGAATCGGATGTGTGTACACACACTCTGCTCTGCTTAGCGTTGAAAGACCCATCTCTGACTGCCCTACTCTCCTACCAGAGCTTCTACTTCTACACAAAATTACTTGTGCCATTGTACACCACTGATGCTCTCAGTGGAACCGGTCTAATGAAGAAAAAATCAAATACTCCATCATTTAGTAAATATTTTTGTTTCCTGTGGAGGCTTGTTGACTTGTGTTTTTCTTGTGTTTGTTTCTTTTTGTAGGTTGAATTGGTGAACCATCATCATCATAGAGCTTATATTACAAAAATTGTGGATGTAGTATGTGTTTACACGAATCCTGTCTTTTCTTTATATAAAGTGTAGAACTGTTAGAAATCCGAATTGTTAGTAAAGTGACCTACCCTCTTTCCCCTTTTCACTCAAAGTGGGTTCATCATCATCATCATCTTTCACTCTGTTGTCAAATCGCAAGTAATAATGTTTATCATCAACTCGAGGAGACTTTTTATGAAGGATCATTTTGCTGTAAGGACATTGCATTTTTAATTATTTGGATATACTTTTTTTTTCTCATTCTCATAGACATATTCCTTTCGTATTTCTTTCATGCATAAGAAAGAGACAAAAGAAATTTCATTTAATGGAAAAAAAAAAGAAACGAAATGTATGTTTGTAGTCCAGAGAACTCTAACTTTTTATACTCTGGTTCTGAGGTTCTTTACTGACTCTCGGTATACCTACAAAGAATAAGGATTTGTTTTTTTGTTTTCTGAGAATTTTACGAGAGATAAACTCTGTTGTTTTGCTAATTGTTTAACAAGACAACGAGCAAACAAAAAAAAAAAATAAAACAAAAAGGCAAAGGCAAAAAGAAAAAAAAACCTTAACAAAAACTTAATTGTTTTTCTCTGTAGGTAGGAACACTATTCAGGTTTTTTTTTTGGTTGGTTAGTGATGGGACTTTTAAAAGGAAAATAGATGGTTTTCTTAGAATTAATTGGAAATTACTTCAAATGGAATTAGATTTTTTGAATTCTTGTATAGGAAAATAGAAAGTTAGACACAAAACCAAAAGACGAGTAGGCCTAGTGGTCTTGAAGGATTGTAATGGTGATGATGGTAAGACTTTTTAGCCATTTTTGTCATAAGATCAAAGATTTTGTACCTATATATATAAAGAAAAAGTAGACTCTGTTTATGATTTTTTTTTTGTTGTATAAATGTATGTTTGTTCTATCACAACTTCTTAACTACTCATGACAATTTAACATGAGACGTATCGTTAGAAGCGTTTTTATAGGCCGCAGGATATAGGATATCTAAAGTTTTATAATATTTCACCATCAAGATGCAAAATTAATAAACTTAAAATTTTATTTTTAATTTTAATAGACAAATAGTGTCAAAATGCTTATAATTAGCTGCCATGCAAGGCGTTTCTAATGACACATTGCTTGTCAAATTGTAATAAGTAGTTTAGAAGTTATGAGAGTACAAACATGGTTATACCTACCTAACAAAAAAAAGAAAGATATATAAAATTTCATCAAATCTAACTGAAACCACTTTTAATTTAATAGAGATTCGGAGTCCTTTATAATTATAGATCCTGAATATCATACTGATACTGAAAATAAAAAAAAAAAGGATTACCAATTTCAGAATGGGAATGTGGCAACCCTATTTTAAAGAAAAAGTTTTCACATAACTAATTTTGTCATATTTTTGTGCTTTTATCAAATAATAACATTTTTAAAACGGCAAACAAATGCCTTAAAATAATAAAATGTTATTAGGAATGTATGGCAGCCCTATTCAAATGAAAAAAAAAAAACACAAAACAAAAAATCTTTTTTGAACAAAAGAGTATCATTTTGTTTGTACTGAAATGTTAAAAAGTAGTCTCTTTTACCTTAAAAATATTGAAAAATTACTCGGCAACCCTACGCAAATGGTAAAAAAAAAAAAACATTAAAAACTCTAATTATGATATTTGATAGAGTTTGACGAATTTTAAACGAGACCCCTTTCTGTTTTTAAAATGTTTAATGCTATCTTTAAAATTCAAGCAATCGAGTACTCGGCAACCCTACGCAAATGTTAAAACACAAAAAAAAAATTTTTAGCCAAAATGTATGATATTTGACAGCACTTAGCCCATTTCCGGCTAACGTTGCGTTTTCGCAACGTCGTGTTTGAAGACTTCTGAAACCTAACTGATTATAATTTAAAATAAACTAAAAATAGATTTTCAAAGATAGTTCAATTACACTGGTCTGCAAGGAAATCATCCTTTAAATAAAACTATACTTTTCTAAAGGATTTTGTATGCTGATTCTGAATCCGAAGTCAGAATTGATCTAGCACGTCACGTTTTTTAGATATTCCAGTTAGAAAATCTCAAAAACCCATTTTTTTTTTGCTATTTTCGAAGAAATATTTTGTCATAATGTAATATTTTTCAATTAAAATTGTTACTGTTTATAAAAGAACTTATTTTTTTCTTTCAAATTCAGTTTCAATCTTCTCAATATCTCTTTTCTTCTCCGAGATATCTTAATTTAAGTAAGTTTAGTATAGGTTTGGCATATCTTATCATAAAAAAAAACTGCTCTCTAAAAATTAATATATCTTTCACCCTAGGACAAAAATATACTTTTCTAATGGACTTTAGTGTGTTGATTTTGAATCCGAACTCAAAAAATTTCGGTCAGCTCTGGTTTGTGAGATATAATAGAGTTTTTATTGATTTTTGATTTTGTGATACTTTAATGCGAATATCTGAAAATCCTCACGTGATAGAATTTTTTTGACTTCGGATTCTAACTCAGCACATCAAAAACTATAAGAAAAGTATACTTTTGTTTCTAGGAGAAACAAATCTGAAGCTTTACAAGGCAGTTAATCGAATGGTTTATTACAAATAAGATATTTCTAAATAGATAAATAGTAGGTATATAAAATTAGGTACAAAACACGTAAAAATTTTGTTTAATGTATTTTATTATAGTTTTCTTTACATATTTTACTTTTTAAATATAATGGGCGTTGATATTTTACAGTTTCTATAATTAAGGTATTTTTGTTCATGTTGGATTTACTAAAAAAGTAAAGGATTTTGATATTTCTGCTCTTTTTATAAATCAGTATTTTAAAATATGAGTAAACATTAATGTAAAACGACATATTTGAAGTCAATCAATAGGCCATACTACGAGGAATAAGTCCTCCAAATTTGAGCTCAATGCTACAAATAGTTTTAATTTTGCACGAGTTCAAATAAATCTAAAAGGTTGATTTTTTAGAAACTACCCACATTTTACAAAAATGGTACCTGATAGAATTATTCTGAAACCAGATTTAGATTCAGGAAAGTCTCATCTTTCGTAATATCAAAAAATTATTTCAAGGAAAAAAAAGAAGTTAAATTTTGCAGACCAGTGTTTTCTAATCGACCTGTTTTTGGATTTTTTTGTGAACAATTTTTTTCGTGCTTTTTTAGGACTTTCAAAATTCAAGGTCCTGAAAAATTTGAGGTAGAATTTTTGAACGCAATTTGTCATTTTGTTTTCAACAATTTTTCAATACTTAGTGTTTTTATATCTAGTTCATTTCTTCATGAAAATATTCAAATAAAACTGATTTATATTCTATGTAAGAAATTTTTTTTTAAATAATTTTGATAAGGTCCATTTTCGGTGAGCGTTGCGAAAACGCAACATGAATTTTCCGGAAAACCAGAAGCTTTTCCAAAATTTTTTTTCACATTTCTTCTAATTAGATCAAAAACAATAAGTGTGTAAAATTTCAAGTTTCTAAGTCAACTGTAACTGGTAGCCGCCGGAAATGGGTTAAGGCTTAAACACACATGAGATTTCTGGCGAGACCCTTTTCGATGTTAAAAATGGTATCTCTAAAATATGAGCAAGTACTTGGTAACTCTACTCAAATGCGACATAAATAAACATAATTAATTTCATCAAAAGTCTCATCTCTATCAACAACTCGGAATGTTCATTTTTAGGGAGCTTAATTAAATGCATTACAAGTAATTTCACAGCCGAATGAGCTTACGGTCCCTAAAATATAATGTGAAATTAGAATCTATAGTCTAGCGACCATCAAGAAAGAAAGTTCTTTTCGTACTTATAAATGACTTAGGACCCACCTATTTTTTTGTCGATTGTTTTCCAAATCAGAAAGTTAAGATTTATTACTTTAACGATGACAGGTATACCATAATACACTCTATAAAAAAAACACCCTTTTCTTTCGTTAGTTTTGTCTTTGAATTTAATTAAAGTTTGTGGTGGTGGTATTAGAGAAACGCCTATTCCGATTCACATCCATCATCTAGCTGTTTGGTCTATTGTTTAATAAATTTCATTAATTTTCAACGTAAAATGACATAATGATTGTTTAATGTATTTTAGACTGTGAGGAATATCAGAGAGAAATAACAATATGATGTCACAGGAATATGCCCCTAATGTTAAATTAAGCAATCTCACCACAATTTAACGTTGATGAGCGGAAGCCTTAAATCTATCATGACTCTATTATGCAAGCCGTCTCTTTGGTATATTTAAAAGGACGAAGAATGGCATTATCATTGGATGTTGCTTGCTTGGTAGATATACTAGATGAGATGGTGGTTCTGTGTGTCGCCTTCAATACGGATACATAATTGCAATATCCCGGTGTTCTCTCACTCATTCAATCTTTCTCTCTCTCACTCTCTCTCAGTTTCTGTTAAAGATTTTAATGTATCAGTTTAATCCTTGCAAAGCTGCAAATTGAAAGTAATTGACATTTATTGGACAGCCGAATGGTTTCGACATCACAGAGAGAGCGAGAGATAGAGATCCTTAACTATATCCTTCTTATCCCCCCCATCCTTCTCGCTCTCTTATATTCTCGGCTTTTGTACGCCTTTTCGAACTTTATTTAGCTTGGAAATTCAGTGTGAAATGGGCTGACGAGAATGATAATACCAATAACTGGGTTATAAAGGACATCAACCTCCAGGATACCTCGTATGGCCGACCATAATGTAATGCACCACTCAAAGTTTATAGGTTCTCTCTAGCAATTGTTTTAATTTTCATCCCTAATTGAAGACACTGCAATATTCTTTGTCAACAAACAGAGAGAAAGGAGGGAAAAAAATAAGACTTGCTCACAGTAATTCCCTTAACGATACACATCCGAACAGACAGTGATGGTAACTATACTCGTATTTATTTTCATATATTTTTACTACTTGTTTGTTGGTATTTTTTCGGTTTTTTTTCTTACCCTGTTGGTATGAATTCCCGAAAATGTTTTCATATTACAACCTCCCACTGTACATTTATACACTTTAACAACTTAGATTGTGTTATCTAATCGAATATGGATGGGATGCTTGTTTTCGTTTATATTAGGGTTACCACCCTAACATCCACCTCTCTTGTCACAAATTTTAAGCAGAGAGAGAGAGAGAGAGAATTTGAGGTTTTTTGTTGCTTAAGATGCAATGGTAGCTGTATGGATAAGAACCAATTGGATATTTTGTGCATTTTAAAACACAGGACCGGAGCAAGTAGAGAGGTTATGAATGACTTTTATTCGAAGATGATGATGATGATAATGCTAACAAAACTAGACCTTAATATTTTAAAAACATTATTTTGTTTGGTAATATTTTGAGAGATAAAACAAAATTTGTTGTTCATTAATTTTTATTTTGACCGACTTTTTTTGTGTGTTTGAATTTTGATAATTACCTTATTTTTGTATTGCAAATCGGGTGGCTGCAATGTGGTACCATTTCAATTTCGTTCAGTTCGTGCCATAGGAACTATTAGAAAAACCATAAAACCCAGTTATATCCAAGGAAGTCGTTTTTTTTTTCATAAAAATGATTTTATTATTAAAAATGTTACACATACGCCATAGTAAACTCTTATTTTCTGAAGTCAAGCTGAGATGCACAATGATACACTTGTAGACTTTGTTAATTCTTTTATATAAAAGTTACTTAAAATGTTAAATAAAAAAAAAAAATAAAAAATATGTAGGTAAACCAAATAAAACTTGGTTTTAAAATTTAAAAAATAAATTAGTTTTTACTGTTAAGATAGAGGTAGAGCACAAAAATGTATTTTCTATAAGTTTTGGACTTGTAGTTTTGTTTTTAGAGAATTTTGAATTTTGCAAGTTTGATGGTGTTTAGACGCTTGGTTAAGGAGTTATGACGATTTAAACAATTTTAAAAGTCATTTTCTTCAAACGTGAATTTTTCAACTCCAATTGAATTGTATGCGAAGGATATCGACTCACAGAGCACAAAAATGTATTTTCTATAAGTTTTGGACTTGTAGTTTTGTTTTTAGAGAATTTTGAATTTTGCAAGTTTGATAGTTTTTAGACGCTTGGTTAAGGAGTTATGACGATTTAAACATTTTTAAAAGTGATTTTCTCCAAACGTGAATTTTTCAACTCCAATTGAATTGTATGCGAAGGATATCGACTCGCAGAGCACAAAAATGTATTTTCTATAAGTTTTGGACTTGTAGTTTTGTTTTTAGAGAATTTTGAATTTTGCAAGTTTGATAGTGTTTAGACGCTTGGTTAAGGAGTTATGACGATTTAAACATTTTTAAAAGTGATTTTCTCCAAACGTGAATTTTTCAACTCCAATTGAATTGTATGCGAAGGATATCGACTCGCGGAGCACAAAAATGTATTTTCTATAAGTTTTGGACTTGTAGTTTTGTTTTTAGAGAATTTTGAATTTTGCAAGTTTGATAGTGTTCAGAGAATTTTGAATTTTGCAAGTTTGATAGTGTTTAGACGCTTGGTTAAGGAGTTATGACGATTTAAACATTTTTAAAAGTGATTTTCTCCAAACGTGAATTTTTCAACTCCAATTGAATTGTATGCGAAGGATATCGACTCGCGGAGCACAAAAATGTATTTTCTATAAGTTTTGGACTTGTAGTTTTGTTTTTAGAGAATTTTGAATTTTGCAAGTTTGATAGTGCTTAGACGCTTGGTTAAGGAGTTATGACGATTTAAACATTTTTAAAAGTGATTTTCTCCAAACGTGAATTTTTCAACTCCAATTGAATTGTATGCGAAGGATATCGACTCGCAGAGCACAAAAATGTATTTTCTATAAGTTTTGGACTTGTAGTTTTGTTTTTAGAGAATTTTGAATTTTGCAAGTTTGATAGTGTTTAGACGCTTGGTTAAGGAGTTATGACGATTTAAACATTTTTAAAAGTGATTTTCTCCAAACGTGAATTTTTCAACTCCAATTGAATTGTATGCGAAGGATATCGACTCGCAGAGCACAAAAATGTATTTTCTATAAGTTTTGGACTTGTAGTTTTGTTTTTAGAGAATTTTGAATTTTGCAAGTTTGATAGTGTTTAGACGCTTGGTTAAGGAGTTATGACGATTTAAACATTTTTAAAAGTGATTTTCTCCAAACGTGAATTTTTCAACTCCAATTGAATTGTATGCGAAGGATATCGACTCGCAGAGCACAAAAATGTATTTTCTATAAGTTTTGGACTTGTAGTTTTGTTTTTAGAGAATTTTGAATTTTGCAAGTTTGATAGTGTTTAGACGCTTGGTTAAGGAGTTATGACGATTTAAACATTTTTAAAAGTGATTTTCTCCAAACGTGAATTTTTCAACTCCAATTGAATTGTATGCGAAGGATATCGACTCGCGGAGCACAAAAATGTATTTTCTATAAGTTTTGGACTTGTAGTTTTGTTTTTAGAGAATTTTGAATTTTGCAAGTTTGATAGTGCTTAGACGCTTGGTTAAGGAGTTATGACGATTTAAACATTTTTAAAAGTGATTTTCTCCAAACGTGAATTTTTCAACTCCAATTGAATTGTATGCGAAGGATATCGACTCGCAGAGCACAAAAATGTATTTTCTATAAGTTTTGGACTTGTAGTTTTGTTTTTAGAGAATTTTGAATTTTGCAAGTTTGATAGTGTTCAGAGAATTTTGAATTTTGCAAGTTTGATAGTGTTTAGACGCTTGGTTAAGGAGTTATGACGATTTAAACATTTTTAAAAGTGATTTTCTCCAAACGTGAATTTTTCAACTCCAATTGAATTGTATGCGAAGGATATCGACTCGCAGAGCACAAAAATGTATTTTCTATAAGTTTTGGACTTGTAGTTTTGTTTTTAGAGAATTTTGAATTTTGCAAGTTTGATAGTGTTTAGACGCTTGGTTAAGGAGTTATGACGATTTAAACATTTTTAAAAGTGATTTTCTCCAAACGTGAATTTTTCAACTCCAATTGAATTGTATGCGAAGGATATCGACTCGCGGAGCACAAAAATGTATTTTCTATAAGTTTTGGACTTGTAGTTTTGTTTTTAGAGAATTTTGAATTTTGCAATTTTGATAGTGCTTAGACGCTTGGTTAAGGAGTTATGACGATTTAAACATTTTTAAAAGTGATTTTCTCCAAACGTGAATTTTTCAACTCCAATTGAATTGTATGCGAAGGATATCGACTCGCAGAGCACAAAAATGTATTTTCTATAAGTTTTGGACTTGTAGTTTTGTTTTTAGAGAATTTTGAATTTTGCAAGTTTGATAGTGCTTAGACGCTTGGTTAAGGAGTTATGACGATTTAAACATTTTTAAAAGTGATTTTCTCCAAACGTGAATTTTTCAACTCCAATTGAATTGTATGCGAAGGATATCGACTCGCAGAGCACAAAAATGTATTTTCTATAAGTTTTGGACTTGTAGTTTTGTTTTTAGAGAATTTTGAATTTTGCAAGTTTGATAGTGTTTAGACGCTTGGTTAAGGAGTTATGACGATTTAAACATTTTTAAAAGTGATTTTCTCCAAACGTGAATTTTTCAACTCCAATTGAATTGTATGCGAAGGATATCGACTCGCAGAGCACAAAAATGTATTTTCTATAAGTTTTGGACTTGTAGTTTTGTTTTTAGAGAATTTTGAATTTTGCAAGTTTGATAGTGTTTAGACGCTTGGTTAAGGAGTTATGACGATTTAAACATTTTTAAAAGTGATTTTCTCCAAACGTGAATTTTTCAACTCCAATTGAATTGTATGCGAAGGATATCGACTCGCAGAGCACAAAAATGTATTTTCTATAAGTTTTGGACTTGTAGTTTTGTTTTTAGAGAATTTTGAATTTTGCAAGTTTGATAGTGTTCAGAGAATTTTGAATTTTGCAAGTTTGATAGTGTTTAGACGCTTGGTTAAGGAGTTATGACGATTTAAACATTTTTAAAAGTGATTTTCTCCAAACGTGAATTTTTCAACTCCAATTGAATTGTATGCGAAGGATATCGACTCGCAGAGCACAAAATTGTATTTTCTATAAGTTTTGGACTTGTAGTTTTGTTTTTAGAGAATTTTGAATTTTGCAAGTTTGATAGTGCTTAGACGCTTGGTTAAGGAGTTATGACGATTTAAACATTTTTAAAAGTGATTTTCTCCAAACGTGAATTTTTCAACTCCAATTGAATTGTATGCGAAGGATATCGACTCGCAGAGCACAAAAATGTATTTTCTATAAGTTTTGGACTTGTAGTTTTGTTTTTAGAGAATTTTGAATTTTGCAAGTTTGATAGTGTTCAGAGAATTTTGAATTTTGCAAGTTTGATAGTGTTTAGACGCTTGGTTAAGGAGTTATGACGATTTAAACATTTTTAAAAGTGATTTTCTCCAAACGTGAATTTTTCAACTCCAATTGAATTGTATGCGAAGGATATCGACTCGCAGAGCACAAAAATGTAATTTCTATAAGTTTTGGACTTGTAGTTTTGTTTTTAGAGAATTTTGAATTTTGCAAGTTTGATAGTGCTTAGACGCTTGGTTAAGGAGTTATGACGATTTAAACATTTTTAAAAGTGATTTTCTCCAAACGTGAATTTTTCAACTCCAATTGAATTGTATGCGAAGGATATCGACTCGCAGAGCACAAAAATGTATTTTCTATAAGTTTTGGACTTGTAGTTTTGTTTTTAGAGAATTTTGAATTTTGCAAGTTTGATAGTGTTCAGAGAATTTTGAATTTTGCAAGTTTGATAGTGTTTAGACGCTTGGTTAAGGAGTTATGACGATTTAAACATTTTTAAAAGTGATTTTCTCCAAACGTGAATTTTTCAACTCCAATTGAATTGTATGCGAAGGATATCGACTCGCAGAGCACAAAAATGTATTTTCTATAAGTTTTGGACTTGTAGTTTTGTTTTTAGAGAATTTTGAATTTTGCAAGTTTGATAGTGTTCAGAGAATTTTGAATTTTGCAAGTTTGATAGTGTTTAGACGCTTGGTTAAGGAGTTATGACGATTTAAACATTTTTAAAAGTGATTTTCTCCAAACGTGAATTTTTCAACTCCAATTGAATTGTATGCGAAGGATATCGACTCGCAGAGCACAAAAATGTATTTTCTATAAGTTTTGGACTTGTAGTTTTGTTTTTAGAGAATTTTGAATTTTGCAAGTTTGATAGTGTTTAGACGCTTGGTTAAGGAGTTATGACGATTTAAACATTTTTAAAAGTGATTTTCTCCAAACGTGAATTTTTCAACTCCAATTGAATTGTATGCGAAGGATATCGACTCGCAGAGCACAAAAATGTATTTTCTATAAGTTTTGGACTTGTAGTTTTGTTTTTAGAGAATTTTGAATTTTGCAAGTTTGATAGTGTTTAGACGCTTGGTTAAGGAGTTATGACGATTTAAACATTTTTAAAAGTGATTTTCTCCAAACGTGAATTTTTCAACTCCAATTGAATTGTATGCGAAGGATATCGACTCGCAGAGCACAAAAATGTATTTTCTATAAGTTTTGGACTTGTAGTTTTGTTTTTAGAGAATTTTGAATTTTGCAAGTTTGATAGTGCTTAGACGCTTGGTTAAGGAGTTATGACGATTTAAACATTTTTAAAAGTGATTTTCTCCAAACGTGAATTTTTCAACTCCAATTGAATTGTATGCGAAGGATATCGACTCGCAGAGCACAAAAATGTATTTTCTATAAGTTTTGGACTTGTAGTTTTGTTTTTAGAGAATTTTGAATTTTGCAAGTTTGATAGTGCTTAGACGCTTGGTTAAGGAGTTATGACGATTTAAACATTTTTAAAAGTGATTTTCTCCAAACGTGAATTTTTCAACTCCAATTGAATTGTATGCGAAGGATATCGACTCGCAGAGCACAAAAATGTATTTTCTATAAGTTTTGGACTTGTAGTTTTGTTTTTAGAGAATTTTGAATTTTGCAAGTTTGATAGTGTTCAGAGAATTTTGAATTTTGCAAGTTTGATAGTGTTTAGACGCTTGGTTAAGGAGTTATGACGATTTAAACATTTTTAAAAGTGATTTTCTCCAAACGTGAATTTTTCAACTCCAATTGAATTGTATGCGAAGGATATCGACTCGCAGAGCACAAAAATGTATTTTCTATAAGTTTTGGACTTGTAGTTTTGTTTTTAGAGAATTTTGAATTTTGCAAGTTTGATAGTGTTCAGAGAATTTTGAATTTTGCAAGTTTGATAGTGTTCAGAGAATTTTGAATTTTGCAAGTTTGATAGTGTTTAGACGCTTGGTTAAGGAGTTATGACGATTTAAACATTTTTAAAAGTGATTTTCTCCAAACGTGAATTTTTCAACTCCAATTGAATTGTATGCGAAGGATATCGACTCGCAGAGCACAAAAATGTATTTTCTATAAGTTTTGGACTTGTAGTTTTGTTTTTAGAGAATTTTGAATTTTGCAAGTTTGATAGTGTTTAGACGCTTGGTTAAGGAGTTATGACGATTTAAACATTTTTAAAAGTGATTTTCTCCAAACGTGAATTTTTCAACTCCAATTGAATTGTATGCGAAGGATATCGACTCGCAGAGCACAAAAATGTATTTTCTATAAGTTTTGGACTTGTAGTTTTGTTTTTAGAGAATTTTGAATTTTGCAAGTTTGATAGTGTTTAGACGCTTGGTTAAGGAGTTATGACGATTTAAACATTTTTAAAAGTGATTTTCTCCAAACGTGAATTTTTCAACTCCAATTGAATTGTGTGCGAAGGATATCGACTCGCAGAGCACAAAAATGTATTTTCTATAAGTTTTGGACTTGTAGTTTTGTTTTTAGAGAATTTTGAATTTTGCAAGTTTGATAGTGTTTAGACGCTTGGTTAAGGAGTTATGACGATTTAAACATTTTTAAAAGTGATTTTCTCCAAACGTGAATTTTTCAACTCCAATTGAATTGTATGCGAAGGATATCGACTCGCAGAGCACAAAAATGTATTTTCTATAAGTTTTGGACTTGTAGTTTTGTTTTTAGAGAATTTTGAATTTTGCAAGTTTGATAGTGTTTAGACGCTTGGTTAAGGAGTTATGACGATTTAAACATTTTTAAAAGTGATTTTCTCCAAACGTGAATTTTTCAACTCCAATTGAATTGTATGCGAAGGATATCGACTCGCAGAGCACAAAAATGTATTTTCTATAAGTTTTGGACTTGTAGTTTTGTTTTTAGAGAATTTTGAATTTTGCAAGTTTGATAGTGTTTAGACGCTTGGTTAAGGAGTTATGACGATTTAAACATTTTTAAAAGTGATTTTCTCCAAACGTGAATTTTTCAACTCCAATTGAATTGTATGCGAAGGATATCGACTCGCAGAGCATAAAAATGTATTTTCTATAAGTTTTGGACTTGTAGTTTTGTTTTTAGAGAATTTTGAATTTTGCAAGTTTGATAGTGTTTAGACGCTTGGTTAAGGAGTTATGACGATTTAAACATTTTTAAAAGTGATTTTCTCCAAACGTGAATTTTTCAACTCCAATTGAATTGTATGCGAAGGATATCGACTCGCAGAGCACAAAAATGTATTTTCTATAAGTTTTGGACTTGTAGTTTTGTTTTTAGAGAATTTTGAATTTTGCAAGTTTGATAGTGTTTAGACGCTTGGTTAAGGAGTTATGACGATTTAAACATTTTTAAAAGTGATTTTCTCCAAACGTGAATTTTTCAACTCCAATTGAATTGTATGCGAAGGATATCGACTCGCAGAGCACAAAAATGTATTTTCTATAAGTTTTGGACTTGTAGTTTTGTTTTTAGAGAATTTTGAATTTTGCAAGTTTGATAGTGTTCAGAGAATTTTGAATTTTGCAAGTTTGATAGTGTTTAGACGCTTGGTTAAGGAGTTATGACGATTTAAACATTTTTAAAAGTGATTTTCTCCAAACGTGAATTTTTCAACTCCAATTGAATTGTATGCGAAGGATATCGACTCGCAGAGCACAAAAATGTATTTTCTATAAGTTTTGGACTTGTAGTTTTGTTTTTAGAGAATTTTGAATTTTGCAAGTTTGATAGTGCTTAGACGCTTGGTTAAGGAGTTATGACGATTTAAACATTTTTAAAAGTGATTTTCTCCAAACGTGAATTTTTCAACTCCAATTGAATTGTATGCGAAGGATATCGACTCGCAGAGCACAAAAATGTATTTTCTATAAGTTTTGGACTTGTAGTTTTGTTTTTAGAGAATTTTGAATTTTGCAAGTTTGATAGTGCTTAGACGCTTGGTTAAGGAGTTATGACGATTTAAACATTTTTAAAAGTGATTTTCTCCAAACGTGAATTTTTCAACTCCAATTGAATTGTATGCGAAGGATATCGACTCGCAGAGCACAAAAATGTATTTTCTATAAGTTTTGGACTTGTAGTTTTGTTTTTAGAGAATTTTGAATTTTGCAAGTTTGATAGTGTTCAGAGAATTTTGAATTTTGCAAGTTTGATAGTGTTTAGACGCTTGGTTAAGGAGTTATGACGATTTAAACATTTTTAAAAGTGATTTTCTCCAAACGTGAATTTTTCAACTCCAATTGAATTGTATGCGAAGGATATCGACTCGCAGAGCACAAAAATGTAATTTCTATAAGTTTTGGACTTGTAGTTTTGTTTTTAGAGAATTTTGAATTTTGCAAGTTTGATAGTGCTTAGACGCTTGGTTAAGGAGTTATGACGATTTAAACATTTTTAAAAGTGATTTTCTCCAAACGTGAATTTTTCAACTCCAATTGAATTGTATGCGAAGGATATCGACTCGCAGAGCACAAAAATGTATTTTCTATAAGTTTTGGACTTGTAGTTTTGTTTTTAGAGAATTTTGAATTTTGCAAGTTTGATAGTGTTCAGAGAATTTTGAATTTTGCAAGTTTGATAGTGTTTAGACGCTTGGTTAAGGAGTTATGACGATTTAAACATTTTTAAAAGTGATTTTCTCCAAACGTGAATTTTTCAACTCCAATTGAATTGTATGCGAAGGATATCGACTCGCAGAGCACAAAAATGTATTTTCTATAAGTTTTGGACTTGTAGTTTTGTTTTTAGAGAATTTTGAATTTTGCAAGTTTGATAGTGTTTAGACGCTTGGTTAAGGAGTTATGACGATTTAAACATTTTTAAAAGTGATTTTCTCCAAACGTGAATTTTTCAACTCCAATTGAATTGTATGCGAAGGATATCGACTCGCAGAGCACAAAAATGTATTTTCTATAAGTTTTGGACTTGTAGTTTTGTTTTTAGAGAATTTTGAATTTTGCAAGTTTGATAGTGTTTAGACGCTTGGTTAAGGAGTTATGACGATTTAAACATTTTTAAAAGTGATTTTCTCCAAACGTGAATTTTTCAACTCCAATTGAATTGTATGCGAAGGATATCGACTCGCAGAGCACAAAAATGTATTTTCTATAAGTTTTGGACTTGTAGTTTTGTTTTTAGAGAATTTTGAATTTTGCAAGTTTGATAGTGTTTAGACGCTTGGTTAAGGAGTTATGACGATTTAAACATTTTTAAAAGTGATTTTCTCCAAACGTGAATTTTTCAACTCCAATTGAATTGTATGCGAAGGATATCGACTCGCAGAGCACAAAAATGTATTTTCTATAAGTTTTGGACTTGTAGTTTTGTTTTTAGAGAATTTTGAATTTTGCAAGTTTGATAGTGTTTAGACGCTTGGTTAAGGAGTTATGACGATTTAAACATTTTTAAAAGTGATTTTCTCCAAACGTGAATTTTTCAACTCCAATAGAATTGTATGCGAATAATATCGACTCGCAGAGCACAAAAATGTATTTTCTATAAGTTTTGGACTTGTAGTTTTGTTTTTAGAGAATTTTGAATTTTGCAAGTTTGATAGTGTTTAGACGCTTGGTTAAGGAGTTATGACGATTTAAACATTTTTAAAAGTGATTTTCTCCAAACGTGAATTTTTCAACTCCAATTGAATTGTATGCGAAGGATATCGACTCGCAGAGCACAAAAATGTATTTTCTATAAGTTTTGGACTTGTAGTTTTGTTTTTAGAGAATTTTGAATTTTGCAAGTTTGATAGTGCTTAGACGCTTGGTTAAGGAGTTATGACGATTTAAACATTTTTAAAAGTGATTTTCTCCAAACGTGAATTTTTCAACTCCAATTGAATTGTATGCGAAGGATATCGACTCGCAGAGCACAAAAATGTATTTTCTATAAGTTTTGGACTTGTAGTTTTGTTTTTAGAGAATTTTGAATTTTGCAAGTTTGATAGTGTTTAGACGCTTGGTTAAGGAGTTATGACGATTTAAACATTTTTAAAAGTGATTTTCTCCAAACGTGAATTTTTCAACTCCAATTGAATTGTATGCGAAGGATATCGACTCGCAGAGCACAAAAATGTATTTTCTATAAGTTTTGGACTTGTAGTTTTGTTTTTAGAGAATTTTGAATTTTGCAAGTTTGATAGTGTTTAGACGCTTGGTTAAGGAGTTATGACGATTTAAACATTTTTAAAAGTGATTTTCTCCAAACGTGAATTTTTCAACTCCAATTGAATTGTATGCGAAGGATATCGACTCGCAGAGCACAAAAATGTATTTTCTATAAGTTTTGGACTTGTAGTTTTGTTTTTAGAGAATTTTGAATTTTGCAAGTTTGATAGTGTTCAGAGAATTTTGAATTTTGCAAGTTTGATAGTGTTTAGACGCTTGGTTAAGGAGTTATGACGATTTAAACATTTTTAAAAGTGATTTTCTCCAAACGTGAATTTTTCAACTCCAATTGAATTGTATGCGAAGGATATCGACTCGCAGAGCACAAAATTGTATTTTCTATAAGTTTTGGACTTGTAGTTTTGTTTTTAGAGAATTTTGAATTTTGCAAGTTTCATAGTGTTTAGACGCTTGGTTAAGGAGTTATGACGATTTAAACATTTTTAAAAGTGATTTTCTCCAAACGTGAATTTTTCAACTCCAATTGAATTGTATGCGAATAATATCGACTCGCAGAGCACAAAAATGTATTTTCTATAAGTTTTGGACTTGTAGTTTTGTTTTTAGAGAATTTTGAATTTTGCAAGTTTGATAGTGTTTAGACGCTTGGTTAAGGAGTTATGACGATTTAAACATTTTTAAAAGTGATTTTCTCCAAACGTGAATTTTTCAACTCCAATTGAATTGTATGCGAAGGATATCGACTCGCAGAGCACAAAAATGTATTTTCTATAAGTTTTGGACTTGTAGTTTTGTTTTTAGAGAATTTTGAATTTTGCAAGTTTGATAGTGTTTAGACGCTTGGTTAAGGAGTTATGACGATTTAAACATTTTTAAAAGTGATTTTCTCCAAACGTGAATTTTTCAACTCCAATTGAATTGTATGCGAAGGATATCGACTCGCAGAGCACAAAAATGTATTTTCTATAAGTTTTGGACTTGTAGTTTTGTTTTTAGAGAATTTTGAATTTTGCAGGTTTGATAGTGTTTAGACGCTTGGTTAAGGAGTTATGACGATTTAAACATTTTTAAAAGTGATTTTCTCCAAACGTGAATTTTTCAACTCCAATTGAATTGTATGCGAAGGATATCGACTCGCAGAGCACAAAAATGTATTTTCTATAAGTTTTGGACTTGTAGTTTTGTTTTTAGAGAATTTTGAATTTTGCAAGTTTGATAGTGTTTAGACGCTTGGTTAAGGAGTTATGACGATTTAAACATTTTTAAAAGTGATTTTCTCCAAACGTGAATTTTTCAACTCCAATTGAATTGTATGCGAAGGATATCGACTCGCAGAGCACAAAAATGTATTTTCTATAATTTTTGGACTTGTAGTTTTGTTTTTAGAGAATTTTGAATTTTGCAAGTTTGATAGTGTTTAGACGCTTGGTTAAGGAGTTATGACGATTTAAACATTTTTAAAAGTGATTTTCTCCAAACGTGAATTTTTCAACTCCAATTGAATTGTATGCGAAGGATATCGACTCGCAGAGCACAAAAATGTATTTTCTATAAGTTTTGGACTTGTAGTTTTGTTTTTAGAGAATTTTGAATTTTGCAAGTTTGATAGTGTTTAGACGCTTGGTTAAGAAGTTATGACGATTTAAACATTTTTAAAAGTGATTTTCTCCAAACGTGAATTTTTCAACTCCAATTGAATTGTATGCGAAGGATATCGACTCGCAGAGCACAAAAATGTATTTTCTATAAGTTTTGGACTTGTAGTTTTGTTTTTAGAGAATTTTGAATTTTGCAAGTTTGATAGTGTTTAGACGCTTGGTTAAGGAGTTATGACGATTTAAACATTTTTAAAAGTGATTTTCTCCAAACGTGAATTTTTCAACTCCAATTGAATTGTATGCGAAGGATATCGACTCGCAGAGCACAAAAATGTATTTTCTATAAGTTTTGGACTTGTAGTTTTGTTTTTAGAGAATTTTGAATTTTGCAAGTTTGATAGTGTTTAGACGTTTGGTTAAGGAGTTATGACGATTTAAACATTTTTAAAAGTGATTTTCTCCAAACGTGAATTTTTCAACTCCAATTGAATTGTATGCGAAGGATATCGACTCACAGAGCACAAAAATGTATTTTCTATAAGTTTTGGACTTGTAGTTTTGTTTTTAGAGAATTTTGAATTTTGCAAGTTTGATAGTGTTTAGACGCTTGGTTAAGGAGTTATGACGATTTAAACATTTTTAAAAGTGATTTTCTGCAAACGTGAATTTTTCAACTCCAATTGAATTGTATGCGAAGGATATCGACTCGCAGAGCACAAAAATGTATTTTCTATAAGTTTTGGACTTGTAGTTTTGTTTTTAGAGAATTTTGAATTTTGCAAGTTTGATAGTGTTTAGACGCTTGGTTAAGGAGTTATGACGATTTAAACATTTTTAAAAGTGATTTTCTCCAAACGTGAATTTTTCAACTCCAATTGAATTGTATGCGAAGGATATCGACTCGCAGAGCACAAAAATGTATTTTCTATAAGTTTTGGACTTGTAGTTTTGTTTTTAGAGAATTTTGAATTTTGCAAGTTTGATAGTGTTCAGAGAATTTTGAATTTTGCAAGTTTGATAGTGTTTAGACGCTTGGTTAAGGAGTTATGACGATTTAAACATTTTTAAAAGTGATTTTCTCCAAACGTGAATTTTTCAACTCCAATTGAATTGTATGCGAAGGATATCGACTCGCAGAGCACAAAATTGTATTTTCTATAAGTTTTGGACTTGTAGTTTTGTTTTTAGAGAATTTTGAATTTTGCAAGTTTCATAGTGTTTAGACGCTTGGTTAAGGAGTTATGACGATTTAAACATTTTTAAAAGTGATTTTCTCCAAACGTGAATTTTTCAACTCCAATTGAATTGTATGCGAATAATATCGACTCGCAGAGCACAAAAATGTATTTTCTATAAGTTTTGGACTTGTAGTTTTGTTTTTAGAGAATTTTGAATTTTGCAAGTTTGATAGTGTTTAGACGCTTGGTTAAGGAGTTATGACGATTTAAACATTTTTAAAAGTGATTTTCTCCAAACGTGAATTTTTCAACTCCAATTGAATTGTATGCGAAGGATATCGACTCGCAGAGCACAAAAATGTATTTTCTATAAGTTTTGGACTTGTAGTTTTGTTTTTAGAGAATTTTGAATTTTGCAAGTTTGATAGTGTTTAGACGCTTGGTTAAGGAGTTATGACGATTTAAACATTTTTAAAAGTGATTTTCTCCAAACGTGAATTTTTCAACTCCAATTGAATTGTATGCGAAGGATATCGACTCGCAGAGCACAAAAATGTATTTTCTATAAGTTTTGGACTTGTAGTTTTGTTTTTAGAGAATTTTGAATTTTGCAGGTTTGATAGTGTTTAGACGCTTGGTTAAGGAGTTATGACGATTTAAACATTTTTAAAAGTGATTTTCTCCAAACGTGAATTTTTCAACTCCAATTGAATTGTATGCGAAGGATATCGACTCGCAGAGCACAAAAATGTATTTTCTATAAGTTTTGGACTTGTAGTTTTGTTTTTAGAGAATTTTGAATTTTGCAAGTTTGATAGTGTTTAGACGCTTGGTTAAGGAGTTATGACGATTTAAACATTTTTAAAAGTGATTTTCTCCAAACGTGAATTTTTCAACTCCAATTGAATTGTATGCGAAGGATATCGACTCGCAGAGCACAAAAATGTATTTTCTATAATTTTTGGACTTGTAGTTTTGTTTTTAGAGAATTTTGAATTTTGCAAGTTTGATAGTGTTTAGACGCTTGGTTAAGGAGTTATGACGATTTAAACATTTTTAAAAGTGATTTTCTCCAAACGTGAATTTTTCAACTCCAATTGAATTGTATGCGAAGGATATCGACTCGCAGAGCACAAAAATGTATTTTCTATAAGTTTTGGACTTGTAGTTTTGTTTTTAGAGAATTTTGAATTTTGCAAGTTTGATAGTGTTCAGAGAATTTTGAATTTTGCAAGTTTGATAGTGTTTAGACGCTTGGTTAAGGAGTTATGACGATTTAAACATTTTTAAAAGTGATTTTCTCCAAACGTGAATTTTTCAACTCCAATTGAATTGTATGCGAAGGATATCGACTCGCAGAGCACAAAATTGTATTTTCTATAAGTTTTGGACTTGTAGTTTTGTTTTTAGAGAATTTTGAATTTTGCAAGTTTCATAGTGTTTAGACGCTTGGTTAAGGAGTTATGACGATTTAAACATTTTTAAAAGTGATTTTCTCCAAACGTGAATTTTTCAACTCCAATTGAATTGTATGCGAATAATATCGACTCGCAGAGCACAAAAATGTATTTTCTATAAGTTTTGGACTTGTAGTTTTGTTTTTAGAGAATTTTGAATTTTGCAAGTTTGATAGTGTTTAGACGCTTGGTTAAGGAGTTATGACGATTTAAACATTTTTAAAAGTGATTTTCTCCAAACGTGAATTTTTCAACTCCAATTGAATTGTATGCGAAGGATATCGACTCGCAGAGCACAAAAATGTATTTTCTATAAGTTTTGGACTTGTAGTTTTGTTTTTAGAGAATTTTGAATTTTGCAAGTTTGATAGTGTTTAGACGCTTGGTTAAGGAGTTATGACGATTTAAACATTTTTAAAAGTGATTTTCTCCAAACGTGAATTTTTCAACTCCAATTGAATTGTATGCGAAGGATATCGACTCGCAGAGCACAAAAATGTATTTTCTATAAGTTTTGGACTTGTAGTTTTGTTTTTAGAGAATTTTGAATTTTGCAGGTTTGATAGTGTTTAGACGCTTGGTTAAGGAGTTATGACGATTTAAACATTTTTAAAAGTGATTTTCTCCAAACGTGAATTTTTCAACTCCAATTGAATTGTATGCGAAGGATATCGACTCGCAGAGCACAAAAATGTATTTTCTATAAGTTTTGGACTTGTAGTTTTGTTTTTAGAGAATTTTGAATTTTGCAAGTTTGATAGTGTTTAGACGCTTGGTTAAGGAGTTATGACGATTTAAACATTTTTAAAAGTGATTTTCTCCAAACGTGAATTTTTCAACTCCAATTGAATTGTATGCGAAGGATATCGACTCGCAGAGCACAAAAATGTATTTTCTATAATTTTTGGACTTGTAGTTTTGTTTTTAGAGAATTTTGAATTTTGCAAGTTTGATAGTGTTTAGACGCTTGGTTAAGGAGTTATGACGATTTAAACATTTTTAAAAGTGATTTTCTCCAAACGTGAATTTTTCAACTCCAATTGAATTGTATGCGAAGGATATCGACTCGCAGAGCACAAAAATGTATTTTCTATAAGTTTTGGACTTGTAGTTTTGTTTTTAGAGAATTTTGAATTTTGCAAGTTTGATAGTGTTTAGACGCTTGGTTAAGAAGTTATGACGATTTAAACATTTTTAAAAGTGATTTTCTCCAAACGTGAATTTTTCAACTCCAATTGAATTGTATGCGAAGGATATCGACTCGCAGAGCACAAAAATGTATTTTCTATAAGTTTTGGACTTGTAGTTTTGTTTTTAGAGAATTTTGAATTTTGCAAGTTTGATAGTGTTTAGACGCTTGGTTAAGGAGTTATGACGATTTAAACATTTTTAAAAGTGATTTTCTCCAAACGTGAATTTTTCAACTCCAATTGAATTGTATGCGAAGGATATCGACTCGCAGAGCACAAAAATGTATTTTCTATAAGTTTTGGACTTGTAGTTTTGTTTTTAGAGAATTTTGAATTTTGCAAGTTTGATAGTGTTTAGACGTTTGGTTAAGGAGTTATGACGATTTAAACATTTTTAAAAGTGATTTTCTCCAAACGTGAATTTTTCAACTCCAATTGAATTGTATGCGAAGGATATCGACTCACAGAGCACAAAAATGTATTTTCTATAAGTTTTGGACTTGTAGTTTTGTTTTTAGAGAATTTTGAATTTTGCAAGTTTGATAGTGTTTAGACGCTTGGTTAAGGAGTTATGACGATTTAAACATTTTTAAAAGTGATTTTCTGCAAACGTGAATTTTTCAACTCCAATTGAATTGTATGCGAAGGATATCGACTCGCAGAGCACAAAAATGTATTTTCTATAAGTTTTGGACTTGTAGTTTTGTTTTTAGAGAATTTTGAATTTTGCAAGTTTGATAGTGTTTAGACGCTTGGTTAAGGAGTTATGACGATTTAAACATTTTTAAAAGTGATTTTCTGCAAACGTGAATTTTTCAACTCCAATTGAATTGTATGTGAAGGATATCGACTCGCAGAGCACAAAAATGTATTTTCTATAATTTTTGGACTTGTAGTTTTGTTTTTAGAGAATTTTGAATTTTGCAAGTTTGATAGTGTTTAGACGCTTGGTTAAGGAGTTATGACGATTTAAACATTTTTAAAAGTGATTTTCTCCAAACGTGAATTTTTCAACTCTAATTGAATTGTATGCGAAGGATATCGACTCGCAGAGCACAAAAATGTATTTTCTATAAGTTTTGGACTTGTAGTTTTGTTTTTAGAGAATTTTGAATTTTGCAAGTTTGATAGTGTTTAGACGCTTGGTTAAGGAGTTATGACGATTTAAACATTTTTAAAAGTGATTTTCTCCAAACGTGAATTTTTCAACTCCAATTGAATTGTATGCGAAGGATATCGACTCGCAGAGCACAAAAATGTATTTTCTATAAGTTTTGGACTTGTAGTTTTGTTTTTAGAGAATTTTGAATTTTGCAAGTTTGATAGTGTTTAGACGCTTGGTTAAGGAGTTATGACGATTTAAACATTTTTAAAAGTGATTTTCTCCAAACGTGAATTTTTCAACTCCAATTGAATTGTATGCGAAGGATATCGACTCGCAGAGCACAAAAATGTATTTTCTATAAGTTTTGGACTTGTAGTTTTGTTTTTAGAGAATTTTGAATTTTGCAAGTTTGATAATGTTTAGACGCTTCTTTAAGGAGTTATGACGATTTAAACATTTTTAAAAGTGATTTTCTCCAAACGTGAATTTTTCAACTAGAATTGAATTGTATGCGAAGGATATCGACTCGCAGAGCACAAAAATGTATTTTCTATAAGTTTTGGACTTGTAGTTTTGTTTTTAGAGAATTTTGAATTTTGCAAGTTTGATAGTGTTTAGACGCTTGGTTAAGGAGTTATGACGATTTAAACATTTTTAAAAGTGATTTTCTCCAAACGTGAATTTTTCAACTCCAATTGAATTGTATGCGAAGGATATCGACTCGCAGAGCACAAAAATGTATTTTCTATAATTTTTGGACTTGTAGTTTTGTTTTTAGAGAATTTTGAATTTTGCAAGTTTGATAGTGTTTAGACGCTTGGTTAAGGAGTTATGACGATTTAAACATTTTTAAAAGTGATTTTCTCCAAACGTGAATTTTTCAACTCCAATTGAATTGTATGCGAAGGATATCGACTCGCAAAGCACAAAAATATATTTTCTATACGTTTTGGACTTGTAGTTTTGTTTTTAGAGAATTTTGAATTTTGCAAGTTTGATAGTGTTTAGACGCTTGGTTAAGGAGTTATGACGATTTAAACATTTTTAAAAGTGATTTTCTCCAAACGTGAATTTTTCAACTCCAATTGAATTGTATGCGAAGGATATCGACTCGCAGAGCACAAAAATGTATTTTCTATAATTTTTGGACTTGTAGTTTTGTTTTTAGAGAATTTTGAATTTTGCAAGTTTGATAGTGTTTAGACGCTTGGTTAAGGAGTTATGACGATTTAAACATTTTTAAAAGTGATTTTCTGCAAACGTGAATTTTTCAACTCCAATTGAATTGTATGCGAAGGATATCGACTCGCAGAGCACAAAAATGTATTTTCTATAATTTTTGGACTTGTAGTTTTGTTTTTAGAGAATTTTGAATTTTGCAAGTTTGATAGTGTTTAGACGCTTGGTTAAGGAGTTATGACGATTTAAACATTTTTAAAAGTGATTTTCTCCAAACGTGAATTTTTCAACTCCAATTGAATTGTATGCGAAGGATATCGACTCGCAGAGCACAAAAATGTATTTTCTATAAGTTTTGTTTTTAGAGAATTTTGAATTTTGCAAGTTTGATAGTGTTTAGACGCTTGGTTAAGGAGTTATGACGATTTAAACATTTTTAAAAGTGATTTTCTCCAAACGTGAATTTTTCAACTCCAATTGAATTGTATGCGAAGGATATCGACTCGCAGAGCACAAAAATGTATTTTCTATAAGTTTTGGACTTGTAGTTTTGTTTTTAGAGAATTTTGAATTTTGCAAGTTTGATAGTGTTTAGACGCTTGGTTAAGGAGTTATGACGATTTAAACATTTTTAAAAGTGATTTTCTCCAAACGTGAATTTTTCAACTCCAATTGAATTGTATGCGAAGGATATCGACTCGCAGAGCACAAAAATGTATTTTCTATAAGTTTTGGACTTGTAGTTTTGTTTTTAGAGAATTTTGAATTTTGCAAGTTTGATAGTGTTTAGACGCTTGGTTAAGGAGTTATGACGATTTAAACATTTTTAAAAGTGATTTTCTCCAAACGTGAATTTTTCAACTCCAATTGAATTGTATGCGAAGGATATCGACTCACAGAGCACAAAAATGTATTTTCTATAAGTTTTGGACTTGTAGTTTTGTTTTTAGAGAATTTTGAATTTTGCAAGTTTGATAGTGTTTAGACGCTTGGTTAAGGAGTTATGACGATTTAAACATTTTTAAAAGTGATTTTCTGCAAACGTGAATTTTTCAACTCCAATTGAATTGTATGCGAAGGATATCGACTCGCAGAGCACAAAAATGTATTTTCTATAAGTTTTGGACTTGTAGTTTTGTTTTTAGAGAATTTTGAATTTTGCACGTTTGATAGTGTTTAGACGCTTGGTTAAGGAGTTATGACGATTTAAACATTTTTAAAAGTGATTTTCTCCAAACGTGAATTTTTCAACTCCAATCGAATTGTATGCGAAGGATATCGACTCGCGGAGCACAAAAATGTATTTTCTATAAGTTTTGGACTTGTAGTTTTGTTTTTAGAGAATTTTGAATTTTGCAAGTTTGATAGTTTTTAGACGCTTGGTTAAGGAGTTATGACGATTTAAACATTTTTAAAAGTGATTTTCTCCAAACGTGAATTTTTCAACTCCAATCGAATTGTATGCGAAGGATATCGACTCGCGGAGCACAAAAATGTATTTTCTATAAGTTTTGGACTTGTAGTTTTGTTTTTAGAGAATTTTGAATTTTGCAAGTTTGATAGTGTTTAGACGCTTGGTTAAGGAGTTATGACGATTTAAACATTTTTAAAAGTGATTTTCTGCAAACGTGAATTTTTCAACTCCAATTGAATTGTATGCGAAGGATATCGACTCGCAGAGCACAAAAATGTATTTTCTATAAGTTTTGGACTTGTAGTTTTGTTTTTAGAGAATTTTGAATTTTGCACGTTTGATAGTGTTTAGACGCTTGGTTAAGGAGTTATGACGATTTAAACATTTTTAAAAGTGATTTTCTCCAAACGTGAATTTTTCAACTCCAATCGAATTGTATGCGAAGGATATCGACTCGCGGAGCACAAAAATGTATTTTCTATAAGTTTTGGACTTGTAGTTTTGTTTTTAGAGAATTTTGAATTTTGCAAGCTTGATAGTGTTTAGACGCTTGGTTAAGGAGTTATGACGATTTAAACATTTTTAAAAGTGGTTTTCTCCAAACGTGAATTTTTCAACTCCAATTGAATTGTATGCGAAGGATATCGACTCGCAGAGCACAAAAATGTATTTTCTATAAGTTTTGGACTTGTAGTTTTGTTTTTAGAGAATTTTGAATTTTGCAAGTTTGATAGTGTTTAGACGCTTGGTTAAGGAAAAGTGATTTTCTCCAAACGTGAATTTTTCAACTCCAATTGAATTGTATGCGAAGGATATCGACTCGCAGAGCACAAAAATGTATTTTCTATAAGTTTTGGACTTGTAGTTTTGTTTTTAGAGAATTTTGAATTTTGCAAGTTTGATAGTGTTTAGACGCTTGGTTAAGGAGTTATGACGATTTAAACATTTTTAAAAGTGATTTTCTCCAAACGTGAATTTTTCAACTCCAATTGAATTGTATGCGAAGGATATCGACTCGCAGAGCACAAAAATGTATTTTCTATAAGTTTTGGACTTGTAGTTTTGTTTTTAGAGAATTTTGATTTTTGCAAGTTTGATAGTGTTTAGACGCTTGGTTAAGGAGTTATGACGATTTAAACATTTTTAAAAGTGGTTTTCTCCAAACGTGAATTTTTCAACTCCAATTGAATTGTATGCGAAGGATATCGACTCGCAGAGCACAAAAATGTATTTTCTATAAGTTTTGGACTTGTAGTTTTGTTTTTAGAGAATTTTGAATTTTGAAGTTTGATAGTGTTTAGACGCTTGGTTAAGGAGTTATGACGATTTAAACATTTTTAAAAGTGATTTTCTCCAAACGTGAATTTTTCAACTTAAATTGAATTGTATGCGAAGGATATCGACTCGCGGAGCACAAAAATGTATTTTCTATAAGTTTTGGACTTGTAGTTTTGTTTTTAGAGAATTTTGAATTTTGCAAGTTTGATAGTTTTTAGACGCTTGGTTAAGGAGTTATGACGATTTAAACATTTTTAAAAGTGATTGTCTCCAAACGTGAATTTTTCAACTTAAATTGAATTGTATGCGAAGGATATCGACTCGCGGAGCACAAAAATGTATTTTCTATAAGTTTTGGACTTGTAGTTTTGTTTTTAGAGAATTTTGAATTTTGCAAGCTTGATAGTGTTTAGACGCTTGGTTAAGGAGTTATGACGATTTAAACATTTTTAAAAGTGGTTTTCTCCAAACGTGAATTTTTCAACTCCAATTGAATTGTATGCGAAGGATATCGACTCGCAGAGCACAAAAATGTATTTTCTATAAGTTTTGGACTTGTAGTTTTGTTTTTAGAGAATTTTGAATTTTGCAAGTTTGATAGTGTTTAGACGCTTGGTTAAGGAAAAGTGATTTTCTCCAAACGTGAATTTTTCAACTCCAATTGAATTGTATGCGAAGGATATCGACTCGCAGAGCACAAAAATGTATTTTCTATAAGTTTTGGACTTGTAGTTTTGTTTTTAGAGAATTTTGAATTTTGCAAGTTTGATAGTGTTTAGACGCTTGGTTAAGGAGTTATGACGATTTAAACATTTTTAAAAGTGATTTTCTCCAAACGTGAATTTTTCAACTCCAATTGAATTGTATGCGAAGGATATCGACTCGCAGAGCACAAAAATGTATTTTCTATAAGTTTTGGACTTGTAGTTTTGTTTTTAGAGAATTTTGATTTTTGCAAGTTTGATAGTGTTTAGACGCTTGGTTAAGGAGTTATGACGATTTAAACATTTTTAAAAGTGGTTTTCTCCAAACGTGAATTTTTCAACTCCAATTGAATTGTATGCGAAGGATATCGACTCGCAGAGCACAAAAATGTATTTTCTATAAGTTTTGGACTTGTAGTTTTGTTTTTAGAGAATTTTGAATTTTGAAGTTTGATAGTGTTTAGACGCTTGGTTAAGGAGTTATGACGATTTAAACATTTTTAAAAGTGATTTTCTCCAAACGTGAATTTTTCAACTTAAATTGAATTGTATGCGAAGGATATCGACTCGCGGAGCACAAAAATGTATTTTCTATAAGTTTTGGACTTGTAGTTTTGTTTTTAGAGAATTTTGAATTTTGCAAGTTTGATAGTTTTTAGACGCTTGGTTAAGGAGTTATGACGATTTAAACATTTTTAAAAGTGATTGTCTCCAAACGTGAATTTTTCAACTTAAATTGAATTGTATGCGAAGGATATCGACTCGCGGAGCACAAAAATGTATTTTCTATAAGTTTTGGACTTGTAGTTTTGTTTTTAGAGAATTTTGAATTTTGCAAGCTTGATAGTGTTTAGACGCTTGGTTAAGGAGTTATGACGATTTAAACATTTTTAAAAGTGGTTTTCTCCAAACGTGAATTTTTCAACTCCAATTGAATTGTATGCGAAGGATATCGACTCGCAGAGCACAAAAATGTATTTTCTATAAGTTTTGGACTTGTAGTTTTGTTTTTAGAGAATTTTGAATTTTGCAAGTTTGATAGTGTTTAGACGCTTGGTTAAGGAAAAGTGATTTTCTCCAAACGTGAATTTTTCAACTCCAATTGAATTGTATGCGAAGGATATCGACTCGCAGAGCACAAAAATGTATTTTCTATAAGTTTTGGACTTGTAGTTTTGTTTTTAGAGAATTTTGAATTTTGCAAGTTTGATAGTGTTTAGACGCTTGGTTAAGGAGTTATGACGATTTAAACATTTTTAAAAGTGATTTTCTCCAAACGTGAATTTTTCAACTCCAATTGAATTGTATGCGAAGGATATCGACTCGCAGAGCACAAAAATGTATTTTCTATAAGTTTTGGACTTGTAGTTTTGTTTTTAGAGAATTTTGATTTTTGCAAGTTTGATAGTGTTTAGACGCTTGGTTAAGGAGTTATGACGATTTAAACATTTTTAAAAGTGGTTTTCTCCAAACGTGAATTTTTCAACTCCAATTGAATTGTATGCGAAGGATATCGACTCGCAGAGCACAAAAATGTATTTTCTATAAGTTTTGGACTTGTAGTTTTGTTTTTAGAGAATTTTGAATTTTGAAGTTTGATAGTGTTTAGACGCTTGGTTAAGGAGTTATGACGATTTAAACATTTTTAAAAGTGATTGTCTCCAAACGTGAATTTTTCAACTTAAATTGAATTGTATGCGAAGGATATCGACTCGCGGAGCACAAAAATGTATTTTCTATAAGTTTTGGACTTGTAGTTTTGTTTTTAGAGAATTTTGAATTTTGCAAGCTTGATAGTGTTTAGACGCTTGGTTAAGGAGTTATGACGATTTAAACATTTTTAAAAGTGGTTTTCTCCAAACGTGAATTTTTCAACTCCAATTGAATTGTATGCGAAGGATATCGACTCGCAGAGCACAAAAATGTATTTTCTATAAGTTTTGGACTTGTAGTTTTGTTTTTAGAGAATTTTGAATTTTGAAGTTTGATAGTGTTTAGACGCTTGGTTAAGGAGTTATGACGATTTAAACATTTTTAAAAGTGATTTTCTCCAAACGTGAATTTTTCAATTCCAATTGAATTGTATGCGAAGGATATCGACTCGCAGAGCACAAAAATGTATTTTCTATAAGTTTTGGACTTGTAGTTTTGTTTTTAGAGAATTTTGAATTTTGCAAGTTTGATAGTGTTTAGACGCTTAGTTAAGGAGTTATGACGATTTAAACATTTTTAAAAGTGATTTTCTCCAAACGTGAATTTTTCAACTCCAATTGAATTGTATGCGAAGGATATCGACTCGAAGAGCACAAAAATGTATTTTCTATAAGTTTTGGACTTGTAGTTTTGTTTTTAGAGAATTTTGAATTTTGCAAGTTTGATAGTGTTTAGACGCTTGGTTAAGGAGTTATGACGATTTAAACATTTTTAAAAGTGATTTTCTCCAAACGTGAATTTTTCAACTCCAATTGAATTGTATGCGAAGGATATCGACTCGCAGAGCACAAAAATGTATTTTCTATAAGTTTTGGACTTGTAGTTTTGTTTTTAGAGAATTTTGAATTTTGCAAGTTTGATAGTGTTTAGACGCTTGGTTAAGGAGTTATGACGATTTAAACATTTTTAAAAGTGATTTTCTCCAAACGTGAATTTTTCAACTCCAATTGAATTGTATGCGAAGGATATCGACTCGCAGAGCACAAAAATGTATTTTCTATAAGTTTTGGACTTGTAGTTTTGTTTTTAGAGAATTTTGAATTTTGAAGTTTGATAGTGTTTAGACGCTTGGTTAAGGAGTTATGACGATTTAAACATTTTTAAAAGTGATTTTCTCCAAACGTGAATTTTTCAATTCCAATTGAATTGTATGCGAAGGATATCGACTCGCAGAGCACAAAAATGTATTTTCTATAAGTTTTGGACTTGTAGTTTTGTTTTTAGAGAATTTTGAATTTTGCAAGTTTGATAGTGTTTAGACGCTTAGTTAAGGAGTTATGACGATTTAAACATTTTTAAAAGTGATTTTCTCCAAACGTGAATTTTTCAACTCCAATTGAATTGTATGCGAAGGATATCGACTCGCAGAGCACAAAAATGTATTTTCTATAAGTTTTGGACTTGTAGTTTTGTTTTTAGAGAATTTTGAATTTTGCAAGTTTGATAGTGTTTAGACGCTTGGTTAAGGAGTTATGACGATTTAAACATTTTTAAAAGTGATTTTCTCCAAACGTGAATTTTTCAACTCCAATTGAATTGTATGCGAAGGATATCGACTCGCAGAGCACAAAAATGTATTTTCTATAAGTTTTGGACTTGTAGTTTTGTTTTTAGAGAATTTTAAATTTTGCAAGTTTGATAGTGTTTAGACGCTTGGTTAAGGAGTTATGACGATTTAAACATTTTTAAAAGTGATTTTCTAGAAACGTGAATTTTTCAACTCCAATTGAATTGTATGCGAAGGATATCGACTCGCAGAGCACAAAAATGTATTTTCTATAAGTTTTGGACTTGTAGTTTTGTTTTTAGAGAATTTTGAATTTTGCAAGTTTGATAGTGTTTAGACGCTTGGTTAAGGAGTTATGACGATTTAAACATTTTTAAAAGTGATTTTCTCCAAACGTGAATTTTTCAACTCCAATTGAATTGTATGCGAAGGATATCGACTCGCAGAGCACAAAAATGTATTTTCTATAAGTTTTGGACTTGTAGTTTTGTTTTTAGAGAATTTTAAATTTTGCAAGTTTGATAGTGTTTAGACGCTTGGTTAAGGAGTTATGACGATTTAAACATTTTTAAAAGTGATTTTCTAGAAACGTGAATTTTTCAACTCCAATTGAATTGTATGCGAAGGATATCGACTCGCAGAGCACAAAAATGTATTTTCTATAAGTTTTGGACTTGTAGTTTTGTTTTTAGAGAATTTTGAATTTTGCAAGTTTGATAGTGTTTAGACGCTTGGTTAAGGAGTTATGACGATTTAAACATTTTTAAAAGTGATTTTCTCCAAACGTGAATTTTTCAACTCCAATTGAATTGTATGCGAAGGATATCGACTCGCAGAGCACAAAAATGTATTTTCTATAAGTTTTGGACTTGTAGTTTAGTTTTTAAAGAATTTTGAATTTTGCAAGTTTGATAGTGCTTAGACGCTTGGTTAAGGAGTTATGACGATTTAAACATTTTTAAAAGTGATTTTCTCCAAACGTGAATTTTTCAACTCCAATTGAATTGTATGCGAAGGATATCGACTCGCAGAGCACAAAAATGTATTTTCTATAATTTTTGGACTTGTAGTTTTGTTTTTAGAGAATTTTGAATTTTGCAAGTTTGATAGTGTTTAGACGCTTGGTTAAGGAGTTATGACGATTTAAACATTTTTAAAAGTGATTTTCTCCAAACGTGAATTTTTCAACTCCAATTGAATTGTATGCGAAGGATATCGACTCGCAGAGCACAAAAATGTATTTTCTATAAGTTTTGGACTTGTAGTTTTGTTTTTAGAGAATTTTGAATTTTGCAAGTATGATAGTGTTTAGACGCTTGGTTAAGGAGTTATGACGATTTAAACATTTTAAAAAGTGATTTTCTCCAAACGTGAATTTTTCAACTCCAATTGAATTGTATGCGAAGGATATCGACTCGCAGAGCACAAAAATGTATTTTCTATAAGTTTTGGACTTGTAGTTTAGTTTTTAAAGAATTTTGAATTTTGCAAGTTTGATAGTGCTTAGACGCTTGGTTAAGGAGTTATGACGATTTAAACATTTTTAAAAGTGATTTTCTCCAAACGTGAATTTTTCAACTCCAATTGAATTGTATGCGAAGGATATCGACTCGCAGAGCACAAAAATGTATTTTCTATAAGTTTTGGACTTGTAGTTTTGTTTTTAGAGAATTTTGAATTTTGCAAGTTTGATAGTGTTCAGAGAATTTTGAATTTTGCAAGTTTGATAGTGTTTAGACGCTTGGTTAAGGAGTTATGACGATTTAAACATTTTTAAAAGTGATTTTCTCCAAACGTGAATTTTTCAACTCCAATTGAATTGTATGCGAAGGATATCGACTCGCAGAGCACAAAAATGTATTTTCTATAAGTTTTGGACTTGTAGTTTAGTTTTTAAAGAATTTTGAATTTTGCAAGTTTGATAATGCTTAGACGCTTGGTTAAGGAGTTATGACGATTTAAACATTTTTAAAAGTGATTTTCTCCAAACGTGAATTTTTCAACTCCAATTGAATTGTATGCGAAGGATATCGACTCGCAGAGCACAAAAATGTATTTTCTATAATTTTTGGACTTGTAGTTTTGTTTTTAGAGAATTTTGAATTTTGCAAGTTTGATAGTGTTTAGACGCTTGGTTAAGGAGTTATGACGATTTAAACATTTTAAAAAGTGATTTTCTCCAAACGTGAATTTTTCAACTCCAATTGAATTGTATGCGAAGGATATCGACTCGCAGAGCACAAAAATGTATTTTCTATAAGTTTTGGACTTGTAGTTTTGTTTTTAGAGAATTTTGAATTTTGCAAGTATGATAGTGTTTAGACGCTTGGTTAAGGAGTTATGACGATTTAAACATTTTAAAAAGTGATTTTCTCCAAACGTGAATTTTTCAACTCCAATTGAATTGTATGCGAAGGATATCGACTCGCAGAGCACAAAAATGTATTTTCTATAAGTTTTGGACTTGTAGTTTTGTTTTTAGAGAATTTTGAATTTTGCAAGTTTGATAGTGTTTAGACGCTTGGTTAAGGAGTTATGACGATTTAAACATTTTTAAAAGTGATTTTCTCCAAACGTGAATTTTTCAACTCCAATTGAATTGTATGCGAAGGATATCGACTCGCAGAGCACAAAAATGTATTTTCTATAAGTTTTGGACTTGTAGTTTTGTTTTTAGAGAATTTTGAATTTTGCAAGTTTGATAGTGTTTAGACGCTTGGTTAAGGAGTTATGACGATTTAAACATTTTTAAAAGTGATTTTCTCCAAACGTGAATTTTTCAACTCCAATCGAATTGTATGCGAAGGATATCGACTCGCGGAGCACAAAAATGTATTTTCTATAAGTTTTGGACTTGTAGTTTTGTTTTTAGAGAATTTTGAATTTTGCAAGTTTGATAGTTTTTAGACGCTTGGTTAAGGAGTTATGACGATTTAAACATTTTTAAAAGTGATTGTCTCCAAACGTGAATTTTTCAACTCCAATTGAATTGTATGCGAAGGATATCGACTCGCGGAGCACAAAAATGTATTTTCTATAAGTTTTGGACTTGTAGTTTTGTTTTTAGAGAATTTTGAATTTTGCAAGCTTGATAGTGTTTAGACGCTTGGTTAAGGAGTTATGACGATTTAAACATTTTTAAAAGTGGTTTTCTCCAAACGTGAATTTTTCAACTCCAATTGAATTGTATGCGAAGGATATCGACTCGCAGAGCACAAAAATGTATTTTCTATAAGTTTTGGACTTGTAGTTTTGTTTTTAGAGAATTTTGAATTTTGCAAGTTTGATAGTGTTTAGACGCTTGGTTAAGGAGTTATGACGATTTAAACATTTTTAAAAGTGATTTTCTCCAAACGTGAATTTTTCAACTCCAATTGAATTGTATGCGAAGGATATCGACTCGCAGAGCACAAAAATGTATTTTCTATAAGTTTTGGACTTGTAGTTTTGTTTTTAGAGAATTTTGATTTTTGCAAGTTTGATAGTGTTTAGACGCTTGGTTAAGGAGTTATGACGATTTAAACATTTTTAAAAGTGGTTTTCTTCAAACGTGAATTTTTCAACTCCAATTGAATTGTATGCGAAGGATATCGACTCGCAGAGCACAAAAATGTATTTTCTATAAGTTTTGGACTTGTAGTTTTGTTTTTAGAGAATTTTGAATTTTGCAAGTTTGATAGTGTTTAGACGCTTGGTTAAGGAGTTATGACGATTTAAACATTTTTAAAAGTGATTTTCTCCAAACGTGAATTTTTCAACTCCAATTGAATTGTATGCGAAGGATATCGACTCGCAGAGCACAAAAATGTATTTTCTATAAGTTTTGGACTTGTAGTTTTGTTTTTAGAGAATTTTGAATTTTGCAAGTTTGATAGTGTTTAGACGCTTGGTTAAGGAGTTATGACAATTTAAACATTTTTAAAAGTGATTTTCTCCAAACGTGAATTTTTCAACTATAATTGAATTGCATGCGAAGGATATCGACTCGCAGAGCACAAAAATGTATTTTCTATAAGTTTTGGACTTGTAGTTTTGTTTTTAGAGAATTTTGAATTTTGCAAGTTTGATAGTGTTTAGACGCTTGGTTAAGGAGTTATGACGATTTAAACATTTTTAAAAGTGATTTTCTCCAAACGTGAATTTTTCAACTCCAATTGAATTGTATGCGAAGGATATCGACTCGCAGAGCACAAAAATGTATTTTCTATAAGTTTTGGACTTGTAGTTTTGTTTTTAGAGAATTTTGAATTTTGCAAGTTTGATAGTGTTTAGACGCTTGGTTAAGGAGTTATGACGATTTAAACATTTTTAAAAGTGATTTTCTCCAAACGTGAATTTTTCAACTCCAATTGAATTGTATGCGAAGGATATCGACTCGCAGAGCACAAAAATGTATTTTCTATAAGTTTTGGACTTGTAGTTTTGTTTTTAGAGAATTTTGAATTTTGCAAGTTTGATAGTGTTTAGACGCTTGGTTAAGGAGTTATGACGATTTAAACATTTTTAAAAGTGATTTTCTCCAAACGTGAATTTTTCAACTCCAATTGAATTGTATGCGAAGGATATCGACTCGCAGAGCACAAAAATGTATTTTCTATAAGTTTTGGACTTGTAGTTTTGTTTTTAGAGAATTTTAAATTTTGCAAGTTTGATAGTGTTTAGACGCTTGGTTAAGGAGTTATGACGATTTAAACATTTTTAAAAGTGATTTTCTAGAAACGTGAATTTTTCAACTCCAATTGAATTGTATGCGAAGGATATCGACTCGCAGAGCACAAAAATGTATTTTCTATAAGTTTTGGACTTGTAGTTTTGTTTTTAGAGAATTTTGAATTTTGCAAGTTTGATAGTGTTTAGACGCTTGGTTAAGGAGTTATGACGATTTAAACATTTTTAAAAGTGATTTTCTCCAAACGTTAATTTTTCAACTCCAATTGAATTGTATGCGAAGGATATCGACTCGCAGAGCACAAAAATGTATTTTCTATAAGTTTTGGACTTGTAGTTTAGTTTTTAAAGAATTTTGAATTTTGCAAGTTTGATAGTGCTTAGACGCTTGGTTAAGGAGTTATGACGATTTAAACATTTTTAAAAGTGATTTTCTCCAAACGTGAATTTTTCAACTCCAATTGAATTGTATGCGAAGGATATCGACTCGCAGAGCACAAAAATGTATTTTCTATAAGTTTTGGACTTGTAGTTTTGTTTTTAGAGAATTTTGAATTTTGCAAGTATGATAGTGTTTAGACGCTTGGTTAAGGAGTTATGACGATTTAAACATTTTTAAAAGTGATTTTCTCCAAACGTGAATTTTTCAACTCCAATTGAATTGCATGCGAAGGATATCGACTCGCAGAGCACAAAAATGTATTTTCTATAAGTTTTGGACTTGTAGTTTTGTTTTTAGAGAATTTTGAATTTTGCAAGTTTGATAGTGTTTAGACGCTTGGTTAAGGAGTTATGACGATTTAAACATTTTTAAAAGTGATTTTCTCCAAACGTGAATTTTTCAACTCCAATTGAATTGTATGCGAAGGATATCGACTCGCAGAGCACAAAAATGTATTTTCTATAAGTTTTGGACTTGTAGTTTTGTTTTTAGAGAATTTTGAATTTTGCAAGTTTGATAGTGTTTAGACGCTTGGTTAAGGAGTTATGACGATTTAAACATTTTTAAAAGTGATTTTCTCCAAACGTGAATTTTTCAACTCCAATTGAATTGTATGCGAAGGATATCGACTCGCAGAGCACAAAAATGTATTTTCTATAAGTTTTGGACTTGTAGTTTTGTTTTTAGAGAATTTTGAATTTTGCAAGTTTGATAGTGTTTAGACGCTTGGTTAAGGAGTTATGACGATTTAAACATTTTTAAAAGTGATTTTCTCCAAACGTGAATTTTTCAACTCCAATTGAATTGTATGCGAAGGATATCGACTCGCAGAGCACAAAAATGTATTTTCTATAAGTTTTGGACTTGTAGTTTTGTTTTTAGAGAATTTTGAATTTTGCAAGTTTGATAGTGTTTAGACGCTTGGTTAAGGAGTTATGACGATTTAAACATTTTTAAAAGTGATTTTCTCCAAACGTGAATTTTTCAACTCCAATTGAATTGTATGCGAAGGATATCGACTCGCAGAGCACAAAAATGTATTTTCTATAAGTTTTGGACTTGTAGTTTTGTTTTTAGAGAATTTTGAATTTTGCAAGTTTGATAGTGTTTAGACGCTTGGTTAAGGAGTTATGACGATTTAAACATTTTTAAAAGTGATTTTCTCCAAACGTGAATCTTTCAACTCCAATTGAATTGTATGCGAAGGATATCGACTCGCAGAGCACAAAAATGTATTTTCTATAAGTTTTGGACTTGTAGTTTTGTTTTTAGAGAATTTTGAATTTTGCAAGTTTGATAGTGTTTAGACGCTTGGTTAAGGAGTTATGACGATTTAAACATTTTTAAAAGTGATTTTCTCCAAACGTGGATTTTTCAACTCCAATTGAATTGTATGCGAAGGATATCGACTCGCAGAGCACAAAAATGTATTTTCTATAAGTTTTGGACTAGTAGTTTTGTTTTTAGAGAATTTTGAATTTTTCAAGTTTGATAGTGTTTAGACGCTTGGTTAAGGAGTTATGACGATTTAAACATTTTTAAAAGTGATTTTCTCCAAACGTGAATTTTTCAACTCCAATTGAATTGTATGCGAAGGATATCGACTCGCAGAGCACAAAAATGTATTTTCTATAAGTTTTGGACTTGTAGTTTTGTTTTTAGAGAATTTTGAATTTTGCAAGTTTGATAGTGTTTAGACGTTTGGTTAAGGAGTTATGACGATTTAAACATTTTTAAAAGTGATTTTCTCCAAACGTGAATTTTTCAACTCCAATTGAATTGTATGCGAAGGATATCGACTCGCAGAGCACAAAAATGTATTTTCTATAAGTTTTGGACTTGTAGTTTTGTTTTTAGAGAATTTTGAATTTTGCAAGTTTGATAGTGTTTAGACGCTTGGTTAAGGAGTTATGACGATTTAAACATTTTTAAAAGTGATTTTCTCCAAACGTGAATTTTTCAACTCCAATTGAATTTTATGCGAAGGATATCGACTCGCAGAGCACAAAAATGTATTTTCTATAAGTTTTGGACTTGTAGTTTTGTTTTTAGAGAATTTTGAATTTTGCAAGTTTGATAGTGTTTAGACGCTTGGTGAAGGAGTTATGACGATTTAAACATTTTTAAAAGTGATTTTCTCCAAACGTGAATTTTTCAACTCCAATTGAATTGTATGCGAAGGATATCGACTCGCAGAGCACAAAAATGTATTTTCTATAAGTTTTGGACTTGTAGTTTTGTTTTTAGAGAATTTTGAATTTTGCAAGTTTGATAGTGTTTAGACGCTTGGTTAAGGAGTTATGACGATTTAAACATTTTTAAAAGTGATTTTCTCCAAACGTGAATTTTTCAACTCCAATTGAATTGTATGCGAAGGATATCGACTCGCAGAGCACAAAAATGTATTTTCTATAAGTTTTGGACTTGTAGTTTTGTTTTTAGAGAATTTTGAATTTTGCAAGTTTGATAGTGTTTAGACGCTTGGTGAAGGAGTTATGACGATTTAAACATTTTTAAAAGTGATTTTCTCCAAACGTGAATTTTTCAACTCCAATTAAATTGTATGCGAAGGATATCGACTCGCAGAGCACAAAAATGTATTTTCTATAAGTTTTGGACTTGTAGTTTTGTTTTTAGAGAATTTTGAATTTTGCAAGTTTGATAGTGTTTAGACGCTTGGTTAAGGAGTTATGACGATTTAAACATTTTTAAAAGTGATTTTCTCCAAACGTGAATTTTTCAACTCAAATTGAATTGCATGCGAAGGATATCGACTCGCAGAGCACAAAAATGTATTTTCTATAAGTTTTGGACTTGTAGTTTTGTTTTTAGAGAATTTTGAATTTTGCAAGTTTGATAGTGTTTAGACGCTTGGTTAAGGAGTTATGACGATTTAAACATTTTTAAAAGTGATTTTCTCCAAACGTGAATTTTTCAACTCCAATTGAATTGTATGCGAAGGATATCGACTCGCAGAGCACAAAAATGTATTTTCTATAAGTTTTGGACTTGTAGTTTTGTTTTTAGAGAATTTTGAATTTTGCAAGTTTGATAGTGTTTAGACGCTTGGTTAAGGAGTTATGACGATTTAAACATTTTAAAAAGTGATTTTCTCCAAACGTGAATTTTTCAACTCCAATTGAATTGTATGCGAAGGATATCGACTCGCAGAGCACAAAAATGTATTTTCTATAAGTTTTGGACTTGTAGTTTTGTTTTTAGAGAATTTTGAATTTTGCAAGTTTGATAGTGTTTAGACGCTTGGTTAAGGAGTTATGACGATTTAAACATTTTTAAAAGTGATTTTCTCCAAACGTGAATTTTTCAACTCCAATTGAATTGTATGCGAAGGATATCGACTCGCAGAGCACAAAAATGTATTTTCTATAAGTTTTGGACTTGTAGTTTTGTTTTTAGAGAATTTTGAATTTTGCAAGTTTGATAGTGTTTAGACGCTTGGTTAAGGAGTTATGACGATTTAAACATTTTTAAAAATGATTTTATCCAAACGTGAATTTTTCAACTCCAATTGAATTGCATGCGAAGGATATCGACTCGCAGAGCACAAAAATGTATTTTCTATAAGTTTTGGACTTGTAGTTTTGTTTTTAGAGAATTTTGAATTTTGCAAGTTTGATAGTGTTTAGACGCTTGGTTAAGGAGTTATGACGATTTAAACATTTTTAAAAGTGATTTTCTCCAAACGTGAATTTTTCAACTCCAATTGAATTGTATGCGAAGGATATCGACTCGCAGAGCACAAAAATGTATTTTCTATAAGTTTTGGACTTGTAGTTTTGTTTTTAGAGAATTTTTAATTTTGCAAGTTTGATAGTGTTTAGACGCTTGGTTAAGGAGTTATGACGATTTAAACATTTTTAAAAGTGATTTTCTCCAAACGTGAATTTTTCAACTCCAATTGAATTGTATGCGAAGGATATCGACTCGCAGAGCACAAAAATGTATTTTCTATAAGTTTTATACTTGTAGTTTTGTTTTTAGAGAATTTTGAATTTTGCAAGTTTGATAGTGTTTAGACGCTTGGTTAAGGAGTTATGACGATTTAAACATTTTAAAAAGTGATTTTCTCCAAACGTGAATTTTTCAACTCCAATTGAATTGTATGCGAAGGATATCGACTCGCAGAGCACAAAAATGTATTTTCTATAAGTTTTGGACTTGTAGTTTTGTTTTTAGAGAATTTTGAATTTTGCAAGTTTGATAGTGTTTAGACGCTTGGTTAAGGAGTTATGACGATTTAAACATTTTTAAAAGTGATTTTCTCCAAACGTGAATTTTTCAACTCCAATTGAATTGTATGCGAAGGATATCGACTCGCAGAGCACAAAAATGTATTTTCTATAAGTTTTGGACTTGTAGTTTTGTTTTTAGAGAATTTTGAATTTTGCAAGTTTGATAGTGTTTAGACGCTTGGTTAAGGAGTTATGACGATTTAAACATTATTAAAAGTGATTTTCTCCAAACGTGAATTTTTCAACTCCAATTGAATTGTATGCGAATGATATCGACTCGCAGAGCACAAAAATGTATTTTCTATAAGTTTTGGACTTGTAGTTTTGTTTTTAGAGAATTTTGAATTTTTCAAGTTTGATAGTGTTTAGACGCTTGGTTAAGGAGTTATGACGATTTAAACATTTTTAAAAGTGATTTTCTCCAAACGTGAATTTTTCAACTCCAATTGAATTGTATGCGAAGGATATCGACTCGCAGAGCACAAAAATGTATTTTCTATAAGTTTTGGACTTGTAGTTTTGTTTTTAGAGAATTTAGAATTTTGCAAGTTTGATAGTGTTTAGACGCTTGGTTAAGGAGTTATGACGATTTAAACATTTTTAAAAGTGATTTTCTCCAAACGTGAATTTTTCAACTCCAATTGAATTGTATGCGAAGGATATCGACTCGCAGAGCACAAAAATGTATTTTCTATAAGTTTTGGACTTGTAGTTTTGTTTTTAGAGAATTTTGAATTTTGCAAGTTTGATAGTGTTTAGAAGCTTGGTTAAGGAGTTATGACGATTTAAACATTTTTAAAAGTGATTTTCTCCAAACGTGAATTTTTCAACTCCAATTGAATTGTATGCGAAGGATATCAACTCGCAGAGCACAAAAATGTATTTTCTATAAGTTTTGGACTTGTAGTTTTGTTTTTAGAGAATTTTGAATTTTGCAAGTTTGATAGTGTTTAGACGCTTGGTTAAGGAGTTATGACGATTTAAACATTTTTAAAAGTGATTTTCTCCAAACGTGAATTTTTCAACTCCAATTGAATTGTATGCGAAGGATATCGACTCGCAGAGCACAAAAATGTATTTTCTATAAGTTTTGGACTTGTAGTTTTGTTTTTAGAGAATTTTGAATTTTGCAAGTTTGATAGTGTTTAGACGCTTGGTTAAGGAGTTATGACGATTTAAACATTTTTAAAAGTGATTTTCTCCAAACGTGAATTTTTCAACTCCAATTGAATTGTATGCGAAGGATATCGACTCGCAGAGCACAAAAATGTATTTTCTATAAGTTTTGGCTTGTAGTTTTGATAACAATAACGAAGAAAAAAATAACAAAAATAATAAAAATTATTTAAATTATTTCTATTTTAAGTGGAGCGATTGAATATAATTCAATTTTAAAGTTCAAGTGAACTTTAAAATTGAATTATATTCAATCGCTCCACTTAAAATAGAAATAATTTAAATAATTTTTATTATTTTTGTTATTTTTTTCTTCGTTATTATATCAGCCTGACCACGGGCATACATTTTTCTAAGGTCTGAATTTAAACAAATTCATTTTGAATATTAGAATTCACAGTATATTCATGCTGTGAGTTTTATATAGAGTCGGTAAACATCGACCAAAATAAGGCGTCTTAGTAAGGGTACGACAGATCTAAATGATGAGCCCACTGTCGTACCTGGGCGAAACGCTTTATAAATTTGGAGTTGAGGTCACTTGAACTTTAAAATTGGACTTGTAGTTTTGTTTTTAGAGAATTTTGAATTTTGCAAGTTTGATAGTGTTTAGACGCTTGGTTAAGGAGTTATGACGATTTAAACATTTTTAAAAGTGATTTTCTCCAAACGTGAATTTTTCAACTCCAATTGAATTGTATGCGAAGGATATCGACTCGCAGAGCACAAAAATGTATTTTCTATAAGTTTTGGACTTGTAGTTTTGTTTTTAGAGAATTTTGAATTTTGCAAGTTTGATAGTGTTTAGACGCTTGGTTAAGGAGTTATGACGATTTAAACATTTTTAAAAGTGATTTTCTCCAAACGTGAATTTTTCAACTCCAATTGAATTGTATGCGAAGGATATCGACTCGCAGAGCACAAAAATGTATTTTCTATAAGTTTTGGACTTGTAGTTTTGTTTTTAGAGAATTTTGAATTTTGCAAGTTTAATAGTGTTTAGACGCTTGGTTAAGGAGTTATGACGATTTAAACATTATTAAAAGTGATTTTCTCCAAACGTGAATTTTTCAACTCCAATTGAATTGTATGCGAAGGATATCGACTCGCAGAGCACAAAAATGTATTTTCTATAAGTTTTGGACTTGTAGTTTTGTTTTTAGAGAATTTTGAATTTTGCAAGTTTGATAGTGTTTAGACGCTTGGTTAAGGAGTTATGACGATTTAAACATTTTTAAAAGTGATTTTCTCCAAACGTGAATTTTTCAACTCCAATTGAATTGTATGCGAAGGATATCGACTCGCAGAGCACAAAAATGTATTTTCTATAAGTTTTGGACTTGTAGTTTTGTTTTTAGAGAATTTTGAAATTTGCAAGTTTGATAGTGTTTAGAAGCTTGGTTAAGGAGTTATGACGATTTAAACATTTTTAAAAGTGATTTTCTCCAAACGTGAATTTTTCAACTCCAATTGAATTGTATGCGAAGGATATCAACTCGCAGAGCACAAAAATGTATTTTCTATAAGTTTTGGACTTGTAGTTTTGTTTTTAGAGAATTTTGAATTTTGCAAGTTTGATAGTGTTTAGACGCTTGGTTAAGGAGTTACGACGATTTAAACATTTTTAAAAGTGATTTTCTCCAAACGTGAATTTTTCAACTCCAATTGAATTGTATGCGAAGGATATCGACTCGCAGAGCACAAAAATGTATTTTCTATAAGTTTTGGACTTGTAGTTTTGTTTTTAGAGAATTTTGAATTTTGCAAGTTTGATAGTGTTTAGACGCTTGGTTAAGGAGTTATGACGATTTAAACATTTTTAAAAGTGATTTTCTCCAAACGTGAATTTTTCAACTCCAATTGAATTGTATGCGAAGGATATCGACTCGCAGAGCACAAAAATGTATTTTCTATAAGTTTTGGACTTGTAGTTTTGTTTTTAGAGAATTTTGAAATTTGCAAGTTTGATAGTGTTTAGACGCTTGGTTAAGGAGTTATGATGATTTAAACATTTTTAAAAGTGATTTTCTCCAAACGTGAATTTTTCAACTCCAATTGAATTGTATGCGAAGGATATCAACTCGCAGAGCACAAAAATGTATTTTCTATAAGTTTTGGACTTGTAGTTTTGTTTTTAGAGAATTTTGAATTTTGCAAGTTTGATAGTGTTTAGACGCTTGGTTAAGGAGTTATGACGATTTAAACATTTTTAAAAGTGATTTTCTCCAAACGTGAATTTTTCAACTCCAATTGAATTGTATGCGAAGGATATCGACTCGCAGAGCACAAAAATGTATTTTCTATAAGTTTTGGACTTGTAGTTTTGTTTTTAGAGAATTTTGAATTTTGCAAGTTTGATAGTGTTTAGACGCTTGGTTAATGAGTTATGACGATTTAAACATTTTTAAAAGTGATTTTCTCCAAACGTGAATTTTTCAACTCCAATTGAATTGTATGCGAAGGATATCGACTCCCAGAGCACAAAAATGTATTTTCTATAAGTTTTGGACTTGTAGTTTTGTTTTTAGAGAATTTTGAATTTTGCAAGTTTGATAGTGTTTAGACGCTTGGTTAAGGAGTTATGACGATTTAAACATTTTTAAAAGTGATTTTCTCCAAACGTGAATTTTTCAACTCCAATTGAATTGTATGCGAAGGATATCGACTCGCAGAGCACAAAAATGTATTTTCTATAAGTTTTGGACTTGTAGTTTTGTTTTTAGAGAATTTTGAATTTTGCAAGTTTGATAGTGTTTAGACGCTTGGTTAAGGAGTTATGACGATTTAAACATTTTTAAAAGTGATTTTCTCCAAACGTGAATTTTTCAACTCCAATTGAATTGTATGCGAAGGATATCGACTCGCAGAGCACAAAAATGTATTTTCTATAAGTTTTGGACTTGTAGTTTTGTTTTTAGAGAATTTTGAATTTTGCAAGTTTGATAGTGTTTAGACGCTTGGTTAAGGAGTTATGACGATTTAAACATTTTTAAAAGTGATTTTCTCCAAACGTGAATTTTTCAACTCCAATTGAATTGTATGCGAAGGATATCGACTCGCAGAGCACAAAAATGTATTTTCTATAAGTTTTGGACTTGTAGTTTTGTTTTTAGAGAATTTTGAAATTTGCAAGTTTGATAGTGTTTAGACGCTTGGTTAAGGAGTTATGATGATTTAAACATTTTTAAAAGTGATTTTCTCCAAACGTGAATTTTTCAACTCCAATTGAATTGTATGCGAAGGATATCAACTCGCAGAGCACAAAAATGTATTTTCTATAAGTTTTGGACTTGTAGTTTTGTTTTTAGAGAATTTTGAATTTTGCAAGTTTGATAGTGTTTAGACGCTTGGTTAAGGAGTTATGACGATTTAAACATTTTTAAAAGTGATTTTCTCCAAACGTGAATTTTTCAACTCCAATTGAATTGTATGCGAAGGATATCGACTCGCAGAGCACAAAAATGTATTTTCTATAAGTTTTGGACTTGTAGTTTTGTTTTTAGAGAATTTTGAATTTTGCAAGTTTGATAGTGTTTAGACGCTTGGTTAAGGAGTTATGACGATTTAAACGTTTTTAAAAGTGATTTTCTCCAAACGTGAATTTTTCAACTCCAATTGAATTGTATGCGAAGGATATCAACTCGCAGAGCACAAAAATGTATTTTCTATAAGTTTTGGACTTGTAGTTTTGTTTTTAGAGAATTTTGAATTTTGCAAGTTTGATAGTGTTTAGACGCTTGGTTAAGGAGTTATGACGATTTAAACATTTTTAAAAGTGATTTTCTCCAAACGTGAATTTTTCAACTCCAATTGAATTGTATGCGAAGGATATCGACTCGCAGAGCACAAAAATGTATTTTCTATAAGTTTTGGACTTGTAGTTTTGTTTTTAGAGAATTTTGAATTTTGCAAGTTTGATAGTGTTTAGACGCTTGGTTAAGGAGTTATGACGATTTAAACATTTTTAAAAGTGATTTTCTCCAAACGTGAATTTTTCAACTCCAATTGAATTGTATGCGAAGGATATCAACTCGCAGAGCACAAAAATGTATTTTCTATAAGTTTTGGACTTGTAGTTTTGTTTTTAGAGAATTTTGAATTTTGCAAGTTTGATAGTGTTTAGACGCTTGGTTAAGGAGTTATGACGATTTAAACATTTTTAAAAGTGATTTTCTCCAAACGTGAATTTTTCAACTCCAATTGAATTGTATGCGAAGGATATCGACTCGCAGAGCACAAAAATGTATTTTCTATAAGTTTTGGACTTGTAGTTTTGTTTTTAGAGAATTTTGAATTTTGCAAGTTTGATAGTGTTTAGACGCTTGGTTAAGGAGTTATGACGATTTAAACATTTTTAAAAGTGATTTTCTCCAAACGTGAATTTTTCAACTCCAATTGAATTGTATGCGAAGGATATCGACTCGCAGAGCACAAAAATGTATTTTCTATAAGTTTTGGACTTGTAGTTTTGTTTTTAGAGAATTTTGAATTTTGCAAGTTTGATAGTGTTTAGACGCTTGGTTAAGGAGTTATGACGATTTAAACATTTTTAAAAGTGATTTTCTCCAAACGTGAATTTTTCAACTCCAATTGAATTGTATGCGAAGGATATCGACTCGCAGAGCACAAAAATGTATTTTCTATAAGTTTTGGACTTGTAGTTTTGTTTTTAGAGAATTTTGAATTTTGCAAGTTTGATAGTGTTTAGACGCTTGGTTAAGGAGTTATGACGATTTAAACATTTTTAAAAGTGATTTTCTCCAAACGTGAATTTTTCAACTCCAATTGAATTGTATGCGAAGGATATCGACTCGCAGAGCACAAAAATGTATTTTCTATAAGTTTTGGACTTGTAGTTTTGTTTTTAGAGAATTTTGAATTTTGCAAGTTTGATAGTGTTTAGACGCTTGGTTAAGGAGTTATGACGATTTAAACATTTTTAAAAGTGATTTTCTCCAAACGTGAATTTTTCAACTCCAATTGAATTGTATGCGAAGGATATCGACTCGCAGAGCACAAAAATGTATTTTCTATAAGTTTTGGACTTGTAGTTTTGTTTTTAGAGAATTTTGAATTTTGCAAGTTTGATAGTGTTTAGACGCTTGGTTAAGGAGTTATGACGATTTAAACATTTTTAAAAGTGATTTTCTCCAAACGTGAATTTTTCAACTCCAATTGAATTGTATGCGAAGGATATCGACTCGCAGAGCACAAAAATGTATTTTCTATAAGTTTTGGACTTGTAGTTTTGTTTTTAGAGAATTTTGAATTTTGCAAGTTTGATAGTGTTTAGACGCTTGGTTAAGGAGTTATGACGATTTAAACATTTTTAAAAGTGATTTTCTCCAAACGTGAATTTTTCAACTCCAATTGAATTGTATGCGAAGGATATCGACTCGCAGAGCACAAAAATGTATTTTCTATAAGTTTTGGACTTGTAGTTTTGTTTTTAGAGAATTTTGAATTTTGCAAGTTTGATAGTGTTTAGACGCTTGGTTAAGGAGTTATGACGATTTAAACATTTTTAAAAGTGATTTTCTCCAAACGTGAATTTTTCAACTCCAATTGAATTGTATGCGAAGGATATCAACTCGCAGAGCACAAAAATGTATTTTCTATAAGTTTTGGACTTGTAGTTTTGTTTTTAGAGAATTTTGAATTTTGCAAGTTTGATAGTGTTTAGACGCTTGGTTAAGGAGTTATGACGATTTAAACATTTTTAAAAGTGATTTTCTCCAAACGTGAATTTTTCAACTCCAATTGAATTGTATGCGAAGGATATCGACTCGCAGAGCACAAAAATGTATTTTCTATAAGTTTTGGACTTGTAGTTTTGTTTTTAGAGAATTTTGAATTTTGCAAGTTTGATAGTGTTTAGACGCTTGGTTAAGGAGTTATGACGATTTAAACATTTTTAAAAGTGATTTTCTCCAAACGTGAATTTTTCAACTCCAATTGAATTGTATGCGAAGGATATCGACTCGCAGAGCACAAAAATGTATTTTCTATAAGTTTTGGACTTGTAGTTTTGTTTTTAGAGAATTTTGAATTTTGCAAGTTTGATAGTGTTTAGACGCTTGGTTAAGGAGTTATGACGATTTAAACATTTTTAAAAGTGATTTTCTCCAAACGTGAATTTTTCAACTCCAATTGAATTGTATGCGAAGGATATCGACTCGCAGAGCACAAAAATGTATTTTCTATAAGTTTTGGACTTGTAGTTTTGTTTTTAGAGAATTTTGAATTTTGCAAGTTTGATAGTGTTTAGACGCTTGGTTAAGGAGTTATGACGATTTAAACATTTTTAAAAGTGATTTTCTCCAAACGTGAATTTTTCAACTCCAATTGAATTGTATGCGAAGGATATCGACTCGCAGAGCACAAAAATGTATTTTCTATAAGTTTTGGACTTGTAGTTTTGTTTTTAGAGAATTTTTAATTTTGCAAGTTTGATAGTGTTTAGACGCTTGGTTAAGGAGTTATGACGATTTAAACATTTTTAAAAGTCATTTTCTCCAAACGTGAATTTTTCAACTCCAATTGAATTGTATGCGAAGGATATCGACTCGCAGAGCACAAAAATGTATTTTCTATAAGTTTTGGACTTGTAGTTTTGTTTTTAGAGAATTTTGAATTTTGCAAGTTTGATAGTGTTTAGACGCTTGGTTAAGGAGTTATGACGATTTAAACATTTTTAAAAGTGATTTTCTCCAAACGTGAATTTTTCAACTCCAATTGAATTGTATGCGAAGGATATCGACTCGCAGAGCACAAAAATGTATTTTCTATAAGTTTTGGACTTGTAGTTTTGTTTTTTAGAGAATTTTGAAATTTGCAAGTTTGATAGTGTTTAGACGCTTGGTTAAGGAGTTATGATGATTTAAACATTTTTAAAAGTGATTTTCTCCAAACGTGAATTTTTCAACTCCAATTGAATTGTATGCGAAGGATATCAACTCGCAGAGCACAAAAATGTATTTTCTATAAGTTTTGGACTTGTAGTTTTGTTTTTAGAGAATTTTGAATTTTGCAAGTTTGATAGTGTTTAGACGCTTGGTTAAGGAGTTATGACGATTTAAACATTTTTAAAAGTGATTTTCTCCAAACGTGAATTTTTCAACTCCAATTGAATTGTATGCGAAGGATATCGACTCGCAGAGCACAAAAATGTATTTTCTATAAGTTTTGGACTTGTAGTTTTGTTTTTAGAGAATTTTGAATTTTGCAAGTTTGATAGTGTTTAGACGCTTGGTTAAGGAGTTATGACGATTTAAACATTTTTAAAAGTGATTTTCTCCAAACGTGAATTTTTCAACTCCAATTGAATTGTATGCGAAGGATATCAACTCGCAGAGCACAAAAATGTATTTTCTATAAGTTTTGGACTTGTAGTTTTGTTTTTAGAGAATTTTGAATTTTGCAAGTTTGATAGTGTTTAGACGCTTGGTTAAGGAGTTATGACGATTTAAACATTTTTAAAAGTGATTTTCTCCAAACGTGAATTTTTCAACTCCAATTGAATTGTATGCGAAGGATATCGACTCGCAGAGCACAAAAATGTATTTTCTATAAGTTTTGGACTTGTAGTTTTGTTTTTAGAGAATTTTGAATTTTGCAAGTTTGATAGTGTTTAGACGCTTGGTTAAGGAGTTATGACGATTTAAACATTTTTAAAAGTGATTTTCTCCAAACGTGAATTTTTCAACTCCAATTGAATTGTATGCGAAGGATATCGACTCGCAGAGCACAAAAATGTATTTTCTATAAGTTTTGGACTTGTAGTTTTGTTTTTAGAGAATTTTGAATTTTGCAAGTTTGATAGTGTTTAGACGCTTGGTTAAGGAGTTATGACGATTTAAACATTTTTAAAAGTGATTTTCTCCAAACGTGAATTTTTCAACTCCAATTGAATTGTATGCGAAGGATATCGACTCGCAGAGCACAAAAATGTATTTTCTATAAGTTTTGGACTTGTAGTTTTGTTTTTAGAGAATTTTGAATTTTGCAAGTTTGATAGTGTTTAGACGCTTGGTTAAGGAGTTATGACGATTTAAACATTTTTAAAAGTGATTTTCTCCAAACGTGAATTTTTCAACTCCAATTGAATTGTATGCGAAGGATATCGACTCGCAGAGCACAAAAATGTATTTTCTATAAGTTTTGGACTTGTAGTTTTGTTTTTAGAGAATTTTGAATTTTGCAAGTTTGATAGTGTTTAGACGCTTGGTTAAGGAGTTATGACGATTTAAACATTTTTAAAAGTGATTTTCTCCAAACGTGAATTTTTCAACTCCAATTGAATTGTATGCGAAGGATATCGACTCGCAGAGCACAAAAATGTATTTTCTATAAGTTTTGGACTTGTAGTTTTGTTTTTAGAGAATTTTGAATTTTGCAAGTTTGATAGTGTTTAGACGCTTGGTTAAGGAGTTATGACGATTTAAACATTTTTAAAAGTGATTTTCTCCAAACGTGAATTTTTCAACTCCAATTGAATTGTATGCGAAGGATATCGACTCGCAGAGCACAAAAATGTATTTTCTATAAGTTTTGGACTTGTAGTTTTGTTTTTAGAGAATTTTTAATTTTGCAAGTTTGATAGTGTTTAGACGCTTGGTTAAGGAGTTATGACGATTTAAACATTTTTAAAAGTCATTTTCTCCAAACGTGAATTTTTCAACTCCAATTGAATTGTATGCGAAGGATATCGACTCGCAGAGCACAAAAATGTATTTTCTATAAGTTTTGGACTTGTAGTTTTGTTTTTAGAGAATTTTGAATTTTGCAAGTTTGATAGTGTTTAGACGCTTGGTTAAGGAGTTATGATGATTTAAACATTTTTAAAAGTGATTTTCTCCAAACGTGAATTTTTCAACTCCAATTGAATTGTATGCGAAGGATATCGACTCGCAGAGCACAAAAATGTATTTTCTATAAGTTTTGGACTTGTAGTTTTGTTTTTAGAGAATTTTGAATTTTGCAAGTTTGATAGTGTTTAGACGCTTGGTTAAGGAGTTATGACGATTTAAACATTTTTAAAAGTGATTTTCTCCAAACGTGAATTTTTCATCTCCAATTGAATTGTATGCGAAGGATATCGACTCGCAGAGCACAAAAATGTATTTTCTATAAGTTTTGGACTTGTAGTTTTGTTTTTAGAGAATTTTGAATTTTGCAAGTTTGATAGTGTTTAGACGCTTGGTTAAGGAGTTATGACGATTTAAACATTTTTAAAAGTGATTTTCTCCAAACGTGAATTTTTCAACTCCAATTGAATTGTATGCGAAGGATATCGACTCGCAGAGCACAAAAATGTATTTTCTATAAGTTTTGGACTTGTAGTTTTGTTTTTAGAGAATTTTGAATTTTGCAAGTTTGATAGTGTTTAGACGCTTGGTTAAGGAGTTATGACGATTTAAACATTTTTAAAAGTGATTTTCTCCAAACGTGAATTTTTCAACTCCAATTGAATTGTATGCGAAGGATATCGACTCGCAGAGCACAAAAATGTATTTTCTATAAGTTTTGGACTTGTAGTTTTGTTTTTAGAGAATTTTGAATTTTGCAAGTTTGATAGTGTTTAGACGCTTGGTTAAGGAGTTATGACGATTTAAACATTTTTAAAAGTGATTTTCTCCAAACGTGAATTTTTCAACTCCAATTGAATTGTATGCGAAGGATATCGACTCGCAGAGCACAAAAATGTATTTTCTATAAGTTTTGGACTTGTAGTTTTGTTTTTAGAGAATTTTGAATTTTGCAATTTTGATAGTGTTTAGACGCTTGGTTAAGGAGTTATGACGATTTAAACATTTTTAAAAGTGATTTTCTCCAAACGTGAATTTTTCAACTCCAATTGAATTGTATGCGAAGGATATCGACTCGCAGAGCACAAAAATGTATTTTCTATAAGTTTTGGACTTGTAGTTTTGTTTTTAGAGAATTTTGATTTTTGCAAGTTTGATAGTGTTTAGACGCTTGGTTAAGGAGTTATGACGATTTAAACATTTTTAAAAGTGATTTTCTCCAAACGTGAATTTTTCAACTCCAATTGAATTGTATGCGAAGGATATCGACTCGCAGAGCACAAAAATGTATTTTCTATAAGTTTTGGACTTGTAGTTTTGTTTTTAGAGAATTTTGAATTTTGCAAGTTTGATAGTGTTTAGACGCTTGGTTAAGGAGTTATGACGATTTAAACATTTTTAAAAGTGATTTTCTCCAAACGTGAATTTTTCAACTCCAATTGAATTGTATGCGAAGGATATCGACTCGCAGAGCACAAAAATGTATTTTCTATAAGTTTTGGACTTGTAGTTTTGTTTTTAGAGAATTTTGAATTTTGCAAGTTTGATAGTGTTTAGACGCTTGGTTAAGGAGTTATGACGATTTAAACATTTTTAAAAGTGATTTTCTCCAAACGTGAATTTTTCAACTCCAATTGAATTGTATGCGAAGGATATCGACTCGCAGAGCACAAAAATGTATTTTCTATAAGTTTTGGACTTGTAGTTTTGTTTTTAGAGAATTTTGAATTTTGCAAGTTTCATAGTGTTTAGACGCTTGGTTAAGGAGTTATGACGATTTAAACATTTTTAAAAGTGATTTTCTCCAAACGTGAATTTTTCAACTCCAATTGAATTGTATGCGAAGGATATCGACTCGCAGAGCACAAAAATGTATTTTCTATAAGTTTTGGACTTGTAGTTTTGTTTTTAGAGAATTTTGAATTTTGCAAGTTTGATAGTGTTTAGACGCTTGGTTAAGGAGTTATGACGATTTAAACATTTTTAAAAGTGATTTTCTCCAAACGTGAATTTTTCAACTCCAATTGAATTGTATGCGAAGGATATCGACTCGCAGAGCACAAAAATGTATTTTCTATAAGTTTTGGACTTGTAGTTTTGTTTTTAGAGAATTTTGAATTTTGCAAGTTTGATAGTGTTTAGACGCTTGGTTAAGGAGTTATGACGATTTAAACATTTTTAAAAGTGATTTTCTCCAAACGTGAATTTTTCAACTCCAATTGAATTGTATGCGAAGGATATCGACTCGCAGAGCACAAAAATGTATTTTCTATAAGTTTTGGACTTGTAGTTTTGTTTTTAGAGAATTTTGAATTTTGCAAGTTTGATAGTGTTTAGACGCTTGGTTAAGGAGTTATGACGATTTAAACATTTTTAAAAGTGATTTTCTCCAAACGTGAATTTTTCAACTCCAATTGAATTGTATGCGAAGGATATCGACTCGCAGAGCACAAAAATGTATTTTCTATAAGTTTTGGACTTGTAGTTTTGTTTTTAGAGAATTTTGAATTTTGCAAGTTTGATAATGTTTAGACGCTTGGTTAAGGAGTTATGACGATTTAAACATTTTTAAAAGTGATTTTCTCCAAACGTGAATTTTTCAACTCCAATTGAATTGTATGCGAAGGATATCGACTCGCAGAGCACAAAAATGTATTTTCTATAAGTTTTGGACTTGTAGTTTTGTTTTTAGAGAATTTTGAATTTTGCAAGTTTGATAGTGTTTAGACGCTTGGTTAAGGAGTTATGACGATTTAAACATTTTTAAAAGTGATTTTCTCCAAACGTGAATTTTTCAACTCCAATTGAATTGTATGCGAAGGATATCGACTCGCAGAGCACAAAAATGTATTTTCTATAAGTTTTGGACTTGTAGTTTTGTTTTTAGAGAATTTTGAATTTTGCAAGTTTGATAGTGTTTAGACGCTTGGTTAAGGAGTTATGACGATTTAAACATTTTTAAAAGTGATTTTCTCCAAACGTGAATTTTTCAACTCCAATTGAATTGTATGCGAAGGATATCGACTCGCAGAGCACAAAAATGTATTTTCTATAAGTTTTGGACTTGTAGTTTTGTTTTTAGAGAATTTTGAATTTTGCAAGTTTGATAGTGTTTAGACGCTTGGTTAAGGAGTTATGACGATTTAAACATTTTTAAAAGTGATTTTCTCCAAACGTGAATTTTTCAACTCCAATTGAATTGTATGCGAAGGATATCGACTCGCAGAGCACAAAAATGTATTTTCTATAAGTTTTGGACTTGTAGTTTTGTTTTTAGAGAATTTTGAATTTTGCAAGTTTGATAGTGTTTAGACGCTTGGTTAAGGAGTTATGACGATTTAAACATTTTTAAAAGTGATTTTCTCCAAACGTGAATTTTTCAACTCCAATTGAATTGTATGCGAAGGATATCGACTCGCAGAGCACAAAAATGTATTTTCTATAAGTTTTGGACTTGTAGTTTTGTTTTTAGAGAATTTTGAATTTTGCAAGTTTGATAATGTTTAGACGCTTGGTTAAGGAGTTATGACGATTTAAACATTTTTAAAAGTGATTTTCTCCAAACGTGAATTTTTCAACTCCAATTGAATTGTATGCGAAGGATATCGACTCGCAGAGCACAAAAATGTATTTTCTATAAGTTTTGGACTTGTAGTTTTGTTTTTAGAGAATTTTGAATTTTGCAAGTTTGATAGTGTTTAGACGCTTGGTTAAGGAGTTATGACGATTTAAACATTTTTAAAAGTGATTTTCTCCAAACGTGAATTTTTCAACTCCAATTGAATTGTATGCGAAGGATATCGACTCGCAGAGCACAAAAATGTATTTTCTATAAGTTTTGGACTTGTAGTTTTGTTTTTAGAGAATTTTGAATTTTGCAAGTTTGATAGTGTTTAGACGCTTGGTTAAGGAGTTATGACGATTTAAACATTTTTAAAAGTGATTTTCTCCAAACGTGAATTTTTCAACTCCAATTGAATTGTATGCGAAGGATATCGACTCGCAGAGCACAAAAATGTATTTTCTATAAGTTTTGGACTTGTAGTTTTGTTTTTAGAGAATTTTGAATTTTGCAAGTTTGATAGTGTTTAGACGCTTGGCTAAGGAGTTATGACGATTTAAACATTTTTAAAAGTGATTTTCTCCAAACGTGAATTTTTCAACTCCAATTGAATTGTATGCGAAGGATATCGACTCGCAGAGCACAAAAATGTATTTTCTATAAGTTTTGGACTTGTAGTTTTGTTTTTAGAGAATTTTGAATTTTGCAAGTTTGATAGTGTTTAGACGCTTGGTTAAGGAGTTATGACGATTTAAACATTTTTAAAAGTGATTTTCTCCAAACGTGAATTTTTCAACTCCAATTGAATTGTATGCGAAGGATATCGACTCGCAGAGCACAAAAATGTATTTTCTATAAGTTTTGGACTTGTAGTTTTGTTTTTAGAGAATTTTGAATTTTGCAAGTTTGATAGTGTTTAGACGCTTGGTTAAGGAGTTATGACGATTTAAACATTTTTAAAAGTGATTTTCTCCAAACGTGAATTTTTCAACTCCAATTGAATTGTATGCGAAGGATATCGACTCGCAGAGCACAAAAATGTATTTTCTATAAGTTTTGGACTTGTAGTTTTGTTTTTAGAGAATTTTGAATTTTGCAAGTTTGATAGTGTTTAGACGCTTGGTTAAGGAGTTATGACGATTTAAACATTTTTAAAAGTGATTTTCTCCAAACGTGAATTTTTCAACTCCAATTGAATTGTATGCGAAGGATATCGACTCGCAGAGCACAAAAATGTATTTTCTATAAGTTTTGGACTTGTAGTTTTGTTTTTAGAGAATTTTGAATTTTGCAAGTTTGATAGTGTTTAGACGCTTGGTTAAGGAGTTATGACGATTTAAACATTTTTAAAAGTAATTTTCTTCAAACGTGAATTTTTCAACTCCAATTGAATTGTATGCGAATTATATCGACTCGCAGAGCACAAAAATGTATTTTCTATAAGTTTTGGACTTGTAGTTTTGTTTTTAGAGAATTTTGAATTTTGCAAGTTTGATAGTGTTTAGACGCTTGGTTAAGGAGTTATGACGATTTAAACATTTTTAAAAGTGATTTTCTCCAAACGTGAATTTTTCAACTCCAATTGAATTGTATGCGAAGGATATCGACTCGCAGAGCACAAAAATGTATTTTCTATAAGTTTTGGACTTGTAGTTTTGTTTTTAGAGAATTTTGAATTTTGCAAGTTTGATAGTGTTTAGACGCTTGGTTAAGGAGTTATGACGATTTAAACATTTTTAAAAGTGATTTTCTCCAAACGTGAATTTTTCAACTCCAATTGAATTGTATGCGAAGGATATCGACTCACAGAGCACAAAAATGTATTTTCTATAAGTTTTGGACTTGTAGTTTTGTTTTTAGAGAATTTTGAATTTTGCAAGTTTGATAGTGTTTAGACGCTTGGTGAAGGAGTTATGACGATTTAAACATTTTTAAAAGTGATTTTCTCCAAACGTGAATTTTTCAACTCCAATTGAATTGTATGCGAAGGATATCGACTCGCAGAGCACAAAAATGTATTTTCTATAAGTTTTGGACTTGTAGTTTTGTTTTTAGAGAATTTTGAATTTTGCAAGTTTGATAGTGTTTAGACGCTTGGTTAAGGAGTTATGACGATTTAAACATTTTTAAAAGTGATTTTCTCCAAACGTGAATTTTTCAACTCCAATTGAATTGTATGCGAAGGATATCGACTCGCAGAGCACAAAAATGTATTTTCTATAAGTTTTGGACTTGTAGTTTTGTTTTTAGAGAATTTTGAATTTTGCAAGTTTGATAGTGTTTAGACGCTTGGTTAAGGAGTTATGACGATTTAAACATGTTTAAAATTGATTTTCTCCAAACGTGAATTTTTCAACTCCAATTGAATTGTATGCGAAGGATATCGACTCGCAGAGCACAAAAATGTATTTTCTATAAGTTTTGGACTTGTAGTTTTGTTTTTAGAGAATTTTGAATTTTGCAAGTTTGATAGTGTTTAGACGCTTGGTTAAGGAGTTATGACGATTTAAACATTTTTAAAAGTGATTTTCTCCAAACGTGAATTTTTCAACTCCAATTGAATTGTATGCGAAGCATATCGACTCGCAGAGCACAAAAATGTATTTTCTATAAGTTTTGGACTTGTAGTTTTGTTTTTAGAGAATTTTGAATTTTGCAAGTTTGATAGTGTTTAGACGCTTGGTTAAGGAGTTATGACGATTTAAACATTTTTAAAAGTGATTTTCTCCAAACGTGAATTTTTCAACTCCAATTGAATTGTATGCGAAGGATATCGACTCGCAGAGCACAAAAATGTATTTTCTATAAGTTTTGGACTTGTAGTTTTGTTTTTAGAGAATTTTGAATTTTGCAAGTTTGATAGTGTTTAGACGCTTGGTTAAGGAGTTATGACGATTTAAACATTTTTAAAAGTGATTTTCTCCAAACGTGAATTTTTCAACTCCAATTGAATTGTATGCGAAGGATATCGACTCACAGAGCACAAAAATGTATTTTCTATAAGTTTTGGACTTGTAGTTTTGTTTTTAGAGAATTTTGAATTTTGCAAGTTTGATAGTGTTTAGACGCTTGGTGAAGGAGTTATGACGATTTAAACATTTTTAAAAGTGATTTTCTCCAAACGTGAATTTTTCAACTCCAATTGAATTGTATGCGAAGGATATCGACTCGCAGAGCACAAAAATGTATTTTCTATAAGTTTTGGACTTGTAGTTTTGTTTTTAGAGAATTTTGAATTTTGCAAGTTTGATAGTGTTTAGACGCTTGGTTAAGGAGTTATGACGATTTAAACATTTTTAAAAGTGATTTTCTCCAAACGTGAATTTTTCAACTCCAATTGAATTGTATGCGAAGGATATCGACTCGCAGAGCACAAAAATGTATTTTCTATAAGTTTTGGACTTGTAGTTTTGTTTTTAGAGAATTTTGAATTTTGCAAGTTTGATAGTGTTTAGACGCTTGGTTAAGGAGTTATGACGATTTAAACATGTTTAAAATTGATTTTCTCCAAACGTGAATTTTTCAACTCCAATTGAATTGTATGCGAAGGATATCGACTCGCAGAGCACAAAAATGTATTTTCTATAAGTTTTGGACTTGTAGTTTTGTTTTTAGAGAATTTTGAATTTTGCAAGTTTGATAGTGTTTAGACGCTTGGTTAAGGAGTTATGACGATTTAAACATTTTTAAAAGTGATTTTCTCCAAACGTGAATTTTTCAACTCCAATTGAATTGTATGCGAAGGATATCGACTCGCAGAGCACAAAAATGTATTTTCTATAAGTTTTGGACTTGTAGTTTTGTTTTTAGAGAATTTTGAATTTTGCAAGTTTGATAGTGCTTAGACGCTTGGTTAAGGAGTTATGACGATTTTAACATTTTTAAAAGTGATTTTCTCCAAACGTGAATTTTTCAACTCCAATTGAATTGTATGCGAAGGATATCGACTCGCAGAGCACAAAAATGTATTTTCTATAAGTTTTGGACTTGTAGTTTTGTTTTTAGAGAATTTTGAATTTTGCAAGTTTGATAGTGTTTAGACGCTTGGTTAAGGAGTTATGACGATTTAAACATTTTTAAAAGTGATTTTCTCCAAACGTGAATTTTTCAACTCCAATTGAATTGTATGCGAAGGATATCGACTCGCAGAGCACAAAAATGTATTTTCTATAAGTTTTGGACTTGTAGTTTTGTTTTTAGAGAATTTTGAATTTTGCAAGTTTGATAGTGTTTAGACGCTTGGTTAAGGAGTTATGACGATTTAAACATTTTTAAAAGTGATTTTCTCCAAACGTGAATTTTTCAACTCCAATTGAATTGTATGCGAAGGATATCGACTCGCAGAGCACAAAAATGTATTTTCTATAAGTTTTGGACTTGTAGTTTTGTTTTTAGAGAATTTTGAATTTTGCAAGTTTGATAGTGTTTAGACGCTTGGTTAAGGAGTTATGACGATTTAAACATTTTTAAAAGTGATTTTCTCCAAACGTGAATTTTTCAACTCCAATTGAATTGTATGCGAAGGATACCGACTCGCAGAGCACAAAAATGTATTTTCTATAAGTTTTGGACTTGTAGTTTTGTTTTTAGAGAATTTTGAATTTTGCAAGTTTGATAGTGTTTAGACGCTTGGTTAAGGAGTTATGACGATTTAAACATTTTTAAAAGTGATTTTCTCCAAACGTGAATTTTTCAACTCCAATTGAATTGTATGCGAAGGATATCGACTCCCAGAGCACAAAAATGTATTTTCTATAAGTTTTGGACTTGTAGTTTTGTTTTTAGAGAATTTTGAATTTTGCAAGTTTGATAGTGTTTAGACGCTTGGTTAAGGAGTTATGACGATTTAAACATTTTTAAAAGTGATTTTCTCCAAACGTGAATTTTTCAACTCCAATTGAATTGTATGCGAAGGATATCGACTCGCAGAGCACAAAAATGTATTTTCTATAAGTTTTGGACTTGTAGTTTTGTTTTTAGAGAATTTTGAATTTTGCAAGTTTGATAGTGTTTAGACGCTTGGTTAAGGAGTTATGACGATTTAAACATTTTTAAAAGTGATTTTCTCCAAACGTGAATTTTTCAACTCCAATTGAATTGTATGCGAAGGATATCGACTCGCAGAGCACAAAAATGTATTTTCTATAAGTTTTGGACTTGTAGTTTTGTTTTTAGAGAATTTTGAATTTTGCAAGTTTGATAGTGTTTAGACGCTTGGTTAAGGAGTTATGACGATTTAAACATTTTTAAAAGTGATTTTCTCCAAACGTGAATTTTTCAACTCCAATTGAATTGTATGCGAAGGATATCGACTCGCAGAGCACAAAAATGTATTTTCTATAAGTTTTGGACTTGTAGTTTTGTTTTTAGAGAATTTTGAATTTTGCAAGTTTGATAGTGTTTAGACGCTTGGTTAAGGAGTTATGACGATTTAAACATTTTTAAAAGTGATTTTCTCCAAACGTGAATTTTTCAACTCCAATTGAATTGTATGCGAAGGATATCGACTCGCAGAGCACAAAAATGTATTTTCTATAAGTTTTGGACTTGTAGTTTTGTTTTTAGAGAATTTTGAATTTTGCAAGTTTGATAGTGTTTAGACGCTTGGTTAAGGAGTTATGACGATTTAAACATTTTTAAAAGTGATTTTCTCCAAACGTGAATTTTTCAACTCCAATTGAATTGTATGCGAAGGATATCGACTCCCAGAGCACAAAAATGTATTTTCTATAAGTTTTGGACTTGTAGTTTTGTTTTTAGAGAATTTTGAATTTTGCAAGTTTGATAGTGTTTAGACGCTTGGTTAAGGAGTTATGACGATTTAAACATTTTTAAAAGTGATTTTCTCCAAACGTGAATTTTTCAACTCCAATTGAATTGTATGCGAAGGATATCGACTCGCAGAGCACAAAAATGTATTTTCTATAAGTTTTGGACTTGTAGTTTTGTTTTTAGAGAATTTTGAATTTTGCAAGTTTGATAGTGTTTAGACGCTTGGTTAAGGAGTTATGACGATTTAAACATTTTTAAAAGTGATTTTCTCCAAACGTGAATTTTTCAACTCCAATTGAATTGTATGCGAAGGATATCGACTCGCAGAGCACAAAAATGTATTTTCTATAAGTTTTGGACTTGTAGTTTTGTTTTTAGAGAATTTTGAATTTTGCAAGTTTGATAGTGTTTAGACGCTTGGTTAAGGAGTTATGACGATTTAAACATTTTTAAAAGTGATTTTCTCCAAACGTGAATTTTTCAACTCCAATTGAATTGTATGCGAAGGATATCGACTCGCAGAGCACAAAAATGTATTTTCTATAAGTTTTGGACTTGTAGTTTTGTTTTTAGAGAATTTTGAATTTTGCAAGTTTGATAGTGCTTAGACGCTTGGTTAAGGAGTTATGACGATTTTAACATTTTTAAAAGTGATTTTCTCCAAACGTGAATTTTTCAACTCCAATTGAATTGTATGCGAAGGATATCGACTCGCAGAGCACAAAAATGTATTTTCTATAAGTTTTGGACTTGTAGTTTTGTTTTTAGAGAATTTTGAATTTTGCAAGTTTGATAGTATTTAGACGCTTGGTTAAGGAGTTATGACGATTTAAACATTTTTAAAAGTGATTTTCTCCAAACGTGAATTTTTCAACTCCAATTGAATTGTATGCGAAGGATATCGACTCGCAGAGCACAAAAATGTATTTTCTATAAGTTTTGGACTTGTAGTTTTGTTTTTAGAGAATTTTGAATTTTGCAAGTTTGATAGTGCTTAGACGCTTGGTTAAGGAGTTATGACGATTTTAACATTTTTAAAAGTGATTTTCTCCAAACGTGAATTTTTCAACTCCAATTGAATTGTATGCGAAGGATATCGACTCGCAGAGCACAAAAATGTATTTTCTATAAGTTTTGGACTTGTAGTTTTGTTTTTAGAGAATTTTGAATTTTGCAAGTTTGATAGTATTTAGACGCTTGGTTAAGGAGTTATGACGATTTAAACATTTTTAAAAGTGATTTTCTCCAAACGTGAATTTTTCAACTCCAATTGAATTGTATGCGAAGGATATCGACTCGCAGAGCACAAAAATGTATTTTCTATAAGTTTTGGACTTGTAGTTTTGTTTTTAGAGAATTTTGAATTTTGCAAGTTTGATAGTGTTTAGACGCTTGGTTAAGGAGTTATGACGATTTAAACATTTTTAAAAGTGATTTTCTCCAAACGTGAATATTTCAACTCCAATTGAATTGTATGCGAAGGATATCGACTCGCAGAGCACAAAAATGTATTTTCTATAAGTTTTGGACTTGTAGTTTTGTTTTTAGAGAATTTTGAATTTTGCAAGTTTGATAGTGTTTAGACGCTTGGTTAAGGAGTTATGACGATTTAAACATTTTTAAAAGTGATTTTCTCCAAACGTGAATTTTTCAACTCCAATTGAATTGTATGCGAAGGATATCGACTCGCAGAGCACAAAAATGTATTTTCTATAAGTTTTGGACTTGTTGTTTTGTTTTTAGAGAATTTTGAATTTTGCAAGTTTGATAGTGTTTAGACGCTTGGTTAAGGAGTTATGACGATTTAAACATGTTTAAAATTGATTTTCTCCAAACGTGAATTTTTCAACTCCAATTGAATTGTATGCGAAGGATATCGACTCGCGGAGCACAAAAATGTATTTTCTATAAGTTTTGGACTTGTAGTTTTGTTTTTACAGAATTTTGAATTTTGCAAGTTTGATAGTGTTTAGACGCTTGGTTAAGGAGTTATGACGATTTAAACATTTTTAAAAGTGATTTTCTCCAAACGTGAATTTTTCAACTCCAATTGAATTGTATGCGAAGGATATCGACTCGCAGAGCACAAAAATGTATTTTCTATAAGTTTTGGACTTGTAGTTTTGTTTTTAGAGAATTTTGAATTTTGCAAGTTTGATAGTGTTTAGACGCTTGGTTAAGGAGTTATGACGATTTAAACATGTTTAAAATTGATTTTCTCCAAACGTGAGTTTTTCAACTCCAATTGAATTGTATGCGAAGGATATCGACTCGCAGAGCACAAAAATGTATTTTCTATAAGTTTTGGACTTGTAGTTTTGTTTTTAGAGAATTTTGAATTTTGCAAGTTTGATAGTGTTTAGACGCTTGGTTAAGGAGTTATGACGATTTAAACATTTTTAAAAGTGATTTTCTCCAAACGTGAATATTTCAACTCCAATTGAATTGTATGCGAAGGATATCGACTCGCAGAGCACAAAAATGTATTTTCTATAAGTTTTGGACTTGTAGTTTTGTTTTTAGAGAATTTTGAATTTTGCAAGTTTGATAGTGTTTAGACGCTTGGTTAAGGAGTTATGACGATTTAAACATTTTTAAAAGTGATTTTCTCCAAACGTGAATATTTCAACTCCAATTGAATTGTATGCGAAGGATATCGACTCGCAGAGCACAAAAATGTATTTTCTATAAGTTTTGGACTTGTAGTTTTGTTTTTAGAGAATTTTGAATTTGGCAAGTTTGATAGTGTTTAGACGCTTGGTTAAGGAGTTATGACGATTTAAACATTTTTAAAAGTGATTTTCTCCAAACGTGAATTTTTCAACTCCAATTGAATTGTATGCGAAGGATATCGACTCGCAGAGCACAAAAATGTATTTTCTATAAGTTTTGGACTTGTAGTTTTGTTTTTAGAGAATTTTGAATTTTGCAAGTTTGATAGTGTTTAGACGCTTGGTTAAGGAGTTATGACGATTTAAACATTTTTAAAAGTGATTTTCTCCAAACATGAATTTTTCAACTCCAATTGAATTGTATGCGAAGGATATCGACTCGCAGAGCACAAAAATGTATTTTCTATAAGTTTTGGACTTGTAGTTTTGTTTTTAGAGAATTTTGAATTTTGCAAGTTTGATAGTGTTTAGACGCTTGGTTAAGGAGTTATGACGATTTAAACATTTTTAAAAGTGATTTTCTCCAAACGTGAATTTTTCAACTCCAATTGAATTGTATGCGAAGCATATCGACTCGCAGAGCACAAAAATGTATTTTCTATAAGTTTTGGACTTGTAGTTTTGTTTTTAGAGAATTTTGAATTTTGCAAGTTTGATAGTGCTTAGACGCTTGGTTAAGGAGTTATGACGATTTTAACATTTTTAAAAGTGATTTTCTCCAAACGAAAATTTTTCAACTCCAATTGAATTGTATGCGAAGGATATCGACTCGCAGAGCACAAAAATGTATTTTCTATAAGTTTTGGACTTGTAGTTTTGTTTTTAGAGAATTTTGAATTTTGCAAGTTTGATAGTGTTTAGACGCTTGGTTAAGGAGTTATGACGATTTAAACATTTTTAAAAGTGATTTTCTCCAAACGTGAATTTTTCAACTCCAATTGAATTGTATGCGAAGGATATCGACTCGCAGAGCACAAAAATGTATTTTCTATAAGTTTTGGACTTGTAGTTTTGTTTTTAGAGAATTTTGAATTTTGCAAGTTTGATAGTGTTTAGACGCTTGGTTAAGGAGTTATGACGATTTAAACATTTTTAAAAGTGATTTTCTCCAAACGTGAATTTTTCAACTCCAATTGAATTGTATGCGAAGGATATCGACTCGCAGAGCACAAAAATGTATTTTCTATAAGTTTTGGACTTGTAGTTTTGTTTTTAGAGAATTTTGAATTTTGCAAGTTTGATAGTGTTTAGACGCTTGGTTAAGGAGTTATGACGATTTAAACATGTTTAAAATTGATTTTCTCCAAACGTGAGTTTTTCAACTCCAATTGAATTGTATGCGAAGGATATCGACTCGCAGAGCACAAAAATGTATTTTCTATAAGTTTTGGACTTGTAGTTTTGTTTTTAGAGAATTTTGAATTTTGCAAGTTTGATAGTGTTTAGACGCTTGGTTAAGGAGTTATGACGATTTAAACATTTTTAAAAGTGATTTTCTCCAAACGTGAATATTTCAACTCCAATTGAATTGTATGCGAAGGATATCGACTCGCAGAGCACAAAAATGTATTTTCTATAAGTTTTGGACTTGTAGTTTTGTTTTTAGAGAATTTTGAATTTTGCAAGTTTGATAGTGTTTAGACGCTTGGTTAAGGAGTTATGACGATTTAAACATTTTTAAAAGTGATTTTCTCCAAACGTGAATATTTCAACTCCAATTGAATTGTATGCGAAGGATATCGACTCGCAGAGCACAAAAATGTATTTTCTATAAGTTTTGGACTTGTAGTTTTGTTTTTAGAGAATTTTGAATTTGGCAAGTTTGATAGTGTTTAGACGCTTGGTTAAGGAGTTATGACGATTTAAACATTTTTAAAAGTGATTTTCTCCAAACGTGAATTTTTCAACTCCAATTGAATTGTATGCGAAGGATATCGACTCGCAGAGCACAAAAATGTATTTTCTATAAGTTTTGGACTTGTAGTTTTGTTTTTAGAGAATTTTGAATTTTGCAAGTTTGATAGTGTTTAGACGCTTGGTTAAGGAGTTATGACGATTTAAACATTTTTAAAAGTGATTTTCTCCAAACATGAATTTTTCAACTCCAATTGAATTGTATGCGAAGGATATCGACTCGCAGAGCACAAAAATGTATTTTCTATAAGTTTTGGACTTGTAGTTTTGTTTTTAGAGAATTTTGAATTTTGCAAGTTTGATAGTGTTTAGACGCTTGGTTAAGGAGTTATGACGATTTAAACATTTTTAAAAGTGATTTTCTCCAAACGTGAATTTTTCAACTCCAATTGAATTGTATGCGAAGGATATCGACTCGCAGAGCACAAAAATGTATTTTCTATAAGTTTTGGACTTGTAGTTTTGTTTTTAGAGAATTTTGAATTTTGCAAGTTTGATAGTGTTTAGACGCTTGGTTAAGGAGTTATGACGATTTAAACATTTTTAAAAGTGATTTTCTCCAAACGTGAATTTTTCAACTCCAATTGAATTGTATGCGAAGGATATCGACTCGCAGAGCACAAAAATGTATTTTCTATAAGTTTTGGACTTGTAGTTTTGTTTTTAGAGAATTTTGAATTTTGCAAGTTTGATAGTGTTTAGACGCTTGGTTAAGGAGTTATGACGATTTAAACATTTTTAAAAGTGATTTTCTCCAAACGTGAATTTTTCAACTCCAATTGAATTGTATGCGAAGGATATCGACTCGCAGAGCACAAAAATGTATTTTCTATAAGTTTTGGACTTGTAGTTTTGTTTTTAGAGAATTTTGAATTTTGCAAGTTTGATAGTGTTTAGACGCTTGGTTAAGGAGTTATGACGATTTATACATTTTTAAAAGTGATTTTCTCCAAACGTGAATTTTTCAACTCCAATTGAATTGTATGCGAAGGATATCGACTCGCAGAGCACAAAAATGTATTTTCTATAAGTTTTGGACTTGTAGTTTTGTTTTTAGAGAATTTTGAATTTTGCAAGTTTGATAGTGTTTAGACGCTTGGTTAAGGAGTTATGACGATTTAAACATTTTTAAAAGTGATTTTCTCCAAACGTGAATATTTCAACTCCAATTGAATTGTATGCGAAGGATATCGACTCGCAGAGCACAAAAATGTATTTTCTATAAGTTTTGGACTTGTAGTTTTGTTTTTAGAGAATTTTGAATTTTGCAAGTTTGATAGTGTTTAGACGCTTGGTTAAGGAGTTATGACGATTTAAACATTTTTAAAAGTGATTTTCTCCAAACGTGAATTTTTCAACTCCAATTGAATTGTATGCGAAGGATATCGACTCGCAGAGCACAAAAATGTATTTTCTATAAGTTTTGGACTTGTAGTTTTGTTTTTAGAGAATTTTGAATTTTGCAAGTTTGATAGTGTTTAGACGCTTGGTTAAGGAGTTATGACGATTTAAACATTTTTAAAAGTGATTTTCTCCAAACGTGAATTTTTCAACTCCAATTGAATTGTATGCGAAGGATATCGACTCGCAGAGCACAAAAATGTATTTTCTATAAGTTTTGGACTTGTAGTTTTGTTTTTAGAGAATTTTGAATTTTGCAAGTTTGATAGTGTTTAGACGCTTGGTTAAGGAGTTATGACGATTTAAACATTTTTAAAAGTGATTTTCTCCAAACGTGAATTTTTCAACTCCAATTGAATTGTATGCGAAGGATATCGACTCGCAGAGCACAAAAATGTATTTTCTATAAGTTTTGGACTTGTAGTTTTGTTTTTAGAGAATTTTGAATTTTGCAAGTTTGATAGTGTTTAGACGCTTGGTTAAGGAGTTATGACGATTTAAACATTTTTAAAAGTGATTTTCTCCAAACGTGAATTTTTCAACTCCAATTGAATTGTATGCGAAGGATATCGACTCGCAGAGCACAAAAATGTATTTTCTATAAGTTTTGGACTTGTAGTTTTGTTTTTAGAGAATTTTGAATTTTGCAAGTTTCATAGTGTTTAGACGCTTGGTTAAATAGTTATGACGATTTAAACATTTTTAAAAGTGATTTTCTCCAAACGTGAATTTTTCAACTCCAATTGAATTGTATGCGAAGGATATCGACTCGCAGAGCACAAAAATGTATTTTCTATAAGTTTTGGACTTGTAGTTTTGTTTTTAGAGAATTTTGAATTTTGCAAGTTTGATAGTGTTTAGACGCTTGGTTAAGGAGTTATGACGATTTAAACATTTTTAAAAGTGATTTTCTCCAAACGTGAATTTTTCAACTCCAATTGAATTGTATGCGAAGGATATCGACTCGCAGAGCACAAAAATGTATTTTCTATAAGTTTTGGACTTGTAGTTTTGTTTTTAGAGAATTTTGAATTTTGCAAGTTTGATAGTGTTTAGACGCTTGGTTAAGGAGTTATGACGATTTAAACATGTTTAAAATTGATTTTCTCCAAACGTGAATTTTTCAACTCCAATTGAATTGTATGCGAAGGATATCGACTCGCGGAGCACAAAAATGTATTTTCTATAAGTTTTGGACTTGTAGTTTTGTTTTTACAGAATTTTGAATTTTGCAAGTTTGATAGTGTTTAGACGCTTGGTTAAGGAGTTATGACGATTTAAACATTTTTAAAAGTGATTTTCTCCAAACGTGAATTTTTCAACTCCAATTGAATTGTATGCGAAGGATATCGACTCGCAGAGCACAAAAATGTATTTTCTATAAGTTTTGGACTTGTAGTTTTGTTTTTAGAGAATTTTGAATTTTGCAAGTTTGATAGTGTTTAGACGCTTGGTTAAGGAGTTATGACGATTTAAACATGTTTAAAATTGATTTTCTCCAAACGTGAGTTTTTCAACTCCAATTGAATTGTATGCGAAGGATATCGACTCGCAGAGCACAAAAATGTATTTTCTATAAGTTTTGGACTTGTAGTTTTGTTTTTAGAGAATTTTGAATTTTGCAAGTTTGATAGTGTTTAGACGCTTGGTTAATGAGTTATGACGATTTAAACATTTTTAAAAGTGATTTTCTCCAAACGTGAATTTTTCAACTCCAATTGAATTGTATGCGAAGCATATCGACTCGCAGAGCACAAAAATGTATTTTCTATAAGTTTTGGACTTGTAGTTTTGTTTTTAGAGAATTTTGAATTTTGCAAGTTTGATAGTGCTTAGACGCTTGGTTAAGGAGTTATGACGATTTTAACATTTTTAAAAGTGATTTTCTCCAAACGTGAATTTTTCAACTCCAATTGAATTGTATGCGAAGGATATCGACTCGCAGAGCACAAAAATGTATTTTCTATAAGTTTTGGACTTGTAGTTTTGTTTTTAGAGAATTTTGAATTTTGCAAGTTTGATAGTGTTTAGACGCTTGGTTAAGGAGTTATGACGATTTAAACATTTTTAAAAGTGATTTTCTCCAAACGTGAATTTTTCAACTCCAATTGAATTGTATGCGAAGGATATCGACTCGCAGAGCACAAAAATGTATTTTCTATAAGTTTTGGACTTGTAGTTTTGTTTTTAGAGAATTTTGAATTTTGCAAGTTTGATAGTGTTTAGACGCTTGGTTAAGGAGTTATGACGATTTAAACATTTTTAAAAGTGATTTTCTCCAAACGTGAATTTTTCAACTCCAATTGAATTGTATGCGAAGGATATCGACTCGCAGAGCACAAAAATGTATTTTCTATAAGTTTTGGACTTGTAGTTTTGTTTTTAGAGAATTTTGAATTTTGCAAGTTTGATAGTGCTTAGACGCTTGGTTAAGGAGTTATGACGATTTTAACATTTTTAAAAGTGATTTTCTCCAAACGTGAATTTTTCAACTCCAATTGAATTGTATGCGAAGGATATCGACTCGCAGAGCACAAAAATGTATTTTCTATAAGTTTTGGACTTGTAGTTTTGTTTTTAGAGAATTTTGAATTTTGCAAGTTTGATAGTGTTTAGACGCTTGGTTAAGGAGTTATGACGATTTAAACATTTTTAAAAGTGATTTTCTCCAAACGTGAATTTTTCAACTCCAATTGAATTGTATGCGAAGCATATCGACTCGCAGAGCACAAAAATGTATTTTCTATAAGTTTTGGACTTGACTTTTTAGAGAATTTTGAATTTTGCAAGTTTGATAGTGCTTAGACGCTTGGTTAAGGAGTTATGACGATTTTAACATTTTTAAAAGTGATTTTCTCCAAACGTGAATTTTTCAACTCCAATTGAATTGTATGCGAAGGATATCGACTCGCAGAGCACAAAAATGTATTTTCTATAAGTTTTGGACTTGTAGTTTTGTTTTTAGAGAATTTTGAATTTTGCAAGTTTGATAGTGTTTAGACGCTTGGTTAAGGAGTTATGACGATTTAAACATTTTTAAAAGTGATTTTCTCCAAACGTGAATTTTTCAACTCCAATTGAATTGTATGCGAAGGATATCGACTCGCAGAGCACAAAAATGTATTTTCTATAAGTTTTGGACTTGTAGTTTTGTTTTTAGAGAATTTTGAATTTTGCAAGTTTGATAGTGTTTAGACGCTTGGTTAAGGAGTTATGACGATTTAAACATTTTTAAAAGTGATTTTCTCCAAACGTGAATTTTTCAACTCCAATTGAATTGTATGCGAAGGATATCGACTCGCAGAGCACAAAAATGTATTTTCTATAAGTTTTGGACTTGTAGTTTTGTTTTTAGAGAATTTTGAATTTTGCAAGTTTGATAGTGTTTAGACGCTTGGTTAAGGAGTTATGACGATTTAAACATTTTTAAAAGTGATTTTCTCCAAACGTGAATTTTTCAACTCCAATTGAATTGTATGCGAAGGATATCGACTCACAGAGCACAAAAATGTATTTTCTATAAGTTTTGGACTTGTAGTTTTGTTTTTAGAGAATTTTGAATTTTGCAAGTTTGATAGTGTTTAGACGCTTGGTTAATGAGTTATGACGATTTAAACATTTTTAAAAGTGATTTTCTCCAAACGTGAATTTTTCAACTCCAATTGAATTGTATGCGAAGCATATCGACTCGCAGAGCACAAAAATGTATTTTCTATAAGTTTTGGACTTGTAGTTTTGTTTTTAGAGAATTTTGAATTTTGCAAGTTTGATAGTGTTTAGACGCTTGGTTAAGGAGTTATGACGATTTAAACATGTTTAAAATTGATTTTCTCCAAACGTGAGTTTTTCAACTCCAATTGAATTGTATGCGAAGGATATCGACTCGCAGAGCACAAAAATGTATTTTCTATAAGTTTTGGACTTGTAGTTTTGTTTTTAGAGAATTTTGAATTTTGCAAGTTTGATAGTGTTTAGACGCTTGGTTAAGGAGTTATGACGATTTAAACATGTTTAAAATTGATTTTCTCCAAACGTGAGTTTTTCAACTCCAATTGAATTGTATGCGAAGGATATCGACTCGCAGAGCACAAAAATGTATTTTCTATAAGTTTTGGACTTGTAGTTTTGTTTTTAGAGAATTTTGAATTTTGCAAGTTTGATAGTGTTTAGACGCTTGGTTAATGAGTTATGACGATTTAAACATTTTTAAAAGTGATTTTCTCCAAACGTGAATTTTTCAACTCCAATTGAATTGTATGCGAAGCATATCGACTCGCAGAGCACAAAAATGTATTTTCTATAAGTTTTGGACTTGTAGTTTTGTTTTTAGAGAATTTTGAATTTTGCAAGTTTGATAGTGCTTAGACGCTTGGTTAAGGAGTTATGACGATTTTAACATTTTTAAAAGTGATTTTCTCCAAACGTGAATTTTTCAACTCCAATTGAATTGTATGCGAAGGATATCGACTCGCAGAGCACAAAAATGTATTTTCTATAAGTTTTGGACTTGTAGTTTTGTTTTTAGAGAATTTTGAATTTTGCAAGTTTGATAGTGTTTAGACGCTTGGTTAAGGAGTTATGACGATTTAAACATTTTTAAAAGTGATTTTCTCCAAACGTGAATTTTTCAACTCCAATTGAATTGTATGCGAAGGATATCGACTCGCAGAGCACAAAAATGTATTTTCTATAAGTTTTGGACTTGTAGTTTTGTTTTTAGAGAATTTTGAATTTTGCAAGTTTGATAGTGTTTAGACGCTTGGTTAAGGAGTTATGACGATTTAAACATTTTTAAAAGTGATTTTCTCCAAACGTGAATTTTTCAACTCCAATTGAATTGTATGCGAAGGATATCGACTCGCAGAGCACAAAAATGTATTTTCTATAAGTTTTGGACTTGTAGTTTTGTTTTTAGAGAATTTTGAATTTTGCAAGTTTGATAGTGCTTAGACGCTTGGTTAAGGAGTTATGACGATTTTAACATTTTTAAAAGTGATTTTCTCCAAACGTGAATTTTTCAACTCCAATTGAATTGTATGCGAAGGATATCGACTCGCAGAGCACAAAAATGTATTTTCTATAAGTTTTGGACTTGTAGTTTTGTTTTTAGAGAATTTTGAATTTTGCAAGTTTGATAGTGTTTAGACGCTTGGTTAAGGAGTTATGACGATTTAAACATTTTTAAAAGTGATTTTCTCCAAACGTGAATTTTTCAACTCCAATTGAATTGTATGCGAAGCATATCGACTCGCAGAGCACAAAAATGTATTTTCTATAAGTTTTGGACTTGACTTTTTAGAGAATTTTGAATTTTGCAAGTTTGATAGTGCTTAGACGCTTGGTTAAGGAGTTATGACGATTTTAACATTTTTAAAAGTGATTTTCTCCAAACGTGAATTTTTCAACTCCAATTGAATTGTATGCGAAGGATATCGACTCGCAGAGCACAAAAATGTATTTTCTATAAGTTTTGGACTTGTAGTTTTGTTTTTAGAGAATTTTGAATTTTGCAAGTTTGATAGTGTTTAGACGCTTGGTTAAGGAGTTATGACGATTTAAACATTTTTAAAAGTGATTTTCTCCAAACGTGAATTTTTCAACTCCAATTGAATTGTATGCGAAGGATATCGACTCGCAGAGCACAAAAATGTATTTTCTATAAGGTTTGGACTTGTAGTTTTGTTTTTAGAGAATTTTGAATTTTGCAAGTTTGATAGTGTTTAGACGCTTGGTTAAGGAGTTATGACGATTTAAACATTTTTAAAAGTGATTTTCTCCAAACGTGAATTTTTCAACTCCAATTGAATTGTATGCGAAGGATATCGACTCGCAGAGCACAAAAATGTATTTTCTATAAGTTTTGGACTTGTAGTTTTGTTTTTAGAGAATTTTGAATTTTGCAAGTTTGATAGTGTTTAGACGCTTGGTTAAGGAGTTATGACGATTTAAACATTTTTAAAAGTGATTTTCTCCAAACGTGAATTTTTCAACTCCAATTGAATTGTATGCGAAGGATATCGACTCGCAGAGCACAAAAATGTATTTTCTATAAGTTTTGGACTTGTAGTTTTGTTTTTAGAGAATTTTGAATTTTGCAAGTTTGATAGTGTTTAGACGCTTGGTTAAGGAGTTATGACGATTTAAACATTTTTAAAAGTGATTTTCTCCAAACGTGAATTTTTCAACTCCAATTGAATTGTATGCGAAGGATATCGACTCGCAGAGCACAAAAATGTATTTTCTATAAGTTTTGGACTTGTAGTTTTGTTTTTAGAGAATTTTGAATTTTGCAAGTTTGATAGTGTTTAGACGCTTGGTTAAGGAGTTATGACGATTTAAACATTTTTAAAAGTGATTTTCTCCAAACGTGAATATTTCAACTCCAATTGAATTGTATGCGAAGGATATCGACTCGCAGAGCACAAAAATGTATTTTCTATAAGTTTTGGACTTGTAGTTTTGTTTTTAGAGAATTTTGAATTTTGCAAGTTTGATAGTGTTTAGACGCTTGGTTAAGGAGTTATGACGATTTAAACATTTTTAAAAGTGATTTTCTCCAAACGTGAATTTTTCAACTCCAATTGAATTGTATGCGAAGGATATCGACTCGCAGAGCACAAAAATGTATTTTCTATAAGTTTTGGACTTGTAGTTTTGTTTTTAGAGAATTTTGAATTTTGCAAGTTTGATAGTGTTTAGACGCTTGGTTAAGGAGTTATGACGATTTAAACATTTTTAAAAGTGATTTTCTCCAAACGTGAATTTTTCAACTCCAATTGAATTGTATGCGAAGGATATCGACTCGCAGAGCACAAAAATGTATTTTCTATAAGTTTTGGACTTGTAGTTTTGTTTTTAGAGAATTTTGAATTTTGCAAGTTTGATAGTGTTTAGACGCTTGGTTAATGAGTTATGACGATTTAAACATTTTTAAAAGTGATTTTCTCCAAACGTGAATTTTTCAACTCCAATTGAATTGTATGCGAAGCATATCGACTCGCAGAGCACAAAAATGTATTTTCTATAAGTTTTGGACTTGTAGTTTTGTTTTTAGAGAATTTTGAATTTTGCAAGTTTGATAGTGTTTAGACGCTTGGTTAAGGAGTTATGACGATTTAAACATGTTTAAAATTGATTTTCTCCAAACGTGAGTTTTTCAACTCCAATTGAATTGTATGCGAAGGATATCGACTCGCAGAGCACAAAAATGTATTTTCTATAAGTTTTGGACTTGTAGTTTTGTTTTTAGAGAATTTTGAATTTTGCAAGTTTGATAGTGTTTAGACGCTTGGTTAATGAGTTATGACGATTTAAACATTTTTAAAAGTGATTTTCTCCAAACGTGAATTTTTCAACTCCAATTGAATTGTATGCGAAGCATATCGACTCGCAGAGCACAAAAATGTATTTTCTATAAGTTTTGGACTTGTAGTTTTGTTTTTAGAGAATTTTGAATTTTGCAAGTTTGATAGTGCTTAGACGCTTGGTTAAGGAGTTATGACGATTTTAACATTTTTAAAAGTGATTTTCTCCAAACGTGAATTTTTCAACTCCAATTGAATTGTATGCGAAGGATATCGACTCGCAGAGCACAAAAATGTATTTTCTATAAGTTTTGGACTTGTAGTTTTGTTTTTAGAGAATTTTGAATTTTGCAAGTTTGATAGTGTTTAGACGCTTGGTTAAGGAGTTATGACGATTTAAACATTTTTAAAAGTGATTTTCTCCAAACGTGAATTTTTCAACTCCAATTGAATTGTATGCGAAGGATATCGACTCGCAGAGCACAAAAATGTATTTTCTATAAGTTTTGGACTTGTAGTTTTGTTTTTAGAGAATTTTGAATTTTGCAAGTTTGATAGTGTTTAGACGCTTGGTTAAGGAGTTATGACGATTTAAACATTTTTAAAAGTGATTTTCTCCAAACGTGAATTTTTCAACTCCAATTGAATTGTATGCGAAGGATATCGACTCGCAGAGCACAAAAATGTATTTTCTATAAGTTTTGGACTTGTAGTTTTGTTTTTAGAGAATTTTGAATTTTGCAAGTTTGATAGTGTTTAGACGCTTGGTTAAGGAGTTATGACGATTTAAACATTTTTAAAAGTGATTTTCTCCAAACGTGAATTTTTCAACTCCAATTGAATTGTATGCGAAGGATATCGACTCGCAGAGCACAAAAATGTATTTTCTATAAGTTTTGGACTTGTAGTTTTGTTTTTAGAGAATTTTGAATTTTGCAAGTTTGATAGTGTTTAGACGCTTGGTTAAGGAGTTATGACGATTTAAACATTTTTAAAAGTGATTTTCTCCAAACGTGAATTTTTCAACTCCAATTGAATTGTATGCGAAGGATATCGACTCGCAGAGCACAAAAATGTATTTTCTATAAGTTTTGGACTTGTAGTTTTGTTTTTAGAGAATTTTGAATTTTGCAAGTTTGATAGTGTTTAGACGCTTGGTTAAGGAGTTATGACGATTTAAACATTTTTAAAAGTGATTTTCTCCAAACGTGAATTTTTCAACTACAATTGAATTGTATGCGAAGGATATCGACTCGCAGAGCACAAAAATGTATTTTCTATAAGTTTTGGACTTGTAGTTTTGTTTTTAGAGAATTTTGAATTTTGCAAGTTTGATAGTGTTTAGACGCTTGGTTAAGGAGTTATGACGATTTAAACAGTTTTAAAAGTGATTTTCTCCAAACGTGAATATTTCAACTCCAATTGAATTGTATGCGAAGGATATCGACTCGCAGAGCACAAAAATGTATTTTCTATAAGTTTTGGACTTGTAGTTTTGTTTTTAGAGAATTTTGAATTTTGCAAGTTTGATAGTGTTTAGACGCTTGGTTAAGGAGTTATGACGATTTAAACATTTTTAAAAGTGATTTTCTCCAAACGTGAATTTTTCAACTCCAATTGAATTGTATGCGAAGGATATCGACTCGCAGAGCACAAAAATGTATTTTCTATAAGTTTTGGACTTGTAGTTTTGTTTTTAGAGAATTTTGAATTTTGCAAGTTTGATAGTGTTTAGACGCTTGGTTAAGGAGTTATGACGATTTAAACATTTTTAAAAGTGATTTTCTCCAAACGTGAATTTTTCAACTCCAATTGAATTGTATGCGAAGGATATCGACTCGCAGAGCACAAAAATGTATTTTCTATAAGTTTTGGACTTGTAGTTTTGTTTTTAGAGAATTTTGAATTTTGCAAGTTTGATAGTGTTTAGACGCTTGGTTAAGGAGTTATGACGATTTAAACATTTTTAAAAGTGATTTTCTCCAAACGTGAATTTTTCAACTCCAATTGAATTGTATGCGAAGGATATCGACTCGCAGAGCACAAAAATGTATTTTCTATAAGTTTTGGACTTGTAGTTTTGTTTTTAGAGAATTTTGAATTTTGCAAGTTTGATAGTGTTTAGACGCTTGGTTAAGGAGTTATGACGATTTAAACATTTTTAAAAGTGATTTTCTCCAAACGTGAATTTTTCAACTCCAATTGAATTGTATGCGAAGGATATCGACTCGCAGAGCACAAAAATGTATTTTCTATAAGTTTTGGACTTGTAGTTTTGTTTTTAGAGAATTTTGAATTTTGCAAGTTTGATAGTGTTTAGACGCTTGGTTAAGGAGTTATGACGATTTAAACATTTTTAAAAGTGATTTTCTCCAAACGTGAATTTTTCAACTCCAATTGAATTGTATGCGAAGGATATCGACTCGCAGAGCACAAAAATGTATTTTCTATAAGTTTTGGACTTGTAGTTTTGTTTTTAGAGAATTTTGAATTTTGCAAGTTTGATAGTGTTTAGACGCTTGGTTAAGGAGTTATGACGATTTAAACATTTTTAAAAGTGATTTTCTCCAAACGTGAATATTTCAACTCCAATTGAATTGTATGCGAAGGATATCGACTCGCAGAGCACAAAAATGTATTTTCTATAAGTTTTGGACTTGTAGTTTTGTTTTTAGAGAATTTTGAATTTTGCAAGTTTGATAGTGTTTAGACGCTTGGTTAAGGAGTTATGACGATTTAAACATTTTTAAAAGTGATTTTCTCCAAACGTGAATTTTTCAACTCCAATTGAATTGTATGCGAAGGATATCGACTCGCAGAGCACAAAAATGTATTTTCTATAAGTTTTGGACTTGTAGTTTTGTTTTTAGAGAATTTTGAATTTTGCAAGTTTGATAGTGTTTAGACGCTTGGTTAAGGAGTTATGACGATTTAAACATTTTTAAAAGTGATTTTCTCCAAACGTGAATTTTTCAACTCCAATTGAATTGTATGCGAAGGATATCGACTCGCAGAGCACAAAAATGTATTTTCTATAAGTTTTGGACTTGTAGTTTTGTTTTTAGAGAATTTTGAATTTTGCAAGTTTGATAGTGTTTAGACGCTTGGTTAAGGAGTTATGACGATTTAAACATTTTTAAAAGTGATTTTCTCCAAACGTGAATTTTTCAACTCCAATTGAATTGTATGCGAAGGATATCGACTCGCAGAGCACAAAAATGTATTTTCTATAAGTTTTGGACTTGTAGTTTTGTTTTTAGAGAATTTTGAATTTTGCAAGTTTGATAGTGTTTAGACGCTTGGTTAAATAGTTATGACGATTTAAACATTTTTAAAAGTGATTTTCTCCAAACGTGAATTTTTCAACTCCAATTGAATTGTATGCGAAGGATATCGACTCGCAGAGCACAAAAATGTATTTTCTATAAGTTTTGGACTTGTAGTTTTGTTTTTAGAGAATTTTGAATTTTGCAAGTTTGATAGTGTTTAGACGCTTGGTTAAGGAGTTATGACGATTTAAACATTTTTAAAAGTGATTTTCTCCAAACGTGAATTTTTCAACTCCAATTGAATTGTATGCGAAGGATATCGACTCGCAGAGCACAAAAATGTATTTTCTATAAGTTTTGGACTTGTAGTTTTGTTTTTAGAGAATTTTGAATTTTGCAAGTTTGATAGTGTTTAGACGCTTGGTTAAGGAGTTATGACGATTTAAACATGTTTAAAATTGATTTTCTCCAAACGTGAATTTTTCAACTCCAATTGAATTGTATGCGAAGGATATCGATTTTCTATAAGTTTTGGACTTGTAGTTTTGTTTTTAGAGAATTTTGAATTTTGCAAGTTTGATAGTGTTTAGACGCTTGGTTAAGGAGTTATGACGATTTAAACATGTTTAAAATTGATTTTCTCCAAACGTGAGTTTTTCAACTCCAATTGAATTGTATGCGAAGGATATCGACTCGCAGAGCACAAAAATGTATTTTCTATAAGTTTTGGACTTGTAGTTTTGTTTTTAGAGAATTTTGAATTTTGCAAGTTTGATAGTGTTTAGACGCTTGGTTAATGAGTTATGACGATTTAAACATTTTTAAAAGTGATTTTCTCCAAACGTGAATTTTTCAACTCCAATTGAATTGTATGCGAAGCATATCGACTCGCAGAGCACAAAAATGTATTTTCTATAAGTTTTGGACTTGTAGTTTTGTTTTTAGAGAATTTTGAATTTTGCAAGTTTGATAGTGCTTAGACGCTTGGTTAAGGAGTTATGACGATTTTAACATTTTTAAAAGTGATTTTCTCCAAACGTGAATTTTTCAACTCCAATTGAATTGTATGCGAAGGATATCGACTCGCAGAGCACAAAAATGTATTTTCTATAAGTTTTGGACTTGTAGTTTTGTTTTTAGAGAATTTTGAATTTTGCAAGTTTGATAGTGTTTAGACGCTTGGTTAAGGAGTTATGACGATTTAAACATTTTTAAAAGTGATTTTCTCCAAACGTGAATTTTTCAACTCCAATTGAATTGTATGCGAAGGATATCGACTCGCAGAGCACAAAAATGTATTTTCTATAAGTTTTGGACTTGTAGTTTTGTTTTTAGAGAATTTTGAATTTTGCAAGTTTCATAGTGTTTAGACGCTTGGTTAAGGAGTTATGACGATTTAAACATTTTTAAAAGTGATTTTCTCCAAACGTGAATTTTTCAACTCCAATTGAATTGTATGCGAAGGATATCGACTCGCAGAGCACAAAAATGTATTTTCTATAAGTTTTGGACTTGTAGTTTTGTTTTTAGAGAATTTTGAATTTTGCAAGTTTGATAGTGTTTAGACGCTTGGTTAAGGAGTTATGACGATTTAAACATTTTTAAAAGTGATTTTCTCCAAACGTGAATTTTTCAACTCCAATTGAATTGTATGCGAAGGATATCGACTCGCAGAGCACAAAAATGTATTTTCTATAAGTTTTGGACTTGTAGTTTTGTTTTTAGAGAATTTTGAATTTTGCAAGTTTGATAGTGTTTAGACGCTTGGTTAAGGAGTTATGACGATTTAAACATTTTTAAAAGTGATTTTCTCCAAACGTGAATTTTTCAACTCCAATTGAATTGTATGCGAAGGATATCGACTCGCAGAGCACAAAAATGTATTTTCTATAAGTTTTGGACTTGTAGTTTTGTTTTTAGAGAATTTTGAATTTTGCAAGTTTGATAGTGTTTAGACGCTTGGTTAAGGAGTTATGACGATTTAAACATTTTTAAAAGTGATTTTCTCCAAACGTGAATTTTTCAACTCCAATTGAATTGTATGCGAAGGATATCGACTCGCAGAGCACAAAAATGTATTTTCTATAAGTTTTGGACTTGTAGTTTTGTTTTTAGAGAATTTTGAATTTTGCAAGTTTGATAGTGTTTAGACGCTTGGTTAAGGAGTTATGACGATTTAAACATTTTTAAAAGTGATTTTCTCCAAACGTGAATTTTTCAACTCCAATTGAATTGTATGCGAAGGATATCGACTCGCAGAGCACAAAAATGTATTTTCTATAAGTTTTGGACTTGTAGTTTTGTTTTTAGAGAATTTTGAATTTTGCAAGTTTGATAGTGTTTAGACGCTTGGTTAAGGAGTTATGACGATTTAAACATTTTTAAAAATGATTTTTTCCAAACGTGAATTTTTCAACTCCAATTGAATTGTATGCGAAGGATATCGACTCGCAGAGCACAAAAATGTATTTTCTATAAGTTTTGGACTTGTAGTTTTGTTTTTAGAGAATTTTGAATTTTGCAAGTTTGATAGTGTTTAGACGCTTGGTTAAGGAGTTATGACGATTTAAACATTTTTAAAAGTGATTTTCTCCAAACGTGAATTTTTCAACTCCAATTGAATTGTATGCGAAGGATATCGACTCGCAGAGCACAAAAATGTATTTTCTATAAGTTTTGGACTTGTAGTTTTGTTTTTAGAGAATTTTGAATTTTGCAAGTTTGATAGTGTTTAGACGCTTGGTTAAGGAGTTATGACGATTTAAACATTTTTAAAAGTGATTTTCTCCAATTGAATTGTATGCGAAGGATATCGACTCGCAGAGCACAAAAATGTATTTTCTATAAGTTTTGGACTTGTAGTTTTGTTTTTAGAGAATTTTGAATTTTGCAAGTTTGATAGTGTTTAGACGCTTGGTTAAGGAGTTATGACGATTTAAACATTTTTAAAAGTGATTTTCTCCAAACGTGAATTTTTCAACTCCAATTGAATTGTATGCGAAGGATATCGACTCGCAGAGCACAAAAATGTATTTTCTATAAGTTTTGGACTTGTAGTTTTGTTTTTAGAGAATTTTGAATTTTGCAAGTTTGATAGTGTTTAGACGCTTGGTTAAGGAGTTATGACGATTTAAACATGTTTAAAATTGATTTTCTCCAAACGTGAGTTTTTCAACTCCAATTGAATTGTATGCGAAGGATATCGACTCGCAGAGCACAAAAATGTATTTTCTATAAGTTTTGGACTTGTAGTTTTGTTTTTAGAGAATTTTGAATTTTGCAAGTTTGATAGTGTTTAGACGCTTGGTTAAGGAGTTATGACGATTTAAACATTTTTAAAAGTGATTTTCTCCAAACGTGAATTTTTCAACTCCAATTGAATTGTATGCGAAGCATATCGACTCGCAGAGCACAAAAATGTATTTTCTATAAGTTTTGGACTTGTAGTTTTGTTTTTAGAGAATTTTGAATTTTGCAAGTTTGATAGTGCTTAGACGCTTGGTTAAGGAGTTATGACGATTTAAACATTTTTAAAAGTGATTTTCTCCAAACGTGAATTTTTCAACTCCAATTGAATTGTATGCGAAGGATATCGACTCGCAGAGCACAAAAATGTATTTTCTATAAGTTTTGGACTTGTAGTTTTGTTTTTAGAGAATTTTGAATTTTGCAAGTTTGATAGTGTTTAGACGCTTGGTTAAGGAGTTATGACGATTTAAACATTTTTAAAAGTGATTTTCTCCAAACGTGAATTTTTCAACTCCAATTGAATTGTATGCGAAGGATATCGACTCGCAGAGCACAAAAATGTATTTTCTATAAGTTTTGGACTTGTAGTTTTGTTTTTAGAGAATTTTGAATTTTGCAAGTTTGATAGTGTTTAGACGCTTGGTTAAGGAGTTATGACGATTTAAACATTTTTAAAAGTGATTTTCTCCAAACGTGAATTTTTCAACTCCAATTGAATTGTATGCGAAGGATATCGACTCGCAGAGCACAAAAATGTATTTTCTATAAGTTTTGGACTTGTAGTTTTGTTTTTAGAGAATTTTGAATTTTGCAAGTTTGATAGTGTTTAGACGCCTGGTTAAGGAGTTATGACGATTTAAACATTTTTAAAAGTGATTTTCTCCAAACGTGAATTTTTCAACTCCAATTGAATTGTATGCGAAGGATATCGACTCGCAGAGCACAAAAATGTATTTTCTATAAGTTTTGGACTTGTAGTTTTGTTTTTAGAGAATTTTGAATTTTGCAAGTTTGATAGTGTTTAGACGCTTGGTTAAGGAGTTATGACGATTTAAACATTTTTAAAAGTGATTTTCTCCAAACGTGAATTTTTCAACTCCAATTGAATTGTATGCGAAGGATATCGACTCGCAGAGCACAAAAATGTATTTTCTATAAGTTTTGGACTTGTAGTTTTGTTTTTAGAGAATTTTGAATTTTGCAAGTTTCATAGTGTTTAGACGCTTGGTTAACGAGATATGGTGATTTAAACATTTTTAAAAGTGATTTTCTCCAAACGTGAATTTTTCAACTCCAATTGAATTGTATGCGAAGGATATCGACTCACAGAGCACAAAAATGTATTTTTTATAAGTTTTGGACTTGTAGTTTTGTTTTTAGAGAATTTTAAATTTTGCAAGTTTCATAGTGTTTAGACGCTTGGTTAACGAGATATGACGGTTTAAACATTTTTAAAAGTGATTTTCTCCAAACGTGAATTTTTCAACTCTAATTGAATTGTATGCGAAGGATATCGACTCACAGAGCACAAAAATGTATTTTTTATAAGTTTTGGACTTGTAGTTTTGTTTTTAGAGAATTTTGAATTTTGCAAGTTTCATAGTGTTTAGACGCTTGGTTAACGAGATATGACGATTTAAACATTTTTAAAAGTGATTTTCTCCAAACGTGAATTTTTCAACTCCAATTGAATTGTATGTGAAGGATATCGACTCACAGAGCACAAAAATGTATTTTTTATAAGTTTTGGACTTGTAGTTTTGTTTTTAGAGAATTTTGAATTTTGCAAGTTTCATAGTGTTTAGACGCTTGGTTAACGAGATATGACGATTTAAACATTTTTAAAAGTGATTATCTCCAAACGTAAATTTTTCAACTCCAATTGAATTGTATGCGAAGGATATCGACTCACAGAGCACAAAAATGTATTTTTTATAAGTTTTGGACTTGTAGTTTTGTTTTTAGAGAATTTTGAATTTTGCAAGTTTCATAGTGTTTAGACGCTTGGTTAACGAGATATGACGATTTAAACATTTTTAAAAGTGATTTTCTCCAAACGTGAATTTTTCAACTCCAATTGAATTGTATGCGAAGGATATCGACTCACAGAGCACAAAAATGTATTTTTTATAAGTTTTGGACTTGTAGTTTTGTTTTTAGAGAATTTTGAATTTTGCAAGTTTCATAGTGTTTAGACGCTTGGTTAACGAGATATGACGATTTAAACATTTTTAAAAGTGATTATCTCCAAACGTAAATTTTTCAACTCCAATTGAATTGTATGCGAAGGATATCGACTCACAGAGCACAAAAATGTATTTTTTATAAGTTTTGGACTTGTAGTTTTGTTTTTAGAGAATTTTGAATTTTGCAAGTTTCATAGTGTTTAGACGCTTGGTTAACGAGATATGACGATTTAAACATTTTTAAAAGTGATTTTCTCCAAACGTGAATTTTTCAACTCCAATTGAATTGTATGCGAAGGATATCGACTCACAGAGCACAAAAATGTATTTTTTATAAGTTTTGGACTTGTAGTTTTGTTTTTAGAGAATTTTGAATTTTGCAAGTTTCATAGTGTTTAGACGCTTGGTTAACGAGATATGACGATTTAAACATTTTTAAAAGTGATTTTCTCCAAACGTGAATTTTTCAACTCCAATTGAATTGTATGCGAAGGATATCGACTCACAGAGCACAAAAATGTATTTTTTATAAGTTTTGGACTTGTAGTTTTGTTTTTAGAGAATTTTGAATTTTGCAAGTTTCATAGTGTTTAGACGCTTGGTTAACGAGATATGACGATTTAAACATTTTTAAAAGTGATTTTCTCCAAACGTGAATTTTTCAACTCCAATTGAATTGTATGCGAAGGATATCGACTCACAGAGCACAAAAATGTATTTTTTATAAGTTTTGGACTTGTAGTTTTGTTTTTAGAGAATTTTGAATTTTGCAAGTTTCATAGTGTTTAGACGCTTGGTTAACGAGATATGAGGATTTAAACATTTTTAAAAGTGATTTTCTCCAAACGTGAATTTTTCAACTCCAATTGAATTGTATGCGAAGGATATCGACTCACAGAGCACAAAAATGTATTTTTTATAAGTTTTGGACTTGTAGTTTTGTTTTTAGAGAATTTTGAATTTTGCAAGTTTCATAGTGTTTAGACGCTTGGTTAACGAGATATGACGATTTAAACATTTTTAAAAGTGATTTTCTCCAAACGTGAATTTTTCAACTCCAATTGAATTGTATGCGAAGGATATCGACTCACAGAGCACAAAAATGTATTTTTTATAAGTTTTGGACTTGTAGTTTTGTTTTTAGAGAATTTTGAATTTTGCAAGTTTCATAGTGTTTAGACGCTTGGTTAACGAGATATGACGATTTAAACATTTTTAAAAGTGATTTTCTCCAAACGTGAATTTTTCAACTCCAATTGAATTGTATGCGAAGGATATCGACTCACAGAGCACAAAAATGTATTTTTTATAAGTTTTGGACTTGTAGTTTTGTTTTTAGAGAATTTTGAATTTTGCAAGTTTCATAGTGTTTAGACGCTTGGTTAACGAGATATGACGATTTAAACATTTTTAAAAGTGATTTTCTCCAAACGTGAATTTTTCAACTCCAATTGAATTGTATGCGAAGGATATCGACTCACAGAGCACAAAAATGTATTTTTTATAAGTTTTGGACTTGTAGTTTTGTTTTTAGAGAATTTTGAATTTTGCAAGTTTCATAGTGTTTAGACGCTTGGTTAACGAGATATGACGATTTAAACATTTTTAAAAGTGATTTTCTCCAAACGTGAATTTTTCAACTCCAATTGAATTGTATGCGAAGGATATCGACTCACAGAGCACAAAAATGTATTTTTTATAAGTTTTGGACTTGTAGTTTTGTTTTTAGAGAATTTTGAATTTTGCAAGTTTCATAGTGTTTAGACGCTTGGTTAACGAGATATGACGATTTAAACATTTTTAAAAGTGATTTTCTCCAAACGTGAATTTTTCAACTCCAATTGAATTGTATGCGAAGGATATCGACTCACAGAGCACAAAAATGTATTTTTTATAAGTTTTGGACTTGTAGTTTTGTTTTTAGAGAATTTTGAATTTTGCAAGTTGCATAGTGTTTAGACGCTTGGTTAACGAGATATGACGATTTAAACATTTTTAAAAGTGATTTTCTCCAAACGTGAATTTTTTAACTCCAATTGAATTGTATGCGAAGGATATCGACTCACAGAGCACAAAAATGTATTTTTTATAAGTTTTGGACTTGTAGTTTTGTTTTTAGAGAATTTTGAATTTTGCAAGTTTCATAGTGTTTAGACGCTTGGTTAACGAGATATGAGGATTTAAACATTTTTAAAAGTGATTTTCTCCAAACGTGAATTTTTCAACTCCAATTGAATTGTATGCGAAGGATATCGACTCACAGAGCACAAAAATGTATTTTTTATAAGTTTTGGACTTGTAGTTTTGTTTTTAGAGAATTTTGAATTTTGCAAGTTTCATAGTGTTTAGACGCTTGGTTAACGAGATATGACGATTTAAACATTTTTAAAAGTGATTTTCTCCAAACGTGAATTTTTCAACTCCAATTGAATTGTATGCGAAGGATATCGACTCACAGAGCACAAAAATGTATTTTTTATAAGTTTTGGACTTGTAGTTTTGTTTTTAGAGAATTTTGAATTTTGCAAGTTTCATAGTGTTTAGACGCTTGGTTAACGAGATATGACGATTTTAACATTTTTAAAAGTGATTTTCTCCAAACGTGAATTTTTCAACTCCAATTGAATTGTATGCGAAGGATATCGACTCACAGAGCACAAAAATGTATTTTTTATAAGTTTTGGACTTGTAGTTTTGTTTTTAGAGAATTTTGAATTTTGCAAGTTTGATAGTGTTTAGACGCTTGGTTAAGGAGTTATGACGATTTAAACATTTTTAAAAGTGATTTTCTCCAAACGTGAATTTTTCAACTCTAATTGAATTGTATGCGAAGGATATCGACTCGCAGAGCACAAAAATGTATTTTCTATAAGTTTTGGACTTGTAGTTTTGTTTTTAGAGAATTTTGAATTTTGCAAGTTTGATAGTGTTTAGACGCTTGGTTAAGGAGTTATGACGATTTAAACATTTTTAAAAGTGATTTTCTCCAAACGTGAATTTTTCAACTCCAATTGAATTGTATGCGAAGGATATCGACTCGCAGAGCACAAAAATGTATTTTCTATAAGTTTTGGACTTGTAGTTTTGTTTTTAGAGAATTTTGAATTTTGCAAGTTTGATAGTGTTTAGACGCTTGGTTAAGGAGTTATGACGATTTAAACATTTTTAAAAGTGATTTTCTGCAAACGTGAATTTTTCAACTCCAATTGAATTGTATGCGAAGGATATCGACTCGCAGAGCACAAAAATGTATTTTCTATAAGTTTTGGACTTGTAGTTTTGTTTTTAGAGAATTTTGAATTTTGCAAGTTTGATAGTGTTTAGACGCTTGGTTAAGGAGTTATGACGATTTAAACATTTTTAAAAGTGATTTTCTCCAAATGTGAATTTTTCAACTCCAATTGAATTGTAAGCGAAGGATATCGACTCGCAGAGCACAAAAATGTATTTTCTATAAGTTTTGGACTTGTAGTTTTGTTTTTAGAGAATTTTGAATTTTGCAAGTTTGATAGTGTTTAGACGCTTGGTTAAGGAGTTATGACGATTTAAACATTTTTAAAAGTGATTTTCTCCAAACGTGAATTTTTCAACTCCAATTGAATTGTATGCGAAGGATATCGACTCGCAGAGCACAAAAATGTATTTTCTATAAGTTTTGGACTTGTAGTTTTGTTTTTAGAGAATTTTGAATTTTGCAAGTTTGATAGTGTTTAGACGCTTGGTTAAGGAGTTATGACGATTTAAACATTTTTAAAAGTGATTTTCTCCAAACGTGAATTTTTCAACTCCAATTGAATTGTATGCGAAGGATATCGACTCGCAGAGCACAAAAATGTATTTTCTATAAGTTTTGGACTTGTAGTTTTGTTTTTAGAGAATTTTGAATTTTTCAAGTTTGATAGTGTTTAGACGCTTGGTTAAGGAGTTATGACGATTTAAACATTTTTAAAAGTGATTTTCTCCAAACGTGAATTTTTCAACTCCAATTGAATTGTATGCGAAGGATATCGACTCGCAGAGCACAAAAATGTATTTTCTATAAGTTTTGGACTTGTAGTTTTGTTTTTAGAGAATTTTGAATTTTGCAAGTTTGATAGTGTTTAGACGCTTGGTTAAGGAGTTATGACGATTTAAACATTTTTAAAAGTGATTTTCTCCAAATGTGAATTTTTCAACTCCAATTGAATTGTAAGCGAAGGATATCGACTCGCAGAGCACAAAAATGTATTTTCTATAAGTTTTGGACTTGTAGTTTTGTTTTTAGAGTATTTGAATTTTGCAAGTTTGATAGTGTTTAGACGCTTGGTTAAGGAGTTATGACGATTTAAACATTTTTAAAAGTGATTTTCTCCAAACGTGAACTTTTCAACTCCAATTGAATTGTATGCGAAGGATATCGACTCGCAGAGCACAAAAATGTATTTTCTATAAGTTTTGGACTTGTAGTTTTGTTTTTAGAGAATTTTGAATTTTGCAAGTTTGATAGTGTTTAGACGCTTGGTTAAGGAGTTATGACGATTTAAACATTTTTAAAAGTGATTTTCTCCAAACATGAATTTTTCAACTCCAATTGAATTGTATGCGAAGGATATCGACTCGCAGAGCACAAAAATGTATTTTCTATAAGTTTTGGACTTGTAGTTTTGTTTTTAGAGAATTTTGAATTTTGCAAGTTTGATAGTGTTTAGACGCTTGGTTAAGGAGTTATGACGATTTAAACATTTTTAAAAGTGATTTTCTCCAAACGTGAATTTTTCAACTCCAATTGAATTGTATGCGAAGGATATCGACTCGCAGAGCACAAAAATGTATTTTCTATAAGTTTTGGACTTGTAGTTTTGTTTTTAGAGAATTTTGAATTTTGCAAGTTTGATAGTGTTTAGACGCTTGGTTAAGGAGTTATGACGATTTAAACATTTTTAAAAGTGATTTTCTCCAAACGTGAATTTTTCAACTCCAATTGAATTGTATGCGAAGGATATCGACTCACAGAGCACAAAAATGTATTTTTTATAAGTTTTGGACTTGTAGTTTTGTTTTTAGAGAATTTTGAATTTTGCAAGTTTCATAGTGTTTAGACGCTTGGTTAACGAGATATGACGATTTAAACATTTTTAAAAGTGATTTTCTCCAAACGTGAATTTTTCAACTCCAATTGAATTGTATGCGAAGGATATCGACTCGCAGAGCACAAAAATGTATTTTCTATAAGTTTTGGACTTGTAGTTTTGTTTTTAGAGAATTTTGAATTTTGCAAGTTTCATAGTGTTTAGACGCTTGGTTAACGAGATATGAGGATTTAAACATTTTTAAAAGTGATTTTCTCCAAACGTGAATTTTTCAACTCCAATTGAATTGTATGCGAAGGATATCGACTCACAGAGCACAAAAATGTATTTTTTATAAGTTTTGGACTTGTAGTTTTGTTTTTAGAGAATTTTGAATTTTGCAAGTTTCATAGTGTTTAGACGCTTGGTTAACGAGATATGACGATTTAAACATTTTTAAAAGTGATTTTCTCCAAACGTGAATTTTTCAACTCCAATTGAATTGTATGCGAAGGATATCGACTCACAGAGCACAAAAATGTATTTTTTATAAGTTTTGGACTTGTAGTTTTGTTTTTAGAGAATTTTGAATTTTGCAAGTTTCATAGTGTTTAGACGCTTGGTTAACGAGATATGACGATTTTAACATTTTTAAAAGTGATTTTCTCCAAACGTGAATTTTTCAACTCCAATTGAATTGTATGCGAAGGATATCGACTCACAGAGCACAAAAATGTATTTTTTATAAGTTTTGGACTTGTAGTTTTGTTTTTAGAGAATTTTGAATTTTGCAAGTTTGATAGTGTTTAGACGCTTGGTTAAGGAGTTATGACGATTTAAACATTTTTAAAAGTGATTTTCTCCAAACGTGAATTTTTCAACTCCAATTGAATTGTATGCGAAGGATATCGACTCGCAGAGCACAAAAATGTATTTTCTATAAGTTTTGGACTTGTAGTTTTGTTTTTAGAGAATTTTGAATTTTGCAAGTTTGATAGTGTTTAGACGCTTGGTTAAGGAGTTATGACGATTTAAACATTTTTAAAAGTGATTTTCTCCAAACGTGAATTTTTCAACTCTAATTGAATTGTATGCGAAGGATATCGACTCACAGAGCACAAAAATGTATTTTTTATAAGTTTTGGACTTGTAGTTTTGTTTTTAGAGAATTTTGAATTTTGCAAGTTTCATAGTGTTTAGACGCTTGGTTAACGAGATATGACGATTTAAACATTTTTAAAAGTGATTTTCTCCAAACGTGAATTTTTCAACTCCAATTGAATTGTATGTGAAGGATATCGACTCACAGAGCACAAAAATGTATTTTTTATAAGTTTTGGACTTGTAGTTTTGTTTTTAGAGAATTTTGAATTTTGCAAGTTTCATAGTGTTTAGACGCTTGGTTAACGAGATATGACGATTTAAACATTTTTAAAAGTGATTATCTCCAAACGTAAATTTTTCAACTCCAATTGAATTGTATGCGAAGGATATCGACTCACAGAGCACAAAAATGTATTTTTTATAAGTTTTGGACTTGTAGTTTTGTTTTTAGAGAATTTTGAATTTTGCAAGTTTCATAGTGTTTAGACGCTTGGTTAACGAGATATGACGATTTAAACATTTTTAAAAGTGATTTTCTCCAAACGTGAATTTTTCAACTCCAATTGAATTGTATGCGAAGGATATCGACTCACAGAGCACAAAAATGTATTTTTTATAAGTTTTGGACTTGTAGTTTTGTTTTTAGAGAATTTTGAATTTTGCAAGTTTCATAGTGTTTAGACGCTTGGTTAACGAGATATGACGATTTAAACATTTTTAAAAGTGATTATCTCCAAACGTAAATTTTTCAACTCCAATTGAATTGTATGCGAAGGATATCGACTCACAGAGCACAAAAATGTATTTTTTATAAGTTTTGGACTTGTAGTTTTGTTTTTAGAGAATTTTGAATTTTGCAAGTTTCATAGTGTTTAGACGCTTGGTTAACGAGATATGACGATTTAAACATTTTTAAAAGTGATTTTCTCCAAACGTGAATTTTTCAACTCCAATTGAATTGTATGCGAAGGATATCGACTCGCAGAGCACAAAAATGTATTTTCTATAAGTTTTGGACTTGTAGTTTTGTTTTTAGAGAATTTTGAATTTTGCAAGTTTGATAGTGTTTAGACGCTTGGTTAACGAGATATGAGGATTTAAACATTTTTAAAAGTGATTTTCTCCAAACGTGAATTTTTCAACTCCAATTGAATTGTATGCGAAGGATATCGACTCACAGAGCACAAAAATGTATTTTTTATAAGTTTTGGACTTGTAGTTTTGTTTTTAGAGAATTTTGAATTTTGCAAGTTTCATAGTGTTTAGACGCTTGGTTAACGAGATATGACGATTTAAACATTTTTAAAAGTGATTTTCTCCAAACGTGAATTTTTCAACTCCAATTGAATTGTATGCGAAGGATATCGACTCACAGAGCACAAAAATGTATTTTTTATAAGTTTTGGACTTGTAGTTTTGTTTTTAGAGAATTTTGAATTTTGCAAGTTTCATAGTGTTTAGACGCTTGGTTAACGAGATATGACGATTTTAACATTTTTAAAAGTGATTTTCTCCAAACGTGAATTTTTCAACTCCAATTGAATTGTATGCGAAGGATATCGACTCACAGAGCACAAAAATGTACTTTTTATAAGTTTTGGACTTGTAGTTTTGTTTTTAGAGAATTTTGAATTTTGCAAGTTTGATAGTGTTTAGACGCTTGGTTAAGGAGTTATGACGATTTAAACATTTTTAAAAGTGATTTTCTCCAAACGTGAATTTTTCAACTCTAATTGAATTGTATGCGAAGGATATCGACTCGCAGAGCACAAAAATGGATTTTCTATAAGTTTTGGACTTGTAGTTTTGTTTTTAGAGAATTTTGAATTTTGCAAGTTTGATAGTGTTTAGACGCTTGGTTAAGGAGTTATGACGATTTAAACATTTTTAAAAGTGATTTTCTCCAAACGTGAATTTTTCAACTCCAATTGAATTGTATGCGAAGGATATCGACTCGCAGAGCACAAAAATGTATTTTCTATAAGTTTTGGACTTGTAGTTTTGTTTTTAGAGAATTTTGAATTTTGCAAGTTTGATAGTGTTTAGACGCTTGGTTAAGGAGTTATGACGATTTAAACATTTTTAAAAGTGATTTTCTGCAAACGTGAATTTTTCAACTCCAATTGAATTGTATGCGAAGGATATCGACTCGCAGAGCACAAAAATGTATTTTCTATAAGTTTTGGACTTGTAGTTTTGTTTTTAGAGAATTTTGAATTTTGCAAGTTTGATAGTGTTTAGACGCTTGGTTAAGGAGTTATGACGATTTAAACATTTTTAAAAGTGATTTTCTCCAAATGTGAATTTTTCAACTCCAATTGAATTGTAAGCGAAGGATATCGACTCGCAGAGCACAAAAATGTATTTTCTATAAGTTTTGGACTTGTAGTTTTGTTTTTAGAGAATTTTGAATTTTGCAAGTTTGATAGTGTTTAGACGCTTGGTTAAGGAGTTATGACGATTTAAACATTTTTAAAAGTGATTTTCTCCAAACGTGAATTTTTCAACTCCAATTGAATTGTATGCGAAGGATATCGACTCGCAGAGCACAAAAATGTATTTTCTATAAGTTTTGGACTTGTAGTTTTGTTTTTAGAGAATTTTGAATTTTGCAAGTTTGATAGTGTTTAGACGCTTGGTTAAGGAGTTATGACGATTTAAACATTTTTAAAAGTGATTTTCTCCAAACGTGAATTTTTCAACTCCAATTGAATTGTATGCGAAGGATATCGACTCGCAGAGCACAAAAATGTATTTTCTATAAGTTTTGGACTTGTAGTTTTGTTTTTAGAGAATTTTGAATTTTTCAAGTTTGATAGTGTTTAGACGCTTGGTTAAGGAGTTATGACGATTTAAACATTTTTAAAAGTGATTTTCTCCAAACGTGAATTTTTCAACTCCAATTGAATTGTATGCGAAGGATATCGACTCGCAGAGCACAAAAATGTATTTTCTATAAGTTTTGGACTTGTAGTTTTGTTTTTAGAGAATTTTGAATTTTGCAAGTTTCATAGTGTTTAGACGCTTGGTTAACGAGATATGAGGATTTAAACATTTTTAAAAGTGATTTTCTCCAAACGTGAATTTTTCAACTCCAATTGAATTGTATGCGAAGGATATCGACTCACAGAGCACAAAAATGTATTTTTTATAAGTTTTGGACTTGTAGTTTTGTTTTTAGAGAATTTTGAATTTTGCAAGTTTCATAGTGTTTAGACGCTTGGTTAACGAGATATGACGATTTAAACATTTTTAAAAGTGATTTTCTCCAAACGTGAATTTTTCAACTCCAATTGAATTGTATGCGAAGGATATCGACTCACAGAGCACAAAAATGTATTTTTTATAAGTTTTGGACTTGTAGTTTTGTTTTTAGAGAATTTTGAATTTTGCAAGTTTCATAGTGTTTAGACGCTTGGTTAACGAGATATGACGATTTTAACATTTTTAAAAGTGATTTTCTCCAAACGTGAATTTTTCAACTCCAATTGAATTGTATGCGAAGGATATCGACTCACAGAGCACAAAAATGTACTTTTTATAAGTTTTGGACTTGTAGTTTTGTTTTTAGAGAATTTTGAATTTTGCAAGTTTGATAGTGTTTAGACGCTTGGTTAAGGAGTTATGACGATTTAAACATTTTTAAAAGTGATTTTCTCCAAACGTGAATTTTTCAACTCTAATTGAATTGTATGCGAAGGATATCGACTCGCAGAGCACAAAAATGTATTTTCTATAAGTTTTGGACTTGTAGTTTTGTTTTTAGAGAATTTTGAATTTTGCAAGTTTGATAGTGTTTAGACGCTTGGTTAAGGAGTTATGACGATTTAAACATTTTTAAAAGTGATTTTCTCCAAACGTGAATTTTTCAACTCCAATTGAATTGTATGCGAAGGATATCGACTCGCAGAGCACAAAAATGTATTTTCTATAAGTTTTGGACTTGTAGTTTTGTTTTTAGAGAATTTTGAATTTTGCAAGTTTGATAGTGTTTAGACGCTTGGTTAAGGAGTTATGACGATTTAAACATTTTTAAAAGTGATTTTCTGCAAACGTGAATTTTTCAACTCCAATTGAATTGTATGCGAAGGATATCGACTCGCAGAGCACAAAAATGTATTTTCTATAAGTTTTGGACTTGTAGTTTTGTTTTTAGAGAATTTTGAATTTTGCAAGTTTGATAGTGTTTAGACGCTTGGTTAAGGAGTTATGACGATTTAAACATTTTTAAAAGTGATTTTCTCCAAATGTGAATTTTTCAACTCCAATTGAATTGTAAGCGAAGGATATCGACTCGCAGAGCACAAAAATGTATTTTCTATAAGTTTTGGACTTGTAGTTTTGTTTTTAGAGAATTTTGAATTTTGCAAGTTTGATAGTGTTTAGACGCTTGGTTAAGGAGTTATGACGATTTAAACATTTTTAAAAGTGATTTTCTCCAAACGTGAATTTTTCAACTCCAATTGAATTGTATGCGAAGGATATCGACTCGCAGAGCACAAAAATGTATTTTCTATAAGTTTTGGACTTGTAGTTTTGTTTTTAGAGAATTTTGAATTTTGCAAGTTTGATAGTGTTTAGACGCTTGGTTAAGGAGTTATGACGATTTAAACATTTTTAAAAGTGATTTTCTCCAAATGTGAATTTTTCAACTCCAATTGAATTGTAAGCGAAGGATATCGACTCGCAGAGCACAAAAATGTATTTTCTATAAGTTTTGGACTTGTAGTTTTGTTTTTAGAGTATTTGAATTTTGCAAGTTTGATAGTGTTTAGACGCTTGGTTAAGGAGTTATGACGATTTAAACATTTTTAAAAGTGATTTTCTCCAAACGTGAACTTTTCAACTCCAATTGAATTGTATGCGAAGGATATCGACTCGCAGAGCACAAAAATGTATTTTCTATAAGTTTTGGACTTGTAGTTTTGTTTTTAGAGAATTTTGAATTTTGCAAGTTTGATAGTGTTTAGACGCTTGGTTAAGGAGTTATGACGATTTAAACATTTTTAAAAGTGATTTTCTCCAAACGTGAATTTTTCAACTCTAATTGAATTGTATGCGAAGGATATCGACTCACAGAGCACAAAAATGTATTTTTTATAAGTTTTGGACTTGTAGTTTTGTTTTTAGAGAATTTTGAATTTTGCAAGTTTCATAGTGTTTAGACGCTTGGTTAACGAGATATGACGATTTAAACATTTTTAAAAGTGATTTTCTCCAAACGTGAATTTTTCAACTCCAATTGAATTGTATGTGAAGGATATCGACTCACAGAGCACAAAAATGTATTTTTTATAAGTTTTGGACTTGTAGTTTTGTTTTTAGAGAATTTTGAATTTTGCAAGTTTCATAGTGTTTAGACGCTTGGTTAACGAGATATGACGATTTAAACATTTTTAAAAGTGATTATCTCCAAACGTAAATTTTTCAACTCCAATTGAATTGTATGCGAAGGATATCGACTCACAGAGCACAAAAATGTATTTTTTATAAGTTTTGGACTTGTAGTTTTGTTTTTAGAGAATTTTGAATTTTGCAAGTTTCATAGTGTTTAGACGCTTGGTTAACGAGATATGACGATTTAAACATTTTTAAAAGTGATTTTCTCCAAACGTGAATTTTTCAACTCCAATTGAATTGTATGCGAAGGATATCGACTCACAGAGCACAAAAATGTATTTTCTATAAGTTTTGGACTTGTAGTTTTGTTTTTAGAGAATTTTGAATTTTGCAAGTTTGATAGTGTTTAGACGCTTGGTTAAGGAGTTATGACGATTTAAACATTTTTAAAAGTGATTTTCTCCAAACGTGAACTTTTCAACTCCAATTGAATTGTATGCGAAGGATATCGACTCGCAGAGCACAAAAATGTATTTTCTATAAGTTTTGGACTTGTAGTTTTGTTTTTAGAGAATTTTGAATTTTGCAAGTTTGATAGTGTTTAGACGCTTGGTTAAGGAGTTATGACGATTTAAACATTTTTAAAAGTGATTTTCTCCAAACATGAATTTTTCAACTCCAATTGAATTGTATGCGAAGGATATCGACTCGCAGAGCACAAAAATGTATTTTCTATAAGTTTTGGACTTGTAGTTTTGTTTTTAGAGAATTTTGAATTTTGCAAGTTTGATAGTGTTTAGACGCTTGGTTAAGGAGTTATGACGATTTAAACATTTTTAAAAGTGATTTTCTCCAAACGTGAATTTTTCAACTCCAATTGAATTGTATGCGAAGGATATCGACTCGCAGAGCACAAAAATGTATTTTCTATAAGTTTTGGACTTGTAGTTTTGTTTTTAGAGAATTTTGAATTTTGCAAGTTTGATAGTGTTTAGACGCTTGGTTAAGGAGTTATGACGATTTAAACATTTTTAAAAGTGATTTTCTCCAAACGTGAATTTTTCAACTCCAATTGAATTGTATGCGAAGGATATCGACTCGCAGAGCACAAAAATGTATTTTCTATAAGTTTTGGACTTGTAGTTTTGTTTTTAGAGAATTTTGAATTTTGCAAGTTTGATAGTGTTTAGACGCTTGGTTAAGGAGTTATGACGATTTAAACATTTTTAAAAGTGATTTTCTCCAAACGTGAATTTTTCAACTCCAATTGAATTGTATGCGAAGGATATCGACTCGCAGAGCACAAAAATGTATTTTCTATAAGTTTTGGACTTGTAGTTTTGTTTTTAGAGAATTTTGAATTTTGCAAGTTTGATAGTGTTTAGACGCTTGGTTAAGGAGTTATGACGATTTAAACATTTTTAAAAGTGATTTTCTCCAAACGTGAATTTTTCAACTCCAATTGAATTGTATGCGAAGGATATCGACTCGCAGAGCACAAAAATGTATTTTCTATAAGTTTTGGACTTGTAGTTTTGTTTTTAGAGAATTTTGAATTTTGCAAGTTTGATAGTGTTTAGACGCTTGGTTAAGGAGTTATGACGATTTAAACATTTTTAAAAGTGATTTTCTCCAAACGTGAATTTTTCAACTCCAATTGAATTGTATGCGAAGGATATCGACTCGCAGAGCACAAAAATGTATTTTCTATAAGTTTTGGACTTGTAGTTTTGTTTTTAGAGAATTTTGAATTTTGCAAGTTTGATAGTGTTTAGACGCTTGGTTAAGGAGTTATGACGATTTAAACATTTTTAAAAGTGATTTTCTCCAAACGTGAATTTTTCAACTCTAATTGAATTGTATGCGAAGGATATCGACTCACAGAGCACAAAAATGTATTTTTTATAAGTTTTGGACTTGTAGTTTTGTTTTTAGAGAATTTTGAATTTTGCAAGTTTCATAGTGTTTAGACGCTTGGTTAACGAGATATGACGATTTAAACATTTTTAAAAGTGATTTTCTCCAAACGTGAATTTTTCAACTCCAATTGAATTGTATGTGAAGGATATCGACTCACAGAGCACAAAAATGTATTTTTTATAAGTTTTGGACTTGTAGTTTTGTTTTTAGAGAATTTTGAATTTTGCAAGTTTCATAGTGTTTAGACGCTTGGTTAACGAGATATGACGATTTAAACATTTTTAAAAGTGATTATCTCCAAACGTAAATTTTTCAACTCCAATTGAATTGTATGCGAAGGATATCGACTCACAGAGCACAAAAATGTATTTTTTATAAGTTTTGGACTTGTAGTTTTGTTTTTAGAGAATTTTGAATTTTGCAAGTTTCATAGTGTTTAGACGCTTGGTTAACGAGATATGACGATTTAAACATTTTTAAAAGTGATTTTCTCCAAACGTGAATTTTTCAACTCCAATTGAATTGTATGCGAAGGATATCGACTCACAGAGCACAAAAATGTATTTTTTATAAGTTTTGGACTTGTAGTTTTGTTTTTAGAGAATTTTGAATTTTGCAAGTTTCATAGTGTTTAGACGCTTGGTTAACGAGATATGACGATTTAAACATTTTTAAAAGTGATTTTCTCCAAACGTGAATTTTTCAACTCCAATTGAATTGTATGCGAAGGATATCGACTCACAGAGCACAAAAATGTATTTTTTATAAGTTTTGGACTTGTAGTTTTGTTTTTAGAGAATTTTGAATTTTGCAAGTTTCATAGTGTTTAGACGCTTGGTTAACGAGATATGACGATTTAAACATTTTTAAAAGTGATTTTCTCCAAACGTGAATTTTTCAACTCCAATTGAATTGTATGCGAAGGATATCGACTCACAGAGCACAAAAATGTATTTTTTATAAGTTTTGGACTTGTAGTTTTGTTTTTAGAGAATTTTGAATTTTGCAAGTTTCATAGTGTTTAGACGCTTGGTTAACGAGATATGACGATTTAAACATTTTTAAAAGTGATTTTCTCCAAACGTGAATTTTTCAACTCCAATTGAATTGTATGCGAAGGATATCGACTCACAGAGCACAAAAATGTATTTTTTATAAGTTTTGGACTTGTAGTTTTGTTTTTAGAGAATTTTGAATTTTGCAAGTTTCATAGTGTTTAGACGCTTGGTTAACGAGATATGACGATTTAAACATTTTTAAAAGTGATTATCTCCAAACGTAAATTTTTCAACTCCAATTGAATTGTATGCGAAGGATATCGACTCACAGAGCACAAAAATGTATTTTTTATAAGTTTTGGACTTGTAGTTTTGTTTTTAGAGAATTTTGAATTTTGCAAGTTTCATAGTGTTTAGACGCTTGGTTAACGAGATATGACGATTTAAACATTTTTAAAAGTGATTTTCTCCAAACGTGAATTTTTCAACTCCAATTGAATTGTATGCGAAGGATATCGACTCGCAGAGCACAAAAATGTATTTTCTATAAGTTTTGGACTTGTAGTTTTGTTTTTAGAGAATTTTGAATTTTGCAAGTTTCATAGTGTTTAGACGCTTGGTTAACGAGATATGAGGATTTAAACATTTTTAAAAGTGATTTTCTCCAAACGTGAATTTTTCAACTCCAATTGAATTGTATGCGAAGGATATCGACTCACAGAGCACAAAAATGTATTTTTTATAAGTTTTGGACTTGTAGTTTTGTTTTTAGAGAATTTTGAATTTTGCAAGTTTCATAGTGTTTAGACGCTTGGTTAACGAGATATGACGATTTAAACATTTTTAAAAGTGATTTTCTCCAAACGTGAATTTTTCAACTCCAATTGAATTGTATGCGAAGGATATCGACTCACAGAGCACAAAAATGTATTTTTTATAAGTTTTGGACTTGTAGTTTTGTTTTTAGAGAATTTGAATTTTGCAAGTTTCATAGTGTTTAGACGCTTGGTTAACGAGATATGACGATTTTAACATTTTTAAAAGTGATTTTCTCCAAACGTGAATTTTTCAACTCCAATTGAATTGTATGCGAAGGATATCGACTCACAGAGCACAAAAATGTATACTTTTTATAAGTTTTGGACTTGTAGTTTTGTTTTTAGAGAATTTTGAATTTTGCAAGTTTGATAGTGTTTAGACGCTTGGTTAAGGAGTTATGACGATTTAAACATTTTTAAAAGTGATTTTCTCCAAACGTGAATTTTTCAACTCTAATTGAATTGTATGCGAAGGATATCGACTCGCAGAGCACAAAAATGTATTTTCTATAAGTTTTGGACTTGTAGTTTTGTTTTTAGAGAATTTTGAATTTTGCAAGTTTGATAGTGTTTAGACGCTTGGTTAAGGAGTTATGACGATTTAAACATTTTTAAAAGTGATTTTCTCCAAACGTGAATTTTTCAACTCCAATTGAATTGTATGCGAAGGATATCGACTCGCAGAGCACAAAAATGTATTTTCTATAAGTTTTGGACTTGTAGTTTTGTTTTTAGAGAATTTTGAATTTTGCAAGTTTGATAGTGTTTAGACGCTTGGTTAAGGAGTTATGACGATTTAAACATTTTTAAAAGTGATTTTCTGCAAACGTGACTTTTTCAACTCCAATTGAATTGTATGCGAAGGATATCGACTCGCAGAGCACAAAAATGTATTTTCTATAAGTTTTGGACTTGTAGTTTTGTTTTTAGAGAATTTTGAATTTTGCAAGTTTGATAGTGTTTAGACGCTTGGTTAAGGAGTTATGACGATTTAAACATTTTTAAAAGTGATTTTCTCCAAATGTGAATTTTTCAACTCCAATTGAATTGTAAGCGAAGGATATCGACTCGCAGAGCACAAAAATGTATTTTCTATAAGTTTTGGACTTGTAGTTTTGTTTTTAGAGAATTTTGAATTTTGCAAGTTTGATAGTGTTTAGACGCTTGGTTAAGGAGTTATGACGATTTAAACATTTTTAAAAGTGATTTTCTCCAAACGTGAATTTTTCAACTCCAATTGAATTGTATGCGAAGGATATCGACTCGCAGAGCACAAAAATGTATTTTCTATAAGTTTTGGACTTGTAGTTTTGTTTTTAGAGAATTTTGAATTTTGCAAGTTTGATAGTGTTTAGACGCTTGGTTAAGGAGTTATGACGATTTAAACATTTTTAAAAGTGATTTTCTCCAAACGTGAATTTTTCAACTCCAATTGAATTGTATGCGAAGGATATCGACTCGCAGAGCACAAAAATGTATTTTCTATAAGTTTTGGACTTGTAGTTTTGTTTTTAGAGAATTTTGAATTTTTCAAGTTTGATAGTGTTTAGACGCTTGGTTAAGGAGTTATGACGATTTAAACATTTTTAAAAGTGATTTTCTCCAAACGTGAATTTTTCAACTCCAATTGAATTGTATGCGAAGGATATCGACTCGCAGAGCACAAAAATGTATTTTCTATAAGTTTTGGACTTGTAGTTTTGTTTTTAGAGAATTTTGAATTTTGCAAGTTTGATAGTGTTTAGACGCTTGGTTAAGGAGTTATGACGATTTAAACATTTTTAAAAGTGATTTTCTCCAAATGTGAATTTTTCAACTCCAATTGAATTGTAAGCGAAGGATATCGACTCGCAGAGCACAAAAATGTATTTTCTATAAGTTTTGGACTTGTAGTTTTGTTTTTAGAGTATTTGAATTTTGCAAGTTTGATAGTGTTTAGACGCTTGGTTAAGGAGTTATGACGATTTAAACATTTTTAAAAGTGATTTTCTCCAAACGTGAACTTTTCAACTCCAATTGAATTGTATGCGAAGGATATCGACTCACAGAGCACAAAAATGTATTTTCTATAAGTTTTGGACTTGTAGTTTTGTTTTTAGAGAATTTTGAATTTTGCAAGTTTCATAGTGTTTAGACGCTTGGTGAACGAGATATGACGATTTAAACATTTTTAAAAGTGATTATCTCCAAACGTAAATTTTTCAACTCCAATTGAATTGTATGCGAAGGATATCGACTCACAGAGCACAAAAATGTATTTTTTATAAGTTTTGGACTTGTAGTTTTGTTTTTAGAGAATTTTGAATTTTGCAAGTTTCATAGTGTTTAGACGCTTGGTTAACGAGATATGACGATTTAAACATTTTTAAAAGTGATTTTCTCCAAACGTGAATTTTTCAACTCCAATTGAATTGTATGCGAAGGATATCGACTCACAGAGCACAAAAATGTATTTTTTATAAGTTTTGGACTTGTAGTTTTGTTTTTAGAGAATTTTGAATTTTGCAAGTTTGATAGTGTTTAGACGCTTGGTTAAGGAGTTATGACGATTTAAACATTTTTAAAGTGATTTTCTCCAAACGTGAACTTTTCAACTCCAATTGAATTGTATGCGAAGGATATCGACTCGCAGAGCACAAAAATGTATTTTCTATAAGTTTTGGACTTGTAGTTTTGTTTTTAGAGAATTTTGAATTTTGCAAGTTTGATAGTGTTTAGACGCTTGGTTAAGGAGTTATGACGATTTAAACATTTTTAAAAGTGATTTTCTCCAAACATGAATTTTTCAACTCCAATTGAATTGTATGCGAAGGATATCGACTCGCAGAGCACAAAAATGTATTTTCTATAAGTTTTGGACTTGTAGTTTTGTTTTTAGAGAATTTTGAATTTTGCAAGTTTGATAGTGTTTAGACGCTTGGTTAAGGAGTTATGACGATTTAAACATTTTTAAAAGTGATTTTCTCCAAACGTGAATTTTTCAACTCCAATTGAATTGTATGCGAAGGATATCGACTCGCAGAGCACAAAAATGTATTTTCTATAAGTTTTGGACTTGTAGTTTTGTTTTTAGAGAATTTTGAATTTTGCAAGTTTGATAGTGTTTAGACGCTTGGTTAAGGAGTTATGACGATTTAAACATTTTTAAAAGTGATTTTCTCCAAACGTGAATTTTTCAACTCCAATTGAATTGTATGCGAAGGATATCGACTCGCAGAGCACAAAAATGTATTTTGTAAGGAGTTATGACGATTTAAACATTTTTAAAAGTGATTTTCTCCAAATGTGAATTTTTCAACTCCAATTGAATTGTAAGCGAAGGATATCGACTCGCAGAGCACAAAAATGTATTTTCTATAAGTTTTGGACTTGTAGTTTTGTTTTTAGAGTATTTGAATTTTGCAAGTTTGATAGTGTTTAGACGCTTGGTTAAGGAGTTATGACGATTTAAACATTTTTAAAAGTGATTTTCTCCAAACGTGAACTTTTCAACTCCAATTGAATTGTATGCGAAGGATATCGACTCACAGAGCACAAAAATGTATTTTCTATAAGTTTTGGACTTGTAGTTTTGTTTTTAGAGAATTTTGAATTTTGCAAGTTTCATAGTGTTTAGACGCTTGGTGAACGAGATATGACGATTTAAACATTTTTAAAAGTGATTATCTCCAAACGTAAATTTTTCAACTCCAATTGAATTGTATGCGAAGGATATCGACTCACAGAGCACAAAAATGTATTTTTTATAAGTTTTGGACTTGTAGTTTTGTTTTTAGAGAATTTTGAATTTTGCAAGTTTCATAGTGTTTAGACGCTTGGTTAACGAGATATGACGATTTAAACATTTTTAAAAGTGATTTTCTCCAAACGTGAATTTTTCAACTCCAATTGAATTGTATGCGAAGGATATCGACTCACAGAGCACAAAAATGTATTTTTTATAAGTTTTGGACTTGTAGTTTTGTTTTTAGAGAATTTTGAATTTTGCAAGTTTGATAGTGTTTAGACGCTTGGTTAAGGAGTTATGACGATTTAAACATTTTTAAAGTGATTTTCTCCAAACGTGAACTTTTCAACTCCAATTGAATTGTATGCGAAGGATATCGACTCGCAGAGCACAAAAATGTATTTTCTATAAGTTTTGGACTTGTAGTTTTGTTTTTAGAGAATTTTGAATTTTGCAAGTTTGATAGTGTTTAGACGCTTGGTTAAGGAGTTATGACGATTTAAACATTTTTAAAAGTGATTTTCTCCAAACATGAATTTTTCAACTCCAATTGAATTGTATGCGAAGGATATCGACTCGCAGAGCACAAAAATGTATTTTCTATAAGTTTTGGACTTGTAGTTTTGTTTTTAGAGAATTTTGAATTTTGCAAGTTTGATAGTGTTTAGACGCTTGGTTAAGGAGTTATGACGATTTAAACATTTTTAAAAGTGATTTTCTCCAAACGTGAATTTTTCAACTCCAATTGAATTGTATGCGAAGGATATCGACTCGCAGAGCACAAAAATGTATTTTCTATAAGTTTTGGACTTGTAGTTTTGTTTTTAGAGAATTTTGAATTTTGCAAGTTTGATAGTGTTTAGACGCTTGGTTAAGGAGTTATGACGATTTAAACATTTTTAAAAGTGATTTTCTCCAAACGTGAATTTTTCAACTCCAATTGAATTGTATGCGAAGGATATCGACTCGCAGAGCACAAAAATGTATTTTCTATAAGTTTTGGACTTGTAGTTTTGTTTTTAGAGAATTTTGAATTTTGCAAGTTTGATAGTGTTTAGACGCTTGGTTAAGGAGTTATGACGATTTAAACATTTTTTAAAGTGATTTTCTCCAAACGTGAATTTTTCAACTCCAATTGAATTGTATGCGAAGGATATCGACTCGCAGAGCACAAAAATGTATTTTCTATAAGTTTTGGACTTGTAGTTTTGTTTTTAGAGAATTTTGAATTTTGCAAGTTTGATAGTGTTTAGACGCTTGGTTAAGGAGTTATGACGATTTAAACATTTTTAAAAGTGATTTTCTCCAAACGTGAATTTTTCAACTCCAATTGAATTGTATGCGAAGGATATCGACTCGCAGAGCACAAAAATGTATTTTCTATAAGTTTTGGACTTGTAGTTTTGTTTTTAGAGAATTTTGAATTTTGCAAGTTTGATAGTGTTTAGACGCTTGGTTAAGGAGTTATGACGATTTAAACATTTTTAAAAGTGATTTTCTCC